>NW_028288936.1:0-2650664 GCF_059628265.1 Tinamus guttatus
AACATTGAAGTGGTGAACTCTTATTAATGCTCTGGAAAATATCTGACTTCAAATTAAAGTACACACAATTACCCTTTGAAGGCCAAATTTAAATCTGAAAACTTCTAATAAATTCATAATTCATCAATGTAAAGATACATGTGTAAAATGCTGTCATCAAAACCAAAGGCAGCATTCTTCACTACACACTTTTTTTTTTTTTTCTTATTAAGTTGTCTCTCTGCTGGATGCTTTGATTCCTGAGATCAGGTGGACTAATCTGTGATGTGGCTGTTCTTTAAACTATGTATATATACAACATATGCTTAAAGAAATACTGGAGAACATTTGGCATATTTGTTCAATATGAGTATAACGTTTAAACACAAAAATGTCCTTTGAAAGGGAAAAGCTATAATAAGGTAGTGGATTTTGTTGTTATTTAGTTAAAAGTGTTGATGCAAATTATTTTTCATGGTAGCAAGCAATTTTTAGCAACATGGGGATTAACTCCTCTTTTAGAGCACTCAGATGAACTTCCTCATTGTATTCAATTTATTCCTACCAATATACATAGACAAATGAATGAATTCTCAGGGTTTTAGTTATCAAAAGGTTGTTGGAGTGCCCATGTACAATAATTCTTTATTGCAGGATCTTGCAATAAAGAAAAAAAAGAGCCCAAGAAGACTTGGAACTGCTTTTGTCTATATTTAGGGCAGAAGAGAGCCTTTCCTATTCCTACCACCTTCAAAGACTCAGGTCTAACAACTTAAGAGTTGTGGAGTTTCCTCCTCCTTTCTGGCCTTCTTCAGGGGCAATTATCCAGGCATTCCTGAGAGGCCGCAGTCAGGAGGTGGCTGAAGCAGATGGAAACTCAAGAGTTTTGCACATATTGAATACCTGTTTAATTTACGTCATTCCCTTCAACTTCGTTATATTAGCAGTGTGTGCTGTGTGTTTACTTTTAATCACATTTTTGCATTTTTAGAGACATAGAGAGATGAAAGCTCCTGAATTTTCATGAGGTTCTAATACAGCACTTTTTTTTTTTTCAGTAGTAGGCCCTGAAGTCTGTGACAACTTTGAGTGGGTGTAGGGACCTATTTAAATTTAGCCGTGTGCCTGGGGCTAGAATTTATGTGGCTGAAAAATATGTCCTTTCATCATTCTTTGACAGAAACTAGTTTCATGTAGTGACACTTTTTTTTTTTTTTGACTCTAGCTACTTGAATCTTGAATCTATCTTTTTTTATATATATTAATAATCATTAAACACAATTCAAGTCATAAACATTCCCTCTCCTGAACAGTTTACTGTTAATATTGTCATTCAGGGTTCTAAATATCTCTGTCTGGCTGTGCTATCAGCAATGCTTTCATCTTACTTTTGTATTTGTCTTTGGAAGTCATACTCCAAACGGAGGAGAAATTAGCCAACCATAATCTCAGTACATGTTAAGTGTTGTTTGAGTGGAAAACATTCCTTTTGCTTGGATTAAAAAATTGAAATTTACTTTTATTTCAGCCATTTTTAAAGGAATTCTAACCTTTCTTCATCATTTTCGTAAACTGGCTTCACATGCATAGAAATGTATTTATTTCATCAAGGAGAAACTAATATCCATACCACTTGGCAAGGCATAATTGAACTCTTTTTCCCTTCTGCAGAAGTGTGGCTGAACTCAAACTAGGCACTAAAAAAGACCTTTATTTCATGTTCTCTCTCAGACTGTTCTCAGATATTGCCTCAGAGAGTGCTAGTTGCTTTCAGAAGAAACCCTGCCTAGAGTATGCTGGTAGTTTAACAGTACAGACAATCACATGACAGTGCTTACATTGGTTTCCTGAAGCTTTTTAGCTTACTTGTGCAGGTGTATAAATTGATAGATATATAATAGGTACAGAAGACAATAAGTACTATAAGGACAAACAATTTTCTACCAAAATTAATGAAATAAGATGGTAAAAGGTTTAAAGTAGGCAAATTAAACATCAATTGAAATGCAAATGTTAGCATATGTTAAGATATGAAGGTACTTTAAATATCTTAATTACTTCATATATAAGCAAGCTATTTGAAAAATGTGCTTCAGAGGGAAGAAAAATGACTAGTTTCAGTATAGGATTAATGAAGCGAAATGTAATGACATGTCATATACCAATCAAACTGGACAATCTAATAGTTATTCCAGTTTTAAGCTTTATGATTTGATAAATCAATAACAATAATATTTCATATATTCATGGTAAACTTTCATTTCAACATACAGATATATTCTAAACACACTATAATTTTCGCAAGGCTGTGTTTTTAGCGTGAAGTACATTGTATTGTTTTGTTAAAGTTATTCCAACTTCTTATCCTGTCATATTTACTTCTATAATTTTTTCTTTACAGTTTCCTCTCTTCTGCTTCCCTTAAAGGAAAATTATGTTGAAAGGTGGATGCATATGTATATATGTATATGCATATGTATATATATATGTACACAGGCATATAGTTATCTCAGTGCTACTCAACCACAATATTAGATATTTATATGAAAAATGCTCATTGATTCAAGTCATTCAACACTCATTAGCATAAGCTGTTTGCAAAACTATCATGATACAATATCACAGCTTCTTGAAACCTCACAGAAAAATAACAATGGGAAATGTGGAATAATTTGAAGAGAAGTGAAAAGTTTGAACTCTGATATATTACAAAATCTATTTCTAGTCACATAGTGCCAACGTACTTTTTCAGAAAACTCTATTTAAACAAGCAAAAATATCTGATTTAATTGGCCCTTCTACTGTGGTATATTTTACATGTTTGTCTTGTCACTCATTTTTACCAAAACTAGACATCTTAACTCTCAGTATTTCCTCATAAGAAAGGGAGATAAATTGCCTCATATTTCAAAGACTTCAACACAATGATGTGGCATCCAATCTGCAAAAGTAGCAAGATTTTGTTCCAGATTATTTGGCACATTTTCTAACATATTTGTTTTAATCTTTGTAACTTTAATCAATGAAAATAGAAATTGGAGAAGGCTATTCAAACCTTTTCATAGTGTGGCTATTCTCGTATTTTGTCACATCTCATTGTAATTACCTCAAGGAGACTTCATTGATGGGAGAATATTTTTTTTCCTTTTTGACATTTTGCCTTCTTGTGATTCTTACTTAACATCTTATTCTACTCTAATGAAATATTTACACTTCTTACAGTTCCTTACACATGTAAGGTTATTATCAGTATTTACGGCTTACACATTTTGGCAGGAATGTCATCAAAGAAAGATGATAGTGAATAAATACTATAATGAATTAAAGCTAAGCTTTAAATCCTACACTATAAGCCTTAACTGAAAAAGTTTAAAAGCTAAGGGGAGTAACTAATTGGTTGTTTTTTGGTATAGCATGAAAACTCCCCCAGAATTACAGATGTAGAAATGTTTTATTGATACAGAATTTTATTGGGTAGTTTTCTGTAAATGCTTCACTGTTTACAGTATTCCTAACTTTCAACATTTTCCTTCATTTTCTCAGAAACAGGATTAGTGCTTGCACATATATAATCTGAAGGGAAAAAAAGGAACAAGAGCAGACAGACACTGCTGATGTTTTCTACTTCTTATTCTTTTTATTTATGATATTTTTTTTCCAAAACAATACAGAAATTTTAAGGCACAAGAAATTAGAACACCGGCAAACTATGAAGGTATATTTCAATAAGAGATTGGAGACCCAACAAAGTAAACTCTCATCTGAAGCACATTTATAGCACTCTATGGTACTGACAAATCAATATAAACCATTGTAAATTCTTATTCACATGTTCCTTTCTGTCTTTTCTCAGTCCTCTATGATTCCTTGGAAGTATTTACTTTTTTTTTTTTTTCCTTTAATGTGCGTGTGTGAGTGCAGGAAAGAAAAGGGAGGAGGGAAGATCTAGTGGCCAGGATCCCTCAAGCAAAAAATGCTTCCAGGAGAGTGAGTCATAGCAGCACCTGAGAGAGGTAAGCAGAGTGTCCTCTGTCTCTAGCATTTATTACATGGACAAGGTTGACCATGGAGAGAATGTGAGAATATAGCTCCCCTCTACAGCTAAAGTGAGGATGCAAAATCATTGATCACAAGAAGACAATGAAAACACCAGATGCAAAATTGCCTGAAAGGAAAATAAGGAAATACACAAAGCAATAATTAATAATAATAACAACAGCAAACACTAACCAGCCAACAACAAGCCTGCATAATGTCAATATTTCTGCTCTTTTGTCTCATAATAAGATTATATGCCAGTTCTGGCCTTACTAACAGAGTATCTGTGAAACCTATTTTGTAGTTTAAATCATCTGCTGTCCTTTAGATTAAAACACATCACCAGCTCCTCCACCACAGCTTTAGCACTGCCCACCCATTGGATTCCTGGGTGTTATAGAAAAACAGGTGTTCAACAATGTGTGGCATATGGAATTTCTACTCTTTGCTTTACTTTTGTTCCTTTCCCTGGAAACTGCATCATGAAATACATTATTTGGTTTCACTTATAGGAAACAGAGAATAGTTACAATATTATTTTCTGTCTTTTTTGCCTTTTTTTTTTCTCATGCATTGTTAATGTAATGACCTTGATGGAATAAGTAATGCTACAGCAGAAGAAAATCATGGAAGTTGCATGATTTTGGAAGAAATAATATTTCCCTCCAGGAATACCTGAAATACAGAGTACCACAGTGTGGACTCGGGTAATTCCTTGACTTTCTGAGGCTAGTCAGCCATTTCAGCTTAACCCGCTTTACTAAGTGCTAACATTTGTTGTGTGAATATCTCAGCTTCTTCTTTATCTAGAGATAAAAGCTGTACATATATAAGGGAAACTTCTTTAGAAGACCACCTGTATTTCTACAGTGAGAACATTTTTTAATATTTTAAAATTGATATTTGGTACCCTTTTGATCTTATTGCCTCAATAACATGGCAAAACTTATACAAGGGAAAAAACATGAAATTCCATTTCTGCAGATACATTATACAGATGTTGTATATCAGCTAGGTGCCAGTTCTTTCCAGATCTCGATAAGAAAATATGTCCACTCAAATCTTTAAATATAATACAATGTTTAATCAGAATATTCAAAAATAAAGATAGGAGCAGAATAAGATTGGTAATTAAATCTTATGTTGCTTCTGACGTTGGGAACCCTGAGATGACAGAGCATCAGATGGGATCACCACGGGCATGTCGTGTCCTGATTGAGAGACCTGTCTGATGCCATATCACTTCAGGGTTCCCAGCAACAGCAGCATCAGAAGGGATATAACATTCAATGACCACCCTTGTTTTACACTCCTAAATTTGAATATTCTGATTAAACATGGTATTATACTTAAGGGGATATTCTTTCTTACTGTTAAAGATACAACTAGTGTTCCAGTTGCTGACCTACTTTTCAAACAGCTTTGTCTTTGTTCAAAGAACAAATACAACTTATTCTTTTTGGCCTGCATATTCTTTTACCTACTTTAAAACTACAAAAGATGAATATTTTGAAAGTTCAAAGTAAACCAGTCAAGCTGCTTTCAGCTTGTAGTGTAGTGAAAATGTAACATGTTTCTGCTTTAATTTACACATTCATTATGTTAATTCTTTGAAGTTATTTTGAGAGGAATATGTTAGCAACCTTAGCTGAAACATACCCATTTTCATGTGTACGTGCATATGTGTTGCTGCATATTTGTTTCAGAAAAAAAAAAAAAAAGAAGAAAAAAAAAAGTTGGATATGTTTTAAAATGCGTTTGTCCTGGTTTTGAAAAGTGATTTTTCTCACAGTTTTGTGGATTTTATTCTTGACTTGCAGTGTGATTGCTGACTTTGGACAACCAAGCATTCTTGCTACCTCAATCTCCTCAAGGTGTCTGGCTGTAATATTTCATCCCGTTACCATCAATGATCATGTTTTCCTTCTGGTTTTACCTTATACTTCCCTTTCTTCTTTTGCGTTGTTACTTCAGGTCAGGCTGGTGGACTGATGAACTGATAAACATGTCTATGTGTATTGGAGCCTGTATTTTTAAGTTGCCTTATGCCTTTCAATCAGGAAGCCACCTCCAAACCACTTCATGCTTATGGTTCTGGTGCAATACCAACACCCAAAGCATGCTCAGGCATTATTAGACCAGACCAAATTGTGCTAAGCAGAGTGCTAGGAATTTAATAACACAGCTGCTTGAGTCCCAATTCTTTGGCATGGCCCCTGACCTGGTTAAGCAAACTAGTATAGGTATATGCAGTGTGTAACCCTGCTCCCAGGTCTTTAGCTGTCTGTGATGCAAGGTCTGCTTTTGATAGAGTACAACTGTGTAACCTTGGCTTGAATTTCTGAGAAGCTTTCTAAGTTGTGAGAAGCAGTTACGAGAAAGTACATAAATCACAGCCAATCAAGGTAAGAGAGGTAAAATTGCAGACAGAGGTAAGATTATCAAGACTGGGGTAGGTAGCAGGTCAAGAATTCAGGAAGGAAAACATTGACATGAAAGGGCATAAAATCCTAAGGAAAAAAAGAACAGTGAACTGGAAAACAGCAATCTAGCAGGAACAAAGGGGTTCAAAACATAATAGCAGTGAAATTTTACTCCTCTTCTTGACTACTGTCTGACCAACAAAGAGTTTTAAGGTGTCTTAAAATGGCTGATGAGCATATTAATGTTTAACCTGCTATCTTGCTAGTCCCCACTGCCTGTTGTTCATATTAGTAAATAAAACTTATTATTATTGTCTTTAAAGTTGTGTTAAAGCTGTGAGGTTCTATTTGCAAAATCTTTTTGCACATTAGTAAAAGTCACCTGAACAAAATGACTCAGCAGGGTAAGGTTGCAAGACTATATAAAGAAGAACCTGTTTGATGCTTAAAAACAGTTGTCTCTAGCAAATATTTCTGCCTTGCTACATGAAATACAAAATAAAATATAGATTACATTTTGTATTCCAGGTTTACTAACATGACTTTAAGGAATTAAAATCTATGATCCTGGTCTTGTAGAGAACCTGACTTAAGATCACTGCCTGATATTAAAGGATTAATTGCAAGATTAGGATATATTAGGATAAACCCAAGTGCAGCACTAGTAGAAGTATAGTTTACTGATCCATCCTCAGAGTCTCATAATACCTTTCTTTTTGCCCTCATTCTTTATCAGGGCTTTTGAAAAAGATACTTTGTACAGTTCCTTTGCTGACTGGCAGCTCTGCAAAGCTTTGCTGTTTTTGTACGTCTTGGTTGCTGTGGCCAAAAGCGTTTGAGTTAGCCAACATAAAAATTTGGACTAATGAAAATGTGCATCCTTTATATTGTTGATTCTGCTCATCACTTCTCTGCTGTTATTTTGCCTCAAGCAGATTTTTAATACAGAACCCTTAAGTACAAGGTGTGTCTGCTATTTCTCATGCCTTTATATAGTCTCAGTTGACATCTATGAAGGCAGATTACTTTACAAAACCTGGACTCAAGATTCTGTTTTCAGAGTCCTGACATATTTCTGTCCACACTGTATTTTAACATGCAGGATCTATAACACTGAGTATATAAAAGTGAAAGTATGCAAGGCATCTAATCTATTTTAGAGATGCTTGACTTATTACAGTGTGTGTGAATAAATAAATATGGATTTTATTACAATATTGTTGTCTTTTGATCTGCCTGCTATAAGTGTGAAGAATAAAAAAAAATCTAAATTTTGACATTTAAATAAAAAACATGATTATTTTTCACCTGACATAAAGTTTGTCATGCATTGAGTGTTACTTCTTTCCAGTCATTTCTACTTGTTTCACAATTAGTTTGCTGTGTGAGTACTCTTTCCTGGCAGGCTTTTTCATATCATTGAAAGAAGTAGAAATGTACAGTGTAAAGATTCTCAAGGAGGCTCTATAAGCAGTCCCCTAGTTGTTCCTTCCTGGCAGATTTATTGATGTCCAGGTCAGAAACTAGGATTTAGGTCACAACCATAATGCAGGATTTCAAGATTTCCTATCTCTTTAAAGTGAGGAAATAAGTCAGCATGATCTGAGAGGACTTGTGCACAGCTCTTTATACATCTAATTTCATATTTCCTTTTTCTTGGCTCATTACCGGCTGTTTTTGCTGTGACTTTCATTTGCTTTTGCCTTGCATTCATAAACAGTACTTCCCGTTCCTTTGCTTCCCTGTTCCTTTTTGACAGTTCCTAGCTTTTAGTTTTTCTAGTACTCATCTCCCACTTTTCAAGTTGTCAAATGATTACTCAAGTAGTACAAAAACAAACATTCTGTGGACTTTAAAATTAAATATTAGCAATTCTCTGAAATTCAGCTCTAGTGTACCTTCCTATGGCCTTACAAATTATAATGAGAATTAGCACTTTACCAAGAAAGACTGGTTTAAAATTTTGTTGCTGCCACCAGCCTCCTTCCTTTATCATTTCATTCCATAGAGCTTTTAGCCCTTTCTTCCCACATGGGCTGGCTACATCATTTCTAGTCATTTAAACTAACTCAACCATCTGTTAAAAAGCATTAGTTGGCAACAGTTTGTTGCTTGTTTGCAATTCCTCTGTTTAAACATAGACAAGATGAGCTACAAATGAGTCTTGAGTTACAAACTGACCATGAGACTTTATTACCTCAGAGCTTTGACCACACAAAAGCTTAGGTCTTTCACCTAGGTGAATGATTGTATTCCCTCTCTAAAGCTTCCCTGTGAAGTTCAAAAAGTATACCAAGACAGGAGTAATAAAAAGAATTGAAATAGATGCTGAAGACGTTATTGCTGTATCATAAATGCAACAGTAAACTATTTATTCATAGAGACCTAGAGTTCCTAATAATAGGCATGTCAGGAGAACCAGGAGAAAAGTGGAAGAGAAGCAAAGGGCTTCTGGAATCTACTGTATTGGAGATGGAAATTTCTGTGATCTGTAGAGTCATAAAAATCTCCTGTGAGAAGAAGAGGCCAGACCTTGGGAAAGAAGATGTTTGCCTGCGTAGGCTGAGCAATAAGGAGCAGGGATGTAGCGGCTCAGCCCGGTTCACAGGCAGCCCCCCTGGAAACCTGTTGAAGCCGGCCGCTCGGCTGGGCTTGTAGCCGGCTTAACCGCAGACATCCTCCAAACTACCTTTGGAGGTCAAACACCCAGAAGAGGAGGAAGGCAGGACCCTCGAATTGAGGGCTGGGACCCCTGACTGGTGTGCGTGCCTGTGCACCCGGGGCGGGGGGAGAGTCGCACAACTAGAGACGGAGTTTGTCCGCCCCCCCGGGCTGCCTCCTGGGTCAGGCTGACCCCACGTGCCAGGATGCACCGGGTATAGAGAGGACAGTGTGGAGAGGGCGGGGAGAGGAGAAACTCCTAAGTCTGAGGCCTGCGCTGTCTGCATGGGAGCCGGTCAGCAACTCTCTCTTTCTGGTCTGCCAGCTCGAGAGGATGTTCGAGTCCAGACCGGCAGGTATCACCTCGTGAGTAGTTATCCATACTTTGCTGCTTTAATATGCTTTCACTTGAATAAATGCTTGATGTAGTCACCTTGTTCTGGCTGATTATTGCCGAATCCCGAGCCCATCCAGAACATCTACAGAGGTTGTTTAGGATTAAGATTCCTAGATAAATACCTTATTGCCATATTTTATACAGTTTCCAGTTTATATGTTTTTACGTACTACTCTCTAGGTCTGTGCGAATGTGTGTTCACATGAGACTTCAGCAAGTTCTCTAAATATGCGGCTTTTGCTTTTTAAGTTACAACCAAGACAAAGAATTTCCACATAAACACACGATGAAAATACACTATTATGCACAAAGAACCTACGCAGGGCTCAGTAAAAGCCCTACATTTCTGGAACTGAAATAATCTCATATAATCTCATAAATAATTGTCCAATTAACTCAGGGTGTCTATTTTATTTTATTTTATTTTATTTTATTTTATTTTATTTTATTTTATTTTATTTTATTTTCCACTGAATACTATTCATCAGTCACTGTTTTGAGAATATTTTTGAACTCTTTCATTACACAGTACCTGCTCAGCTCCTGTATATGCTTAAAACAGTACTTCTCTGTACTTATGCTTAAAATTTATTTACAGAGGCTCAATTTCTGATTCATTAAACAAAACAAAAGAGTTTTTCAGAGAATACCAACATTTCCCCCTGAAAAAACTCCTGCTTTTTTGCAGTGTTTGATTTGGAAAAATTGAATAGTATTTATAGAGCTGCTGAAGAAAGTAAACATTATATCACTCAGGAACGTTTGTGAGACTGAAGTTGTTCAGTAGGTATGAAAGTCTCAGATATGACCCCTGTCTTTCAAGCTTATCCTCCCTTAGTCTTCATTCTTACCATACCTGGAATACCAATGTAAGAGCTAGAGGGGAATGTCTTTCCCAACCATGGTAAATTAGAATGACACTGCCTGTAAAGCTCAGATCACCAAATATAGTAGGCATTAATGAGACATCACTGAACTTCTCTAAATCATTGCCCCTACAGCAAAATAGGCCATAGTCTATGTTTTATGGGCACCTGAATTCCTACCTATTGACTATCATGGAGTAAAACATCACAGTCAACAGCCAACGACTTTGGCTCTAACTCAAGCCAAAATCACAGATTTCTGTGGCACAAGGCTCTAAAAAAAAAAAAAAAAAAAAAAAAAGGGAAACTTTAGCTTTACATCTGGTTGAATGTTAAAAACAAATAGAACGCAAGGTTTGCACCTATCTATCCTGATATGAGAAATTCACGTTCCAGTGTCCTCACCTGAGTTTACTTCACACTGCAAGTGTATAGAATGCAATAAATGCTTTGTGTTATTATTAGCAACTTTATATTCTAAGAAATGGTACAGTGATTCCTGGTGGTGTGCATTAATTACCATGATATGTATAAATGTACATCTTATGATTTATATGTCCACATTAAAAAATTACAAGTGTAAAAAAGTCCATGCAAGGGTAAAATTGCAAGTACAGACAAAGTATTGAAAGGTTTCAAGATATTTAATAGATAACATGATATAAAGATTTACCACCAATTATTAGTGATATATTGAAGTTATTCTGTTCCTTTGAAAGAACAGAAACTTTAAAACTTAGAACAACTGAGTATGTATATATAATGTATATTATACATATACATATATATAATGTGTATATATATAAATATGTATATACATTGATGAATTTCTTTTCCAAGAGATATCCTTAAGGATAGACACCAACCTGAGGAACTACACACTAAATCAAATAGGTAAATGTTCTTGCAAATTCTTGATTTTTTTTTCCTTTTGCGTGAGGAAGTTGTGAATGAGAAGACTAACAGATTCTGCTGACACTGATGTTGGTTAAAATCCTAGCTCTCTCTTTGCCTTTCACATAGAGTTAGAATAATGAGCATTTTCTCAAAAAAAAAAAAAAAAAAAAAAAAAAAAGCACTGTTATGTCCTCCAATCTGACCTCTGCTGGTGCAGAATTTTTCATCTTTCTGGAAGATGAGGTCTCATTGAACTTTGTGAAATGGGATTATAATTTCCTATGTAGTAAAACCTCCACTGATGTAACTTATAACCTATAACCTGTAACATTTACCTTTCCCGTAGCAACACTACAATAACATTTTATCAGTAGAAGTTACTAATTGGTTATTATTCCGAGGTCCTCTTTATTGTTTTCAAGAGCTAATGTTCATTTGTGGAGAAACAAGACATACTGGTAAAATTTCTAGCAGATTATTTCAGTGAGTTTGACAAAAATTCACAACCTTTGAAGTGGCAAGACCTGCAGATATAGCTCTTGCTTAAACTCTTTCTTAAAATTCCGTTAGGTTAAGTGTTACGCCCTAAAGACTCATCTTATTTATTGCACTAGGTACTGAGCAGTGAAACTGTCCAAGAAACACCTACATAAGAACCTGATACTCCCAGATGTTATTTTAATCTTTATTATTATTCCCTAAATACATTTTCTTACATTTTATAATACTTAATTTAATACCATAGGTTCTTTATTGTCACTCAGTATGACTCTCCTGTATGATATCCCAATTCTCACTGAATAAACGCTTTTTTATTTTGCCCATCTGCTGTTCCTTCTAGATTTTTTTTACACCTCAGAGCACTTCAATAGCTTTCACTGTTGTATGTAACTGCACAGGTATCATTTTAATTCCTAGAAACATCTGGTTTTAGATTAATTGCAGAGAGGAAAAAAAGGACAGAGAGAAAGAGCATGGAGCTCAGACCTTATAAATTGAAGTATCTACCTCTACTTTTATTGGCATGAAGATAAAAGCAGGGCTTTCTGCAGAGGTGATGAGTATTTGCAGCTCCCATTATTCTCCTTTAGAGTTGTCATCCTTGTGTAACTTTGAATCTCACTCTCTTTGGTACATTTTTAAGAAATGTAGATAAAGGATAAGGTCTCCTCCAGACTATTGGGTAATTTATCATCAAGTCCCACTAAGTAGTAGTATTTGCTGACATAGCATCCTGAGTTTTCTGATTATGCCTGATGAGACTAAAGGGAGTGATTCTGATCTATAGTATGTTCACTGAGTAGTAATTGTTATATGACACTACAGAGAAAGTAATGAGAGGCCATTTGGCTTGTATAATTGTTTTTATACTACAATTTTAATGAATGTAAAGCTGTCCAGTGGAGATTATTTTATGCTGTTGCTAAATTTCAGCAGATGACTCAATACTATATATATATATTTTTGTTTTGCTATGGGTCAGGATGTAAACTCCTATACAAAGTAGAAAGCACATATGAGAAGTTCTATTATCTGTGCTTTGGCCATTTAAAAGTTTTTTAAGTTACTGACACTTAAGTGACTTGTTCAAATTCTCTAAATGTTGATTTTGCTAAAGAAGTTACTATGTACCGTCAGCACTTACATATTATTTTAATTTAGAAATGCTATTCCTTTCCTGACTTCCAACATTTGGCTTCATTCCCTTAATCAATACAGTCCCCTAGGACAGACAAGAACATTAAGAAGTTAAAATACTTGCACTAAAGTAAGTATTTATTTGTGTATTTTAATAGCTGTAAGCAGACAATGGAGCAGTTTTTTTTTTTGTTTGTTTGTTTGTTTTTTTTTGTAATCAGGGATTACTAGAACTAAAAAAAAAGTATATTATGATTACTTCTTTTACTGATATTAATTAAGCAATAGACACATTGTAAAATGTGCTAGTCTTGGCAAGTTATTAGTGCTTCATGCAAATTTAGACCTTTAAACTAGAAGCTTTAAACTGGAAAAATATTCTGAAATATGTAACAAACTATTCAGTGGGGGATTTATAACCCTATTCACTGGATGTCACTATTGCTCTACTGTAATACTCTGAGAAGTACTACATTTTTGTAGTCAAAAAGTGACTCTTAAAGAAGTGGATTTTCCTTTTAAGACAAGATTCAATTTCCTTTCATGACTATCTTAACCAACAAAGCCTGACATTATTAATCATTTTAAACGCCCTAATTTGACCTTTACATTTACAAGATTAGGATTATTGTTGCACCTTGTGAAGAAACAGACTTAGTCTGGGATGCAGAGTGAGACAACTTTATTTTCAAACCAACTTCTTTTTGTACTTTCTTAGCACAAGTGTTGCAAAGCTTACAACCAATCAGCATCTTGCCACCTGTGCTGTTGTCCTGGCTTTGTTTCTTTTCTTCTGACAAGACATTCCTCACACGGGATAGGGGGAGGTGTTTTGTAGTCCTCCTCCTTCTTCAGCTCTGTCCCCCATCTGCTGAGAAGACTGACATCCTTGTGGTTAACTATCTGCTAACAAGGTACTATTGTCTTTGAACGAGTCTCCCCAGATTATATCTGATTTTTCATCCAAGAGATGCTTAGAGCAAAAAATTGTTTCTATCTCAATCTCTAGAATCTAGACACAAAGGAATCTTCAACAAAAAAGACCAGATCAATATTGCTTAGGACCAGAATAACAAAGCAAATGGTAGAAATAATCTAACAAAATAAATAGAAATTAAATGTCAAAACTTTAGCCTTGAAAAAATATATATTTGAGTAGGACCAAGCCACAATCTTATTACCAAAATGTTAAATAAATTGTATTTATTTGATAACAAAACCATATTAATGGACAGATATGGAAAAATATATTACTTGAATTTTTTTCTTTGATTTTTATAAATTTGCCTTTAAATTTGCCTTCATAATGACAGTATATTATGCTGGTGTGGAAAGTTCTTTATAGAAAATTGGAATTTAAAAAAAAAAATGTATTCTTTTGACTAGAAATTATCCCTCCCCCCCACAAAATTAGTCTGACCTGAAGAACTGTGTCACTTAGATATCAGTAGAGGTACACAGCTATAATGTAATTTGATTTTTGCAGTTTTCCCCCTTTTCCTGTTTGCTTCTACTAGAGCCTCAAGGTATTTTCCTGCTTATTTGTGCAAGATCCTTCCTTCACTTTAACATTGACAGGAGAGATCTATAGTGTTTCTTATTGTGTATCCTTTCAAAGAGGATGTTTCATTTTGTTTGTTTGTTTGCTTTTTCTAAAGATCAGTAGAGCTGAAGACAGCAGGGTAGAAACTGATGAGGAGCCTTGAAGATACATGAAAACAAATCCAGCAGCCCAATTTCTTAATGTACAAAAATGGTTGAGTCTAATATGCCTATTCCTTGTTTGGAAAAGCAATTGATGGCTGTCAGAAGCAACAACGCATCAGTCTCTTCTGGATTTTGGGACAGGCAAATTACCTTTCTTCAAGTATTTTTCAGCCTATAAGCATCAACTGGTGATTTTTCAGTTGTCTAAATAGTTGCATGTATTTGATGTTTCTGATTCAGATAAAGTTGAATATATTATTAATAATGTCATCTTTACTCTTGTGCTTGGATGCAGGAATGCTGTCTGGCAGAGCTGTAGTATAGTATAGTGCATTGCTCCTGTAGGGTCTTTGTTTGAATATGAACCTAAGTGGCCAGTCATGCCAGATAACAGCTTACTTCTCTTTGGTCTTTTATAGTGGTGAGAAATCATGCCATTAAAATATTTATATTTAGACTTAACAGTTGCATGCTCACTAAACAAGCACCATCAATAATTTTCACTTTGATACTTTTTATGATAATACACTGTAATTGGATTCAGCAGTAAATCCAAACACAGCTCTGAGGCATTGATTTTTCAAACGGTTTTGTCGAAATTATGCAGTAAGAAATGAACCAGCAGCTTGATGAGGCATACTAAAAAATGATTTTAAAATATGGTTTTTGAGCAGAAGATATTAGGAAGTTGATAGTTTGCTTCTTAAGATAAACCTGTCGGGGTCATATATGGAATTGATATAATTTTCTATACTGACCCATTGTATACTGACATTGGCAGAAAAAGGAGTTTTATTTCATTTGTTAAGGCTGACGGGCAAAATGCTGTCAGTGATGTCAGAGGTGTTATTTGAGTCATTGTTAATGGAAGACATTTTTAAGAAAGTATTTTCTCTTAAGATTTAGAACAAAATTCTTGCAAACAGATGAGTTGTTCTTGATGGAACAACACTGATTTATGGTGATTTATTTATATGCTATACATAGTATATGGTTTATTAATGCTGTGATATGATTTATAGCCTCTGTACGTGTAAGCCACTAGAATGGTCTATAAGTAAAACATATACTGTCAAAGTACAACAGTGTGTTCTGATGCAATTCAGGGAACTTGTATGTATATAGAGAAAGTACTTCCTTGGAAAATAAAAATGTTTCTCATAGGTATAAATCCCTTTCTTTCTGATGATGACACAAGTATCTTCCAGTTTAAGGACTAAATTTACAGTAATTCTTCTATACTCAGTACAGTCTCCATGAAAGAGGAGAGAGAAGATTATTTGCTGTAGGAAAGTGCAAACAACCCAGGGCCTGGGGTACAGGCTTTTACTTGTTTGGGCTATGCCATGTTCAGACCTTTCAAGAATCAATATGCATTAATTTCCTGCAGAATAATTTGTTCATATGATGATAATTAAAAAAAAAAAAAAAAAAAAAAGTTTTGCTATCTAGCTTCAGTTAATCCTTACCAAGTTATACTTGTAATGTTTCCTTGGATTTGTTTTAGACGTTGCTGAGTCTGAAGACATTTTTACATCTGTGAAACATTTTTTAAATATTTTGAAATATGTAAGCAGAGAAAATCAAACCTCTAGCATGTTACTGAATATATCACTTTACCCTAAATCAAGTCATACACTGTCTTCTATTACAATCTTAATATTTGGGTTTGATAGGTCTCCAGGATGACAGCCTGAAAGGATTTTCAGTCAGAATATTGCTAAAACCAACTTCTGAATGATATTAATAAGGATTATTCTCATCATAAGACTGATGCAAACTATGGAAAAAAAAAAGTGCTTGATAGTAGATTTATTCTTTCCCCCTACTATAATTTTCTAAAGATATATGCTAATTTCAGATGAATATATCTAAAATGAAATTTAATAGAAGGATATTTAATAATATTGATAAACAGGAAAGGTGTGTCAAGGACAGCACAAAATTCTGGAAAGACAGCTTCCATTTTTATAATGATTTCTGAAAATATAAAAAGATGTTTATTTCCCAATTAAATAATCACTAAATCACATGAAATGAAACATAGATCCATTTTAAAATATATATATATATATACATTTTCTGTAACTTTGAGGTCCCCATAATTAAGTCAAAGGGAATAAAGTCTAGGATAATACCAAAAATAAATATAGATAATCATATCCGTAATTCCCTATAGCTACCAACAAAATCATTAACCTGCTCAATTGTAAAAATAAAAAAGAGAAAAGATATGGGAATTGCCTGGGCAAGATAATAATACATTTTAATTTTAATATTGTTCATGATTTTTTTTTTCTCTGTAACACAATGAGAATTATCAAAATTCCATTTAAAGAAAAGATAGAAGAGAAATATATAATATGTATTAAAAGTCTTCATATCTAGATTTTGGGAGTGCCACAATAACGTAAGCTAGGACTAAAGCTTGTGATTACATAGAAGGACTTACTAGGAACATCTGGAGAAAAAAGCTGATGAAGTGATTAAATAGGCAGATAATCTGTGAAGTAAACCTCCTAAATTTGTGATTTAGATTGAGGATACTGAGATGCTGGTCGTTCCTTAAAAACCCTAGTTAAAACTGAGTTAATAAATAGTTGTTTTTGTTTTGTTTTAAGTTATAAGTAAGATATATTAAGATTTCTTCTATTTTAGCAGACACTTCCATTATTATTTGGAAATAGATATGTGCATTTGTGTCTGTGATTGTCCTGTGTGGACAGTGAGTCTGGTTAAGGGCTGTTTAATAGGCTGTATGCAGCCATGCACATCTTCAAATTCCTTTTTCTCCAAATGGCATAAGTGAGAGACAATACCAGTGATACGGAACTATGAATTACTCAAAACATAAGAGCCGTTAGGATCAAATTCAGCAGAGCACATGGCTTTTATGGAAAATCTGAATGGTCCAATTCAGAATGTCTGAATCCATGTTTTAACGGAAAAAAATATATATCCTGTTCAGTTTGATTCTTGAGGCCAGTCTATGGATGTTCTGCCTTTTATATGAACTAAGCACATTTTTAGATCCACAGACAAGACATAAACAGCAGACATCACTAAAGAGAGACTTAAAGACAGAAATTGATATTCTATTTTGAGGAATGACTTCTACTTAACAACTGAAAACACAATGGTAATCTTATACGAGAAAAATTTAGTTTGGGATGGTTGATTTGACCACTTTACAAGTTTCAGGTATTTTTTATTTGTCTGTTTTCCAAAAGCGGTTTTCTGCCTTTTTTTTTTTTTTTTTTTTTTTTTTTTAATGGATGGTTTCATTTAGTTAGACTGCTGCTGTTGACTGCTTTCTGTGATTGGAGAAATCTTTCAGTTTAAACGGTTCAATCCCACTATGTGCACTATTGTTTCAGTACTGCAGGAAGAATTTAAACATCTGTAAATCATCCTTTGTTCTGCTTTCTTTCTCAATCTCTCTACAAATAACTTTCTTTTTGACTTGCAGCACTTCAGTTACGGTTGTCCCCTTCATACACATTAACAAATTTATCTTGATGATGATGATGATGAGTCATTTTAATAAAAATTATTGCAAATTTAATTCAGAGGAGGAGGAGAACTGCCTTGTTAGGCAAGGGAGCCTCTTTCTCACACAAACTAGAAAGCTAAGATTGTATAAATCTATGTAGCTATATACTAATAGGACTACTCAGTTATACTTTACATTATATATCTGTACCACTAACACACAACAGATTTAAAATATTACCAATTTTTTCTACTTCCAAGACACATATACCCACAGAAGAGTAGAGTGACCACAGGCAGTGGAAGTTTTAATTTCTTTTCCCTGTCTTCACACAGCCTCTGTAGCTGTCAAGTCTCTACTTTAAGCAAATCAAAGTATTTATCAAAAGATAAAGCTTCTCAAGATAACTTCATTTCAGGGATGAAATACATTTATTAATGCTACTAGTAGGTCTTTAAAGAAAGTAGGCCTTACAGAAAGAAAAGTCCAGGTACTAAAGTATGACAGTGAAAGTCAGGCAAATTCATAGAAGACGACTTTTAATTTATTTTGTAATTCACCATTTACACAAATTACTAAAGGAAGTAGGAAATTCTACATCTCTAGGCACCTTTAATATACGAATGGGTGCCCCTTTTTTGGAAGTGCTTTAGTGTGCATGGTAAGTTTAACAGAGAAGACATCCAACTGAAAACTTTATGTTAATCAGCAAGTCAGATTAGATAACCCAATTGTGTCTTCTAAAATTAAACATTATTTATGTATATGAATCTATTTATCATCCCATTAAAGCAAATGGCTAGCACTTCTGTTAAAGTGTTATCTTTTTCAAAAGAAAAAAAATAAATTTTGCTCTGTGGTACATAAATTTAGTACGACTGACAGCAGAATGTCCATCAAAGCCTACAGTAAGCATTCAAGAATTTCTGGTAGCATAGGTAAATATATTACTTAATGAGGGCAAGGAGAGATATTGTTCAATCAATATTGTTAAATCAATTAAATGTTGTTCAATCAAATAGTAAACTAATGGTTATAAAAATTATGAAAACAGATTCTCTAGAAGTAATGTGAAAGAATCAGTATGCACACAGAGAAAGAAAGAGAGAGAGAGAGAGAAAAGAGACAGATTACCTGAGCAGTGAATTTTAAAAATAAGCTTTGCTGTAATTGGGAAAAAAATTTAAGTATTCCATCTTGACCATCATGCTATCTCATCCAGCTTTTCATTATTCAGACAAAGTATTGTCACCAAAATGAATTCATCAATGTAACAGAGATAAATGATCCAACACGGAACAGACAGAACTATCTTCCTGTTCTTATGAAGAAAATGAAGAAAATTGTCTCTTTATACTATTATATCAGTGACAAAGATGTCTGGACTTTATAAGCATCTCTTTCCATTTAGTCTTCCTTAAATATTAATGATGAAATAATTTAACCTCTCTCTACTAGGTTCAAGAAAATGCTTAAAACTACTAACGATGGAAAAGGTTGTTTCAAGCAAAAATAATTAAATTATTTTAAAGATATGGCCAATTCTCACAATACAGAAAGAATTAATAATGTTAAATATAAGACAGGGGAATTGAAAAGAAAGTAAAATATACTGAGACTGCTTCTAATTTGTCCTGTGATTTCCACACATTGTATTTAGGCTATAAACCTCAAAGGTGGGTCTAACAGAACAGAAATCTAATTCTTAATTATAAACAATCACCAGTAGTTTATAAATCTTTGAGAAAAACTTTATTCAACAAAACAAACAAGCAAACAAAAAGACAGGCCGAAGCTATTTTAGGAGAGCAGGGCAAGGTCCTCAGAAACTTTTCTTTTTCATTGACTTTAGATATTAACTGAGGACAGGTGGAATATTTTGGAAAACAGAAAAATAGAATAATTTTATATATTTACATATAGATATACACATATATTATTTTTTAAAGCTATTCTTTATCCAGAATGGAAGGAATATCAAATATTTACACACACCAAGGGGCAACTTTGTGCACTAGACAAGCAATATGAAATTCCATCACTATTTTGACATGGAATTGCACAGAGGAGTAGAAGGAAGAGAACATAAAAGCCCCTACTTTCTCCAGGATATCTCCAGTGAAGCTGTGCCTTCAGGAAAGAGAAAGTGAGTAATAGAAGTATGACATCAAGGAATCAATGAAGAAAATCCATTTATTATTCAAGTTTATTTTCCATTGTGAGAACTGGGACCTCGATATCCCACGTACTTGGTTGAATGAAGCAGTATGCTCCAAATAGTAGGCAAATACAACAAGCAGATTTCTCAGACACATTCTCAGAATTACTCCTCACTTACTTCATGTGAAGCCCAGAAAGAATAGTCTCAATTAGTTACATAAAGTATTGGTCATTAGTTTGCATGTAATATGATTTCAATTTATGCTTTTCCAAAGTCATTAAAGCAAATGCCTTACTATTATTCTCAGTAGCTTGTTAGCTCAGTATCTGAGCCTTCACTGAAACTGAATTTAAGGAATACAGTTAAAGTTAACTACTCATATTCTTAGTAAGTCTAGTGTAAATTATCATGCAAATTTGCTTTGATGTAGTGGAATGAAGTTACAGATATTTTTTCCCTATTTTAATAGAGTGCTACTCAGCCCCTTGAACAATTTGAATTCTGTTGCATTATCTCACTTCTGTGTAAAGAAAACAGTTCCTTAACTTGTAAAGAAGAAATCTAAGCCTTGAGAATAGGGCAAATTTATTAGAAAATTAATGAGTCCATGAAGCTGGGGGAATATTTGTTCAGCAGCTAATATAGCCTGAATTCCTATATTTTCTCCAGAATGATGTCTAGACCGGTATTTTCATTTTGACATTTTTATTGTAAGAAGTGTACAAAGGTCTCACTAGAAAAGACCTGGTAACAAGGCACAGTAGTGATAGTCTGGAATAAGGAAAGTTTAGGACAATTTTACTAAGTGACTAAAACTGAAGAAACAATAGTTTGCTATTGGCTCATGTATGATTACTGAAAAAAATAAAATAAAATAAAATAAAATAAAATAAAATAAAATAAAATAAAATAAAATAAAATAAAATAAAGATAGATCCAAAATAAAACTGCTTATCAGATTTTGACACATGAAGATATTACCATCTGAGTTTTCCTGGACCAGCAAAAAGTGAAACAGAAGCAGCACTGTATTTTCTGGTATTTTCTCTTTTTCCTTCAAGCCTAACTCTTAAAAAAAAAAAAAAAAAGAAAAAAGAAAAAAGTCAGGAAACACATTTGGAGGACAGTTCAACACGGGGTTATGCTTAACCGCATCATCACACCCAGAATGTATTAATGGATTTAATTAAACATAATTTGAAGGAATCAGTTAATGCAATACTGTATAATGAACAGAGTATTAGATGATAGCAATTCTGAGAAAGGAAAACGTACTGTTATTACTTTAGCACCCAGATTTGAAAGTGAGGATCTGTCCTGGGCACTACTCCAATAACAACATTAGGAGACATCCTACTCCAATTTTTAAGACATTTCTTTAAAAAGTTGGAAGGTCAGACACCAGACATGGAACACAAAAACTCTAATAAGTTTCTGTCTTTGAATAAATGAAAAGGAATTGCTGAAGAGGCCAATTACAGAAAGATGGACTTGTGTTACACTAGAATATATTCTTAAGAGCAAGTAATGGATTTACGAATTAATTGTATCTATGCTGTAAAGAACATGTGTCACAAATCCTAACTGAAGCTTTCAATTAGTCTTCCAGCTCTGTAAGACCTCTCCTGTTAAAGGATGATGTTTCCCTCTTTTTTTAAGAAATTAAACTAGTGTCCTAATTTTGTCTTGTTTAATATATAAAATTCTTCTTGAGACTACTCACAGAACTCCTGACAGATAATGTACCAGTAGTGATAAGCTATTGATCTAAAAAGAATGTCTCAGTTAAGAGAAGGACACGACCAAAAGCAGAGAAAGGAAATAAATTCTGAGGATTAAGGAAAAGGAGATAATTAGGTGGAAGATTAGGGCAGAAACATTCATATCAGAGCTTAGAATACTTGAGAACTGAGAAATCAATCACTTAGAGGTATGCACAGAAGGAATCAATCAGCTGTGCAGGAAGAATTCCACCGATACCAGTATATTGTGGCTCAACAGTACACTAGAGGGCACAGATTTCCCTTTTCACTGTTTTTTTTTTTTTTTTTTTCTTGGTCTATCTGTGATATATAGGGATAAAATCAGCTGAAAGATTTTGCTTCTTGGCTGAAATTAAAAGTTTAAGATTTGGAAAAAAAAAAAAAACTTAATCTAGATATGCACAAGGTATAGCCAGTGTCATAGGGCACATTTTAATATAGAGGAGCATTTCTTTTCCATAACCAAAGGGATAACAAAAACCCTAGATAAAGAGGTGCCATAGAGGATTTGAAAAAGATGTCATAAAAAAGTTTGACTCATCATAAACAGAAGGGAGAGAGATGAATGCAGTATAAACACAGGGTAAGAGTTCCAGGCCCAGACAACATTCATGGCTTCTGCTGAGGTTTCTGCAGAATGTCAATGTCTTTTTTTGTACAAAACAACCATCATGGTAAGCTCATGAGACCCCTTTTGTCCGTCCACCCTATCAACAACTCTTTATGCAAGTAAGGTTTGAACCAAATAGTCATTTTCAACTCAAGGCAAGAAAATGAGAGAGATCATTACAAATATTACATTCTGAGAGGTTTTTTAGGGGAAGTCATTTTCTTTTGTTCCATTTGTGAAAATAGAGAGCTGGATTATAGTTGAAACTCTACACTTCTGATGCTGGGAAGTACACATAAAGAAATGATTTTCATGTTCAAAAATCTAAGGAATATTAAGATTATTTCTGCTAAGGTCTTGCTGTTGCATACTTCTATCCTATATTTACAATTAAAACTGAAATTTACCTTTGTGCTCTGAGGGTAGAAGATATTTTACTAATTCCTGTCTGATTTAACTTCTCTCCTGCTTTGAATTAATTTGAAAATTGATAGTAATGCTGGGTATGGATACAAGAGTACAAAAATGGAAGGGAGAGGAAAGATTCTGCAATCAGGCTGAACTAGTATGTGGCTCGTACTGTGGGAGCAAAAGTAGGAATCATTAATCTTCCTGGAGCGACGCCCAGACTTAATATTCGGTAAGGATTTATTTGATCTTTGAATGTCATGCTAAAGGATCTGTAAAGTTACATACACAAATTCAGGATTTACTTTTGGAAACATAAGCATTTATTATGTTTAAAGCTATATATTCTACACTGATGAACCTTTTCAGATGCAGATGCTTAAGGGAATTTGCTGATCACTACAGGAATCAGAAATAAATTATTTTTCTTTCAAGTACTGTACAAATAGATCTAGGTATGAAGAAAAAAATGAGTTCAGTGATATATTTTCCAAAGCTAAAACCCCAACAACTATAAATCAATTTGCTAAATTCAAATAAATAAAATATATTTATCAAAATATATTTATCTTAAAGGATTGTATTTTGCAATGTAGCCATTTCTGCTGGCTTTGTAATTGATTCATAACACTTCATTACGGAGGACCTCCCCAGATATTCCCTTTAAATGTTTACATGATGCTATTAGCTCCTGTTATACAGTGAAGAAATGGCAGAAAAAAAGCCTTATGTTCAATATAACACAACAGGTATGCAGTGCTAGAACTTGTCAGACCCAGGGTTTTCTGGAGCAGGATACCTGAGAAATGACCCAAGTGTGGGCAGATTCAATAGGCAAAGGCATTTAGCATACCAGCCTGTTCAGTTGCTTATCCACTTATCCAAATTACAACATGATCACTGGGGTAAAAACAGAACGAAACATCAAGCAAACAAACAAACAAAACCTCATGACTTCATTGTTTTAATGTGCTTTGTTTGAGATCTGCTAGAAAAAAAAAATGGAGTGGAGGGATAATTCTTGAACCATCTATCAGCTTTTCACAAAGCCTATTTGGCAAAATTTTGTCATAACAAGTGTATTAATAGGATCAGAATCACTGATCAGGAAAGTAGTTTACAATGAATAATCCAACCATCCTTAGATCTTAGTATTGTCAAAGATGCAGAGAACTGGTTACACATTGTATGCAGAACTAAAAGCGCTCAGTGTTGGTGAGACATAGTAACGTAACAGGTAAGGGGAAAGAAGAGACAAAAATACTAACTGTTCCAGGCATTATTAAAATTATTTTTGGGTGAAAACTAACATTGGAATGCATTTGGAAAAAAAGGCAAAATATTATTTTATTATGGTAATTTCTTCTTAATATTTATTCTATATTTTCAAGTAGCTAAAATATACAAAAGACAATTATTTTATTTTGTTTTGCTTAATGAATAAGAGATGAAAATGTTTCCTTCTCTCTTTGAACCTAAATATGATAAAAAAAAAGTTTTTTTGTCTTTCAACATGAAAAAAAAGGTGATGTCGTATGTATTCATGATAGAGATGACAGCATCATTATATAGTGATGCTGTCAAAAATGGCAATGTATGAGAGGAAAAGCATGCAGGATATATGTGTATTTGGAATTTAATTTTAGTCTTTGAATTTAGTTATGAATTTGATGTTCAGAGTACTAAAGTGAATACAATAAAGGAAGAACTAGGCAAAAGAAATTTGGATTTCTTGATGCAGTGACCAAACTATTCTTTGAGCATTGTATGTTTTGAGGAGTGACAAAAAGAGGTCGAGAGCTCCCTTTGATGTTCCACAAGTTGTGCAGATTCCTTCAGGAACTTAACATGAAGACTCCACTTTCCAGACTGTCATTCCAATAGGTATATAGGGAAACCAAATATGGCTCTATCAGAACTTGCTTTCCAAACTCCTGAGCAGGTATTCTCTGAGTAGGTGATCTTCCTCTCAAGCACATTTCTTCCTTTCTTCTCACCTCACTACATGGAAAGATTCTACCCCAAAATTCCTAAATAATTATTTCAATTGAAACTGCATTTCAAATTCTCCTATCTAGGTTATCCAGGCCATGAACCAAACCTCAGCATTTCTTCCTGCATTAATGTGGGAAAATGAAGAACACACTCTTCTATTCATCCATGTACGTAAAAGTCTCATCTAGATGGGACTTCCATGTACATAAAACTCTCATCTAGATGGGACTCATTTAGTATCTCTCTGTTACAGCCTCTACCCTGTCCTTGAACTGTGCAAACCAGATCTGTTGTTGCTGAATCAGAATTTAGTTTTGATAATGTCACACTTGTTTTGATAATGTCACAGTCCTCTTTGCATTCCTCATTTACACAACTTTCCATCGCATAAAACATAACTTACTTATCTTCCTTTTCAAAGTCCTCCAACTTATCGTTCCCCCACAAACTCACATTCATTGACATTCAGTGACCTCTCAGCTCCAGTCTTGTAGTAAGTGTCTCCAGCTTCCACCATGCAGCTTTTGAATTTTCAAGTAGGGATGTTGGTGCAAGAAAGGATGTCTCTTATACAGCACCTGAACAAGGTGTTGAACAAGAATACTCTGCAAGTTCCTTTTTCAAACTTTATTTCAAATAATAGTTTTGGAGTGATCCTTACCCCCTCTCTCCAAAACAAAATAAGAAAAAGCAAAGCAAAACAAACAAACAAAAAATATTTGACAACAGTGAGGCAGACTGCACTGGTAGACTTACCACCCCACTGAACAATACAGTTTGACTGTGTGACTGTTTACCTGTTATTCTCCCATCTGTCTGTTTGTATCCATCTGTTACTTTTTTTTTTTTTTTTTTTTTTTTTTCAGACAATAAACTCTTTGGGACAGGGACCGTCTCTTGCTCTGTTTATACTCTAGTTCAGTAAATGTGACTTTTATTATTATTAGCAGAAGGTCATAGGCTCCACATTGACCTGACAGTAGAGGATCCCCAGATATGTCTGACCTTGTCTTGGCCAGAGCAGCTATTACTTTGTTTTGAACAATTTTCTGGTGGCCAAGAAAGGTCACCTTTGGCTTCAACTCTGCTTTGGCTTCAACTCTGAGAATACTGACGGTAAAGTCAAACGTTTGCAAAGGATAAATGTCATATGTACTGAGCAGAAAATTTATGTCCTCCTCTTGTGTCCGCCTACATCTCCTGGTGTCCTCAGAGCAATACTTCAGTCTTTCTCAAGCAGAAGGAGGAAGAGAGAGAACAACAGCTCTTCAGCAAGCTGAGGACTCCAGCCATTGGGACTACTACAACAACCACAGTGAGGGTGGTCCTTCTCACCTGAAGGACCATAAAGTTGATGCTTTCTTTCTCCTCAGCCTTGAGTCCACTGGGGTTTCTCTTTCCACCTCTCCCAGACGGAAGTCAGTCCAGGAGCTGGGACTGGGACTAGACCCCTGTTGCTGCACATCCTCCTTTCCATTTCCTTAGAGCTGTTAAAACAACTCAGGTGTCGGCCACATCTGAGTACCAGGTCAGTATGGAATTAAAGATTTTTTTTCTAATAATGACAAAAATCATTTTTATTGGGCTACCTTGATAGCATAGCAGTGTTGGTATGAGCTGTATTAGAACTTAAAGGAGCAGCAGTAGTTGTAGTAAGAGCAATTTTATTATACCCTAACAGATAATAATAAAAATAACAACAATAATAACAAAGCAAGAAATAGATTTTAGCTCCTATTTACAAAGACTCATTCATGGCATTGAAAGCATAATGTGTGTGCACAAAACCCTGCAGAACTTTAGGACCATTCAGGGTGAAAACAAGGAAGCAAACAAACAAACAAAAAATAGTAATAATAACCTTATTCTTATATTTGATAAGTGCAACATAAAAAGGAAACTTTTTGAATAATATCAAAAGTGCCGAAACAAGAATGGCAATATGTCCCCTGTAGGTTTTGTCTGTTTTAGAGCAATGTGCTTAAATTGGGATAAAAACACATCTAACATTTAAAGTAATCCCAGTCATTTTTCCTCAAATAACATAATGCTAGTGCATAATGCTAGTGCATAATTTATATGTCCCTGGGACGTGTGTTGTGTGTGTTCTCACAAACAATGCTTTGTCCTGGACAAATAGTTAAGAGGTGGA
This sequence comes from Tinamus guttatus, assembly GCF_059628265.1. NCBI lineage: Eukaryota > Metazoa > Chordata > Aves > Tinamiformes > Tinamidae > Tinamus > Tinamus guttatus. Next base: position 27,189 of record NW_028288936.1, read on the forward strand.
ACTGGACCTCAAATAAGGCTTTAAATTTCAACACAATGAGAGTCTGATAGGCTAGAAAGAGCTGAGTTGTTTTCAAGGAGCTCTGGAGAACATTCATCACTCTTTTATGCTGATTAGGTTTTGTCCTAGACTGGTGCAAGTGGCCATTGACCTGAGACCTCCATAGTCTGTCCACAATTTGTGATCTCAAATACTTTGCTGCCTAATGCAAGAATTGCCTTGTGCCTTGTTTCTTCACATTCCCCTTTCTGTTTCTTTAGAGATTCTTTTTTTTTTTTTTTTATGATTTTTATATGGTATTATGTGGTAATAACTGTTTGAGAAACATTATATATTATAAAGGAATATAGATAGGACTGCAAGTGACTGCAAGAGATCTTTTTGCCTATGTATTAGGAACAGCGAAAAATACAGTCTGTTATCTTCCCTGAGAAGCACTATTTTAACCACTTAAAAAAAAAAAAAGAAAAAAAAAAAGAAAAAACTATCTGTACTTTTACAACAGTGCAACTCCTAATGTTCAAAATTAATCTTTTTGTTTGTTTGTTTGCTTTAATCCCCTTATTTCCAATCTTATACTCCATGAATATGTTAAAGACTTTTCCTTTCAGAAATCTTTGTGTAATAAAATATTGCTATCACTACAATTGCTGAAATCATTTTTTGTTAAACTTTCTTAACATGCTGAGTAAAAATTTAGACTGACTGGCTTGTTGTACTTTCCTATTTTTATGATAAAAAATGTTCACACTCAGTAGTAACTGATAGATAATACAGTGTAAAAAAAAGAAGGAAATAGGACAATGCAATTGACAGAAAATTCCATTTGTGAAACTGTGTAGACTACCGATGGTTTTGCTCATTAAGCTTGGTCTCAATTGTGTTGCTGAAAGTTAGCCTCCCACTGACAAGCCTGCAGAACAAGATATTCATGTAAATCAGACATTAGTTCAGTAGTCAAAAAATTCAAGTCACTTATATATGTAGCTAAGAAGCTTTGATTACTTTAGGCATATCTCTCAGCTGTATTCATAAAAAAAAAAATAGAACACAAATCATGGAAGATAAAATTTTGGCATCCCAGTTTGAAGCCTAACTAAATGTCTGCTTCTTGCTTTTCTTTTCATTCTTAGCCAGAGAATCAATGTCAATACGGCATTCCCGTGTTATGATGTGTACAGGTTAATATTGACTGTTTGCTTTGTGCTACAGCTAAGGTTTAATAAAAGGACATCTAAAACAACTGACCTAATTTGATTTTCTGTAACTGTTAGAATGTTTAATATGTAATGCTTTGTCCAAGGAATTAACTCCTTAAATACATTCCTTTTTGTTTTTTGGGTTTTTTTTTTAGTTAAAAAATAATGTTTTGTCTGCATAGATCATGATCACACATATATGAAAAGCAAATAAAAATACTGCTTGGTAAGAAAAATATGTATTTGGAGGAAAATGTCTAAAACTGGAAGACAATTTTTTTTTTTTTTGCTTCTTTATCATTTACTATAATCTGTGAATTAAAAAAGAAACACAGCTTTGAATCTATACTTACTGAATTTACTCTTTTTGACTGTTTGATGTTCCGGGTTTTTATAGGTTAGGGGCTGCTTGCTAACTTCTATTTCTGCAGTTCAGCTATCTGAATTACTGTCCATGACACAGTACTGCCCTGATCAAAAACACTTCCAAGAGTTTGAAGTGCTTCAACTTAACTGAACAAAAAATATCAAGAATATGTTTCACTTTGCATATGTACAATGGATCCACTTGCCAAATTTTGATACTTGCCAAAACAAAAAAGGACTAAGTACTTCAACCACACTTTGTTCTCACCAAAGAAAGCACAATAGCCCCGTTTCACCTGTTTCTTCCTGAGTGTTACAACCTGTATATCATCTGATGAGGGAAGTGTGACAACTTTAATGAGAAATTTTGTTCTAGCTCTTCTGAGAGTTGCCCTGATAGCAGTAAACATTGTGTATATATACATATAGTAAATATTCTGTATGTATATAAACATATATGTGCGTGTTTGTGTGTGTATATTTACATAAAGTAAGATTTTACAGTAAGTTTCAGGTTCAGCTGAGCAGGCGTAGCATCACTTCCAAAAATGTCTTAGAATCCAAGGCAACCAGCATCCTAGAATGCTCCTTCAACATTATCCATGTCTACAGGCATGTCAATAACCATGTCAGTACAGCACTGAAATGTAGTACTCCAGTCATCTACCAAGAATAGTTCAAACTACTCGTGTTCATTAACTTATCACTTTCACACAATCTGAACAGATTGACAGAGAAGATCAGTAAAGCTCAAAATCTAGTACAGCTGTTATACGTGATGCCCGTGGAAGGGATAAATTGCTTACAAATCATATTTGGTCTTCTGCAGTGACAGTGAGCCTTTTTGGACCTCATTGCAAATGTAGGCAGCTCATGATAAAATTGTAATCAACCTGGGTCTGGAGTGTCCAGTCTGTCCATGCTGTGATTGGATGTATCATTATGATCATGTTAAATGATGCCATAAACTCAAGCAGCATAAAAACTATATCTACACATTCCTGAGGAAAGGGGAATTTGGAAACAAACAAGGATTTAAGTCTGTATTCAAAATGTGACTTTGATTCCCATTTTTTCATCTTAGTTTGTTAATAAGAAGCAACTGATGTGATAAAGATCAGTGCAAAAATATGCAAAATGATTTTAAAGAACTGACTTTAAAACATTTATCATCACTTTTCTCAAACTTCTCTAGCAAATAGCTATTCCCTGTAAGTACTTTGTCAACAAGAATGTTATAACTTTTCTAATCTTGTTCTTTCTCTAAATAGATTAAATACTGAAGACCAGTAGCACAAAAATCAGCATATGTTTAAGAAAATTATAGAAGTAGCAATCCCATCACTTCCAAAGTGATAAATTTTGTAAGAATAAATATATTCTTATTACTTAAATGATGATAAATGTTTCTTAAACTGCAGAGCTATAGATAACAAAGGGATGTATCATCAGATGTTAACACTTCAGGCAAAAATGTGGAAGTACTTCTAGCTTATCAAGCTAAAAATAAGTTAAAATTACTCAGTATATGTGTATAAAATTGTTCTTAATCAAAATGAACTGCCCACACACAAAAAGCTCAAATCAACAATGCAAAAAATGGAACTAAAAATAGTGATGACAGCCATCCTATTTTTCCATAGAACACAGATATTTAGTACAGCTAAATATGAACACACTTTCAGAAACACACAGTTTGAATCTAAGTTTCCTCTCTAGTCAATCTGAACTTTATCACTGGGAGTTTGGAGGAAATTATGCCATATTCAGCAAAAAAAATTATCTGAAAAATCTCCCATTTTCTCATACTCCTAATACATGATAGTAATGCCTAGTCTTTTCATTTTGTATTTGGAACTGTGTCTTTTGCTTTTTTGCTTCCTTTTTTTTTAAATATAATGATTTATTATTATTACTACTAATACTGAAAATATTAGATGTGAAACAAGAGGCAAAATTTTTGGATTGGCCAAAATTAAACTTTTCAAGATTTCCTCATTTAATTTTTATATGTTCAGTTTTCCCAAATGATAGTGAAGTATTCTGTTTCTGTTCAATACAAATCTTTCCTCAGTTTTATGACTTACTCATTAGACTAAAATATTAATTATTTTTTCTAGTCTAATGTAAAATTGTTGAATTTTGGCTTCCGATAAATCAATTGAAAAATTTATACCAACTTAATGGATCAAGAATTGCATCAGAAATGCTAAGTAAATACTGTATAACACAGTATGTATTGGTAATACCTTTCAGCAGTGTATCACCTTATATTTAACATGCACATATACATATGCATATGCATATACAGATACATACACGCATATATATACACACAACCCGCACAAATGAGCATATTCACAAAATAAAATGAAATGAAAAATATATAAAAGCTTTTAATATTTTAAGTGCTCTCACATGACAAGGAAAAGAGAAAAAAAAAAAAGGAAAAGAAATGCATCCTTAATCTAGATCTGAGGTTTAAATCAGAGAACATCACCACCACCACCACCAAAATTGACTCTCTTCTCAGAGACAGAGATTTCCAAAACAGGCTTATTCTTGGGCAGGCCATGATAGAATCATTGTTCTGATAGTTCTGATAGGGATAGTGTGATAAACAAGGATATTCAAGGCAGTCATTGGTGGTACCTTCTCACAGGCTCCCTGCCTCTCTGCCAAGCCTTTGGCCTGCCTGCCAGCACAGAGCTACCCTCCAGCTTCTTTTGCTCAAAGATGGTTTTGATTCTGTGACACCCTGCCTTGAAGACTTATGTTCTTCTCATTTTTTTTCAATGAAAGCAGAGAGTGAAGCAGCTAAGGAGGTGTTTTAATTTTCCTAACTGAGCATAGAAGTGGTAATGGTTGTAAGAGCGAAGAGGATGATTTTTGCATCTTTGAAATTTTCCCCATTTTCCCTCGGACTTTTTATTTTTCATAACAAAAGGCATTTCATATTAAAAAAAAAACACAACACAAGTGGAAAAAAACGTGGACCAGATTTATCTAAATATTTTGAGATTGAAATGGAAAGGTAATCTGTCTTTATATGAGTTTAATATTGAAGAAATTCTTGAAAGTAATTGAGTTGGGCAGAGAGGAACCTCATGAGGTTCAACAGGGACAAATGCAGGGTCCTGCACCTGGGGAGGAATAACCCCAGGCACCAGTACAGATTAGGGGTTGACCTGTTGTAAAGCAGCTTCATGAAGAGAGATTTTGGAGTCCTGGTTGACAACAAGTTAACCATGAGTCAGCAATGTGCCTTTGTGGCCAAGAAGGCCAATGGGATCCTGGTCTGCATCAGGAGGAGTATTGCCAGCAGGTCAAGGGAGGTGATCCTGCCCCTCTACTCAGTTCTGGTGAGGCCGCACCTGGAGTATTGGGTGCAGTTCTGGGCTCCCCAGTACAAGAAGGACATGGAGCTTCCAGAGAGGGTGCAGCATAGAACAACAAAGATGATAAGGCCCTGGAGCATCTATTGTATGAGGACAGACTAAAAGTGAGCTGGGCCTGTTTACTCTGGAGAAAAGAAGGTTGAGAGGAGTTTTGATCAACATCTTGAGGAGTACCTGGGGGGTGAATGTAGACAGGATGGGGCCAGGCTCTTCTCTGTGATTGCTGGTGACAGGACAAGGGGTGCAAGTTGAAGCACGGGAAGTTTAATCTCCAAATGAGGAAGAACTTATTTACTGTGAGGGTGACAGAGCCCTGGAACAGGCTGCCCAGAGAGGTTGTGGAGTCTCCTTCTCTGGAGATCTTCCAAACCCACCTGGATGCCACCCTGTGCCACGTGCCCTATGTGTCTATGGGTATATGCAGGGAGAAAGGTTGGTGTGGGCAAGGATGAAAATAATAATCTGATTGATGGATTTTCTGAGGCCAATCAATATGGGAATACAAAGGGTGAGATGTTAATAAGGGTCACTTGTGAGAGATAAAGAGATGAGAGGATATAGAGGTCACTTGGAAGGGTGTGTAAAAATACCCAAACCCTGGACTGAGAGGGAGCTGCTGGGTCATCTCTGCTCCTCTCTCTCCTCACAGGTGTCCCTACTTGAGCAAGGGTTTGGACTAGATGATCTCTAGAGGTCCCTTTCAACATTAACCATTCTGTGATTCTGTGAAAGTCCCTAGTGATTTTAAGAACTAGACTTCAATCTAACATTTTTTAAAGGGAGGAAACAATAGCCCATTTGTAGTTCTTGTTCTATCAGGTTGAATCACATGTTTGAGAGATGCTTGTAATATATATATATAACCTGTTATCACAGACATATTAAGTTCCAATTTTGTAATATGTCTAACAGTCTCTCTGAAAATAGTCTTTTCTTTTGGGACAGGGCATCTCACATTAGGGGGATTTTTGCTTTGCACCTTTAACCTTTTGGTCCACACTGGATTTTAAGAAGAGAAACTATTCGCTGAATTAAAAAAAAAAAATCAAAACTGAACTATTTCTGATCATTCTGACGTACATAAAGCCAACATGAAAATAGGTATGTAATGGGCTTTTGTGTCTGTCAGAAGACAAAGTATTTGAACAACATACTAGTTAGCTCACTTCAAATGGTGATTTTTCATCTTCTTTTCCTCTGTCAAATTCATTTGTGATTAAATTGTACAGGAGCCAGCTGTTCTTACAACAAAATATAGCAATTTCACCACCATTTTGTATTATATACCTACATTTGAAGCATGCCAGCATCTATCTATGTCAAGACCATTTCATTCGAGGTAACATGTTCTACACTGGGTAATTTGAAAAGAATGATATGCATTTTCTGAGTCTTTTAATATTACTTTTGTTTGTCTTGACCAGCATTAGCCCAAAAGAGAAAAGAACAGTTACATTGAAGGGTTTAAATTCAGCATTTCAGGCTAGGATATCTTGAGGGAAAAAAAAAAAAAGACATAAAATACTCAAGTGACATAGATAATCTGAAGTTTAATCTCTTCTTTGAATCTGATATTTTAACAGACATTGAAAACCAACTCTCTTCTTGCAAAGGATTTTAATCACCAAACTGTAGATTTAATCTTATGTTTATCTGTTTACACAGAAGAGAAGATATACCAGAGAAGAACCTGGCATTTTAAAAGAGGATGATGCTATAATTTGGTGAGTAAGAAACTTGCTTGGTATGTGGGATGGAGTCTGTGGGAACATGGTCTGTCATAAACACGCAGATCAGTTCCTCCCACATCCAAACTGAATGTTCTAGCCATTGGGTTATTGCCTGGGCAGGGGGTAGGCTGGAAGTAGTATCTATCAATCACAGCTTCTACACAAAAACAAAAACACAACCCAGCATTCTCCAAAAGTCTCCTTTTGATTCTACTTCAGAGCAATAATGAAATGCATGCTTCTTTTTTCCTTTCATGAAACCAGAAATTGTCTTGTGATCACCTCTAGAAAATAATAAAATTCCCAGCCTCGATGCTCACTTTGTCAATCATAGAACAGAGTGGAAAAAGACATAAATTGCTAAGGTTTAGTTCAGGTTAAAAAAAAAAAAAAAAACACAAGGCATCCAAATAGAAATACAAAAATACAAATCTAGTGCTCCTCTCCTTTCCACCGATGATGGGGGCGGGGGGTGGAGGCGGAAGTCTTGTTTGAGGGGGTGTTTGCTTGTAAGTAGATATATATAGTGAAGCCACAAACAGATATTTCTGTAGCCTGATAAGGACTGGGAACTCCCTGAAATCAGGACAGAATTCACTGTTTGCCATTTGTTTCATGTGGGAGGTAGGTAGATACCTTAACAACAAGCGTTATTAAAAACTTCTAGTCTTTGCGTATGTAAACCAAATGAATGATTTGGCTTAATATTAGTGATAATCTTCCCATCATATATGAGCCTAGACCATTTTTATTAAGCACTATTTTTTTTTTAATTCAAAGTTATTGGATCCAAAATGCGTGGCACAATATTCATAAGAAGAAAAACTTATTTATAAGCCTGGCATGAACACCATGTGTCTGAGGCATTTTACTTCAGATTAAGTGTGGTCTATCTCTGAAGAATTAATACCCATAAGCAGCTGGAGCTTGTTAGATGTCCTTCAAGGCATCTTCCAGAGTAGCTTCCTTCAAAATGAATCCATTTTACACACACAGACACAGCAGCTCTATGGACCGAAGCACAGCATGTGAGGACTCCTGGGAGAATTCCAGAGTGCACTTCTGACATGGCAAGTATGGATGCACATAAAGTAAGTAAAGATCATATTATGACCCAGGAGCTGTTACCAAGGTCCCCTCATACTTAATCAAATCCTATCTCCAGTGAAGCTAAATGGCAAATTTATTAGATATCAACAAAGACAAGAATTTCTTCTCAGTTTCAAGGATCCCAGAATTCATGTGAAAGAAGGAAAATTCACAAGTATGCATCCTGTGAGAGGAACACTCACACAGTAGAAATGATTCCATATTTCCACCTATATTTATTCCAAATATACACCAATTAAAAGGAAAAAAAAAATAATATTCTTGATAGATTTTTTCAACTAATTTTAAATCTTTTTGCATAAAATAAGAATATATTAAAGAATAATGTAATGAAAAAAACGATAAGAATATCTGACTATTCAGGAAAAGAACTACTCAGGTATTCAAGAACTCTTAACACATTTGTCATGTTGCTTGGTGATGTCAATCTTAAGTGGACATTCATCTTTCTTCTTCCACACATCTGTTTGGAATGTGTGATAAATCTACTCTCTCCTTACTCAAATGCTGCCTAAAGACACACTTTGTGAGACTTTCTGAAGCTGATATGCTGCACTTCTAAAGATACAGCATGCATTCTCTGACAAAACTGACTCGGTAAAATAGTGCTAGACAAGAGCAGTGTTCATTCATAGCTGTGTAAAAAGATTTGAGCTATTGGATCCAGACAAGCACAATGATGTTTTTTTCTTTTGGATACAAAAAGTTACTACTTTGTAAACAAATGTAAACAAAACAGGAAAACCTAGCATATGTCTGAAATCTGTCACAATGATTAGCTGGCCTTAATTTTCTACCATACTAGACTCCTGACTCCATGCATAATGCAATATTTGCACTATTGCCTCTCTTTCTAATTTACCCATAAGGTTTGGATTTTTCAGGAATCTGTGTAGACTGTCCACAGACAGAAATATATGCATATTTGAAATATGTCTGCTAAGTAGGTATTATCTTCATTATGCAGAAACATCCTGGGAAAGCTTGGATAGTATGCCTGTGATGTGATGAATGCTAGAAGATATCCCAGGTCAATAAAAACGTGGGTAGTACTATACTCGTTCACTTCATTTTCTGAGTGCTCCTGTGAAATCAAATAGTTTCTGAAGACTCACCTTTTCTTGGTAGATTTAGATAGAGAGTTATAGATAAGTAGATATTTAGATAGACAGACTTAGATCCTTATAAGTACGCAAAATATTCTGGAATGATGCAATAATGTGTGAGACTACATAAAAAACAAGTCTGGATGTTCACAGGCTTTATGTGTGTTTAGAAGATCTAAATGAGGTTTCATATTAGATCTATTTGGTCTGCTTTACTAATTTTGGAAATAATCTATGTAAGCACAAGCCCAGTTATGGAATAGAGTTTGTTAGTATTGGGAGCAGTAATAGAAAAGGCAGAATCCACTTCCATACTGTGCAGGAGATGTCTTGTCCGGACCTATGATGAAAGCAGATGTCAGGCCATCAAATTCACACAACTTGTGCTGATCTGTAGGGCAACATATGGATTCATCAGCACCTACTAGCTGTACAATGGGGAACTCTAAGTGAAAGACCCCAACGGAAAGAAGGGTAAATATTTTGTTGCATTTGGGAAATAAAAGATAGGCCTGAGTTTTAGACTTGCAGCTTAAAACTCTAAAATATGCACAATAAAAAACATATCTTCACCTAGAAAAAATACCTTGATCAAATTGCTGAAACACCAGAGTTTCTCCTTTGACTTCATAAATGTTTATATAACACATTCTATCACATTGTGAGAACATGCTGTTGAGAACAAAGCTTGCAAATGGATTGTTTTCCCTTTAACTGAAAGGATATAAGTATCATGCTTGCAAAAGTTTAATTCTTTAGTGAAAATAGCTACACTTCACATAGAAATCAAACAGCAACAACCACTCAAACAACTTTTAAAGAACATATTTGCACTTGTATGAAAAACAAACAAATAAACCAACAAAAAACCTCATCATTTGAGCAGCACCAGTGGTTCACCTAAAGGCTAGACTGACATTCAGAGGGACAATGATAAGATGGAGGAATCAGACAACAGGAACCTTCTGAAATTCAAGGACAAATTGCCAAGCCCTGCACCTGGAAAGGAAAAGCCTCTTGCAAAGATATGGGACAGGAATGATCAGCTGAGGAGCAGGTGGTCTGAAAAGGCCATGGCAGATGGGAAGGTCTTAGTTGGCAGCAAGCTGAGCATGAGCCAGTGTGTCTTGGCAGCACAGATGACCAACAGCATCCCAGGCTGTATCAACAGGAACAAGACAAGTAGACTGAGGGAAGCAATCATTTCCCTCTACTTGGCATTCATTAGACTGCATCTATAATATGATTTTAGATTCTCCAAGTTTGAGAAACAAGAGCAAGTTTGGTGAAGGCCATCAGAATGGTCAAGAGCTGAGAGGAGAGTCTGATGGGGGCTGACCTTGTGCAGTTTGGAGGAAGAACAGCAGCAGCAGTAACAAATACACTTGGGTTGGAAGGAGATGGGAACTGAATGTGGGGAGAAAGAGCAAGTGTATGTAGTATTTGTTTTACAATTCTGCAAAACTGGAACCCGAATGTCCAACCCTTCCTGACTTCTTACCTTTCCAATCAATGAGCTCTCAGCTTCTTCCAAAGGTGGCTGCAAACAACCAGGCTAAACCAAATCTAACCTCACCAAATGATATAGTTCTGGCTGTGCTTTACATGAATGAAAGGAATTAAAGTTGTTGCTTTGTTCACAATATAATCCCACCAATTTAGAGATTTCATACATGGGATGTCCCACGTATGCTTAAATATTACATGCCTAATGAAACAATCTCTAATTTCCTATATAGACAACAGCAAAACAGCAAGAATGGAATACTTCTGAGGATCTGATAATATATATATATATATTCAGGTGGATATGTGGCCTCTTTAGGTACATGAACTGATTTCTTCTTGTAATACAAAAGAGCAGTGAGAAAGAAATGAGAAAAAAACTCCTATGGGGCAAAGTTTTTCATGTCCTGAATTGTAAAAATACAGGAAAAAACAATATTAACAAAACCTGTTAATGTGGAAGAAGAAGATAAAAAAAAATAGCTCATGAGGTTGTTACAATTTCTATAAGTGGAAGAGGTTGGGAATCTGTCACTGTTAACAGCTTTTTTCTCCAAAGTGCTTGATCACTATCATACTTGGTCTCTATTAAGCTACTAAGATCTACTAATCTATGCTCAGTGTTAAGGAAGTTAAGGTAGTTAAGATGTTCATAACCTCTATATTCTGATAGGTATTGAAAAAAAAGGTCAAGAAACCACTAAAAGGGCAAGTGTTACACTTCAGTGAAACAAAGACTAATTTAACAACAAATTAGTTTCAGGTGATAATTCCTAGTTAAGAGAAATGCGCCTACATGTCTGTGAAAAGACCTTAATTCTAATTTGTGGAGTGATCAGAATACTTTTGGAACGTGAGAGGGAGTTTTAGGATGAGTATTAAACAGGTCCACACATCTTCACTGCTCAAAGAAAAGATTAGATACAAAAACTTCCACTAGCATCAGAAAGAACACACTAAATGAGATGAATGAGACAAAGCTTTCTGACTTACTCTTTTGCAAGGAAATTAAGCATGGTTTTTACTTCATATCCTCACTCGTCTCTCTATAAAAACTTGTATACAATATTACATATTTTGGATGATATTCCTGCATTTACATTTTCTTCTTCATATTTCTTGCATGATTTTCCTTAATAGCATTTGACAAATCTGCAAATTGGAGTATCTTACAAAGTGTCAAAACTCCTGAGCATATCCTCCACTGTATTCAAAAGGTAACAAAATCATTTCTCTTTTATGTTGGACAGCCAAAGTATAGCTAGTACCAGAAATGATTGTGGGGAATTGCATAAAGGTCCATTAGTCAAGTAGAAAGCAATTTGTGAGGATTCAGTATGTGTCTGGCCTTCCAGTGAGTTGTTCATTGCTGTTGGAATTGTTTTTTTTTCAGAGTGGTTGTTTCACTGCCATAAGCATGGGAACAATAATTATATAAGACTGAATCCAGTCTTGAAGGAGATTGAAAACTAAATCTGGATCCTATCATTTGATTTTAGGCCTGCACCCTGGCCATATTATAAATAGTTGTTTCTAGTTAGACCACATAAGACTGTCAGTAGATAATTACTGATGAAAACCAGGGAAGTTTAATTTATACAGATGTTAAAAAGCCTCAAAAAACTTCAGTATGCTTGCCTCTGCATAAAAATTCATGCTGTATTCATTACAATTGACTCTTTTTTTTCTGCTAGAAAATAGTAATGCAAAAAGAAATAGGCCACACAGATTTGCAAAGAACATCTTATCAGAAAGCAATTTAGTTTTTTTTTCTTTTCTTTATTTTTCTTTCTTAAAAAAAAAAAAACTTAGTAGCTTTGTTAAGAAAAAATAGGTAGTTTGCCTCTAGTTTGTCTTGACTTTAATAATACATGCAGATATAGTCCTGCATGTTTTTAGTAAACCAGAGAATCAAATCTAAATAAAATAATCAGTGTGAGCATAACTGGTTGAAAAAATATACTTAAAGTGTAGATATCAATGATCTGATATCAGTCTTGGATTGCTGTTAGTGACATTGCTTGGCATTTTGTCCTTGTCATTATCAATGTTGTTATTAAGAATGTAGGTGACAAATTAGAGTGTAGTTATAAAATCTGTGAAAGAGGGGAAAAAAATCAACATGATTTTAATAAACTGGAGAAGTGGAATTTTCAAGCTCACAGTCAATAAAACCGAAGACAAAGTATTTGGAGGAGAAATCAAAAACATAGGTACAGAGAGAGTAACTGTGAAGGTAGCACTTAGTGGAAAAGGATCAGGGTTTCTGATACAGTTTAAGACTTGATGCTAAGTACCAAACATATTTTATTAGACATGAGAGGTAGCTATTGCGCTGTGCATGGATCAGCGAGACCTCCGAGAATCCAAAAAAGAACTGTGAGGACATCAAAGGAATATTTTAGTACCCTATTCAAATAAACTTTGAAGAAAATTAGAGAAGACACACACACACAAAAAAAAATGTTTATAAAAGTTATGAGACAGGCTGAAGAAAAAACTCAGAGGGAACGCAACAATCTCCTTGTTCGAAAACATGTTGTTACACAAAGAAAGCAGTGAGCATTTTTTGGTGTCTATGCTGATGAAAAATTCCTGAAATATTTTCAGCACTTTACAGGTTACAAATGCACTTAGCTGAGTCAGTGGGAATCATTGTATTGTACTGAAGGCCCCCCAAGAACCGCTTAGCCAAATACGCTAGCAATTTAGTATTAGTATATATTTAGTAGAGGCGGGGTTGAATGTTGGATTCCAATAAGTACTTTCTACAAGATCATGTTGTCAAGTTATGTTTTTGTTATTTACTAAAACATTCCATTTAAATACAGTCTAAGAGCCTGTTCAACAGAACACTGATGTAGTGTCCTATGTTAAGCAGATCTCAATTTATGAAAGGAGCCAGGTTTATGAGAAATGGCCTATTTATGAGAAATGCCAGTGTTCTGTGAAACAAGGGTGAACAGAATCAAAGCATTCCTGTAGCCTCCTTGTATAAACCACAATATTTGTTTTTTGCTTTCCCTGTGAACTCTATGACATATGGCCATGTAGTGAACAAATCTGTTCCGTTTCTGGACATAATCATTTTAGTAAGTGACCAGAGAGGAAAGTGTTAAGGGAAAGACTTAAAAAAAAATCAATTTGTCTATGCTGGGATTCATTTTGCCTGGCTTAGATACTCAACAGTCAATTGTCTAATTCTAAACTAATCCCTGCTTGTTCCCATTTTACTCAGTGGAGAGAGATAGGCACATCCAGAAGGAGAGATTCTTCTCTATTCAAGATGACTGTCTAAAGTTAGTGAGATAGATTGTTCTTTGCAAGTGCCTATTTATCTTCACTAGCTACTAAAGGAGCCTAGGATGATTATTTTAGCCTAAGATAACTAATTGTTAGATGTCTAAAGTTAGGTAAGATAAATCCTACCTGTAATGTCTTTTTATTTGTTTGCTTTACAGTTCAGTGTAAATATTTTCATACAAATGAGCAAAAGGAAAAAAGCATTGTAAACTGTGGCATAAAATATATTCTGTTGAAGGAGCTAAGACTCTAAGAGCTGCTGTCTGAGAGATTTGGATCAGACAAATAATTTCCTCCTGTGATGGAGTCTCTGGAGAGTTATCATTAATCTAATTATTTGTGGAGGTTATAAGGTCTAGACATTTTCCTCCTCAAACCCATCTTTTACTTTATGTATATGCCAAGAATACACTCTAGGGATGAGATTAAACCATTCGGTTTTATCTGTCTTAAAAGCTACCTGGCTTAAAGTAGTCATCTAGGCTTCTCCAGCATCAATGAAGGGAAATGTTCTTGTCCAGAGGGTAACCTGTCTTATATACCAACCTCAGGGGTAAATTGCCCTCTGGAAGTGCCTGCCTCATTACACTGCACACAAGCACAGGCCAATAATTTATAGTATTTTCCATTGCTCTGCTAACAGATGAATAGCAGAGGCAGTTCATTTTCAACATTTAACTATCATGAAATGCTATATTATGGTGCAAACTGAAGCAAGACAAATTAAACTGATTGTGTATGAACTTAAAGAAGGTTTAATACTTGTAAAATATCTTTCCTTTCAAGAAAATAATAACTGAACTTGACTGGATTATTTGTTATCTGGTTCACTTAGCTGGGTTTCTTCTTCTTTTTTTTTTTTTCCCCAATTCCTGAACCACTTTGATTTCTACAAATGTATTAATCATTCAGCAATATGATGAAAAAATTATGCAAATTACTTACTGTGGAAATATTCTGGAACACCTCAATGTAGTTATTTTATACTCAGACTACAGGTGATTATATGCCTATGTTTCATAGCATTTTTCTGTGTTTTGCCTTGAAAGCTGGCATGCATAAAGGAGAGAATAGTGTGACAATATTCCTAACTGACAATATTCTTTCACTACAGCAACAATCAATCTGAGTAGCTACTTGGCTTTTCAACTTTTAATTGTGAAAATTCCATTCTAGCCTACAGCTACTAAAAGTAAACAAATCTCAGAACCAAACTCAATCAAAAATGTATTTGTGAAAATCCCAAAGAATCCAGTTCAAAAATGAGTATATTTATTGTAGCTTTGCAATAAATTTGGTCATTTAGTCTACTGATGGAATCAGGAATGGCATGTGATGCTGCTCTGAAAAATGATTGCTTAGCCAAGACCATTTAATACGAATTCTCACACCCTGCTGCCACTTGGATTTAAAAAACACTGCTTTGAGAAAAGCAGGTATTTTTTCACTTTATATTGTGAAGGCAATGTAATATTTTCTCTCATCATGATGCCAGTTTTATATGAAGGCAAGACTCTCATAGTGTGTATTTGAGCTCACAAATTCTGTCCTTAAAATGATTAAATGACGTGATTAAAAATGGTCGCTTGGGCCTGAAAGCTTCCAATATCAAAGAGGTTCTTTTATCTAGTTCTTTTTATTTTTTTTTCCCTCATCTTATTCTTAGTTTCACCTGCACTATTAAAAAAAAAAAAAAAAAAAAAAAAAAGTTGTTTTTTTCTCATATTAAAAATCACTTCATTATTGTAGTTATCACCATGAAGATTTTGCACAAAACAAAGAGGAAAGTTTTCAAGATTCGTTTTTACTAGGCCAGCTTATTAAAATAGCTAGAATAAGCTACTTTCCCCATGAATTTATTTTTATTGCTTAACTTTATTATTTTTCATTTTATTAGTCGACTTTATTATTCTTATAAATTGCTTCATATTATTAAGATTTATATATCACTTCATAATTGTAATTATATGGCATATACATATGGTGCAATAATATAAGGCATATATATATGCCTTACTATATGCTGTACTACACCATTGCAATCTCGTATTTCTATATCAAAGTACAAAATACCAAATGAAGAATTAGGAATAACTGCACAATCCCTAATCACTATGATTCCTACCTTTCTTCCCCCTACCAGATCTCCTGAGTTAAAAAAAAAAAAAAAGACAAAACATCTTTGTGTTGTCAAAATTGATATTTTGCCATAGGACAGGATTTCTTAAATAGAATTGAAGAAAAAATAGATTTCCATGCAAAATCTTATAGAAAGATTTAAATGGTTTTAAATAAAATAATACTTTTGAACTGCTATTTCTTAAAGTAGTCTTGAAACTAAAAATATAATTTTGACAAAAAATGGCCATGTAATTGAAAATTTCATTTATTTATTTCAACATTAGTAATAGCATGTTATTTGTCTTTTTAAAGACTTACAATCTCTGAACTTAATGCCCATTCAAAATGGAAATTTATTTTGAATTGCTGAAATATTGTGGATAATTTATTTTTGAAATGTTACTGGAAAAATGAACTTGTTTTTGGAAAAAAAATGCCTAATCATAAAATTAAAAGGACTTTTCAAAAGGACTTGTGTTCCAGCTCCTTGATGATCCACGTTGATCACCTGGAGGTGGTCTTTTAATCTGTTCTTTAGAAACATGTAATGACAAGATTCTAAAAAGTTAACACATGCTAAGTGGAATACTGCAGGAGGAGCTGAGGACAATAGAAGAACATTTTAACTCTAAAGATATACAAGGATCAAAACGATGGAACACACGCCCAATCTGGAAATCCAGTTAATCTATACTTTAAACAGATTGTATAGAAGAGTAATTCACACAGAATTTAATGAAGTGTCCTCGTAAGTTAGTACACATGTAACTGCATTGCCGAGATCAAAAATCTTCCATGAAGAATCACTGTATCTGTTCTGCAGTCCTCTCATCTCCTAGATTGTTGCAGAATTGAGGCAGCTGCTGGGGACGATTGCTCATCCTTGGGCAGCATATATCAGAGCGATGCAGAGTCATACAATCCTACTGCATTTGGTGCTACATGAAGGAATGCTGTTCACTGACTTTGAGAAATACAACTGTCCATTCGGTGAGCGATCCATACTGTTCAGCTCCGGTACATTAACATCTGGTACATCTGATACATAGAAGCATCTCTCTGGAGCTACTATCCCATCAAGCAAACAACAAAGACTCTTCCAGAGCATATTTACACCAGCAACTTTCCTTACCCATATTTATTTGTCTTTAGAAGGCCTATGAAGTGAGTAGTTTGATGTCTGCAGATAAATTATTTAATTCTGAGATTGCCTTTGCTATTTTACAAAAAGAATCTGAATCAAATTATTCCAGATTTGATAAGGTCTCAGTTGTGGGTAAAAGTCACAAAAAATCTGATTAGATAAGGAGTCATTAGTTCCAGTTAGCACAAGAAGTGAGCAATTTAGTTTTATTTAATGCCTCTTCATAACCATCAATGTAGTAATAACAAGAAAAGGGCAACCAAACTGGCTAACTGATTTTAGTGAAGGGTCATTGCACACATCTGCCAGTCCACCTTGTGCTCATTAATATAGTGTGCTGTTGTATGCAACTTGATGCATGAAAAATCCTCCTAGCACGCAGTGCACAACAGTATGCAAAGTTTCAGCAGGTTGAGCCACCTGTTTCAGCAGGTAGTGTTCTACAAGTTGCTTGCCCACTATATTACATCCAGGATTCCTATAAGGGTGATGGATTTGAACACATTTACAATCACTATTAAGATAAAAATTATTGAGAAAACTTCTTTAAAATAATGACAATAAATTTACAGAGATTTTACCTTATCTGCAGATTGTCAGTCAGAATGAGACTGTGGCCTTCCTCTGTTTAATTGTTCAGTCCTTTTTTTTAAGAGAAACCTTTAAATAAAACTTTTTTTCTTTCCATAATTAATCATGTCAGTTTACTTGTGATTTTTACAAGTCATATGATACTGATTCAGCCCTGTGATTGGATTACATGCTAAATTATATGCCTTTATTTCAAAAATAATTTTACTTTATTGTTCAGTCATTTGGTTGAATATTTCTATACCACACAGAAAGAAAACTTTACTTAAATGCCTACATGAACTACATTTTAAACAAACAGAAGTTCATGAATAATAAAGGTCACTGAGCAACTGAGTCAAATCATCTCCTCTTGTTTCATAAACTCTGTCTGAAGAACATTGTGTATTATTTTGTCATATTTTATTAAAATTCCATTGAAAAAAATAAAGTGCAAAATAGTCCATAACCATTTGTTGTGTTGTTTCAATTGATCTATAATGTTTTTTGATACAGGGAACTTTATTCATTTATAGTGGACCTAAAATTCTAAGACAGCACCGTAACTGTGCCATCTTCTCCCGTAACTCAGTTCTCCCATAACTCAGCCATCTTCTCTGTGGATAAACCTGCCCTACTGTGACTCTGCCTGTGTTTGCCAAACTTTTTATTCCTACAATTCAAAGAACATTCTCACATAATAACTCTACGACACTTAAGAAATGCTCTAGAGTTTTTTTCTGCTGTATTACTTCCACTCAATTCAGATCTGATGGCAAATAAACTTTCAGAATTATCTACTGTCGTATAAACCCAGTTTAAAGCTTACAGAACCATTTATGCAATTAAGGTAAAAACGATTTAGTACAAAGTCACAGTGTTTTTTTCTGTCTTTTATTGTATGGAGGAATTTAAGCAGCTAAGACATTCAGAGTGGCTTATAATACTTTATACATGACTTCTGTCAGCTTTGCTGTAGTACATGTTGTAAATCCTTTGGAGGAGTCATGGTCTACTAGGCCAATAATCTCATTTCTGAAATGCCTCTATGTATTTACATAAGAGAATAATAGTTTCAAAGAAGCAATTAGGACCAAACAAGTCAATAATCCATGTTTAAAAAGTTTTGAAATTTTCACATTCTTCTCAGTCAACTTGGATTCTAAATGTTTCTGTTAAACAGATGATTTTGTTCTCTTTTACCCATCATTTTAAACCACCTATCATAGAATTATTACAACCATATATTAGATTAAAGGGTTTCGACTCAGCTACAGCTGAAGGTAATGAATAGACCTCCATTAAATTTTATGAAAACTGAACACAGACTGAACAACATAAATAGCTGAAAAAAACCACCCCACAATAAGGTAGCAAATGCAAGGATTTCAAGAAGATGAGATCTCAGCCCTATAATATACATATGCCACACTTAAATACTCTGACAGTTAGATAGAAGCACTTTACTGTAAAGCAGGGACTGAAAAAATGTTTTTACAGCAGGATCTATGAAAAAAGAACACCCTTCTAACTCGGCATCTTCATCTCATCTTTCTTGTCTTAAAATCATGAAGGATCAGAGTTAAAACTTAAAAAAAATTAAAATCATTATCCATATATCCATTGGTGCCAGAGACAGCACCAAAAATCTATGTCGTTTTATTAGAAAATTCATTTCAAAAGTCAAAGCCAAATTTCCACTTTTTCACAGAAATTCAGCTTACAGCCTTTGGTCACTTTGTTTACATATTTTCAGTTCCCTTCTTTTCCATTATTGCACCAAAATTATATTTCAAAGAAGATTCTATTTTAGTTATATTATTTAGTTGAGGAAAAAATCTTGTAGATTTAATGTATCACTGCAAACTTAAAACATGCAGAACGGAAACAGAAATCTGTCATAGATATAATCAATACAGAACAAGAAAAGTATTTCCAACATGGCTCAGTCTTAGGTAGGCCCATCTGCAGATAAATATGTCTTTTCAATTTTCCTAGAAACCACTCATTTATCTGCATAATCCAGGACAGGAAACAACTATTTCTGAGCATTTCATTTTGATCTAAAATTAATTTCCATTTTCTTCAACTCACAAAGTTTATATTTGGTATTTAGAGGAAATATAGGTCTTATGCACAGCTTTTATATGGCATTTCTTTTTTATGGAAATGCATTCTTTTCCCAGGTTGCCTTACTGGTATTTGTAGATTTCTGAGCACTTTTTTTTTTTTTTTTTTTTTTTTTTCATACAAACTATGGTTTGTAACCATTTTCACACTTAGCAGTTTTGTATCCTGCTTTTCCTGAAAGTCTCCATTCAGACTCACCTTGGATGTTCGCCAGAATAAAACTAATTCTTATTCTACTTAAAATGCTTCCCCTCGTATACATACGTGTGTGTAATAGGTAATAGATCTGAATTTAACTTTACAGGCCAATGAGCTAGGCATATCTGTCTCCCTGATCCATTAGACACTGGGGAACACAGATCACTGTAGCAGACACACTCCGCTGATGCCTTCCCATTTTGCTAATACTGAGCTTTTAACTGACATCAGCATCGTGTAGCAAAATTGCTTCCAACCTCATTTAAACAGCTGCACATTTGAACAAACTTAAATGATGGGTTTTAGTAAATTGGTGAAGCATAAGTTTGCATATGCATAAATTAACCTGGCCAAAAGCCAGATTTCAGGAAATCCATTCTTATTTAGCTGCTTAAAGTAAGTGTTATGTCTCTCAGGGTAAGAAGAGGGTAGTGGGAGCAGGGGAACTCTTGCTTAGCGTCCTATTGATTTGAACCTCAGAGATGATATGCATCATTGGTTTGCCCAGGCCTGTGGATTGAGTGCATTGCACTGACCTACTCCCTCCAAACTCACAGCTGCTCAGCTCCACTTTCTCAGTGCTCAGCAGACTGAAAGAACGCTTTGGAGCTCCTGCCCGATTTTCACAGCCATCCTATGGCAGCACAAAGTCCACTGCTGTTTCCCTTTCATTGAAGCGCATCTTTCATTTTTTTCCCTGCTTTGCTCCCCCACACCAGCCTACACTGGCTTCATTATCTTTCCTTCTTCACAGAATTTACTCTTATGCAGCATTAATGCAGGCAATCCTCCTAAGATTTCAGTAGGCTACATCTCTAAATTGAAACCATATCAAAGAACACAAAATTAAGGAAACTACTGAAATCTTACCAGAAAAAAATGAAAGCATTCCTTTTCTCCCACCCGCAACTTTCCCTGTTTTTTCTTTTTTAATTTAAATTGTTCATCAAACAGATACCATCATATATTACCTAGATGTGTGGCATTTTTTATCCTGATAAATGGGGCTGATTTGAAAGTTTGTCTTGTAAACATAAGTTTCAATTCCCTCCCCAAACTTTCAGTAGTTTTAATGTGTTCTTATGAAAATTAGCTTTCTCAATTTTTTTTTTTTTTTCTTTTTTTTTTTGGGAAATGGTAGATGCTCCATCTAGTGGACTAATTGAGGACTGGTAAAACTTATTACAAGTCTTTTTAAGGCTGACAGGAAAAATCATCTCTTTATGAACAAAAAAGAAGAAAAAAAGGGAAAAAGGAAAGAAACAGACAGCTTTCAATTTCCATAGTACATGTAGAGGTTTGATCATTAATTATAAGCATTACAAGGCAGTCTGAGAATTTATTCTCCTCACAAGCAATACAGCTATTGAGATAGCCCATTGTTGCCATGGTAACATGTCATAAATTTCTGTCAACTACCCAAAATAGCTGCACAAGGCAATCATTTTTTTTTTTTTCATGGGCCTTATAGTTTTTAAAATTTTGACAAGGATAAATCTGTCTTTGCCTTTAACTTGTAAGAATCTGTGTTGAAATTGGACGAATAGACTGGTATTTATCATTGTTTTTCTCACAGTGAAATGTTTACCATAGTGCATAAAATCTCTAATTGAAATACCTTAAAATGTGTTTAGATTTCTGCTCTGGCCAAAATATATTTATTTTATCTAATTGTACTCTGAAAATTAACATGATCGTGAGACTGGAACAACGTATTGTGGTGCTGTGGCATGTCTATGGATCTTAGTCATTACTCCTGTCATTGTTTACAGCATGATTTTCAGCATGGTCAAACACTCAATGTCCTGAGGAAAGAAAAATACAATATTAAATTTAAAAGTACTAAAGAAAAGGCTGTCTCTAAATCCAGGAAGTGTTACATACATACAAGAAAGAATACTCCAAAGAAAGTCAGTGGATTCACCTACAATGTCACCTACCCACTAAAGTGCTCTGTTCAGCAGTGTGATAGAAAGCTGCCATCCATGACAGAAAGGTTAAGCAGCTCTGACAAGTCATGCTTAAAATGATGTCACCAAATTAGGCAGCACAGAATTCCTACCACTAAAAAGGCAGTAGCAAATTACTGTTGCTTAGGAAGGCATTAATATTTTATGGAAACATCCCTACAAGCAAATATATTTTAAATTGTGAAAATTCTTGGTTTCTTGATTTTCTGGTTTTCCCTTTTTTTTTTGGGGGGGGGGGGGGGGTTGGAAAGCTGAAATTTTCTTGTTCCTATTTTATTTTTTACCTTAACCTTTCTTTTTGTGCATTTATCTTTAGTTCCAAAAAATAAAGAAATCAAAGAATTCTATTTACTGGGAATGGTTTGAGTACGATTACAAACAGCAGGACTACATCTTTTTCATTTACATTCAGCTTTGATGCATGTGCATTAAAACCAGGCAGTGCAATGATAGTTTATCAGGAACTTATGCTGTATTTTGGTGATGTAATGTAGTCTAAAATACCTAATATCATTAACATTCTGCTCAAGCCTCGCATACATAATGGTGCAGACTCCATAGCGATCAAAGCCAAAGACATAAACAGGCTTTAGTGTCCTGAAAGAAAAACATTTGGGAGTTGACGACCCTATTCATTTATATAGTCAGCTTTGTGAGCTGAGCATGGGAGGATGGCTGCAGAATAGAAAAGACTATATTCAACATTCATGAACTGGGGCATTTTCTACAGATGACTCAGAAAATACATATTTCACCTAAGGAAGAGACAGTTGAAAGCCACTTTAATATAAACATAGATATATTTCTAACAAAAATGTAGAATTAAGCCACAAAGTATAAGTATTCTGTTGATACAGAACAGAATTTGTAAAGTAAAACTGTAAAATTCAGAGAAAACTCCTATGTTTTCCTTTTCACTTTTTTTTTCTTTTTTGAATTTTTTACTTTTTAAATCATTTACTCTTATAACTGCAAAAGAAGATTAGAAAATCCAGAATTTTCACTGGAACATGTAAGGGTCATACAGAGCCTTATTTTTCATTTTCTTTTTGCTCAAGCTTTCACAACATCCAGGCAATAAATAACAAGTAGAGATTCAAAGTGTGGCAGAATAAACAGAACTACTTAGTTGCTGACAATTATTTCCACTTATGAAAAAAAAAAAAAAAAGATCAGTTTGAGTTTTCTTCCCCCCCCCCCCCCCCCATTTTAAAGTTATATTATGAATCAAAGTAATTTACCTTGGACATAGATCCAAAATGAAATCCTAAACTCTAAATTTGTGTTTATGGGAAGAAAGAGTCCATCTCACTGACTCAGATTATGTTTACCTCCAAAAGAAAGACTGTGAAGCAATAACCATTTTCTGAAATGGGAATGCTTGTATGCAATTATTGAGTCCTGACTCACACGTTATGAAGAGTACATGGCGGGGAAGTCCATGTCTTTATGCTGCTATATAAGATACTTCGGGCACTAATAGGGGAAAAGACAGTGAAAAGGAGAAGTGTATTATAAATTTTGAAGTTCCTGTATCTATCAATCTGCATATCACATGGAAGATGATGTGTAGTTAATTTCTCCCGACTTGAAAAACACTCAAATCTTTTCTTTTCATGTTTTTCAGTTGAAAATAATGTGTTATTAACTTAAAACATCCTGACAAAGACTTCTCCAAAGCAAGGAAGCCTTTGCTTGTCTGTTCACTGCTGCAAGTTTTGGAGACAGACTGTGCTGAAAATCAAGCAATATCATCATTATCTGGGTAATACTTCAAGACAAGGCAATTTTGATTAAGCTATGAATATATGTTAAAAAAAGAGATGTGTAACAACTCTCAGACGAGTAACTTCCACGCACAAGATATATACTAAGTGTATTTTAATATTTTTTATTATTTTCATGTCAGGAATTTGGTATTATATATCCTTTTGAACTCACCATTATAGTTTCAAGTTGAAAAGAGTGAAAGTCTTATCCAGGTCAAATCCAATGACAAACAATAGTTCTTTAGCTATTCTTTAGCAAAATATTCTTTAGCAAAACAAAACAAAACAAACAAACAAACAAAAAACAACAGAAAAATTCCATTTAGAAATGTTATCACCAGTCCCTCAGCTTTATCTTCGAGTATCTTCCATAACAATTTATCTTCCACTTCTTCCACATGTCAGGATTTTATCTATCTATCTATTTATTTATGCAACAAACTATATTTTAAATGAAAAACAATGCAGAAACCACTTTTTAAAGTGTAATCTGATCTCAGTGATCTCATCTCAATCTCATGTCAGTGCACTAACACTTATTCCAAATGCAATACAGTGTAATATAATTTCTCTTCCAAAAGGATTTAGGTTCATATTTTTGCTTCTTACCATGACAGAACCTGACAATGTTCAAATTCTTTATTTTATTGAGATTGAGACCACAGAGTATCCCGAGGAATTACCATCTGTCCCAAGGAGAAAGTTTACAGGATTTCAAGATACAATTTCTTAAGGTACCTTGAGTTAGTCTGCCCTGAAATTTTCCTGTAATGCTATGAGATGGTAATTTCTACCTAAGAGCAGGAGTTTCTTTGTGGAGCTGAATGACTTCATGGAAATTGTCCAAGGCTTTGTCTCTTCTCTCTCTCTGGACAACTGTAGTTGGGGAGTCAGGAGTAGACATAACTGTCACCCTATTCAAAGACAGATGTTTGGGTACTAGATAACTTCAGTTTTCAAAACAAGGCTACTACAAAGTTAATTCTGAGCATGATTTGGAGAATTTATGAACAGAAATGGCTTACCTTGAGTTAACACATCTGTTCACCTTTTCCCACATACACCACTGACCCTAGTGGACACAAGTCTGAATTGTGGCTTGGGGGTGAATATGCCATTTCTACAATGTAGCATTTTTTAAAAAAATTGTCATTGATTTCAGTTTTCCATGCAATCTATAATTTGCAAAATTATGACATTTCTTCTTGTCAATCAAAAATTTTAGCCCCTTCTGTGTCTGAAGGCAAAACACTCAAAATAGCCGTTCCACTGGTTAAAATGCCACGCAATATCAATGTGTGAAATGTTAATGCGGTATTGTTGTGCTCCAAAACAAAATAGCTTTTTTACCCCATACCATGTTATTGTAACTATATCTTATTTAATCCAGAGTCTAGTGCTGTGCTATCCTTAAATAAGTAACTATAACAAATGAAACAAGAACAAACCTTTTAAGTTCATAACATCCTATGTTCATTTTTAAGTGAAGACAGTAAGACTCTTAAAAATGATATTATTATTGATTAGCTAAAATAAATGGCAGACAGCAATGAAATGTATTATTAAGAAAATGCCAGTTTGACTGACTTTCTGTCTTTCAACTGCATGTCAGTACAACTTGTAATCAGAATGTAGTAATAAGGGATAAGATAAACCAAACAATTAAAAAAAAACTAATAAAATGAAATATTTTATTGTTTATTTCCTGAGTATGTGATGTAATCAATAAAAAGTATTCCTAAATCTTCCCTTGGAATTTCAGCATTAGATGAGAACAGTAAGTTATCTAACACAATATTTCTTCTTCCCTGTCATGTACACTGCCTTTATTCTGACCAAGCAAGAATCTCATTCATCTTGTTCTGGGACTACAGTATTTCCTTCCAATGTGTGTGGGAGCTATCACAGAAGAAGGATGGCAGTATAATTTCTAGTAGATATTAATTATTTCTGAGGCAAGCTGAGAAAGCGACTTGATGTAGTAAAGTCAGTAAAGGCTTCATTTTTTTTAAAGAGAGCTTTTTGAAATGATTTTTTTCATGCAGTTTCTAACAGGATAGTAGTATTAAGCATGATTATATTCTTTGTCTTTAGTTTTTTAGGAAATCTAAATATTTTATTAAAGGATTAAATAGTATTTTCTTACCTCTTGAGAAAATGCATACTTATGGCATAAGTGACCTGATTGGAAACTGTTTTATCTTTGCCTGATAGATACTAATTTGTGACATACAATGACTATATGTCTCATATCTGTACATCCAAAGAACTGAAATTACTATCTTCAGTGAACCTGGGATTTTTCTCTTAGCCCCTCAATGTATTATTTCTTTTGTAAATGTACAATCAGTCAGATCTGTTTTTTTCCACACATGGAATTAAGAAAATCTGTTAACTTTCTCAAGAGATTGCTTTCATACCAGATAGCTAATCTGGAACTGATTTGCCAATAATTATGCTTGCATATAGTTCTTGTTTACAATATTGCTGGTTTATGAAAACAAGACTAACTAGCTTCATCTTTTTTTTTTTTTTTTTTTTTTTTTTTTTAGGAAATTGCTTTGTAAAATATTTTGCAGCAAGAGCATGGAAAAAAAAAAGAATACAACATTTTCTAGTTAAATTCTGGTAGAAAGTTATTGTACATTTTTTGTATGTTTATAGGTTTTGAATTTCTTCTCCTTTAACATTCTTCTGGCCTAATTTGCCTAGTTTCCAAACAAGAAAATTTGCATTCTCATAGTACTTACTTTATGCATATGAATATGTTGCAATTCTCCCAGCATGGCTATAGCTGTAGCAGTAATATGTAAGAGGAGAAACTGTTTACTTTTCAGTCCCAGATATCCAAACTTGGCATCACATGAACCATTAAAACTGATGGATTCCTGAAATATTGCCAAGTTCTTCCTTCCACTGTTTTGGTCTTGTTTCTGTTCCCAGTGAATTCAGCTGGCCTTTTGCCATTAATTTCAAAGAAGAAGTAGATCCTTAGAATGTTCTCATTTTTCCAAAGGTTTTCATAGTCCATCACTTTGCTAACTGAACCATGTCATCTTTTGATTTTTGTCTAGTTCATTTATTCAAGTTTGATCACCAAACCAGAATGCTGAGTTCCTTGTTTATATTAAGACTTTTATCTCTCTTAATTTAATGGCTAACTCAGCCGCCTTCTCTTTTTTAGCAACTCTTTTTTTTTTTTTTTCTTTCAGGTCAAAATAACTCTACAACAAGAGAAATTTCAAATAATTATGGAAGAGATGACACCCCAAATTGCCTAGAAATACTGAGAAATTATCAAATGTTGTTCTCTATGTCATTTTATCAATGATAAAGACCCTAGATATGTATGAATATATTTCAGGAAAACCTAAACAACTGATAAATGTTTAAGCGTGCATGTTTAAACAATATAAAACTGAAATAAGACAGTATTTTCCAAAGCATCTGAGAGCAACACCCTCCTTCAACTTTGAATCCCCTTAGAAGGATCTTTAAAATGCTACTATGCAGTACACCAATTTGAGCACTCACCTAGAAATAAGCACCCAGTCATCCACCCTTTTTTCTTCCTTTATATGAGGTCTTGGAATCAGCAATCTCTACTCATAGTTTAGATCCCTGACTATCACATAGCTGCAGAAGTACAATTCTGCATAACCACCATAGCTACTAATAATCAATAAAATAGTTAAGTAAGTTGGCTTTTCATTTCTCGTAGATGAAACTGGGAAGTTGATTGCATAAATGTTTTTCTGGTAAGAAGAAAAGCTGATGAGTTAAATAAAGTAATCTGCTTGACTTCCCATGATAAAGAATAGGAGCACTCACAGGATCATCTCCATAAAGAGTCAGTTTTGGGATGTATCCTTTCCTGAGTGAGAACAGTACCTGACTAGAGCAGCATGGATAAGCACATGAGAACAGCTCAAGCGGGCATGCAAGTAGCCATTCCACAATAAGGCTGCAGTGGAGTACAATCCCTCAAGTACACAGACATATTTCTAGTGCCTTTAAGTTAAGCATCGCCATGGCTAAGAGTTATGAGCCTGGCCCCAGCAGGGTGATACAACAGACACAGAGTTTGATGCTTAGCTTTCCTCTTTCTGCAAGGAGAAGCAAACACTTCAGAAGGTAACTCGCAGAACTGTAAACAGTCAGTCAGTCAGTGTGGACTTCCTATATTTTTAAAAGTAATATTGTTCCTTATCACATCTCTAGATATGATTTTTAAAGCCTAATTTGGATTTATAAAGGGAAATCATTATCAGTCTTGAAAAAGCAGAAGAAAAAAATAAAGAACTATACCTTGATTGTTTTTAAAATTTTATGATTTTAAATAAATCTCTTTGGAGGGGACAGTTTGGTTGATAAGTTGTGATATTTAGTGTTAGGAGACCCTAATTTAAATGGGCTGGAATGTGTAATGATAAGTATTTTTATATTCCATAGTGCATAATATATCTGGAATCATTATAGGGATGACTGATGGCCAAAGAAAGGTTTATCACTCTGATAACCTTCAAGAATCTCAGTCATAGACAATACATTTGTCATTTAATATAGCATTTTCACATATTTAAAGAAAAATACTGGATATTTTTCTCACTCTTCATCTGATGCTCATTACAGAATCACAGACCCCTGGTCCAATACTCTTTCCAAGCTGGGTCTGCTAGAGCAGGTTGCTCAGGAACACGTCCATCGAGGTTTCAGATTTCCCCAAAGATGGAGACTTCACAACTTCTCTGGGCAACCTGTTTCCACATTCAATTACCCTCTCAGAAAAGCAGTGGTCTCTTGTTTTCAGAGGGAATTGCTGTGCTGCAGTTTGTATCCATTGTACCAATTTTTAAACTTGAGTTATTCCTTACAAAATAACTTAGGTGCATCAGATGTTTACAAAGTGACTTCTTTTCTTGTAATTATTATAACAGTGTAAGTATGCCAGAACATTTAGGCATAACAGCAATCAAAATAATAATAATAAATTCATCATTAATAAAGAAGTTATTTCTATATATATTTCCATACATACATATATACATATACATATATATATATATATGTACTCTGCTTTACTGCTGCTGGGTAAAAGATACTTTCTACTTATTGTGCATATTCATATACCTTCTTGACAAAATTTATTTATCCTCTTGGATGAAAAAAAAAATCCTTTTTGTGATTTAGCAGCAGAATAGGACATATGTTTCCATGCATCTCGCTAGTTCTCATGTAACTACAAGTTGATCTATAAATTACACTGTCTACCCGTAGTGACATCATAAATTTCTACCTGTCCTCGAGATCTATTTGGGTCCCCTCATATCCCAGGTTCCTCTTAGATGCATAAATTGGTATGTCTTATTCAACTTTGCCCAATGGCCTAATCTGATATAAGTTCTGAGTCTACAGCGCTTCTCTTTGAAAGAATTTCACACAGGGAGGCTGACCGATTTTTGGTATGTCAAGTGCAAGATATTCTCATGCTTTTGTTCAAAATGATGTAGAACTTACTTAATTTCACACTCACTTTAAAAAAGATTCAGTATTCTGGATATTTCAGATAGCACACTGCTTTAAAATGGCTGCCAATATTCTGTAATTACACTGCAGAACCATATTACAATTCCTCAGAATGTATTTTTAGTAGATTTTATAGCAGTTAAAAATACTAGAAAAAGTGCAATTCCCATTTTAATTATGTTACAGTGTTAATGGAACCCAAAATCTGAACAATATGGTAACAATACATTAACTTTGTAAGGGATCATAGAATTTTAGTGAAGAATCAATTTAACTTTATCGTTCAGGATCTTTAATGACCATTAAATGTGAGTGAAAATATTGTAAAATAAACTTAGACTCTCCTGTATTTGGGCTTCAGAAAGAACCATATTCCAAACCATATCATATTCATCATCCTGATTGCACTTGTGAAGAAATATCACCTGCTTTTTCAGGTCTGAATGACTTTGGACAAAATAACATTCTGTGACCCTTCTAGACTATTCCAGATTGCTTCTACTAACAAGTCATTAATAAGCCCATCATTTGTATATGGTTACGCTCTCAGTGCCATGCCAGGACATATCTTTACAAGAAAAAAAGCATGTATCAAGAAATAAAAAAGATATTCTTGTATATTAGAAAGAGAAAAGATGAAAACTTAAACAGAATAATGCATGAGGCAATGAAAAAGAAAAGTTCTTTTAACTGTGATTTAAGTTATCTTGCAATATTTATCACCAGAATGGGATCAGAAAGGAAAAAATGCTTATTTTTTCTATGACTAGTTCAGTTCAATTCTAAGGTTCTTTTTACGCCAAACACATAACTCAGTTGCAAACATAGTTTTTGAATGCAAGCTTTTTATGTAATGCTGTAGATCAATAGGTTGTTAGAGCTTTCAGGTAGGTGCAAGTTATGTCATCTATTCTAGTTCAATTGTACTGCATTCTGCTTAACAAAATAAAGAACTGCATCTTTTGTATTTTTTCTTAATTAACTTTTTAATACACACCGAATGCAAAGGTAGTTACTGTCTCACTACTTTTCTACTCATCATGAACAAATATTGTATCTATCTCTAGCAATTGATTGGTCACAGATTTTGCAACATGGAAACTCAATAGAAAGTTTGAATTGGAATCTAGAAGTTGGGTTTTCTGTCAACGCTGCACCATTTAATAGGAAAAAAGTTGGATTATTTAACTTTTAAAAATCAATGGTCTAAGGTTTTAACACATACTAAATTGCATATGGGACAGATCCACAATCTAGTGGCTATTCCAGCATACAGATGCTATTATTTGGTAGATGAAATTATGACTATATATGTCAAAAGAAGCTTTCCGGTTTTAGCTCTCTATAGAGAGTAACAACTGTTAGACTTGCATGAAAAGATGATTGTCAGAAAACAACTCTTTAATGAGCTATGTGAAAAATAATAAAGTAAAAAAACTTTCATGCTTAAACATAACTTAAGCATTCCACAGAGCATCAACTTGAATGAAGTTCTGATGAGTTGTTTACTAAAGAAACAAAAGGCTTGTGTTTGGTTTTGTGTCAGCTCATTTGCTAGATTATAATAGAGCTCTCTGAGATCCGCAGTGATAGAGCAGGTAAGCTATGAAATCTGCCTCACTGCCATGGACTCATTTCTAATTCCCTGTCATACAGAGAATTCCCTGTCCTACCTGTCATTCAAAGCAATTAATACGTTAAGTTAAATGCAGGGGAGCAGCTTAAATCAACCAGTAATAAATTCTAAATATGAGAGTGCAGTTCAATACCTGAAACTGATTGCTTTCTCTTTATGGTTTGAACTACCTAAGAAAGTTTAAAATTAACAAATATAAAATGCATATTGAAGTAATGAAAAAAAAAAAGTTGAAATAATGAAGAAAAGAAAAAAAGAAGGCATTTTAAGGCTTTACCCCACTTTGCTTTCTCTAAATGTCCTGGGGATCAATGAACTAATTTCTGTTCTTCCTGAAAAACTGTGGCTTCCGTTTTTAAAAAGAAGTCACATACATGCATGTATCCATACAGATAAGAGCTTCTTATCATTTCAATCCCTTGTAAAAATGGTACCCATTAAGAGTAAGAGAATAATATCTATAGGGATGAAAAACATTTTTCAATAAATTATGTGGAATAACTAGATGAATTATTGTCAATGACTTGACTTTTCTATGTAGTTTTTTTAAAAAAGGAAAAACAAAGCAATCAAACAAGTAAAAAAAAAATGATGAAAAGTTCGAACAGAATATTTAGAAATACAATAGCAATTAAATTTTGCTGCAAGTTAGATAACATTATTGGAAGGAGATTAAATTCTTTGCTTTCCCATCCTTTGATTATCCTGCCAGAGAATCAGTGTCCAAGGTCGAAGAAGGAAAGCAAACGAGACCTGGTTATTCCGGTTCTTTTAACTGTATGCACCCTATGTAACATCCTATGTGTGTTTCCACAGAGAAATAGGAAGAGAATCCCTTGGCACTCCTGCTCTTCCCTGGTTGGCACTGGGGGAAAAGGAAATGAGCTAACTGACCTCTGGGCTTAGTTTGGCTTCCACTGTGTTACGTATTCTGTATTCTTCCCTGTACTGCACTTTGGGTGTAACTGAAACTGATTTATTTCACATTTGAGCCTATCTATCAGACTGGATGATAAGATGGACATTTCCTTACAGATAGTGCATTTTTTTGTTTGTTTGTTTTGTTGCTGCTTTTGCTTTTTCACTTTTTCCTTCCTCATAATACCATGTAGATTTATTTTCAAGTTAAAAAGGAGTGAGAAAAGAATAAATATATATATATATTAAGATCTTACCTTTTTTTTTTTTTTTTCACAGTTAGTGATGAATAGGAGCAGTAAGCTCCCACAGCTAATCTGGCTCCAAGGAGACATCTGATGAAATTCCCATCTGGAGTAAGAGACTATAATGCTGCAAACTGTGGTATTCTTTCTATGTTCCCACACTTCAGGTGGTGTTTAGATAGGCAGAACTGCCTTGAATCCAGTTATGCTAAAGATAACCAAATCTAAATATTGATTATTTCACAGAGAGGTAACATTGCAAGAAAGTATCAACAATAGTAGTAATGAGTCATAACATAAGGGGAATCAAGGAATTCTCTGACTCTCTAAGTTAAACATTAATATTCAGATCTATCTGTTAATATAATATGTCTCTACTTCATTCTTTTGCCAGTTCTGATTAATATTTGTTACATTGTTATTTTTTCTGTATGATGCTTATTTGGGTGAAATATTGATTAACAGCTTATTGGTTAATACATACTTAAGAACAATGTTTTATGATTATACTAATATCTTCATGAAAGAATCATGAATGCATTCGTGAAGGAAACCTCAACACTTTAAGGAAATAAACTTTTTTTTTTACATATGAATAAAATATAAGAAATTAAAATGAGTCAAAAGGATATAAATTAAGAAACTTGCATATAGTTTTATTTTCATTAACTACAGGTTAGCCACATAGAAAATGGGTCTAACATTTCCCATCAGGAGTGTATTTTTGGAATTCAGTGGAAGAAAAGCAAATGCAAAAGCAGAAATGTGATTTATCTATTTACCTGTGATAGGTGTCTACTTCAAGATAAGAGGAAGGATTTCACTGAAATGTCATGTCTTTTCATTGACTATATGATACATCTCGTCTAACTGTAGATATTTCCTTTGTTAATTTCTATAATTGAGTTAGTCACTCTGATCCAGTCTGTATATCTCTGCATAGTGAGGGGAAAGTTAGCAATTATATGTTAAAATCATCTGAACAAATACAGATGCCTAATTCTAAATGATCATAAATTCTTTTTAAAATGATTATTTTTTTTATTGATTCTAAAGAGCTCACCGTTATTTAGATGCAGATGCCTAGGCTTTATCAGACAAACCCCAGAATTTTGAATCAGCAGCAGTTTGCATTCAGTTTGGATGGTATCCGTGATAATGGAAAGTACAAGAAACCAAAAATTAGGCTGATGTTACATTAAGACACAGCTAAGGAACTTGACAGAGGATCATCCCAATTGTACGATGTTCTGTTGTAGGAATATGGACAAAAACTTTTCCGAGTGCATAAATAAAAATGATCACTTCAGCTATGCATACATTATTAGATAAAGATGTTAAAACTCTTGCTGTGACACTTTAAAATAATGACTGGGAATTCTAGCTTAGAAATGGTCAAAAGGATGTTCAATGATTTCCCAAACATGTCTATTAAGGCCTACTGATCATATATACATGTCTCAAGCAAAAGTTTTATTTGTAAACTGAAAAAGAATCAATATAGACTTCCTACAGGCAAAAGACTTTCTTCACTGTATTTCTTCATCATCTCACTGTATTTCTTCATGACCATGTTTCTTTTGTCGAAGACATGGTTTTACAGAAAATAGTTTAATTCTTGGCCAATAAGAATCGATAAAGAATGTAGGTTAACTTTAGCAACACATACACACATGCTTGCATGCACAACTTAATTACACACACACAACCATGCACATGCTCTAATGTGGGAAAAATTATTTATTCATTTATTATTAATGGCTTTTCCAAGGATCTGGAATGCACAAGGAAACAAAGGAACTTCTTCAATAGAACTGCTCTGTACAATATAACTGTGACATATTGTGACAGCATACCAGACAAAAAAGGAGGACCAGAACTGCTCAAAAATGCTATTTACTAACACTCTACCAGCTTTAAATTCCTACAAAGTTATAATACTCTTGTATTGTTAGTTTTCTTTTTTTTTAATTCCATCTGAAAGCAGCGTCATTTTTTTCTGTTCACTTTTTTTGTTGTTCTTTTCTTCTTCTTCAAAATAACTTGCACAATTTCCTTAAGCATTATTCCTGAACATGTAGAAACTGATGTGTCCAAAACTATGCACTAAATACACAGATTCTCTTTTTTTCATACCCCTTCACATTATATTCTTCATGCATAAGCTTTCCCACATTCCTGCACAATCAAGAAACAAGAATAACAATTACTTCTATGAATATTCATGGACATTCCTCTGTTATTTTAACATAATTTTCATGGAACATCTATTCATTGTACCATGAAATAGCTGAAACCAAGAAAAACAAGAAAACTGGTAGTGCTGATGAAAACAAAGAAACCCTAATATGCATGAATACAAGCATAATTATTAGAACAGCATTTATTTTTATTTAAATACTGTGTATTTAAAAGTCGCTTATAAAGGTTTCTGTATAGGCCCTCTGCTTAGAAACCTTTCTGATGAAAGCGAAAAATTAGATACCTTATATTTATAAAGAATTAATATTAAGGTCTTATTGATTTATTTATAATAAACTAAATGTATTATTTAAGCACTGCTCACTTCTAGAGCTCTGATGCTCTGGAAATGACTTGTTCATTACAATAAGAGTTGTCTTAACCATAAAACCCTGTATTCCACATATCAAGGTGCATATGTAAGCAATATTAAGGCTGAAAAGGCAATAATCAGAAAATTAAGAATAGCAATGCAACTAAAATTTCTTCCTTACATAGACAGGTAATTATACTGATTTCAGTTAGGAGGCGAGATTTGGGGGAGGAAGGCAATGCTGACTCCTTTCAAGTCTACCTTTGTAAGATTATCCTTAACCTTGATAAATCTATAAGGTCTAAGTTGATTGCTAGCAAGTACTCTCATCTAAAAGCTTTATAGAACTTTGAGATATCTTAGACATAGGCTATGAATCTCCTGAAGTTAAAAAAAAAAATCTGAACAAAATTACTTAATTCAGCTGGAGAAGTACTTCCCTGGTTAAATTCTTTTAGAAAAAAACCTTCCCAGAAATCCACCATAATTCCTCCTGTTGGGTGAGATGCAGGCTTTGGGCATGGAAACTGAGGGTAATAGGCTTGGGTAATGGTATCTCCCAGTGAACAACTTGGAGGGTCCATTAAAACTTCTATAAGAAGTTAGAGCTGTCCAAATTTACCCTGATATCAACTGGAAGGACAACACAGCCAGACACAAGCAGTCCTGAAGGTTTCTGCAGTGCATTGATGATAACTTTTTGATGCAGGTTGTGGAGGAGGCAACGAGGAGATGTGGGCTACTGGACCTCGTGCTAAGAAATAGAGAGGGACTTGTAGGAGATGTGAAGGTGGGGGGTAGCCTCGGCTGCAGTGACCATGAGTTGGTGGAGTTCAGGATCCAGCGAGGAGGAGGCAGGGCTGTAAGTAGCCTTGCAACCATGGACTTCAGGAGGGCCAGCTTTAGCCTCTTCAGAGACCTCCTCGGAAGAATCCCACGCGCTAGAGCTCTAGGAGGAATGGGGCCCAAGAGAGCTGGTTAGTTTTCAAGCGGCACTTCCACCACGCCCAGCAACAGTGCATCCCTGTGTGTAGGAAGGCAGGCAGAGGGGGCAGGCGACATGCGTGGATGAACCGGGAGCTTGTGGCAATGCTCAAGCAGAAGGCAGCGGTATACAGAATGTGGAAAAAAGGACAGGCCCCCTGGGAGAAGTACAGGAACGTAGTCAGGGAATGCAGAGATGCGACAAGAAAAGCTAAGGCACGTCTGGAAGGCAAGCTGGCAAGGGACGTTAAAAATAACAAAAAAAACTTCTTCAAATACATTAACAGCAAAAGGAAAATCAGGGAAAATGTAGGTCCACTGGTGAACTGGGTACCCTGGTTATGAATAACACAGAAAAAGCAGAGTTGCTGAATGTCTTCTTTGCTTCGGTGTTTACCAAGGGCAGCCCTTTAGAGTCCCAGGCCCTAGGGACAAGAGAAGAAGCCTGGAGAGAGGAAGACTCGCCCTGGGTAGAGGAAGATTGGGTCAGAGAGCACCTAAGGAACCTCGATACCCACACATCCATGGGCCCTGATGGGATGCACCCCAGAGTGCTGTGTGAGCTGGCAGATGTCATAGCTAAGCCACTCTCCACTATCTTTGAAAGATCCTGGAGAATGGGAGAGGTGCCAGAGGACTGGAAGAAGGCCAATGTCATGCCAGTCTTCGAAAAAGGCAAGAAGGAGGACCCAGGCAACTACAGGCCAATCAGCCTCACTTCTGTCCCTGGAAAAGTGATGGAACGGCTCATACTGGCCATTGTCTCCAGGCACATGGAGGACAAGAAGGTGCTCAAGAGCAGTCAGCATGGATTCACCAAGGGGAAATCATGCTTGACTAACCTGATAGCCTTCTATGATGGAATGACCAGCTGGATAGATGAGTGGAGAGCGGTGGATGTCATCTATCTTGACTTCATCAAGGCTTTTGACGTCATCCCTCACAACATCCTGCTGGGCAAGCTCCGGAAGTGTGGGATAGATGAGTGCACAGTGAGGTGGATTCGGAATTAAGGAAAAATTTCTCAACAGTGAGGGTGACAGAGCACTGGAACAGGCTGCCCAGAGAGGTTGTGGAGTCTCCTTCTCTGGAGAGCTTCAAAACCCACTTGGATGCAATCCTGTGCCACGTGCTCCAGGTGACCCTGTGTGTGCAGGGGGGTTGGACTAGATGACCTCTAGAGGTCTCTTCCAATCTTAAGCATTCTATGATTTTATGAAATCATATTGTCATCATAGACACTCTTGAGTCCATGAAACTCATTATGAGATTTCAGACATTTATTGCCATTTTAGCCTCTCTATACCTTGCCTAGATTAAGGTGTAAGTCTTTACACTCCAGAAAAATGTACAAATTATCTTTACAACATTATGCTCCTCAGAGAAGTATGTAGAATATCCTTTTTAAAGGAGAGAGCAGTCATTAAACAAACGTGGCACATAGCAAGTGAAGGTCTCATAATTCTGAAGTAATCAAAACTGATCTTCACAAGACTTTAGCATCACCCTGCAAGTGTAGATACTCATTTGATATGAAAGAATATATGTTTCAAGCTTTCATAATTTAACATGGTACTTTGAGGTATTTTTATTGCAAATAATATCAAGGTTAATTTATGGATAATGATAATTTTAAGAAAGTCCTCAAGTCTGCATTAGCCTGAAACACAATCTGAGCTTACTGTAGGGAGTTAAGATTTTTAAATTCAATAAAGAACATGCTTAGATAACTGAGCTAAGGTATTGCAATTACTTTTTGGTACCAAACACTTAAAAAAATAATCAAACCCATCCTAAGTTTTTAACAGAAAGAGAGAAGTTTCCAAAACCTAAATCAAGAGAAGTGGGATCACACTACAATGATTAATGGAGAGAAAAGCACATCTAAACATTATGTTTAAAGACTCTACTATGCCCAGACATTCTTCTCTGGCAACATTCAGAAAAGAGAACACACTTGCTTTTGTTATTTTGGTATAATTGAAGAGATCAGATGCTGTTATTCATAAATGAGATGTTTTGAAAAGTTTCAAAAGGAACACCTAGTCTTTTACCCAGAAAGATCTCTTTTCAGTGTATTTTCATGGTATTGGCAAAACACAGTTTTGATATCAAGAACTATTATACTATAGAATAGATGGCCTCAGTCAGTAACAATGTGGATACCAACAGGATTGTGAACAGGATGCCTAACAACATGGACAACAGATCACATGTGTCAACTGATAATTAAGACAGATGATCAACAGAAAATGCAGAACAAAATTTCACAGTATCTAGATGCTTACAGTGTGAGCCTGAGGTCAGGCCTGTGTCCAGTGGGAATATCTGTGTCAAACATATTCTGGTTTTCTCTACGTTTCTCCTTTTTTTTTTTTTTTTTTTTTTTTTTCACTCCTCCTCAAGTTACCTACTCTATTTAAAAATTATGGGCCTTTCAGGAAGATTACTAGTCTGAAGTAGTAACAATGCACTCTCAACATCTTTAAAGTATCAGCCGAGAAATTTTTATTTTCTTTATTAGAAATCTATACTTTTCATGAAACCAAGCTAAGGTTCAACAATGCATTGAGTACTGCTAAAATATATGTATAGCCTTGCTGAGTTTGGTAGGGTTGCTAAAAGACTAACACAACCATTTTCAGGAAAAAATGTAACAGTGGAAGTATGATTTGTTTTGTACCCAAGTAGTTCAGTTACAGATGATGTTCTGTACATGTTCTGTACAGTTACAGATGATGTTCTCTGCGATGTCTGTCAGATTTTTCACTTTCCGAATTAGTCACCACTTGACATGATCAGCTTGTTGATTTTTATTTTCTTCTAAAATAATGGAAATAGAAAAGAGTAGCTTTATTTTCAACACTGAAGAAGAAGGTCTTTGCTAAAACAGGAGTAATTGTGCCACTTTGTGTTTGGTTCATAGAAAGAACTTCAAAGAATGATGAACACCCAAATAACTGACCTCATGACAATCTGCTTAATTAGTATAAATTAGGAGAAAATATTATTTTAACACATGAGAATCACTAGAGTTGACTTTAACAAGACACTTAATTATATACATCAAGGGGAATTTCTTAAGGGACCTCTCTTTTCTACCTCTATGTAGCTCATTTAACTCGTTTAACATAGTTCTTCATTTGTAAATGTGGTTGGGGAGATAGCTTTAACCAGATAAATTAGATCTAATTTCATCACCCATATAAACTTTGTAAAAGTTCCAACCAATCAAAAAAGACAAAATCCCACAGCTGAGCTTGTCTTTAATGAAACTTGCATTTTATATTTGTGAAGAGTGACTGAATTCAGGTAGAATGTGTTAATGACATACTGAAATGGAAACTTGTCATTGTCACATAATGTTTGCCTGTAAGCCAGTGACATGTTCAGAATTATGGATAGAAAATACAGATTTGGAAAAGAAAAAAGAAAAAAAAAGTCCCCTTTATTGTTAGGATTTTTTACTTGTATCGTATGCCTAAAAATATTCTTTGACCTAGAAATGCAGTACACTAGAGGTATTATCTGAAATACTTGTTTCCAAGAACTGATTGCAGAAATACTACAGAAGAAATAGATAGAAGACAGACAGAGAGAGAGAGAGAAGAAATAAAATCTAATCTGCTTTCAGAGCTACTCAAACACACGTGCACACATGCATACCCTTACTCATTCATGTACTTTCACATACAGGCATGCTTACATACACAAAATACATAGAGAGAAACCAGTGCATTTCATGAAAAGGAATTTGCCTGATTACAACTGCATTGGTCTATATTCTCATGTTTTGCTATTCTTATCAGAGACAACAAGTTAGAATACAGGAAATAACACACTAACACAAATATTTCATCTTTACAGAATCACAGAATCACAGAATGGTTAAGGGGAAGGGACTAAAATGGACTAGGCACTAAAAGGGACTAGGGAGATCATCTAGTCCAACCCCGCTGCTCCAGCAGGGACATCTAGAACACGTGGCACAGGGTGGCATCCAGGCAGTCTTGGAAGATCTCCAGAGAAGGAGACTCCACAACCTCTCTGGGCAGCCTGTTCCAGTGCTCTGTCACCCTCACAGTAAAGAATTTCTTCCTCATACAAAGATTGAACTCCTATGTTTCAACTTACAAGTATTAGCCCTTGTCCTGTCACCGGCCACCACGGAGAAGAGCCTGGTCCCGTCCTCCCTACATTCACGCCTTGGGTATTTGAACTTATTGATCAAATCTCACCTGTCTTCTCCAGACTAACCTGGCCCACCTCACTTAGTCTGTCTTCGTATGACAAATGCTCCACTCCCTTAATCATCTTTGTGGCTCTCCACTGGACCCTCTCTGGAAGCTCGATGTCCCTCTTGTACTGGGGAGCCCAGAGCTGCACCTAATACTCCAGGTACGGCCTCACCAGAGCTGAGTAGAGGGGGAGGATCCCCTCCCTCAACCTGCTGGCAACGCTCCTCCTCATGCAGGCCAAGATCCCATTGGCCTTCTTGGCCAGAAGGGCACATTGCTGACTCATGGTTAACTTGTGGTCAACCAGGACTCCAAAATCTCTCTTCATGAAGCTGCTTTCCAGCAGGTCAACCCCTAATCTGTACTGGTGTCTGGGGTCATTCCTGCCCAGGTGCAGGATCCTGAACTTGTCCTTCTTGAACCTCATGAGATTTCTCTCTGCCCAACTCTCTATCCTGTCCAGGTCCCTCTGAATGGCAGCACAGCCCTCGGGAGTGTCAGCCACTCCACTCAGTTTGGTATCATCTGGAAATCTTCTAGAGATCTGTTCTTAAGGGTACTAAGCACTGATGAAAGAACCTTTTAGCGACAAGATTAATGCTCATGACTTGGTTATAGTTCCTCCTGGGTAAAAGTATAAGACCAAAGACACCCGAATTTTGGTGTTTAATCAAAACAAATGAAGAAGGTACTGGAAAAATATTTTCATAGCTTTTTCAGTAGTTCCAGAGTTATGTACATCTAATTTAACTGTGTAAGACCAGTTCATCCTTTGAGAATGCACTGAAGTCACTATTGTGGAGAAAAATAATCCTAAAAAGTCACCATAATCTGAAACCTAAAAAAAAAAAAAAATTA
Organism: Tinamus guttatus; assembly: GCF_059628265.1. Taxonomy (NCBI): domain Eukaryota; kingdom Metazoa; phylum Chordata; class Aves; order Tinamiformes; family Tinamidae; genus Tinamus; species Tinamus guttatus. The sequence continues at coordinate 67,768 of NW_028288936.1, forward strand.
ATAATAATAATTATAAAGCTGTATTTTAAAGCATTAATACTTTGAAGCTGCTTCTTATTCCTTTTCGTATTCCTTAATCCAGTCTTTTTCCTGTCCTGAATCTTAGTGGCTGCAACTTCTCATGTAAGTTCTTATGGCAGTGCAGCTAAACTAGATTTGAAGAAAAAAAAGTATTTCATTCTGTCCATTGTATTTTTTTTTTTTTTTACAAATATCAGGTCTGTAAATTAATTCTCATGGTTGGAAATATTTCAATATCATTGACGATTTTCAATTTTCTTTTTTTAATTCTTTCACATTTAGGTTGCACCTTGATGAATACATTCCATCTACCTACCATGCAGCTGACAAATAGCCTGCAAATTAATGATCACAAGCTGTGGGGAACTTGTTTCACTTCCATTCAAAACCCATCTGAACTCTGTGTTGAATGTCTTGACATTTTTGAGGATCTGAAATGTCATTACTGAGTTACATAATGAGGTATCTTTTGGTCAAGGGTGTTTAGAGGAAACTTTTAGAGTAAGATGTCATTGTGAGAGGACTGCCCTTTTTCATTGTATTACATTGTCACTCTCCTTTTTACAAAAGAGAAAGAGTCTTTGCTTTTAACTATTGCTATATTGTGTATTGACACAATACAAATAAAGTTGACAAATATAGCTATAAAGGCCAGCTAGCTAATGGACTGATTGACCAATGACAAAACAAATTGTTTTCACTAGAAAAAAAAGTATATATTTTTGCTGGGGGTAATGATTTAATACTGACACCAGCTACCAAGGGATACAGCATATTTTCCGTATTTTGTTGTTTCTGAAATAACATCTTTATGAAATATATGCTGTAATGCAATACAGTTCTCAGGCTACAGCCAATGTAACTCACAGAAACTAGGAATTTTTGTATTTAAGATCTTTCCCTTCATATAGAGATTTACTGCTTTTTTTTTTTTTTAAATAAACGTGACTTTTAGTTTTTCTCTTACTATTCATTAGTACGCCAAAGTCCTCAAACAGATATAACACTACCACCCAGAGAATGGATGCTGAATTTCCTTGAAAAACAGATTAAACCAAAGGGAGGATTATCATCACATCTATATTAAGGTTAGCGGAACCAATGGGTACTACAGTTGCAGGCTAGGTAGATATGACAAAAGAACCACGCAGTTGTGTGGAGACTGGAGGCTATTGTAGAGTGTCTTAAACGCCTTTGAAAGGGTACGATTGAATTCTGACTTTGGTCAATTCAGTCAAAATTGCAGAAAGCTGTTTAATTGAGCTATCCTTGTGTTAGTAAATTTAAATAGTGTGACAGTCGCAATGATGAGCACTAAAAGTTAATCATACAGTAGTAATTATATGAATGTTCAAGTTCACATCAGGAGCAGTAAATCTCCAAACTGTCTCTCCAGATAGCACTTTGTTTTGCATACTGAAATGATCTTGGAGATCACAAAGTGGATTTCTTTTGGTTCACCAAATTTATTGACTACATCACTATTTACTATAGAGGAAACATATGTATGTACTTAACACATGTACATACCTAAATTTAAATATCAATGTTGAACAAAATCTCACTCCAGGAAAAAAAAAAAATCGTATGCAAAAAAAAGAGCAAAAAGCTCATTATCAACCAGTTATCTCAAATAATGACTCATTTTTCAGCAACTTAAGCAAACACACTGTTCAAGGTAATAATATTCAAAAAGACGTACTTCAGCTTTCAATCACATTAAAGTATTTAAATCAGAAAAAAATAGCTATTACACTTTGCAGTTTTCCTTTAAAATACAAATGAGCGCATTAATGTTCTTACCACTGCAAATTTCAATGAACTTGTCAGTTCTATTTTTCTTCTACCAATAAAAACAACTAGTTTAACACGAATATCCTATATGTTCAATTTTCTTATTAAACTCTGCCTTAAATTGTTTTAAATGTGCAGTTCTGAAATCTGTGCAGCATTTTTTCAGAGCTACGGCTTCATAAATTTGCTTACAAATTCACAGGGTAAGTTAGCTTGCAAGTTAGCCTTGATCATGTTTCTGTGTGTATATGTTTAAATTGTATAAGATTGCAATTTCCGATACACTGGATTTTGTCTATTCACGAGTTAAGGATGCTTCTGCTCACAGATTCTTAGCAGGTAAAGGCAGAATGATTTGCTGGAACTGCATATTGTGTCATTTACTCTGGAACGCACTGAATTTTACATGAAAAAAATAAACTTAGTGGCTAAAAAGTGTATAAGTCTGAGTCAAAATAAAATGTTGAATTTCATTCACTTTATTATAAAAAAGGGTCATAAAAAATCTAAGGTTGTAAGATTGCTATCAATTTGTAAGATTGTAAAGTTGCTATCAATTTACTTCAAAATTTTTGACATACAATGAGCGCGTTAAAAAAAAAGGAAGAGACAAGGAAATATGGGTACCAAATGTACCTACTGGGTACCTTGGAGCTCAGGAGTGCAGTTCTCACAAGTATAATGCATCACATCATGGTAAGACTATCTTCTACAGTAGTAAAAACTCATAATTTTGATTTTATATTTTTATTGTTGATCTTTTCATACATCTGCATAGATAAAGGCATCTGGATATGATATTTAGTTATTATATGATTTTAATTATATCCTTTTTTCTTTCCTTACAGAAAGGAAAAGGAAGTTACAGCAAGTAACTTACAAGATACAGCAAGTACAGGTATAATTTTACTTAAAGATATTTTTAAAAAATTTTAAAGCTCCCAACAGTTTGTATCCCTCTAGGATACATAGCTTTGTGAAAACATGGCTCATGTTTTCCATCCCTGATATCTCTGTTGAACTTCTCCAAGCTATTTCAAGTGCTACAGTACTTTTAAAGAATGCTAGTAATGTAATAGAAGAGAAACAGAATATTCTGAAATTGGAATCTTATCAAAGACCTGTCTAATCTTCTTATCTCTTATATTCTGCTGCCATTCATTTTCTTATCCAAATGTCCTGACTTAGCGCTCCTTGGTTTTCAACAATATAGTAAATATTACCTTTAAATAAGATAAAAATTATATTACAATTTCTTCTTAGAGAAAATACTAGCCCAACCTTAGTATGGATTTAAGGAAATCAAGTTCTAATATGATTTGAAATTGGCTTTGATTTTTCACTTTGTTTAGATTCATTCTGTCTGTACCTCGTGCTAACTTTTTCACATTTATCTGCATTACAGGTGTGCTGATAGTGTAATTCCCTTCTGACTCTAACATGCTGGTCTGAAGGATAAAAGAGGTTCTACTTCCGCAAGTAGTGGTCACTACTGTACAGACATGTACAGAGGGATGTCAATGTGCAAGAGCACTAGTTCCTTAAAATTATGTTTTAGCAAGACCCTCCACCTCCAACAATTTCAAGTTTTGAAAAATAATTAAAAATATTGTGTGAACTCTCGTCCATTCAGACATATTTTCAAAAGACAGCAATTTATTTTAGACTATTAATTTCCTACGTCATTACTCAGACATAGAGGCAGATCTTCTGGATGTGGCAAATGTGTAATTGTATATCAAACAATTTCAGGGATCAGAAATTTGAAATAGTAGCTGAGACACTGCTACTAATTTTAGTTTAAAAACTAAATTTCAAAAGCTGATATGAGTACTTTGAACACAATACTAAATAAAAGAGACTGTTCCCTATGAGTTGTGACTATGCCAAAAGTTTCAGAAAATGCTAAGAGGTTTATTAGGATTTGAAAGAAAAAAATTAAAAAGTGAAAATTAGATATATTTTTTACTTTTTTTCAATGTTTCTTAGCTTTCTTATTTAAAATTCTTAGATTATAGTTATTTATAAAATCCTGAGTGCTCCTCAGGCAGTCTTTATCATCTTGTGCAAGATCTCAGCAAAAAAAAAAAAAAAAAAAAAAAAAAAAAAAAAAAAAACTTTTTAAATATGAAAATATAAAATAATTATGTAGATATCATTGTTGTAAATTATGCACTTACTCAGGCTGTGCTTTGATCCCATTCTTCATCTGGGAATGGAACTGTGAGGTTAGATTATATCAAAGAAAGAGATGTGCTGCAGAAACTATTTTTTGAAGGAAAGAAGAAACAGGTAAATAATTGCTTTAGTACAGCACGATTTCTTCAAAAATCTGTCATTAAATGTCAATTACACAAGGGTGTATAGCTCTCAGTGACAACTATTTGAACAAAAAAACTGGGCATTGCATAGTGTCATCCATCACCAATATTTTTTGAGAGGGACATTGCAAAGCTGAGATGGTCGAGATTTAGTTCTCAAAGAAAGAGAAAAGTAAAAAGGCTTACATTACATTACCTTCATCGATTGAGCTATAGTCTAGGAGTTCAGAAGGAAGCTACAGTTCCAGAAAAGGCTGAGAAGATCTTCCAAAATCATTAAATAAATAGCACATAGCCTTTGGAAAGTAGTTCCTTGGCAAAGATTCACAGGTGATTTAAAAGCACAGTTGTTCACAGAAATAGGAAAGCAAAAAAAAAAAAAAGAAGAGAGAGAGAAAAAAACAGAACATCTATAGAGGTCAACAGGACAGGAAACCACCACAGAAAACTGCTTTTAATGGATTTTTATCTATCCTCTTCGTCTCTCCCCCACCTTGTTTTTAGAAAGCAATTAAACAAATAGTAAAAAAAAAAAAAAAAAAAAAAAACTGTGCAGTACCAATTATTCTATGAAAGAGACTTGTTTGCTTAGCTTTATTTCTTTATTTATAAAGTCTTCTCTGATCAGCCCTGTTCTGAAGTTGCTAGTTTCAGGCAATTTGAAAACCATATACAAAGAAAGTCTACCAGTGTACAGATCCATAGCATTTTTTTTTTAGCAATTAAATCAAATTGAAATGTGAATGTAACCCTAGCAGATCATATTGAGTAGTGTATTAATAAGAGTTGCATATAAAAGGATGTTAAGACTAATTCAGTAATTTCAACAAAAACAGTTGTCACATGTATTTTTGGTAGGTTGAGGCCCAAGAATTCCGCTGTAGTGAAGCTTAAAACAGTCTGAAAGACGCAGATGTTAGAAAAATTAGAATAGGACTTTGGCATTACTTTATAGGCTATTCTTGTTTACTGCAATAAAAAAATCCTATTTAAAAATGAGAGTTTCTTCCTACTAGCTCTCCTTGCTGTGAAAACAAAACAAAACAAAAAGTATTGTGTCATTATTTACAGGTTTTACAGTGTGTATTCAACTTGAAGAGTTGCAGAGCAGAGAAATTCCTTGATGAAAAAGCACACTTCACTAGGAATCTGCTCTGAGACTCGAGGTTTGCATGATGGAAAATTCCGTTTCTCTCATCTTAGGGATTCATTGAGACCACACATGTCTTTAAAAAAAAAAAGAGGATTATTTGCTAGTTTATTGATAACATTGTGCTGTTAGTGGAAAAATCTAATACTTTTGTCTTGAATTTGAAGTGCAGTGCTATACTGAAAATATAATCTAGCTAAATTGGTACTTTTGATAATGCTACAGGCACACCCCACATATCCTAAAATCAGTAGGTGATACTTTGACAAAACACTTAGATGAAAGTTCAGTTGTAATTGATTTCCACAGCTATCTACAAGCCATGACCAAAAAATAGACAAAATAGTTTGTTCTTCACTATGCTGACAACTATGTTTGTCTGTAATAGCTGTTGTATAGAAAGCAGTAGAGTAAAGGTGTTTTCCGTGTAAGCTACCTTCAGAACAATGATTTAAAATTTTTCATGCCTTGAGAAGTTGTAGCACTATTTTATTTAGTTTTCTTTCCTCTCTGAAATGAGTAGTTACTGCATGTTTCAATAAAACAGATGTAGCTTAGGTAACATTATAAGAATATGTAGTTTCAAAGAAAATGTAATTTCAAACAAAGGCACTTGCTATCCAAAACCATGAGGGAACTTGTATAGTGATATATATATATACCGACACCCACATATACATGTATATATACAGAATTAACTTTGTGTTCCAGTGTTTTGAGAAACAAGCACTTACTTTAAAGAAGTTATCACTGAAAGTGGTAAAAGAGACAGGTGATAAACTGTAAATATGTTTGCAGAAGTATATTAAAAATTTGAGACTTTTGTGTAATGGTTGTATAAAAGTACTAAGGCTTTTTTAAAATTTTTGGTACTCTTATTTAAAAGTTTTTGGTACTTTTATTTAAAGTTTTGGGACTTTTAATATTTTGCCTTTTTAGGAGATTTTACATAGTTCTTTAAAGCAAGCTTGTCTATGTATATGAAGTTATAGAGAAGAGAAATTTCATAACATCAAAAACACACTTCATTGGAAATCCTTATGCCTTGAAGTTTATAGAACAAGGAACTTAGTTACATTTCCCATGGGTGTAATTTAAATAGCTATAAAAATTTTGTTGGTGTTTTATGGAAAGCAAGGTTGTCTATTTATATGAAAGTAGATAATGCAACTTTGTGACTAAACGATGTCTTATGGAATGATTGACTAATATCCACTTTTAATTTTGGGGGTTTGCCTAAATAATTACATTATTTTAAAAATAATATAAATATATATTAAGGAGTCTACATTTTTCTTTACATTTACTACTACAGAGAAAATTCAGTTTGATTTACATATGTATCTTCAATAAACAATGGTCTCAATCTCCAATCCATCCAGTTTCCAAATTCTTCATTAAAGTCTTTTTTTTTTTTTTTTTTTTTTTTTTTTAGAATTTTGCTAGCAGGCACATTTACAGACAATTGCCACGTTTAGATTTCCAGTGTGAATGAATCATTTCAAATGTCAAGTGTTCTCTAACAAAGGTTATCAGCAGGAGCATATGTAAACTAATTCACCAGTTACTGTATAATATCTAATATATTCGTATTTTACTGGAACATTACAAAAGGGAATCACAAATGACATTTTAAAGAGTTAATTAAATGCATTTTAATTATATCATTAATTTCACTCCTAGATGTGTTGAAATATATGAAGGTTCTACATAGAAAAACAGATGTCCAGATATATACAAATTTTAAATTCAGATAGTTCAGAGTAATATGAAAACCCAGGGAGCATAATATATGAAGAACTTAAATATCTGCAGAAGATTTTACTCAAGCTTAAAATGCTTAATGCCAACTGTGCAATTACAGAATCCAAATAACCTCTTAAGCATATCCCTATGATCCATAGGAACACAGCTTTATCTGTAAACTTTCCCGTGATATTTAAATGCTCTGCTACAGGGCATACACAAGGGGTTGCCATTGTGGTAGAGCTGTGCATTTCAGGGCCCTTTCACTGCATAACTAAGCCTATTAAGCTTTCATAAAGTAAGAAGCAGTACACTTTTCCTAACTTTCCATGTTTTTGTTGTGTTAGTACATCTCACACAAGCAAATGATGCTTAATACAAGTCTCTCAATCACTCCTTTGAAAACACAGGTGGTGAGAGCTAACTTTTTAATGAGATTCCAGTTCCTGCTCATAATATACATAGTTTAGAGAGAATTGAAATTCTTAGCACGATTTGTAATTTAGTTTAATCAGTTTAATCTCACTTTTCTGTTAAAATTAAATTAACAGTGCCAATAAATTACCAATTAACTTATCAATATAAAAAATGCAGGAGTTAGTTATGTATCTCCATATGAGGAAGAACTTCTTTACTTGAGGGTGACAGAGCCCTGGAACAGGCTGGCCAGAGAGGTTGTGGAGTTTCCTTTTCTGAAGATCTTCAAAATACGCCTGAATGCCACCCTGTGCCACGTGCTCTAGGTGTCCCTGCTTGATGATCTCTAGAGATCCCTTCCAGCCTTAACCATTCTGTGATTCTGTGTAGAAGATATAAAGAAACAAGCACTTTTAGGAGAGTTAGCCAGATGAGGAGGGTCATGACTGTTATGCTCTGGGGTGCTTACACATTTGTATTAAGCAGTAACTCAATGAAAGAAAATAAGAAATAACTGGAGACCTGAGTCTGCATTATTCATGGATGATAGTGCATCCTCAATCCTCACGGTCAGCACCATTCATTTCTGCATCAGTTTTCCTCTGGAATATCAGTTCTTTCTGTGTATGGAAGGGGATACCACAAAACACTTTCAGTCTCTTCCACTGTGTAAAATGTGAAGCTGGACCTGAGTTTCCTCTTAGCTACTATGCTTTTGTACAAAAAAGTCAGTACCACTGGAGCAACTGAACTTTCATGGAACTACTGAAGAGAGTTCAGCACAGTGCTACAAGGATGATTAGGGGACTGGGGCATCTCTTCTATGAGGAGATGTGATGGGTGTAATGTTCTGTGACAGGAGAGGCTGAGAGAGCTAGGCTTCCTTAGCCTAAAAAAGAAAAGGGTGACTGTGACTTCTTAACTGTAAGGTTGACGGAGGTTGCCCAGAGAGACTGTGGAGTCTCCTTCTCTGGATATATTCAAAACTTGGATGTGATCCAGTGCAACATGCTTTAGGTGACCCTGCCTGAGCAGGAACGTTGGACTAGATCTCCAGAGCTCCATTCTAACCTTAACCATTCTGTGATTATGTGAACTATCAAATTAGAAGACAGGGAGTACTTCTGTAAATAGGACATGAAGATTGAAACCTCATATCCATTCAGTGCCTACTGATTCCTTCCACTCTTTATGATAAGGAGACTTCAAATATATAATTCTGTAAGAACTTCTACATGATTATATTTCATTGAAAATAGTAATAGATGAACAAAGTAGGACATGGATAGAATCAAAGGACTACATTAAAAACACAATCCAAGAACAAGCTCCCACTTTTGAAGCTACTAGATACTCCTCAGGTTTGTTTTCTAAGAATGGGATTGATACCCATTTAACCCTCAAATAGCTAATTAGTTCTCTCAGCTGGTCACCAAACCATCTTCTTTCTATGACAGATGTCTAAGACAATAGAGGAAATCCAGATAAATATTTTAGACATCATACTTAACATTCAGCTGGCAGAAATTAAATTAAAAGTTTCTGCTCTATGTGCTTCCCATTCTGTTTTTGCTCATTTTGAGTCTTTCTAAATTCTAAGTTGCTCAATACTTACCTTAGAATTACTTGTGACTGGGGTCAAAGCACAAAGGGCTTTGAGGTACCCTGTGTGTGTTTGAAACAGACCTAATAACGATAGCAAGTTTCTTACAGCAGGGTGTTATTGTGTATTATTTTAAACAAGAAGATTAATAGCTAAAACTCCCAGGAAGTGCAAGATTTGTATTTAATTCCTTCCTTAGTCCAAAGGGGAGCTTTGACATACTAGAAGTAAACTCGTTTTAATCTTGGAGAGTATCAGTTTAGCAGCATACTTATTTCCAGGATTTAGGAACAGGACCAGAAAATAAATGATGATAGTGGAGTGGAATAGAAAAGGTCAAAAAATAATATTGCAACAATAGATATTACTTTAGTATCTTCAGTTTTTATGAAGGGGCATGGATACAAGTTCTGCCAAACAAAGACCAAGTAAATGGCATATTAATGACCTAATGTTAATCAAATACCTCATATGAGAGAATACTGAACATTAGTGATACTGTTTTTCTTTCTTTCCAAGTATCCATTTATCCATTAACACTAATAAATGAATACACCAGAGACTATTATTGAGCCCTTACATAAATTGGAATGACAACAACTGTTCATGGAGCTTAAGTTTTTTTTTTTTTTTTTTTTTTTTTTTTTTTACAATTATATCAAAGAAAAGCTAATATGACTGCATCCAAAGTGGGCCTTCACTGTGACATTCTGCCCAAGCCACCTGAGCTTTCCCATCAGAACACTAGCTGCTTTGGGCCACAGTCATGGACTGTCCTGATGATTAAATTCTATGGACAATTCTGTTTTACTGTTCAGATCTGTGTTGTGGTCCTTTTTCTTTTACTACCATAGAGGTAACCACAATAATCAACATTAATAATTTAGTTTTATAACACTTGATCTAAGTGAGATATTAGATAATCTGCTTTACTAGTTAAGGAAACCCTGTATCTACACTATCAAACAGAAATATTCTTTCTTACTGTAATGACAATTGTTGCAGCGATTTTTCTGAAAACACTCAAAAAGTATGTTCTAATAATTAGCTCTTTATATGATCTCAGTGATGCTTACAGTTTTCTAGTCTATAAAAGCCACATGATAAAACACTAAGCCACAAATAAAAATGCGTCTTAGACTCCCAAAACAAAAAGAAATCAGGCATGTTGGGATGGAACTCTGTACGTATGCAGCTGTCTAGCTGTTTGAAAATAATTGTTTGGGATTTAAATATAGAGATAAGGAAATTATATATTGAAAAGACTGGATGAGAAATAAAAATATTCCATTTCCAGCAGTCCATTTATGCAATAAATTTGAAGAATCTGAAATACAGAAGGGTTTGTTGTACAGAATAGGTGCCTTTTGGCTACTGCATTATATTCAGATATAAGATTTGGAATCTGTCTCAGGTAATTCCAGACAGATAATTGCACTATCTTCCTCAAGAAAACTGGCAAAAAAATTATGCTAAACTTAAGACTTGTAGTACAGGTACTACTAGAGGATGATTAAAGATTTGAAAGTGTCCATTGAAGAAATGAGTAGGAATTGTGAACAACACTAAAGAAACTGGAAATTACAATTTTAGGAATAATTAACTAAGTTAATTATAGTAAAATGTGAATATACTTTCATAAATGTAGGGTCTTTCACAGTAAAATCCCACTTCTGTTGAAGTTCTGCATTTTTAATCATAGCACTGACATATGTAATCAAATAAAATATTTGATTAATTGTGGTGTTTCTTAGTCCATAAGTCACCATGTTAATAAAAATATGAAGAAAAAAAAGAAAATGAAATATCAAAATTTACACGTTCTGAAATGTAACCTCAGTAGATTTACAGAAGCTACTTCTGAGTATTAAACCTGTTAGAAACATAAAGTAGGTATATACATCAATATTGTTGGAGCTTCACTGAATAGGTGGGGTCTGATTTTCTTCTCTGCTCTATTAATGTTTATGCAAAATTCCTCATTCACTTTCCACTTTACTTGCCAATAAGAGGAAATATGGGCCATATTATTGCCCATTCAGTTCAATTTAGTTCAATTAACTCTTCATTGTATGAAAAAATGTTTCATCATTATCTTCTTTATTAAATTAACAATCCCAACAGTATTCTCACTGAGAGATGAAGTGAAAAAAAAAAAAAAAAGACTGTTTTTTTCGGTGTGGGCTTCTTTCTGTAGAAGTATGTTTATGCAGTGCCCATGGAATAGTCTTTCTTGTGAGAATTTGAAAAACATATCTCCATTTCTGTTCAGCCAGCTTTTTCCAGACCCTGATTGCACTCTGCACTCTTACTATATTTCTGAAGCAGCTCAGTAAGGGGGAAGCAGTTCTCTGTCTCTAACGGCATTCTGCTATACATCTTCCAGAAACATAGTAAAAAAAAAAAAAAAAAAAAAAAAGTGGGTTAAAATTATCTGTGTTTCCTGGTCTACAGATGGGGAGGCTTTCATTGTTACTGATAAAATGTGTTCATTTGCTTTATTAGAAGAAGTAAGAAATTAGGAGTCATCTGTCATCATCTATTACTTGTTATATATGTTACCACAAGCAAAGAACATGCTGCTACTAATTTTAGTTTACTTTGCTCATCTCATTTTGCTTTTGTTAACTTGCAAATGTGCCTGCCTACTGTGATATGACCCAAGTTTCTTGAAATCAGACTGCTGTTGGTATTCTGTTGCATAAGATATGTTGTACAGTTCAAGGAATATTAAATGCTTGGAATCTCCTTTTTTTTTTTTTTTTTTTTTTTTTTTTCTGTTTAATTTAACTAAATTATCAAGTTTGATCCCAAGAAATCAGGAAGTCCCAGTGAGTCATTCATTTGGTTCCTTGTGTTTGTAAGGCAAGAGACTGAAGATGAAATATTGATTTGAGTGCAGTTAATGAACGTTAAGCTTGTGGCTTCAGTGAGGTCAGCAATTCTTCTTGTTATGCAGCACCATACCACACTATAGTTCACTTATATGTCTTATAGGGGTGAGTAGTTATTGCAATATATGTGTGTATTTGTGGGGAGAGTTGGATAAAGCATAGAGCAAAACATATAATGGAGGATATACTTCAGGGGATTTTTTGTTTGCTTGTTTTAATGGTCTCATTTCTTTTTATGGTCTCACTTTTTAAACCTCTATATCACATTTTAAGGTTACTCTGATTTTGTGTCAGGAAGTTTATCAGTTAATTATACAATGTATAAATTGCATTTTTTGTACTAGTTTGAAAAGCTTTTGCAACGCATAGCTGTGACTTTACTTTTAAAATTGAGTTTAGGCACAACCTGGGTTTTAAATGTGTTGCGTTCCTGTGATTCTCCTGTTTTAAACTTCATTTTCTGTCTCAGTAGAATATGATTTCCAAAATCCAAAGTAAAATGAAGAAGCAGTAAGTTGTGGTCCAAACTAGTGTTGTGGTATGGATTTTTTTTTTTTTTTTTCCTTTGGTGATTTTCCCACCCAACATGAAAAAAAAGTGTTTACCATACATACTTTTTGGTGAATCTGACAATTTCCATACCAACCTTTATGAAGCCATACAAAAGGAGATTTTAAAATCTAATCATCTTCCTCATATTCTGCTTCCTGTACATGATACAGGAAACATATATATTCTATACCCTAAATTCCTTTTATCTTTCTTCCATTGACCCACTCACTGATACAGTTATTATACTCATAGTGGCTGAAGTTCTTTATTGAATAGTCAGTCCCCAAATCATGAGGCTTGAAAGCTGCTCTCAAATGTCCTTTATGTACCATATTTGGCTTGCCAATTGCAGGATATGTCCCTAAATTAGAACACTGTTTTTACCAATCTTCCTTCATAGTACTTGGATACACAATTATTTCTCCAGAAAGCCCTTCAGGGCATCTGCATTAGATTCTTGTAAGCCTTCAGACTTACGGAACAGTTCACAAAAAAAGCAACATCAGATAGATCAAGTTACTACAGGGATGTGCAGTCCAGTGTATGTATCTCCAGGGAGGGAGATTCCACAGTCTACCTGGGCAATCTGGGCCAGTGTTTGGTTGCCCTTAGTTATTTCATGTTCAGGCTACTTCTGTAAATAGTAGTCCCTCAATCTCTATCTTTTCATTAGTGTACATATGTTCATCTTTCTGTGTATTTTATCTTCAATCATTCAGAAAATGTACTTATCTATAGGCCATTTCTCTGGTAAACCTACAGCCAAGGTTGTCAATTGAAATGCTCGAATTGGGAGAGAAAGTATCTAAGTAAGTAGTACATATTTTTTTACTAACATTATAATTATATAGTAGGCAATATAAGGGCTACTGTGCCTCTCTTCACTGCTCTTGAATATGCCACATTTCACTTTGTTTAACAGATTTCAGTTCCTCTACAAATAAACCAAATTCTTCTTTAGGTTAGATGAGATTGAATTTATATTTTTATCTTAATAAATATTCAGGGTTTTTTTTTCTCATTTAATTTATATTCTATATTTTCATATCAAAAATGTGTATTCTCTGAATAAGTTCCCTCATATGAAATGAAGTTCTGTATACATGTATCTATATACATACATAATTATGTACATCAGATTATAGAGAACTTACTTTGATACACTGATAAGTTCATATAAATAATCTTAGCTTATCAGTGTTCTGTCATCAAGTACAAAGAAATCACAGGAACTAATTATTAGTGTAACATTGCTTTTTATATGTATGTCTAAATACATTTTTCTACAACAAAATTATTTTGCATAACTCAAGCACAAGGAGTTTACAGAAATATGTAAAACATGCTGCCAATATTTCTGCAAATGGTTTCAATGAGAAATCCCATTTCATCCCATAATTAAACTTTTTTTCACTGGTATATTCATTTTCAGATAAGATGGGTGGGAAATTAGGAAATGCCTTCTTACTGAAATAGGATTTTTTTTTCCTCGTACCCCTAAACAAAGGCATTGGAAAAAGGCATTTGGCAACAGTATTTACTTTAAATAATTATTTTTTCCTAATAATAATATTTTTTGGCAACAAGTCTCTGCCTGTGTGCATTTCTGGTAGTTATTATTGTTATTATTTTAAGCTACTTGGAGTTTTTTGTGCCTTTGAAAGGCAAGTACTGTCTACTTTATTTTGGAGAAAAAAAAATACAGAATTTGTGATAAAAGCATACTTCATTTCTAATCTCTTGTTCTTGTGAGCCCCAGACTCAGTTTATCATAATAAAACATAGGGAAAGGAGAAAGGTATAAAAAGCTTTGCATCTTCCTTCCTTCCTTCCTTCCTTCCTTCCTTCCTTCCTTCCTTCCTTCCTTCCTTCCTTCCTTCCTTCCTTCCTTCCTTCCTTCCTTCCTTCCTTCCTTCCTTCCTTCCTTCCTTCCTTCCTTCCTTCCTTCCTTCCTTCCTTCCTTCCTTCCTTCCTTCCTTCCTTCCTTCCTTCCTTCCTTCCTTCCTTCCTTCCTTCCTTCCTTCCTTCCTTCCTTCCTTCCTTCCTTCCTTCCTTCCTTCCTTCCTTCCTTCCTTCCTTCCTTCCTTCCTTCCCTCCTTCCTTCCTTCCTTCCTTCCTTCCTTCCTTCCCTTCTTCCTTCCTTCCCTCCTTCCTTCCCTCCCTTCCTCCCTTCCTTTCCTTCCTTTCCTTCCTTTCCTTCCTTTGTTTTTATGTTCAAGTCCCTCCCTTCCTCCCTCCTTCCATGTTGCCTTTTCCCTTCTACTCCTAGAACCATGCTACCAAAATACCTGCAAAAACAGCTTACCTCAGGATAGCTGAGAGCCTATTTTTGTGGGCCTTGAAAGCAAACTTCTTTAATATTTTCTCCCTTTCTATGCAGAGACTTAATATCCCCAGTAAATACCATACAGGGCTAGTAGCTGAGCGACAAATGCTAACATCTGGTAACTTTGCCATTTAGTCCAGTGGGAAATGTAAAGCTGAGATATGAAGTCAGCTCTTCGTGATATGTTAAGCTCAGCAGGTTTGGGACATTTTTGCAAATGATTGCTAATCTTTATTTCTTTTGGTCCCTGCTTTGCTTTCTTCTCCAGGTCTTTGTACAGGCCCTCAACAGATGGGCTAAGAAGGGTAGGCAAGAGAAAAGGAAAATAATTAAGGGCAAGAATATCCTGCGCTGCCATGGGCTCCTTTCTCAGAGCTACAGGTTTCCATCCACTATACCGGTGTGGCTAGAGGAAATGATTAGACTTTTGTGTTTTATAGGCCAGCACACTGGCTGGTCCGTTAACAGTTTCTATGGGAAACAAGTCAAGCTTGGAAAGAAAACAAGTCCCATCATAAAAATGTCATTCATTGTTCTTATTCAATAGATGAAATATTAATCAAAAGAAAACATCCCTACAGAAAGAAGCATACAGAAAATGCATTAACTTCAAAATATTTTATTGTCTTCTTAAGCAGCCTGTGGACAATTGGTTGTCTATTAACTCTTTCTGACTCCTCCATTGGAAGCATTAGTATGTCTGCTTCATAGATTAAAAAGAAGCATTTAATGCAAGAAATCATAACTCCTTTACAATTTCTAAACTGCAACTTATTGTAGGACTGAATGGAAATGTAGATTTCAATTAAAGATTTGAAACTGACCATTTTGCAACCTTTCTTAAAGAATCAAATAGCTATCACGTAATATTTTAAAGGAATCACAGTTTTATTAGATTTAAGGATAGATATTAGTAATCCATACAACACACTCGTATTGTAAGAGTCTCCAGATCATAAGTGCATAGAGCTGAATCTTGATATGATTATGTAATTTTCGTCAATGACTTATTTCCATGGAAATATATTATTGTGTTTATATTTAATCAGAGTAATGCTGTTGCATAACCAGACTTGAAATCTGTTGAGTTCATTATTTCATCCCTGAGGAGGGGCTGCAAAATGGCCTGAAACATTAATTATAATAAATTACTAATTTTAAAACAGTACAATGTCTTTAATACAATGCTATGTATAATACATTTTCTTTTTATTGTTTTACCTTGGAACAAACTATCATTTATCTGTCAGAAAGTATGAATACTCACCTAAAAACGGGCAAACCCAAGCATAGTTTACTATTGTTGTGAAGTTTATTTTGCCTAGGATCAATTATAGTATAGTCATAGTCTCATAGTGATATGAGAACTGCCAACAAAATGCATAGTCTCTATGATGACAGTCAAGCATCCACACAGCAGCACTTTGCAGTGAGAAAATTGCTAAAACATTTATGTGATTTATAGTTATAAAACTTTATCCTCATACTTTCAGCAGTAAGCCACCAGTGATATGAAAACTTTTGGAAAAGAGTATCAGGGAAAAAAAAAAAAAAAGGATGCATATAAAGAAAATAGAGAAAACGCACCGAATTAATTCTTTTTGTAGAAGATTCGTAACAATCATCTCCAGCTTTTAGATATATGTTTTCCTGTTTAATTCACTTGCATATGTATGTACGTGTATATACAATATATAAAATATTTTTAAAGTATCACAGAAAGAAATAGATTAGACAGATTACATTTATATATGACATAGAGGTATATAAATAACCTAACTGAAAATATCACCTCATTTTTAAATAGCAGTTTCTGGGACATTTTGGCTTGAAGAAATGAGTGTATTAGTACACGGAATTAGAATTTGAAACAACTACTGGCAATAACATTTATTTCAGCTATCTGAAAAAAAGGAAAATGCTCCCATGACAGGCATATGTAGTTTTATTATTTTACCTTCATTAAAGAAAAGTTATAATTATGGCAAACAATAAAATTAATGTGTTGAAAGTGTTTTTAAGCTATTTACCATGAATTGGAGTGCTAAGCAAAGCCGAAGCAGCTGTGTTGGAAATTTCAAGTAAGACATTAAAAATAGATGAATTACATTTAAATGAGCAGGGAAACAGAGTATTTTAGAGGTACTGAAGCACAGGCAGACTAGGAAGCTCTGATAGTCAGTATTCATATCCATGTAGCCTGGAAAACTGCTAGATATACCTTGTTCTTTTTGCATGAATTCCTAATTAGTTGAAATTCAGCCTTTTTTATGTCTATGGAATAGTCCATGCAATAGACCGGATATTCAACTGAGCTCAGTAGATACATGCTAGACAAGGTTTCAATAGAATTAATTCCCAATTGCACATCATAAAAAACAATGACCAGATTTACAGGTAAACTCATCGTGATGGATGGAATAAACTCCATTCTTCTATATAAAACCTTCTCTAAGCTACTTATGCCAAATATAATACCAAATGAAAATCTTTCAACGAAGCCATGCAGAATACTTAAAGATTTCCTATGCAACAGTGCCATCTGGGAAAGAATACATATATTTATAGTAGCAGATTAGCCTTTGTCTGTTTATCTAATAAAAGGTATCATCACTTTCACCACCTTTTCTTAGAGATCAATACAGCTGTAAACATACTCTGCATTTTTAACAGATACCATCAGTTTTCTGTAGGACTTTTCATGTTCTGCACCAGGAAACTCCTGCCTTGAGTGAATGCTGGTATTGCCTATGAAGGAGGGCTCAAGAAAGGCAGCCTGGCCTCTCTTGTTTCATTTGACAAAAACAGATTGAAATTTCTTTCCTGTAGGCATATAGTTTTATTTTTCCCTTTGAAAGTTGAAGTTAGAAAAGCTATTAGTACCCAAGTGGATTAAGTTATTAATTTATTCAGAACCCTCTAAAACCTTGAGTATTTCTTATATTGGTCCCTCTACTTTTCTTCCCAGATGAATCTGCTGCTTAAGGACCTTGTTTCTTTTCTGATTACATCTACATTTGTCCAGCTAAAACTGTGTCCGATAAATGTCAGCTGTGACCTAGCATAAACACATATATCTGAATTGACTTCTCAAACAACCATCACAAGAATAGAAAAGAAACTGCAGATTAGAAAGACCAGAAATCAGTACACTGTCAGCCTTGTCTATCTTGTACTGTTCTGTGTGTTTGCAGTTTTCCTTCACTCCCAAGGTCACTCAAGCATGTAATAGGTAGATTTTCAATGAGCTGGAACTTCCTGCATTTGCTGATGTTTTGACATGTTTTTTTTTTTGCACCAGCGCAATCAGGGATTTTCAGCTTTTGCCTAAGTGGCTGCGGTGATAAACACCGATTATTCATGCGTCTGCAAGAATATTTATGGGGTTTGCTCATCTAGTGGTTTTCATATGTTTTCATATGTCATCTGTTAATTCCAAATGTACCTGCTGTAGGCTTGTAAACTGTCAGGACATATGCTGTCAGTGAAATTATAACAAAAAAACATGCTGTAATTATCAAGTTCCAGATCAATTAACAAGATCATTGATTGCTTTCCTCAGTATAAGAGGCAGTTCAAAAGCATTGAAAGAATACCACTGATTCGAATGAGATTTTCCTCAACCTATGTTTCTCAAGGGATCTCATAACTGTAGGGGAGAAGCATAACTCACAGGATCTTATAACTGCAATATCTCAGGCCTAGATTCTCAAAAAGCAGTAGAAATAACAGTAGAGCTCCACTTGTATTCCAAAGCAGAAGTGATTAAAGGATGTGTCCAACACGAGAGGATCAAGAAGTAAAACTCTCCCCAGTCTTTTGGATTTCAAACCTTCATCTTTAATCTCTTAGGAGAGTAACAGAATTAGATTATGTTCTTTTCTGAGGCTATGAGCAGCATTTCCAATTCTCCTTCAAAATCCTTTTCACTGTGCCAAGTCAAAAAATAAGAAATATCTAAAAAAAAAAAAATAATAATAAAAATAAAAAGCAACTAAGACACTCAGAGGAAGGAAGACCTCAGGTCCATTAAGTGCTTAAGGGATTATTTCTTATTAATAGTTATTGAACCAAATGCATAAATGTCCTTTGTGAATTGGACTCACAACCCAATTTTGACCTATTCCAGGAAATTGTTCTATCAACTGAGTATTTTCTGTGAGCTAAATATGTTGAGTGATCATTTGTGAAGAGTGTCTGCATTTGTGGGTAAATCATATTTAGAATCATAAGGTCTATGGATATTTTTATTTATCAGGGATGGGAGTACTATAAGGGATAGTTTAGTAAGTGGCAAATTATACAGTATCGTAACAAAGCAAGAAAAAAAAATGGCATACGTTCAACAAAAGCAATACTTCAACAGTCCTGTCAAGCAGATAATGAGAGAATGGTCTGTAAGATGGTTATTTGCTTCCATTCAAGATCTGGATTTGCGTCCATCCAAGATCTGGACTTTTCTAGAAGATCAATTTAACAACAGAAGAGAGATACCTATCCACCTTATTAGTACCTTCATTACAGATGAGCATTCAATTTGATGTAAATTAATCTGAAGGGAGAAGCAGGCTCTGGATTGTTATATGCAAAAAATACCAAGACACGTGATACAGATTCCATATTTCTTTTTCTTTGACATAACTATGTTAGGTAAATGAGAAAAAAAAATGTTTTACCAGACATAGTTGTCCAAGCCAAATTATTGCTTTCTGTAACTACTCTTTTATCAAAGACATTCCAAAATCCTTTTGCTGTCATAATTTCTTTAGGATAATCTTTATAATCTATATTGGTAGACATATTTTTTTGTCCACATAAGGCAGGTATCGCCAGGGAGAGGAATTTGCTGGAACATCTACATAGGCACAAGATTTCCATTATGGACAAAACCTATGTGTTAGTATATCACTATATGTCACATATTAACTAAGTATTTTAAAGTAAAAACAAAAAAGCAAATAAATCACCTTGATTGATAGTTATTCTTATAGCCAGTAAAAACAAGCAGACTAGAATGCATCTTATATCTTGTTACATTTCTACAATTAATGTGGTCATTCTTTTGAATGTATTTTATTTAATGCATTAAGTGGTATACAAAATACTACAATATCATCAAAATAATCTTTGAGGAAGTGTACCATCAATCATAATATAAAAACTAAGACTATTTAAGAAATTATTTATAATATTCCATCTTGACCTCATTGAAAGGATAAAGCTCCATTTAAATTGGGAATCAGGTTTAATAGCTGTTTAATGCTTAGATCCCCAGCACAGGGTAGAGTATTTTCGATTCTGAGTGTGGGGTCATCCATGAAATCAACAGCAGACTATTCTTTTTAACTTGAGAATTCTTTTCCATCTCCAATAGCGACAAATTAGCCCACTGATTTATCTAATACATGCAGAATCTATGAGACATTTTCTAGAAATTGTATTAATAGTGCACTGTGTCATTTAGCACTTATCTATGGGGAAACTGAGAGAAGAGGTTCAAGGAAGAGGGGTATGCTTATTTCCCTGTAGTTTTACAGTGGAAATAATACTTTTTTTTGATGTAAGACGGTCTAATTCCCTTTTATTAGGAAAAAACCTCACTGTTCTGTGGATTGTTTTTTACTATAGCAAAGTCAGGGCAACATTCTATATCTGTAATTATAATTATAGATAATGAAATTATAATGTAGTATAATATTCATAATTATCTAGTATATGATGTGAAATATTATGTGTAATACAAAATAACTATAATTATTTTATTTGGTAATTGATATATAACCACATCAGAACAAATAGCCATATTTGCAAAGCAAACCAATATAACACAGGCAAAGTAAACCAATATAAACACAGAAGGAACCTTGGGATGTCTCTATCAAAATCCCAAAAGCGGAGGGTATTATTTGTGAGGTCTAACCGGTGCTTGAGATAAGGTCTCCTTAGTATATCTCAACTATAGCCATTTCTAGAAGCAATAGGAACAGTCTGAGCCTTCAGGGATTTGTCCCCCACAACACCTTTAGCTCTTTTACCCGCTCTTTCCTCCTCTTCTCCCCTGCATGTGCTAGAAAGAGTCTAGGTCCTCTTTCTTACCAGTAAAATTAAAGTTTTCCAATATTGCTGAGATTCTATAAGCCTTCTTTGAGTACCATTATGTAGTATTTTATCTTAATTTACAAATCTTTAATAGAATCCTGTTGTATTTTTAAATCCTCTCTAATTGTTGGGAATTTGAATTTTAAATCAGCATTTGGTTACATTTTGGCATTTTTTTTTTTAATTGAAGAAGTCAAAATGAATAAAAGAATTTTTCAGTTCTTTTTAACCCAAGCAAGCTAGAACACTAGAACAACCAATTTAAACTAGAAAGGCTAGTATAATCCCATGCTTTTGGAGACTATAATACCAGGTAACCAATTCGCAAACCCATCAAGCTCCATTTTAAAAGTAACATGCTGTTTTTATTAAAGGATATCGTACAAAGTCTCCAAGTGGATCTACCTCTCCTTCTTTAAGGTTAGCATGCCAAAAGGTACTGAATGGTTTCCAAACTCCTGGACAATGTGTTATTAGAACACAGTGTGATAGCTACAGGCAGGCGGTTTTTCCATAGGCACAATTCAGAACTGCTCAGTAAGATAAATTAAATGAAAAGATTTCAAAACATGGAAAATCCACTGGTCTATCTTAAGTATCTTAATATTCTGCTTTAAATGAATAAACACCTAAGCAGCTGAAATGTTCCAGGTCTTACGTAAGGTAATGCACCTTACTTAAGATGCATTCAGTTCAAATCACAGATAAGAAAAAAAAATCCAAGCATCCTTTACATTTTTTTCATTAATATTTTCCATACAGCTGACCTCATTTATTAATTCATTTATCAATTAATTCATTTAACTTATGCCTATTGAAGTAGAGAACCTCAGTCAAAAACCCCACTTCTGCAGAAATTTGTGAGATAAATTTGTTTGTGCTTATGAAGTACTCTGTTGCTATAGTGATGACTGTGAAAGAAGAAGCAATGAGTGAGAGTAGCTGTCATGAGGACACAGTTTTAATAAAGTCTGAAAAATGAAATATAGGACTGTATATTGAAAATAAGAAAAGACAAAATATTGAATATCTGTTTTTTCCATGTTAATCATATATTTTATGCATGTAATGAGGCAGTTTTGTAAAAAAAAAAAAAAAAACATATGAATGCATTATATATATAATATATAAATATATATAAGTGTTTATTGTTACAAATATACAAGTGGAGAGTGAGATTAAATTGCAATTTAAAATCTATAATTTTCAAGATTTTCAAGTTTAGGGATATTTTAATCTAATACAGTCACTGTATATCCTTCTCTGAATATGTAAGAAACTTAGCCTCAATACTGTGATAACTGAAACACTGACTCCTATCATTTTATATCTGGAAGGTTAGTACTTTTTAAGCTGCACCCCTTTTTTTCTGCCTCCAGTCATGAAAACTGACTGTTATGTACAATCTCTGAATGCCTGGCTGATTTACAATATGCTTCTTCACCAGTTCCATCTATTTTTGGATTAATCTATCCCCACTAGCAAACTTACCGAACTGCTTGCTTACTTTTCTGTGGAACACAGCCCAGAGATGGCTATCTCAAATTGTTCATGATATTTTTATACTGTAGGTCTGATACAAATAGGTATATTATTTGTAGGTATACTTATAGGGTCTGATACAAATTTGAAAAAAGAAACAAAATCTTTGGAGAAAAAACATGAGGAGAAATCTAAGTCAAAATGTCTCTCATTTCCCTGAAAATGGTTCCCTGAGAACAACAGTGAATGAAAACCCTAGATGCATTCCCTTTTAAGGACTGCATGTATCTGAATGTACTTAAGAATATGATTAGATATAATTATTATCTACATTTTTGGTGACTAGTTTCTGTGCACAATTCAGTACAGTACAGTACAACAAGTTTAATGCTGATTTGAAATACAACATATTTTTAACATATTAAAGTTTTTTTCCATTTCTTGATGAAGTGAAATGGGGTAATTAAGATGGGGTAACGATATTGTAGAAAAATTCCTGCTATTCTAACTGTTGTGTCCTTCTTATATATACTTAATTTGTGTACATTACATATATATACATATATACATAAATTTATCTTCTTTCAATTATATAAACTTACATAAGTTTAAAGATAAAGGTATGTGATTTTTGTGTACTAATATCCCATTCTTGATCTATATGAAATATTCTCCGATCACTGTAGAAAAGTAAAGTATTGGTTTGTTATTTAAAACTGTACAAGAGATTGCTCTCTCTGGGAAATTAAGTCACATTTTGTCACCTCGTACTGTAAAGTAAACAGTGTGAGTCCAGAATCTGATGCACAAAAAACTAAGAAAAAAAATAAATAAGCTGCTTTTTGATCTAACTGGGTTGATTTTTTGAAGAGCTCTTACATGATACTTTAAGGACCTGTCAGTACAAAATTGCGAGTCTGGACCAATATAAGTGTTAGAAATGTAGTGTTGTTACATATTAGGAACTGCATCAAGTGCAAAAAGATCATTTCATCTTTCTTCTGTCTGAAAAAGGTGAATTCCGGGAGAAATCTATGAGCTGTGTGCTGTACAAGGCATAGCTGACAGTGCTATGTTTGCCTTCAGGAAAAAGTACACAACTGTGATGGAAATGTTGCTTCATTTCACCCAAACCTAGAGAACAACAGCATTTGCACATGAAAGGTCACCAGAGATGACTATGACGTATCAAGCGTGACCTGCTGCTGGACAGACTATGTGACATATATGCAAATGCAAAAACAAAATGCAAATGCCAGAGTAAGTTTTATTTTAGACATTTTAAAGAAAACTCAAATCCATGAGGCTGAGACCTGTAGCTTTAAAAGCCTTCTATCAAGACCTGTTCGGGTCACTCATATAATTGTTTAGATTTATATTAGTGCCTGTTACTAAGTCTGGAGTTTTGCAATTAAACAATTAACAAATGATATTCTTTTCTCTTTTTTTTTTTTGTGTGTGTGTTTCTCTTATGAGTAATTCAGAAAATCAGCATCTCAGAAGTATGAGATAAGTACAAAGATTATTGTTGCTGTATTGGAGATGAAGAATCAGGCAGCTTTCTAAGAAAAGAGAAAAGTAATAGGAAGGAATAAAAGCTTTGGATAACTTAACTTGTTCTTTTGGTACTATAGGATAGTTAAGGCAGTTGAAGACAATAGTTGCTGCTTTGGGAAGGGTCACATCTCTCTATTTGTCCTTAACAAGGAGGTGTCAGCTTATATACCCCAACTTAAAACAGCTGGAAGGTTATAGACAGACTTTGCCAGTATCCATTTCCAGTGAAACAAGGAACTCTAGGGGGTAGTACCTTCTGGAAGATGTTTCTTTCTCTCTTGAAACTGGAAACTGCATCTCCAGTTGATACACATTGCTTTGAATATTGTCTTTTGAAAACAAAGAAACAAAGTAAAAAAATAGTGTCTCAGGATGCTCATTTTTAGATTTGCCAAACTATTGTATAAAGATGAACTTGTTTGCAGCCTGTAACCTTGATATCAGCTTCCAAAGGCAAGTAAAAGCATCCTTTCTTGTTCCAAAACTCAAAAGAAAAAAAAAAAGTTTAAAAGCAGTAAAAAGAACATAAATATGGACATGAAATAGGATCATGATAATCAGACATTTGAAATGATACTGCATTTAAGAAGGTTAACCGCCCAGACACTTTTACTAAGATGTACTAAGATCCTGTAACATCAGGTCTCAACATTTTTTTATCAGAAAAAAATTCTCAAACCTATTCTCAAAGGCAGAATTTATAATCAAAGGCTGAGAGAAATAGACTGTCATTCATTTTAGAAAAGGCCAGGTATTTAGGACAGTTCCAGAATATAGACAGCACATGTTCAGCTCTCATAGCTGTTATTCTGCATTAGTATTTTGCAATTGATGAACAATTAAACTCAATCTCTCATTCTACAATCTCTATTCTATTCTCAATCTCCATTCTACAAAGTCTTTTGTGGAGAAAAAGAAAGACGATGTCAAGCCAGCCTTCAAAAAAGGCAAGAAAGAGGACCCAGGCAACTACAGGCCAATGAGCCTCACCTCCGTCCCCGGAAAAGTGGTGGAATGGCTCATACTGTCTGTTGTCTCCATGCACATGGAGGACAAGAAGGTGCGCAAGAGTAGTCAGCATGGATTCACTTTCTTGACTAACCTGATAGCCTTCTATGATGGAATGACCAGCTGGATAGATGAGAGTGGTGGATGTCGTCTATCTCGACTTTATCAAGGCTTTTGACACCATCCCTCACAACATCCTTCTAGGCAAGCTCCGGAAGTATGGGCTAGATGAGTGGACAGTGAGGTAGATTAGGAATTAAGGAAAAGATTCTTAACAGCGAGAGTGACAGAGCACTGGAACAGGCTGCCCAGAGAGGTTGTAGAGTCTCCTTCTCTGGAGATCTTCAAAACCCACTTGAATGCAGTCCTGTGCCACGTGCTCTACGTGACCCTGCATGTGCAGGGGGATTGGATTAGATGACCTCTAGAGATCCCTTCCAACCTTAAGCATTCTATGATTCTATGATTATCTTCTGGAAAATAATTTATTGAACCAAGGATTTTCACCTGATTCTTCAACTTTCTTTAACTACTCTAACTCCCAGGCTGTTGAATCCATTCAAGTACATATTTAATTATTTATATATACTAAAAGAGAGTTATCAGCAAGATTGGGATGATTCCATATAGTTGTTCTGTTATCAAGAGATTACAGAACATATAGCATATACGAGGCAAACTTTTTTTTCATTTTCTTCAGATTCAGGTAAACCAAACAGGAAATTGCAACTGTATTTCTCTTACCCTGCAATAACTTGTATATCAGCTCTTCTGAAGAGCATGTATGTGTCCTTTTGATTCTGAAAAAGACCTCTTTTTTTTTTCAATAAAAGAGTTCAGTGTTGTGAAATCTCAGAACTGTAGGTCAGACTGTTAAACTTCATGTCCTCCTTATCTCAACTTCTAACCAAGTTCTCTTTTATTGTACAGAGGGTAGAGAAAAGACTAACTGGCGATAACAACTTGGAATTGCTAAAAGTCTGCAGTTGTCCTTTTCTGCAGCTTTTTTTACAAGTAGGCCCATGCGGAGTTGTTCTTGGAGGAAAATGGCCACCCAATGAACCAGCCATAGGAGACGTTGGAATAAGCACGTGGCGCAGAACAAAAGGATGCTCTGAACCTGTGACCTAAGGGAAGATCGACGTAGCCTGACAACAACCAATCAGAAGAAAGGCTCTAGCCAATCAGATGAGACGGGAGCACGGGCACGCGGGAAAGGAACTGGTATAGAAGGGATGGATTTGTTTCAATAAACTGTTTCTTTCAGGTTGATTCACATTGGATCGTTCTGAGCCCACGGTTTTTCTCTCCTCAGGTCCAGCCTTTGTTATAATCTCACAGACCTTATTAAAATGTCTGCATTGTTAATGATTGTGATGATAGATAAATGTAATGGTTCTATCTAATTATCAGGATATGGTAGTACAAGTTAGATCAAGATATTTTAGAGGAATTATACACTCAGTATTCTGCTTTTAATGTTCTCTCATTTCTAGATAATGTGCATAAATCTCATAAAAAATAGTGAAAAAACATAGCACCCAATAAAGTGAAGAAGATAACTACTTTGAATTTGTCAGCTATTTATTGCCACCCCCTCATCATGTCTGAATCATTCAGTATTGTGAAGCTGTGGGGTTCAGATGTTTATGCTTATAATTTCTATCTGAGAAAGATTGTCTTAATAAGATGTTAGCTTTGACATGTAAAATTTGCAGGCAGCTGGCAACAAGCAGTAAGAATTTAAGAGAACACTGAAAAACGTGGTTTATTATTTCTTTGCTCAAATAGAGCATTGTAAAGAGCTCTTTGGGCAGAGAACACACAGCTGTGAGGAAAAAGGAAGGTGAGCTATAGTCTGGAGCAATGTGAAGTATAAAATACATTGAAGCTCCAGTATGTATATATTGTGTGTGCAGGGTCAGAAAGAATGGCAGAAGTATAATATGAAGTACAGTATTCTGGTGCTGAAATGCAAAATGAAAGAATTCAAGACCCTGCCCATTTTTCTATCACCTCACCTCTTTATAGTAAGGGCAGTGGTAGAATTACTTTGTTGCAAGAATGGCAGTTGCAGGGATGTTACTTTCTGTTAATTCCTCTGCAGTCAAAATAGCAAGGATGTTGTGGCAACTATCTGTTCTACCACCAAAATGATTTTGCAAACGTTCAACAACAAAAAACATGAAAAAGTAAATGGAGCAAGGACCAGTGTGTGGAAGCATGATCTTCAGCCATTTACTCTCTGACCAAACTTCCGCATGTTCTTAGGCTGAATTTTAATAATGCTTTCTGCCACACATTTGGCAGATGGAAGAGAGTAAATGCATACATATCCACTTCCAATATGTCAAAGAGCCTGTGGAAAATCTATAGTCCTCTAAGCAATTTGTGGTTGGTTCCCAATTTTAAAAATGTCAAATATGGGGAGATTCACGGATCTGATTTCAGTTTGGCAGATCTAGCTTGACTGAACTTGTATTTTGTAGAGTTTTTTAAATCATACAGTGTACTTGACTGCTGCAAGTGTTCACAATCCTCTTGCTATCTTAAGGTTTACTTTACATACAGATCATAGTCTGTCAAGCACATCTCCAATTGTTGCTACATAAGACAAACTCTGAATTTCATACTTCCTAGATAATAATTGGAAGGAAAAGGTACCATAATATTTAAAAGCTGGATTGTCAATACTTTTACAATCATTATCTTCTCAAACTAAATTGTGGCTCAGTAGTGGTCAATAGCTCAGAAAGTCATGTCTCCTTCCTAACATGTCTAGCTGATAGAACGTTAATGACATTTACAAGATGTATTAAATAATGAGATATTGTAATTGCTTACCAGTACAGAAATTCTATATTGTTCAAGAGAACAAAAAGGAATCAGGAAGCAGTAATCCTTCATGATCAAGGGCTGATGGACTTTTTTTAATGTTATAATTTTCACTGCCTTCTTATTCCAGATCTAAATGACCCTGATGTGAATCAGGCTAAGGAAATTCCCTTGAAGAATTCTCTTCATCAGCTATGGCCCTTTGGCATGGATGTACTACAGATAGCCATTGGAGAATTGCTCTCGAGAAGAACTTTACACAAGCCAACTTATGTTGTTTTATAATGGTGCAACCTAAGGTCCTCCTAGGGTGGGTAGAAACTGAAGACGGGTCACAAGAGGAAATATCAGGCTGAGCAGGTAAGATGCTGAGCTGCAGTGAATCACAATTTATTGACTCATTGATTTAGGGAGCTCAGGGCAGGTGAATGTACCACCAGAAAACTTCTTATTACACAATGAATTTTGTTTAAAGTAAGGTTGAATTGTTCAGCAGTGTGAATTCCAATGCAAGAAAAAGCATATATTGGGCAATCAAAGCATCTCCTATAAGCTGAACAAGCAGGGGATGTGGTCAGATTCAGAGCATACGGTATGCTGAATTGTCATTAAAAATAAATAAAATAAATAACAATAGGCATTATATAAGCATGGATGCAGTATAAGTTCAGGAAAAGTTGAGTTTTACAGAGCTGACAAATGGGAGGATAAGGAAAAAAGAAAAAGCTTTCTTACTATTTCACTACTGGGGAAGAAAAAAAAAAAAATGCGAGGAGATAATTCCAGGGAGATTGTCAGCTTCTTAAAGTTTGAAACACAAAACAGCTTCTAGTCCAAATTCGTATAGTTGCCTGAAACACTTCTGCTGAGCAGGCAAACTAAGCAGACTGAGACAGGTCTGTCCCACCAGGTCTATCTTTATTACCAAATAAAACAGTCTTTTGAAATACAAGGAACAATTAATTCCCCTGAAGTCCATCATTCCATAGTAAGAGTGCATGGAAAACATGAAGAAGAAATATTGCATATTTTAAAGTAGCCCATGAGATTTGAGGCTGAAGAAGAGGACCTTCTCTAATATATATGTCACTTCTTACCAAAGGAAAGGAAAAAAAAAAGGTGGGGGGGGACTTTCAGGCATTGAAACAGTGGATGAAAGAATTTTGATCCGTTCTGTGGCTCATAGCAAAAGACTACCAGACCTGAGCACTTTTTGATTGTATGCTTTCAAATATGACATCAAAGACAGTAGAAGATTGGAACAGAAAACAGATACTTATATTAGAGGACTCATATCCATACATAATGTTAAAAATACTATTGTCTAATGTGCAAATTTGAGGTGCCTGTGATTGATCTTTCTAATACAGTGTCACAGAACGAGTGGTGGTGGGGGTGAGTGACACAATGCACTTCACTCGTGGGAAAGAAATAGGAATAGGTTTTATTGATAATGACAATGGTTTCACGTGATTCTATGGCAAGGTCACTTATTAGTTACTGCATGGAGGTTCAAGACACACACAGAATTATCAAGGACACCCTCCCGTTGGGTCATGAGGTTCAGACTGGACCCCCTTGCTTTCCAAACTCCTTCTGAGAGGAGTCTGGGTGTGGCTGGATCCAGTCCTAGTCCCAGACCTGGTCAACGGTTTATGTCTAAGGGATTTGTGCACAGTTACAAAGTAAGGTTTACAAATTCAGAAAGAGAAAGGCGCGCTATAGTCACTTACCACGAATCTGTAGTGGGAAGGATCTCTTAACCTCGAGGAGTAACCTTGAGAGGCGTCCCTGCTCAAGGGGAGATCCTGGCGTGCAGCCCGCTGCCGTGCAAGGAGAGCTCAATGGGCTCTTGGGCTGTCCCCGTATTTATAGGATAAGATGATTGACTGATAGTCATTCTTTCAATTCAGAAATGACTGTTGGCTGGTGTACTCACAGTTAGCCTTATCTCCCCATCAGGATAGGGCCATCAGGACTGTTATTGATGATTGATGTCCAGGTGGGGGAAGAAATCAGGGAGGCAACTACCAGGATCAGATAATGTGGTAGTTAACACCTGAGCAGGGCTACGTGTGAGAAGCCAGGATGAGCTGGGGAAGGAGCATATGCGTCACATACAGGAAAAAAAAAAATCCCCAAAGCAGTGACCTATCCTGGAAAAGCATCAAAAAAACCACTGCAACATAACACCTGTGCAAGCTGAAGCTAAAGAAATGGAAAAACAATGTGAAGTTGGCTAAGGATAGATTCCAATGTATCACGACAGTCCTTGTGAAAGCCACACTAGTCTCAGACAGAAAAAAATCAGCAAATGGACATCAGGGCCAGGATGTGAAGCAAAGTCTCTCCTTTTTGTAGTGTGATATTAAAATGGAAAGGAAAAATATATTGCTGTTCGAGGATGGAAACATTTCAAAACATGATCATGATTG
This sequence comes from Tinamus guttatus, assembly GCF_059628265.1. Taxonomy (NCBI): domain Eukaryota; kingdom Metazoa; phylum Chordata; class Aves; order Tinamiformes; family Tinamidae; genus Tinamus; species Tinamus guttatus. The sequence continues at coordinate 98,008 of NW_028288936.1, forward strand.
CCACTGTTCCTCTAGCTGACCCAGTATTTAAGCAAATAGACTTTGTAGAAGCTGCCGGCTTGATTCAGCCCATGTTTAAAGCCAGACAGAAGGAGATTTAGCAACTCTGTTTTCTAAAAATATTAAATAGAACAGAAATAAGTTATGTAGGATACAAAAAGCTCACTTCACTTAGAAAGTGTAGAAATAGGACTATTATTGCTTGGTGTTTACAATAGTAGACACAAAGGCATGCCATGATCTGTTAGATGCCAGATGTTGCAATCTATGGTTTGGATTGAAGAAGAAGATTCATATGACCCTGAGAGTGAACAACAGTTCCCATGAGCTCTTATGAGCAACTGTTGACAATCTGAAACATAGGACATATCTCAAGGAGATGGACACTTCATGACCAGTTGAAAAGAAAAATAAACTATGTCTTACTAATCTTAGGATGTGAGGGAACAAATGCAGCCATCAGATTGGTAATATGTATATACTTTACTTCTTTTATGTATCAAGCTTAGTACATAAGGAGCTCAAACTCTTGCTGCCTGACAATTCCACATGCCCATCACAGAGGTGTCGCTTATGCTTTGGAGGCAAACTTTCCAACACATTCATGAATATACTAGGTGCATGCTCTGTACCATTGCTGCAGAGAATGGAAAGGGAAACAGAAAAATAAAGCACCTAGCAGCTAAAAGTAAATGCCCATAAAAATCTAGGTAACTTAGTCTTATTGAGTATTTATCCTTATATCAAATATAGTAATGAGAAATTTTATGTTCCAGTCCAATTGGAATCTAGGGCAACATTCAAGTGGGGTAGCAATAAGCAGGTGTAATTAGTGACAGCAGCACTACCATGCTTAATAGTCAAATGCCAAGAGCATTCATCCATAGTTTCAGTTTGGAGGAGTGATGTTACACATCCCACATCCTATGACAAAACTGCTAGCCATCGGGGGTGTATCTAGGTAGGAGCATGCAGAACAAGTCTTTGTGAAGCTCAGCCACTTCAGAGTCAGGAATGCAATTGGACGTAAGAAGAAGAGAAGATAATAAAAATCTTAAAGTTAACCAAGACTTTTTGCTGAGGGGAAAATTGCAAGATTGCAGACTTTCAAGGTCCAGGGATTCAGGGCTGCTCCATGGAAGGTGCATGCACTTTGCCTTATGCCGTCACTGGATGAAATGAGCCTGGAAAGAGGAATGAAATGTATCTAAGCAGATTATCAAAAATGAGCTGATTTTTGATATTAGAACCATATAATATTGGATCTTGGCACATAAGAAGCCATCATGATTATGTTTGCCACATCTATCTTACAATATCAGCTTAGAGAGTCAGATGTGACAGCTTAAATGTTCAGGTGGTCTCCCAAATATCTGTTAGCTAATACTATATATAACATGTCAGGAGGAAGTGCACAGGAGCAGCAGTATATCAATACAGTACCAGACTACAATCTCTAAACATATGTTTGGACAGTGTAATATTAAATTGTCTAAAAATAAAGTACAGCATGAGAAAAATAAGGTAGTCTCTATCAGTCATCTGCTGCTTTGTTCAATACTCAGTTTAGAAGTTCATATATTAAGGAAGTGGCCAAACCACTATTACGAAGAAAGCAAATATCTATGTATGTTTGGCTAATTAACTTTTCACATACTGTGCCTTTATTCAAAATCCTGTGACTATTTTACACGTTAAACAAATGATCAATAATCCAGAAATACATATACAAAAAGTAAATACCTGTTTCTTATATCCATGGCTCTGGCTTAAACTCCTTCATGTCACACTGCTAAAAGAAGAAACTGAGCTCTAGCTGTTTGCAATGTCCAAGTTCCTCCAGTACAAACCCAATTTAAAATGACCCAACGTCATGGCTGACCTGATTACTTTGTTTCAGCTGGAGAAAACACTCTGAAAGTAGATAGGACTTCTGGCCCTGGATCAGCCTTGGCATACTGTGGAAGTTATGTAGGGTTCTCCCAGACACCCCCAGGTCTCCCTCAGCCTCTCCTCAACACAGTATGGGGATTGATTGCTCCAGGCCCAGGCCCCTATCTCAGCCTAGCCTGGGGCCATCAATCCCTATCCTGTGTTGTCACAGAGATGGTAGCCCGAGCCCTGCCACAGCCCTACCCGTCCCTGACCACAGGCCCCACCAGTGCCAACCCTGCCTTGCTGGCCAACTGCCCATCCAGACCCCAACCATTCCCATCATCATGGCCCTGCTCAGCCATGGCGGGGCTGTGCCCTACACTGTTTACTCATGCCTGATCCAGACACTGACTCATGGGTTGACCCAGGCTGGCCTCACTAACCACTTAAGTCCAGTACAATGTAGATTTAGCAAAGGAATATAAAGGATTGCACTAACACGATATCAGCCACCTATACCATTCACTGTCAGAGGTTCAACATGCTTAGGAGTTCACGAGAGAGAGAGAAAGAGGGGCTGTTTGTACTTTTACTGTGGAAAAAAAAGTGTTTTCTGTTCATATCTGGGATTAAGATAAATTATGTATTATTTATGTATTAAGTATATATGTACTATGTATTTATGTATTAAATTTATTAAGATAAATGTAAATACGTTAATTTCCTAAATTTTGCTTCTAGAACAAACCACACACTTATGGTAAAATAAATTCCTAAATTAACATTTTTCTCTCTGTAGTTGTACCCATAATTTCTCCAAAGGCATGGGTCAGACAGAAATTAACCATGTCCTTTAATTTTAATGTGAAGTGGTAATTCAATTAACTGAGCCACACGCAGAATATGGAATGATCCTTTCTGAAATTTCTTAATCTGTTGAATCAGTTTCTATCTGCTGCACAGTTCAATTGATTGCATTGTTATTTTGTAAACTTCCTCCTTGAATAATGAAATCTGCTCCTGTGGGTAGGCACTCTGGGCTCTCAATTATCTTTCTTGCTGTGTTCTGTGCAGGCAGCTGCACTTGTAGAAAAGTGATCATTAAATCTTAGCATTAGTGAGCTTTACCAATTCTGTACCACTTCTGTAACTTTCCTTTAGCTTTGTCTACTTTAAATTACATTTTCTGAAAAATTTCCACAGCTACAATTAGCTGCAGAGATAGCAGAAACAGTGTGGTGATGAGTATGGATATGTGGACAGTCACTACAAAAACTGACATTTTCACTGGTGTTTTAGGCAGTCTTAAACAGGACAAAATTGGAAGTTTCATACTCAGATGATTAAGTATTTTGAGTAATAAAATAAAATGTACCCTAAAAATGTAACCTAAATTTTTCCCTTTGATTGCTACCTGAATGGGAGATGCCACAATTTCTCTATTTCTGTAATTTTCTAGTTTAGTTTGAGTCGTGCCTCTAAGAATGACCATTTATGCCTCCAGGTCTAGCAAAAAATCCATTTGAGACAAAGAACGATGAAGACCTTTCTGCCTCTATAACTTTAGTATCTGTAAGCTCAGAAACAACTGGGTCTGCAAGCTTGCGGGAAGAAGGGGTGCATTGTCTTTGTGTGACGGAGTTGAATAAATCCTTCATATTGCAGTAGAAGCTGTGAAGATGGTAGACAAGGGCCCTCCAGGGCCCTGCACCCAATTTCTGAGATCTGTGTAACTGAGTAGAAGCTATAGCACTTCATTCCCACTGTGCAACTTCCTATTGCTGGCGTAGCAGGAAGTTGCTGTGTTTAGCAGGGTAAAAATCCACTAAATCTGTTCCTTTACAATTTCAGATTTAGGCATCCAGAGCAGCAAGCTCTCAATAAGTCCACAAGTTCTTTTTTGCATCTAGCCCAATGAAACAACTCTGATCCTTACGATTCTTGGATTATATTGTAGATTCTCTGAACAATGATGGCAAAACTACTGTAATTTCAAGAATTGCCTCCACTACTGCACACAGAAACAGCTAAGTCATGGATGCATAGCACCTCATGTTGCTTTGGTCTACCAGGCTGGGACCATGTTTAGGTTGGGTCTATTCCATGCCAGGTTGGTCCTCAGACCAGACAAAATAAATCTACACGAAATAAAAGATGTTCTGAAGTCCAAATTAGACTATTTCATACAGTAGGGGAAAAGAAATTGCAAAACTGCTTGAAAGAATGAAATTGCTTTCTACAGCTGTAGAAGAATCTGTGGGCCAGCCTTTGAGAAGATTAATTTCAGCTAGTTCAGCTCCTCACATAGAAATATGAAGCCTGAATACATTCTTCAAAGTGTCTCAGGAGAATTCATGGTCCATCTCTGCAGACTTAAATGAATGAATATCACCAGCTGTATCCTTGTCATCTTTACTTTGGCCTTTCTCTTTACAGAGAATATTACTGAGTATGAGAGTCCTGAAAATATAGTGATAACCAATAACTGAAGATTGAAGTTATTTGTTTGAAATAGATTTCTCTGCCACAGTTTGATTAAACAGAGATATTTCTAAATTTTGATACATAATTTGATATCTGTACGCAATAATATTTAATTAATTAAACATCTGTTAAACTGATGAAAAAATACACTGATTTTTTTTTTGCTCCCCATAGATTTATTATCAGTTCTTCTTTCTTCTGCCAAATTATTTTGAGGCGATTTTCTTTTTTACACATTTTAATGTATAACTCATTCCAGATCTTTCAGTATAGCCATTATTCAGTAGAGCTATTTGACACTTTCAGACATTGTAGCCAAATCATAGGTGCCTTTAAGTTAAGAGTGGAGTGACTGATCCTCAGCACACAATTTGGAGCCCGAAGTTCATGGAATTGAGCTATTGTGCACAAGAGAAATACCTGCCTCAGAAAGATGATCTGAAAAATTTGCCCAGAGAGTAACAACTTGGAACTAGTCAGTAGAGAAAAAGATGAGCATTAAACTCCAATATTGGTCTTTCCAGGGCCTCAGGGTCTGAATGAAAACTTGATGAAGGAGTTGGTACCTTTAAGCATTCTTCAAGAGAGCTGACTTCTTTCCAAAGCATAATGCGATATGACAGACCTACACTCTATAGTTAGAATACTTGCTATGAAGACGGTTTAAGTCAAATTTAATCTCTACTCCAATCTGTACTCTCATTTGCCTTGTGAGAAGGGCTTAAATGCAAGGGTCAATATTCAGTTGACATTTCAAAAGAAATACAAGATTTATAGGACAAGAGAAGAATACAAAAAAAGGGAAAGAAAAAAATCTCTTTGTACTTTCGTGGTTTTGACTTTTTTTTTTTAGTCCGGTCACTGAAATCTGAAATGTATAAACAAGCTAGAAGGTAAATCAAGGCCTCCTTTTTCCTAAGTAACTAGACCATTACAATCATACTTCTCATTCTCAGTACAGCCATGCTTCATTTGTTCTCCTTTTGGCCTTTTGATTCTTGCATCTCTTTCAGATGCACAATAGTCCAGCTTGGGCAGTAAGAAGCAGTATAAGCCTATACTCATTTTTTTTTCTTCATAAAAAGAGAGATTGTTAGGCACTGCCCTATGTCTCAGAAACTGTGTATTTGAATCAGCCCTATCTGCAAATGAACGTTGTAAGAGCTTGGTTTCCTGAGGGCATGCTCTAACCACTGAATAATTACATAAAGTAAAGCAACTCTGCAACTAAAATTTGTAAGAGACAGACACAACGATTTGTGAGAGCAGGTTTCACATAGTAATGTGCTAGACATTCTAGGGTTATATTTATTTGAGCAATAAGATTTAGAAATTTCTGCACTTAATGGGCACAAGCAGACACAGACACTTTGACAGCTGAAGTATTTAAGCAGAGCACTGTTACGATAGAAGTTATAGCTTTTAGGCTTGTGTTTTAGATACTGAGTTTGTTCTTTAAGAAATATCTGTGTACCACAGTCTCAAAACTGTCACAGAGAAGCTTAGGGTGATGTAGCCACAAGAACACCTAGTGACAGAAAATCTAAGACTTATTTACTAAGAGGGATGGGTGCAATGGGTGGACAGCACTTTCTACTGTGCAGCACATACAGGCACAGTCTGTACAGGTAGCTATATTCACATTCTTGGAGGCCCCAGATCCTTCAGACCAGTGCCATGGACAAGGGACCTTTTGTCCTGCTGGTTGAGGGTGTCACAGAGAAAACAGTCATGAATTTGGGAATTAAATTAAATTAAGTTTATTACCATTTAATATAAACTTTCAATTACTGATATTAAGAAACAAAGAAGACACAAACAATTAAAGACTTAGGAAAGCATCTTTCCTCCCTGCTTCAATAGGCTCAACATCAGCCCAAAACCTTTTCTTCCTTCTTTCTACTCTCCATTCCCCTTGTTTTCACCCTGCCTTATGCTCCAGCCCTCCCAATCTTTTTAGTAAGATGATGGGTTGTGCTGGAGGAGTCTTGTAGTTTCTTTATGTCTCTTGCTTCCAACTCTTCTCCTTGTAGCTCCTTATTTCTTATTCATTTTCTGTGTTCTGGCATGGGTCCATCATGGGCCTCAGTCCTTTCAGAGGATTAGCAAACCTTATCAAAATCTATCTGTTTTTTCATATTGTTAAATCTTTGTGTATATGATTTGTAAATTTTTAGTTACGTATGCGGTAGGAAAAGTCTTACTAACTGAAAATTTTCAGTATTCTTTTCTGGTCTTGTCTTTAAATTGTTAAACATTGTTCAAATTTTTGGAAGAAATTTTAACTGCTGCTGTTTCTAAACCTACTGTTTGTATTAAGGAAGATGCCTTGACGATCTGATGATCTCGAAGTTCTGTCTAAAGATGATTTATTGTCTGATCTTGGTTCCTCGAAGTTTTTTTCCTCTGACATCTTTAAGGCCATAGCTGGTTCAGCTAAGCTAACATTAACAGCAATGGGATTTTTTCATATTGTCCTTGGCGTAGACAAGGCCAAGATTTGTGTGATATTCCCACGGCTGCAGCTAACCTAATACATGGTCTTCCATTGTTCTAGGTTTAGAAATAAAGATTGTGGTTTGAAGGTGTTATTTATTTATTTTTTTATTTATTTATTATGGCTGATTTTCTGCTGTCTTCAAAGACTGTCTTTAACTGGATTATTCTTGTGAAGAACAAAAACAGCAGGCTTTTGCCCTCTTTTTTGGCATTTAACCTTCAATAATGCAGATGAAAAAAAGGCCAAGAGAAAACATATGTTTCCAAATTAGAGAAAATATAGATAGAAAGAATTATGCTAGAAAAGAGAGAGATTGGATGAGCTAATCAGCCTTTTTGATCTGCACTTTTCTGATGGCTGTTTTTCCTTCTTGCTTATATACATTCAGCAATCTTTGAGTTACACACAAGATGTGCTTTTATGTTTAAGAGAATTTTTGTCCTGTGACACATTCGGAGTCTTCTGAGTGCAATAAATCCTCAAAGCTGGAGTCTGTAGTAGTTTCTGCATGTCTGTGATTGTCTAGTGGATCTGTCCAGGTTTCTTTAGCAATGTATTTCTCATAGCACACACAGCATTTTATGATGCACACAGGAGGGAATTTCCTTGCATAGGAGCTAGAAATCCTGTATAGTTCTTAGGCCTTGAAATATTCATGTAGGCACTGCTTTGGGCTCAGCTTGGCCCTTAAGAAACATGTTACTTCATGTTGCCCATGAAATATTTACTAAAAGAGTAATCTTTTAATTTTTTTCCCTCCAAATACCTGCGGTATTACCCACAGAACAACAGAGATTTCTAGACTGAAAAATCAGGACCCAAGAGAAGTCTAATAGAAAAAAATGTTCGAATAAACAGTTTGGGGGCACTGGGGAATATTTTTTCCAAAGAACGGGAACATCAATAGCTTCATTTCTCTAAAAGAATCAGCCAGAATTTTGGACATGGAGAAGTAATTCCATAGGTCTCACAGGTGTACAAATTGGAAAGCTTCTATATAAAGAAGGTCCTTAGTCTTTCTCAGCTACTTGTTCAAATCAGACTTAGCCAAAATGAAGTCAATGTCTTGGTGAACTGATAGGAAACCATTCATATACAGAATACAGAACTAGGAACATGCACTTACTAACAAGTTGCAATGAAGCTTTAGTTGCTAACTGGGGGAAAAACAAGTTTTATAGTGGTTCTTTATAGTTAAAATGCCAAAATATATAAACAAAAGTGGCTCAAGGTGCTAGCAATTTTTAAAGAAGCAAGAGAATGATTTCAGTCATAGATCTAAAACTAGGATATATGTTTTCTGCCTCATATTGAAGGAAGGAATGGTGAATTTCATCAGTAGATTTTTTTTTGGTTTTCTACCATCTCATGGGTTAAAATCAATTTTCTGCTTATCTGCTTTGTTTTTCTTCACTGCTTTTTTTGTATTCTTTGTGGCAGACTGGCTCAACTTCAACAGGAAGAATGAAGGTGCTCTTCATTCCTTGAATTTCACTTAGTCTCACAGTCAGGTGAGACTCACTGGAATGAGAGCTGGAATGGAGAAAACCTCAGAACTGAAGCATCTTTTTTTTTTTTTTTTTTTTTCTTGGGCAAGTAATTTAATAGTAACATTAATAGTGCATAATAGTGATGCTATTTTGCATAATCTTATATGCATTTTTATCATGGTTTCTAACCACCTTAGTGGAGTTAATGAAAATGTGTCTTTAATTATGAAGGTTTCACAAGAGAGGAAGGAGATCCCAATGTATATTTCATATACATCAGAGTTCTATTAAGCATATAAGATGTGTCTTTGATTCAATAACATTAATGCGTTCGGAATGAAGACCACTTAAAGTATTACATTTTTTAAAAAGAAAAATTATTTGTATATCTCTTAACTGTGACATAGGTGAGGTTAAGACTATATTCACCTCCTCTCTCCAATATGCAGTTCAATAACATTAAATGCTAAGCCGATTTATAATAAACATCCATTTTACTGCTAAGCACTAGTGAACTGATTTAGAGGAAGTGTGGGAAGGGTGAGATGTAAGATGAAGACTATAAACCTGAAAGTGTATGTGCCTAATTTTAGGATAAGATGAATATAACAGTGAAGCAAAAATCAATAAAAAAGAAAAGTGCTATGGTGGAAACATCAAGTCAATTTTAAATACAGCATAGAAACTCTGCTGGATGCTGCCATACAGAATGATTATAATAAATTGCAAAGAGTCAATGGAGAAAAGATCATGACTAGAGCCATTTCCATCCTGAGGATAACCCTGTTTTGATTTGTGCATTTATATATGCTCATCCCTTTTTATTGCAGATATTTTAAAGTGCAGTGACTGAACCATACTTGGAGTTTATCAACCAGACAAATGTATTTGAATATGAGTGGCTAGGTGTCGGTTTAACCTGTTTTTGAAACTGCATATAGCTACAGAGCAAGATATATTACTACATTTATGCCTAAAAACAGGGTAAAAATCAATCCTATTATGAGAAAATCCTGATGTTCTTTTGTTATTTTAAAAATAATTTTGATAAGATCTTTCAGTTTGATTTTTGTCAGTTTTCTCTTTACCTGCACTTTCTCGACTTCTAAAACCAAGACTTTCATTATTTGTCACAGTTTATTTTCAGGTTCTTTATTTACTTCATATATTCTTTCTGATTTTTTTCATGCAATCAGCTCAGGAGACCTTCTCTTCCTCAGCATGCCCAAGACTAGTGATTGTTTCCCAACTATGAGCAACAAACTGTGAGAACTTCCTATAGTCTGATTTTCTTTAGTCTATTTTAGTTGTTTCACTATCCAGTTCATTCGTAGCCTTATATTTTCCACTTCTGAAACAAAGAACTTTGGTTGCATATAGTTACATCTCACCTGCTTTTGTGAATGTAATTTCATTACTGTCGTAAACATAGTATAACATTTTTAACCCCTTTTTGAAGAAGCAGCTGGCTGTCCAGTTTCTAGGCCATAGCAGAAGCAGGCCTCTACAATAGTCTGTGAATGCAATATTTTTAGGGTACAAAAATATTCTGTTTAAGCAATAAGCAATCTGACTTCTGGCAATCTGGCTTCTTAACTGCCCCTTCTGACAATGCTTGCAGAAGGAAGTTTTCATATTTTTCAAGTCTGTAAATGACTCTAAGACAATTGAAATGTCTTAATTTTACCTAAAGTTGGACATTCCACATATATATCTCCCTTGTTGACCTGATTTTCTATGGACCAATGCCTATTCTGTCAAACGTAGGAGTTTCTATGGAGCGCCACATTTTTACTATCTTTTGAAACTTTTGCCTGACTTCAGTCAGTTTTATAAAAGATGTTAGCCTCTAAATCTTACTCTGCCTGCCATGTTTGTTGTTGTTGTTTGTCTTTACTTTATAACTTCTAATAACTGGTTTGGATTTTTTTTTTTATAGTGGGAAAAAAAACGATTATAAGATCTATGGTGAGAGCAAAAGATCATTTGAGGGATTAATCTATTTTAACAATCTCTTATTTCTTCTACAGTTACAACTGCAGCCTCTCCAGTTGATGATCTAGTATAAATATTTAGTGATCATTGTTTTCTTTTTTATTCTTTTGCCTATCTTTTGCATATGTCTTTTCTCGTCTGAGAACAGAACGTGTATTTATATAATACATGGCAGGTTTTGAAGATTTACTTTAGCATTTACTTTACTTGAAAGAAATTAAAGCATTAGATGGACCCCAAATTAAATACATGCAATTAAAAGACTGGTGTTGTTTTGCTCATTTGTTTGAAAGATCTAAAACTTATCAATATTAGCCACAATTATTTAGAATAACCCAATATTAATTTATTTAAAACAATTGAAGTTGGTTAGGTTGAGTATTACTACTAGTCTTCCCCACAGAACTGTCAGCAGTTTTTAGAACACTAAAAATACTTTTAAAGTATTTCAAGGACAACAATAATACGAGTCAAAACAGCATTAGACTTTTATAAGGATAGTGAGAACATGGACTATTAAATTAGGTAAAAGACAAGATATGGCTTGCTCCAGTTATCTAAATGTGAGTACCTTTAAACAAATTACCATATGTTTACCATAAATTGACATAATTACTTTTATATGTTATTTTTTCAATGTCTAATTTAAAGATTAACATCTATATGAAAAGCTACTGCAGTACTATTTATTTAGTATACTACATAAATTGTATTAGTTATATGGTGTATATATATAATGTACATGACTGTATAATGACAGATATAAGATCCAGCCAATGTGTAAGGATTAAGAGAAAAGAAGAACATACTTTATATTACTTATGAGTAGACTGTCTTACATTTGCACGGAATGGACTGAAGCTCTTTATACACCAGTATTAGGATTACTGTAGTAAATAAATGATTCACTTAATCTGGGATAATCCTCCACTCTTATTGCTTAATATCATGAGAACTTGCAGACTATGTGCTATGTTCTTTAAGACTTCACAATATGTCTCATCATTAGCCACTCTTCTGCTCATCCTTTAATCACAGAATCACAGTATGGTTAAGGCTGGAAGGGACCTCTAGAGATCATCTAGTCCAACTCCCCTGCTCCAGCAGGGACACATGTGGCACAGAGTCGCATCCAGGTGGGTTTTGAAGATCTCCAGAGTAGGAGACTCCACAACCTCTCTGGGCAGCCTGTTCCAGGGCTCTGTCACCTTCCCAGGAAAGGTGAAAGAAAGCCCTTCTTCCTTATACGGAGATTAAATTTCCTATGTTTCAATTTACACTCGTTATCCCTCGTCCTGTCACCAGCAACCATGGAGAAGAGCCTGGCCCCATCCTCCCTACATTCACTCCTCGGGTACTTGAACATGTTGATCAAATCTCCTCTCAGCCTTCTCTCTCCAGGCTAAACAGGCCCAGCTTGCTTAGCCTGTCCTCATACGATAGATGCTGCAGTCCCTTGCTCGTCTTTGTGGCTCTGCCTTGGATCCTCTCCAGAAGCTTTACATCCCTCTTGTGCTGGAGAGCCCAGAACTGCACACCGTACTCCAGGTGCGGCCTCACCAGAGCTGAGTAGAGGGGGAGGCACCTCCCTCGACCTGCTGGCTGATGCAGACCAGGATCCCATTGGCCTTCTTGGCCACAAAGGCACATTGCTTCATGGTGCCACAAAGGCACATGGTTAACTTATTGTCAACCAGGACTCCCAAATCCTTCTTCAGGAAGCTGCTTTACAACAGGTCAACCCCTAATCTGTACTGGTGCCTGGGGTTATTCCTTCCCAGCTGCAGGACCCTGCACTTGTCCTTCTTGAACCTCATGAGGTTCCTCTCTGCCCCGTTCTCCATCCTGTCTAAGTCTCTCTGAATGTCAGCACAGCCCTCGGGGGTGTCAGCCACTTCTCCCAGTTTGGTATCATCAGCAAACTTGCTCAGGGTACACTCTGTGCCCTCGTCCAAGTCAGTGATAAACAAGCACTGGGCCCAGTATTGACCCTTGCAGGACACCACTGGCCACAAGTCTTCAACTAGACTCAGCCCTATTTATCACCACCCTCTGGGCTCTGCCATTCAGCCAGTCCTCAATCCTCCTCACTGTCCACTTGTCCAATCCATAACTTGAATTTATTCAGTGTGTAGTTGAATTTATTTAGTGTATAGTTTTATAAATGAAAATAAGAGTTGAGATGTTACATATTTAGGCTTACCATGTATGAACAGGTGAATAGTTACATAAATTGTCAATAGACCTAATGCCTTCATACCATTGCACTTAACTTGCAGCACTTACTTACTCTGTGGCTATGTCAAGAGCTATAAATATTGATGATAAATCATGATTTTTTTGGCAATTTCTACTTCTGTACTGCTCATACTAGCAATAAAGTAAGATATACCTTATTCTTAACTAAATATTCTAAAGTTTTGAATGTTATAACGAAATTATAGAATAAGAAATAACTTTTTAACTTTAGAAGTCTTCAGAATAATATTTGCATAGTATTCCACAATCACATTCTACTTTTATCTGATCCAGGTGAGAGTTTACTTGCATCGGGTTTTTATCATTCAGACATCATGGTCTTCTTCTGAGTTGTAAGAAGTATTAGCAAAAGCTGTTTGTCAACCTTTCTTTTCATGATGTTTCTTCATAATAATAAGCTACTTAAAGCAGTTTATATAGAGAGATGCTATGTGGCAAATATAGACTTTGGATTATTATTAGAGGGCAGAATTGTTGGACATGTGAGATAAATTCTTATTATAAACAAAAATATCATTCACCATCTTTAGCTTTCTTCAGAAAAAAAACAGCCATGAAAAATTGACATGGGTCATGCAAACATTAAAATAAAATTCGTTTGTGATTGATATAAAAAGAAAGGGAGGAATGGATGTTGGGTACATTTCCAAGGCTACATACTTATATGCTAAGTTGCTTGTACCATTATAATGATATAATAAGGTCCTAATCTGATGTACACAATTAAGAGATACATTTCAGATGTTTTGTGTCACTGAATTCATGCACCAGCTGAAATTAACTTGTCAGTACTTGTCTAGTGCACTCTGTTTAAAGCAACCTGTCATTTGCACTGTGTTCTCAGTAATACTGTTTTATGCTTCATCACTTTTTCACTATATGATGTGAGGCACAATTTTTTTCAAAATCGGTATCACAGAAAAATGCTTTTTGAAATTGATGGCCAACTAGAGTGTAGACAAGGGCTCTTTTCAAAAAGAAACTTTTTAAAAAATCTCACCTTTTGTCCATCCCTAAAAAGATTATCCTAGTGTTTTTTAGATGTGAAGTTTTAGCACTACTTAAAAGAGAATAAGGCAATGGAAATTATGATGGTACTTTTGCCAGCACATTTAGTGTTCAGATATTTAAATTCACTAACAATCCTGAAGTAAAAGTGTAAATATTTTTTTTTGGATGTTAGCAGAACAATTTGTAATACTGAATATTGAAATTGCATGGCGCTTTCTAAAGTCAAAATCATCTCAGGTATGTGAGGGTGTCTGAGAAAACCTTATTCAGTCTGTTTTGGTCTTTTATGGTAGTAATACATTTAATTATACTCTTCAATCTTTAAAGTTATATTAGTAAGGAAATATAAATAGTAATGGACAAAGTAGTTCATGAACAATTGATGCAGGCATTGTTTTCTTTTTTTCCCCCAAGGATCAGAAATACACATCAAATGAGAGATCTCCTCTTCTCTAAAACGTGATTTGTCTTGTACGCCAAAGTTCCAAATTATATCAGAATAATTTTGAGTTTCTAATCTAACCTTTTCCAAGAAAACCATTACAACAAATTCTTATGCTCCAAGGTTTCTCTTCTATAAAGAAAAAATGCATGCAATTTATGACCTAAACTGTAATAAATACTGTCTTTTAGCAGTTACAAAGCTTTCTCTAAAATCAAGCAATAGTTTGAAATGAATTTTAATTTATGGCTTCATGTTAAGGAAAAAAAATCTTTGTTTGAAAATTGCTTTGACTTTCTGATGCTTCCAAACAGTAGTCTCTAACAGCATCTAACTTACATGAAGATAGGCAAAAATAAATCATTCACATGATATATGGGAGTGGAAAGCTTATATCCCGCTAAAATATAGGTGAAAAAAAAAAGATACATACCAGCATACCCTAAAATCTCTAAAGACTTTCTTGAATATTTTAAAATGAGTTTGTGATCAAACTAAATTTTGAGGACAGTTTTGTATGCAACACAGAGTCAGTTGTATGCAACTAGTATGATCTTATAAATCAATCGGAGGCTCTCAGGCTTCTTTTTCAGATTAAATTTATTTTATTATGTCTTGTTTTTCAGAGATCTGTAAACATTTTTTCCTAGTAAATAATCACCTATTAAACTTGTGGATAACAGGAGGTACTATAGGACAAAAAAAAAAAAAGTGAAATATTTGCAGTGTTTTTTTATATATCCTGCAGAAGTCTTCCAGATTCAGCAGATCAGGAGACCATGTTCAGATATGGAAGATAAAAGATTAAAAGTAACCATAAAATTATTTGTTACATTTCAATTACAGGATCTTCCTTAGGGACAATGCATAGTGTCCCATAGATAATATTCAGCTTCTAATAAGAGAGAAGACTGTTAGACTTCTGAAATAATTTAGATGGAGTAATTCTTCTAAACATGTAAAATATTGAAGACAGGACTGAGTTGAAGATTAACCACACAATCACAAGAATCATATCACATTATGTGAAATGTCCTAGAATATACTGCCTGGGCTGTAGCTCCAAACAGCCTGGATTTCACATGGATTTTGTGACACATTTGATTCTGATGTCCTGAATGCCCTAGAGAGTCTAAAGTGTCACCGCACACCTATATGTAGGCAACACAAGTCCTTCATCAATACCATCAGTAGGACCTGGACAGCAATTCTGCAAACTAGCCAGCTGGTTTCTGCTGTGTAGTGAGCCGAGTCACTCACTAAGCTCCAGTGGCTATGTTAAGTAAGAGAGAGATTCAACTGTCTAAATATTTGGGAACCTGGTGCCAATTGAAATGCCCTAGGACATGCAAAATGTTTCTCCAGTATGGCAGATATGTCACAAAACTTAGAGGAAATCTATAGCTTTTTTTAGTGAAATTGAGAATTCAGGAAACCTACTTAAACCAAAAGGACAAGAGATGTCTACATGTAAGGAAAGGAATAGTGTCCTTGGTCCTTATTGTTTGTAACGGGACACCTTAAATGACTAGTTGGCATGTAGATATTTACAAGTAAGTGTCTTAATCTAGAGTGGAATTCCTTGGTGGAACTTGTAAAACTCAATTTAGTTGCCC
The DNA here is from genome assembly GCF_059628265.1 of Tinamus guttatus. Lineage (NCBI taxonomy): Eukaryota > Metazoa > Chordata > Aves > Tinamiformes > Tinamidae > Tinamus > Tinamus guttatus. The sequence continues at coordinate 113,680 of NW_028288936.1, forward strand.
ATATACATGAGAGGTGCTAGAATTTTCTGGTTGAGCTCCAGTTGCTTTTTTAGATATAGCTCGAAAGCGCTACCAACAGGTCCTGCGTAACATCTGCCAATGCTGTACAGACACTCTGGACGCTCTATAATGTCCTAAATGATTTTCGTTGCCCACATGTGAGAACTAAGTTACACTCCAATAAGCTATAAAGTAAGCTACATGTATATACAAGCACATGTTCTTGCACTCACACACACAGGTGTGCTCCCCCATGCATCCTGGATGTCAAGTACTACAACAAGGTGTAAAAGAAGATGGGCATGGCTAAAACAAGTTGGGAAGTTTTATTGCAGACCTTACTCAGGTTCTGACTGATGGAAAACTACAGCTAGTGGAAACAAAGGCAAGTCAATGTCTGAGCGTGGCATATGCAAGAGAGGTAGGAAAGACTGCAAGGAGAAATAACTTTGCCAGCTGTCTGCAGCTATGCTTAACTATATCCCGCTTGTGGAAGAAGTGTTTGTGGAAGAATTGTTTGAAAGCAGGAACTGAGAGGAAAACTAGGGCCTAACAGAAGTTTTGGCATTACAGAGACCTGCTTGGGGTGCTACACAGTTGCCACTTCCAGGATGGTTGGCGCGCACGGACTCTGCTCCTCCACGGTTCCCTGGGCAGCACAATCTGCCCTCCTCGCAGCTGCAAAGGGGAGTAACGGAGGATGGAGCGGAGTGAAGACACCGCGGCCAAACTCTGTTGCACTCCCTGTGCTGGGCTGCTGATAAGCCGCACAATGGCTGTCTAATGGGAGATGTACGATAACATGTCCAGTGCTGAGCCAGCAAAGGTGGCAAATCCTTTCAGATGAACTTTGCTTGAACTTTGCTCATTATAATGTGAAAACCACACCTCCATCCCACAAGTTACCCGCCTCCGAGGTACGACCACCCCTCACTGAGCATGCGCTCTAGATTTTTGGTTGACTGTACCTTTAAATGAAAGCGCGAAACTCTTTCACCAATCAATAACAATATTAAGTATGACTGTAGTCACTCAAGCTCCACCTGAATGTAAAGAAAAGTATAAAGGTGAACTAAGGATGAAAAGTCTGGAGGGAAGAATCCATCGTAACTCTTGGGTCAATCACCAGGCTGAGTCCCCTTCCCTCCCCTTGTGCTGGGACACTGCCTGAGGAGACTAAGGAGTGAGAGGGAAGAATCCATCATAAATTCTGGATCAGTTGATGAGCTGATCCCCCTTTCCTCCCCTCGCGCTGGGACGCTGCCTGAGGAGACTCGAGACTGAGAGCCCTCTCCCATTTTCTGGGGTGAGTGATGATTGCACATTTGTACATCAGAGCTAGCTAAAACCCCACACTCTCGTAGAGAATATCCTGTATGGACATCCGAAACCTGTTTTGTAAATGTTGCATTTGAATAAATCATACTGTTTGTGAACTCGGCTACTTGTTTGGGGAGAGGCAATCGGACCTACAGTTGACGGACTGTTCGTGAATCCGATACTGCCAGAGTCGAGCTTATAGTTGATCACACTATTTGGGAACTCGATTCACTCCTGGGAAGGCGATCGGACCTACAGTCCACAGACTTTGGGAATCCGATACCGTTTTGCTATCTCCCCACCGCCACTACCACTACGGCTTTCAAACTGCAACATTTTCACACCGCTCATCAGCACAACTTCTCAGACAATTTATGAATGCCATAACTTCAGCACTTAGCTGCTTATTTGACACGCTAGGAAATTTTCATTCCTGCTGAAGGGGTACGCCAACCATGTATGTAACAGTTGCCAACCCATTGCAGTTTACAGCTAAATGTTTTGAAGCTTGCAGCGGTTTTGTGTTGCTTGATGTGACAAATTCTAACTGCAGTGGTCCAGAGGCTGCTAGATGAACACCTGAGCTAATCTTACAGTGTTAAGGAGAAACTCAGAATGAACCAAAAAAAGCAACAGGGGCATAAACATCCTGTAGAAAGACACGTTCACTCACAAGTCAGAGCCCAAAGTTTCATTCTTTTATCATTGCTTTACGCATTTGCTTGGTAAAGCGACTAAATTAAAATTTTGTAAGGAGTCCTTTGGTGTTTGGTCCACCAAAAAAAAAAAAAAAAGAAAAAAAAGAAAAGGTAAGTGTATTTTTCTAATTAATGTGCTTAATATTAATACGGCATAATTCTAATTTCAGTGAAAATGACAGTTTCACTCTCAAGTATCCTCTGCATTAAATATATACATATATATAATTAAGATAAATTGATTAAATGGACATTCAGGGAGGAAAAAAAAAACTTAGGAATCATGTTTCACTAAAACTATTCATGATGAAATAACTCTGTATGGGTTACTTAGGGAAGAGATCGTGACAATGATAAGTGGAACTCTATAATTAGGTGAGTACATAAAGAAAAATCTTTGTCGATAATCAGTTAAAATCAATACTGATTGGTCTTCTCTGTAAAATGACACAGTTGCCATATCTTAAATGTAGAAAAAAACAGCAATTCATATCAAAAGAAAGAAAGGAATTGTAACCATTTTTAGCATGATTTGTGAGAATGTTAAAAACTGCATAGGCAGGAAACAGACTTGCCCTAACTTCTGTAAGCACTCAGAACTACTTGGGAGCAGTTTTTAACAAAAGAACTCCATCATGTCATGGATAATGTAATTAAATGTGTCTGTGCTTCAGTTTACTTCTTTACCAAATAAGGATGCGTATTGTAAACACAAGAGTGCCCGCAAGTTGCTATACACGTCCAGGATGCTTCCTCTTAAAGGACCAAAGTATACTGTTGTTATCTACAAAGGTGTATTCTCTCCAGTGCAGAAATGAGATTTACAAGCCTACCTCAAGATCCACTGTGTTGTTTCTGCAGCTGAATAGAGAAATTCAGGATTTTTCATGAATGTCAATTATATTTTAGAAAAGCTGAAATATTCTGTTGGGAGAGGAGTAATAGCTCAAAACATTGTTTTTTTTTTTTTTTTTTTTTCCTTTTGAATATTTTTATTGTGGATTTAGGATTGCCCATGCATTAACATTTGCAGACCATATGCTGATGTCACATCAACCCTGCTTTTTCATTGCTCACTTACTTGCTTTGTTATTTATGTCCTGTAAATTAAAGCTGGCATTACTGAAGAAGTAGTTAGCAAGAAGTCATTCATATTCATTTAGAGAGTAATCGCATCATTATTTAATTATTATTGAACAGACATGGCTTTGAAAAAAATGCAATACTTCATTTGCTCCCTGAATATTTCATATATTTTAAAGAGAAAAGTAAGTAAACTACCTTTAACTATTTCCACATAGTAATGTTGCAAATAACAAGGATTTTTTGGAGCTGCAAAATTCAGATACCTACATATAAAAATAAAGCTCTGCTGACATTTGAGATGAGTGGTATGTAATGTGTGCCTTGCTTTACTGTATTGCATTAGACAGAGTCAGTTGTTTTATAAAGAACAATAAAAATCATACTTTTACTGGAAAGGTGAGACAAGTATATTCAAAGTAAGACATTTCAGTTCTGCCAAGGGTATCTACTTCAATATATTTATGCTGCAGAGCCTTATCTCTAAATACTCTGAAGATTTTACATAATAAGGTGACATAGAATAGGCCCACAACCAATGTATGATAAAAGTATTATCTGTGATCAGATGGGACCCATTAGACTATTCAAATACACCTGTCAGGGGAATTACAGGGTCACTGATTAGATTTTTATAATAGATTTGAGGTCCCTTGATCTTTTTAGATCTTTCATTAATAAACAGAAAACGTAAAAACATTATTGTTAATTAAGATCTGAGGGAAGACTCGAGACCGTAAGGAGAAAAACACCTTTTTGATGTTTATCTGAAAACATTGTACTGATTGGCAAGTGCAGATGCTGTATATTAAGCACACAGCACACTAAATCAACAATTCTCTTTGTTTTGGCGCTTTTTCTTCCCTCAGTCCTTTTGGTACTGCTTGTCGAAAGCTTCCTGACACAAAGATTTTCAAATAAATACATCTTTTGAGCCTTCTTTTCTGTCAAGATATTTAGGATTTTTTTTTCATATATGGGATGTCTTCAGACTAATTCTCCGTTATCCTTTTCCTCTTGATATGACACCAATCTCTTCGTTATTTAGCCCTTTTCTTTTAAAATCCTCTACTCTCCCTAGGAATGAGTGAGGACTGCAGACAATAGTAGTTAAAATTCTGAACACATGCTTTCCTTGGTTTATTTGATTTAGTATCGTGAATTCCTTCTTTATTTACCAAGAAGGAATATCTCCTATATTTTAGTCCTCTAATTGTCAGGTCTTTCTAAGCTGTCAGAGCTGCTTTTTGATTGAAAGATAATATTCAGTACAAAGAAACAACCCAAACAAGAAAAGATTGGCCATGCTGTAGTAGGCATTGTTTAATTTGGCTCTCTGGGGCTGGCTACAAATCCTCCTCATTCTTTGTTGTTGTAAAGATTACCAGCCTAGAAACAAGCCAGGGAAGAAAAGAAATTTAATTTCTGGTATATTAGCTTTTTACACAAAGGATGACACACACTTTTCTAACCATTTGCCTTGGCTTGATTAGGTAGCTGTTAAGTCAGTGGCTTTATCTAAGCCTCTTTCATCTGATGGCTTCATAATACTGATAATATTAAGAACATGCCTTTAAAGATCATATACTAACTCATTTGAACAGAAGAAAAGAACAAACAAAAAGTTGAGAGTTGTACTTTAATCTGTAAGGTGAAATAAAATTAGTAAATGACTGCCTATTATAGGCAGATTGCAATCCTTGCTATTAAACCAAAGAAGGAAAAGAAACACTTTAGGCCCTGAGAAAACAAGAAAAAACATATAAATATTAATCCTAGGCTTTGTGACTGAGTTCAGGATTGATTAGCTCTGTGTCCAAATGATTTTAACTAACTCATGACAATTTGAAACAAACTTATGACACATGAAGCTTATTCTTCAAAATGGTAGTGTTGCTGCATCTGATAGAAATATTTGAGTAGAGTTACTGATGGTCTCTGGAATAGAAATTTGGCTCTACAACTCAGCTTTTTATGCAAATTTATCATATAAGAAATGAAAGCTTACTCAAAGAGGCTTTAACTTTCTTGGTCTCTATCAGGAAAGAGCATTACAAAATATTAAAGCCTTCCAGCTACTTCCAAATCTTACTGATTCCAAAGTTGCTGAATTAGCAAAGATTTTTTTTTCCCAAGCATTTCTTAGTTTTATACAAAAATCCAGATGGGTGAAATGAAATAGATCTGCTGTTCTTTGATGCCTAATTCAAAAGATGAACCATGAATATTTTTCTGCAGTGTCGACCCTATGCTATATATAAATGCTTTCTGAATGTAATATAATATAATTCTATAATATAAAGCTTTCTGAAAATTTTGAAAATCTTATTTTCAGAGTATGCACACATTTACCTCACCCTAAGGCAATGCCAGGCAATCAGCATCTTCTGAATTTTGTTATATACTACAAGTCCCATGTCCTTGAAGGAGTAAACAGAAGTGAAAAAGAAAAAAGTCAAGAGGTTCAGAAGAGCTAGTGATCATATCATTGTTGATGGATTTATTTTATAATGATTTAAATTATGAAATTAATTTATGAAAAATTGAAGCCATCATTGTATGGACTACATATAGACTTGAGGGATAAGAATGGCGTCTCTGGTACCCTTGACATTACTATTTTAGTAGCTATCATATATTTTATTTCCCCTTCATTACTCCTATACTAATTTATAGTACATTTTGTTGTGCTTTCGTAAGATTAATCTTTAGAAGAGGGAAGGTACCAAAGGTTTATTTTCATTTTAACTATTTTGTAAAAGAGAACAAAGCTGTAAGATAAGTTTTGATGATTTTTCAAGGTTTTATTTCTTGAAACTTCCAAATTCCTTTTTTTTTTTTCACTGATATCCATTTGTAGATTATTTCTATTAATGAAGTCTTTTTTTTTTTTTTTTTGAGATAAAAATGTCTGTTGAATCAGTCAAAATTCTCTGTGAAGACCATTAACACAAAAATACCTTTGACCACTTAGGTATTGAAATGTGTATGATTTACCTTTCATATTAGGATGAAGCGGTTTTGCCACAAAGAAATACAGATAATCGATATTTTACAAAGCTAAATTTTGTAAAACTTTCTTGACATGAGTTTTGGCAGGAGTACTTATTCTTCTGCTTAGGCTGTGTGTTGCCAATCCAATTACCCTAAAATCACATGAAGATTCTGGCTTATACAGACTGTATAAAAGTTTGGAAATTTAGGCTTATACACACATAAGATGGTAAAGAACCTTCTTAGTTTGGATGAGATTTCTCTCTGATGTTCATATAGCATTATCCATACACCAGTTTTCATAGCTAAAATATGAAAGATGGTAGAGGAAGCAATTCCATTGTGATCTTTGAAATATTGAAGCCTCAACTGATGCTTCAGGTTGCTTTAGTGCTACAGCAGCAGAATTTTGTGATAACACGAAGAGGATTTGCCTCTGAGACCTCAGCTCAGACACCTAATGCCTTGGCAGAGTAGCAAAAGTGTCACTTAAAACTGCAGTACAGGGAAGAGTGAGTTTCTGAGAAGGCTCCTAACATTCAGCTGAATTTCATTCAAAGAAAAAAATCATAGAAAAAAATGAAAAATAGGTCATGTGAAATAAAGATTTGCTATATCAGCTCATTAAAATTGAGCTCTACCAGCTCTTTTATTTTGCTTCTTCGTTACATGCAAACAGCTTTGCAATTTTATCAGATACCAGAATGTCATATCATTTGACATGTCAGTTGCATCTGAGTATACAAGATCTTTGCTTTTTGGATTCTCCCTGAAAGCCCTTCAACCTACATGACCTTATTAGCCGATTTCATATATGTAGATTCATAAAAACAGTTAATGTTTAGGGAAGCAATGCTTCCCAAATTACCCATACGCTGATAATCATACAAATAGCAGCCCCCTGAGAGACAGACTGTAGATAAGAAAGAAAAATAATTACAAAATTCAAATGCATAATAGACAAGCTTTTTCAGAACCTACTTCATCCTGCACTTTTCCTGCTCAGTAATGATTGGATTGAATACATTTAATGAACTCAAGTTAGTCACTGGAAATTTGAACATCTACATTAAATTACTACCTGCAGCATATCAAGTCACCACAAGTGTTCGGGACTCATCCAAAAGAAATCGTAAACATGCTGCATGAATTTTATTTTTAAATTTGCTCAATAATGGAGAGCAATTATTCAACATTTCATGAAAAACTAATTTTGAGGAGGAAAGTAATCTAGGGAAAGAAAAAAACATGCACCAATATTTCTTGATACTTAATTCTCTGTTTCTAAAATAAACTAAATATCCTGCAACATTAGTCTTCATTACTAAATATAGAACATCTTGAGACCTATTTATTGGTATTATTATACTCTTTAAAATAATTTTTCATCTTTTCATCAGGTTATTAATTAATTAAATCATAACATATTCTCTTTCATTTCTTTCATATAGTTAACTTCTACTTGGATAAGTAGGTGTGGTAAGTGAATTAGTAAAATTTCGTAACAAGTTGTTTAATAATGACTTGTCTATAAATCAAGTTATTTTAGCTATCTGTGTTGTTATTCATGATCTTTTTTTACAAAAAAAAAATTTATTAAAAAAATAGATACCATGACTTTGATACCATCACCTGACATGTTTAAATAACAGAACTTTATTAGGAATTGAATCATCCTGAACTTCCCCTGCACTTCTTCTTGTAGTAATTCCTGATAGTATTTACACTAATTAATTCTGCTCTATAGAACACATTCTATTTTACTCCTATATCAGTTCTGCCTCTTTCTATCTTACATGTTCTCTTTTTTGAAGCTTATTTTTATTTATTGCTTTACTCGATTTTCTGTTAAAATTACTCAGTCACAAATATTAGATGAAGACGGACATCTAAGTTGGTTACTCTTGTGAGTTCATTGCAATTTGGATGCTGTTACGTCCCTGATGGAATTCCTCTATTACAGATAAAAGGAGATACAAAGAAATAGAACATATTGATCTACAACGTCCAATAAACCTTTCAAATTTTGCTTATACAACATACGAACTTCATATTGTTTAAAAACAAGAAAAGCTTCATTTTATGTCCTGTCTCAAGATAACAGTACATATTGTTTTAATCTAAAAAAAAAAAAAAAGAAAGAAAGAAAGAAAGAAACAAATATGAAAGGATCCCACCAAGGGAATTTATTATTTAAGGTTCCAATCTTAGTACCAATTTCAGTACAGTGGCTCCTCAGAAACAAAGATAAGCACAGACATTAATCACTGAGGGAATAAAAGGTGATGTGTTGCAGTCATTTCTGTAGAACTGAAGCTTTGGAAACTGTCATGAAGAAATATGTCAATAATAAATTTGGAATCTATGCTTCATTTCTTATCATGCAGCCTCCTAAAATGTCAAGTAAACGCTTTATGTGTGCCAAACTTTATGTGATTACCCTTATTTTACATAGGTAACTGAGGAAAAGAAGATAAGCCATTCAGACCTAATGGACAGCAGAAGTGACAGATGAAGTGACCTGAAGATTCTTCACAAATCATTTGTTTGTGTGACCCTTTTCTCCTCTCTCCTCTCCTCTCCTCTCCTCTCCTCTCCTCTCCTCTCCTCTCCTCTCCTCTCCTCTCCTCTCCTCTCCTCTCCTCTCCTCTCCTCTCCTCTCCTCTCCTCTCCTCTCCTCTCCTCTCGTCTGTTCTCCTCTCCTCTCTTTCTCTTCATTTTCCTTCATTTTCCTTACTAATTTCTTTTCCACTAAAGAAAACAGAAACTGATTCAAATTAATTGAAGTCAACACTACCTCTACTATTCACAAGAAGATTGTTAAGACAAGCAACACTTAAAGGGAATTTCCTAAACTGTCTTAATAAAAAGTAATACTCTAAGAGCTTTTATCAACACATAAGAAGTTAGGAGAAAAGAGATAGTGAGAATATGTACATGTTAGAAAGGCTGTGAAAGTAAAAATGAATAAAGAATACTACAGAGAGCCAAATTATTATTAATCTTAGCATTCACTTCCACCTAAATTTAAATATTTCAATGATATTAACTTTAATCGTCATTAAAATATAACACTTGTAATGCAGACTGACTCATTTCTCTACATTCCTCAGCTTAAGCATTGAACATTCTCAAAGAGAAATAATTGTGATAGACACTTTTGCTATGCTTGCAGGACTGCAAAATTATTAGGTTTGAACTATGTCATGTCAAAAATGTAAAGGAAAGCATATATTTTATAGCCATTTGATTCTTTGTTCCTGGGTGTGCAGAATATTTAAAGAAAGGTAATGCAACTGTGTGCCGCAAGTTGAAAAAAATATTGAGCACGGAATGTTTAATCTCTATCTTATATTACAAATGCCAGGTTATATTTGATAAATATGATTATTGATATCAGAGGGAGAGGGGTGTAGCAGAAGCCCATATTCTAGACAGATATGTTCTAATTGGGTTTGAGGAAAGCACGGAAAACTGTAGCTGGTAGATGGCATTTCTCTTTAGTGTTTTAAGGCAATGAGACAGGTGTACAAAACAATAAGATTACTGATTTCTACAGAATGGTAGACTCCAGAAGTTCTAAAAAGTAAATACTTTGCACTTTTACTGGAGTGAATGTGAATTATTTTTAATAAAGTATTGCAGTCTGGTTATGTTTGAATATATTTTTAGCAATGAGCATGCCAAAAAAAATCTTCCTAATTTATTAACATATTACAATATTCATTAAAATATCAAATATTTAAAGAAAAAAGATACATGGCATGTCCAGTAGATAAACAGTGAAGTAGGAACAATCTGAACTTTGTAAAAGCATACACATTTTATATGTTTTTTTTTTTATATTTCATACATATGTATGTATGTAAGGAGAAGGAACTTGAACAATGGGTAAAATGTTTCTTGAGACAGATTTTTACAACAATCATTCATTATTGAATATTTAGCACACAATATAATGGAGAAATACTACTGATACTGTCATATATGTACAATTCAATGATTTATATTCACAAAGTAGAAAAAGTAGAAAATTACAATGCTTACACAATGCCTTTACTGTAGATCTGATAAAGTTTAAATGATATTGCGGATCTATTGTGCAAGTGTGATATCTGTACTAAATCTTCCAGTACAAAGGAATCAAAATTAACATAAATAATGAGTTATCATTACAGATGCATAAGTGAGTTAAAAATAAAATAAAATAACACTATGTTTTGCCCAATATCACAAAGGAAATGCAGAGATCCAGCACTGAATCAATCCCTTCTGACCCTCAGTTCAAAATTCTGTTTATTTTGGAAAGGGGGAATGTCTCAGCAGTTTAATTAGAAAGAAACTTTAAACACCTTATCCTTACCTAAAAATGAGAAATACCACACAACACTAACACATTTTACAGTAATACTAATGACATTTTTGATGCGTGTTTGTGGCAATATGAGCTCCTATAAAAGTCTTTCATGCTAAAGCCTCTCTAACTTAACACACTTGCAAAGCACTTTTTAGAGTTGCAGTCTCCATAGCCTGAAAACTGCTACTGCATTTTTCGTACTGTGAGAACAGATCAAACAACAAGAACAACAAAAGTTCTGTTTGTGTGCTTTACATTTTTAAATGTTCTCTCAGAACAGAGACTTTCCCCAGACACAGAGCAAAACTCACGAAACTTTCTCCGATGCCAGAGAGTATTCATGCTCCCGCAGGACTCTCATGCTGTGGGTACCCACCACAGGCCTGGGAGTCTCAGGCTGGAGAGGCTGCACTGAGCAATTCAGACAAATGTTTGAATCACATGTTAAACATCAGTGCCCTAGGCATAGTATTTCATTCAGCTAAAGGAAGGGAAGGGCAGCAAAAGGAGTTTGGACTTTGTGTTCCAGCCAGATATTTCATGTTGGAGATTAAAATACTATGTAAAGAAAGTTTTGTTAAAACCGACGGAAAGATTTTGAAACTGACTTTCTTCAATAGTCTGGAGATAGGTTTCGGTTTTGATGCTGTTGCTCTCTCTTTCCCCAGCTCTCCCTTCAAAAACTACCATACAAATAAGCTTTTACACATACAGACACAAATAAAATGAGAAGCTCTGATAGAACCAAAAGACTGATTGTCTGAATTGCTCTCTGAACCTGCAAGAAAAAAGAATGTCTTTAGTACCCAGCTTCAATTCACACAAGCATAAATCTAAGAAATGAACCTAAGCAATGATATGGATAAAGGGTATGAATGCATTCATATACTTTAGACTCTTTGCCTTTCAGAATTTTTCATATTTACATTTTAAAACATTGAGACTTTTTGGAACAAAATGCCAAGGATGTCTTTACGAAGGTTTCTCTTTTATAACCTAGAAGTCATAATTTAATTTTCCTAGGAGACCTCAAGAGTAAGGGTTCATTCCATGTTCAGCAAAAAATTGTAGTTCAAAACTTTTTGAAATATTTCCTGTGGCTAATGTGGCTTTTCTGTTTTTCATATTATAGTGACTCTGAGTTTCCATATTCTGCTTGCATGGCAAATTTTATATTAATTAGATGCCAGTATTAAACATATAACATTTTAATCCTTACATTAATGTATACTGTCAGAAAACATCAATTATACAGCAGAGCTGTAGGAAGTTACAAAAGGATTTTCTCTGCACAGCCCTTGAAAATATTTTCTCTCACAATAAAGGGAAGAGCTTATGTTTGGTTTTATTCACATTTTCCCCATTCCCATAACCTTCTCCTGCAAGAAGAACAGATCTATTTGGTGATGATGCTCTTGTTCCAGTCCAGATCAGTAACCACATTTGGAATCCCTAAAGGATAAAAACAGAAAAATGACAGGAAAAGGGGGAAAATATATTTTCCAAAATAGAACCGTTTATAAATATACTATCCATAGTTGTTTATCTCTCAAGCTAGCCAGTTGTAAAGAAGATGATGCCTTAAACTAGTTTCTATGTCTTATATATATATATATATATATATATACATACATACATACATATTATACATATATATATATATATTCAGTTAATAAAAGAGGTTCACATAAAATTTGATAGAGCTAGTCCTTGCTCTTTAGTGGAGTAGTAGATCTTTCCAGGAATATCTGTGCATAATCACAATCTTTTTTCCTGAAAGCTTCTAAGCCTGAATGTAGACTGAAATAATCCTGCAATGGTTTATAGTTACCCAGAGTACAAGTTTGTGAAGCCCAAATCCTTCTCCATGTTGTCCCAGTTCACCTAATATATGTTCTGAACAGATAACGATACACTTGAGGACCTACTTGAGATTCAGAGTGAGCGGAGAAGTGGCTGCAGGCAGACAGAAAAGTGAAGAGGTTCTCCACAGCGAGCTCAAGAGTTCTGCATGGTCCCAAGGCTTTTAACAGTTTAAAATGGTGCAGAAGACCTTTTTCTCTCAGTTCCAGCACAGGTTAATGAATACAGTGGCTGAAATGGAATTATGTCATGTAATTAGCTTCTTGATTGCTGATTTCTTTTTGTTTAAGGAAATTTCCCTCTGTTTCCTCATTCTGGAGGAAAGATTTTTTAGAATATTGTTGATCTTTTCCACCATCACCAGAATATACCTGAATGAGCTTCAAATTCCTCCAGGAAAAAAAAATGGATGGAATAACAAATAGTGTCTTGCTTTCTTTTTTTTCTTCCTAGCACAGGGGATAGATCTGAGGAATGTGAGTAGCTCTGCTAACTAAAAGATGCTTCAGCATAGCACAGAAGCTTAGACACTAGTGTACAGAAATTTGGGAATGGAATATTCTACTAATGCCTTTCCGTATGCAGTTAACTTTTTGAACCAATCTGCAGACTCTCTAAATTGACAAAAATAAAAACATGAAAACCCATCTGGAAGTTTTATTTAGGAAATATGCGACGCAGCCCACAACACATTCCCGGAGCTTTTGGCCATAGCGACAAAACATTTCTTATGGATTGTTGAAGGAATCCCAAATGACCCACTAGCCAGCTTTTGGGTCACTTAGCATGTTATCACATTAAACTGACTGAAATTATAATTGAAATGCTAGCTGAAATACTGAGTTAAATGCAGCTTCTAAATGAATTGTTTATTGTTTCATTGCAGAAACTGATGGTGGAAGTCCCACTCCAGAAGTACTTACAGAAATGTATATATTAATGCAGCTGCCAAATTTAGTTTGACCTGAGAAATTGCTGTGCTATTGCACCCGCTTCTGGATACCATCTGATTTATGCTAGTCTTCCTGCCAAACTAAGAGTCAAAGTCTCAGTTATTAAGGAAGACACATTTCTGGTAGAGCAAACTGTGATTTTTGCAGTAAAACAATTTTTCCTGGGAGACTGCTGATCTGATGAAAAAAAGATTTTTTCACAGAAATGTGTCAAAGTTGTCAAAAATTAACTTTACTATTGAAAAAAACTTCTATATTCAGCTATCAATATGATTACCTGCTGCCTAAATAAATTAATATTATCTGGTTCAAAGAATAATAATAAAAAACTTTTTGGAAATTAACATAATCTTTTTTTAGAGAAAATGTTTTTAGTTTTCTTAAAAAGTTGGCAGCAAATAAATGCTAGCAAGTTTCAAGTAATAAAATAGAAGCAAAGAACATTTCATTGTGCTCTAATGTTTTCAACTTTTTGTTTTCATCTATGTGGGAAAGTAGGAAATGTTAAAAAAAAAGCTTTCATGCCCAGCTACACATGTTTAATGATGACTATTGCCACAAAAAAAAAAAAAAATGATGTGATGCATTCTCTTATTTTGCTAATAATACATTACCATTCTGTGGGGAACACCAAATAATGTAATAAATTTGTTACTTGCAGATCAAAGTCAGAAAGACACTAAGAGTCAACATTCAACACAAATAGAGGTTTATTTTTCATGATACGCAGTTCTAGGGTGGGGAAAGAAGTCTCCAGAACTCTACTCATGTGCCTGTGTAATTTCTTGGATGGATCTATGTGGTTGACCTTGGAGGAGAGCTAGAAGTGAAATAACATGCCTGCAGCATAGATGACTCCTAGGGAGCCAGAGTATGAGAGCATATGGGGAGCTAAGCTTTTTTGACAGAGTAATTGACTTAAGTTTTGGTTGCCACAGGCTGATAGCTATAACAGACTATTCACTATGCTGAAGTCCACTGTAGCCACTGAGTATAAAGAGAAAATATAGACCTGGTAATTCCAGGAAGAAAGGCAAGATAACTTCTCATATCTTCCATCAGCCTGAGGTTTGCAGCTGCTGATAATCATTTTCAGTAGCATCCTTAACAAAGGTTATATATAACTGTGGAAGAACGTTTTTCTTTTAACATGACATTGATTATCAGGTGTCCCTTGAAACAGAGGAAATACCAGAAGCTAATGCACAAAGACTCTCATAACAAAGGTTTTTCCAATTACCCTCTACAAGCCTAGCTCTAAATAAGTGCACCTTACCTTGGAAAGGTAAATGGTGTTCATTTTCATTTTGCTCTATCTTGGTGTCTTTTGTGGAGTGGGGATAGCAAATTCCTGATTTATAGTTTATCCACTTCATTCTAAATAGATTAATGTAAGTAGAAATGTCTCCTTTTTGAGTTCATTCAATCAACATTCTTAGATCTTTTTTCATTATTTTCATAGAATTATTTCAAAATAACAAGACATTCAAAATAATCTCTTATTATCAAAATAAAAGATGGAACTTAATCAAATCTTTTTTTAAAAAATATATAAAGCTAATATGTTTTGAAAGAGTGTTTTGCCTATCATAGTAAACTGGAATTCTTGTTAAAATTCCATGTTTTATGTTCTGACTTTTTTCCTCAAAAAATTAACAATTTACTGCATTTGCTTATAAGGATATAGTTATCATATCAATTTATATGTAGCACAAAAAATTATTAGTGTGTTACTGTAATAATTACATTTATGTATGTAGCCACTCTTACAATAAAAGGACAAATACAGAATATATGCAAAACTACAGTAAAACTGGATTATAACATATAATTTGTGGAGCAGTTAAAGAAGAGTAAGCAAATGACCTATGCTAGCAAATACATAAACACTTTTAACTCCCAAATGAATGCAGGAAAGGGGAGAAAATTCTTCCATCAGCATCATTTTCCTTCCAGTGAAGAACCTGGGCTGCTAACAAGTTTTTGTCACCTTTCCCCAGTCCCATGATAAAAAAAGAAAAAAAAAAGGGGGAGGGGGGAGAGTTTAAATTGACCTATGGACCCTGACAGGCAGTGAAAGAGTAGAATGTTTGCATGCTAATTTTAACCCTATTACTGCTGAGGCTTTTCCTTTAATAGTTAAACAATTTGGATGACTTTGTAGCTGGACTAATACAAAGCTAATAGGCTATGTAATTAGTTTTGGTTTTGCATATAAATGTGTGTGTTTTCCGTGCACAAAAATTTCACAGCCTGTTTCTTTCTTACAAATTATTTGCAATTTTTATATAAAAATTCTAGTCTAACTGTTTAATCCAAAAAGGAACTCAAGGCTTTTGAGTCCTGTAGGTTCGGAACCTCAAACCTTGTCTAGTAGACAGGAAGTCAGTGCAGATAATAAGTAGGAAACTGAAAATATTGGTGCTAACCATGGAGATAGAAAGTTCAAAAACATCTTTTAAATCCCTTATGCTCAGAACGAAGATACCTGGGTCAGGCATATAAGGAAGTGCCTGTGATTCAGAATCTGAGAGTCTTTTCTGAGAAGTAATGTATCTTTTTTTTTGTAATAAAAAAAAAAGGGAAGAGAAATAATGTGTTAGTCCTAATACCCACTTTCCACAACCACAACGAGTGCATCTATCCAAAATGAGAACAGTGAGATTCAATACCTAGCTCAGGAGGACAAAAGCCACAGGCATCAACCCAAAGCCATGAAATACAGAGAATGTGTGAATATGACTCTATGTTCCTCACCCTCTAATCCCTGTCAGGGTAAGTCTGATCATTGTGTAGCAAATAATTCAAGATAGATAGCTGAGAGTAGGGAAAGAAAGAATTTGCATCAGTATCTCAGCTGTAAGGGCACTGAGCACAGTATCACAGCTGTAAGGGCATTCAGCAGAAAAGTGAATAATGTTCTCTGATCCTCATTCCATGAGACTGCTTAATGCCCACACAATCTTTTCTTCTCATCCTTTGAAATGTAGTTTAAAAAGCCAGGGAAGACTGCACAAGGGGACTGTTTTAACTGAGTGCTTAGTTGAGACCTAACAGAAAAAATACAGCTTTCCAAGTGTGTGATTCATTTTCTTCTTTGTTCTCAGTTTTAATCAACTTATTCCTCTGTGTAAAGCAAGGTAGCAAGAAAGCTTGTCTCTTGCTCCTGCCTGTTTATATCCAAACTCTATTTGTTTTAATAAACCTGATCCAAAGCCTTCTAAAGTAAATGAAATGGGGCTTCTTTTTACTTTGGATTGGACTCAAAATGTCAAACTAGAAACAGATCAGTCAAAATTGACTGCTGTATTGCAGAAAGTATTCAGAATTAATTGACGAATCCCATCAGCAATTTAAAAGTTAGCTCCTGAGCTGTGAAGTGGATCCAGAAGGTCCAGTGCTTAACCAACCTCACTGAAAAAGTTTTCTGCTCACACTTAGTCGGCATTTTCCTTGTTGCAACTTGTGCTCACTTCCTGCCAAGTTTTTCTGTACACCTCTGAGTGTACAACTACAAGGTAGTTGAAGACTTTGTCCTAAAGTTGAAGACTTTGTCTTAAAAGCTTCTCTTAACCTTGAGTTCTTTAGCCTGAACCAAATCTCTCAACATACACCAGGGGATTTCAGACCTCTAACTATCATGGTGGCCTTTCCAGCATGTCCATGTCTCTCTTTTACTGGGAGGCTGAGACCCGAGCTCAGCACTCCATGCGAGGTCTCACCACATCCAATGGTGGAAAAGAATCACCTCCCTTGACCTGCTGGCACTGTTCTTCCTAAAACGGCACACCACGAGACTAGTCTTCATCACTGCAAGGACACATAGGTGACTCAAGTCCAAGCTTCTGTCCACCAGGTGTCCCAGGTCTTCTTCTGTCAAGCTGCTTTCTAGCCAGTCTCCCCCCGTCTGAACTGATTCATGGGGTTGTTCTGTCTTTATGGGATGGTTTTCTTTTCTTTCTTTTCTTTTTTTTTTTTTTTCTTTGTTGATTTTCATGGGATTTCTATGGGCTCATTCGTACAGATTCCACTAAAATGTATTGCAGAGCCATTGGCTTTCTATGTGCACTGGAAAGAAAAATCAAGCTAGAGATTAATCTCTAGGAATAAGAGTCCCCATCCTCAAAAGCCCTATTAGAAGAGCATCAAATTAAAACATCAAAGCATTCTGGAGCACCGTGTTTTGTTTAAAAAAAAAAAAAAAAAAAAAAAAAAACTTAGGAGCATTGGAAATTTCAAAATGTCTTTTTCAAAAACTCCATAAAAGTGGGTTAATTTTAATTCCATGACTGAAAATCTAGCAAGACAGTTAACAAACATGCTTCATTTTAAATTGAAATAATCCTATTAACTTTACTGAAGATGATGTGTGCTCAAAATTAGGCATGTATTAAGTTTCTTGAAGAATTAGGAAAATGAGTGAGAACAGAGGGTCAGACTGTGTTATTTATGGAAGCTGAATTTCAAGTGTATCGGCAATTGAGGTTTTCATTATTGATACTAACATTCTTTTCCAATGTTTATAATCTTCATCTGTTATAATCTTCAATGTTTATAATCTACTGAGTTATTAAACATCCATATTGGTAATAAAAAATGTAAGTAATAAGCATCTTATTAATGTCCAAATAAATAATTTCTCCAACAATATATTTCAAGATAAGAAATAAAAAACTTAAGGTTTCACTGTAAACTTATGTGAAAATAGAACGAGTTAAAACATATGCTTCAATGTATGTACTGTATCATGCCTGATAAATTTTCAGTCTTTTCCTGATGACTAGATATTACTAATATAATATATTTCAGCTGGGCTTCTGATAAAATAAGGATAAAAAAATACAGTTCCTTAGAGAGTAGAGGATTAGTATAATTAGGAGAACCAAAAGATGGCAATGATTTACAGATACTGATTCTTTCATACAGAGAGGATTTTTTTTCCCTTGTGGAAGTCCTTCATGCTTAATGTTTTCATTGACTTGCTTTGCACATAATCTAGGATTGTGTTAATGAAGTTTGTGAATGGCAGAAAACTAGGGACTAATATTACCCTGGGGAAACTAGATCAGACTGAGGCATGAAATAATACAAATGAGTAGTATAACATACAGTTTCATAGATTCATGCAGTGTGAGTCAAATAAAATGGGAAATAGCTCTGTGACTTACCCTGAGAAAATAATAATAATAATAATAATAATAATAATAATAATAATAATAATAATAAAGCTGTCAAAAGTCCTGGATTATCAATCACCAGGACCATAATGATAACATAGCCATGAAAAAAGCAAGTGTTCCTAGGAAGAGTGTAAAACCGAGAAAACCAGAAGCACTGTGGCATTAGGTAAGATCATGATAATGCTGAAATAGAGATATTTTCTAAAATTTAAAAATGAATTCAAATTATGCCGAGTAATAAGATAAACTATCAAACAAGTGTGAAGGCTGTTTCCTAGGAGAACAGAGCAGGAAAACTTAGATTACTAAAAGCTCTCTAAAAATAAGACTTAGAAGGAATGTGTTGGATGTCCCTGAATCACTGAGGAAACAAATGCTGAAGAATAAAAACTATTTGAAATTATTTAAGCTGTTACTGTATTTATTGTTTTTCAGCTTTGCTACCAACACAGCTCAATTTCAATCCATCCCACTGAGATGCTGAAAAGTCAATTGTTATGTTTTTCTTCTGTTTATTTGAAATTATTCCCTATAGTAATATCATGTTGTTGTATATTATTGAAACGGTAGTATTAGCCACTTTTGAATATTGTTTAAAACTGACTAAATTAATTTTTGTGTTTAATTGATTTTTCTTAGTGACTGATTTCCCACGGAGATTTGGTAAAGAGAACATTTACAAAGTTATTTTTAGGTAAAAATAGAAAGCTGAGAAGAGCCTAATGAACCTAACTGTGTACTGATGAGATTATGCAGGAAAAATAGTCAGCCATAAAAAGATATTGTAGAGGCAGTGCAGACATTTTTTCTCTTGAAACAATAAAAAAGTGTAAGTGATTTCAATAAGCCTGAGGTTTTTAGAGCAAAATCCATTTTCAACTTTAGATTTAATTAATTATTTAGTTTTATTCCACACAGCTACAATGTTGAGAATGGTATTATTGAGTTAAATACACTTTTGTAAGCAGGTTTCTTCGGAGGTTTTACCGACTTCACCAAAATATCTCACAAAGGCGATGTAAAATCCTAGATGTTTTTTCTTTTTCTATTCATTTACACTGGGCCTCACGCCCAGGTTACACATGAGTCTTTTTGAGTAAGTAAATGGTTTTCCACATAGGGCTCTTTTTTATATGTACAGAACAACAAAGTATAACATTTATTTTAACTTAAAACTGAACCTGTCATTTGCCCTGAAGCAACAGTGAGCCTGTACTGTAGGTAAAGAGAATAGCAGAATATTTTTAGATCAGTAAATAGTACTATCAACTCACCTCAAAGAAGTAAGCTTACTTCTTTTAATAATTGCCTTGTCTACTAGCCTTTTGATTTGAGATCTTAATGTGTTGCAAATGCAAATACAGCTAGAGAAAAATGACTCTTAAAGAAAAATGGACTATTTCATGGACTATTATAAGAAATATAACCTTATATATTTAAAAGACTATATATAAAACTAAATATAACAGACTGTTACAAGAAATGAAAGATATCTGATACTGCACTATTAGTATCAAACTTTTAGCTGCTTCTAGTACTGTTACAGGCCATCTTCTGTAATAGTTAGTATTAGTAAAGAGCCACTTGCTTCCCTCTGCCCACTGAAATCATAGAATGAATCACAGAATCATAGAATCATAGAATGCTTAAGGTTGGAAGGGACCTCTAGAGATCATCTAGTCCAACCCCTCTGCACATCAGGGTCACCTAGAGCACGTGGCACAGGACTGCGTCTAAGCGGGTTTGGAAGATCTCCAGAGAAGGAGACTCCACAACCTCTCTGGGCAGCCTGTTCCAGTGCTCTGTCACCCTCACTGTTAAGAAATTTTTCCTTAAGTTCCTGTGGAACTTTTGGTTCTTCAGTTTCTGGCCATTTCCCCTAGTTCTATCAGTGGCCACCACGGAAAAGAGGCCAGCACCATCTTCCTTAGCACCATCCTCATCAGGTGAATACCTCCCTTGACCTGCTGAAGATGCTCTTCTTAATGCAAAGAGGATTTGAAATAGTTTACAGTGGTCTGTGGAATATTGCTGGGGAAAATGGTTATATTTGTAACTACTTTCTTATAATGTGTTTAGTTGGACCTAGAAAATTCCCACATATATATATATGGTTTTCGATTGTTCCAAATCTCTTTTACTACTACTAAAAAAAAAAAAAAAAAAAAAAGCAGCTTTCTATTTGAGCAAGCATAAATGTTCATAAAAGTATCTGCTTTCAGAACAAGTGCACATGGCCAAATCAAACAAGCCTTAAAAACTGTAGTTGTCCCTATTAAAAATACTGTACCCTGTAAGTTCTATCACTTCAGAAGATGTCCACATAGCAGCGAGCAGGGCCCTGCTGGTTCTTGTGTAAGCCAAGGCGTAAGGAAAAACCTGACTCAGAAAAAAATCATGGCTCTCAGAAATCTCTTCAGCCTTTGACTCCTGACAGACACAATAGATTATTTTGATGCCTGAAGAATATCCTTGTATCCTACTCAAGAATAAATAAGGCAGTCTAAGCAGCAGGCTTTAACAGTGCCTTAAATTGGATATTGAAGTAGCAATGTATGCAAAAAGTATTGATGTGGTAAAAATCTAGAAGGCCTATTTTTTTCTGAAAACAATGTTCTGCTTTTGACAGCTCTAATAACATGAAAAAAGAAAAACAAAACAAAACAAAAAGCAAGGACAAGCAAGGTTCAAATTGGTTATTTGAGCTGATTGAAAATCAGACAACACTGAAATGTGTCACCAGCCATTATGCTGGAAGGCAAGAAAAATCTTGATAGCATAGTAGCTGAAGTGCAGAAGTGACACAGACTAACATGTTACTCAGAATTCATTGCAAAATCAAGATAAAGATGGTATAATCTAAGGATCTAAATCTGGGACATAGATGTCTCAAAGGGCATTTGGGAAGAAATTTGGATTTTATTTTGCTATGTAACAAATAACGGGAGACCTGGCACTGGTGAGTTATGCAGGAATGGGCTATTCGGTTTCACAGTGAAATAATTGTATTTGAAGGTTGTTCTGCCAAAACTAGAAAACCAGAGCTGGCAAACTCTCCTAGCACTGCTGAATAAACATGATTATCTTGACACAAATGAAGGTAGCTCAAGTTGTTTTTCAGCATTTCACTTCCTCGTCATGGATTTTTGTAGGCAGGGGAAGCTCCTGTTGGTTTGTCTAGAGGTGGTGTCACAGGCAGTCACTTATGTTCCCCTGGGAGCCCACCCTTGAATAACTGCAGTTGGCTCTTTGAGGTGATAATGAGCAATAGATTTTGCTGTTATAATAGCCAACAGACATTTCTTTGCATAGGGCTAAATGTAGGATGAATTTAATACACAGATACTGATGCTACTGCATTCAAATGAGAAGAATTTTTTTCTTCCCTAGATGATTCATCAAAATGATTGGAATGTGCAAATGTGTATTGTGTCATTGAGCACACCCACTAAGTTATATAAAAGACAAGGTACTTATATATCAAATAACACACTTGCATTCAATTATTCAATTCTTAGACCAAGCTATTGTTCTTTTTTTTTTTTTCTTATTTTTCTGACAATACATTTTCTGCTTGTTATTCATATGTATCCACATTCTCTACATGAAATAAAACTGCACATAATTTCAATGTGTGGTACCTTAGAAACATAACGAAGATTTTTCAATGCTTTGTTATGCCACCACAACTCACATTAGACCTTTTTAGAAATAGGCAATTCCTCTGAAGTGTTCTTCATGCTACTGCTTAATACCAAACTGAGTGGAGTGGCCAACACTCCAGAGGGCTGTGCTGCCATTCAGAAGGACCCAGACAGGTTGGAGAGTTGAGCAGAGAGGAACCTCATAAGGTTGAACAAGGACAAGTTCAGGGTCCTGCACCTGGGCAGGAACAACACCAGGAACCAGTACAGATTAGGGGGTTGACCTACTGGAAAGCAGCTTCATGAAGAGGGATTTGGGAGTCCTGGTTGACAACACGTTAACCATGAGTCAGCAATGTGCCCTTGTGGCCCAGAAGGCCAATGGGATCCTGGTCTGCATCAGGAGGATTGTTGCCAGCAGGCCGAGGGAGGTGATCCTGCCCCTCTCCTCAGCTCTGGTGAGGCTGCACCTGGAATGTTATGTGCAGTTCTGGGCTTCCCAGGACAACAGGGATGTAGAGTTTCTGGAGAGGATCCAGCGTAGAACAACAAAAATGATTAAGGGTCTGGAGCATCTATCTTGTGAGGAAAGACTAAGCGAGCTGGGCCTGTTTTAGCCTGCAGAATTGAAGACTGAGTGGGGGATCTGATCAATACCTGCAAGGAGAATGCAACGAAGATGAGCCAAACTCTTCTCAGTGGTGGCCAGTGACAGGACAAGGGGTAATGGGTATAAGTTGAAACACAGTTCCACTTCCATGTGAGGAACAATTTCTTTCCTGTGAAACTGACAGAGTCCTGGAACAGGCTGCCCAGAGAGGTTGTGGAGTCTCCTTCTCTGGAGATCTTCAAAACACGCCTGGATGCAACCCTGTGCCACATGCTTCTAGGTGACCCGGCTTGAGCAGGGGGATTTGACTAGATAATTTCTAGAGGTCCCTTCCAACCTCAGCCGTTCTGTGTGATTCTATGTTTCTGTGTTGGTGTTAAATCTACACCTTTGCAAATACATTGTGTATTTCTTAGTGTAGGGCAAGAAAACAGAGGAACAAGTGACTTTGTTCTGATAAAATTGCTAGCTGTGAACTGACCAAATCACAGGCATCTATTCAATTACAATGTAAAAAATGTAAATATATTTACTAGTTTGAATGTCTTCTCTCAAGGTTTTCAAAGTGAGTAACTATTTTATTACCATTTTAATTAAAACATTAGATTTAATTAAAACATTCCAAATGACATATATATATTCACTTACTCTCTCTTACATTTTGTATAAATCCAATATTAGCAATAGGTAAACTAGAATACTCAAATCTGATTTGCTGGAGAGTTCTGAATCATTATGGGGTAACCTGTCCTGTTCAATTTATTCCTGTTTAGTCCTGTTCAATTTATTCATCAATGACCTGGATCCTCATCCAGCACAGAGTGCTCCCTCAGCAAGTTTGCTGATGATACCAAACTGGGAGGAGTAGCTGATGCGCCAGAGGGCGGCACTGCCATCCAGGGGGGTCTGGACAGACTGGACAACTGGGCGGTGAAAAACCTCATGAAATTCAACAAGGCCAAGTGCAAGGTCCTGCACCTGGGGAGGAATAACCCCAGATACCAGTACAGGCTGGGGACTGACCTTCTGGAGAGCAGTGCCACAGAGAGTGCTGGGTGTCATGGTGGAAGACAAGTTGATCATGAGGCAGCAGTGTGCCCTTGTGGCAAAGAAGGCCAATGGGATCCTGGGGTGCATTAAGAAGAGCGTCTCCAGCAGGTCGAGGGAGGTGATCCTGCCCTGATGAGGCCACATCTGGAGTATTGTGTCCAGTTCTGGGCTCCACAGTACAAGAGGGATGTGGAGCTGCTGGAGAGAGTCCAGCGCAGGGCTACAAGGATGATCAGCGGCCTGGAACATCTGCCCTATGAGGAGAGGCTGAGAGAGCTGGGCCTGTTCAGCCTGGAGAAGAGAAGGCTGAGAGGGGATCTAATCAGTGTCTATAAGTACCTCAAGGGAGGCAGTGAGGAGGATGGTGCTGGCCTCTTTTCATTGGTGGCCACCAACAGAACTAGAGGTAATGGCCACAAACTAAAGCATCAAAAGTTCCACATGAACTTAAGGAGAAATTTTTTAACAGTGAGGATGACAGAGCCCTGGAACAGGCTGCCCAGAGAGGTTGTGGAGTCTCCTTCTCTGGAGATCTTCAAAACCTGCTTGGATGCAGTCCTGTGCCACGTGCTCTAGGTGACCCTGCGTGTGCAGGGGGGTTGGACTAGATGACCTCTAGAGGTCCCTTCCAACCTTAAGCATTCTATGATTCTATGATCCTAAGACTTAACACTTACACCCAGGTATCTAAACAATATTGTTGGAGAACTTCATGTTATGAGGAGTTTTTAAATGTAAAGGCAGATGAAGAAAATCAAAATGTAAACATCTTTCAAAAATTATAGACTTTGGATTATAAAAGAGGAAAATCCCTTACAAGTGTAAAAGAAAGTTGCAGCAAGCAATGTCTTTTCCAAAAATATTCAGATTTATAGTAAGATTAGAAAAGACTTATTAATTAGACATAAAACAGAAACAAGTTGGACAGTATCAATAATTTGTGTTGCACTATCTTCCCAAAGAGAACTGTGTCTACCGTGGCATCTACCACCTATGCAGCTTTTCCCATGGTCCTCTAGGTAAAGAGGAAAGAAGTAAATAGATGTTACAATGCAGAAGATTTTTCTTCAGTACCACATAATTTGATTGTTCATAACAATATAGACTCAGGATACATTACAAATGAAAATCATATTCCAATTGAATTAATCTAAACCAGGGAAGAACTCTATGTTTGCAAACAAAGGAAATCAGTCAAAAGTTAAAATGATCAAAAATCAAATGATGTAGTAAAATGATATATTCCACTATCTGGGCTTCGCTGAGTTCACATACTTTCCAATAAATTTTCAGTCTGAGATAGAACATAATGGATTTTCAATAATTTGTGAAACTAGAAGGAGCAAGTCTTCGGATTCTGAAGAACTATGTTAAGAGATCTGCTTTAGGTCAGAAGAGAAATGAGTTTGATAATCTCTGTTTAGTCCTTGGGAAACATTTGTACAAATCACAAAACCACCTTGAAGCATTTCCTGCCATTGAAATTCCTTACTTACAAAGGTCAGAACTGGTGTTACATGGAAAGAAAATCACCTGGCAAGGCCTTGTTTTTTTCTGACTGAAACTGAGCCACATAGCGAAGGCATACTGAGACAATCATGCTATATTCAGATGGATTATACACCTGATAAATGAACTAAATATCTATGTTTAAATCTTCATATTCTATTTTCTTTTCCTTTTTTAAAACATCCATATCATATTTGTTATTTTTCTTTTTTAATCACTTTTTTTCTCCCCTTACATTTATTAAGATAGCCTGTTTTGTTAACTAATGTTATGTTTGCATTCAGAAAATCAGAGTCACTGCTTTTAAATATAGACTAAAACAAAGCCAGTTGAAACACTTTTAGTTTGCATGTATCTGTTTGTTTGTAGGATGTCAAAATGTAAGGAATTTAATTTAATTTGGCAGTGATAAAGGATGATATCTGCATTTAACATGGTAGTAAAATATGACATACAGCTTGATACATGGTTCATACTATACTGAAGGTATGATATGCAAAGTGCAAAGTGTTTATCAGTAACAACCAGCTGTGGGATCAAATAAGTCAGAAACTTTTTGCAAAGCTGACAGATCTTTGCTATTTTTTGCTAGATTTCCAAGACTTCTCATACAAAGGCTGTCAGGCTTTGTATGAGGATCCCAGAGCTTACTCTATCTATTTTATGTCTGAAAGCTTGTCCTACTGTAAAGGACCTGTGTTAAGTGTAAAGCATCTGCATGATACAGAAGTCTGATGAGATTATCTCCTGGAGCAATTTGCTCAGTCTCCAACTTTTCTTCCCAAACTGTCTCATTTAAAGGTACCCCACTCAACAGTTCTTACAAGATACATCAGATTTCTCATGACATTTGTGCTCCCCCTCCCCACCTGCCTGACTTCTTACACAAAGCCCTGTTTGGGTGTTGATCACCAGTAGCTTACCTGGTTGTAGCATCTGCTTCCCTAAGTCTCTCCCTCCTCTCCCCAATGAACATTGACCCTATGGCTGCCTCCTGCTGGCAGATGTTGGGAAGGACTGTGAGAAGGGAGATAACAGCAGCAAAGTAGCTGAGGACTAACTAAACTGCCACCAGCAAAAATTCAACAGATGTACAAAATGACTATGAGTCAATTATCTTATCCCATAAATAGGGGGCAGCCTAAGGTGAGGTCTCCTTGCAAGGCAGCAGGCAGCATACCAGGATCTCCCCTTGAGCAGGAAGGCCTCCCAAGGTTACTCATGGAAACTGAGATCCCTTACCAGCAACAGATCGGTGGTGAGTGAACATAGCGTGCTACATTTTGTAAATTTTATTTAATTGCATAATCCCTTAGACATAAACCATTGACCAGGTCCATATCAATAAAATATATTACTATTTCTTTTATAAGACTGAACTGCTTTTCATCACTTTCCCCCACAACTCATTCCATGACAGCATTTTTTTGTAATATCCTTGCCTATCAACATTCTTATCTCTTTTAGATCTAGTTTGCTCTAATGAAGTGACATAATGTCCTTGCTGATTTAACAAGATGGATGTTAAGCAAAACCGATCATTAGCCATAAATCTTACAGCACTTCAACTAGCTTTTTTTATTTGGTTGATTGGTTTGGTTTTCATTTTAGTTCCAGTGTACTCATCACAGTCACTTATTTTATCCATCAGACTGCACTTTATGCTTCTCTCAGACCACCAGGTGCTATTCTACTGACTAGCAAATAATGGAGACCCTTTTCAAACTTCTTTTTGACCTTTCTTCTACTCATCTTGGATTCCTGAGCAAGGAATGCCCATTAATTAGTTAATTACGTCCATTAGTTCCTAGGAGGCCATTTCTCTTCCGGTAACCCTCCATGTCAGGCATGCCAGACGTTCTGTTATGATCTTTAACTCCTAATTCATAAATAATTCCTAAAGTCAAGATTAAGTATTATAAATATAAGATTAAATATTCTGCTCTTCCTGACAGGCCATAGATTACCTGTGAAAGAATCTGTGGGGGTTTCTGTAGTTTTTTGTTTTGTTTGTTTTTGTAACAACTTTGTACGTAATTGTAACATTTTTACCTGATTGTCTCTGTAAAAGGCCACGGTATTCACTCAGTAATTCCATGCTTAAACCTCTAGCTTTTGTGCAAGTTACAATACTTTTTTTTTTAAAAAAAAAACAACTAATATGTTTAATTGCCTGAAATATCAACTTGGAATCATTCCCACATTGTATTAGAAGACCACAATGTTCTAGTCAACAAACAATGCAAGGAATTTTTATCTTCAGCAATTGTGTTGATGTTTCTGTGCTGGAATACTTCTGAATTGCCACTTTTGCAATTTGGTCACCTTCACCATGTTTTTTAGCAAAATGAAAACTATATTTTCATCTGAAAATAAATTTGTCATTTTAGTATTCAGTTCTTCCTTTCTAGGAATGAAATAAGGTCCATTTCAGCTCCTTAAGATCAACCATCAATCAAAATTTAAATAGTGTGATATCATAATGAGAAGGAAAAGCTTATAGTATTGATATGGAGCTTTACTATACTCTAGAGTTACTTCAGATTCACAAAGCAATTAGCCAATAATGTTAAGAAGTTATAGCTAATTTAACTAATGCTTAATGAAGCCTACTAAAGCTGTCAGGGTTGATGAGTCCAGTGAGATTCTGTGTAACCACACACATTAAAGTTAGATCCTCATCTTATTTTGGCAGATTAATCAGTATCCTAATTTATAGTCTTTCTTTCTAATGATATGAAAAGAGGTGTTTTCTGTTTTGAAATCTCCTTTAAGGATTAAGCATGTGAGGTAACACACAGATTCATGTCAAAGAAAACTGTCTCTGGTGGGGATCCATCCTTATAAAATAGATGAGATAGATAGACACATATTTGAATGTCACAACTATTTGAGCAAAGGCCACCTAAATACCTATGTGTATTGTGTTCATTATATTCTTAAATTTCTGTAAATTCTGTAAATCTCTGTTGCTATATTTCATTTATATTCCTGAAAAAAAATCTTAACTGAATAAATGATATGCAATGAAAAGATTAGACATTCCAAGAAAACTAAACAAAAGGAATTGTAAATTTGCATCAGAAAATTATTAATTAAGAAAAATTTAATGCATCTTATAAATAGTGGCTTGAAAGTTGTAGCCTAAAGGACAAGCACCTTTCTGAATCAGGCTTATGTTTTATTCATGAAGTGTTGTGTGCTTTTACAAGCTGTTATGCTTTTCCACAGAGCTCATGTGACATAGATTCTCTTCCCTGAGAAAGCTCAGCACCCCACTGTGACTAGTTCACTTATTTCCAAGCTTATTATTCAGGTACTGCACCAGACACTGGAGTTATAAGAAATAAAAGAGAAATGTCATTAAAAAAGAAAAACACACACACACACACACACCACATGTACACACACAGTCACACACACATATGCCACAATGCATGTTTACATATGCATTCAGGCACAAAGGGGATTTCTCTCCTAAAAGAAGGGTTTTTCTTTAATTTGAATATTTGATGAAAGTAAGACACGTTTAGTCTGGATATTTGATGAAATTATGGAACATTACTGTTATAAGGGAAGAAACAGCAAAGCATGTTGTTACTTAGCTGGTCGTATCGGTATTTTCTCTCAGGACGCAGAATTACAGTACAATGGCTAATGTATTTCATTTGGAAAAAAAAAGCTTACTCAAGATGTAACTAAAAGTGTTGAAATGGGCTTATCAAAATAAAACAAAACAAACACTTTTTATGCTTATTTTTTTCATTTTGTTTTCATTGTGATATATTTAATAAATCAAATCCATATTGTTTCTATTGATGTCAAACAATGGAGGTTGTTTCCTCCTCCATTGCTTTTAATCAAACTTGATAGATAGGATAATACTATGAAAGAAACCTAGCCTTCAAAAATATGCAATATCTCAAAGTGTGCTATTTCATTTCTTCTCAATTTATTGGCAGATGAGATGCCAACCGCATATGACCTGTGGAAAGCTTCTGAGTGTCATAATACGGAACAAAATGGTCTCTTTCCATAACTCCCAAAGAGGAACAAACATCCTGTACAATTACATAATGGCACTGAAAAAATACAGAAAATAGAAAATAATAATTATAAGACTCTAAACAACAACAACAAAAAAGCTCAAATGGAAGCCACATAGAAAGTACTGGATTCATTTTCATTTAAAAAGTAAACATCATTTTTATACAACTGCAATAATGTGAGTAGCAAACAGACCTGAGATACCCTAAGCCAGTCATTGCCATAACAAAGGGCATGCTCATAAAATAGAAAGCTTCAAAATAATTGAACCAGTCACAGCAAAAAGACATAGCAGCACTGTAAGAATTTATTGTCTTCCTAAGAGATATTGTAGCATATGATAGCTACAAAGCTACCATATCCTGCATTTTTTCGGCATAAAGCTATCATATGCAAATTTGAAAGAGATACTCTATTAAGCAAAGATATTTGGGAGAATATTGTGTGACTTACTAGGCAAAAGATAAAATTTCAAAACACTCATATTTCCTGTTCACAAACCAATTTTAAATTATATTATGCAGTCAGCATATTTAAATAATGTAGTTAAACAAATTCTCTTACTTGTGGCTTTCTTTGATTACAGTTACTTAATTCCCTTTGGAGACATTTTAGGAACTTCCTATTTGTGTTTTGCAATACCTGATAATGTTTATATGAGCCTTTTTCCATTTAACTAGAAATCTAAATGAACTGTTGACAGATACATCAGAGTTTATATACATGGAGTGAGAGAGAGGAAAAAAAAACCCTGGAGAATTTAAGAAAAGGGAAACATGACAGAAAGAAATAAATTTACAGCTCAATACTTAAGGGAGAATTCAGAAGTGAAGTGCCCAGTTTAAATGGTGAACTCTTTAGGCCAGATATTCCATCTCAGGAATATGGAGAAAAGCATATTCTCAATGTTAATTCTGGTCAACATAGGGTAGTAAATAGATTCTGGTAGGAAATATCTGAAAATCAGAATATAATAGGAATAATTCTATTTCTTCTTCTAATTAAAATAACAGCCATCTCCTTTTTTTTTTTTTTTTTTTTTTTTTTTTTTTTTTTTTTTTTGGTAGCACTGTGGTTACAAAATACGGACCTCCCTGAAAGAGTAAATGATAATCAAGGTGAACAAGATCTTCAGAATTTGAACTGTTACAGATATGGGAAAATAAGATGGGAAAATAAGATTTTCCTCCAGATTATATTAAAGGCCACAAATACTTAATTTATTAGGAATTGAAACTCCTTGATTGAAAATTGATTGCAGGAAGGTATCAGAATTTGTTATGCTTATCAGAGTAAGTCAACCAAACAAAAAGTCCACGCAAATAATAAACATTTACTAAATATGATTTCATCAAAGAAAAATAACTTGCCTATTAATGCAGAAATTATTGGTTTATGTTAGAAAATAGAAGCTATGAAAAGATAAGCAAACAGGGGATTAATGTTGCAGAGAAAGGGAAAAAGACTTTAAACAACAACAAAAAAAAGACTTTAAAACAAACTTAAAGATACAGGTTCAATATTTGTGTTTAAAAATTTACTTTGTATGGCATAACTTCATATATTTTGTCATTATGTGTTCTCTTAATACTTTTTATTGTAGCTTTAAGAGATATGAGATAAACTATTGAAGCAAATTCAGAAAAGTTGTTTCTACCTAGAACAGCTCATTTTCACAGTCCTCAAGTCCACTAATTTATTGTTCATTTTTTTTTGTAAAAAATTATGTGAAATATTAATGTACAAATTAAGTGTAACCATATAATATGCCTGGAAAGTAATCTTGTCTGTTAGAATATATATAAAATTTATCCAATTTTGATCATTTGCATACAGACAGTTATTATGTTTCTGTTAATTGCAGGTTGGAACTTATTCAATCCCCCACTAAAACAAAATAACTGTTACAAGTGGATTGGGCAATATTTGCTACTAGTACAAAACAAACGAGAGAACAAACAGATATACATTGAATTAATAGGTGAATAAATAGATGAAATATTCATGTAAAATTCTGGATTTAGCAGGATCATATATTTCCCAGGCATCAAACTATGTAGATATCTTAATAGTACAATGAGTTTATATATACATATACATGCATATTTATTTATTTATGTTATATATGAGAAAAGCAATATCTGCTGCTTTTCACTCTATCTGGAATTTACAAACCCATAACTGAATACCAGTGAAAAATAATTGACAAAAATTATACAATGAAATATTAGAGTTCAGGTTTTGTATTTCAGTAAATCCTTAATGTTGTTTTATAGTTAAAATATCATGTTTTATAAAAGTTTAATCCTGAGTATAATTAGAGATAAAAAGGAAATTAAATGAAACATATAGACCCTTTCTTCATTAAAAACCCTCAAAACCCATTGAATGATTATTTCAGCGATTTAGGTTTTCTCCATTCTGAGAAGTATTTTGTAGTAGTGGGGCAAATAGTTTGTAACAAGGGGGCATTTTCGAAGAAGCTCTTCTAAAGAATATTTGTAAGAAAACAGGAAATGCCACACTGTATTTTTGAGGAATACATCAAGTACTCTTCTGAACTGTAAAACTACACAAATTACAAGTATAGCATTTCATCCTTCATTCATTTCAGTTAGAATTTGGAACTATCTGTCTCCCACGGAGGAAAAAAAGAGGAAAAATACAAACAAACAGAAGGAAAATCTGCCTTTTTAAATAATTAAAAATAATTAATTGAAATGTAAGTATTACCAGGATCACTATTTCATTCTGGATTTAAAGTAAAGACTGAATTCAAATTCCTGCTTACTGAAGAGGTAAGAGTTTTATTGGTTAACCTGCTTTCAAGCTAGGGGTATTTGGATAACTAGCATCTTTAAATACTAATTATTGAGTGATACTCTAAACATGTTCTAAAAAGATGAAAGAAAAGATTCATTTGAAAAGCCTGATAAGAATCAAAGAAACATCATATTACAAATTCATATGTTTTTACATACCTAAGAGAAGGGAATTGTGACACATACTGTTTTAGTAAAGCAGATATTTTCTCCAGTAAGAATTGTATTATTAGTTTGACCTTTTTCTGCCACAGTGGATTCCTAAATGGACATCAGTTTAAATTTCTATCTGCTGGTTTAGAAGAAGCATCAAATTATGCAGTCCTCAGTGTATTCTTTTCTTTTCATTAGATATGAAGTGATCAAATGTAGACTTTGTTTACTGCAATCAGTCAGCAGTTCACATTTGCTTTTTATGCAATGGAAACTGAGTTAATATGTCTCATATCCTCTTTTCCAACAACTATTGCGTATGTTCAAAATGTTACTCTTGAATAACTTCCATATTGAGAATATGGACTGCAATCTGACAGCTTTTTTAACTAGACACACTTGGAGTTCTGCTGGAAATCTCATTTGTAAATGGTACTTTAATGAGAGACTTGCAGTCCAGCTTTGGGGATATTTTTCTGTAAGTTTAATTTTAAAAGGTTGACTGAGGAGGAGGATTTGTAGGAGGAAGATTTTGGAGGAAGAGTTACAGTTAATGTGCTTGAAAAAGACTTTTCTTTAGCTTTTGCTATTTTACAACTGGTATGGAACTGATTTTTTTATGTATATTTCAGACAAAATGTATGTAAGTATCTCTTTGGGAATACTTGACCTGTATTTTCGCTTCTGTAACTGATATATTGTTTCCCAGTAGGCAAATAAAATATTTGTCTGTATGAGAGGAAAAGGAAGTTAATATTTTTTTTTTCTTTTTCTTCTTTAAGTAAATTCAAAGTAGCTAAATTAATTAGGGAACACTGCTTGGTTGATCTGTTGTAGAAAAATAGTCACTGAGTGAGGTTCACTCAGTGCCTTCTTCTTTACGGTCTAAACTAAGCTCTTTTACACAAGAAGCTCTATCAAGGTCAATGGTTTTCTGCAAAACAATCTTACAATATGTACCCTTTAGAATTCAGTTGTGACAAACTATTCTAGGAAAGTATAAAGCAAAAAGACAGTACAAGAAGTCTTGTGATCTCTTCTTTCCACTATGCTATTCAAATACACTACAATAATAATATAGCATTATTTTAAGGAACAACACTCCTCCAGTTACTAGTTGCTTAGCAATTTGGAATAAATCCCACTGTAAAACCAGCCATGGTAGTGCCTGGAACCAATAGCAAAACCCACTCTAGGTTTCTTCTGAAGCTCTACCCCTCTAGATTATTCAGAAAAATGAGATAGGAAGAAGCAGGTTTCTGAAAGCAAGGGAATTATATTATTCATGATCTTGGCTCACTTTAAGGGCATATTAACTTTAAGGGCATATAACACTTAAGTAAGAAACATCTACATATGATTTACTCTCAGGTCAATAGCAGTAGCGGCTCACAGAATGCAACACATCAATTGCAAGCAAGATATTTTCTTCTATGGGGCTTATAGCCATTTGTGATACATGATAGCATGTCACAAATGGACAAATTTACTACATCTATTAATTATTCATTAGATTACAATAAGCTACTTATCAGAGACATGCAATAGAAAGTATAACAAAGTTAAGACAAAAAAAAATCAATAAGTACTTTACACATTAAAAAGTGGAACTGCAAAGTCTTTGCAAATTTACAACTTAAAACCTTTTGTTCAGAAATTCTGTTATTTTGAATACTTGTAAATGTTCTGAACTGGGAAAATAGATTGTGCCATTATTATGTACAAATATTCAAGAATATCTCATGCCTCTTTAGAAAAAAGAAAAGTTATTGAAAAGTAAGATAAAAAGATTTCCGTATTAATATGCCATTTTATTCTAGATGAAGGCTTATGTGCATAAAAGTGATTTCTGCTCACCTTCACTGAGCAACTTCATGAATGTAGTACATTTACATGCACCCAAAATGTCACATCAGCAGTTTGGAAACAATTACTCTTTATGTTTTATACAGGTATATTTATTTACTAAACTAAATTCCTTGAACAATTTTCATTAACAGTGGAGTTTTGGAAAAGGTTAAGATTGTGATACAAGACTTTTGTTCAAAATTCTTCTGTACAGGATCTTAAAGAATAACAAAAGTCCCAAGCTAAAGGACTGAGCTAAAAGGTGATAATGAAGTGCATAAACTACAGAGGAGACAGCTCTCAGTACATAGTAGAGCTGGAAAAGATTTTGTCTTTTTTGGCATCTGATCTGGAACAAATGACCTCTGTGATCAGCTTCTTCCCTCAGGGAAAGTGAAGATTCACATTAAAGTTCTTTATATGGTTGTCATCACCACATTATTCAGGTACTTCTTCTTAAAAAAGGTCAAAATTTTCTTTTCCCTAGACAAGTAAGAATGTTTATTGTACCTCTTAAGCACAGAAATAATGCCACAGTTTCAGAGGCCAAATGTGAAATTTTTTCCACTTCACAACTTGAAAAAGTACATCTTTTGAAAACAGAATTTAGTGCTAACCCTTTCTGGCTTGTATTAAAATGTCCAGCTTCTAAATTCTTCCTTTAACTGCATGTAGAATGGTAATTTTATCATTCACTCTGCTAAATACTTTGTTTATATTCATTCATCTTTTGCTGTAAATTCTCTTCCCTACTATCACTAATAGAAAGTAATTACTATCACTATGAGATATAATCTCTCGTCTTTCTTACAAGCTGTGTAAGCATAAATTCGCATAGTGCAAGCAGATATTCAGAAACACTTCTTATGTCATCATCTATTTAAAAAAGAATTAATGAGGTAGATACTATCTCTTTTTAGTGAGAAATTACCGGCAAACTTATTTTACTTACCTTAGAAAATTTCACTTTAAAATCCTGAGATCCTTGATACAATTTCTTTTCAGAATTTATACTTTTATTTCCACTTCAGTTGTGCAGAGATTTCTATCTTCCTTCCATACAGCCATTTAAATTTTGTAATTTTGATTCTTAACCTTTTTACTAAGAAAGTTAACATTCATATTCAAGAATATGAGCAACATTTATAGTCTTGCAATTTTTTTTTGTGAATTGTATTATTCTCAAACTGTATGACTTAGTGAGTCTTATCACTAAGTACTGCAACATCTGAGAACATTCCATATTTATCACATTCACAATACAAATGATCAGAAAATCTAGAGCTCACATAAAATATGATCAAGCAGGTTTTTAAGAGGTATCAATCCATCTCTCTTCACATGTTTGAAAAATTTTGATGGATCACCATGTTCTTGAAAATTCCTAGTGATGGAAAATCTATAATATATGTACATCTGTTTCAGGGTTTAAACAATTTAAATCCTTTTAAATTTAACTCTATTACTTCCAGATCACTCCACTGTGAACATGCAAAACAGTTTGTTTTACTTCTAGTCTTTGCAACCGTATTTTCATCCATGATGAAAATGACTATAGTGTCTCTCCTTAGGTTGCAATTTTTTCTCTATCAAAAAAAAAATCCAAATGTATTCAGATGACTCTGAAGATCAGGTCAGATTTTTTTCTTTTTTTACTCTGGACTATTCCCAGCTGATCCACACAATATAGACACAGTACACACTGAGGTTTAACCTATTCTGAGTTCAGAAAATACATTTCTTTTACAGATGCTACATTATTGTTTATCTCAGCAAAATATATATGTTTATCTATATACATATATATATACTTTTTTTTTCAGAAAAGCAGAATAGTTCAACAGCACTTGACTTTGTAGTATAATCTCCAATTCCTACTCTGGAGAATTCCAGTCTATCTTCATCTTGTTCTTCCTTTTTGTAGATTGTTTGTTCTCATCTAAGTGTAAAATTTTGTCTTTGTTAAACCAAGTTTCTTTTCTTATATCAGATCATTGCAATTCTAATCCAGTCCTCCTGCAATTGTGTCTTCCCCAGTGTGGCACCATTTCAAATCACTATATTAAATCACTGTTCCAACATCCAACTTGTTATTAAAGTACTGGATACTATTGAATAGTACTGGACAGAACCCCAGGGAACAGAATTGCCATAAGTATTTCCAGTTTGAAAGCTTCTGAGTGCAGTTTTGCATCCATCCACTGTAGATTAATTGTGTAGTTTGGTCAGAGCTCACTTGGGGGAATTTTTAAGGTACTATGAATGTGAATCAAATTAACAATAAAGGTTTTGTAGGTGGAAATTGCATTGATTTTTTTTCTAGTCTGTCAGTGACTGGTCACAGGAATTCTAATCTATCATTTTTTTTCTGTGTATATTTTCTCTTTTTGCCCAATCAGTTAGATTACAGATTTTGAAATTATATAATCCCAAACTGTTTTTTTTTTTCATTCACATAAAATGTTCTTCTGGTATAAGACTATGAATATATTTTTTCCACTTTTTCCACTTTCACTTCCCCCTTAAATATCTGTGTTTCCATAGATAAAATATATAGACACAGATAAAATATAGATAAACTTTTGTGGCAAAATTAGAAGTGCCAATTTAAGAGGAAAATAAGAGGAAATATGATGAAGGAAGGACAGCATCAGAAGGATCTTATTTTGATGACGACAGGAACAGCCTTAGCTCATCCCAAATGTTTTGCCAAGAGCAAACTTCACTCTATGCTCTTGCATACAGTTAATGCAGCCATTAGACAGCTTAGTAGTTGATGGAGCTCAATTCATGAACTGAAATGGGCAGATGTTCTGCATTTGCTCTTTATCTATTTTCATGGATTTACACTTTTACATATTTTATGCTTTCAATAAATAGTTTTGATTGCAAGTATCTTGTCCTGTGAGACAGAAAAACAAAGTTGAAAATTATTTCTAGAGCTTTGCACAGTTTTGAGCAGTCTTTTAATCATATAAAAGTGATAATAAAGTAGTCAATAGGACACACATATGTAAATTACAACAGCATGCAGAAGCACGTCTAAAATGACATTTCCTTATACACAGCTGTGGATAAACAAGATATATTTTTGAAGACTCTTTTCATGTATACTT
The DNA here is from genome assembly GCF_059628265.1 of Tinamus guttatus. Taxonomy (NCBI): domain Eukaryota; kingdom Metazoa; phylum Chordata; class Aves; order Tinamiformes; family Tinamidae; genus Tinamus; species Tinamus guttatus. The sequence goes on from NW_028288936.1 coordinate 150,927, forward strand.
CCCTCTAACACTTTTGCGCTCCAGGCATCTCATTTCTTTTGCTTTCCTGTGCTTAACTCTCTGATAACAGAGGTATTTTATAGTCATCTATAACAGGACTGCAAAATTGTAGAATCTGTAATCGACAAAAAGCATTTTGGGCTTTTCTCTGTAAGAACATCATACTATAGAAAGGACAGCAAAGAACATACTGTCATCTTTGGAGTCAGCTTCTCTTGTTCTCACCTTATCAAACCACAGTCCACAATCACTGTATGTCTTCTAAATATATAATTAAAAATAATCTTCTAACAACAACTTGATAGTAGGGATATGGTTTTATCTAGCATGGAGGACTGCCTAGAATCCCAAAAAAACAGTGATTGTAATTCAAGAATAAAGTAAGTTTCAAGTCATCTTAGTTGTGGTGTTCTCTCCTCAAAGTACAGGTGTGCAAATCAACACTTTTTTTTTTATTTACCCATCAGACTAGATGATCTCCAGAAGGCCCTTCCAACCTTAACAATTCTGTAATTCTGTGATTATCTATACTATGTCTTTAGTGTACTCATTACCTATCAAGTGAAAATAATATCAGTGTATCAGTTATTTCTGGAAAGTACCTTCCTGTACATGCTTCTAAGGCATGTGAATCTTCAAGAATATGACAATGTATTTTTTTCAGCAGAAAAAGTATGGATTTCATAGGGGGAATCTCAGATCCTTTAAAGTCTTTTTGTATATCTCTCACACTCGACATCCTGCTGAGAGATCGCTGCTACCTTACGTACAGAGCAACAGCAGAGCAACAAAATCAAAAGTTTTTGTGGTGATGGGAGATGGTAGAAAACCAAATGCTTGCTCCTCAGCACGTGTCTGAGTATGGTATAAATTTGTGAATAGCACTGTTAAAATGAAGTTCACCTGTTCTGAACTGGAAACCTGACCATCTCCCTAATTTAAACCATTATTTGCACTTCTGCTATTTTTTGTTCTTAATTCAGCATTTCTGGGTCTTCTGCTTCCTAGCTAATGTGAAGTTATCCCTCTATCAATAGCAAATCATTTTTATTCTTTATCTTTGTCTTTGTTGGGACATTTATACTTCAGATACGTATTCTTAGTACAGTTTATGCAATTTTGGAATGGATGTCTGACCCACTTCCACAGCAGTAGCAAATAAAAAGATTCCTAGCAGTTTCCTGTATCCAATTTACTGTTTGGCTTTTTGATGTGGTATATGTTTTATGGACATTGCCCTCTTGTTTGGCTCTGCATGTAATATTCCTGTATCTTAAGGTGTAGTTTTCATAGACACTGCAATTTCCACGCCATTTTGTAGATATTATTTTACAGATAGGAACCCTGCTCTAGTCAGGAGCTTCTTTGTTCACTTCTGTTGATTCCTACATACGAAACTATCTTCCAGGGCACCATTCAATCCTTTCCCAAAGTGAGTGTCTTGACATTGGTTTATTTATTCACTTATTTTGTTGTATGGGAAGGAATAGTTTTATATTCCCAGTGACCCTCTTAAAAAATCAGAACCTTTTATTATGAGAGGTTTTGCTATTGACAAGCACTCTTGCAAAATTCACGCTTTGGGTACTTCTGTCATGACTTTTGCTTCCTGGCTTTCTGTGGGACTCCTGCTATGTAGTGTTACCTACATAAGCTGTTTCTGCTGCTTTCAGTAGAAGTTGGACGTGTAGTAGAAGTGTATGTGTTGCTGTATCATTAACTTGGAAGTATTCCTCAGTGTCTGCACTGTAAAGAAAAGCAGACTAATCCCCAGCTGTGCTGTCAAAAACATCTGTGTTTTCTGGACTGAATAAATTGTCTGTCTATTGCCTACTTGGTAGGAGAACAGTCTGAAGCTGGTCTGGAAATATTAGTGCCATCCTACAGTAGCATCTATTCTGTATTACTGTTCAGAATCAATTGCCTTGCAGAGTCGTCTCCTGAAGGAAAAGTGAAGTCCTAAAGCTACAAAAATACAAAAACAAACAAACAAACAAAAACCTAGCTTGTTTTTATGGAACACAGTAGAATATAAGGTTGATTAATGCCATTTCCACACTGTACAGCAATGCTTTTTATTTGTCAGGTTATTTTCTGCCAAATATAAGTGTATAAGTACTTATGAATATATTTTATATATACTTATGAACATATATATATATATACTTATGAACATATTTTAGTAGTTTGATTTCACTAATAGGATCTATAAAGATCTTCTGAAGCAAATATACATTTCATCTTTTGCTTTTCCATCTTTTGAAGCTACTAGCTCTCTTTTCCTTACAAAATTCATACTACGACTTCAACATATAATTCTCTAACTCTGCTTATACTCGTTAGAAGTAGTAATCAATCAGGAAAGAAAAAGAACAATTAGTTTCAAAATACAGAATATTTTAAAAGGCATTAAGATATCCATACATAAGTGTGGCTAACCGAAAGAAAAAAAAAAAAAAAGGCAAAAGGAGTTGTGCATGGGAGAGCTATGGTCTTAAGCAAGATACACAAAAAGGTCAGATCTTGTGTTGGACTAACAGTGCGCAGAGTAAGTCCGCAGCACAGGTCAGCATAGCTAGTCATTGGGCAGGGCGTTGCATGCAGCTAACTAGTAGGCGCTGAGCTGGGGAATAACTTAAATTCTTGCCTGCCCTAGAGAATATTTCATGCTTAAGGGAGGCATCTCGGAGCCAGAATTACTTCTGGGCACCAGAAGTGCATGTGTAATTCTAGACATTCATTGCCAAAAAAAAATAAAAAATAAAAAAAATAAAAAAAAACCCCTAAACTCTATTGTCATCTTGACAGACTAAATTCTAACCAATATTAATGAATTATTTTACCCATATTTCTTTTCAAAGACATTTCCCTGAAACTAGAAAAAAAAAAAGAAAGAAAAAAGGTGAGGACTTAGTGAGTCTATGGTGTTGTGAGTGAATAAGAAATACATTTATTTGTTTTATAAATTTAAAATAAAAAGAAGGATTTTTTTAAAAATGTGAAGAGTCTATTTTATATCACTTAAACATGAGAGTCGTTGCAAAAATGAATTGTGTGGACTGGGGCTGCAAGGTACATAGCACATTCCTACTTAGAAAACCAGATGTCATTATTACTTCTGCTGCTCTCAGAATGATTTGTTTATACCTGTTCATCATTCACAAATCAGCCCTCCTTTTATATTGTTCATCAGTATAATTGGGCATACAATTTAGGTAAATATTTTCACTATGCATTCCTGCTGTATTTCTAATCTGTAGAGCGGGTTATGCAATGTGTTATGCAAAAGATATGTTGCTCACAGCCCTGTTAGAAGCTTTTGCATTGTCAAGCTGCTCAAGCACCAGGTGTGAAAACACCAATAGATAATTGTATGTGTTCAGATTTATGTAATTTCTGGGCTTTCTGAAAATTCCTATAGTTCTGGTCATCTGCATCAATCATAGCTAACAAGCGACAACATCCTACCAAAATCATGTCTATAATTTTACTTTGTTTATTTTATTTGTTTATTTTTGCTTCTTTCGAGGAATTCTTAGTCATGCCTAACCATAAACTTTGAGCACTTCTGCTGCAAAGAAAAAATAAACAACATCTTGTTTTATTCTTGCAGGGTCATCAAAACCCTTGTACTACTGAACCCTTAAGAAAAAATGACCAAACACTACCTTTTTCATGACATTTTCTCAAAGATGGTGTAGCTTAATTAAATAAGCTTCCACTTAGTGATATGCAATTTATTAGATATTCTTTATATTTATTTGATTGATCCTCTTTTACTAAAGAATATGGATGTAAATGATAAATATAAAAGATTTATGTCATCCTGCAGGAAAAATGTCAGATTTAAACACATATAATCAAATTTTTGCGGTCCTCTGACTTCTCCTTCTAAAATGTTTCCACTTGTTAGCAGACAAATTTCTAAAAGATGATAGGAAAGTATATTGGAATTCAGAAAAGACACAATTAGCAGTAGCACCATATCTATACGGATGGTGTGTATCTAACAGAATTTGTGCTAACAAAGGATAGTTGCAACCACAAAAATCTACCATGAGTAACAAAGTCCCCGTGCAAATAACAATACAATTTTCATTCAGAATATAAAATAGTAGAATTTCTTTGAGCCAGTAACATATGATGAGTGCTGTAGCCCAGCAGGGCTGCTGCAGCCCATCCTCACTTACCACTCTAGGGTTCACAGCACAGTGTGGGTCCAGAGCACAGAAACTGAATTCCTCTGGATGATGCTGAAATGGAAGATTGATTCCTGGAGCTTATCAAACACACACCAACTGCTAACAAACGCTTGTTTCACAAGACCAAAACAAAGCGTTTGAAGCAAACCTCTCCAACACAGATAATGTAAATACCAGCTCCTTGGTGCCAGTTGCTTTCCTGCTACATCTGATTTTCTATTGTGCTCCCTGGTTTCTGAAGTAGAAATAGAGGCAATCAAACAAAAGCATATTCAGTAGCCATTTTAATATCTCAAATTAAACCTTTATTTTTATTATTATTGTCATATTTTAGTTAATTGTGGATTCTTCTTCGAAAATTGTGTTACTAAGCAACCCTGTTTCCTCTGGAGTTAATTGTTGATCATGATGGTATTAAAAACTTACAGACGATTGCCTTAACATTCTGGAACAAAAATATCTTTTATGTGTGTATGTAAAGTATCCTGTGCAACAATGGTGTCATATGAACAGCTGATAACTCATTCGCTACTGTGTCTCAGATTACAGATAAGCATTTTTCTCAAAAGGCTATTTTAAAATAGAGAAGAAAATTAAGATGTTCAAAACAATCAATGAGAGTTTTTACTTTTTAAATAGGATCTAGTGATTCACCTGAGTTTCTATACTACAGGAAGTCCTGACAAACCAATATATATTTGCATTTCAGATTAGAAAAAGAAGAACAAATATTAAAGCCTGTTGCTTTTCCAGGAATTCTGGAAGGAAAATCCTAGCTGAGGAAAAAAAAAAAAAAAAAAAAAAAAAAAAAAAAAAAAAAAAACTGTTCTTTTGCAATACTAAGCTTCTTCATTCTGATAAACTTTTAATATGCTCATAACATAATAACATCAATTTTATTTAACATATATATTTGCCCTCTGGGGCCAGAACAGGGTGCAAACAGCTTTGGGAGCTCATTAAGCAATAGGAGGTCTCACAGAGTAAGGGAAAAAATCACAGAATGGTTGAGGCTGGAAAGGACATCTGTAGATCATCTAATCCAACGCCTCGGCTCCAGCAGGGACACCTAGAGCACATGGTACAGGGTTGTATCTAGGCACGTTTTGAAGATCTCCAGAGAAGGAGACTCCACAGCCTCTCTGGGCAGCCTGTTCCAGGGCTCTGTCACCTTCACGGGAAAGACGTTCTGCTTCATATGGAGGTGGAACTTCCTGTATTTCAACTTACACCCGTTACCCCTTGTCCTGTCACCAGCCACCATGGAGAAGAGCCTGGCCCCATCCTCCCTAAAATCACTCCTCAGGTTCTTGAACATGTTAATCAAATCTCCTCTCAGCCTTCTTTTATCCAGACTAACCAGGCCCAGCTCACTTAGTCTGTTCTCATACGACAGATGCTCCAGCCCCTTAATCATCTTCATGGCTCTCCACTGGACCCTCTCTAGAAGCTCGAAGTCCTTCTTGTATTGGGGAGCTGAGAACTGCTCACAGTGCTCCAGATGTGGCCTCACCAGAGCGGAGGAGAGGGGCAGGATCACGTCCCTCCACCTGCTGGCAACGCTCCTCCTGATGCAGGCCAGGATCCCATTGGCCTTCTTGGCCACAAGGGCACATTGCTGCCTCATGGTTAACTTCTTGTCAACCAGGACTCCCAAATCCTTCCCTGCAGAGCTGCTTTGCAGCAGGTCAAACCCTAGTCTGTACTGGTGACTGGGGTTATTCCTGCCCAGGTGCAGGACCCTGCACCTGTCCTTTTTGAACCTCATAAAGTTCCTCTCTGCCCAGCTCTCCATCCTGTCTGCAGCGCAGCCCTCTGGAGTGTTGGCCACTCCTCCCCATTTGGTATCATCAGCAAACTTGCTCATGGTGCACTCTGTGCCCTCATCCAAGTCACTGATGAACAAGTCGAAGAGCACCAGGCCCAATAAAGACCCCTGCGGGACACCACTGGCCACAGGCCTCCAAGCAAACTCAGCCCCATTTATCACCACCCTAAATTATCATTTTGAAAGAGTCTAGTATTGCCATTTATTTGCTGTATTCTGACATTGATTCTGAACACATGGTTCACTGATTGCCCATTAATTACATGTCATTTATAAAACAGTAAAGCACTTTGATCCTGATCTGATTTAAAAGAGGTGAGTGGAGCAATGTTTCTCTATGACAACAGGGAGGTAGCTTCCTGGGTTTTTACAGGAGCTTAGCTCAAGTGTGAGTGGAAGAAAGCATAGAGGAGGGAGTTTGTTTATAAATTTAACCAGGAGGTGATAAATGTTGACATGATGAGGCACACAGATGACCTTCTATCACTTTGTGACAGATTATGGATAGGAAAAGGGCCACAAAAATAAACAAGAATAACTTATACTGGGTATGATAAAAGAATGTTAGCCAGTAGAGAGACAGAGATATTTATAGTCCAACATTTGCAGTTTATGAAAGCCACTTCTGCTATTTTAGGCATTGAGTACAAAACTGAAATGAATAAAATGAAAATTTTTCAGTTTCATTTCATTTCTTCATTCACTCAAAGACATATTTTTCTGAGAAAGCAGTTCATTGTTGAATACCTAATCCACTGTAATATTGTCATAGGATTTGTTTTGGATGTGGTTTAACAATTTTCATGTGTGTAGTGGATTTTTCTTCTTTTTCTATTTACCTGTATTACGTATAAACCTAATATCTTTCCTCCTAAATTCTAACTCTGCATATCACTGTATACTCGATTGCCTATTAATTAGTTTCAACGTTTAGATAGCTAGCAATCCCTGAAGTTTGCGCTGAGATCTTTCTCACAGGTTCTTACATTCTAATACTGTAGCAGTTCCAATTTTCTACTTTCGATTTCACCTTGGCATATCGAAATGCATACATTTTCTCTCTATACTTGTCATTTTTTCAGTGCATACTGAGGAATATTAAAAATTGGATTCCAGTAAAACCATGTTGCTTTAACTCACAAAACTATATTCCAAAATCTAAACTTACTAGAAATTCCCTGAAGATGGCTTTCCATTCTGTAATTACCATGCAATTCTCTGTACCTGTTGGTTGAAAAATCAATCCCAATTATAATAAGCAGTTGAGGAAAGTTATCCCTTATAATTCCTCTGTTGGCTAATGTGATAACAAAATCACTAGAGTTGCATTTTATGAGGGAGAAATTTTCCTTTGTATCCATTTGTCTACCTTTCACCAAGTTCAGACCTGTCGAAAATGTCCTGAACCTCTTTTCAAGACAATGCTGAAGCCAAGATTTTGATTTTTATGACAGTCTCCATCCAAATATCAAATTTACATGTAACCCTCTAAATTGTATTTTTCCTATATCTTAGAACTGATGAGTGTTTCCTTGTCTATGTGATCTATTGAATTTCTAAATCAGTCACTAACTTCCTACCTGATTTCAGGCCTTCTCCCGTACAATGCATAGAACTATAACCAGTAATAATAGAAAAGGATCTAAAAGCAGTTTTGAGATACTAAAAATTAAACCAAAACAAAAAACCCTCTGTAATATCAGAATATAGTCAAAGATATTCACTAACAATATTTCATGTTATATATAGGCCCAAATTCCCTGGAATCTTTGGGTTCAGATAGGCCTTCTCCTACCTTGTTGTCATGCACTTTGGAGCTAACTTTGAAATTCATCGTGACATCTCACACCATGTTTTGTTTCCCGTGATGGCACTTGCAGTCTCAAGACAGGAGGGGTGCTGTGAGAGAATTGCTCGAGAAAGGGGAGTGTAGAGAAAAACTAGGGCCTAACAGAAGTTATGGCATTACAGAGGCTTGCTTGAGGTAAGAGAGTTACCACTTCCAGGATGGTTGGTATGTGTGGAATCTAATTCTCCACGATTCAGTTGGCAACACAATCTGCCCTCCTAGCACATACTAATAACAGTAAATGAAGAGTGGGGCAGAACGGAGAAACCATGGCCAAACTTTGTTGGCTTCCCTGCAGAGGGGATAATCTGATGGTGCCGTACAGACAATGAGTGAATGGAGGGTGGAGTGGAGTGAAGACACCGCGGCAAAATTCTGTTGTACTCCCTGCAGAGGAGGCAATTTGGTTGTATCACACAGCTGATACATAGTGTGATGTCTGGTGCTGGGACAACAATGGTGGCAGATCAGTTCCTTCTGACAGGCTTTGCTCAAACTTCTCCTCCTTCTAATCTCATTACAACACCAATACATAACCCCATCTCATGAGCATGCTCTCTAGATTTTCGATTAACTCAGGAGACTTTTTTAGATCAATGAATAATGAAAGTAAATATGACTGGAGTCACTCAAGCTCCACCTAAATATAAAAGAAAATATATAAAAGCAAACTAAGGAGGGATATGGTAGGAATGAAGAATGGGGTAAGAACGAGAAAGGAAGAATGGGGTGAGAGCAAGGAAGGAAGCATGGGATGGTAAGAATGGAGGAAGAGGAACTAAGGAAGAAGGAAGAAGAGAGAGGGAAGATTCCATCGTAACTTCTGGATCAGTCGACAGGCTGAATCCCTTTCCTCCCCTCGGGTCAGGACACTGCCTGAGGAGACTCTTCAAGATTGAGAGCCCTCTCCCATCTTCTGGGTGAGTGATGATTGCGCATTTGTACACTAGGCACTAGCTAAGAACCCCACACTCTAGTAGAGAATTTCCTATACTGACATCCGAAACCCGTTTTCCAAATGTTGCATTTGAATAAATTGTGCTATTCGTGAACCCGACCACTTGTTTGGAAGGCGATCGGACCGAAGGTCAGCAGACTGTGGGTGAATCCGATACTGCCAGAGTTGGGCGTATAGCTAACACTGTATTTGGTGTCCGTATTAAGAGATGAGTCCCTGTAACCTTTGAGGACTGGCTGGAACACAAGGGGATTCACCTCTTGTCAAATTTGCTCCACCATCAAACTGCAACAGCAAACTGCAACTGTCCTCTTCAATTACCTTTGAATTATCAGTTTGTAACGGGCCCCAGCACTACAGACTCAATGCATGTTTTGGTTGAGGAACTACTCATATGCTAACTTTATTATTAGGAAGTGTGTACTATGGAGAGTATAAATCTTTTTACAGTGTCATCTGAAAATAATGCAGTAATCTGGTTTGCTTGTTTCATATGACTGAGCAGCGTTGTGCTTCATGGCACATCTAAGGAAGGAATCAGATCTCTTTCCTGCCTTTTTAAAGACTCTTTGATTAATTGTCTTAAAAAGCACATGCTGAAAAGACAATACTTAGTCTCTACATGACACAGCTGGAGACACAGTGTAAAGCATAACTTTCTTCTAAATTTATAAAAAATCTTCTTCTGAGGAGCTTCTTTAAAATAGTGCCAATTTCCGTATCTTTAATTGTGAAACTGAGAACAAGTTTTTTAAATTGAATTTTAATCTGTTGTCCCACTGGCTCTTCATCACTTTGTCTTTGGGACACTTCTCAAAGTCTTAAACACACAATTACAGTTCTTCCCAGCCAGGGCATGATTATAAATGTGAGAATTTCATAACTAAAGGTATTCTTATATAAATATGTTTCTTACTCCAAATATGTGCTATGTTGGTTATGTGTTCTGTTTGTGCATTGAAACAGTTAACTGCTTCTGCAGAGTCCCTGAATTACATATTTTTCATTGTAGCAGGTAGTGAGAAAGACAGGTTAAAAAAAAGTTATTTCTTAAGGTACTTCCTCACTATTTCATTTTCTGTGTAGTTTGACAAGGTTTCATGTTCATTTGCTTATCTGAATATATATCAGAATTTCCCTGGCACGGAAGATGTGCAGAATACTAAACACTACATGCTGTTCAGATATTTGATGTGCTTTTTAGTCTTTTCTTGAAAAGTTTTAGCTGTCAGGAATGCTGTCTGTTTTATTTCATTAGTTTTCTGTTCTTTGTCTCCACAGCCAACTGATAGATTAATAGATGTCGATTTAGATCTATAATTTCTTTCTATATTGCATTACAATACAGGAGATAAAATTCAGTTGAAAAACTTACTATGCAATATAGTCCATCAGACTCTTGTCATGGAAGGTGATAATTTTTTTGACATATTTTATGCTGTAATACCCTCTTCTTGGTAACATTCCACAAGCAAGTTTTTATTTTGAAATTTATTTTATATATTCTTAAATTATTGTTTTTTATTTATTAAATGAAATATTTGGATCAATCAAAAGTGAATTTGATGTCAACACATCTGGAACAATTTAGAATTTCAGAATTTTCCATAAATCTGGCATTCCAAAGGCAAAAACAATTTAGCGGTTTTATTTGAATTATATATATTATGTGAGTTATTTTAATTGTCGTCAGGCACTGGAACAGGCTGCCCAGGGAAGTGCCTGAAGTCACTGTCCCTGGCAGTGTCCAAGGAACATATTACTGTTGCCATCAGGTCGAGAGAGGTGATCCTGCCCCCTTTCCTCAGCTCTGGTGAGGCTGCACTTGGGAGTACTGTGCAGTTCTGGGCTCCCCAGGACAAGAGGGACGTGGAGCTTCTAGAGAGGGTCCAATATAGAGCCACAAAGATCATTAAGGGACTGGAGCATCTACCGTATGAGGAAAGACTAAGCGAGCTGGGCCTGTTTAGCCTAGAGAAGAGAAGATTCAGAGGAGATCTGATCAACATGTTTAAATACCTGAGGGGAGAATGAAGAGAGGATGTGGCCAAACTCTTCTCTGTGGTGGCCAGTGACAGGACAAGGGGTAATGGGTATAAGTTGAAACACAGCAAGCTCTACCTCCATGTGAGGAAGAACTTCTTTCCTGTGAAGGTGACAGAGCACTGGAACAGGCTGCCCAGAGAGGTTGTGGAGTCTCCTTCTCTGGAGATCTTCAAAACATGCCTGGATGCAACCTTGTACCATGTGCTCTAGGTGTCCTTACTAGTGCAGCGGGATTGCAGTAGATGATCTCTAGAGGTCCCTTCCAGCCTCAACCATTCTGTGATTCTGTGATTCTGTAACATATAGATGAGGCACTTAGCAGGCATGATGTTGAAGGGCTTACAGTTGGTCTCAATGATCTTGAAGGTCTTTTCCAACCATTATGATTCTATGATTCTACATAACGAATCATAATGAATAGCAATTTATGAATAACGCATCTCTACTCATATCTCAACTGACCTTTAAAAGTCACAAAAATAACGGGAAGTGCAGCATATTTACTTAGTAGAGTATACACAGATGAGATCTTAAAATATATTGATTTGATTATTCTGTAGAAAGATGTCCATCTGCTTCGGTTTATCATATGTTTCAATTATTTTGATCCTCAGTCTCAGTTACATTATGTGAAGCTCACAACATTTCTCTGATTATAAAGAGATTGAATCAATTGAAATTGTTTGGCTGACATTAATCACGTTAGTTTTGAAAAAAAAAATCATTCAAGAAAGTAGGTAGGTAAATTTTATTATATATATTATACATCATCAATTTTATATTTCTCTAGTTACTACTCGTGTAAATACTATCCGTGAAACTTTATCACTGTAAAGGACTTTATTTTGCACTGGAGCTTCACAGTTTTTCAAGAAAACCAAACCGCTATTTCCCTTTTAAAGTATTTACAAAGATTGGAAGGGTTTTTCTTTGTGCTCCCAGTCTTCTTCACCTCTCCCCAGAAGAGAGGTGATTTCTGCAAAGTCTGCTGATACATTTTGGAGGATGCAGTTCAAATGCTACAGCTTTCCCATCTCTTTGAACTTTTCCACGTTTTAAATATCATCTGCTCCACTGCCTCAAGTGTAGATATGCAGTATTTGTGAAATTGATAGCTTGTTAACTCCCAGTTTTTGCAGTCATGTCAGTACTTCCAGGTTTTCTGTGGCTAGTGTTGATTCATTACAGTTATGGCTCACATTGCCCGTTTTCCTCTATCTTTCCCTCTTCAGTAATTTCAATTCAATCGATCTAATGCAGAAGCTTTAGTTAAGGTAGGAGAAGGTGGTATTTCTTCATTATTCATATTTTGTATTTCAAAGTGATTTATATGCAAAGAATTCAGTCTAAAGTCACATGGAGTCACATGGTAATTAGAAGAGAAATCACTTCCCCTAAGTCTTAAACAAGTGGGTATTTAAATTAAATCATTAAATCCTCTTTTTTTTTTTTTTTTTTCTGCTCAAGGGTCTATACTAAAACTAGACTGTATAGACATGTACTGCAGACCAGCCATTGCTGGTAGAAATGTCTCTATCATTAATTTTGAGTAATCATAATTTGTCCCTGGAGTGTTTATAGTAGGATTACAGAGAAAATCCAGTAAACAGGATGTAATTGCATGTGTCTACTGTGTTTGTTTACAGTCACCCACAGCTGAAAAAATAGGGATATCTTTATTATCTTTGGCAACATCAGAAAATATTTTTATACACCTTAAAAGTTAAACACTTTTATCACATTTAAACAGTCACATTTGTATATTACAAAGTCTTTCAGCAATGAAAATAATTTTATTTTTAAAAAGTGGAATATTTATGTTTCCTTTAAGGAAAAATGAGGACTGCAAAATTTTCCCAAATCACTTAGATGCAGGAAAATGTATTTTCAGATATAGGCAGAATTGTTGCCAATTCACAGAACAATTTGGGTTTGGAAGAGACCTCTAGAGGTCATCTGACCCAGCCTCCTGATCAAGGTACAGCAGGTTGCACAGGATCATATTTAGCTTGATCATGAACAGCCCCACAACATCTCTGAGCAACTGTTCTAGTGTCCTACCACCCTTACAGTATATATACATATATATATATTATTTTTCTTATGTTCAGATGGAACCTCCTGTGCTTCAGTTTCTGCCTATTGTCTCTTGTCTTGCCACTGAGCACCACTAAGAAGAGTATTTCTGTAACATATGCATCTGTATGCATTCTAGTTCATCCTATTTACAATAACTTACTTTAAAGCATAAATTTAAATTGGTTTCAAGGAAGAAACAAAAAGTATAGTCCTGAATGAAAATTAAGAATTATTTCTGGGAGAAATATACATTTTTTGAGTGGCAAAAGAGATAACTAGAACTTGGGTTAACTGATTGGTTAACTCTTCTTTCAGTCTGAGTTCAGAATTTAACAGGATCCTAAACCATTAAGGGACACAGAAAGAGTGGAGCCTCCTTTGCTCCTTGCTAATGAGAGTGTTAGCAATGCGGTGAAAAACACCGTCTGTTCATGAGAATAAATAGTCTTATGTTTAGAAAACAAAATCTGACCAAAAAAATCCTGTTTGCTAAACAAAAATGGTATTTTAAATAATATCCTAAATTATAAATTTTTTCCTACCAAAAAAACTCAACTGGAAAAAAAAAAAAAAAAGGTTTCTCTCTTGAATTTCTTAGGTTAAATTGCTAGTCTTCATAGAAGTGAAAAACATTTTTTTCAGAACAGAAAATTGTATTTTCTTGAGAAAGGGAGAGAAAGAAGTGAGGAAAAGAGTAGCAGTGCTTTTCTTCACTTTTAGAAGGTGTGAAAGGACCAGAAATCCAGGAAGTATTATCTGTAAGGAAAAGTTAATAGGACCAGCATTGTTTAATCTAGAAAAGAATGAAAGAGCGATGTTAAGATAAAAACCAAATATGTAAAAGATAGCTGTAAAGTGGAAAATAACACATTTTTCTTTGTATCCACTGTGGAAAGAAAAGACATAATGAGGTTAATAGGGTAAATTAGATTTTTTTAAAAAAATCATAAAGATAGAGAAGCTACAAAATGAATTGCTGAAGATTTTCTACAATTTTCAACACTGCCCTTTTTTAAAAAAGAGTCGTAAAGAAGAGATATGTGAGAACTGTCAGGAATATAGTTGGCCCAGTCTCATAATGAGCTATATGCTCTCTCAAGGTCTTCTATCGTCTCTGCTATGATGCTGTGATCACAGTTGAAAGGCACAACTAATCAAACAACAGTTTATAAGGCAGTGTGTGTTCTATTCGATGCAAATAGACTTTGGCAACTTCAAATTCTTGGCAAGTCCATAAAACTTTTCTATGTTATCTAGGTATGAGATGAAATAAGGGTCTTTTAATCCATGTCTGGCTTAAGAGTAAGCCTGAGGTTCAAATATGATGCTGAGGAAAAATCACTTTGCAACCTTCCTATCTCTTTTTTTTTTTTTTTTTTTCTTTTGAAGATAGATCAAGAGAGATAGAGGGCATCAGCTGCAGCTGAAAATAGTCATAGTCATATGACTATTCATATGACTGTCATATGATCATATGACATATTAGTCATATCTGGAAATAAGCACCTAAGTATTTGGATCTGAATTGAAACACAAATATATAAAGATATGTGACAATCATATTAATACAACTTCAGAGATAGGATAAAAAAGAATCTATCTGCAATGGAAAGACCTGAACACAAGATGTATTGCACATATAGGAAGGAATTCTGACAAATTTTGATCTAAAGTAGACAGTTTATTTTCTGAAAAATTACTATTGACAGCAACACAAATAAAATAAAAACGTGCCACTGATGATTCACTCATGTTTTTACTACACCAAGATTTTGTGTGTCTTTGGCAGGTGACTCCAAAGTTACTGTTGGTACACTAAATACCTTCCATTTTCTAAGCATTTCTAGGAAATACTGTAGGAAATGTTTTGCATACTACATGGCAATTGCACTACACTTTGTACATTGGGAAGCTATTTTGTTCCCTTTGAAGTACTTAAAAACATCAATTGCTAATTTTTGTATAACATTAGTGGGCCAGAAAAGCATCTAATCACCTGTAGCTAATCTAAATCTTTGAACCTAGGACAAATTAATGTGATTTTCTGCTGTAAGTCCTGGTTGCTTTAAGATGCCATAGCAGCTGCATCACAACCGGAGAATAGTCATCCAGGATTTGTATCTGAAATCAGAGAGAGCAGTTTAACCGTACATTTGAAAACTAGGAAACACGTAGGAGGAAACTGATGTCCTAGATGAATACTCTGACAGTGGTTGCTGGCTTAGAGTTTCAGCTATAGCTCATTCAAACCAAGGTCAGGAATTAGTTCATGGGGCTGTGCTAATTAGTATAGACATACTTTGCTACTCCAAGACTATTTTTATGCATACCTAGCTACAATGAGTGTAGTTAAAGGGTATAAACAGATAGCAACAGATGAGATCCAAGCAGCATTTGAGCACTGAAAGTAGAAATTAGGTGGATTTAGGGACATATGTGCAACAGGAAAATGAAGAAAAAATTTTAAGCACCAGGGATGCATAAGCATTTGCAGGAAAACTCATTTAAACACTTGAAGTTTTGCTACAGAGCATGCCCTGAAGTCTCACTGTCTGGGCTGAGCTGAACATCAGACACAATGCTGAGCCCAAGCTAATCAGCCCTACAGAGAAGCAAGATGTATGAACTCTAGGTGAACACACACTGTTGTGTGGCTTCCGGGCTGTGGATGCCTCAGACCTGGCCAATTCTGCTCTGACTGTGGCTATCTACTAAGCAGGACCAGCTCAGGAGGCAAATAGTCAGCTTGAGCCACAGACAAGCATCAGTGTGCATCTGTTTCCATCCATGTATTTCCATGATATACTAGCATGCGGCATGGTTTAATTTTCACTTCTCTCTTCCCTTCTCTTTTCTATTTTAGGCTTCAGTGAATGTGTTCTCCACAGCTATCTGGATGTTTTAATGATGATTGTTATTTCACTCAGGAGTCAGAAAAAACCTGCTTAGGAGCATGTAGAAGAATAACAGCAGTATGTGAAACACAATAGCTACAATATGAGTGGGAGCTGAGATAAACCTTGCTCAATCCATGGGTGGTGGTATATCCCCTCTGGGGACAGATCTCCGCTTTGTCTTGCTCCAGGCTGCTGTGGGACTCTTTTTCCCGCCCAGCACAGACCACGACACCATGCAGCCTCACACCAGGGCCTGTGCAGCGCAGCCTTGGGGTCACCTCTGTCCCCAAGTCCCCTCTGCTGCCTCGCTGCTATCTCCCAGGCTTCATCAGTGACGCTGCCCAGGCATGTGGGCAGTGCATGGTATTTATTATACATGCTCGATCCACACATTTTCATAGGGGATGGAGAGAAATATTCCATGGAAGAGAAATATTCCATGGAAATATTCCATAAATATGGATAAATATATCTGTGCAATGTCAGATATGAGGAAAATAATGGTAGTGTGTCTGGGAGAGGGGTGGCCTGGTAGACGCTCAGTAGGCCCATTATAGGAAGTCCTTTTAATACATTTTTTTCTCTGCAATGGATCTATGTTGAGAGTTCCTGTTTTACAAAGAAAATTAGTCAGGGATGTCCAGGTTTTCCACAGATGCTCTCAATATCATTTTTCAGTCTTTGCTTTTGGAGCATGTTCTGCTGGCCTTTTTATTTTCCATATTTTCTGTGTCTCTGCTCCTGTTTACTTCACAACAGCTATACAGCACAAGAGCCAGCAGATACACAGCTGTGAGCAGGAAAGGGGAAGACAGTTTTGTACTTGGAAATCTGTTCCTGCAGTTGCTGTGACTGAAATTCCATTTATTTTACAAGCTAAAGCTTTAGAAAAGCACATCATAACCAAGAAAGCCAGCATGAATCCAAACTTAATAACATTTCTAAACCAATATCCTCTGTGAAGCACCTTTCTCAGCTCACTCATGAAAACAGTCTAATTAACTTCAGTGTGACTCAGAGAGCTGAACAGAAGACAAGACTGAGAAAATGATGATGTACACTTTCGCCTTTCCCCTTTCTGCTTTTGACAGTGAAATACTCTGCTGATACATAGCTCCTTTCATATTCATATTTTGCTTTTCCAAAGAATCCTACTATATACCTTCAGGAAGAGCGGAGCACTAAACTGCAAAGAAATACTCTCCACCCTTTCCTCCTTAATGCCAGTTTGAAAGAACAGGACATTTTGTTTTCCTCTGGCATAGCGACCACGTGTAATGAAACATTGCTTTATCATCATTAGAGTAATTAACAGCATCCTGGATCCTGTTCACTATATCTTGCTCACATTTACTGGTTACCAAATTTGCTCCAGGAAGGGATTTTCTGAAGTGTCATTGGACAGAAATTAATGGAATAATCTGTTGTGGATATTTTGGTTTCCCCTGTAGCACATTAGCTTCCTTGGATTGTCTAAACATTTCACCTATTAAATTCCCTGAGCTGAGGCTTCAGATGCTGGCTGATGACTTTAAGCTCTTTAATTATATTCCTAGGATTCCTACTGAGAAAGCAGTTACCTCTAAACTTTCACTAGACTTTCACTTCATCTGCAAGAGCTCTAGTTGGTCTGGGTCAACATGACAACAAGGACCATACTAACAGTTGGACAGCATGGACAATTGTAATCCAATTCTTAGGCTCAGACATTGACCTGTTTGGTGGAAAGGTGTAGCCTCCCTTATCTCTGTTCTTACATTGCTTGCACCCAATTTCAAAACAGATCCTTTCTCTGTTTCACTAATGAGAATATAAAATGTTCAAAAAACCTTAAGAACTACAAATAAAGACTGAAAAAAATACCAAACACATCCTTTATACTACAAATTCTAATTTCTAGATTTTATCAGTAGTTTATAAACTCTACCAGTACCAGTAATTGTTCCTGCAGGAATTTAATGCAGACACAGTATTACTCAGTGAATACAAGAACGAATCACAAAATATCTGAATGCTGTAACTCTTATTTTTTTCTTTCACATGCCTTCAGGTGAGATAATTATCTAAGTAACTCTGTAATTCTTTTGACATTGAAATATTCTGCTTAAATTACAAAAAAAAAAAAAAAAAAAAAACACACTGCAAATTATTGGTGAATTGGGAGGCAAAGATTTGGAGGTAAAGAAGGTGAGTGACTAGCAAATTACTGGCCTCGGCATATTCTTAGTAGTGAACAGTAATTTCATTATGAACTACAGAATTATTGGTTAGATATTTGATGCATGCAGATTATGGAGCTATGATATTACTCTCAACCCAAACATTTTCTTCAATTAGCTTAAAGAAACTATATGTGATGACCATGTTAGTCTTTAGTAGGGCTGAAGAGGAGATGCTTTCTCTTGTTCTAAATATAGATTTTAAACATTTATCTGTTGTCCACTGGGAGGAAACCAATATTTCAGAATTCTTCTGTGGAAAAACTTTCTAATGTATTATTCTTAGACTAGTTCAATATTTAGAGCGCTTAGTAGATCAATGGAAGAGGAAGCTTCATTTTGTATTATAATGGTTCTTTGATTATCAATTCAAATTAAATAGGTCTAACAGAAGAGCTTTGGAGAATAGAAGTAGCTTAGCAAGTCATTTAAAAGCTTACATAGAATTTGTGAAATTCTGATTCATTCCAGATCCTTCAAATGTTTTTGATTTTACCAAGAGTCTGGACACATGGCAGCTCGCAGGTCAGTCTGCTTTTGACCTAAAGTTTCATCCTGATTCTAAGAAACAACTCCTTAAAATTGTTTTCTATCCATCAGAATCTTGCAATTAAAAAGACAGCAGCACTTTGCTGTTAACCCTTGTTTTCACCAGTAATTCATTTCCAAAATGTAGGTGTATAAGGTAGGAAATTTGCTGCTAATGTTTTGTCAAAAATTTTAATCATTATTATTTTCAATACATTAAATGAAGGACATGAAAGTCCATTTGGGTTTTCAGGTTTTGAATAAAATAGCTCAGGGCAAGCTGTGAAGTCACCTGGGCAGATTTATAGGAATTATAGACATGAGGATAATTCTTCAGCAACTTAACACTGAATACTTTCTAAGAAAATCTCCTTAGTGTCAGAAGAGCTATTTCCCTGCTTTTTCTCCCCTCCTCTTCATATCATAGAATCATAGAATCATAGAATGCTAGGGTTGGAAGGGACCTCTAGAGATCATCTAGTCCAACCCCCCTGCATACGCAGGGACACCTAAAGCACGTGGCGCAGGACTGCATCCAAGCGGGTTTTGAAGAATGTATAAAGATTTAACTTAAAGTTTATTAATAAACTATATAATAGCAGCTTTTGAATAACACTTTTTGAATTCAAGATGGACCTATTAATATAGATGAAAGACTTGGGTGTTCACAGCTAAGTTTTAGGGAACTATGAAAGAACTTATTTTCTCACAGATATATAAATACACTCATGTACTTCACAAGTTCTTGGAGAGAAGGAAGTATAAAAAGCCCTCTCGTAACTCAAAGGTACAGAGAAAGCATTCAAACTCCACTTGGGTTATTTCTTGTAATGACACAGATGGTTGATATAGGATTGGAACTGCTGGGACTTTCAAAATGAGAGAGATCTCTTCAATAGCAGAGTGGCTTAGTTGAACACTGAAGACTTTTGATTCTCTTTTCTCCTCATGAATTGCCGTGGACAGAAAGGGGCACTTAGCTTTAGACACATTTGTAGTCCAAAGGAGAGCACTTTTTTTCAGTACAGTCTTGAATTTTATAGATGCTATTTTGCATATATTTCACTACTGGGAATTCAGTTCTTTGAAATTCAAATGAAGACATTAAAACATTGTGATGCTTAGTGATGTAGCATCTAAAAATTAAAGAGACACCTCCAGGAAAGAAAAACACAGCATTTTCTCAGGAACCAGCAGGAGTTCTGGTACAGAGAGTATGAAAATTGCTCCCAGACCGGGGATCACAGCAAGAAATGTTCTGAGTGGAAGGGCAACAGAGTCAAGAGAAAGACATCTGAAAACCAGAGGGCTAGTTCAGTAAGTGCTACTGTGACATTAGGACTTTTAGATGTTATCGTAAGTTCCACAAATTATTTAGGAACCTAATTCTAGACAGAATTTAATAATTAAAGTTCAGGAAGCCCGAGAAATACTCACTTATTGAGCTCAGATATTTCAGACAACCTAATATCTAAGTTTTATAACAACAACAAAGAATCATCTCTCTGTGTCCAAAGTGCTTTTTAGTGTACAATTTCTGATTTACACTTCACTTTGGCAATTATGAAGACAAGAGTTTGCCTATCCACTTTCTTTTGGAAGTATTAGTTCTGCAATCCTCATCTAGAACGATCTCTTTTCATCAACAGAGTAGAGAACGCAACCACATTGACTCTTCTGTAATTTGGTAGTTTGGCAATTTGTCTGAGATTTAAGAAACGTTTCGAAGAATCGAAGTCTTATGCTGCAATGGAATAGAACCTAGGCAGTCATTTCAGCAATAGTAGACATTATAGCCAGAAGGATTTTGCCTGAGACCTTAGTACAGAAATTGTGTGGAAAAAAAAAAAAAGTTTTATGTACAGTATGGAATCTAATCTATGAGTCTTTACAGGTAACTTATAAGTCACTGTAACCTCTGTCCTCCCAAATATATTCCTTCCTTGCATCAACAGCGTTGATTTCATATGAGCATTTCTCATCTTTCTCTTGCTCAATAGATCAGGGGAATCACAGAATCACAGAAGGGTTGAAGTTGGAAGGGACCTGCAGAGATCATCTAGTCCAACCCCGGCCTCATCGTCTTTACATTCTCCCCTCAGGTGTCTATACATATTGATTAGATCCCCCCTCAGCCTTCTCTTCTCCAGGCTAAACAGGCCCAGCTCACTTAGCCTTTCCTCATAAGAGTCCCTTAATCATCTTTGTTGCTCTATGTATTTGTCTGATGACCTGATGACAATTATATTTCCACCTCATCTTGGATTCAAAATCCAGGAAACATAACTAAAAAAAAAAAAAAATGTTTTTCAACCTGAATGGGAATATATATACATATCTAAACCATAGCCTTCTCTCTGTATGGGGAAAGAATTTTTGAAAAAAAATCTAAAGACTTTTTTCTAAAGTTTTTTGTTTTGTTTTGTTTTGTTTGTACAGCTTGCCAGACCCAGACTTTTTATGCAAAAACATGTATTTTTTTAATGGAAGAATCCCATGGGCTAGGGCTCTGGAAGGAAGGGGGGCCGAAGAGACCTCATCAGTATTCAGGCAGCACTTCCTCCACGCTCAGGAGTGGTTTGTCCCTTTGAGTAAGAAGTCAGGCAGAGTCAGGCGAGGCCTGCGTGGATGAGCAAGAAGATGCTGGGAACACTCAAACAGAAAAACGCACTATACAGAAAGTGGAAAAAAGGACAGGCTCCTTGTGAGGAATAAAGGGATGTTGTCAGGGAATGCAGGAGTATGATGAGGAAAGCCAAGGCACAATTGAAATTAAATCTAGCAAGAGATGTTAAAAATATTAAGAAGAGCTTTTTCAAATATATCAATGGTAAAAGAAAGATTAGGCAAAACGTGGGTCTGCTGGTGAACAGCAATGGTACCCTGGTTATGAAAGACACTGAAAAAGTGGAGTTCTTTGCTTCAGTGTTAACCAAGGGCAGCCCTCTGGAATCCCAGACCCTAGAAACCAGAGAAGGTGCCTGGAGAGAGGAAGACTTGCCCTGGGTGGAGGAAGATTTGGTCAGAGAGCTCTTAGGGAAACTTGACACCTACAAATCCATGGGCCCTGAGGGGATGCACCCCAGAGTGCTGCGGGAGCTGGTGGATGTTATTGCTAAGACACTCTCCATCATCTTCGAAAGATCCTGGAGAACGGGGGAGATGCCACAAGACTGGAAGAAAGCCAATGTCAGGCCAGTCTTCAAATATGGCAAGAAGGAGGACCCAGGCAACTACAGGCCAGTGAGCCTCACCTCTGTCCCCGGAAAAGTGATGGAACGGCTCATACTGGCCATTGTCTCCATGCACATGGAGGACAAGAAGGTGCTCAAGAGTAGTCAGCATGGATTCACCAAGGGGAAATCATTCTTGACTGATCTGATAGCCTTCTATGATGGAATGACCGGCTGAATAGATGAGGGGAGAGCGGTGGATGTCATCTATCTCGACTTCACCAAGGCTTTTGACACCGTCCCTCACAACATCCTCCTGGGACAAGCTCCAGAAGTGTGGGATAGATGAGTGGATGCAGAGGTGGATTAACAACTGGCTGAATGGCAGAGCCCAGAGAGTGGTGATCAGGGGCACAGAGTCTAGTTGGAGGTCTGTAGCTAGCGGTGTCCCCCAGGAGTCAGTCCTTGGTCCAGTCCTGTCCAATTTATTCATCAACGACCTGGATGAAGGCACAGAGTGCTCCCTCGGCAGGTTTGCGATGATACGAAACTGGGAGGAGTAGCTGATACCACAGAGGGCTGCACTGCCACCCAGAGGAACCTCAACAGACTGGACAACTGGGCAGTGAAAAACCTCATGAAATTCAATAAGGCCAAGTGCAAGGTCCTGCACCTGGGGAGAAATAACCCCAGACACCAGTACAGGCTGGGGACTGCTTCTGGAGAACAGCTCTGCAGAGAGGGACTGGGGCGTCATGGTGGACGACAAGTTGACCATTAGGGAGCAGTGTGCCCTTGTGGCCAAGAAGGATTCTGGGGTGCGTTAAGAAGAGCATCTCCAGCAGGTCGAGGGAGGTGATCCTGCCCCTCTACTCAGCCCTGGTGAGGCCACATCTGGAGTATTGTGTCCAGTTCTGGGCTCCACAGTACAAGAGGGATGTGGATCTACTGGAGAGTCCAGGGAAATGAGGATGGTCAGGGACCTGGAACATCTGCCCTATGAGGAGAGGCTGAGGGAGCTGGGCCTGTTCAGCCTGGAGAAGAGAAGGCTCAGAGGGGACCTGATCAGTGTCTATAAGTACCTCAAGGGAGGGAGTGCAGAGGATGGTGCTGGCCTCTTTTCAGTGTTGGCCACCGACAGAACTAAAGGTAATGGCCACAAACTGAAACACCAAAAGTTCCACAGGAACTTAAGGTAAAATAATTTAACAGTGAGGGTGACAGAGCCCTGGAACACGTTGCCACAAGAGATTGTGGAACCTTCTTCTCTGGAGATCTTCAAAACCCGCTTGGACGCAGTCCTGTGCCACGTGCTCTAGGTGACCCTCTGTGTGCAGGGGGTTGGACTAGATAACCTCTAGAGGTCCTTTCCAACCTTAACAATTCTATGATTCTATGATATCAACTTTGTTCCCAGCTGTTATATTGCACCAAAGACACATAGAAATGGCTTAAATATTTTCCTAACATTGCTTTACCTTGTAAGAAATTGCTGTCATTGCCACAGGGCCCTTAAGGATTCTGTGTGTAAGAGAAACTTTTACATGGCTAAAAAGGGTTGTGCAGGTTACTGAGACAATTTCTCCATTAGTAAGAAATTTATTATTATTAAAAAAAATCTTATGCATTTAGTCAAAAAATAGCTACGGATACAGGCATAGAAACAACTCTCCATAGTGATAATATATTAATGGGGTAATTTACTTAATTATAAAAATTGAGCTATCTTCCTACTGTTGCTTAGCATGCAGAAATGGAAATCATATCTTGAGAGGGAATGCTTTCCAATTTTGAAACAGTGTAGAAAGGTAGAAAATCAATTCATCATTGTTTGAAGGTTTTAAGGAAAATTAAGATTTCATGCTTCAGAGTTTCAGCTAGGCACTAGGATTAGGGGAATATTTTTTCTCCTGCAGACACCTGGAGAGATTTATTTCCGTCACTTCCCCCAGAACATCAGTCATTGGCTATACACGAAGATGGCCCAGACCTGGTGGGATACATTCTGAGATCTTCCTTTAGTGCTCAACTGATGAGTTTTTCTTAGAGGTTCACAGGCAAACTGACTGACATTCTGTGAGATGGAAGGAATGTGAATCCAGGTCAGCTTACAGGACTCTTGATATTTTTAATTTCCCAACATGTATTTTTAATTGCCCAGGAAAGATAATCTGCTTGGTCCATCTGGTAAGGCTCTCCTCTCATAATCATCCAGGTCCCCTCAGGAATAAAAAGGAAAACCAAAAGTGGTTTAACTGGAATATGTAATGGTAATTAAAAAAAAAATCCTGTAAGGGTAAATAGGACTTAGATAACTGCAATGCAAAAAATGCAAACCCAGAATTTAAAAGGTGTGTATTTTACTGTGAGAATTTATGCTTGCACAAGTTATGTGCACATCTTCGACATTTAGAAAGAGTACCGTTGCAATACACCTGTATGATCATGTTACCTCAAAAAATATTTTAGATATACCTAGGCTTGAAACCACTCCAAAGAGCTGTCACTGAAAAGTCCTGCTGCATGAAATCTCATTATGGCTATTTCTATGCTTTTGTACCAAGAAAGACTCTCATATCAAATGAACAGATCTCTTCTAAAGAAACCCTTGGCGGTGTGCAGGTACCCAGGAGGACTTCAAGCTCTGGCCCCAAAACACTTTACTGGCCTGCAGGACAAACTGCAGAGTTCATGAGTCTTGCCAACTATAAATAAATAAATAAATAAAATAAATCTACCCCTGAGCCCCAAACCCAAGGAATAAAGATTTGAGTATACAGGAGGAATTCTTGAAGGGGAGCAGGAACATCTAAGCTTATTCCATCTGTTTGCAGTGAGTTATACAGAATCAAACAGTTATGTGATAACTGTCTGGCTAACACATTATTGATTTTTTTTCTTTTTAAGTACATTTGAATGTATTTTGCATGTTGGTTTATATATTAAGGCTGTATGTAATGTTTCTTCAGGTCTGTAGACTAAGAAAGTCAGGGATATGTCAGTTAATGATTCTAATCTAATAACCCATTTTTCCCTTCATACAGCAAAGCAAAAGAAGCAGAATGAATAAAATTTTTAACTTCATATAGTGGAGTACAGTAAGGCTGAAATTCTGTATGCTATAAGCATGTTAATACAAAATGGTAGAAAATTTCAAAACTTCTACTTTAAACATTTTTATCAAATTAAGATTGATATTTTTATCAAATTGATATTGATATCAAATTAAGATTGATATTTTACAACTTTTAAAAATCAGTTATCTACTAAGGGGAAAAAAAAAACTAACTAAATATTACAGCCTAAATGATCAAGAAAACACATTTCCTATTCTTAATAATTTTACAGTTTTCCTTCTAGAAAAAAATGTGTTTGTGGGGGGAATTCCCCTCTGCTTCTGCTTCCACTGGAAGCCCAAACTGATTTATACACCTGTTTTGTCTCTCTTCTGCTATGCAACTAATCTTCCTGGTAGTGCTATAAATAATATTAAAACAGCTATTAGCAAAAGAGCTTTTATAAGCTTGCCGATAGTCATGTTGCACTGTTCTTAATATCATGTGGGGCACCAAATGTCTTCATCTCATACAGACACTAGTCTTATTACCTAACAAGAGTACTTCATATGCGGTCTATTCAGCTCCTAAGGAGTGACAAGTGGATTTAAAACATTAGTGCTTTAACTCTGGAACCTATTAAATGCTAAATTATTTGATTACTTTAAATATAATTTACAAAAAAAGTTAAATGAATATAGTTTTAATATAGTGAAAATGTTTTTATCTAATAATGAAATGTGAAAATATTCATTTGAAATAGATTCATATGATTCAATAGATTTGAATAGATTCATATATAAAACATTTATCTTTACCAATTTTTTTCATTAATGTTTGAAAACACATCTTTTGTTCTCTATTAACTTGCAAGATTTTCCAGTACAATAACTTTTCTGTAACTGTTACAGAGTAAGTCCTAGGGCTCTGTAAATCTTACAGGATCATTTGAAGTGATTAATGAAATAATCATATACATTGCCTTGTTCATAGATACCTTCCAGCCATGGTTCCCGTTTATTATAGTCCAGACATACATAATTGTTGCTTGAGATAATTCACAAGTTAATTTAAAACTCAAACATGAGCAGCTGGCCCAAAATTTCTCTTCCTTCTCTAAAAAATGCTTTAGAGGTTAAAATGTATCAAATCTTGGTTACTCTTTTTGCTCTTAAATTGTCTCTTTCCTCCAGAATAGACAAAAGGTTCTTTGAGACAAGGCAAGGCAAGGAGTTTTGGAGAAACAGGTTTTGCTGCTGCCACATAGTCACTAAAGCTGTTTAGCTATTTGGGAAGGAGTGAGAAATGAAATTGTATTAAATCTGATGTATTTTACAGAGACATAACAGTTTCAACAAAATTCATAAACAGGTTGATTTCTTAAGATAACTGTAAATGCCTTAGTATTCCTCAAGAGAGTACAAAACAAGAATCCACAGGCAAGAGGAACAGATCAAAAGATTGAATTTAACAGGCAATATTTTCAGTCTGAAAATAGATATTCTGACAAAACTCATTGACAGAAGCATTAAAGATTTTTCTTGTTGTTCCATTGTAAAAACAAATAATTCAAAATGTATTTTTCTCTCAGTAGTTCTAATACTTTGTTTGCTAAAACTGTCAACATAGTCCAGTGCTATCTGTTCTTGACATTGCCTTATTTTCCACCCTTCTAATGATACGTTGCAGCCTGTCTTTTGAAGGGATAGGTGTTGAGGGAAAAGCTGTTTCTCATTTGATTTTGCTTAAAATTAGCTTGCTAATAAGCATTTCTACATAGAAGAGTCACTTCAGGAAGAGAAAGGTTGGGTGCTGCCACTATTCCTAAGGAACTCTGTCATTGACTGCCTGTCCAGGAAGACATCCTGACCCATCATTCATGTTCCCAGAGTCACAAAAGTCCCAGATGCTCAGGGAAAGCTCGGGAGAGCAGGGATAGGACTTGCAGGGCAGTGGACCCAAGGATTCAGGAAATGCTCACAGGCAACAGAGCACTCTGGCAAAACCATGCCTTCTACTGAGCATTTCAACAGCCACAGCTGAAAAATGATGTGAAGGGGTTAGTCAGAAAAGCATGGGACACAAGAAAAGTACAGAAATTAGGAAAAAAGAGCAGGAATGAGGGAAAAGAGAAGAAGGAAAACTATTGTCATTTTTAAAGCATAGATAAATAATACTAGGAAGTAAGGGAAAAAATATCACACACATTTTGGCTCCAAGATCTTATGAAAGGCACAGTTAATTTTATTTTTTTTTGACTTATAAGAATGGATGATATGTTACATGATCTATATGCATGGAATATAAGCAGCATTATCTCACTATATAGTCAACTACGCATTCAAAAGATGATACAGAAGACAGAGTCACCTCCTCCAAATGTCCCTTCCTCCCCATAAATCAGTCAACCAAAACCAATGCACTTAGTGGTTTACCAGCCCATCATGAAATGAAGAGATAACAAATCCATTTCAAGTAATTGATCTAATTGATCTTTTTTTTTTTTTTTCCTACAGATTTTCCTCCTGCTTGCTGCTGAAGCACTAATGGTAGATTTTTCACTCGACTAGTTTTCACTGCTTACCATAAGGGGTTTACTTGTACTATGGAGTCAAGTATATCTCCGATGTTGATGCAGTTTGTGTGATCCAGAGAGTTAGTTTCATTTCCCTGATGTTAAGATACTAAAATGTATATAATAAGAATCCCTAGGAAAAATGCGAGGCTCTTGAAGCTGTTAATTTAAGCTAAAGCCTCATATAGTCAAGTAATGCAATTAAACTGCAGTGAAGGGTCATAAAATCAACTGATAATGCTGCGAGGTTTAGTGATGTTATTTGCAGGTGGCATGAGCAGAATGCTTTGCACAGTTGATAGTATGGAAAGTCCCAATGAAATATTTTAAAAAGTTTTTTTGATTTTTTTTTAATATTAACCCTGAATGTAGATCTAAACAGAAGTGTGCTTGGCAGTAAAATTAAGGGATAAATATGAATTATTTGGATAACTGTGCTTGATAAGATCAGTTATCTCCAATAATACTGCAGTGCTATAGGCAGAGCAAGAGGCTATTCTAATGAAATGATTGCTTGCTATTTTCTATTATAAGACTCATTCCAGTTGCTTATACATCTGTCAGACTTTAATGATTCAGACTTACTGAAATGTTCCACATCTGATATCTGTTTCAGGTCAACTATTTCCAAATCTTTTTTAAGAATAAGATCACTGTTCCAACAACATTTTGACAATATTCATGTAATGAAACTTTTTGTATGTAATATACCAGGTGAATAGATACAGTATTTACTATACAGAAAGAATAAGCTTTCTGTTTTTGTGTTTTGCAGGATTAGTGTTTTGTTCGGTGAGCAGCTTGGGCAGTTGTTCCATTATGTATTACTTGTATTATGCAAAATTCCCTTGGTATGAAAAAGGGACTTGAATCATTGATTTCAATGGGACTTTGCTTAGTAACAATGATACACCAGAATGTTGCATATTAAAATGGGTCAGAGACATGGAGCAATCTGCTTTGCTCCCAGCTGTGCAGTTATCACATTATTACTACGTAGCCTGGAATTCATTTGCTTCCTAAGTAAATTGCCCATAATATGTCTACATAAAACAAAATCATGTACTTCTTTTTTAAAAGACGTTACTATATGTCTTAGGACATCAGAGAGATGATGTGCTAGGTTTCTCTTCAGGATAATACAATAATTAATAAATTATAAATCTGAATAGTTGTGAAAGCATGAAGAAAGTTGCTACCTTTGGGCTAGAGGAAAGCATATGTAGTCCAATAAGTTGAAATCAATTGACTCTGTCAAACTACAAAGAGCCAAAAGGAACAAAAACAAATACAATGAGTTCTTTATAATGGAAGATCTGAAATTGAAATGGTTAGATAAAGAAAGTGGATATATACAGTCAATTTAAGAATTAACTGAATTTAAGAAGGATTTCAGAGAATGCTATGCAGGTTATTCTGACAGTTCTTATAGAATTTCAGATTAAGTATTCTGGATATAACAGCAAAAATAAATAAATATTTGCAGAGCTCTTTTGAAAATGGGACATAACCTGTTGTCCAATAATTTAAAAATATTAGAACAAAACTTTTTGCTACATATTTCATACATATATCACAAATCATTTACTAGACATATATATGTATCACATATGATAGCTATTTTACGTAATAATTGTATGTGAATGCATGCAAAAAACTTCAAAACTTTTGGTGGTGAAGTTACTACTAGACTAGCAAATCACAGACACAAATGATACATATGTACATATGAATTACATATGTAATTTCATCCCTAGTGCTCAGATGCTGCCTACTGAAGATCTGTACCATAATACAGTTTTTACCCTTCTCTTCTCTAGGCTGAAGAGTCTCATCTATCTGAGTCTCTCTTCACATAAGAGATGTTACGGTCCTTGCTTAGTGGGCTTTTGCTGGACTTGTTCCTCCTTTTATTTACTACATATTTAATAGATTCATTCAATTAGCTGGCTGAATTCAAAATAACTCTGTCTTTGCCCTACTGAAGTTGAAATTCATCTGTCAAATCCTTAAACCTGAGACCCTTGCTCCTTATGTCCTAATTCAGTGTTTTCTGAAGGCAGAACTGTGTTCTACAGCTTTTAAAGGATCTCGAAACCTTCTTCATTTTATCCTCCTTGATCTGTTGCTCAGTTTTTAGCAGAGCAAATCTTACCCTGCTCCAACATTCCTTCTCAAAGAGATGACTGTGAACACTTTACAATTTAATGCAGTAACCATTAAGGTCAGCAGCTCTTCAGAAAAGTTTATGAAGAGTGAAGCCTTTCTTAATTATCTGATCTGTCACATCAGATACCTTACACCAGTCAAGTACATTTCACCATTTGTTTACTCCATTCACTGCTCCCTACTGCACTACCTTCAACTAGGCTGATTAGTCATCATTTCTATCCAACAAGCAATGCTGCCTGCAATGAAAGCTCCCTAGATTTTTATCTAGTGGCATATTATCTGTTGCAATTAGGCTTTCAGAACACATCTAACAAACAGAAGGCAAACTTTGAAGTGAAAAAGGATCATCTGTTCTTCAGGATGTCATTTTAATTTTTTTTGTTGTTTATTTTCTATTTATTTCTGATCTTATATCAGGGTCCATATTTATTTATACATGCAGGTTGTCTATCCCTTTTTCTTTTCTTTACTTACCACAACGTTAAGCTCACCTTCCCTCCTGATAGCTTCTTCTTTTTTTTCTCTTTTCCTGCAGCAGTAAATTCAAGGTTTCTTTTCAGTAAACAGCATATTTAAGAGAAAATTGGATCACAGGAAGAACTCACATATATTGTTATTATAACATTAGCAGTCCTTTCAACTCTATAGACTTACTGCTAGAAGCAATAAACTGTTGAATCTGGAAGGATCTTTAAAAAAAAAAGAGAGAGAGAATATATTTGTGGAAAACATCCTCATGTTGATGGAACAAAGGCTTAAATATGATTCATTAATTTATATTTCAGATGCTGAAGGTAATGTTCAAGCTGAATCAAGCAGCCACTCAATTATAGTGATGCCATTATTTTGGCTCGTAGAAAAATCTGAAGTGATGAACTGGTTGAAACTGATAACAACTACATGAATTTCAGGCTATGAAGATCTGGATACACAAAAGTTGAACTGATGATTAGTTAAAAAGGAAGCTGGCAACTGAGAGGGAGAATGGTGATAATCTGTCAGGATTTCTGTGATTTTAATAATATATTCTCTACACTCTCCTCTTATTTATTCATTTTAATTTTGCTCAACACCCGGTAGAATGACTGTGGATGAAAGAGAAATAAAATAGAAACCAGAGAAACTTCTAGCCTGAGCCAGACGGGACTGCTATAAATTCTCTGGCTCTTCTGACATGCCAGAGAACAGGGAAAGGCAAAGTTGCAAATATCTATTTTGGATATTCCTTTTTGTTTTGAATATTCCACACTAAGAACATCATATAACCTTATATATTTAGAAATAATCCACTTATATGACTCACAAAAAACAGAATAGAAACTGGACTATGCTTTCAGAGTTTTTCCTGTAAATTACAGTAGATGTAACATCTTGACCCTATGTACATTTAAATTGCCAAATAAAATGCCTCCTGTTTCTATATGGTATCATATTTGCAGCTGTTTTAAGTTTTCTTACCCTCCACCAATTCACTTAACAATTTACCTCTCTCATTAATGGTTCAATGTGTGTCAACTCTGAACTTAGGAAGCAAAACTGTTTTAAATTATTCAACAGCAAAAAAGCTTTACATCTCCCATTGAAACATATAAATACATATCAAATTATATACACCACTGAATACATACATAGAGGACGACAGAGAGGATCTACTAAGCTTCCTGTGGTAATAAACCAAACACAAAGAGCTGTTGCACAATTTTCAAGGAATAGTATATTTCTAAAGTGAAATGTCCTCTGTAATTGCTACATCATCATGGACATGATACATTACATGATAGTAATGCTTAGAATGAA
Source organism: Tinamus guttatus (assembly GCF_059628265.1). NCBI lineage: Eukaryota > Metazoa > Chordata > Aves > Tinamiformes > Tinamidae > Tinamus > Tinamus guttatus. Next base: position 182,306 of record NW_028288936.1, read on the forward strand.
TCTAAAATTGAAATACATCTATGTACATGGGTACAGGGGTACAATAATACACCTGTATTGTACTTTCTTGTTGTATTGTATGATAGAACATGACTATTATAAATTTGTCTTTCACATCCACATTTACAGTTTGCACTATAAATGTGCATTTTAAAAAGTATCGGTTCTTTTTAAATAGAAAGCATGAATGACAAGAGCTGAGCACTTGCTCGTTAAAATCAAATAAGTAAAGAAATTCTCATAGCATAAAATAAATGTTATTTTGTGCAAAGTAAGATATTGATGATGCAACACAGAGCTACTTTAGCTGTACAACTTGAATGTAGGAATCACCTGTATCTGGCCTCCATGTAAAGGGAATTTTAAATCTCTCCTCGGTTATTTTTAAAGATATCCTGGAAGAGTAATAAAACAATTTTTAAATAATAGAGGAGAGGCCTAATAATAAGAAAAAAAAAAAAACAAACAGATGCTTGACTTTGTGTTTCTCTGGATCCACTATGTATCAAGGTGATTTACATTTTTCAATAAATAATCTCTAAATATTCCCAGTATTTATTACTGAGAAAGCCAATGGCAATCACCTGAAGAAATTCTAAGCTAGATTCACATAAAAAATAAATAAATTTAGTATCGCACTATCCACCTTTCTGGTACATTGACACCAAATATACCAGTTTGTCGTAGGGTATCTCAATGCCTTTTCAGATCTTTGCTCACAGAGACCGCTATCTTGGAGAGGAGACACACCTGGGAGAAAGGATTTGCAACAGCTACCATGCAGAGAGAGAAAGTCTCAGTATTCCCAGGAAATACTGATGACAAGTCCCTATCCATTTACAGACTTGCAAACTAATCCAGAGCAAACGAATACCATGTCTTTGGCTGGGATTTATTGCCACTATCTGTGAATTAAGTCATAAAATTCAGATAATCTTTTTCTCATAGAAACAAAGAGGAGAGAGTTCCTTTCCCTCCTCATATGATACATGTCAATATATGCTCTACAATATCGGAGATGATATTAAGGAAGCATGTGTCATCAGATTATGCTCCAATTCCATCAGGAAATACATGGTTAGTAAAGATGAACATAAAGAAGTAGCTCTTTAGTGACCTAAATTTTCAAAATTAAGAGTATAATACTAGACACGTCAATATATGTTAAGAAGCAAACAAACAAACAAAAAATATCCTAGAGTGATGACAGTTTAGAGTTCCTGATAATGAGAGAAAGTTATAATGGCAGACCCTTTGCACATGTGAAGACTGGGACTCGTATTTTCTCTATGATGCCATGGCATGTTGATGTGTGGGCCTTTTGATAAGATGCTCCTTAGGTACTACAGGCATAGGACTGCTGATGCAAATGCTTTAGCTACATTATGATCATTCGGGAGTAGGGGTGTTCCAGGAAATCAAAACCTTTTTTTTTTTTTTCTTTTCTTAAAACCTTAGTAAGTAACTAAATAACTCCCAAGAAATTAAATAAACGTTCATTGCTTGGTGTCCCCTTGAGACACCCAACATATAGTTTAATAAATGTTACATCTTATCATTTTAAAGTCAAAACAGAGAAAAAATGCTAACAGAAGGAAAAAAAAAGAGTTTTTAAACATAACAAAATAGAAACCTTGATGTAAGTGAATGCTCTGGTTGCTATGGAAACAAGTGGAACATAAGCTTTGAAAACAAGGTTCATTCTTTTTCAATTATTAGGGAGGCCACAAGACATAAAATCTCTATTTCACATCTCTTCTGGGATTAGTGTAAAGGAAGAACATTTAAAGCACTTATTCAGAGCTACACCTGTTCCCTCAGGGACCTCTGAAACCAGTGTTAACTTACCAGTCCTTCAACTTGACCTATATGTAGATAAATCAAGAAAATGCACAGGCTATATATATATGAGCTGAGTAGCATCAGAAAGCTATACTTCCCCTGGGAACACACAAAAATATAAGCATTTAGCTATTGATTTAGCTGCTGATCTGGGGATGGTTTTATGAAGAAAATATGTCTGTTGCCCTCCAAATCTTTGACTGTCTGAAAATATGTCTGTCATCCTCCAAATTTTGTATAATATGGCTGACACCACCTAAAACCATCTATAACACTGAGGGTCTGATCTAACTTAATTAGTAGTGGAATATGGTTATATATACAATGCACGCCCTCGTTATCTGAAGATGTTTGAATAGAAATGTTTTACTGTCTAAGTATATAAGGGGTGAAAAATTAGTAAGAAATAATCAGACTAATGCCTAGATATTTTTACAAAAAGGAAGGCAACCTAACAATGCCTCAGGATGTTCTCAGCATTTCTCTACCTACTAAAAAGTATCCATAGAGATACTATGGATAAATCATAGGAATAGTTTTATTCATTTAACAGACATGTCTGTGTACCTTTAACTGAAGGGACAATCAGGCTTTTATCTTTGACTTTTGCATTCTTACTCTGGTAAGTTAGAGACTTCTCATTTTCAGGTTACTTTTAAACACCAAAACTTTATTCCTTCTAAAAGAACAGAATGGAGACTTTAAAACTTATTAACTTTAGCTAAATATTTATACATAAATATTTTTATCTTCATTTGTTTCTTTATTTATTCACAGTGAACTCTGTAAGGAAGAATTTCTTGAACTAGTATCTTAAAACTGATCTGAAGAAATTCTCCCTGCTTGAAAATTATCTGTTCCAAAGGATATCACTATTTTCTACATGCTATTTCCCTTTCAAACTGAGTAGTCATGCACTCTGGTCTCCACGGATGTTATATTAATTATTTACTCCCCCACTAATTTCTAAGAAGTTTCTGTTCGCTGTTAAAAGTTTGTTCTCTTGATTTGTTTCTTTTTTTTTAATTCTTTTTTTTTGGAGGAAGGGAAGGTGTTGGCCTTTTTTTATATGGATATGTACTATACGTATATAAGTTCTCTTTATCTTTTTGTCATTCTAGTCTAAATCTATCAAATAGAAGCAGTTATATACATGGGGATAAATTGGGAAATCAAAACTAGGAGTAAATGGTAAGTTATTGTAATAAAGGAAAATCAGCAGTGGATTCTCTTGAGAAGTGTTGAGAAGTGTTGGGAGCTATATGGTTAATGTATTAATAAATGACCTGGAAATGGAAGTGATCAGCAAATTGACCAATGCTCTAAAATTGTTCAGGTCAGAAGAAGTGCAGAAAAAACCCATGTATTCGAGGGAAATTTAAGTGTATGTGAAAATCAACATAGAGCTCATAAGAGCTATCCACCATGATCCTGAAAACATACAGAGATCTCTATTTTTTCTTGCTTATTCTTCATGCTGCATGCATTGCATGCATTGGTGTACAGGCATTTCAGGGAGGTAATCGATCATGCAGGTTTCCCAGGAGAGATGCAAGAGGACCCTCCACAGTCCTGTCCATACACGCTTCTCTGGCTGTATGCACCTGCTGGAACCATCCTGACTTATTGCTCTCTACAACTACCTGTAAGGAGGTTGTAGTGAGGCAGGAGTCAGTCTCTTCTCCAAAATAACTACCGATAGGACAAGAGGAAATGGCCTCAAGTTGTGCCAGAGGACATTCAGGTTAGATATTAGGAAAAAAATCTACACAGAAAGAGTGGTGAAGCATTGGAACAGGCTGCCCAGGGAGAGAAGTGGTGGAGTCACTGTCCCTGACAGTGTTCAAGAAATGTGTAGATGAGGCATTTAGGGACATGGTTTAGCAAGAATGGTGGTGATGGGTTTACTCGGTGATCTTGAAAGTCTTTTCCAAACGTAGTGATTCTATGATTCTATGACCTGAGCCACATTACAGTGACTACTTTCCTCAGTCAGTGTACCAGACCAACCAGGATGTAGCTAACCACGGATTCCAATAAATCTCATTGTTCAAGTTTTATTACTGCCCATACTACGTCGCTTAAAATTTTAATCATACCAAGGCATAAAAGGTGTACATTTCCATTGGTACTAGGCACCACCGCAAATCAAAAACTGTATTTAATGTTTTTTCCAACTATCCTCACAGATTTTATCATCAGATGGCAGAACTCAGTTAGCAGAGATCTATTAAAAAACTCAAGGTCCTTTAAGTTAACAGTACAAAAAAAAAAAAAAAAAAAAAAAAAGGCACTGAAGTAATTTTGTACCACACTGGAAAGAAAAAGGTCATTATTCCTTAACACCAGGGAAGGACATGCCATGGAAAAAACACATTAAAAATTAGAAAAAAAAAACAATATATTTCCAGCATTTATTCTTTAGCTATCATTCCTATTAAACAATACAGTTTAAAGATAAAAAAAAACATGATGTACTTTATACAACTTTCATTTCCATGCAAGGGTTTGCACAGGTCTGCTTTTTGTACCTTGTTAGTAAGTTTGCCCGGGTGCTTTTTCCTCTGTGATTTGTAACAGTTAGGGCCAGTTGTCTCACCTTCAGCTGCTGTTTGCAATTTGCAATCACCCTTTGCTGACCAGGTTCTTGATAGTATTATGTCTTGTAGTCTGCCTGTGAATTTAGCATCTGTGTCAATAAGAAAAAAAAAAAAATCAGTATGTGTGAGAACACACATACTTTATTTAACAAACTACTTGAAAGGCATAGACCAATACTAACAACATCTATACATCCTATCAAATTCTTTCTATAGAAATTACATGCATTCCACTACATTTTCCTTAATTCTGTGTGTGACTTAATTGGAACTCTGCTATAATTCACCACTACTATACGCAAGCCTCATTGGGATTCGGGTTGTTATGTTCATTTGATAAATGTGAAACAATAAGGAAGAGGGAGAAAAAGTTAAACAAATGGAATGTCACAAAAATCAGTTCTGTGTAGGTGAGACTACACTTTAGGTAAAATAAGCATGCATGTAGACTGTAATTTTTTAAGCACTGAAAAGGAGATATAATAGGAAGGTTCAAAAGGTAATTTCTTGTAGATCTGAAGGCACAGAAGAGAGCTGAAGGCAATAGAATCATAGAAACCTTAAGGTTGGAAGGGACCTCTAGAGGTCATCTAGTCCAACCTCCCTGCACATGCAGAGTCGCCTAGAGCATGTGGCACAGGATTGCATCCAAGCAGGTTGGGAAGATCTCCAGAGAAGAAGACTCCACAACCTCTCTGGGCAGCCTGTTCCAGTGCTCTGTCACTCTCACTGTCAAAATTCTTTTCCTTAAGTTCTTGTGGAACTTTTGATGCTTCAGTATGTGGCCTCTTGTCCTATCACTAGCCACCACTGTAAAGAGGCTGGCCCCATCCTCCTCACTCCTTCCCTTAAGGTATTTATAGACACCAATCAGGTCCCCTCTCGGCCTTCTCTTCTTCAGATTGAACGTGCGCTCTCTCAGCCTTTCCTCATAGGGCAGATGTTCCAGGCCCCTGATCATCCTTGTAGCCCTGTGCTGGACTCTCTCCAGCAGCTCCACAACCCTCTTGTAATGGGGGGCCCAGAACTGGACACGGTACTCCAGATGTGGCCTCACCACAGGTCTCAGAAGAGGGGCAGGATCACCTCCCTCGACCTGCTCGGGTCTTAACGCACCCCAGAATCCTATTGGCTCCTTGGCCACAAGGACACACTGCTGCCTCATGGTCAACTTGTCATCCACCATGACACCCCAGTCCCTCTCTGCAGAGCTGTTCTCCAGAAGGTCAGTCCCCAGCCTGTACTGGTGTCTGTGGTTATCCCTCCCCATGTGCAGGACCTTGCACTTGCCCTTGTTGAACTTCATAAGGTTTCTCACCACCCAGTTGTCCAGTCTGTTGAGATCCCTCTGGATGGCAGCGCAGCCCTCTGTGGTATCAGCTACTCCTCCCAGTTTCGTATCATCCGCAAACTTGCTGAGAGAGCACTCTGAGCCCTCATCCAGGTCATTGATGAATAAATCAAACAGGACTGGGCCAAGGACTGACCCCTGGGGGACACGCTAACTACAGGCCTCCAACTAGACTCTGTGCCCCTGATCACTACCCTCTGGGCTCTGCCATCCAGCCAGTTGTTAATCCACCTCAGCGTCCACTCATCTAACCCTCACTTCCAGAGCTTGTCCCGAAAGGATGCTGTGAGGGACGGTGTCAAAGGCAATATAACAGCTATTCTTTACAACAAAACTTCTAATTCAATATAAATATGTTTTACATGAGAATAACAAAAACAAAGAGAAAATACTGGCACACTGGGTTTCTCAGGAAAGGAAGTTCATTTTTGCTTCAAGTATACTGTGTATTGTGACAATCAAATAACGTCAAGATGTTCACATACAGCACAAGTTTGGAAATGACCGTGCTATTGGATAAAATGGTATGGAGGAAAAAACGGACCAACTTTTCCTACCTTTTTGTCACCTACATTATGTGAAGGAAGACCTATCAGAGAACTCATGTTCCATAGAAGATTATGACCGAAATCTGAGTCAAGCAAAGAAACCTAGAATTAGGCACGTCAGCCCTGCAGAAAGATGACATTTTAGATATACCTGTTTTTATTTCAGTTCACTTAATTAGCTAAGAGAGTTCTTGATCAGCATAATGCCTTCTCATTGTGAGAGTGCGCTCTTCATATAGTTTATGAGGAGTCTAAGCACATACCAATGGATCTTCGATTCAACTCTTGGATGAAGGACATTACTAAATTACTTAGTACTCTAAGGCCTGAGTTTTTTAAATGATACAGCTTTAATCAAACCAAATTGAGATATTTTGAACATAAAAGAATTCATATATATGCTAGGAATATGCTATATGCTAGCATATGCTATATGCTAGGAATAAAATATATAATCAGGAAATTACAACATTATTAAATAATATTCAACAAGCAAGATTTTTAACCCAGCCTTTTATCTGGTTCCTAAGCAAATGAAACAGCTGCCCTGGGTGATAGTATGAATGCATTTGTATTTCTGTTTGTGCTGGGCACACAGAAGTGTTGAAAATCTTGTTCTATCAAGTGCTAAGTGATTGACAAATTTGACAGTGCTAAGTGATTTCAGCGAAGATCAGAAATTTGACATCGTTTAGATATTATAGTGTTGAATTACTCACTGGAATTGTCAACTGATTATAGATTGAATCTACATGTCTAAAGCAGATATACAGGTCTATATCTAGTCTGATGAGTATTATAAAAATCTTATAAGAGTCAGTTTGGGGAAAAAAAAATATTGATGCCACCGCAAGGGAATGCAACTAATCATACTACTATATTTCAGAAACTTCACATAAGAGTAAGTGAGTGTGTATTTTTATGCATATGTATTTACATCATGTCTAAATACATAAGAATACTCCATGTATAGCAAAATCCAATGTAAGCACACTCTTCCTGTTATAAAACCAAAATAAAAGACATAAATCCAAGTGGAATTACTTTTCATTAGTTCTGCCATACTCAGAGTTGTTACCATGCTTCGTGGAAGAACACCGCAGCAGTTCTACATTTACTATTTCTGACATTCCCTTTTCATCGCTTTCGGAGTTACAGGCAGAAAACTATTTATTAGTACTGTTTCACATACTGCATGTGAAAATGCCATAAAACTAAACGGAAGTATGGACAGGTTGCTATTCCACCTTTGTTATACACCTGTAGAAGAAACTGGCCACAATTAAATGCCTTGGCTTGAATGCTAAGCATAACACAGAATTGAAATAAAATTAAATTTATACTTAGATTGCCAGTATGCTGTACAGAAAGACTGGACCAGAACTTCTAAACTAAAGTAAGGAAGAATAACTTTGAAAATCACATCCACTCTTTTCTCATTTAGCTTGGAGAGGAAACATCCCAGGAAAAAGAATATGGTCAGATAAATGCCTGCAGTGTTTGGGTGCACTTCTGCCGTTAGTACTGAATGGCACGCCTGATTTCTGCTGGGGTAGTCTGATGGTGCCTCTCAGCAATTCAATAATATATGAGTGGCATATCACTCCATTTCCCTTGACAATGCTTACCTTGTGGAGACAGATAAGAGGCTTAGATGCTGATAAGCTCATCTTCATCCTTACCAAGAATATAGAGTATCTTGCCTAACTGTTGATTTTGAGTGATTACCCTGGAATTGCTAGTGTACTCAGTGGCATATTTTGAAAGGCATTTAAAATAAAGCATGATGAGACTGAAGTTAGTTATACAGTACATTTCAGAGAAATTTTGTGATAGATGCAGCTCAGCTCTCCTGTAAGCAATAGGAGTTAACATGTCCTGGATCTATCAGGTTTCCACAGTCAACTACTTAACAATTCTCAAATAACAAATACACTGAAGTTAGAGAGAGTTTCTGAAGAGAAAAAAATAGCCCAGAACATCATAGCTATCATGCAGAGCAGGAAACTATTTTTAAAACAGGTTTCCATGTAAAATATTTTAAAAGAGGAACTGTTTGGCACAGCAGAATGCAAGAATAATCCAGACTTTCCCAGAAGGACTTGCTTTGCTTTTAGCTTTCTGTTTTGTTTTCTCTAGTATTGTTCCTGGCAAGAAAGCTGCATGGAATAAGTATTAATCTATGTAAATTTGATCACATAAGTGAAATGTTTTGATGTTCCTATAAAAAATCAGTCAGTGCAATGGTTTTCCATTGATCACATAACTTCATTTAATGTTTTAGATGTTTGCTTAGATAATGAGCCTAAATCAGTGGGAACAACTTACTCCTGCCTTGCCTACTCACCTAGTTCTTGACTAATTTGAAGTCTAGGGCTTGACAGCCCTCTTCTTTGTCCAGGCACTTAAAAATATGTATATATCTCAGTCTGTTCTGTTTATCTAAATACTTTATCTCTAGTCTTTGAAGATATTCTCCCTACAACGTCTTGAAAATATTATTTCGGATTTATTTCTCTACAGAGAACCTACTCTTTTATTATCATAAGATAATTGAAGGTTCAAACAATTATGGCTATTTCAGAATGTACCAAAAAACAGCCTAACTTAAGCTAGGCAACTGACTGAGTTCACACTAGTCAAGCGCCGTGTCTTTACTTGCATCAGGAGGAGCATTACCATCAGGAGGGAGGTGATCCTTCCCATCTACTCAGCTCTGGTGAGGCCACACCTGGAGTATTGGGTGAAGTTCTGGGCTCCACAGGACAAGAGGGACGTGGAGTTTCTGGAGAGGGTCCAAAGTAGAGACACGAAGATGATTAAGGGACTGGAGCATCTATCTTATGAGGAAAGACTAAGAGAGCTGGGCCTGTTTAGCCTAGAGAAGAGAAGATTGAGAGGGGATACTGATCAATATGTATAAATACCTGAGGGGAGAATGTAGAGAGGATGGGACCAAATTCTTCTCCGTGGTGGCCAGTGACATGACAAGGAGTAATGGGTATGACTGAAAATGCAGGAAGTTCCACCTCCATGTGAGGAAGAACTTCTTTGCTATGAGGGTTACAGAGCCCTGGAACAGGCTGCCCAGAGAGGTTGTGGAGCCTCTTTCTCTGGAGATCTTCAAAACCTGCCTGTGCCACGTGTTCTAGATGTCTCTACTTCAGCAGAGAGGTTGGACTAGATGATCCCTAGAGGTCCCTTCCAATCTCAACCATTCTGTGAATCTATGATTTAAAAACCTGGGCAAAGATTTCTTAGATAATTGTCTACATTCCTGAAATGAAATTGATGGTCAGCAATGTTTATCCCTGAGCACAAAGAAACTACTCATTTTAAGGATGTACACTGGTATAGGTGACAGCTCTTTCTCAGGACAGTCTTAAGCACACCAGCTGCAGACTTAAGTCTTTGACTGGACCTATTCTTTCAATAACGAATGTGCAGAGCTCTGTAGGTATTTAAAGTCATGCAAATAATAAAATATGCATTAAACCACACACACATGCATAGATACATACATACACATGTAATGACATTCTTATCAATGTACCTTTGGTGTAGAAAAATATTCTGTTCAGGGACAAAACGTAAATAGTTTTTTGAAAGATCTGTTTACACTATAGGACAAGGAAACCCCACAAAATGCCTCCCAGTCCTGTTGTTGCCCCAAATAGAGTTCATTGTGTCTCATGATCCACTTGCAACACACTTCCAGAGGAGACCTGAACACACGTTCAGGTAGGGGGTCACACATACCTCATCGCATTGTGCAGTTGGGATACAATTTTTTGTCTCAGTTTAGATATTCCCTTAAAGTGCTCTGAACTGGGTAAAAAAAAAAAAAAAAGCCAAGTGTAAAAAAGTAAAGGATTGTGACCTGTCTGAAGTAAGCAGCTTTACATCAGTGGCAATGGCACCTCTGTAGCTAATATAATACAAATTCACAGAATTATCCTCAGGAATTCATAAAGACTGGTGTGATTAATTACCCGGCAAATGTTACTACATGCCCCCCCCCAGGGGAAAAAAATAGACAAAGAATAAAAGTAGTAGAAAATTCTCTTTGTATGGAGCTAGAAAATATGAAATCATGCACAACTTGGGCAGATAGAGGCTGTACATAATAGCAACACCCACATAAAAGTGACTGAAGAAAACTATCACAATAGGATATGTTTTTCTGAGTGTGAAGTAACATAAAAATCTGTTCCATCTTAATCTTTATACTTTCTCTGTCCTTTTTTTTTTTTTTTGCTATTTGAATTTAAACATTGCAAAGTCTAAAGACTTTTCTCATTACTGTCATCTGCAAAGTTTTGTATGGTAAGGCATACTTTTGTAAAGCTATCAAAATTCTATTTTGTAGAATACTGATAACACATTAATTAGAATTTTGGTAATTTTGACAGTATAAAGGCAAACAAAGGAAATGCACAATCATTTCACAGAAACTATAATCACTTAAAGAGTGATAATTTTAATATCTCATGTAATGTCATTTGTATTCTTCTAGTGAAGTCCAGTTTTGTCATTACTATTTAAATCTCATTGATAGACCAGTAATTAACATTCTTGGGTTTTTTTTCTCTCACATAAAAAAAAAGAATACTGTTAGGAATCATTCCAGTCTCATATGAATTTACAAGCATTTATCTTTTATGAATTGATTATAACCTAATTACACAAAAAGAATAAAAGCAAAGGAAAAGCAGAATTATTCTTTTGTCCATCTTGTATATTGTAATATTTTTAGTTAATTATTCAAAAGTTGAAACAAGGACATTGTCATAATTTGTGTCCAAAGAGTTTTAATACTAAACATCAGGTTTATAATTTTACTGAGTGTGTCAGGTACACTATGATTATGTGAAAGGATTTGCAAATAGTAAAAGGGACATTACTAACAATACATTTAAATATTCATTAAGATTTTGAGGTTTTTACACATATAAACTTTGAAAAGAGCAGTTTGATTACTGTAGTAGGACTTATACCGGAGGTTTATTGAATACAGTAGTAAGAGCTGCACAAACATGGATCCTGCACTTTAAAAGAAGGGAAGACTTTGAGCTTGTGATGAAAATTGCCACACGAAAATTAGGCCATGTGTTTCCTAGATTAATTTAGCTATCAAGTCTGAGAACCTACGTAGACTTGAAATTCAGCAGTTAAAGAAGACAGAACTTGTTTTCCTTATTCTCGGCTTTAGTTTTTCTGGAAGGAGTTAAGGTTGACTTCAGTAGTTTTGCAATGAAGAAGAGATGGCAAATCATCAGGAGAGGCACTAGGATGCTAAAATTTCATAGCTTGTTGTCTCACAATCAAAGAAAATATTTCAACATTTTTTCACTAATGTTTTTAGAATTTATGGGATTTATAAAGTTTCATGCTTTTTTTTTTGGTTAAATGTTTTTAAGTGCTGTGCTAGAGAATTCCTGTTTAATGCCTATTGAACTATTGTTAGCAATTTTATGACGTCTAGTACTTTGCTAGTTCATCAGGTTTTCTTCTATTATTTCCTTCTTCTCTATTTTTTTCTCTTAAAGATATGTAGAAATCTTATTTCTACTATCAGAAGAGACTTTTCAATTCCACATATAATCTGGACAACTGTTCTGTGATTAAAAAAAAAAAATCCTTGCCAGTATATATCAGAAGTATCAAGCAGCAAATCTATGGGTCAAAAATATTTGATGAGACAGTTACCTGTGGCAACTTAACATAATTGTTATCAAACTTCTATTTCTAGCTATAGAACAAATAAATAAAAAGTGTATAATGACTATGCCATAGTTTTAGCTTTCTACTTTTTCAGTATTTTAAAAAAATGAGATAATTTGGTTGCTTTCAAACAGTGAATTTCATTACTTATCAAGTATACTAGTGCCCATTAGCTCAGAAATGTAGTCCCATGGCATGATTCCTCCAATGGTAGGATGACACCACAAACTGGTCAGATGACACCCATGAAGAAGCATCTATTTATTTCAGCTGACATGAACGATCCCTAAATTACAACGATCCCTAAATTATAAATGGAAACCTACATAAAATGCATAAAAGATTGAGTGTCATAAATGTAACCTATCTGTCTTATTACCATGAAAAAATCACGGGATTCAAAGCTATTCTTCCTGAATGTAAAGCCTTGGAAAATGCTGAGGCTATAGTAATCACCAGCATGTTTTGAGGTAAATTGAGACACTCATGAGGTACTCTTGAGTTCATGATGTTGTCCTGCTACCACCCATCTCTGAAAGCAAGTCTGACATAGATTATAGCAATATCTGTAGCCACATGTGTTCTTTCAACTCAAGAGCAACTCTGGCACTACAATTCTTTCCAGACAGCATGTGATCTCAAAGAAATAAGTATTTTCTAGTTTCCCTAACTGTTCAGAATAAAGACTCAACCTTCTCAAGATTCCTCAGGGTTCGCTATGGTTTTGTAGCTGATAGAGGATCTGTAGTCTACCAGTAGCACAAGATTAGTGGCTGCCAATTTTATTGTTACTTTCATTAACACTATATTTTGCTGCATACCATTTTTTTGCAATTTCTTAAATATGCCTTTTCCCTCAAATGTCAGTGTGTTTCAGTGTTACAACTGTGAAAATGTTGCAGTTTGAAAGCCGTAGTGGTAGTGGTGGTGAGGGAGGAAAGGAGATATCAAATCAGTATCGGATTCACAAACAGTCTGTGGACTGTAGGTCTGATCGCCTTCCCAGGAGCGAATCGAGTTCCCAAATAGCGTGATCAAACTATAAGCTCGACTCTGGCAGTATCGGATTCATGAACAGTCTGTCAACTGTAGGTCCGATTGCCTCCCCCCAAACAAGTAGTCGAGTTCACAAACAGTATGATTTATTCAAATGCAACATTTACAAAGCAGGTTTCGGATGTCAGTACAGGAAATTCTCTACTAGAGTGTGGGGTTTTAGCTAGCTCTGATGTACGAATGTGCAATCATCACTCACCCGAGAAGATGGGAGAGGGCTCTCAGTCTCGAGACTCCTCAGCCGGCGTCCTGATGCAAGGGGAGGAAAGGGGGGATCAGAGCATCAACTGATCCAGAATTTATGATGGATTCTTCCCTCTCACTTTCTAGTCTCTTCAGGCAGCGAGGGGAGGGAAGGGGGATCAGCCTGTCGACTGACCCAGGAGTTATGATGGATTCTTCCCCCCAGACTTTTTATCCTTAGTTCACCTTTTATACTTTTCTTTACATTCAGGTGGAGCTTGAGTGACTAGAGTCATACTTAATATTGTTATTGATTGGTGAAAAAGTTTCTCGCTTTCATTTAAAGGTATAGTCAACCGAAAATCTAGAGCGCATGCTCAAGGAGGGGTGGTCGTACCTCGGAGGCGGGTAACTTGTGGGATGGAGGTGTGGTTTTCACATTATAATGAGCAAAGTTCAAGCAAAGTTCATCATTTGCCACCTTTGCTGGCTTAGCACCGGACTTGTTATCATATATCTCCCATTAGACAGCCAGTGTGAGCCTTATCAGCGGCCCAGCACAGGGAGTGCAACAGAGTTTGGCCGCGGTGTCTTCACCCCGCTCCATCCTCCGTTACTCCCCTTGGCAGCTGCGAGGAGGGCAGATTGTGCTGCCTAGGGAACCGTGGAGGAGCTGAGTCCATGCGCACCAGCCATCCTGGAAGTGGCAACTGTGTAGCACCCCAAGCAGGCCTCTGTAATGCCAAAACTTCTGTTAGGCCCTAGTTTTCCTCTCAGTTCCTGCTTTCAAACAATTCTTCCACAAACAATTCTTCCACAGAACCATCTAGTGTTTTGGTAAAGAAGTCACCCAGTTTTGGAAAGTACTGATTTGGACATTACTTATAAAAATATATATATACAGTGTTGATATTTCTGCACTCACTTACCCAGTCTTAGTTTTAGGACACAGATATGTAAATGATTAGCTTACACTAAATAAAGGTGTCAATTTACCATGTTTCAACTGATCATAGTAATTAGCAATGGGCCTCTGTAAAACGAAAAATAAGCTTTGTTGCTTGTTTTCACTGAAAGGATGAAAGGATTTTTTTTTTTTTTTACTATGAGTCAATTTTATGAGTCTTTCATACTCTACAAAAATTTGCTTATACAGTCTGTGTCTTTGTTCGCACGTCTCAATATTGCAGCATACCCACAGCACTTTGAGTATTTTCAGAAGGACAGAGACAGGGAAAATTGCCATTTTTAGTATTCTCCATGGAGAAAACTCTACAGCATACAGAGGTACAAGGTCTTTGACGTTGGTTTAATGAAGCTTTAATATTTTCATATAAAACAGAACTCTTCTAGAGGGAGACAGTGTCAGCAAAATTGCTTATGGAATAGCAGCTGTCTGGAAGCTGAGCCACTTCCTGGAAGCATGCAAAATTGATGCTCAAATCCTTGACCAGAAGAAGGAACAAGGACTCTGAAACTGGTCTTTTAACCCCAGGTGAGCTCTGTAACCACTTCACTGTTTCTTTTTGAGCATAAATTCTTAGAGGTTAAGAGACCAGCACTGTCAAGACTTGATTCACATTCATAATAAAAGTTTTAATTTTTGTTTAGAGTAGGAAAAAATATTTTGTCAGAAAGTTACCAGTGGACTTAACAGACATACGGGAAATGGGAAAGTGAGGTTGGTGTGTGAAGCAGACATCTGAGTTTTCAGAAGAGCAAAATAAATAGGAAAGTGAGAGGATGCTCAAGAAAGGTGTTGAATATCATACATATTGAAAATTAAAAATCATAGTCCTATTTCTCACTGTCTTTGCTCACTGTCTTTGACTGCAGCATGCTTTAGTTACAGATGAAGGAATAATAGGAGAATTTTCAAATTGGGCAATTTTCAAACTAAAATCCATTATATTTTGTGATTAATTATTCAAATATTAACATGAATAATTGAAACATCTAACAGCTTTACTTTATGTTTAATAATATCTATGTGTCATTGTTACTATCATCATTCTTTGGTGACATCTGCTCTGTACCCCTGACTATCTTTCTTCTAATGAATGAAACATTGAAATTATTCATTTTATACTACGAGAAAATATTTATATTTTTTATTGTATAAGAAAATGGAAAAGAAGAATTATCATTTTATGAACAAAATGAAAGGAATAAAAAGAGAGGAAGAGCTGTAGTATTTTTTTTCTTTTACAAAATGCATCCTTATTAATAGCAATAATTAAATGTAATTTTTGTTCACTTAAATGAAGGCTTATATTATACCTTGTATTAAGTCTTCTGAAATTTATCCTTATATTTAAGCAACTGCCAATGACTGTCATTAAACTGTGAATTCAGTTACCGGCTATAGGTTGTTCTCACCATTTTGTTATTTTTGTTTCTTTGGTTTAAGAAACAGTACAAGCAAATTACCATTTGTCTTGGTTCAAACTGCATATTTAAGCATATATATTAATTCAAAGAATATCATATCATCCTAAATATGTCTTACTTTTTTAGATAGAGTTGTAACAATAATTAACAGCAACAATAATTAACTAGCTAAACAATAATGAAGTAGTAAATATATTTCACTCTGCTAGAATGTACAAATTTAACTTTTTAAGGTGATTTTTATTAAGTAAAATCATAAATAGGTACTAGAAGTTGCGAGCATAATTTCTTTGTGCTGTTGGTAGAAAAGACCACTTTTGCTGTGATTATTTAGAAATGTATTTGCCTTTTAAAAATCTGGTCCTGGCACTCCAGTTTTATCTCTGCTCTAAGCATTGGATGCCACATATTAAAATAATATAGCAATATAAAGAAACTTGGATTCATCCGCTAAGTGTAACTTCTTTTCCATAAATCCCAACCTTAACCCCATTGTTGGCATGCTATTTAAACAGCAGGGGAAGAATAGGCAGAGAATGAATCGGAGCTAGGCCACCATTTGCTGTAGAAAATCTATTGTAATCTGACTCTCCTAGTAAATATTCTGCCTTCATCTAAAGCTAGACCTTGGATGTATTCATTACATTGACGTTCATGACCTTTGAATTTCAAGAGATCTCAGGTAGTTACTCAATTCGGGATTAAACTCTTTTTGTTGCTGTTAGAATCTTAAGGGAAAACAAGAAAATCTACGTTTAAAGTGGAACATAAAACAAAAAAGAAAGAAAACCTATTTTATATTTTCTTTCTTTAGCTTATCTGCCACATCACTTGATATTGAAAGATGCAATAAATATAATTATAAGCTGTATTAAGAAATGCAGCTTATAATGATATTTATTTGCTGAGAAACCAGCAAAATGTTGCTATGTGAATGTCATTGATTTTAAAAAATGCTACATACAACGTAAATTGAGAATCAGAACAGTCAAAGTCAGGGCAATACATTTAAAAATGGTAAAAGGCAATATGACTTTATTTGGCATATAATTGACTAGTAAAATTCATTGCCACAAGATAATAATGACATCAAGACAAGTCCTATATACCTATAGGAATTTAGTGCAGAATGTAAGAAAATCCATAGTTGTGCAGTAGAGGATAAAATAATTTTAAATTAGTATGAACCCATAAGCTCTAAGATATAAATTAACTATCAACCGACAGCAGTTAGAAATATTTTTTCTTTCCCTGGACAGGTTATTTCTTGTGTGTTTCAGAATTTGGAACACCTGTTTCTGATTAATCTAGTTGAGCCATCACCAGAGACAGTATATCAAGTTAGATGGCCAATGCAGTATGGCAATTCTGTGCCCTTGTCTTTTGAAGAGAGTTTTCTTAATTGTCTTCTGGTATACTGTTCTTTAGATTTAAAATGGTTAAGATTTTAAGGTATTTGTATGATCTTTGTTTCCAGGAAAGCTCATCACTACAAGGTTTTAAAAAATAGTTTTGCAAAAATATTCTGTTAATATCAGATGATTCTCAGCACAGTCTACAGGGCATTTATAACTTTGCTTATATATTGCCAAGTGCATTTCTACTGCTATTCTTCTTCTTAAATCAGATAAGAAATTAGGAGGAAAGAAAGGCTTTTTAGGAGCAGAAGAACTGTAACAAGGAACTTGAAGCTACTGTGTCTGCTATCGCACCTGCAGGAGCTGGCAATTATAAAGGCTGCTCCACACTGAACCTAACTTTTTAAGTTGTCAAGATAGTCCTTGGTAAATCTGTATTTTCTCAGCTGTTTAGTGCACACAAGAGTCTTGAAGCATTACAGAGCATACATATATATTTCTGGATTTTCTCGTACAGCAGATAACGATGGCGCAAGACTGAAACCCTGGGAGCAGATGCTTCATGTCATACTTGGAAATACCAACCACTAGGACTCCCCTTAACTATTGTTTTTCAAGCTGCATAATTTTGTGGTTGAGGTAGCAACAAAATGCTTATGTCTAACTTTTTAATTAGACTATGGAGATAAATACAATCTGTTGCACTATGAAAAAAAAAGTCTGGATTTTGGCTGTTAAATGAAATTTCATGTTTTATTTTGTTTAGTGTCATCAACTTAATCCTCTGATAAAGAAAAAAAAACATTCTTTAAATGCAAAAAGAAAGTGAAGATTAATGCTTTTTTTCTGATCAATTTTGTTTTGCCCCCTTCCTCGCTCTCAGCCCCCTAATGTGACTATTACTGATCTGCAGAAAGATAACTTTGCTTTGAATTCTTAGAAGCAGAGTAGATCACTTGCTCAAATACTGCTCTTCCACCATTTGAATTTGATAGCCTATATACTGTGTAAGTCTCTAATTTGATGATATCAGTTCAATGCTTAGTGGATAATTTGCATTATAGATGCAACACATCTAACAGCTTGGCTCAGTTTGCCTCTTTTGATCAGGAAAGGTTCAGAGCTGAGAGTTCATAAAGAGAGAATTATGTCTGACTTCTCAAGAAGGGCCTCTTCATGTTTAGAACGGAGTCATGGCAAGAATGAAAAAGCTGCCTCTGGTTTGACTGGGTGGGGATTAGTGACTTGGCGCTACTACTGGTGTCGTGTTTTGTAACAATGTGCGGATCAAGTTGACAGACATACCTCAAAAACTTTAAGTAAAGCTCTGTTTTATATTATACGGGTTATTTTAAGACCGGCTACGTTTGCAAAGTAATGAAACGCAAATTCAGAATAGCAAAACATTAAACTGAGGTATCTCCAAAGTCTTCTTCCAGAAATTCACACCCTATTGAACAGGCTTTCTTTCCTCTATCAATCCATTTACATATATTTAAAGATGTTGTAGTTAAAGCAGCGGGGGGGAGGGAGAAGGGGGAAGGGCCAGGGAAGATTTATCAACAGAAGTGATATTTTTTCCTTGTTTTTGAATCTCCCTCTGCAAAACACAAAAATCAAGTAATTGTCCTGTACAAGTTCCAATATACCCTTCATTCTGATCTGTACTGCTGGTAGTAATCAGATATTCAGTTTTGTTTTTGGAGTGCCTTGTGGCACTCAGTTAAGTAGTAAAAATACCTCCCACTCCCACTGCTGCTTGTCCTTACAGAGGTTCAGTAAACCAGCTGGATGATACCTGAGATACACACTTGCTGCTGAAGTTCCTCACAATTTTTCCATTGAGGAGAAAATTCTTTTGAGACAATATCAAATTATTTAACCAGAACAGAACCAATATGGGTAGTAATTTTTAAGCATTTATGAAATAGAAAAAAAATATATATCATCTTTATACTGATTTATCAGTGTAACTCATTTATACTGATTTTTCTTTTCAAATTAAACAAAGTTTAATTAAAATTAATGTGGCTTGCTCAACTTCATGTTACAGCAATATGGTGATGTCCTTTATGAGTCAAGGGTATCAGTCCAGTTCAGGCTGTGGGGCATTTAATATATCATCATTTGAAATGACCTTTGTCAGATTTCAGCACAGAGCTCCACAGGTTTTTATGAATGATGTAACTTTGCCTTCTGAAAAAAATGCAACTATAGTTTTCTCACTTGAAATCTTACCGGTCCTTTTGATGATATCACATAAAGAAAGACAGGATGGATAGCATGCACATGCAATCAAAGAGGTTACTATAAAACTAAATTTTGAGCCATATTCAGAAAGAAGTTAGTGTTCAGATCTTTGGGAAACAGCGTCTACACATCTATGTAAGGAAGCTTGAGAATAGTATTACTTTTGTCCTTAAGTCCAATTTTTCAATGTCTATCTGAAGAAAGTGTACGTGAAATAGAATAGATTGAATCAATAGCGTGTGTCTAGGTTTATTTATTCGGTATCCTAAAGTAAATGCAGTAGTCTTGTGTCTAAGTTGACACAAGATCCTATCCTTGAGGGAAAGAAAAGCTCTAGAAAGTGTGCCAAAACAATATGAGTATGTACCATTTGAGTATGAATGTTTTATTTCATTAAAAATATGAATAAACCAGTAAGTATAAAGCTAAAAATTCAGAAGTATTCTTTTTTATTTCCTTTCTTTTTCTTTTTACTAAGAAAGTATTATTAAATGATATATATATTTAAGTTTTCTTTTTCATTTTTTTCTAATGACCGTCTTGGAATTGTATGTCACTCTTAGTCAGGTTTTGAATAATTCAGTCTTAAAATATGGAGATATATCTCTTCTTGTCTCAAAAGATCACATTTTTCTGTTATAGAGTTCATGAAACAGTGCATTAATATACCTATATGTTAATGTATCAGGATCCATGCTACAGAATTTGTAACATTAGCATCTAGATTTTTAGATCAATTTTTAACCCTTGCTTTGCCTAAATATTCTAATCAATTTAAATTTGAATGACATATGTTTCTTGTTATGGATGCCAAAATATGTGGGTTATCTGGCTGCATGAATAAATATCACACATGTTTTTGTGTTTGTCTAGCTGTTGAAGAGAACAAAAAGATAGAGGTTGGTAATAGCTGGGTGGAAGAGGCAGGCTGGGGAGAAGAAAGTAGAAAATGAAGTAAAATCCTCAGAGACTCCTTAAAGATCTTCCACTATTTCTAAAGCCATGCAGAAGTGAAATTTGTGTGGGACCACCTGCTTTGTAGCCCCACATATAGGTAGCATAACATAAAATGCCCACCATTTCACCCATGGGTATATGAAAATATCATCAACATAAAAACAAGTCAGAAAATGTGCTTAATTTTTTTTAGTCTTTTCTTTTTTTTTTAACTGAGCCACTTATATGTAATTTTGACATCTTTGAAATATCTATAATACCTATTTTACCAAAAGTATCTGTGTACCAGATTCACATACCAGTATCTTGGGTACTACTAAAGCCAGAATTTCATGAGGAATGATTTGTCTGAATGTGTCCAGAAAGACAGGATTTATTGTAGACAACTGCACTGCATAGAAACATCCACTGTGGAACAGAGAGAGAGAGAGGGAAAAAAACAAACAAACAAACAAACAAAACCTTTCAGATCAAGAAGATAATCTCACTTCCCAAAGGAAATCGGGATCTCTAAGCTCTGGATTGCTGCACCCAGGGCTTCATATATGGCAGTGGTTACTGCCACAGGATTGCCTGTATTCTATGAGCAGGTGAAAATGGAATTGTTAAGAGGTGAGATGACAGTTCTGTATCTGTAACACATTCAACTTGAAGTACGATAATATATCATATTCTTATCAATTTCTGCTACTAGCAATGCTAGACATATTTAGGTTTCTGGAGTATCTCTGTCTAAATGGCCATAAAATAGGATATATCAGAAGAGGAATTTGAGAAAGCACAAAAACTTGATGAAGCATGGTTGTCACAAATGAGATAGATGAATATTTTGAGTAGGCATGTATCATATCCACACAGTGGACAAATATAAGGTGATGCGTAACACATGCATTATTTAATTAATATACATTATAAAATGTAAAGTTTTAGGGATTCCTGGTCTCTGAATATTATCTCGCAAAATAGATATATGCTGCCCAGAGGATAATTTCCTCCTGTGAACTCTCTGCTCTGCAAGAAAAAAGAATAAAGTCATTTTTATGACCACTTATACAGGATTTGGTACCTGCTTCTGAAGTTGGCAGTAGCTCTTATTGGACATCTGAATAGGCTGAAGAATGTAAGAACAGTAGGGCTAGATATATTCTTTATGCTCTGTCATTTCCTTTGGACTCTATTCTCTGTATATTTGGACCATTTTGCTAGATTTAGACTTCAAAGATGTAGACTAACTCAAAGAGGCAGGAGAGAGAAAGGAAGCCTGGATCTCCCAAAGGAATTAACTCCAGGTCTTAGAGGTAGAATGGGAGATGATTTCTTCATCTTCCTTTAAAATCTGCTTGGCCATCTTCCACTGCAGTCATTCAGTTCTACAATGGGAATATTTGAGATGTTTGAGTACTCATATAATTTACTGCAAATGGAGCATATTAAGAGCCATGTTTCATGATATTAATGGAAAAATGTCAAACACAAAAGCATACCACAGAGCCCTGTGAAAATCTTCTCCTGTGTTCCTGACATACAGAAAAATAAGCCTAAAGTAAAGCCTAAGCAGAGATAGTAATAAAAAAAAAAATTGGGTATTTTTATTCATTTGCCAATATATTTAATACATTAGTGAAAAATACTTGCGTCAGTTCCATTCATCCACATATTTCATCTTCATTTTATACATTTTGGAAAAAAGAAAAAAAATCTGTCTCCAAAGTTATAAGCTAGTCGGCATTAATGCTTTCATAATAACGATCATCCGTAAGAGCACAAATATGCAGGTGCTCATCTCACTTTCATTCCGTGATGATTTTAGGAATTTTGTGTTTTCATAATAGATATGTAAACATATTTATTACTTATGAAAATCCCAACAGACTGATAAGAATCCTTCCGATGGCTAAAGCTAAAGCTATGCCATATTTTTTTTTTTATGCAGAACAGATTTTTCTTCTCCAAAGTCTGAAATTAAGCAGACTAACAAATTTATTTTATTTTGATTTTGATTTCTGTGCCGTCATTCTTGAGTGGTACTCAAAATGCAACAGAGAAAGCATTAGAAGACTGAAGATACAGAATAAAATGTATAAATTTACTGTAAAAAAGATACACTACTATATAGAATATGTTTAATTCTTTTCCTAAATTATATATATATTTGCATATATGCAACTATACTATATAAAATGTATGTATTAATTATTCAATGGATTGCTAAAATGAAGTTTTAAAATTAATTCTCTGAATTATTAAGATAGCTATTCTTTCAGTGATTATACTTCTTCTTTTTTATATCCTTTTTCTGTTTTCCTTTTTTCACATTCGAATATATGTTCTTTGGAGCAGGAAGAGATTTTTTTCAATTCTTTTTACAACAGCACAATGGAGAGCTGGTCCTTGACAAGGGCATTAGATACTAGATTATTGTAAATAATAACAATACCATAGACACAACAGTAACAAAAATAATATAAGATTGTGGGTTATGATAAAGAATGGTGAATTAGGAATGACTCAACAACTGATGACTACCTCTATGCTAATGAGCAGCATTATTTTGTGCACAAGATACTGCCAGGCACAATAATATGTGACTTGTGACTAAAATCCCTAAAGCTAGAATCATGGAGTTCTTTATAGCATACAGCTCTTCTGGCTGACAATATTTTTTCTTTGGAAGTGGAAATTTTAGGCAAATCACCCAGTAAAGATGGCACTGCTATTGTCATTTTGGCTGTGTCCCCAGATATTTTACGCAGTGAAAAGCTTTGAAAGAAAGAAGAAATGAACAAAAATGTATCCAAATAATTTTGTCCTGACATTCTGTTGATCACCTGCACATCAGGGAAGAAGACTGACAATTTCTTCTGCAGAAGTCAAAGCCCAAAACTCAGAAAAAATAAATGGCCAGAGATTATGCTAAGATGGAAAGCTGATGAAGATGCATGAAGAGTCCCGGGATGGTGAATCCTGGAAGCTTAGAATTTCTGGCAACAGAAACAACATGGCAACATTCTTCTTCCACAGATGTGTGTTTGCAGAATAAACATAAAGCCCTGGCAATACATAAAGCTGAACAAGGTCCCTCAGAGGAGACATTGAGGCCAGATGAGACTGATCCATGCATCAAAACAAAAAACAAAGCAGTGGATGACCATGACTGGAGACTGTGGGGGATGGAGGCACCCATCTGCTGATCAGACATGAGGTTTTATGAAGTTTGTTGCTTTCCAGAGGCTGACATCCAAAATGTTGTAAAGAGAATCCTGATGCTTATCCACCCCTTGGACTGTCGTTTTTGCCTACCATACACATCGGAACCCGTGATATTGCCAAAGAAGACTTTGAATGTATCAAGAGCGATACATTCACAAGGGCATAGGTCTCTGAGTCTCTGTTCTCTATAGGTCTCTATTCTCAACCATGATAGAGGCAGAAGAGGCTCAGGCACGGGTGAACACATAGACATGGCTTCACCTGGATCCTGAGTGGGTATTACATGCAGAACTTACTTTGGTCTTTGTGAACCCTTTGAGGAAGAGAATTCCTTGGAAAAAGCAGGGTCCATTAGAGTATCCTTCCCATAAGACTTACTGAGAGTTTTAAGACAGGTTTATTAGGGTACAGTGACCAAAGTCCACTGAGAAGTGGAGATATGGGTGATATGGGTGCTGGGAGGACTGATTGGAGAATGCGGGTGATTTCCAGACCTGACTTGTTACCACATCTTGACTGATAATCACAGGACTATAGATAAAATCAGTTACTACCACCAATCCGTAGTCAAGATGGAGTCTCTAAATTGCATTAGTCAAATAACATAGTGTGACTAATTCTGTAATAAACTAGTATGATGTTAAGTAGTTTTTAAAACACAGTGAACCAAAACTACATCCAAGAAGTACATAATTAATTACTAAGAGTGTTTTGTCTTGTAGGATGTTGCGGTCTAAAACCTTGGAGACATAGTTTGGCAGACAGCTGATTAGCTGGCAAATGAGCCTTCAGTTATAGAGGCTGCAGTGCTTCTAGGACTTCTACTGAAGAAGACAAATGTAAATTTGCATGATTGATGAACTTGCCGAATACCTTTAAAGTGGTTATTTTGGAGATCCTGGAAAATGCTCTCTAAAAGGTATATTTTCCAATGATTTGAAATTATCAAGTTTACTTAAAAAATAAAAAGCTCATTAAGTGCAACAATTTGCTATTGAGTCTTATTTATTGTGACACCATTTTTTTTCCTGAATTTGAGACTAGTTACAACCGCTGACTCAGTGCAGCTCAGTCCCAGAGTTCTGCTGTGTATTCTAGGCCAGGGTGTTTCCTCTGACCTAGAAAATGGCCAGACAATTTGTTAGTGATAAATATTGCACTGATTTTGAGGATATATCAATTTTAAATGAGCATACATTCAGTTTGCCTAAAATCACTTAAAATTTCCATTTAGCAAGAACATTTAAAGTGTGAATATATATCTATAATTCTTACTAAAGAAAGTTTCAGACTTTGTAAAGGCAAGTTAATACAGGAAATGACATTGATGCTCTAAAGTTTTCTAAGCCTGCTGCAAACCTCTAAGAAATCTTATTTCCTGCAGTCATCACTGAGGTTGTAATATGTTGATTCTGCAGGATCTTACAGACAAGAAAACCTATAAATTCTGTCAGGTCATTAATTTTAATGGCTAAATTTCATGAAATCACTTCATAAATCACATCCTGAAGTTAGGAAATAACTGAATTTGAACCCAGATCAGCTGCATTTCTTTCTTTGGTTATTAATAATAATATAAACTGCATGCAGATTCAGGATTAAAGATGATAAGACTGTTAATTGGTAACAGAATGTATCTTATATGCCTGCTGGAGTCATGGCATCCAGAAACAATACTTGAGAATGAAGTAGAAAATGAAACAGAGAGTGCTGCTTTTTATTCAGCTTGGTGAACCTAATGTGGATGAAATCTCTCATTCTTGCAATAATATTAAGATTAAAATCATGTGATACAATAAAGTACTCTGTGTCATGGTTCAAGCATATAGAATATAACATCTATAAGAAGAAAACAGAAAATATGATAAAAAATATGTTAGGTAGCGAGTTATACAGCTTAGTAGATACTTTGGGTAGTCAGAGTGAGAAAAGAATTTTGAAAAGGCTTGTAAGACACGTGTTAAAGGCTAATTTGCAAACAGCTTACAGCATTGATAGAGGCTTTTGCTTCCACAATTGTAAAACACAATTGTTGCTCAAGGCCATCTCCCATTTTCAGAGGAATTTTTACAATGCAGAACCTGTATACTCAGGGATGCTCAATAAATGTGTTCTTCACTGTGCTTGTCTTTGAACTTGTAGGCAACTTAGGTTGGCAAGGTCTTCCGTTTTTCATTTGTATAACACAGAATATTTTGAGTTTCGTGGAGAATAATGAACAGGAATAAAACATTAAAGTGAATCCAGAAAGCTATATTTGGCACTTTGTACCTTACTTGCATGAGGAATATCAGGAAAAGAAATATGTGGAAGAATGTGCTTTTATTCTGTGCGTCCCAGTCCAGCAAACATTTGGGCATATGGTTAATTTTTTCCAGGAAAGAAGTCAAGATAGTTCTATAGGATATGCTGACAACTGAACTTAGTGAGACTATCATATGTATGTCAGAGTTAAACATCAAAACATTAGCTGATCTGTGCCTTATAGTACTATTTGTAGCTACTATGCATTGAAAAAGGTTACCTAAAAATCAAACCATGCATGGGAAAGCTTATGAATGTAAGTATGCATTTTTCAATAAATCTTTTAGTACAGATTCATATGAATGATGAGTTAATGGGTTAACTTCACTGATGACTAAAATTAATTGGTTATGTTTAAATTTGAAATATTCATAATATTGATGAGCCTAATTTAAGCTATTAAAGGAGCATGTCAGATTTAAAAGGCTATTGCTCAACAGATTGCTTTCCTTACTGCAGTTTTGCAGGAGCGGATCCCTATTTCTTTTTAATATTGTAGGTTTATAACATTTATCTCAAAGTGTAGAGTCACTGGTCTCCTGTAAAAAATGTTCTGTATCCATTCATGATATTTCATGCTATCCATAGATTTCATTAGATTTCATCTGGTCTGAATCACTTTGTTTATTCACACAAGTAAACCAAGCTTGCCTGCTACACACTAATGCCTCCCTGCTAAATATGTGCAAAGAAACAACTGCGAATATTTTAGCACATTTGTTTAAAACAGTTTATCTTATCAAAGTTAAACAAAAAGCAAAGGTATACTCTGCTTTCCTTAGTTCTAAATCAACTTCTCAGTTGCTTAGAGGCTTGATGGATTGATGTACACAGCTCGCGTCAACAATGAGAAGTAGCTTCATTGCAACAGCACTTCACTTACTTGCTCTGCTCCGCTTTCCGTCTTTGGCTTCTTTCTTTTGCTTCTTTCATTTTCTCCTTGTTGGTTTGTCAAGATATGTTCCTGGAGAGACAGAGCAAATCAAGTCAAAAGACAGGATATGAAATACATAGTAGCAACACGTTCTTTCTTACTAACCTGACCTCAATAAAAAGACAAGGAGACAAAATAAAAGTGCTTATCTCAGATACTTTTTAAAAATATTGTCTCTAAGTAAGTGTGACTTTTTTTTCAGTGACCAATATTTTAAGTCAAATTCTAACCAGCATTCAGAGGGACACTAAACTGACCTTCTTAAAATGGTATTCTCAGAATAACATTTATTTGACTCCAAGAAAGGATTTTTTTTTTCATTTTTGCATCTTGAACCAAATCCAGTACAATCTCCTGTCATTGGATATAAATTTACTTGAATATTCCAACTGAAATTTGCTATGAATATTTAAAGTGTTTGTATAACATATAGACATATTTATGTCATTCAATATGTTTAAAAGTTAGCAGTATGTTTTTAATACAAAGAATAAGAATAACCAGTGATAGTAAAAAAAGCAAACTCATGGAGAGTATATATAAGGAACATTGCAATTTTCCAATACTGATTTTATTCCTGGAAAAAAATCCAGTTGTAAAATAATTAACTTTGAAATGAAAAAAAAAAAAAAAAAAAAAGAGAGAGAAATGAAGAGAGTGTACTGGAAATTATCTAGGCATGCCTAGATAATACAGACACTCCTGCTATAACTTTGCTGGGAGCTTATAGGAGACAACAATGAAAAGTCCAGATATCTTCATTCTGTAGGATATATAAGCACACACCTAAATTTAAGCACATGAATGATAGCATTTTCTAAAATGAGATTATGTGTGAATCTCAGTATTGAACATGCTTTGAAATACTTTGCCTTAGGCTTGAAGTATGTACTTTAGGTATGCACACATATATATTTTGGGAGGGACTGGAAATGTATTATGAGTGTTTACAGTGTTCCTTGTGTATGGGTGCAAATATCATGTAACAACACGTCTGTTGTTAAACAAGCTGTGGTTAGAAAATACCTCCTCTGAAAAATAATGACCAAGGCTATAAGTGAAGTGTACAAAGAGGTAATAATTGTACAATATTATACAGCTTTGTCTATTGCAATCACATAAGTTCAGATTGCAATTACATAATTACAAGCTGTCAGAATATGATTGAAGGTATTTATCTGGTAATTATGTAATTTGACATAATTATAGTTGCAAAGTGAATTCACAGCAAGATTTATTTTTCTTCAGTTTTGAAAAATAAAAATAAAAACAAAGTTTTGTAACTAAGATATGGAAATAAACATTTGATCCTTCTACTATACCAGTGCCTGACTGTAACTCAAACAAAATTTTTATCTTGTGTGCATTTGCAACATAAAAAGGGTCTAAGGTGCTAGGCAACTAAGACAACTGCAATGATTATGTAATAATTCAAGACATTTTTGACCAAAATATGTACTTAGAATGTGCCTGATAAATCAATTTTTATTATTTATCAAAATGGGCCAGGCTATAACTTCCTGATGTTGAATCTAAATGAAATTCAGAGATGGGTAAACCTGAAAAGTCAAAGGCTTATGCTTATTTATTTATTTATTTATTATTCTTAATTAGTCTTATGCTGAAAGCAATCACACGATATGCAGAGGGCAGAAGTTTGAACATCTAAAACCAACTTTGGGAAAGGGAAACTGCAGTATAACTTTTCCTGCAGCTTTTGCATCCGAACATGTCTGGAAAACGCAAAAAGGGAGAAGGGAAATATATCAGGAGTATACTGAAGACTAACACTGAAGGTGAATAACATAAATACCAATACTACTACTTGTTCATGTCAAAATATGTTTAAGAACTCTATGGTACAGATAAATCAACAAACAGGCTCAAAACCTGAGATTATTTTCTCATGATCCTCATGATCTCAATTATCTTAAAAGTGAGGAAAATAACAAAATATACCCAGTTCTAGTTGAGTTCTGATTAGAAATTAGAGAAGGATTTGGTTCAGGAGGGCATATGAATTTTTAGAAATTCATTCGCATTTTTAGAAATACGACCCTTGGTTTCTTGTGAAGAACTGTGTTAGGCTAACACTGCACAGACACATTATAGTCTTTTTTTTCTTCAGTGAATAATTTTAAATTTGGCAGGTTAAAATGCAATAGTTTACCCACATTTGATGTTCTATTTAGAAACACTGTCCCAGGTGGTAGTGACACACCAAAACAGATAAAGTTACACCAAACAGAAGAACAATATGGCATAGCAACATCTCTCTCAACAACATTCCTGTAGCTTGATTCATTCTGACACACAGAGATCACCAAACCTTTCTTCATTTCCCTCACAGTGCCCTGTACTAGCGCAGTAAACAGGACCGTGGACATATGATTATTCATATCAGTAAGTTGCTATTCCAGTAGCAGAGGAAAGTTTACTCAGGTAAGTGGCATTTTCCCAAATAATGCCTCATCAGAGCTTGAAATTCTTAAAGACCTGGGACAATGTCCCATAGACACAGTTTGGCTTGCTTTTGGAAAAGCAGAGTGCCATATGAACATGGGTTGTGTCATGTGGTTTGCGCTCAGGTACAGAAGGCATGGATTAATCCTGGTTCATTAACTAATACAGATGAAATCTTGGATTTGCATGGAGTTCAGGAGGAGACATTTATATGGTAGAATAATTGATGTTACTGATGTTTTACTTATAGTTGCACAAGCATACTAGAAACATGAAAGAACTCAGAGGGGGCCTTCTGAGAACGGATTAGTTTGAACAGTCTAGTAGCAAGAATGCTCCAGAAAGTAGGGTAAGCCAGTACTTCTGCATTCTAGAAAGGTGAAAGTAGCTTCCTACCTCTTTCCAACTTAATTGCCAACATGTAAAACTGAGAAAAAAAGCCTTCCCCATCGTGCCGTTTTAAGAATAAAGGACATCTTAAGGATAAGAATTAAAGGACTAAAAATGACCATGCTGGTTGTATATCAGCTGTGAGGAAAGATTCCAGTCTCCTTAAATTTCTCATCTTATCCACATGGCAGTGTACTATCTCTATCAATCCTAATTGCTTGTGTTCTGTGACCTAGGGCTAAAAAGTCCTGATCACCTAGCACATTTCAATGTACAAGAAATAAGCAAATGAAATGATTAAGTAAACTCTGTAATTCTCACTAGGTTTTCCACTTCATTTTCCTACTTTATAGCTTCCTAAATTCAAGGATAATGCTCTAACTTACAGAAAAATACCATATGAGATGGAACAGAACCAACCTTTCAGAAAAGAAGTCAGACATATTCTCAAAAAACACCTTGTGTGTGTGTGCGTGTGTGTATGCATGTGTGATATATTGCCTGTTCTTACTTGAAAGAAAATATTTCTCTTTGAATGATATGAGAGTGATGAAAGAAATCTGGGAGTTTCCTCATACATCTCTCCATAATATCCTCTACAAATTTCATACAAGCAGCAATTAAATGTCCTAATAGCACAGCGCTCTGAGATTAAATGACCTGTTCTGTAATAGCCATTCAGTTTTTGTAATAAATTATGTCCCAAAATTGAAAACTAATCAATTTTACTATCCTACTTTTGTTTGATTTTTTTTTCTCTGGAGTGCCAAAGTAATTATAGGTATAAAGGATAATTGGATATGCCAACAATTTTTCTTTCTATTTCAAAATGTATATTAGCTATGCCTTTATCTCAGTCATAGAGCATACAGGAGCTAATTTTCTTTCGCTAAAGCTGGTGGTAAAACTTCTATTAACTTAAATGAAAGTAAGCTCAGAGTCACATCAGAAGTTTGTATGTTATATGACTTTCATATTTTCTTTTATAAGTTATCCATTTTAGGACTATCCTGATTATCATGCTATTAATCATAAAGAAAAATATCTTCCTGAACTTTTTCTGATCCAGTGTTTTCTATAAACCTGCATATGATTTTTTGTGAAAAATGTGAAAATATATTTTATTTATTACATGCTGAATATTTATCTAAATATCTCTGAAATGCTAGAACTATATGTTTCTAATGTTCTCCTTAGTATCAGGAAAAAGAGTAAATATGTTTATATAGAGATACATACAACCTGTAGAAGGTGGTATATTTGCATATTAAAAATTTCCCACCAGGCAGTGCATCTATGGAAAAATAAAAACAGATATCAATACTGAAGCCAAATAATTATATTTTCTTTTAAATTATATAATCTTTGTTAATGTATTACATACATTTTAAAGGCATAAATAATTTAAGTATGCATGAGGGACTGGCAATGACCTTCATCTAAATAATATCTTCATTACACACTTTCAAGCAACTCATAATTTCATATCTTATGTATTTTCTTTAAATTATTGATTTTTTTTATAAGCTGATATTTTTAAATTAACATGGAATATATGTAATGTATATGAGTGATGAGCAGAAAACTGAAATCCAAAAACTTCAAAAGAGATTGTTTGGTTGCTGGAATATGTTTATAAAAGTAGATTTAAAATGCTAATGTCTTCATGAAGGAAATTTTTGTAGGTCAAAACAAAATGCAAATAAGGTAAAACATTTTTTTATTATTACAAATCATAAAAGAACTGTGAATGGTGAAGCTGTCATCACCTTTAGGAAGCTTCATTCTCATTTCTTTTTACTATAGAAAGACTTGTTATTCTGACTTCCAATTCTGATGCTTCTCTCAATGGGGAAGAGCACAATTATGCATTGTATAATTAATGAAGTTAAATTGAGCAGAACTATTTATTTTACAAATATTGGTTTTATAAAGTGCCAATTAGTAAAGACTAAATAAGACAAAGACAGTTTGATTTGAAATCACTATCTACAAACTATGCTTATTTATTATCAAATTTAATGGTGGCTGTAAATGTTAATTTTGCTAATTCAGTTTGGAGATAAAGGATAGTAACCAACTCCTTATTAATTTGCTAAGGATTAGCAGGAGGACTGTTGAGCATACTTGAAAGGGATTTTCATGTAAAAGCAAGAATACAAGCCAAAAGAAACCAGATATTCAGACTCAATTCTAGATTCAGATTATACTCCTTTACAGATTAGAAATCATCTGAATGATATAATAAAATTTTTATACTTAAAAAAATAAATTATCTGATTTTTTAAAGCTTTTTCAGAATAATTCCTACAGATCAGCTGTTAAAAGGCAAAGTCGGGTGTGAGTCTATGAATGTGATTCTACATAGATCTAATGGAATGTTATTGTAGAATATGATTCTTGATTACCTGCAAGAACACTTTTTATGACAAGACAGTATTAATATGATTGATGATATTTGGTTTGTTAATATTTATGGTTGATATTCTCATAGCATCTAGATTTTTCACTCAGTGAAATGGCCATGCATCAAGACCAATCTTACCTAAGGAAATATCTGTAAAAAAGACACAGTGGTGGCTTATCACTTTGAGTGGTGATAACTCCTCAGGGATGAGTTAGTTTGCTTAATCTACATTTAGAATTTCTGCATCCTCATTAATGCGCTAAAGTTCACTGAAAGCCCTCCAGAACACGAGAAATGAATAGACTTTGTTCTAGTCATGACAAGAAAAAGAGACGGTACATTTTTAGGCCCTTATTTTTTCTATTCTTTCAGAGAACAGGTAACAAGTCACTTGACTTTGAGGAGAGATGCCAGTGCTTGTGACTCGGAGAGGAAAAGACTGTAACTGCCTTCTGAGTATGTTATTCAGAAGTTTGAGGAGAAGACAAGATCCCAGTCTGATCCCAGACTGATGGAAGAGTGTCAAACTAAGAACCAAACTTCCTAAATTGAGATGTGGATAGAATTTACAATCAGTCCTGAAACACAAGAAATTCTACTCACACACTGTGAAGGTGTTGCCCAGAAAGGCTGTGTGGCTGCGAGGAGGCTTTGCAGCCAGAACTTCACACAACAATATTTCCTGTTGTTGCAGGGCAGCAACAGTGAGCTGTGTTTTGCTTTGGTGATTTTCTTTGTTGTTTTGTTTGTTTTAAAACTCAGCTGGCAGGCATCATGAAAGAAAGGGGAGGGAAGGAGTATGTAAAGTAAATGTTGGTTGCCTTCAGCATTACAGCCTTCAGAATCGCAGCTGCTGAAGGCCTTTGGCAAGTATATAGAAATACTGGTCCTTTTTATGCTAGGAGAAATTGCTCACATGTTGGGGCCTTAGTAATGGGATTCACCTAGAAGAGAAGAAGGTGTTCGTGGGGAACTGGACTGACGCCTAGTGACCAAGCACCTGGAGGAGCACTAACCAGCTGGGAACCTGTAGCTGGCCAATGAGAACGCCGCTCCCTAGCGCATGCCCACCTGCACCGGTATAAAGCTCTGCTGCAGACAACAGCAGAGGGGAGTTGACCTCACTTTGTGTGGAGGTGTTGTTTGCTCTGGCTTGTGGGGAGGGCCTCAGCGCTTGGTACGGGTTGAACTGGCTTCGTGTTGGGGTGTTGCTCACTCCGATTCGTGGAGCGAGCCTCAGCATTCGAGTGACCCTTGACACTCACAGTATGGACAAGATATCCTAGGTGCTCTACATGTCCCTGCTGGAACAGGGAGGGGTTGGGCTAGATGATCTCTAGAGTTCCCTTCCAACCTTAAGCATTCTGTGGTTCTGTGTGATTGTGTATTCTCCATCCTTGGAGATATGTAGAACCCAACTGTACATGGCCCTTAGCAAAGTACTTTATCTGACCATGCTTGAGCAGGAGGATTGGACCAGATGATCTCTAGCGGTACCTTCAAACCCCGACTATTCTGTAATCCTGTGACTGAATTTAGGTGCTTAAATCCAAGCCTGCAACATACAAATAATTCCTTTGCAGCATTGGGACACCTTAAACATTGCTAATCTGATTAGCCTGATACTTTCCCCAGCTCACATTAAGCACATTAGCTATTGTACTCAAAAAAAAAAAAAAAAAAAAAAAAAAAGGCAACATTTATAACATTTAGAAACCACAGATTGACCTCAGTTTTGTTATACTACAGTTCACCTCATTGCCAATTTCTCCTCCAATCTCCTCCAATTTTGCCTGATCAAGGCGAAAAACATGGAGTTGATTAAAAAATAAAAAACTGATAGCAGCTTCTACTTTCACCATAACAGGCTAATGATTAGTGAGATACTTAGAGATATTAGTGAGGTTGACTTTTGCACTATATTAGCCTTTTTGTAGATGGATAGTTTTTTTCTTCCTAATTCCATTCACAGAGGGTAATACTGGAAAATGTTCCTTTCTTCCTTTTTGCACATGTTCATCCCTCCAACTAGCAAAGTCTCTGAAATTTCAAAATTTATTTTGTGAAGATAAGCCTATCTAAAGTCTATTTAAATGCTAGGTATCTGATCCAAACTGGTTGTCTCCACCTAGTCAGTGGAGAAACACAAGTTCCATTGGAAAAGGATATTCATATGACTTACTGGAATATGAGAAAATCCCCCATATAATACAGTAACACTTTGTTAGATATGAAAGTTACATTATATTAATCATGTATTTTTTAGCACAGTATCAAAGGTTTTATTCAGCTATCTGAACATGAGTGTATGGTATCTTTTGAGATACCCTGGGGTATGTAAGACATCTGCACATGGCTGTCAATAATGAGACAGGAGGTACAGGAGACTGTGGTCTTCTGTTGGCAGCTTGAGGTCAAGTAAGGTATCCCATAGCATTTCAAATGGCGCTACATATATTCAGTTGACTGATTTGATGATAAGATAAAGAAGAGTTTTAACAACGAAAAAGGCGAAGAATTTCATACATGTAGGCAGATTGCTTATAAAACACCTTAATAGCAATATACTATTTTTAGTGTATTTCACTGTAGAAGAAAGTCTAAGAAGAGATTGAAATAACAGAAGTATAGATAAAAGTAACAGAATGCACATCATGCATAAGTATGCTAAAGGACAATATTACAAAGCATGTCACATCCTGCAAATTGGGTCACAGATACCCGCAAGCCCTGGAATACTTTTACAGATGGAATTAAAGTTGTGCTTCCTCTTAAACAGCCTAGATGTTTAAGAAGAAGATGTTTAAGCCTAGAAAAGAGCATTTCATGACCATGCAAAAATCCTTTCTCTAATTGTATACTCTGTTTACTTCATCAATTTCACTGTAATTATTTAGTAACTTGCAAATTAATGATAGGGTGATAAATAAGAGTTCATTAACATGCAGACAAGAAGAATCACAAAAGACAGAGATGAAAAAGAGCTCTTAGGTTATCTTATTTATCTCCTTGCTAATGAAGAATCATTTCTTATTTTTTCTCGCAAATATTTACACACACAAACAAACACACACATTCATGTATCCTCATAATCATTTGTTTCATACTTAATATTATGACAGTATTTGCTCAAATTTGGTTCCAAATATCTGGATCCATGGGACTTCTATCACTTCAAAAGCTTTTATTTCTTCAGCTCAGAAATTTGTTTTGTTGAAAAGCTTTGCGTATTTGTTTTTATTTTCCATTCATATTTTTAATGTATTCCTTATAACAGTTTTCCAAAATTATACTTTTTTCTTTGGTGTTTGCAAGTTTGTGATATTTGCAACTATCAGAAACATTTTTTCATGACCTGCTCTTTCCCTAGTAATAGACATAGTTATCTACTGTAGCCCACAAAATATCAATTTGGCTATTACTATGAAAGCAGAAAAGACTGTGCTGATGTGACCATGCTGAGGCTCAGGACTTGTCTGGATAGTCTTAGAGCTGATGCTCCCACCATGGCAAGCAATTGCCCCACTGAGGAAAAACAATGGCCCTTTGTGTGCACAGGCTTGGCACACAGAGCCTTAGAGGACCCAAGGATGATGATGAGGAAAGGCCCACCATGCACATCATCCCCCCAAAATGAAGACATTTGGCTAGAGACAGGTCACCATCACCACCTCCTCCTTTGTCTATGGGGAGTACTGAAGGACATTGTCAAGGTGAGTGAGAAGGGGTAGATGATCTGTAGGATTTTCTTTTCTAACATTCCACTGCACTATTAATGAGGTTTCTGTGTTTAATTAGGAAGCTCGGAGTATTCAGCAGCAATTGGACTAATAATAAATTATCTACTCCTTATATATTGTGTCTTCCTTCTTGCCCATTAAGGGATTCTGAATGTGATTAAGCTAAATATTTATGTTAGCTTTGTTTTCTCCTTTAATGTTCCTTAAGCACTATTATTTTTTTCTGTCTGGTATTTGTATTATGGGTGTACATGCTGGATTAACTGCAAAATATGTCTTCCTTGTTGTATGATATATTTTCTTCTATGTTTTGTCTGTCATATTCAGCTGGATTGCTAACTCTCCTTGACAGAAACTGTGATTTTCATAGACAGTAATACTTAGTCATAAACTGTATAGAAAGTATTTTGTCCAGTAAGAAAAACCCAAACATCATATGATTTCTAAGAATTCCTTCTGCTACAAATAAGCTATCATTTAATTTGATTTACAACATAGAAAATATACAAGACTAAAAGTTTTTCAATCTTTTTTTAAGACTTTTTATAATTAAAAAATTATTTGGTATGGTTTTCCTATTTGTTTGATATTTAAGGAGGAATAATTTGAACAAAAAATGGTGCAATGTTTAAAAAAATACAACAGTAATGATGGTAAGGATAGTAAAGTTTCAGTGCAATCATTGTGCTGTTACTACTCAGATCTTAACAACTCTTACAATGTCATTGATATGCATTGCCATGATGACTCTGGTGTCACTTTGCACTTGCAGCATATTTATTTTCTTCATCTGAATGAAAAAAAAAACTAAAGGCGAGGTAGCTGTTGAGAGTTTCTAAAAATGATTACTGCTGTGACATCGCAGCCTCTCCTTTACTTTAAAATTCTCCCTTTTAAGTTAACTAGTGGGAAACATACAAGAAAAGCTGGAATACAAAAGGGTTTATTTTTAAACACATAATTTATTAATAGTGAAAGCATTGTTTACCGAAAGCTTTGAAATTAAAAGATTCCAGTTGTTTTTCTGCTAGCAGAGAGAAAGAGCTTTAGAACATTTTCTACATCTAAATTGCAAGTCTTCTCAAAGGCAAGTAGTTAAATAGCTATTCTTATAGGCTAAGCAACTGAACTGCGAGTGGCGCCCTACTTTGTCAAAAACTCTTCCTGAATACCAATTTTACTTCCCCCTCACCTCAAGTAATGTTTAAGGAAAAAAAAAAAAAAAAAAAAGGTATATTGAAAACTATTCTTAAATTCGCTAACTGTTATTTAGAAAGGACTCCAAACCAAATCATTTTTGAAAGAAACGATACCAAAACCCAAATGGTAATACTCTCTGCCCACTTTGTCACTGAATATTTTTTATCAGTAAAAAAATAACCATATCCTCAGAAACAAAACTGAGTATTTATCTTTTGCTTTTCATGGAAAAGATGGGAAAAGAAGAAAGGAGCATAAAGGAGGAATAAAGCAGATGCATGCCAGAAAGAAGTAATTACATTTTGCTTTGTCCTGAAATTTCTATAATATAAATCTGTAAGAAGCTCAAAGGAAGTGTGTATTCTTTGATTTCTCCATATTCATTTGAAAAAGAAGCCCATTTTCA
Source organism: Tinamus guttatus (assembly GCF_059628265.1). Lineage (NCBI taxonomy): Eukaryota > Metazoa > Chordata > Aves > Tinamiformes > Tinamidae > Tinamus > Tinamus guttatus. The sequence continues at coordinate 219,620 of NW_028288936.1, forward strand.
TCAAGTCTTGTAAGAAAGACTATGAGGGCAAAGCATGGTACTAATATAAAATTGTAAGAGGATCTGTGCTGAGTCAAGATCCATCTACTCCAGTATTGCCCTGCAGCAGGGGCAGCTGAGAGGAGGAGGAGGATAGGAGGAGAAGGAGCAGAAGGATGGCTCTTATCTGCCATTTCTCCCTGGTTGCTCTACCTTGGCTGCTGAAGGTGCAGGAGCTCCCCCTCCTCCACTTATTTTCCTGCAGATCCTGTCCTCTCCTTCACCTCTTCTCCCTGTTTTAGGACAAGGGAGAAGAGATCCATCACAGCACTGAAGCACTTCCCTGCCACTGTGGGAATCCTTACCATGCTGCCAAGTGCACTACCACTACTTACAGTGACATTGCCACATCTGCCACTACCACCCACACCAGTGCCTCCTTCCTCCCCCACTTTCCTTCCACCCGCTCCCCACAAAAAATGCAGATTGTACCAGATTTACCATCTCACACAGCAAGAGCTTCTCCTTGAAGGACAAGTCACCAGGCCCAAACCTGTGGAGGAACTTCATCCTGAAGCAAGATCGGGTGAACCCTCCTTCACCACCTCTGAAGGCTTCAGGAGCTCTTTATCATAAACTTAGGAGATCTTTCCCACCATGTCTACAGACATCATTTAGAAGGGCTTCCTTAAGACCTGCAAGCTATTTGGACTGGTCACAAGGGAAAAATCTACTAGCTGAATCTCTGTTGCACAGCTCCCTCTTTCACATGTGAGTGGTGGATAGACCATTGACGTGCAGGCTGGTCTTCATCCCTCTGATACACCAATACTCTGAATGTTCTTTCACATTTCAATTCAGTCATGTCTTTTCTAGATCAAATAGTCCTAGGCTACTTAACTATTTCTTAATCAAAGGCCATTATAGGCTGCTGATCATCCTTGTCATCCTTTCTGAACCTTTTACAGTTTGGTTGCATCCTTTCTGAGATGGAGAAACCACAGCTGTACAAAGCACTTAGTGGTAGGAAAACCACACTGTATATAGTGTCATAACTATGCTTTCTACTTTGTTGTCTTTTACATTTTATCGTGCACTATAATTACCTTAATACTTTGCTTTGTTGCTTGCTGCTGAGCAGTGAATTAACATTTTCATGAATTATGTGTTATTTCTCAACTTCTCATTCCTGGATCATGATGGTTAGCACAGAGTCCATCATTTTACCTAAGATATTAGGATTGCTTCCTTCCTATTGACATCACTGGGCAGTAGTCACTTCTTTTCCAGATTCTGAACACTTATCACCATATAGTTGTAAAAGCTAAATCTGGTCCTATTATAATTGATTCCATTATAATCCTGCTCCATTATATTGATTCTGTTATAATGATTCCATTATAATCCTGATTTAATAATAATTAAAATCAATTTTCCTTCCTGATTGTCTGAACGTGCCTCAGTAGGGCAGATAAATCATTACTTCACTAATCATCAAATTTCTATGTTTTTGTAATCTATGCAATGAATGAAAAGATCTTCTCACATAACTTTATTCTCTCGTCCGCCCCACTAGGTGTCAGGAGATTACTCAGAGCTAAAGAACCCCTGGACTCCTGGTGGTTTCGTGTTTTTTCCCCGGCATAAAAAGTATATACTGATGTATTTGATATAGTGTTTACAGGGTTGAATTTAGCTACCCTGATGCAGCTGTTAACCATGGGCTTTCTGTCTGCATGTCTGAGTGCAGAGGACATATCGGAGGCAAGACAGCAATGAAAGGGGCAATGCTACATCATGGTAACCACTCAGAGAGGACAATAGCAGCTCTAAATAGAACATTTTAGGTTAAAGGATAAAACCAGTTTTTCAGTCAGGAAAATGAAACTGGCTCCTTTGCAAAGATTGTGAAGAAGGGAAGTCTGGCCTAAAATAATTTTTAATAATTAAAGAAAGAATAAGAAAAACAACATCACTAACAACAAAAATAAATAATGAAAAATATAATCCTGCCCTTTTCACCAAGGACAACATGTGAAATATTTACCATTGATATTATGTACAATAAAATTTCCTGCAACCCTAAGAAAAACTGATAATTCATATACTAAAAAATAAAATTAGAAGAATGTATACCAATACCGTAAATTAATAGTTTGGTATTGTAAACATATATAATGTGCAAGTGTTTAAATTTATTATAGCATAAAATGTTGTCTCTGACTTACAGGTAAATCAAATGTCCTCTTGTGGATACGTATGTCCTCATGGATGAAAATAGAACACTGATTAAGCTGTAGAAGCACATGCAGACATCCAAGCCTAATTTTTTTTGGAAAACTTTGATGCAAACATATATGGAGATAGTATATAAAAGGCATATGCAATCCTTTGTTTACATGCAAAATTCAGATTTGCTGCAATAACAATTCTACCATGAGATGACATGACTGCTCTAATATTTATGCAAAGTTAAGGTCATTGCTTGCCATAGGCTACCTTTCAGCAAGTAACCAAAGAAAATGCTGTTTGATATTATAACAGCAATTGTGTGCTTGTAGATTTATATTTTCCATTTTCATCACAAGTGAAAAGTTAGCACCTCACTCCTCATTCACGTTCCACTTAGCAAACATTCACAAAATGAAACATCTGAAATGCTCTAAGTGAAAAGGAAATATACAACCACATTTCTCGAAAAGAGTAAAATGAATACACACTGCCAATGGAAAATATATATACTGGTTTACATGCTATGACTGTTTTCAAATAGGCTTTTTTTGGGGGGGAATATAATTTCTGTAATTATCTTTTCTTAGTATAACGACTAACTTTAACATCTGTATGCCTAGTTTCATAAACACCTTTATTAAATAAATGAGAAAAAAAGAAACAAAAATATTCATTTAGTAAGCATGAATTCTTTATAATTTGAGACATCTTTTCTTCTTGACTTCATTTAGTAAATTGGCCAATGAAGTGGATCACTGTAGCATCTCTGCTAAAACACAAAAACCCAGTAATAACTAGGGTTCCATAAAAATTGTTATTGGCAACAAAATGTTAATTTTCATTAAATTTAACAGAAAAAGGTAGAAAAATGTGATGTTTTGTGAGCAGAGCCAAATATTAATAAGATCAGTATCTTCTGATGATTCATTAACAGAAAAGAGTGATTGGTTTTATGGAATTCTGGTGATTATTCCAAAGAAAAAAACCCAAAGAGGTTGGGGCACTGGATTAAAATATCTGAAGCAAAAAGAATGAACTGGACACATCTCAAGGCCAGAAAAATATACCCACTTTTTAAATAATATCATTTATTCATATAATTCTGTGAAGTTCAGATATCCTTTTGTGAAAGAGCAGCATAAGAGTAAGATGGATTGCTTTTGCACAGATTTAATTGAAAACATGGGTTATTGAAATGTTGTTTGAAAGATTGCTCTGGTGGATTCTGAGTTATAAAATTAAAACAGAAGATGAACTTCACATTTCTTCCTGATATCTTCTTTACTTTTTAGCTGGTGTAGGCAGATATACCTGAAATAATACCTTGCCCTCATTTTGACAGAAATATTTAGACGAATATCAGTTAATCATAGAATCATAGAATCATAGAATGCTTAAGGTTGGAAGGGACCTCTAGAAGTCATCTAGTCCAACCCCCCTGCACACGCAGGGTCACTTAGAGCACACGGCACAGGACTGCATCCAAGCGGGTTTTGAAGATCTCCAGAGAAGGAGACTCCACAACCTCTCTGGGCAGCCTGTTCCAGGGCTCTGTCACCCTCACTGTTAAAAAATTTTTCCTTAAGTTCCCGTGGAACTTTTGGTGCTTCAGTTTGTGGCCATTACTTCTAGTTCTGTCAGTGGCCGCCACTGAAAAGAGACTGGCACCATCCTCTTCACTGCCTCCCTTGAGGTACTTATAGACACTCATTAGACACTCTTCTCCAGGCTGAACAGGCCCAGCTCCCTCAGCCTCTCCTCATAGGGCAGATGTTCCAGGCCCCTGATCATCCTTGTAGCCCTGCGCTGGACTCTCTCCAGCAGCTCCACATCCCTCTTGTACTGGGGAGCCCAGAACTGGACACAATACTCCAGATGCGGCCTCACCAGGGCTGAGCAGAGGGGCAGGATCACCTCCCTCGACCTGCTGGAGATGCTCTTCCTAATGCACCCCAGGATCTCATTGGACTTCTTGGCCACGAGGGCAAACTGCTGCCTCATGGTCAACTTGTTGTCCACCATGACACCCCAGTCCCTCTCTGCAGAGCTGCTCTCCAGAAGGTCAGTCCCCAGCCTGTACTGGTGTCTGGGGTTATTCCTTCCCAAGTGCACAACCTTGCATTTGGCCTTGTTGAATTGCATGAGGTTTTTCACCGCCCAGTTGTCCAGTCTGTCCAGGTCCCTCTGGATGGCAGCACAGCCCTCTGGGGTATCGGCTACTCCTCCCAGTTTTGTGTCACCAGCAAACTTGCTGAGGGAGCACTCTGTGCCTTCATCCAGGTCATTGATGAATAAATCAAACAGCACTGGACCAAGCACTGACCCCTGGGGGACCCCACTAGCTACAGGCCTCCAACTAGACTCTGCGCCCCTGATCACCACTCTCTGGGCTCTGCCATTCAGCCAGTTCCTAATCCACCTCACTGTCCACTCATCTATCCCACACTTCCGGAGCTTACCCAGGAGGATGTTATGAGGGACAGTGTCAGAAGCCTTGATGAAGTTGAGATAGATGACCTCCACTGCCCTCCCCTCATCTATCCAGCTGGTCATTCCATCATAGAAGGCTATCAGGTTAGTCAAGAATGATTTCCCCTTGGTGAATCCATGCTGACTACTCTTGAGCACCTTCTTGTCCTCCATGTGCTTGGAGACAACAATCAGTATGAGCCGTTTCATCACTTTTCCGGGGACAGAGGTGAGGCTCACTGGCCTGTAGTTGCCTGCGTCCTCCTTCTTGCCTTTTTTGAAGACTGGCATGACATTGGCTTTCTTCCAGTCCTCCGGGACCTCTCCTGTTCTCCAGGATCTTTCAAAGATGATGGAGAGTGGCTTAGCTATGTCATCTGCCAGCTCACGCAGCACTCTGGGGTGCATCCCATCAGGGCCCATGGATTTGTGGGTATCGAGGTTCCTTTGGTGCTCTCTGACCCAATCTTCCTCTACCCAGGGCAAGTCTTCCTCTCTCCAGGCTTCTTCTCTTGTCCCTAGGGCCTGGGGCTCTAATGGGCTGCCCTTGGTAAACACCGAAGCAAAGAAGGCATTCAGCAACTCTGCTTTTTCTGTGTTATTTGTAACCAGGGTGCCCACCTCATCCACCAGCGGACCCACGTTTTCCCTGATCTTCCTTTTGTTGTTAATGTATTTGAAGAAGTTTTTCTTGCTATTTTTAACGTCTCTTGCCAGATTGCATTCCAACCGCGCCTTAGCTTACCCTGTTGCATCTCTGCATTCCCTGACTACATTCCTGTATTTCTCCCGGGGATAACAGTCGAGATAACAATCAAGCTGATTAAAATAATGATTTATTTTCTATGAAAAATGTAATATATTTTGGTAGCTTCTTTTTCTTTTGCTGACCAGAGAGAAGTTTTGTTTGATTATTTTGGTGGATGGTTGGTTTTGTTTAATGTGTTTTCTGACTGTTAAGAATGAAAAGTTCAGGAAAAAAAAAAAAAAGGAACTAAAGAAATAAAAGAAATATTCCATTCTGGAGTTTATCAATGAAAATATTCTGATATTTCAAACAGAGAAAAAAATACTTCAGAGATAGTGACTACTTCAACAATGGTGCTGTCTCATGTTCCTGCTTTCTTCTATGGACCAGAATTCCCGTGACGCAGTGCAGCAGTTCAAACAGAAGGACTATGCTAGGTGGAGACATAATCCAGCCACTTAGTCACTAATGAAAGATCTCACTGAAACAAACCCACCAGCTTTAATGAGGTGACAGAGTCCCAGGCTGAAGTGGTCTCAAACCATTTATATCAGATTGTATACCAGAATACTGTTGAAGATTGTCCTAATCCAAAGTTAAATAACATATTTAATAGTTTGTGTGGAAAAGTAAACAACTATTTAGGTTTTAATTGGAAGATATCATAAGATATTTCAGGGTTGCTAAATTATCTTTTTTTTTTTCTTAGTGAATCATCATGGAAAACTCCTGGACAGCTGAACTACTCAAGCAAAACTACTCTCCTGATGGGAGAAGGATCTATAGCTATGTCCAGTCTGTTGTCTTAAGTTTCATGGTTAAAAGCTGAGAAATTATTAAGGTCCAAGTTAAGGAACAAGTACTATAATTCTAACAATCCACAGTCCGCCAACCATCACCAAATATCCACCATACCTGTGTTTCTTCCTGTTTTAATGGGAAAAAAACAGAGGAAAGCCTTAATCATGAGTGACCTTAAAATTCTCAAAAACTCAGCAATTATATTTTGCTAAACTTAAAAGTATCTCAACTTGTGATTTTCCTTGTTTTCTAGCAATGATTCAAATCAGTCTTTTTATCAAGGAACCTCAATCTGATGAACTACAAAATTGACAACTTTTATTGTTAAAACTGGCCTATTCAACTGTCAAATGCTCTGCTTTTAAACACTAACATCTAAAAAGTTCACCTTAGCTTCCCTCTTACTTTGGTTTACTCTTACAAGTAAATCAAAATGTTCTCCTTTAAGAGCTGCAACTGTCTTCAGTGTCTGAAAATGATTCATTCAGAGCAAGCAAGTGGTCTCATGAGTGCTGTTCTTGCATCTATCTGCAAACCTGTGGGCTAATGTAGTCTTTTACTTTCTTTCCTTTGTCTTCTCTTCCTGCTTCTGATGCTGTTGTTGTATATAAATAATACCTGTGTTTCCCTAGGGCAGGAGTACATTCAGAACAGTTTCCTCATGGAGTTATGCTCTGGCACTGAGCATTTGCATATTGAAATTGTCCTCTTCTTCAGAGTCTATTGTCATCTCCTGTCTTTTGGTGTACTCAGTAAAGTAACCATCACACTATAGACAAAAAAAAAAGTGATAGAAAAAATAATCCATCAAACTTTTTTTTTCAGTAAGCGTAATTTCATTTAGTGGAAAATCTCTGTCCAGTATTTATTGAACTATGTTGGCTTATTTCATTTCAGTAGTCCTAAAATAGAAAGCTTTTACTTTCACAGCATTTATTTTTATTTTTGACTTTCTCCAACATAATCACTTTGCAACATTTAATTAAATTCTAATAACCCTAAAGTTAATTAGGGTAATAGTATATTTTGAATGTAGATATCTTTCAATATTATCAAAAATTTAATCATATTGCTGTTAAGCATTTGGGCACTATTTAGTGGGGTTTTTTTTCAATCTTGTTTCCTGTGAAATTGTCACAGGAATTGTCACAGGAATTGTCATTTAAAATTAGTCTAATTGTCTAATGCTGTGATTTCTTTTCAGGATGGACACAATGTTTATGGTTCAATTTCAATTATATTTTAAGGCAAATGCTGCCATATTTGAAAATATACAACCAGATGCTAAAAGGCAAATTTACATGCCCTTAACTTTCCTGGAATAGTGAGCTAGTTCATGTAATTGAGGGCAGAATTGTCAGTTCTTAGCATCATATTTTGGACATATGAACATTTACATATTTCTTTATATCCCTGCTTTACCATGTACATTCACTTGGCCAAAGATCTAGTCATCAATAAGAAAAGATGTAGAAAAAAGATGTAGGATTATGTTGTTCTCGGCTGGGTTCATATGACAGGAAAAAAAATCAGGGTTGTTGCTGTCCTTGAAGATGTGCCAAAGTTTTTTGGTATCCAAAGAGGTCCACACTGTGTCCTTTTGTAATTGTTAAAGGTCAACACATCATCTGTATCACCACTGCCAAACTTAACTGAGTGTGCTTGTATGGGAAGTATTCACTTAAACATGAAGAAGGCAGGAGAAAGAAGAATACGAAGAACAAAAAGAAGAGGGCAAAATGCCAAAATCAAAATGCCATAGAATGAATATCAATTTCCATTTTCCACATTTTTGTAGCAAGGCTGTTGGCAGACAGCTGCTTACAACATATTAAGAGAATTTGTTGAAAGAATTATAATCACGAGAATTAAGAGTGACACAGACCAGTAATAACCTCCAGCAGAATCCCATTGTCAATGCGCATTTCCACAGATGAAACACCACAGCACTTGAAGATACCCTTACAGTAGAAAAAAAATCTTTCCTTTTCTATGAGAAGTGTAAATTATTCAAGCCTCTCCTCTCCTCCTCTCCTCTCCTTGCCTCCCCTCTCCTTGCCTCTCCTCGCCTCTCTATTTGGCCCTTGCCCTCTTTACAAGTTCTTTCTTTTACATCAGTATAAACATATTGATTGATTATTGTCAGTTAAAAAAATTAAAACATTTAACATTCAGCTTTGTATTTCGCTGAGTCATCTTTATTTTTCCTGGTTGCCCAACTAGATACTGGATTAATGTATGTATGGATTCAGCAGCTGAAGCACGTTATTGACCAAGTTAGTTATGGACCACTGAATCGAACTAGAGAGCAGGATACTATAAATCTCATTATTCCCTTTGAAATATTCAAAACGTAAAACAAAGCATATAAAACTGAAACTAGACTGGAATGCAAAAAAGTGTAAGCTGAAAATGATTGATTATCAAAACATTATTTCTTGATGCCTTTTACTGTCTTAATCCTTTCAACAACTCCTAATTTTTTCCCCTATTGGAGTTTAATTGCCACTGTGACCAAAAACTGTGCCTTGCAGAGATATAATATATTAAATGACATGAATAATATCAATCATGGAGTCTGGCATCACCATACATTCACAATCATACCATTCTGAGATCTTTGCTTTTGAACTCAAGAAGCCTCCGTCATGACACCTCTGGCAATACTTCAGTATACTTTCAAAAAGTTGCTTCTGCTTGTTTTTGTGCTTCCCTCAGTTTTTATTTAATAGTCAGATTTATAGCAATTAAAAAGAAGAAGAACCCACACAGAGAAACTGTGTTTCAGCTCTAGCTGTTCCAGATTGCGTCTCCCTCAGCAGTTCGTCACAGGCAATAGCAGTAACTTGTCCTACCCTTGTCTTCCCCTGCCGAAAGCAAAGATGATACAATAAGACATGACATAGAATTAAGTCAAAGTTAGGAATGCAAGTATGTAAAATATGTCTTAATTTAATCCCTGCCTGTCCATAGTTTTCAAAAAGAAAACAAAACAAACTTAAATTCATGCTGGTAGAAAAATCTTCACAGAGTACAATGGAATAAGTCCTGATTTGGAAAGCACTAATCTTCCATTTCAAAGAGAAAGGGGAGATCTATCTGCAGAGATGAAACTCTGAGGTATGGTCAGGCCTTGCTTGTGTGTTATGTCTTTTTAAGAGTAAGATGCTGAGAAGTCGGTAACAGAGAATTATTTTTAAAACTTTGAAATGATTTCTAGCATTGGAGTACCTTTATTTAATGCCACTGTTGGTGTTCACATAACTAATTGTCACTCTAATGAATCCTCCTCTTCTGTTTAAAGCCCAAATCCGTTGCCAAACAAAGCCTTTGTTGCTAGAAATGTTGATTGTGCCACAATTGATTTTGGATTACAAACCTAAATTGAGTAACAATGTCCGTGAAGTCTTATTTCAAAGGTTGTAGAAAACATTTTTATATTACTTGTTCTGAGAAAAGGCATTATTTAAAAGTTACATTCTAGTAAATGTCACCATAAAAGAATAACAAAATTTATTGGAAATAAAATGAAAATCCCTTCAAAATTTGCTAATGCAGTTTGGAGGACTTAGGGATGTTAAAAGTAGAGGGGTTAAGTCCTTTGTTTTCTATTGATTTCAGTATCAAATCCATACTTAAGTTTTTATCTTTCACCTTCTACAATGTGGAAGCAAGATCCTGTGTTACTGAAATCAATTGGTTTTACTTATATTTATTATTGATTATGGTGAAGATGATTTGTGTCCCCTTGTGCACAGAAACTTAATTCTTACTCTCATTGCTACGTGTGAAATGTGGTGGCCACCTCGTAGAGTTTGCAGTTTGCATCAATAAATAACAGATAGATGCAGATAATGGAGTACAAGGAAACAGCAAGCCACGTATGACAGGCAATAGACTCAGCACATCATCAGCCAAAGTTTTTCCAACTTCTCAGTTTCAGAGTGGGCTGATCTGAATCAATAATGAGTTTTGAAGAGACATTTGAAGGGGAAGAAACTGGTATTTCATTATTGATGCTTACTGGAAGTTTATGTCTTAAGCAACATGAGGAACAATAACACAGCTTGGATAACAGCAAGTGGAAGGTAGTATGTAGAAGTGCTGGCAAATTAGATTTAGTAGCTAAACTATTCCCACTAAATTAAAGATGATGGTAGAGATTGTGACTAGACTACATATTTGAAAGGAAATGGTCACATTTGATATAATGGAAAAAAGGAGCAAGCAAATGTTAATAAAGTCTAATAAAGTACTAATAAAGTTGACTTAGTCAAAGTAGGAAACCAGGAACATACAGTGTTTTGAATGGGTTTGAGGAACAGGGACTTCCTTTGTCATGATCATAGATTTTCAGTGATCAAAACAGAAATTGTAGAAATTGATGAGGCTCTAGAGATTAGTTTAGCTGAATGTTTAAATAAGGAAGGCTATCATTTAGAGACATTTGGCCAAATTATTTTTTAAGGAGCATACATAGACCAGTTTGAAGGCCCTATACCAAATAATTGTGGGAGACCCTATACAAAAGTAATGGTTAAATCTGATCTGCAGATTAGGAACTGGAGACATAGGAAGGGCCATAGTATTCTTCATATAGGTATACCTGTGAAGAAATGACAAGAAAGATCGGAAAAATACTTGTTAACTTCCATGTTAAGCTTATGGAATTAAATGAAGAAATATTGGCAACAAAAGCTTAGAATTTCAGCTAGACAAAAAAAGTTATTGCCATCAAAAATTATTCATGGGATTTAGCTCATCTCATTTTTGCCATCTACAGAGTCTGTGATCACATTTGCGTTTGGCTCCTAGTGCAGTTAACGAAGATCTAGAAATTAGGGTGCAGAAAACAGCTAGTCTCATATTACATAAAAGTCTGTACTAGGTCAGAGTTTTCACTGTTATTGACTATATGGACTAAATTCCTACAGAGTGTAACGATATCAGAGAAATCTAGCTCTGATAATGACATTTACTTCATAAATGTTAATAGTTTGGTAAGATACATCCATACTACTTGCCTTCAATTTAGATACTACATTATATCTGAGCTGATTATATTAGTACCCTTTCACGCTCAATAGAAGAAGATTAACATTTATGTTTGTTAATGATGTTTTCTTCAGAAAAAGCATCCTGAAGTGTTCTATGATATTTCAGTAGAAACTATTGCTCACTTTTTAGAGTTATCAAAAAAAAAATCTTCCAATAAAAGAAAAAGATTTTCTAAGAAAGAAAAAGAGTTTCTAAAGTCTTACTTGATAAGATCTTACAGAAAAGACTTCATGGTATTCAGTTGCTACGCTGTATTTTGGATTGAAAAGAAGGGATTATTGTAGTCCTGCACTTCTAACATTTAGCAGATATACTGTTTGGACTCTTCACTTATTTTAGAAGTAATATACATAAATTTCTGAGGCTTATTCTGTATTTTTTAATTAATATTTAAGTTTTATATGGCATGGTGGAAAAGATGTTTCATTTTACAATGAAAATGCAATTATTGTTTCCAGAAATAAATTGTCATTATATCTCCAAATATAATTTGATTCTGCAAAATTAAATAAGAGAAGCAAATATTAAACATCAAAACACATTTTAAGCACACTGAAACGTGAAAACAAAACAGTAGAATGACCTCCAAAACTTGGACTTTCCTTACCTCCAGAAATAAACACAATAATGTTAAATAGGTTTCACTCTTTTATATTTACTTGAAGGTTGTTCCACAATCCTAACACTTAAGTGATTATAATCTTTTCTAAATTTTCAGCATAAAGTTGCTGTTTATAGCCATTTATCTTCCTAATAGCATTATATTTTACTTCAAATAGTTCATCCTGTCCTCTCTTCATCCAGTATACGTATAAAAAGCTCATAGTAGTCCATCATAGTAGTAGTCCACACTAACTACTCTTATTTGGTAGAGTCTCTTCCCCAATGTAGCAGGTGAGCTGAACAGTGCTGCTATCTTTAGTAGGATAGATTACCAAATGGATAATTTTGTTAGTGTAAAAATGGTTTATTGTATCACTTTTGTGAACTATGAGCATTTTTTTTTTTAAAGAAGCAAGTTTTGTAGCAAGAATTGGTGTGAAATGTTGCAGTTTGAAAGCCGTAGTGGTAGTGGCGGCGGAGGGGGAAGGAGATATCAAATCAGTATCGGATTCACAAATAGTCTGTGGACCATAGGTCTGATCACCTTTCTAGGAGCGAATTGAGTTCCCGAACAGTGTGATCACCTATAAGCTCGACTCTGGCAGTATGGGATTCACGAACAGTCTGTCAACTGTAGGTCTGATCGCCTCCACCCAAACAAGTAGTCGAGTTCACAAACAGTATGATTTATTCAAATGCAACATTTACAAAGCAGGTTTCAGATGTCAGTACAGGAAATTCTCTACTACAGTGTGGGGTTTTTCGCTAGCTCTGATGTACAAATGCGCAATCATCACCCACCCCAGAAGACGGGAGAGGGCTCTCAGTCTCGAGTCTCCTCAGGCGGCATCCCAACCCGAGGGGAGGAAAGGGGGATCAGCCCGTTGACTGACCCAGGAGTTACGATGGATTCTTCCCTCCTCCTTTTCATCCTTAGTTCACCGTTTATACTTTTCTTTACATTCAGGTGGAGCTTGAGTGACTAGAGTCATACTTAATATTGTTATTGATTGGTGAAAAAGTTTCTCACTTTCTTTTAAAGCTACAGTCAACTGAAAATCTAGAGCACATGCTCAGTGAGGAGTGGTCGTACCTTGGGGGCAGGTAACTTGTGGGATGGAGGTGTGTTTTGACATTATAATGAGCAAAGTTCAAGCAAAGTTCATCCAAAAGGAGTGACTTGCCGCCTTTGCTGGCTCAGCACCGGACTTCTTATCATATATCTCCCATTAGACAGCCAGTGTGAGCCTTATCAGCGGCCCAGCACAGGGAGTGCAACAGAGTTTGGCCGTGGTGTCTTCACCCGGCTCCATCCTCCGCTACTCCCCTTTGCACCTGCGAGGAGGGCAGATTGTGCTGCCTAGGGAACTGTGGAGGAGCTGAGTCCGTGTGTACCAGCCACCCTAAAAGTGGCAATTGTGACCCCAAGCAAGGTTCTGTAATGCCCAAACTTCTGTTAGGCCCTAGTTTTCCTCTCAGTTCCTGCTTTCAAACAATTCTTCCACAACTGGCTAAACAAAAATTTAAATAAAAGTGCCATATCTATCAGCAAGTGCACAAGCAATACTCAAAGACGATTTTGTAGTGAACACCATTACCAGAAGCAGATCAGAATAGAGACCAATCTCTAACGAGCAAATTAAGGAAAGAATAGCAGCAAATCCAGTATCAGTGCATCATTCACTGCCGAGGCACTGACTCATCTTCTTTTTTCCTGGATTTTTTTTTTTAATTCTAATTCAAGGCTTTTTTTTTTTTTTTCCTGACTTCACATAGAGAAGAGTCTGATCCCTAATCTATGTGTTTCATGAAAGCTTAAGCTAAGACATTTTACTTTACTCTTTGGGAGTTAAGAGCATACACTACTTCCACGGCTTAACTACCATCTCCTACATTTTAAAAGTATGATATGTGAGTCATGTCTGAGCTTTCAGCACCTCCACATAAGCATCATTGTTTTACACACTTTTCCATCTTCATCTTCTGTAAATTTATTATGGCCAATGAAAATAAATAGCTTCATAACAGCTGATTATCTATCCCAGGGAAAACAAGAATTAAATTTGCTTTCTTTTAGTTGTTGCATTTGACCTGGGTCTACCTAATGCAAGAGTATTGCCAGAGATTTAGGGCATCCTGAATATTCCAAGAGCCACATAGCTGAACTTTAAATCAAACTTTGAAAGTACACTTGACATACTAATCATTCAGCAATATCTGCCTATTACTCAATAATTAATTCAAATTATAAAATCTATTTCTCAGAGCTGCTGCTCTCTCATAAATCTGTTGATTTTGGAATACATAGGCTTTCTAAAAACAAAGAATATATATTATGAAACTGTGTATATACATGTAAATAAAGCTAGAAGAACAGAATAATCAAAGTATAGTACTAACATAAATATCACATTTAAGTAGCCACTTGAAAACCTTTTTATCTAATTCTCTGCTAGAGTAACAAATTTTTAAACTTCCATGACTTCAGAAACCTTGAACAGATAAATTATCTCTTCACCTGGCACATCAGAAGCTGGCAATGATATCTGTTAATATAATTAAAAGTTAAATTGAAAAATGTACAGAAGTGAGTCAGATATAGAGAAAGACAATTAAAAATAAAGTATTAAAATATACATATTACTTGGTTTCAGAGATCTTGAATACAGAATACTCTTAATCAGGTTTCATAGATTCAAGTTCCTGTGGTCTCATGTTCTTTAAAGTCTGGTAGATTTAATTACTATGGTTTTACTGAAATAATTATGAAAACTTTTATAAAAAATACAGTTAAAAGAGTAAAGAAATACATCTTAATTGATGAGATGTTACCAGAATGTATATATAAAGATGAAATAGAGTAAGGAAGCTGAATCTGATGTGTATAATGCATACTTCTTAAAATATATTAAAGAAATTATAGGTACAAACTGAAACACAAGAAGTTTCACCTCCATATGAGGAGGAACTTCTTCCTCATCTTACTGTGAGGGTGACAGAGCACTGGAACAGTCTGGCCAGAGAGGTTGTGGAGTCTCCTTCTCTGGAGATCTTCAAAACCTGCCTGGATGCCACCCTGTGCCACGTGCTCTAGGTGTCCCTGCTGCAGAAAGGGGCTTGGACTAGATGATCTCTAGAGGTCCCTTCCAACCTCAACCATGTGGTCCTGTGATTCTGTGAAAGTAATACCATAACCATAAATTACTTGATAAAGAGAAAACTATGGGAGAGGTTATGAAGAAAAAAAGAAAACTATAAATATGAAGCAGTTTGAAAACATAAGATACAATATCTACATAAAATAAGATTAAAAAAGCTTAACGTAAGGAAATAAAGTTTGCTTAAATTGCAAAAAGAATCTGAATAAAGTATTTAAGTTAAATAAATAATTTTCATTTTTGTGCAAGGAAAAGATGTTTTGAGAGTTATTGAATGCAGAGATAAATCCAGAACTTTTAACATTATAAAAAGACTATGACGTATAATGTCAAAGAAGCCTGACACTGTGTGGGAAGAACTAATGGCCCAGAATCTGTTATTTTTTACCAAGAAGCCTTTGGCTTATTGTGAATATCCCTGGTTATTAAAAACAATGAGAATAGAAATCAGATCTGGTAATACAAAATGATGAAAACAAGACTCTTTAGGACTTAATTTTGTGAGCAGGTAGAGTGATACAACATTGAATCACAATATGCTGTCATAAAACTGTTTGTCCTTGGAGGAAACACCTGACTGAGGAATAATAAGAAAAAAATCTCCAAGAACTACATCCAGGGAAAAAAAAAAGAATAAGATGAATATGAAGCGAAAAATGTAATATAGTGTAGACTGTCATAGACACCCTCTGTTGATACCTCAGGATCTCACCAAATCTTTTGTCCAATCTTTAAATCTCCTGATCTTTCAACCTTTTCATCCTCACAGCACAGGTATCAAAAAACACTCTTTGACATTGGTTTTTATTTTCTGATTGAAGCAAGCGTTATTTATTGAATCATGCCATTGTTTATGACATTTCAAATAAAGAATTTCCAGACCTAGTGAATTCTGCTAGTCATCAATAAGAGCGATCCAAGAGAAATTAATCTATTATTGTTAAAATCAAGCTAGTGGTCTATTAGGACTGGAATGCTACTGAGATATTAAGGCTATACCAAAATGAGATTAGATTTATTTCAAGAATAAAATTTTGTGTGACTTTCCCAGAGCTAAAGAAAATATATATTGCTAGGAATAAATTGTGTCTTCTGCAAATTACCACAAATACCCCTGTGATATATGTATGATAACTCACAGATCATGACATTAGGCTTGCATTACATGCAGTACAGACACTTTTTGTTAATGGATGATTTATTATAGCTGTAGTAACTGTAATCGTAGTTGTTCATATTATTACAAGAAATTTTTGAATGTAAGAAAATTTATGTCCATTGGACACTAGTTATCAAACTGGCTTGATTTAATGTATGACATATTTGATACGAATTCTAGCATCATAGATTGAATTGCATTAGGCATAACTCTGGTGTTTTATTTGAACCCTCTCAGATCATAGGAGACTCAACAGCTGTGAAAGCTGAATTAAATAACACACTTTGGGAATTAAGACAGAGTAATTATCCTGAACATTGATAGCATGCATCCCAAAATACAGATTAAGGTTGTCATTTTCCCCTTTGTCTCCAAAACTCTTTACCAGTATCATCATTCATAGGTAATTAAATCTGCTAATCTGCAGAAGATTCTTTGAAAGTAATTTAAATAAAGATGCTTTTAATACAAAAATGATTTAATTTCACATTGAGCTGGTTTTTAAGGTATACCTTCTGTTTTGAGAATGCTATTTTCTGGTGAAACAACAGAAACTTACAATGCCTGGGTCATTATGGAGAAGAGCTTTAATGACTGCATGTCTCCCAGTCGTCTGGTTAGTCTTTATTTGTAAAACCCTCTTAAATTCTTGTTATTAGTCTTTAAATAACAAGAAAATGAGGCGTCAACCATAAAGAAAAAATTCATAAGAAACAAAGATTTTTGTTCTTTCTGATTAAATTTATTATTTGAAAGGATTTGACAACCACTTTCCTGTGAGGGTGACAGAGCCCTGGAAGAGGCTGGCCGGAGAGGTTGTGGAGTCTCCTCCTCTGGAGATCTTCCAAACCCGCCTGGATGCAACCCTGTGCCACGTGCTCTAGGCGACCCTGCTGGAGCAGGGGGGTTGGACTAGATGATCTCTAGAGGTCCCTTCCAATCTCAAGCATTCTGTGATTCTGTGACTGTCCATATCAAGTCTCTAGAAACATGTTCTCTCTGTTGCTCAAACGCAAAGGTGTTATGCAAAACCCTACTGCTCTACTGTGGTAGCTTTTGCATTATGAAATATAAGAAGCTGGACTGAAACTTATTGTGGTGAAGGAATTACTACCTCTCAAAGGTTAAAGATTATAATTCAAAACAAGAAATGGAATAAGATAGAATTATGCCCTAGTTATTTTTGTAACAGTGAAGTATTCTTATGGGGTACTCACCATTAATCTTGGAATCTTTTGCATCGTTGGACAGATCTCAACCTATGAATATTTATAACCATGAGGGAGCCAAACGCCCAAGTTCACTTGCTCCAAAATATAGCCAGAACAGTAGACTTAGCATAAACACAGCTTTGGCATTGTTTTGATGCTGCACATCAAAAATACTAAGTCCAATTGTGAATCATATCTTTTTAATAGAAAATAACTATTTACAAGCTCACTAAAAAATTGCTATTAGTGGGAAATCTGAATATATTTAATGAGAATTCATTGGGTGTTCCCAAAACGTGCAGGTTTTGGCCTTTCTTCTTCCCTCTCTTTTTCCCTCCCTGATGTTTATTGCTATGAGTTGTACACTTAACGATGTTTACAGTGTGTACAATAAGCATGTTAATATTTGAAAGATAATTATACAACATTCTGTATTATATACAATTTCAATATTTGACTTCAAATTTTACTTTTATCAGTCAATTATTATCTGAAGAATAAATGCAAAATTTCTATGTTCTTTTCAGATTACGTTAAGAAGTTAAGAGTTCATGAACTCTCTCTTTTTTGTTGAGGCCAAACTATATTTGAACTACAAACGTATCTCTTTTCAACACTCCACCTAGATTTCACCAGTGATTTTCTCAAAATTATCATTCAAATCCTAGGTGTCTCAATCAGTAACTACTTCTCTCTCCGACATAAATTTTTCCATTTTAAAATATTGCATTTAGTCCGTGGAAATCTGGTGTTCTAGAGTTCTGTCATTTACAATATAAAAAGACACTGAATATAGATTCTGATTCTCTCTGGATCATTAAGGCCTTATTGTCAGAAAAAAAAAATCATACTAAAGGTCAGCTGTTACTTTATTTTGATACTTTCAAATATTGCCTAGTAATAATTTCTAAACTCAGATCATGCTAAAAATCTGGGGTAATTCTAGAAATAAAAAACAGACTGCTGACTACAAATTCCATGCTGAAGTACCAATTATTTTATAACAGACATTATCCCAAAAGTCACTTTTTTTCTTTGAGCTAAAAAATAGCTGTGGAATTCTCTGCTTTTACAGTTTCATATGTTTTAGTTTTGATATTGATCACTGATCAGAATACTGATCATAATCATACTGTGCTCTCCTGTGAGAATGGAGTTATGAAAGTCTCCTCTGAAAATATTTAATAATGTAGTTGCATTTTTAAGGATAAAACATAAGTTTTCCAGATTCTCCTGAATCATTCTTTTGAAATATGGTGATTATTCTTAAAGTAGCTTATAAAAAAAAATCTGTTAATATATTAAAAGATAAAAAAATAGTTTAAATCAGATGATGGTTCTCATGGTTAATCATTTTAGATCCACTTTTGAATGATGATATGCTGAGGTGTGATATAGAATCTAAAGATCAGTGTAATACGTTCACTGCCGTATAATGAATCAGTTTTCATTTCTTAATACAAGTACAATTGCAATTCTGTCAAATCATTTTAATCATTACCATATCTGCCCCCTTAAAACTCACATCAGGATTTTAGAATATCAGCAAAGTGGGAAAATCTTTCACCCCAAATTAGGAAAAATAATACTTTACTCCTGTTTATGCACTATGATTTTACTGCAGTGCCGACAGAATAATTAGATAGAAAAGTTTCTAAAGTATTTGCTTTGAATGGTTGTAAGACAACATAGAGTTATGATAAGAGGAAGAATCATACATATAGGAATTGAAAAAGAAGTTTTCAATCAGAGTTTCTAAAATAGTGTAGGAAAAGCAAAAACAAATAATTAGTTTTTTTTTCTGACAGGCACATTTCAAAGGTAAACCATGAAATATATTGCAATGAAACTATAATTTTAATATAACAATACCCTGACTATATAGTCTCCAGTCACATCACTAAAAAGCATAGATTTGTACTCATCCAATGGGGTAATTCCACCTCAGGAAACAGTAGAGAAATAAAGTATCATCATCTCTCACATTAAGACAAATCATTTTGGAGACAACCAGTTCACTCAGAAATAGCAACAACTTTTGCTTTGCCATATTATTCATAGTCCTTTGCAAGTCTGCGAGGCAAGTTCTAACTTTTTAAATTGCATAATTGCATGGACCTTTATATACTAGGTATCTTCATTTGCAATATCTATTTCCTTAGCTACATTCACAGTCAAAAGTTTTTTCATTTTTTTTTTTTTTTTTTTTATGTTATACTGTTTTAGAAATGAATCGCTGGGCCTTTTTATAATCTTTACAAATTGTCTAATAAGCAGACTACTGCATTGCTATAAATGACAGCCAGCATGTGGTGATAAATACTGACAAGAGAACAACCCCATAGTCACTCATACACTGGCGTTGTTCAGTGTTAACTATAGTTTTATAGTTATTTATCTGTGTTTTCCTCTACCTATTGTTTAAGTTTAACCTCATTTAGAAATATTGCATGTTTCTTGAAATAAGTGATTTTTAAACATACACATTCTAAGTGACTCCACCGGCTACTTAGAAATAAATTAACTTCAGTGATGGAAAAAATAATTGCTGTGTAGATCATTAACACTTTGATATTTTTGAGTTTTAATGACATTCTAGTATTCTAGAGACATTCGAGTATTCTAGTTATGTTATTACTATTACTGAAAAGTCTACTGGTATTTATATTTGCTGATGGATCAGTGTCATATGTTGTGAAAATATCTGGAGATACAAAATTCTGTGAAAAAAATCACATTAGCATTAACTGACCAAATGCTCTTTCCCTTCTCAGAAGTTGCAGTGCGGTGGGCTGCAGTTTACCACTACGCTGAGGATAAAACTGACATAGCAGCAGATCTCAAATGGTGTTGACGGAATTTTTGAACAAGAGAAAATGGTAACAAGTACAGTTGACTTCAGCAACAGGCTTGAATTGGTATCAAGAGGAAATCCTGGGGGACTATAGGCTTGCATAAAATGCCCTGGACTTCTGACAGCGGTGAACAGTAATAAGACACAGACTCAACAGTATTTTTTCTCTGTAAGAATAATAGTAATTGGAACTTTTGTGATTTTTTTTTAGGATTTAGGATTTTACTGACCTGCAACAGAGAAATGATCTCATTCAATATAGTATCTGTTGCTGATTATCAGTCTGGCATCAATCCTTTAAACAAGGATCAAGAACAGAAGAAAAGAAGTATAGACTGAAGTTTTTTTTTCACTTCATTTTGTATTATAATTGCTGTCATTCCCACACCTGGCTCTCCTTTCCCAAAATCTTCTTAGGTGCATGAGGCTGCACAAGATTCTCAGGCACTAAATCTTCATATTTGTGTGGAACATATAGGCTTTCTATGGAGTAGATTGCTTGTATTTCCAAATAGTCTGCATAAATCCAGATATTTAAAAAATAGTTTTTGATGTCAATAAAATGTTAACATACCTTTAAATCCAAGGGGAAAAAACACACTAATTTTGTAATTGCAGACATTTTTTTGATATTTTCCATTTAATTTAAGGAAGAACTATACTCATTATTCTTTTTTTTTTTTTTTTCCTTGGGAAGAGGTTTTTTTTTTAAAAAAACATGAACCTAATAAATTTATGATTACTATATTTACTTTTCAAGTATTCTATAGAACCTGTAACCGTTTAACACTGACATTTGGTACCGATATCTCTGGCCTCTCAGCTGTTTACTACTTGCTGAAAGTGACAAGTCTTGCACATTATACTCTATTTTTGACATTACAGACACTTCAAGCAGCAGACTGCAAGATCATAAAAAAGAATTATGACCCCTTAATGTGATCAAACAGCAGGACAAGAAAGTCAATGAGAAAGAAAGGTTCTCAAATATGGCATCTGTAACAACCGGTGACTTAAGAGACAGTGATAATCATAAAAATGAAAAGTAAATTAAGCAATATTCATAATGCATTTTTAAAGAGTGACTAAGCTTCTATTTAAAATTATTTTAAATTAAACATTTCACATACATAAATTTGTACCCATTTTTTTAGATCTACCACACACTATGTAGGACAAATAAACAGAAATAAAACCAAAGCAGACACGTAATTTTCTATGAAATGGAAAAGAAAGTCCTTATGTTGCCCCAGCTGACATACAAATTCTACATTTGTGTGTCACAAATGCATATAAATATGATGTTCAAACAACAGTTTTGTCGTAATTTTTCTTTATCACAAGATGTACCACCACTATTCCATCTCCTTTAAATATACATTTAAAAAGTTTACGAGAAGAAAGGGGAAAGCAGTAAGAAAATCAAAGATGAAGCAATAGCTATATCTTTGTAATTACACCAGCTAATCTCTATAAAGTACATAATTAATATGTAGATCAAGTTATTTTCTGTCATTACTGTCTTAGAGAAAAGTTGGGTATAACTAAAATAAGTGTTGCTACTGCTGCATCCAAGGAAGAGAAGTGGACAATCTTGAAGTGATGATCAAAAAGCAAGACAGAGGAGCAATTATGGTATCATGTCTTTTATGACTGACTACCAGGAAAAAGCGATATCTAGCACAAGATAACAATTCTTTATATCTGTTTTCCCTGTCTCACATGTTCTTCTGGCAGGACTCTAACTTTCTAAAAGAAGATGGAAATTTAAGAAAGGCATTCAGCTAGGCCAAAAAAAAAAAAAAAAAAAAAAACCATCAATGCAATACTCTTGCCAGTGGAGATAGCCAGATGTAAAAAACTTGTCATAAGACTCCTCAGGGAGGAGAAAAAGAAACACAGTGAAGGGGAAAGAGAAGAGTAACTTATCTTGTATAACAATTCCAACCATTTTCTTCCTGAATTTTCTTCTAATATTATTCAAATGGTCAACACCATTTAATTGTGAAAATATTAATCCAGCTAAAATAAATTCTTTGCTCCAAATGTATGGTGTGTTCCCTTGCGGTCATCTGTACATCTGAACTCTAAAAGTGCCTTTCAAGACTTTATACTTACACTATAAATCATTACCTTTATGGCAGAAGTAACGAGTGTTAATATTCCCATTTTATAAAGAAAATAATATGATATACAAAAGTTACATCAAGTAGACATTGAGATAAAATTCTCTAGCATCCTCTCCTGCTCCACAATTGTTTATTACTTTTCCTTCATACATAGTCAGTTCATCTCACAAATTCCCTTGAATATGCCTAAAAATAGAAAGATTCTAACACTTCCTTCATTTTTGGCACATCTTAGAAATGTCTTCGATTTCAGTGCAGTACACTCAAAAATTTATTTTTGTAAAATTATAAGGAATATCTCTTAAACCATCAGAAACTGCCAAGACAGCAGAAGCCTCATTAAATTCAATATTACTTGTTTTTCCTGCAGTTTCATGAGGAGTTGTGGAGCTTAGCAGTAAAATCCTATAGCAATGACATTATACAGAATAGCAATATCCTGTGGATGACCAGGTTGCTCCTTTAGAAGACCCTTCTGCATTTGCAATGTGTTATCCCAGTTTCTCATATGAGCAGTCAGATAATTGTTTGCTGGAAATCAGAGGGCAAGCCATAAAATTTTCTTAGACTGTTATTTAATTTTGTTTTGTCTGCAGCCAGCAGACAGGGTTCTCAGTGCGTGTGTCTTTGGGATACCCATTCAACCTTGCTACTAGTTGGCCTGAGAGGCCAGCTGGAGAGAACCCCAGGCCAGAGAGGTCCCCAGGCCCAGGTGCAGGTGCACCCAGCTAGGCTCCAGCAGATGGGCAGAAGGAGTCCCAGATCCTGCAGCCCACTGGAGACAGTGTCCTCTGTTATATAGCCCCCTAACAATGGGTGATTCTGATTCTGCTTTTTTTATTGCAAAGTTGCATCACTGAAAACATTCTCAACCACACTATTTGAAAGCCCTTGAAATGTAATAGTGATGACTCCTAGCTTGATAGTTAGACAGATAGATGTTAATGCAAAGTGAGTCACTACAACTTAGGTATGACCTACAGCCTACGACATTCAAATATTTTCAAACAGTGATATAAACAAATCATATTGCATCTCTAACTAGTTTGAAATAATACACTCTGTTTTCTCAAACATACTACCACAAAGCATAGTCTGGCAATTCATCTTGCTGACCTTTCTTTTCTTTTGTATATCTGCCATATGATATTTTTTAGCTTGCAGAATTAAGTATGTAATCAACACATATACTTTTGTCCTATCCAGTAGTAAATACGAACCAATGAAGAAAGTGTGAAATTACTCATTGGACTTGTTTAGACAAATGTTATCAATTAGCACCATTACATTTCTTTCATGCTTCCAGAAATGTGATCTTATCTCGTGTGGATAATCAGGTGAAAGATAATAAATCAGGAGCACTGCACTACATCACCCTATTCATATCACTGCTGGAAAATTTATTAACTTGATCAAATCAAGAAAACTTCAAAAAAAATACACTGCTGGCACTCTAATGAAATATACACAGTAATATCAATATAAAACAGCAGGATTAGAACAGTATCGTGATTCTCAATCATACGTTGCTATGCAAATTGCATTTCTTGCTGTGTAATGCCCTCTATAAATCTCTAAATTAAAAAAAAAAAAAGTAAAATGGGAGCATATATCTCCTTACTACATTTTTTAAATAACAAGTTGCATTTGACTTTCTATGTCCCTCTTAATAGGATACACGAAAAAAGAGAAGCAATTTACAGTAACATACCTGATTGCTTTAAAAGATTATTTAGTACACTTCCTGATTGCTATTTTCATAAACCTCTTGTGACTTCCTTTTACTGACATCTGCACAGTTATCTACTATTTATTAATCCCAGGAGAACTGCTGAATACCTGATGAAAGGTATGAGTCAAATTTTTATACCAAAGGAATGTTTTTTTTTCCATTAAAAATTTTAAGAAAAAAAAAAACCTTGTACATATCTGTAAACTAATCTGTTATTAATAATGTATTGTGATTTCTCTAAGGACATAATAATTGAGAAAATAGTAGAATTTCTATTCAAAAATATTGCTTGTACTTTTTATAATGCAGAGACTATGATTTGAAATAAGAATAGACATGAGTAATTTACAAAATGTTAACTTGCTCAGAAAGGGTTCATGCTACTGATGTATTGAGTGTATAAATATTCATAAAATCAATCATTTCTTATTGTGTCTAGAAATTAGCTTTGTATTGATTATGCCCACTTATCTGCTATGTTTGTGACAACATGAAAAGGGGCACAAGCTTTTTTTCATTGATTTACTGTCCAATAAATAATTACCATTCATTATTTATTGATTATAAACTTCTGTAATAACTTCACTTCCTTCCTCTTTATATTATCAGTGTCAGTTCTAAAGCTAGAACAATCTACTTGATCAAATTTTAAAATTAGTTATGCAGACAGAAGAAATGGTACTCAAAAGGCTCTTCTGTATTTAGGAGGCTCTTTAAAAGTCATGCAGAAATGCTGTGCTTGTATCCCTTATTTCTTCTACAGTCTTTAGTGCTATATTTAGGAGGAGAACTGAATAATACACCCAAATAAATTGTCTATAGTTTGTACTATAATAAATAAAGGAATGCAATTCATATACACAGTCTTCTTTTTGTGAAACATTGTTAAAAAAAAAAAGTTTTAGGAAGAAATTTACAAAGAATATACAGGGGAAATAACCAATAGACATAAAGCATGTATTATCAGAGACAAATCTGTCACTGTATCTTCTTTTAGATGTGGTATCATGCATAACTAAAGAATTTTGGGGGGGATTTGGTAGGCCTGTGACTTACTTACATTTTTGCCTAATGAGAGAAAAGTTGTCCAATTAAGTGCCTGCTAATGAAATATCAGAGGAAATAGGAAGAAGATGAAGAATACCGTGTCTGCAGCACCAAAAAACATGATGTCCCATAGAAAACTCTTAGTACAAGAAAGTGAGGCCAAAGACAAATATAACAGTATTTGTTATATGTATTTTTGTGGAAATATTGAATTCAAATTTCCATGTTGGCTTAATAAGCACTTGAAAACAAAATCAAATTTTTGCTTACTTTCAGAGCTAAACACGTAATTTCTATGGAACTCCTATTTTAGTTATCAGAATAGGATTCTGGATCGTGTCTGAGATAAGGCCCTTGAGATCTCTCTATCAGGATATGGATAGAGTTCAAATATGCACTGAAGCCACAAGATCCCTCTTGGTCCATAAGCTCTTACTCAACCATGGGATTATTTCTGATGTTATCAAATTATATATATTGTGTTCATGTACTTTTTGTATGCATTTTCATAACTGGAAAATGTACACATATAAAAGATAACCTGAATGACAAAGCCTCTTCCTTCAGCTAGACATTCATAAACATGAAATCTGTTTTGAAATTCAGAATTCTTTCCCAACACTTATTTGAGAATTCATTCTTCCTCACAAATAGCAATAGAGGTCATCCAGGTTCATTTCCACTCTGGAATTTCCTCAGAATAAATTAGTCCAGGTAGATTACAAAGAGTCATGTCTGCAAATTCAGTTCTATTATATTTACTGCAAACTGTTTGAAATCTCAATGCCTGTGTAAGTACTGAGTAGTATCATACAAGTTCCTTAATTTTTTTTCTCTGGACCAAATCTGAGCTTTCAGTATGTTTTGTGTCTTTTGGGTACTAGCTTGGATCACATTTCTCCCAGTCATCAAAGTTGATGGAAGATATAGTGTTGTCATTTATCAACACCATACTGCAGATGAATTTGGATATATTCCCTGTCTTTGTTATTTTAATTCTGAACACTGTTTGCACAAATAAAAGGTAAGTGAACAAAGAAGCAATCTGAACTAGTGAATAGATAGTGAACTCAGTGAATAGATATATTTTTGTATCTCCAAAGCACTTCTGTGTTTTTGTGGTTATAGCACATATATTAAAAAAGTCTGATTAAATCTCAAAGAAAAAGAAGAACATGAGTTATGTCTGTTGCTGGAATTTGTTTTGAGTAATTACCCTACAGTTCAGTAACAATGAATAATTCCCATAGCAATCCCTACTGCCATATGGCACTAAAAGCTACTCTCATACCTTAAGGACAAAATCTTACACGACTGCAAAGCAATGTTTAAAAATAACACTTTTGTAATTCTAAATTTTATCCTAGGGACACTCTGGAAAAAGAAATGACCTTGCAAAGGAAAAAATAAATTTTCATATTGCATTTTGCATAACTGCTCCTGCAGACTTTGATTAAGAAAATATTCTCCAAATGTGTTACTGTGTTTATTCTACACCTCTTCAGGTGATGGTAAATTCTAATAGTCACATAATTCTATTTATATTGTAATGTTAGACTGCTGAAATGTTGCATTTGCTCTACCCAAGAGCTAAATCATAATACATCTGAAGCAAAATCCCTCACTGAAAAAAAAAGGAAGTATTGGTTAAAAAATTATAAGAATGACAAAAAATTATAAGAATGTTTGATACTGTCTGCATGCTTCGTAGGTAATCATAATGTGGCAGATTCAGTAAGTCATTAAGTCTGTTTGACAGAATTGTAATGGCAAAAAGCAAATTGTAAGATGCTTTAACCAGGCATTGTCACAGAATCACACAATAAGTCAAACTGGATGGGACTTAGAAGGTCTGTAGTTAAACCTCTGTCTCAAAGCAGGGTCAGCTCTGAGATCAGGGAGGCTCCAACTAGTGTAAAGTTAGATTAGCAGTTTGTACAGAATTCCGCACTTCACCAGATCCTCAAGATTAAGTCAAAGATGATTGTCCAAGAGGTATCTACATCTGCTTGATATCCTGGTGCTTAAACAAACAAGTGATGCCAGGGGCAGTCAGCACACAGTAAAAAAATTCCAGACTAGCAGCAACTGGCAATATTCTATTATTTTTATCTGTAAGAATGTAGGGGAAATTAATGATTTTCCTTAGGGTTTTTAACTGTCCGCAAACTCCGCAGAATATACTAGATTCAGTATTACATACATATGTTGTGCTAGTGCATGTTCATTAATAATTTTCCATCCTATGTAACTCTTAAAAAAACAGCTTATTTCCAGTCCTGTATAGCAATTCACATAATTCCCAACCCAGCCCTTCCACAGTCTCTTAAATAGTGTGATGTGCAGCTATGTATCTTTATCACCTCTTTCTTTTGAAGGCTACAGAGATGTAATTTTTTATGAAATAGTAAAAGAAAAATGTAAAAAGGCACTAAAAGGCACTCAAAGTGCATATCCATGTGTCAAAGCTGTAAAATGTGGATTTAGTTGATCAAAGGAAAGACATGTGACAGTTTGAAGTACAAATCGTATATACTGTTGTTATCACTTGATAGATGTATTGTTCAGTTGCCTTTTCTTCACAAATTACTTTCACAGGAGTGCTGACTGGAATTTTTGGATCGATTGCTTTTTCATCTGAAGTACAGTATTGCACTGGTTAAAGAAAATACTTATTACTCCCACTTTATTATTCTCAGGACAGTGTTCAAGTCATTGGTCTTGTATGTTTTTAACCTTCTTTTAAACTGTGTATTTCTTTCTTGGCCCTTTGTTGTATCCATTACTCACACACAATGAAGAAATGAGACTTAGAGACTCAGATGCTCAAGCTTTCAGCAAAGATCCTTCAAACACTGTGCATTATCTTTTCTTGGAATGCATCTGCAAGGGTAGATTGTGTTTATAATAAAGAGACTTCTACAAAAGTGCACAAAAATTATGATATATAATACATACAGGCTTAACAAGAGTCTCAAATAAGTTACTTGTCATTACGAAAAGGAACAAGCACAATCACAAAGTAACACACCTTGAGTTATTTATTTTTTTTCTGCTTTTATCATTAATCTGAAATGTCCTCTGGCACCTGCACGATTCTGAGCTGGCTTCCTGAAGCTTTCTATCTTTGCTCTAGGTTTCCTTGTTTATGACTTAGAGATAAACTGCTTTCAATTGCTTCTTTGCAAACCATTACATATCCTGCAAATGCTTTCCTTCATTGCCTTTCAAATATCTGAGGTATTCATAGAGATTTGCCAAAAAGAATATAATTCTCCTAGATTTCAGTGGCTCTACTTTTTTTTTTCAATCCTACATGGCGTTAGAATTAAGGAAAAAAATATCATGCCTCAATAAAGTTGCACAGCAAAAAGTATATTTTATGTACTTTGAAAATTTCCAGAGTATTGCCACAGTTCCAGTATGATGTCACTTAGAATTCAGAAGTTTTATGTAGACATGTACTGCAAAATTAGCACAATCATCTGCCTCATTGTTCTATTATCTGCAAAGAAAGGAATGACCGCATACATTTGAAAATTTTGGTTTTTTCCTCATCTTGTAAATGACACTATATAGAGTTGAAATTATAGCAGTACTAATTCTTAGCTAGTGTCTAAGGCAGTATATTATTGGAGTCAAGGAAAATATCAAAAACATATCTAGGGAAGTGTTCAAAATTGCTGAATAGCAATGATAACAATGTAGTCCATCATCTTCTGTCTTTGGGATGAATATCTCTGTACAAATAAAGGGTTTAATCTAAGATAGCATTCCATCCACTGGTTGTTTTCAACAGACTGTTTTCAATGATGAGAGCCTTGGAGGAAATAAAATGTTAGCATTTTTGGATTCAGATAAGTGCAAAGCTATAGCTGTGGCTGTGGCTGTGTTTGACAGAAAACAAAAGAATGACATTGTCAGGAACTTGTTGCTGCAATAACTTTAATTTCTAGAAGACTGCAATTCTATTCAGCAATTTTATTCAGCAATTTTTGCCTTGCCATGCATAGTCAATGAAAATTAATTTCTCCATGCCTAAAAGAAAGGTGGGAATTCTGTGCTATTTCATTCCTTAAAGTGAAATATCTGAATGCCCAACAGAAGAAGAAGAAATGTTGCTAATAGACTAATAAATACTTCAAAAATCTTAAGGTTGGTCTTTCCTAGGATAAAGGACTTAAGAAATCAGAGATTTGGAGAGTTATCTCTGTGATGCAAGATACCAAAAAAGTAGAGTTCTGAATATGCGAGCACACTGCTCAAACATAAATATGTAAAATACTGATATTACTTATGTCAGAATATACCAAAATCATGAGATTTATAACCATTTAATATTTTAGGTTACAAATAATCTGGCATCAGTTTAATATTCTGTGTGACAAATTATTTATATTTAAATTATTATTCTTTTTTAAGCCTAGCCAAAGTCAACTGACTAGAATGACAGATTTTGTAGGGACACTTGCAAATAATTCTAGTACCCATAAATGCCTTACACGACAATGTCATTTCATCTTCTGCACACTATTTAGGATGATATTTTTGCCTTGGTATATGTTGACACAAGCAAGATCTTTTCATGATTATTTTTGCAATGTTATTTAAAAAGGAAATAAAAGCATACAATAATATAATGTTTCTTTAAGCTGTCACTAGGTACAGGAACAGAAGGAAAAGACTATAAATGATAGCTTTTTACTTTGTTGGAACAATGAATTATTGGATTCAGATGATAAAATCAACCATGTGATACGGATAATTCACTGTGGTGCCATAAAGATCATAAAGGAAAATAAGGCATTGGTCAGATCACTGTTTAACAATAAACTTGCCCAAACGCTAATAAAATGTCACACTAATATTTTGCTAGCCAGTGTTTTTCCAAAAGACGAGTAAAATCAATTCAAAATAGAGTTGGGAGGTAAATGGAGTCATACTACAGTAATTCATGGATAATCCCCTCCCCCCCAAATTAGACGATTCTGTATTTTTTGTTAAGTAGATACATATATCTCTATGTGACTTTACCATCTGAAACAAGGCAAATGAGAACTGCTGGTGCTTTTAACTGAACTGATGAATCATCTCTAAATGTTGGACACCATGAATGAAAAAATAAAAAGAAATACAAAACCCTTGTAAACTTAGCATTTGATCTTTGGGAAGAATTTGAATTTTCTGAAGATTCATAAGCAAATTATTTTTAAATAAAACTAGTGGTGATAATTCCTAGAAAAAAAAAGGCAAGCACTCTGAACCAAGCTATTATTTCTTTTCTCCAAGAAATTTAACATAACATTAAAACACATTTTAAATTCCTACATCATAAAAATAACAAAAAACAAACATTTGTGAATTTTAAATGATTGCTCACTGTTTTTATGAAGAATAATGACTTCCCTTCTTCTTCATCCATATTTTTTTCTATAGCAGTATTAACAGGTGACTATCATACAGATAATTCCTCCAAGAATACCCTTCTCAAAATGTCTATTGTTCTCAAAGCAGTGAAATTAAAACAGCTACCAATAAATGTTATAAATGCCCTTTATGAAAATGGAATTTTCATAAATGCCATTTATGACCAAAATCTTCCATCCTTGTTAATAGGATTAAAAGAAACTACCCTCACAGATGGAGTTCCTTAGTTAATAGGAACATCTCTGACATCATGAAGGAAGAAAAAAGAAAAATGAGTAGAACTTAATTCTGAAATTTAAAAAGCAGACCATGTTGGAGCTAGTTAGATGTTAGATGTCTGGTTCAAAACTCAAGAATTATGGTTCATGGCCATATTTAGTATTCATATTCTCATAAATAAAACCAAATTCATCTCTCTCCTTAGAGAGATAATTCATCTCTTTTCTTTTTTTTATTCTGTATTAGTGTTTATATAAAACTTTTTTTTAACCAAGTTCATTAAGCAGTATCATTAACATGAATCACTTCTGGTTCTTATTTTGTCTCTATTGAGGGGTTATACTTCTAAAATAGAGTGGGTAGTATACTGTGATTTTTTTTTTTTTAGGTTTATTTAGTTATAGATTTTCCTTTGCTTTAAAACATTTGTTGTCATATGCATACAGACAGAGGGAGCTGGCTGAAAGACTCAATTAGCTGTCATTTAGCAGTTGTAATCAGGACCTATAAGATCCTCATTTGAGGGCACTGTTGCTATAGCTGTTTTCATCTGTTTTGTTCTAGCAGCTTTAGCAAGGAATGGAGACACTCTGCAGGGAGATATGGTTAATTGATAAGTATTGAGCAATTATTGGCCAACACTCATAGAAAATGGCAAGTACATGGCATAGAAGCCAGCAGCCTCCAGCAGCTTGCCTGTTTTTTCATCCGTTTGTTTGTTTGTTTTGTAAGTTTTTGTCTCTTTATGTTGGTGTTTTCCCCTTTGAATTTTTGATCTGCTAGCAGTCACTGACCAAAAGTCCCACCAGTCTCTGTAATTTTCACCTTTCTTATCTCTATACAAACTCTCTCACAGTTCTTCCTCAGTGAGCCAAGATTTCACAGCTAGGGCATATCAAAGCTGGATCCATGTGCTCTGGCAGGTAATCCTTGGGGGGAGCCTACAAAGAAAGGGTTACAGTGTCTAGCTTTAGGCAATGCAGCTTAAGACAGAAGTAAGCAAATTGTAAAGAGACAATAAAAGAATAAGAATGATTGGAATTCTAGTAAACATAATCCACAAGGAAAGGATGAAGGAAGGGGGAAAGGAAAAAAAAGGACATGGGAGGGAGAAATGGAGAAGGCAAAAAAAGTAGTAGTTTTAAAGACTATTTGTATGAATACATAAAGATGGCTACAGTAATACGACAAGAAGTAACGGGTATAAGGGAATTTCAAACCATTTATGGAAAATCTTCCTACCAGTTGTTCTGGATGGACTTGGGATTTGGCAATAATCACACCAGGATGAGGTGACTACATTGAGCATTTATTCAGACAAAAAGACATAAAAGCAGCAAAGTATGGATAACTACTCACGAGGCGATACCTGCCGATCTGGACCCGAACATCCTCTCGAGCTGGCAGAGCAGAGAGAGAGAGTTGCTGACCGGCTCCCGTGGAGCCAACGTAGGCCTCAGAGTTGGGAGTTTCTCCTCCCCCCGCCCTCTCCGCACTGTCCTCTCTATGCCCGGTGCATCCTGGCACGTAGGGTCAGCCCAACCCAGGAGGCAGCCCGGGGGTCAGACAAACTCCGTCTCTAGTTGTGCAACTCTCCCCCTTGGGTGCGCAGACGCGCACACCAGTTGGGGGGCCCAGCCCTCAATTTGAGGGTCATGCTTTCTTCCTCTTCTTCCTTATTTCTGGGTGTTTGGGCTCCAAAGGTAGTTTGGAGGACGTCTGCGGTTAAGTTGGCTACAAGCCCAGCCGAGCGGCCGGCTTCAACAGGTTTCCAGGGGGGCTGCCTGTGAACCGGGCTGAGCCGCTACATCCCTGCTCCTTATCGCTCAGCCTAGGCAGGCAAACATCTTCTTTCCCAAGGTCTGGCCTCTTCTTCTCACAGGAGACTTTTATGACTCTACAGATCACAGAAATTTCCATCTCCAATACACCAGTATAAATAAACAGTGACCTGGGGAGGATATTAATTGTATTTTTTTTTCAGAATATGATAGCTGTCTCAGGACTATTTAACAGTCCTTAGAAAAGCCTTCATCTGAAAAGATATTGATGATATGCTTTTTGCAGAGCTCCACTGTGTTAGAAGAGACAAGCTGTCACTTTTCAGCTTAGAAAGACCTCAGCTGGAGGTCTTTTAGATGTCTTGGAACCAAGCCACAAAATGCTATGAATATAGCTTTATGGGACAGAGAGAGCACAGGACAGCTTTGGTATGGTTTTGGTGCTTTGTATTTCTGTATTTAGCTGGAGTTTTCTGAACACTCTAGGCTTCACGCCCAGGTATATCTTTTCTGTAATGCATCCAAGGGATTGATCAAAATGTGAATATCCAAGACCAGATCATCATATGCCAGAATCCTCTAGCCAGCTGGAAAAACAAGATATTTTTTTCTTTTACTGATGCTACTATGCAAACTTATTGTCAGTAAAGAACTCTAAAGTACATCTAAATTTTCGCTAGAAATTATGTCTGCTATTGGAAACTACATTTGGGCTGCAAATTATTCACATTGCTTATCATAACCCACAATTAATCTTGGTTATTGTGGTTCTAGTAGCTGGCTTTCATCTGAGCACTGAACTGTCTTTGTACTGTTGGCTCAGGAAGACCCAACTAGAAATAGAGCTGTGTCACCTACATGGTAGAGAATCCTTCTCACAAAGTTTTATTGCCAATTAGTTTAGAGATGGAGGCACAGTTCTTGTTTTGTTTTTCAGTTGTGTGGCCTTCAGGAGGACTGCTTTCAAGTAGGATAGATATTCCATGCTCAGTATTGCTGTATACTTATCGTGAAATTCTGGAAATGAAAAGAATGCTTGATCTCATACTTTGAAATTGTATCATCCCTGTGTGCCCCTGGTTTAAATTCAGTTTGTACTGGTATGAACTCAGATTGCATGTGTGAATCACTAAAAGCATCACTGCAAGACCTTATTTCATAAACTTCTTGGCTCATGATATTACTGTAAAAATCAAGCATTTCTGCTTAAATGATTACATTATTTTTATATTCTTCTATATTAGCATTTAGAAACACATTCAAACAAAAAATAGTCCCTTCAAAACTGATATATAGTTGAAAAGCAATTTAGAATGTTATTTTTATACCACAGAGTTAACACTTATCAAATTAGACAATTCTAACCCTAAATACAAGACTAATATCCAATTTCTCTACTCTCAGACAAAAGTTAAAGTTGAAAGAAAAGTAATAGCTAGAATATTAAAGTTTAAATTAAACAATACTCTTTAAATAGTCTCATAATCCAAAAATACATTAAGTGAAATAGTAATCCCATTTCAAACTTACATTTTCTTGGCAAAGTTGAGTTTATGTCTTTCCTCATAATAACAGTTGCCTTGAGGAATTCTACTGGGGAAAAGAGGAATGAAAAGCATTACTTGTTAAGGAATAGTCACAATTCCTTTCCACTTCAGTAAGAATGGTTTGTCTGAGTTATTTGAAACTTTAAAGGTGTTAGGAAAAGGCAGAATATTGCAGTTTAAAAAAGAATGTCATAGAAATATTTTCTTATAGGGAAAGAGCAAATAATTTTACAAAGGTTAAATCAAAATATTTCAAGTTAATCAGCTCAAATGCATAGCACTACCAATGATATCCCAAAATGGTGTACCAGAGAAGATGATATATGTATCATGTATAAATGTTTTGTTACAGTTCTCCTCTGTGGGTCTGAATCTAGAGCTATGTAGAGCACAAGATGACTTCTATTGACCTTGTATTTTTTAAATGTCATAAAATTTAATCTCATTATTAATTTGAATAATCAAATCATATCTATATACCCAAGTCTGAATGATTTATGTGGCTCTGTTTTTATCACTATATACATCTGAATCAGACCTTACTTGTAATGTTCTAATTGCTGAGCATTTTAGAAGCTCTTTTTTTAAGCTTTTGTTAAAGCAATTCTAGTTGGTATAGATAATCTGATAGATATGAAACAGCAAGTCAGTTTGAAAGATGCTAAGAGAGTACTGTGATTAGGGTTTCATATTAAATCCTCTGCAAAGAGGTTTCAAAACCCCTCTAACGGAGTATAAGAACCCAAGGCATAAAGCTATTGCATAAAAGAAGACCACCTGTTATGTTTCCTCTAATAGTGTTGTGAGTTATGGCAGAAAAAAATAACTTTTTTTTTTTTTCAACTAGAAATAGCATCTGAAGATGCAAAACATTCCAGGATAACTAACAGCCTCTTTTTGGCCAATAATTTGAAACGATGCAGTTGCTTATATTTATTTTCATGGCTCTAGATGAAAAATATCTCTGTATTTGCACAAGCATAAGCTTTCCCGGAATCTTAATTGCTTAAATCTTTATTTGAAATATCAGCATTTTTGATGATGTTCCTTTCATTTATGTCTGTGTCAGTTCACTCATTTCTGAATTAAGATCAAATATATAATAGTAGGATGGATGTTGAGGTTATATGAGATGTTTACTTCCCAGATGTTAACATTTATTATTATATAATATACTGTAATATAAATTATATAATGCTGTTAAAATTGTTGTTATTTATATGAACTATTAAAAATTGTCAGTAGCTATTTTATCTAAAGCAATAGTTATCAGCTTTCCTAGTAGTTCAAACCTGATTCTAAAATATTCAAATCACTGAAAGCCATTGAATACATTCCCCATACCTTGTACAGATAAAGTGAGGAGATATCCATTAAATACTCCACTTTTAAACACGCAAGACATGCAAGTTCCTCATTTTGCCTCCAAGAAGTAAATTAGGCTCTCTTCTAAATTCAGCCAACTACCTGATGACATTGTCATTGCCAGCTCCTCATACTTTCTTCCTTAACCCACTGTACCTGTGTGAGGTACAGTCCCACGGATGGCCTTTAAATTACTTGCCAATATTGGAGTTACACCAAACTGTTTATGAGCTACGTGTTGTTTAAGAGCAATAGACTAGGCTACTCTGGCGTACAATGCAATAAGGTTGAGGGAAGTGCTTCCTCAGATGGGGGTACCAAAGAGAGAATATACATATACCTGCACATATCAGCTGAGGTGGCACAGGAGGGACAGACTGAGGAAATAGCACAAAAGTAATATTTAAATGACATGTTAAACCAAATGAAATGTTGAATTATTATTCAGTAGTAAATATTTTAGATTGTCCAAACTTATTCTAAAAGTTCCAGAATTGACTGTTTCTTGAATTTATTGACTGTTTCTTCAGCTTCTTAAGCTTGTTCTTGACTGTTTCTTAAGCTTTGATTTCTGTTTTTCTGAATCTATTGTTGTTTTTCTTTTAAACTTTTTATTCGTACAATTCTTTTTTGCTCCTCATTGGGATAGTCTCTAGGGAAACATGAAAGCAAAACAAATAAATATTATATTTGGGATTTTGAAATATGAAATAGTTTATGCATTCTCAAGTATATATTTAGCAAAACAGAGAATCAATGGTAGCAAACCTTTTTCTTTTTATATTTTTATATTTAAATATTTGATTAGAGTAGTTTTGTTCACATCTATTTGAGCAACATTAATACTGTGGGTTAAAAAGTAAGGCCAGTTTCATCCATCTGAAATTAGGTAATTAGCTGCATAAGCTAGACATTTGTCATTCTGTCATACTCTGTAGTTGACAGACCCTGAGAAGCTTCTCCAGAAGCTAATTCAGGTACAGTTGATCTCCTACCTTAAGCATTTTAATTGGATATCTTAAGTTAACACATACAAAGTCAGCACACTGCATTTGAACTTGAAAGTAATTGTGGCTGTTGTGTCTATATATAGCTTTTTTTTGGTAAATTATCTTGAAAGTTAACTCTGCTTGAATCGTGTTAAGATTCACCGATCTTCACAGTGTAGGCATGGTTTTCCTATGTTTGCTTTCTTATTTGAGATTTCATGCTCATAGAGCCATTGGAATGGAGGGCCTTCCCAATCCAAAAAGGTCTTTGAGCCAGCTAAGAAGAAAATATCCAATATCATGGCAGAATTGGTCTTATCAAAACCTGCTTATATGAATGCTACAGATATACAACATATTCTGGTTAAAAGAGAGAAACTGAATCTCAAGGATATCCCAATTTGCTGTGTCAGGCTATTATATCTTGCCAAAAGTGCTTTTCTTATGTATTGGTGGTTAATTCTGAGAAAAACATACTTTCTATAAGGAACATAATAAGTTTAAGGTTCATTTAAATAATTATTTCCAATGATCATGGGTTTAGATCAGGCAGAAGGAATAAGCTAGGAAACATACTGAAGATCTATTGGGTGATCGTTAGTGATCAGGGTGGTGATCAGTGGCGCAGAGTCCAGTTGGAGGCCTGTAGTTAGTGGTGGGGTTAGTTCTCAGTCCAGTCATGTTCAATTTATTCATCAATGATGTGGATGAAGGCACAGAGTGCTCCCTCAGCAAGTTTGCTGATGATACCAAACTGGGAGGAGTAGCTGATACCACAGAGGGCTGCACTGCCACCCAGAGGGATCCCAACAGACTGGATAACTGGGCAATGAGAAATCTTACGAAAATCAGCAAAGACAAGTGCAAGGTCCTGCACCTGGGAGAAGTAACACCAGATGCCAGCACAGTACAGTCTAGGGACTGACCTTCTGGAGAGCAGCTCTGCAGAGAGGGACCTGGGTGACATGGTGGACGACAAGTTGACCATGAGGCAGCAGTGTGCCCTCATGGCCAAGAAGGCCAATGGGATCCTGGGGTGCATTAGGAAGAGCATCTCCAGCAGGCTGAGGGAGGGGATCCTGCCCCTCTACTCAGCCCTGGTGAGGCCACATCTGGAGTATTGTGTCCAGTTCTGGGCTCCACAGTACAAGAGGGATGTGGAGCTGCTGGAGAGAGTCCAGCGCAGGGCTACAAGGATGATCAGGGGCCTGGAACATCTGCCCTATGAGGAGAGGCTGAGGGAGCTGGGCCTGTTCAGCCTGGACAAGAGAAGGCTGAAGGGGGACCTGATCAGTGTATATAAGTACCTCAAGGGAGGCAGTGAGGAGGATGGTGCTGGCCTCTTTTCAGTGGTGGCCACCAACAGAACTAGAGGAAATAGACAGAAACTGAAGCATCAAAAGTTCCACAGGAACTTAAGGAAAAATTTCTTAACAGTGAGGATGACAGAGCCCTGGAACAGGCTGCCCAGAGAGGTTGTGGAGTCTCCTTCTCTGGAGATCTTCAAAACCCACTTGGATGCAGTCCTGTGCCACGTGCTCTAGGTGACCCTGCGTGTGTAGGGGGGTTGGAGTACATGACTTCTAGAGGTCCCTTCCAACCTTAAGCATTCTATGATTCTAGGATTCTATTCAGCCTGATTTTACTGACTTTTTTTCTCATTTTAAGTATGCTGTTTGAGAGGTATTTTAATAATATATTTACATGATTGCTCATAAAAACATAATTATATTCATTGTCTTCAAGTTCTACATTTTCCTGTCCCATTAGAGTAAGTCATGGTCATTATGTTTCTCTCCTCCCTTAAACCGCTATATTGCCACAAGCAAAATAAGATAAGTAGGAAATTTATCAGACAAATGGATGGTGAAATTTCTGCCTACCAAATGGTTTTCAAATCAGAAGTAAAAGCAGCCTTGGGAGATAAATCTACAGAGTTTGAAACAGCCATACAGAAATTGCTAAAATAATCCCTTGCATGCCCCAAAGCAAGATGTAAATTAAGAAGCAATACAGTATGAGTGTAATGGACCATGTACTTTTCATGCTTCCATTCATTTCATGTAAACAGCTCACAAACTGCACCTCATGGGAATAATTACAAAATAGTAGAATGTCTGAAATTATAAATATTAAGATAGAAGAGAGAACTACAATATTTTATTTTAATAAGACTTCTTATTGTTAAAAAAAAAAAAGTTAATAATTGCTCTCTTGTTTTCTAATTGTTGACTTACATAGGTTGAAAGTCAAAAGAATGAAAAAGGCTTTGGGCAAAATCAGCAGGGGAGATATGCATTCTGTCTGTTGAAAATAGATGCTTGCTGGCTGGTTGGCATGGCAGCAGCTTTCTGTACTGGCATACGGGACATAAATATTTGAAAAGACCTCGAAACTTCTAGTCTTTAAAATCCTAGGGACAAGGTGGATTACGGAGTTGATGTTTGGTCCTCTCTGTGGTAGAAGACAAATTGGAGATGTACTGATGCTTAACATATGTTAAAACAGGCATCAAGAAATTTTCAAATACTCCATCCTAACATCATCTCAGCCAGTGCAGTCTGACTCAGTAATCACATTACTGTGATCACAGCAGAATTACACTGCAATCACATGATTCATTCTTTTCTTTCTCAGCATGAATGTAAAATGCCTCATCCAGTTTTCAGGGACATTTTTGTATTTTTAATTTTAAGTGTCTCTGTGAAAGTAAATATGGTTTGTGTGGTCATAGAAATTATAAGAATTCCGGTAAAACTGAATCTACAAAATTATGCTTTTTATGCTTAATTCTGAAATAGACATCTTATGTGAAATCTTGGCCTCCCAAATTAATAGTCATCAGCCACTCAAAAAAAAAATCCTTTGAGTTGGAAGAACAGCTACATCGATTTTTTTCATGAAAAACAACAAAAAAAGAAAAAAACAAGACAACGGGCAAACTCTTTTAGACTGAGTACTTAATCACTCACAGGTTAAGCCTTTCACCAGAAATATGCAAGACATATGGGACTGAAGTAAACTATATATAAAATTTAGTCTACTGGTCATGCAAATCAATATCCAGTCAAAATGTCAAACCCAACTTTCATTTTCTGACATTGAGGTTCTACCTTATTTATTCTCTACCTTATTATTCTCTATTTAATGTTCCGGTTTAGTGCATACAAATAAGTCTTGATAAAGTTTAAAAACTTACGACAGACCTAATGTCTATGCACATTCATCATGCAAAAAAAATGGCATTTCTCCAGCCAGGTTTCCATAATGGTTAGACATTCTGTGAACAAATATATGTCCATGTAGATTTACTATACACTATATATACTACTACTATATACTACTCACAAAATGCAACATGTGTACCCTTTCCAGTACACACTTAGAGGAAAAGAAATCCACATACACTTACCTAAAATGCATTCTCACACATACTGACTGTGATATAGTAATCAGAAAGGAGGAGGTTCAACCTCAAACCCAAGCCTCTTAACTTGGTACCTGGGCTGTAGGCTATTCTGAGGTTAAGAATATCCTTCCCTCTTCTTTTTGAAGCTGTTTCACCATGTTGAAGAAAACTAAAAATTTACAGAATTAGAAAGAATGCAAGCATAAGGATGTCTGGTGGTTCAAAATCTCACTTGAGAAAAGAGACCTGGATTCTCTTCAGTGTTCCAAAGACTATACATTTTACACAAAGTAGACATTGGGTAACATGTATAAGTAGCTTATGGAACAACCCAGACCTTTCCGGTCCCAACTGATTGCCTTAACTAGCCAACATGAGAGCTATACTAACGACTAGATTTTTCAGAGCCCGCTATGAATATCGCATTCTCTTCTGCACAGTAGCAGGTAAGCGCCTCACTCACTATATATAAAACTACAGCCTCATATTTAAAGTGGTCTCCTGGCATGTTTCAGTAAAAAGAGAAAAAAAAATCTAGCAGGTAGAGTATATAGGCTGTGGTAAGTTTTGCACAATCATTGCCTATCTGTAATGTGAAAATTCAGAAAGGAAATCCTCTCTCACTTTTTAGAGTAGCAGAATGCAGACCGCTTTCCGTAAGGTATTTTTACTGTACGTATTTGAATAAGAAGGCACAGATACTTCTAGCACAAGGATCTGGACTGATTAATTTCTTCAAACAGTGTTAAAGATTAATGATATTCATTATTTAGGTTAGACAATATGGAAGAGCTATTTTGTGATTTATACAGCATTTATTTTGGTGCTGAATATTGTACTGAGTCTTAAACTTTTATCAGGTCCTAGATCCTCCTGACTAGTTATTATGTGAGACAGTGCATTCAATTTCTTCTTGTGACTTTGAGCATCATACTTTCTAGTTCTCAAAAAAGGAGTAAAGAACTCCTTGTTATGCAACAATAAAAGTAATTTTAATTAATTTATTACTGTTTAAGATTTCCCCTATAAAAACTGTTTTTGCTAAATATCCTGAAATTTCATTTACTTAGTTACTCCAGCTTCTATATGCACCACATGCTTATTTCCCACAGACTTTCTTTTTTTTTTCACCTAACCTTACTTTACTTCTGTTTGATTTCTTGAGGCAATATATGCATCATCTTTGTTTCATATGTCCACATAGATATCCAGATAAGGTATTTTTTTTAGGAGATGCAAAAGGAAAAAAAAAAACATGCAAACAAACAAAAACTATGAAAAAACAAACCTACCCAATATATAGCTTTTTAATTATTACTAACATTCTTATTTCCATTTTCTTACTCAGTATTCTAAGTGCACAGAATAGGAAAAAATCCTCCTACAACCTCGAATAGCTTCTGGAAGCTTCTGGATGCAGTCCTGTGCCACGTGCTCTAGGTGACCCTGTGTGTGCAGGGGGGTTGGAGTACATGACTTCTAGAGGTCCCTTCCAACCTTAAGCATTCTATGCTATTCTATGCTATAATCCCAAGCACACTGATATCGGTAGGAAAATCTTTACTTCTTGTTACTTTGGTTGCTTGAGATCGGTGTCACATAGTAAGATTGTTTTTATAGTTATGTACATATTAGGATAGCAATGGAAATTGATACAGTCTTTTCATTCACCAGCTCCTCAAAAATATCTGGTAGATCCTTCGTACTTTTTCAGAATCCCAAACATGTCCATATGTCTGTGTTTGAACTCATTAGATGCCTTTTGTTATCTTCTTCCTCTGCATCAATTTGAAGTTCTACAACCTGAAGTTTATCAGAGTATAGATGGATCATCAAGCTGAGGACACCAGGCACTAACTGTCAAAGCTGTCATGCCCAATACCTATCAAAAAATCCTGAAGCTTTCTTGCTCCACTAATTCTACTGCAGCCACAGATGTGGACTACTTAGATGGAGTATGAAGACTCTCCCTGAATCTCTACACTTTTCTACAAAATTGGTTCCAAAATGAGGGAAGCAGAGATAAATTGCCATCTGCCTTTGATTGCAGGTAATCTGAGTACCTTTATTTTCATCTACATGTTTCTCTAGCTAATTAATAAATGATCACAGAGAAAGATGACAGCTTAACTTATGGGTCACGCAGGACATACATATTGTTCTGCAATTTTGTGCAGATTCAATCACTGGGTATAGTTAAGCCGATAAAGAAAAAGTAAAGGGATGATTTAGATATTCAGCATTCTTGATGGCTGTATTGTGTCATTATGAAATCTTACTAAAAATTGATTTCAGGAACAAATAATTTTTATGCCAGTCAAGAAAAACAGAATCAACAAAACATTTAGTAGGAGGTACTATAAAATATCTTGGCTGACAGAGCAAACTGTACATAGTCCTACAGTATGCTGATAACAGAACACTTCCAGATTATTCATATTTACATCGGTCTTTACATAAGCTTTTCTATACACAGAAAACACACACACACAAACAAAAACAAAAATGTGTGGGTGGGAAATTCTTTGACTTTTACCTAATCCTATGTAAAAATTACTAATACTGGCTCCCCTGGTGAAAATAGGTCCTTTTCACTATTAGATGAACATAATAGACTGCTATAAGTATGTAAGGTAATCTCTTTTATCACAACCTAAAAATGCATAATTTTTTGATTCTAAAAAGAAAAAATATATATCCTCAGAATATCCATTGAGGTCAAAAGTCCTTTACCTTATTTTTCTTAAAAAAATTCTACTGCTGATAAATGTAGTAACAAAAGATATACTATGAATACTCCTACACAATTTATTAAACATTAGGATTAAAACCTTTTTTTGATGCATAATAATCAAGATTGAAATATAAACTATCTTGTCGATAGTTAATAATCAGCAGTTCACAAGATGGCAGTTCTCAGAGCTACTCCTCTGTATGTTTCATATAAAAATAGGTTTAGAATAAAACACAATTTACTTCCTCATATGTACTGCTTTATTGGAAAGGCTGTGTGAAAATTTAATATTCAGATTGATCTGCTATTTGCATTTTGCTTCATTTAATTTTTAGTAGGAAACAATTTGGTTTGCAGAATTCTAGCTTTTATGATTGCAATGACGCAGAATGCAAGGTGAACACAGTGAACAGTGAACACAGCAGTGACCTTAAAGGATAAAAATCGTCAGGAATTTGTTACACTCAAAATTTTTCTTATGGGCAAAATGAAAAAAAAATGAAGAATTTGCTGTTAGAATTTCAGCAATTTAACATTGTTAAGATATAGTTAAAATTGTTGTACAAAAAGCCCTTCCTCTTCTTCTCTGGTGTTATCCTCACCTTTCCAAGGTCCTGATGTTGACAGTTCGCATTTTCTCAGGAAGAACTGGGGGCGGGGAGCCAAGCGAGGTGTTACAACAGACTGGGGGCACCCCCAGGCCTTCTGCCAGGAGGAGTGTGATGTCCATGGGACCTTCCTCCTCCTCAGCTTGGGGTCTCCCTGGGCAGCATGACAGCAGCCCCAGCCTGCTGCACACAAAGGACTATTGTTTGGGATGGCTGGGGGAGGTCAAGATCACAGGCCCCATTTAGATGAGTGAATTGTTGAATTTGAAGTAGAATCTACTTTCTGCAGGTAATACTCCATGGCACTTAATGTAAACCCTCAAAATAAAAAGCATCACACGGGAGGCAGCAGAGACTTACTGCAGATGACCAATTAGCTCTTACTTTTAAAAACAGCATCCAAGCAGAAATAGTCATTGTGTGATGCCCGATGTTTAGAAACTTTAGTGTTATGTTCTAAGATTTTAAATGCCAACAGGGAAATCAGAAATTAGGATTCACTTTTGACAGAGTTAGATTAACTATAATGAAGAACTAGGATAACGATGGCCACTGTACTAGCGCAGGTTATATTCTTTCCATTAAATTATATAAGGAGTGAACTGTAATATAAGTTTGTAATGCTACATACTAGAACATCTTAGGAAACTGTGCTGCAAAAAATCATGTCATGGCAATTACCCAAAACCATGTTGGCAGGATCAAAGAAGAAAAGACACTTTGAAAAGCCACAGGTGTTTGCTGTCTGGGAGTATCATTAAAGTCAGGCAACCACAGCCACAGTTATAACTAACAAAGATGAATACATGATCAGTGTTGGATAAGAGTATGCTGTCCAAACTCTGCACTGCAGAAGAAATTAATAAAATGTAAAAACCGGAAGGCTCATTTGAAAAAAGAGAAAAGAAAAAAGAAATGTAGAGAAATGTAGAACACTGTATAAGTAGAATCAATCTAATAGAAGATGGAAGCTGGCACATGGCATACTCAGGATGTATTTAGTCCAATTTATTGGCTTTCAGAAGTCTATGATCTCCTTCAATTTTCCTGCCCAAGTGGTGTGTAACAGTGGTGTTCATCAATTCCAAATGCAGTCACAGCTTTAAACCCTTGGCTTCTCACTACTCCATGGAGTTGACTCCATGGAAGTCAACCCTGCATTTGCAACCAGGCTTCTCACT
Organism: Tinamus guttatus; assembly: GCF_059628265.1. NCBI lineage: Eukaryota > Metazoa > Chordata > Aves > Tinamiformes > Tinamidae > Tinamus > Tinamus guttatus. The sequence continues at coordinate 264,060 of NW_028288936.1, forward strand.
ACTCCATGGAAGTCAACCCCGCATACACATGCCATGGAGAGGCCACTTTGGCTGGTGCTTGTCCGGTGCCATCTCTTTCTTTAACATCTGTTGTTTTCTGTGTCTGACAATTTTTCCCTTTGGGCATCCACAAGTATCAGTTCAACCATACTGTTGCTGTCAGTCAAATTGCCATGCAACATCTTCATACCATGAATATCAACACATCAGCATTACTTACATGTTGTAAGTAACACATAGACATGCTGCTAACACACAGGCCTGATTTATACTTGGTCTTCATTCTACATTTGTTTTCTACTTTCCAAGGATTTACAAAATAGTTTCATTTGCATACAAATGTTAGAAGTCCCAAGACTTAACTAACCTTCTATAAAGAGGAGAGAAGGAGTAAGACTAAAAAAGTATCTAGCAATACTATAAAAATCGTACAGCTGTATATTGTGTAAAAATAAAAAGCTATTAAAAGAAAATAATGTACAATGATAAACTACATTTTGGAACATACTGGAGCATGAGTATCCATTTGAAATATACCTTAGGAGACAATTTTCACTAAATGCTTAGACTGACTCAAAGAGTTATTCAAGGTTGTGAATCTTTAATAATGGCATCCATGACACTTTGAGTTAGGTCCCAAAACAGAAGAAAACATTCTTTCTTCAGCATTTCTTGCTGTCTAAATAAGCGGCCACTCACATCACCTGCCACCTGCTTGTAATTCTATTCTGGAACATCTAATGTAGCTATGCCTTTTTATAATGAAGAGTTCAGTTCAGAATATAGCTTACTTTACCATGAGCCAGTACCCAACAGTAGTTGCTAGCAATCTTTCCTGTGCCATCTGTAGTATTAATAGGGAGATAACATTAGAAAAAAAAGAGTAATAATGAAGGCTTCAGACCCTACCTTGGTGCAATTAGTTCGGATAGTACCTTCTCAGACCTACTTAGATCTCAATTCTACATAAAAGAAAGAAATGTGAGAGTGCTGATTTATGTTGTGGTTTTAACTTATTCTCTAGCACATTTGATTCTAGTGGATACAAAGGAGAAACACATTTATTGGAAAATTCCTCAGACATACAGCACCAGAGAGTGTTAAATTTATGTTAGGTTAGCAAGAAATAGGAGCTCAGCATTGGACCCCATGTGAAAGATGAAAGACCTTAGTAGGAGAAATTTATTGTTGACAAGGATAAGCTGGCAGCTGTTTTTAATGCAAATGCAAAAACTTTTTAATACATATTCATGTGCAGATCTATGCACATGATGGAACATAAAAGTCTGAACATCCATACTTATACTAGTTATTAATTTTTTCCAGAATAAGTGTGTAAATAAGGAAAATCTGGGTAATATAACCTAGCTAGATTTCAAACAAAGCAGTCATGGGCAAATAAGGTTATTGTATCAAGAAATAATTGCTTAAAATTGTGAAATAGAAGTGAACAGTAAATAGCAAGTGGAGACAGGCCATCACCAAAGTCCTGCAAGAAACTCTATTAGGACCCTATGCTGTTCAGCACTGTCAGGCAGAGTTTTTTGCCTATCCTGTTTCACAGCATAGTTCCTCAAAGAGTCAAGATTTTATTGGAACAATGAAATGAAACAATAAACTATTTAAAAAGAGAAGACTTTAAATGGCTAGAGCAGTCAAAATAGAATTGAAAAGGATTAGTAAATAAATGTCTCCCTGATGCCTGTTTCTGGCTTTGGTATCAGGCAGGTCAGTGGCTTCCTGGGTTGCATCATTATCTGCCAGTAATTTTCACATCCTGCTAGTGCTGTCTGACTGTTCAGCTCAGCAGTTTCTCCCTGAGCTCCAAGATCACAGATGCCTACTGTGAGTTGCCTAAATAGACTCTTCAGCTTAGAAGAGAAATGAAAGGAGACACAATCAAGGTCTCTAAAAACATGAGAATCATAGAGGTAGAGAGGTTTCAATTCTTACAATAGTGAATTTCAGGGCACCAGTGACAACTAGAAAATAGCAGACAAAGACAACTCCAATTCTTCATGCAGTAAATAAATAATCTATGAAACTCCTTGCAACATGATACAGTGGATGCTAAAGGTTTGCCCAGACCCGGAAGAAGACTGGACACATTCATGCATGAGAAGTTGCTGCATACTAAATATGCAGGAATGACCTCTGGCTCATAGAGTCATGAATAACTGCATGCAGGGACACTAACAAAGTATCAGAGAGATTTACCCCGAACATATGCTTCTGAAGGCTCAGAGACAACAACAGGGCACTCTGAATCACTCTTCAGAGGTGCCTAGATTTTTCCAGTGGCTGTAGAGAGATTCTGCAACCTAATTCAGATTTCCTGACACAGTCAAATCAGATATCTTTCTCAGGCACATGGCAGCCATCCAGCAGACATCTATCTATGGGCACATACAGCAGGGATTCTTTACATTATAGTAGGGCCTCTACTAATAATGTGATTTTAATTTTAAAAGTTTGTATATTCATGATCACTTTACATGAGAATTTGTATGTCAGGATATAGCTTCTTAAATGAATGAAGTTCTTAAAAATTATACTATTACACAAACATTGACAAAACTTTAGCTATATACTAAGTTTATGCTTTCACCTAAAGCAAATCTTTTCCTCAAAATGAAAACAGAAATAAAAAGCAGTGATACAGCTTCAAAAAAAATCAGGAAATAACTTTTTCTTCCTTTTTATTTCAGGAAATATGTTCTAACATTATCCAAGTAATAGCAATCTTCTAAAAAAGAACAGGTCATATACATATATATAGATATATATATACGCACAAGACTAGAAACAACCTTGTTGCTCTTATCTTCTTCTAACACTACAGCTTTCGTTTATGCTCTAACACCACTATACATATTGTAAAATACAGAAGCAGGAAGAGGAGCAAAACACCAGAAAACAGCCTAGATAAAAACATAAAATATGAAATTTGCGTAAACATGGAGTGCAACTTTTTAAACAGAACATTTTATTAGGCATGCATAGTAACTATTTTTTTTTTCTGTTTACAGGCATAAAATTTTATATCAAGATAACAAAAAGCTAGGGGATAAACAATGGAAAAGGTATGCAGCATCTGTATTTTGTTGAAAGCCCACCTTATTAGTCTTGCCTTGCTCTACGTAGCACTCTTGGTGCTTAAGTCTTTCGCATTGGCTAGCCACAAAATAGAAATGGAGGAGTTGGATAATCACGTATTCTCTTTTACATCAGAAATAATGGATTGAAAGCCCTGGGGATATAGTACCTTTATTCATTATACTAAAATTCAAAAAGGATTGTGGGGCATATGAATTCAGATAAATTAAGATTTAAAATAGTCTTTTTCTAGAAAGCAGCTGCAGTCAGAACAGGTACTAAAAGGCTCCATCAGTTGAGGGACATTTCCTGATGTTTCTTGATGAACACCAAACTCACAAAAAGAAAAAAAAAAAAAGAAAGAAAAAAAGAGAGAGAAAAAAAGGACATATACAAAGACTGCACAGAACCTATAACTAAAGTATTAGTGCTGCAAAACAGCAACTGTTGTCTTCAATATGAGAGAAAAAGCAACCATCAGGGTACCTTTCACCATACCTTTCATCCTTTTAAAGGTATTTTTTACAAACAGTTAAGTTGTGCCGCATAATATTCCTTTCTTACGAATTGTTTAAAGAAGATCTCCGGTGGATTAATTCTGTTGAAGCCTATTTTTAATATATAATGGCAGCAACACATCAATTAAAACTCATTAAGAATGAATTTTATCCTTCTCTTTATTTTTAGCTAGTTCTTTTTCCTTGATATGCCATTAGAAATTCATCATATGCATCATGAAAATGATCTGCCGCTCATCATATCAAACGAGTTTTTTAATGTGTTTATATTTTACTAGCCAACCGTGAGTTATTTTGACATTCTGAGCTAGTCTTTTCTGTAGTTTTCATGTGAACAACATGATTTTGATCTTTTTTTTTTTTTTAGTCTTTCCTGATGGTGTTTTTCTGTTCCATACTTTAAGAGACTTGAAGCCATATTGGCCATTTTTTCCTCCGTTCTGTATTTCTGAGGAGCTCCAATTTATTGCATCCTAATTACAGTGTCTTTCGGAATTCCCTAGCTGGGGTATTGGTCTGATACTAACTCAGAGAGAAGACTGCCTCCCACTGAGTCAGTAGCACTAGAAAACTTGCTGTAAAACAGAAGTGTTCCTTGGAGGTCTACAACTGTACTACTAACTCAGACTGAATCTGTTTTGGTTGTTAGGTCTGACAAGATTACAGTCCATGGTGGCACGACTGCATGAACTCATAGAACACTATAGGAAATGTTTTTTAAGAGAGTAGTCTTCTGCTGGGTGTGTAGAAAAGGGGTCAGTCTAACAGTGATGAACTGAAAATACCCATAACAAATGAGTTATTTAGTATAAATGTTTACATTAGTACTTTCTTTTTCCTGATGGGATGATATTTAACATGTCAAAAAACATAACTGCAACTTTATGAATGGTGCATTAATTTCTTATACTATGCGTACTTGTATTTTTAGATTTCAGATGGCAAAGAATGAAAAAAATATATTGCAAAATAAATAATCCATTCTGCATGTATAATCTCCAATCATACACATTCTCTTAAAATGTTCTAATATTTGTTAAGATATATCATTTGAATAGTTGTATTCTTATAAATGTTAAGATATTTGGATCAAAAAGCACAATAATGTGTGAAGCAAAAGAAAAATATATTGTAATAGTAGCAGTATGGTAGTACTACTACTAGCAGCAGCAGGAGTAATTCAGCAGCAGTAGCAGCAGTAAGTTCAAGAAAAATTTATCCAAAAGGAGTGATTTGCCACCCTTACTGGCTCAGCACCAGACATCTTATCATATATCTCCCATTGAGCAGCTACTGTGCAGCTTATCAGTGGCCCAGCACATGGAGTAGAAGAGAGTTTGGCCACTCCACCCTCTGTTACTCCTCTTTGCTGCTGCAAGGAGGGCAGATTGTGCTTCCTCAGGAACCATGGAGGAGCAGAGTCCATGCATAACAGACCATCCTGGAAGTGGGAACTGTGTATCAATCAAAGCAAGCCTCTGTAATGCCATAACTTCTGTTACAACATAGTTTTTCTCTAAATTCTCCCTTTTTAAGCAATTCTTCCAGAGTTGAGATTCATGGTAACCTTTCTCAAATATATGATAAAGTACTTTAGCTACCTTTGGAGTGTTAATCATCATTTTAAATACAAATCCATACAAAATCTTGAAAACTACTTAGGTTTTATACAGAGATTTATTTATTTTGTATGTTCAGATCTTGATCTGACCACAATTTAATGTGAAAAACTGTGAAAATTATTATTAGCTGCAGCTATTACATGGATGGGAAAATCTGATTCATGTGTACACAGTTTTAAATAAAGAGTTTGCTTTAAAATGATTAAACATGGATGTTTCCTACATGCAGAGAATTCTTATGGATTATAATTTTACAAATGTTATTTTATTTTTACAGATCTTAGGGACAACTGTTAAGAAAAACAGGCCATGCCCCTTGTTTTCTTTTTCCTTCTCTACATTAAAATGATAGGTAGTTTCAAAACTAGAAAGCATTGCTCACTAAGGCAGGCATAATGTTTAAATACAGTCTTTGTAATTGCATATGGCAGCTTGCCAGGAGATAAGCTTCACCATAGCACTGCCTATTCAAGTGCATGTCTCTGACTTTCTGCTACAAAACAATAATTCATACATTTCTAACTGCTTCTTCTGACTCTTATCCAGTTTGTCTGTACATTGGTACATGACCATTCAACAGTGACTTTAAAGCGAATTAAAAGTGACTTAAAAAGCTGTCAAGTGGCCAGGAACCAAAGTTTTGCCTTTATTGGGGTCTTGCATGCTCAATAGTCTCTGAAAACTTAGAACACTTTCCATTCAGTCATGAGTGACTGGAGTGGAAATTAGTACTTGAGAATATACTAATGGGACTAAACTAATGAGAGTAAACATGATTTGCCTACGCTAGCAGATATAAAAGCCTGTAAGCAGAATTTCCAGCAGGAGTTTGAAAGAGAAAAGAACAATCCACATCATCATACAAGTTCTATCTAGGTCAGAATTAGTAGGGAACATCACAACGGTGCACATAGCAATCTCTAGATCACATAGATCTATGTAAAACTTCACAGGACAATAACATTCTCCAGTAAAGGTCTATGGATTTCAGATCTTCTAAATCCTTTTAAATAGATTATGGATAGGTTATGCTTCTAGCTTGCTATTCAAATGGAATACTCTTGGTAGCACAGCAAAGAACATTCAGAAAGTGATTTTTGTAGGGTACAAATAAAAGTCCAGTTATTTTCTGATCTCCACAATGAGCCTCATTCATCCCATTTGTGTATTTAAGTTTATTTAAGTTTCTTTAACAGTAAAGGTATCCAAAAGGTCCCTTAAGGCTGACAAAAGATGTATGAGGGACTTGTCTTACTCTGAAAAGGCAGCTAGAGCCCAGAAGATGATATCTCAGGCAGCATTAAATGTTGATGAATTAGCATCAATTTTATGAATTGTATCAAATCCTTCATCTCATAAGGCAAAAAGATGTATATGGAGAATATCTTTACAATTTCCTTATGAAGTAGACTAGTCGCACTGTAAACAGTCTCAGAAGAAAATTTCATCAACTGTTTTAGCCTGAAAATATCCAAATAAAAGTATACAGAATATATTTTGAGCACCATTCCAATTCATCCATATGGTCATCCTCTAACTCTGTCCGCTTCACTACTTTTCCTTGAACCTTGCAATATTCCTAAGAGCTATTCACTTTGGTGAACAGAGAAGTTGTCAGCAAGAAAATTCTTTAATAAGAAGCAGTTTCCCCTCTGACTTGGAGTCTAAAATTATTAATATATAATTCCTCTTCATATTTTTTTTTGTATTGCAAAAAGTATGTAAGAATTAATACAAAAGTAAAACACTCCTTGTTATGCTCTGGCTTCATTTGCATGTCTTGGCTTTGCTGCCTCAGCAGTTTAACTTTACACTTCACAAAAAGAATTGTGGAAAAGCTTTTAAATTCATTTCTTCCTATAGGTGAAGATGTCAGTGATAGAACCTCAGGTGAGCTGCATTTTTGGTTAAAAAGTTATACCTAGCACCTCTAGAGGTCTTACGTTGTAATTTCCTCAACAACAGAGAATCCCTGAAAGTGTAATGAAGTTTTTAAGGAAAAAAACTTTTAGAGGAAATTCTCATACTCCTCTATCATGTTGCAGAATCTTATATTGCTCATGGCTAAGATCTCTGCAGATTGTCAGAGTTTTCCTTATATAAAATTGTTCTTTAGAAAGAATTGTTTAGTTTTTACATTATAACAAGTATCTGCTTACCTTAGAAGTAATTCATTCATTCTTAGTTCCTCTTGCTGGTACCAAGTTCATAGATTGACACAGAAATATCAACAACAGAAAATAGGATTCATTTTTGGGAAATTTGGAGGTATGTCTACTCTTCCTACCACTTGAGGTCTGTAAGTTGTTCCTTGCATTTTTCTGGCCCAGGATATCTAGCATTCCCCTGGGCAATGCCCAGGCAAGATGTGGAAATTATCAGAAGCCAGAGATCACTCCAAACAATAATTTGAATATAGTCACCATGTTTTGGAAAGAGTTTAGCTGTACGGGCAAAAGTTTTGCCGAGCCAGTTGGCCCCAGTGCCTAAAACCCTTTCATTTACTGTGGTAGGCAAAGCCTGTGTCTCTACATATTATAAAAGTTAATTATATAGTAGTAGATACTGGAGTTAATGGTTATTGATATATTTATGATATTGATTAATGCATGTAGTTTCCTTCTAGCCTTGGTGATAAAGCAGCTAAATCAATATTAGGTCTTATAAAAAAGAAATTTAGAATCCACAGCTGAATTAATAAGCCTGCAGTCTGCCAGAAGAACAGTAGGATTACTGAGCTAGTCTCTGTCTTCTTCATGCTCCTTGGACGTAACTCGTAGTTAAGACCTGGAATGTCTGCCTGTTTGGAGAGGACTTTTTTCCTGCATTCACATCCTTTGTGTACTCTTTCATCCTATTTCAGCTAGTTTATCCCTTATAACCTGAATTAATTAATCCAATATGGATACAATCCCTATTGCTCAAACAATTACACATAATGAGCCAAACCTTCCTAATTTTTGGTGAGAGTTTGTTGCAGTAAAGAGTGAACACACACTACTACTCTCCTCCTGAACTGTCCTCTTCTCCTTTGTACTCTATACCTTCTGCAGCAAAATATTATCTTTATAATGCATTTTTATTTCTAGATGTGCTGATTCATACACCAAGTCTACTTAACCAAGTTACCTAGAATTTGGATTCTCACCAGAATTACAAAGAAGTCAGACAGTAGCCTCAAAACAAGACCAACTTAATGATGAGGCACACAGGATTCACACTGCTAGCAAAGCATTTTTTATTTTATTATTTTTATTTTTATGTAACACATTTCTTGGGAGTCCAGTACATAACTCGATAGAGAAGCAGATAGAACATCTTCCAGACATGTGCTGGTCATTATTGTATCAAATGTATATATTGCTTTCTTTTTTCTTAAAGTAATGTACTTAACGGCTTTCAAACTAAGATAAGCCTTATTTTATACAGGTTTATTTTAACAATACAGTGATTTGGTTCCTTCTTTTAGGATTTTTCTTTTTGGGTAAGATTAAGTCTGGTGGAACATCTAAATACTTAATTAATTATTAACTTTATAGAAATATTTTAATCATGCTTCAGTATATATATATAATTTTAATATTACTTAAGGGAAACATTTTTAGGAAACAAACTGTTTTCCTACTAGCAATATAGGATTATTGGTGACTAAAAATCAGAGAATAACTCAGCTTTTTGGACACTTTTACCATCTTTTTATGCCCACAATTACTCTTCATGATCAGAATCACCATCAATGTCTCTTTTTTAAAGTAAATTTACTGAACACAGAGTGATCACGCAATCTTCTGATTCATACAAGATTATTGAATACTATATGCAATTTCAGAAAAAGACTACTTTAGATATTTCACAACAATTTCCCTCTAAAGACACAAGAAACTGATAACGTGGTGCTGACTTTGGGAATCTTGAAATGATTTTGCGTTTTCCTCCCTTTTAAATAGTACACCTAGAAAATATACAGAGAGAGGAATTAGAAGTCAGTCAGTTATAAGTCTCTATCATAAGACAAGTTCTAAATGAGCTGAAAAAAAAACACTTTTCTTAAGGTTTTCCAAGGAGGAGTCACTTTAAAGCATTTTAGGCACAGAAATGACTAGATTTTTTTTTTTTCAACAGTGTCAGTAAGTCTAATAAAAGCTATTATTTTACCATGCAAACCTTGGCTACAAGAACACTATCCTTATTTCTACACACGCTTTCCTTAGAAAGTAAAGGTATATAGAGAATATAGAATATAGGTGCTGAGTATCACCACTTGCAAGTATATTCATAGATTTGGCCCCTGGAATCCTTATTTAATTAAACTACTAACAAGTATCTTGTGATAAATGAATGCAATCTGAACAGGCAATATCATTCACTAACGTTCAGCAACATACTAGGTACTATTACGAGGTGCTAAGTAAACATTATTCTTGTGCTATCCTTACCACTACACTACACTGGAGATAATCATTTTTGAACCTTAATGTTTTTAATACATAGCACGATTCTGAGTTGACAGCATTCCTGTCATGCTGGTTTATCAAGCTGTTTATGTGCAATTCGATTTTATCTATGTGCATTTTCTGTCATATTAAAACAGGACAACACAGACAGCAAGGATACCATAAACTTAAGAGTCTCTTTTCACAGCGCTTTGTTCCATTCATGAGTCTGTGAAGCTCACCAGTGTGATTATGTTTCACTAATCAGAGACACATAAACAGGTTGTTTTCCTTCTAGCATTTATCCTTGGTAGTTATTCCCCACATTAATCCACAATCCCATATTGATCCACAATATACGTCTTATTAATGACCTCTAACTGAGAGATAAAAAGCACCGTACTGTGGGCAGTACGGAGCTTTTTATCCTATGGAAAAAATTGTCAAAATGTGCCAGCAGCATTTATGTGATATTGTGGTATTTTTATAGAATAGTCAATACATTTAATGTGTTTATATTCCCATAGAACTGTAAAGTCAACAAGATTATGTTTGGCATTTATTTCTTACAAATATTCATTTGTATTTCATGTTTATTCCTGTTTGCATGAAATATCTTCACCTAGCTAGTTTATTAAAATTGCAGGTGAGTAAGATCATAAATTTCAACATGGCTCCACTCTGAATACTCTGTGAAGCAGTAGATTGGAAGCATAAAATAAAGTGAGGAGAATCATGTCATGTTCTACTGGGAGACATATTTTACCCTTCAGTTGCATATTAGAGACGCATGTTTTAGAAATAGAGGCAAGGCACACAGTACCTTCTTTTCATGAGATATATTTCTCTGCCTAAAGCAGAATTTTCCTTTTGGCAGTGTGTTTCAGAACTGGAAAGTTCAATAGTTTAATCTGTTTAGCATCTGCATTACTTTTTTTAATTCAAAAAAAACCCTCATCCTACTGTTAGGAATTTTTGCACATAATTCTAATGCACATTGACAAGATTAGCCATTTTTCCCCAAAAGGGGTTATATAGGCTACTGGGATGTCATAATTTCTATGTGCAATTTTAACAGTATATTCACATTGCATTATCCCTCATGTTTCTAGACAGATAGTCAAGCAAAAGAATATATATATATATATATAAAATTCAAAAAGGTCTGAAAAGCAATATTGTTTGAAAGAGAAAGGTCATAGCCTGTTTATGTGATATAGATTATATAGTGCAGTCCCCCTTCCAGTGTTTATTAGCAGAACTGCTTCTCCCTTCGATACAGAGCACAAGCAGTGCTCCTTCCACAAGGACCTTCTTGCAGATGTTTGCCATTAGAACGTGAAATTGCTAATCAACGAAAGAAGGCTTGTAAGTGGGAAAGAGAGAATTTTTGGAGGATTTTTTTTTTTTTCTGCAGAAGAATGCAGTCCCAAATAATTTTACCAACTTATACCAATTGTCTCTAAATCAGGGCAAACAACTTACTTGGACATACTTATTTTAATATTCTGAAAAGTCTTACTTTAATATTGACATAACTAGTTCATGTGCATATGTCTAAAAGAGAAATTGCAAACAGTGTATTAGTTTTATTTCAGCAGTGTTAAAATGTGCATGTCTATATGCAAGTATACATGTCTATATGCAAGTATACATGTCTATATGCAATTATGCATATTGTTGTGTACCACATAATCACTGACAGAAGAAAAATAAACGTAATCCACTTATTCTTTCTGAAGGTTGTCTGACAGCTAATCAAGTTGTTTTTTCCACATTCGAGGAAAGGCAGAAAGGACAGATTATGTACACTATTACCTTTTGTCTCTATTTACCCAGATATCTACAACCTTCATGTGGCAAGCTTTGTGAGGTGAAAAGGCAGATTAATGGTTGTTGGTGTGAAATGGAGAATTACTTTGTACCAGCCTATGACACCGTCTTCACAGTTAACAATTGCCATTGTGAAGATTGATATTCTGCTTCACAGAATCACAGAACAGTTGAGATTGGAAGGGACCTCTGGAGATCATCCACTCCAACCCCCTGCTTTCACTGACGTTGAGCACAAAAGTGAAAAAAGGCCTGAGGTGCATATGGTGAGGACCTAGAGACAAAATGCCAGTAGAACATCCTATCTAAAAGGAAGAGGGACTACCTCTGAATTCCCAGCTCTTTGGAATCTGTTGGTAAAGATTCAAGAGAATTGGATCTCCACTGTGTTGTAATTAACATGTGGGATGCTATGGAAGCAGTGGCAACAGGGAAGAGTCTGAGATTTGTTCTCAAACAGATGAAAAAATGAAATGCTTTCCCACGAGTTTCTTGTATAACATTTTAAAAACTTAACTTGAACTTTGTGATGGGTTTAGGTATGTATTAATGTATTAAGAGGCAGTGTTGAACTTTCTTGGATTATGTAAACAATACTGTCTCTGTCAGAGAGTATGTTAAACCACTTATGAGGCAAGTAAAACTAAGTAGTTCTGAACACTTTATTTGCAGTTCTATAGTGCTGACTACAGAATAAAGTATACCTACTGTAGATTTTTTACTCCCTAGACAGAATTCATGAATTTCATTAGGAAAGAGCAGTTTTGTTATAAAACTAAACACTAAACAGGTAAATGATACTGTTGGAACAGAAAAAAAGACTGAGAATAGGACACATACAAGGAGGACTTGCTTGCAATCGGTTATTTATTAAGAAAGAAAGGACATAAATTATGGGGATGGCAGTCTCACGGGTCAGGGAGGCATCTGACTTTCAAGAATAGCAGTTAATTTTAAAATTAGAAAGGGTAGAGAGAAGCAAAGGAAAGCTGAAGGCACTTTTTGCAATTCCAGGTGTTGTCTATTATTCTATCTTACATAGAAATTGCAGATAACAGCATGTGGACTCTTTTATTGTATGGCACTCTATTTTCTGAAAGAATAGGGAGTGTTATGAACTTTAGGAACTTTAAAATTATGAACATGTCTCACACCTAGGAACTCAAGAATTTCAAAATTAAGAAATAGTTTAAGGTTTATTCGACTTGCCTACTGGAGAAGGCCTGAAATCTTTGGCATTTCTTTTGTCCAAAGGACAGTAGTAACAAAGGCAAATTTTCTAATTCATAGTACTGTTTTACTACAATTTAGCCTTAGTTATCAGTAATTGCTCTGTTCCACTCTACAGCATTTTATCTCCAAACAGTTTTTTTTTGTCTTTGGGATTCACGCACAGCAGCCAAAGCTCCCCATGGTTGGAGACGAGAGTAACACCAAACCAGAGCAGCTTCTGAAAATCTGGCAGCCTTGCAGCCCCAACAGTATTGTTATTAGGCTGCTTACTGCCTGTTTTACATTCCCACATGTACTCTGGACTACAAGACACTATTATAAAGTGCAGAAAAGGAGAGAATTCTTCTGGAGATTGCTGAACTCCTTCGACAGTGAGGAAAAAGACTGCTTCCTTTATAGCTCATTTCACTTTCAATATTCACTTTTTTTTTTTCTTCCTTACTCCATATTCTCATGTCATGGTGCTCAGCTAGAAATTTACATTTCAGAATTTAGTAGGGGCTATGAATTATGCAGGAATTCATAACAAAAGGCCTCAACAATTAAAATCAGTCAATAACTGTTTTTCATATTTTTAGTACTCGATACCAGTAAAAAAGCAAAATGCTGGCAGGTTTTGGATCTGTTGCTGGATAATATTAAATGAGTTTTCCAAAGTAAATATTCAACATGTATATGAAAGAAAAGGCATTCTAGTCCTTTAACTTTACTTAACATTAACTTTAGATCACCAAGTATCTATTTGAAAAAGTTACTCACTTGAAAAGCAGATATCTGAAAAAAAAATACTGCCCACATCGTTTATTAAACATTTTGTGTTACCTGTACATATATACTGATCTGTATAGGTAAGTATGGAAAAAGGTAAATATGTATGGTAAATATCCATTATATTTATACTTTTAGTGAAGTAAATGGGAAGCCCGTTAGTAGCTTCAAGAGAAGTTACTTCTACTTCACTAATTATCTGTGTTTTGCAAAGTCTTCTTAAGTACCAGTTATTCAAAAAGGTAAAAGTTGCAAACTGTTTTTTTTTTTCACAAGAACTGTTAAACACTTTTATATTACTGCCAAAGATCTCGTGTTCTGTAATTAGCAAATGACACTGCAAATCTTCTCTTCTTTTTTAGTAGAATATAGTCACTTCTGAAGACTGCGTATTATACAGAAATACGCACTTTTATTCTTCAGTAAAAAGGAGCATAAGAGGCCTAAAACATTTTAAAACCACAGAAAAGAATTAATGAGTAAAGCAGTGTATATCAATTTAAAGATTAACTAGTACTTCATACTTTTTGCTTTAATATGAGAATTTTGGCACTAAGACTAATCCTCTTCATTCATCTTGCAAGTTTATGGTTAGATCCTACTTAGCATTCTTTAGTGCAAAATAATGAATAAAAGGTCCAATTCAGAAAGCCTTACAGCAGGTGAATATATTTTTTCATGTGGTAAACTAAACAGAAAACAAACATATTCAAAATGTGCCAAGATTATGCTCTGTGTATTCCTTTTTTCACCCCTTTTTCAATCATTTGAACCTCAGACAGAACAGCGCACGCTCCTCATTAGAGTATTTTGTACTAGCATTCTTCTTTGTCTCAGTCTAATCACTGAAGGAGCCAGTTACATTTTGTACTCAGCTTCCTACTGCCCCTTGAGACTGCAGTTTCACAAGCAACTGGCTCAAGGAAAGCTACTCTGGCAAGTTTCCTGCCTTGCCTGCCTCATGCTTATTCATGTGGCAAGGTTCATTGTCATTCAGCCACTCTCCATCCCTTTCAAAAATCTGGATCATTTCACAAAACAGCTGTATTAGCACAAATAAGGATAGGAAAACTGCAATACTATGGTGGGAATGAATAGCAAGGGGTGGGAGCACATAGAAAATTCTTTAGCTGGTTTTGCCCTTACAACCAGCATCCTGTGAAATGATGGTATCTTCAGAACGTCACTGAACAAGTCAATCAACTTTCTCCTCTACCTTGGGGTGGGTTGCAGAGTGGTTACAGCACCTGTCACCAGCAAACTATAATGTGAACAATTTATTTAGGCTCCAGAGCATTACCTAAATCACAGCCTTCAGCCAGCACAGCTATGTCAATCAATCCTTAAGTTTTGTCACATCTTTACTCATGACCACAGGTAATAACACTTGGTATTAACAACAACTAGTAACCTAGAAAGTATGCCACTAAAAAAAGCATACAAATACTTAATGTTAAAATGAGCTTGTGGGTGGTTAAAATTACTGTTTTCACGGTCTGTGACTTTTAAGTAGCTAATGACAGATTTCACTGGAAATTAGAAATGGAAGAGTCAGGCCAAGTAACCTGTTGTTGCCATAGTATAGTAATTAAAAAAAAAAAAAGTATACAAGAACTGGTAAGGTGACTGAATTTTCTACAGAAATCCTTCAGCTAGTGTGTTAAAAATAGTGATGGCCATCGTTTTTCATTTACTTTAGGTAGCACCTCTATACTTACTTCAGAGAACTTTATAGGCACATAGAGAAGAATTTAATGAGATTGAAACTTTTTTTAAGAAACATCATTAAGCTTAGATACTTCCATGGTTAAGCACAAGGAATAAGGCAATATCAAATTTGCACACCTAAGTTCCACGTAGGTCATACTTCATGCTAATTAAAAAGCATCATTTTGGTATCATAGGTCTTTGGTGCCTAACTGTTATTGCTGTTGGCTACAGCCAGCATGGACATTTCTCCAAAATCACTGGACATCGCTTAGCTAAACCTATTTATGCCTATATTGTAAGAGCACTTTGATTGTATTTTTAAACTTCCTAGGAATATGAATTTCTCTTTCTAAAATGTGCCATATATATTTTCTGAACATAACTTATAGATTGTATCAAAAAAAAAAAGAGCTTTATGTGAGAACATTTTTTTCCCTTTAAATAGTCCATTAAACGTAAAAATGCTTAAAAACCTGCAGAATGTAAGTGTAACTCCTGATATTTTCTAATGGGTTTCAACTGTCAGTTTATATTTCCACATCTCAAGAAAGAGTCCTAACTACACACTATATGGACAAAATTCACTCATTTCGTCCTTAGACATCTTTCATTTTACCTGGAAAAATTAAACCTAAACTAATCTAAAGAAAATGGGAAAGTGATTTCAGCTGTTAAGACATTCATCCTGGGAGTGGAAAGATATGCCAGTCTTTCTGACATATAATACATTACATTACTAATGGAATTGCTTAAACCATTAGACATGAGAGTAACACTTTCTCTTTTGCTTTGCATTCCACAAAAGAATGAGGAAGAAGGTACATTAGCAGAACAGTGTAACATATACAAATATAGGAAGGAAAGTGGAGGAGGATTTGCTATGCTTCTGTATTCATGACTTCTTACTTACATAGTTTTGATGATGTATTACTCGATATGTAGTGTTTTTTGAAGGTCATTCTTAAGTGTTTACCTGTCCTTGTTTACTGCAAATATATTGATGCACTGAATTCGAAAAACTTCAAGACAGCAGTTACTGACAAATTGGGTATTTCACTGCTGAGCTTCTTTTAAGGATGAGAAGCTCATCTTCTTAGGTTGCTATTCACATAAATACCAAAGCAAACAAGTTTTCCATTCTAAAGTGGGAATGAGATTTTTCAGACAGAAGTAAATTGGACTTCCCCAAACACACTCATGTATATTAATCCAGAATTTCTCCCACTGCTAGCATGTATTGGATCCCAAATAGCTCAGTTGATATAAAAATAAAGCAGTAAAAAAGGCACATTTAAGACTCTTTGAGAATTCATTCTAAAATAGAGATTGGAGCAACCGACATTTTTTCCAAGATACAGGCTTCTAAGTGATGATGTGGGATGAAAGATCTCCTTGTGGAGATTATGGCACCAAAACAAGATCAAAGACACAACAGAAACAAAAACATTAAACTACTCACAGGTAAGAGGTAAATAGTGAAGACAAAGTTAGAGCTGTACTATCCTAGACCTATTTCATGAGCAGATGTGTCAAGAGGCAAGATTATCACATGGATTTGATCAATCCTCATGAAATCATTGTAGACAATTAAGGCAGTAACAAAACTGCAAAGCTTTTGATGAATATGGGCTATATAAGAAGTGACTGACCAAAATCAAAAAGTAATTAAAATAAATACATTGGAGATGATGTAAGATTGAAGTGCAGGGCCTGAACACAGACCCAAATCAGGGTTTACTTACAGAAGACTATGGCACTGCCTTTGTAGAAGTACCCAAGATTCACCTGTAAAACTGAGCTGTGCTAGATATGTGCTAATATGCACATAGGCCTGCTGGACTGTTTATGCTAACCTGCATGGAGGCTTATTAAGCTATAACTTCTGTAGGCTCTCATGCAAGTGTTTTTGACCTTGAAGGCAACCCCCCCATCCAAGGCCTGGCCTTTGGCCAAATCCCGGTCCTGGATGATAGGGGAAGTATGCCCCACCAGATGCTAACACTCACAAAGAAAATACAAGTTATCATGATTTGCTAATTTGGCTCTATAAAAACTGGATCCTCTTGCCGCAACTTTGAACCTCACTTATGGGTGAACACACAGCATAAGACCTCCCAGTTGCCGGGAAGGTTCTCTAAATCCTCGCTGCAATAGGAGCTTCCCAGAGACTGCGGATCTGAATGATGGCAACATTTAGGCAATTGGTGACGTATCTTTGTCTTAATCATTATTCTCTTGCTTGCATAGTAATGGCTAGGTGCATTAACTTGCTTATTTTGTCTGTTGCTAAAACTGAGCGCGTAGTAAGCTTATTGGTTTGTTAAATGTATCGTTCTGTAATGCCTTAATATTAATAGTGAAATAAGACTGTTCATTCCATTGGTGTCTGGTTCCTTCTGTTGTCCCACCCCCTCAATTAGCAAAACAGAATAATACATCTTACATGATGTACAGTACACACAATACATCATACATCATACAGATTCATCTATGATAATGCTGGGCTAATTCATAAGATTAATATTGTGAAGTAATTAAAATTTAAACATAGGTATTTATGTATGTTTGTCAAAGGCATATCATTTCTTCACTACAGATTTAAGTCTTTACATAGCTAAGTGACATGACTAAGTTATTGCCCAATTGGTTTATTATCTTTAAACTGTTTTTGTTTTTATGAACAAAAATCAAACAAAAACATATTTAAGTTCTGTAAGAATTATTTGATTTCTATTGTAAATTCATTTCTTCTGAAAAGCCTCCACTCAATATCTATTTTTTATTTAATGACTATTTTATGTATATAACTTTATTTAAAATATTGTCGTGCTATATCAAAAAATCAATGACTACTTCCTGCTATCACATTTTTAATGCTAAAACAAATAGATTTATATGTTAAATTGAGAGCAGCTAATTAGGCAAACATCAGTAGAAGATGACAAGAAATATTCACCTATCTTTTTCTAAGAGGAAAAGAAAAATGTGGATGATATAGTTCACTTGGAATTTATCAAATTAGAGGCAGCCTGTAACTTATTCACCATTAATTAACTGATCGAGTGAAATGCCACAAAATACACATACGTAAAATAATTGGCAAGAATGCACAACTTTTACATCTTTGCCTGATCTTTCCATAACAATTTGCTTTAAGTGATTGTGAGTAATTCAAATACAACCTAAAGTAAAGATCAGTTCTTCTTAATATGTATATAAAGAACCTAACAAACTGCTAGAATCACAGAATCATAGAATGGTTAAGGTTGGAAGGGACCTCTAGAGATCATCTAGTCTCACCCCCCTGCTCAAGGAGGGACGCCTACAGCATGTGGCACAGGGTCACAGCCAGCTGGGTTCGGAAGATCTCCAGAGAAGGAGACTCCACAACCTCTCTGGGCAGCCTGTTCCAGGGTTCTGTCACCCTCACAGGGAAGAAGTTCTTCCTCACATGGAGATGGAACTTCCAGTGTTTCAACCTGTATCCGTTACCCCTAGTCCTGTAACCGGCCACCATGGAGAAGAGCCTCGCCCATCCTTATCACATGTTGATCAAATCTCCTCTCAACCTGCTCTTCTCCAGATTAAACAGGCCCAGCTCACTTAGTCTTTCCTCATAAGATAGATGCTCCAGTCCTTTAATCATCTTCGTGGCTCTACGCTGGACCCTCTCTAGAAGTTCCATGTCCTTCTTTTACTGAGGAGCCCAGAATTACACCCAATACTTCAGGTGCAGCCTCACCAGAGCTGAGTAGAGGGAGAGGATCACCTCCCTCCACCTGCCAGCAACACTCCTCCTCATGCAGGCCAAGATCCCATTGACCTTCTTCGCTGTGAAGGCACATTGCTGGCTCATGGTTAACTTGTTGTCAACCAGGACTCCCAAACCCCTCTCTGCGAAAGTGCTTTCCAGCAGGTCAACCCCTAATTTGTACTGGTGCCTGTGGTTATTCCTCCCCAGGTGCAGGACCCTGCACTTGTCCTTGTTGAACCTCAGGAGGTTCCTCTCTGCCCAACTCTCCATGATGTCCAGGTCCCTCTGAATGGCAGCACAGCTCTCTGAAGTGTAGGCCACTCCACCCAGTTTGGTGTCATCTGCAAACTTGCTCAGGGTGCACTCTGTGCCCTCCTCCAAGTCATTGATGAACAAGCTGAAGAGTACCGGGCCCAGTACTGACCCCTGTGGGACACCACTGGCTACCGGCCTCCAACTAGACTCAGCCCCATTCATCGCCACCCTCTGAGCTCTATCACTCAGCCAGTCCTCAATAGACTTCACTGTCCACTTGTCCAGTCCACACTTCCTGAGTTCCCCTGTGAGGACATTATGGGAGATGGCCTCGAAAACCTTGCTGAAGTCAAGGTAGACAACATCCACGGCTCTCCCATCGTCCATCCAGCCAGTTACCTCATCATAGAAGACTATCAGGTTCATCAAGCACGATTTTCTCTTGGCGAATCCATGCTGAATACTCCTGATCACCTTCTTTTCCTTGACATACCTAGAGATGGTCTCTAGGATGAGCTGCTCCATCACCCTTCCAGGGACAGAAGTGAGGCTGACTGGCCTGTAGTTTCCCAGCTCATCCCTCTTGCCTTTTTTGAAGACTAGCGTGACCATTGGCTTTCTTCCAGTCTTCCCACTCCTCCCTCGCCCTCCATGATCTTTCAAAGATGATGGAGAGCAGCTGAGCAATAACCCCTGCCAGTTCTCTCAGCACTCTTGGGTGCATCCCAATTTTCCCTAGTCTTCCTCTTGCTCTTCATGTATTTATAGAAGTCCTTCCTGTTGCCCCCAACGTCTCTCACTAACTCTAAATCCAAATGAGCCTTGGCCTTCCTCATTGCATTACTGCATTCTCTGACAGTGTTCTGATACTGTTCCCATGTGGCCTGGCCCTTCTTCCACATTACGTACATGCTCTTTTTCTCATTAAGTTTACCCAACAGCTCCTTGCTCATCCACACAGGTCTCCTGGCCTCCTTGCTTGACTTCTTTCTTATAGGAATGCACCGATCCTGAGGTTGGAGGAAGTGGTGTTCGAATATTAGCCAACTCTCCTGGTCCCCCTGTCCTTCTAGGACCCTTACCTGGGGGATTCCTCCAAGGAGCTCCCTGAAGAGGCTCTCATTCTTTGAGTGTCTAGCCAGCAAAGGAGTGAAGCTAACTCCCTTTAGCAAAATGTACTATCTTTAGGGTATAGGCAATTGTGCTCATGCATTTTGCCCAAACACCATGAAAATCTCTCTTCTGTGGCTGATCAAATTATTATGAATAGAACATTTATTTGTCTTACAGTGGTTTAAATTACAACCCAGAAAAAAAAAAAAAAAAAAAAAAAGAGAGTAGATTCTTAACTTCAAAGGGCGGGGAAAAGGTATGTGATCTGTTCAGCTTGGTAATTTCAAGCAGAACAATGGAACAACAACTACTTCCTAATTCCTCTGCTGCCAAAGGTGAGCAAGGATTTGGTAAACTACCAGCAGAAATTTGTACAGACAGAAACATCAAGTATTGCAGAACCGGATGGGACTTTTCACAGAATCTCAGAATGGTTGAGGTTGGAAGAGACCTCCAGAGATCATCTAGCCCAATCCCACTGCTCAAGCAGGGACACCTAGAGCACGTGGCACAGGGTGCATCCAGGCAGGTTTCGAATATCTCCAGAGAAGGAGATCCACAACCTATCTGGGCAGCCTGTTCCAGGGCTCTGTTACCCTCACAGTATCACCTGATTTTTAACACTGGTGCCTAAAGAGATTCCTGGTGACCAAGTTTCCGTTGAGTCTAGTACAAAGGGCATTATCTAGAAAACTAATATTATAATGTTAGCAATGCAAAAAGTGTTCAAAAAAGTCTTGTGAGGATTAATTAGTAATTGCTCGCAGAGTGCGTTGAAGACATAAAATATTGTATCATTATATTATCATTAATAATATGATATGAAATATTTAAAGGCAAAATACTATTTCTCTTTTTTTAATGAAGTTCTAATTAATTCCATTATTGTTTATTGTAGTATGAATAGATTTACAGCTTTTAAGTCAAATTAGGTGAGATGATTTACAGAAGTTATTGTTATAAAGAAAAAAAATCTTTCATCATGCTAAAAATGATGAATATATAAAAGGAGAAAGCAAAGGCTCAAGGCCTTTAAAGCAATAAAGAAATCTGGAAGACAAAAAGCGAGAAAGCCTTCCGTAAACAAACCAGCCAAATAAAAGCAAACATGCAAAAACGAAAAAAAAAAAAAAAAAAAAAAAAAAGCTGTGGAAAAAAAAAAAGAAGCAGCAAAAACAAACAAACAAAAATAACTAAGAGGATATGTAATTTATATTCCAAAAGTAAGCTTCTGAATAATAGGTACTGAATTCTTTCACCAAACCATTTGGCCTTTTAGTTTTTGTTGAATTAATATCTAGAATCCAACAGTGCTGCAGGAGGGTAGGCAAACAACGTGCATTTGTCAGTGTGTATATACCCCTCTCAGTAGCCCCAGTTTGTGGCTAGACTATAGTACCCTATTATTCTGCCTAATTCTGGGTATGGACGAGTATCTCAAAGCACAGTGCACCCTGGCAGTGCGGTGTAGCCCAGAGTTCAATGCAGAAATTTACATAAGGATGAGGCAGAGCATCAGACATGACCAGCACTCCCTGCAAACCCCAGGGGAAGGGGTTACTCTCAGTGGCATGGACTCTGCACTGCCCACAGACCTGTCAGATGGAGCCCCGTCAGATGGAGCCCCAGACCCCAGAGTGTTGAGGGCTCCAACACTCAAGTGAATATCTGGACATGAGTCCATATTTCTATCTGGACAAATATATGTGTATATATATATATATATATATACACACATATATAAATATATATTCATTAATCAGTTTCCAAGGAGAAAAAAATCTACAGAGACACTGTCTGAATCTGCAGGAGTGAGGTCAGGAGGGCAAGCAAGCTTCTGTAATGCCATAACTTCTGTTAGGCCATATTTTTTTCTAATTGCCCCCTTCTCAAGCAGTTTTCCCACAGTGTCTGGTCATCAGGTTTTGCTTCTCCAGATCTCCAGAGAAGGAGACTCCACAACCTCTCTGAGCAGCCTGTTCCAGGGCTCTGTCATCCTCATGGGAAAGAAGTTCTTTCTCACATGGAGGTGGAACTTCCTGTGGTTCAACTTGTACCCATTACCTTTTGTCCTCTCACTGGCCATTACCAAGAAGAGTTTGGACCCATCCTCCCTACATTCTCCCCTCAGGTACTTGTACATACTGACCAGATCTCCTCTCAATGTTCTCTTCTCTAGGTTAAACAGGCCCAGCTCACTTAGTCTTTCCTCACAAAAGAGATGCTCCAGTCCTTTAATCATCTTCATGGCTCTATGCTGGACCCTCTCTAGAAGCTCCACTACCCTCTTGTGCTGGGGAGCCCAGAACTGCACACAATACTCCAGGCGCAGCCTCACCAGAGCTGAGGAGAGGGGGAGGATCCCCCACCTCCACCAGCTGGCAACACTTAATGCAGGCCAAGATCCCATCGGCCTTCTTAAATGCACGGTCATGGAAAGTAACAGGAACAACACCACCAGCAACAACAAAACAGAAAGGAAGGGGAAAAATAAAGAAAATTGTGAAAAGATCCCAATATTCTTATCTCAATGTTCTAGGTGTCCCTACTTAAGCAGGGCGAGTTGGACTAGATGATCCCTAGAGGTCTCTTCTAACCTTAAGCATTCCGTGATTCTGTGATTCTTATATTCTTAATGTGAAATTATTGCTTCTAGAATAAGGAAATTGTGGTATAAAGAAATTGCAGTTAAGTGC
This sequence comes from Tinamus guttatus, assembly GCF_059628265.1. NCBI lineage: Eukaryota > Metazoa > Chordata > Aves > Tinamiformes > Tinamidae > Tinamus > Tinamus guttatus. Next base: position 287,091 of record NW_028288936.1, read on the forward strand.
AGTGAACAAAAATGCAGTTTTAATATACATGCAAAAATATAGAGACTTCTTTTCTACACAAAATATTTCTATTTTTGTCCCTGAGGAGAAATACATTTTTTACTTGGTAAGAATTAGAGAAAAGTAATATTCTTCATAATAAACAATGCTCAGAAAGAACATCAACATTATTCTGAGATTTTTAGATCTGCTCTTTATTGGTCTATACTTCTGATAATTTAAATCTTAGTAAAGAGTATGAGAAGTGAGTGTAATAAGCAACCAAAATTAGACTTTTTGTATTCCTTTGCCAAAATGACTGAGTAAACAATAAAGCAGACCTCTGCTTTACTGTACACAAAGTATAATTTTTTATACTATAGTCATGTTTCTAATGAATTATAAATTGAGGAATCCAAATGCAAGGAGGATCCATGTGAAGCTGCACCAGCTCTTACGGCCCCCCCAGGAGGGCCAGGTAATTCCTGCAGGAACAAGCCATACCTTGATGCTAGTAGGATGATGTCCATATGAGAGAATATATTCCATCTCCATATAAGGAAGAACTTTCTTGTGAGGGTGACAGAGCCCTGGAACAGGCCCCCCAGAGAGGCTGTGGAGTCTCCTTCTCTGCAGATCTTCAAAACCTGCCTGGATGCCATCCTGTGCCACATGCTCTAGGTGTCCCTGATTGAGCAGGGGGGTGTTGGACTAGATGATCTCTAGAGGCCCCTTCCAACCTCAGCCATCCTGTGATTCTGTGATTCTGTGATTTTTATTTGTCATTTAGAATATAACATAGGAAGATACATTGAACATTTTTTTTTCCTTTTCTGTTTCTTTTTTTATTTTTAACCTGGTTAGAAGAGCTTTAAACTAGGCGAGAAGGGGGAAGGGGAGTGTCACACAGACACGGCGAACAGTACCACACAGCCTAGGTCAGATGGCTTCCAGAGGGAGTATGCTAGTGGGGAAGTGAGGATAGGAAATGATCACAGAGGGTCCTCTTTCACCCCTCCTGGGAAACCTGCAGGCTCGGTTACTTCCCTGAAATGTCTGTACACCAATGTGCGAAGCATGGGGAATAAGCAGGATGAACTGGAGATCTGTGTGCAGTCCCAGTGTCATGATCTCATTGGAATCACAGAGACGTGGTGGGACAGCTCACACGACTGGAGCGCTGCCATGGAAGGCTATGTGCTCTTTAGGAAGGACAGGCTGGGAAGGCGAGGTGGTGGAGTTGCTCTTTATGTGAGAGAGCAACTGGAATGCATGGAGCTTAACCTGGGAGTGGAGGATGAGTGAGTTGAGAGCTTGCGGGTAAGGATTAGAGGGAAGACTAATTGTGGAGACACTGTGGTGGGTGTCTCCTACAGGCCGCCTGACCAGGATGAGGAGGTTGATGAGGCCTTCTATAGTCAGCTGGATATTGCCTCACAGTCACAGGCCCTGGTTCTCATGGGGAACTTCAACTACCCCGACATCAACTGGAAGGACAACACAGCCAGGCACAAACAGTCCTGGAGGTTCCTGCAGAGCGTCGACGATAACTTTTTGACGCAGGTTGTGGAGGAGCCGATGAGGAGAGGTGGGCTACTGGACCTCATTCTATCAAATAGGGAGGGACTTGTAGGAGATGTTAAGGTGGGGGGTAGCCTCGGCTGCAGTGACCATGAGTTGGTGGAGTTCAGGATCCAACGAGGAGGTGGCAGGGCTGTAAGTAGCCTTGCAACCATGGACTTCAGGAGGGCCAACTTTAGCCTCTTCAGGGACCTTCTTGGAAGAATCCCATGGGCTTGAGCTCTAGAAGGCAGGGGGCCCAAGAGAGCCGGTTAGTTTTCAAGCGGCCCTTCCTCCACGCCCAGCAACAGTGCATCCCTGTGTGTAAGAAGTCAGGCAGAGGGGGCAGGAAACCTGCGTGGATGAGCAGGGAGCTTGTGGCAATGCTCAAGCAGAAGGTGATGGTATACAGAATGTGGAAAAAAGGACAGGTCCCCTGGGAGAAATACAGGAACGTAGTCAGGGAATGCAGAGATGCAACAAGGAAAGCTAAGGCATGGTTGGAAGACAATCTGGCAAGGGATGTTAAAAATAACAAGAAAAACTTCTTCAAATACATTAACAGCAAAAGGATGATCAGGGAAAACGTGGGTCCACTGCCAAATGGGATAGGCACCCTGGTTACAAATAACACAGAAAAAGCAGAGTTGCTGAATGCCTTCTTTGCTTCGGTGTTTACCAAGGGCAGCCCTTTAGAGCCCCAGGCCCTAGGGACAAGAGAAGAAGCCTGAAGAGAGGAAGACTCACCCTGGGTAGAGGAAGATTGGGTCAGGGAGCACCTAAGGAAACTTGATATCCACAAATCCATGGGCCCTGATGGGATGCACCCCAGAGTGCTGCGTGAGCTGGCAGATGTCATAGCTAAGCCACTCTCCATCATCTTTGAAAGATCCTGGAGAACAGGAGAGGTGCCAGAGGACTGGAAGAAGGCCAATGTCACGCCAGTCTTCCAAAAGGGCAAGAAGGAGGATCCAGGCAACTACAGGTCAGTGAGCCTCACCTCCGTCCCCGGAAAAGTGATGGAACGGCTCATACTGGCTGTTGTCTCCAGATGATGATGATAGATGAGGGGAGAGCAGTGGATGTCATCTATCTCAACTTCACCAAGGCTTTTCACACCGTCCCTCACAACATTCTCCTGGGCAAGCTCCAGAAGTGTGGGATAGATGAGTGCACAGTGAGGTGGATTAGGAACTGGCTGGATGGCAGAGCTCAGAGGGTGGTGGTCAGTGGTGCAGAGACTAGTTGGAGGCCTGTAGCTAGCGGTGTCCCCCAGGGGTCAATCCTCGGTCCAGTCCTGTCCAATTTATTCATCAATTACCTGGATGAAGGCTCAGAGTCCTCCCTCAGCAAGTTTGCTGATGATACCAAACTGGGAGGAGTAGTCGATACCCCAGAGGGCTGTGCTGCCATCCAGAGGGACCTGGACAGACTGGACAACTGGTGGTGAAAAACTTCATGCAGTTCAACAAGGCCAAGTGCAAGGTCCTGCACCTGGGGAGGAATAACCCCAGACACCAGTACAGGCTGGGGACTGACCTTCTGAAGAACAGCTCTGCAGAGAAAGACCTGGGTGTCATGGTGGACGACAAGTTGACCATGAGGCAGCAGTGTGCCCTCGTGGCCAAGAAGGCCAATGGGATCCTGGGCTGCATTAAGAAGAGCGTCTCCGGCAGGTCGAGGGAGGTGATCCTGCCCCTCTACTCAGCCCTGGTGAGGCCACATCGGGAGTACTGTGTCCAGTTCTGGGCTCCACAGTGCAAGAGGGATGTGGAGCTGCTGGAGAGAGTCCAGCGCAGGGCCACAAGGATGATCAGGGGCCTGGAACATCTGCCCTATGAGGAGAGGCTGAGGGAGCTGGGCCTGTTCAGCCTGGAGAAGAGAAGGCTGAGAGGGCATCTGATCAGTGTATATAAGTACCTCAAGGGAGATAGTAAGGAGGATGGTGCTGGCCTCTTTTCAGTGGTGGCCACCGACAGAACTAGAGGTAATGGCCACAAACTAAAGCACCAAAATTTCCACAGGAACTTAAGGAAAAAATTTTTAACGGTGAGGGTGACAGAGCAATGAAACAGGCTGCCCAGAGAGGTTGTGGAGTCTCCTTCTCTGGAGATCTTCAAAACCCGCTTGGACGCAGTCCTGTGCCACGTGCTTTAAGTGACCCTGCGTGTGCCAGGGGGGTTGGACTAGATGACCTCTAGAGGTCCCTTCCAACCTTAAGCATTCTATGATTCTATGATTCTAAGATCATTCAGCTTTTTGATAGTACTTTGATTACCTTACCAACTGACGCAGGCTACAGTTCATTTTTTTACCTTTTTCTGGGGCAGAAGCCATTTCAGATTTTGCTTCGCACCCTCCCTAGCCATTTATTCACATATGTCTATTGCAGTATACTGCTTTTTCGTTAGGACTTATGCGACTGACTGGGAGACTTTTCTTGGACTTTGAGTCTAATACAGATCAGTGAAATGATGAGTTAAAGAAAATGCTGTCCACATACATTTTATTTGGCAATAGAAATAACATGTTAAACAAATTTTCTTTATGGACAGAGCTATCTTAGGAGAATCATTTCCCCAGTCATTTATCTCATGCTTCACCACTGTGGACTGTCCTATCAGCTGTGTAAATAGATCTTCGAAGCTGTGTTGTAACAAAAGCTTTTGTTGTTGTTGTGCAAATTTTTCTTTTTATGCAGGCTGGTTTATAGTGCATTCTCATAAATCAGTTATATCTATATGAATAATACACAGCGTGAGATCAAGTGGTGAAGGAGAGAACAAAGGATGGAGGTAGCTGTTACGCTTCCCCTGCCACCAGGAATTATTTATATCAAACCAAACACTGAGAGGACTAATTCAGAGTTTCAGAAATATAATGTAAAAATATTGAACTTTAGTGAATGAATTCAGTTTTGCTAAAACATTCAAAATCTGCCTACTTCTTTCATTAACTTTTTTTTGTCCTTCCTCTAATTTCTAGACCTCCCATCAGTCCAATGAACCAACTCAGATTTTGACATGACGATACACACTCTTTTGTGTGTGTTTTGAAATCCACTGTTAAAAAAGTTTTCATTGACTGAGTAATTGAAGTGAAAGAGTTGCTGGGGAGTGGATTGCTTTATGTAGCTATGATTTTATTTAAGTTTTAGGATAGAGTGATTTTATTATGGTTTAGGATAGGCTGATTCAATTGTCTTTAGAAATTCTACTCCCTGCAGCTTGAATAGAACAGTCAAGCCCTTGATTAGCATCTTATTCCAACAGGACAATGCATTTAAGCCATTGCACTACAGGAAAACATAAAAGGATTACCTACTACATGTGGACAACATTTTAAAGTTTTGAAATGATTGAAAAAGCCTCCATCTTTCATTCATCTTAGTTATTGTAAATATTGTAATCAGAAACTGATGCACTTTATAAATTTCATTAATTAGAAAATATCCACCTACAATATCAATATATTGAGTATCAATATATCATTTCATTGATAACTATGGTTATATTCCAAAAAGTACTTGGCAGAAAAAAAATACTGTGTTCACAGTTCTTTCTTTTTTATGTGATTAGCTTCTCCCTTGGTATTTCCTTACTTTTAAAACTTTAAAACTTTATTTAATCTGTTGTTCTGCTGGTGACCCTCAGGGATTTATACGCTAGTGAACCTCTTCTTTTAATATCAGATATGGTATTAAATCCATAAAATCTGATGGTATTCCATCAGATATGGAAAGAGTATTAAGATAATTTTTATATTCCGAGGTCATATTCTGATAGCTGATTAAGAGAATATAGTTATCAAGAGGTATAAAGGTCGAGGTAGATGAAAGATCTATTTTTTTTATTACACTACAACATCAATGTTTAGACTATTCCACCAAATAACTGCAACTAGATGTTATATATTTTTTTTCCTGATAGCTCATTTGAACCTTCCTTGACTCTTGCTGCATGTCCTATTCCATGGAGGCACAGCCCTACAGTAGTTTATTAGATATTTAAGAATTAGATATTTAAGAAGACAATACTCACTGTCATTCTTCTCATTACTTAATCTATGTTATGTTTCCTAAATTTCTGACCATCGTAAGTGTCTTCTGAGCATTTTCTGGTTGATCAACATCATTATTTTCTTTATTTCATTACTCCAATTTGCATTCAATATTTCAGCTGAGATCTTAATAGGATTGAAAAGAATTGAGGGGTGGCTAGATGCACCTTGCAAATTCTCCTTTTACATGTCCTTATTATATGTAAAGGTATATTTTTCATTTTTGTTGGAGCTTGATGTTGAATGAGCATGAATCATGCTTAAAATGGAACTTTTCCTAGGGCTTTTAGTAGAGTTGATATGAGCCATCTATACCCCACCTAGAATATGGAGTTGATTAATCCAAAATAAATGTCTTCCATGCATTTTCTTAGTTGTCCCTCCTTTCCATTTTGTCAGAATCAATTTGAATTCTAGCACTGTCTCTGCATATACTTGTAGCTTGCACTCATTTTGTGCTATGTGGAAATTCAATATTCCTGGTTTCTATTCCATCATTCAAATCGCTAATGCAACTATTGACTCAATAATGTTTCCTTCCACTTGACAGTCCATGTTGATCTGTGAGGAAAGATTCTCAGCTCCAAAGACTGTTGTATAATTTGATTTTGGTTGTTGTGTTAAACATTCCTAGACAAAAGGACAAGTATTCTGTGCTTTCAGGTAAATGTCTTAACAGAATAAGGACTCTTTCATAGAGTTTTCATTCCTTTTAGGTGTCTTTGCTTTCATAAAATGGTTGTGTATTCTGACTGCTTTAAATATCTTAAAATGTAGGTCTTAAATACTACTGTGAACAGGAATTTTATGATATAAGTGAAGAAAACTTTCACCTTCTACTTTCTGGATAAACATACTAATTTCTAGCCCAAATAAAGGGCTTCTTTTCCATCTTCGTTTAAAGCAAAGTGGTGACTCCTTTGCTGAAAATCCAGTCATTTCAATGTGTGCTCTGGAAATGCTCACTGGATCAGTGATGCCATTATTATTGCTATACGGACAAAGTCAAAGAACTCCCTCAGGTCAAACAACCAACAGGCTAGTGATGTAGTCATCAGTTTCTAAGGGTAATATTTATGCTTTTTTAAATAAACATTCATAATCTGTGACTAAGCTCCTTTGACATGGGTGCTTACTGTCAGGATATGCTATTTCACAGTAAATGTGAAGTAGATAAGAAAGAAGTATGATCTCATCAGCAAACTCTCACAAAGTGATGAAGAATTTCAGATGAAGACTAAACATACTTGTTAAAATGTTTCTTTCTAAACTACTCACACAGTACTGAAAGGATATTTAAACGGAGAATGAAGCTGTATTGCTAACATATTTTTAGATTATAGTTGTAAAAAAAACTTTAAAAAAACTTAATAAAAATATACTTAAAATTACAAAGCATATAAAGCTAGAGCATATAACTTAAACATATGAATTTTGGCTAAAAGATTTTCTGGAGTGAAAATATCCACCCAGAAATCATTGATAATCTTACAAATACGTGGTAATAACTATGTTCTTGTAAAGATGGCTTTTTTTTTTTCCTAATAAGATCAGAAGATCTGAAAAAAACACATTAACTGTTTTGAACAGACTCTTACGGCATTGTGCAAAGCAATTGGAATGGATTGCTAAAGTGGAACAGCTGGTGCGAAGGACCATTTGAACATGAGGAAATCTTTACCGTGAGGGTGTCGGAGACAAATTGCCCAGAGAGGTTGCGGAGTCTCTGTGGATATCTCCACCCTTGGAGATATTCAGAAGCCATCTCGATGTGATCTTGCGTGTTCTAGGTGATGCTGCTTGTGCAGCAAGGTTGCACTGGATGATCCAGAAATTCCTTCCAACTTTAACCATTCTTTGATTTGCATAGGTCTTTCCCTAGAACTTTCTGAAGGCGTGCTTGATTCTCCCTAGTTCCCAGTTAGCTGTTGGAACCAAAAAGATCAAAGCACCCTTTGATCAGGAATAGATGACAGAGCTGGAGAGAAGCTACTAGTTTGCTAGCAGCCAAGTGCCCTGCAGCTATCCATCTCTGGCAGCAGCAGACACACTAAAGTTCTTCAAAGGAGCAACCGGGAGTCCCCCAGTAATCCCAGAAGAAGTTCTCTGAAGATCTAAACAATCTCGAAGCAGACCCCAGAAACTATTACACAAACTGCTGCATTTGCTGTCTGCCTCCATTAGTTGCACCATATGAATGTACGAATTACATGCATATGCTATGTAGTAGTATATTATCCTGTGTCTGATGTGATTTGCCTCAAAAATCCCACCTGGGCATCATTACCTAGGATACAGAACTATGAACATTGAGAATGGATTAAAAGAAGTACTGAAAATATATAGTTCCTAATTTATTAATAAATCCTGCAGACTGTAGTGACTGTTTGACATCTTTTAGCTATTTTATTCTTTCTAAACATTAGCTTTAATCAGAGAGTTTTTAAACATTCCAACCAAGACATCTATTTAGCTATTGTCAAGAAAAACAATTATTACATACATTTCCTCTCAGTACAGAATTCTATCCTCTGTTTGTAGATATCCAATTAAATTTTTCTTCTTATAATTTATTTTCCTGTCTTCATTGCATTTCACCAACAAAGTCTACATAACTATGTTGTGACATGCAGGGCATCCCTCCATATGCAGAGTTCCCTCTCCCACAGAAAATGGTTCAATGCACAATTAAATCTTACAGATGTGCACTTGCATAGTTCTCCAGTACCATTTTCAACTTTATGAAAGCATATGCCTCATCATAAAAGTAGTAGTTCTTTCATGATTCAGAGCAATGTATGGATACAGGAAAGAGAATACTGATAAAGTTATGAGTTAGCTTTCCACATCTGGTCACTATTTGTACTGGCCTTCAATATTATCAGAGAAAGACATATTTATTAATTCATTGTTGTGCATATTTGCTAGCATAATCTGTCAAGATACGCAGATAGCCATTCTTCCTGTTCATTGAATCACCAAGCAAGATATCAGAAATAGTTGTTTTTTTTTTCCCCTAAACTCCTCTTAGATAATCCCTTAAAGACAGGACTACAGAAGAAGAAAAAAAAAAAAGCCCCCTCCCCCCCCCAAAAAAAAAAAAAAAACAAGGCAGGGAGCGGGGCTTGAGAGAGATATTCTGGCTGATTGTCAGACTTTTTCAAGTTCTTGATACTCTGATTTATGCTCCAATAATTCTTTTTAGCAATAAAAAGACAGAGTAGGAAGTCTGTAAGTGCAAAGAGTATCATTTGTCTGGAAGGTGTCTTCTTACTGCCACAGTCCAGAAAACACAATCGTTGCTGCAGAAGAAAGACTGCATCTGTTCATAAAACATACTGCTGAAGTAAACTGTCCTACATTCCTAATTCATATCCTCCTTATTAAGTCATAGTCAGAAATGCTTTAAGTACCATTCACTCTTCCTTTTTTTCTTTAATTTTGTTTATTAAAAGAAGAAAGGGCAATTAGAAATCAGTCAGATGATACACTCAGAGTATGCATCTGATAGGAAGTGTCTTATGTCTTCTTTCTTCATGCACAGCATGTCTCCATTCCAGGTTCTTGTCAGAGAGTGAAAAAAAGTCCATTTGAAACTACTTTGGCTACCATTTATATATATATATATATATATACTGGTATATATTTGCCAGTAACTGAGGGTGTGCAGAATAGTTTTAGTTGTATATTAATCTTTTGCCTGACAATAATGTGAACAGTATTTCTGTCATAAGTATTATAAAACTACTGCCTAAGTAAATTTGAGAAAATACTCCTGAAAGTCAGTCCTTTCTCTGATGTCTGAAAACAAGCATTTAGCAGAGCTTCTAACAGAAAACTTTTCTTTTTCTGCATATAGTCTCTGAATGATGTTTACTAAGTAAAGACAACTTTACAATATTTTTTCCAAAAGTTTTATTTTTAATGAATTTTTGAAAATTGATCTGCTTCCTTTTGCTACATGTAAATATGCCTGTGGACCAGGTGGTATTTTATTAACTTCAATCTTAGAGACTATATGTGTTAGCCTTTCAAAAACAGTAGGAATTAAGAAGCTGATAATGGAAATAGAGTGATCCTTTAATCTTTCTGGTTGGAAGGATTGATTAAGGTACTCTATGAAAGATAATAGGAGAAGAAATATCTTGAAAGGAACAATGGAATAATCAATGCTGACAATCACTGATTTTGTGCAAATCAGGCTGTTTCCTTGGGCTAGAGAGAGCATGCATTTAGTGGAGATTTTGCCTGCAGGCTTCCTAAAGAGAGATTTTCATTCTAAAGCCTGCATCCTCACATTTATCTAGCTTGTCTTGTCAATGAACAAGGAGAGATTCATGAATCAGTGAGGCCAAAAAGTAAGCAATGAGTATTTTAATTGAAATGACTCCATGGGTCACTCTCATTTAGGTGTACATGGAGCTGGAAATGGATAAATCACAACATCCATTAGAGAACACCAACAGGCCAGGACCTATGAATAGGTTGTCTTTGGTACAATATAGCGAAAACAGGACTGAACTTGATGGGAGAGAAAAAAAAATGCTGCCTGAGGACATACTTGCTTTGCCACAGATGGTGCATTAAGGCACACTATCTCACGTGCGTTCATCTGGCACACCTCACAGCTGAGGTTTGACCTTGGTGCTTTTTGCTTTCTGGTGCTTAAAATATTTTAGGTATCTACAAAATACATGATAAGAATTCACAACACTACACGTATATATTACTGCAGCAGGGGTCAGGTATGGTTGATAAACATGAAGTTCCTCAACCCAAACATTTTTGTGCAAAGCCAGTATTTCATTCCCTGTCCTTCAGGGCATCCTCAGTTGGTAAATTTCTTTAGTGTGCTTGAATTTAGACAAACATCTCATCAAAACAAAATTATATTTTACATTTCTTCTTCTACATAATAATCCTTAGGGCTTCAATAAGAAGAATCTTACACTAATTTAGCATCATACTGACACTCAACCTTATTAGAACTAGTAAATTCTACATTGATATATGCAGTTCCACTGATGGGCATTACAAGAGTGACTTAGAAGATAAATTCTCTACTAGTTTTCAGTATTTCTGAAGTGCAGCTGAAAGTAACTAACAATTTATTGAAAAGAATATTACATTCTTAAAGAGTGTAATTTATTGCTATCATAAATAAGTTGTTATCCATTCACATGGATATTGATACATGCCAAGTCTTTAGGATTTAAGTATAGAATCTTGTTGGATTTATTTGTAGGCCCTTTGACCTCTGCTTCCTTGAGTAGTTCAACCACATAGAAAAGTATCTATTAGAAATTTTCTCCTGCGAGATTAAGTGTTCTACAATTTTATCCTCCTAACCACCTATGAGAAGTACTTATTTGTGTCTAAAAGGGATTATGATTTTGAAGAGATCTTGTTAAAAAATAATTGTGTCAGCAAATGCCTTGAGCTAACTTACACTGTGAAACCAAATCACTTAGCAGCTCCAAATCAATTCAAAGTATATTATTTGAATTCCCATATATACATCCCACCACACAGTTAAATAGTTAAGGTGTTATGGATTTTATTTTTTCCTAATCAGAGCATATTAGTGATGACACAGATGCTTCTATAACCTCAGGAAAATTGCACCAATCAGAATTGAAAGGAGTATAACTGTAATTACACACATACTAAAAGTTTAGATTCTTTTATGTGGAGATAGAGAAATTCAGTACCTGTCTATTTTCATTAAAGTGTATTGCTATGGTTTGTAAACTCTATGACAAAAATGAGGTGACTTGGGCTTTAATTTATCTTTGCTAGAGCTTTTACCTCTTATACCAGAAGTCTCTAGAGCTCTGCATCCTTCAGTAAAATATTGCTTTAACCTTCACGAATAAGATATGGTAATACTGACAGTATCTATGCTTGTGTATTCCATCCATATCCCACTATACAATAGTGATGTTCTGAAACATTGTCACCTTATGCTGCTTTATACAAAACTACATTAGTGTAGACATAGCAGATTTGTTCCAGTGAAGTCTTATACAAATTTAATTTTCCTTCCAGTACTAGTTTTAAAATTCAGATTAATTCAAAATGTCAAAGCCAAAACCTCATTTTCTTCTGTTTCATCCTGTAGATAGGGTGAAAAAATTAGAAAGCTTAGGATGAACTTGGGCTTGCTTAGAAATTTCTATGAACCACAATAAATGCATTCATGAAAGTAGCTTCCAGTAACACACACAACAGAGGTGGATTTCTAAGAGTCAGATCCCTTTAGTCAACATAGCAGAAAGGGCCTGCATTTTCTTGAAATTCACAATCTTGACTCATCCCATAAAGCTGGAGCTGAATTACTCACATTCAAATACCAAGCAGACATATCTTACTCTTCTTAAATAGCTATATGAGGTACCATCTTTTTTCCAGTAATTAGGGTTTATAGTGAGTAGGACAAGTATATGAAAGATACAGAACTCACAGGTGCTATTGGTGTGGATTGAACATCTTCAGTCTCCTTCAAAATGACTCCATCCTGCATGCTGTTAACTACTCTGAAATAAGGCTATACTCAATGTGCCCTTTAAATCTGTTCCACTTTTCATAAAGGAAAATAATTATGACAGGACGGAAAGAGAAGGTGAGTGAAGCAATTGAATATGAGTATAGGTTACAGTACTCACTAAGGAAGGATTTCTGTTCTTCTTCCAGGAACTGCTGTTGAATTTTACATGAGTAACCTCAGAAATAATATGAAGAAAAATTCCTGCAATCCCAGCAATCCCAGCCCCTCATCATAAGTGGTTGCTTTAACATAAGGATATAAAATCATATACAGAGTGATTGGTCTTAGACACTACATATCAAATCTTTGACTGCACAGCAGCTACAGTTTTCATTATGTCAATTTCTCCAGGACAGTTCAGTGGCTAAGATGGTGTCTATAATGATACAATTTTGAACCTCCTCAAGAATAAAGAAGAGAAACTTACCGCTATGCAATGGAACAAATCTGAGTTGTCTTACAAGGAAAATAAAGGAAGAACGCCTTCCTTTCAATCTAAATTTTTGCTTGTGTAGTGTGGCAGTGTGTAGTGCCCAGCCTCGAAAACATGGTCATGAACTATTCATCTAATCCTCATGTACACATCTAACACAGATTCTGAAAATCCCACCTTAGAAAGCTTTTTTAATTTTTTTATTTTTTCCCGGTTGAATAGAGAAGAAACTTGGGGAGAGTACCTTAGACATCTTATTTTAAATATATTACATTGTTTGATGAATCCTACTGTGGCCTGACAATTAGACAAAAAATAAGTGGGGTATGAAATCTTATACTTCGCACTTAAGTGACTTCTTCCACTTCACATGCGCTTTTCATAGTAACATTTTTGGAGGATCTGGATCCTTGACACATGCCTATTTCATCTATCTGGTAATGCATATAAACAGGAATCTGAAAAGAGAATAATAACTATAATTCCATACTTTGTAATTCAAATGACAAAATACAGAATCAATGTTCATAAGAGCAAAGACGGTAATACTTGTTTTCATCAGGTATTTGGATTTTTTTTTTAATTAACTGTTATAAAAAAAGGTGTTTTTTGGATTTTTTGCAGATTATTGCCTTAATTGAGATATTTAGATAATTAAAAAAAATGACTCTATAATGTGAGGACACAAAAATATTATATTCACGATATACTTAACAATATTCAGAGACATGTACTTTTCCTAAGGCATTAATAACACTGCAGTATGCATAGTTTAAAGAAATAAAATTCACCAAATTTACAAGAAACAATTGGAATTGCAGAAACCACATTAACTCATAACTCAGAAACAGGCTAATCTCCAGAATATTAAAGTTTTATTCTTAAAATGTGACCAAAGATATCCAGCTTATATAAACAATCATCTGCTTGTGAACGAGACAAAAAGTAAAATTTACAAAACAATGCCTATCATTTCAGCAGGGGAATGACAGCTACTGTGAGGTTCATGAGATTTACAAAAGTAGAGACATCTTGGATACTGCTTCTGGATAATTTTTTTTCAGTGTAATATGTTTATTCTGCTTTTTATTTATTTGCGTTTACGCACAGGCAGTCATGAATGCTCTCTACTCTGTACCTTTTGGGAGGCATTCTAAGTCAACATGGCCTCAAAACCTGATGTGAGTTAAGACCCAGCTTTTTCCTGCTTGTCATTGCTCTCCAGGAAGTAATCACATCACAGAATAATATAACAAATCTTCAAAACTTAACATTGTTCACAGGGAAGAAAAAGACCCTGCAAAACTATGTTAACTTTCTCAGATGATGGCTCCTACTAAAAGAAAGTATTCTTTACAACAGAAAAGAATATGACTGTCAGGCTTGCAGAATCCTGTTTTTTGACATAAGTAAGTCTTCAAACTCCATTTCAGCATTTCTATCTGCAGACACTTTTGAAGATATATTTTCAGCTACCCCTGAAGCAGAAGAGAATAAAGCTGCACTCAGTTGATTGCCTGTCCAGTCAAAGAACTAACCACTCTGATATACCATCACTATAGAATGTCACTTCTGATTTACAATGCAAGAAACCACTTTGAACTTGTTATAAATAATCCTGTTAATACAGTGAATTATATGTAATTCAGTGAATGAATGTCTTAACCTTTATTTTACAATAATTTTTTACATGCATCTTTATATAATAGACTAGTGAAGCATACATTGTGGCTCCTGGGGATTCTACTTTATGCCAGAATGACACTCAGTAGTTCAAGGTTGAGCGTCACTGGTTTAAATCAACATGATTTTCATAAATCATGTGTTGCTTCTTGGCTCTTCTCAAAGGAACCATTAAGATGTACTTAACTCTCATTACTGGTCATGTTTCTAATTATGATTACTTGACACTTTAAAGAATAGGAAAAAAAATAGTAATGTGAACAAAAATACTTGTCAAAAATAGAGGAAACTATGTGGCACGATGTCTAGTATTAACTTAAATGTAAATCCAGATATTCTATTATCCCCAAAATTTCAGATTTTCTTTTATTAAGGTGCTGTGGGTGTCCCTAATGTTATTCCATATTAACATTGCGAAAATCAAAGCATGTATCTATAGAAGAAAATGATTCAAGTGATTCTTCTATAAACATCTTGTAAGGGATATTTTATCCCCAGGGATATTTTATCCCTGGTCACTTAAAATAATCCTAAAGGACAGAAAGTCAAAATTCTGTTTGTTTACCAGGGCCTCCTAAACATCTTAATTGATTCTTGTAAATAAATCTTTTTTTACAAAGTTTAACATTTCAGAGAATTATTGAATATGCATAACTACTTTCTATATGAACATAGCAAAAATGGGGAGAATATTTTTATTTCTATTTTTAGCAGTAAATGTCTATGTAAAATACAAAAAGTAAAGTTATGATGCAGTAGCTACAGTGGAAACTAGAATGCTCAAGATACAAAAGGACAGAATCTGTCTACGAAATTAATCTTCACAAAAACTCACTAGGGCAAAGGACTTGGCCAGATTTATGCAAGAATTGGACTACATCTAGTTGAAGTTTTTATTCTCCTGCTATAACTTAAGTTTTTTAATGAAAAGATAGGGAAAGGCAATGAAAAAAAATATATAAAAAAAGTCAAGTATTTAGGACATCTTCCTAAGTTATTAAAATTGAGATTCACTTTTTTTTTTTTCATTTTCCCATGATTCACATTAGATTTTCCACTTTACATATAGAAGAATCTGGGAATTGGATTAGTCTCTGTAGGACTGACTCCCCAATTTCTTGAATATGAAAAACTTATTTTGAGAAACATGTAATCAAAATATCTTCAAAGAGCATGTGATCATTTGATTCCCCATACTAAAGAAAAAAAAAAAAAACCCTTTTCCCAGAGATTACACAACAAATTCTAGAACTGGACATTAGATGGACAACAAAGACTCTCAGAGTTAAACACTGTCTTAATTATTAAAATCTTAAGCACTTTTTTTTTTAAATTCTGCTTACACCTCAAGGTACGGCTCAATTTCTAAATATGAATAGAGGTTGTAGGGAAGAGATGATAGATCATCTCTCATCTTTCTACTGTAGATTTCTGTTTCTCCTGCAGTTGATTAAATTTTATCTACATACTTACTACAGAGCTAGATGAAGAGCAACATTAGCTCCGATATGCTGATTCCCAGGCAATTAGGCCCAGATTCATTGCACCTATGTCCAAATATTTAACTGAGATATTTCCTTTGGGAAGACTCCCTTGCTGTGCATTTACTTTTCTCTGAGTCAAAGGCCAGATCAAAATCAGTATTTCTTAGGAAAGTTCTTATTCACTAAATTGCTACCATAACAGGCAAGCTGTTATTAATAGCAGACAGCTATTCACAAAATACATTGTTTCACACACAATTCACTCACATGCAAAGATATTCATGCATAGTTACCTAGTTGGAGCAAAAGTTTGGAGGCCAACTCCAGCAGTATACTGACAGAGTTATATTGGCACACTAATGGTTTCTACATAGGTGTTTATAACTGGTTCAAGCTCACGATTTCCTACACAGTCGCATTCAAAACCAAATCATTTTACTGCCAGTATTGAACTTATATACCTTTCTTTACAAGAAACATAAAGAATATCTGTGAAAATGAAGGTTGAAAAATGATCAAAGGGACTATGATTTTCAACCAGTGCATAGTTCACCCATCAAACCTGCTACACCATGGCTAAATGTTTTTAAAAATGTACTTTTGTGACTGCAGAGAATAACCAGATTGTTTTGAATCTGTTCTGTTTTGAGGCCTACACAAAGCATGAACTGTCAAATTTTTAGGAAGAACCATCTCCTGTGAGTGATTTATCCATGGAAAAGATTTTTTACACATTCTTTTGAACTGTCTGATAATGCTGCTTGAGGTAGATAAGATGGATTTCAAAAATTACTCAAGTTTCTGTGTTTCTGCCTTTCTAATCTCCTAGAGTACTTCATCAACAAGGCAACCCAAACCCTGATTGTAACATAATATTTAAGCAGCTGCCTAATTTTAAGCAAGTGCAAACAGTTTAACTGAATATAGTAGACTATTCTCCCTCTTATATTTAGGTATATTCTCAGATATGTTAGTGAATTGGAGCCAACATCAATATGGGATTCAGCAAGACCACTCAGTCTTTAAGCAACCTTAAAAAGAACATGCCACAGATCTAAAGGCTGATCAATACACACTAGACTGAGTGGCCGGAGTCATGGCCAGAAGATGAAGTTACTGAACAATAACTAATTAATCAGCAGTGCATCATTGGGGACTAAAATGCTAAATGAAGCAGAACAGAAACAAGCTTGAGATAAAATAACCCTGGAGTTAAACAGATCAACCACTGTGACAAAATTACTTTAAATAGAATCTATCTCTCATCTACCTAGGAAAGCTTCTTGTTATTAATTATTTATTGAACAATCCTCCCCCCCTTAGAATTTATGTGCCCAGCCACCAAGGAGGATAACATAACTTCTGTAGAGCTAACATCTGCTCATTCAGAATTCAAAGTACTTCATCAAATAGTTGTATCAACAGCATCATGATGAAAAGAAATGCTGGAAGGCCACAAGGGAGTCTGAGAATCATCTTCAGCATACAAGAATAGAGGTAATTCTAAGTGTTTTTTCAGGCTAGATTATCCTGCGGCCCACTGTACTCACTGTACTGTAGTAGTCATTATGCCAACCAGTGCATTATGTATGGTAGTAACACAGTATACAGCTGTGTATAGTACTCATTATGCCAACCCACTGTAGTACTCATTATGCCAACCAGTGCATTCTGCACAGTAGTAATACAGCATACAGCTGTGTAAAACTAACACTGGTGTTTGTCTTGAAATGTCTCTTAATTTAAAGGTTTTAATTATTCAATGAGAAGTTGAAAAGTGGTGCAAGAATATTTTTTGAAATGTATAGCATACTTGTAAGAAAAACCCACGCATGATTTAACATACACTGACAGAGGAATAAAGTTAGGTAGAAGTGTCTGGGCTTCTCACTTTTTTTTACTCAAATATGGAAAAAAATGATGTGAAAAACAAAGTCTGACATTTTGAAAAGGTGATGTCCTGAAGAGCACAAAGAGACGAAATAAATGTTATTGATGGGTTTTCATACTCTGCCTATCATTGTTAAATGGCATATGTCCAGGGCATAATTTAAGAATCAAAAAGGAGATTCATTAATAAATTCTAAAATATTTAGGAAGGCAATGAAGATAAGGAAAATATTTCCATGTCATGCTACATGAAAGATGATGACCAGCTAAATGCAAATTTAAAAAAATTGGAATCAATGTGCTAATACAGTAACAAATAAAAAAGACTCACAAGTTCAAATGCAAACATTTTGTTTAAAACAGATATTTCAAAGCATTCTTAGCATGCTCAGTATAACAAAAGACATAATCTCATTAAATAGGGTTGTTAGGAATTAATATGGTTTCACGGTATGTATGAAGCTTGAGGTAGTTTTAGTAAGGCCAGAATTACACTCTGAAGATATGTGACGGATATGCTCCTTCCCCAGCTCATCCTGACTTCTCACAGGTAGCCCTGTTCAGGTGTTAACTACCACATTATCTGATCCTGGTAGTTGCCTCCCTGATTTCTTCCCCCACCCAGATATTACCCATCAATAATAGTCCTGATGGCCCTATTCTGATGGGGAGATAAGGCTAACTGTGAGTACATCAGCCAACAGTCATTTCTGAATTGAAAGAATGACTATCAGTCAATCATCTTATCCCATAAATACAGGGACAGCCCAAGAGCCCATTGAGCTCTCCTTGCAAGGCAGCCGGCTGCAGGCCAGGATCTCCCCTTGAGCAGGGACACCTCTCAAGGATACTCCTCGAGGTTAAGAGATCCTTCCCACTACAGAGTCATGGTAAGTGACTATAGCGCGCCTTTCTCTTTTTGAATTTGTAAACCTTACTTTGTAATTGTGCACAAATCCCTTAGTCATAAACCGTTGACCAGGTCTGGGACTAGGACTGGATTCAGCCGCACCCAGACTCCTCTCAGAAGGAGTTTGGAAAACAAGGGGGTCCGGTCTGAACCTCGTGACCCCATGGGAGGGTATCCTTGATAATTCTGTATGTATCTTGAACCTCCATGCAGTAACTAATAAGTGACCTTGCCATAGAAACACGTGAAACCATTGTCATTATCAATAAAACCTATTCCTATTCCTTTCCCATGAGTGAAGTGCATTGTGTCACTCACCCCCACCACCACTCGTTCCGTGACAAGATAATAAAAAATAACAATCCATATTCTATTTATTTAGCTACAACTCACAAGATCTAGACTCTGAATAATTCTTCCATCTATACAAAAGAAGTAGCTCATTTAGAGTTAAAAAGAACTAAAACTTAGAAGGCCTGCTTAAACCTGCCTTTGAGAAGGAGTCTGGAATAAGATGTGTCCCACAATCGAACTAAAGTAAAAACAGATTTTTTTTGGTGACAAATCCTCTCTCCAAAAAGTCAAGGTTCTTAAAAACAATACAACAAATAAAAAATGAGGAAAACAACAACTACAACAACAAAAGGATATCATTACTGTGCAGGGATGTTGGCTGCCTTTGCTGCCAAGACTCACTGTTGGCTCATACTAAGCTTTCTGCCCACCAGGACTGCTGCTCTGGATCCTTTCAGAGAGGTGCTCTCCAGCCAGTTGCTCCCTAGCTATATCTTTTTAAGGTACAGGACTTTGCATTTGTCCTTTTTGAATTTTATAAGGTGCCTGTTGGCCAGTTGCTCCAGCCTGTCCAGGTCTTTCTAAATGGCAGCACTGCCCTCCAACGGACAGACCAATTCCCCCAGTTTGTTATCAGCTGCAAACTTGATGAGAGCACAATGTAGCTTCCTCCAACTCATTGATAAAGATGTTACATAGGACAGATTCCAGGACACAAGCTCATGGTATCCCACTTGCAACCGGCCTGTAGGTGGCACATGACCCATCAGTCCATTATTCACCATTCTCTGCCTTGATTATTCAAACCATTCAACCCATTATTCAACCTATCTGGTTGTCTGCCCATTCAGGCCACAATATCCTAGTTTGGATACAGGAATACTTGTGGGAGATAGTGTTGAAAACCTTGTCAAAGTAAAGGTAAATAAGACACATTGATCTCCCTCTCTCATTTCTTCCAGAAGTCCATTTGTTTTATCACAGAAGGCAATCAGTTTATTTTTCTGCATACCCTGTGCATCTGAGTCATTAATTCCATGAGCGGTTCAGGAACTCCCCAGCTAGTCATCTGCATAGATGAGATAATAGACTGGCTTGAGACAATGGCCAAAATTGCAACTGGACGATTGACTGGAGCTTCATAATTAAGTGTCTGATTGATTGTTACAGGAGTTTGTCAGATGGGAATTTTAGACTGTTCTAGAAATTCCCCAAGGCAGCTCCTGGTGTGCCATGTCCAATTTATATGCCTAACTATGCTGATTAATATTCTTTTTGGAGGGTCCCAAAGACTCACCTGGGTGATTCCTGCTGAAGTGATCAAATTCTACAGAGATATTTGTACATAGTTTGTAGAAACTGTTCCCACAGAAATGGTCGCATAAGACAGTCTATATTAAATAGTTAATTTAAGAAAGGTTTTGTATGTAGTTAAGGTTTATAAACAGGAATAATTTTTGCATGTTCTGGGTTGGTTACATGGGACTATGAGCCGCCTGGATTATAAGATCTGAGCACAACTGTGGTTCTGGAAGTCTTTCTAGATTCAGTCAAAGACGCCTTCCAATTACGCTTTTGGCTGAATCAGGAAAAAGGCTTATGTCACTTTTAGACAGAACATTTTCTTTAGGGGATTTTTTTTTTCCCATGTGGGTGTTTCCCTATGCTAAGATCCCAATGAATTAGCTTTACTTTTTAGCAAACACTGTAAGTGTCTATGCAATACATGGACTTTCATGGGGCAAGTTCTCAGCATTAATCCCCAACTGCATTCTCATCTCTTGCTGGTAGTTTTTCTCCTTGAACTGCATCTGCAGGTAAAGTGGCCTGGGAGCCTTCACTAATGAAGAACAAGGCAAAGAAGGCATTGAGCACCTCAGCTTTGTGTCCACTGCCAATAATTCACCAGCCCCATTAAGCAATGTTTCCTTGGTTATCTTTCTACTGGAAATGTAGCAGTCAATTCTCATTGCCTTTGATGTCCCTTGCAAATCTCTAATGACAGCTTTGCTTTTTCCTAATACCCTAAGTGCCAGGGCTGTGTTTCAATTAGGAAAAAATATGCCCACACCTTAATTGCACAATTTTAGTGTGCTACGTCTTAAAACAGCAGCAAAAATGAAACACTTATTTTTGAGAATAAAGAAATACCTCTTCAAATCCATATACAAGCTGATTTAAAGCCCCATTACTGAAAAATAAGGTGATCGTAATCTAATTCTCTCTTCTACATAACTGTACTCCTTGCCCATCCTCAGAGCCTACCTTTGTTTCTGCTATGTACCTGATCCAATAAAAAAAAGCGATTGAAATTACAAAGAGAATACATTAAGGTCTAAGTTTGGGAAGTCTTGTCTTCACAAGAGTATGGAATGAAAGATGACTAATTATCAATTTGCAGTACAAAATTTCACACTGGAAACATACAATTCAAATGTAATCCCATCATTATTATCAGGCTATGAATAAAATGATAATAGGGGCAACTGCAAGAAGGAGAAAAGCAACTAATAAATGATGTGCCATAAGAGATGGCACAGAAAATTGTATGCTTAGAAATGCTTTTATTTTTTATTTTTTTTTTTTTTCCCTTCTGGTATTAAGCTTAAGGTGTATTTGACTTTTTTTTTTAAGTTTTTTTCCTCGGTCATAAAGCATGGAATCCAAAAAAAAAAAACAAATAAAAATAAATAAATAAATAAATAATTCTAACACTCAATCTCCACTGGTTTTTCATTGTATATTGGGCAGGAGGACATTATAGAAAACTATCAAGTCTTAAGAGTATAGTGGAGATTATCCATCATGATAGGCTAATACATGTAGAGCAGAATGAGGTAGTCCAGGAACTACCTAAAAGAGACACTAACTAGTTTTGCTTGATATAAAGAGAAAGGATATATAACAGTAGCAAGGAAGGAAGGACAAAGGGCAAGAGTGATAGGCTAGGACACCAATGTCTGTAACAGTGTTTTTAATACATACCAGTGCCTCAAGACAGCCTTTGTTAAAAATCCAGATTTTCCTAAGAGTTTGTTTTGTTTTGTTTTCAAAATATAAAACATACGTTAGCCTGCAAATAAATGACTATTTGAAATGTTAGCTAGAACAAAGATTACTTTGTTCTTCTACCAGAAAAATGTTCACTGTAATCATATGAAGTGCCCATAAAAATATGTGATCATGAACTGCAATAATCAAAAAAGAGACTTCATTCTGAATGTAGCTACTATTCTCCATAAAACAACACAGAATCAGTCTATACAGCAAATAAGAAAATTAGAGAAAAGGGAAGAATTGCTATCTACTGTCATTCCATAATATTGGATACTCTCCTAAATAAATAATGAAGTCTCCAAGATAAATTAAAAGTAGGACTCAGATATTTGTGCCACCAGAATCCTTGGAACCTCTCATACAGTGCTTTCTCATCTTCTCTACTGCAAATGCTTTAATTTTCAGCCATCTAAGATTTGACAGTGTTGAAATCTATGATGCAAATATCAGGAAAAGATTTTAGTCCCACTGGTAGTGCCAAGTAGTTCAGAGTGCTCACTTAAAATTATTCAGTGAAACAAAGCTATAAATCAATTCATTCTTCCCCTTCTATGTTAAATTACAACACCAGTGAGACCTGTCCACTTCTACACTAGTAAAAGCTCTTGTTCCAAGTACCCATCACAGGCTCAGGCATTGCTTGCACTAAATCTTTAATGTCATGCCTTGACTGCGCCTTGACTGCGTCTCCTACAAAGTCAGCTGAGGAAATTGCAACAAATGTAGTTACATATTTTTATCCATTTTTCAAAATCTCATCAGTTAGAACATCTGTATGGTACATTAGAAAGGTAGGCTTGCATTTTCCGTTCATGTGAATTATAGTGAAGATGCCTCGTGGTTGCATGGCAATAGAAATTTCCATCTGACCTCAAATAAGATACTTGGGAATGAAAAAGGGTGGAGCATATGCCCCATCAACTCTTTTTCATTTTATGCTTTTCTCCTCCATGGTATCTAAGATTAGATTTCCACTGATTCTCAAACATTAACTACACTGGCTAGCACAGTGGTGAAAAATTAGCAGCTGCAGCACGAAGTCCCCTTATAGTCTTTTAGTGTACAGAATGTGAGAATGTGATTTTAATTTGAAGGAAATCTTGAATTTCTTGTTGTGTATATAAAATACATTGTGTCTATTTCTGACCATGAGCAATAACATGCACTGTTATTATACAAGATACAGAGCTATGAAATCACCTTTCTCTAAGCAACTTTGCAAGTTATTTAACTTGCTAAAGAAGCAGTAGGTCCATAATAGACAGTATGTGCTAAAAAACACAGACCTTAGATTCCATAAATGTCACTGTGGATATATCTTGCACAGTGAATCTTCATGGGAGATTTTAATAAGAAAAAGTTACTAATAGGAAGAGTAACTTTTATTACTCTAAAGTAATACTTTCAACTAGGCCTTTTTCTCTGTTCTTAGCAGAATTTTCCCCCACTACCCATCCAAAGTACTGCATTGCTTCACTTTTGTTTCCAAAATATTTTCACCATATCATGAGGAAACAGAAATACTGTGTTGTCAATCCATTTAATACAAAACTAAGCAAATGAATTCAAATTCAAAATACTGAAAATTTTGCAATCAAACACTTCCGAAAAAGATCAGTTGAAGAATACGCTTCAGTAATTATTCCAGATAAACAAATCCAGCAATATTGTAATTAACTGTCAGCCTCTCCCAAATTCTTTGTCATAAATTATTCACTTTCTAATTCAAAGCAACAGCATCCCCATATCCAATTTATGAACAACACCTGAGTCATGCTCCAGGTCCTGAGTTAGTCATTTCTGCTAAGTACTGAATTAGGATATAATATATAATAATATATAATAAAATATATATAAATAATATAATAAAATATATAATAAAATATCATTCTAAAATGAGAAATAATGAGCCATTGATGGAAAATACATGGCTAAATTTGCTGCTGCAGCAGGAAATGGAGCAATGATGCTGCATATCCACCTGCAGAGTTTGATATTGTAAATAAAATGTCATTTATTTTCCTACAGTCTCTGAGAAGACTAGCAGGAATAATGAGCGATATTTATAGTGACCGCTTCAAGTATTCCCTCTGAATTAAGTTTTTTCTCAGTCTTCCATCTTACAGAGGTCAGATCACATTAAGCTTATTGTCATATATAATGCTCTTAACATCAGTAGTGAATTAAATGAATATGGAGAGCTGCTATATGGCAACAGAAAACAGAAGGAAGCTTTACCAAATGTAAATTTGACTTTAGATGTTGTCTATGATGTATTTGGATCTAATATATACTTTATATCAGAAAATATCTCCAAATTATGACATTTAGTTTCTAAAAAGTACCAAGATTTTTCGTTGTGCCTTTTTACTTTTTAATCTGATTATTTTCCTTTTCTGAAAGAGTGCCTTTTGATATCTAATACTCGTATCTCTATTGCCTTGATCTATTCTTATAAAAATGTATCTTTTTAAAAACCATGACAAAATATTTTCGATTTTATTTAATTATAATTTTGTGATGAGATACTCAGTTAAAATCTAGTTCCTTTATGGTCATTTTTTTCTTACCTTAACAAATTTGGGACTACTTATTCAACACTTTAGAATACATATAATAATGCACAAAGATCTGGTATCTTTCTTATACGAAGGTATCTTCCCAATGCTAACTCCATTCTCTCATTATTTTTGTCTCTAAAAAAGGCAAACGGAAAAAAAGCAGAAATCAGTATTAAAAAAAAAAGAAAAATGGAAGAAGATGAGCTTAGAAATTGAATGTGTAATAATAAAGTATAGTAGTCCAATATTCTGTTGCTATCAAACATACTATCAAATTTCTTACAGCCATCTGTATGTCACGGAATAACAAATCATAAAAGGTCATGACAGCACACTAATGGATTTCATAATCTTCTCAATGAGTCAGTAGGGAGGAATTAGTTTATAGACTGAAGGTTAATGGGAAGAATTTTTTAAGTAGCTAAAAATCCTGGTTAGTTATAAAGTTACAAAAAAGACTTTTCCCTTAATCCTGATTCCTATGATCTCAGTCCTACTAATCCTACTAATAGATGTTAGTATGTGTCAACAGTCTTGTAAAATCCAATTCAGCAGGTAATCTCTGTCACAATATCCTCACTGTCAAGTTCTTGTAAACTGGATATATATCTGCCAAATAGAGATTCCACAAGGAATGTGGAATGTTACCTCTGTGCCTATTGCGCTATGCTGGACATATAGAGAAAAATTGTTAACCAGGATAAACACACCCATACACAGGCACGCTTGCATGTAGTCTGCAAGGAGGAAAAGCAACTACAGTATGTTAATAATCTCATTCTGAAGACATCACTTTTCCACTTAAAGTTTAAGCTGTGTTCCTAATTTAAAGAAGCTTTATAATTTTTCATTCTGTTGTTATCCCACTTCAGCACTGCTATTCAAATGAAGCCATTCTTGACTGCTTACTTGCCTGTTTCTGCCACTGTTACAGCCATCTTTACATTTTCTACACACTCTTCAGGAAATGACTTTCCTAAACTAGTCCCTCTAAACGGCTTCAAACCTCCATATCAACCCCATTGATCCAAAAGGTCAAGAAATATTTGCAAAGCTAATAGCATGCATGTTACTATAAATATTTCTCTATTATTAGACTTCTGCTTTTCTTTCTCTAACATAATATATCGTTTATCCTACTATCTCTGTACTGGGCAGGGATTCAATCCTATTCTAAATATGTAACTCATATAGAAGGAGACTTCTACTTGAACCCTAAAAGTACGTCTAAAGAACATCCTGAAATGTAAACTAAGCTTCTGGATAATATATATATATATAAAAATTACATTTTTATATAATATATTATTATATATAATATCTAAAAATTATATATATATATATATATATAAAATGCACATATATATAGCATTTTATTAAAAATATATAAATATATATAAATATATATGTGATACCTTATTCATTTATTCTCTTGGAATGCTTCGGGATGAGCAAACTGAGGACAGATTGTGAAAGAAATTATTCTGGTGCTCTAATTTTAAGATTTCATGTACTGAAGTCCAACTAAAACACTGTGTCTTAGATCTAGATAGATATAAGTACCAAATATTGTAATAATTCCTCTAACAATATCATAATTTCTACCATGTGGCTACTTCCACAACTTTGCTGTTCTTTGTAGCTTTGTACTCCAGTTATAAGAAAAACGGTTTTCAATTAAGCTTTCAATTTTATGTGTATTATCAAATTTATAGCATCAAGATTCTTGCCTCTGATCTCATGAAACTCTACTATCACCATCTTCCCTGTAAATAACTTACTTATGGATGGATGCTCCACACACTTGAGATTTATTGTATTTTATTTTCATGTAATTTTAAGTGGAAAGAACATGATCTTTTACTGTTTATGAGTATTCTTTGTGCCTTGACAATATTGTTATTTACTACTACTTTATCAAGAGCAAAAATGAAAACAAGAACTATTGGAGGTATTCAACAGGAAAAGGAAGTAAAATCAGAAATGCAGGAGAATTCCCTCTGACAGAATGAACTCTACTGCAGTCAAGAAGTGACTACATTAAAAAGATATCGAGAGTTGTCTGGGCATCACGGGCATCTCCGGGGCATCTCCTACAACAACATCTCCTACAAAATCTTTTGATTTGATTCTTTTCCTGAGCAATCCTCGCATTGTTACTTTTGGCTTTAATAAACCATTTGGCTTTACTTCATAATCATCTTAGCCCTCTTTATATTTTATGCTTTATGTATGTTGTGCATGTCTTTGCAGTAACTGATAGCTTTTATTACTTTCTGTTTATTACTTTATTAGTTATCCACATCAGTCTTTCTCTCTTCTTCCATTTTTATCCCTAAATACTGCTAGATACTAATTTCAGAAATGTTTAGGTTTATTTTTCTAGGCTTTTTATCTTTTTTAATTCTCACAAAAAAAGCTCAAAAGGACAAATTTGGACGTTCAAACTTTCCTTTTACCCAATGGATGTAATGTTGGTAAATTTTGCCATCAACTGAGGATGGTCTTCACATTTTATAAGCTAATATCCAGCATAATGCTCTGTATGTCACTTCTTCAAAGGACTTTCATTCATTTGTCAAGATGGAAGAAATTCTACAGAGAGGCTGTGAGGGATATAAGGCTACTGTTATCCTGATTTCTATTTGATTTTGTTTTTCCTGTGAAGATGAGCATCTATAACCTATATATTATGCCAACAAATCATTTTCTCCTCATCTCCTCTTTTCTAAAAAAGAACAAATTCTTAAATAATTATAAATATATGATTCCTAACTTTATCAAATTAAGGTCTTTTTTGTTGTTTTTTGGGAGTTTTGTTTTTTCTGTTTACAATCAATCTAAATGCTTCTGTTCTGGTCCATTCTTCAGCCCTAATCAATGCAATCTAACTGCTAAAGAAGCTCCTGTTCTTTGTCACTAGCTTCTTGCATGACCTTGGTCTTGTATAATAAGCTTCCTGATTGACAATAGAGTACAGGGTTTTACTGCTAGATTTCTGGTTTAAATTAATTCCATGTTAGTTGTGACTGAAAGATGGTTCTGACAGTTGTTCTGTGTTACTGTCTTTGAAGAATGAGTTAAGGGGTTTTATGTCTCCACCCTAGTTCAGAGTGAACAAGTGTCTCCATCATTAAAACTACCAAAGCCAAATGGCATCCTTCTTGGAAACTGACAAGTTTCAAAACTGAGTTCTCCCTCTCCTCCTTGAAGTGATTCAGCTGTTATGTGAAAACAACAGTTTTTAATCAAAGGATGTGTGACATTGTGTCTTCAACATCTCTCACTGCAAACATCTTTAAAGTAATTGTAAAATGCATTGTACTAGTCTGAACATTTATTAGGTTGAGGAAAAAAGTAATATGGATGGAACTACTGATGAAAGAACATACAGCGCATGATATGCGCTAAGAAATCAATGTTGAAGGGACTATCCCAAGTGATTTTTGATTCACTATCTTATTATTATTATTATTATTTAATGAGAAGCTGGTACTATGGCGTCAATTTATGGGAC
The DNA here is from genome assembly GCF_059628265.1 of Tinamus guttatus. NCBI lineage: Eukaryota > Metazoa > Chordata > Aves > Tinamiformes > Tinamidae > Tinamus > Tinamus guttatus. The sequence goes on from NW_028288936.1 coordinate 315,065, forward strand.
AAAGAACAAGCAAAATATCGGTGTTTTAGTCTCTTGCAAGATATTTTGATTTTATTTCACATCATTTTATTGGCCTTTATTTCCTTGTTAATAAAATTAGTAAGATCTGTCATGGCAGCGAGCACACATGCAGAAAGAAACTATAAGAGCATTGCCCTTAGTTTATGTTTTTTTTTTTTTTTTTTCTCATTCCTTCCTTCATTACTAATTATACTTATTTGCTGTACAAACTTCAATTATTATCATTATTTGGGAAGTATCTGTGTCATTGACAATATCTCAGTAACACAATGTCTGGAACACTGTCAACCACACTCAAGAGTACTGATGCTCAAGAAGATGAATGGGACAGCTAGGGGAAAGCAGTTTTTGTGTAACAAAAACTTGCTCAGTATCCCCTCTCCTGTGCTAGTGATAAGAATTCTCTAAACTGTAGGAAATTATCAGCAAAAGATCAAGCTGATCATGCTTAAGGATCATGATCATGACAAGGTGGTCATGATTAAATTTAGCCTGATCATTAGAGAAAACAAAATATTTTGATGGTTAGGGAGCTTAGGTTCTCAAGTAGACTTCCAACTTGGGCAGTCAAAAAACACCATATATGAACAGACAAACAATTTTCAGGCTAAAACTTTATAAACATATGAAAAGTAGTATGAGGCTGTTGTCTATAGCTTCAAAAGACTGAACTGTGTATTATGAGAGGCCTACTGCCCTCATTTATGCCACTCTCCATCTGCAAAACAGACTTGGTAAATAATAAATTGTAGTTAAATTGTAATTCTGTTCTGCATATTCCAAATATTTAGGACTTGACTAAAATAAAATCCTTTTAATGAGAGTTTGCTTGTATACTTTTTAAGTACTAAACAATAGTGAGAAAATAGAACAAGATTTAAAGAATAGTGAGAAAATAGAATAGCAGAAATAACATCATGCTAACACCCACATGATTTCTCAGCAAGATTGGAAGCCTGGGTTCACTACACAGCTTTCTGTCATATAGGTTAGCAGAGAGACTAAGAGCTAGAGCAATTAGAGCAATTGTTCTTTTTCTTCAAACAAACAAACAAAATAATCTGAGAACATACTATATTACGCAGATCCAGAAGTGCTTTCTGAAAGAAATAAAAATCCAGAGTCTTTAGAATATTGTCTTCCATTACATACACTGGGCAAAAGTGGATTTTAGGAAGGCTTTCCTCGAATTGCCTTTGTTAAAAAACAGCCTCTGATCCAAAAGAGGTTGGAAAATCTACTCTGTTTTCTAGGAATCCTTTCCTCTCTGCTTTCTCCTCCCACTCTTCCATTCCCCTATGTCATCATCCCATCTTATCTTGTTCATTTTATTCTTTTTTTCATTAGGCATTTTGCCTAAATCTTCTTTCTAGTCTTCCCTGTCAAAATCTTCATTTCCTTTTCCCAACTCTCTGAGTTCCACTCATGACCTTACTATCTTCTCTACATGGAAATACGCAATAAAGAATTTACCAATAGGTAATCTCTGTCACCAGCAATTCCAACTTGCAGTACCTACAAACAGATATTATGATTTGTTTTTGTGAGCATTGTTAATAAAAGATGACCTCATCATAAGTGCTTTTTTTCAGTAAATATTCTTTGTTTCAAATTTTATGCTGTGCAGAAATCAATTTACACGGGCGATTTCTAGGAAGAGGAAGAACACTAATAAGACTGTCAATCTATTAAGACTGAAGATTGTCTGCACTGGTTGAGAGGATGAAGGCATTTCTTGGAATATTCTAACTGCATGACAACAAGAAATGCCCATGGTCTTCATTTGACACTGTATCAGAGTAGCAACAACAACAACAAAAAAAGCAGTTCGCTAGATGGTTCTCAGGGAACATAACTCAGATGTATAATGGGGATGAAATTTCGGAATTCAAAAGAAATGATTCAGAATGAGAAAAGCAAGGCTACCCCAGTTCAGAAATGTTCCATGAACAGGAAGAATTTTTTTTTTTTCAAAAGTTAGAAGAATGCTGGCTAAACCAGTAAATTCGAATAACAGAAGAAATTACAGGATAAAGTGAACTCAGAGGGAAAAGGAGAAGGAAAGGTACTAAAACAAGATACAAAAACACTGTATTTCCAACCACTAGCCTGTAAATCAAAAACCTTTGTTAACGTGAGTATCATCTTGTAATATATGCAGAAATCCCTGTGACATAGGATTAACTTTATTAAAAAGCAAGGGTATGAACCTTCAGTTTACAAATTTAAAAGGTTTAATGATTTGAAAGAAATAAGCCTGGTAAACACTTTTTCTTTTCTTGAAGAGTTTTAGTATAAAATTTCTAACCATCTGACCTTTTGCCAGTAACATCAAATAAAATATCAATCGCCGGGATTTTCCTTTTCCCTTTGTATGGTTTTGTTTTCCCAAAATAATTCTACTGTTTATGGTAAATGGCCATATAAAAATTATGCTACATTTTTTCATACCTGCTTAGAATTCATACCTTTGCAGAGGAAACAGGTCTCTGTAAAAGATAGTGGTATGACACCAGGGAGGTGGAATCAGACCTAGGAACTGGGAAATACTCTCAAATCCAGTACTAAAGATAACTGCTGTTAGCGTAATCAATAATTGCTGGGAATACAGAAATCGCAGAGCAACAAATCTTGTCATGTGAAGTAACTTAAATTATAGTATAATCCAAAGCAAGTATGCAAAATTAGTCAAATTTTGCTTAGATACCACTAACTTTTTAAATGTAGTGAACTAAAACATAGGCTTTCAAAAAAAAAAAAAAACTTATTTAAGATTTAATAATAAAGCTTCCTCTTTAGGCATTTTACTTTTTCATATGTTTCCTGTTTAATTAATATATTTGTTCAGAATTCAATTTATCTATCTATACAGGCAATTCCAAGAAAGAGGAATGTGTGTGTTCAGGAGCCCTGTGACATTTATTAAGCAATATAATCTCATATATATCTTTGCCTAAATCACCGGGGTAAGGTTTACATGTCTGAATTTCCCAACCAGAGTGCTAGGTATCCCTAACAAGTACTGTTGGTATTGAGCTCAATCCACCTATCCAAACACACATCTGGAAATGGTCGTGCCCACCTTCTGCTTTTTGTCACTACATAGTAGTGACAGAACACACTTAGAAAAATCAGACACATTTGTCCTACTTCCCTATGTAGCAGTCAAGTGTGGAGAAGATGACCCATCTTCATCTCACTTTAAATGAGAGGAGAAAAGTCAAAAATAAACCAGGAAGAAATGACCTCAACATAGTTTTCCCCTTTTTGTGAGATTCGTAACTATTAAACTAAAGAAGCAAAATCTCTTAAATATTTTTCTTTGATTATTCCCCAAAAAACTCTACTCTTGGCTATATATTTTACTGGCTTCAATAGGCAGCACAGCACTCATCTCTAATCTGCCTACCCCATCAAATTTGTCTTGGAGAAACGACAGAAAAATGTTTTAAAGTCATCTGAGTCATGATGCAAACCGTCTCACATTAATATTCACTATCCTAAACTTGGTGCAGTGCCATGTTGCACAGAAAAACATAATAAACCTAAATATGGCCTGGTCACATTTATGTAGCACTACACTTTACTCAATAAATATTTCTCTGTGAGAATGCAACTATTTTGCTGATGCCTGACAAATCAAGTTCCTCATGCTGTACTCTCTGGATGTGTATTGCTAAATAAAAGGGAGTCCAGAAAAAATATCTCTCCACAGCACTTAAGGCTAGTCTCCTACATCAGACTGACTCTACACAGCACTTTAGCACTTGGCCTAAGTCAAGTGTCACACTACACAGCACTTATCCTGAGTCTTGTCTGGGCTCATGCCGTGCCCCTGAAGTTCAAAAGACTGACTATTTCTTTGAATGTACTTTCTTCTGTTCAGTGCCTGAAATAACTTTAAAATTTATCCTCTTACAAAATGTCTGAAGTGTACAGATGTGCTGCAGCTCACCAGAATGCTGTTTTTATCATATGGCACTGGCAGCACGTGCTGTATGCCACAAAGTCAGGCAAACATCTAGAATTGCTGCAGGGTGCAGGGAGATTGTGAAAGGTCAAAGAAACGAGGCTCCTACATTGATTTTGTGGGTGGTCCCCAAACTACCGTATCGCCAGAGCAATACTCAGGCTTTCGCTTGAAAACCATTAGTTCAAATAGTCATAAAGAAGCCAGACAGAGCTAACAGATAAGTAACATCCATGATTACTGTCTCAGCTCTTTTGCTCTATTTGTTTTTAGCAGAGCAGATAACCCAAATGCCTTTTTCCTTCCTGCATCCAGTTAGAAATAATGTGAGCTGTCTTTTGTCGGATTTAAGGTTATTATCATTTAAATAAGTCTCATGTAGTCCTAAACATGATGCAGAAAACTCTACTAAGTTATTTTAACATTACAGAAATCAAAGCAAATATTAGACAAATAAGTTTGAGGGAAATCAAAAGTTTTGCAAGTATGCTAAGGTACAGAACTTATATTTTCAGTAAAAATGTTGTAGAGAATTTGGTTCCTTATTCAAAAGGCAAGTAAACATGTATTTTTTTTCTTTAGATTATTTGATTGCTTTCTTCAACTATTCTTGATGAATAGTCAAAGACAAGATCAAATTGTAATAATACAATCATAAAACACAAGCTTTGATGTGAATTCAAAACCACAAAGCAATTTATGCAGCCAATAAGAATTATACCCTAATGTATAAAAGAATGGCTCTTATTCTAAGGCAGAAAGAGGTTAAGAAAATACATGTGTATATATATATATTATGCGCATATTTATATATATAGCAAACAGACAAAATAAGACATAAAGGATAGATTTAAGAAGACGTATCCTGAAGGCCCATAAAATGATATTTTTGGACATTGTGCTGTGCTGGTTTTGTCATACTGCATTAAAATAAGCAATGTCAAAAACCCTGATTTTCCAATAAAGAATGTTAGCCCTATTTCTTGTCTTCTGCTGTAATAAAAACTATGACTTTCTGTGACAATTCCATTTGTACTGGTCAGAAAAAAATACAATGAAGGTAAAAGGTTAACCAACTTTGTCACACAAAAAGCAGAGTATGTGCTTATTTTGGCACTGGAGTTGTTATATATTACTGTTTTTCATAAAAATCACCTATTTGACTATGTGTGGCTTTTATCCAGCTCTGCTACTGTATAGAAATCCCACAGTGGACATCTGATTTATGGAAGCTATAATAAGAAGTCCAAGCTGTCCCCTGACATGTTTGTGAGCTACATTCACCTGCAGGCTGAACTCCCTCAAAAGTCCATGAGAGTACTGCACAAATTTTAAAGGTGTAATGCAGCTCAAAGGTCACTTTCTTTAAGGAACAGTGGCTAGCCAGGAAAGCTTAACAAACTGAGCAGCGCTTTCAAGCAGACAAAGCTTGAGGCAGGATTCAGTGGGCTATAGCGATCAATATTTCTGGCAGAGTGTGGGGAGTTTTTCACTATTTCCAGAAGCATACTTTGAACTGATAATATTGAATCCTGTATTTTGTAGGCAGCCTGAAAGTAGAAAACAAACACCATTTATATGTAATCTTTTATGGAATCAACAACTCTTTATCATATCAGATTCACTTCTCCTTCTATAATAATTAATCTACTTATGTAAGTTTATATAATTTCATGATGAAGTCAAGATATAGGAATTCAAATGTGTTGTACTTCGAGCAAGAGACTGAAGAATATGACTACTGATTAAATGATACTACATCACCGTATCACAAAAAAAAAAAAAAAACACAGAGAAAAGGATTTTGTAATTGACATACTGTGATTTATGGCGAGATGTCTAATGACCAGATGAAGAAGTAATCGCAGTCCACAGTTATCACTGTGGAAATGCTATAATCAGGTAGGTGGACTGAGGCATTGTTGGAAGCAGGTGATAAATCTCCTACCATCTGAAAGACAGTTCTTATCACTGATGAAATATTCAGGAAAGCTGCATACTGCAAGGTGCCAAGCACCTGCTGAGAGCAAGCCTTTGCCTTCAGACTTACTCCCACTGAAGCTATCAGAAAAGCTCTCTAAAGGCTTGGACACTCCTTGAGGCATAACCGTGCGCTAAGGAATAAAGTTAGGCATGATACCTCTTCCAGATACCTAGTTTGCCTGGTAGTTATATTACTTCAGTATGTGTTCTCTGTGACTTATTCGTCTGTGAGCTAAAGTGAGAAATAAATAGAAAATTTATTAGATATAGAATAATAGAAATAGAAAAATATACTAATTATTGTTCACTCCCATAGAAAAATCTCAAAACTTTGAATAAAGAATTCACAGTTTATTTTCCTATTAATTTTCCATGATTTTATTGTTGATATAGGATCCTTATTAGCCTTATACAGTCTGTCATTACAGGGGAAATGCCCCAGAAACATTTAAGTTACAAAACTGTGAGGGTGACAGAGCCCTGGAACAGGCTGCCCATAGAGGTTGTGGAGTCTCCTTCTCTGAAGATCTTCCAAACCCACCTGGATGCCACCCTGTGCCACGTGCTCTAGGTGACCCTGCTGGAGCAGGGGGGTTGGACTAGATGATCTCTAGAGGTCCCTCAACCGCTCTGTGAATCTGTAAAACTCTGGACTATTGTGGTGCGATCTGCATGTTTTCCTTAGCAGCAGAGTTCAGAAATGAAGAGAGGTCGTCTCTCCCTCTCTTCTTGTTCTCCAAACTTGTTACTGTCTATTATTACAGCATCAAGTCTGCTACTGAGGAAGTTAAGTAGAGAGACACAGAGAGAGAAAAATGATCACGTGTAGTGGGAATATTCTTCCAAAAAAAAAAAGAAAAAGAAAGGGGGAGCTGCAGTAGGACCTTGGGTCCTTACAAAACACATCTCTATGTCTCCCTCAATTTTGAGGGAAATATTTCAGTCACACCCTCACAGACATCATTTTTCTGTTTGTCAGTCTTCCATAAGTGGTGCCCTGTGTCACAACTTTCTTTTCTCCTTTCATGGAGCTGGCATAATGGAGTATTTTATTTTATTTTATTTTATTTTATTTTATTTTATTTTATTTTATTTTACTTTACTTTTTATTTTATTTAAAATCATTATCAGAATATATAATGTATTTTATATGTTATCAAACATTATACATAATGCTTTATATGTTACATATTAGATATCTGTAGAGAGAAATATGCGGAGTTGCTTCAGTTTTCCATCAAGGCCCTATTTTAAAATTAAATTTTAGGGCTTTTGTTAGACAGAATATTAAACCAAATTGTTTCTGTAGCATCTCAGACTGGAAAGATGACGGGGGGAAAGGAAGGTGTATTGCCTTTGCTGAATACTAACATTATGCTTGTCATTCTGATATTTATAACTCTTTTTATTTCACAGCGTCTCGGAAGACATCACAAGAAATACAAAGGGAGGTGAACCTAGCTCATAGCTGTACTGCACACAGGCAGAATAAATACATGACACTGGGTTAAGTAATATAGAAGAAGGAATTGAAAATACTGCCAACACAAAAGAACTTGTAGCTGACAAAGTGCCAAAGAAGTAAATTTAATAAATTATGAAAGGAGATGAGCAAATATTCTTCCATCTTAAATGCTTTGGGTTTTTTTGCCCTGAACTACAAAAGGGTTTTAATGCTTCCCTCGCTATACACTGCATCTACTTTATCTTTCTATGCCTGAAGACAATACAGTATTGTTTGTTTATATGCTTCAATGTTCCCAAATCCTTGGTAGAGCCCTAGCCCTCATAAGTCACCAGGAAATCTATTATTTCTTGTTCATAAAATCTAATTCTACTCTGCAGCTGCCTGGATGCCTAATACTTAGTCATTCTGTTTAATCTAATCTATTCTCTCTGTAGAACTGCACAATCCATGCTGGTAGATATAACTTTTCCATAGGCAGACTTGTGCAGGCTGTGTGTCTAGGCAAACTGAGAAAGCTGTAGCCTTCTTTAATGCAACCCATGATATTTTTAATAGTAAAGCAAGCATAAAATTATCTCTGGACCTAAACACAGCGAGAAAGGCCTTTGATTACTTTCTGCTTAATGGTTTCTGAACTTCATAATAAACTCACCCTTTGAAGATGTGATCAATAAAAGAGGGTGTTTTAAATCTCCATCAGAGTGTACATCAGTAGGAAGTAAAATGTATAGCAGTTTAATAAAGAAAATAACCCATTTCAGATCACATTATTTTCCATTCGGACAAGACTAATGGGGTTATACTACTTTTACCATGCAAATACATCACTGAACATAATCTCAGAATGTAGAAATGATGACATTGCTAATATTCAAAATACTTTTCCACATACTCCTCTTGGGAATTCTCTCCTTTTCGTCTCTCCTCTCACCCCCACCTGAAGCAAGGAAATTTGTCCTCTTCTCTCAATTCTATGGTCATGATATTCCTCAAATTGAGAAAAGAGGGCAAAGTCCTCAACAAAATACAGTTCTTCCTCAACTAACTATGCTAATAAGATAAAAATTAATAATAAAATAAACAGTTTCAAGACATATGTATGTATTATTAAACTACAGTGGATGATTTACTCCAAAAGTTAATTTCTCTAATGGCTATCCTATCAAATTTAACAAACGACTATGAAAGTTATTTGTGGATTTATAATATAAATGAGTCAGTATAAAAATATGCATATTTAGAAATGGTTTTCATATTGTATTAACACTCAGATGCCAGCAGCTAGAATGGAAAAACTAATGAGCACAGGTATTCAACAATACATGGCAAGTATGAGGGAAATTATTTCCCTCCCTTCTGGCTGTGTGCCAGGAAAAATAAAGAAAAATACTATCATTCGCTTCTGCAAGTACACACATACACAAACAAGAAACCTATGTCACATAAAGCAGCCTAGAGACATCTTAGTTTAACAGCCTATCACCATTTGCATTAATTGGGATCGCAGGCGCACAGATGCAGTTTCACCCTGCATGGAAGGGCTGTGTCAAGCTGCAGCTGCAATGATGTAAAGTATCAGATCACACACAGTAACAAATACCAATTACTGCGTTTAAGTTAGCAGTACAGTACAACAACCTTGCAAGTACCAGATGCAGTTAACAGAGAAAACAGACACAAATTCTTCTGATATTTGGCTGATCACTATGTTTACGCTTGTCTTAAAAATACTGCGCCCTGTTGCTGGAAAGGATTCACATCTGCGTTTGCCTCTTAACACATGCCTTGTTACTGTCCTATTTACTGTAATGAATAGTAGCTTTTATAACAAAAAAATCACAAAATATTCAGCAATATATTGAATATAATTCATATAAGAAAATCCGGAAAATAAAGTGAAAGTTATTCTGCAACTGCATTGTAAGAGTTGTGCTAGGCAAACACTGAAATATGATTTATATACATAATGCATATATAAGTTTCGCTTTCCAAAGAGAGGAGATTGATTAAAGTCTCTTATTCTGTCAAGCAACTCTGCTTAGTGACAGACAAAAGGTTTGTATTTTGTGGTTTCTTGAATTTTGAGCCAATCCTCTTTAGGAAATTATTTTCTCTGAACTTGACAAGACAGAGATGTGGAAAACATATATTTTGTGTACTTCTTAAGTACACAAAGCCACTTCTTAAGGTGGCTATTTGGTCATGGAGATTCCAGACGAAGAGCTGCTACTTTGTACAACCATTGGACTCACGATTTCATGAAGAGCTAAAAGAAAACTAAAACAGAATGAAGATAACAGGGTGAAAAAAGATAATGAAAGATGAAGTAAGGTCTCTTTGGGCTCATCTCCACTTTATGTGGGGGTAGTCAGGCATCTTCATCCATGTGCTTATCTGCACTTTTATAAAGACTGAAGCTCATCAGCAGAGATAAGACACTTAGATCAGCGTAGAATCCTGCTATTATTTCCTCCGAGATCTATTTTCCACTATGACTTCCAGAGTAGGTTTCTTGTATTGATGCAAAAAACAGATGTGAAATTGGCTGAAAAAAAAAGTGATTCATGAATTGGATATAATATTTGACATGTTAGTTTTACTCCATAGATTTCTGATTATACTTTCTTATACTCTAAGTGCTCCTTGCAGTTCTCAGGCAGGGGCCATAGTAACTAAAAAGTACTGTTCTTATTATTGCTATATTCCACTTCCATTTTATACTTTTGGTAACACTTTTTTACTATTTAAAATTCATTTTAAAATGTTTACTCACAAGCTACATTGCTCTGCTCAGATTAGAGTTGTAAATTTCAGTTGTTAAAAAATACGGTGCTTATAGGAACGGATACATCATAACATAGTTGTCATCAGTTTGTCTAAGAAGTGAGCTAAGAAAAATTAATAAATTAATAAACCTATAATAACTAATATATAACTATAACTAATAAACAGTGTAAATACATCAATCTATATCCCTTTTTTTTCCTTCGTGTTTCTTTTGCTTAATCGGGTTTGACAAAAAAAGAACAAAAACAACAAGGATGAGAATATTTATTGAGGAGAACTACAAGATGGATGTTCCAATTTTAAGCATTGTTTTGCATGTGGATGACAAATAACACAAAACTGCGTTTTAAAGAGCTTAGAAAAAGGAAAGTTAAGGAAAGGAAAGTTAAGGAAAGTTAAGGAAAGGAAAGTTAAGGAAAGGAAAGTTAAGGAAAGAAGGAAAGGAAAGGAAAGTTAAGGAAAGGAAAGTTAAGGAAAGTTAAGGAAAGTTAAGGAAAGTTAAGGAAAGGAAGTTAAGGAAAGTTAAGGAAAGGAAAGTTAAGGAAAGTTAAGGAAAGGAAAGTTAAGGAAAGGAAAGTTAAGGAAAGGAAAGTTAAGGAAAGTTAAGGAAAGGAAAGGAAAGGAAAGGAAAGGAAAGGAAAGGAAAGGAAAGGAAAGGAAAGGAAAGGAAAGGAAAGGAAAGGAAAGGAAAGGAAAGGAAAGGAAAGGAAAGGAAAGGAAAGGAAAGGAAAGGAAAGGAAAGGAAAGGAAAGGAAAAGGAAAGGAAAGGAAAGGAAAGGAAAGGAAAGGAAAGGAAAGGAAAGGAAAGGAAAAAGGGAGACATCTTTTCAAAATTTCTCTCAGCAGTACCGTTGAGGTAACAGATAATAATGACATACAAAAAAACACGCTGAGTGTTTAGAGAGATCATTTCATCACTTCATATGCGTCACACCTTCCCAAGAAAACAGGACAAGCAGTAATAGCATTCTTAGTCCAATTGATCTGTGCACCCCTAGCTCCTGTGGGCTCTTTCTTACATTTTTTCCCCAATTAAGGCATGCAAGTCTGAATCTAAGAAACCTGCACTGATTTATTTAAAAAATTTATACAAAAACAGAAGACCAGAGTCAGGGCAAAAAGTTCTTATGGCTCCCATTAAAACAGCATTTAAGCACCAAAAGAGTTAAGGCACCGTCAATGAAAAACATATTTTAAAAAGACTTTGTGTGTAGTGCTGCTGGCAAAAAAGTAGATGAAATAGTTCCCAAGGCTAGAACTACTCTGTGCTGACATATTTATTTTATTTTTAAAGAAGTCAAAATCATATAACAAGTATCCCTTTAAAGCCATCAAAATTATCACACTATAAAACAGTACTAAATTTTGAAATCCTAGTATAAAATCTTATATCTTTGAAATCTTAGTATAGACACACTAAGAGGCTATCAAAATCTGGAATCACAAAAAATTAAGCCTAAATTCAATATTCTGCACAAAACTTTTTTTTTAATATAGTCCCAAGACATTTATCTTAACAAAATTGATAAATTTGCTATCTCTCCATCTCTATTCAAACAAGATCTTTGTTTCATAACTGGAAGATTCTGTACAACTCCATATGGACTGTAGGACCATCGTGTCACATCCCATAAAAGGGCACCAATTAAATATCTGAACTTAAGTATTTTCCCAGAGTAAGAACATATATCTGTATATGGTGTATCCCCTTTCGTGCTTTTCCCCTTTGCAAAAGTTCTGGGAGAATTATTAGCATGAATTATACAAGAAATAATTACTTTTCCATGGGCATGTCACTTAAAAAGCAATTCATCTAATTTAATTTTAGCCATGCCTAAATGATAGGCATCTGGTTTGTCATAGTTGTCTAGGATCTTTCTTTTCAGAGGCATCTGCCTCTCTTCAATAATTACGATGAGATCTTGAACGATTCGTTTAGATTAGATGACTAAATTTTAAAAGCTGAATTTAGATGAGATCATCATCCCTCTTGTTACCATCAAGGGGTTTTTACATAAGGAAGTTATCATTGTGTTTTACATGAGGATAAAAGCAAACTTTGTCGACACCTGAAGCATAGACTAATATAGGTGAAAGCAGTTAATATCAAATCTGAGCAAGTATATTCTGATTTTCAGAAGTGTTTATGGCCAAGGGCCAGATCTGTGTCAGACACAATCTTTCAATTTCTTATCATGCTGAGATGCCAGAATCCTCCCATATTGCCTACAGTCATCATAGAATCACAGCTAAGGCTAGGTTGGAAGGGACCCCTGGAGATCATCTGGTCCAATTTTTGTTTGAAAGCAGAGCTTTAAATTAGGTTATACACGGCCCTGCCAGGTCAGGTCTGGAATATTTCCAGGAAGGAGATTTAAACCACTTCTCTTGACAACCTAATCCAGTGATAACTATTCTTATAGTGAATGTTTTTTATCCAGACAGAATTTGCTGAGAAGCAACCTGTGCTCATTGCCACTTGTCTTGTCATCAAGTAACCTTATGAAACGTACTGGTACCTCTACCTTCTCCATAATTATCTTTCAGGTACCAGAGGACTGTGAATAGATCCCTTAAACCTTCTTTTCTCTAGGATGCACTTTCACTCTTTTTTCAAATGTCAAGTTCTCCAATCCTCTAATCACCTTGCTGGCCCTCCATGGGATCCTCTGAATTTTTTCAAGGTCTTTTTTGAACCAAGGGGACCAGAAATGCACAAAGTATTCCAGGTGCCAGGTTTGCCTTCTTTGCTGCCAGGTCACACACTGTACACACTGCTGGTTCATGTTGAGCCTGCATGACCCCATGATCCCAAGGTCCTTTCCTGCACAGTGACACCCCTGTCGATCAGATCCTCTTCCATGTTGCATCTTCAGACGATCCATGTCAGTTGCAGGACTTTGCATTTATTGATGTTGTACTTCACAACAATTCTTACTGCCTTATTGGCCTTTTTTTTTTTTTTTTTCAGCCTGTCGAAGTCTCTCCATGGCAGCTCTTCCTTCTGACATATCTAACTTTTCTCTCAGTTTGGTGTCATACACAGACTTAGTGCAGGCGCATTCTGTCACATCATTAAACCCAGAATCAGTCCCTGAACAACTGCACTAATGAATAGGTACACGTTTGACTAAGTCCTTAATCACAACCTTCGAGCCCAGCAGTTTAGATTCCTTTAGATTCTTGTGGTCCATCTGTTGAGTTTATCTTACCGGCTTGTGAAGAAGAATTTTGTGGGAGATCATGTCAAACACCCTGCTAAAACCAAGATAGACAACATCAACATCTCTGTCCTCATTTGCAGAGCAAATTGTTCTCTCATTGTAGAAGGTCAGTTTGGTCAGTGTAGTGAACCACAATTCACCAATATCCTTGGTAAATATTTGTTGGCTTTCCCATCACGGTTTGTTCTTTGCTTGGACATATCTTCCTATTCTACAATTTTCCAGGGACTGAAGTGGGACAGACTGGTCTGCAATTTCCTAAATCTTCCTTTTTTGCTCTTCTGGCATATGAGCATTTTATTTGCCTTTCTGCAGTCATTCAAGGCTCCTCTGGATCTCCATGATCTTTCAAAGATGATAGAAATAACTTTACAATGATGTCAGACAACTTGCAGCACTCTTGCATGCATCCTCTCAAGTTCTTGTGTATGTCCGATTTGTTCAGCTAGTCTCTAACTCAACTTTTCTGCTATGGTTAGTTTTGCTGTTTGCTCCAGTGCTGCTTTTTGATATAGAGAGTCAAGGCTGACCTTACATATGAAGAACAATGTGGATAAGGCATTGAGTATCTCAGCTTTTTCTGTGTTACTTGTAACTCACCAGTCCCATTCAAAAGTGATCTACTCGTATGTGTACTTGCTAATAAGACACCTAGATAAGACCTTCTTTTTATTATTGACCTCTAGTGGTAGTTTGAATTCCAGCTCAGCTTTTGCCTTCCTAGTCGCACCTCTGAATACTCAAGCAACATTTCTATATTCCTTTATGTGAATGTGTCGCATTCTCTCTCTACTGAGATATTTTGATTTCTCTCACTATCCCACTTTTTGCTGTTGTTGTTATGCCTCTTTCTTTTCTGGTTTAGTGGGATGGACTGATCTTGTTCTTGGAGAAAGGTGATCCTGAAAATCTCACAGCACACTTGTGCTCATTTGTCCCTCAAGGCAGACTTTCATGGGATTTTGCCTTACAGTTGGGATGCCTCCCTGAACAAGTTCAGATCTGCTATTCTGAAATCACTGAATTATAGAATCAGTATGGTTGGAAAAGACCTTCAAGATCACCAAGTCCAACCATAAGCCCTTCAACACCATGCATGTTAAACCATGTCCATAGGATCCAGATCATATCAGGGCTACCTGTGGGGCATCGGTCTGGGACTCATGTGACTGGTGATTCTAGTTTCTCCCAGGGGAAGATTCATTCATTCAAAACCTTACTATCAGATTAGACACCAGAAAATCCAGCGTAGGGAGCAAGCCCTGTGTCCTTTGGGAACTGCAAAAAATGATCTGCTAAGGGTTATTTGACTGACTTCTAGGAAATAGAAAAGTGATTCTGTTGCCCACACGCAGACGTGGCAAGCTGCCACTCTCACAGGTTTTTATCCCATTGTTTTAACCACATATGACAAAAGACCAGAGATATTCAAAATCTTACATTCCCACAAATATCACTGTACTAGGCACACAGAGAAAAACAGGCAGAGAAAGACAGAGACCATATCCTACTCCTCTCTTTCCAAAGAAAGAGTTTTCAAGATCTGGACCCTCAATCTTGGTGGGAATATAGTTACTAGAAAAATAGACTTGACTTCATTGACATTGAGAAAAATCTGGTTCTCCTGTTCCCCAGAAGGAGCACAGAACACCTCTACTTAACAGCCCATATCAATTATATATTACCTTGCTTCAGTGGATGGAAAACTGGCTGAACTACAGGCTCTGAGGGTTGTGATCAGTGCCATGAAGTCCATCTGGAGGCCAGTTACTAACCGTGTACACAGGGATTGATCCCAGGGCCAGTACTGCTTAACCTCTTCATTAATGATCTGGATGATGAACAGAAGGCACTCTCAGAAGGTTTGTGGATGATACAAAACTGGGAGGAGTGGCTGGTACACCAGAGGGCAGTGTCGTTTTCAACAACCCTAAGTAAGATCTAAAGGACAGGTCCTTTAAGATCTTAAAACTCTATGATCTCCTGGTCACTACAGCCAAAGCACTACTCTTTTCCAGACACACTTGCACTTTGTCATCTAGATCTTTGCTTGTCTCCACACTTTGGACACCACTCACCATTATATGTAGTTTAAAACCTGCTTCATGAAGTTAGCTAGCCGATTAGCAAAGATGTGCATGTCCCTTCTTCATGTGTATCTCCCCACAGTAGCTAATAATCTTTGAAGAGTGACCCATGATTGTACTTCAGTTTCCAAAAGGGTGGGTTATTTCTCCGCTTCGGTTCTATCTTTTTTTTTGCTTTAAAGTGCCTAATTCTCATCTCTGAATGCAAAGATTATGGGACAGGCTTAGACAATTCATCTACCTTTCAGACAGGTGCACTTAACTTAGAATCATGCTTTTTCTTTCCAGTCTGTAAAATAGGCATAGTGGCGATCCTGATCTATGAAGACATTTAAAAACAACAAGTCATTGAATTTCTGAAAAGACTGTGTAAGCTGAATCAAGCAGTAGGAATGTTAATTGAATGGTCTGGTTTTGGAAATTACTAAGTGACAGTAAACACAATCTTTCTTCACCTTCCCTCTAATTATGTGGAGTGGCTGCCATTTGCTTTACGCCTACTATCCCAAAATATACTGTTTTTCTGTAAAATTGCTTATATAATTTTAAACACTTCAGAGTATTACGTGATTCTGCCATGTTTCTACTGAAGTGTCATGAATAATCCATAACTTCTGAGTTAAAACTTTTACTAAAACACATTGTAATAATGTGCGAGCAAAAGTAAGGTTCTATATGTTAAGATTAGGATTGAAAATACAAACCCTATTTTTTTAAACTGCCTTTTAAGTACATCTTTTTACTCTATAGAAGCTTCACTATATTTCCTGTGTTCCTTCAAGTACAATTTTATCTTACACTATTACCCTCATGTGCTTGATAATAAGCTGAAATCAAGCTAATCTCTGACACAGCAGGGTTTTGATAGTTCTGTAAAACCTTAACATCATTGCCTCAGGCAAGGTTACAGGTATAATCACCTCCTATAATTCATGCTTAATACCTGAATGACAGGGAGGAATCATATTATGTCCTGGATCCAAAATTCTCAGCTATGCTATATCACCCTCCCTCTAGAAAATATTTGTGAAAATTGCTAGACCTCATCCAAATTTTATAATCCTGAAAGGAATTTTTTATCAACATGAAAACTGATGTAATTCAAAGACATAACTCAATGCCAAATATATATTTTACAGTTCTTTACATTCTTCTGAAGACTCTTTGCTGAACATCCAAACATGTCTGAACATCCAAACATGTCTGAACATCCAAAAGATTGTTCACTGACTACCTGTCAAGACTTCTAGTAACAAACGGGAAGTTTGACATGGGATATCATATAAAATATCTTCATGCTCTAGTTTTGTAATATGTCTACACTGATACACTGACCCTAAGGAGATTTAGGGGATTTTGTGTTTTTTTTTTTTTTTTTTTTAAGTTCTGAGCCATAGTGAATGCAGGGCCGTCCTTTATTCATACTGAAATATGATGTCCAAACATACTTACAGAATGTAAATTTTACACTTGGAAGACATTTAAGGAACAACAAATAGTGCATGTGGCTGAAGGAGAGACATCTATACAGGAGACACTTCTATTCAGAAATAGAACATGCGGAAAGTCCTGTGTTCTTGTTACAGAAATTCTAAACTGGTCAGTCATGACCTGTGTCTGTGCAATGCTAGCTTGCAAGACTGTGCCTGGAACAACTCACCTCACTAAGTATATGAGTCTTTGTGTCATAGGTGAGTCACTGTGTCAACCTCATCTCATATCCCTTTCGAGTTTAGTAATAACCAGGTGCATACGCAGCCATAACCTAATCTCCTGAAACAATTCCATACTGCTATTATCTTAGGAAGAAATTGAAGTATAATTTTTGTGTCAGTGCAAATATTCCCTCACTTATCCCATATCAATTAAATTTGAATTTAAATTATGTGGTTACTGTAATACTGTGACAAGACAATGGAGAGGATAGTTCTGAGACAATTACTCTAAGAGGGAAGTGGAAAATATTATCTACCAGTGAAAATAATTTAGCTGTGGCTCAAGCAATGCTTGAGTTAGAGAATTGTAAAAGGATATCCATCATAAATATTTTGTATTTTGTGTGCAAAAATATATATTTTTATAATCAATTAAACAGATGTTTTTCTATGGTAAATTTCCTTTTGTTTTCAGAGGAAAAAAAAAGAAGTTGGAAAACATTTTAATATTTTGTGACAACACCAAGCATGAATTTAGACAGTGTTATGAATAAGAATTGTTACATTTATATATAAATCAAATACTAAATCCCATTCATGCTGAAGGGCTTATTTGTCTGTTTTTTTTTTTTAATTCTTATTTATGGTAGTGGTGTTTCTTATTGTTATGTCAGTTGTACTAGTTTGTCTTGTTTTAGTTTTCTACTCTCCAAAACAAAAATTTATAAAGTAAATATTCAGACAAAAAAAAAAAAAAAGGTATGATTATGTGCCAGGCTTGGGCAGAACTCATGTCCATATTATTATTTAATGTGAATCCTATAAAGAACAGATCAATACAATTACAATTACTTTCTTTGATGTGTTATTTGTCAAAAGTAACAGCAGAAAGGAGTTTAACGATTCCCATTAGGGACAAATGTATTTTGCATGCCTCTACTATGTACATCTAAGATGGTTGATTCTACAAGGAAAGAGACATTAACTATTGACTATAAGTAGCAGCAATGACAGCATAAGTCAAAGTGCTTTGATTACAAAAATAGGGACAGGATCCAGAGTCAAAAGATGAAGATTTGTAGATCAGTATGATCTTCTATTTCTTCTAAAAGATTCACCAAGAGAATTGTTAACTATTTTAAGACACAATTTTGCAATTATCATAAGGCATTACACACGATTTTGTGGATTAGGGTAGATATATGTAAGGTATGCATTGGCTTTTTCATAAAGGTAATATGCTATCATCTTCTTTAATCTTCTAAAGTAACAATCTTATTCTTCAGAACAAGGTCTTTTTTTTTTTTTTTTTTTTTTTTTTTTTGCTTTTGTTCCCCCCTCCCTTTCTTTTAAATAAAAACCCAGGATGATCTGAGGTATTATGAGGTATTATATCACTCACTTTATCCACATTAGTCATAAATAAATGGTGAGTCTTGAATAGTGTGTCTCAGAGAGCGTAAGTCTCTGTCTGGGAGAAGAGCAAACACCTAACAAGAGGGCCAGGCTAACAGACGAGTATCTGAGAGTATCCCAAATCCTAGGCATTAGGAAAAAGCAAAAGAGTAGATTTGGCTGAGGCCATTGCTGAGTCCTTTTGCATCTGGTGAAATACCTATCCTCATCTTACAGTGGAAGCATATAGCTACGACTTTCATGTTTTAACATTATTCTGTGGGATAGCTTTAAAAAAGGTTAAAAAAAAAAGAGGATGTCTTTCTTTTACTCTAAGAATACTAATATGGAAAAGAAATACAGTAATAATTCTTTTCAATTTTTACAAATATGCATCATTAATAAACAGACTTCCAATGACTTGTTTATACTGTAAAAAATAACATAGATTTTTAGAGTGTATACTGAGTTGAACATTTAGAAGGAATTAAAGCATCCTTACTTGGTCATAACTTTCTTTCAAAGAAAGAAACTTTTTCTTACATTTGAAAATGAGATTAAATTGTAATTAAAGACAATAAGATAAATGCACAAAAGTAGATTTTGCAATTAAAACTTAGGTATTTTAGTATAAAAATCATGATGTAATTAGCTCCTTAGTAGCAGCTGTCCAAAAGCTTGGCAGGACATTCCTTAGGGACCAAAATTACTTTTTTTAAATTTAGTGTAAAAAAGGCTTATATAGTCACCAAATTTATGTTCATTCCTTAGTGAGCAGAGATTTTACCTCTGAGTATTTAGGGACTGGATAAATCAATAGGCTTGGTATTGTATGCAAAAAGAAAATAAAGTAAAAGGTCAGGTAACTTAAAGCCACAATGTGCTTCAGGAAATGTCAGTTGAGCTGTAAAACTCCTGACAAATTTATGAGAGGTAATATTTTTGCTTTTTTAATTGTTTTAGACTTGTATGGCTTTCATGATCTTTTGAAAAGTTTAGGTGCTACTGTCACCATAGATGATTGATATAAGATATATCTTATCACTTCATTATTTCAGTATTTTTACTTCTATTGGCTAGACAGTAATCTTGATGTATTTTGTCTGTTTCTTTTGTTATTTCTTCTCCTGTGTGCTTATTCTTTGAGGGAAACTAAGAAATAAACAAGATTTTTTGATTCTTCCTTTTTTTTCTCCCCCAGAGCCTTAAGCTAATTTACATTTTCTCTCTTATCAGCACTGGATAACATATTTCAGTCTTCAGAATGTATAAAATGCTTTTGAGTCTTTCATGTATTTTTAATACAAGTGATATCCTGCTGTTTACTGCCTCGGTAGTTTTTAATACGATAGAAAGATGGAAATGTCTCTTATTAATTGCTTTTGAAAAATGGTCATCTATTGGCTAAGGTTTTGACACTCAATTCTCACATTAAAGTGTTGCCAAGATGATGAATGAACATTTAAACTAGCATAATGCTATGCATTTAAAGAGTAAATGCTAATGCCTGTTAGTAGATTTTAAAAATCTCTGTGTATGGCTTTATAAAATATTTATATAACTAAGTAATTGCAAATGATCTTCAGTTTTACATGCTTAAAGCACAGAAGCACATTCTTGGAATATCTCTTTAGCTCTTTTTTCATGAAGCTCTTATTTTGCAAATAAATTAAAAAATCTGGGGCAAAAACACGAATTGCAGTGTTTCCCTAGCATTACAGTCTCACATAAGAGTAACTTTATTATATAACGAACATAGAAGTCAAGTTGTTATACTTTTTGATTGAGTTTTGCCAGAAAAGACCTGACAACTATGAACTTGAGGATGATTAAGTATATCAATGGATATGCTTAAAAATGCATATCTATGCACACCCAAAGTACATTTTCTTCAGTTTTGTAGTATTTCCCAACCTATTTCTTTATATCTACAATTAAACTGTGTTTTAATCATAAATAAAATGGACTCTGTTAGTTGCCAAGGAATTCTCTCTAGAGTATGACATTCACTGCACAACTTCATAAAGAATAACAAAAAAAACATCAAAGATTTGAGCACTGAATATAGAGAACCTGGCAAAAAACAACTGGAAAAAGAAAAAAAAAAAATCAAAGGCAAAAGCTTTGCCAGCGCAACATTAACAATGTCCAGATGGTATGTCAAACTACCCCACCAGGGACAGGCAACACAGAAATTTTGAAAAATAGGGAAAAATCTTTGCTTTCTCTGAGGCCAGCATTCACATAAAAGACATTTTCTTGCTTTCAGTTCCAGTATCAAATGTCTCGTGGGGCTTAAATCTGCCATACAAAAAAAATTCTTGTATTTTAAAATCTTAAATTGTCTTGAACTCGAGCAGATAATGGAAACTAGTTGCCAGGTCTCCTCCGTAGTCCATGCAGAAAGAAACATGCTCGAGCTTAACCGTATGATATGCTTCTGTGTAGAAGTGTCCCTCTTTCTCCACTTTTTAATTTAGTTTAGTCAGTACCCACCTTTCAGATAGATAGTGTAGTGCACAGAACGCACCTGTGCCTGCTCAATATAGCTATGGCAGTTTACTTCCAGTCCCTCAGTCCCCCCAGTAAACACACACACACACACAAAAAAAGGCTTTCAGAAGTTGCTAAAATGCCACTGAAAATTACACAGGAAATGCCTGACAGTAATAACAGTGACTGAGGTTTTGCTCACATTCTGTTTAAAATTCCCCGAATAAATACATTCAAATTTCATTGGATTTAGTATTTGCCTCGGGTGCTTGATTAGAAAATGCATTGTACGAAATTTCATCCGTTTGCTTCAGTGCATATGCAGTACATATATTTTAGACACAGTTAAATGTAATTTTACTGTTTAAACTTTTTTAAAATAGAAATCATTATCTCTCAGTAGACTTTTTCGTAGTGGCATATAAGTGTTTGATTTGCAGAATATCCCTCTATAGCCCTTGATACTGTCATTTAGAAAGTTTAAAACTTCCTGGGCAAAGGTTATTTAAAATATTTATCAACTTAGACCTTTCTGCTTTCTCAGGAAACAGTCAGTTGCAGAAATGATGTAAATGTAACATCTTTTTTGCGTTCCCACTAAATCAATCGTAGTTGACAGGTTTCAGTCTTAAGGGCATTTAGCATTGGTATGCTATCTGAAGAAGAGGCCAGTAAGTGTTATTTTTGATAGGACCACTGCTTTCTTGTAGAATATAACCAAAAGTTTCAGGGCCGGATTTTTATTTTTTTTCATAGAATATTCCTTAAAAATCTCACTGTTGTGATTTCACTGCTCTGTTGTTACTTTAGTGTATTTTCCATTTTTCCCTGAATTTTCCATTCCCTGAAGCTACTGCATTTTGTTAGGCTATGAATCAGAAAGTTAAATGGTCTCACGCACAACAAGTGAAATATTCATTTCCATTTAATTTATATATTAGCATGTTTTACCACTTCATGAGTGAGTTCTTACATCTGGGGTTCAATTGTATTGTGAAGATAATAATAACAAAGTTTCACATTCTATATTCTCTTGCCAACACTGGGTTCTGGATTTTAAAAAATATTATTAAGGGTAGAAGAATATTTTTACGATAGCATACTGTAAAAAAAAAAAAACTTTATGTGTTAACAGGAGCATTAGATCACTCCTGTATGTTTTGTAAACAAATTGTCATCCAGAAAGCACCGCATTGCTAAAGAAATATACGGAATGATGTGACAGACCTACTCATAGTCACACACTCGTGTTGAAACGTGTTAGAAAAGAAGGACGCATATTGCAGGAGGTATAAATGTTATGGTATATACGTTATTGTGCTAGATTTGTTGGGGAGGAAACATTGCTATTCCTCCTCAGAAAACAGATTCATCCAATGCACCAGCAGCCAGGGACATAACATTTATGGATAACACTTTAAGGAACATAACTCACATCTCTGACAACCAGCTGACATTTTCAAGGCTATGTCCACAACAAGGAGGGTTGGTAACAGTCTTTGGTTCAGAATGTATGATAGTTGAGATTAGTTTTCACATTTAGAAAGCTCCGTAAGTCAATGGAAAAGTTGTGACTTTAGCTTTATGGCCACTAAAATTTACTCTGCTTGCCGATAGTCATGTTTTATTTTTCTAGGCAAAAAACAGATTCTAAATTTTGTTAGTATCAATAAAATTAATAAAAATATATTTGCATTAAAAATTATTAAAATTGTTTTTGGGTGTGATCAACAAATAATATCTATTCTTGTCTTTTCCATTTGCCCATGTGAAAAAGAAGAAATAGTACATAAGAAAAAAAGAGACGCAACAAAGAAAAACCCGATGGTAAGCAGAATGACCACTTAACCCCAAGGACTGTTTCTGACAATCATATTAACATTCACAAAGAGTCCCAAAAGCAGAAATTTATGCAGATAAATGCCCCAAACCCTACACTGAACAACTATATGTTTTCTGTGTAGATCAGAAGGCCTTTAATTCTTCTGTACAACAAAATGGTTTTAACAAGAGGGATGGAGAGTGCCTCTGCTGCAGAACTAAACTGGCAAGAAGGTGGTGATGTGGATTTTCAGCGTTCTTTCAAACAACGGAGATCTGAGCAAGTTATTTTACTGTGTATCAAAGTTCCACTCACAGCTCTCTTGCCACTCTTACCCTGTTCTGTCTTTTTTCTCCATAGTACAGTCAATTCATCATACGTTCTCTAATAGGCCAGACAGAATGATCCGAAACGTGTTGCAGCCACCCTGGGGCCGGTCCCGGGCAGGGTCTCCTCGGCAGGCGGGGGCTCAGCAGGAGAGGCGGGAGCTGCAGCCACGCGGCCGGCGCGTGACCAGGCAGCTCATTGGGCGGCCTCGCGCGGTCGGCGCGGGATCCCCTCCCTGATTGGCTGGTTGGTTGCTGGGCTCCGCGCGCTGCCGGGCAGGGCAGGGGCTGCTCCGGGCTGGGCAGCTCTGGAAGTTGTGTTGAACCCTCAATAAAGCTCTGTGGTTCGCCAGCACAGACACCCTGCGCCTCAGTGCGCCCGCAGAAAGGAATGGATACCTTTATCTAAAAGTATCATTTGACTAGGAACTAAAGACTTCAGTATGTAGGCAGCTGCTGAGTTGGGTAATGCTTGTCACAATGGTTGCAAAAAGCAACATATCTATTAAGTATTGCTTATTATTAGAAGAAATGGATTCAAACTTCGGTATTCTTGCTGAAGCAAATCATTTTCCTTGGATTTCTAAAAGCATCAATTTTACTCTGTGTTTTTGTTTTAGAAGCTGACAGGATGTACCTCAAAGATTAAAGTCAGCACATATAAGGCCCATACTGTGGGTATCTCTCTGTCACCCAGGTGTCTCAAAGTTCCAACAGGTGTTTCCTTTGTACTCAGTAAAGATGTGTCTGAAAGTTTTCCACAGCGTCTTTTATTTGTCGTCTTTCCTGATGGTCCTTTTCACAAGAACCACTGTGTCATATAAGTGTTTTCTAGTAATTTCCGACAATTTACCACAATTTTTCCTCTAAACCTTTGGTTTGCTTCTTTTTTATCCTGTCAAGCACCAAATTGTGTAGCCAGCAAAGTTATTTTTTTTGTTTGTTTGTTTGTTTGTGTTCTTTTTTTTTTTTTTTTTTTTTTGATGGTGCTATCACTCATGCACTCTGGTTTTATGAAATATAGGTAAATGTGCGTTGGTTCCATTTTCCTTGAGTCACGGCATGATTCATGTGTTTGGACTGTTGAATGTCTGATAAAGAGAGAGAGTATCTTCTCAGAAGATAGTCTTATCTGGCACATAAAATTCCTGCCTATCAGAGGGAAATTTTGTTACTAAAAGTAAGTATGTCTGTTCAACCCTTCTGTCTGATGTTGCCAAGGGAAAAATTCAGTTGTCTCCAGATTATTTTAAAACTTAATGACCATCACTGGGCAATTTTCCACAATACTTTCCACGGCTACTTGTCATAAGTACAGCCCTGTAAACAGCAAATCAGTATAAAAAATACTTCCCTGAGAAAGAGAGGAAACACTGGCTCATGAAAAGCAATAATAAATGAACACATTATTTATGAAAATTGTGGACAAAATCAAATTTCCCAAAATATCTTTGTTATGTCACAGCTTCATTAGTCAGTGTATGCACACGGGGGAGAAATATCCTTAATCTCTGTTCACTCTCTTCTGATTCACAGCTGTACAAATCTATCTGCTGGCAAATTCTACACACTGTTTATTATTTCTAGCCCGATCAGGCATTATGATATAATTTTAATCTTTTCAGAACTCATGGATGTAGGAAAACTGAGCTTGTGACAAGAAGCAAATGCCAGTTGGTGGACTTGAAAGTTTTGCTTATAGCAACATTTTAGTCCTCATGAAAAGAAGCAATGCTCATCTTAAAAGGAGATGCTAATGCAGTACTTCCATTTTCTTCATGCATTTTTAAATGCACTCTCTACAGATTCCACACAATAGCAAAAGCATGGAGAAAAGAACATGAAAGGGGTAGTTGAAACCACCCTACAGATGTCTGAGTTGAATGTAAAAAATAAAAGTCTAAATAAAAAAAATAGAAAAAAAGGAAGCACTTGGTAGTATTTTGTGATTAATTAACAAAGAAAAATATATATATAGTTTAAAAGAACTTAAGGTACAAAAAGTTGGGAGAGACTGTGAGTTGTTGCTGTGAGAGATGATGCCAGTATCTAAAGGAATTAAAGTTCCTAATTTGCTTCAAACTTAATTAAGACTTTGACTTTTGGGTTGTAAAATATGAAAGTATGAAATAGTACTGAAGCTAAGTAATACAAAAATTGTGTAACAAACTAGAGAAGAAAACAATTATCTTAAAAGCTTGGGCTTAAAGGCCACAGTAGTGGCCATATTCAGTCTTTCAGTGGTTCTTTATTATGGACTTAAGTTTTTAAATACTTGACAAGATGAATAAAGTGTTCAATTTAAGTACACTTTTAGTGACAAAGTTGGTATTTAATGTAAGTTATATTTTAAAATTGTTATGATGACAGTAAAGAGGGAAGTCAGCAAAATCCAGAGGCTGGTACTCTCAGAGACGAGACATTGATGTGCAATACCCTCAGGTATTGAATAGCACCGTATCAAATAGAAATTTAACAGTAAATTTAGTACTAGCAAATTTAAAAATACAAGCAGTTGTGGCAATTACGTCACCATGTGCATAACACAGTGGACCTTTGATGCTCCTCACCTTTTCTCTACATGTATAGTTACATAGGTAGGAGCAATAGTTTTGACACAAAAATGTCTATTTGCTGAGCACAGGGATGCAGCCAGTCTCCTTATAGCCCGGAGGAAGAACCATCTGAAGGGAGGAATTTTTCTCCACCCAGGATCAGGTTATCAGGCAGGAAAGTGCTTGGCAAGTAGGTACATACACAAAAGTCAGGACGCCTCTCAGAGAAGGGTGGTCTCTGTGCAGTCCAGTGCTCAAAGTGCTTCTCCCAAATGGGGGATATTCAGGGTGCAGGAATGCTCAAGGCACAGAGCCCCGGCTCTCACAGAAGCAACAGCCTACCAGCATGAAGAAGAATCCTTCAGTGTCTCCTATGAACACCAATCCCTTTCATAAAAATAATTGATTGCTTGTAGACTGAATCTATCTCATGAATGAGTCATTAGTCTTTTTAGTCTTTGAGCTTGGTCTTTTTTAAAAAAGTA
Organism: Tinamus guttatus; assembly: GCF_059628265.1. NCBI lineage: Eukaryota > Metazoa > Chordata > Aves > Tinamiformes > Tinamidae > Tinamus > Tinamus guttatus. The sequence continues at coordinate 341,336 of NW_028288936.1, forward strand.
CCTGATTCTGTCATTTACTGCTGTTCCCTAGCACAGAGGTAATGTGAAAAAATATTTACTCTTTCCCACTGCAAGTACGGTAAAAGAGACCGAGGAAAACCTAATAAAGAATAGCAGTGTCAAAGGGCAGGATACACGACGCTCTCCATCCCTATTCTAGGTCAAGCGAAGGCAGAAGCTTTGAGCAGAACTCCCACATCTAGAAGCAATGACTGAGCAGAAGCTTCTTTTCCTGTTATCTTTTAAAGGTTGAGGAAAGGAGAGACACAAGACAGTACACTTACTGAAGGTAAATAAGGCAGAAAGAAAACTCGCAGTCAAATTTAGGCACAAAATATAAGCAATTTTGCATATGTTCAACAGCAGACATTGAGGTGTTCAGTTTACTGGAGGAAACTTCTGGGCTGAAAATGAGTTTTGAGGATTTAGATAGCTAAACTGTGGCTTTGTGCCAGAGATGTTCCTGTATTAATCCATGTTTTACTTCACGATGTTGCCAAATGCTAAAAACTCAGAAAAAGTCTCTGGCAACAGCTGTCTGCATAGACCTAAAAAAGTTACACTCTAATAATTCTTTTTGCTCTAAAAATGTTTGTACTTACATGATATATACTATAGCTTTAGATTCGTTTTTTTTTAAATTATGAATATTATATCAATAGGATAGCTTTAGCTTGCGTTCATGCTTCAAGGAAGCATATTTTAATGAGGGGAAAAATTTTTAGAAGACAGTTTTAAAGTGTCAGGCCATGACTGGAGATGGGCTTGGTCTATAAATAAGTCAAGCAAATTATAAATTTACTTAGAGAACTCATGTTGGATCTTATTAACTAAAAATAGTTTTATTATGCCAAGAGAATAAGGCTGAATGTAGGCATGTATGTTAACAATTAGGGAGCATAACCTTCGCTGCGAGTTGCTTCAAATTAGCATTTTTCAATGGGACCGCTTACTGCTATTCAGTGAGACAAGCATAATTTCCCTTGCTTTTCTGAAAACGACTTGAGAGGAAAAAATCTCTTCCTTAGCATCTTACCTTCTTTGACCAAAACAAATGGAGACTTCAGATATCAAGAAGCCATTTTCCTTCTTTGATTTTTAACAATCTTAAAATCTTAGTTTTATTCAACAAGGATATTAAACTATCCTTGTTGAAATGTAATGGAACCAGTGCTATTCTCTTTTTTTTTTTTTGCTATGAAAACCTTTTAGAGTAAAGGGATTGATACTTAAATTAAGACTGTGCAGAATTAAGCTTATTGTTTCAGGACTGAAGGTCTAAATGACAATATTATTCCTTTCTATGCTAGATTACTTTATATTCTTGCTACAGCTCATGAACCAAAAAAAATTACTATTCGTTTGCATATTGACCTGAAAAAATATAAATCATGTATGCATTGAAAAAAAAAGGCAAAAAAATCACAAATATGCAAAAATTCTTATTCATTCCCCAATTAAAAATCATCATCTAGAATCTAATAGTACTAAGAATGGCAATATCTTTGAATGGCCAGTCATGGTACACAGAAAAATAATTCTCAGAAGTCATTTCTGATCATGCTATTACAAATTATCCTAAAAATGTAAGCTTTAAGGGATAGTCATGATTTCAGCAGCTGAAAATACCAGTAGCTCCTTCCACTTTGGTTGCCTAATTTGAAGTCTTTCCTGAAGTTAAATAAGTATAGTCTTTTTTTTTTCCTTTTTTTTAAAAAAAAGAGCAAATGACAATTTCAACTTTGTAAACAAAACATAAGGAGCAGCCTCTTCTTCTGCTCTACTGTCTCTATAGTACTCGCCCATGATGTGAAACAGTTCACAGTTTCAGTTGCCTTTCCAGCCTAATGGCACTCAAATTCAAACATACTACATCTCACAGAATGCTCCAGTGGTCAAAGAGCTGTTTATTATTCAGGCAGTGGTTGTCTACTGTTAGATGCATACAGTAAACGACCTGTAGGGAAAGGGTTTTCCACATCACTCTCATTTGGTTGCTCCAATCACTGGTTTGGACAGACATGTTCATATTTATGCTGCCTCTGGTCTGTCTAATTTGTAACTTCCTTTTGCCAGTTAAATCAACTTCAACAAAGCAGGTCTACTGAGAATATTCACAAACTTTCTAACCTAGTACATCAACTTGTGGATAATTTATTTTCAAGAGAGAACGTTTTTAAATCTTCTTAAGGTAGGAGGCCTTAAGCCAAAAATATGTACTTATTAAGTCATCTATTTTTCACTAGTAAAATCAGGATGCTACAGACTACACGTTTCCCCCCCCCTTTTCTTTTTTTTTTTTATTATAAAGGAATCTTTCCAATATATTTGACATCCTCTGGTAAAGCCCAATTGCAACATCTCCTTATGTAAAAGAACACCTAGATTTAGAAACACGAAGCACCGAGAGCTTAACTCTTAATATAGATGAGAATGGTAGAATTTGATCATAAATAGAAGCTGACCTTTAAGTATCTAGGAAAGTTAACTGGGGGAAATGAGGCATCTGGAGAGTCTGGACATTTCTCCTTGTAATGGGGTTGAAAGGGTATCAAAATTGCAATTTCTAAATCTCACTTCAGGTTCCTAAATTGTGATTTTAGATCTTGTTGCAAAAGAATTCAGTGCGTACGTTTCAATGGAAACTGAAAATTTTCAATATCTGGAGGACTTCCTTTCACAATCAAATCTAATGTAATGAAGTGGCCAAATCCTTTTGTCTAGCAAGAAATTCCTCATGAACTAACACTTCTGGCTGTGCAGAGCTTCACTGAGGTCACCAGGGAACCACTTCAGAAAGGGACTACTTTTATTGACCAACAATAAAATGCTAGTTTAGGGCATTTGTATCACAAGTTGAGTTTAAATTACATAATTACATACAGTAAAAATAAATGGAAATATAAAAAAAGTTTGATTATCTGCAGTGAAAAAAAGAAACAATCCCAGAACTGAATTACATGTCATTATTCTGGATTAACTTGGTAGGATTCAGAGTTAAAAGCCAGAGGCATACTACATCCATCTTTGAGGGAAGAAAGTTATTTTAAGGAACTGCCAGTAAGATTGTGAAGATAAGTGTATATATGAAGGAAATCAAGAATCAAGATTTGGAGGTTTAAGAGAATTATCTCAAATCGAAACTCCATGGGTATCTGGTGAGAAGTCATTACAGTTCATTTCCCAGTTGCAGGTGGTCAGTCAGCAGTATCTTATTTTGGATGTGAATCTCAAAAAATGTTTTTTTCTTCATATATATATCTTCAAATACAAAATGGTCTTTTCTCTTAGGTAAGGAAACAACATTACTGTCTCTAAATTATTGTTGGTACTAGAAGCAGAAACATCAAAGAATCATATACATTATTCGAATAGCTGACTGCAGACTGAGTGATGTAAGACATTTGGAAGGCTGCAATTTTCCCAGTAATATGTATCTTCAGTAAGTGAAGATCAAATTGAGTTAACAACAAGCAGTAATTGAAAAGAAGGAACGGACATGTTCCATCGTTTGATTTAAATAGTAGCTTGTGGATAGATTTTTTTTTTCTGATTTCCCTATCACTACTGATAGATTTCTAATGAGTGATATATTTATCAACAGTCTAAGCCATTTGGCCAAATAGACACAATTAGACCAGCCATAGCCCTTCATGGAACATTAGATGTAAGTGCCATAAATAACTGGAGAAAGCAGGATGTATATTTGAGTTATGCACACATGCTATTTTCCAACTCAGCTGTAAAAATGAAAAACAAAGACCAAAATTATTAGCAGAAACCATCAGAAATTTGCTTTTCTTTCCTTTTCCTCATGCAAATGAAAACACAAAATATGTTTTTAGTTCAGCATAAAACACTGATTTTCCAAAAAAAATACAATGTATGTCTGAGGAATTTGCAAGATAAATGAACAGATTTCTGTGGTGTATCTGTATTCTGCTGTGGAAGGATCATTACAATAACGCAGACTCTGTGCTCTTCTCTACCAGAAATTATTGTAATGTATTTTCTTATACAGAAAGCTGTGTCTGTGAAAGCTTAAAGCAATATGTTCCTTCTTGTTGATATTGTTTCATTTTATATAACCAATTAAAAATTTACTTGCAAAAGAGTCAGCATCCATATGTCCTGCCTACCAGCCAAAAGTCATAACCACAGTAAGAAATCATTGTTTCTCTCAGTGTTTGTTAAATATTTTATAACTGAAGTATTTCTAGCACAGAGACAAAAAGATCTTTTTGACTCCCCTGTGTCTAGTTGTACAGGGAAGAGAAGACCCTAATTTAAATCTTTAAAACTGCCTTAAAAGATATTTGAACCTCCTTTCATAAAGGAATATCACAAGATTTAGAACATGCCCTGGAATCTAAAACAAATTTCCCTCTATACCTCCACTGAAGTGATTTCATTTTGAATAAAATATTTTAAGTGTCGTTGACAAAAATGTCAACAGAATGATTCACTAGACTAGAGGTTCAGTCATCCACCTTCTATGACAAAGAACAGTTTACTCCATTGTGTATCTTGGTTTTTATATGAAGTGAACAGTATAAAAAAGGCATATTGCTTTTTTAACCTTAACCTTTAACCTTTTGACCTTTTGCAGCAATTACAGCTTTTTTCAATCAAGCTCTTGGAGGTGAAAACTAGAAGAGAAAAGAAATGAACAAAAATCTTCTAGATATAGGGAAGTATTCTAATATTTGAGTTACAGAATAAAAGATCATCATCATTTTTGCTATTTTAGAAGAAAAGATCAGTAGGGTCAAAAGATGTGGCAGATAGATTTCTGCATCTTTTACATCCATTTTCTCTGACTATGGAACAACTTTTTTCTGTTCCTGCTTTAGCTTTTGATCTCATAAAATAGATAGTATTTATTGATAATTATAAAATAAACTAAACAAAATTGTATCCTTCCTTAACTGCTGTGATAACGAATCAGCATTTCATGTGTCAGCATTTCCCAAACTGTCCTCTCTTCCTCCCTTCTGCTCTCTCATGGTAATGGTACCTCAGGCATGAGAAATTACTCCAAGGAAAAAATGCCATGAAAATAATTACATAATAATTCCTATAGGTGCATTGTATTGAAGCCACAAAAAGGAAGTACAGCCTCATCCATCTGCTATACTCTCATATTATGGATAGACATCCCTGACCACTACATCTTCTACTGCAGTTGATCCAGGATTCTCAAAAAGAGCTGGCAGATACTTCAAGCAGTCATAATCCTGACAGGGACTTTGAGGCAAGCAGTTTTGGTGCACGTGAACAGCCACAGTGGTACAAATCACTGATCCTCCTAACACAGTTTTCAGCCTTTGGCAGGGGCCATAAGCAGAGGGGAAAGATAAGAGCAAGACATGCATGCATGATATGTCCCTCCTAGCTTTCTCCCATACTCCAGCTATTTTCAGCCATGGGCATTTCTTGGGCCAGAAGAATTTTGTTGCTGTGAGACTCCGGTGTATCTCCTGGCCTTTGGTGTTGCCTGCCTTCCAACCTGTAAGCATCTTGCACCCACAACCTCCTTGGGCAAGGAGGTCTGCGGGCCTCACGCCTAGGGTATGAAGATCTGTCTTTCATCTGGTCTGGACTCAGCTTCCGCCAGCTTCGTTTGATGGCCCTTCTCATGTATCAGAAAAGACAGTGATTCCTGGACACTTTCTAATCTGCTCATGATTTTGCAGACCTATATGCTAGCCCCTTGAGGTTCACAAGTTCATTCCCTGTAAGAAATCCCTTCCATACCTTATACAGACTTGTTGCCCTTTCCTCTCTCAACACTAGTGTGCAGGCACCAGAATGGCATGCTCTGTTTGGGTGTACACAGTAGTGCAATATTTTCTCTTCTGCTTTCAGGTTCCTATTTAATAGCTCCTAACTAATTAACAGTTAATTAACAAAAAATAATCCTTATTGATGGACACCAAGCACTAAACCAATGCTTTCACAGAACTGTCTATCATAAATGAAGATTTCATTCAGTGGTAATGATCAGTCAGAGCCCGTCATTTTGTATGTGAAGCTAGGGTTTATTTCACCATCTAAATTATTTACATTTATCTATTTTAAATTTCATCTGTTGTTTTATTTCTCAGTGACTCGATCCTGTTTGCAGCTCTTATTGGGCTGACCTTCATCTTACTTTTTAAAGTTTGTATGAATATCTCTGTAGTATATCATACCTATTTTCACTCCCTTTCCCAGGTCATTTATAAGCATGTTTAAAAAATACAAATCTCAGCATGAACCCCTGCAGAATTCCAATTATTACCTCCTATTTTGCAAGAATTCAGTCATTGTTTAGATTACTTTTAAATTCTCCTATTTATCACATTGAATAAGAAAAAGGTGTATATATATATGTGATTGTCTTTATTTGCAGAAGCTTTTCTGGGTATCAAGCTATGCATAACAAAGAATAAAAGAGTGAGTATTCATTTCATGTAAATCATGCAACAAAAATAAACAACTTGTGATTTATCAAGCTTACAAAAATTCATGTTATTATGGTCTTACAATAAAACCAATCTTACTCTGAAGCAATTAGAAGAAATCCTTATGAAGAACATTTAGCTGTATTAGTCAAACTTGAAATGAATCAGCTATATTTCATATTGAATGTTATTCTCTTCCTTTTTTTCCATTATGAAGAATGGCATTAATTTTCCAGCTAATTAGAATGCATCATAATTCTGAAGTCTAGCATCAAATTTTACATTCTCTCTACGAATTTTAATTAAACAAGCAACTCACAGCAGATTATAATTTTGTGCAAAAAAACATTAAAATGGATTGTAATACATTCTCACAGAATATAGTTAGCAAAGAACTCTGAAAGCCTTAAGTCATGATGAATCAACAAAAACATTGAATATTTTCATCTTAGAAGTATTCTGTTAATGGAGGAAATATACTAAAAAAAATCAGTCATTTACAGAGAAAATACTAACCTTCGTGAATAGACTTAATGAGATCTATTCCTAATACAATTCAGGATTTATAGCATATGCTTAAAGTATACAAATCTTTTGCAAATATAAGGATTTTTTCAGGAGGAATGTTACATTACTACCACTGAAATACCAATGCCTTGATCTACATTCTCTCCCACCATCTGGGAGGAATAGAAATTAAATTCTTAACACAGCCTACTGTTAGAAAATTTTATTTTCAAATAAATACAAGTTATTCCTTACCTCAACGTAAGAATCTTATTTAGTTGCCTAAATTAAAAGCTTAGACATCCTACTCTCCCAGTAGTCAATGAGGGGGAAAAAAAAAAAAAAAAGAGAGAGAAAGAGAGAAGGATACCTCCAGTGTGATTTAGAGATGTGAAGTTGGTTGCCTGAAATAGAGAATATAAATTCTGTTGTAGCTTCATTCTTCTTTTCTTTCACTAGAAAAGTGTAACCAAGACCTACCTTAAAATTTCAGGCAGGATTTTCCCAAGTTATATGAGGATCTGTTTTGCCCCAGCAATATCCTACCAACAGCAGTATATGAAAGGATATGAAATGGAAAGTAATGACATTGGGCTTTTCAGAAAATCTGGGCTTACTTGTGTTTTTAAATGCTCAAAGATAAAGATGGATGCTGTCAATTAAAATACAATATAAAGAATACAGACAACACTGCAAACAATCTGTTCCAGATTTTTTTGCTAACACTATTGTCCTCCCTAGTCACAATTTGTGACCTTCATAAGGACCAGTATTGTAGCGGACAGTGAGGTACTAAACCACATTTCTATGTGTAAAATTTGGTAGGAACATGTTGTGTTTGCAACCATAAATGACGCAATCTGTCCAAATTCTGTAGCTCTTGAAATGACAGGCTAGAAAAGACACGGCAAGACAGAAACCAAATGCCTGTGTGTCTCATCCACAGAGAACTGACTTGATGACACTGAGATTAAAAAAGTTAGACATTGGGCTCAAAGTTTAGTAGATAAAGGTTTCAAAATGTGATTTTTTCACATTTACATTCTACTGAAGACTTTTATATTGCTCCTTTACACAAAAAAGGATGAGTTAAGGGCAATGAGTTCAGCGATTTTATTTTAATCCACATCTTTCATTTTACCCAAAGGGATATTTAAACTTTGTTTTAAAATATGTATTAAATCAGCCCTGCTGCTGCTTGAATAAGTGTTTGCCAGAATATGTATTAAATCACCCCCCCAAGCACTGGTTGAGTAAGTGTTTGCCAGAATATGTATAAATCTCAAGGAATTAGACCTGGAGTAAGTCAGGCATAATACTTGCTCTTGTCTGAACTATTCAGGCAAGATCTAAACCTAGATGCCACCACAACTGTAGTGGGCTATTACCACACATAATGCTTTTGTTTTTTGAAGTATATGTTCCTGTATATACACCATACGTACGGGTGCCATCTTAAATACACGCACAGAGATATAATACAAGGCAAATTACAGCATCAGATTTTTTTTTTCTTGTAGACTGGCATAAGTCTAAATAGATTTTTTTTCCTCTCTTAGGGTTTATTACGCTCACATTCACAAGCATTCTGGAAAGACTCTCTTTGATTATGGAACCAAAATTACTGAGTCTTGCCTATTGCAGTTTTTTTTTTTTTTTTTTCTATTATATATTTGGACTTTCAGTGATGTGGGAGCAATTTTCTTAGTTTTCCTGAAATCAATTCTAGTGAATTGCAGCCCTACTTTACTTACATGACTTACTCTGAAATGACTATTTTTGTATAATATCACAATTTCCTGTGCCACCAGACAATGGTCTGTCACCATATAGTACAATGTATATTTATAGCACTATATGAATGATTAACACCAGCTGTTAAAGAGAAGGTTAAGAAATCCACTGAACAGAATAGATTGTTTGTCATTCATTATACAGATTGCCAAAAATAGCTTTAAATTCCAATTATGGACTTATTAATGACAATCACAAATTTCTGTGTATTTTAGTGATTTACAACAGATCCCTCAGTGTCTTCAGTAGGTCCACATTCAATTTTACAATATATAATTTTTACTATCATGGATAAAGTTGTTTTTTCTCACTCGCAGGGAGAAGGGCCTCACTCCAAGACCCTGTGGTGTCTTATCAGTCCCTTCATCTCTAAGCATTGTTTAGACACCTAGAGAGATAAATAGCCTTTACGTAATGGCTCAGTTTTGTACAGGGATATAGATTAGAAGGGACTCTGGAGGTTATCTGGTCCTACCTGATGGTCAATGCAGAACATGCTTAGACTAAATTGTTCAGGACCTTGTCCAGCTTTGTTTTGAAGCTTCCACCTAAAGCATGTATCTAAAGCAATTTCTTTCCAATACATACATCTAACTTAAATGATACAATTGTAGCCATGAGATTCAGTCTTGGCCCATTTTTTATCTCTGCTAAAATTCCTAATTTCTTCATAGTTTGAAACTGGCAACAGACTTTGGTTAACTCCACAACTTCAACAGGATTTCATGACAGAAGAGAAATTAGATTATTTCTCACAGTGCCATGGTCCTCCGGCTTTCCTGTTTTCATGTGCTATATTTAATGTAGCTTTCTGAGAAAGGAAATGATGTAACCACAGTACTGCAAGACGAATAGGTATTGTTTTTCCATATCTATTGCTTCAAGATTAAATGGAGAATCCTTTAGAATGGACATAATTTCTCTACACAAAACAGCCATCGCATAGCATCGCATGTAGAGTCATGCTCTACGGTTCACAGAGCCATTTCTCCAGAAAAAAATCTCAGCCTTTTAGCTGGTGTTAGAGTTGTGACTTCAGTCTGCCCTCTTTGTTCAGCAACAGTCACAGCTCTTCTTTTCTTTTCCCTGAAATCAGACTCCACATTCAAGTACATAAGAGATGACAGAACAAAGACTTGAAAGAGGGGAGGAAGGGAGCATTAAAACAGGCTGGCTGCATTCTGAGACTTTGTCAGGTGGAATGTGATGCTCATGGTAGGAGGTTCTTCCCCCTCTGTTGGGGTCTGATTTCTTTTTTTTTCTTTTTTTTTTTTTTTAATTGACACTTTTCCTTAAAGCTGCCTGTCTGCATTTTGGGCAGCTTCTGAGTTTTGACCCTTCTACAGCTATCCATATGGATACAAGAATCCATGTCTGGAAGTTAATAATTCACCTAGCTCATTTTAGATTCATCACATATGTATAGCTGAAATTATTTTTTTTTCCTCATATAAATTGCTTTATGCCTGCCAGTTCTAGATTTCACGGGTCTTTATTACCCAGCTATTTTGTATCAAATTGCTCTGTGATGCTTGCAAATTTTATATCATTGCATAGTTTACAGATCATTCATGAATGAACAGGAGCTCCTTGTCATTTTTGCATGCATTCCTCTAGTCCACCTCTCTGTTTTCCTCTTAATCAACCATGAACCAATTCAAAAATAATTCCCCAGCATTTTTAATCCCCTTTAATGAGGCAATTTTTCAGAGACATTTGAAAATTTAAGTATTCCATATTCACTGATCAATATTATCATTTACTTCTTCAAGAATACTAATAGATTTGTGGGACATGGCTTCCCTCCACAAAAAAAAAAGAGAAAAAAAAAAAAGAAAAAAAAAGCTATATTGATCTTTCCCTTATATCACTTTTATTCATTTGTCCACTGATACTATTCCTTATTATAACATTGTTGCCTTGCAGTAAAATTAGATTTGTTCATCTGCACTTCCTAGGATCATTGCTAGAGCCATTTCTAAAAACTGGTGTCATATTTGTCAGCTTCCGTTCCTTTGGCATCGAGGCTGATTTGAACAGTAAGTTACAAAACACAGTTAATATTTCAACAGTGTCATAGCTGAGTTTCTCTGCTAAACCTGGATGAATATCATGTACCTCTGGTGATTTCTTGTTGTTCATCATATTAATTTGTCCTAAAGCCTCTTTTGACAGTTCAGCTTGAGTGTGTTCCTTAACTCATTCACTTTAAAAAATGTCTTGGTCTGGAATTTTCCCTGGCTGTGGTAAATCACACTGCCAAAAATAAAATTTCTATGTTCTGAAATGACCTTATGTTCTTGCCATATTCCTGCTATACCTTGAACCTTTACATATTTGTTTTTACAAAAGAGAAAAAAAAAAAAACACTAAATCAAGACACACAAAAAAAAGCAGTAAATTTCCACTTATAAAATATTTCACAGGGAAAAATGGCCATCAAAATGAGAGACCAGGATAGCACTGTGTTTGAGATTAATATCCCCAATTTAGGAGTCTTTAGCTATGTTTTCTTATTTATATTCTTATTTTAAAAATGGAAGGGAGGGAGAGAGGAAGGGAGGGAGGAAGGGAGAGAGGAAGGGAGGGAGGAAGGAAAAGGAAGGAAGGAAGAAAGGAAGGAAGGGAGGGAGGGAGGGAGGCAGGCAGGCAGGGAGGGAGGGAAGGAGGGAGGAAGGAAGGAACGAAGGAAGGAAGGAAGGAAGGAAGGAAGGGAAAGGAATGGATTTTATGTCTCATTACACTGTTTAAACATGTGCTTCCAGTGCCGCTAGGTTGGTCCTCCAGAACAGGCAGATAGATGGAGAAGAGGAGAGGTACTCCAGGCATGTTCAAATTACAAGAGGTGCCACTGTTTAGACAACTGAATCATGCTTTCAATGGCTGATCAGGTGTTTTGATCTTTGGTCTGTACTGCCTTTAAAAGGATAATTAGACAAATACTTTTATTCAGCCATGTGATGTTATTCACAAATTCGATCTTGTTCTTGTTTTCAAGTCCCCTTTCTGATTGAAGGAACTGAGCCTGTGTTTGCCTCTAAAGTGTTTTAGCTATTGCAGTAGAATATTCAGAAGACTTTTAAAATCATTCTTCCTAGTGCACCTATGCTTATGAAATGTTTTAACTTTCAGTGAGACAAAAAAGAAATAATGACTCTCTAATTGCTATATATGAGGCATGAATATGGAAGTATTATATAGAAAACTGAATAAGATGAACTTAAGGTGTGCGTGGTGTACAGCATGTTGTAAAGAATAAGTGTGGTGCAAGAGCATTCAGTTTCATTGGAAGGACACATTTCCTCTTCATGCTTCAGCTATGTATTTTCCCAGTCTTTTGGTCTTTCTGGGAAATACATGACTGAGTTTGTCATGAAGCACTTAAGATATCAGAGATTCCCCTAGGCATTGTGATATTAAAATGATATAAAGTGTGGCACTTTTTAAAGCCAAGAACTATCATAGTGACTTTTAGCCTGTGGATTAGCTTCCTTTTTAATGATACATTGCATATCTTTGCCAGTAACTTCTCTATTTCACACTTAATTTCCTTCACAACCCTCAGATGAATATTATCTGGTTTTAGTGATTTACTACACTTAAGTTTTTAAAGTTGCTCTATAACTTCCTCCTTTGAGGCTTTCATTTTGTTAAGGCCATAGTATAATTTCCCATGAAAAGTGCCCTTGGAAGGGTGATTTCCCTACAGTCCTTGGTAGTAAAGACAGATGCAAAAAATTAATTTAACTCCTCTTCTATTTTTACCATCCCCTCTAATTGCTCCCCTCATTCCTTAGTCCAATATACCTAATGTCAGATGTGCAATCTTCTGTCTTTTTATGTGTTGCATAAAGTTTTATTATTTATATTGCTCTACTTATCAATGCACTCTGATGTGCATGCTATGAAAAAGCTGCAGAGCAACCTTGGCATTATTCAGCATAATACCTGTTGTTCCTTCTTCTCAGTGACCTTGCATTTGGAGTAGTCATTTACATCCTTCTGAGTAGAGTAAAAACCCTACAAAGTAAAATTGTAGCGCTTTATAACTTCTATGACATGAATTTAAATAACTCCAGAAGAAGGCTGGGGAAAAAGACTTCTATTGTTTATTTAAAAAAAAATGAATATAAATGTACATAAGCTTGACTGCTGAGTATCCTTGACTGAATAGGAGAAATATACTTCAGCAATGTGAAAAACACACAAAAAAAAATCAGCTTTTTAAGGTGATCACTGTTCCTCTAAGTGCCTTTAGTGGGGCAATGGTGAAACCTTATTACTTACTGACTGCTTGCTTATTAAAGAGTCCTGCAAGGTCAAGGAAAGAGTGGAGGGTGATCAAAGAGGAATGATGAAGTAATTAATTTTCATTTTTCTCATTCCACAGACAACTTTTTGTTCCTGTTGTCTCCCTTCACTGGCAAAGAAGCTACAGAGAGGCTACAGAGATGGAGGACAGTGTAGCAGAAGGCCGCAGGCTGGTGCTGCTGTGGCCATGCCGGGCTCGGGGCTGACCGTGCCTGAGTTGGGCTGCGCTAGTTGGAGCCTGAGCTGGGGCCTGGGGCTCCTGCCTGCCCTGACCCAGCCCCAGCCCCAGCTCCAGCTCCAGCCCCAGCCCCAGCTCCAACCCCAGCTCCAGCCTCAAGCTGCAACTCCAGGCCAGGCCTGTTCAAACACCTGCCTCGACTTCTCTGCCCCGGTTCTTCTTGAGAAAAGCATAGGCCGGTTCTCTGCTGTGTTTCCTTTTGCCATAACAATACTTTGAATGTAACAAGATGCAGATTCCAGTTTAGAAAATGGTTTTTTGAAAGCAGATATAATTTCAGTCCCTAAAATCATGAGTGGTGTATGGGATTGAAAATAATGGAACAATTTTTATGATTACCATTAACACAGAGAGTAATACCGCCTCAAAAAAAAAAAAAAAAAAAAAAACTTTTTTTTTCATTTTTTTTCAAACTGGGACTTTTTTCAGATTTTTTAGGCAACAAATAGAAACATTTTTTTCAGAAATATACAATTACAATGTGAAAAACACTTTTCCTTGGTGGCAACAGGGAACAAATATACAAGAAATAGTCAGGTTCAGTGATTATTCACTGATATTTGCATTCAACTTCTGCCCCCAGATAGCCTGGTGGTTACTCAGTCTTAAATAAAACAAGAATATATTATCTTTTACCCAAATTGGATATTTGGAAATTATGTTCTAAGTACATGAGAGCATGTGGCACTTATCCTGTTTATTATATATGTGACATTTTAGTAAAATAAAGGAAATACAGATCACTGCTAACATAGAGAAGGAGAAGTCCAGTCAGACTGTTATGGAATACATGACATATTCTGGTGTCTTATTAACATATCCGGCAATGTTTAATAGTCACAAATAATTGCATCTGGGGAAAAAAAGAGGGCAGATATTGTCCCCCACTCTATCATATATCACACATTCCAATTCTCTATCCATTTTATCTTCCAAATTAATGCAGAATTGTATTCCTAACTGTTTGAAGCTTATCTTTCAAAATGAAAATATGCACTGCAGATTGCTCACTGTCCTACTTAATATAATCGAGTTTCATGTTGACATATACATTGTATCTGGGTTTTACATTTGACTCCTTTTGTATGTATCATGTCAGAGCATTCTGTTTATACATGTAGATTAAATACTGTCATCATATATATGCTGTATACCCCCTGAGTGGAATTCATCTGACCTATATAATGTAGACCTCTAAGACAAGTCAGATGAACCCTCCCTTAGATGAAGGATTTTTTCTATAAGGGGTGCTTAGCAATACTTTTCTGTGTAGACATCTACATTATAGGCATCAAAGTTATGATGTAATGATCATATGAGTCTCAAGATATGGATCCCATAATACCTCCTGGGGGATGTGAAACAAACATACAGTTGCTACAGAGATGGACTCATATATCATTTCAGATCCCACAAAATCAGAAGTGATTTTGACTCTTCCCATAGTGGACACTGTTAGCTTCTGCCAACTTTTCTTTGTTTCTAGTTTTCACTGTTGTTGTTTTTGTTCCTTTTTATTTACAGGATTGCACCAATTTACCCTTTATCTGAACCTGTCTATGATCCTATTATATAGATTTACAGGTAACATTACATTTTGTGAGTTTATTTATTTAGCTTTAGCAAAAATGTCCAGATATTACTATTTCAATGCAAAAATTCTGGACCTAGTGCCTGAACTCAATTTTGCTGCCACAAATCCTTTCCTTCTTTCTTTATTTTTTATTTTTAACATGTTTGATATGTTCATGTATTTACCAAGATTATGCACAGAAGAATGACAGCAGACAGCTTTTCGCACAAATTGTAGTTCCTAATGAGCATCCTCGGTTGGTAAATTTTGCTATTGAAATTTGAAAGCAATTTGTCTATTTAGACTGGAAAATGATGTTAGAACAGTACCAGTGCAAGATTAGTGGAAGATAACTAATATTGTAATGCCACTCAGAATTCTTTATACCAAATTCAGACACGCAATATGTAGGCAAAAGCAAATATTAAAAAAAAAAAATTCTGATGTGTGAAATTGCAAGATAATTTTCTGTTTAGATCTGTTATTATTAATTGTTTTAGATAAGTACTCATTTAGAATCTACAACAAAATAAAACTTTTTTTTTAACTTTCCAATTATATTCTTTCACATGAGAGCATTCTTGGTCAGAATTATTAAAACTGCCAAAATGAAATCTGAAGAGCCTTGTTTTTCAACGGATAATTTTAGCCATGCCACCTGTTCTATATAATTTTGAAATGATATACTCTCAGTGCTGCTGTTGTATAAAATTCTTGGTGTAATAACATAAGAACCCGCTACAAAGGAGTCTGGGCATTCAAAGCTGAAAATCTGTCTTCCAAAATGCTCCTTTTTCCTTGAATTTTCTGTGTACTTTGTAATTCTGTGTTTAACAATCCCATAGTGTACATTTATCTCAGCAGTTCTCTAAATACATTTTTTCAAATACTTATTTTGTACACACACACAAACACATGATGTTCTATTGATTTATCTCTTGTTTTTAGTACATATTAACTTTTACTTGCCATTTTCTCTAAGTTTTCCTGGGTATTATATATTTTATCTTTTATAGCCTTACATATATTCTGTGTAATGTATTTTTCAAAAGTTCCAAACAATATGTCTGAGATAAGAGAACTGGAAGTTATATTATAACTCTGTAGCATTGGGCTGAAAGTTTGTTTCTTAATAACAACTTCAAAATGCACACATAAAAAAAAATTAAAAAAAGCACCAATGAAAAAGAAAGAAAGCACAGACTATGTTAGGGGTTGTACAGACCACAGGAAAGTAGAAGGCTTGGTTTTCTATTACCTCCATTTTGTAAAGTCATTTCCATAACCTCCAAGTAAATGTAAAACACTGCCAAAATCAATATAGCAGCATTTTTTCATTCATTTTTCACACTTTGAGCTGTTCAAACATGCAGAGAATCAGGCCAAGAGTTCATAGCCTGTAAAGCTTGTAGTTTAATGCTGCAGTTCTGCATAGGATTAAATATCCATGAAGATCTTTATTTCCTTCCATGGCATGATTTCTGGGTGCCAGCATTTATTTTTACACTTGAGTTACCAGGTTGTTTAAAAAGAAAGTTTTGTGCCACGTGGAGATAAACTAAGCAGGTCACTGTTACAGTCCTCTCTCCCAGCCAAGTAAACACTATAGGAAAGATCCTTAGTTGGCAGGGGTCTATACTTAAAAGAGACCTGCCTCATAGTGTTACCTGTTGTCACACTGTGAAATGTAATTCAGAGATATTTGGGGAATATAAGCTTTGTCCCTGGGAGAAGGGGCTGAGGAGGTTTGATCTCTCTTCATTTGTAGGTCAAAAGATTGCACCTATCTGTTAAATTTGCCTCATTGCTTTTTGCTGCTGCTTCACTATCCTTTGCAAATTAAGAGATCATAGTTGAAAGTATTAGGGAAACTGGAGCTTTTGGGAAGGAATTTTTAGACTTATTTACACCTCACTTAAAATATACAAATTTAAATGTTTCCTATTTACTTTTTTTATATCTTTCTTTCATTTTTCAGGTGTTACACAGTGCAGTAGATGTTTTGCATAATCATGCTACAAAGAGTAGATACATGAAAAAATAAAACAACACAACTTAGCTTTTGCACATTTTTCCCCAGCAGGTATTCTAATTGCTTTCATGAGGCACTAATTAAAAATGAGGCTTTTTTCAGCATCAGATATGTGTTCTTTGTTTATACTCTTAACAGAGAAATTGATAGCTATGCTCTTATAAACCCCCCTTTCAGCTGACATTTAAAGTAGAAGCAATTTCCATTTATGTCAATTACCACTGCCACCCATGTGGGAATAAATGAGAGATACTGTTATTATTAGGCAGAAAGAGTACATTGCTGCTAACGCTTGTAAGCTGCAATGCATCAGGCTATTAGCCTCTTCTTGGTGAATGCAGAAAGCAATTTCTTATCTGCATTGAGTATAACAACTTAGGAAAGAAGGCAGTAGAAAGAGAAACGGCTTTGGATTTCAGCTACAAAAAAACAGCTGGGTCCAGCACTTTTTGGCATACCAGTGAAGCTGTCACTAAGATGTTTGTGATGTTTGCAAATACATCTCATTTTCAGATTGTATTCAGTATTAATGAATTACACCGAGTATCTGTTTAATCTGGATGTCATATTGAGAATGATACCATAGAATAACCTAAAACACAGATGGCACAATACCCTAGAATATTAAAGAGATAAAGAGGGTTTATCTAATCAGACAGTCACAACAGAGTTATAATTATTTTAAACTTTATCCTTTTGTAGATGAGGAAAAGAGCAATGGAGCTATGGATTGACTTAAAAGTAAGACTTTCTGTTTTCTGTACAAAAGTCCAATAATTTTCAGATCTTTTTGCTCATCATCTCATGCTGACACACCAAATACATTAATGACAAGGAAGTAACTAGTACTCACTTTCACCACACTGACATGATACCTATTTCATAAAATGCAGTTACCACCGGCAGGCTCTATGCTGATCATGTGATTGATGGGGATGCTGATCTGAGCCCAAGAAGAACACAGGAAGGAAAAGTAACACATGTTCTGGCTTTGCCATGAGGGCTAATCAAAGCCAAGTGAGGTATGTTTTGTACCAAAAGCCTTTCGGGGGCTCTCTAACAACCAGGATGCATCACAAAGTTCTTATGGCTTCTTCTCAACTGCTTCTAGTGATGGGTGTATGAACTGGGATAGCTGCATTGCCAGGATCACTCCATGCAGCCACACACAAGTCTTGTTTTTATTTATATTACCTCATGTAGGCCCAGTCCCACTGGCAATAAAACTAGGAAAGAAAGCATCATGAAAGCTTCCCTAAGAACATACTGAGAACATGGCAGATGTTCCTAATGTTAGCCAGGCTAACTACTTTTCCTATCTATCTATAACTAGAGCAGGCAAAAATGATGAACTACAGCACACAGATTGTCAGTATATTGTCCAATAATTATTGGATTCATTCAACTAATAAAAGATGCAGCTTATCATGGTTATTTTATGCTTGGGTAATGGGTAGACCACTATATCAATAGACAGATAAAGCATCACTGAATGATGGAAAGTTTGGCAGGAAGCAAGACTTGCAGAAAATGAAACTAGAGCTTATGAGAGATGAGGATGTCCATCAGTGGTGTTCTGTCTAGGAAATATGTTGCCCTCACACGCAGATCCTACTTAATTCAGTCCGCAGTCATTTTTCAGTTAGGCATTTTCTGTTTGACTGAGGACTAAGTAATACAGAGTCAGGCATGAAAAACGGGATGTCTTTATCTCACAGTCCCAAAGCTGCAGCCAGCTGCAGTAGATGTTTTTAGAAAATTATTTATCAAAAGTTATAATCTAGTAGCTAAGAGCTGCATAAATAATGGCAATTTGAGACCATTTAATTCTTGCATATAGATAGGACACCCTGGACATCTCAAGTGGAAATCACAGCCTGCGAGAACTGGGGCAAGGCAAGTATGAGAACAGAAGCTGCTGCTACCAATTCTCCATTTCCTGCTATTTTTGTTGTCTGGTTAGCTAGATTAAATTAAAGCTTAACTGTATTTAAATAAATCTAATGAAACCAAATGAGTGTCAATGCTCACTGCAGACTTGCCAAGAATAGCTAAAAAGATAATTGAAAGAAACTTTTGGATGCTTATGGGAAGTAGTTCATATGGCACCATAGGCTGCTGGGCACTGCATCTCCAGAAGCAATGGCAGAGCCACAGGCTGTGCCAGAGAAAGGAAGCAAGGATGGTCTGGGGCACATATGTGTTCCCAGCTGTTGCAAAGATGCTGACTGATTCTGATTTTTTTTTCTTGGTAGAAGGCAGGCAAATTAACATAATTATAGAAATCAGATATAAGTTTCTACTCTGCATTTCACATTTTTTAACATATTATAGCACTATTTATATCTAAGTAAATAAGATCTTTGCTGTTACTCGCAGGAGGCCACAGACCGGGCGCTGCCGTGGCCGTGCTGGGGCTCAGGGCTGTTCTGGCTGGTTCAAGCACCTGCACAGGGGCCTGGGAGCTGCTGCCTGCCCTGCTCCAGCCCTGGCTCTGGCTCCAGCCCCTCTAAGGAGACGGGAGATTTCCCCCCACCTCTGGTGAGGGGTGAGTGAACATGGATATAACCTAAGGAGAAAAAAAAAAAACCTCTCCAAGGACCATTGCGCTGCCCCTGGTGACCTCCTCAGGACCAAATTCATCCTGAGGGACACAGGAGCTGTGGACCTCTGCAGAGAGCAGGGCTTTGGGAGGGCAAGTGAAGTTCCTGAGGAGGGCTATGGTCAGCAGGGCCATATGCTTCATGGCCCTAGCCATATGCTGCATATGTAGCCATATGCTACAGCAAGGGCTATGCTTCAGCAGCAGCATCTCTGCAGTTGGACCGGCATTACCTGCATATTGTACTGGGTATATTAAAATATCTATTGGAATATCTATAAATCCTTACCCCCATGTGTATGCTGGCTATGCTTTTGCCCATAACAAGATCTAGAAAGTAATGCAGCCAATAAAATGAAAGGAAGGAAAATAAAAACTAACAGCTAATAAGAAATGCATTTTTTTTAGTCATAATTAGGTTGTAAATGGGTGTCCTCCTAGCTATTGTGAACTAACATTTAGAATGAAATACAAACTGGGTGGAAGAAATACTAAAATTCTTCATATTAGAAGCATCCCCAGCTGTAGTGTGTTATCATGAGGTTTAACTTGGAGTATAAATTATCCCACATCCAGCTATATAATATTGATTTATGGTCAGATCAGATATGCAATCCAATATGAATGTTTTTCTATAAAACAATAATTTTATTCTTTCTGCCCCGGAATTCTCCCAGCTTTTTCACTTCCAGTACAAGAAGGAGCACTTGTATGCAGCCGGCATCCGCAGAGCCAGCCGCGGCCAGGGCACCTCGAGCAGCGGGGCATTACCTGCGGTAATGAGAGCTGACACAAACTACTGATTCTCGCTCATTTTTTACTCGCTGTTGAAAAGCTATTATGTAACTTCCTACATCAACAGTTCCCAGTGAATCATAACAGATATATTTAGCCACCGATGACAACAGCAGCCTCAGGGACAGTGGCTGCTTTGCTGCTTGCTCGGTAGCGTGTAGTTAGTGCAGGAAGTCCCTTGTGTGGTTCTGAACTTTGCAGGCAATAAAATAGTTGCGCAAGGGCCAAGAGAGGGTAAAATAAAGATACAGGACCCAGGTCAATCCCCGCATGTTATGTGGAAAGTAGGGCTGTCTCTAACCTTCTCACAAGAGAGGACCTGGGGACCTGGGGTCACTTCTTGCTGGATCTGCACAGAAAGTCACTGCCATGTAGTTTCTCCTGTAACTACTAGTGTTATGCACAGCACCTACTACTGCCAGACTTTATGAGCCTCACTGTGGTCATATTAACTGGCCTTGCATATTTGCAGGGGAATCTGAAGAAAGATGTTACCTACAAAAATGTATTTCCTCAATTCTTTGCCTTCTGCATACCCTCCATAGAGCAGATACATAAGTTACAGAGTGATACTATTTTATTAAATAATATTAAAATCCCAGATTTACAAAATTTTACAGAGAAAATTGCCAGACAACAATACAATTTTATTTTTAATCTCAAAAACCCTGCTCTTGAATGAATTTCTTTATTGCTCTTGAATTTCTTCCTGGACAACCAACTGCATTCATTCAAAACTTAAATTGTCAGTAAAGAAGTAGTTGCCAGCATCTGTAGACCAGTATAAAAATCATTTAAAGTGCTTATTATAAGTCACTTAATGAGATATGAAATAGGAATAGGCGTCACTGGCGCCTTCTCTCTCTCTCTCTCTCTCTCTCAAGGGAGTCCTCATTGAACTTATTTCCTCAGGTCTTCTGAATAGTGTTATAAGATGATCTTAAAAAGAAAATTTTTGGAGAATCAGTTTTTCAATTTAAACAATTGCAATTTGTTGCCACTAGAGGCACTATTGCAATAAATCATAATTAATAAAAACAGCGAACCACAAACTGAAAAAATACATACGTATAAAACAAACATATAGTTTTTCTATATCCATCTATCCAATAGTCTATAGCCCACTTTTTTTTTGCAAATATCTCTTTTATAAGATGATAAAATCAATCAATATGAAGCATGAGTAAATTTGGACACTTGTAATTTTAATAAAACATGAAACAGCAGCGCTGATATTTCTGGATGCTCCTTGGAAGCTGCAAAGCACACACTGTGCAAATACATCAGTCTCTAACCAGGCTCTTAGTCATCACATTAATGTCAAATGCATATGATAGTTCAGGCTGAAGTTTTTCAAGGAAGATGGTCAGGGCACTTATTCACTAAATTATACCAAATGTCCAGCAGTGCCATAGTCAATGCTGAGATGAAGGAGTGCTGGGCATGCTGTAGTCATAAATGAAGCAAGCAGCTGTTTAATGAAAGTTTGTTTTGCAGCACCTGTTTCTGAATCCTCAAAGTAAATGGTAAATTTGGACTAATGGTTTTGTTTATCAGACACTTTCCAGTTGTTTGTTACTGTACCAAAGATAAGGAACTTTTAAGGTACTGCTGGGACTGTATGGCATGATAATGCAGCTACAAAAGCATAAGTTTAAAAAAACTATGGAAAAATACATCTTATTTGGTCTGACAACTTTTTTGGTTTGGAATGCCTTCCATATGAAGCACCCTACTTGATTTTCCAAGTTAATATAGTTTGATGGAAAATATTAGTTGTTTGCAAATGACTAGAGCTATACCGATAAAAAAAATGGGTAAAAATAGATAAAGTAAACATAACAACAAAAAGTAATTACAGGCTTTTGCTTCCAGATATCTAAACCACTTGAAAACTTTCTCTAGTGGTTATATAATCACAGCTGATCCATTAAGAATCAGATGATTTTCCCCTCAGCTACCCCAACTTGCCTTGCAACCCAGAATAATTAGGCTGAAGTGAATTTTGCATGCAGGAAGGTGGTGGGAATTCATGGAAGTGGGAGCTGCAGATGGGTGCTGCCAGCCTGGCCATCCCTATAGCCCTGCATGCCAGCAAGGTTGTGCCAATACTCTTCTTCACTAAAGCACTTTTCTTCTGAATATGAGCTTGCTGGCTCCAGCAAGAATCACAGTCAGTAATATACACTGATATATACACCTGTTTTATCTTTCTTCTATTGCCCAGTAGAAAATAGATGTTGGATACATTCAGTTTTCATACATGTGAAGTATGGCTTTCAAGGTACTGAGAAAGTCTGTTAGATTATTAAAATCATTGATAAACAAACTATCCAGTGGTCACAAATAACTAAAATTCTCGTTCATGTATTTCTTAAAAAGAGGTGAATAAAAAATATTTTTCCATGTTTCCCTCATTTCCCTTTCCTTTATTGTCTCTTTTCTTTCACTATTGAAGATCAGGAGATGGATTTTTTTAAGGTAGGAAAAAGTAAAAATATCAATATTTATATTTTCAAAAATGTTGTGAGCTTTTCTTTGTGTTTTTCTGTTGCTTTACCCTTGAGACTAAAAAAAAATATATTTAAAACAAATCCTGTGAAAAGCAGATAGGGTTTTCCAGTCATCTCTGTTCAGAATCTTTCTTGTTTACGCTTTTAATACAAGAAGAGGTGCACAGTTGACATAAATATTTTCCTTGAAAAATTACATTTAAATAATATATGAAATCACAAAGGTTTATGCATTTGTTACCATCTGAATGACTACACTTAGGAAGAACAGTGCCAAGAACAGAAAGTATATCATACACTAAATGTGATTAAATATTTTTCCAAGATTGTGAAAAAAACTAATTAACAAAACTGAATTTACTCTTTTCTGTGTTATTATTATTTACATATAATTTGCATATAACACAGTATTATAATAAACTGCAGTATAGATCAGATATGAAATGCAGGTGAGCATATGTATAGATAAGCAAACTTTTTGTTAATACTCCTCTCAGGGTACCATTGCTGGTGCTGGGAAAAAAATTGCATTACTTACATGTAAAACTTTCAATGTACTTTTAAAAATGGGAAAAAGTATTTCTTGCAGGACCCTCTAAAAGTAATATATTTTTCTAATAGCCAGTTTCTGTACAGCAGCCTCTCTGAGGGAAAAACAAGCTTCACTAAGTGCTGGGAATGTTATTCTATATTATTCTGATTGATCAACCTTTTTTTCCTCTTTGATGAGTTCAAAAGTTTGATACTGTTGATTACTTAAAAGTCTGAAAGCCCCACAGAAATATTATCATCCTTTGCTGTTATATTAAATGTACAGAAACTGATGGCAGTGGAAATAATTGGGAAAAAAACTGAGACTCAGAAAGGATAAGTGACTTTCCTGAGGTCACAACCATGACTTTTTTTTTTTCTTTTCTTTTTTTTTTGTAACCTCTCACCTTGCAGAGCCATATTTAGTTCCTTCTCCAGCTGAATCCAATTAGTAGCTTGATGGCCAGTTCAGCCCACACAACAACCTTGTTCAGTCAGCTGCTTTTATCTTGCAGAGCTGCAGGTGCATTATGGTGTCTGTGGGGGAAGGGTGTAAGGCTAGGGGCCTGTGGCTTCTTGCAGTGCCCATAAATGAAGCGAGGGATGCTACTCTGCAGAAGGATGAAGCAGGTCTGGTGACTGGCATGTTGCTGCGCCTGATATTAGTATTTCTGTCCCCTGTGTGATCTTCCAAAAGAGTACCTGGATAATTTTTCTCTCCTGCTCAAACTGCTATAGCTATGAACATTAAAATAAAATGCTTTGTGTTGGCCTTAAAAATAAATGTTCTGTAGCAGTTGGCAGATCTTTGCTTTAAATATACCATCACATGACAGCTTATCAAAATACGGTACTTCAATCAGTTATGCATTAAATCCAACAATAAATTGGTAGTTTTAGAAATGCATTTACTCCACATCATTGGGCACACGATCCACTGCATTGCAGCTTTGCTGCATCTTTGAAACACCACCAAGGGATTAAAACTGGGCTGGTAAAAAGAAACTCGCTGTTAATAAGTTCCATAGTACTGCTTTGCTGCACTACCTGCCTAACTTCATTTTCGTGTTACATGCCTATCTCCAGTAGAGGGTTAAAAAAATCAATCACAATCTGCTTTCTTGTTGGCATTATGCAATACCAGAGGAACTTAATAACAAAGACAGAGGGCCTGTAAAAGTATCAATCTCTGGCCCAGAAGAACCCTTCTGCCTTGAAGACGAACTAACAGTTTAATGAGAAAGTTAAATGGCTCTGTATACATTCCTGTTAAAAAACAAACAAACAAACAAAAATCTTAGGTATTATGAACAGTCTTTAATGTCTAAAGCATGTTAACATTATATTTTTTAAGTAACCATGTTCACAGTTTGAAAGAAGAATTTTCAGCTTTGAGAACAAAAGAAAATACGATGTGCTCCAAGTGCAGTGGTTCCAGCCAAGGACACACTTATTGCTGGAACCTGCATAAGCCACCAGCTGAGGACAGCAGCTGAAAGGACCTGGTGCCTGGAGCCAATGCCAGCTGCACACTGGCCAGCAGGACCACAGCCGAAAGGGCAGTGTCTTGGATCTGCTTTTGCAAAACAAAATTGCATCGTAAGATTGATGTTTTCCAACGTTTTTCAGAGGACAGCCTAACAATAAGTTTGTGGGATTGCTGTTTCTTTCAAGTCATTTGTAATTGCTGCAAGTAGTTGTAAGTAGCAATTACGCTACTGACTGACTGATCATTAGTAATGTGTCACTTAAATGGTTTGCTTAATCAGTGATTTCATTTATCTTATTTTTTCTACACAAAAGTTGCTTTCAACAATGTGATGTAATGAATATTCAGACACTCCAGTGATTTAATTTTGTTGTGCAATACTGATGCATTATCACAACCATGATAAAGTATCATGAAAAGCAGTGAACAACTAATATCAAGGAAAGTTAACATTATTTTGTGATTGTATAAAATGCTTCAAAAAAATCTCCAATTTATTTGAAACCGCAGCAAGATGACTTTAGGATGAATCCAATACAGCAAAATGCCTTAACCTCCCCATATTAGAGAAGATATTAGTGCCTCTGCAATTAGATCATTGTCATGACTTTAGGCACAGAGAAATATCTCCTGAAATTCGGAAACAATTGTCTGCCTGCTGTCTAAGACCACTGCAAACCAGGTTAAATAAAGCATGTTATGAATGTTATAGTTTAGACTGAGAGGCCAATATAACAAACAAGACTGGGAGAAAAAGCTTCCCACAGCCATACCACAGGTGTCCAAGTGATTTTTCATTCTTTGAAAAAACCTTCCTGTTCATCCAAAGCAACACAACTTTTGAAACCCACTGAAGAATTATGTTCTCTGCTTCTCTGAGGAAAAATCCAACAGTGCTAGTAATTTCACTGTATTCCAACTGCAGCTTTGATTCCTTCCATAAATAAATTATTAGAACCATCATTTTATGGGAAACAATATTTTGTGCTATGTCTAGTTTCACCCTGAAGGAAGACATTTTCTTGTAAAACCGTTTTTTACACAGATGTTTCAAAATTAGATAGTATTTAAAAATTTACTATCCCAATTACAGAGAAAAATTCAATAGTTTTATTTTAGAATTAGATCATCACATAATGTAGGAACTATTCATGCTAAAAGCTAATAACATTTGCAATTAGGGGAAATTCAAAAATTAGAGCTGATGTTGCATTTATTAGACTTAAATATTAGAGAAATGACCTTGTACATGTATTCTGAAATAGGATAACTGTGAGACATATTTTAAAGTAATAGTACATAATCAATACTTGGAGTAGCATATCTAAACATTAAAACCTGACCAAATTAAATTAGCAGAATACATTATTTGAAAGTTGATCTTGCAACACTAAATTTTTTAGTATTTTACCTTTTACATATGAAATATAGTTCAACATTTACAATTTCTGTTAGACAGACATACAATGGCTTTCAAACTGGAATTATAAAAGACAATATTCTTTCTAGATAAGGATTTTTTGCCATTAAAATAAGTAGTTTTTATCATTCTTACTGAACAACAGTTTATACAAACAACTTAAAAGGTGACAGATTACTTTGATATATATAGCAATATATGAGGGAGAAATATATTTTTTCATTAAGTTTATATTGATGGATTTGACCTTTCAAGGAAAAGTCACAGGCATTAAAGAATCATTGCCGGTACTTGTCTTGCAACACCACATTGATTCTATAGCGCAAGCCTAGTATGAATGTCACTGTTAGAAAATATATGTCCTAACATTAATGTGTTCTATTGCTGTTGTCAATGAAAGCGCTTAGAAGAAATATAAAGATATCATTGCACATGTTTGTGAGTGTCTGCTTCTATTCGTTTAGTGATCTGAATCTCAGTGTATCTGCAGTACAGAAAGACTGTACATAGATACTATTTGGCATTGAAAGCAAAAGAGAAGCAATGCTATTTTTTTCTATCAGTGATCATATAGAACCTAAAAAACATCATATTTGCTTTAGTCATTCAGGCATGCTTTTTCTATCAGATACCTAAGGGTCAACAATCTGATCTAAAAGAAAAGCTCAGACAGAGCCAACCTAACAAGTTCTAGTCCTGAGGTCTTGCAATTTGACTATGTATTCAGGACTTATATCCTGTTAGGGTGCTACATGGTTATAATAGGAAGAAGTGAAATGCCAGTGCTTAATAAAGGAAAATTGAAAAATTTAGAAAAGATACGAGATTTGTAAAAATAGAGAATAATTTTGGGAAAATGCTGTATAATGACTGCAGTTTTGTCATTGTTAACTCTCTTTGTTCAAAAGAAATATTCAGCACTAGAGAGACTATGTTACTAAGAATACTTACTGAGAATATGCTCAATATCGACTGTAGCTGTAATTTTTTTATGATAGTCATTATATTGTAAATAAAAATAATATAAAAGTTTGCTGATTTTTTTGTGATTCCTATGCATACTACATTATCTAGACATGTCAGTGAACCATTTTTTAAGTTGTGAATAGATTCTGGTGTATTTCTGTTTGGCTAGTTTTTGTTTTTCCACTGGCTAAAACTGGAAAATTCTTCAGATGATTAATCAGGTTAATCTCCAAAGATTAAACTATATTCTACCCTAAATGTTTTGTCAAAGTCTTTGGTGAATTGTAATTTCAGTTAAACCAAAAAAAAAAAAGAAAAGAAAAAAAGAAAAAGAAATCTAAAACAAAAAAGATATAATTTAATTCTTAGCAATATGCATAGAAATATTTTGACAATGTCATAGAGTTTTAGTGGATCTTATTTTGAGTTTGTAAAAATTCTTTTTTTTTTTTTTAACAGCAATCTGACCCATTAAATGTCAGCGTGGACACTGGGTGCTGGACACAAAGAGTCTTTCAACAGATGCTCTCTAAAACTCCATTGCTATTGACTGCAGGCATCACTAGAAAGGCATTCTTTGCAGTCGGCCCAGCTTCTGTGCATGTCAAGCTAATACAGATCTGGCTGTATAAAAGGAAACCAACCATACATATTTCAGCCTTGCTCTGTTGGTGGTATATAGCTTGTGTGTAACAGTGCCTCCTTGATAAGTGAATTGCTAGCTGTAGAGTCTTCTCAACCTGTGAGAGTATTCAATTTATTGCACTGTGGATCGCTTTCACTGGAGAAATAGTCAAATATATTTAGCAGATGCACTCAGGTAGAAAAGTTCATCTCAAAGCTGGTAGGTTTAAAAGTTCCAGGCATGGCTGTATTTATAATACATTTGGTGCATACCCATAGCTTTCCTCGTTGTGATGGACCAAGAGGAAAATATGCTTACAATGTGTTCCCCCCCTTATTAATCCCCCCCCAAAAAAATTTCTTTAAGGTAAACAATATTATCCTTTAAACCTTTATTTATAATAGATTCCAGCTTCCACAAGATTACATCACATGCTGCTTATTCTTCCCTCACATCGCAGAATGCTTAAGGTGCAGAACTTCTAGATCAAAGATATTGCTCTTTCATATCTATCCTCTCACTGCCTGCTAAAACATGAAAGTTTTCACAAACTATAATGTTAAATCTATTGAAATATATATTTTTGGCTAGATTATGCCATTTTCTTTAAGTAGTTTGTCCTTGTAAAGTGTATCATTCTTATATACTAATCTCATTGCACATTAATGACCATTCTCTGACACTAATACCTGATCCTGCCACCCTTTTACCTGGATCAAAGTAGAATATGGCTGGGGAAAGGGCAATCTATTTTGCAGAACCACAGAATCACTGAGGTAAAAAGGGACCTCTGGAGATGGTCCCTCTGGAAAGAGACCTCTGTTGGTATAGTCCAACACCCCTTGTCATACAAGGGTCATCTAGAGCATGTTGCTTGGGATTGTGTCAAATTGAGCTTTGAACATCTCCAAGGATGGAGACTTCATAGACTCTCTGGGCAACCTCCTTTAATATTTGACCACCCCACCGGGGGGGGGGGAAAAAAAAAAAGCTTGTGTTAGAACAGAATTTCTTGTGCTTCAGTTAGCACCCATTGATTCTCATCTTATCTCTGCATACCACTGAGAAGAGCCTGGCTCTATCTTCTTTATAACCTCCCATTAGTTATTTTATAATCACTGATAAGATCCCCCTGGGTTTGCTCTTTTCCAGGCTGAACAACTCCAGCTGCCTCTTCCTCTTCCATATGAGAGACATTCCAGTCCCTTCATCAACTTCATGGCCCTTTCCTGGGCTCACTCCAATATGTCCATGTTTCTCTTGTACTGAGGAGCTCAGCACTGGATCCGGCACTCCAGATAAAGCCTCTCCGGGACTGAGGAATACGGAAGGATCGCCTCCCTTGATCTGCTGGCAGTGCTCTTCCTGATGCAATGCAGGGTACTGTTGACCTTCTGTGCTACAAGAACACACTGTTGGCTCATAGTCAACCTGGTGTTGTCTGAGATTCCTGTACCCCTTTCTCGCAATATGCTTTCCAGACACACCATGTACTGATACTACCTGAAATTCTTATTCCCCAAGGACAGGATTTTCCCTGTGTTGAATTTCTTGGGGTTCCTCTCTGCCCATTTCTCCAATCTGTCAAAGGCTCTTTCAATGGCAATGCACCATCTGGTGTATCAAACTCTGAGTTTTATATGATTTGTAGACTTGCTGATGAAGGACTCCTTCCATCATCTAGGTCATTAATGAAGATGGTAAACAGTACTGACCCCAGTATCTATCCCTGAAGGACACTGCCATTCAAACTACTCGTCACAACCCTTTGAACACAGCAATTTGGCCAGTTTCAGTCCAGTTGTTTTCAGTACACTTGAGCTATTTGCTCCTCTTATGGAGTATTAAATGTGAAATCTCCACTCCACTGCAAAACTTTGCCAGAAATAAATATTTAAGGAAATCCTTTTTTTTTTTCCCTTCTAATTCTCACAGAATTTTATATAGCATATAAGAATCTTTTTACATTTACATCTAAATGAGCAATTGAAGAGGAAAAAAAATGAGATGAGAGGAGGAGGTTAAAAGCTAGAGAAATACTGAATCCTGGCATCTTTCCAATTTAAATATAATGAAGTATGTATATGTGCTTAAACACATGAAGATGGTCATAGCAGCATATACCGTACATGCCTGATTTTTGTCCATTCATCATGAGAAAACATGCTGAATGCTCACTTTCAAAAGCATTTTTTTTTTCAATTTCTTTTTTACAGAATACCTCTTCTGACATCTCTTTTCATGAAGCAAATAATAGCTTCAGGCAAATGGCGTGCAAACTCTTAGATTCAAAACTCTCCTAGAACCCTGTGCTTTGACTTTATTTTATTTTTCTCCTCTCTTCTCATTATCTATCTCTTCTCTTCTAAAGATTACCTTTATTCCTGTTGCTTCCCCACTACCTCAGACAATTCACCAAATGTGGACATATAATATATGTTTTGTTTTTACTATGTATTCACATACTCAACAAAATGTTTATTGTTCAAAACACAGTAGAGAGCTAACATAATGTTTGCCAATGCCAGTAACAGTGTTACTCAGACAGCAATTCACATTTCTGCCAACCTTCAGTTACTTGGTGACATTTACGACCTGGAAATGATTTCTATCTTCTATTACATGTATTGTATTATGGCTTCCAGATTCTCTCCTTGTAGATATTTGATCAGTTTCTCTCAGAACTTTATCAAGACTTCAGGTCTGAGAAACTGAATCATCCAAAGCGAGAACTGATATAATTGCATAGCAAAATATAACTGTCTGAAAAACGCATCAGCACCAACTTTACCATAGCTTTCTCAATTTATTTGCTACCAGAAATAAAACCAGTGAACAAAGGAGAATATCTTACCAAGTTTCTCAAGTTTCTGCTGATAATACTGGCTGTGACCAGTAGGAATAAAATGATATGGAAATGTCATCATGTATGTTGTGATAAATTTGCTCTTTTACAAATTACAGTTTGATAAAAAAATGCTAATATTTGTCATTTTATTTAGGCTCCTAGCCCAAGCAAAAATTGTATGTGAAAAGACATGCATAATTGTGTAGTATTATACAACAAAAATATTCTCTAAGCAACTAGTATTTCAACTAAGTACACATTTTTATTAAATTATTGAATTAATGCACAAAGATAACAGACAGGATGCTCTTTTCATTGTTTTAGTCATTTGTTTGCAAGGCCTGATTTATTGCCACTGAGTTAGACAGATTACATAGGCACCAATAACTATTCTTATACATTCCAGATACTTCACGGTATCTCATACTTCATTATTCTTCTGTCTTTAATGATCAGTACAAATATATGCAATACACAAGTAGAAGACTAACTTGGAAGAGTCTGCATTTCAAGTAATAATTTCTAAGTGCTCGATATGCAATTCATGTACTTTTCATCTTGTATTTATCTGGTAAATAACATATATAAATAAACAGTCATGGCTGTGTCATGTATATGATCGATCTGGCTACCAAAAAGACAAAGACAGCCATGTAGTTGCACAGAGGAAACATCCAAGTAACAAAAGGTTGACAAAGGACAAGATAAATACAGGTGATTTCAAATAAGCAGGATATCCTGCTAAATATGTAAGAAAGATGACTGACAAAATCAAAAACAAGACAAGCAACACCAGGAGCAGATGAGATACTCCCCACACTCACCCTTTTGTGAGGGGGACAGCAGTATAGACACCTTAGACATAAATGAGGAAAACCATGGATAGACAAGTTCACTTGAATCTATCTGATTTATCTCCTTCCTGAGCTTGCAAGACCGGTCACCTGGGCCTTAGCGACTAACGACCAGCAAGGATACATACAACACTGACTAAACAGTACCAGCTACATGGTATTGTATACTCACAACTTAAAATTAATATATAAGTGCTAAAGACCAGAAGTTTTCTATATGTGATGAAAATGATTAACACTGTGCAAGAATTAACCATTAGCATTGTATGTTCTTAATGAATAAATTCAGTAAATTTTGCCTTAATGTTTAAAATTGACCTGATTTATCAGTCTTCTAAGCACTCCTATCACAACAGTCTATAACCCCCTGACATACATAACATTCATATATATTCATAGTTGCAACAAGTTTGAAATATACTATGTTACCAGAAAAAAAAAAATGACAATTTGCTCTACTGAACAGACCTTACAAATTCATAAAATTAGAAGGGGTGGGAAAGGCAGCAAATTTATCATGAATTTTAATCTGATAGTTTTACAAGTGCTTGTTCAAGCTAATGAAGCAGTACTGAAAATGATAATTTGGAAAAAGAAAATAACTTGGAAACAAAAGACTAACAAAGCATATTTCAATAGTCTCTACCTTCCTTTCAGAATTACATTTATTTCTAATTTGAAGCTTTTACAGTTTCATTTCCAATTCAGATTTAATCATGACTGTTTAAATTGCTCTAGTAGAGTTTTTAAAGGGTTTTTTATTTCAGGTGTGCAGCATCACAAAGTACTTAGCGGTTATGACTAGTTAGACTCTTAGTTAGAATGTTCTTTATTTTGCAATAACAATAAAATGTTGTGTACACTATGATAAGATCTATTTAAATATTACGTTTTTTCAGGATGCCATATGCTATCACAGAAAACATTTCACAGAGCACTGATGAAAAAGTATCTCTATTTAATACAGCACTAAGCACACAGCCAAATCACTGTGAATTTTACCACAGGATGACACATACTCTTTACTGAAATACTAAATTATCAACTTACATTCAGCTTTCTATCAAAACTGAAAATTAAATGTGCTTTGCCAGAATTTTACAACATAAATAGGTATCTTCTTATAAATGCAGAAAATATAATTTAAGACACATTTTGAAGATCGTTCCTTATCTGCAGTTCACTATTGCCATAGCAAAATCAGCAGGAAAAAGAACCTTGTGAGTACCCCTAATACATTTCTGTGCAAAGTCAAATCATTTTGCTGTAGAGCACTTCTGGAGATGATTCAAGGCAATTTGGCTGACTTTATCTGAAGTGGACTAGGTATTCTTTAACATCTGCTACTAAACTGTTCCGATATAGTAATATCATAAGCTGTTGCTGTTTCCAAAGTCCATAGTAGAATGGAATGGAATAGAATGAAATGTACTTATTCCTTGTAATATAGGAATTAGTTGCTCATAATACTTTGTTTTCATCTTTGTCCTTCATTAAAATATTACAATATGCAAATAATCTTATATTTTCTTAAAATTATTTTTGATTACAGGCCTCCTCTGCTTATCCTTAAAAAAATCATTTTCATAGTATTGCTTTTATAATAACAGATAATACTATCCCTACTTTACAAGAGAGAAGCCAAAGCACAAGAAAATAAAAAGATTTTTTGCTAGAATTACTTATTAATAAAAACACTGAAACTTTTATGAATTCATGGAGCTTGTGACATATTAAACAAAAACATATTTTTTGAGCTGACATATTGCAAAATACAATGATCCTTTACTAACTGATAAATAACTATAGCAATTGCTATTGTACGAATTGATTTAGAAGTTTTAGAGTAAAATACTCTCTTCAGCTACAGACAGCCAAATCTACAATATCTCCAGGTTTTTATTTTCAGTATTTTATGGCAACAGCCTGCATTTATTTGCAGACTAGAGGAAGGATTTCAGAATGCACCCTGGAGATTTATTAAATTTGCTTAGTGGAATATTATTCCAGATCTCCTTTATTAAAGAACACACATTACAGTATTTTAGGAAAGAGCTAAAGCATTAACAATTACAAAGTAAAAAGACTCAAGATGATTGAAAATTAATACAGGAAACTACTTTGTGACTGAGAGCACTACCTAAAGGTACTTTGGAAACTCAGCATCTAGCTTCAGGCTTTGCTTTTATTTCTGTTTTCTCCACCTCTTTTCTACTTCATTGTTAATGAATGCAAACCAAATGTGAATTTGTTTCACTTTGTGTGGGTACCTATGTTAGTTGGTTAGCTACCTATCTCAGGCTCAAATGGGAAAATACATCTCTAGCAATTACAAGTTAATAAGAGAATGTGCTTGAAAATGTATAAAGAAAGTTTTATGACCAATCTTAGAAAGGACTTTAAGGACTTCCTCTTTAAGGAAAAACGTAAAGCTTCTGTGTGTAGGAAGAAATTCTTTATTAGCTAGTCTTCTCACAAACAACTCACAGCCCACACTGCCTGTATACATATGTATATATATAAAAGATATATATATATCTTAATATCTTTTTATCTTATATGATATCTTATATATCTTAAGTCTTCATTATCTATCTATGAAATTGAGCTCTAGAAATCTAAACATATAACTATAAAATAGCAAATGTGTCTAAGGTGCTCAAAATATCTTTCCCTCAGGCAATTTCAGGATGTTAAAAAATCATATTTCTACTTCAGATAGAAGGACTCAAATGACATAACCCAATCTTAATTAAATTTTGACTCTCCAGAGTTATTTATGTATATACAGTTTTCACATTCTCTTTTTCTCCTTCCAAAATAATAACTCACAACGTGTAAGAAATAAATGCTAATGTTAGCCAGCATTAATTCTTGATAGACTTGGTGCCCAAAATTCTACACATGACTACATTACGGTCAGCTGTTTTTCTTACTAGTGCTATTAGTGTTAGTGTTATTAGTTATCCCTTTTCCTTACACAATAGCATTCCTATTGACTTCAGTGACAGTTATAGTCATGTAGGGATCAGAGTTTAGTTTACTATCTCTTATTCTCAACAATGCCATCTGTTGTCCAGATTATTGTTGTACCTAAATCAAATACAATCAAAGTAAACAAAACTCTGCCTTTTTGCGTGGATTTATGCTTGCTGCATTTATCAGAACTTATCACATAATCACATGCTCCAACACAATTATTTTTCTTCTGCTATTAGAAACATTTGAAATACAAAATATTTCAAATATAAACCAGGACATTTGAAATATGATTTCTTTAATGGAGAAGGATTGAGTTCTCTTGTGTCTTTACAAGAACTAATAAGTATTTTTCAATCTTTTTATCTTCCTCAATTACAAACTGTTGATGGATTGAGATATATATATATTTAGTCACATTGTCATTAGTTAGTGATAAAGTTCTCAATGTTATTTGGAAATGTTTAAAATACACCAGTGTAAAATTACAATCAGAATGAAATGTATTAATAAGGTGAAGTCACTGCAAATTCAAACCTCATTTGTTGTATCAGAAATGATTTGCCATCATTTTGCAAACTTGAGGATAGTCGTAGCATCCTCATTATGAAACTAGCTAAAACTTGAAAAAAAAAAAAGAGGAAAGAGAAAGGCAGGGTATGAATTAAACAGTAAAGATTGTTTTTGTTCTGTTTTAGGAAAATGCTGTTTCACTGCAGAGTACTACTGTATTTCATTGAAATCACATTTCTCCTCTCTTGCTCAGATGCAAAACTGATAAAGTGTACTGAAATTTTGTGGAATCATCTTTCACATATTCCTATAGTAATTCCATCAAGTTGTAATGGAAGATGCTAGAAAAAATTATTCAGTAGTCCCTTTGTCCTGCTGCATTTTTTTAATACTTTAAAGGAAGTGAAGATTCTTTCACTAGGGCTAATATTTAGCATATATTAGCAGTCAACAGTGAATTTAGAAATTTAATGCAGTTGAGCAAAACCAAGATTAAGATTTTCTCTTTGGAACTGTCGAGAGCAGATAACAGTAATACAGTATTTAAACTATTCTACTCTTTGCCAGAACTAGAGAAAGGGAAAGTGATCAAGGAGTTTTAGGCAGGTACTTAACAATCCAGTTGTTCCGTTATAGTCATTGTAAACTGAAGAGAATAGACAGATCCCAGTACTATTATTACCTATAACTATGAAAAACAGTTGCCTGAGAATGTAGACAGGTGAAGATAACATTGGTTGGACTGCTGATAGTTTTATTTTTCAGCAAAGAATACAAATATATATTTCCGCACTATTTGGGAACTATTTTTACCACATTTTCAAACTCCCCAAATAAATTAGGGCAAGACACCTGCTGCACTTCAAAGGAAGACTGAAAGATTTGAACCCTCAGACTAATTACTTAAAGGTTAATTCTTTTGAACCAATAGCACCACATTCCTGTAACTCGTGGTTAGATCTTACCCATCTCTACAAAATCACACTCAGGCTGACATAGAAGGTTATCTCAATTAGTGTAACATAAGTAAGTATCCTTTTCTTGTTTCTTCTCTTTGTCTATTTTTTTTTCTTCATAACACAAAGATAATATTTGTTGTCCCAGTTTTATTTCTTCAAAATTGAGTCATGGTAACTTACAAAAGAGAGTGTTTTCAGAAAGTAATTTAAGATTTGGGGTAAATAGACACACCATTGAGACAAAGCTATTTCTGTTACCTCAATACAGATCCATAGGTATCCAACTTCTTAACTTAGGTATCAAAGTTCCTAAATACATTATTTAGGAGCCCAAAATTAGAGGAGATAAATACAGCCCTTGTCTTAATTTTCTTACTTAATTATCTTACTTGCTTGTCTTGTACTACTTGTTTCAATTGTTTGATTGGAAACTTGAAAATAAATGGTATGTGACATTTTCAGATGTGATTCTTATTCTATAGTTGTTTCTAGCTCATCAAATATAGCAATATAAATTTCACTCAATGTGAAAGGCTGTTTTCCTTGCTCCCAAGCCAGTCGTTTTGAGAGCTTTAGTTGCTTTGTTGTCTTCAAATACGTATTTAGAATTGATCGACCAATTTTTTTTTCTTTTATTTTCTCAAAATGAAGCAGTTTAATAGAATGTCATATGCTATTAAATATTTTTGTAATGAGTGACTATAGTCCCTTGATTTTTCATCTTGTTATTGCTTACTTTGAGCAGATCTTTGACTAGAACCCTGACAAAGGAAAAAAGTGCCTTACACTAGGGTCTCTGCACAAACAACATGAAATTCCAACTAAGAAAGCCACGGAGCTCAATCCATGTCATCCTGAAGGTATCTGAGATCCACTACAGAGGCATAGTCTTTCAGATCTAGGAAAGCAAAGCAGAGTCTTCTATGTACTTTTATTTCCTACTTATGAAAGAAATTAAGAGTAAAAAGGATAACAGAAGGAAATGCTAAGTTAATTTCTTAATTTGTATATTTGCTTTAAGGCATAGGAAAATAAATGGCAAAATACAACTATGTGAAGAAAAAGTACATTTCTTTATTCTCTTTAAATTTTAACATTTAGTATCATATTGTTTGACTTTGAAGGGAATGTTTGTTACTAAGTTTATTTGCTTGTTGTACTGTAATGTCCTGATAATAAGAAAAAGTGTCCTCTCAGCCCATTCAACATACAGAACTCTCCAGTGTTCCTCTATTAAGTAATTGCTTGGCTAGTTTCCACTGCATTTCTGTCTGTCTCTTTTAAGCCTTGAGGACATCATTGTAAACCTCTTCAATCCATCTTTCAGCAAGTTTACTGTTTGGAAAGACCTTTCTCCTTCATTTGGGGGATGAAGATTTTATGTCACAAAAGAAATAAAACTGTTTAATAGCACCTGTTCTATCTATTTTATATCTGAAATAAACTCTACCCCAGTGCCGAAGCATTTGAAAAACATCTAAAAGTTACTGTAGCATAGGCTCTCACTTCTGTTCAGGCCGTTATAACCTTCACACAGGAAAGATTTATATGTATTTGCAAAGACTGGATCAAAATTCTAAAAAAAAAATAAAAATAAAAAAAGCAAAACAGAAATTACAAAAAATATTTATTAAAAACAAATATGTATTTTTCCAAATCTAGATGTTAAACAATGATGTCAAAGATACGAGAAGTTAAGAATATGGAATACCATGTCAAAATATCAAAAATAAGTCTTTGATCATTGCCTCCACTGCCTGTGGAATTGGTCTTTTGAAGATGGTTTTATTGTGTTCTGTCTTCTGAACTTTTTTTTTTTTTAACTTATTCATCAAATCATATGTATACCAATATATAGATACTAATATACTTACACCTCAAACCAGATTCACACAAGTCACCAAGACTAAAAGTTAGTGCTAGCAGGACGGTAACATTCTGATAATGAAATGTGAGCTAAGGCATATCTCATACATCGATACAACTCTTGTACTTTTTCCTTTGTGTGTCTCACATTTAAGCAAAATCCTTGTTCTTCTCTACAGGTTTTTCTGTATCTCACATAGATTGACAGAGGGCTGAAAGGTCACCTAGTTAACTTACCAGCTCTAAGTCAATATCAGCTGGGGAAACTAGCAAGATAGCTAGAAAGCTCCCAACAGATATTTAACTTCCTTTTAGTTAGTGAAACACTAGTTCAGTGCTTCACCATTGCTACCATTAGAAAGTTATTTATAGACTGTAAACTGAACCGTCTTCCTCTGCCTAAAACACACTGTTTTTGTTGTGATGAATATGTGCATAAAGAATGTACTGCCTTTCCCTTAGCAGTAGAACCTTTTATGAAATTGGAGAGTCTTAAAGTTTCCACACTCAGCCTTCTCTTTCAGACATTCAATAAAGCACTTTCCCAAACTATCCTCATATACTCTTTTCTATACTGCTGCTAAATTACACTGTTCTCAATTTGATTCCATTAACCCAGATTTTGCTGGAAGCTCATTACCCAAATGTGGATGGGGATCTCCACCTTACCAATATTACAGAATCACCGAATGGTTGAGGTTGGAAGGGATCTCTAGAGATCATCTAGTCTAACCCCTCCTCCTCAAGCAGGGACACCTAGAGTACGAGGCACAGGGTGGCATCCAAGCGGGTTTTGAAGATCTCCAGAGAAGGAGACTCTCTGGACAGCCTATTCCAGGGCTCTGTCACCTTCACAGGAAAGAAGTTCTTCCTCACATGGAGATGGAACTTTCTGCATTTCAATTTGTACCCATTACTCCTTGTCCTGTCGCTAGCCATCACCAAGAAGAGTTTGGCCCCATCCTCCCTACATTCACCCCTCAGGTACTTATACATATTGATCAGATCCCCTCTCAGTCTCCTCTTCCCTAGGCTAAACAGGCCCAGCTCAATTAGTCTTTCCTCATAAGATAGATGCTCCAGTCCCTTAATCATCTTTGTTGCTCTATGCTAGACGCTCCAAGAAGCTCCATATCCCCCTTGTACTGGGGAGCCCAGAACTGCACACAGTACTCCAGGTGCGGCCTCACCAGAGCTGAGTAGAGGGGCAGGATCCTCTCCCTTGACCTGCTGGCAATGCTCCTCCTGATGCACGCCAGGATCCCATTGACCTTCCTGGTCACAAGGGCACATGGCTGACTCATGGTTAACTTGTTCTCAACCAGGACTCCCAAATCCCTCTCCCTGGAGCAGCTTTCTAGCAGACACTTACCTTGCAGGTATGTGGGTTATTATTATTTTTTTTTTTGGCAAATTATTTGTCAGTATATTGTCTGCCTTTTTTTTGCGTTTGTAGTTTGATTATCCCCCCGTATTCTGTTCTACAGAATGTCCGTTTGTCCATACCCTGTTTATCCAGATGACTATTTTTAAGTGCGGAAATTACATTTGTCTCTGTCAAATAATATTTTACATTTTTTTTTCTGATAGTCATTTTTTCAGTTTTTTTTTTCTGATAGTTTTTTTTTCTGACAGATCACTGTAGTATGATCATTTGAAATTCTGATCCTGACTTGCATTAAATATTCACTCGTTCAAGGTTTATGTTGTTTGCAAAGTTCATGAGTTTACTGTCTATTCCATCATCTAGATTATTACTGTAAATGATGATTAACACTGGGTTCTATACAGACCTCTGAGGAACTCTATTTGATATCTCATTTTAATAATCAAGGTTTAATAGTTAATAGTTACCTTTAGTTACCTTAAAGGTCAATCTCTATAATTACGGTTTTCTTATAAATTTTGCGCATCCTCTGTAGTAGTCTCATGAAAATATGATTTTTATTAATAATGATAGAAAATCACCATATTAAAAGAAAATTCTAAGTAAGAAAACCGAATCTCGGATGTTCATGAGATAAGTTCATTCAGCTTTGCCTTACCTTCA
The DNA here is from genome assembly GCF_059628265.1 of Tinamus guttatus. Lineage (NCBI taxonomy): Eukaryota > Metazoa > Chordata > Aves > Tinamiformes > Tinamidae > Tinamus > Tinamus guttatus. Next base: position 381,247 of record NW_028288936.1, read on the forward strand.
CTATCTGTTAATGCTGTATAATCTGAATACAAAGCTGATCAAAGACGTAACATATATGCAATCAAAGATTCAAAAAGCTTTAAAGAAGCACTCAAGCAGCTTGAAGAACTGAGATATACTGAAATTCTCATAACTTTAATCCTTCTGAAATCTCAGCCATAAATATATACGACAAGAAAAAATACTTTTGCATAATTAAGCTGATCATACAGAATTATTATTCATATCAGAATTTTTAAAAATCCACAAGTTTAAAAAAGGTGGATAAATCTATATGCAAACCAAAAAATAATATGAATAATGCTTCTTGCTATATGCCTTCAGGAAGAAAAAAAAATATGTATTTCTTGACAACTTTCCTTTCAGATACAGAAGCCAGGACACTACCCTGTAATTTATAATTTAGGAAAACAAACCTTTACTAACAATTTCACTACCTTCAGGTCACTTTAACATTATAACAGATCTCCATAGTCTCAGTCCAAAACCTGTGCTAAGCACACAAAGGAGTGAAGTAGGTTTTCAGTCTTTTCTCAATATAGACTGTGAAAAACAATTTAACTTGGTATTCTGTATTTTAAAGTCTGTTATCCTTCCACCACAAAAAGCAACTTTTTGTTATATTTTCTGAAAACAGTACAAATAGCACAAACTTCTTAACTACTAAGATGAAAATTTATTGTTGATTATAAATCAACATCATTCTGTGTATAAGGCCAGTGAATAGAGTCACTTATTTAACAGCAAGAGTTGGAAGAGGAGAACAAATAAAGATGTAAGCATGGGTGCATCTAACCTTCCAGCATCTTAAGTCTTGGCAATCACTGATCCATGAAGTTGGCTGAGAATTCGATCTTTATAAAGGATCTTCCTTTGGTCATAAAATACACATTGACTCATCTTGATCTATACAAAAGAAGAAAAGGTGCTTAGCCCCAGGCATCTCTGACATAAATTGCAAAGTTGCACATTTTATTGAACAAGTGAATGAGCAGAGCTCATGGTAATGGAGTTCTGCTGAGGTATGGGAGGAGCGTACTGACAGATACTCTCTCTTTTGTTCAATAACTACGTGTCAAGATTTTTTTCCCAATGTTTAACTGGAGGACAGAAGTCATAATTATGCAATTAAATAAATATATATTTCTACTAGTCTCCCAACTAATCAATGTAACTTCATCTTAGAGTCACATGTAGGATCACAGTTTTACCAGAAATGTCATAAACAGTTCTGGTCCCTGCTCCTAGAGACAGGAGTAAAGGAGAACCTATTTCTGTCTTGGTTGTTTAATCTATTTCAATTTGCATTTGGCAATGCCTGACACTCTTCCTAAGAGAACAAATTTTATACTTTGTGTGTGATCCAGCAGAAAAAGATTTACACCAGGCATGAGCACAACAGCAAAACCAACAACAAAGCAAAAATAAAGCAGGATGAAGAAACAAGGATTCTGCGTGCAATATTCAGAACAGTTTCATTTAAAGGCAAATCATAGCACTGCAAGTTAGTTATGTTTGTACAAGTGTTACACTTAGTGTGAGGAGAGAAAAACCGTGGGCTCAGAATGATCCAATGTGAATCAACCTAAAAAAAACAGTTTATTGAAACAAAGCCATCCCTTATATACCAGTTCCTTTCCCCCGCACGCACACTCCCATCTCATCTGATTGGCTAGAGCCTTTCTCCTGATGGGTTGTTGTCAGTCTCTGTCGATCTTCCCTTAAGTCGCAGGTTCCAAGTAACCTTTTGTTCTGTGCCACGTGCTGACTCCAACGTCTCCTATGGCTGGTTCATCGGGCGGCCATTTTCCTCCAAGAACAACTCCACATTAGTGAAAAGATTTACACACTTCCAGCAAATTCCTTAGCAATTAAAGAAGTAAAACTAGACTTGATTTAATAACAGATACTAAACTAATCTCAAAGTTTGATACCCAACCCGATGAGATAAATATGCAGTCAGAAATAGGGGCTGCATGAGGGATTGGCACAATGGCAAATTTACCTTCATTTCCTTCTCAAACAATGTGTTTCAATCCTGACTGAAAAGGGGTGACCTATCTTTTCAAAATGGAAAACGGGCACTTTTCAGTGGCAAAATTTTTAGAGTCATTAAGATCTACAAGGGCACAGAATACATAGTGATACGTATTTTCCTATTCCAACTCAGTTTCCAGCTTTCTTTTCTGTGTTCTGACAATTTCAATATATATTTTTTTTCTTTTGTCAAGGGTGAACTGATACTATGAGCTATACTGAAAAGGTACTATTTGCCAAAAAGCATTTGAGATTAATTTTGCACTGATAGTGTGTTCTTGGTGACTGCTGATCCAGTCTCACTTTTCATGTTGGTTGGATATCTTTTAAACTTTGACTTTAAACTAAGACTTTGATTAAATGGCCAGCAGGCATAGAGATGAAGAGCATGCTGCACTTATGTAATTTTCCGTTTGGCCCTTAGAAAATTTAAGAAGTCCATCAATGGGGTCTTCATCCATTTATTTTTTCAGGTATCATGAAAGTTCCATATTATTCTGACCTTGTGAATTGTGTTTAATGTCCTGAAAGTCTTGTACGGTATTGACATCTCTCAGGAGATGATTCTACAGACTGAATCTGATCTACTGTGTGAATTTATGCAGTATTCCTAAGAGGCATTCCCATTTCGTTTTTCACACACAACTTAAATGATCTCTAAACTTAAGATTTATGAAAAAATACATATCTCTTAAAACTAACAGAAGGAATCCATTTGGAATGGCAGTTATAGCTGTAATCTCTAGTGTCTTACAGATGGTGGGAATTAAATGCTTAGCATATAAAACAATGAAGTGGAATTTATTTTGTTTAGTATGTGCATATAGTATAATATATTCTTATCCCGTAGGGATTCATGCTTTAGATTTGCTTTGTAGGAGAAAATACATCCTGTCCTTTCTTTTTCCTTTCTGCTTTCCAAATGAAAATCATCAATAAAACGTGTTTAAAAATTTATTTTAAAAGCAAAGCTCAAGTACCTGTTATTTGTTTCTCACTGGAAAATATTTGTCATATGGTAATCACAAAGGTTTAGATCCAGATTCACAGCTAATATAAATACTCTCACTGACTTGAAAGCAGCAATACTGGTAATAGAACTAAGAATGTTCTGATCGAGGCAGCAGAGTGAAGACTATGTGAACAAAAGAGATTAGTCTAGGACAGTTGCTGCAGAAGCAGGGCCAACAAAGAAGACATAGAGAAGCCAGTGAAATTAAATGATGAAGTGACAGCGCTATGAGAATAATGCATGGAAAAAAAATGTTTTAAGGAAAGCTTTAAACAGTAATTGCTTGACATTTATGAATACAGAAGTATAATAAAAACAGGCATCCAGGAATGCAAGTGTACAAGGGCCACCCATATAAAGTAGATGACTGCATTTGCAATGAGATAAAGTAGTTCAGAAGATGTAGAGCTAAAATGCTATTGAGTGATCTTAACTTTCTTCAGTTGCTCTGTAAGCTGCAGGTCTATCCAGGTTATAATCATTGCAGATAAGAGAATATGTATTTGCAAACTGTCCTGCTCAGTATCATCTCAATCTTGTCAGCATACTGTTTTATGAGTACTAATTGTACTATTTATTACAATTCAGTAAGTTCAAAGCTGACAGGAGAAAAAGGATCCTGCAGTGATGGGTACGCTAAACACAGTATCCCACACTTCCTTCACTGCCTGTATAAGACATTAGCAGAGAAACACTATTACTGAAATGTGCTGACATCATTGATTAGGCCTTTGCATAAACCAGAAAGCAAACAGAAACATTAATTTTAATTTTAAAATCCATTAGGAATTTGAGAGTAAGACTAAACTGGGCTTGCAGAATAAAAGTGGAGCTTTTCAAATGAAGCCCCATTTATTTTGTGATTTCTATGGGAAACTTCCAGAATAGATAGTAAAAGTTCCTTAAAAAAAAAGGACCATTTTCTTAACAAATTGTCTGTGTGATTCAAAGGCAGTTTGTTTTGATTGGCTATATATTACACAAATGAAGGAGAGAAAAAAACATTCCAGACTGCCCTAAATCTGTCATTGTAAGGTGTCACTGAAAAGTATTGGCATATCACACCCCAGGGATTTCATACATGCAAATGATGTTGGTAAGGCAATTTTTAAAGACTACTAGCAAAGTCCTGGCTCCATTAAAATCAGTGACAATTTTGCTATTCAATCAAAGTACATTTCTACATCATATGGTATTCCCCTATGCTGATTGCATGCCAGCTGTCAAATATTCGGGGCCAGATCCTTGGCTAATGTAATTCAGTGCAACTCAGCTGAGATCAATGAAGTCAAAGAAAGAAAACACAGAATATGCTATAAAAGTAAGATAGGGAATATGGGCAGATCCAGCTATGTCTGTGTAGTATGGCTTATTTTGAATATTCAAATTTTAAGATTTCTGCAACATCAAGAAGTGCATTGGTTATAGATATTGATAATGCTCGATATTTTTGAAATTTGGTTGTTTGTCATCACTCTTTACATGTAGCTTTGTTTCTCTTGGGTTCTGATAATGATCTTCCCCTCTCTGCTCTGTCCAAAGGATTTTGCCACACGTGTATCTTGTCATCTGATGTGCAATATTCCTCCATCTTACATTATAGCTCTTTCTCACGTTATATTTTAGTCCATATTTATTGTTTCATTTTTTGAATTTGACATCAAGACAGGTATTATTTGGGACAGGCTGGTTCTGTATCTGTGTATGTGTGTGGGCAGGAGGGTGTCATGCCCTCTTACAATGTTTTATTGATTTCTATAAGAAAACATTATGATTCTATCCCTTACACTTGGACCAACTTCTGAAATTACTTTGTTTTCCTCTCTTGCTGTAAAAGGAGTCACTTTTCCTTCAGATGTTATAGAAATTATGCAAAGTAAAGATAAGATACACACAGGATCATTTATCTCTTCACATACTCTATTATCCAGTTGTACCATCTGCTCATGTGTTCAGATAGGTAACAAGTTCTCCACATCCAAAGTATGAAATAAAATCTAAATAAAGATAAGTGGATAATGCAAAAAATATATACTTCTGATTATTCTGACTATAGTTCAAATCTATTGATTAATTCATTGATGCAAATTGATTAGGCTACAGAAGAGAAAGGTGGGTTTACATCTGCAAAACAGAGGAGGATATGGCAATGAGGAAGGTCATGAAGTTTGAGTTTAGCACATGCAGTGCTATGGGATCACAGTATGAAACTGATAATAATTAAATGATAAACTTCTAAATAATTGGTAATGAAAACAATTATATGTCATCATGCTCAATCTCTATTGAATTGGTTTTCATTTCCAGGAGAGGGAATATCTCATCTTACAGGTTTTAGTCTTACATATTTAGTCTCGTCTTGCAGATTTTGGGTCTCATTTGAGGAACGGAGTGATTGAGATATCAGAGAGCGAGTTCTTGAATGAATGACTCCACGCTATTTGGATATTTCTGTCATTTATCGTTTGTCATTCTGGTTGTTGAGTTTCATGTATTTTCAGGAGGTCATTTAGAATAGTAGGTGTATATTGAAGAGAGCATATAGAGTCCTGGGTGCTCTGGCAATTCTGTTACAAATGTCAGCTATTGTGGCAGCTATGGAGATGTGCAGTGGGACAGCCTTTTAGACTTATGTGACTGACATAGCTCATGACTGTCAGTCTCATTTTTCTCTTCTGTTTGTCTCCCTGGTAAGTTTTGTTATACTGAATGTGCTTTGTATGTTTACTGGGTAGTATATTTTCTTATTGTATTTGGAAGATTTGAAAAATGTAGTACAATAACTTTAAAGAAACCTGAGTACCAAACTTGCCATCACATGAACCTAGAAAATTATGATTTCATAAACTGGATTCTGAGAGTTTTTTTCACTCCCCCCAACCACTATCTTGAAGCAAATTTTGACACTAAAGCGCCAAATCTGACATTTCATGAAATTTTACAGGTTGGTGCATATCTGCTTGATTGATAGTGTCAGAAAATCCATCATTCGGAGAAAAACTGAATTATTCATTAGGATTCAGAACAACTTTGATGATAGCTCAAAACAACTACAATGACTAAGCAAAAGAAACACTAAATACATTATAATTCCAGTTACGTACCTGACATCACAGCAATAAAGTGCATTTACGCTGTGGGCGACCTAATGCTGGTGTCAATATTTATTGTACTGTCTTTAAAAATGTGGCATAGTTTATTGCTGTGCCATATGCAAATACAATATAAAGCATCTTTGTTTACAACAGAAACCCTAGTGTCTAGTGAGTACTTATTACATAACAAACTGATTGCTCCATATTAATAGCTGAACGCATGTAGATGGTTGAGGTAGCATGGAAGAGTTAGAGAGACACCTGAAACCACTCTTAGATGCCTCACAAATATTTGTGTATTTAAGTGACTATATGCATGGAACACATGCAGTAATTGACAATTATTTTTACAGTCATTATAAATATGCAATGGCACTTTCCAAATCACATTTTTGTTGTTGTTTTTTTAAAAAATAACTCCCTTTCTAGTACAACAGTCTATAATTAACCATTACAAATAATTACTTTAACAATTTTGTATCCTAAAATGTTGAGGAACAAATTATTTTAAAGTCAAAATTCATGAAAATTTCTGAATTCACTTACAGGCAAATAGTGACACGTACTGTTTTTATTTGATTCCTGTTCACTCAATATGACATATTGAACTGTTATGGAGATTTCAAATCCTAATGCATGAGATAATGAAAACATCATCATATACTCCTTTAGGCCCCAAAAGAAGTGATAAAAAATTTACAGAAAAGGTCTCTGTTGTAAAATATGTTGGCTCAAATAGGTGGCAATTAAAGCTCAAACAGCTCTTAGCAATTCCTTTTAGGGAACTTAAAAAGATCCAATACTGGTTGGTGAAAAAAGTAGGTTTCTTCTTTGGTCAAAACAAAGATCGCTTTTTGAAACAATATTTATTTATTTATATAGTTGGCTTCCAGGCACATAATTTTCTATGCATGTGTTTTCAGTGCAAACTGTTTGCTGTAGAAGTGTTGTGTTACAGCTTACTTAAAGGGTGTTTTTATAACCTAACACAGAGGATTACATGTCCTGGGGCATGGTATCATGGAGGCAGATAGTGAGGGCACAAAGATTTCTAGGGTAGTATTAAAAGAATCACGAGATAGGCAGAGGGAAGCATACAAGGTATGGGACCTTATCCACACTAACAGAAAGGAGCAGATCCCAGAACAAACTAACTACAGCAGCACACCAGGGTTTAATCTTAGAGGAGTTCAGGTGAACTTTTTTTTTTTTTTTTTTTTTTTTTTTTTTTAATCCCTGCAAGAGAGGCCATGCAACCTAAAAGCATCTGTCCAACCTACAAGAGGCTATTAAGGAAGTGGAGTCAACATCTTCATAGCAGTGCATGGCAAGAGGTTGTGACACAATAGGCATAAAGTGAAACAAGAGTGGTTTGTATTGAACATAAGAATAAACTTTTTTCATCACAAAGACAGGCAAGCAGTGGGACAGACTGCCCAGGAATGGCAGGCTCCATCCTTGAAGGTTTTCATGAATACAACTTCTAAAGCCTTGAGCAACCTGGTCGGATCCCACAGCTGACTTGAGCAGAAGGTTGGACTAGAGAGCTCCTGAAGTCCCTTCATACTTGAGTTATCCTAAGACCCTACTGATATTCATATGGTATACATGTAAAAAGAACTGGAAATGCATTTCATGATACATATAAATTTATTGAAAATCAGTGGACAAACATAGAATCTTTCTTTGACAATTCTGGTTTGAAACCCTGGGAAAGATTTGACATATGAGCAGCAGTACTTCTCTTCCAAGAACCTCCAAATCAGCTTATTTGCAATCTTAAAAAATCTTTGTGGACTTTATGGAAAGAAGTCTTTCTCTATGTCTTTTTCTACTATTACCATTTGCCTACTTGGACAGCAAGGAATATGTCCAGAAGTCTTAAGTTCCATGTAAATAATCAATCCTAGTATTTCTTAGGGCCTACATTCTTTGATGTATAAATTTTATTTTATGCCTTATAAACTGCTTGTCAGTGACCTTCAAAAGCAATGTCCCTGGCTGTCTCCATTCATAAAATGCAGCTGTTTATTTCAGGTCATCTGAGTACAGCTGCAATAACTTCTAAGTTTAGAGTACTTCTTATGTTTTTTATTATATTACGACCATTTTAAGATAACAAACCCAGGTGGGATCCCAAGTATTACTGTACTATATACAAAAATAGTAAGATGTTATCACTACATATGTTAAAAATACGTGATAAAAAAAATGGAGGCTTGTGATGGAAATTATTTTCAGACTGAAAATATTGCTTATTACTTTTTTTTCCAGATATCTTCATAAATAAACACCACATTTAGAAAGAGTAGACTCCCTTCACTAGTTTACCTGAGTAGTTCAGAGGCATGAGAAAAAAAGTTATCAATTGCCCTAAGACAATAAACAAGAACTGTCACACTATCAAAATATTAGACAGTAACTAGTGATTTTGTGTGCTCTTTTGAAACACTCAAAATTACTAGCTTTATAAAGCATGAATACTGAGCCTGGATACTTTCAGCAAGAAAACAAGAAAGAATCAAGATGTTTCTAGCTAAATGCTTGAAAAAGAAGACGTCTTCTTTATTTTTCCTTTTAGTCCTGACTTCTGCTGCTCCATTGTTTTTGTTTTTTTGTTTGTTTGTTTGTTTTTCAAATTCAGGTTAGAAACACCTCCCTTCTGCACAAGCTTGGCAATAGTGATAGTGTTTATTGTGCGCACTGATGATTCACTTCTCTTTTATTCTTCATGCACGTGAAGTTTCTGACGATTCTTTATGTTCCTCACTGTGTTCTTTCAAGACAAATGATAATTCTTCAGTATCACATATTGCACCTTCTGATGTCTGGTGAACTCCAGTGTGATATTCAGAATCGACAATTTGACAAGTTGAAGAGGTTCTAAGTATCTAGGAAACTACAAAATTCAGAGAAGAGGTGGCATAAAATAAGCCGTGTGACAAAAATGTTTCATATATTCTGTGAAACTGCTTCATTTTTCTATTTGTATTTTGTTCATCCAAAAAGATTTTGGATAAATGGTAAATATATTCCTGTCTTTTCTTTGCCTATCTTTCTTCTCCTACTCCATGGCTAGGTGTCTGGATTTTTACACTGATTTTACAATTTTGAGAAGAGTGCTAGTTAAATCCATTAAGATTCATAAATATTTATAAATATCTTGTGTCATTCCCCAAACTAGTTCTTCCAAAAAAGCTAAAGATCAGATTTTTAGCAGTAAAAGAAATGACATTTTTTTCTCCTGCAAATGTGTCAGGAGCCTACTTGTCAACCATAAGACTTGGAATACTTACTAGGGTGATCACGTTTAAAAATTAAAGATAATATTTTGAAAAGCACTCCATGCGCTACTTTTTCTCATTTCAAACAACACAGCTTTTATCCCTGTCTTCAGGAGCTGGAGAATTCACTCACCATTAGGACAGGCTTTTAGATGTCTCACTCTCTATGCTGTCAGTACTGTATATCAATATACATAAAAGAATAACTATATTTCTTGCATATTTTTCACCAGGTAATATCCAGTTAGGGAGAAATGATCATTCAGAGTATCTGACAATATTTTATAGAGTTTAACATGAGCAGGATATCAATGACTCCATCCTCATTTCTAGAAAAAAAAAATCAGAGGATTTTTTTTCTCCTTCAAAGAATCAGTAGGAGTGCTTTTCTTATGATATTTAAATAATATTATTTTCCCTAATCTTGGCATAGTTCTTTGTTAAACCAATTTTATGACTGATATTTGTAATCATAAAAGCATATGTCGGTCAGGTCCAATGTTCACCATGACAGATGCTCTAAAAGCTTAAACTCTGTGTGTGTGGTAAACCTGATGCCAGAATTAATTTTCTTTCCTTTTTAATTATCTTTTGGTAGACAGATACTATGGTTTGTTGATTGCTTAAATCTCAAAGGGAAGAGTATTTTCAGCAGAGTATTTTCATGGTGAACCACCTTCCATATGTGGATGAAGGACATCATTGGTTCTTAATCTAGGTTAATAACTCTGAAAAGGGAAAAGGATAGCAGAATTATTTCTATAAGTAAGTGATTAAATGCATAATATTAATATAAAAGATCTAATGGGTAGAAAAAAAAATAGAGCAATCCCTCAAGGAACTCTTTCTCTTAGATGGCGATAGGAAGGAAGAGTTTCCATTTCACAGAGTATATTTAGAAAATTGAAGCATTTTTCAGCAAACATTATCTTATAGGTCATGTTCTGCCACAGTTGATTTAAAAGTAGGTGAAATGTGAACTATTTTTACTTATCAAAGAGCTTGCATATTTCTTATGACTGAATTCCCATTTCATGAAAACTGAATTAGTCAGAATGAAGAGTCAAACTCATTACTGTACTAGTCAATGACAGTGATGTGCTGGAAAGTGCTTGTGGGAATCATTTGTTAAAACATCAGCAAAGTAGGTTAGGATAAATTCCCACCTCTTTTTGGAACTCTTGTAGTTCCTCTCTCAAAACCATTATCATTGTTGTTTAAAAAAAAAAAAAACAACTCATGAAGCCAGTTTCAATCTCAATTGCTAGTTGTAGAGAGGAATCAATCTCGTCATGACAAATAATAAAGAACTGGCAGAGAGAGCCTGGGAGAGTCTTATTTGTGAAAGGTGTTTTTTTTTTTTTTTTTTTTTTTTTCCTGCTGTCAAAAAAGCAGCCAATAGAACAATATATAAAGGTTATAAAGTTGAAGTGAGGGAGTTGCAGAATATCTTTACATAAGCTTTTTGGCTTACTATCAGAAAGGCATGATTGCATTTGATGAAGATAAGTAGAAAGAACATTTTAAGTAATCAAGATGAGAGATGGTGTAAAAGGCTATTAGCTGTGTGAGTCCATAGGAAAGATGTATCTTTGAGCCATTATGCAAAAGAGTGTGGCTGACTTCTTCGAATATGTTGGATGTGAGAATCTATAGAAGGGCCCAAACCTGAGCTAATACGCAGTTAAAGACATCAGGCCGTACTTCAGATAATGTTGTGATCAATAGAAGAAAGAGGAGGCAGATTTTAGAGGAAAGGATAGGCGTATTTGTCTTTGCAAATAACATTACACAGAAGTAAAGTGGAGAATGGTGCCAAATTAAATGAAGATATTCTGGATGTAATCCTGTAAACTCAAGAGTGCGGGGAGACAGGATGAGGAGGATCCTCAAAAATAGGTAAGAAAGGAGTGCGTCATAGAAACAAGGAGAAGTTAGGATTTCAAAGAGAAGAGCATGAAAAACAGCAAGTAATTGAATTGGAAAATCTGAATTCTTTATTTACTGCTGTATTAATTTCTTGATAGTTTCTTTTAGAGAATCCTCTAAAGTGTCTTTGAACTTTTCTGAGGATGGTAAGAGAGGAATGTGTCATTGTCCTACACTAACTCTATTATTATGTTCATGTATATTATGATATTGGGGCAGATTACTGGAAGAACAATTTCACTGCCAGGTATGACCTGTAATTTGAATCAAAAAGAGATTTGTAGGAGGGGCATGTTGGACAAAAATAATCTCATAAATGAAAGCAAGCATAGCCAAAAACTGGAGACTTACACTGGGTCACAGTATGTTTTCCTTAAAAATAAAAAGATAAAAGATATGAGTCAAAAACTTGTGAAAGGTTAACAGGAAAAATAATTGAGTGAATGAGTGTGCATGACAGGAAATCTTGAGAGGAGATTAAGTTTATTTTTATTGAATGTATGCTGTTCCTAGCATTCAAGGGATTAAACTGTAGGAGCATTGGTACTTCAAGTAAGCAGTATACAGAGATTTTACAGGGCATGAGAAAATAAATTATTGTATTCTTAGTCAAAAATTTCAAACATATTTTTAGGGCTTATTTGTGGATTTTTGCACTGCACATGTAAAGATGTGAGTGTTAAAAGAAAAAGGTATTTTAAATACCTTTTCTATGGATTGTTGCAAACTTGATATTCATTAAAAATGAGGTTTCACTGGGCTGGAAATTATGAAATAATTGAAAAGTCTGGTAGTTCTTTTGATTCAGGTGGGAAGAGATTATACAAGCAGTCTCATCTGGCTGTCAGAAAGAGTTCACAGATAAAGAATGGAAGTGAGAAACAGACTGACAAACGTTCCTGGTTTCCCTGAAGAGATCACAGCTGTGGTATAAGAGCAGAAGGAAAAAGGCAAGGATGCTGAAGGCTCATGTTTAGTTTTTTAATCTTGAGCAGTTTTCTTAAGTGGTTTTCCTCTGTTATGTTTCTATAACAGGCCGATGCTGATGGTTCAAGGGTTACCTGAATTAGTGGACAGAGCCATGTAGGTGGCCACTCTGCGCCCCTCGGTGTCCTCAAAGGGCTCTATTTCTTGATATCACAAATACTGTTACATTATTTCATACTGTAGAAGTATGTACAAATTTCATAATATAGACATACTAGTGGATATTGTTTTATTATTAATTCCATATTTCTCTTTAGTTTGGCAAAGAACACATCGTATTAAAGGGCACTTAAAATACTATAATGTGCCTAGAGGAATGATAAATATATGGAAACTGAAGTAATCAGGCATAAAGCCTATGAAGGCACTGGGCTAAATTCAACAGCTATGGGGTTAAGAAGCAACAGTCATTCTACAGCTAGCATTTCATAGGTTTTTCATGATAACCCAGACTTTGTCCATGTCTTTGAACTACAAAAATATCAGCCTTAAACAATGCATATCCTAAAGCATATCCCCTATCACTTTTCCAACAAATTGCAAGAATTGTTCCTTCTCATTACGACTTCCTAAAATGTTTAATATTTTTAGGTTTTAATTAGATGTAAATTATTACAAAAGCCTGTCCATGGCTTCAAGTACCCTGACATTATTAATCATACAATATATGCAATTAAATTAAATCTCAGTAGATTAAAACTGATTTCACAATTTTATTAGATTAATAAATCAATCAGAAACCAGCACCGCCTATTGATTAGGAACCAAACTAGCAGCATTCGTCAGTGATCCTGTCATACAGATCTATATTTCAGTACACTTGGGAAAGCATTTAATTTGATTTCCTTTTTTTTTAAATGAATCTACACGAAGATTCCTTAATCCCCCTATTTCTCTTAGCTATGGTTGATTTAATATCAGTTTGAGATATTTCCTGTTTTAAAAAGTGTTTTTTTGTCACAAATTCTAATTAAAGAATAATTTCATCTGCTCTAAAAGCTATTAAGAGCTAAATAACTGTGTAACTTGTATAGCATTTGGCATTTTATACTGCATTTGACAGGTTTGAAAGAACTCTTCAAATGACTTCAACATATGCAAGATTTTACTTTTTTTTTTTTCTTTTTATTAGATACGGTCTTTTTAAATAGAAAAGCCTTCTCCGGGGATCTTTGTCAATGATTGTGAATGAAAAGAGAATATTTCCTGAAAAGTCTGAAGGTACATTAAGACTATCATCTGGGGCATCAGAAAGATCATGCTGATTTAACACTTTCTCCCTTGCTTCTTTGAGAATAACTGGTAATGCCATATAGGCGCGACCACAGAATTGTTCCACGTATTACATCAGATATTTGTCTCCATTAACGAAGATATTGGAAAAGTTACTGGCACCTCAGAAAATATGAGAAATTATTAGAAATATTAATAGAATTACTGATTAACTAAATATTATAATTATCTAGCAATTAATTAGAAAAATACTAGAATATTGGAAGAATGCTGGGAAAGGAGCAGCAGAGATGCAGTGTGCTGCAGGTGCCTGAAGAGGCATTTTTAGAACCCAGCCAGAATTATGTAAGGGCCCTGGGTTAAACTGTTGTGTATTAAAGGATCTCATCTAGATTATCTGATGTATCTAGTATTGTTTGCTGCCACCTAAAATTAAACTGGATAGCAAAGACAGTGGGAATCAGAAAAAATATGTAGAAATCTAGAAAACACAGATGCATATTTCCAGATTTTTCTTAATCATGTAAGATATTTAAGCTTTGAATATTCATTAAGGACAGTCAGCTTCCTCACCTTGTTTGTGAGGCTGACTATACCCAATCTCTCGCAAACCTGAGGAAACTTGCAAAAATTCTGATAATGACCATCAATTCAATGACAAAAATTTTGGCAGAAAAATTTGGCAGAAAAAATATGACACAAAAATAAGGTATTAATCTCTGTTACTTTGTACGCAAAGTTATAAGGAAAGATTTCATACAGTTGATTAGCTGTTCATGCATTAAATCATTATGATTACACTAGAAAGACTTACTGTAAAATTTTGACATGAATATACAACATGAATCATATGATTTGTTTCATAAACATATGATTGTACAGTTTTAGGTGGCAACTGCATATATACAACTGCATGTTTATTACATAACAAGATAGTCAAGCTTGTTTACATAGCGCATAAGATTTTCTTATTCTTTTCATCTACTGTCATTTGATTTCTTCTAGCCTGTACTTATTCTGAATTCTCTTTAAATTGAATTCCCATTCCGAACAGCTTTGTACTCTTTGGCTTGCTTCATACCTACTCATTCAAAGAAATTTTATTGAAAAAATAAATTATATAGAGAGTGAAAGAAAATCTGCCAGTAATTATTATTGTAGAAAGGACTTTGGCATGAGTAACTTTATCTAATGGTTATTTTATCTTTACTTTTTTCATAGGAGAATGTGAGGAGCTTGACACTTCTTAAATGATTCTTGAAGCTAATTTAGTATTTGGCTCCTTAGGCTATTATTTCAGACATTTAAGAATTATTTTGAGTTGAAAGTCTTAATCATTCTTTTCTGTAAATGTCATTACCTAAAATGATCCATTCAATTAATACATAAAAAAAGGGAATTAAATCAGCATGTACCCGAACAGAATTGTGTGTCGCTTAACAATACCACAGAGTTTTACAAATGGTCAAGAATAAGACCAAGCATGAGGGTAAAGGAAGATGCTTAATGGGAGAACATCATCTGAGATGAGTTCTGAAATATCAGACTTCTCCCTGTGCCTGAAGCTTTTCCTTTCAATGCTGTTCCTTATTGATGATTTTAGGCATTTTTTGTTTGTTTTTAATATATATTATATTAAGCATTGTCTTTATATTATAAAGTCTTGTCTTTGCCAATTTTCATGCAATGCTTTAGCAGACACTATGCACAGCTGAGTTTTCTGGCTGAGCTGGCACATTACACAACATTGAAAATCCATCCTATAATTTCCTTTTTCCTTCAACCTGTAAACTCTACAGCAGTTCAAGTTTTCTTTGATTTATATCACCCATCATCTACTGGCCGAAGGACTACCCTTACACCAAAATGCAGATGTACTCTATATATGTTCTCTTCCTCCCTCCAGACACTTGTAAAGCGAGGATGACCATTTACTGTAAGGTAGGCCTCAGTGTTTGCCTTGTAGCTACTCTACAGGTATGAAATGTGAAGGCCATTTTATGTGACATATTGCACACTGCAGTTAAGATAAATGATTTAGGCCTTTAGAATCCATGGGTATCTACTGCCTGGTAATTTCTTGCTGTTCATGACCTTCAAAATTATTCCTTTTGATTAGAGAATGTTGTTTGGGTAGAAATGGCATTCGCATTTGTTTTTTTTTGTTGTTTTGAAATTTTGGCCAAATCCAGGAAGAACTTCAAATTTGTGTTTTCAGAATGTTCATCAAATATATGATTTTTTTTCTTTGTGAAATGCCAGATTTTGTGTAAGCAAATTTATAGCAATGTATCTTAGTTGACTTCAAAGAACCTATTTTTGTTGCACGTCAAACTAAAAGGAGAATAAAGAAGACCAAAGGCATCTTAATTAGTTTGAGGAAGAGGTGCTTAACCTTTTTTTCCTCCAAGTACTTGACTCCAACATGTAGTCAAGCTGGGAGAGATCAGTTGAATATTCAGTATTCTGGCTAAGCTTTTTTTTTTTTTTTTCTAGGAAGGATGGTATCTGCAAGCAGAGCTCTGCTTCACAGAAGCCACAATGGAAGGAAATATTGTTCAAGGCATAAAAAAAATTGTCGACAAAAAGAGTCTCATTCTTTTTTTTTTTGATATGGACTGCTATAAATCTGGGAACAGTATTAGGCAAATGAAATTAGTCTGCCATTGCAGTGATATAAACAAGCAGGCAATCTTAATACCTCTTTTCCAGGTATTTCCAGGTGTATAAATACACTCTGACCTAACATTTATTTGAAAATTCACAGCACATAAAAATAGTCACTGAGAAAAGATTCTTATGCCTTGGGGAAAGCATTCCTCATTACCTTGCAAACATTCGTTATCACTGAGATGATGAGTGGGTTGCTGCAAAAGGGAGAGGAATTTCTATTCAAAGATTTAATAAGTGCAGGGAATTTTTGAAGACTTTCTTGCTGCTGAAATTGATTTTCAATTTTGACAATTTTCATATTATGAAGGTGACCTCTTTTAACCACATTTCACTGTCAGGGACTCCCTCAAAAACTGTCTAGTTTGTTATAGGGAATTTTTCTGAGAGCTTACAGGTCAGGGAAGGTTTACTCTTTGAAGAACTGCATATCACTGAAAACCTTCAGAATTTAGTGGGTTTTACTCCTGCCACAGACTTTGCAAAAACCTATGTGAGGCTCCAATTTGGTAGTTTATACCAAGCAATTACTAAAAGAAAACTTACTTGAAACTTTCGTTTAGATTCTGATCATCTCAGTCTCCTGGGAAATTAAGATTATCTATTTCAACTCTCAATACAAATTACAATGCCACAGGAGTTTAATTAATTAAACATTAAAAAATATTCTTTTTCACTGAGTCCACATTGTTTTCTATGAATATTTTATGTGATGATTATGAATTTGGATCAATGCTCTCCCAACCGATCATCTCGCCTTAGTTAAAATTAGTTTTTTATCTCTGCTCCCCTTTTACTCAATAAAGACAAGCCTTAACCTACAGGCACCAGGTCCATACTTCCGTATATTTTTAAAGCTCTTTGTATTGTCGCATTTTCCTCAGAAAGTGATTTGCAATAATCCCAGTTTTTGTTTTGTTTTGTTTTTGTTTTCTTTTTAGCCTTCTGTATTTTCCTATCTAAATGTACTAAATGTAGACATTTTGAATGCACTTTGTTATTCGAGGGTATTTTTTGCTAACTGTGTTATTGTGCATAATTCATTCTCCTTTTGGTTTCATTGCTCTCTGGGCTTAGATAGTTCAGCCTCTTAAATCCGAGGATAGTTACAGACTGACTATTCCAGTGAAGGATTCTAAATACAGGTATATTAACTCTTAAAATCTATTGTGACACATCTGATGACATTTTTAAAAGACTGTCATTATATCTACTAGGTTATAAAACATTTTCATTCCAGGACAGGTTTTGAAGTTTGCAATTCCTTTATATATATTTCCTTGAAGAAAAATAACTTTTGCACGTTATTTTCACTATAATGCAAAAAGAATGCCATTGGTCAATGGAAACTACTTGCAGTGTGAAATTAAGGAGTGACGTATGATCCATAGGAGAATGCCACAGTCTATTTATTCCACAGTTTCATTTACACCCTAATTGTTATGTACAAACTCCTGTATTTTGTCTGCTGTGCCTTCCATGAAAACTGTGTGCATGTATAAAATGCTGTTGTTTTCGCACACACCCTTCTTTTTGTCTTGTCAAAAACAAACACACAACAAACCAAACCAGCTATAATTCCCAGTCAGCTAGGCTCTTTCACAGCATGAAATGATAAGGCATCATGACATAAGTCAACAAATACAAATAAAGTGTACAGAGAGGCCATATCTAGATAAATAAACTGAACAGGAGAAGGGTACAGTTCTTGAAAATGAATTGTTCGTACTGCTAAATTGTTGGTACGGTCCCTGGCAGAGCACTGGTCAGATGGAACGCTCTAGACAACCCGGAGCAAGTGTGGACATTGCCAGGGACAGCTTGGACAGCTCTGCCCTGCTCTGTAGAGTAAGAGAATTTAGAGATACAGACGTGCTGTGCTACTGGGGTCTCAGGGGCAAAGAATATTCACTGCTCTGGTTATTTATTAATGTAGGCACTGCAAATTGCTAGATGGAGATTTCCTTGCAATGAGAGTTTCATGCCAGTGAAAGAAGATTTGCTAGTAAATCTTTGCTAGAGAGTAGTTAGCTGGCTCAGATCCTGTCATAGATTCTGTTTTTAAATATATCCGTAATACTTGCAGTGTTTTTCAGTGTTTACCTTCACAGCAATTCCATGAGGCAAACAAATACTTTTAAACGCATCTTGCAGACAGAGAACTGTGGCACAACAGTGTTAATAGCTGTGATAACTGAGCAAGTTAGGAGAGAATAACAGGCAATCCATGACAGCTGTCCCGTAGTTTCCACAGCAACTGCACGTGTGTCTGCTCTTGCTGTGCAGAGGTGAGGCAGTTTGCAAGGGCAGTTCTCGTGCTGCACCCCGAGCTCTCTGAGCCCTGCAGCAGCACAGGTCAGAGGAGCGCCAATCCTCTCCCTCCATCTGGAACTTCCTGATTGCAATCTGGATGGTAGATAATAAACTGAGAATCAGTAACAAACAACTATGATGCAGAAAATAAAAAGTTTCTTAAACTGTCAGATTTAACTAAAGAAACTATAGCTAAGTTGAGTGCAGAGACTGAGAACTGACCTATAATTGCATGGTGGTTTCAGCTGACAGCACTGATCTTACATAGACAACACTTAAGATGCAGGCAGAAGTCATGCCCAAGGTGAGAGATGATTAAGCTCAAGTGCACCCTAGAGCAGAACCAATCTTTTTGTTTTGTTTTGTTTTTCCATGGTAACTTGTCAAAGTTACTGGATTTGGCTAGTATTGGATTTGAACTCTCAGGATGAACAATGTGGTAGCCTCACTGCAGGGCAGGCAGCATTTCGGGCTACGTGCTCCCTTCTCCCGGTATGTCTTTTCTCCAGTTGGCACCTGCAGGATGAGAACTCAGGCTCTTTCCCATGGCTTCCACACTGGCTTTGGAAGGAAATCTCCACTCCTGGCTGCACTTGGCAGGGTTTGGTGCATTTGTAATTATTTTTTATTCTCTTTGATAAATACAGACATTTCAACCTGTGCTTGCTTTCACTCTGCTAGGACGATTCAACCAAGACCAAATATATTCTGCATTTGTTTGATATTACTGTCGACTTCATCACCTTTTCTGAATGGGCCACTTCCTCAGTAATCTTTCTGCTTACATCCACTGTACCATATCTAAAGCAAATTACACTGTCATATTCACATCGCATGGCTTCTGCCTTCAGTATTTGACACATTTTAGTGCATTGCATTTGTTTCACATCTTAGAAAAAATGAAGTGTCCCCAAAAAGTCTTAATTGCTGTAGAAGTGACTAAATAAATAATGCATGTCTTCAGAGTTATCTTAAGTGTAACTTAATTTTTAATAACAAATAAATTACTATTTTTTTTATACGGAAATAAATTTACCCAAAATCTCACCATCGACACTTTTAAGAATGGAAAAATATAATAGAATATCCAGCGTCTCTTCACAGATTCAAAGATAGACTACAAATACTCAAACTCAGATGAATGATTGAATAAATAAATGAATAAAATCATGTATAGGATAGAAAAAATAACACTTTAAATATGCATAAAACATAAAAGGAATGAATGGATTAGAATTCCAGTTATAAGGATTCTCTCTTTTCCTTATGTCAGCATGGGGATTTTATACCGCAAAAATTGTTTTGTTCTTGATGAAAGGATGAATGGATATTTATAATGGTTCATATGACCCTATGTCTCTCATTTTCAAATGCCTATCCAGAAGCATTTACATAAGCACTTTCCCCATTTACATCCATCTCCTGTGCTTCCATTGCTTTTCTTATGCTTTTCTGGAATTCATGTGAATAAAAAGCATAATTTTACTTATAATTCAGAGAATAAATTACTATCAATGAACATAATAGTATTATAATATTATTCCATACTATTCGCTCTATACTTAATAGAGCTTAACAACTTGTTCATTTTTGATAGTCACTGGCTCGTGACATAGACATCTCCATTGGGTTGTTTGCAATGATACCTAGAAATATTTTCTAAGCAAAGGCTACTTACCACTGATATCTGGGAAAGGCTAAAGCAGGATATGACTTCAACATGCCTTCAGTATTCAGTGAGTGTTAAGATTTTTTGAGAACAAAGAATGTGAAAGTTTGTCTTCAATTTTTTGCAGTGTCTGTGCTAATGTAAGGCAGTTATTCCCTTTGAGAAAGATTAAAAAGTCCTTTATTGTTTTTTGCCTTCCTATTTCTTTGTAACAGACCTTTCAAATGACTTATTTTCCTTTTCAGAATATTTTAGCAGACTTAAGATGAACCTAAGGATGAACTTACTTTATCCATAATCCCTCCAAAGAACTTGAATACATTGGTGTATCTTAACCAAGACCCAGCAAAGACTAGCTGCTGTAATCCTATATATACACATATATATATGTGTGTTTTCTACTATGTGTTTGCAAGCGAGCAGTTGAACGTAATGGTCAAATCATTGTTGTATTTTACACAGAAGCACACACAAAGAAGCACTAGGAAGGAGGAAATTTTTCATTTCAGATAGAAGATGGCTCTTGATTTGCTGGGTATCACTGTCATTTCCAAAGAAAGAGGGCCTTCTAATTCAGTGAAAGCACCAAACCTTCTAAAAAATTTCTAGAAAACAGTTTAATATTTTTCTGCATAATCATTCCATTTTTGTTTCATAATCTTTCAGTTTGACTCGATTCAAAAGACAAAATATGCTTCCTCTTTAGTTTTATATAGTGACAGGTTCATGTTAATATTTCATTATTTTGTTCTTCTTCTCATTAAAATGAAAAGTCTAATCATCCTCTATGAAACTAGAGATCCTAGAACTTGTTCAGGATTTCCATGTACATTTTTTTCTTTTTATTTTCATACAGAGATGTCAAGTAATTTTATGGCATTGAGGTTCATATACTAACAAGCTGAATAAGAAGTCATTTTTAACTACCGTAACTTTTTCTATTTATTTTTGTTTTTTCTTTTTTAAAATGAAATGTAAATATGTATCTCACAGTAAAGAAAGCAATTAAAGCAATTGTCCTAGGTGAAAATGTCTATTTTGTGACAGGAAGCTACATGACTAATGTGGTATTTCTGATCATTGCTTTGTAAGTATGAATTGAATGGAAAAAGATTCTTCCAGTCATGAATTGGAAGTTACTATAAAAATTGGAAATAGTTGCAGATTGGTATGTGGAAATATTTTATAATGTACAACACAAATATCATAGTGGTTTTTTTTTAATAATGTTTACACTATGTTTCACTACTAACTGTAACACCCATAACTTAGGTCAAAATGATTCATAAAATGGATATTTATAGTTAGCAATAATTGGTTAGATTTGTAAAATTTTTAGAGTAAAATGACTCATAATGTAATACTTTGCACATCTGAGCAAAAGATTTGAATAATTCTTTATTAACTCAGCATGATGAAAATGTAGGAAAAGAGTAGTTCCTATGACCTTAAAAAGGTACATTGAGGTGTGTTTATGAGATTAAGAATAATGAAATAGAAAAGGAAGTCTCATTAGTAAATACACTTCCAGTATTTTAGAAGACTTCCTCTAATATTCAGCAGTTTTCTCTAGCAACAGAAAATCTTTTTCTCTGGTTCAATTTTTATTTTTTTTAAAAAAGAAGAAATAAAATATGTTTTACTTATATTCCAGAATTTAAAGATGTGTAGTCAGAAACCACTTTGATGTTTTGCAAAATAGTTGTTTCCATAGTGTGTAATCCCTAAGAGAATATACGCAAAGGGATTTTCTTGTACAATTTCTTGTTATCTTTTTTTTTCTTTACTTTCCCAGCAAGTATGCTTACAGATAGAACTGTGCCAAACTTGCACAATCAACATAAATTCAATTTAAAGTGAAAAAGTGATAACTTTTTTGAATGTCTTCATACTTATGAATATTGGTTCAAGGAATAAAATATACCATTTTTCTAGCTGGAATGTAGTAAAGCATTTGAAATTATCCAAAATGAGTACTATATGCTGAGAAAATAACATCACAGAAGTGAAATTGTATTTTTCACTTGGTAAATTTGTTATATACAATATCTGCTACTGCTTTATTCAATTGGGTTTTAATTAAACTTAAATAAACTATCTGTGTTGGTAAGACTGTTGTACTGATGTAAGGAACATAGACCAAGCTTATCATTCTGATTTTTCCTTAATAGTTTATGTGGTATATGTGAGCGTATATGGATCTATACCAAAATTAACATAGAAATTAGTTTATTTTCTTGAATATGTAGTTTGCTCCAGAAAGATGAACTGTGTAATTACATCTATACTCAGCTATCCTACAGTATTACAGATACAGATATAGAAGAGGAAGTAGGAATCCATTTGTACCACATCTTCATCGAAGCTGCAAACTTTTATCAGGTTTTAAATGAAAAAAAAAAAAAAAAAAAGAAAAAGGTGAAATTCCAGATTTGGCGGAGCAGTTAGACACTTTATGCAGAAGCAAATTCGATAGGGATGTTTACTGTGAGTGAGCCAGTACCAAGTACCACATAGCATTTTCACAGTCCTCTTTCTGATTACAATCACACCTTAGTGATTTCCCTTATTGATGTGCTATGCTGACTGATTTATCCACTACCTCTGGAAACAGCACAATAAATAAATGCTTGTCACGCATTATTTTTTTACTTCTTATTGGGTATTGCCACCAGGAGTACAAATACAGTTGTTTATATTTCCCTGATGAGTGTTCTGTTCCAGTCCTTCTTGTCCTTGACGATTTTTATAACTGTCAATTCCCCTAACCAGAAGAGAATTAAGACTCTCTTCAAAGGAAAAAAAAAAAAAAAAACGCTCAGTTCATGCTTTGTTTAACAGCATTACACTATTCCGTGTCTTTCATTTTATTGTTTCCCCATAGGTAGAACAAAGCCTTTTAAGTGCTGCCATGGTGCCATGGGATTCATATTCAGAAATTTCCTTTTGAATTGCAGTTTCATGTCTTAACACCTGCCTCACACATAGCTCCACTTTGTTAAGATGGGGAGTTATAACAGCCAGTGGATCAAAAGAAATCACAGCAGCAGCAGAGGCAGCAGTTTTTTAATGGATGAAAAATCTGGTGTCAAATTCAGATGTGACAAAAAGGAAAGAAAAACCTGTGTGTCCTTAGAGGAATTATATCTGCTTCACATGTCCATCTTGTTCGCCTGAAATAGTATCTACGTTCATAGCTAATCATTGAAGTCATATGTCAAGAAATGCTAAATTAACAGTCATGTTAATGAATAGGCAAAAAATATAAATAATCAGGAAAAGGAGAGTTTAAATGCCACTATTTCTAGTGAAGTTCAGTCATGCTTTCTACTGCACACATCAATAAATTCAAGAATATTTGCATCATACTTTTTGTTTGTTTGTTTTGGTAATGGCATATGCAATTAGCCCTGAGTAATCAACCGAAGTAAGAATTACTAAAGGAGTTGGTCCCTACTTCAAATGATTTTAGTGAGATTTTTTTTCTTGATCAAAGCTTGCATGAGTATCTCAGCCTGAGAAGTTTTTAAGTGAGAAGATTTTCTTGCCATTTTGATTTATAATAAAAAATGTAAAAAGGATGAAAAAAAGCATTACAACACAGCAAATTTCAAAATGACTCTGCAAATACAACATACAAGGATAATTTCAGGGAACAAGGAATTTCTTGCTTTATATTAATGACTCAGTAGAGGTCCCAAAATTCTTTTTTGCTACGTTAAGACTAGAAAATCCAGTCAAATTATTGAAGTTTTTTTATTAATTTCCTCAAAATTTTGCATTGTTATTTATTGTTTGGCTCTTCTTTTCTGAAATGATCTTAGCATTTTGAAGCTTTTGCTTAAATATTTTGTTTATATGGCTGTTCAGGCATATATGGGAAATGAGTACACAATATTTTGCATGTTTATACAATATCAAAGAGATAAATCATTATTTAGGAACAGTTCCTTTCTGAAGATCTAGTTAGTAGCTAAAGCAAATAATTTTTAAATTAGTGTGAACATTTAAAGATATCTTGTAAACTGAGAGTTATTTTAACTCATACAAATTGAAACTGAATGCTAGTGCTCATGTATTTCCGTATTTTGAATCTTGTCTACTGGTGCCTTCAGCAGCAAGCACTTAATAGTAAGTTGAGATTTTAGAAAACATATCATTGAAAATGAAAACAAACAAACAAAAAGGTAAAATGTGTCAGGTGAAATATGTTAGGTACAGCTGAATCTGTCCTTGGGCAGGAAATTTGATTATGCGACCTTTAAAGAACCTTTCCAGGTCTTTTTTGTTTTTTTTACTACAAATCCTGAGGTAATCATATCCAATTTTCTAATACAATGCTAGGAAAAAATGAGAAAGATCAGTGTGCTGTAGGATACACAGTAGTATCAATTACAGTGTATGGCCTTCAGTTTAGCATGTATTGGCAGGGATCTCTGAAGGGTTTTAACCTACTCATTAGCCAGCTACTATCCTGCCATGTGACAGAGCCACATGGCTGTTGGCCTGAGATTGTATGAATAATGACAAATAGAGCAAAAAATGTCTTTCAGTCTTATCTGTTGCAATTTGAGGGAGTTTGAGCAAAAATCATAAAGTATTAGCTTGTCTTCTTCCCGTATTATATTAAATATGCCAACAATGCGATTATTCAACTTTCTGAGAAGTGAAAAGGGTGTTTTCATTGTCTCAGCTGAAGCAAGTCCGCTGGTTAACCAGAAAGAGTTTGTAATACTACAGTCTATGTGCTGCAAATCCTGGACAGTTTGATACTTCATCATTAATTAAGCTGGAATTTCAAATACTTTGACAAAAATGATGCATACAGAAGACCATCCTTGGTGATACACACTACTAAAAATCTCCATCGTTTTCCACACTTCATCAAGGAATTCCAAGCACTAAATGCACTTTCAAGGTAGTTCAAAATTAACAGGCATTTCAGAAGCGCGAATGGCCCGAACAACTAGCAGGTACATAAAGACCATCCTAGGATTCTACTGACCTTATGCTATCCTGAATTCATGAGATTAAACTGCAGAGAAACTCTTAAACTTTATTGACAATATTTCCAGAAGTCATTTTTAATAGTTGATTAATAAATCTTAACAATCAAAAACTTTTGCTTATAGTCATACTAATCTACAGTAAAAATCTCCCAGTCACTTCTGTTTTATATTGTTTAATTGTGTATAATTATTTAGCTCTTCAAAAATTAGTAATTTCTTATCAGCAATCTGCAATGGAATAATGGAATAATATACATTTAAATCCAGACCAACAGGCATGCCTTCACATTCTTTTAATCATGAAATTTGAGCTTGTTAGAGACCACCACTTCCAACAAAACGATCTTCAGTAGACACAGACATTGAGTTATTTTAGTAAAAAAAGTATATCCTCAGCCTCATGGAAAGACTGGATAGCTAGGATGGAAATATCAAAAATCACTGGATTTATTTGAAAATGTTGTCTGCAATATTTCTGGGATTCTCAATTTGTCAGGAAAGCATACATCTTTGAAAAGGCTTGACCTTGTAGCTTTCCTGCAGCTGGGAAGCCTTCTTTCTTACTCTACGGGCTGACATTGACTCAGGAGAATGTAGTCTATGGAAAACTCTATGCTCAGGAAACTGCAGTGTTTATGAAACAAAACTACAAGTTCAGAAGAATCCTTGTACCCTTTCCTCACTGTAGAAGTGAAGGCCCTCCATTTTAAAAAGTTCTGCATATTTGTTTAAGTAAATTAGACAAGTGGTTGGAATAGCTGTCTTCACATCTAAAGCTAAATCTGTATCCATGTTACCTGCATATCACCTGTCACATCGCATTTGGCCATGCCACAGCTTATCTGGACTGTAGCACTGCAGCCATTTTAAATGAGTTTTTCACAGATAATGGCATACAAACAGGAAAGCTTCTTGGAAGCACTAGGGAAATTAATGTTAATAGTAATTTGTTTGCTGCTTAAGTTGTTAATAGGCAATGCAGGTATTTAATTCCTTCTTTTCAGAGTATTACACATTCCTATACTTTGATTACAGAGACCTCTTTCGCTATCCCACTGGCATGAGTGAAATCCACATGCGAGAGCGGTGTCATAATTTGCCTGCTTCCATCAGAAGGGGGAATGAATGTCCAAGCCTTTATGCTGGACTATTCAGTGGGTGACTGCTGTTGCTAAGAGGTGGGGAACTAGGAAAAGCCGTTCACGGTATCAGTGACCACCCTGACTTCTGCTGTGCAAAAAGAGCTCTGCACAACCTCTTTTTCAGCCTTTCACGCTCTGTACAGCACTCCTCAGAAGAGCCCCATGTCTGCTCTGCATTCCTACCAGCTCCTGAAGAAGTTGCTCAGCAAGGCAACTTGTTCCATTACTTGGCTTTTCTGCCCATGCAAACAGCCACCCACCCCAGCAGAGGTGATGGAGTCCAGCACCAAAAATGCAGTACGAAAATGATGGGCCACTTCTCATATCACATAGGAGAGATGCAGTTTTTACAGCCAGCAGAGGGGAAGGCCTTGTGCTCCTTATGTGTGACAAGTATAGGGAAGAAAGGAGAACAGGGTCTCCCAGTTTTGTGGTTGCACTGAGTACCACTGACATACATACTCTGTGGTCACTGGGAAGGCTATTAGTGCAGGTATGAAAACCTCTTCTTCCTTCAGAGAAAAGCAGAATGACCGAGGGTCTGTGTCAAAAAACATTTACCTTTGTTTCAGTTTTCACAAGACTATTCCCCTCAGGTTTATCACACTTGCAGTGTGAAAAAATTCTACAGATCTGGCAGTAAAAATATTTTTATCTCTACAGCCATCTATGTATAGATTTTCTGGCTGTGCATGTTATGGTCATGAGGTTTTCAAATCTGTAACAAATGCTTCACTGAATCACCTGAAGTTTCAGAGTGTTATTGTTTTCGAATGCTGTCATAATGATTCATTACTGTATTTGTGCCTCTGATACAGCAATTCCCTGGAGGTGCTTCCTGATCTTCTGTCACTGTATCATTTTCTCTTTGTTAAGAGAGTGATCAGAGCTTAACAATTTGAAATGCTAGTCCAGTATTTAATTTTGTAATTGGCAGCATTCTCAACCTGCCCAAAGGCTTTCCGTTTGTTTTGCTTAGAAGTATACTAATTGATTTCTTAGTTTTGTCCACACAATTCTACTGCACACTATAAAAGTAGTATCTCCAACACATTTTAAGGTATGCCAAGCAAGTAACTTACAAGTACCATTCCAGTGAAAGAGTAATCCCAGACTGTGTCTCTTTCTATACTGACATCAAGGTTGCAACAGAATAGCAATATAAAAATTAAAGGAATTTGAGAAATAATTAGGTATGTAAATGCAACTTCTAAACTATTAGCAGTCTGTTTCACAAGGTAAAAAAAGTCATTTTCCTAAATGTTTGAACTAAATTAAATTTAATTGTTCATTTACCTGAAGTATAGATGAAAAGAAAGTACTGTAAATTACAAATGTTTCCCACTGCTAAGTAAATGCACCAGTAATTATTTCCAGAGTTTTGATTTGCAACAGCTTGTTTCTTATCATAAGAAATTTATCTACTCAGATTTTCAAGCTTATCAGATTTTATCACATAAACAAAACATTTTTAAAAAGTCAGGATTTAAAAAGAAAGGAAAACAATCAAGAAAAACTAACATTTGAATATGTAATAAAAATGGATATAAGGATCAAAGTAAAAGGCATGCAAAATACAGAGACAATCTGAGCACATTAATAGTAATAAACACTATAAAAAGTACATAAAGTACTTTATTTATATGAGTGTTTCTTTGTTCTGTCAGATAAGTGCTAATTAATTCCTATAGTTATAATAAATATTTATATTCTGAAATGCTTACTTTTTGCTTACTTGGTACTCTTCCAAACATGACTGTGAAAATCCCTAGGTTTTTGGAATTCAGGTGATGTTAACTGGCATAAGCTCACTGAAATTCACGGAGGTACACATCCTAGTTGTTTACTTTTGGGTCTAGATCTACTATCTCATTTCGTATGATCTAGGATACACGTTAGACCTATTAAGACTCACAATATAGTTCACAAAAGCCTTTTTCTCATACGTGAAAAGGGCAGCATGAAACTGTTAGTCAGAGGCTCAGTGGATCCTTCCAGTACATTTCAGTTGCTGGAAAGGCTCTAATGAGTGTTGACCTTGACTGTAGAATAACCTTCTTAAAACACAGATTTCATCAAACAGTTAAGTATGGGTTGAAGCCTTGTTTAAATTGTATGGAAGAAATAAAAATGCCCTGCTCTCCCCTGCCCATTCTCCATTTATGCTTGACATATTTTTCCTTAATACATGAATAATTCCCAAATTTATTTACTCTTTGTATAATATGACTTCCTTTGTGGAGGTCATAAAGATGTCTTTCTTTCATATTCTTAAGTCTTATTGTCAACAATACAGATCCGAGAATCATATTCATTTAAGAAAATTGTTAAATTTGTATAAACCTGATAAATTTGCAAAAACAGTATTCCAACAAGATAAATCTCCTACAATTTTCATCAGTTTGTGAGATAAATGATGTTGCAAGAGACCATGTACTTGTAAGTTTAAACTTTTGCAGGAGATCATAACTGATCATATAAAATACGCTATTCCAAATTTTGGTTGTATGTACGTACACAGATGTTCTGGTCTGGTTTGATGTGGTCTTCTTGCTCAGTGTAGATGAAGTAAGAGACTGCAGAATGAAAATAAATAAGAAATGAAAAGTACCTGGAATTATTTATAATTTTGCCAGAATGCACTGAATTATTTAATGACATTTTGCATTTTACTAAATCTGCTTTGTTCGGCAATAATAAGAGCAGTAATAATAGCCATAATAATAGAAATCTTAATATTAGCAGTTGTACTAAAATGCTTAATAGCAAATTGCTCAGAATTAACCTGGGCTTGTAGAGATGTGCCTCAGGAGTCAAACGCACAGAGAATCCATATTCCTGCATCACGTTTCCTGAGCACATGATGGAAGCAGTGAGATAAACTGAAGCCAACTAAACAAAGCCCTGTGATAGCTGCTGCAGGCGTTTTGCCTGCAGGATGTGGATGCAGGGAGAATGCCTCTAGGAATATTAGACAAGTGTGGTCAGAAACAACTAATACTTCACACTTTTAAATGGAAGCAGCATATGCTTCCCTTACATAGGCTTCAAAGTCTAACAAGGGCAAAAAAGTAGCAGTGCACTGGTTAACAACTACTGAAAACCAGAGCACGTTTCTGTAGAAGTTTGTTTCCTAGTATCTCACGGTTCGAAGTTTCCCAGTACTTATTCTACACTAAAAATTGTAAAATCATGTTTTGTTTGGAAGAACTTCCAAATGCTCCCAGAAGTCCTCAGCTGCCAAGGAACTCTTTACTGGCCAGAACATCGAGAGGCTTAAGCTGCCTGAGAAGCAAGCAGGCCTGGGATGTGGTATGTAGCTGGCATCAGGCATCCCAGAGACCGACGGGTGTCTCGAATAGGCTTCTAGGGAGCAGAAATCTCCAAGTCTAAGCTTACTAGAGAGCAGAGCCTCAAGTCTGAAAACTGGGGTCCAAGTTTTGGATCTCTCAGTAAAGTAGGCACGAACCTCAGACCTGACGAAGGAACATAAAGGAATGAAGGAAGTTTCAAAAAAAAAAAAAAAAAACCCAACCAACCAACCAACAAATAAACAATCTAACCAAGCAAATCTCAAACTGAAATTGCTTTTTTTTTTTTGTCAGAATTTCATTGAAATTGACATTTTTCACAGATTGCTGAAATTCGGTATTGCTATTTACCATTCCTTCCAGGAAAAACGGGGAGGGGAGGGGAGGGGAGGGGAGGGGAGGGGAGGGGAGAGGGGAGGGGAAGGGAGGGGAGAGGGGAGGGGAGGGGAGGGGAAGGGAGGGGAAGGGAGGGGAAGGGAGGGGAAGGGAGGGGAAGGGAAGGGAGGGGAGGGGAGGGGAGGGGAAGGGAAGGGAAGGGAAGGGAAGGGAAGGGAAGGGAGGGGAGGGGAAGGGAAGGGAGGGGAGGGGAGGGGAGGGGAAGGGAAGGGAGGGGAGGGGAGGGGAGGGGAGGGGAGGGGAGGGGAAGGGAGGGGAAGGGAGGGGAGGGGAAGGGAAGGGAGGGGAGGGGAGGGGAAAATTATTGCTGCTGGCAACTTCTGACATGATCTACACTTTAATTACCATTCCTATCAAAATGCTCTTACACAGTAAAAGTCATAAATGATTTTTTTGCCACTTGCAGTCAAGAACTACACCTTTTAAAATAAATATCATCATTTGTGATCTGTTGATATAGTGAAGTGCATTCAGGAAATAATTTTACAAATTACACAGACTTTCACATTCTTGCACAATAATATAAAGTTGCTACAGAAGATGTGACCACAAGGCATATAGTTTAGCTCTTATCTCTACAATAAATTTTCTATCTAATAAAATCTAGCATTTATGAAGTGCTTTATAAATACAAAGCACTGTGCAAACAATCACTAATCACACATATACACGTACTGATTTTCTTTTTAAGCAGTGCATTAGGTACATCTACACTGGCTTGGTACAAGTGTGCATTTGTTTTGTTAACACTGCAAAACAGTTACAAATCACCTTAGCATATCTGGCACAGGCAAATAATTCCAGTATTTAGAATAAAGAAAAAAAAATCCAGGAAAAAAAAAAGTAAAAAGGGTTACATCATACACTTCTTTTTACCCAAAGGATACCAGAGTGCTTTCCAAACTGATGCATGAAGTTCCTACTATGTCTTGGAGAGATCACTTAACAAATCTTTGAAATGCAGCTACTTACGGTTAGACTTAGTACATGTTTAACAGTGCCAAGCAAACCTCACATAGTCATTTATTAGAAAGGTAAGAAATACAGTGCCCGAATAGAAGACAGGGGGATTTGCTGGCACAGTGTAATTACTTGTGTTGGAATTTGTCCAGGACACTGGGGTTAATGCTCTTACTGCTATGAAAAATCCCACAAGTTGTTTAATAGCACAAGTGATAGAGGCTGGAGAACAGTTTGATGTCTGATATAAAGTTGGTGATGAGAGTCTTTGACAGGTCTTTGTATTTGAGGCTGATGTCACACTGTGTAGTTACCAGTGATCTACACTAGCAAGAAAAATAGAAATGTCAAGCCTTCAGAAAAAAAAGCCTTTTTTTTTTTTTCTTGAAACTGTATCAGGCATACAGGATGTTGAGAGAGTATATGTCATGAAAGGTCATGACCCAAAATACCACTATCAACACATGATGTGATACCAGATCAGGAATCAAGACAACAATTCAGGGACATACCTAACATAATCACAGTTCTTGCACGGCTCTGAGACAAACTTTATGTAGCTTGACTATCCCTACTTAGGATACAACCCCTAAATCTTACTAGGCAAGAACCACATACACAAGACAGAAGAGCTGGTAAACAACGTATGAAAATATATTAATCTGCAGTTGAAACTTTTCCACTATCAGCGAACTCATAAATACTTAGTTGCAGATCAAATAACACTCTGAACTGTAGTGGTTCAACTAAATAGATAAGTAATAAATTAATATAAATTATTTTGCAGAAATTAATCCATTTGAGTACTGGAAAACATATGCTTTGCTAATGTTTTATCATGAAAATGTCACATTTAATTTAAAAGCAGTTTCTACCCAATAGAGGAACTAACAAAAAAATAGTGCACATGCCCACATGAGGCTGTTGTTTTGCCAGGCATTGAACAGAGGTAGCTAGATTTATGTGTGAACTTGTGTGCATGAGATTTTGGGGGTGGGATTTGAAAGGGCTTTTCATTGACTTCCACAAGCCATTCTAACCCTCTGTTACTGTTAAGACAGAGATTTTGATAGACTGTAACTTTAGAAATCTATTCTTATTAAATAGGTTGTC
Organism: Tinamus guttatus; assembly: GCF_059628265.1. Lineage (NCBI taxonomy): Eukaryota > Metazoa > Chordata > Aves > Tinamiformes > Tinamidae > Tinamus > Tinamus guttatus. Next base: position 413,407 of record NW_028288936.1, read on the forward strand.
TAAATTCCAAAATATTCTTTAAAAAAATCCCCCTCCAAAGTCTTTTTTTTTTCTCCTACACTCAGCAGCCTCTGCAAGTATAAACATATGCAAGTCCAAATACGAGAGGAAGATCTGGCATATAGACTTTATTTAAACTCTTACTTAGCTCATATTTTCATCTACCTTAGCAACTTTAGAGACATCTAATCTCATTCTACTGCTTAGATTCCCATTATTCTCAATGCAGAAAAATAGATACTGACCCCTTATTCCATATGAAGGACAAACTGGTAGAACCATCCTCTCTCTCTCTCAACTGACTAAGAAAGGAGCCAGATAGCTACCTTGGGATGCAATGTGTCAGAAAAGTGGATGATCTCAGCACTGCTACAAGTTAAGTATGCCTGGCAATCAAAAAATCCCCTTGAAAATCTAGCTTAAATGTCATTGAATAGTATTGATATTTTTACTTCTAACGAATGTGCTTTCAGATTTCTATTCCAAACTGTACAGGAAGGCTTTTAAAATACACTAAAAATATCACTTTTAAAAACGAAAATTATAATCTTAATTCACTCTCACCCTTTTGAAAGCTTTTCCTTGTGTGCTTTGCTATAAAGTACGATAGATCTACTAGTGCAGCTATTAGAAGGGTCAGTGTTAAACACTCTGTATGGCTTTATAATCTGAGGCTCTTTTTCTTCCTTCAGTTACCAATGGAGAAGAGACAATTCACAAATCTTTTGAAATTGATGTTACTGTTTTCTTTCATTCTTTTTTTTTCTTTCTCATTCCATAAGAGTCACTTTGACACAATGGTTGTCCTCTGACAAGAGTGGCATCTCATAGAAGTCAATCACAATGTCAAAATAATTTGATCGATAGTTTTTAAACTATTAGAACTAATAGCTCTAAGAGCTATTAGTAAAAGAGTTCTCAGACTGTCCATAGTATCCCAATTAAAACATTTTTTTAACTTAAAACCCTGCAGTTAAGCACTGAAACATTTAATCTATATTAGACTCTAATTGAAAGAAACTCCTTGCTGTTGCTTGGAAAAGAAATCAGGAGCCGTCCTTTCTATCCTATCTTGTTCTAACGAATGGAACTAAGCTAGCCATTATCAGAAAATCTGGAAAAAGCCTTACTACGTTCACAATACATGATATGAAGTAGGTGGGGAGAAAGACGGTCCAGTGATTTATAAAAACACTGGATTTTTGGAGAAAGTGGCAAAAATACTGCACGGCTTGTTTACTCTAATTTTTTGAAGATGAAGAGAAAGAATTTTCATCTGTGCCCTGTATTTTTCTTTGTAAGAAAAAGGCACAAAGGTTTATTGAATAAAACTTTTCTATGTTAAAAAACTTGTAATGTTAAAATACTTGCTTTCTCTTGCTTTATTTGGAGAATATTTTAGTTCTAATAGATTTGGGATATCAATGTGTTTATATATCATGCATCATATTAATATGAACCATTATTACAAACTTCAAGCCCAGTCCCTGCAAAACACACTGCCAAGAACGGGATAGTAGTTTGAAGTTTCTCTATACTTCAGCCTACAAGCTAATGATTAAGATAGTACAAACAACGAACAACACTGTTCTTGGAGGTGCTAATAGGTTCACAACCCTGAACATGTAAGTCTTCATTTCCACCTGAAGTGGATGGTGAACAGCATCCACATGATACAGTGTGGTTTTCCTCTTACATGAGGAATAAAATGATGTCCCAAATGGCTTCGGTCTCCCAGAGTTGCTTCACGTCCTGCAGCAGCATTAACTGGGCTTTGACCTTGTTCCTGCTCTTGCAATTTCCTAAGGTATAACTCAAGATCTCTGAAATGGTTTCTGCCTCACTTCATCATGTCCTCCCATTTTCCTTCAGGACACTTTTTAAGTGCTGATATGTAGTGAAGGAGCGTGGAAAAAGGTTCTGCATGTCTTGATACTTTTTTCAAGGTTAACTGTTTTAATGGCCTTTGCGTCATTCCGAACTATGCTGCTAATCTCAGACCTGTCATCCAAAAGCTTATCCCAAAGCCTCATTCCTTGCACAGGGCAGTGCTTACTGGGTCATTGCAGTTTCCGGACAGTTCACACGCTGTTTGCCCCTGTATCCCTGTGAGGAGGGGCACAGCATGTCCACCACAAATCCCAGATGCCATATCCAAGGATCCTCCCAGAGTGCCTACTGGCTACATTCACTCCAGAACCCAGCCATGCCTACTCTGGCTGTCCCCAACATACTGTTGCAGGCAGAACATTCTCCAATCAGGTAATTTTACTTAATTTATTCCTAGTTAGCATAAATGTTGAATTACTGATTCAGGTATTGAGAGAAAAAAAAGAAAGAAAGAAAAAGAAAAGAGGGGAAAAGAAAAAGGCAAACAACTAAACACTCAGGGGTACATCCCTCCCCTCCCTTGCTCAGGTTCGGTTTCACGCAGGTTCCTCTCTCCCACTTCTCCCTCTCAGCTCTCATGGTGTTGTGGGGCAGCTCGACAGGTTGGGGGCAGCACGACATGGTTTCTTGCTGCCGCCTCTTGGGCCCTCTGACCAGCTGCAACCATGAAGCAGGACCTTTTCTGCCACTCAGAACCATTCAGAACTGTCCAGAACCAGTGGTAACCAGCACAGGGCAGGCCCGGCCCTCCCTCGTGCCTCTCCTTTACGGCCAGTACACACTGCAGAAGATAGGTTAACTCAAAGAAAGTTGTCATGTTCTAAAGAAGAAAAATTCTTGAACTTATTCCAAGCATCTTTCCTAAGTGCCTGAAATAGAGTTTGGGAAAGGTACATGAGCATTTGCAGTTTTTCTTAGATCTGAACCCTTTATCTTGAGTTTTGCTATTATCCTGGGATGGACTTGGCAAGTTTTGATTTGCCACTGGTAATTTTTGCTTTTCCATGTCCTTTAAAAACTTATCCATGCTCTGGGAGTGTCCACATGCTTGCAGCTGTGGAGTAAAGATGCACATAACCTGTCTGCAGGGGCTGAATCTTCGGTATTACTCAGTAATTACTCAGTATTAGGAAGAGAGGAAATCTAAGCTCTCGTTTCTGAAGAGGGATTACCTGCAGAAACCAAAAAGAAAGGGACAGCGGGGCTCCCTGCTCAGACAAGATGAACTTTAAGAGCACTGGGATGTCAAATGCTGAGATCCAGACCCAGCAGTTTGTGAGAGCAGGACAGGCTGAACCTCACCAGAGTGGGGTGGCTTTTTGCAGTTATTATTACTTAGAGGAAAAGCAGATACATATAAACAGATACCTCTTGATTTAATTTTTATGAAAGAAAGAATATGAAAATAGATGCTATTAAGATCATAAATCACATTACAAAACAGATACACATAAAGAAGTTAAACATGCAGTGTAATAAAACCCGTTTGTTAAAGACTGGAATGCTTATGTTTTTGCAGAGACTGAAACATATGTTTAAAAAGGCACACTGAAATTCATAATATAACAGCTGCTTCAAGTGGGTACAGTACCTCAGATAAAACGGCTGTTTTGTATGTAAAAATGAGTAGGAGTGTATATCTTTATTTTTGATACCAAAAAGCATAATACTCAAAACTAGGAAATTCCTGAAGTTTTACTGCTAAGCTCAGCTTTTCTACATCTATTAAAACCTCAGTTTATCATGAAAGGCCAATTAAACAAAATCTGATGCTTCAACGAGAAAGGGCTAAGACCTTGGACACTTAGGACAAAAGATGGAAGAATCCCACATATAAAATTATGTAATTAAGAGAACGCATCTTTGCACTCTTCCTGTGGTCAAGAGGAGTATGTGTTTTGTTAAGACTAATACCACGGCCCACTAGTCATTTTTTCTGATACACCTTGTTACAAGATACACTCCACACTATCCCAGAAGGGAATTAATGTGTTGGAGGAAAGAAATTCAATAGTTTTGTGGAATATGTAAATTTTAAAGGGATTTTCTGATTATTTTTCAATACAGTGAAATATTGACTCTAATAATAGTGAATCCAGGAAGGATGCATATGTGAAGGTTAAACAAGATTTTGCTATGCAAAGTAGCAGTAATTCCACTATTTAATCACTACAGGAAAAATGGATTTGAAATTTTCCATTTATTGCAGTAATTCCGTTTCATCAGTGCCCCGACTTACCTTGAGTTAATGTGCAAACAAGTCTTTGAAAGGTAGGTTTCAGAGGAATGCCCTGAGATCAGAAAACCCATTTGAACAGTAAATTCTGTAAGAGGCTGGTAACCTAAAGTTACCTTTAGGACCCAGTATATTTACAGATGTGGGATAAAAAGAGCAGAAGTCCCAGCAGAGTGCTTTATAGAAGATACTAATGCCTCACATCATTCAGCCGATTGCATGAACATTGATGTGGAAAGGAAAGAAGCGTTACTTGCTTTTTTTAATGAGAATTAGCTTTCACATCAATAGACTGGGGTCACAAATACTAAGTTAACAGAGCAGGTGATGCATATATACTACCTACTGGAAACTGCCTCGGCATGTGCTGTGAACTGTGTCTAGGCATTGTCTGGGAGACTTGAGAAAAAGCCAGGCTGTGATTGTGCATCCATTTTAAAAAAAATGGACACCTACGGGCCAGAGCTCAATCCTATTTATATATTAAGCCCCTATTTATTAAATAGGATAGATATAGTATAGATGGAGCCATACATTTTATGACAAGAAAAGACTCTTAGGATAAGCCACTCTACCTTTTTGCATAACCCTGATCCTTGCATTATAGTGCTTAGTTCATTATTCTCAACTTTTGTTAGAAAGCTAGTATATATTTCTTAAAAAATGTTCAGTCCTGCAAAAAGGCATCAATTGAATCAATTGATAATTCAGTTACAATACTTGACAGGACTATAAAGCCTTGGTTGTTTAGTGTGCTGTTGTTTTAGTTGTTAAAATGGGCCTCATGTCCTGTTTGAAAATTTTCTAGGTTCATTTTCTAGATACTATATCTTCCTATCATTTGTATATTCTACACTAAAAAATCCTTTCATATAAAATATGCTCTCCTAATTGCATAATTTTATATGTGGGATTCTTCCATCTTCTGACCTAAGTGCCCAAGGTCTTAGCCCTTTGCCTTCTCGTTGAAGCATCAGATTTGTTTATTGGCCTTTCATGATAAGCCTCTACATTCGGTTTCTGAATTATGTCTTTCCACTGTCCACTTGACCACATCAAAATGAGAAATAGTTGCAAAGTAATTTTTTTTCTTAACTGAAGTTTTGTGTCAGTTTTTTTTCACTTACCTAGAGAGAGAGCTTCCAATAAGCTAAGAACTGGTTTAGTATTTAGGGTTTAATGAAGCTGGGGAAGAGCCTTCTGCCTCCCAAATCTTACCCTTGGATAGCCTGGAAGGCATTACAGTTTGCGCTCCCAAATATCATTTTACAAAGTCTTAAAACTTAGATCTTTCTGCCAAAATGTAACCTCTAAAGATTTTTGCAATGAAAAATGAACTTGCAAGAAAACCAACATAACTTATTTGATGTAAAGTGTCATCAGAGACTTGTTGGCTCATCAAGTTTTGTTGGCTAGATTTAAATACATATATTTTAACAGAAGTTTAGACCCTGCAAAAGCATAATTCTACCACACATGAGCATATTGAGAAATTTTGCTTTTTCGAGCCTAAAGGCAAACCTCACTGTCTGCTTACTTAGACTTCAGTAGAGAGGGCAGTTATTGTATGAGGAAAAGGATAGTCAATAAAATATAGTTGTAAAGAATCCTCAAAGAATGGAGAGTAATTTTAAAATCAATGAATTGTTCAACTCTCAATGAATAGAGAGAAGAAATAGAATGTTCTTTTTAATAGTGCTCGCCTTTTTAAGAATTCTCCTGCCATGTTGTAGATGTAACATGCAAAACCATGTCTGCAAATCCATCTTTGTCTTATGTTGCAACCATGATATTTCTAAGTACTGTGATCAATCTAAGAGGACTGTAAGACTAACAGCTGCCTTGATGACTTGAGATGTATGTCCCTACTGGAATGTGAAATAACTGTTTCAGCTATCATTATTGATTTTTAATCTTGGTTGAGCAAAACCTCATGGCTGTGATCTTACTGTTTGTGAATTAAAAATATTGTAGTGGATTAAAAAGAGAAAAAAAAAAAGGATAGGTTACAGTCTGCAATTTGAGAGCAAATCAATGCTTCCTAGAGAACAGGGAAGAGGAACATGTCAGCAAGATTATGATACTTCTGGCCATTTGCCAAGCTTTAAGAATTGGAGTCCCTGAAAGTGCCAAAATATTTTTCAATAAAAATTTTGAATAAAGGTCTACATTCCAGTATCATTAAATTTCCTTTAAAAGAAGATAAATTCCTTTAAAATTGCTGGATCATTAGATTTTAGTCTTTAATTTTAGAGATTATAAATCACCTCTCTTCAGAGACTGCTAGCAAGGTTTTATGTATCACATAATCCCATTTAAATTCTGCACTGAGGAGCTAATTGAGACTTAAGTGATGTGTCATCCCTGTGCAGGCCATCTGCACATGCTGAATAGCATTCAGAGGCAGCCTGTGAGAAACTGCAGAGTTCCCAGTTGATGCCATTTGGAAAATAAGGTACAAGTTTATCTCTATTTGATTAATATGGTAAAATGAATTACAGGCAGTTACAAAATAGTCCAGACTTCTTTATTTCCCTATCTGTTGATCGAGTAAAGATCAGAATCTCAATTTGCATCATCTTCAAAGCAGCTCCTACTTGAATGACTTTGGCCTTTTTAATTCATGGCCCTGTAAGATGCCCAGTGACTTCATCAGAATCTTTATCCTCTGAGCCTTGCATAGGGAGACTCAAATAAAATAGTGTTGCTTGAGGTTTTCCATACATTTCAAAAGAACCCTCAGCCTTCCCTCCCACAAACAATCTATCTTTCAGAAACTGCTGCAGTCAAAGGGAGACCAACGGCGGCAAGACAGAAAGGAAGGAGAAGGAAAGTCTTCTAATAAAACGCACTGTAAAATTACGATCAGATTACCTCAATGTGTGGTTAATGCAGGACCACAGTACTTTCCAGGCAGCAGCATTAATGTGATTTCTGTACAGATCCCTAGAATGGAAGACTTCATTTGATCAATATGTATCATTTTATAATCTTTCCTTTTGTCCATATTAAGTCATGAAATTTATGTCTTCAGTAAATCAGCACTCAGGCCAGTCTATGCTTGAGATAGTAAATGATAGTTCTGATCTTAATCGCTTTTTCAACTTCCATTTCCTAACTACGCTGGAATACATAAAGAGCTTGTGGGTGGCTTCTCATCTTGACTTGGAATATTAAAGTAAGTGGCTTGCTGTGGTGATCAGTCATGACTAAATATCTAAGTGTTGCTGGAAACAGAAAGAGTAATTGGATAAGCATTCTCTATTTGCATAGAGACTGAGAGTAATTTTTTGCTGAGCAATAAAATCTATAATTGCCAACTGCGGAGAATTCTTTCCTAAAAAAAGAATCTATTTGAAAATTTACTCTATGGCATCATATCTTTTCTGGTGAGGTATAAATATATGTCAGTATTTATTAAAAAAATGGCAAAAGAACATAGCCAAATAAACAGGCTTTAAAACATGACAGCAGTGAAGGTGCATAGACTAAAATCAGATTGTGGGTGTATGAATGAATGCCTGCAGCACACCCAAGGCATGCATTAATCATGACTACTATCCATTCTGAATTGAGGGTTTATGATTTTAAAATATGCCTGGAAAAGTAACACTATTAAAGGTTAAAGTGATTTTTAAACATTTCATTATGGCAGGTGGGATTCCTATGGAGTATATTTGTCTTTTTATTATTAGAAATAATTTTTTTGCCTTTGGTTTTTTTCAGGTCACTTACTGGGTGAGCAATTTGAACAAATGTCCTTTTCCTGCTTGAAAGTGGAAGAGGTTGTCAAACAGAGCAAGAAAGGGCCAGCTCCTGAGAGGAAGGGTAAGTGCTTAAAATCAAAGCTTTTGGCATTTACCATCTTATCCCATGAGTCAAAGGCAGGTACATATATGGGATTTCTGGTTTAAGGATGTTTTTGCTTTGATTGATGCCTTCAAAGATCATCTTAATGTATTCCTTTTACTTCACGGCAGAAGTACAGGAGGATCAAATGTAGACTGAGTTGTAGGAGCCCGTATAAGAATATCAGACCCTAAATAATTACCTACTGGCATTTGAAAATACTTCATCTCATACTAAACGAAATAGCTGTATAGTAAAAGGAAATGATGGGTGGTAAAGCTATCCTTCTTGATAAGCAAATACAATTTCCTAGGTCCATCTTGACCTATGGTTGTTATTAGGCATATTAAGTGAGTAGATTTTTGAAATCTTCAAGCATTTTGCTAATTGTTTCCATTGGTATGATAATGTTGTTTGGAATAAGAGAAAAGAAAATAAGAGAATGACAGTTAATGATAAATTTGCACTCAACGCAGGATTTTCTTTTTTCAGCTGAACATACTATACCTTCTCAACTCCATAAAAGAGAAATTCCCTTTTACGTCCATGGGGAGTGAGTCAGATCATGCTAAATAGTGTCTTCCAAAACACATCAACAAAATGCATATACAAATAGAATCAGTTACTTGGAATTCAAACAGGCTTTTCATTTTGGGAAGGAATTAGAGATGTTTAGAGGAAAGCAGCTAAAAATTTCTACACCAAAATAAAGCAATTTTTGACCAAGAAATAAAATTCCCTCTCTTTAATTCCACTTGTCAGTAGAATAATAGCTAGCTTGAGAACCTGAGCCATGGAAGACAATGTCTGAGGCATTCCATTTAACTTTCTCCTGAAGCATGATAACAGTACTCCCAAACTGTGACATTCAGGGATATAAAACAAAAATGTTTCATTCTTGGTTGCTCATTTCTGTTTTTCTTAAAGTTCAAGTTTTGGTATCATTTATTATTTTCCATGAAATATTTAATCAAAAGTTCAAATTTATATATATATTAAAAAAAAAAAAAAGAGATGGAACTTTTCAACATGTCCAGTTCTTTTTCCAAATCAAAATTGTCTCTTTTGCTACAATGCATGCAGGAACTTCCCAAATTTCCCAAATATGAGGTATAACAGTATTTCTAGAGAGATACCCTGGTCGAGGATGCCAGTCAGTACTTACTTGTTATTCTAGATGTACCCATAGGGAAACATGAAGATGATTTGCAGCCATCAAATATCTGGGATAACTGAAAGGGAGAGTGATATCAGAACTTGAGATATTTATATTCAATGCCTTTACAATGATCAAAAATAGATATGAGGATGATGAAGAATTTTCTCCACAAAATGTGCATAAGAATTATTGCAATTCCAAGCTTGCCTGTTTAGATTTTTCTGTCATAGCTATTTTTGCTTCATCCATCAGTAAAACCATGCAGGTTTCCAGGTCTTCTTTAGTCATATATTCATATTCACTACCAAATACTAATAACAGTAGCAACAGCAGCAATAACGGTTTGTTTTTTATACTATGATTTCTAAAACCATCTTCATTCAGGGCTCCACTTTTTTAGGGAATATATAAGCACATATGAGGACAAATGAGCAAAAGAAGAGAAACAAAGTGGCTTTCATTATCTAGAGGAAAGCTGAGGAAGTAATTGTGGTCTCTTGACACTCAGCTATATGGTTGATGACTCATTCATCCAAAATTTAAGTGAACTGACACTGTAGCATGGATTCCAGATACTCAGACTTCTGCATGCTGTGAATTTATAGAAATACATTCCAGGGAGAGAAATAAAAGATTTCGTTTCTATTCTCTTCTGGCTGCATAAACACATTTACTACTTATGTTGATACGACCTATGTGGACGTGTAAAGAGACTCTTCATTTGCAGGATCCAGAATGAAAGCAGAGGAATTACAATATATTGGAAAAAACTTAAGTTAGAAGTGATATAGACATTATACTGTGCTTAATGCAGTTAAAATCATAAGACTAATCAGAAGAGAATTTAAACTGCGACATGAGATAGTATCTTACAAATCTGAACTTTCAAAATTACAGACTGCATAGTTTTTACAAGTGCTGTTTACAGCAGAAATTAAAGACAGAAGGAATACATTAAGAAAAATTAAAAATAATTTATTTTGCATGACTGGTTACATAAAAAGGGGAAATATACAAGTTTTCCTTTTTTATTACTTTATTATTAGTGTACCACTAGCAGATTTAAAGCTACCTTTGTAGAAAAGTCTTGGAGTCTGATGATGTAGTTTACAGTGCCCTCATATCATCATATAAAATAAATATACTTAAGGTGAAATACTGTCTTTTTTGTGGCAGAAGTTAAATTAAAAGGTGTAACCATTTGTATCAGTGCATGAAATGTATCTTTTGGTTTTAAAGCTTTAAATATGCCTGAATTTTCTGACATTTTATTATATGTCACTCTTCAAAAGTTCCCCATGAACTTAAGGAAAAATTTCTTGACAGTGAGGGTGACAGAGCGCTGGAACAGGCTGCCCAGAGAGGTTGTGGAGTCTCTTTCTCTGGAGATCTTCAAAACCCGCTTGGACGCAGTCCTGTGCCATGTGCTCTAGGTGTCCCTATGTGTGCAGGGGGGTTGGACTAGATGACCTCTAGAGGTCCCTTCCAACCTTAAGCATTCTATGATTCTATGATTCTTGACATGTAGCCCAAGACTAGTGGCCAGAGTAATGGTTCCAAGGGATAAAAATGAGAAAGAGAAAATGAAGTAGAGGTACTTACCCTAGGGTATCTGCCCTTATAAAACTGTGTAACTGTTCAAAGTTGAGTCACTAATGGCAGTCACTTAATAGTTGGAATCCAGTCCAGAGGTCTGATTTGAAAAGATAGAATAATCTTCTAGACAGGAGGGTCACTCTCTCTCTTCTCCGCTAAACAGTGCCATCTCTCTCAGCCTGTCTTCATTCCATTGTTGTGGCCCTCAGCTGGATTTACAGAACTGATTCCATGTCCTTCTTGTTCTGGGAACCCGTAGAACTTGACCTAGCAGTCTAGTTATGGTCTTACTACTCCTGAGTAGAGAAGGATAAAGCCCTTCCACCTGGGGACACTGTTCCTAATACATTCCAGGTTAGCACTGTCTTTCTTAAGAGCCACCATTTAATATAAGAAGCTATTTTTTAAAAATCATATGAAACTGAGAAAGAAAAATCTTCTAACCTACATTCTCCCCCAGAATACAAATGCTCTTCAACTCTTTTTTCAAATATTGGGCAAGGACTTTTGGAAAGTCGCATTACAGTCTCTCTTAATACTTTGACACAGCATTCTTCATACCTTAATCCTAATGATTTCACTGGTTAGTATTCAGTAGAAAGAAACCAAAATGAATAGATTCATCCATCCAAAACTCACTTTTAAAACTACATTCACATTTTTAACAGTTTAAAAATAGCCAATGTACTCAATTTTCTAGAAGACTGCAAGATAGCTCCTAGGGAGATCAACTGTTTCCCCTTTACTAAGTGATGTCTAAGGCTTTTTCTAGGTTACTCTCATAAACTAAGTTATAATACTGAGAGCAAGTTTTAAATAACAACAACAAAAAAAACTATTCTTATATTCTAGTTCTCCACATTCCTTAGCTTCACCAATATTCCTGTGAAACTTTAAATACTCCCTAATCTAGTAATATTGTGCATACAGGAGCATGGATCAAAGTTGCTCTTACCTGACAGCTACCTTATTAACCTTTTGCCAGTGGGTCTTTTGAAGTCACTCAGGCCTCAAGGCCACTTTAGCTTGGAGGTGATCCACAATACAGTATATTCCTCTGAAATTGAGAAAGCCATCTAGTTTGCAAAATATGAAGCTTATAACCATTTCAACAGGCCACCAGGTCTGCTGTGACCATTATATAAGGAAGGAATTACAGGCAGAATACTTAGTTTAAACAAAATCTGTAAACCTCATGCACAGAAAATGCACTTGTGGAATCAGATTTCAGGCACAATTTCCTCAGCTTTTTGAGGTATAGGCAGCTACAGGTGTGCTGCATGTCTGGATGAGGATAATCCTCTTCCTCTTTTCTTTCAGGTGTGTGCTTTCCCCACTCCTACAGACTGGGAGCCTGGTCAAAAGACCTATATTTCCATCAGTTTTCTACTCTGTCTGTGAAACTCAGCAATATTTTTTTTTCATTTCTTTTCATATCTCTAACATGTAGGGTACTCCTGTCCTTCCCAACCTCCTGTGCCCTCCTTTGCACACACATCAAGGCCCCATACCCTTCACATCATCTCTTGTTTTCTACCTTTATGTGCTTTGGCATTGTTCCTTGGATTTTTCCATGGATTCAGGGCCAAGGAGAAAGTGGGAGAACTGGCTAGGGTACTGCAGAACCTTCCAGGAATGTAGATTAGAAAATCTCAACTTGCTTCTGCATAAACCAGTATTTTCCACCCTTTTGCAAAAAGGCATTTAAAGGGTAGAGAGTGTGACAAGGTTAAGAAATGTCTGTGTTGTTTCCTGACAAGCTGGCCAGTGTCAAAATACTTTGTTTTTTCCCAAGCCGTTTTTGCTAGGCTTCACCTAAAAGATTCAACTCTGTTGTAGAATGCCTTAAGCTAATACCAAGTGATTAGATTCATAGGAGATAAAATAAAAAGACAATGCTAACCAGTGTGCTATACATACTATGCAAGGTCTCAGTTGTGGGTTTGACAATATGGAATGAGAAAAGAAACAAAATACCTTGAATTGCTTATTTTATTTATTAGGCTTTGTGTATCTATTTTATATAGACATATATAATAGATACATACTGAAGGGCAGGCATGAGATGAAATAATATCTGTATAGATAAAGAGCTGTGTCTGCTCTAAGGAGCCAAACATAAATCTGTACGTAGTTCTCTGATGGCTGTTCTCCCTTCTGTTCTGATAATATTTCCTTGAAATCATGCCAGCTCTAAGTTTTGGTAAGGCAGAGCTCTGAATTACTTACTATTGTTCATTACTTAACATTTTTATGTAGCTTCAAAGATGGGCATTTAACAGTGAAGAGAGAAAATATATGGCCCTTGCCCGAAAGAGACCAGCTTTCACAATGAAGTAGAAAGAAATGGTGCATGTAGTTAAGAGTAGAACTGAATTACTTACTGGTAATTTCTCATATGGTCCAGTATTTCTTTAAAGAAATAAGGAAGTTTAAACAGCTTTCAGGGGGATTAATCCTTTGCAAACATGAAAACTGAACCATTGAGGGGCAGGAAGAATTTTTGAGTTCTGGATATGACTCTCCACACCATACTATTAAAACTTCACCTAGAATCAAGAAGGTTGATCTTACTACTTGAAATAAAGGAGTAACTACTAAAGGGAGACTTTTTCAAAGGTGTGGATTAACCACTGATTTGCTAATGATTTTTATCTTGCTGTTACATATGGTATCTTGATGATAAGTGTGAAGGACAGTTTTCCCTTACTTAGAGCACTGTGTGATTGTCCGTGATTGTCCTGAAGTAAACCACTCACGCATTGATGGTCGGGAGAGCAGTAATTTTCTTCTAAATTGTTAATTATCAGGTGGTCTTGGTCTGGTCTCATTGGCAGATGAATGGTGCATATAAATGGATGGAAGGAGTAGCCACATGCTGCTTAAGCTTGGGTCTAATACAGGAGATGACTAAAGGCAGTGCGTTGGAGGTAAAATATATATATATATGTATATATATATATATATATGTATATATACATTGCTGAAAGCTAGGGAACGTGGAGTACGTCCAAACATAATCTTTGGAAGAGTAAGGAAGCAGACTGACAGACCTCAAAAAAAAAATGGGTAGGCATGTGAGGGTAGGTAGATCTCGCATATCCTCCCACTCTACCCACAGGGTCCAAAACAGAACCAAAAGAATCTGATGTTCTGTTACTACATCCATGACCTACATGTAAGTCTGTGTACCTGCAGATACATAAAAGTTTAGTTGTACTTCTATCTATAAATATTTCCACATTTATTAATCTTCAGACATAGAAGCATTACACTCATATTCAGTGTCTATGTCATATTTTACCTGTATCTCTGAATCAGTGATTGCCAAATATAACAAAAAAAAAAAAAAAGATTTCAGCAATAGAAATAGCACTAATTGCGAGCCTAGCTGTGAGTAGAAAGCTATTAATTATAAGCATCTGCTACACAGTGCTTTATGCATACATCAGTGCTCCAGGCAGTAATGCATATAAACCCAGACCAATGTTAAATTTCTAGAATAGAACACTTACTAACTACTTTTCATCGGCTATTGTATATACAGACCTTGAAATATCTGAATTATTTTACTTATGCTGTGACTTTGGTATACCTCTAGTAATTTCATACTATACATAATCTGTAGTTTGTATAGCCATGCTGTACTAGCTGTGCATTACTTGTATCACCTCAAAGAGAAAATATTTAGCTTGCATAGAAATTTTCTAGGAAAGATGATAACTCATGAGGTAATACACTTGGGAGTTAATACTGCAGAAGTTTCCTAAGAGAGCAGTGTTGACTGAAGCCCAGAAAACTTGGAATGCTAACTGTGTTAGTAAATTGAGATACTTGTAATGATAATTTTCTACAAATCTGTTTCATCAAAATATGATTTTGAAATTTGGCTGATATTTTTGTTCATTCTGCATTTGGGTAGTTTATTTTCTCATAGCATTATATAATACTTTCAGGAGATAATGTTTCTCTCTCTTATACTATAAGAGATTGGCCATTTAACCAAGCCAATTCCATCTTTTTCAATGTGAGTTCAACAACAGCCTACGATGACTGTCTGTCTCCCACTGGTGCCTCATCTGAAATAAAAGCAGGATAATTTTGATAACACATTTATTGCTTCCAGGTAACTTTCATATGCCATTTTGCAATGTGAAGATGTTACTAATTTGATAATTGTCAGCAAGGATATGTATATGTGTATATTTTTGAATTAAAGAAAAAAAATATTTTTAAATACGAGAAACAGTAGAAGCTTTTTAGAAGTACAGAACATTTATGTGAAGTTATATCCAGCCTTAGTAAGAAACAAAAATTTTTAGCATGGCTTATCGTGAAATCCTTGCTCACATTTCATAATACAGTATTTTTCACTGTTCCATTGGTCTCACTGTATGTATAGTATGGCATCTTTTGAGTGGAACTAAGGATGTACAAAATGACCTAGATTCAGCAAAAATATTATGACTTTCATTGCTACTAGATCTTCTCAATGCAGAGATCTTAATTTCGTCTGACTGTCACTTGAGGTTCCTCCAGACTTTATTAAATCGGTTTTCAAATGGCTACTAAATTAAATTTTAGAAAATAGAGGATTAAAAAGGTATATAATCAATCTATGTTTCAGGTAGGCACATTTTGATAGTGCACAAGTCATTCAAAGGCAAATTCAGGAAAAAAACACCATGTCATTCTCCTGCTTACTGTTGGGAAGAGATATGTGTTTACCAACACCATCAGGCCAGGAAGGGGCACCAGTGCAGTGACACCAGGGTACGGTGACGCGTTACTTCTGCCTCGGTCCTCCTGGCTGCGCTAACAGGCACAGTCCTACAGGCTGGTCAGGATGTTGGGTTTGGCCTGTTGTCCTGCTCCAGTTGCAGTGATCAACCACAGGGCTGCCAGACAGGTATCCCCAGAAGACACCACTGTTAGGATTTGCACACTTCTTCCTGTTTTCTTGACCTTGTTTTGGCCATTCACATGCATCCTTTTCTTCCCCTCAGTCTTCTCCCAAATAAACAAACTACCCTTAATTACTTTTCCCCAATTTTGGTCCCAGTTTTGCTACATCCATCCAGAGCTGCTACATCTGGGCGCAGTTCTGCGCTCGGGCATGAGCTTGCAGAGCCAAGGGCAGCCTGGCCGGTGGCCCTGGAGAATTGTGCAGCGGAGTCCTGCATGCAGCATGCATGCAGCACGCAGCATGGCCGGAGGACGGGGTCCTTCCAGCAGGGCCAGCAATACTCAAACAGGCCCCGGGAGACTCCCTGCAGGGAGTGAAAACTTCTGGTGAGCTCTGTCTTTGCAGAGTTGCAAACACCAGGGCTTCTCTGCTGGGGAAACAGGTCAAGGATCCTTCTACACACAGGCACGAGACAGGAGCTGGGGATTCTGCTACAGTGAAGAGTCTCCTGAGGAGAATAAGCTTTCCTTTGGGTAGGATTCCCCCTGGGCTAGAGCTGAGCTAGGTGCTGAGCCAGGAATGGCCCTAAAGCTCAGAACCTACCCTATGGGCTAACAAAGCTCCAAAGAGTCCTTGTCTCTTCCCTCATCCACTCTACCCTGATCTTACGTTTACATAATGTATCTTACAGCTTCACTGGCCATCTAGTCTCTTTGATTTCAGAGATTGATTTGGCCTTGCAGTCCAAGCTCCCCTTCACCCTGGCTACTACCAGTGAGGAGAGAAAAACCGTGGGCTTGGAACGATCCAATGTGAATCAACCTGAAAAAAAATGGTTCATTGAAACAAGGCCATCCCTTATATACCAGTTCCTTTCCCGCACGTGCGCGCTCCCATCTCATCTGATTGCTGGAGCCTTTCTTCTGATGGCTTGTTGTCAGGCTCCATTGATCTTCCCTTAGGTCGCAGGTTCCAAGTAACCTTTTGTTCTGCGCCGCGTGCTTGCTCCAACGTCTCCTATGGCTGGTTCATCGGGCAGCCGTTTTCCTCCAAGAACAACTCCACATACCAGGAAGTGCCAGGCCCGAAGTCTCTGGCCCTAACGTGTAACGTGGATTTTTCTCTAGAGAGTTTTATAGTAGTATTTGTTGTTGTTAATGTTGTTGATATTTTGTTATAGATATTGTTGTTGTTATTCTTGCTATTTTTATTCCTGTTGTTATTGTTGATGTTGTTGTTTAAATGTATATTCCTGTATCATTGTTTAAGTAAGTGTTACATGTTGTTTCCAAGCAAGCTCAGGCACAAAAAGCATCCCCACTGCAGGTGTGTGTGGAGGCCCAGGATTTCTGACACCAGGGGCAGGGGAGGGCCAGCAAAAAAGACCCTCTAGGACTTCCCTTCACACGTGGCTCTGGGGATGCCCAAAGGGGAAGAAGCCCTGGTTCCACTGCAGGGAAGCTCTAAAGCTCTCAGGGTTTCAAACTTGTTTCCGTCACAACTACCTAGTTGGTGTTACTGTTATCTTGATGCCACTGGCCTTGCAAGACTGTGATTCCCAAATAGTGCCAGTGCTTTCCTCTGATTATCTGTCGTGTTTAGTCATTTGCCATAGAAATTCAGCTTTACCAGCTGCAAAATCTAGCCATTCCTCATCACTCTATCTATCTGGAGCTTTAGTCAGCCTCTTTTGTCTGCCACTTGCAGCGGTTTCTTCTGTTGTATCCAGCAGTTTCTCATGTCCTGTTCAGTCAGCATAATCTCAGACCAGGGCCTAGTCAGTGGTCTCGTCATTTGCCTGCAGCCCTAATATGTGTTTTTTAAAAGAAGAAGCCTCCTGGAAATGAAAGTATTTCATACTCATCTGGAGAAAACATGTACTATTACTTCTCAAGTCTAATACTTGTCGTGTGATTTTCTTCCCCCTATTGCCTGCTTTTGGAAACTGCTCAAGATTAAGAAAGGCTTCGTTTCACCCACAGAATTGAGGGGGCTTGTTTTCCCTCCCTAAATGAATTCCACAAAGACGAACAAAGAGATTTATAATAAAAAAAGGGGAAAAAAAGGCAAGGTATTATTCAAATACTACTGTATTATTTGACATTTTAATTAAATAAATAAATAAACTGAGAAAAAAATAGCATGGGAAGAATAGAAATGGAAAGGAAAACAGCTCTACCCCTTCTTGCGCATGTTACCACCAAAAGATCATCTTCTCTAAGCTTGTTCTTAGTGGCTTAGTGCAACTAAGATCTGCATGATTTATGCGGATTTTATAGCAACATCTGCATGATTTTCCTTGGCCTCAGTTCTCTTTTTTCCTGTCACCATGGTGGCCTCTGGGCCTCTGTATTATTTAGTCTTTTTCTCAGCGGTTTGTTAATCTCTGTATGAAATTTAGACCTTCACCCTTCTCCTCTTCTTTGTTGCTTGTTTTTCTTCTACTTTATGCTCTTCATGCAACATCCTGTCACCTCTTACTTTCTCTAAGCATACCCAATTGTTTCCCAAAAGGAGTGAGATTCCCCTGTCTTTCAAAATTATGTCCTCTTGTCATTCTTTTTTACCTCTTTCATAACACACACATTGTGAATTACCAGAAAAAAAAAGAAAAAAAAAACAAATCAGAGAGGAAATTGATCTAAGATATCATCAACCTTTTTGTTTTTTATGTTTTGTAAGTGATGGACTGAAAAAGGTTAGAAAAAATCTATTAATATTTTTGATTAATTTTGATGATTTTGATAATTTTGATTCAAAGAACTGCAGAATAGTTTTCGCTTACAGTTCCCTGAAATGGAAAGGCTTCACTGCTGGAGTTCCTTCAAGATTCTTTTTCTTTCCAGTGCTGCAGGATGAAAAGGTGGACATCATAGGAGATGCATGCAGAATTTACTATTCGAATACTGTATTCTCTTCGTAATTTTACATTTTGCCCTAGTGTATTCAGAAAACACTGCTTTTAAAAGATTTTCTAAGCTATCCCACTGTATGTACTGTGTGATTTCACATTTGTTTGTTTTGACAGGTATTAAATTTGCCTGAAGAGGATCTGGGGAAAAGGGACTATGGAAAGAGAGCAACATCTTCCTGTACTAAGCAATTCAGATGATTGAAACTGATGAGCAGCTTGGGCTAAAATTCGGGGTAATTTTTCAAACATTTTAAACATTACTTAAGATAAATAGTTCATTTTGGGAATGCTGACACATTTTATTTCAGCAGTTCAGAAGAAAAAGTTCTTGACTTTTCCATTCAAAATGTTCTTCATTTAAAAATAACTCTAATTTTTTTTTCTAGAGATTTTTTAAAAATGCTTAATTCAAAAAGGGAACACAGTAATTAACTTGGAATAACTTTGATTCCAAATTAATATTAATGTTTCTTTGTTTTGCTGTGGACAACCCCACTCTTTACTTGGAACCTCCTAATTCTTATCCAAAAATTATCAGGAAAAAAAGGTATTCAACCGAAATTCTTTTTTTCATGAAGTTGGAATTTGATCATGGATCATACATGAATGTTTTTTCCCAGTGTTATCTGAGATCCAAACAGCAAATATTCTCAAACAGTGAGATCTCCATAGGCAAACATCTCCCAGTGCTTTGTTATTTGTTTTAAGTCCAGTAGATAGGGGTATTACTGGGACCTACCAGTGACATAATCAGAAACTCCCTTTGATGCGAATAGTGAGGTCTACTGATGGTGTTATATTCAGATTTAAAACACCTAAGTATGCTGGAGATACAGACTTAAATCCCAGTGGGACTGAATCAATCTTTAACCTTCAAAGGTACATAAATCAATTAATCCTGTGTGATGTTTGGTTTAAACTATTAAAATGGCAGCCTCTTCTGCTCAGTTCAGAGAGTGGCAACCCAGTGGCCCTATTCCTAAAAAAAAGGAATTGCTTTTATAAACATGGTTAACATCTTTCCTTCTGGAAAGGATTATACAGTGGTTTTGGGAGATGCACATGAGGTATTTATAAGATACTTTGGAATAAAAGATCCTCAATCAAACATAAAATATGATTTC
The DNA here is from genome assembly GCF_059628265.1 of Tinamus guttatus. Taxonomy (NCBI): domain Eukaryota; kingdom Metazoa; phylum Chordata; class Aves; order Tinamiformes; family Tinamidae; genus Tinamus; species Tinamus guttatus. Next base: position 433,081 of record NW_028288936.1, read on the forward strand.
AGTGTATATACCTAATCTTCCTAATTAACTACTTTTCTGGAGGCCAGATATAGTAACAAAACTAAGACCTATTTTATTTTTGAATCATGTTTATTGCTTTCAGAGAATACTTTTATAATATATATTTATCTGATAATCATCAGCTAATCAAGAAGTCTAGCAAGAGAGGGAAATGAAGTTCTGAATAATTGCTGAAGTATAAAAAGATTTTAATAAATAAACTTTTAAAGAGTCAAAGACATGTTTCTGCCTGTGTCCTGATTTTTTCCTTTCTCTGAGGGATGATACCTTGCATGTAGGAGAAAGGGAGACTGCGACACCATATGGTCATCGACAAGACTCGTTTATTGAACATTCAGTGTGCACTCTTATACACAACTTAATTAGGTTCATGCATATTGCAAGGCTTGAGCTCAGGATAGGTTAGCTCTTATTTGCGTCAACTCTTTGCCTCCTTATCTGACTCTCCGCAAGATCTCCTTATCTCTTAGTCAGCAGTCCTTCCACCCTTTCAGCTAGGCCTGGTGCCCTTCTGCCCTTTCATCTAGGTCTGGCGCCCTTCTGCCCTTATCTGGCTTGCTCACAGCATGACCACTGGCCTTCAGGAATCCCACAATTCCCCCTTCTTGTTTTTGAGCAAGCCAGGATTCTTGATGGTTCACCCAAAATATGTCTTTGATCGCCTTGTCTACCGTCTGTCTCAGACACTTAATCAGGCAGGGAACGACCACCAAAATGCACAAGATTAGTAGAATCATCAAACCCGTTTTGCTCAGTGATTGTAGCCAGCCAAACCTTCTTTACAGCATTCTCAATCATATTTGATACACATTTCAATAAGCAAGGCACAACTAGTAGAATGCAACATAGAATCAACAACGCCATCCCAACACTTAATACCTAACACCGGTGCATCGAGTTGATCTGCTGTTCCACAAAGCCAATAACTCTTGATTTGGTTATAATTAACAATCTGCCTAAAAAGCATAACATATCCATTAGCGCTAAAAGCAGCATTAACCCCTATAATAGCGTTAAAAGCAATACTACCTCCTAAAAGCTACAACATACAGCTAATAACAACAGTAACACTTCTTCCTCCCATGTTTTCCTTCTGCAGGCTCACACTTTCCACAGCTAGGGTACTGGTTGCTTGCCTGCTACATCTGATCTAGGCGCGTTTGCTTCCAGCCAAGGTCTCACCCATTTCGCTGGCACCCATCTGGTTCCAATATCTATAAATCAAAAAATTTAAAAAATTCCCAATTCTCCCCCCTTTTTTTTTGTTTTTGTTTTGTTTTGTAGCCAGTATTTCAGCTTTTGGTTCTTCATTCTTACTTCCTGTGCAGAAGTATTTCCCTAGTCTCTTTCCAAGGACACAAGTCAGAGTACAGCTCCCATTCCTCCACTGGTGGGGGGGACGCCATAGTCTGAGTTATTCCTGGCTTTCCCGCTTTCAAATTCTGCACTTTCTTGTTGTACTTAGTCAATCCTCTCTGCTGATACACATTACACAATAAACATCTAAAGACCACACACACAAACAGCACAAACATAGTTTCTGTCGAGTGGCACGACCTCACGTAGCCGTGCACTTCACTAGTGAGTTCCACTGTTTCAATTGCCAAAGCCGATCCTTGTCGCCAATTAGGTGCGAATGGGCTTGGGATTTGGCAATAATCACCCAAAACAATGTGGCTACTGCGAGCCTCTATTCAGGTGAAAGCACCTTTAATAAGCAATGTATGAATAACTACTCTTGAGGTAATACTTGTCGGCAGAACACTGAGACTGAACATTCCCTCGAGTTGGCAGATTAGAGGGTTGCTGACAGGCTCCCAACTCGGCGGGCGTCCCCGCAGAGACAACGTGGGTCTCAGTATTAGGAGTCTCACCCCCCCCCTCTCTCTGCACTGTCTGTTTAAGCCCGGTGCATCCTGCCACGTAGGGCCAGTACGTGCCAGCAGGCAGTCCGGGGGGCGGACAAACTCCGCCTTCAGTCACATAACCTTCCCTCCTGGGTGCGCAAATGCGCATATCAGAAAGCGGTCCCAGCCGTCAGTCTGAGGGTCCTGCCTTCCTCATCTTCCTCCCTCTCAGGTGTTTGACCTTCAAACTAGTTTAGAGGATGTTTGCAGTTCCCGGGCAGGCAAACATCTTCTTTCTCAAGATCCCATTATGACTCTACAGATCATACAAATTTCCTCCTTTCAACCATACCTCGTGTCAGCATCATTATACAAAGGACACAACACATAATACAGACGAACATAGCAAACAGAAATAATAGCCCTAATAACGGTTTCTGTCCTCACTTAAAGCATTACAATTCTTCAACCTCCACTTTAAAAGACAGATCAAATTCCCCTGCACCTCCCCCCTGGCTGTTGTCAAGCCCTCAGCAACGTCAGTCTCCTTGATCTCATTCGCCTTCTCTTCCCCGGCCCCCTTCTCTAATTTTTCAAGGCGATTCAACAAGTCCTGGACCCAGCCGGGCTGTTCCTCAGGCTCGACAGGGGGTCCGGAAGTGGGGGCGCAGATGGTGCAGGTGCTGCAGGTGCAGGTCGGGGGGTTTTGGCGATGGATCTCCAAACACCAGCGGTTGTCGGTGGCGTGGCGGTCCCGGTCCTGAAGTGCTTGCAGAGGCTGCCGTGACTCCGGCGGCCACTTTGCTTTTTGCTTTCACATCGGATTTGAATACTAGGTGGGGCTCGGCTTTGAACCCATTCTCTCTGCACCAGATCAAGAGCTTGCAGAGGGCCTGTTCATCAGTAGCTTGCTCCAGGGATTGCACGAGCCTATTCACCAAATTTCCGTAGGACTTCCACAATCCCTGCTTCACCATAAAGCAACCTTTTGCGTACCCCCATGCTAATAATCCCGGTAATTCTTTCTTTAAGTCAATTCCCTGTACGTTACATTGTTGTAAGGTACGGGTAAATAATTCATACGCCACTTGCCTATCCATTCCTGACGTCAGCGCGCTGTTGCAGCTCTCCAGGCTCCGGTGGCGCGTATGGCCCGAAACCATCTATATGATCTTCGGGGGTGCCGTCCTTCCAGCGTTTGCTTGGCGGATTTGCACCGTCCTGGCTGCAGAGGACCCAACTCCTACTTTCTCCACCGTGGTGCGTCCTTCTCCCGATTTCTTTTCTGTCCGAGAGAGGATTGCCCTTCGTTGCATCACGTCGGGGTCACCATTTGTAGGAGAAAGGGAGACTGCGACACCATATGGTCATCGACAAGACTCGTTTATTGAACATTCAGTGTGCACTCTTATACACAACTTAATTAGGTTCATGCATATTGCAAGGCTTGAGCTCAGGATAGGTTAGCTCTTATTTGCGTCAACTCTTTGCCTCCTTATCTGACTCTCCGCAAGATCTCCTTATCTCTTAGTCAGCAGTCCTTCCACCCTTTCAGCTAGGCCTGGTGCCCTTCTGCCCTTTCATCTAGGTCTGGCGCCCTTCTGCCCTTATCTGGCTTGCTCACAGCATGACCACTGGCCTTCAGGAATCCCACACTTGCAGTCCATCCAGTCTGTGTTCAGAAGTACTATTTTGCAATTAAAATAGTATTTTAAGCTTCACATCACAAGACGAAAAAAAAAAAATGAACTACTGAGTATGAAATAATACCCTAAATTTGAAGAAGTTCAGGCTTCTGTAAATTGGGAATGTGTGAGGTATTTTTCACCTTTAGATCCTTTTCTAACAATAATTAATGTACTTAAACTCAAGGAGTAACAAAATCGTCATTTTTGTATGTCATCTGTTTAAAGACAAGTGTTTTGAAGAATCAAAATATGTCTTCCTACAATTATAAGTATAAAAAGCAATACTAATCTTAGTAAACTTTACTTAGTAAAGGTTTTAACAAGATTAGTAACCTGCCTAGACAGCTTCCAGACAGATTAGGCTTCACCGATCTGTATCTTTTTTCTAACATTAATGTATGTTCTTTGGATCTATTATCAAATCAATACCTTTTAGACAATACAAGGATTCTGCTGGTCAAGGAAATTGGAAACATTTGGGATTCATTCCTGTTCTCAGCATCTTTTCTTTCTAGTCCCCCCATGCAGACAGTCTCCAGAACAGCACCATCCGAGTCTGTCATTAAATCCTCAGCGTCCTGTTTCCTTAGCAACAGAAGAGCTCTCCTTGCTCCAGCGTCTGCATCTGAAATCCAGGACAAAACCAGGTAATTTGGTGTTGTTCTTCTACATTTTTTTAAGTTGGTTAAGTTGGAGACCTTCTGTGTCTGGAAGCAAGCGGTAAGTTTGCAATTCTTGAATTATAAAGCTGTATTTTACTTGTTGATGTACGTGCACACCAGATGGTGGCCTGCTGTATTCATCACCAGATTAGAAGGATATACACTAGGCTATTTGTAGGCCTGCACATGCTCTTATGAGTTTAGTTTGTAAAGTGTAAAGTGTTACAGGGCTTTTAGTGCTGTATTTAATAGAATGAACCTTTAAAAAACTTTATTTTCATTTGTTTGGAATTTTGACAGGATAAATATATTCCCCAGGTAAATAAATTAGTTTGAATGCTACTGTTTCCAAACTGTTATCCCTCTCCAGGTTGACAATAACAAGCAATATGTAAGTAACATACAACATACCTGGTTTAGGGTTTGTTTTTCACAGAATAGAAAGCTGTATTTGACTCAAATATATGATAATGTCTCCAGAACTCACAAAATTTTCATATATAGAACTGCTCACTATTTCTGCTTGGGATTTACAGGCTCCATTTTTGTACTTACTAGCATGTTCTGAACAAAAGCTTTTGCTCTTATCACTGAAAAAAAAAAACACAAACAGAAAAAGTCTTCTGAAATTACTTTTTCTTTTTTAAGAAAGCTAATTATTCCCAAAACCAGTAGAAAGCCCAGTTAACACAGAGAGCTCCCAGGTTAGTGTAGTTTTGAGTTTCACTTTAGTAATTATTCATACTTTCTCATTATATATTTAGGGTCTTATTTGTTATTGACATAATAATTTGCCTGATGTGTTTAAGGAACTTGACTCGGACATAGTATCCGTTTTCTTAAAGCAATATATGCATAAAATGTAGCTAATATATTTTTAGAAATGCCTTCATAAGTAGACCTGAATTACTGTAGTTGCGCTATATATATAATTCGGTAACAATAAACATGACAATTATAATGTAGTTGTAATTGTTGTGTTATTGCCTAAATTAAGCCAAGAAATTGTGTGTTTATGCTTCTGAGAACTGGAATAAACTAAGTAACGTTTTGGTATTGGGAGTATTCTTGTTTATACATCTATGGGAATATGCCTAGCCGTTTTATTAACGAGACCAGACATCAGTAGGTGGAAGAGGTATGACAGCAAGTATCAAAGACAACTTTGACAGAGCCAGTATTTTTGTCGTTTTATTAAATCTCCAGTAATTACCTCTAGGTATATTTAATATTTTGTGCTAACATCATATATGCCTTAAAAGTAATACTGATTTTTAAATATCTGTAAAAGTTATTTAAGTCAAACTAAACTTTCATTTTTAAGTAATTTTCTAATTATTACTGACTATTAACAAGAAGGATTTAAACAACTTGATTAAAATACAATGCCTATCTAATTAAGGGTTAAACCTCTTTTTTTAAGTAACCAGGAGGACAATAGTTATTATCTAAGTGCCTTTTCCAAGTAACATCAGTGGTGGCTGGCCTGTTTTAAAGAAGCTGTGATATTAGAGAGAAAGCATAAACATGTGAAAGGCACATAAGTATTTACAGCAAATAAGATTATAAGATTATAATCAAAATACTATTTTAATATGTCATCTGTGTTTAAATATAAGAATACAAATATACCTTCTTTATACATGGGTGTATTTTAGACTGAGAATGCAACAAAAATCACACATGGTTCTAACACATCTGCGAGGTGGAGTTAGACAAACCCACCTAGAGGTGTTCCTGCATTTGGATGTCTACCTAACATGTTTTTCCACAAACAAGTGGGTAGGAAAGATGCATACTCTTGTCTGCATGATATTATCCTAGCAGCAGCATTAAATTGGTTTAAGGACAAGTAGGCAATTGGAACAATCTACACTTGTCAGGTTTTTGGCACAGATAACTATTTTGAATGCACAGATATGAAGATTGTAGAAGGAAACAGTGTTAAAGTGGTAAAAACACATATCTGAGTGAGAGAGACCTCTTGACTGCATGTAAATTTTTAAAGTGGCACACAGTGCCAGAAACATCAGGCTACTAAAAACTTATTTACGTACATACAGGGCAGGGCAGCACTCCGTGCTCAACAGTGTAGGCAAGTCTAGTTGTAGAACTTGGGCTGTATTTTAATCACATTAAGCAATTTTCTTAATTTAACCTCGCCATTTAAATAAACTTTCTTCTTTTTAAAATGAAGTTGGTTATTTTGTACTATACCAATATCATTTCAGTGACATAATCAGTGTTTTGATAATGAAATTTTGAGATACTTCAATGATATAATTCCTGGAGTTGTGTAAGTATCTAGATGGATCTTTGCTTATCCCGCGGAAAAAAAAATCAAATAAATGTTTTTGAAAAACAATTTTGCTTATGAGAAGTCAGCTGAGCAGTTAAGGCTGAAAAAAGGCAGAGTTTGTTCATTAAATGCTCTGCCTGGAGAACTAAAGAGGGAAGCCTACCTACATCTTGATTTTCCCTGTCTATGGTAATCATGATAATGTCAATTATTATAATTATCTGTTTAGATCACACACAAACTATCCAGCTAAAGAAAATACACTAGCCAAATCTACGATTAATTTTTTACTTCCTGTGTGGGATTACATTGAACGAGCTGTATGGAGACTTGCATATACATTCATCTATATTTTCTCCCAGGGAATTCTTGTTGTTTATATGCATTCACAAGTTGCATCAGTGAGTTTTTACATAAATATGAAAAAAATATTAAGGCCTTATTTTTTTTTCAAAGAGCTAACACTATGAACAATACCGTTCAATAGATGGTTTAAAATAGATAATATGACAACCTGTAATTATACAGTCAAGCTACACATTTGAGTTTACACATTGAGTTTTTGTCCAGGGGAGCTGATTTTGTTCCTGATTTCATATGTTGGAGTGCTCTGCGGTTTCTGCAAATATACCTTCATAAATATTTGGTTCTGGAGATTTGAAAGAAAATAAGATTTATTATAGAATGAACATGTTGACAAATACTGACTGCGATAGATGCAGCAATATGATGAATTCATGTTTAGAATGATGCATGTTTATTACTGATACCATATGTTGGTTACTGACACCATATTCTCATTTTGTCAAGTTAGCATCCATATACCTGTGCTGATCTCATTAGTCAATTTTGAGCCCCAAACTCTGAGGTTTACTTAACTAAAGAAAGTCAATAGAAAAATAACATAATTGGTTTTACCAATCAAAAGCATTTTCCTGGAAAACATATACTTATGACAAAGAAAAGTAAAATATGTAGGAGCAGTATTTTCTATACTAAGTTGCAAACTTTCAGTCATTTTGTACAAAAACAACTTTGTAAAGTTAACAAATCAAATGGACAGATGATCAATGTCAAACCTACTGAAAAACTGCCCGTGGAAATGGAATGCAAGATTAGATCATAATCTGTCACTCAAAGAGCTGATGACCATGTGTATACTGTAGAGCATGCCTTCAACAAGAATTGCAGTAAAAGTCACCTTGATCTGAAAATCTATTTAATGTGAATTTCATATCGAAGCGTGACAGATATTTAAGGTTAATAAAGTTTTCCAAGGTACATGATGAAGAAGCTGTTATTAGGTAGAAATATACCATGAACACTGACCTTCTGGATCAGCCCAATTATTGCTGCAATTATAAATCATAATAATTCCATAAATCAAAAGAGTCAAAGATTCCTTTTTTTCTATAAATGGTATTAATTGATGCATACTGTAAAATACCTTCATACTCCTTAGATTGTCAAGCTTCTGCTGTGTTTGTAGGTTCCCTTTGCTCTCCCAGTATTTTTCTGACATGATGCAACACAAAACAGTGGTTAGGTAAATTTGCTCACATAGCATAGGTCTGGTTAGGGTCTGGATGACATCTTCATCAGATGCTCTAAGACAGAATAGAAAAAATATATATACATTGGAAATGCAGTAATACATTCCACCCTGTGTGTACTCTGCGACTTAAATGTAGGCACCGTGTTTCTTTCTGCTATCATTTTGTCTTTAAGGATCTATAATCAATTTTGAAATGATTTACTTTACAAATTGAGTGAATGTCTTTTACATGCTTAATGGCATATAGTCAGTCACATGCTGGAATGCACATGTTGACATTTCCTAGCCAGAAGAATTAATTACATGTGTCTTTCCCTTCCTGGGTCATAGAACATTGCAAAAAGTCCTGTTCTACAACAGAAGGAAGGAATTAAGTTGGGAGATGTGTGTTGTGCAGCTCATCATCATTGGCAGTAGAGAATTTAAGGAGACTGGAAAATGTTAATTAGAACAAAAGAGAAGAAGGCTAATAGCTTCTCCTAGGATAGGTAATTGGTTGAATTGTGGAACTGTTTATCTTCTCCTATAGTCAAGAGATTATCATGGATTTCTATCGCAGGGGACTCTTGCTTCTTACAAGATTTAAAACTATTCTTGTGTTTGCTTGGGTATGCCACTAGCCTGTAATTTAAATAGTTGTTCTTTCTCTGCTTACTCACTGAACACTTACATATTGGTTTATCAGATTGGAATAGCTTCAGTGCACGTAGCTCAAATCCTGCTAAATAAGGGAACATTACAGAGATGCAGAACATGCAGAAAAATTCCTAGCTACTTAGGCTAAAAGATTGTTTTTCTTTCTAAATGCTAACTTTCTGAAATAATATTTATCACGTGAAATGGTAATTTCAGTGGTAAGATGAGCATCATTATGGGTTAGTCCTGAAGAGAAAACATGTTTTCATTTCAGTGAAAAAAAAATAAATTAACAGTAAATTCTTTTAATTTATAGAAACCAATTTCTCCTCTCTTTCCTTACTTATGTTAAGCCAGTGAACCAAAACTGTAATGCTGCTCCTTCTTAACTATATATCTTACCAGAGAATTGTAAATATTTACTAATTCAATGTTTGCAAAGTGCATAAATCTCAAAGTAATTTTATTATTGCATACTGTCACATAAATCAGTGTTGATCCTTACAGATCTATGAAGTGCAAAATTTGCTTGCAATATCATACTCAACAGGCATATGAACATTGCGTCATTGCAAATATTACAAAATATTACAAAAGTTTCCACTTTAATAACGTTTCTCACATTAAATTTGTATTGAATTTGAAATTGTTTTATGATACATCAAAACAAATGGATGTGATTCACCATAGAAAGGGTATATAAAACCTAGGAAATTTCAAAAGACAATTTCTAAAACAAATATGTTTATTTCATAAATCCTGTCCAGAGTAGAGTCAATCCCATCAATTCCATAATTAACAGGAAAATAAAACAAGGTTAGGAGGTTAACTGTGTAACATATGATTCTGGTGGGACCAATGATGTTTACTGCTTATGTTGAAAAATTGGAATGAGTGTGAAAACGGGGTCCTGTGACAGAATTCAAGAGCATAACTTTTCAATTGAACAACTTAGAGTTTGCCTAAAGTCTCTTAATGGGGTCATTTCATTTCATTTGAGGCTAGAAAATGGAAACTAGAAAGAAAGCACAAATTTCTAACATTGATATTGATAAGTATTGATCAAGAAATTATGGAGTTTTCACTGTCTAGGAGCCTCCAGAAGACTGATTTTTCTCTGTAGATCATGATTTTGACAAATCTAAAGACACAGTGGAAGTAAGTGGAGTAAGTGATGTTTCCCTTTTTTAGGGCACATGTAGAACATGAATTATTTCTGAGGTAAGGAAAGGTAAGAATCAACGACGCTTTTAATGCACCTTTTTAAATTCCCCTCTTGTAGGAAGGCATTATTATTCAGAGGTGTTCTAAGGTCATCAGGTTTACTCTCTATAATGCCCTATGTGTTTATCAGGCTAACCTCCATTTGTTATTTGTTGTTAGAGGTGGAGGTGCGGTGGGATTAAACTCAGTGCAAAAACAAATTTTCATGGGAGAAATAATTCATCCCATTAGCTCAAGAAGAACAGTGCTACCAAAATCACTTGCTGTGTTCATTTTAGGTATAAACCTAATTGGACAGTTTCCTGACATTTTACAGATCATGCAACAGTAGGTCATATGTAACATTACTGATGAGAATTTTCTGTCACTGCTACTTTACAATGCATGCCTGTTCTTTTACAGATAAATGATGTATTGCTGAAAGCACAATAGTTATTTATACTCATGTAAACATAAGAAAGACACTGTTAGGACATCTCATCATTAAAATGTTTATGTCCTTATCACTGTGCAGCTACATGGATGAATCATTTTCTCTTACAATGTGCCCTCATTTTACCTACTTGTCACCTAGAAATAATTTATTTTCATTCACTGTCAGATTTTGCATCTGTACAGGTTGGATCTATGTAATGAAAATTAAATGATGATTTATAACGTAAGAGGGAAAAGCGCTGGGACATTATGACCTTGACACACACTTGAATTATTCTCATGTTTTGAAAATAGTAAGAGTACTTTTTGCCTAAGAGAAAACTGATGCTTCTGGAATCCAACCCTGTCTCACTGAGATGTTTAGCATGCTTTATTTGCATTGAATAGTCCTAAAGTAATCAATAAAACTCCATGTTCTTATTGTGTTCTTAAATAATATCTGCCCTTCTATAACCAAAAGTGTAACATAACAACGTATCAAAATCTTGAATATGTTGATTTTCACCATACCTTAGCAGAAGTATTTTGAACTATTCATTGCATTTAAAGTTGAAGAATCTATGCCTTACCCCTACAAAGGTTATGATGTGATGCAGAACTGATCTAGCTTTCCTGGGTCCTGAAGACCCCTCACTACATTAGAAAGATACTAATTTGTAAGATGTGCATTTGTCTAAACAGGAAAAAAAGTGATTTGGGTATTTTGAGACCAATACTTAAATGATCCTATAAATGATAGTGTAAAAGATACCCATATTGTCATGCTCTTTCTTCTGCTTTACATTTTAATTGCTTTATTTCAGGTTAATGCCAGGCTAACTCAGTTGTGAACCACAGCCAGAAAGTTTTGTAAATTTAGGCCATTGGTGTTAATGGCCCCTAAATAGTCAGTACAGGAATATGACTAAACCAGTTAACATTGATGAATATTACACAGCCTAAGAGCCTGTGACTACAACATAAAGGACATTTGATGTGGCAATTAATTTCTCTCAATTACAGAACTTTTATCTTCCAGACTGACAAAAGACAGTGGTATGTTATTCAGTTAGTTATTGGAATCTTTTAATATATTCCATCCTTTTGTTTTGATTTGTGGAAAATATTGTTGCTTGTTAACCCAATTATGAAACATATAATTAAAACAGAAAGGATTTCAACCTAACTTTGTTATAACATGCAGGTAGCAACCCTAACAGCAAGTCAGAAAAGCGAATGAAAAACTGCAATTTATGAGAATCACAATCCATTAAAAATACAAAGCTAGCAGGATGGAGTGAGCATCTATCTTTTCAATTTTATTGCATAAATCATTTTCATCTCAACATGAAAAATGAATTTTGCCAGACATGTCAATTTAGCCAAGCTTGGCTTTTTGTCCCTACTCCTCTCTTTGTTTACCTAAGGTAAAAGACTTGATTTCTTGGCTGTTAATTAATTTGCATAAGCTTTTATCACTTACAATACAATCTCTGCATGATGATTCACTGTGACAGATATGCTTTCTGTTTTTTCGACTGGTAATGTCCAAGCAGTCATCACCCTTATGGCATTCGAGGAGGACAGCAGATGACAATTTCAAGATTATTAGGAGAGTGGGTTTAATTTTGTACCCTGTCAAATCCTTGCAATAATTTATGTCACAAGAAAAGATTCATGTCGTACAATTTCCTTTTCTCATTACAATCATTGTCATAAGAATGAAAATCAGTAGGTAATTGACTGGAGTAATTTATGCATTCTTGAAGACTTTCTCATTCTCATTAATCCAGCCATTCCTAAGAGCAGAAGTTATGACTGTTCAGTGGACCAAACTGTACATTGTTGAAAAGGTTGAGATAACACTTTTGGCTGGATATTTCCCACCACAATCCCCCAAAGTTGTAATGTACGATTGGAAGTGTTATGTATTCTCAGTTTCCTGCCAAGAACAAATCAGTTTGACCAAGTGCTGGCCCACAGCTGGAGGGCTGCCTGAAGAAAGAAAACTATCTTGTTATACTGAAGTGCCTCACGCATTAAGTCAAGCACAGTGTGATATAAGCATTGCACAGAAAATATATTGTATTAAAAACAAGGATACAAACAAAACCTATAATCAGATCAGGGCACTGAATGATGTAGATGTGTTTTTTGTGGTTGTTGTTTTTTTTTTTCTTTTGTATCTAAAGCTACTTTTACATTAATGTTTTAATGGTACTGTAATACTAAGGTTGCACAGTGACATGCAAGTTGATAAAAGATGTCTATGGCTATCCATTCCTCTTTCAGGTGCAAATTTATCAAAGGTTGAATTAGAGGTGTTAGTACTTCCCCTAAGTCATGCTGTTTTTAATAGTCTTAATTTTATGTCTCCTTTTTGCAGTCTGGTCTTCCTTGCTATGTGTATGTGCATCTGAATCAGAGAGATTATGTTTGCTGCTGGTCCTCGAAGGACTGTAATACTTCAGTTCAAGATGTAAATTCGTTGCTTGAATCCAGCTCAGCAGTAGGATGAGTCATTTCATGCTCTTAAATGAAACGTGTTCCTATACAGAGACTTCTTTAGGCACTTTATTGTACTAGAAACTGCAGAACAATGCTGGTTTCCAGCATCAGATCTCTTTTGTTTCTTAAACTGCTGCAACTAAAGGTGCAGCAATTGTGAGATCCAATAATGAAAAGCAGGGAGTGAGAAACTAGCAGTGTCCGAAATACCATCACCAGTGGAATGGAACATCATTAGCTTGCCATTTTTTGTGAAAGCAATCTGGATTGACTTTTTCAGTAGTCTCTAAGCAGACACAGAGCATGCACTTCTGCAAGAGGTAGCCTTGGAAAGAGAAATCTATGACAAGTTCAAAGAATTGTTCGAGTTGTGCTGCAGCAAGGTTGCATACTTTTCCATCCTTCTTGTTACTTTCAGGAAAGATATATTGCAACAGATTCACATAGAGAGATTTGCCCAAGTATATGGAGATCAGTATTCCTTCAGCTGCCTTGGCATCCAGAAAGTCAAATTATCTCAGAATTCCAGGCTTACAGAAAATAACACTTTGATTTCCCATGTATCATTCTCTCTTCATTTCTTTTCTTTTTTTTTTTCTTTTTTTCTGTGCCTATGACTGATTTTCCTCAATTTCACCAAATATGACAATGAGAAATATTTATTTTGCTTAAAAAAACAGCATGTTATTTTTAGTCTACTTTTGCATTTTCATGTATACCTTTCTACAGGTGTTTCACTTAAATACCACAGCTCTTCCTTTCTTTTTAATGGAGACCATGTGTTCCACTTGCTTCATATTTCCACTGAGACCAAGCTTATTCAGTTTGGCAAAGTCAGACACAAGTTTCCATCTTCCTAATAAAAAAAAGAGTTGGCGTAAGAAAACATTGGAAGACCAGAATATGGGAAAATAATATAAAAATAAAACTACCAGAGAAGGTGTTAATAATTTGCGTGCACCCAAAAACATGTACACACATTCACATACGCAGAGATATATTCCTCAAATTGTAAAAAGAAATGTCTAATACAGGAATTATTTTTGAAAATTTGCTAAGAAGAAATGTAAGAAGTCAGTGTACATTATAATTCGATAGCTAGTACCTTGCCTTTTAGAATAGTATTTCTGTAATTAGGATTAATAAAGTTTCTAGATCTGAATTAGAGTTTCAGTGTTCAGTGGCAAATCCAGTGGATTTGGGGGGAGGGGTTTGGTTGTTTTATTTATTTATTTATTTATTTAGGAATCTAGGTTCTCAGCTGTTTCTAATCGTATCATCACAGCACTAGCAAACCCGTATGTTTCCTAATACTTTCTTTAGTGAGAAGCTATAATATCTCCTGGCTTCCAGGTGAGTGTTAAAAAGCATGGTATAAAAGAATAGTAGTTTATGAAGTAGTTGAAACAGCATCAATCTAATAAAATACCTATCAAAAAAAAAAAAAAAACACCAAGTCAAAGAAGTTCAGTCAGAGAATGTGGGTGTTCAGGATCAATTTTCAGATGGTCTCCCTCAGGAGCTAGCTGATACAGTTCTCCTGATGAACAAAATTTCTCCTCTTTAGGGCACTTTTTGAAGAGAACTGTCCCAGGGTGGACAGCAGGGAATCAAAGCACCAAATTTTAACACAGCTATTTGCCTTGGACAAAAACTGAGTGGCTTGGATCAGCTGAATCTCATATGCTAGCTCCTAAAAGACATCATGCTGACATCAGAAAGCAGATAGACGGGTAATCATGACACAGTCTCTATGGGTAAGTAAAGATAAGCAAAAGCCAACTTGGCTAATATTTCAAGTGCCTTTTTAAGTGCAAGTTTGAAATGGGCTTTATATAATTAATCTTTGTAGAATTTTATAGTATTGCTGGGTATGGTTATTAGTACCTGGTGCACTGTAAAAATTATTGAAGCTAAAGCAGCATTCTTCTAAAAGATAGATAATTGCTTGGATGACATAAAGCATTGAATAGAGAGAAGTGTTGCTTAACACCTTTCTGAATCAATACACTTATCTTCCCCACTATAGTGGGGAAAAAGAACAGGGGTGACTACTTTGGTTATAATGAGTCAGATATGAATGCTGTTAGTATTCCAGAACCAAAGACATATTTGCTATCATAGAGTAAGGTTTATGAGAGAAGGTGAAACTGTAAGATTAATTAAAAATTGCACTGTTAGGATTTCTAAGATTCTTTACTCATATTAGAATCTTTCAAGAATGAGCATATTAATGAACTGAGTTTTATTCTCATTTTAAGGATAAAAGATTTATAAAACTAAAAGGAGTCTCTGTACTGTACCTTAAATGGTGAAAAACATGAGAATAACATAGGGAAAAATTCACTGTAGTTCCAGTTTAGTTTTGGAAAAGTCTTATTTTGTTCAGGTGGCCTGAACTGGTTGGGATAAAGTCTTTGTGTGAGATTGAGTTAAGGTAAAATGAAAAGCCTTCTGTGTGCATCTTTGGCAGACCTATAATGTCCTCCTTTCTAAGTCTATTTTTGTGTTGATCAGTTTGCAGTGAACAGACCAGAGAAAAGGGGACTCGTGGCCAACTGCAGAGATGCCCAAGCTGAAAGAGATGTGTGCCTTATCTCTGTGTCCTGTCAGGCAGGCTTGCGCTAGGCTAGCATTGCACAACATTCTCTCTACCATACTTTTAAAAGAGCTTTAGTTACCAGATTTCTTGATGTGCAGCTGGAAATTATGAAAAGAAGGTATCATAGGTCTCTACCCTGTGATTTGATGGCATTTATTATAATTAAGCCTTAATGGTGAGTAGGATTCTTATTTTCTGAGGTAATTTGATAGTCATACACTTTGTCCCCACTGTTTAGCCAATGTCAGAAAAAGCATTTGAAAATGCTGGGTTTGTCATTTATAGAGACTTTCCTGCAATAATGTGGTTGTGCTCATAAATAAAAAAAATAATCCATATGTAGTAATGTAAACTGTGGCAAGGCAGAAGGGGATTTCTTAGAGGTCATAGACACAGGGGAAGCACATTAACACAGTCATTTTCAAAAAGTGGAAGTTCTTGCTGGAATGCTCCAAGTAGCTGTGTATCTGTGAGGCTTCCCACATTTTAATGTTTTAACACCGAGCTGGATTTATGGTGCATGACTAATCCTATTCTCTGGCCACTGGGTTCTGTGGTGCTTGTGGTGCATTGAGAAATCAGAGCACAGGAAATTGTTTAACCTTTGCAAAAAAGCAAGCGTGGAGGTGTAGAACTGAAAATGTGTTAGATGTAAGCATATTAAACAGCAGGATATACAAACAACGTGATGATTTATGTTGGCTGGAGCTGCATTTTGCAACTCTATTTAATTACATATTTAATCTATTTAATTACATAATTATTGTGCTGGTATAATTGGACAAAATTATTTGTACAGCCAAAGAGATCTCACTGTATTTACCAAACTAGTGAGGAAAAAAACAGTCAGTATGCAGTATATTTAAAGTAAAGATGCAAGATATGACTCTCCGGTAATTTCCTTTGCATGATTTTTCTGGATATAGGCTACATATATTTTTAAATGCCGTATGTTAACATGTAAAATTTAAAGGTTTACTTTTAGCAATGAGGGTTTTTTGACTTTTCTTGTTATTATCAATCCACATTAAGCAAACTTATTTATTATATTAATGAGAAATTATTTCTGCTATGCTTACTCAGAAAAGAATACAGCAATAATTCTATGTAAAGAAAATTGAAAGTGATATACTCATCCTCTGATATATACCACAGTTATTTTAAATATGATTAAAATTGCACTGTGACTACAGAGGTAGATAGAGTATCTCAAACCACTTGGAATCCAGAAAAGCTCAGCACATTTTCATTTCAGATTTTTTTTTTTTTGGTAGAGTAATTTTGACATGAGCACTTAGTGTTTTATACTATGTTGCTGAGTTTTTACGTAACTTTGCACAAATACAGGGACTCCCTGTTTTCACAAATCGCGTGAGGAGTACCTCACTTCAGAGCCCCATGGCTTTGCTTTCCGTGTATGTAGTAAGAACATTAATTAAATATTCTGTCAAATCTAGCTACCTGAAACTGATCTGAAAGACTTTTAAAATAAAAATGCAAAGTATAGAATGAAATGCTGTAGAAATACAAGGAGATGCCCATCAAAGAAAGAATGAAAAATGTGGCTAAAGTATAGATCCCTTCACTCAGCACACCATCTGAGAGCTACAAGATTGCAATCATAACAGAGTAACGAGATTGGATATAGCTGATGCCATTTCTCATTTTCATTACTGTCACTTTCATGAGAATGGATTAATACTGTGCAATTTTGTATTCTCATGGTAATTTTGTCACAAAATGGATTCATGCCAAGCCGTCCTCTGTTCTTGTTAATCTTTATCAAGAAAACAAGATACCAAATTTTTCATGAGTCATCGAGTTCGCAGAAACCTGTAAAAATTCCACAGCCCTGCAGACTTCAAACTTCTTTTAGTGGTTTGGATAGTCTAACTTTATGTGATAATTACTGGAATGCTACCAGTAAAGAACAGAAACCACAAGGAACACAACAAAATAATCTGATTTGTGTGTGTCTATACCTGGAATACATATGCGTATCAAGTAATTTCTTAGAGAATTTACAGGAAAATGAAGAAGTGTAATATCTGTGAAGATGAGTGAATAGGTTACAAGTAACCTGACTAACTGTTAACTATTTGGGGTTTTACATATTCAAATATCGGGAAATATATCCAAATATATATGTGTATATATAGCGTATGGGTTTGGTGAATGTTAGATACTTAAATTATGATGACCCAGAGTGCCAAATTCAGATGTTTTCTGTCTCATTATAGTCTTAAGATAACGATCTCACTAACTGCTAAAATGTCTTCACTACTTTATATGAGTAAGCTCTTGGAGCTTGATTATATCCAACATTCAGATCTATTATGTTCTCAGTCTAACGATATATATAGGGTAAAGCTTAAAAAATGTTAGATAGGACACTTCACAGACAATTCTTTGTGTATGTATTCATGTAATAAATGACAACACACTCTGACTGCAGTTTAGAACTACCCAGTTTGAATTAATATAATTTCTTTGTTATGAAGTTCTGATGCATATTAAATATGTATTTGAAAATCTGTAGGAGTTTAGCAAAAAAAAATGTTTTAAAATGCCTACTATGCATCTTTACAAGCCTAAGTATCTTAAAAGTCTGTCCTGGCCGTTTTGTCCTGGTCTGTATCTTTGAAACTGCATCATCTTTTTGGTTCAACCACATTTAAATGTTAAATAAATAAATAAATGTAAATGTTCATACTGTAATGAGGAAAGGGAAGTTTCCCACTTTTGGGAAGTTTTTTGCAAGTCAAATATGATAAACTGATGAAGTGTGAAAGTTTTTACTAGTATAAGAACATAATATAATAAAGATATATTTCTTGTTTTAATATCATTCAACAGAAAATTTTGAACAAAAAATGAAATACTGAAATCATCATGACAATGCAATCATTATTTAATGATAATCAGCCTGTAAGAACACTGCAGAGCCTCTGCTCCTTTATCTAATCCTAGTCACTTCATAGTACTTTAACTCTTTGAATCAACTATTAAATAAAAGACAACTTGAGAGAAATAATCTGGTTTGCTTTAGGCAGTATTAATAAAATTATCAATCAGCTCTGAATTGGATCTTAGCAGTTTCTCTCATTGTTTGGAGTGCTAGATTGTAATCACAGAATAGTTGCGGTTGGAAGGGACCTCTGGAATTTATCCGGTCCAACATCCTGCTCAAGCAGGGACAGCCAGAGCAAGTTTCCCAGGACTCTGTTCAGACAGATGTTGAATATCTCCAAAGACAGAAATCCATAGCCTCTTTGGGAAACCTGTTCCAGTGTTTGACCAGCCCCACAGTAAAAGAAAAAAAAAGGTGTTCACAGGTTAAAACAGAATTTCTCATATTTCAATTAGTGATCATTGATTCTTGTATTATGACCTCATACCACTGAGAAGAGTATCTTCTTTACATCCTCCTGTTATATATTCATAACTTGCTAAAACCCCAGAGTCTACTCTTCAGGCTAAACCACCCAGCTCCCTCTTTCTCTTCTGTGTGAGAGCTGCTCCAGGCCTTTCGTCAACTTCGTGGCCCTCTGCTGGACCCGCTCCAAAATGTCCATGTTTCTTGGCACTGGGAAGCTCAGCGCTGGAGCCATACTCCAGATGTGGCCTCTCCCGGGCTGAGTAGAGAGGAAAGACCCCCTCCCTCGGCCTGATGACTGTATTCTTCCTAATGTACTGCAGGTTTCCATTGGCCTGTGTCACACACAAGGGCACAATGATAGTTCGTGTTCAGCTTGCTGTCCAGCAGGCGCCCCAGGTCTTTTCTGCTAGGTTGCCTTCCTACCTGCAGGATGTAGTCATCCTGCAGCTTGTCCTGATGCCTGAAGTTATTCCTCCAAGTGGCAAAACTTGACATATCCTTTTGTTGAACTTCATGAGGTTTTGAAATTAACCAGGCTAGTAACTGCACCACTCGCCTGGTGAGTCTTGATCCCTTTAGCATAGAGATGACCAAGACACTGAGTTCCAGTCGACTGTGAAGAAGTCAAAAGAGTTTGGTACGATCCTCACATCTTGGAGTTCTTGTGACACTTTCTTGGCATCCTGAATTGTGGAAGAAGCATTTTCTATAGCAACACAACCTTCTCCCCACATCTTATTAAGGATTCCACACACTCCTTGTTCCTTTAGTAACAATATGTCCAGTGCCAGCTTGTTCTGTAGCATCATCTTTGTGGTTTATTATAGTTGTCAATCTGATGCTCCAATGCATGTGCAGTGCAATTGGCTATAGCAGAGATGTGATACATTAATGCTTCAAGCTAGATGTCATGCAAGATCAATTATTTAGGCCAGGCCAGATAGGCTTCCAAATATACCTTACATCTATGAGAAGTGCCTGCCTTTGCCTCATGATGAGAGTAATGGTTAGGACAATTGGAGGGCTGCTAGTGTTAATGGTACGTGTATGTGAGAAGGGGACAAGTACTTGTTATAGATGCACATATGCCAGAGGAATCAGTGCAATGCTGGGACCACCCAGACTTCCCGGGGAAAATCATTCCATGACTGACTGGTGCAATTGAAAACCTTTCTGCAAGTAGGATTTTGGTCAGTGGATTTCTTAGGCAGGGAGTCAATGTCCCCGCAAATTGGGGTTTCATAGTGCCGAGTGAATTCATATTCATGCTCAGTGGTTAGTTGCCATCTAATGTTCTCATGAAATGGGGAATGACTACATTGAACCATGGAGTGCCAAAGGGACCGTGCATGTAGTTCACAGAGACCTACAATTTTGATTTACACACTATAATAATTCTTAGAAATAATAATGCAAAGAGCAATGTTCAATGTACATTGAAGATCTACATAATCTCCCCAATTTCTCCACAAGGATGAGTTGCCCATATTCAATGCACATATGTCAGAGAGACTTCAGCAGCACTTTAATCTGCCATTTTGAGATCAATGTAAGAGAAAACAAAACTTGTCTCAGTGGGGTGAGGCCAATAAAGTTACCCCACTTGAAAAGCAAGAAAAACAAAAAACCTATTCATCATGCACTAATTTTACACTACTATTATCAGTAGCTTCCCAGGTGTATAGGCATGAATCATAAGCCTAGTGGAAGCAAAATTAGTTTTCTTGTTTAAGGGTTGCTCAGGAAGCATAGGTAACTTCAGTTAAGTTTAAAAGTTGACGATTATCCACCAGGAACTATCTTGATGCGTTTATATCAGTGGTCTCATTTATGTCAGGAGTCTCCCAGGTATATGGACCTTTGCATTTGGACAGTATTAATGATAACATTCCTATTTGTGGAAGTTTCGTCATGACAGGTTGTAGGTTGTCTTTTTTTTTTTTTTTTTCCCAAAATTGGGTTAATTGGAGAAGGTTTTTTTCTTGGTGGACTTCCTCTTTGTTCTTGGAACTCAGGTGAACTTGGGAACTTGTGTTTTTGGGCTATTGAAACTTCCCTATCGATTATTGAGAGGGTTGCTCTGCCTGTTTCCTTTTTATTATTATTATTTTTAAAACAGATATTTTTCACCCCTTGTAAAACTGAAAAATTGATCTCTGATGATTATGTGCTTAGTCAGTATCCTCAGGCTTATTTCCTTGTTTACACTTGTCAGAAACCAGAAATGTCAGGTGTAAAACAATGCTATATTTAGGGAAAAGGAAAAATAAAAAATGTATTAAGATATTAAATGTCTACTCTACTATCCCCAGAGCTGATGACTCAGTATAATTCCAGCAATTTCAGTTTAAAAGATGGGTTTGCAGATAAAACAGAAGTCCTTGCTCAAAGTACTTGCTGAATTAGGCATCAGACTCATAATCTCATAAAATTCATGTAAGAGTTTGGGGAACAGAAGTCAGATTTTGGAACTGCGCTTCTCTGAATTTTAGTCCTTAGTCTAAAATCTAACAGCAGCATGCAAGTGACACAGAAAATATCTTCAAACAGTTAAAGAACATATATGAACTTTTCTAAGGATGAAAATATTTATAATCTGAAGTACATTCATAAGCAATTCTCGCTGTTTTAAAGTAGGTAAAGATTTTAGACTTAACACTTATTTTTCTGTAATCCAAAAAAAAAAAAAAAAGGAGAATGGCTTTAGGAGATTGATGAAGAAAGTCACAATGTCCCTCTCCTTTCCTCGAAGCCCCACTTGTCCCTTGTAGTATGGCAGGACAAGCCAAAGGTTATACATACCTTTGGAATCTGTCCTGACTCCTAGTGTGGGGTTAATGCTGAGTGAATGACCACGGAGAGGATAAGGGAGGCTGATAAAATTTCCCAGGATGGCCTGGCAGCTCTTATAACCTCCCCTTTCAGCTTTTAATTTATACTACTTTCCAAATTGCTGGTGTTAGGTTCATCAGCACTTCTGGGGGGACTTAGAAGGCTGGGTTTATTTCTCCGTATCATAAACCTGACCTGACCTGTCCTACTTTGTGGACACTCTCACCTTCACCCGAGTGGTCCTTGGACTATAGTTCTTTAATTTGTTGTAGCTTGTCATTTTATCTGGAATAAGGAAAGACTGTTTTGCTCCTATCTCACTGAGCTCATGTACCTGGAACTGTACTGGAGGGAGAATCTACCTTTTTGTATCATGTAATGTGGCTTTCACCTCTTTGTACTATTTCGATCTCTGAAACCATGAAGAGACTACATAAACATTCTAGTTCCCAAATGGCACGACTGATGTCTCATGAACTGTGTTCACTTCTAGGTAAGTGCTAAATGGCCTGCATTTCACTTGTTATATTTAAGTTTATAACTAGAACTACCTATGCCACATCAGATTTACATGTCTGACTGGTAGTATGCATTGGCTTTCTCCAGTTAGGTAACCATCTTTAATGATGGTATAGCCCTGCCTTTATCTCCATTATAGTGTTCATTATTTCTATATCAGGGAAGATTAATTCAAAACTGAAATCTGATTTTTAGAATTTCTTGTTTAAATCCATCTTCCATTGCTTTTATCAATACCAGATAAGAGGCTGTGAATATACATTCTATATTTGTGCAACTTACAATTCTTTACGATTTTATCAAGTAACAATTACTAATCCATATTTATAAAACCCTAATTGTTCAACTGTTGTTCATCTTTTTCCTTAAAGTTTAGTGATTATTTCCAAATATCTGTGCTTTCTTCAAAGGTTTAACACTCAACAATAACAGTGTTCTTGAAAACATTTGAAATAATACCCTGAAATCACCAACAACCAGTTTCTTCTTAAGCACAGGGAAAGATCACATAAATCTGAAGCATCCTCATCTTAATTCTCCTCATCAAAATCTGTGGAAGCCTCTAGGATCTCCCTAGTAAATTCAGGAGTAGGGAAGACTTGGGAGACCAAGGGGAATATGAAATGATTTTTCGTTTATGCTCTTTGTTGCCAAAATTTAAAAATAAACAGCAACAACGACAAAAAGAGGAGTTCATAGTACCTAGTTTAGAAAGACTTCACCATCAGTTCTTCACCATGAGTTCAGGAAAAATATTCATATCTATTTCCAAGATATTGTATAAATGTGATATATTATTTTTTCATGAAGGGAAAGACAGTCTAGATATTAATGGTAGTGCTTGTTCTTCCAGGAGCACAGTCATATTATCACTTGGTCTTTACAAGGCCTCAGGATATTTCTGTATGCTTCTGAATGTCTACAAAGCCTCTAGTTTTCTAGACACTCTGAATATAGGAAAGCCATCATCACATATATCACATGCAACGAACACTGTGTATCAAATCTATCTTTCCCGTATCTCTTACCAATGCTTTAACTTGATGTCTTTTCTTATTTTTAATACTAATTGCTTATATTATTAACTATAAACAACACATGTTGCTTGTTTTCTTAAAAGGTATTTTATTATTCAATTCTATTTTTACAAATATAAAGAATGAGTCCAAGTAGCTAGGTATATAAATTTTATAGCTACAGTGTGTCAAAAGTACTACAGTTGATGTTCTAAACACAAAAGCTGATTTAAGATGTGCTTGAACATTTTTAGTAGAAGATAATTTTTCAGTCCAATTATTACACTGGACTTGATATATTTTCAAAAGCAGATGAAACACTGAAAATTATTTATTTTATTTTACTATTTGTCTAACTAGGTTTAGATACCAAAGTAGAGTTTTTAACAAGTTTCTGTTGCTTAAATGTGAGAACTACAACCACAAATTTGTGTATTAGGTCTACTTCATTATTTTCATAACCTTGCCTGTCTGTCAAAGCTATAATAATTCTCCTAATGCAACCAATGTATTATTTATCAGAGCCCTTAGAGATAGTTGAACTACACTATCATTAAATATTTCAAATGAGATATATTATGAAAATTCATTCTATTCATGCCGCATCTTAATTCTTTAAAATAATTGTGTTTTAGCAACTAATAGATTCCAACTAATAATGCCCGGAAAAATAAATACCAGAGAAATAAGTCATTACCGGTTTGCTTTTTTCAGTTGTTGGAATTTATGTGTTTTGGAATTTATGTATTTTGACACTTGGTGTGATACAGGGAGATACATGTAAAGTCATGACATGCAAATAGAGGTTATAAGTTATCCAATATTTGAATATCTAATATTTAAAATATAATGTGCAGCAATCATTGCTAATCACTGCAGTGGAAAACTCAAGAGTCATAAATTACTTTGTTTCTTTTGATTCAGTTTTTGAAGTTATAAGATATATTTTGTGTTTGAGAAAGGGAGATACAACAGGCTATATTAATAATGAAGGGGCCTTCCATTAATCTGCCTAATTAATCTATCTAACATCCTTAGCCAGTTTTTGTAAAAGGAGCTAGGACACTTTTAGTTCTCCTGAAAGTTTTGGCATCTAAGTCAGTTTTTTTTTTCAGATACATTTTTTCCTCTGAAGAATTCTCATTTCCATATTTTACATATATTTAGTTCCTCTTCATCCTCTCTAAGCCCTGGTTTCCCACTGCCTGTCATATAGGCACTGCGTGTCATACAGGCTCTGCCTCATTATCTCAGTCCTCTAAAGTACTAAGACATTTGTTTGTAAGGAGTCTTTGTCAGTTTGTACAATACACAATATGATTTAACTCTTCATTAGAACTTTTTCTGTTCAAAGTATTTTCCAATTTCTTGGTAATTATTTCTCCAACTAATTGAAAATACCATTTGATCTATACCAAGAGATATGAGTTGATCATCTTCCCTAGGAATGAAAGAACTTTTGTAAAAATTTCTCTTTTTTTTCAGTTCCATACTATAACCACAGGAATGCATAGATTACTATAGAGGTAACATAGATTACTAGGAGGTAAGAATCAGAAAGTGGCATGAAAAATTTTTCACTATGTATAGGTAAAACTCCAAAAGCAATTAAAAAAAAAAAAAAAGTGTTTGCAAAGGAGAATACTTTTCTGGACTTGGTTTTATCTTTAGGATCTTTAGGATCTGTTATAGCAGATGCATGAAATAACATTTCTTCTTTCAAATCTTTTTAATAAGCCTAAAAGATTAAGCTTCTTATGACATAATTATGACTAACTTCTTGAGGAAGCACCATGGAAATATTTGTTTTTAATGTAAATAATTTTAAGATAAACTTCATTAATTATTACTTAAACTGCTTGATTGAGTGTGCTTCATGCTTCTTCTTTCATAAGAAAATTTAAGTTTTAGATAGCTTTTAGCTTGCTCAAAAGTAAATTCATTGTTTAAAATATGATTAATTTCATTACCTTACTTTTTTATCTATTAATCACATAGTATATGTACAATGAAAATGTCCCCCATAATTGGTTTTCAATGCTTAGAAGACTGCATTTCATGACTTAAAAATCTTGACTATTCATTTCATGTTTTCCTCAGGTAAATGTAATTTGTAATAAATGTGATGAAAAAGTAGTGAGTATGAAATTTCCATAGCATTAACGTGACTGAGGAAAACGCCAATAAAAGCCTGGCTTTTTTGATCCATTACTTCTCATACTTTTGTGTGTGTGTGGGTGTGTGTGTATGTCATCAGAAATAAAACAGAGCTATTATAGTTAAAAAAAGAAGTTTTTTAAGTTGTAACTCTCCTTTCTTACATGTCATTAGTAAATACAGTTCAGAATCATTCCTTACCTACATATTCAAATCATAAATTCCTATACACATCTTTTGTTTTAGTAGCTTATTGGAATTCTGATTTTTATTTGTTTAGAGATTTCTCAAAGAATATTGTCTGTATGCAAAGAATATATCACACATTATGAAATAGATGGCAATAACTTTCCCATTATTTCCTTAATTGGCTGTGGTTTAGTAATTGTCAAACATTTTTGCTTCTTGTCTCTAGGCAGAGATGACAAAAAGATCTTTTAAATACAAAAAGCTCTGTTTTTCTTCTAAATTAATCCACTACTGTCTGGTTTTGATTATTTTTGTTTTGTTTTATAGATATTGATATTAACAGAATTTAAGGGAGTCATCTACCACAAAAATATTCAGAGAATTATCTTCATGAGGAAGACAACAGACAATAGTGTTTATAGATAAAAGATAAAGATATGATGTTAATCACTAAATTAAATGCAACTCATCATGTTGGTATCTGATAGCAAGAGATGTTTGATTGAAAAATCTTTTCGTTTATCCACAGCATAGTTCTTTCTGCTTTTTTTCAAAACAAAGTTTGGGAACTGTGAGTGACAGCAGAAGAAAGCTACTGCCTTCCATTATTTACTCTTGCTCATGTGTATTTTCTTTGTTTTAACTGTTTAAATGAAATTCAGATTATGCAAAAGAACCTGTAAGAAAGCAATTTCTCTGGTTATGATTTCAATATCATCTCCCCTGCCATTATTGTTCATATTAAGACATTTATAAGTGAATCTCAGATATTTCATATATGAAAAATATCCATATAAATCAGTAGGTTAGACTAAAATCTTACTGTGCAATGACTGATTATGTAAAGAATGGTATTAAGAGAGCTTGTAATTTGTAGAGCATTATTTGTAACAGCAAGAGGCATTACTATGTTTGCTTTATTAATTAAAAAAGGCTACTCATTCACTTAAAGAATGCTTTAACCCCAAGGTAATTCAGAAAGCTGTATGATCCAAGGAATCAATACAGAGTTTAATAGAGAAAATACCAATTGACTGAGGCACTAGAATCCTTAGTGGTTAGATGATCAATGCTTATAATTATAAGACTAATTTTTGATCTGGTGCTACTTGTCTCTGTGCAAACTAACATAATATACAAAGAATTTATACTCATTTAACACTTGTAACTTCCTAACCAAATATTTTTTAATTAACCTGAAAGAAGAAAAGAACTGCACGTACAATCAAAAATTTATATTATACCACTGTTTCTGTTATTTCTCTTTGGAGCATTATGTTGCTTTAGTAGTTGTTTAGCAAGTATAGGATTTTTCCAGGCCAGGCATTAGAAAGTATCATATTGCATACATTATTTCTTCTCCATTTTTTCTACTTGATGAAGGATTGCCTTCATGCCACCCTTATGAGTCTTTCTAGTTTTTCCTAGCCTCGGTGTCACTCCTATATTTAGCTTTTCCTATTTTATTTCTAACCCTTTGTGGCAATCCTCTTGAAGTCTGTCTTCTGACTGGAATCCAATAGAACAAGCCCATGACATTGCTCTTTTTCTTCTGGATATTCTCTGGAGATAGATCACTAACCTTTAAAAATGATTAGGATAAATTTGATTGTATTTGCTACTGCCATGTAGTAAATAAGCCATCTGACTTCTTGCTTTGTGAGGAAATTAAATCATATTTTCAAACATCGTTCTGTAGCTTAAAGTCATTTAATTGTAACCCTAAATTTTTGTATATTTTTGATATTATCTTTAAATGTGGCTAGTGTGGCTAGTATTTAATCCTATTTAATGTCCAAGACACAAAGCTTTGTGGCTAGAGATCTTTGGGCTGGGCATATCCCAGCTTGCTCCTAATGGGTCTTTATCATTTACTGGGCGCTTCTTGCAGAAGCACCTAGAAGCAGCTTTTCACTTGAGCAATGGCAGTGGCATCTGATCGGAATTTGCAGACTATTTTTTCTAGTAGCTCATTATAAAAGCTGGAATATGGTTACTTGTTCCCCTGGTATTCACTTTCCACCCAGTCCCAAGTTCTAAATAAATTATTTGCATCTATAGTCATCTATGCTTATGGTTTAAATTATCGGGGTGAGATTACAAGAAAAACAAGTAGACATGAAAATTCTATGCCTAAGATTAAAAAAAAAAAAAAAAGAAAAAAAAAAAAAAGAAAAGAAAAGAAAGAAAGAAAGAAAGAAAGAAAGGACTTTTTACTTAAGGATCCAGTATAGTCAGAAGTAATTGAGTCCTGATGCCTTAACAAGCTACTGCTCACCAGCTGAGCTACTGCAAATGTCCATATGCATTCTTTAGCATGCCTCAATTAGCTGAAGCCAGCCACTGGAGCTAGTTTTGGTGAATAGTTAGTTCTGTGAAGTTTATAGGAAAGATCTCATTTTATTTGGTTTGCCAAATGCATTTTTTTTTTATGGAATAGACATCCTTCTGGACCCCCTCTTAGGGGGTGAGTATAGAAAAATTATCATTAAATAAAAATGTAAGAAGATTTCTGTTATTTTCTCATTTCTATCTGAAATTGCTTCTAATTTTGAGGCCAGTAGTGGAATTTAACTTGCAAATGGGACTTAATATTGTTAAGACTATTTAAAGAAAGCCTAAGTAATTTGGGGGACTATGTTGCATATTCAAGTCTTTCTTCTTAAACTCATCTTCTACATTACTGTATTCTTATTTCTTTTTCAAATTAATTTTCCTTTCTCAACCAGAGACTATTTCCTATTTTTTTCAGAACAAAAAAAAAATTTTAACGGACAAAAAATGATCATTGTCTTTTCAAATTTGCCACCTCCGTTCATTTTTGCTTCTGTAACACTTAAGCAGATACGAAGTATTATTTGATTTATGCATTTGATTAACTTAGACTTTCAGTCTGGGCTTTTCTGACTTTAAACTGATTAATATTGCTGTTAGACTACTCTTGTTTAAGGCAAGGTATTGCTTAACTGTGTTATAGAAATCATCGTGACTGGAAATAATATCTGTCTGTCTAACCTATTAAGTAGACCTACAATTTAATTAGCTGTTATTTCTGCTAAACAAGTTTTACCTTCAATTTAGAAGTGAAACACAGGGAGAAGAGCAAGTTTTCTCAAATCAATGGCATTATAACTTCATTAAATTAACCATGAAGGAAAATTCAGTGATGAGTGTAAGTTTATAGTTTTAGAATCAAGAGCCGTTATGTAGATTCACCAGTCATAAGCTGAACTTATCTTTATTTTTGGCGTATATATTCTTATGCACACACCATACAATACATCATTTTCATAAGACTGTCAGATCAAGCACTGCAAAATTAGAAAATGGTAGAATTCCAGTTGCTTGTAGACTTAAATCTGTTCTTTCACATGGACATTATGGTATGTTCTTTAATTGCATGATTACTTACTATTTTGTCCACAGTGTAAATTTGGACATATTCATTGCACTGAAGGTAACAATCAATTCTTTTATTATAATTTTGCTGTTGTGTGAATGTGTGATTTATTACATGCTAGTCAGATTTCCATTCTGCATATGAGGAAAGTACTTAATGATTGCAGTGAGCAAGTTTAAGATAAAATGTAACAAAAGGATTAATTGACTTTGAGAACTTGAAAGTTCATCTTGAGGAACAGCGAGAAGAAAAAAAAGAGAGAGAGATAATTGAAAAAAATCATCAATTTGGTAATGATGATTATGATCTATGCATGAATAGGATAGAGCTGTGAGAAGTGCAAAGTGACTTGATGATGTGTAAAATGATGTATTTCCTAGTGTTACATTTTAAAAAGAAGGTGAGGTAAATATATTAGAGGTCAGTGATTCTATGTGATTCTCTAGCATATTCTTACTAGTGGAAGAACTGCACCACACCTAGTAAAAAAGGAAGCAAGGAGTTCAGTCTCAATCTGCACTAGTATTTATTGAACTCAATGAATATGAGAGTCTTAAGCCCTCTGTCCATGCTATTTCTTTTTAAATTGCCAATATTGTTATGCTAGCATTTGTGATCTTGACATTCACCTGCTACACTTACAATATTCATTTCACAGATAAATAAACATCAGAAGAGGAAAACAACAGGAGAGGTTACTCCATTACCATCTAATCATGTGTATTTGAACTAGGAATCTGAAAGAAAGGTTCAACTTCGAGTATCTGGAGAATGCATTTTTATGAAAAAGAAGAGTGCTTTTTTTTTTTTTTCTTCTTTTGTTTTCTCCTTGTGATAGATAATAAAGACATTCTAATTACAACACAGCAGGAACAATAATTTCCAAGATTACCAGCAATGTACGTTAGAAAAGAAACTCATGATATTCTAAGAAGCAGAACAATAATAACTCTTACTTTCACTTTTTACTACTGTGTTAATTTGATAAATGTTTACACATGGTAATGAGAATTTGATAAGCGAGAAAAAACAGTTAGGGGAGGGAAACAGTAAATTCAGAAAAGTTAGCCTCATTTTCTGCAACAATTGTCAGTAACACTTCGCTTCCTGAGGGGTAGCTGCCTTATATTTTTCTCTTGTGAGCTCTTCCAACAGAAAACAAATTTTCAGAGAACATCTTGGGTTTTATTAAGAAATAGTAACAGATGAAAGATTTCATTTAGTTTCCTTTAAAACAGTGTTTTTCATGTTAACTGAAATATCAAGTGTTGTGGTGCTCTCTTCCCACTTATGCTACTCAGCACTGCTAAGAAGGTATCTAGTATGGCAGCAAGAGTCTGCCTGCATAAGCCTTACAGGCACAAATTGTGCTTTTGGATGGGCAGTTGTCCAATCTGTGCCTTACTGTGTGATGTTTTAAATTGAAAAGTAAAAATCAGAGGTTTTTTTTTCAAATAGAGGATAAATTGATTAAATAATTTGTCAAAAAATGAGATTAATAATTTATTCTAATGTATTATAACCTCATAAAAGTAACATAAATTTTAAAAGTTACTGTCCAATAAAGAGAAAATTATTGTAATATTTGCTAGTGCATACAAAATTAAAATGTTTGATGTATATTACTCAGTTTTGGAAACTCTTTGTAATAATAATAATCATTTAAAATATTACACACAAAAAGTGGTTTTGTTGGAAAGAAGTAGGTGAGCATTCATTGTATACTATGATTATTCTCTCATACCAGCAGAGACAAGAGAAATAAATTGAATTCTTTTAATAGTTTAGGACACCTGCCTCTCAAAAACAGCAGAACTCTGATTTACCACAATTTGAAGATTATAGGAAGAGACTGCTGAAGTCAATGAAGAGACACCAAAAAAAGAGACAGTTTTACTTAGTATAGTTTGCAGCTATACATAATACGGCAGTTTGTCAAATATTTTGAAATGACCCCAAAAAGATTGTCTCTGGAAGAGACAGGAGCAATTTCTTTAAGGGATATGTCATTTTTCTCCGGAGTCTTGCATTTGTTGAACAATGAGAGTAGTATTATGGATTATACTGTGCATCTGGACAGGTAATTTGTTAAACACCAAAACTACCAGATGAAGAGTGCATAATCTGGCAAAGCTAAAAATGTAGCTAGGGACGCCTTTCCTAATCCTTTTTTATGAAAAAAAAAAAAAAAGATTGATTATTATATATCAGCTTCTTCTAAGAGACATTCTTTAGCGGGGGCATCTGCTGTAGCAGAATGACAAGCTCAAACAATAGTTCATAATACTGAGAAATCTTCCCCAGTCTTAATAAAACAACTGAAATATTTAATAGTGTTATATCTGTTTTGTTGGCTTTTTACCTACAACTGTACAGAATTTAGTTCTAAAATGTTGTTTTGCACAGTTCAAAGAGGAAGAAAGTTTATCAAACATGAATCGCCCTCTCAATCTATTACATAACTCTTGAGGCCTGACACTTAGCCATTATTTTCTCATTTCTTTACAGCTCAGTCCTTATGAGGGTAAGTCATGTCCCTTTTCACTTTCAAAATCTACTGGTTACTGTCGTCTTTGCCAAAAAGGTATTTCTTAAGTAACTCATATATCATCAGAAATATTTGAATTTCACCAACTCGAATGTATCCCGAACCACTAGTACATTAACAGTCAGTGACTGTTCTTCACCTGTCACAGACTGAAACAGTCAGATCATAATTATTTTTGTGTTAAGAAGTTTCATGCTTTATAACATGCACCTAGGAACAAAATGACATCAGTCATTATATACTACAGAATAGAGTATCGAGAAAACTTACAAAATCTTATCCTAGAATTCTATTTTTAATGCACTTTTATTAATTTGAAATATCATCTCAGTAGAATTGAATTAAAGTGTAAACAATCCAAATGAACTTGGAATTGTGGAAAAAATTATTTCAGAAATGTCATGTTAACTCACTGTTTTGCCTAAAGGACATCATCAGTGAAATTTGTAAGTGGAATATTAACATGGTAACAGGATAGGATGTTCCCCGAGGCACCTCCCAAAAGCCCTTCAACAAATAGAAGTGGGTCAATCTGTTTGGGCTACACACTGTTGTAACCCTTCAAATGACCAGAGAAATGATAAATATAACATGTCTCTAAGAAAATGTTTCAGAATTGAGGCAAACAGTATTTTTCGGCTTATTATAAAATTTCAGATCAGCTCTATGCGTAGGCACAGCTGGCTTTCAATACCACTCTTTACATGAATAACGTGCGTAAGTATTGTAGCAGGGTTGCAATAGCTTGTAAAGTACAAGACGATGAGTTCTGTCATTTGTGCGAGTCTGTACTTGTAGTTTAGCTATTGTATGGACAGCATAAAACATTTGGAAAGAACTGATTTGAAATCTGTGAATCAATTTTTCTATATCTTAGTTTTCATTTGAATTATTATTTCAGCTATTTGTTGGGCCTATCAACATAATAGATTTTTTTTTCTCATTTCACAGATATTTTAGACTCTTTCATCTCCTGTGTTTCTTCGTTATGTTATATAGTCAAATTATTTTTCATATATTGCAAATCACTTCATTCTTAAGTCCTCTTGACCATTCTTGCATTCAAATAAGCAACTATCATTATAGTAAGCAACTGATCAACAGAACGGCATCTTTGGACAACACTAGGATTATAGAATACAAATGAGTTTTTAATACATTTATATATTCTTTTTCTCTAAGTATATCTTTAAGTTACATTTTGGTGACATTTGAAATATTTAGGTATTGTTATTTTAATGTGGAAAATATCATAGATCCAATATGTCTGAAAGTTTTTCTATTTTTCCAGCCATTTGACAGTATCTGTTTTACATCTTTCCAAAAATCTTCATTCTCCCTTAGTAATAGCAATGTAGTTTTTTTTTTTTTTTTACTATCAAGCGTGAATGCAACAGCTGAACAAATCCAACTAATATGTGAACAATGACTATCTTAATGTATGTGCATTCTGGTAATGTGAATTCAGGCTGAATGAACAACTCTGTTTTTCAGCTTTCTGATGATTGATATTAAGGCATTGTCAGTCTGTAATTTGGCTGATTCTGTTTTGTTTTGTTTTGATTTAGCAGCCTGAAATTGAAAACATGATAATCTCTTTCAGCTTCTGGGTCTAAGATATTAAAATAGTGACATCTGGTCAATCAGTCACTGGTTTCAGTGTGAGTCAGATGTTAGAGATGGTACAATTGTCCAGTATTGTCCGGATTCTGAGAAATTCAAGAACTGAAAATGGATTAGACGTATTTCCTTTTGCACATCTATGTCACATCTCTATTCATCTCTATGTTGTCTATGCATAGAGATTTTGCATCTTTTTTTCTGGCAAGTTTTGTCAGGCTTGTCAGGCTAGAGCTATAGTTAAAAAAGAAATCTTAACAGTTACTTGGAATGAACTACAGTGCTGGATAATTTAGAAAAGACAATATATTACACTGTTTAAGTAAACTTTTTTTTTTTTTTTTTTTTTGGTAAAAAGAATATCCAAACTCTTGCTTCATTATCTTTCTGAACAGTTTGTGCACTAAGAATACTTTCCCTTGAAGCAGCTGGAGATTTGCTGCTTACATCTTAGTAATGGGAGCATTTCTTTCCTTTATTGTCCATGATTGCTGTTCTCATTGTTTCTCTCCTTGTGTTGAGTTGAAGTGTAAAAGGCTGCCACGGAGCCTTTTGATTCAAGAATTGCTTGCATCTTGTAATCAAAGTCTAATAGCATTTTCAGCACAACTGGAAAATATCTTTTTTTTTTTTTTTTCAAATAGAGGCCTTGACATGACAAGAAAATGTTTGCAGCAAGTACTTAGAAACAAATATGAAAGGGAGCTTCTGTGTGTTGGAATCAAATCCTGAGTTATCACAGTAAGCACGGCTCTAAATCCTTTCAAAATCATTTTAAAATAGTTGGATTTTCCTGTGCATCAGTGTATTTAGTGTGTTTGTTGTTTTGTAGGTGACAACTCTCTCTCTACTAAAACATTGTATAAAACAGCTGCGGTGACAATTAGACATTTTTTCTAATGCCTGGTCCAGGTCTTTTAAGGGGCAGAGTATACCCATCCATTATCGTGCCATCACTGACTTGTGGCTTAAACAGTATTTTTTTTTCCTGATGTTATCCTCTTGATGTGTCTGTAAAAAGAGGTATAATATTCTCTGTTTTTTTCTGCTAGATTAAGGTTGTTACAGACAGAAACTTTCACTGTATTCTAGCATATTAATAGTTCCTTGGCTAATTTAAATATTTATGGCAATCCCATACATTTCATAACTATAGTAAGCTGCTTCTAACACTATAATCCTAACTCCTTACAGCACTGTATTAGATTTAACAAGCCATACTTTTTCTAGCTCATGTGGGCTTCCTATTTTCTTTATCACTGCCATTGCTTTTCTCAGCTTTTTAATTTGATGCCTGAACAAGGGAGAAACAGAATAATACTCAGCATTTCAGAATATATTTAAAGCTTCTTCACATATCTTTTTTTTTGGAAAATATTTTACCATAACTGTCTTGAAATTATTTTTATCTCTGCTGATCCATACTGATAGCTCATTATCATTCCATGATCAATTTGTTTACCCAGAGTTTTCTCCTCTGCAACTGTATTCAGTCAATAAGCTTGTAGAAATAGTTGTCTAGCTAGTAGGCATCTCCAGAGAGCAATTAATTCTAAATTAGATGTCCTAGACAGAAGGCATAATATAGCTTCTTCTTGAGATTTATCTTTCTCTTTTTTTGTTGATGAAGAAATCCAATAGGACTGCCTTAAACTAGACACTTAATTTTTGGATGGCATAAGTGAAATAAATTACAGGATCATGCAGTTGGATTTACCTTAATTTAATAATGACTTAATGTAGCCTAATGGAGAGTAGCAAAAGAATTATTTTTATGTTACAGCCAGATATTATATTTTATTATGTTTTTAAACCAGAGATGGTAATGTCCAATGTTGTCCCATTAGGACTTGGATCATTTTTAAAATAAAATTTGTAATTCCAATTTAAATAAAATTTGTAGTTTCAAATTAAAAAGAATATTTTCACAAAATGTATATATGCTTGTAACTGTGTGTCTAAGAAAATACTTATTTTTTTCTCAGATGTGCAATGACTCTCTTGCCCTCAACTAAATTCCCAAACATATTACTGATAAAACTTTATTCACACATATTACCATAGCAGGAATTGGCATGATCATTTCAGGCAAAAATATGAATTGATTTTGTCATATAATGCTGTTAAAATAAAGATACGAAAGACAGAAAAGCAAAAACCCTTTTTGAAACTTTGTAAGGTGGATACCAAAGCAATGATGCGATATGGGGATGTCTAGATATACAAAAAATTAAAATTCAAAGTTCCTATCTCTCTTCTTCTGTAAAATACCACCTGGAACTATTTTTTTTCCCCCTTTTCTACTCTATTCCACAGAGACTATACATCTCAGCATGTGTACACTGTCACATTCATTATTTCAGATTTCATTCTCCAAACCAGTTATGCAGGGAGACATATTGTTTTAATGAATACGGAATCACAGAATATTTGAGGTTGGAAGGGACCTGTAGAGATCACCTAGTCCAACCCTCTGGCTCCAGCAGGGACACCTAGAGCACATGGCACAGGGTGGCATCCAGGTGGGTTTGAAATCTCCAGAGAAGGAGACTCCACAACCTCTCTGGGCAGTTCCAGGGCTCTGTCACCCTCACAGGAAAGAAGTTCTTCCTCATATGGAGATGAACTTCCTGTGATTCAACTTGTACACCTTACCCCTTTTCATATCACTGGACATCACCAAGAAGACTTTGGCCACATGCTCCCTGCATTCTCCCCTCAGGTATTTATACATACTGATCAGATCCCTTCTCGATCTTTTTCTTCTCCAAGCTAAACAGGCCCAGCACACTCAGTCTTTCCTTATATGATAGATACTCCAGTTCCTTAATCGTCTTTGTTGCTCTATGCTGGACCCTCTCTACAAGCTCCACGTCCTTGTACTGGGGAGCCCAGAACTGCACACAATACTCCAGGTGCAGTCGCACCAGAGCTGAGTTTATGGGCAGGAGCTTTTTTTTATCTAAGCTTTTTGATATGTTTTCTTTGGATCAGATTTGTGCTCTTGTTTGCACTCTTCACTGAATTGTGTTATGTCTAGAAATTTGGTTATAAAAAGTGAATGAAAACTTTTAGTCTGACTTCATTAATGCTGCATACACATAGAAAATCATTTTTCTATGTACTGTTTTGTTCCAGATCATGGTAGATTGTTTCTTTATTCCAACTTAGATCTTTTTCAGAGTCATTAAGTTTATGAATGTGGTATCTGCAGATATGGCCTTCATTTTGTGCTCCAAAATCTATTAATTTACTTCGCCTTTCTGACTGACTGGCCCCAGCTAATCAAATGATACAAAACACTTCTTCAATGACTTATCCTTCTAATTCTTTATCATACCAATAGCATTGGTGTGACCCATACATTTTCTTCACATTGATAAATTAAGATCCATGAAATGAAAATTTAATTAAGTACATTTAATTTATATTGAATAGGCTCACTGTTTTATTGTTACCTACCTGTTATACCAGCTTACCAAATGACCTTCTCAAAAGATGTTGGAATTACATTCCATAAAGGAATGTAAAACTTTTCCTTACTCCAAATGTAACCAGAATCCATTTGGGAGGAAAAAAAATTGGGAAAAATTAAAAAAACTTTCAATCTCTACCATGAGTATTTTACTGCTGTGTTTTTATTAAATTCTTCTGAGCAGTGGAAAATTTAGTGGAATAATTTTATATGAGGTTTGGCATTCAAACTATTAATAACTTTCTAAAAAATGAGTATCTTAATTGCCACATACTGTTATCCAGTTTAACAACAGCTTTGTCTTAGCATTGTTCATGTTACCATTTTATTAGGTTAGCAGTATTCACCATTATATTTGAATTTGATTTATGAAACTAGTTACCATTTCATATATTTGTAGGGATACAATTTTTTAATTAATGGACTATACAGAAAGTATAGTAAATTCCCTAGAGGCTAAAACCTTGCTTTATCCTTAAACATGCACATCTCAGCGGAAGTGGAAGCTTTCCCATGGTGCTTTACTAAGATAGCCTTAATCTCTTCTGGAAGCTAGAGGAAGTGGTTAGCATTACAATAAATTACCAAGAAAGCTGAACGAGTAGACAGAAGTAGATAAGACCATAAGTAGATAAGTTGATGAGCAAATAACACATTGGTGGAAAGATGTTTTTGGCTTGGGAGGAATAAAAAATGGATATTGCTACATGCATAGGTATGTTGGTTTATATAGTCCTTGTACCCAGTTCTCATGGGTTTAAGGAAAGTTCAGTAAAAGCTGTTTCCCTTCAGAAAAGACCATAGGCTAGGCTTTTCTCTTCATGGCTAAGGTATATCAGCCCTGATGGTGTGACAGTAGGTCAGGATTAGGAACTAATAGGGTATTGATTTTGCATTGTACAAATCCTATATATTTTCTGAAATGCTTAAGGAGACACGTATAGGCCACTGGTGTGAGCAGAGGTTGATGCTGTTATTGTTGTATAAAACTCCCTGACTGGGGTTTGTGTTTAGTGACTTTGTTAGTATGTTCTATAGGTATGTGTTCACATTCTAAATACTTTGGGTTTGGTACAGCACCTTAAGCACTGGAACAGTAATTTTTTAATGGGAAATAAATGGAAATAATAAAACTAAGAAATTAAATACTTACAGAATCCTCTAAGACTGTAAAATTCATTGAACAATAATCTAATATGTAACATATGTATATTCAGTTTGTTCAAGGCCTCTAATTGATATATATACACACACACACATATATATATATATGGACAGTTAGACATATAGTGCTATTTTATTTACTAGGCCATTCAGTAGTGTCTCATTAAGCACTCAGAAAAGTAAACCTAGCCTCCTGAAGGAGAGTTTCTATTACCAGAAAAAAGATAGATAAAGGTGTAGCAGACCTGGCCTGTAATGACATTTAAGAGAATCAGTGTTAAGTTTTGACCATTCGTAAAATAAGAAACTTTGTCAGAGGTCCAATACAGTCATTTCCTTCAGGCAGCCACTCTTTATTTCAATGAAATTGGGTTCTTGTCCCTATATAAAATTGCTTTTGAAAAATTCATTATGATTTCGAATGACTAATGATATCAAAGGGAAAGTACCAGAAGTGTGGTGGAAATGAGCACCTCAGATCTGGTGTTCATATTAACTCTCTCATCTCTGGAAAAAAAAAAAAAAGTGCAAATTGCCGAAAGAATAGAACTACATTAAGATAAACAGAGTAGGTTATCAAGGAGGCACTAGGTGGTATCCCTTTGTGCTAAGAAAAAAAGCTTTTCTCAGGGACACAAGCAGTTAATATGGTCCTTATCTTAAAATATATTTTGAGAACTTTCATGATAAAAAGTCTTTTTTTTTGCTTCTTTTTATTTCAATGTCATCTAAGTGACGTAAACAACCTTTTCTTTTTCTTTACAATTATATAGAGCCTTATTTTACCTTTTTGGTAAAATATGTATTTTCTAAGTGTTGATCTACCAGGCATAACTTAGGGGGAAAAGTACTGTCAAACAACTCAATACAGAAAGATTTGTCCAAAGTATCACAGTGAATATTTGATTTATTAGGACTCTATATTGTCTATTTTGAAGTTTTGGGGCTATGATTTGGTAATCAGTGTCTTTTGTTAGTTATGTTAGTGAAAGAGGCATAGAATATGTTTGAAATCAGCTGGGGAATATAGGCCCATACTTAATTATTATATTATATCTCTATTGGGAAATCAATTGATAGATATTATATAGTTTGGAATGTGTATTTCAAAATCTGTGGAAAGTGAAGTCCCCGAGGTTGCTATAACTGTATTTACCCTTGCTGATTGATGGCAATACTGGTGACTACAGTGGGTGCAAAATTAATGCAACTTAGAATACCAGTACTTAGTCCAAAAAGATGTATCAAACATTTGATACATACAATAGAATGGAGAACACAACATTTACAGTAAACTTGCAGAATGAAATCAGTCCATAAAGATTATTTACTAATATTTTGCTTTTGTCATCGTTGTTGTTTTTTTACAGTTCATTTTTCTCTATTTGCTTTTCTCCAGTCCACATTTTTGAAAAAAATTGTTTAAAGATATAAAAAATAAATAAAAATAATATAAAAAATTAAAATTAAAATTAAAATAATTAGATATTAAAATTAAAATGTTGGAAGAAAAAAGAGCTCAGAGGAGTCAAGCCTTCTAAATAACCTAAATCTTAAAAGTATAAAGATATGGACAGCAAAATTAAAAATTAATTAAGATGCAAAACTGAGCTAGAATACGCAGTTCGTAAGTATAAAACCCCAAATAAAATCTCCACAATTGGTATTATTCCAGCAGAAAAAATCTTGGTCTGTTTCTTAGCAGTTTTTACATTAACTTTGTATACAGGAGTCTCACTAGCTGACCTGAATGACATTGCTGTTTAGCTTCATTGACATTTTATTTACCTTAGCATTAGCATTAGAATCACTGACAGTGATGACTTGTGTAACTCATTTATTCTGTCAGTTTTGTCTCCTGGACTTTACTTCAGGAGCCTGTCACTGCTTCTTATTTTCACTTCTGTCAACATTTTAAGTCAAGGTTAGTGAAACTCTTGCTAAATAATCTAAATAAAAAGACTAGAATGGGAACGCTTGGAATGGGGTTTGTTTCATTCCCTACTGGCTGACCTACAGCAAAGAACCACTGCTAGTGACAGCAAGATTTTATGCAATTCACAGGGCAGAGCTTTGAGATAGAGAAAGATGAAGTTTCTGTTTTCCAGTTTAAGAAGTGTGACTGTTCTCTGTGGTCTACAGATTTAGTACATTTTTTTCAGGGAATAATAATTTTAGGGATCACTGACATCAGACCCTAGAGTTGCTACACATCTTATGTAATACAGAGTTATCTGTCCTGAAGTTTCAAATCCCTTTCCCTCAATCAAAGCATATAAGGCAGTATCACATGTTTTTTTTGGAACTGAGCAGGAATTGAAGGGTCTGCAGGAGTCTATCCTTTATTTTCCAATAATATCTGCTTAGCCGAAGGCTCCCATTGTTATAGTCTCAGCTTTTCCCTTGTTCCTAATTCCTTTTTTCGTCATTCCAGTTTTTCATCTGAGATGTACACTGGTCTAGCAATGTACCTCCAGACTGGGTAAGCTGTTATACCCAGAGGTGAGGAGTCTGCCACCACCTGCTCAGCTAGCGTCCTCATTTTACCTCCTCTACAATAAAGGAAGTGGCAAGGACTTGGTGGGTGGTTGTTAAAATAAGGCCTAGTACTTGTACATCCTCTGTTTCGAAGATTTTACTTGAGTATGTTCATTCCGTGGCTTTGTCCAACAGCACTCTCCCTTCCCCTTGCTTCTTTTTTGAATTGCACATTCATAATGCACATTTCCAATTTTGACAGGAAATAAAAGTTTTTGAAATAAAAGTTTTTGAAGTTTTTGATGTTTGATAAACATTCTCTTTTGTTATGAAGATACAGATGTGTTTGAGTTTGGGTTTTCACTCCAAATACTAGATAAACCCAGCACTTATATAACATTGTAAGATAAGCAAGATGATCAGAAAAAGATAAGTCATCAGGATAGAATACATCTGAATTAACCGCTCATTTATGCGGGAAAAAATAAAACAGATGTTCTTACTAAAATAAATTATTCTTAAAAAGGAAAACTTAAATTGTACATGATTAAAATACTGACTCAGAGATTATGTTATGTCTTTTTTTAAACTACTTAGCAAGTAAACGTCATCCTTAAGATGATGTTCCCACCAAAGGTGTGAACAGAAGCCATCTATATACATGTAGGAATATACAGGGAAGCTATTATATATGATTCAAATAAGAAGGACAACAAGAATAAAAGACATCCTAAGATAATGAAAGCAAAAGCAAGGTTAGTTAGATGGCTCTATAAATGTTTCTTTTTGTAGTGGGAATAATTTTTGTAGAAACAGTAATTCACAGCCCTCATCTGAAGGAAACATTGTGTTAAATTTTTAAAGGAAAGATAACAGCGATTTTTAGCACAGTAGGTGGTGAAATTATTCATTAGATTCAGTTCCATTATGGAGACAAATCAAGAGATTCCTGTGTGTACATCTTTTTAAAAAATGCAGTGAGGTGAATGATATGACCAAAGAATGTGAGTGAAAATTAGACACTGTCACTTCTTTCTCATCTTCTTCCTAATAGTGAGCCAATTGTTGTATAGATAATCTGTGACTAATAAGAATAAGGCACGCTTTGGAGAATCATTGGGTTGCCACAGGGCTTTCAACTATGTTGTTACACAAATTAAAGTCCCAGGAAGACTAAGATAAATGGCTTGTGTCTTTCTTGGATTAGAAAGTTTGGCAAATTCTGTTAAAATAATCATAATCAAAAGAGTTATATCAGAACTGTAAACCTCAGTATCAAAGATAGATCCTGACAATTTAAGTACACTTTTTAAAAATAAAATTAATTAAAAAATAAAATATGACTTAATATAAAAAATCATGTTTAAAACTGGGTCACACGACCTAAGAATATGGTCCTTTGGCATAACGACTAATGGAACAAATGAAGACAAAATATACCACCAAAGCCAAGCCTTAGGCTTTTTTTATTTTTATTTTTTTATCCTCCTTATGATGTTAAGGGTCCTAAATCTGAGTGCTAACATAGGATACTGAAGAAGAAAAATATAATGTAAGAGACTAAGAACTGTTCTTTTGTTTTCCATATTTTAATGGTATATTTGCACTTTTGGATTTGAAGTTATAGCCAAAAAAAAGAGTTCTTCATTTTAATTCTTTAAACAAACACTCTAGAAATGCAGAAATGGAAGTGCCAGTTGCAATTGTTGACAGGCTCTCCAAGTAAGTGATGGATATTATGATGTGTTACAGCTGCTGGTAGACTGGCTTGATTTAGAGGTGTTAATACCTCTGCTCTGACACATTATATGCACATATTGAATGTCTAAAAAGTTTTGCTTATGGAGTTCAAGCAGTGTGTCTTCAATCAAAAGCAATTGAAGTTGTATCACTGAAAGCTAAGCCGTGCTTAAAAAACAGACATGATAAAATCTTGCATTTGTTTTATGAGTTATCTAGAGCACTAATAATTAAAATCCAGCAGCTACAATCTGCTTTCTTTTCTTGGTCATAATCACAGAAGTATATGACAGTAGCACTTCATCTTCCTTCTTCTGTTCCTTTTTTATTATATCTTAAAGCGAAAGTTTTCATTCTCTATTTGGAACTAGGGGCAAAAAGGTGTATGATGTTTAACACTTTTGTGACACACTCATCACTAAACTCTTTTGATTGTCAGCTTTCGGAAATACCTCTCCTGTGTGGGTGGTTTCTTCAGAATCCACTCAGGCAAAATATGGCTGTAATTGTATTAAGTCTGATGGGCCATCAATGATCTGCATCATCCTTAAACCACCCACTGCTACTCTAATTGCTTTGGCAGAATTCTTAAGCCAATTAACATCAAGTCTCTACAAAATTAAAATCTTCTGTCTACATCATGCAGAGTATTTTTATATTCACAGCTCAATTTATGTTTTCTGTTACCAAAAATAAAAAAATGCAGATTGTTTTAAAATTGAAGAAGAATCAAATTTGCATGTTTTCTTCTTTTAGCCTGTTCTTCCTGTCTATGTTCCGTTAAGCTAATTAACCATATAATTTTAATGTGAATTATTTATGCACTTTTTAACATGCATTCTTTTATTGGGAATATTAGAAAGTCAAGAGCAACTGCACATTTTAAGAAAGAGTGCAGACTTTCAAGCATCCTACAGATAATGTGAAGATCATGCTGTACCCCTGACTGTTAGTTAGTATTGTCAACAATAGCCAACAGCCAACTTAAAACTTTAATGATTTTCTAAACTAATAAAAATATACAATACTTTTACCTAAATTTGTTCTTCAAATATTTGCTTGACCTCACTTAAAATGCTTCATCTAAAAACCTCTCTCTGTTGGATGATGCTTGGATGATGTGAGGATGTGTTTGGCCACATGCACAACAGACAGTGTTTGTAGATTTTGAAGAAACTTTGACTTTTGCCTTTAAAGACATTTTGTTTTCCTGAAAAGTGATTTTAGGTGACATAAGGAATGTCCTGGGAGTTGGAATTGTATTGCTGCCAGGCATTTTGTATTTATAAGCACTTTGTAATTTCAGAGTCATATATATTTTTTGGGTCAAAAACTATTGTCAATACTAACATAAAGTCCATGAATTTACTTCATGAATAAAGTAC
This sequence comes from Tinamus guttatus, assembly GCF_059628265.1. Classification (NCBI taxonomy): domain Eukaryota; kingdom Metazoa; phylum Chordata; class Aves; order Tinamiformes; family Tinamidae; genus Tinamus; species Tinamus guttatus. The sequence goes on from NW_028288936.1 coordinate 476,439, forward strand.
AAAATACTCTTGTTCCTTACTTTTGTTTTGACACTATTTTGGGTCATGGTTGTGGCCATTTGTCATTTTTTTTCCTAGCACTTACTTCATGCTCTATCTATGCATGGTCTTTGGTAATTCTTTAGAGAAGCTGTAATGGAGTTTATCAGCAACATTTTGCACTGGAGGTCAGTAAATGCTGGTGCTGTTCCCATCCACATTATGTTTTCCTCATAAAGCTCACATGTATGTAACACACAACGGTCTCCATCGCAGATTGGAACAGCCAGTAAAAAATAAAGGGAAGTGATCCTCCTTCGGGTTCAGTATGAAGGAATCATTTTATATCTTCAGCACCTTGTCCCTGATGTTGCTACTGTGCTTAAGCTATTTCCTTTCTTTTTTCCTTCAAACACTAAGAAAAGCACATTATACTCTATAATTGAATGGAAAAGGTGTGTCTGGAACTTCACCTCATGCTGTGTTTACAAAGAACAAGTAAGATTTTCAGCCCTGTCTTTTTCTGCATTGAACATCACTTGCCATCTGCTGGTTGAATCACACAAATTATTTAAGGGCTTTTGAAAGTGATTTTGTTATTCTTATTTATCTTTTTTAACTTTGTTGTACCTTAATATGAAAGACATATTTTGCCATTCCCAGTTTCTGAATTTTGCCATTATTTATACCATAAGCAGCCATCAGAAAACATTAATTTCAATGGTGGCATTTTACTGTCTTCTATTACAAAGAATAACACATAAATGTTAAAGTTAAATACATAAATGTATTTAACTGGCTTCATACAAACAGTCATTAGAAAAAAAAGAAAGCCAAAGAAAGATGAAGCCAGAAGATTTGCTGAAATTCAATAATGCCTGCATAAACTACAAAACAAAATGGCCAGTTTATAAAGGTATTGCTGATGGCATTAAAATTTAATTAGAGCAAAGTTAAAAAGTAAGTACCAACCATTGCGGAAAAGTATACATCAGACAAAGAACACTTAACTGAAAATTATATGGGTGGGGAAAATGAAAATTAAATTTAAAACACTAAAGAAGAAGCAGTAACTTGCCGTTATTTATTCATGAAGTAAAGGGCAGTTTCCACCATGGTTCTTTCTCTAACTACTGCCTTACTACAGTGTGCAGGTATTTCACAACCTATAACGGCTTTATTATTACAACCCTATTAAAAGGAAGAGGTTATTTTTCAGAAGAACAAAGAAATGATGAACTGGTCATTTATAGCAGAGCAGGAAACTAAACAGCAATCTCCTTGTCCACATGCATTTCCCTAAATTCCTTCTTGTGGAAGCCAGCATGCCAAATACAACTGAGCTGAAGGTCGCTTGGCAGAATGCAGACTAACTTAAACTCAATCCATAAAGATTCAGAAACATTTATAACTGGAGCACAGGAAAGCAAAGGCAGTGTATGAAAAAACATAATTTAGAATTGGCTAGTGAGTGATACCGAGTTCAAAATACTGGTAAATACAAAATTGTGTCCAATATAATCATTCAGAAGATAGATTACAATGCTGCCTCTCCCTAGGCTGTGTACAGACTGGTAATCTTTGCCTTTGGTTCATTAACAACATGTGAGTGATGAGTAAATGTTCCCAGTTTCCAGGTACTCCATTTAATGAAGCAATACATTTATTCATAAGGATCAGTATGACTACTTCTTTAGTTAATGTGGATAACAAGTTCTCACTCCTCCTCAAAATAGAATTGTCTGTCTGTTTTTTACCCATATAAACATCTTTATATGAAATCCCTTACTCTCCTGAAGGAACTGCAAAGGAGGAGGAAGTAGCAGAGTAGTAGTCAAGTAGAAGTCAAGGCTACAAATACTTTGTACAAATAATACAAATACTTTGGCATAAAGCCATACTGAGCAGAAACAGTATTTAATTTTTCTCCTTTTTTCATAAAAATGAAAAAAATATATTTTGTGTTAAAATATTTCACTTGATCTGCAAAGAAATGTTTTTCTTACACAAGAAAAGATAAGAAAATCTGTGCCTAGATTCAGAAAAGTGCTCATGGCTGCTCTGCCATTCAGTTATGTGTATATTTAAATGCTGTTCACCAAGAAAGTAGGACACCTAGTTCAGTTTTCTCTTGACCTGTGATTGTTAATCACCTTCTTCTCCAAGGGTGCTCTTTTTTAATTAGCTGTGGCATAATTTTTTTTATGTTTCCTTTAAGTGGTTTTAATTGCATATAAAGAGTTAAACATTCACTGGACCAGAGGAAAGGCAGAGGCCTTTTACCCCCTCACCCCTCCCCTCCCCTTTATTTTTTATCCAGGGGTTGATACTTGAACATACAGCAGACCACCTAGACCTCAAGGTCAGTGCTCCCTCTCCACATACAGGACATTCATGAACACACACAAAATAACTAGAAGCTTAATGGTCAAGTAGTACTTGACTGCTGAGCTGCATACAACTCTAAAGCAGTTCAAGCCTGATTCCTGTGCTGGAACTATCTGTACTCAGGAGAGGAGCTTGTTTTGGTGAAAGGTTTTCATCAGTTTGAATACATAGCTGTGTAAAGCAGCAAATTAGCAGGATCTGCTGAGATTAATCTGCTGAGAGTTTTGTTGTGCTAGGACTGAGCTGTATACCCACTCTAACTGCTCTGTGCCTACCTGAAAACTATTCTGTTTTTTTTTTTTTAGTTCTTCAACATGCATGGCCTTCTGCTATGTGAAAATTTGCACATAGCTTGCAGAGGAAGGTAAAGCAGGGAAATACTTCCAGTTGAGACAGGTTAGCACCTCTCAAGATATGCAGATCACAAAAATGCGTTAGCAGAAACATTTGTATGATCTTGCATACTTCAATTCTTAATAAAATAATAATCTCCTTAATCCCACAGGTTAAAACTGCCATATTCATCTAGGGATTTGAGAGTTTCTACAGGTCACTAAACATTATCAGTCTCCTGATAAGGCAAGTAACCATATTATAAATGGATTAACCTTGCTATGAAATAGCAAGATGTTTTTGCCCCACATTTTCACATTCCACAACCTCAGAGGGTTAGAAATCTCAAGCTTTCCTCCTAAATTTAAGCCATGCATTTGTATTTGTTTGTTCTTGTGCCAAGATACTTTAGCTTTAATACTTAATTTTCCTCCCAGACTTTTGCTTTATGATGTATTTATGAGTAAATATATCCTATACAGCCTTCATTTCACTAGGACAAATAAATCAAGCTCTTTAAGGATTTTTTTTCTAAATTAAGCTAATTTCGTGATCATTCATTTTCTTCATTTGGATAAATCTTTCTTAAAACCGGTGACCAGAATTGTATACAACAAAAAAATTCTCAGAATAATCTATTTTACTTATATGAAAAAAAAGTAAAACAGGCAATTCAGGCAGAGATAGTTCATATTGTTAGATTCATGCCCTGACACATTCTCTGAGGCTTATTTGTTTCTATTAACTACAGGGAAACTTTTCTTCTTCTCAAGATGTTTCAGTTACAAGCCTAAAATTAGGTCATATAGGGATTCTTCCCAATATTGCAAAAGAGGTGGCACCAGAGTTTTGCATGTTGGCACAATCTCCTACTTACTGCAATTACATGGCCTGATTTGCCCTAGGATCACAATGCTTTTTCATGTCTGTATTACACTGCTAGTTGATGAACATCCTGTGATGAATTAATACAGACAGGATTTTGTCCTCCTTTGCCCTTTCCAGCTCAGAATCTCCATGCATACAGATTTTTATTATTAGCGATCATGCACTTTTTACTATTATAGTTCATCTCCACTTCTGTTCCTACAGTCTTCAGTTCTTCCTGTAAAACAGTGTGATTTTCTTTGTCAATGATGCTTTCCATATCTGTGGGACTGGCAAATTTTATTAACACTTTGTTGTCTTTTTGTTCTAAGTAGTGAAATTCCTAAGATAAGAGTTTGCTTTTCAGCTTATTTTTTCCTCTTTCAATACTATTACGCTCAGTCTGCAGTAGAATGCCTTGCAGTTCCTGCCTTAAGTCTCCATATTCAACTTCACAATAATTCCCTATTATCTCTACAAAAATCTTTTGCATTACATGTCTACCACTTAAGAAAAAATAACAGAAGCACCATGAATTCTATCTCAAAAAAAAAAAAAGAAAAAAGATTCATGAAGCAGGGTGAGCATTAAATATTCTAGAATGTATGTATGAGACATGTATATGAATTAGCTCCAAAAATGTATTTATAGGTATATGCATGTTAATTCTCTGAATTGGACTGTTTTTGTGCGTGTGTATAGGAATTGAAATATCATATTCCATTAACCTCAATATCGCACAAATAAACTTAATTAAATTTAACTCTAGATTAAATAAACTTTTTTGAAAATGAATGCAGCCATAAAGAACATTTCGGGTTTGACTACAAAATATCTCCCAAACATACTAAATTGTACTGGCTACTTTTTTGCATTTGAGATACATCATCCATGAAAATGTTCATACAAATATTACACTAGAGTCCATTCTTCACTTTTATGACCTGATCCGTACTAATCTTACTGCAAGAAGAGTTAATCCAGTTAGTTGCCTTTCAAGGATTTTAAAATGCAAAAGCTTGTTGCTTATTGCTTCATTTAGGGCATGATGAAGGTTCCCTTTCGTATGAGAAAAAGCTGCTGCTTTTGTATTATTGACTCAGAGAATATTATATAACTGAAATAGGTTTTAAAAAAAGAACCTCTCAATTATGGAATAGTGCCAGTCTCACTGAGATACGTCTACAGGATTCAGTGTGACAGTCTGTTAACTGGAACAATCTATGAGTGACAGTTCTCCTGGAAGTGTAGGTCAGAAAAAAAAAAAAAAAAACTGAACGAAGCTTTGGACACAGTTTTTCTCTGCCTTGCTCTTGCTTCAGCCTTCTTTGATACCTTAGTTTTTTGCAATATATTTATTTTTAATTCTGAATATCTTTTTTATATATATTTTAAGTATTTTGTAGAATTTATCTTTTATAATATAAAAGTCATTGTTATTTAAACATTAAACATTCATTTAAACATGAATCAAATAATTAGATGGATTTCTTTCCTCCAAAAAAAATGATGCCCAATCTATTATTTCTGATAATATTGTCATATTATCAGAAAATCATGGATACATATTTATTCTTAAATATACAGCAGGTATACCTCTGGTATACCATCCAGCAATGTGAGATAATTGAGCAGGGGAGCTAGGAAAACTAAAACTGAAAACACATTTTAGCTCCCAAGTTAATGAAAAGATACTGTCCTTCACATCCCTTAGTTTCTTTAAAAGTTAATATAGTAACAAGCTTCCCTTTTCTAAGAGGAATAAACTGGAAAATAACTGGGAAATAAATTTGAAATAATCAAATACTCTGATCTCTGATAGAAATGGGTTAAAAAAGGAATTTGAAAAGAAGTTTCTTCTTATGTAATCTGACCTTTCAGCCTTACCTCTCCTCTGGCTTTCCAGACTGCAACTTTGGAGGTTTAGAGGCATTACAGGTTGAACTAATGTGTGATAGCTGATTGCCTTCTTCTCACCATTTCAGGAACTTGTAGAGCTGAATTGGGTTCACATATGACCCTTCTCCTTCTATTGCAGGCTCCCTTGGTTTCCCCATCCACACATTTAGAAGATTTCCAAAACTGAGCACACTGAAATGTTCAGAAGAAAGGCTTAGAATAATCTATCATCTGGAAAACCTGCCCAGAACACATGAAGGGTCAAGGCCAGAGCCAGGCAAATATACAGCCTTCTCTCCTGTTGTTCAGTTACACCTTCTTTAGGTGAGACTTACACCCAGTAACTGCATAATATTCCAACTGAATAAGTAGTTAAAAGCACTGTCAAGCACTTTATAGTTAATTTTACTATGAAGCCAGTCAAGTCCAAAATGCACCTGATTGATATTACCTATTTGACTTTGACCTGAAAGAATCTAACACTGACCATGTAGTTACTTGCAGTGGTGAAACTTTGTAGCATTTTGTGCGCGTGTATGGATGGTGTGTACTCCAAGAGTACTCGCAGCCTAGTTGTCAGGGCATTCTCCCTTGAAATGGAAGAGTTGGGATTTGCATTCTGCGTAGTTAAGGTGGAAACTCAGGTTGTGACTTTCATTTCCTGTCTGGGTACTTGCGATGATAGGTAATTTGTTAAGCAAAAGGTTATTTGTACACAAAGGGATTATGTGGCTCTTACATAGAATCTTACGAGTGGGACAAGCAATATCTTGAAAATCATGAGAACTGTTAGCCAAAATATTTTACAAATCAAGTGGCAGTGATAAAAACAAACAAACAAAAGAAAATACTTCTTTGCATAATGCCTAAGAGAATTGTGGAATATTTTGCCATAGGATGTTTTTGGAAAGAGAAATGAGACGAATATAATAATAGGTCAATCAGCAAATACCACTGGAATCAGTAATCAGTATTGAACAACATGACCAGACGCAATTTATTCACACTGACCCTGTTTCTTGCACCTTTTCCATAAACGTTTGCTACTGGCTGTTGTCAGAGGCAGAACATTGGAATATGCTAGACTACATTGAAATATAAACTGGTGAAGTATACAGCAGCCCTCATGTGAACTTAGATATATTAACAGCTACTTAAGTGTAGAAGATGATAAAGTTTCAGCTATTTTTTTTTGCATTTTGCATTCTTTGCATTTTGCATTAATAAGCTAAAGTCTTTCTTGCCTACTTTCTCATTTTGTCTGTTGTAAACCCCACTTTTAGATTTATTTTTAGAACAGATTTTCTATTTAGTGCCGAAACTTAGGTTACTTTTTTAGAAGAAAGTGTTTGAAATGCAGTGTGTAGAGTCTGTAGATAGTATAGGAGAATATGAAACATTTATATCTTGTTTTTTTCTTAGAAAAAGCTCTCTCTTTAGTTCAGGTTTATGAATTTCATAACTCGAATAGGGCATCTAAAAGGTGTGAAAATTCTGAGTGTATCTGTGCCTCTCTATGTTTACCACATTCACTTTATTTTCAAGCTGTTTAAATTGGCATGAAATTGTTGTGAACCCAAAATGCAGTATTTGATTTGGGCATCGATAGAGATTTTTTTGTGATGTTGTACGGGTATGTTTGAGACATATATATAAACACACAAATATATATATATATACATGCACTTATTTGTTTATTTATATATGTACATGTTTATATTTTAATATGCAAAAAAAGGTATTATAAAAATATCAATTCATGATCCTGGTTTTATAATAGCCATACTATGTGTACACCCAAATCTACTGATCTCTTTAAGAAGAAGGAGAAGAAAAATGTGATTATCACAAATAAAAAAAAAAAAAAAACAAAAAAAAACATTGAAAGCTATGAAATACACAGCTCATCACCATTGGCTCAGGGTGTTCCTGGGCTGCATATCTCCAGAAGCTAAAACAAATCTTACATATTTGCCTTATTCCTGGACTCTTTTCTAACTACTCACAATTGGACATCTAGACAATCTTTCTTCTGATCCAGCAAAGTTAATTATCATGATCTTAAATGAAGGACCATATAGCCAATGTTATGTGATAGAAATGAAATTACGGATGATTCTCTAGTGTTATTTTCTTATTTTTCATTTTTCACTAAGTCTTGTTTTGTGTTATGGTCACTCTTTGTATTTGCTTATCCCAAACTTTTAAAATTCAGGTTGGTGTGTTCTTAGCATGTATTCAAATATTTGTCATTATATCCAGTCTACTGCAGGCTCAAAAATCAGAATGTTTTGCTGTCAAGAAGTATTTAAGATACATTAACCCAAAGCTCACATTCCTGTGACATTAACTAGGAACAGTAGATAGTTGAATGTTAAGGCATAAACTGATAGCCTGTGCCTTAAAATAAAGATTTAAACCCATGTGACCATCTCTTTTATGTATACCGTGGAAACAGAGAATGACTTGCAAATTTCACATACTTTCTATCCTAACCTCCTTCCAGTATCCCCAGTGAACATGGATTACATGTATCTAGATGCTAGCACATCCTCTCCCAGATCCCACCAAAACCTAATGGAGAAGGATGATGGTGAACAAACACTGAATTCAGGTAACTTGCTGGCAGTTGCTTGCTAGATAATCTTTATGAATTGACTACAATGCTGTAAGTCAAAAATCAGTTTCAAATCCAGAAAATATCCTGAGTATTTTCGAGGAAAAATTCTAATGAATATCTGAAGGCAAACAGATAAAATTAAGCTTCAAATAAGTATAAGCAATTCCTCAATGCATACTTATGTACATACAGGCCACTTCTCTTGTGTGAATATGAGAAGTCATATATCAGGTCATATGATATATTTAAGATAACACTTGCTGATAGAAAACTACATCTTGAAACTCCTGATAATAGCGCAGCTTTAAATATGCACTAACTTCCTGTCACAAGTTTAATAGTCTTAACAAAAAACATTGAGCAGCATTTATGTTTCATCAGCACCAGTCAGAGATTGCAGGTTAGACCAAGAAAATGGTGAAGTTATTCTTGTTTTGTTTTGTTTCTCCTATCATTTAAATGAACATAAAACCTTACTGTGAACAGATGTATATTTCTCTTCCAGTGAAATGCTGGATCTGTACAAATAAAAGAAATGACATAGTTTTGTTTCCGATGCTATCATCAGAATAATAATGCAATTAGAAGAATAATGCAGCAGGTTGCATAAAGATCTTCAAAATTTTATGTTCACGTTTGCAGACTTTCTTGATTATATTTCAGTGAATATTTTGGTTAGATAGGATCATATGTCTTTCCTTCACCAAGTTTCTCCCAGGGAACTATTGTCCTTGAGCAGCTGGTCTACCTGCCAGACAGAGCAGAGAAAATATCTATTCTGAGGTGCAGAAGCAGCTGGGTTTCTTCGGTAGATGCTAAAGGGAATCTCAGTCAGTGCCTAATGAGCTTACATAAAATTCTGGTCCCTTGTGTCATTATTATTTAATCAGTTCCTTTTTCAGTCACAGTCTTTGTCAAAGTGAGCACTATTAACATGATAAATATCAAATATTTGATCTGTTTTGTCTACATCTGTGGAAAAGGTATTTTTCATTGCTGGGCTTGGGAATTGTTATAGGAGGATGTTTTTCATTTTAATCTAACTACAAAAAAAAAAAGAAAAGAAAAAAAAGCACACTTCCTCTGGACTGAAAAAAAAAAAAAAAACTCACAAAGCGAAAAGAAAATCCTTGCCTGGTTATGACTAGTGAGGATAAATATTCTAAGAGGAGAATATGTATATTTTTGTAGTTCAGGCTTTTTTGTTGAAAAATACAAGCATAAAATATTTCTATTTCATTATTCTCAATCTTTTATATTCTATACACAATATTTAATTCCATTTTACATTTTTATATGATAGATATAAATGATGAGTTAAATAGATATTTCTGACCAAATGAAATATAAATTCTGAATTTCCAAGTTTTCCTTTTACCGCAAAACACAGTCTAATCAACATCAATTAAGTGATATTGCTATATTCCACAACAAAAAAGGAAATGACAACAATAGAAATTGTATATGCTTTACAAAAAGGGAATTTGTAATTTAATGTCCCTCACAGACCCCTTCTCCCAAAGTCGCAGGGAAGTTGGGTTGCAAAACTTTGACCTAGCTCCTGACAGGAAGGTATTTATATCACAAAAATTGCCATGCAATCTATTTTCACTGTCAGACTGTACTCAAAAGAGGCTCAGAATTTGACCCTAAAGTTGTTTAGAGGTCAGAAAATTATGCAGGATGGGATAAGAACAATCTCTTGGGCTTTTTTTTTCTGCATTTTCTATACCCATACAAGTGCCTAGTTTCTGCAAGGACTACTAACACTTGGCTTCAGAGAATACTAAATTATATTCCATTTTCAAAAGAAAAAAACCTACTCTAAAACAAATATATTTAAAGCAAAAATTCCTTCAAACAGGAGAAAGTAGTGAAAATACTTGATTTTCTTTGACATTCCATTTAGCAATGGTATTGATGTCTTTCTGTAGTACTTTTGTGATAGACTACCACAATACTCCTGTAAAAATCACAAAGTTTATCATGTCGGGCTTGCTCTTCATCAAAATTTATGTCAGTCAGGTTAGAAAGAGTGACAGTATTGCTACTTTAGTTTATTTGGATAAAAAGAGGAGCTGACTGTGATTTTATTCAAAGTCATTCCTGTAAGGCACAAATTTTTCTACTGTTCTCCCAGTAAATAGGGTGTTCATTGACTGTGAGACAGCTAACAGGTAGCTAGCTATTCTGCTGCAAATCGGTTGTTTAATTTATTTCTGAAAACAGCAATCCAGAGCTCTGAAGACTAGAGCAGAAAGAGAAGATGGCTTTTGTTATAAATAGATTTATTAACATATGACTTTAACAGTGCAACCTCCAGCAAGGATATGTAAAAACATCAGAAGCAGATGCCACCTCAGGAGTCTACAGCAGGTGTTCTTAATATGTGATCCATGAACCATCTAAAAACTGTCATGTAGCATTATCTGGTAAAGAATTCTTAGTCTTACCTTTGGCTAGAATTCAGTAAGGACATATAAAGACAAGATTATAAGACACTTAGTACATAAGTAATTCTGCTGGTGCTGCAGTTATCACAGAATTACACAATCACAGAATGGTTGAGGTTGGAAGGGACCTCTAGAGATCATCTAGTCCAAACTCCTGCCCTCAAGCAGGGACACCTAGAGTTGCATCCAGGCGGGTTTGGAAGATCTCCAGAGAAGGAGACTCCACAACTTCTCTGGGCAGCCTTTCCAGGGCTCTGTCACTCTCACAGTAAAGTTCTTCCTTACATGGAGATTAAACTTCCCATGTTTCAATTTGTCCCCATTATCACTTGTTCTGTCTTTTTTCACCACCGAGAAGAGTTTGGCCCCATCCTCTTTACATTGTTCCCTCAGGTATTTGTACATATTGATAAGATCAATCAGAAGAACCTCTCCTCCAGGCTAAACAGGCCCAGTGAGCTCGCCCTGTCTTTCCTCATAGGATAGATGCTGCAGTCCCTTAATCATCTTTGTCGCTCTATGCTGGACCCTCTCAAGAAGTTCCATGTCCCTCTTCTACTGGGGAGACAAGAACTGCACACAATATTCCAGGTTATAGGTCATCACGGACAGGGAGTTCAGCCAGCAGGAGGAAGGCAGCTCCACAAGAAAATGTCATTCTAAATGAAAATTAACTGTAATCTTGAGACTCTCCAAATGAGGGTGTATTCTAAGTCTGCAGATACGGACATACCTGTCAAATTATTTATAAGATAATATAAGGATGTAAAAACTAATTTGCAAGCCTTGGTACACAGATCCAAGCACTGAATCAGATTTGTTTGAAGCCTGCAAAAATAACTAAGTAAATTTTCATCTCATTATTCAAGGCAGAGTGTCTGATTGTAGATCTGTTTTCAAATGCATAATTTATGTTTTAATTCTGCCAAATACTTACTGAAGAGTATGCTCTCTTAAATTTTGTGGTTTTCCTTATCAAGATTTCAAAGGAGTATAAAATTAATAGAGATAGGTTTAGCTAATCTGATACTCAGATAATCAGAAACAATACTACTATTCCTAAAATAACACAATTTTCTATTTCATTCTAATCCAAACAGTAGGTAACAGCTCTGCAATAATAATGCATGTATTGCATTCACTTTCTCAATATTTATTTAACTAGTATTTTTATAGCTGTACTAGGAAAAATACATATAAAAGCTTTTATTTACTTCTGTTTCATAGCATATTTCATTTTCATATTTCTTGCCCAGCCATATGTAAAGAGTTTCCTCTTTAGTTCCAATATTTCCATCCTTGGTGCTTGTTTGTCACCTTTCCTAGAATCAACTCTTGTCTTCACTCTCATGGCTTCTTATGCATGGTATTATTCTCATGTCTTCTGGTGATATTTTAGGCCTTCTGAGGTCCCTTTCTCTGATGATGTGTGAACTTTTATCAGTGTGGTAGGCTTATGTTTCTTTTTAATTCCATTTGTTTTCACGGAGTCACAGAATCACAGAATGGTTAAGGTTGGAAGGACCTCTAGAGATCATTTAGTCCAACCCCCTGCTCCAGCAGGGACACCTAGAGCACGTGGCACAGGGTGGTGTCCAGGTGGGTTTGGAAGATCTCCAGAGAAAGAGACTCCACAACCTCTCCAGGCAGCCTGTTCCAGGGCTCTGTCACCCTCACAGGAAAGAAGTTCTTCCTCATATGGAAGTGGAACTTCCTGTGTTTCAACTTACACCCATTACCCATAGTCTTGTAATCGGCCACCACAGAGAAGGACCTGGCCCCATCCTCCCTACAATCATTCCTTGTGGGAGTCATCGAAAGGAGCAGGGGCTTAAGGTTTAGGACCAGAAGCCATTTTATTGAGCATCAGACCAAACTTATATATTCTCCGAGTATGTGAGCATACAGTGTCCACGTGCTCCGTGAGCTCCCTCCCCCTGCCTTCAGCCAATTCCTTGACTCTATTGCTATCTGGGTCCAATACTGCTAACGGACAACAAGTAAACAACCAGAGCTCGGTGTGTCCAGCTTGCGTTTTAGGTTTCTCTATCTGCTAATCTGTTATTCCTAACTTTCACAGTTTCTCACTCCTAACTTTCACCGTTCCCACAGCTTCCCACAGTTTCTTACGGTGTCTCAGTTTCCCACACCTCCTCAGGTACTTGAACATGTTGATCAAATCTCCTCTCAGCCTTCTCTTCTCCAGGCTAAACAGGCCCAGTGAGCTCGCCCAGTCTTTCCTCACACGATAGGTGCTCTAGTGCCTTAATCATCTTTGTTGCTCTATGCTGGACCCTCTCTACAAGCTCCATGTCCTTCTTGTACTGGGGAGCCCAGAACTGCACCCAGTATTCCACGTGCAGTCACACCAGAGCTGAGTAGAGGAGGAGGATCACCTCCCTTGACCTGCTGGTAACACTCCTCCTGATGCAAGCCAGGATCCCATTGGCCTTCTTGGCCAGGAGGGCATCTCGCTGACTCATGGTTAGTTTGTTGTCAACCAGGACTCCCAAATCCCTCTCTGCAGAGCTGCTTTCCAGCAGGTCAACCCCTAATCTGTACTGACGTCCAAGGTTATTCCTCCCCAGGTGCAGGACCCTGAACTTACTCTTATTGAGCTTCATAAGGTTCCTCTCTGCCCAACTTTTTTGTAACTTTTTCTTTAATTTCTTCCTCTATGTCCTTTGAATGTAAATGCCCTTGCAGCAGATGATCTTACAAGTGTGACAAAGATGCTTTGCACACTGTGATAAGAAATACTAACAATAATCTACAGCATACACAATAGAACCACTATGAGAATAATGTGACTTCTCAATTTGGAGCAAACTATTCTGTTACCCAGCATCCTATAAGAGTGGAAATTCAGAGATAGGAAAAGAACATAAATATTTTCTGGATGTTACTTAACTGCCCAAGATGCTTGGCTAATTAGGACTACCAGCATTAACAGGAAAAGAAAGGGGGATGCGGCCAGACCAGCTAGAAATCCATACATCTGGATTCTTGGTGACATAAAAAGTATATACGTTATGCCAGACTTGGATGGGACTCATGGTTCCATGATGCTTGGCCTATATTCCTTTGTAATAATGAAACTTGCTGGTGTCTGCACACATCTGCCCTGCTGTTTATCAAAATATTGTTTTCGCAAGCAAACATTTGCGCCCAACTTGAGGTTTTAGCTTTGCTTTTGAAGTAGTTTGTCAATTATACTTTTTAAGGTAGCCATGCAGGAGTGATTGTAGGTAGTTATTTTGATGTCATTCTTTTAATTCAGATATTTTCTTTCCTAGATGAACCAAAACCTCAGAGAAGTTGTATTAGGAAAGCCAACAGCGTGAGCCTCTATCAGGCAGCAGACCCTTGCTCAGTGTAGACCTGCTCTTTGTTCTACAGGAATGAGGTTATATGCCTTTGAAACTTGAAATTTCTGCTATAAATGCAAAAGACTCTGTAGTGTTTCCATCTCTTAATTCTGTATGGCAACATACTAATTTCCCCATATTTTGGACTGATTATCTTTATGGATTTATTATTAATTTGTTAAATGAGTTGAGTCAGTGCAATTTCTGACACTCCTTAGAATACATTCCTACATCAGATTTGCACTGTCATTGCCAAAATCAAGATTTTTTCTTAATCTTAATGTAACACTTTTAATTATAGCGTTATGTTTTGTTTTCCTTGCAGGCCTGTTTCTTCTTTGCGTGTTAAACAGAAATTATTTTAAAACATTCAGACTCTCTGTAGCTTTTAGACGATGATAACACCATCTGCATCAGAATTGGGTACTAGATCTAATTTCCCAAGGTGAATGTGGCTTGCGGAATCTAAAACTTGTAACTATATGGATCAACTGCAGCAAATTATGTGCATGCTTTGTAATGGAGTTAGTCATGTGAACACTTTTTTTTTTTTTTTTTGACATGCAAAAAAGCTGCACAACAGCTTGCTTGATAGTTGTCTTTTACTCCTATTTTCAATCTTAGTCTCCAGACTTCCATCATCTGTACGGTTATAGAGGTCAGAAAGCTTGTGACTGAAGAATAACAAAATGTTTGTCAAAGAAGAGCCTCTTTATTCAATTTAACTCCATAAACACAGACAACAAATGAACAGAGCTGTTTTAGATATGATTTAACTGTAAGCAGTCAAAAGGATGTGCAAATGAGCTGAAGCACTCTCAAGTGATTTCAGAATGAAGGTCTTCCCTATTCATAAAGCATGGTTCTCTTTTAGCTACCATATACATACCTCTCTCTGGCATTATTTAGAAGAAGTAATGATTTCGGACAAAAATATTACTTTCCAAAATTGTTTTGAAAGTAATGTTGCTAAATAATATGTAAATCATGTTTGATTTCAATTTTGGGACACTGTGTCTGTTTTTGTTAGGTTACAATATTTAATTTTGGGACTATCATTTATAAAAAAAAAAAAGTAATGATTTTAAACTTGTTTGCAATAGCTTTATCCTTTTCAAGTATATCATACACAATTTGTAGATAAAGAATAGTTGAAATGAAAAGATCCAGATATCAAAATAAAACTAAAATATTGTGAATGTTGGCTTTTACCAAGCATTTTCTAAAGCTTTCTAATTTTCTTATTTTCTGAAAATCACAAGAATATCTTATCAAGGTGGATTTAAAATTTTCTCTCAGTGGCTTACTGCTGTCCTGTGCTATTTCCTGTATAAGACAAATGATGCTATAACCTAACTGAAATGCTGGAGTTGAATCCTATAGTTTATTTTGGCTGTCACTTTCAACAATGTATGTGGTTGTGTAAGCAACATTACATAGATTATGCTCCTGGAGTATATGCCTTCTATTTCTAAATATTAGGCACACAAAATTCTGATATATAGGCATTTTAACTCTTTTTAAAATTCTTCGTATTTTCAGACATTCATAAATTTCTTCCCATGTGTCGAATTACCTAAGAACTCAGTATTTATTCCGAAATCACAGTGCTTTGAAATCAATCATCTATTCACAAAAATAACTAGCATTCTTCAAAATTTGATTGCAATACTTGGATGGGGAATGATGATACATGTATTGTTTTTAGAGTAGAAAGTAACCTACTTGTTCTTTTAATTTAGGCAATAGATTTTTTTATTCCTAATAAAGCAATGCATAGTGACACTTTTGATAATTAGTTTCATTGACTCTTTTCCTGTCTTACCTAAATTGTTTCTAGAAATATGTATCATTACCTCCCAGAAGCTACTATAAGATTGTGTCAGGAGAGTTTGCACCTATTTTCAAGTTCATTAAGTGCTCTCATGATCACTACTTGAAATGCTTGAATGATCAAATCTCATTTTCCTAAACTCTGTAACTTAAATCTGCAAGAGTGATCTCTCGTGTGTGTGAGGTATTGTTAGCACTCCTGCACATAATCATGAGAATGGTATAAGTAAAGCTTCCACCTTAAAGAGTATGTTTTCTACCACAGGAGTAAAAGCTGGAACAGACAGCTTTGAAACATAAATCGTCAGCTCCCTCACAGTTATGTGCTCATGAATTATGTCATACTGTGGAGACCAGAGACATACACTGATTTTAGATTTGTGCATAGGCTATCTGGCCAGATAACAAATAGTCATATATACTGCACCAAAATATGCCAATGAACTGGATAGTACTTAGTATTTATGCATGTAGCACTAGTTGTTTTAAAAATATAGCATATTTCTATATAAGTATATAAGAACTTTCAAATAGGTCATATTTTTATATAATATTCTGAATTTACTGTTTGTTACACAATGTCATTATCTCATTTAAGGCTTTCAGATGTTAAAATATAGAAAAGACTAATGTGTATAAAGTGGAATAAAAATACATAAACCTTGCATAAATGTTTCCAGTATCTCCTTCATATGGTGCCTAACATAATGAATTCCAGAAAAATCAAGGAATTTGATAGGTTTTGTTTTATTTCAGATTAAACATAAATTTTAAAAATTATTATCTGAATGTGGACAATATTGCTTTCATTTCTGACTTAATTTCATTTTTCATGAGCAATTCATTTTATAGGTTTCTGTCTATAATATGTTTGTCGCCCTGGTATCTGTTACAAATTGTATCAATTTTGTTGTTGTTGTTTGCTTGCATTTTGCTATGTTTTATATAATGGGTTAAAACAGGTGCATCTGGGAGCACAAAAGTTATATATAATCCTTGTCCCAGTGGATGCACACTAATTTGGGTGGACCTCTGTGGGAGAGGTGAAAGGCTGTGCTTTGCTGATTTCAACTGACTAGGAACAGTTGAAGAAGCTCTTGGTGGGGACAGTCCAGTGTGAATGGAACCTGACAGATCTTACAAAGAAGAGGGAGGAAGCTTCAGACATTGTAAGAAATAGAATCATTTTTTAGGTACACAGAGAGAATAATGCATAGATTTTTCATCCGTCAAAAACCTGTGAATGTTGCTGTAGCACTGGAAAGGGCATGCCCTTCAGTATGGGCAAGAGTAATGTTTACAAAATCCTTCTCTTCTAGATTATCTCTAGTTTGTAACTACCTTCTTCTAATAATCCTAGAAATTCAAAGCCATTTCAGCATCTTCTGAAAAAGATAAATAATTAAAGATAGGTATATCTATTTCAAAGTTGTGGGTGATTGGAGTCAGCACCCATTGATCAGTTCCTGGATTTAAATGTGCTGGAGAGACTTCACAATTTTTCCCTTTGCTAGTGTTCTGTTTTCTTTTTCATGAGGTCTGCTGCATTTTATCAATGCCTACTGGGAAAAATGAGGTGCTTTCATCAGGAAGCACTGACCCAGTTTCTGCTTTGCTTTGCCAACTGCATTCTCTATGCTTTGTTCGGAGCTCAAGCTATTCTGGCACATGGCACCTCTTTCATGAATGATTAGGAGAGGAGTGAGAACTCTCTCCCAGGTATGTAAGAAAGATTGCTTTCCTCGTGATGGTGATTTAAGAAAAATACATGCATTTTACCCATCCAAAATGTACCATTTGAGCAAACCTTGTTTTATGAAAAGAAAATCAAAGTGCAGAAAACAATGCAATTAATTTTGGTGCCTCAGTAACCTTCTTCCTCTGAGCCGGGAAGTGCTGTTGTCATGACTATTAAAACAGGCAGGGTTGAATAAAATTACTAGTTGAATAAAAGCAGCCTGAGGTCTAAAATTGATTTTTTTAAAGCAATTAAATTCAAGCACAGTCTCATCAGGATCTCTCAAGACTCTTTTGTCCCTTTCTGTTAGACAGTGTGTTTCTGCAGTTGAAGCAAGTGACAAGGTAACTTATCACCCTGTACTTTGGTTGTACATTTCCTCGCAGCTAGGTAGTTTGAATAATGCTTCAGGAACCAAAACTATAACTTCTAGATCAACAAAAATCAAAATCATTAGCAAAAAAAAATGCAAAATTATTAGCATGATTTTTATTTGTGATGAGGATCTAGAAAATAATGCTGATGCACTTTTTTTTTTTGCTGCCTGCAGCTTTTTCCCCACCTTGAGCTAACATCTGCATTTTAGCATTATTGGTAGAGTCTTGATTATTCCCTGAGTTAACAAGCATCTGTGTGCATTTCAGCTAAGAATTTAACAGAACTGGAAGTTTTTTGTTTGTTTGTTTGTTTTCTGTTTCTCTAATGTTATTCTTGACAGCTCTTCATATCATTTTGACGTCAAGACTGAAATTCTCTAGTGGTATATTCTTTGAAATCTGTCTTAAAACACTATTTGTCTCATCTTGAGTAGTAGAAAGGATTTAACTTTGAAAAAAAAACCCTTACTTTCCTGTGCTGTGCATGAGAAATACTTTTCCCTGAGCACCTGCGGAAGTTTAACTCACATACAACTCAAGTTATCAACAGTAATTTGTAAAGGCTTCATAGGTACTCAGAGTGTTAATAATGCCTTCAAAAGACCTAGGAGGATTTCATCATCAAGCTGCTTACCCAGGTTTTTCAAATGCAATACAGTGAGAACTGTGAACTATCTATTTTTCCTTTTTTGTCCTTGAAACCTAGAAGCCCTACATTATTTATTTTGTGAATTCATACAAGAATTATGATGGAGGTAACTAAAAACATAGAAAATGTTACACCACAGGTGTAATGAGTAATGCCTTCATAGGTGGCATTAATTTCCTTTCTTTTTATTCTTTCAAGAATGATTCTGAAGAGTTGGATAAAAAGCCTGAATTAAACTCCTTATTGTTAGGAACAAGCTGTTCAAGTTAGTCTAGATGGGAATGGATTATGAGATGTAGTCGGGAGGTGATTTAATCACATTGTCCTTGCTGTAAAGCAGTAATTTGCAAAATCATAGCAAAGGTAAGCAAGTTAGTTATTTTTTCATCATACCTAGATATGTTGTTGTATATTTCTGTTGAAATATATAAGCTTCTGTCATCTCTAACATGAATTTTCAAAAAAAGAGCTATTACGAATATCCTTTATAATTGCTTGTAGTGAATATATATATTCTTCATATGCAAATACAGTTTTTGAAATGAAATTTCATCACTATGTTAACCTAAATATTTGTTTGTGATTAGATATTGCATAGGCTTATGCATATTTGGCAGTTAAGGAATATTTACAGGAAAAATATAATTGCTAACTCAGTTTTTCATGTTTGGTGTGAAGTAAAACACATCACTTGTTAACTGATAATTATCAACAAGACCTTTTAATATTGTGACTCATACAAATTAAATGTATCATCATTATTTACATGTTTAACTGCTTTGCTTTCATATATAAAATTGGTTTCAAAACACTGATACTTTGAAATATTCTATATTCTAGACACACATTCTGTGTCATATATTCTGGGCAGTTATTTTATTTTTCCGGATGGACACAGACATTGACCTTTGTCTTGTAACTGCTAGCCCCCTGAAACTGTATAATTGTATCCTGCGCTGCAGATGTGAGGCCATTACTCCAGCAAGTGAATGGTGCCAAGGAATATTCTCTGGTCTTGAGGTCTAACGCAAGTGCCTGACTTATTCAAGCTGTTACACATTCTTCACCTCCAAAGCAGTTTCTGCACTGTGACTGTCTTTTGGCAGTGGTCTTTGGCACCCACAAACAGTCTGAGCATGGTCTAGTACCTCTGTACTAGTACTAGCTGGTAACAGTCAGAAGTATTCCAGGAACTAGTCTGAAAGTTCAACAGTTTAGAAGGTCAATGTCTTGTTCCTGCTACTTGTCTTGCTAACCATTGCATCTTATATTAATTACCTTATTTTAATACTTATCTAGCTCCTAAGTAATATGGTTTGGTTCATGGGGAGTACTGATTCTAACCTTTTTTTTTTTTTTTTGTCTTTTTTTTTTCTTAAAAGGTAAACTTTTAGTAGAATAAGGATCTATTTTATCTTGGAAAAAAAAAAAAAAAAAAAAAAAGCATCCTATCATTCCTTCAAAAAGGAGAGGAAAAATAAAGAGACAAAAATAAAACCATAATCCTGCATCTCTATTTGAATGCTTTGAAACAAATTCAAAAGAGAACCCAGCCAAATTTTAATACCTGCTTCCTTTACGTATACGAGCTCCTATGCTGATTCATTCTTAAGATAAGTAGGATAGCCAAGAGTCCCCAGTGATTTCCTTCTTCCCTTTTATCCATTTGCTAAAATAAACCTTTGGCAAAAAGCAATCCTTGATTAGTATAGTTGCTTATAAATGAAGAAATCAGATTAATTGTTGTTCATGCAAGGTGCTGAGGCTAATTCTCTGGATATAAACTAGTTGGAGTTGGCAAAGATTCATTTTCAAAATTTATGCTGGTTTTCATTCAGATTAGTTTATCTGATTGGTTTAAATCATTTAATTTTGGGGAAGAATTCTCTTGAATACAGCAGAGTTTAACTTTTTGAATATTTTTTTCTATTTTAGTTCACATTTAGTTGTGTCTACATTAGGAAGTAGTGTGGAGCTGCAAGGGAATCTTTACAGTGAAATAGTTGATGCTGACTACCCAGTACTCATTATCTTTGTCTTTTGAGGGTGTTACTATGGTCTAGTTCTATATTCATGGATTGATCATTCATTAATGGTGGAAGTGCATTAGGTAATTTCTTAAAGTGTTTCTTTGAGGTTTATTTCATCTAAAAGTTCATTTGCTCTGAGACTACTGAGTGTTGAGAACCAAAGCGTATTAAGAGGGAATGATTCAGAGTCTGATTCAGGAGTACATTTCTGATCTGAATGGAAAAGGTACTATAAACACACCTGTGAATACCTACTATAGAAACTCAGAACAAGCAAGCAAGTGGAAATATGGTTACCTGGATAATCAGATTAAAATTGATTTGTGAACATGGGTGTCCAGTGCAATAAGAGCAATTTTCTCCACATCAGAGACTTACAGCCTTAATATAGTTCTAGGTTTTGAACACTGACTGTGTTAAAAGATACAGAAGAACAGAATTCCTAGGAGTGGCAGCCAGCACTCATGGCTTTTTGGGGGGGGGGATGAAGAAGCAAGAATGAAGTGCACCCTTGAAAGCCCTTTTCTTTGAGAACAGCAGTAGTAGCTCATTCATGATTCACTACTTTGAGTGCAGAGAACAATGTTTTACAGAAGTTGAATGTTCAACATGAAAAAGCACAAAGGAACATAGAAGGCAAATCTAGTGTGTCTTGTTAAGCATTATTTAATAAAACAATATGTTTCTGAACTGAACAATAAAATCAGCAACACACCCGATGCTATCAGCACAGCAGTGGAAGTACATTATCACAGAAATTTTGCAGAGAAATAGAAACCTCAAAGTAAATCCAGCAGTAGACACGGTTAGTGACAGAACACAAATGTTGGTGGCTTTGCATTCCACTTCTGTGGCCTAATGAAGTATATGGTAAATGGATAAAGCTAAACTTTTTGGTTATGTTTAGAATCCAGCTAGATTTTTTAATTGCTCATAATAATTTTCATGCATTTTCCTTGAAAACCCTCTTTCATAACATAGCAATTCTAAACAATTTCATAGCATAACAATTCTAAAAAGTTTGCATCTGCTTTCCTGGTATATTTTCAAACTTGACACACTGAAAACAAAGGTAGCAGGATGATGAGAAATAGAACTGCATATCCTGTTCTAGCTCAGCCTCATCTGATTTTACTTCTCAAATACCACTAATAAGGGTAGCTCTTTGAAGAAATGTAAGGGAATATGCCACTCTATGCATATTCCACAAGATGTCAGTACTCTTTATCATCTCTGATGGACACTTTCATGACCTCTTGCTGTACAAGGGGATTTAAGCTCCCTGTCAACTTCTGTGTACCTTGTGCTGTCAATTAGAGCTATGCAAAAGAATAACTTGTTAGAACTTGTTTAAAAACATTGCCTTTTGCCCCTTCTTAGTGCAGCTGCAATGCCATTGACTAAATAATATTATTTAGGTAGATTAAAGAATATTAGAAGTGACCAGAACACTCTGTATTCTTAGCAATTCCCATTCTTAACATTACTAACATTTCTAAGAACTCCAGACATCATCAGTGATAGCAGAAAACCTGTGAAATTCAACAGAGTGGATTTAGTGGGACCTTTTTCAATAAATTGTGAAATTCTCTTTAGGTTTGTCTAGGATACAACCTTCAGAATAAGCCCTTTTCTTCCCCAGTTTGTGTTGTGACTGCAATTTTCGCTGAAGGTGAATGCCATTCACTGTGCCTCTCTGCAGCAGTGGAACAATAGTGTAAAAACTCTGGGACATGGTAAGTCCTTCAGAGAACATAGAAAAAAGTGCTGCATCAGGCATATTAACAGAGAAAACATTGTCCTCCTCCACCAGTTGGAGAAGTAGATATATTTTCTACCCATATGCTTGCAAGCTCCCCTAAAGCTTTTCAGCTTTTTTTTTTTTAAAAAAAATCACATTTTATTTGAATCATATGTAGAATAATTAGCTCTGTAACTGAGAAAATTCAGAACAATTGAGACAGAAAATGCAAAAAGTGCTTATTAATGACTGTTCCCAGCTTCACTGTGTTTGCCTTTATTCCAGTCATCTCAATGACTTTCTGATTTGCCACAAATTCTGCATGCCCCAGTCCTTAGGAAGTGCTGTTATCACTCATTCTGTCTCTTCATGGTGACTGGCCTTCAAGAGTTGCAAGCACTTAGCTCCCTATTGTGCCTACCTCACCTTCTTCCCCATGTCTTTCCTTTACATCTCTACCAATTCCTTCTATCACCTCTAAGATAAGCTTGATTCACATGAGTCTGTTATTCAAACTCCTTTAAAAATGATGACATTGAATAGAAAATAACACAAGGTTCACTGATTAGCATAGTAGGACATTCAACTAGGAGGAAAGAGTAATGTCTTTTGTTTCTTTTTCTAAAGATTTTCCTTGAATTTTATGTTAAAATGAAATTATGTGAAATACAGCTCTTTCTTCTAATGCTGCAGTGAGTATATAATAACAAGATAAAGCTCAATTCCTGCAGTTTTTTAAATGATTTTATATGCTGTTTTTACAAGGGCCCTTTCAGATTCTTTGAGGCATGACTTTGCTTTACAGGAGCCATATTGAGTCTGCAGTGGTATATATGCAAGAATAAGTTCTTGTTTTTTTTCATTCTTGACTTCCTTTAGAACTGGGTATTTCATGCACTCTGGCTAGATGTTGCTGTTAACTTTGTCTGCTTTGTCTATTTATTGCAAATGTCTTCTATCAGCTCTTCAAATCCTGGCAAATCTGATGTAGCAACATCATCAAGCTCTTTCAGAGAATATAGAAACAAAATATTATTTATTTTTTTCTAACTTATCTTCCCAAATGTTCTCTTCACAGAGTGTGTCTATTGGCTATACAGACTATCTGCTAGGCTTTCTGCTTTCTAGAGATTTATTGCTAGTTTGGATGTCGCGTTACTTGCTGCCCAAATTTTTTATCTTTCCTCTAGATTTTTAGATGAGTCTGTGTTTTTATATTTAACGTGCTAGAATCTATGACCTTTTTATTTTATTTTTCTATAGGGGAATGCAGATTCTTAAGTCTGCTTATTACTTTCCTTCCCATACCCTCTTCCTAACCATGCCAGCACTCCTTTATCTATTTTCAAGCCTTGATTAATAAGATATATCTTTCCTTTCTCTCCAGCACAATGTCCTTAGATAGCCTCTACATTTCCTATGAGGATTTAACTCTATTGACCTTTTTAAGCCTCTTTTTAACAAAATAACTGCATCAGTAGTTTCTCTTTTGGAAATTGAGAGCAAATGCAGTGGATTTTAGGGAGTTTTATTCTTCCTGTGAGCATATTGAATCCAAGCACATTATGGTCTCTGCTAGAGAGCAGCTCTTCAGTCCTGAACCAGGTCGTATATAATAACCAAACCATGTCAAGAGCTTCTATGCATTTTCTGACTTACTATTCCATGAATTCCATGAAACAGACACTGATCCTATGTAAAGATTTAATCTTCAATCATAGTGTGTACAATATACAAGGTATGGGTAATCCCCCTTTACTGATGAATTCCGTGTACTCACAGCTTCTCTGTCACAGTCATTATCACTCCCATGGTCAGGGGGCAGTATTGCAGTCCTAAATAGAAAATCGTAATAAAGATGACAGAGAAAAAAAAAAGCCCTTTTGTTTCTAAGGGGAACTTTGGTATTTGAAATAAGACATATTTTATCTAATGCATTTTTTTGCCTATGTAATTGCTCTGACTGTCTTTTAGGCAGGGTCTTTGTCTTCCAGCTTGTATACAGCATTTTGAGCATACAAAACTGTAAGTGCTGTAAATGGGTGCTGTATACAGTGGAAAAGGCAAAAGCAACAAGGTTGAAGTAATGGGGACCATGGTGGGCACAGGTCAGGAGCCACCCTGTCCTGGTTACAGCAGGCCCAGCAAACTCCAAGGCCACCCTGAATAGGGAACAAACGCCCCAAGGGACTGCAGGCCACCTACGCCAGCGCAGGGACACCCTGAGGGCCTGCAGCCAGGGGGACCTGTGCCACACCAGCAAAAACCAACAGAAAGCCCTGCTATCTTTAATGCTGGCTGCATCACTGCTTCCATTTCTAGCTATAGCTTACCTGTAAAGTAGAAATAATGATTGCTTATTTTGAGATGGAGGTAA
This sequence comes from Tinamus guttatus, assembly GCF_059628265.1. Taxonomy (NCBI): domain Eukaryota; kingdom Metazoa; phylum Chordata; class Aves; order Tinamiformes; family Tinamidae; genus Tinamus; species Tinamus guttatus. The sequence continues at coordinate 501,091 of NW_028288936.1, forward strand.
GTTCACTCTCTAGCATGTTCAATGTTCTAGAAAATCATATTAGCAAGTTAGTAATTCTGCAAACATCATAAGTTTTGAATAGTATATAGGAAATAAGAGAAAGGATCATCTGCAAGGAATGAAGATAAGCATGAATAATGAAACATTTCCCAAAGATTATTCATTTTGTTACTAAAAGGGTAAAGGAGTGAAGGACGACTTGGGATGTCAGCAAAGCAATTAGTGCCTGCTGTAAAACATGCAGAAGGTGGAAGTCAAATTATGCAGACAATATAATTTGAGGCATTCCTTGTGTTATGAGTACTTTACATATTAAGTAATGTTGATTTAATTTGATGCTTTTAAATATGCATAGAATAAAAAATGTGCATTAATCAATGCCACAAATGTGAAGTGGGATGTCGTGTATGGGAGACAGCAAGGAGCAGAGGGTGACGGTGGGGCAGGCTGGGCAAAAGCTGAATCCACAGGTAGCCCAGTGTCAGCATCCCGCGCAAGTAGCACAGAGCTGGGTTGGTGGTCCTGTCAGGATAGCCAACAGCAACATCGCTGCCAGGAAAGGCCACGATGGTGAGACAAATCCAGGGGTCAAAGTCATGGGAAATGCTTGGGTCAGGGTCAGGATTGAGATAAGCAAAGTACAAAGGCGGGTACAGGCCCAAGGGCAGCAATGTCTACCTGCAGCATAACACAGATAAGGATCATGGATGAGCACCTGAGCTTAAATTCGGCTCCCGAGCAAAGTGGGAACATACCAGAAAGTGCACTCCCCCACCTCAAACTGCCTTGTAGCTCTTCTCACACTCACAGGTCCAAAGTCACAGCCATATTATAGAAGATTCATCCCTCAGTACAGGCTGTGAAACCACAAACTTTGTATGGTAAGCATCCTTCCTTCAGTAAAAGTAGAACCTGCGTATGATATCAGACCTATGCATATCCATTACGTGGATAAAAGGCAAACTGTTTGCTAGATGAGCAAGAATTCTTCCATTTTCTCCCTTGCAAATATCAGCTGAAAGGCCACTGTTTTAAAATTGAAGACATATAATGAGAAAAAATGCATCATAGCACTAAAAAAGAGAAAAGGCATTATATTTAATGAAAATTGAGCTAGTGTTGCTAACCTTTACCGAGAGGTATTGGCATTTTTTAAGGTATTAAGCATCACTATGTTATGTTTTCATCTTTTTCAGTAGGACTTCAAGAATAAGCTTCATAATTTTAGTTTGCTTTTCCTACTATTCCAAAATCTCTCTCATGGAATAAAAATTGCTGGGTAGTCTGAAGGGCTAAAAAAAGCATCTCTATAAGTTAAAATAGTCCTGGAGGGCTCTGTAGGTCTGCTAGCTTTCATCAAAAACCTTAAGCATATGATTAAGTATCTTTGGTTTTCAAAGACATATATTTTGAAAACTAAGGATCTTACTGTTTTGCTGAGCTTGTGTGTTCATACAGAGAGTTTAGGATGAGTTTGTGTTTTTTCTTTACTGAAGGCATAATTCATATATCTTCATCTTCAGAGTATCTACTTTCACTGTAAATTAATGATATATCTTTACCAGGAAAAGCATCTATGATTAAAACTCATGACTAGGGCTTAAATGTTCAGCTTTACTTCACAGTTTTGTCTCAGAAGTCTTATCTGACCTTACTTATTCTTACTCTCTCTCAAGCTTATTTTGCCACTGCCCAGAGGCAAAAACGTGGGAGGAAAAAGGGTAAGGGTGATTTTAGGCTCTTTCTCTTTCCTCATGTAAATTATTTTGACCAACTAAGTGGAAGTTAAAACTTTAGCAGCAATAGAATTAGGAACAGATTCTAACCTTAATCACACTGGTATAATTCTGATCAATTAAGCAGACTTATTGCAGTTTTGCATTACTGTAGCTAAATACAGACCATGCTTTGGTGTGTATTTTCCATATTGTGTATTTTTCAATCAAGCTTTGATATTTCACTTTTTTTGGTGGGTAAACATAAATGTTTTTTCTCTCTGTGAATTCCTAGGATTCGACTAAAAAGAAAATACCAAGGCCACACATGTTCTAAAGCTGTCTTCAGTAACGATGCCAAAATCAACAGTTCTCACAGTAGTGTGCTTTCTTCAAATCTACCTCATAAATGGACAGATAACTTGTGATAGGCAAATGACTGTTGAATGGCGGGTGGAACCGAAGCCAAATATAATAAAATGGACACTAAGGGAAAAAATCTGCTCAGACTTTTACAAAGAGTGCTGGGATATGCATAAAAGTAATACTGGGAACATCTCAGAAGAACAAAATCTCCGTGTCCCTCAGATATGTCCCTTGCAGCTTCAGTTAGGTGACAGTCTCTTCATCTCCTCTGAGCCATCTTTTCAGTTGCATGGAATGAATTTGGCAAATGTCTCCAAGGAAGAATTTATTAATTGCCCTAAAACTGGTGTTCTTCAAGAGCAACTGGTTTTGGTTTGCCAGGTTGGAGGGCTGCACCAAGTTGACCCCAAATGGCTTGCTGTTGGAACTCACTATTTTTTAGAGCGGCACCACAACGGCCCACAACTGTGTGACAAGGGCCTTCGTCTGAACGTAACAGTGAAGCAGCAGCTTTGCCAACAAGCTCCACATGCACCACTGTGCTCTGGGCATGGAAGATGCTTGAGCCATATTTGGGAGGACGCATATAACTGCCATTGTTTCCCACAGTATTCTGGAAGATTCTGCCAGAAATTTGATATGTGCTCCACTAAACCTTGCCACAACAACGCCTCCTGTGTGGACGCATCACAGCTTCACAGAGATTCCTATCAGTGCATATGTCCTCCACAATTCGCAGGTAATTTTTTTTTCTAGAAATAAATATTACATAAGTATTACATGTTCTTTCATGTACAGTGAAAAACAAGTGCATTGTTAGCAAAGTTTTTCTGTAATTTGATTGTCTGTTGCCACTACTACACATGCACTGAGTATCTTTTACATGTAGTCTCCTATAGGAGGCTATGCCATCATTTAAAGACTGTTTCTGTCTGGTTGCATTGATGCATTCATTGTGGGGAATTGTGGGGATGCTTCTCTCACATAAGCAGCAAACATAGGCAAGTACTTGTGCACTTCCATAAGTAATAGATGTTTCTTGTCTGTTTGCTAAGCTCTTTAAGCTCTCTCACCAAATAATATAAATTGCTTGGAGTCAGACCAACTGAAAATAGTTACTTAAACAAAATGCTTTAAAACAGCAAATGGTTATGTTGAAATAGAAAGTCAACCTGCTATGAACACTTCTTTTTTAGTCACAAGCCTTTTGAGATCAAATTAGAGAAAATTAAAAAATCTGAATTTGTTTCCAAATAAAAAGTTAAAAATCTAATTAAAAATGCAAGCAAAGTAAAATACTTAACCTTTTCCATTTTTTGCTTTGTGAAGTTCTTTTCAATAGCAGTTTGTTAAACATACTGTTGTCACCAAATACATTTTTCACCAAAAAAAAAATAATAATTAAAAAAACCTAATTATTTCCTATTCCGAAAGTATTGCGGTATCTCTAACCAAGCCCTCTGAAGGAATTATACCAAAGGCTAACAGCATTTTCATGTGCTTGCTTACTCAGCCATTGCTCTTCATTTCAAAGGGAAAGAGAATGGAATAAGAGAAGTTATGAGTATACTTTTTAGTGCCTTCAATCAGATCAATGGAGTTCAGGAGTTATAAGAAGTAATCTTTCACATCACAAAAAGAAGTGATTCAGCTCTGTCTAAATTCATGGAGGCGAATTCTTGCAATATTCCCTGTATGGACTGTTCTGTGCTGTCCCAATAGCAATGCCACGCTATGAGATACAGCTGATGAGTCAGGAACAAATGAGGCTCACAGAATAGAGGAGAAAGTTTATATTGCATAAAATTTGCTATAATTTATTTTAGTTGCTTTTCAAATGGCATAATAATTTTGTTACTAATGCATTTGCAAAAAAAAAAGACTGTGCAGATATGAATATGTCAATGTTTTGAAAAGAGTAATTTTTATAATTGCTCTGAGTTTAGTAAAAATAGTGGAAAACATATGGTAGAAAACATTCATGCAGTATTCTTTTTAATCTTTTGTGAGCCTTGACAGCTAACTGGGTAAGATACTTTGAAAATAAAAACAAGGGCTTGGTCTTACTTTAATTCAAGCTGATGGAAGATCCGCAAGCACTTCTGGAAAACCGATGACCATACTTAATGCTGCTATGAAGTCATGCTTGAAATATTCTGCTATGTGGGACAGTGTTAGCTAATACCATCATTTTCTACTGATAGTATTGATGCAGTAAATAAACTGTGTGTACACAAGAACAACTACAAGATTAATTCATCAGGTATTATAGTTGTGATTACACAAGTGCCAGGGAGGAAAGAGTTTTTTTCCACAATATAAAGTGTATTAGAAAGTAGAAAAGTTGATGAAGTGTAAATAATGCCATAGTAACCACTCAAGTGGCAGGCATAATTATACGGTATTTAGGCCCATATGCTGTAATAGCCTAAGCAGTTTATAATTTGAATAGTCATTTCAAGAAAGTGGCATATTAAGGAAAATACATTCAAATTTGATGCCACACGAGCACTGCTTTTTGTACCTGATGCTGGAAGAAACTGAGCTACCCTCATGTTACAGAGAAACAAATGCCTACCTATAGCATTCCTGGATTTTAAATTATATGCAAATTTGAAAGTATATGGCAGATGAAGCAGAGTACAGTAGCTAGTATGACAGCAGTCCAATTTATTTTTGCCTTGTTTTAAAACTTCAATAGTTTTCACTAAAATTATGGTGAATATTAACACAAATATTTACCTGCTTACCTACTTACCTACCAACCTATCTATCTATCTAATAAAATGTTTTATTTTACATATAAATTTGACATTTCTGGAAAAATATAAATATTTGCAAAGTTCAATCTTCTTATTATCTTTTTAAATAGGGAAAAATTGCACAGATATCGTTGGACAGTGCCAGCCACATACATGTTTCAATGGGAACTGCAGCAATGTTACTCCAAATACTTTCATTTGTGAATGTGACAAGGGCTTCACAGGTAAGAAACACAAATGATCCCATGAGTCTAATACATTATTTACTCTTTACAACTAAATGTTGCTGAAATTATACCTTTTAACTTAGATAATCACAAACCACACAACTATAAAAAATATTAAGTCCAGTTTATTAAATCATGAATTAATTTTTGACCAAAACCTGATCTACTGCTATTCATGTAACTAGTATAACTGTTGTAATAAGGATTATCTTCAGGGAACTCATGAACGGCAACAGCATTGACAGATTGACAGATTATTTATTCAGTATAAAAGCTCTGGTCATCTATGTCTGTCCTCCTCTATGCTATTAAAGAACATTTCAGAATCTGAAATGCTGATGGATTTTTGATCCTGTTCTGCAGATACATTGCAAACTAATGTGATTCAACTGCAACCTATGGAAATAGAAGTATCTATCATCTCAGTTGTCTCTGTAATGGTAATGATTAGTGTGCTAACTACTGGGAGTTTTTGATAGATTGAGAGCAGCAATTTCCCCTTGAAGTTTTTGTCTAATGGGAAGGGCGCAGGTGGAAAAAAATTCCTCCATAGTGGGCAGGTGATAGGTAAGAAAAATGGCTATATAAAAACACCCCTCTGTTGAGCATGTGAGGCTGTTAGGCTTCTCATGTTTGTGTGAGGGAGCCCTACTTTTCCTGCCTTCCTCAATGGTCCAGTTAGCCTTTCTACTGGCCTTGAGCAGTTCCCATTAGATTTCCTCCCCTGTGGGACAAGGAAAAGTGTGATTAAGAATGAGGTGGTTTTACTCAGAGCTACTTTGCTAGAGCTTCTGTCATCTAGGTGCTTAAATTTAAAATGGTCTATTTGCTTAATGAACAACTTACTGCCTAATACTTTGGAAAAGGTCATAATTGTGAAAGGATCACACTATATACACATGTGTATTTATACACAGATGTATATACATGTGTGTGTAGAGCCAAGAATTATTTTCAAAACAGTTCATGTTTTGACAGTCTAATAGGACATTTTATCTAATACAAAGACACATACTCAAAAAAAAAAAAAAAAGAAAGCTCCATTAATAATACAGCAATAGTATACCTACAGTTATTATACAAGAAAACCTTCTTTCTCATATCTACCTTTCTACCCTTATTTAGGTAGTATGCTCACATTTCTGGTGGTCTTCTGAGTCATAAGGTCAACAGTTTCTTCCTGAAAAAGAGGGAGAAAGACTTATAACTACTTGTCAGCATCTCTAGGTCTTGGAGGGTGGGGACCAGGGTGAAGGGATTCTTTTCAGAGTGCATCTCATTTTTATATGGTTTTGTATAATTATCTGCTTGCTCTTGGAGGGCTGCCAGCTGCAGTGTGACAGCAGCCCTATGCACAAAAAGGGCTATTGCTTGGTGGACAGAGACTGTGGGAATGGGGACATGGGGGTGTCACTCCCTCCTTGGAGGGGTCCAGCCCAGAGTTGGACCTGGGGCTGGGGCTGGAGCTGAGACTGGATCAGAGCAGGTAGCAGTTCCAGGGGACCCAGTGCAGAGCCCGCCTCAGGCCACAGCGTTAGGGTCTGAGTCCATCCTTCAGCTACTAGGGAGCCTTTGAGTCCAAGAGCTAAGTCAAATGCTTGAAGCTATATGCTGAGAATGCATGACTGTGTTTTTCATATTTCACTGAGGCTAAAACAGTTTAGGCAGTAATTACTTGACTGCTTTTTTCTAACGCAAATAGCTGTAATTGACTATACAAACATGATGTAGAACAATCTGCCTTTCCTAGTAATAAAGATGTATACATAATAAAGAACTATTGGAACTACACCAAATACATGAGTTAGTTTATCTCATCTAGTAGGTTTTAGTTTTCTTAAATTTACTTTCCTAGTATCATTTTATTGCACACTTCAGTAATCTATTTTTAAAACTTTGAATGAGTTTTGATAATCTTCCTACATCATTCAGTGCTTTTTATTTCTAATAGTAGAAAAACATCACTGACTAATAAATCAATTTCAGTAGAATGAGTTTTTCTCTGATAGTACTGTCTGATAGAAAATATAATTACTCTGGGTTAACATGTGTATGCTTCTTGATTTTGAGTACTGAACAGAATACCTTCAATTGCTGAGTAGTTCAATGATCTTATGATCTCTATAAGGGAGTTAGCTAACTTGCCTCAAGTTTTCTTCTTACTAGAGATATGTCAGGACAATTCCAGTAACCTTTCCCAGACCTAAATGTAAATCAGAACCTTGGAGAGTAAATTGTACATTTCACTGACGTGCTCATCCAATACACCAACTTGTAAACCTTTAACAAAACAAATTGTAATAAATTATTTAAAAAGGCAGGGAGGGAGAGAAGATTACTGACCATGACATGAATAGATGAATAGCAATACTTTGTCCTACAGTAAAAATGGCAATTGCCCTATTATAAGACAAGACTGTCATCTCTAAAAATAACTTTGAAATAGAAGACAATGTGCAAACAATTGTGGGTCCTCTACAAATTTTAAGTATATTGCTTATAATACTCTTCAGGGATGTATTCTTGAGCTGTGGTAAGTGAATACATTGGTTGAAAAAATCCAAAGCGAAATACTAAAAGATGGTTTAATTCATAAAATACTTTTTTTTTTTTTTTTTTTCCTGGTCTTTTTGGTTCTGCAAAAGCGTTCTGGTTTTTTCAATACTGGCATCAACTTCATCTTAAAAATATGTATGAAAAAAGTTCATTTATATCAAATGATTTAATAAGTTTTATTTTAAAATTTAAAAACAGGAAAGCTTTTTAAATTGTTGTCTCAAAATTCATTAAAAGGTAAGAACTGGATGTACTTGGACAATATATTAGCTTCCATACAAGGAATATCATCACTTAGTAGTTATAGGATTACCTATGTTATTTAGAATAACCATGAGATAGCATAGTTAAGCATAAAGTAAATTCCTTTTCCTAAATTGAATAATTTTGTAAAATATTATTCTTCAGGGAACGTGTTTTTCTTTTCCTACATAATTATTAATAGCATAATCCACAATGAATTTTATGACCAAAGATTTTTTTTGATTACATATATTTTAAATTAAACCTGTCTATTTATTTTTAAGTTTGGGGCTGGAGCTGGAGTGGGAGCGGGACTGGGTCTGGGTCAGGGCAGGCAGCAACCCCAAGCCCTGGCGCAAGCTGCAACCAGTGCAGCCCAGCTCAGGCGATAACAACGTATGTTTCACATATATCCATATATCCATATAGAATGGTATCAAATGCTTGTGCGTTGCTTGTTTTGTGATACCAGCTGACTTTGTATTAAGTCAATGGAGATGATAAGAGATTATCTTTTGAGAACAACTTGTATTCTCAGCTCCTCACTGAGCAGAAGTGAGTCTCTTCATACTATTTGGTCATCTTTGACAAACACTTTTAGCAGAATGGCTAAGCCTATAAACCCCCTAATGTGGTCTCCCAGTAAGAAATGCAGCCTGGTGTGGTTGATGCCAACTTGTTTGCTGTCTCAGCTAGCCATCTACAGAGTTAACATTCTTAAATTTAAGTGCCTACCTGCAGATATAAGTTTTTAGATATCGAAACGTAGATGCTATCGTTAAACATGTTAATGAAAACAGGAATATTTTGCCACTCTTTCTTGCTTCATAAATACTGTATTTAAATATCTATAACATTAAATGAAAATGAACTTTCATTTCCACCTTTTTCCACATTTCTATTTGGACCAAAAAACCCCTCCTCCTACACAGCATTTCTGTGTTCTGCCTGTGTCCTCTCCAATAGTGATGTGCAGCATTTGCACATTACTGCAAGTGTCAATGAGATAATTCATAGCTTAATTTCTAATTGTATAGAAGTATGAGTTTTAATAGTTTGATTTTTAAAGATGGTAATCTTGGAAAAGGAAATAGCTTCTTAGAACAAAAGTATTTAAAGATTATATTATAATGATGAATTAACTGTGTCCCATAGTAAGAACTTGTATCCTCTGTGTAGAGTTGTGAAAATTCTCCATACTAGCCTAAAATGTATTTTTAGCTAACAGCATCTTTTGGATTATATGCTTAAAATTTCATTTTAACTTTCCCAGCTGTAAATTGCATTATACAGAAAAATCCCCCAAATCCTTATATACAGAATTTAAAAAGATAATTTTTTACTGAATTTCTGTAATCTCTGCCTTAAGAAAGGTAAAATGTCAGTAATGACAGATGAGATATAATTTGCCCTCAAATCCTAATTTTGTTATGTTAGGCTATTATTAGAGATCTCTGAATCACAGATGCTGTTTAAAACAGTGGCTCCTAGGCAGTTCCTCAGCAGTCCCTGTGCCTACTCTCCCAGGCCTGTGAGATCCTAATAAAACTTTCCTCTTAAAGTATCTGATTTCTCTATGTAATAACAACAAAGCTAAGGTCTTTTGAGGGCTCCAGACGACAACTGTCAACTGGAGGATCCTCAGACCACAGCATTTTTCATACCAAATTAACTCTACCTGCAGGTCTTGAGATGTGAGGCAGTTCTGACTCCTCCACAATCACAGAAGATGTATGATCCTTTCTAGTCTCAGAATGGTAACTAAAAATCTCTAAGGCCATATCACTACTAGTAAACTAAGCAGGGTCATGAAGCCAGCTGTCACTGACATAAAATCATGCATACTTATCCTAATGCTACTTATCCTAATGGGCCTTAGATTATTTTTTTAGTACAAATACAGCCTAACACTTCAAAATTTTCAGGAGCTAGGGGTCCAACTCTAACTCTCTGACATCTCAGTGTTTTCTACTACAGATACTAGTCCATGGGAAGGTCTCAAAAAAAGTGAAAATAGTCAACTTGGTGAACATCATAGACCTCATGTGGCTTCAGATGGACAGGTTATAAAAAAAAAGATGAAGAAAAGTTAGGCACAAGAAAAGCTAAGGCACAATTGGAATTAAATCTGGCAAGGGATGTTAACAATAACAAGAACAGCTCTTTCAAATATATGAATGGCAAAAGGAAGATCAGGGAAAATGTAGGTCCGCTGGTGAACCGGGTGAGTGGTTACAAAAGACACAGAAGAAGCAGAGCTACTGAATGCCTTCTTCGCTTCACTGTTTACCAAGGGCAGCACTAGCCCTCAGGAATCCAAGACCCTAGAGACAAGAGAAGAAGCCTGGAGAGAGGAAGACTTGCCCTGGGTAGAGGAAGATTGGGTAAGAGAGCACTTAGGGAAACTCGACATCCGCAAATCCATGAGCCCTGATGGAATGCAACTAAGAGTGCTGCATGAGCTGGCAGATGTCATTGCTAAGCCGCTCTCCATCATCTTCAAAAGGTCCTGGAGAATGAGGGAGGTGCCAGAGGACTGGAAGAAAGCCAATGTGAGGCCAGTATTCAAATACGGCAAGAAGGAGGACCCAGGCAACTACAGGCCAGTGAGCCTCACCTCCTTCCCCGGAAAAGGGATGGAGCAGCTCATACTGGCTGTTGTCTCCATGCACATGCTCAGGAGTAGTCAGCATGGATTCACCAAGGAGAAATCATGCTCGACTAGCCTGATAGTCTTATATGATGGAATGACCAGCTAGATAGATGAGGGAAGAGCGGTGGAGGTCATCTATCTCGACTTCTCCAAGGCTTTTGACACTGTTCCCCACAGCATGTTCCTGGGCAAGCTCCGGAAGTAAGGGTTAGATGAGTGGACTCTTGAGATGAGGATTAACTACTGGCTGGATGGCAGAGCCCAGAGAGTGGTGATCAGGGGCACAGAGTCTAGTTGGAGGCCTGTAGATAGCAGGGTCCCCCAGGTGTCAGTGCTTGGTCCAGTCCTGTTCAATTTATTCATCAATGACCTGGATGAAGGCACAGAGTGCTCCCTCAGCAAGTTTGCTGATGATACCAAACTGGGAGGAGTAGCTGATACCCCAGAGGGCTGTGCTGCCATCCAGAGGGACCTGGACAGACTGGACAACTGGGCAGTGAAAAACCTCATGCAATTCAACAAGGCCAAGTGCAAGGTCCCACACGTGGGGAGAAATAACCCCAGACACCAGTACAGGCTGGAGAATGACCCGCTAGAGAGCAGCTCTGCAGAGAAGGACCTGTGCGTCATGATGGACGACAAGTTGAAAAGTGTGCCCTCGTGGCCAAGAAGGCCAATGGGAAGGTGCATTAAGAAGAGTGTCTCCAGCAGGTCGAAGGAGGTGATCCTGCCCCTCTACTCAGCCCTGGTTAGGCCACATCCGGAGTATTGTGTCCAGTTCTGGGCTCCACAGCACAAGTGGGATGTGGAGCTGCTGGAGAAAATCCAGTGCAGGGCTACAAGGATGATCAGGTGCCTGGAACACCTGCCCTATGAGTAGAACCTGAGAGAGCTGGGTCTCTTCAGCCTGGAGAAGAGAAGTCTGAGTGGGGATCTGATCAGTGCATATAAGTACCTCAAGGGAGGCAGTGAGGAGAATGGGGCCAGCCTGTTTTCAGTGGTGGCCACTGATAGAACTAGAGGAAATGGTCATACACTGAAATACCAAAAGTTCGACAGGAACTTAAGGAAAAAATTCTTGACAGTGAGGTAACAGAGCACTGGAGCAGGTTGCCAAGAGAGATTGTGGAATCTCCTTCTCTGGAGATCTTCAAAACCCGCTTGGACGCAGTCCTGTGCCACATGCTCTGGGCGACCCTGGGTGTGCAGGGATGATCTCTAAAAGTCCCTTCCAAGCTTAAGGATTCTATGATTCTATGAAGAGAAAAGTACAGCCTCAGTAAGAGGATCTGGAGGAAGTGAAGGAGGGGTTTCAACCTCATGCACTTGGAGAACATTCACTCTTGTTTCCACCTTGCTGCAGAAGGGGCATACATCAATAAAATCCATGGACTGCACTGTGAACTCATCTTTGCCCACCTCTCCTTTTTGAACAAAAAGTCAGCTCAGAGTGCTGTCTGGGTACTAGGTGCAACCTCTTCACGCACTCATAGAGCATAGAACTTCACACACTCATAGAGTCATACCTGGACTGAGGTTCAGGTGTGTGGCTTTGAATCAGAGAGCTAGGTGAAAAGGGCTGTGTGAGAAAGAAATTGCGAGGAGAAGGTGCAAACCCTGGACCTTTGCTTGGGAGCTGCTTCTAAGATCAGCATATATTGGGATTATACCTCTACCCGGTTTTGTACCTCTCTGATTCTGGCCCAGATTTTAACCCACCAGCTTGACTTTCTGGCTTGTCATCTCACCTGCCTTACTGCTACAGACTTGCCTGGCAGCCTGGGATGTTGGCTCAGCCTGGTTACTGCTGTCACGCTTGCTTACCTGCTTTCTTCGTCTTGCTTGGGTACTGTGGAATTTGTTCTTGCTAATATGGTATGGCCTCTGACTACCTTTCCGCAATTCCCAGCTCTTGACTTGTGGAGCAGCTTGACCTTGCTGCTCCCTGCCATGTACCACCTACCAGTTATTTGTCTCTTCCTGATGGCAAAGGCCTTGCCAGTTTGTGTCTGCACAAGATGCAGAGGTAGGGGTGTGGCATAAGTGGAGCTCAGGCATGCTAAGTTGTCTCTGCAATGTGGCTTGAAGCTGGACCAATGAGTTGTTGGAGACCTATTGAAAGAGCGTGCAGGAGATAGCCAGCCTGTCAAACAGAAATTCGAGAAAAAGTTTTGCAAACCAGACCCCAGCCTCTCTTCAGGGAAAACCCTGCAGAAGCTCAGTGCGGTTCAACCCTTGAAGCTAGCTGGAATTACAAAGGGCAGAAATAGTGTGTTAAATCACACTGTCCTCGTCACCACATGTCTGCCACCATCAGCTAGAGCTTCTGCCCAGGTTTCAACTTGTGTGTGGGCATCTAACCTTTTTTATTCCCCAGGCATTATGAAATACATTCAGAAAAAAAAATGTCAAAATTATGGTCTATTTTTTTCTGTTTCTCTCCCAAAAGGAATGTAAATCCTGAGTACTAATTATCTATCTACTATTACGTAAGAATTGAGGCAACGTATTTTTTGCTACTTTCAGTTTTTCACTTTTTTTTCCCCTTGTCCAAGTGATGGAAATAAATATGATCAGCATTTAAGACACATCCAGTGGTAATTTTTAAGCTGATGGATTTTTGTAGTGTTTCCAACGTAAAAGAGCACATTATGGGTTTATAGTATTTCAATGCATTGTGCCATTTGTTCTCTGTGGCCAAAAAATCTGCTCTTACTCTTTAATCTAACTAGTATAAAACAAACTGTGATTCCATAGCTATGTGTATTGACTAAAGCTTGCCTTTACTTCAAGAAAAGAATGGAGCATTTTACATGCATATATAAAGTACATATGCACATGCATAGCTTTAAATGTATGAAGTAGACTCCATTACATTCTTTCATAGAATCGTTATGGTTGGAGAAGAGCTTCAAGATCATCGAGTCTAACTGTAAACCCTTTAACACCATGCCTGGTAAGCCGTGTCCCTAAGTGCGTCATCTGCACGTTTCTTCAACACTGCCAGGGACAATGACTCCACCTCTTCCCTGGTCAGCCTGTTCCAATGCTTCACCTCTTTCCATGTAGAAATTCTTCCTAATATCTAACTTGAACTTCCCCTGGCACAACTTGAGGCCATTTCCTCTTGTCCTATCTGAGGTTATTCTAGAGAAGAGACTGACCCCCACCTCACTACAACCTCCTTTCAGGTAATTGTAGAAGCGATAAGGTCACCCCTGAGTCTCCAGACTAAATAACCCCAGCTACGTCAGCTGCTCCTTGTAATGTCTGTGGTCCACCTCCTTCACCAGCTTCATTGCTCTTCTTTGAACATGTTCCAGCACCTCGATGTATTTCTTGTAGCAAGGACCTAAACTGACACAGTATTTAAGATGCAGCCTCACCAGTGTCGTGTATAGGGGGACAATCACTTCCCCGGTCCTGGATCATGACCATTTTTTTCACACTTCCTTTACATGTCAGTCTTCTTTTTTTTTTTTTTTTTTTTTTTTTTTTGCATGGTGTTACATTTGGGAGAATAAATTTTCTGTTAAAAAGAAAAGGAAAAGCCAGAGCAATATTGGTTTCAGTGGTTTATCAGATTTCATATTATATCATTATACCTTTAAAATGATACATTAATAGCAGGATTTGAGTAAAGTCTAAAAAAAAAAAAAAAATGTGTGAGACCAGCCTTGTCAGAAAACAAGACTTCAGAGCAATGATCCAAATGCTGTATTTTGCAAAGATGTTATTAATTATTGTAGTCATTATCTCTTTTTCCTATTCAATATTTTTTTTCCTGTGCAATTTTAACAGGGTTTTAGAAGACTTAAAAGAATCTAAATGTTCATTGGCTTCAAGAAAAATAAATGCTCTCAGGGAGGAGACTTTTTACTTACAGAAAACTAAGGTTCTAGAAAAAAGTTAAAAGTTAAAATGATATAGCTTATTTTTATTTATGGATAATAGCAGGAAAAGGAAGCAAAGAAAGATAATTTTCTCTTTGAGATTTCATTAAAATAAATTTTACACCAGACTTAATTTTACCAAGAGTATAATTTAGGCTGACTTATGTCAAGCTGATGTTCCTTTTCCTTTAGATATTTTTGTATAAAGAGAAGTGTTCTCTTTCATAACCAGTCTTTCCCTGCTTTGTGTATCGTTTATATTTCCACAAACTAAACTCTGTGGCTTCAAAGATCTTGTCCTGCCTTACAAATGCGCTTTTTTTTTAATAAAACAGGATTGACTGCATCATGACTGAATAAAGATAGGTCTTGGATTAACGTGGAAGCTATTTTTGGTTATGAAACTCATTTGATAGGGCTTAAGCTTGTGATTTTTTTTATCCAGTTTATCTTATTTTATTCATAGTCACTTAACAGAATATTTAGTGGATACAAACACATAGTAAGATTCTCTCTTACTATTGCCTCTGGAGGAAGGCAATATTATATTTTTCTCTCACTTTCAAGTTCTATTATTTTCTTCAAATATTTAACAAAACTATTCATAAAATTTTCTCCTTACAAATGTATCTGCTCACTTTAATCTGAATGCAGCTGCAGTTCAGTTTCTGTTTAAAACAATTACGTTAGAAAAAAAATGTTGTCCATTTGTAATTCCTAAATATCTGATACTTGGTCTTTTTTAAATATCACTCAAAGTAAGTTTGTATTCAGATTGGCTTGCAGGCAGTAGGGAAAAAAAGATGGAAATAGAATTTTTGCCTGTACTTTCTGGTAGGTCCTTTACATAATTGTACTGAACAGAGGGAAAAAAATAAACAAAACATTTCAGAGTCTGTAGTCTACACTAGTTTTTATTTAAGCAATAAAAATATAATATTGTGGCAATGGGGATAATCGTGGACACTACAAGGTACAGTCAGAGTGAATTCTACAAAATGCTGGAATTCGGTTATGTTGGTTTAAACACTATAAGTCTGTGAGGGAAAATTACTTGCCAATGTCCTTAAAACTACCAAAGAATGGAAGGAGAGGAAGTAAAGTAGGAAGGAGGAAGAAGGAGGAGTGAAGAAAAAGAGAGGAGGTTAAAGACAAAAAGAAGGAAAGTGAAGGAGGACAGGAGGGAAGAAAGGGAGTAGAGGAAATAAGGAAGAGAAGGAAGGAAAGGAGGGAGAAAAACAGCCAATTTCTCAGAGGCCTCGCTATGGTATCAAAGCTGACTATGAGCTAATGGTATGATCTGCTGATCATAACATTTCATTGTTCGTATTGTACTATATGAAGATTTGTATAATGAGGTACCCTTTTGCCATCCTCTATACTCTGTGAAGAAGCTGCATTTCTAAAAAGCCCACAGCCCCAGTCAGGCAATTGACTGAGGAATCCCAGCAGGCAGAAAAGGAAAAGCTTATGATTTCAGTACCTTAGTTCCATTAGTTGTGACTTTACAATGTTATGCATGTTTTCGGTTAATTTCATATCTCGATATTTCACTTGTGAATTACACTGTATCAAGGACATTCTGGTGTTAAAAAAAAAAAAAAAAAAAAAAGTCTTTTTTTACACAGTGGAAATAAACAGATTTAATATATCTAATGTGCCCAGGCACATTTACTTTGTGTTATAAATCATAAAAAAAAGCTTGTGCCATTTTTCTTTTTATGATGATAGTATAGGTATCTTTTCCTGTTTTGAAAATCAATCCACTGTGCTGAAAGAGCATTTGCCATGAAGGATGTGCTTTGGACTGAACTACAAATTTAATTATATTTTTTTTCAGCAAGTGATTTTAAATAGTTTTATGCATGTGGTTTAAAAGAGGCACAAGATGATAAAGCACATATCATATAACATATTCTCTTGAGTTCCTAAAAGTGAGAAGTGGGAGACTATGGTTAGTATCTAAATAATTTTGAAAGACTTTAAGGGACATGATATCATGATTAATATATCAAAACAATTGTATGGAAGATAGATCTTCTTGATGGAAGATAGATCTCCTTGAAGAAGCCTTGTATTCTGCATGCATACAACACAGACTTTGGAAAATAGCAGCATCCGTAAGGCACTAACGTATATAATAATCATTGTATAATAGGTACAAACAAAATTCCTTCCAGCATAAAAGAGCGTGCATTTCATTAACAACACTTTACAGTTATGTTATGCAAAATAATGCTCAATTTCATATTTTAAATGCTTTCAACAAAAAACTACAATGATTTAGAGGCAAGATTTAATAAAAGCTTTGAGTATGAACAAAGAAGAGACTATATCATCATTGGAGAGGACATAGAGAGCTTGGCCATAATGGAGGAAGGATGTAAAAAGAAAAAGCAGAAAAATACAAGGTTTCTATTCTACAGAGATGAATCTAATGATGGTGAGACTTCATGGAATATAGGCTCAGAAGGTGGTATCATCTAAGAGTCAATAAAAATAAAAGATCGGAGGAAGACATTTTAAATTTCGTAAATAGTTACAGGAAAAGTAGCTGAAGACAACAAAGCAGATAGATAGATAGATAGACAGACAGACAGACAGACAGATAGATAAAAATAATGAATGTTAAAAGGAATGAAAGCTGTTGAGGAAAAACAGGGTCACACTTTGCAAAAAGCTGATAAAGAATATCAGTTATGCATAGGAGTCTAGGGTGGCCAGCCAGGCTGATGAATGAGAGGTCGTTTTAATGTGGCATCCTTTGTTAACCACAGACCACGGCAAATACCAAGAACAAAATATCTCTACCTGCTGGGCCAGAAATGGGAGACGTGCCAAAGGCTGCATTAAATTCACAAAATATATCACTATTCATTTTTATGGAAGTGATTGGATACTAGGGTGATGGATGAATAGACATATAGGTAGATAATACAACAAATAGAGATTGCTTGTGGTTTGACTGTCATTATTCATATTTAGCAGTCACAGTTGGATTGGTGAAGACAAAGCGTACATTGCAATATATTCGGTTTATATTGATGAAAACATAGAAATGTAATATTTCTTTTCAGTTCTGTCTATGCTGCCACTGCACTTGCAGAGTTATAAATTACACTTACTCCGACAAAGACACAAGGTGATATGAAAACTTATGTAAAGAAAGCATGCCAAAATCTGAAAAACTTACAACAACAACAACAACAAAAACAGAAATAATAAAAATTCCGGAAACAAAACAGGAAGGGTATTGTAGAATTGACAGTCAGTAAAGCAGGACACAGTTTAACATTTTTTAACAATAAACAATAAATTTTTAAGAGTAGTGTGAAATCAAATGCAAGGTTTAAGGGCAAAAATAAAAGGCAGATATTACTATTTCAACGTGATATGATAGCAATGGCTTATGAGAGCTGAAGAGAGTAGAAAAAAAAAAGAAAAAGAATGCCATGAAATTGGAAAAAAATAGAATATATTATGTTTTCTTTTGTTTTGTATTTTCCCCCAAACCAGCAGCTCCTATTGATTCTAATTGCAATTCCAGGTATTGCTATAGTAAGCAGTGTTAAATAGTGTTAAAATATCTCTTCTCTAAAGACTCTATTGGTTGAAATAAATATCAACTGAATTCAGGGAAACTAAAACTGAAGCTCCAAAGTCACTCAGCAAGATAATGTAGGACCCAAGGCTACAGTTCCAGTGCCATATATAAATCACTGCTTTTTCCCATATTCACAGCTCTAACTACAGTGGAATTCTGTATGCGTAAATGATTTCTGTATGCATCTGATATTTTTGAATCATATTGTATAATGGAAGATATATCAAAGAAAGTAATTGATTAATTCCATAAAAAATCATGAAGATTTCATAAAAATGGGAAGTTTGTTGATAGCACCACCAATAGCTAAAAAAAACACATATTATTCACAGCATTAGAAATAGTACCCCACTGCTAACCTGTTCATAAAAATGAGCAACTGTTACCAAGCTGAACTGTTCTATAGCCAGAGGAATTTTAATGCAGCTTCTCATGCAGAAGATCTGTAATCTCTATCTTATCTTAACATTACAAACATCTGGAGAAAGAGCTATAGCAATCAAAGAACATATTATTGAATAGTTTCTCAATAGCACTGTGAGTTTTGAGTTTATACTGAACATCTATGTAGAAAAGTAATTACATTTTGAAATGTAAATCTACAAAGATTGATTCTTAGGAAACAGGATGTGCAAATACGCATAAGCAATGATCAGCAATAACTTAAAAGCAATCCATTAATGACAAGAATACAGAAGATAAAGCAGTGGTAATAAAACTTGCTAAAGACACTGGTTAGTGTGCACTGTCATATATTCCTATGAAACAACTGTAGCCTCTATTTATCAATAGAAAGTTGTCAGTTCTGTATTTTATTCACCTTGCTTAGACAACTGTACAGAAACTACTCGCTTTTGCCTGACTGTGCTCTTTGATTTAGTTTAGGATCTTCATGCAAATTTGTGCTACAAAGAACCATTATCTTCTGCATGTAGTGTGTTTCTGTTAATACAATGGAGTATTATCAATTCAATTCACTCAATATGACTCTTGTATGAGCTCAAAACACATCCTAACAGAAAAGACAATTCTGAAATGGCAAATGAAATGATCATGAGAGAAAGAAAAGTTGGAAAGTAGACTATATAACTAAACAAAACTGAAACACAATACCTGCTCTAGAAAAAACTGTAGATTATTTGAGAGATAATTAATCTCTATTAAAGAAGTACAAAATAAATGCAAATTCTTGATAAATATTTTATTGAAAGGAAAGAATACTAATAGAAGGTTAATATATGATAATCTATATTTGTAGTAACTGTAAGAATCATAGAATCATAGAATGCTTAAGGTTGGAAGGGACCTCTAGAGGTCATCTAGTCCAAACCCCCTGCACATGCAGGGTCACCTAGAGCATGTGGCACAAGACTATGTCCAGGCGAGTTTTTTGAAGATCTCCACAGAAGGAGATTCCACAACCAATCTGGGCAGCCTGTTTCAGTGCTCTGTTACCTCACTGTCAAGAATTTTTTCCTTAAGTTCCTGTCGAACTTTTGATGCTTCAGTTTCTGGCTGTTTCCTCTAGTTCTGTCGGTGGCCACCACTGAAAAGAGGCCAGCACCATCCTCCTCACTGCCTCCCTTGAGGTACTTAGAGACACTGATAAGGTCCCTTCTCAGCCTTCTCTTCTCCAGGCTCAGCTGGAGCCCAGCTCCCTCAGTCTCTCCTCATAGGGCAGATGTTCCAGGCCCCTGTTCATCCTTGTCGCCCTGTGCTGGACTCTTTCCAGCAGCTCCACATTCCTCTTGTGCTGTGGAGCCCAGAACTGGACACAATACTCCAGATGCGGCCTCACCAAGGCTGAGTAGAGGGGCAGGATACCCTCCCTCAACCTGCTGGAGACGCTCTTCTTAATGCACCCCAGGATTCCATTGGCCTTCTTGGCCACGAGGGCACACTGCTGCGTCATGGTCAACTTATCATCTACCATGACACCCAGGTCCCTCTCTGCAGAGCTGCTCTCTAGAGGGTCATTCCCCAGCCTGTACTGGTGTCTGAGGTTGTTTCTCCCCACATGCAGGACCTTGCACTTGCCGTTGTTGAGGCAACATGAGGTTTTTGACAGCCCATTTGTCCAGTCTGTCCAGGTCCCTCTGGATGGCAGCGCAGCCCTCTGGTGTATCAGCTGCTCCTCCCAGTTTGGTATCATCAGCAAACTTGCTGAGGGAGCACTCTGTGCCTTCATCCAGGTCATCCATTAATAAATTGAACAGGACTGGACCAAGGACTGACCCCTGGGAGACCCTGCTATCTACAGGCCTCCAACTGGACTCAGCACCGCTGATCATCACCCTCTGAGCTCTGCCATCCAGGCAGTTCCTGATCCACCTCACTGTGCACTCATCTATCCCTTACTTCTGGAGCTTGCCCAGGAGGATGTCGTGAGGGACGATGTCAAAAGCCTTGGTGAAGTCGAGATAGACGACATCCACCGCTCTCCCCTCATCTATCCAGCTGGTCATTCCATCACAGAAGGCTATCAGGTTAGTCAAGCAAGATTTCCCCTTGGTGAATCCATGCTGACTACTGAGCACCTTCTTATCCTCCATGTGCATGGAGACAACAGCCAATAGGAGCTGTTCCGAGCATTTTTCCAGGGATGGAGGTGAGGGTCATTGGCCTGTAGTTGCCTGGGTCCTCCTTCTTGCCATATTTGAAGACTGGCGTGACATTGGCTTTCTTCAGTCCTCCAGCACCTTCCCCGTTTTCCAGGATCTTTTGAAGACCATGGAGAGTGGTTTAGCTATGACCTCTGCCAGCTCCTTGCCACAAGCTCCTTGCTCATCCACACAGCTCTCCTGCCCCCTCTGCCTGACTTCTTACACACAGGGATGCACAGGTTGCTGGGTGTGGAGGAAGTGCTTCTTGAAAACTAACCAGCTCTCTTGGGCCCCCCTGCCTTCTAGAGCTCTAGCCCATGGGATTCTTCCAAGGAGGTCTCTGAAGAGGCTAAAGTTGGCCCTCCTGAAGTCCATGGTTGCAAGGCTACTTACAGCCCTGCCTCCTCCTCGTTGGATCCTGAACTCCACCAACTCATGGTCACTGCAGCCGAGGCTACCCCCCACCTTCACATCTCCTACAAGTCCCTCTCTATTTGTTAGCACAACATCCAGTAACCCACCTCTCCTCTTTGGCTCCTCCACAAGCTGTGTCAAAAGAGTAAAAAAAGAAGTAAAAGAAGAAATAAAAGGCAATGATGTCATGGCTGACTTGTACACAGTGGCAAAATACATGTTTCCTGAAAGGAAAGAATCTGTATCATATCCATGACCTGTAGTGTTGTCTTTTTAAAAGTCTTCGCTTTAAATTATCTTTGCCTGATATATACCAAAGAAAATAACATATTTGCAGCAGAAATGATAGCTTTTTTTTTTAATGAATGTGTATTATTTTATTTGGCTTCTTCCCCAGAAATTATCTTGTGCTGGCAGTTTTCAAATTGCAAGTCAGACTTAAAAAAAAACCAATTTAAGTGATTTCGTGAACAGCCAGGCAGGCATGCTAGTACAGTTGCATTTGTTTAGCTAATCTGATTGCAGGGTATACAGTGCTAGGCTTTTCCATAAGAATTAAAAAATAGTAACTTTAAAATAAAAACTGGACTAATCCAAAAAACTCTTTGTTGCACAGAACTCCTGTAAGTTCTATTCATCCTAAATAAAATAAGTCTGCCATTTTCAAAAACCCACAGTGCTAGACTTCTTCACAATATCCTAAACCTCAAACTGTGTCCCCTGTTTGTTTAGACAGATAGAATTTCCAGGAATCTACATTCCAGAAATCACTACTAATCCAGTATTTCTCAGTATTCTATTTTCTATCTTCTTCATGATAAATTAATTCTATCTTTGTAGCCAGTTAGTACCATATATGCTCTAGATTTTCTTTTTTGTACATTTCACTGCAGTCACTTTGGATGGTATCTTTTGTCACTATGTTTTGAATTTGATTTTTTGTTAAGGCCTCGGAAATATCAATACAGGTTTTTGGCTCAACAAATTACCTTTAGTTTCTCATGTTCTCAAGTTTCTCATGGCAGTGAGAAGCTCTACTACTACTGCCACTCGGCTAAAGAGTTCTTTTGAACATGTCCATGTGATGTTTCATGCATTTCAACGATGATACATGTTTTAGTCATTTATTGTATCAGTATAATACACAATTTAATAAAATAGAATATAATTTACAATGTGTTGCATATACTGTAGTAATACAATATAATAAAATACTGTATAATATCCGGCCAACAAAAAGAGTTTTGAGCAATCTATTATCTGACATATAGATGCCTGGACCAGCATATTTGTGCCTAAAGAAGCATACAGTTGTGCTACTGATCTCAATATTCAAAATTATATTCTGCCACTTTATATCAGCAAAGGCATTCATACAGGCTTTCATGGAAAGCATTGAGATGTTTATACTGATGACTGCGAGTTTCAAAAGGTGTAGACCTTTTGAAAAATTGGATTTGAAAAGTGAGCAGAATAACTTTTAATTCAAAGTCATTTGATTTTTTCTCTTTCATTCCAGAGATGAGAATTTAATGTCCCAAAGCTGAACTTGATTTCACTGTCAGCCACATATCTTTCATCAGTTATGTTGTCAGCCTGGGTGAATTTCCCCATAGATTTTTTTCAGTGCTTCAGTGACAGCCCACTGGTCTAACTGACATGCTTTCCAGCATTGTGAGGCTGGATTGGGACTTTAGTTCTCTTTCTGTTGATGTGGCAGGCCTAGCCACTTGGGATTGTGATCAAGTGCATCATACATCGCTTCTCGGCCTTTTGGCTAAGATCAAGTGTAGTGTAATACATGACATGAGTTCTAATATGAGCATAATCACTTGTAAAGAACAACTATGGACTAGCAGCTGAATAAATTTAGAATTACAAAGTCTCTGTCAGGTTGATGATGCCAAGTATAGAGCCTTTATGTTACATAGGTAAAAATTAAAGAATCACAATACAAAAGCCATTAAGAATAGTATTAGGTCACACTCTTGCTTTGTAACATTTTTGCCTGAAGGATCTTGTCAGTTTATCTTAGTCAAGGATTTGTGCTCCCATCCCACTATGAAATAAAAGAAATACATTTTAAAACTTTTCTATTTTTTTTTTTGCCTCAAGCCTTTAGAGAACCTGGCACCTAATTGCGCAGAAGATTTTGGATTTGTCACATCATATTTTACTAAATTTCATTTTTTCCCAAAGTCAAGTCAGCTTGATCAGAAACTGAACTGATTTTCTAGGAGTTAGAAGCATCAGGACAGCCAACTATTATTTTGCTAACTTTTTTTTTTTTTTTTTAATCCTGAAAGAAGCAATGTGGTTGTTATCATGCATGAGAGGCCATCTTTCTTTTTGCAGACATGGACATCACTTTAACCTATGAACTTGTGAAAAAAGCCTCCTTGTTTATAATAATGTTAATCAAAAGTGTAGACTTTCTGACTCAGTTGTGTCCAATATATTTCTCTATTTCAGCAGGAATACCATAAGTTTCTATTGCATTGCTCCACTCTATCTGTTCAATAGTCTTAAATATACCACAAAGGTGGCACTGCTGCTATCTGCTTAGTGATGGGTAGTTTCAGTTTCATTTAACATTTTGTCAGAAATGATTGATGAATGGTGTAATAGTGTTGAACTGTTCACTTTGCAACAATGATTCAGGATTTCTCTTCCATCAGTCAACAGAATTTTTTCATGTTCATTGAAATGTAATGCAATAGCACCATCATAGGGGCATATGTAATTTGTAGACTTTGTGGAGGTATTCATCATGATACTGGTTTGTGCTTGGTTGACACTTAATTTTCCTCATTACTTTTAAGCATCTCATTTATGGTAAGCATTTTTATTATTATTATTCAAGTAAGTTTTTACCTTTTACTCAAGCATTTTACTGAAGCATTTTACTCAAGCATGTACTCCAGTTATACTTTCAACAGTGTTCTAAGAAACTGACCTCTAAAAAATACATTCCTCATGTTTGCCTTTGACAAAGCAAAGCACCATCTCTGAGGCAATTCGTTAGGCCTCTGATTCTACTACCCTGACTGACAAAAATCAGGGTTAGCTATGCCTGTAGTAGTCCTTGTCAGATGAGCTATTGTCTGACATTAGGCTACAGTGAGACAACCACCATATAATTTATAGTAGGTGTCTGTGCTGCCTTTCTTAAGCACTTCTGATCATGCGGTTTCCATAGCCTGCACGGGCACAAGTATTTCACTTCAGCTCAGCAGCTGCCTTTTTTGTACTTGAAAATTATTTTCACATTACTTCTGATTTTTTATTTAAGTTAATTAGAAGATCATTCAAATTGTCCTTGTAAGTCAGTTCATTAAACTTTTGATTCTTTTTTGTTGATTAAACAGATTTTTTTCTAATGTTGCACTTTCTTCCCCTTCCCTTTTTTTTTCTTTTTTTTTTTTCTTTTTAAATTGGATCTATCATCCAGCTGAGATAGATAGAAATGATGTTGAGTTAAATCAGAGAGCTATGTCATAAATGTTCCTCCTGTTTATAGTTTGGACACTTTTTTTTTTCACAGGCATAGCATCTTTAAAGTATGTGCAGTTTTGTGATGCATGGTTCTGCAACAAAATTTCTTCAGAAATATTTAAGTAGTTGTATCCCACATATTTAAATTGACATTTTTTTTTCCCAAGTGCGCCATTTTGTAGCTGTCTCTTCTGAGAAAGCCTTGGTTATCTCGATTAAAAAAAGCTATAATAAAACCCCAAAAGATTCAAAAAGGACATTAAGAAACATCAAACATATGGAATAACAACTTCTATACTAGGAAGTGCTGAGTAGGTTAAGAAACTTTGGTCTGAAAACCTAGATGACCTAGGCAAGTAGTTATTCACACAGAGATAAAAAGATCTATAAGACTCCTACCAAATAATGTTGTAATTGTTAAAGTTTGCCAGGAGTACAGGGGAAATGATTGGATAGGATTTCTTAGAAAAAGTAAACTGTTAAGGTTAAGAAACAGGTAAACAGATCATGCTTGAAATATCCTCTGAATTTAATACAAAGGTAGGAGAGTGATGAGTAGAAATATCATATGTGTGTGGACTCTTCTTACTCTCCTCTGGACCTGAGCTTATGTCTTCTGTTGAGAAGGTGAAGCAGTATGTGTCTTCTTATCTATCGGCATCCAATTTTTCAAACTATTGTTCAAGTTGATAGGATGACTATGAATTCTATGCCCGTCCTTTACTGTTTTTGCGGTTCCCTCCAGATTCATATTTGTTGCAAATTTAATAGATACCTTGTTTCAACATTATTATCATTATTTTTGGTGAACCATTACTAAACTGCCTCTGAGTACAGTTTTCAGTTTGTTTTTCACCCCCATTATACTAGATTTATGGAAAACAATGACAAACGTACTATTAAATTTAATGTAAATAGCATCATAAGACCTGCTATCCCTCATAAATGGAAATAGACTGATAATTTGTTCATGATAACTGCATATTGTCAGTTATGTCTGCTATTATGTTATCTCTATTGTCCCCCAGGTGCTTAGAAATAGCTTGATTATTTGACATTTTACATCAGAGCTTTTAGAAAAGCTTAACAGCATTACAAATGGCTTCCATTCATTTCTCTATATGTATTCTTCTGAATGATTTAATCTGAATCTTTTAGTGTGCTGGATTTGCTACTTAAACTGTAATTGTCATACATCTTATAACATATGGCACCCTAAAGGCTGTTCATCTGATGAATAAACTGCATTATAGACAGATATTTCTGATATATGCAAGTATTAAGTTGCGTCATAGTGAAATAATCAGTACATTGTTAAGGCCTAAATTACATATGAATCTAGAATTTTTGCTTCTCAGCTTGTTTGAAGTACTATGTTGATGACAAGCACCTTAAACTCAGAAAATGGAGTAATATTTTTACTTTCTCCCCTAAAAGTATTGATCTAGGTCCCATCTTCGTGCTTCAAAAGTTCTGATCATACCTTGATGAATGAATGTTAGACCTGAATCTAAAATTGGTAGCTAAAAATTGCAACTGTGTAGCCTGCCTATCACTTTTTCTACTTTTTAAGCATCGTAGGAGTCGGTATAGTCAAAAATGAAAGTACAGTAGTACTTTAAATATAAATATATTCAGATATATGGTTATAGCACTAAAAGTTGTGGAATCCGATGCCCATTTTGCTCTCAGTGGGTCTTATTTATCTCTTGACCTTTTGATTCAAAAAGGAAGGCAGTAAGGTGTAAATTGTATGAATGTGGTCAATGAGTACTATTTTCTCAAGTTTGATTGTAGAAAATGCAGGAACCTCAACAATTCAGGCTGTTTTCTTCAAGCTACTTTAGGCATTGGTTATGTGTGTCTGTTGCCACATGGCTTTCAAGCCTTTAGGGCTTTAAAAAGTATCAATATATCCTATTGCCTTAATTTCTATCCAAAATTCAGCAGGCAGTTAGAGCCCAACATTAGAAACCGTGTTTAAGAAAAAAAAAAAAGAAAGATATTTCACATTTTACAGAAAATATTTTCTTTTATCTGTACAGAAACTACTTCCATTTATACAAGTAATTTTTGTAAGAACAAGAAATTACTGATTCGTGTTTTGAGTATAATACTCTAAGTCTGAAACTCTTTTCTACATAGTTATTTAGCCAGTCATTGCATAGATGAATACTGTTATCTAATTGTAGAACTTTGCACATGCTCCACTGAATTGCATCCTATTTTTCTGAAGTATTTTAAAATTCAACTTCCATAGCAAAAAGCTGCTCTCAACACATTATAATAATTTGTGATTATAAACTCTCATTTGTTTCACACTCGTTTCTCAGTGTGACCAACATGATTTAGTGAATTTATTTCAGTGATTATTTACAAAAGATTCAAACCTCCAGGTCACATAGCATTCAATAAATGAATACACACTTATACCGTCAAGAATTATATTTTCTAAGCACAGCTGCAAGACACTGTGGCTTTATTGGGTATGACGAACAAATCATTTAAGCTTGTATTTAGTAATATTCAAAAGAGGTAGCCAAACTTTCTCTGTTCCTATACTTTAGTCTTAGATATGTATTTGTGGATTGTGATTGCATTATTTACCAGAAATTTAAAATGATTTAATTATTTCATTTTAATATGCATTAAGTCTTACTACTTAAAACAATAAAGTTTCTCTAAGTTTCTATAAGAGTTCAGTCCAGACATCTCTTATGTCTACCAATAGCATAAAATCACTGGAAGACAAGATTCTTTATAAAGAAATTCCTTGAACATTTGTTTTAATCACAAGAGAAAAAAAGTCAAACAAATTTGCCTACAAGCATTCTGCAGGCTTTTTTTTTTTTTTTTGACAATATTATGTTCTCCTCCACAGGAAGTGGTTATAGCTCAGTTTTATTAAAATTAACTGTGATATAAATATAGCTTTGCATAGTGCAGATTCTTTCTGATTGATATGCAAGGCTTTCTCTGATCATGTGCAGCTTAGCAAGTTTTTTTAGGCAAATTAGAGAGGCTCCTAATTTTTGTAGATAAACAGGTGTTGCTTGAAGTAGAAGTGAAAAAAATGTTATTTAGTTCTAATTGTCTCAGTTTTAAAACTGCAAAAAAGGCAGTGAACAGATCAAACTGAAGTAATTCTACCCTAGTAGAACTACTCTAGTTCAAAACATTAGAGAAATGTAGAATACAGAAATTATGATTCTTGTAGAGTGCGGGTCTTGATGATTAGTATATTTAGTTCAGAGTGTTTTTTTACAGTAATTTTGGATCTAGAGAGAACATAGCTGCCAAAGTCCAGCCTCTAACACTGAAGTTTTTATGAAGTGTAGGCTACAGTTTCTGCTTCCCCTACCGCAAACAAAGTAAGTCTTTTATGCCTACAGATTTGTCACTTTTCTAATGGCTTATGAAAGTTCTGATCCATTACTGTTCCATTACTGTATGTTGATACAGAATATGTACCTACATAATTTAATTTCTTCAAAAGAAGCCTATTGCACTGCAGGAATAAAGAGCTTAATAAGTATTCAGTACAAAAACTACTGTTTCTCAATTTCTTACTCTTATTATTGGCCTTTAAAACCAGCAGGTACTCTCTACTCAATTAATTTTATAGAAGATCACTTAGCAGGCACCATTTTATCAGCACTTGACAACTAAAGACTGATTCACATATACCAGTAGGCTTCTTGTTGTTTTCTTTTCTAAAAAGGAGATATATGAGAACAGTTCCTGAAACCAGACTCATTCAAAATACGGGAAGTCTGAATATGCAGTTTTAACTGCTCTACAAGACAGACTCATGTGTGTAAACATATTGCCATAAGCAATTCATCCTTGTAGAGGAACCCTGTGTCATGTAAATAAGTTTAAATGATGCAAATGACTGCAAACACAGAGAAGTTGGAAATATAGAGAAATGCATTTTATGGAACGTTTACTGTTGAGACTGATTCATTCTAAATGATTTTTCTTGTATTTTGATTGCCATCCTTGCAGAATGTAGACTTGTGATATTTTATTCTGCTGTAGAATCTGAAAAGAATTAAAACATGAATTCTAAATATTTTACCAATTTAATTTTTTATACTTTACCCATACAATTCTATATGTCTCAATACACTTACATTCCTTTTTAAAAAGGAGAAAAGAATTCTTCCTTTATTCTTCCCGTATCTGAACCTTTGTTGCTCATTTTGATCGAGTTACTCTGGAGAATCATTTCTTTAGTTCACTGTAGGCATCAGTTATTTCTCTTTTGCTTAGTCATTTCTCTTTTTGCTGTAAGTGCTTACTGGTCAGTTTGCAGTAGTTTGTTCACATGTAAAGTCATAGTGTACATGAGCAGTATTTTGAAATGTTTTTGGACACTGAGCATTGCAGGAGAACTGCATAGCTTCTTCATCTCCTTTTGTTACCATGACTTATTTCTTCCCTCTGGCTTTTCAGCTTTCTTCCAAGTTAATGGGTTCTCAACTCTGAGATACCTGATGCCTTGTCTTGTCATTAATCAAACTCTGAAGTTAACAGATAGTACACCTTTCACCACTATCTTAACTTTAACTTTGTTCACACAGTAATGAATCAAAGTCATGGAAATACAGGATAGTGCAATTTGAAAGCAAAGCTTCATTTATTTTTGTACCAGGCAGAATTTCATTTTTATTTTTATTTTTTACATTGTTTAAAAGAATGGTCGCCTGATTGAAGTTAATAAAGATAATTGGGCATACAGTTGGAGATTCCAGCAGTTGTTGTAAACAAATTTTGAATGAAAGCAATTCAAATTTCTAGAAATACAAGATGTTGAAGAAGCATTCTATAATTTGAGAATGCAACTCATTCAGGAATTGACTGAAAACCATACCCTTTGACTGAAAATTTTCATGTTTTGTCCATTACTGTGTGGACAGCTTATTCATCCTTACATTAAGGATTATGTGTTTAAGTTATTTAAAACAGGTCATGTTCAGGATATCTGAACAAAGATTTTAAATAGTTTGGAAATTAATTACAATCTATGATTTTTCTGGAATTCATCCTGAACACTGGTTATCTTACCTGGGAAATAAGCAAAGAGTTCCATGTAGGGCAAAGAACTGTTGAGAGATTTTTTAGCATACTACTCACATCAATTCTTCCAATTGTGAATTTTACCAAAAAGCCACTAGCAGAAAACATCGCTGTTCATTCTTCAAGGACAGAGAGTTGGACTCAGGGAGTTTTTGCTGTATTTCAGTCTGTTCACCTGTTTTAACTTTGACTCACAATGATTTATACATGTAATAGGCCAGTATTCTGAAAATACTTGTACCTTGAAGACCTGGCAGGCTTATCACAATCATACAATGTACATATCTTATGTACATTGAGTCTAGAGCCCACTAAGGCCTTTCTTTCTGAAAAAAAAAAAATCCCAGCTCATATCCTAATAAAATCCAGCTTTGCTTTTCAGTTTAAAAACTCCTGGGTGTTTTCTGGAAGCACACTGTCAAGAAAAGTCAGTACGCTACACTACAAAAAGTCTAAAAAGATCCACTTAAAAATGGTGGCTACTAATGGTAGCTAATGGTGGCTAACTTGGTGATCTCTTACAGTATATTTATATCACCCTGAATAAAATAGAAATCTAACACATATGTGAGTGTTTTGCATAAACTGTAGTCCCTTATTAAATCAATTCCAAAGACAAATTGAACAAATTCAATCTGATTACTCTTTCCTTCAACTTGTCTTGCTATTTAATCCATCCAGGTGGCTTTCCACTTCTTTGAGGAGATCTAAAGCAGATCAAGACTTAAAACAAGTTTTTAGAAGTGTTAGGATAATTAGCCAAAAACGACTACACCAAAATCAGTACAAATTTGTTAGAAAAATAATAACTGTCAATGGAGACTGAATTAAAGTATTTTAAAAACTCAGTGTATTTGCTTCAAGAGGCAACCCATCTGTTTTGTTTTTAAGGTCAGAATACTCCAAAAGATATGGACATGTTCTAATGTCGGTTCAAAAAAAATATTTACAGATACATAGCATCAGTCATTTAGGAAAATCTGCACAATGCAATGATTTCTAGGAAATAATACTCTGAGTGGGAAAATGAAAAAAAAAAAAAAAAAGAGAGAGAGGGGAGAGGATATGTGAAGTATGTGAAATAAGGTTCAGCTACACCATAAAAATGAATATGGGAAGTAAGGTACAGCTGCATCAGAGCACAGTTCTCCAAATGTTTTAGCAGACACTGTTTATCTGTAGCTATGAACATTATCAAACACATTCAGAAAGAAAAAAGTGACAGAGAAAGCAACTCATGCAGTTTAGCCAAAGCAACATTTAGAGTCTGGGAGAGTATCTAAATATTCCTTAATAGAAATAAGAAGATCAAATAAGCTAGAATTCTACAATAAATTTTGAAACTGGTTCTCCTATTCATTATTCATTTATATTTATATATAGCATATGCTGAGTTTGTCTGCATATGACAAACCTGCATAGGATGTATGACACCTGAGGCATATAACATGAGACATAGGACATATAAACATATGACACCTGGTGGGGGGAGGAGAGAAAGAGCAGAGACCAAAGAGAGACACAGTAAAAATAAAAATAAAAATAAAAATCAACTGGACCTAAGACAGAACAGGAAGAAAATTCCATCATGAACATTGTACAGGAGTATGTTGGTAGTTCAAGGCACAATCCAGAAAGATGTGGAAAGGATAAATGTAGCATCAGAGAAAAAAAGGTGGATTTTAGTAAATTTTCTTGTGTAAGAATTTTAAAGATTTTATTGTTTAAAGATTATATTGTGTGCTATTAAAGTGTTAAACATTGGCTGGAATAGCAGTAAATTACTGAATTGGGGGGCTTTATTGAGAAATCACAGCTCTATGGATTAAAGACTGTGGAATATGATCCTTAGGGCAGGTGAAAGCACAGAGTCCTTCTACTGTTGGCCCTGTGACACCACTGCGGTACTCGGTGCAATCCAACTTTAGTCACCTTACTGAGTACAAAGACCGCTATTTGACATGTTAGTACCTTCAAGAGAGTAGCCACCGCCTGACTGATCCTCTCTGACCTGAGCTAAGGAGTGGCTCACCTTCAAATTTCTTTTTCTCCACTCTCCAGAATGCATTCAAGCTCATCTCTGCTCATAGCCAACATCCAAGCACTTTGGTCTGTAGATGGTTAATGCTTGAGTTCAGGTGTGAGACTGATTTCTTGTAATATGGCACACTCTTCACTCATTTCACCTCTGGTCTTTCCTGGCTTGAATTGAGTCAGTCGAAAGAAAACAAGTTGCATTAAAGAAGAAGAGCTTTCTAAAATTAATTAATGGGCATGTTTGAATGAATAAAATTTCCATGGTAAGCAATCAATTCATAATTGTGTAAGCACAATAATAATTATATTTTCCATAATTAAATAAAATATGAAGGACCTTAGGATATGCAGACTGTAATATTACCACCTCACTTATTTCTAATTCTGCTAATCAGTGGCTTGACACAATGTATCTTGAAAGTAGCTAGCTGTTTATTGACATCATACCAAATGTCAACAGATCACAATGCCACAGCTGCTTAATTAATCAATGAAATGTAAACACCAGAAAACATGAAAAATCTGTGAGGCAATTTGTTTACTGCAAATAGACGATGGCTGTTCACATTTCAAATTCAGCAAGAGTCATTTACCCATTTTAGGGAATTAAGCAATGGAGCAGAACTTTACAAATGACATCACTATCTCTAGATGATATAAAGCAACTGTACATAATTAAGACTGCTGTAGACATTGTAGTAAAATAATATTGCAAAATAATAAGTATTTTTAGGGGTAAATCCATTCATTATATTAATGATCTACAGACTATTAAATAAACAAAAGCTGGATTTATTTTACAAGAAGATAATGATAACCTGTTAATTACAGCAAAAGGTCATTGTGTTCATTGCTTTTAGAAAGCATAGAGAATTCTTTTGCTCATGTTTTTGATAAATTTAAATAATTTAAATTTAATTTATGTCCTAAAACGTCATATTTGTTGAACTGCTAAGAGTTAAATAAAAACCATTTACAAAATAAATAGAGATGACAAGTGAAAATAAGAATACTGTATAAGGAAAAACGTTATAAGCATAAGATTATAATGTTATGGATTATACTAACCACTGTCTATTTTAATTTAGTAGCCAGCATATATGTGAATGAAATTACTAAAAATAGAAGTAGGAATACATCATATTTGAAGTACGTTTTCTTCCAAAATACAGCAATCATTTCATTAGCTTTTCCCAAACAGTAATCGGTTATCTCAAAGACAAGGTTTATCACCTTGGCAGTAAAACCAGTAGACTGAAGAAAAGATTATTTTTATCAATTAGCCTTTGCGGCTTGTTTCCGAAGATAAATCTGTGGTAAGCCTGTATTCTCTGAATAGCTTCTATCGGTTCATTTGGCAAACTTTCAGGTATTCATTGACTGGTTTCATGTTACCCGACATCAGCTGTTTAAAGCTCTGTATCTGTACTCAGATATTAGTTTTGCCTGCCCTGTTGAGCTAAGAGAAAGAGAGGTAACTCAGGGCAATTCACCCTGTTGGGGTAAGTACCTCTCTTGATCCTCGAGGGGGTCCTCGAGGTTACTCTGCTGGATCTGAAGGGGGTTACAGTGAATATTAGATTTTTATATATCCCCCATTAAGATAGACAGACTTCATTTTTATTTCTTGGAGCACAGATCTCCCAAATACAGAGTGAACACCCTGCCTTCTGTCTTGGCAGTGTTCTCACTTACTGCTGAAGGGACCTTCTTAATAACGTAGCAAGCATCTTCAATATTAAATATGTGAGGTATTTCTCCTATCATGACTTTCATTTGTTTTTGTTATCTTGCTGCTGTTAGATGTCAGTATATAGTGACATTTTAATACAAGTCTGTTTAAAAAGCAAGTTGCAGTAGAGGAAGGAATAGCACTATGATCTTAGCACTTTTCTATTGTTACACAAATCTTAACAGACGAAAGACCAAACACTCCGTATCATATATAAAGCAAAAAATTGTAGTTAGTATAACTGAAAACTGAAAACAGAGTAATTGAAGAATCACTGTTAGTCCAGAGGTAATTATTGAAGAAAGACCACATCTTTGCAGAAAACATTTCAATAATACAATTATAGTTATTATGCACATGATTCTTTATCCTTTTTTTGTGATGTTACCCTCACCCTTTCCCTTGTTCTCAGTGGTTTCATCCTGATGTTGGTGGCGGAACGTCAGGGCTAGTTGTCAGCACCTGGAGTACCTCTTCAGGAGGAAAGTAACTTTTGTGTGGATAGTTTCTTCTTTATGGGATCTGCTTCACATCATTTTTGCATGTTTGCTAATGTACTAATGTACAATGGGATCCTGGGCTGCATTAAGAAGAGCGTCTCCAGCAGGTCGAGGGAGGTGATCCTGCCCCTCTATTCAGCCCTGGTGAGGCCGCATCTGGAGTACTGTGTCCAGTTCTGGGCTCCACAGTACAAGAGGGATGTGGAGCTGCTGGAGAGAGGCCAGCGCAGGGCTACAAGGATGATCAGGGGCCTGGAACATCTGCCCTATGAGGAGAGGCTGAGGGAGCTGGGCCTGTTCAGCCTGGAGAAGAGAAGGCTGAGAGGGGATCTGATCAGTGTATATAAATACCTCAAGGGAGGGAGTGAAGAGGACGGTCATGGTCTCTTTTCAGTGGTGGCCACTGATAGGACTAGAGGAAATGGCCGGAAACTGAAACATCAAAAATTCCATAGGAACTTAAGGAAAAATTTCTTAACAGTGAGGGTGACAGAGCACTGGAACAGGCTGCCCAGAGAGGTTGTGGAGTCTCCTTCTCTGGAGATCTTCAAAACCCGCTTGGATGCAGTCCTGCGCCACGTGCTTTAGGTGTCCCTGCGTATGCAGGGGGGTTGGACTAGATGATCTCTAGAGGTCCCTTCCAACCCTAAGCATTCTATGATTCTATGATTCTACTGTCACACCACAGCCTTTCTTCACTGGTCTGCAGCTCCATGTTATGTCTGAATTTACCATATGTAGTCCCTCTTAGCATATTTTAAATACAATTTATTTGGTCTGTTACCCTTTGCACTGGGCAAAGCAGGGAGCCCTCAGCCCTGCCTTCTATCAGAGCAAGGCTGCCCTGAGGGCTCCCACACCAAAAGGGCAGAAGAAGAAGGTGGTACAGGTGAGAGACGGTTGCAGGCTGAGCCCAATTTCCTGCACTGCCCTTTTCCCACCACGGAGTCCCCAGTGCCAGCCTGTGCCCCATCTCCTTCTCTCCCAAGCCTGTACTCCTCATCCTGCGTCTCCACTTCCCAAGGTGTCTGCTGTCTTGCTAGGCCAGTGTTTCCCTACACTGCCTTGTTGTTAGTCATACATAAAAGCATGGTGGTGCCATACAAAGATGAAGTAAAACCAATTAGCCGTAGACACTTCGTGAATTAGAAATGTATTATGTGTCTCAGCTAAACCAAGTGAACTCCTCTACTTCTTGTCGATTATTACCTTGATCATTTCTGCTATCTTGGAAAATCTCATCAACTAGGAAAAAAAAAAAAAAAAAAAAAAAAAGACAGCAACAAGACAGAAAAAAAAAAAATACTTCCCTGACAGGAGAACACAGAACAAACTATTGCATAGCCTATTCCTCTTGGCAAATGTGGTTCTAATCCAATATCTGTCTTTAGAGGCAGAGTTTGCTTGCTTTAAGGGATGCATCAATCTGTCAGCCTTAGAAATCCAACAGGAAGATTGCTGATTATCTCAGCAATGATCCTGGATCTCAGTCATGAGGTCTGGTTCACCTTTCAGGTTAGGAACTTACCACAATTTGTCTTGCCCTTTTCTGAGGCCTGTGGGCTCCACACTGACTGCCTTCACAATATGTTTTCCCATGTCCCAGCTTCATAATTTGTTTAATCCATTTCCTTTACCAGACCTCAGGCATAAGCACTGTTGTCGACAGTAAACTAGTTGATGCTATATTCTCCAATGCTAGCACCTGTAGTAAATTGCAGCTACCACCATGTTCCTAAATGTATTTCTGGTATAAAGCAATTTCAAGAAAACGTTGTTTCACACCTAGTATTCTGAAATGTGTGCTATATACATTGCTCCTGATAAGCTATATCATATATACTGCACTGTGTTTGCTTTTTCTTTTTTTTATTGTTTTTGATAATGATTGTCCTTTTACAAAAGATCCCAGGCCATATTCTTTGCTCCATATAGGTACTAGGTCACGTAGTTAGATGCTGTATGCATCCTATATCTGCAGTGTTTCCTAAGATGACAGATACACCACTAATCTGCCCACTGTCCAAAGACCCAAATGCTCCCAGTTTGTCCCATAAAAGAATCTCCTAATACCCAAAGCTCATTGAAGACTAAAAGTTACAGTGCTAAGAAATTTTGGACATTCAAAGATATATTTTCTTGCAAAAAAATATATTTCTCTCTTGTTTATCACAGTGTAATAATGTTATCAACTACTATATTGAATGGATATTTTCCTTCTCATCACACTGCTAATAGTTGGCAGACGTACAAAACTTAATTATCTAATTACCTAATTATTTCTTTTGTTTCCATGTGTTCTTTTTTTCTATAAGTACTTTCATGTATTTTTTTATTCACATTAATTTACTACAATAGATTGATGTGTAATCTGTAAAACTTGAAGATGAATTTGAATTAAGAGATGATATGCTAGGGTCATTTGACAACACATTTTGTCCTAATGTGCAACCATCATTTTAGGCATTCATAGGACTCCTCCCTCTTGAAATTTTACAGGACAGTGTATATTCTTAAAATTCACCAGTTAGGCTATTAGAAAATTACGAGTAAGACCACACTCAGATTAAAAACAGTGTCTGTTTCTCATGAACCTGCCACAGGTTATTCACTGACTTTTGCAGGTATTCTCAACATTTTTCTCTTTCCTCTGCCTCCTAGGATTCAGGCAGTATCAAAACAGAACTCTTGGGAGATTGGAAGATATGTAGCCCATCCAGCTGCATATCCATTACTGTCGTGGACTGCTCCATTCCTGAGAGTCAAGGAGGCTCTTGGCCTCTTTAGCCTTGGCTCTCTCCCCACTGCTCTCTGCTCCTCATCAGGATACACCATCCCACGTTTGCCTCAGGCTTCACACTGCTCAGGGAAGCTCCTTGTTCTCTGCAGTTGCCAGAAGGCATCCCCACCCTTATGTTTTACATCCTTATGTTTTACAACTCTTCCTGAATCCTGAGTTTACCTAACGAATTTCAAGTGGAAGTCTCAGCAAGGTGGGTTTTCCAGAGCTTTAGTAGTCACCTCAGAGCTGCAGTCGGCAATTGATCTCAACTGCAAAACCTTCTGTTTTTCTTTACCATTTTAACATTAAGGTTTTTGGTTTCTGAGAAGCATGGAAAAAAATATCTTGAATACATGCTCCTTTGTCTAATGCTGAACAAAAATATAGTCTTGATTGACAGGATTACTTCCTTTGCTGGTTTCTTTCTTCTTGCTTAACTGTCACCTTGACTTTACCCAACTACAGTTCCTGTACTTTTTTTTAAAGGTCATGTCCTATGTTTTTTATGTATAAGCAATCTTTAACAATTATTAACATTAAACAGCAAAATTACAGAGAATCTCTGGCTTTACTGGCTTAACATCTGCTAAAATTCCCATCTATAAAATAATTCAGTTCAGAGATATGTATGAATTCTAGAATTTCTGACTACCACATCTCAGATTTTGGACACTTTAGTTGCCATAGCTTGCTCAATAAGTAACATGGCTTACTATAAAATATAGCCATTCTTCTGAATGTGCACTTAGCTGAGAAGACTTCTGTTTCTTCCATGTTCTTGCATTCCCTTGCATTAGTAGTAATAGTGGTGTAAGAGTACTGGGGCCAGAGGAATGAATCAAGCAGTTTAAACATTTGTACCTCACTGAGGACTGCATCCAAAAACCTGGCAGTTGTGAAAATATGTCAACATGCTTGCCAAATGAGTTATTTTCTCCTGAGTATATACTCCTTTGCTCCTGAGTGTTGTGAGCTGCATGTAACAGCAGATGTTTTTTATTGATTTAGAGTTGACATACAAAGATGTAAGTGCCTGTTTATGAAAGTTTATCTATCTCAGTTGTGACTGTAGCCTAGAGAGGAGGCCAAGCGTACATGGTTTAATTTATAATAGAGGAAACTGCCAGAGTTATATTTTAATTAATCCAATTGATTTTTCAATCCATACTTATCCATAGTAATCAGTTAATGGGTTATGATAACTTTAGAGAGAGAAAACAAAGACCATCTTGTGCGTCTAGGAAGTTTGTATATTTGCAGAAAGATAACAAACTACCAACTTTCCAATGGCTGCTTTGTATAAAGCTCTTCCTCAAGGATTCATACAACTATCTGAATAGTCTTGTTATATTAGAAAAGATCTATGTGTGAGATGCCTTACACAGCACATTTATTTTGTGCGTCAAGTCATTGAGGTGTTTTGAAAATTGTACTCTGGCTCTTTAGTTGTTCTTTAAAGTCTCATGTAGTTTGACAGTGCTAAAAAAGGAAGTGCTAAAAATTATTAAAAAACAGATTTTACCTAATGTGCCTAACATTGTTATGGTTTGAGTTCTTCAGGCTGGGAGAATTACAGCAAGACCTTTTAGAGCAAAATGTGTCTAACCACTAGGTAGCAGCATAAGTGTGTGTGGGTTTTTTTTTTTTTTCCTATGACTATGAAGTAGTAGTGGTTGTTCTATGTGACAACTTTGCTTCCATACATAATGTCAGAACTTTAGCTTTTTTAGAGACCATAGTCGTTTAAGCAACAAAACGTTTTTGGATTTTTGGAATTTACCTACCTAAATGCTCCTTAAGTCACAGTTATGTCCTAAAATTGTTTCCTGGGTCTTATCCAATATGCTTTTCTGCCTTTGTAAAGTACTGGTATCACTGCTTCAGTGTTTGCCGAGACTCTAGTTTTGCTATTTTATTTCCTTTTGTAACTTCAAAACCTTCTAAATGAAGGATTTAGCATCTAAATATAGCTTTATTTTTTTCATGCGTACAAGATTTTTTTTAATGTCATCCTGTGACAGAGAGAAGAATCACTTTGTTTATTACAGTCTTGCTGTCCTAGTTGCATTTTGTTTAGGATAGCTTCAAGATATTTCTGTGGAGATTTTTATGACATTAAGCAAAAGGCATATGTGAATTCATTTTCTTATTACTCTGGGTCTACTCCTATACCTGCTAATTTAAGAATGAATGTTGGCAGTCCATTCTTTCTTTTTTTAATCTTTCGTTTTATCACATTTTCACCTCTGTGTACTCTTTGCAGATATAAGATCCATATAACATAACTGTAGTGTATGAGAGAAAGAAATCTAGATGGAAATGCTTTACTTCAACAAAAATTTAGGTGAAAATTTTACTCTTCCTGTCCGTGGGTGTTTTATAGTTCCTAAACTATGGAGGTTTCCTTCATACTGAGTCTTCAAGAACTCTTATTTGAATCAGCACCTAAAATATTGAGGAAGTATTTTTCAGAAAAAAAATGCTAACATAAATGGAGCCTCAAATTTTTGTCATCACAAAATATGTCTAAATTTGCTAGTTATTTTCAATATTAGTCTATTTTTTTATCTGTACTGAACCCTTCAGTCAGAATAATGAATGACATAATTAATCATAGAATCACAGAATGCTTAAGGTTGGAAGGGACCTCTAGAGGTCATCTAGTCCAACCCCCCTGCACACGCAGGGTCACCTAGAGCATGTGGCACAGGGTGGCATCCAAGCGGGTTTTGAAGATCTCCAGAGAAGGAGACTCCACAGCCTCTCTGGGCAGCCTGTTCCAGTGCTCTGTCCCCCTCACTGTTAAGAAATTTTTCCTTAAGTTGCTGTGGAACTTCTGATGCTTCCGTTTCTGGCCATTTCCTCTAGTTCTTTCAGTGGCCACCAGTGAAAAGAGGCCAGCAGCATCCTCCTCACTGCCTCCCTTGAGGTACTTACATAAACTGATCAGGTATCCTCTCAGCCTTCTCTTCTCCAGGCTGAACAGGCCCAGCTCTTTCAGTTTTTCCTGATAGGGCAGATGTTCCAGGCCCCTGATCATCCTGATAGCCCTGTGCTGGACTCTCTCCAGCAAACATGCCTTAATATATGTCTTGCAAGGATCACTTCCATCTCACCCCTCATGGGCTAGCAAGTGGGTGAGTATAGGTAGAAGAAATATCAGTAAGATCCTTTCTTTGCAAGAAATATCACCTCAAATACACATA
This sequence comes from Tinamus guttatus, assembly GCF_059628265.1. NCBI lineage: Eukaryota > Metazoa > Chordata > Aves > Tinamiformes > Tinamidae > Tinamus > Tinamus guttatus. The sequence continues at coordinate 540,961 of NW_028288936.1, forward strand.
TGTGAAGACAAATCACATTTTTTTGGTAAATTTTGAAAATAGATTTAAAATATATTAGGATTTTTGCCTTACTAAGTTTTTAGTGTCTTTGTTCCAGAATAAAATGGTAAATAATTTATTTTGTTAGTAATTTTCATATATTTTACAATTTAAAAGCTCTTAAAATATCTAAATTCAAATTGAACTATTTAGGCAGTATGTAGAATTTTCTTTAGGCAAGTGCCTGCCATGATTGCTCCAAGGAATGACAGGATACTGGCGCCCCTGTAAAAGAAATCTTTTCCTTTCATCCCTCTTCCTTCCTTCTTTTCCTCCTTCCTCTCCTCCCTCTTTTTCCTTCCTACCTTCTTCCTCCTTCCTTTCTTCTTTCCTCCTCCCTCTTCCTTCCAATCTTCCTCCTTGCCCTGCAATCTCCCTCCCTTCCCCTTTAGCTTAGACTAACTTAAACAGGTAAATACAAGTTTTAGTTCTTTACAGAAAGAAAGAGTGAAAAATGTCTTACCCTTGGTATGCATAATAATCAAGTTATTTCAATTTCTGAGAAAAACAGCATTTATTCAGAGTTCCAAATGAATATTTCTGTTAAAACGTTCAAGAAAAATGGCATATGTCACATATACCTATGGGACATGGAACAGTCTTCTTTCACTGTTTTCTTTCGTGTGAATAAATACAAATGTATATAAAAAGTACATGTATGTAAACTTTGGTTAGCCTTTGGCAAACAGATAAATTGTGAAAAAGGCAGGCCCTAAAGACAAGCAGCATCTTCATCATCAAAAAAATAAAATATCATTTTGACAGGCAGATAGCCAGTGCTGCTGAGAAGTATTGAAGCTACCACTCTCTGTTCTGCTGAACAGAAGGGAAGGAAATATGGTTTTCTTGCCTCACAAAGAGCAGAAAGGTTGAGGACCTTTAGGAAACTGTTTCCTCTGTAATTTTTACAGACTTGGCACACCCCTAGAATTTTCAAGTAACACTTGGCCCATTGAGAATTTAATAGACTTACACTGTTCCTTCAGGCATGTTCCCTCTCCCATATTATTAAACTCTTTGGATGGGATGTTGGTCTTTAATTTTAGCTGGCTGTAAACATACAGTTAATATAGCAGAGAAGGCTAGATCACACTTGTTCTAACAATAGGTGTCTTCCTTAAGGATTTTTGCTCTATCATTTGTTGATCAAAAGGGCTTTTATTTTCTGCAGCAGCTTTTGAAGCTCAGGGAATATACATCTCTGCATTAGCAACATTAAAGATGGAGGTCATTTTGGTCATTTTACTTTTTTTGTCTCTCCCGGAAAGAGTTTTCTTTTCAATTTATATTTGCTGCTTTTTCCATGAAACTCTTTTGTGATTCGTTTTTTCTATCTGTTCCCTTAGGAAATTTCTTTTCAAATATCTCCAAATACAACTTTCTGCCCAGATCTATCCTGGTTCCCCTGCATCCTAAACTATTCATCCACTGTCTGTACATTGCAAACCTGGGAAAATTTATGGGTCTTGGGGTCTCAGTTCTCCCTCCTCCGTTCCAGCCACATCCCCAAGGCCACCCATCAGAGTGTCCTTGCACAGCAGTCAACCTGCAGGTTTGCCTTAGAGACATGCTCTTATATTAAGTTTCCTTCAACAGCTTTTGCCATTTACCCAGAAAGGTAAGAAGTATTTAATTTTATTCTCACTGGCAATGTACAGAACAATACTTTCAACTCTCTCAGTATTGATTATGATGTTTTATACCCTGCAAGCTACGGACAATGATTTTTCTTCCACTGAAGAAATGAAGTCTTGTTTCCCATCCTATGGACCTCCTTCTTTTTTGTTTCACAAAGCATTGGCCACATAGTTAATTGTAATTGTAACTGTTACCCATTTATGTATGTAGAGTTATATACTTAGAATTTCTGCGCAGGTGTATTTTCATAGCTTGTACTCTTCAGTTTGAAATCATGGAGACTTTTGTTCTCTAATGATCAAATTTTCAGTCCTAGTCACTGCAATTTAATTCATCTTTTATCTTTTAGGAGTTTAGTAAAAAATATATTTTCCATTCATATCTTTAGAAAACTTCCCTGATAACATCAGGCACAATTCTAGCCCCTGAATTCTAACAGAGACGTCCTCAACTTGAAAAGGCAAAATAATTCAAAAGAATGAGCCATTACGTACTCTCCTTTTATTCGAGCACAGGGAAGGTCTTATCACCTGCTGCGTAGCTGGGCAACTGAGTTAGTATTATATGGAGAAATTGTTACCTTTAAAAAGACAGTGATTAATCAAAGTGTATCTAAGAAAACACCTTCCCAAGAGACGCATAACTAATCATGTCATTTTACGTGATCAAAAATGTAGATTATTAATAGATTCCCAATTAATGGATACACTATGTCAGATTTTTTTTCCTATTTCTATTGTTTTCTGATGAGTGAGTGATAAACCACAGCAGCTGGCTCCATCGAGCAAGGCCATTTTAAATAAAGGCTTTGTCTAAGTGGGGAGCAGTGCTATTTTTGCTAAAAACCATAGTTGCCTATTTCCCCTAGAAGGAATGTGAACATCTCCTTCTGCAATAAACTCTGGCTGAGGCATTTGGAAATGGTTTTGGTTGAGGAATAGTATTACTGATGTGTGATAACTAGGGTGATGCCCTACTCTTGCCCAGGGAGCAGCAGTCTTTCAGGAACAGTGACAGCATAGTCACTGCCTTAACAGTAAACAGCGTGAACATCTGCTCATTTTCAGCACAACTCTTTGTTTTGCCTATTTCACTACCTCTGAATACAGTGCTTAGTGAAGATGAGTGGTAAAATAAAAAGTTTACCAGTACATTTGAGGAATCTTTCCAACAATACCATAATTTTGCCTCTAATATGCTTTCCTCTGATGGAGGTTAGTGTTCTTTTCATTCATTTGCTTTATAAATGTCTATTTTCAGGTCTGCTGATTGGAGCTTTATATAAAGCACATCAGTGAGCTCTGAAACTGTCTGTTTGGTCTAAACTTAAGATTCTTCCCCTTACAATTTTTCATGGAGATTTGCACTCTCTCTCTTCTGATACCTAGATTTATATTGCTTTAAATAGATTTCGTTCTGATTCAAACTTTATTGAAACTTTTCATGCAGTAAAAAAGCATCATTCATTGTATTTGGTAAGAAATCTATATGAAGTGGCTAATGCTGTATTCATATTTCAAATATTAATTCTTTTAATATGTCAACTGAAGCATTGGTCTATTTCAGGATCAGGAACTATGAAGCAAGAGCTTGTGATTCAGTGCAGTTCTTAAATGGAAAAATTAAATTCTCTCTACAAAGGAAATTGCTAAAAATTAATCATCTCAGTTTTGTGCTTAAAGAAGTTATTTTGTAAATGAATACATTTTTTAAATAAATTGATGAGAGTGTTGATAAAAATATCCTGATATATTCTACATGGGGAAAAAAGGAAAATGTTATCTCCTGGAGACTCTCCAAAAAAAGAATTTTATATTAAAAAAAAAAAAGTTCTCAACAAAAAGTTTCCATGCTAAAAAAGTAATCTTTCTAATTTAGTCACAAAAGCAGTATATTTTTCAAAAGAGCTTATCAAAAAGCAGAAGTTTGAATATGCACAACTTTTCTAGAAATTTAATAGTTTGAAATATTATATTTTGCTTTAAAGGCCAAATATTACTTACTGACAACTGCTTTGTTTTTAAAAGCAGTTTTAAATTTAACCACACAAAATATGTAACCCAGTCTCCATGGATAGAATTCAGTTTCTAGTTAAGACACCAGATTAAGAATTTGGATGCCTTTGCTTACATCTAAGCAGTGTGTCTTGACAGCTGTTATATTTAATTGAGCTATGGTTGAAACTGTCAGTTGCAGAGACCTCCTGACCTGACTTAATATGGGGTGAGGGGAGGACACACCATGGTGAGTGATTAGGGCTTAAAATTCCACTGACTCTGTCTCTGCGATGGCAGCCCAGAGCTCAACCCATTCATCTAGGCTCTCAGCATGGGGTTGTCATATCCCTTGCTAAGGCCACGTGACTTGTTATGTCTTTTAAGAAAACTGAAATTTCACAATTGGCCAGAGCCATGCAGCTGCTTATTTAAATGGTTACATATTAACTCTCAAACTCAGCAGCTCCATGCTCTGTCAGCATAGCTCCTGAACTGAGCTCTAATCTGAATAGAGAACAAAACTGTCTGAAAAGCAACTCAGCAGAAATAAAATTGGCATATTCCAGACAGATTATTTCCCCAATGCAGTTTGTTGTAGGAAAGGGAAGCAGGAAGTAAGCAATTTTACTGAAAATTGGGTGCCAGCCTATAATTTCAGTGTGTATCTGGGGGAGGTGGTACATTACTCTCTAATTCAATAGGAAGTATTTACATGGAGAGTAGAAGGACATCAGGTGAAATTCAGGAAAATAATAACAGGAAGTGAATGGGATAAGACTGATCACAGTGAATTGTTAACTATGCCATGCAAACAGGGTTCCGTTTAAACACAGAAATACTTTTACTTGATCAACCGAAGTCTTGCTCATGTGAAGTTTGACAATCCTCAGACTGAGAGTGCCTTATTTTTTAATTAGCTTTTAAGTAGACAAGAGTGTTATTAAGCATTAGTAATTACATAAGAGGCAGGTTTCTACAATTTCAGTGTGAAATTATTAAAATATTAACTTCTTTAACATTCAAAATATCAATTTTCTCTTCATTCCATTCATAAATGTATTGAAATCATATTAAAGATAGTAGGTTAAGGCAATCCCTCACACATTTTCCTTTTAGGGAAATACTCAAGTCAGCAGAGAAGAAAAAGGAAAAATAATAGAAAACTCCAAGGAGATTTCCATTAAAAATAAAAATATTTTTATTTTATTTCGTAACCCTGGATATTTATGTAAATGGCACTATGTGGTTTCTTAACCAATGTAGTAATATCTATTAAATTTGTCATTAATTTCTTTTAATTTATTGTTCTTAAGATATGGTAGTCAAACTAATCACATCTAGCAAGGATACAGTAAAATGTAAAACAAGGAAGAGGGTTTTTTTTTTTTTTTTTTTTGGTTTGGCCTGTTTTTACAGGAGGTTAATGGAGGGGTTCACTCTCTTCAAATATAAAATCAGTGGAAAATTCTGAGAATAAGATTCAGTTATTTAAATTAAAATTCATGAACTTCTACATAGGTCAATAGGATACTCTTCTTTGCTCACTTTGTCCTGCTTTCTTGACCTTTTTTGATTTTTATTTTATTGAAATAAATTATAGAAGTATTCCTTGTATTGAAAGACCATGATGAACCCAGTCTACTGATAATGTCTTTAATTTCTTGTATTTTACTCTTTAATCAGGAATTCAATCAAGCAGATAACTACTTTTTTCATCTTAAAACTTCTTCAATCAGTTGTCTCGCATTAGATTATGATCACTCACTATGAGCATTCATTTTACAAAAAAAATATTGAGAATATTGAGAATATAAAAGCTCTATTCATAGCTTTTATATATCATCTAGATCTAAAGGGAATTAATTATTTTCAGGATCTGACAGGGGGAATAAATACTTTCATGTTCTGTTAAAATTGTTGTCAGAAGAAATATACAACGCCTATGTTAAATGCTATGCCAAATGGAGGGTTATGCATCGGATCTATGCATCTGATGCAATTTCAGTCTAAACAATTTGCTTTGCACTCTTTTAAGGCCCTGGACCTCCAGAATCTTTACAAATATTTTCAATATGCATTAGCAAGCAAATGATATTTTTTTCCAACTGTGTTGTTCATTGCTTAGAAGATAACATGCTCCTAAATACTAAAACAAAGTAATGAAAAATAATTGATCAGTCACCTTCATCTGGTGTTGCAAGTATTGCCTTATATATGTGCTAATACTAATCAATGTCTTCAATCTGAGGAATATCTTGCTTTCTCTTATTAACATGGCCTAAAATCTGCAAGTTGCAATATACTTTTTGTTACTATGGTGATAGGGGCAGTAACAAATTCAGAAAGCATTCTTTGAACATCCTCTACTGCTGAAGAAAAGTGAACATTATGTCCTAAAAGCCCCGTTCATTTTACCTTACTGAAACAACTGTTTCCAGTGAAGATGAAAATGAGTGATAAATAGATAAAAGTGGGGTTTTCTTTTGTTTTTTTTTTTTATACGATTTTCTTGGAAAGTGTTGACTGCATCAGCTATTTTTATATATAGCAGAGACTGAGATATTTTGATCTCCTGGGAAATGTTACTCCACATACTTAAAGTTGCTTTACTGTAGTTAGTATGTGTTTGCAATAAAATGATTAGAGATCTTGCCTGCAAGTTTGTTTAGAACAATTTAGCTACATTCACCTCATAGTCTAAGAATTTGAGCTAGAAACTTTGCCATCTGAAGACTATACATCTTTTTTCATATTTTATCTATTTATTATATTATGTATATTTTGTATATGTGAATAGCTATGTATTGTTTTATGAACTATTTCTAATAGTTGGTTCAAGTGATCACTTGACAAAATATGGAATTCATATGCACTATTTCAGAACAGATTATGAACTTATTTTTATTCCTACACCAAATAATTGAAAATACTCCTAATGTAATATGCAAATGTATGGTAGGTAGGTAGATAGCTTAAATCTGAGTTCGTTCATAGCAGAATGCCAAAGTATAGCATATGAAAAAACATACATGGCATATAATTTTCCCGAAGTAAATGGAACTGGATTCTTCTTCTATATTTTTGTTGTGTCTTTGATGTTGTGAATTTTAAAAATAGTTAATACTCTCAAGTAGTTAGCCGATCTTAACTTGCAGGGTCAACATTTCAGTAATACCATATTAAACCAAGAATATCTAGGCTACCATATCAGAAATATGAATTTGGATATGAATGTGGCAAAATTGGGGTAAAGAAAATCAGATAAAGGCTATTTTTTAGGAGGAGGCAGAGGCAGAGGTCATGCCCAAGGTGTGTGGGGGAAGAACAGACATGTGAAGAATGACATGGGAAGAAGAGATAAAAGGTGTTGATGGAGTGTAAGCAGAGTGCTGGTCAGTATACTTGTCCAAGTCCTGTGTGTGATCCCTGCAGTGTCTGCAGAATGGTTTTCTTAACTATGTTATGTATGACTGTGTGTGTGGTGGGAGGAAGCTGCTTCAATAGCAGACTTCAGCAAGTAAGAGGAGACCTAAATCTGAGAAGATCCAAGATCTGAGTTAGCAACTGGGCAAGATGCTCAGGTTATGGTCATGGATATTAGAACCTGTGCAAATACTTGAGGGATCCATGAATATTGTGTTTGGCTGTGCATATGGAGAGCAAGGGGGTGTGCAAGCTCTCCTGATGTCTCAGGTGGTCTGTACCACTCATGTTCACAGGAGTGATGCTTGTGTTTAAGCAGTACTATGAAAGACACTGTTCCCTGCTGATCCATGTGTCCACTGTGTCTGTACTGTGCATGTGTCTGTGTATCTGTATATATACGTTCACAGGCCTGAGAAAGTATATATACGTCACTCTGCCCTACTACCAGCTCGAGCTATAAATGGGAATGGGAAGAATCTGTGGGTTATGGAAGTCCACTGGACTTGGCTTCCCATAACAGAAAACACAGTGAAAAAGATATTTAGTGACTCTTATTTTTTAGGACATTGCTTTAATTTCTCTCTTTCTCTTCTTGCTACAGATGAGTCTATTCATTCACACATACAGATGACATATGTATTCAAAAAAAAAAAAAGAAAATGTTGTGTTCTTCACTTTTTAGATGATTAGTAACTGGAGTACTACAGTCTAGGCAGTTTTTGAAAAAAAATCTCTCTCTATATATATATATTAATTAAAAACAGAATTAATTAAAATTAAAGGCAAAACAAACCAAAATGACAAGGTAATTTTCTTTGCAATGTTCCAGGAAGTATCCTTTACTCAAATGCCCCTTATTTTCTGTTTATTCCTTTAGGCCCTTTTTGTGAAGAACTCACTGATCCTTGTGCTTCTGAGACGTGCCTGAACGGGGGCATATGCCAATATAATGAATCTGGATATGTTTGTGATTGTCCAGCTGGTTTTCTTGGTCATAACTGTGAAGTTGATATCAATGAATGTTCTTCAAAACCATGTCAGAACAGAGGTACATGTATTGATTTGCCAAACGTAAGTACAAGCTTCAAAGCTCCATATTTGAACATAATGCCAAATCATTTAATTCTAATGTTAGCTTTTAAAATTAGCTTTTCATGATTCGTACATAAATACACTATTGCCTGAATATCTGGTGTTTCTAGTATTTCTATGGTTAAAAAGCCAAATGCCAAATTTTAAGCCTTAAAACACATTTCGAGCATTTGGACTTTGTTAAGAAATCAGGTTTTTTTTTTCTATAATGAAAAGCTTCTTATATAATCTGTGGTACATCACAGAGTACATCACAGACTTTTTTATTAGTTATTGGTATTTCCTATCTTTGTTTTTCCTTATGGGATTTATTTTTAATTCCCTTTTATTTTTTTTCTCTTTAATCTTTGTTTTTGTTATAAAATAGAATAGATTTATGCAGAGTAGCAAGGACCTTGATAATAAAGCCATATCTGGTAATATTTCAAAATGCATTGTTGATTTTGTTTCATTAGCTTGACTACTGTAGATAGCAGTGATTAAAAAGAGCCAGAATACTGAAATAAGTGTTCAAAAGCTCCATTATGTTATACCAGTGGATCAGTGATATATTCTCACAGAGACAGAGAAAGAAAAAGAGACATCTACCTTACTGGACACACTGATACATTTCTAAATTGTAAAATCTGTCTAAATATCTGTCTGTTTCCATTTAATTCTTAGTCAGTAGATATGCTAACATTTTGCACAGATTTTTCTGCAGACACAGGAATGCAGGAGATCATTTCATACATAGAGAAATCCTTCAATAGATGTTAAACCTCCTTCGTGATGCTTGTTGGGCTGAATCTGAAGAAACACTTTTATGAACACTGCTGAATTCTCTGGGAGGACAAACCACAATATATTTTTATCTTCTTTCTGACATCAAAAAAGCATATATAGAGTATTATGTTATTAGAAAATAAGAACGAGAGTATCAGCACTAATACATATTTTGTTGCAAAATATCTTAGTGTTCTTGCTGTGTAAATTGCAGATTACAGTAACTGACAGATGTCATTCACACTGTTCTCTATGCATCAAGCTAAGGGGAATAAAAGCATACAAAGCACTTTCTTTCCTAATCCAGCTGCTGAATACTGTTTGGAATATGACATACCTCAGGCACTATTACTGTTTGATAGAGAGGAAAATACATAAAAAGATTATAAATCTCCTTCTTGATTCAGTTATGAAATCACAAATCCAGACAATTTAGAGCTGGTGTATTTCCAATTAGCAAACTCAACTCTGGTATAATATGTGCTGAAGGCCTGTTCCACTTGTCTTAAATTACATTTGTAACCTATCTGGGGCTACAGCTGTTTTTTATTATGTTTTTGCACACAGCTTAATATGATGAGACCCTGTCTTACTTAGGGTCTCTAAAGAACTGGAAGTAAATACTGATTTATGAATTACCTTGGAAATAACAAATAATTATTTCTAATTTCCTTCTCTTCTATAGGATGTGTCATGTATCTGCCTGCCAAAATTCACTGGCAAGTTCTGTGAGAGAGCATTGAATCCATGTGAACTATTGCCTTGTTTAAATAACGCAACATGTATAGAACAGCAGCAGAACTATGAATGCCGGTAAGATAGGACATTATATTATTTCAGTACTTCATTGGATCACTTGATGATATGTCATTGATTGCAAGAAGAAAAGAAATCTTTAGAAAGAGACAGTACGGGAAATAATACACTTCTGTTTTAACAATTTTTTGATACTTTTGGTGCTCTACTCTATAAGACTTCTTGAAGATTCTTGAAGAAAGTCCTGCAAAAAAGATTTAAAGCATTTAGGAAGTTAGAAATTGTTTCTTCATGAAGTCTGTAAGACCAAATATATAAATCCTGACACTCTGGAGACAAGTGAGACATTAAATTACAGTTACCACTCCCATTTAGGGTATACATTTATTGAATTATCTTTCTGAAAGGGTAACTGTTCATTCCTAATTCATGAATGTGCATTAGTAGATCTCAAACTGATCCTTTAGGCAGCATATCAAAAAGTGCTTTATTCCAAGATGGGGTATTAGAAATCATCCCTTCACAAATAACGGAAGTGACCCATTAGGTATATGACTTCAGTTCTTTTTAAATAGCTTTATAGATATTTTCTTACACTGTATTTTCTACACATTTGCTTGACTTACATCTGCCTGCCTTTAAGCAAGTTCTGCTTGAGCATTACTCAAGTGCTGTAAACAATCTCCAATTTTAGAATATTTTAAAAAGCAGAAAATTGAAAGTTATGGTATAAAAGGTATGTAGTATAAAAAAGCCTGAAAGCACTATTTGAGTGAAATTAGAAGAGCAAACACATAACAAATGCCACAGTGTTACAGACAGAGTGTTACAGTCCATCAGAAGATAGTTCTTTGGTCTGTAAAATACATATTTGTCAAGATAGGCAAGTAACTCTATGAAGAGCTAGTCTGAGAAACGAGAAGGGCAATAAGCCTGTTTTTTTACCATCAAGAATGTTCTAAAAGAAGGAATAGGGACAACCAAGAAGAACACTTTGAATGCAGTCAAGAGTGCACCTGTAAAAATATTGGATAGTGTTCACCCCATGTAGTTTTACCCTAACATTTAGTGTAAACTAGACAGCAGGCTTCTTTATGACAGAAGAGGAGATTAACTCTGGAAGGCAATTCAACCCTTCCAAAGGAGAGATGAATCACCCCCAGGACTTTTCTCTGTTCAGAGAGTGCACTCTTAAACTAGATACTAAAACCGTACACTTTTAAAGTTTTATAATGGTGGATCTCATTGGCAGCATTCAAACTTGATTTTCAGTACTCAGTTTTAGAAATTGTAGAAATTTAGAAATTCACTCCTAAAAGGTTATATTTAATGATTGCATTCTTTTTTAAAAAAAATGTTGTTAATAAATTTGTAAATCTTTATGAAGTCTTGAAAATGAAGTCATTTTTTACTGTTTATTCACAAATATTATAAAACTGTAAATTTTGAGTATGTTCATGTCTGTGTAATTAGAATTAATTTAGATGAGATAAAGCTTTTTGAGAGACATGAATCAGATCCTTTGCTCAAGAAGACCAGATTCAGGAATTCAGTGTGAAAATTGCAATCTTGCAAGTAAGAGTGTTGAAATGAAGAGAAGATACAGAGTTCTTGAGAGGGCACTTCCAAGCTACCCTAATGTAACAAGCAGAGTGAACATGAGTGAGAGCACAGCAGCGATCACGAGAGCTCAGAAGATTTCTGGATCCAGTTTGAATAGTTTCTAGGGCATCTGTGAGTTACCAGCTAGGATAAGTGTCTTTATGTTTGGCTCAGACAATTATCTCTTGCAGTTCATTTTCAGTTTCCAAGAAGTAAATACAATTCACTTGTTATTCCTTAAAAATTTATAGCTTCTAGAATCAGAATAGGACCAACTGTCAGCAGATTTTACTATTTTTCAAATCCAAAATTCTCTTTGTAAATGTATATTTTGCAGTAGTCACCGGGATAACAGAGAATGTCAGAAAAGATGACAGTCATTTAACAGTCTCAAATTTATTAAATCTTGGAAACTTTCTCACAGTGTGAGTAATTCTTCCTCTAGAATTCATGTTGCACAAAGGTAGGCTACCGTTAACAGTATTTCTTTATTCAGGAGGCTTGGAGTTGGTTATTAAACATTTTAGGTGAAGGCAGTGTTTCTTTCTCACAGATAATGTAGATTATGACTGTGACTAGTTACTCAACAAAAAGCAGGTATCTCATGTAGTAAAATTCTACTACCTGATCCATTTTTATTTTGCATAGCATTTTAAATGAGTGTAATGGAACTTATTTCACATGGGCAAAGAAGTTCCAGTAAGACTCAATTAGAACATTTTACTCCATTGTTTTGTTTTGTTTTGTTTTAGTTGCCAATATTTTGTTTGCTTTTCCTCATGTCCCATTCTTCGCCTCCTGAGCTTCTGTCTATTTACCCTTTCTCTTTTGGAAAGCAGTTGTTTTCCATTTGAAACACACAGTCAATTTAATTTTCTTCACTTCAGTTATGATGTATGACTACCTTGTATCCTAAGTTCATCCTTTCAGTCTTTATATCATACACAACTTTGTGCTAAGAATCTGATAGTAGCATTTTTCTTAAACGTCAAAATTTAAGGTGAATTCAAATAGGCAGGGAACAAGGGTATCCATCACAATAAATTGTGATGGTTTACTTTGTATCTGCTTCTATTATCCATGTTCTTTGTGACACTAAAAAGCCACAAAAAATGAGCAAGTATTCTGAGAATTTTTTTACTGTTGTTTTTACAGCATTCCTGCCAACTTTCCTGCTGTTAATTTACACATTTTACGCTTTCACTTTGGCTTCTCTATTGCAAAACAGCAAAACTGAAACTAAGAAAAAATGAGCAAATAGAAAAACTAGAAGAAACTCCAAAAATTGGTTTACTAAATTATCTATTTTATGAAACAGTTAGGCATTACCCATAAAAATGGGTAGGCTTCATGCCTTATGAAACTGGGACATATTTTTTTAAAGTGGGGAAATATATAAGTAACACAACTGAATATTGCACCCACTGGGAGGAAGATCATAAGAAAACCAGAGGTATTATCTCCATTATACTCAACTTTTGGGATGAGTCATTAGGCAGAGTAACACTCAGAATATGCTAAAGAAACTTCCCATCTGTTATCACTAGTTTTCTCTTTATGAGGACTTTCACAGCCGGCCGGTCATTTCCCATCTCTGCTATTTAACCTTTTTCTGTTACCAGAAAGATCCTTTGTATAGTGTAATATGCTAATCACGTATATAAATACAGTCAGGAGAAAATTTGCCAGAAATTACATATCCATCAAAAGGCATAGAGTTTTTGCAGTCTGGCTTTTACTTATTGTGGATTTTGAGTAAGATTTTTGAGAAAGACTCAAATATTTATTTTTCTGCAGTATTCCAATACTACTTTTGAATAAAACTTATTTACTATTTATTTGAATTTCAAATTTTCTTTGGTGTAAGGGATTTCTTTAAACACTGGAGAAATCTGTAAGAAAAGGATTTTCTCTTACTACTGACAAGTGATGACATGAAGCATCCTCTCCTTTTACCACAGAAGAATTAGCCAGAGCTCCATTGTCATCACATAGAACTAGTAAATTGTCATAAAAAATAATACTGTTTTTCTTTAAAATAGAATACCAGAATCATTCAACCAATTGTTAATTTGCTTGAAAAATACTGTGTATATTTTAAATAACATATAAGGTGTTTTGTTACTGCAAGAACATTGTTTAATAGAATTATGGAATCTAATTAAATGAGATTAACTTTCAAAATGCAAGTCCTTTAAAATACACTGGTGTATTTGCAGCTGCATGCCAGGATTCACTGGAAAGAACTGCGAGGGAGTAATTGACTACTGCAGGCTGCTCAGCATCAACTGTCTGAATGAAGGATTGTGTCGTAATATAATTGGAGGATTCACTGTAAGTAATTTAATATATGTTAAACTAATTCAGTGCTCCAAAGTATAAAAGCTTCAGACAACTAGAACTTGCAATGCATTCATTATTCTAAGAGACAAGAGGGACTCACATTTATGGGTTTGTTATTTATTTAAATCAATAACACAAGAACTATCCACTTGGGTAATATAGATTTTTTTTATTACTTTTCTATTGAGAATCTGTTTTGTACTTTTATCAAAGAAGAAAACTGAAGAATAGTTTTATAGTAGCAAGAATATATAGCTATTTGTGGTGCAGCTCTATTATCTATATAAATGATGATCACAGATATGTTGTTGCCTTTAAAAATGCACTGCTTGTATCGAGTACATCTGTTGCTGCTGTTTTAACCAGAATCAAATTAGCAGTTTAAACATAAGCATATTTAAGGAATATCTAACATCAGCTTAAAAGTTTGGTGTTGGAACTGCAGTGTGGTGAGGTTAGTTCTAACTGACAACTTGCAAAAATTAATTCTGCTTGCTTTATCATCCAAGGTATCTACTGAAAACTTTTAAGTATCCACATTCTTCTGGCCATAGCTTAGCAAAGGAGAGGGAGCGATATTTCTCCTCTAGCAGTAATTGCAGGCAATTTAAAGGAGAATCTAAAAGCCACTCATTTTGCAACTACAGGAGGAGATATGAACTCCTTCAACTTCTCCAATACTGGGAAGGGTAAATGGTACTTTTCCTGAAGGGGATGGATGTGTTCCAAGTCAAGTGTTGTCATAGAAGCAGCATAAGAGAAGTTCTAATCCCTTGCACTCTGCAGGCTTGAGATGACGTGGGATCTGTTCTGCGTTGCAGCACTTACTTAAAGGGGGAAAAAGCTGGAAAAAGTCACTAGTTACAGGGTCCTATTTTTATGTTTGGGTGAGCCCTCTAAGTCTGTGAATGGGGAATATAAGTCAAACCATAGGCCCAACACAAAATTCTCAGAATATATCATTGTTTTAATAAGTGTTTGACTGAAAAGTCTTCATTAAAAATATCACCTCAATTCTGTTCTGACCTCCACTTATCTGTTGAGGTGTTCAGACAAAATATATCAGGATTACTATCACTCCTTGTATCAGACAACATGAAGAGCAGGCTGCTGTGTAAGAGAAGAAGATCTGGGAGCTGAGAGTGGCAGATAGGCAGAACTGGATATAACACATGTGTTTTGCTCACATAACAATAAAATAGTTGACTAGGAATTACCTTACCCTGAGAGTCTGTCTCTCCAAATTTTTGACAATCGATGAACGAGACAGAATCACTGAGCCCAGTTCTGCTTGCACTGAACTTAGTGGAGTCATGAAAACACTAGAGGGTTTAAAGATGTTTGTGTCTCCCAGTTATCTAAATGCTAGAAATATTTAAGCTAAAAATATTAGAAGCTGACAAAAACAGTGTTTTTAGCTCTTTACAACTATTTGTTTCCTATGTCCGTTTGCATCAAGTGATAACAAAAATTACAGCGTATGAATTAAGATACAAAAGAGGTTAAATAGTCTGAGTAAAATGTGTGTGATGTGATGAAGACAGCCTTAGGAAAGCAAACAAAGAAACAAAGATGCAAAATAGGTGTCTAGCAGTAAATACTTTCATATGATTCTAAAAAATAAGCTTTCATGACTAGTGTAAGATGTGATACTTCCTTACCAGATACAGAATTAGGCCATAAGATATAGCAAAATGAGTTGGCGTAGCAAAGGCTGGATTTTTCTATTTAAGCTTTGATGCCTTCAGAAGTGGCTGGTAGGATATAGTATCTGCTGGAGAACTCATATGACAGGTCTTGGGGTTGATCAGAAGGAAGTGAGAAAAGTAAGAATAAGATTAAAGGGCTTTTTATTGAGAAAAAAAAATGTTATGTTGAAACACCATGAACATGAACAAGTAACTCAGAGTTTAAAATCTTTTTAAAACTTTTCCCTTTTCCTAGATTGTAATTCTGTAGTGTGGAATCTTTATTCGGACGATAAGCAGTTCTACATCAGTAAAAAGTGCTAAATTCTATTTAAAGACACAAAAATATATATACTGTCTGGTCTTCTTTTTTACTTCTCTTACTTCTAACTTTCTTATCTTTACTCATTTTTCCCCACAGAAAATATATGTTTTTGATATTATCAGAAATTTAATACACTGATAAATAATTTGGTATTTGAAGTTGGGAACAATTTAGTTGCTGGATTTTTTTTTTCTGCAAAGACAGATCTGGAAGTACTGAAATATTCAATGCATTTGTAAATTGTACAAGAATGTATTTTTAAAAAAACTGAACTATGAAATATAAAGTAGTGTCCATTGTAAGTGCATTTCCATTTGTATGCAGTATACTTGAGACAAGGACTAAGCAAGTCATGCATGCTGCTTAAATAAATAGCTCTTTTATTGTATTGGCAAAAAAATACATACTAAAGGAGCATTGTAAAGGAGCATTATCTTCATACTAAAGAAAGTGACAATAATCTGTGCTAACATTATGGGTTTTACAATTGCACCTGCTATTTGGTCATCCAAAGCAAATATTTTGCTTTTCTCTGAGAAACAGCACTCATACTAGAACACGGGATTATGTGTTGGTATTATTGTCCAGTGATGTCCTTGTGCCTTTCATAGGAGCAGTAAAGCTGCTATGATTTCTGGCTGGCATTCATATAGCACAGTGGACTGTGCTATATGTAGACTGTGCTCTCAAGTAGACTGTGCTCTTACGGGAAGCAAAGTTAAGCAATATTTTTAACCTCTATGAGATCCATGCATAATGTGTGCTCTGTGAACATTGGTGTTTGCAAAGCTCTGGGAACTACTCATGAATAAAAACTTGTATAACAAAGCGGGAACTCAGAAGATACAATGTAGGTAAAGTAAAACTGAGAGCATAAATAATTAAAGAAATAATAACACCAAGGGTCACACCATTATAGTTCAGGTTGAAAACCAGCAAATATGTGTTACCCAAAGGCTCTCTGCAGAAGTGGAAGAGGCTTTAAAAAAACATCACTAAGCATTCACTGGAGGCAAAGGCAGAAGCTCCCTCTGGGCAGGGGGAAAGAAGGAGAAGGGAAGGAACTCCTCTGTCCTGTGATTTTCTCTCTTCCAGTTCTGGTTGTTGGTAAGTGGTTGACGTTCAACAGAAAGTGAACAGAAATTGCAGTCAGGCAGGCCAGGCTCTAGATTTCATTCCAGACCAGATGCAGCTTACCCTGATAAGTGCAGAAGCAAACGCATCAGCCAACTGTTGGCCTGGAAATCAATCTGCTCCTTTTCAGAAGTGCCAAGCAGTGCCAGGCCACATAGTCCTTCAGTAAGTCCCAAACCACCCAGAATGGCTCTTGCCCAAACTTTGCTGCCCTTGCTCTATCTTCCCACTTTGTAGGTTGTTCCCTGAGGTGGGACTGTCAATCCTAATGCTTTTTGAAAATAGTTTATCCCCAGAAATGTGGCTGAATTCCTACCCCAGAAATATAACATTTCTATGCAGAATTAGCAATAATCTTGAGAGCTGGTTTGTACCAATCGCACTGCTTAGATCTCATACCCTGAGAAGGCCACAGACATGCTCTTGGAGAACCTGTTTGTATCGATCTATTGCATGAGAGCAGAAATAGGTAACATCCAGAATTAAAAGGCAGTATTGCTGAGAGAAAATATTGCCTTGTTTAACAAATGTAGTTCTTAAAATAAAAAATAAGCCACTAGGGCTCTTATAAAACCCTCTGCACTATATCAATCAACGTTAGTTTTCCAGGTATAAAAAACCTAAAGGAAACAAACATTTAATATGTTTGGCATACTATATATTAAGGCATTTGGTTAGAGTGGTAAAATTGTTATGAATATTTATAACATCTCTACCAGCAAATCTAGAAGCAATGAAAATTGTCACTACAAAATCTACAAAATCTACTGTTCACAGATGCAATTTTTATATTTATGAGCAATATATGAAATAGATTACTGACATTTTCCTTTAAAGAACTTCAAGTCTCTCCTACCATTTTCTCCCCATGGACTGTCTGAGCAATACAGTTCCATCTCTGTGAGGCCACTTTGTCACTGCTGTTAATTCTATTGATGTCTCTCCTTTACTCATACTTCCAGTTGGCTATCCAAACCACAGTAGTTCAAAACCAGATACATGCATTAGCTTCTAGTTATGCACTAGTTAACAAGTCCATTTCCTTCCGCATGGTACTTCCTATTCTTCACAAGAGTTCATGCAGTTTTAAAAGTATCTTGTACAGTTCTGTGCTTTTCAATATTTAATTTGATCTTCAACACAACAACTTTTTCCTGATTTTGTTATTCCATTAAAATAAACAGTATCAAAGTACACTATATACCTTTAATACTTGCTGTTCTCAGAGAAGTACAAAAAAAGAAGACTTTTCCTATAAAGAGCTAATATTCTGCTTACCAAGTGTTTATTTAAAAAGAATGTTTAGAACTCTGATCACATCTTTGCATATCTTTATGCAATGTATTTTAAATGACCTATTAGAACTCCATCTAGTTAAACACAGTAGTAAAATACTCGAGAAGTAATGAACAGTAATGCTTTGTTTTGTTTTTAAACACAGCATCTATGAGAAAATGACAAGGTAATTTTAACCCAAAGTCTGCAAAGAAGCAAATATCTCATAAAAGCATAAGCCAACAAAAATAAGAAAAATAAAATACAACAGTGGATAAACATTAAATATTAATGGTGGATAAGCAAGTGGCACTACATAATGAAGTTATGAAGTATTATTTATTATTGATAAATGTAATGCCATTTTCATGAATTACATGCAGAATAAGAAGATTTTGAGAAATTTAAACACTGAAAGTGAAAAAGAATGTAAGCTTAGATTTAGACAAGGAATGAAAGTACAAACAGATCTCACAAATTACCAAAAGAAAGGGAAATATTTCAAGAAAGCAATGTTCTAAAAAGCACTGTAGTAGTATTACCTACTAATTTTATAGTACAACATAGTTTTTATACTGAAGACTTTACAACCTGAAGATAACATGCTTCTGCTTTATACAGAGGGAAATTATATATATATATATATATATATATATATATATAAACCTGTACTTAGGCTTCCTAATTTTTTTCTATTTTTCTCTCCAGTCTATGTGCTGACTTCTTACATCCTTCATGCTTGAGTCAAAAACCTCACCAAACTTTTCACTCTTAAAGGCTCGTTAGGCAACAGAGGAGTTCACTGGCATTTAAGTAAAAGCTATTCTAGGACTGGAACTGAAGAGAATACAGAAAAATGATTAGTCAACTGTTCCCTGCAGTTGCATATTTAAAGTAATACATGATAATGTATTTCAGTGAACATTGAAAATGTATAGCATGTGATTTAAGCTCTCTATTTCAGCCTCTTAACATTTTAGGATTCTTCTATAGCTACACTACATTCATTGCTGCTAGACAATCATAAACACACATGATACCTTGCGGTGTCTGTGATGTGTGCAGAGCTATACTACATTACCACATGTTAGTGCACTTTAGACTCATCCAGATGCAAAAGTATATATTCAAAATATTAAGCCACTTATGACAATCACATGTTTTAATCAGAATTCCCAAGTTCAGCTAGATGCTTGAGCAAGGCTAACTAAACTCATTACACAGCTGTGCAAAAAGTAAAGTTTTTATCTGAGAATTACTGATTAATGAATTTCCTATTCCAGTGCAGAAACTGCTGACTCAAATTCCCCAAACACTTTTAATATTCTTAACAGAATCACAAAAAGCCTGCACAAAACCTTTCTAGAAAGCAGTAATTTTTAATGAAACAATGAATCACATGACAGTAACTATCCCCAAAGCAGAAATCACGGCTAGCGTGAAAGCAGCACAAATATTTCTTTCAAGTGGGTTGCATAAAAGAAACAAAACAGCAGTTTGAATATTTTTTATATTTTAATTTGAATAGCGTGAAAAATAATAGCACTGAATTTCCAAACACGATGCCCTGATGATTCAGTGACCTCCAATCAACAAGAATTATATCACATAAGAGCAAAAGATTATCATAATACTCATGCTGACTAAAAACTAGAAGACAGAGTTGCGTCTTTTATTGTTCACACTTAGCAGCAAATAAATATGTGTATATATATATATGACATGAGTTCACGAGCAATATGAAAGAAAAGTAAGTAAGTCTGTCATGATCTGTACTTTTACACTTTTGTGATTCAACTGCTCTAAAATGTTCTGTTGCTTTGGGGTAAAAGAAGTTATGTCCTTGGACTTATGAGTCCTAAGAGTAAGTAATGCCCTAAGAAAGAAATTGAGACTAAACTTTACTACTGTATTTACATCATAATAAATTCAAGCCCCATGTAAAAGTTGATCTTTACTGTTTCTAAGAAAATGTTTCTCAGTTTCTAAGAAAACTTTTTACTGTTTCTAAGAAAATAGGTTAAATTTTCACTTTAGGTAATCCGACAAGTACCTTTCATTTCAGCTGAATTTTTATGATTAACGGCAAAAAAGGTAAACACTTCCACACCAGTTTATAATTTTGTAACAAAACACTGATCTATAAGATCATTGCACTTTTACACATTTGCACTGTGTATGTGAATGCAGTTCAGCAGAGCCATCGAGATATTCCAACTCAGAAAGAATGAGAACTAGCAAGAGTAAAAAGAAAGCATTCAGACATTTTAAGCTTTTTTTTTTTTTTTCATGTTACTATTTCAAATATTAAATGCTGAAGTAGAAACCTACCCTCTGAATGATGGCCCAGACATAGCAAGTTTTCCCCTGTTTTTCTTCATGCATTTCCTCTGCCCAGGCATACTAGTTTTATCACTTAATAATATGGCACAGACAAATTTGAATTAAAATAGAAACTAAGTTCTTTTTTTTTCCAAGTCTCATGAAAAAACTAGCTGAGTTTGAATTATTTTTAACAACAACAACAAAAAATCAGTTAAAAGCAACCTAGTGATCAGGTCTGAACTGCTTTTCAAGAAGCCAGAAAACCCCAAACCTCTCTTTTTGTGACTTCCCTGTCTAACAAGAAGCTGGCCCCTTGAGATAAGGAGGAGGTTGTAGAAAGATTCCATAAAAGTACAGCCAGCCAGCTCAGCACTGTGTATTTCTGAAGCACATAACTTTTATAATATATATTTTTAACCTGTTTATTAATGCCAGTAGGATCAGATGCACATTCTCCATGTGCTATATAAATTTTTGTGGTGCCCACAGCATCTGCCTCCAAAACTGCACCATGAGCAGCATCTGCCTCCAAAACTGCACCATGAGTTTTTAGTATACACTACAGCTTCTTGCTGATTATTTTTTATCCCTCAGTAGCTCCCCTTTCCTTCTATGCCACCAGCTGCTCAGAAAACAAACATTATTAATTTCCCTTTCCAGACTGTAATAAATATTAACAAAATTTCATTCTTTTCTGAGGTCTGATGGAAAGAGAGTTGGTACCTGCTTGAGTCATGCAAAAGCTAAGTTAATTTCCCCCTCCACAGATCAGATATGCATGGACAGAAGTCTAGTTGCAACAGAAGTTGGCAATATTTGTCATAATAAAAAAGTAGTTTCTTTTCTCCCCCATCCTGCATATGGCCTTCTGAAAAAAAAAAAAAATAATCTCTGTTAATATCTAGTAATAGTTGAAGCAAAGCCTTCTTTCTGTCCAGTTGCCTGATAATTTTACCTGATATCTGAGGTGCATGTGAATGAGCATAGCATATTAGAGATGATGTAGCTCATCTCCTAATATCTCTTGGATGATGATAAATCAGGTGCAGTCAACATGGGCCAAGTTCAGGGAGAATTGGCCTCTCTAATGACCCTCTGTTGGTGTCAGAGATTAAAGTCTAATGGACTAGTAGCCTTGACTGACTTCTTACAGTTGCTCTATGTCTATTTGTGTGTATTTGTAAGACATAAGTGAAACCCTGTTATGATGAAAATTCTGGATATGTCCAAATCTGGAGAGTGTGAGAGAGGAAAGGGAAAATAGATGGCTCTTCTTACTAAACTATTCCACTGAGGATTTCTAAAAGGATTTGTAGGATTTCTAAAAAAAGTTTGAAAAAAGGAAACTGCAAAGATAGGCTACCATAAGGCAGAACCTGATTAAAAAACTGACCTCTGTATAAACTGAACTGCCAGAACACAAAAGAAGCCCCATTCTGGACCAACTGCTAGAGCAGCCGTAGGACCTAGCAGGACCTAGGCTGATCGCAGTAGACCAAATGGTATCAGGGGTTTCGCAGCCACCCAGAACTTGGGCCAAGTGTTTATCAGAGGTCAGCCACTTCACCAGGCATCCAGGGCCAACAGTGACTGCCTGTCTGACTTGACTACAGTTATAAAGATTAATATGCCATAAGGAGGAAGTGGGGAACTGTATAACTTCTCCTATTTACTCTTCTAGCTCTAGTACACTCTTCTGTTATTAAAGGAGAAGCCTAACCAGAACATCATCATGAATCCCTACTTTTAGGAATTAGGAGAAGAAATCAGATGTTCCCATGCCAGCATCACTTAAGTAGTATGAAAATGGGATAATTGTGTCTTTTCTTTTTCAGAATATTTAGCAACCCAATGATGCAATTATTTAAAAAGACAAAATTCATCTTATGAAATGAAGTTAGAATTGAACAATTTTCTCATTTTGAGTTAAAAGTCATTCACATGTCCTGGTTTATTCTAAACTGATGAATCAGTTTATACAGTTTTAAGTTCTGCACATGACAGAATTTATTGACAGCTGTAGAATTATCCTCATTTTAATTTTTGTATACACTTCGAAGGAAAAAGACTGTAACCCTCTTTCATAAAAAGATTCAGACTTGAATTTAGTGATTAAAAAGATTTGCTTGAATAAGTCAGGCAGTCCATTTCACCAACTAGCAACATGGTTATTAATTAATTTTCCTTATATTCCTTGTAACATATGGAAAGCTATTAGCATATCATTTCTTACTGTGTTTGTGCCATCAGTGTCATAAAACAAAACAAAACAAAGAAACAGCGCGGAGGAAATGCAGCGTAAAATCTAGGATGAAACAAAAACAATCGAAGCATTCTATTCTTACTGAGTTTGCTCTCTAAATTTTAGGTTGTATTTGGTTTTCTTTTAAGACAGACAACTGATGGGAGAGATGGGATCTACCTCACCAAGAGGGATATGGGTGTCTTTGCCAGGTTGGCCAACCTGGTGCAGAAGGTTTTAAACTAGGAAAGATGGGGAGAAGGAGGAATTACAGAGACAGGGCAGTCAGAAAAATGCAGCTCAGGTCAGGATGCCTCCATGCAGCCAGGGAAGTACACACAGGGCAGGACTATGGAGGGTGTTACTGGCCCTCTCCCAAATGGTTGAATTACCTCCCTGAAATGCATATACACCATTGCATGCAGCTCAGGGAATATACAAGAAGACTCAGAGATCTGTGTGTAGCTGCATGGGACAATCCTAATGTGTGCAGTTTGGGGCATCAGTCAGGGAACCAGAGATCAGTATAGTGAAAATGTTTAGAAGCCTGGCAAATCAGGGTAGTTTTAACTTTAAAACAAAATTACTGAATTAATTCATATAATTCATGTCATGCTAAAGGCTAGGTCTTTGGACCTTGGAGCTGGTGTTGTACCCTTAGTGCAGGTGGCTGTGGTCTGCGGTGATTCTTATTAATCAGAGTCAAGGTTATTGGTCTTGATATCTCTTTGATAAGAGAAGTCAGACAGTGGGATTTCCTTTAGTCTCCATCCTTCTCCTTCATGCTTGATATTTTAAGGCTGCTTTGTCCCTCTCTCAAAGAAAGAGGGTCCCCTTTGCTCCAAGGATTGCTTATCTGAAGCAGCGGGGTGGTCTTGCCAGTTTTCCTTCTTAGGTATTCATCAGTATATCCTGTCTATTTGCAGTCTCTTGCCTCTTCTGGCGACTTTTTTTGCTGCATACTACTGCAACTGCATTCATCTCTGTTTGCCCCTTTCGTGGCTATATGTCTCACCTGCTAATGTAAAATGCTTATGTATTGTGTCTTGCTACATCTCTACATTGTAGAAATGTCTACAGACTTTTCACATTACATTTTCATGATATGTATTTGTGTGCATGTGTGTGTGCTTTGTTTTTATATATTTATATATATCTAGTGTCTCTGTGCGCCTGGATGGACAGGAGAATTTTGCCAATTCGCTGAAAATGCATGTTTAATTTACCCAAATAAATGTTCTCACGGAGCAACTTGCATCAATTTGAGCCAACTGAGAGAGCAACCTTTGTTGCGGTGTTTGTGTCCTCATGGTTCCACAGGTAAGATGTATCTAAGATGTATAGAGGTCTGTATTTCACTGACTTTTAAACTTTCAAAACAGGAATATTGAATTAAAAAGAATATAAGGATTGGACTATAGAAATAATCACATCTCTGCATTTTCTATCCTCTGCTCGGATGCTGGCAATATCTAAAGTGATGTTACGGATTAGTGTTGAAGCTTCCACTGAAAAGAAACTCTAGAAAGAGAGTTCTAGAGTAAGGTTCAGCTCCAATGGCACTACATTTAAATGTTTACATGTATATATTGTACATGTGACAGGATGTCTTCCCTATTCCTAGACATCTAATCAATGAAAACAAAGGAGCATAGGGAGTTGGTCTATATTTGTTCATTTAACTTTAGGCGTCTCTGTCTGAAAGCTGAATTCTACCTCCCATTTCAGGTCCTTAACCTGCCCTCAGTGATCTGCCCTCAGTGGCTTGTGCAAGTTAGACTGACTGGAATTAACTGATTCACTTTAGTGGATTTTAGAAGCTTAACAGTTAGACATCCAGTCTAAACAAGTCTCCTAGGCACCATGTGTAGTCAATAGATAAATATTTTCAGAGGGCAAATTTTAGGTAGCTTTTTTTAGATGTGCTTGAAGCACTTTGTTTGGGAGCCTTTTTCTTTGTATTGGCCACAGAAGAAGCCTAGAAAGCCTAAATTAATGACCTTTTTTTTTAGTTGGCGAGGAAAAAAAAGTTTGATTTTTTCTCTTTCCTAGTGTCTTAAGTTCACAGGCTATCTGGTAGATGGTGACAGAATTTGCTACTGATTTCACTGTATATGCCAGGCATTCTGGAGGAAAGTAAAATGTTTTAAAAGAGATTTGTCTTAGGAATTAAAAAAAAAGGAAGTATCAAGAAAAAAAAAGAAAGAAAAGAAAAGGTAAAACTGAGCTCTTTGAAGAGATAATTCCAGAAAAAAATATTGTTAGAGCTTCAAGTACAAGCCAAAGTGTGGAAGTTGTTTTTGAATTTAAGTTTACAATGTAATGCAATTTAGACAAAAAGCTGATATGGCTTGCAGCTGCTTACAAAGAGTGCTCATGTCACTGGAAAAATGTACATCAATTGCAAACTTCAATAACACAGATGAAATGATGCCTTCAGCCTGTCACATTGTCATAGTACTGTATATAATACTTCAATACAATTGAGATTTTTTAAAGGACACAACAATTGAACAGAAAACTTGAGAAATAACATGAGAAAGCCTTGAAGAACTATTTCTTACATAATTATCATTCGGCCTTCAGTGGAGATACAGTGAAAATACATATCCACTAATGCTGTGGTACATGGCATCTGAGAAAAATTAAGGGACACATAGTTAATCATGGTTAATCATGGTAAAAGAGAAAAAGAACTGTTTTGGCTGGTGTAAGAATACTGTGGTAGAGTAGATTAGCTGAGCATAACAGAAACTGTTCTGCTTAATCACTTTCTTCATATAGCTTTTCATGATGAATTCTTCAAAAACACCCAACCCTATCCCATATACTTGCACTATATAGAAAGACTTCAGGAGATGAAAGGACTAGGCTAGATAAAAGGTATAAGAACTGTTCAGTTCTCTAATGCATTTCCTATATCCCAGCGTGCTATGCTTTCATCTACACTATGCATGGTATCCTGGCTTAAGTCCATCAGTGCAACAGGTGATTTTATTACACAAGCAGCAATTTTGTTCCTAGGTAAGATCTGAAATGTTATGCTTTTTGCTGATTGACACTGGTTATGCTTAGAAGCAGAAAAAAAATGTCTCTGACCATTACATGCAACTGATTTTGAAACCACTGCAATAAAATTTTCTCTGAAAACATTTTTATTGAATTTACATAAAATGCATATCTCCCTCCTGTTTTTGGATACATGCATTTGAGAATTTTTATGGTGATGTACAACTATTTGAAACAAATACACATCATGGCAAGAAGATGTTCCCACTAGCACAATGAGACCTAGCTGCTTTTCGTCTACTCAGAGTGCCAGAACTCTTGCTTGAGACTCCGAGAAGACAAAAGGTCAAAAGTCTTTTACTCAGCTTGCCAAAAAAAAAAAAAAAAGTGACAGAAGTGAGTGAAATTAATTGTTAGAGTTCACAAGCAGTTGTAAGCAACTTATTATATAGAGCATTTTATATGTCAAATTTGAGGTCACATTTTTTAGTATCTCTTTAAATTGACATTCTTTTCAATCAACTGCCAGTTCAATACTTTAGATGCTTTTGAACAAACTACAATTTCTTTAAATTAACTGTATAATTATTACATATAACTATTAGCAAAGGACAGTTCTTTCAAAATTTATTCATAAGGGCGAAATATATTCAGCATACACTGACTTAAGTAGGAAACTGAAATACTACGAAATATGAACATAAGAATCCACATACTTTCTACTCCATTTTTAATACAGCCAGAACTTAAGTACTGATACCGTGTTTCATTTTGAAATATCAGATAGAAATTTTTGCAGTCTTTGGCTTTTCATGTTATTGTTGACTGTCAAAGAAAAAGTCCTTTCAGTATAAAAAAATCAGTAGATTTAATTGTCTTGCGGAAATAAAGACCAGAGAAAAAACACTGACTTAATGTGCTGTAATTCTGCCTGGATTTCGCACAAGGATGGTACAACATGTACATTTGCTATCGTTTCTTCATGTTCTAGAGTTTAGGTGCTTGAAATTCAGGACCATGCCAGCATGGTTTAATATGCTGTTTTTTTCATTTTTGGAGTGTTTACTTCCTTTTATCTCAACACATTCTGAGGAAGACTCCAGAGGGGAAGTAACCATTGTACTTTCATGCCTGGTATGAACTTAGGCAAATGACTTTGACTCTAGCTAAGACTGCTTGTCTTTTCCCCTAACTAGTGCTATTCAGCAACACACCATTTTGAAAGACATTTTAACCACCAGGAAACATTGCTAGATGTGAACAATATTAGAGACTGGCTTACTTTAGTGGTTTGTTTTTTCTTTCTGGCAATTTTCACTGAAAATTCTTCCAAAACAGAAAATTGAATCCTCTGCAAATCAGTGAACTGTTTCACTTTTCCTCACTTGAAGACAGGTGTTCTTAATGAGTTTCTCTATTAATACTTATCAAATGATTTCTTTTACTCCATTATTTCATTCCATGGTCACTGATCTCTGGAATCTGTGTGCACTAGCAAGTCCTCCTTTGATGGTGACAACACTAATAACTAATAAATTGCAGTGAGCAAAGCTTGGAAAGACTGCATCTGTTGCTAAAGCATACACTTCAGTATAACTCCAGTGACAATCCTGTCATGTAGGAATCTCCCATGATGCATATTCTTTTACCAGTTCATTTTTTAGAACAAGGAATAGATCTGTAGTAGTTGTGCTGCTGCTCTTTTATCTACTTGAAGAGCTTTGAAACTTGGCATGTGGAAAAGCAAAACACAATGCTTTCTTATTTCAGAGCAGGGAATTGATCCTGGCCTTGAAAACCTGTTGTGGCTGTGGGAACAGTCAGATGATGCTGGGGTGAGTCATTCTCAGCCTCTGATTTGAAACAGTTCTATTCTGTATAAATAATTAAACACTCATTGTGCTGAAGAAAGGCAGTCCCTATAGGCAGGTCATGAGGATCCTCAGGCTACATCTACACCAGTAAATTGGAATATGTCAGGGAAAAGCCTGTGAAATTGTTAGAAGGCTCCCAGGTGCATTTTGGTGTTCTCTTAAAGAACATTTGGGAGTTACTCTGAGGGACTATTCCCAATAGACTTGTTTGGGTGAAGCCACTCTATTCTGGAGAACAAAAGAATTTAACTATGTCAATTTGACCAGGCAGAAGGGGTCATGCCATTGTTTAGTTCACAAGTATAGACATTATCTGAACTCAATTGTGAAGGATGAGGAACTTTCATATCCCACATCTTCATCTCTAGGCTAATGTGGCATCAAATATTCATTCTACAGTAAAACATTTCAAACCACCTACATAGTCCAATAGTGCAAGTTTCATCCAAGTCTGTTTATATTCATTTCCAGTACATCTATGGAATTTAACAGCCCTATCTGACTGCAATAAAACAGAGAAGGAGCAAGGCTAAATTGTGGATAAATCTTTGAATAAACTCAATGATTCTTATGCAAGGAAAATGTGAACATGAAGAAAAATATATAATTGAATTCATATTTTAAATTCTGGTCAGTGAGTTTGCTTGGGTGCAGTTCATTTTAGCAGCAGTAAGATTATTTTAATTAAAGGATTTCTGTATCAGCTAAATGAAGTGTCTGACATGCCCAATCAATTTCTGCCAATAAGATTCCTCTATACACAAAGAAAGATAGTAATTAATTAGAAGAAGCTTCTTCAAGGACAATTGGTCTACCATGCACAACTTGAGAAATAGCTGGCATGGATTGCTTCATTTTGAGGTCAATCCATGTTACTTACATGTACTGTTGTAGATATGAGGGTTTCTATCTGCTCTCACAGAAGAAAATAAATTGTAAAGCAAAATAATGTATTAACTGTAAAAAGAAATCAAGACTACAAAAGTCATTATATCCATTAATCAAAAATATCTATACTTTTATAACCTTTTGTTCTATCCTTTGAGCTGTCAAACCACAGCTATTTTTCTGTGTCAATTATTCAAAATGTAGCTTGCATATAAACATAAATCAATGCAATTAAAAATTACAAATTACCTACAAGTGGTGGTACTAGTGAGCTGTTGATATTAATTTATTATAAAATTAAAACACCAATAGTGAAAGTAATTGCCCATAGTACCTGAATGCCACAAGCAGGTAGAGGTACTATAGGTAGCAGGTGCTTAACCAGGTGCCTAGGTGATTACTTTTAGTACTGGCCACACTTTTTTTAGTTTTATAGCAAATTAGCATCAACAGCTCACTAATACTTCTACTTGAAGCTATTTTGTAAATTTAGGCAATTGTGGGATGTGTACATTTATTATGTACAAGCACGTTCATTCAAAAAGATATATATTATTCATCATTTATTTGGAAAGGTGGGGGAGGATGGGATTAGAGTATTTTTCATTCATTTTTTTAAAAATCAGCCAGAACATAAGTTAAAATTGCTTTTTTTTGTGCATATGCAAATCTTCAACAAAGGTTTCCTTAAAGAATATGAAAACAAAATGAAGTATTTCTGTTACACTTTTAAATAAAACCTCTGCTTTTTATAGAGTGTTACTTCATGTCGCACTTCATTTTCCCAAGAAAAGTCTACTCCAAATGTAATTTAAATGTTAATGCAGAGGCTGCAGCTGTACTTTTTATAATTTATAAACACAATTAAGAACAATTAGATGCTGTACTGCAGTAGCCTTTTCAGTTGCAGATGCTATGTAATTCAGAGTGGAGAAAACCTGCCAAAATTGCCACTGTATTGTGCTTCCATCTCTCCCTTCCCAGGCCCATAAATGAAATAGTAAACAGGTATAAATGCAAAATTCTAGTAAACAATAATAAAGCTGTTTGCTTATTATTTAAAAATAGAAAGAAATAGGAACCAAATATTTTATATTTCTTACAGTGTAAAGAACCTCTAACACTGAAACTCTGCCAAAGAAAGAAATCTGTCCTGATGTTAAGATGTGCCTGAAGGTTGAAATAACTTCCGCTTGAACTCAGTCATAGCTCACTGTGTCCTAAGGTTGAAGTGTATTTATTTGCTTACATTTATTGCAGTCTAGTGCAGTCTGTCAGATTTTTGCTTTAGGTTTATGCTATGCAGCAGAGATTTTATTATTATCTGAAAAGCTTTGGGGTATTCTAGTGAGACACGACTTATTCACAAATTCATAACTTCAGTTGCTAAGCCAATAAAAAATAATGCAAGACTGTCTTGACAAATGTCAGGAAATTGATTCTAAGTGACTTGGTTGTATTATAGAAATAATCTTTCAGAAAATCACAGATGTGATAAGGTAGGAGTGAAAAGAGAGGTTGAGAGTCTGGGAGCTTCTTTTTTGATGGCAGTAGGTCTGAATACTTTGTTTCCTCTGAGTATTACTAACATCCATTAGTAATGGATCTAATTTAGTTTTATTTCTGGCACTTTTCTTTATAAAAACATATATGTAGTTAATATATACATAGTTAATAGCTGTAACCTTAATGTTGCCCCCCAGGTGCAGCCTGGAAGCATCCTATGAGGCCACCAGACTTGCTTGTTCCTTAATTTTAGAAAATGATCTATCAAAAAAGTCTCTGACAAAGAAGCGTTTGTTTTCTCTACATTCACTTCAAGCCAGCAAGTTCCAGTTTAAAGAATTTTTTGGTGGAAAACACTGAAGGGCTGTCTGTGAACACTGCAAGTTTTGATCACAGCTTATTCGTTCTATCTTGATTTTTCACATGTGTGGGAGAAGGTACACTGAGATATGTGTATGTATATATGAACACAAAAAATCCATAAATATCTTTATGCTAAAAATGAAAAAAAAAATCTAACAATTAAAGCTGTCAATGTGAGACTTTGAAATAGGATAAAAAATCTTAAGTAATCCTAAAAAGAAACTTAATCAATGCATACAATGAAATTCTATGGGATCATTACATATGTTATCAAGAGATGGATTCAGTGACCTAAGAGTATTTTACACACTTTTTTTTTCTGACTCTTTCATAGCCAAACATTGCTTATGGATCTTAGTCTATTTAGCTGTTAAAAAATGCTATGAACTCTGAATGTTTAATGTGTGTTAAGTTAAAGCAGGCCTGAACAAGGTTATAAAGCTTATAGTAACAGGTCTAGCTGGCATCTTTCACTGTGAACAGTTGGACAATCTGCCTTTGAACATCTGCAGCTTCTTCTCACGTACTTATTCTGATACATAAGCCGTCTTGTCCTAAGCCTCCCACTTCTTTCCCTTTCTCTGCAAACTATTATTTCTCATTTTCACTGTACTGAGAAGCATATATTATAGCATTTTTGTATGGAAAGCTGTGAAGGAGGAAGATTGATTAACTCAGAATTTAATGAACAATTCTTGGCTTCTAATTTTTCTCAGACATGCACACTCCCAGTAGTGATATCTTGACTTGGGCACTTAGAATAACAGCCCTTTAGTGTGTCCCGAGACTAAACTTATACGGGTAAGCAATTTTTCTTTTTTTTTTTTTTCTAGGAATGACTCTGATTATTTGAATATGTAATACTTGTTGTGTTAAAAGCCTTTGTTTTCTTTAACATTTCATCTTACCTGTGCTGAAAATGAGTATTATTCATTCCCTCAGAATGGATCAGAGTTTTTTCAAGGAAACTTAAAAAAACAAAAGGAGAGAGAGATGTATTTGCTTTGAAACCACAGCCCTCAGAGTTTTTAATATAAACAAAACCAAGAGCCAAGATAGATGTTTGCATTGACAATACAGTCATCTGGGCTTTTAAGGTAAACAAAATTAAGAGCCAAGGTTTTTTTTTTCCTGATCTCATTTGGACTGTTTATTTGTTAACGACCCTTGCACGGAGGCTACCAGACAGCCAACCATATGAGCCTGCAGTCCATTTCAATGAAAAGCAAAATAGATTCATTCGAAGCTGAGAAAACAATAATCTCTTGTAGCTCTTTAGCTACTACTGCAAAGGCATACTTTTCTACACTCTGTTCCTGCTTTAACATTAACATAATTTTTATAATTAGCAAGCAATGTGCTCACTTCAAGCAATTTAAAAGAAATTGTGGAGTTGTGTCTTCTTAAATAGATTTAGACTTGCCCTATAGATGGTTTGAGGTAACTGAAAATATTCTGTCAAATTTGTATCATAAGAAAAAACTCTAAGCAAAAAACTATTATTTTAACTTCTGATTTTTAAGAACTTAAAAGACAGAGATAAAAAGATAAAATTTTGGAAAATAGGAAAACATTATGGAAAACTTTAAATAATGAGGATTGCTTCTTTTTTATTAGAACTATTAATCATTTTCCAGCACCTCTTACATAATTCTTCTTGGAAAGATCAAACACTCACTCATAATTTTAAAATGTGAAGCTGTGGTGAAATTCTTGACTCAGTTACCACAAAGGTGGCTCATACCTACCTTTGTATGAGGTAAGGGGCTCAGGGTAGATCAGAAATGAAGACATCCAGATATGTATCTGGCTGAAGAAGAAACCAGTTAGGGTAGATCCCAAGCTTGGCATACCTGTTATGAGTACACTGTTTCTCTGCAGTACCCACTGCCTTGCTCTCTTTGCCAGCAGTGGCATTAATCTGATATCCAGACAGAAATGCTGTGCTAGCTGCATCCTCTCATTCTCCCTCAGGTAAATGTGGCACCTTCACTTCTCCGTAGGGTGTTTAGGGGAGCTGAGGGGCCCAGGAGGCAGAGTAGCTGACAAGGGCAGGCCAGGTAGGTTGCTTAGTCAGGAAAACTCACTCTTTGTGACTAGCTAATAGGCTGGTTGTCTTGAATTCCCTCATATTTCAAACATGATGGATTGAGTCTCATCCAAGTAGGAGAAGTTTAAAAGAGAAGTGAGAGGGTTTGAAAATGGATGAAGCTCTTCTGTGCCAGGAATGAAAAAATGCTTTGTGTATAGTTTACTGATATCCTGAGGTTTCTTTGTTTCATTTCTTTTTTTTTTTTTCTTTTTTATGAATAGGATTTTTTTTAGTGAAATGTAGTAAACACTGACGGGCAACAAATAAGCAAAACACTGGTAGAAGAATAAGAGACCCTATTAGAAGAGGTCTAAACAGACTTATGCCAAGTGATGAATCTTTAAAGCCAGACTACCAGCTCCGTTCTGGAAGCGGCTAAAAGAAAAGATAGATAATCTATTAGATAGTTAAAAGACAAATTTGTATTCCAGAATACTGAGTTTAAGAGCCAAAATTACTAAAGTATGTCACAAACTTCAGAATACTCTGTGTATAGTAGCTCAGATAGAAGTCTGTGTGCTAAAACAAGTACTACAGAGAAGCTTTTGCCATAAACTATTTCCAAGAGTCCTTGAATTAATTATTTCCTTCTAAACCAGAAGAAGGTGAAAATTTGACTATATTTAACTTTAGAGTATATGTGCCTGTCTTTGTAATTCATACTGCAGTAGACAATGGGGTTGAGTCATAAGCTCACTGCAAACAGTGAAAGTCCTTTTGATCTTTTCAAACAGCTTTGAATCCAACTCTATGTAAATAAAATATGCTAGCTGGCATAAATTGGGAATAGGCATGCTAATGATCACTTGTATAGGAAAATGTTTGTATTAAAGTTTAGATCCCTCTAGCCTGTAAAATCTAGAACTGCATTTAGTGAATAAATGTATATCGCTTTGGGTACTCCCACTTACATGTGGGTCTATATGTTAAAAAGATTATGTTGCTTTTTGGAGTGGAGTAACACTTTACTAGAACACCACACCACTGGTGTATGGTATAAATGTGTCTTAGATCTTCCACCTAGTGAGATCTGGCAAATGATGAGTTCCAATCCCAGAATTATTAACTCCATTATTTTTTCAGAAATTAATTGTAACTTATCCTCCTTATTTATTAATTAGTAAAATACTATCCTTAGCAAACTATTACTGTGGGGGGGTTTTTGAGTTTACCTTCTATAATCACTTTCAGAAGAATGACAAAATTTTGAAGTGTGTGTATTTTAATTTAAATGTTGAAAGAAAGAAGACTCCAAACCTGTGCTAAATATGAAGTAATTCATACCCTCAGGAGAAGTTTGTTTTGTCTTTTTTTTTCCCCAGGTGTGGCCCAGAATCTTTCCTAAAACTGTATGTTTCTTCTTGCTTGCTATTTCTCTTCACTTTTCATTACTGCCTTCATGGACTCTATTTTCCTTCTTTTTCTCTTTTTAAATTATCCCCACACAAAGTATTTAAACTGATTGGTCTAGTCTCCATAACAGATGGAGAACAGATTGGTGAAAATTTTCCAACTACCGGAACACCCAGTTAACAAACTCTTGGAAAAACACTCTTCAAAGAGAACTAAGGAAGAAGTATTGCTGATATAGTACATGGTACTCTCTAAATTCTTCTGAAACATCATCCTAAAATGGAAATATGAGAAATTTTGAAGGTAATGTCAAAGAGAAATTATGATATTTACAATTTTATTAAAATTGTAATAAAATATAGTTTTATTTTTCAAAAAAATCAGTATAGAAAATCTACATACTGAAGCCAACTGTCATTTTAGGTGGCTCTATTATTCATTACTTTTTAATACAGTGTTTTTTTGAAAGTGCTGTGTTCTGAACTCATTACATGGTGGATGGATAGTTTCAACTCTAGCTCACATCTACAGGTCAGCACTTAGTAGGCTGAATCCCATGACCTATTAACTACCTATGACAACTATATAACTACTTTTTTATTAAATATGGAGTTAGAGGCAGTGATAATCAATGACTGAACTGATTCAATGTGATCTGAGGCTGGATTTATCTCACTAAAGTTAGTTATTTACTCTAAACAGGTTTTCTACATTTCATCTACAGTCAGTGGTGATTATCTCGTTGTAAGCGCTCAACCCACAAAATAATTAATCTCAGCTATATTAGACATATTTTGGCGTGTGAAGTAAATTATTTGTTCTTGTTTCTCACTGTCAGGTACAGAGTGAGTCTATAGAACTAGTTTTTTTCACTATACAATTATATTTTATTCTGAAAAAAATTGGTCTTAAGTGAATATTCAGTTTGTATGTATGACTAGCTGGTTTATTAAAGACAGGTTTTTCACTGGGTCTGCAATGGAAATTTCAAGTTGTATTGATAAAATCCAAGTCTACAAGTCTATTAATAATAGTTATTCAACTTTCTTAGTTAAAGCTAGCAGATGCTTTTACCACCTATACATGTGAATTAGATTAGTACTTTATTATTGCTTTTTGATTGTTTTCTCATTTACAATCTTCATTTGGGGAAGAAAAAAAGAAAAAAGCACAAAGATTGCTTACTATATCCAGATCTCTGTAAGAATATATTTACTGCACAGTTCTACACAATTCCCACTGGAAAAGCAGGAATATTCAGAAACACCCATTTTCCAACTTCTAATGTGTTCAATAAATTTAAGATCTCTCAAAAGAGCTAAATGTAAAGTTGCTGGGAGTGGAATAAACTAGGTGTCTACACTGTAAATGTCAGCAACCGGCTTGTCAGTCTGAACTTTCTGCAGATTCACTGGAAATAAATTAGCATTTTAAAAAGTAGAGTCATCTAAGGCAAGTCATGTTCTGAAAGTGGCAGTTCTTCACAGCCTGTAAATGCAATTGCATGAGTATAAACACCCACAATTCAGCAGGTGAATTTAAGTGCCCATTTCCTGCTGAAGAACATCTTTTTTTGTTGTTCAAAATTGGGGAAAAATATAGTAAATTTAAAGGAATAACTATCAAGTTTCAATATTCAAATGTAATCAAAACTTCTACTTTCTTTTGCTCTCATTATCCCAAAATGCATAGAGTGAATTCTTGCTTCTTCCTTCACGTGGCAACTTTTGAAGACTTTCAGGTGCTGTATTGATGTTTCTTTTTGGTACTTGATGCACACACACAGAGTCAAAAATACGGCCCAAGAAAAAAAAAGGGTATAATTTAAATAATTCTAGTTAAACAGTGGCACTCAACACTCTCTTCCCACCCCCCAAAATATATATTTTTATTCTACTATGGAAAATAGAAACTGGTAAGAAAAGCGGTTATATATATAATTACAAAATATTGATTGTTAAACAAATTCTTTACCTCTATTTTCTTTTATTTTCCTAATGTAGTCTTTCCCCTTGACACCCTCCTGCAATTGATAGTTTACATTGCTTGGAAATACTGAGATCTCAGCCTACTGCCGGATGCTCTTTCTGGGCATGGGTTCCTTGTTACCATAATGCAAATGTAGATGGAAAATAAGGTTATCAGGGACTCCTTAAATCATCTTCCTTTATCTGTTTTTCAGTGGAAAAAGGTTCAAATGCTTGACTAAGATGGAAATGGTAATTGCAGGGGCTGTACAAATCTTGTCATTGATCCAGGAAATTGCTCATAAAGACAAGGCTTGTTGGTTGTTGCATAAGATCCTTCTCCATTTTATCTGAGTATGGTGGGAACAGGGTTGGAAAGCTCTACTAACATTTTTCAGTAAAATCAGATTTACTAGTATTTACACCTCCAATTTGCATTGTGCTGAAGGTCTTGTTTATGGGCAAAGAGAAAGCATACCTTGTGTATAAGATTAAGAATTTATTGTTAGTCTTTAAGAGTCTAATCATTATAATTCCAGATGTAATTGCTACAGAAATTGAAGTAATATTAGTGAACTAAAAATTCTTATGCACATACTTTGTTTCTATCTCTTTCCTAATGCTATGCTGATATTATACTGTGAGTCCTATCATGGGTGGTTTCATTCTGGTGGTGAGAGTGATTGTAGCAATGGGGTGTATAGTGAGTTATTAGTGTCTGGAGTCCTTTTTTCAGAAGGAATATGTTCATCTTGATAGTTTATTCTTTGTCTCTGTAGGATCTGCTTCAGGTGATTTTTTAATATATATTTGCTAGTATACTTTTACTTCTTTATCTTTTTTCCTTTGGTCAGTAGCTCCCTATTAAATACGATTTCTGTGTTCTGTTCATTATTCCTAAGACATCTTTGTCCAGCCTTAGGTCTACATTTCTTCAACTGACTGTTGGTGAGTTGTTTACATGTGGCGTCTTCAGTGCTATCCTGTGCTGCATCTCTTACCATCCCATACCCATACTCCTCTTTGCCGAGTTCTATCTCTACTTGGAAGGGCATCCATTTTCATATTCACCTATAAGGAAGCAGTTAGGGGTGAACGCAATCTTACACTCCTCTTGTGGAATAGATATTCCACATTGATGATCCTCTGTTGTTTTGTGCCTTATTAACGACCTGGATGATGGAATGAAATCTGTTCCCAGAAAGTGTATGGATGATACCAAGTTGGAGAGAGCAGCTAATGCACTGAAGGACAGAACTGCTCTCCAGAGGAACCTGAACAGGCTGATGATGATGAATTGACAGGGAACTTGTGAAAGAAAGGTAGTAGTAAAGTGTTGCACTGGGACAGAATAGTCCCAAGGAACACTTTAGGCTGGCAGCTCACTTCCTAGAAAGAAATTTGATGGAAAATAAATAACCTCAGGGTCTTGGTGGACAAGTTGAGTACGACCCACCCACCTGTCCTTGTGGCAAAGACAGCAATCATATCCTAGGCTGTCTTAGCAGGAATATAGACAGCAGTTCTAGAAAAGTGATTCTTTCTCCCTATTTGGCACTAAAGTATTTGTAGCATTTGAGTTTCCCCAGTACAAGACAGACATTGGCAGACTGGCGTAAGTCCAGAGGAAGGCTACCAAAATGGTCAGGAAACATGGAGAACATGACATACAAGGAGAGACTGAAAGACCCAGGATTAATCATCACGAGGAGCAGAAGACTAAAGGAGGTCTTGTAGCTGTTCACAGGTAACTAAAGGGAATACAGAAAATGGAGACAGGATCTTCTCAGAGGTGCACAGTGAAAGGATAAGAAAAAATAGACTCAATTCTGATTGCATGTGAGGAGAATTTTTTATCATAAAGAGAGTCAAATGTTGGAAGAGGTTACCCAGAGAAGCTGTTGATATTCAAAACTTGACAGAACAAGACAGAGCAACCTTCAGCAGGAGGTTGAAAAATAAACAGTGGTTCAGTAAACTCTTCTACCAAAATATTTTCTTTCACTCTTATGTTATGCAATTTCTTTATTTCTTCTCTGTTCCTTTTACCTGCTGAACTTACTCCTGATAGAAGTATAATATGCTTAATTTCACTTGAAAATCTTGTTTGAGTTTAAGTATTGCAGTTTTCAATTATTCTGCCCTCACTCTCTATGAAGTGATAATTAGGCATTAAAAGCTAAGTGGATTACTGTGGAGATCTCTCCTGATATCCATTTAACACTTAATCAGATCTTAATACTATAAATTATGCATTTCTCAGCAGTATTCAGATTCTAATAAATTTTGTAACAGTTTGGAGGTACTAGTTTTTCTTGACCTCATTGTGGCAGTGAAAAGTTGTAAAGTTTTCTGTAAAAAGTCACCTGCTATAACAAGACCAGATTTATCCCAAAACAATTCCTTTAGCCCATCTGACTGTACTAATATTTATTCATAAGGGTGTCTTGGACAAGACAATGTTCTCAATTCCAACTTTGTGAATAACTATGAAAAATATCTTCAAACTCTATATTAAGGTGGAGTTGAAGCTCTTTCCCCAGCTTTTTTTTTTCTCCAATTTTACCTTCCAGTCCTTAAGGAAAAAAAAAAAAAAAAGAGGGAAAAAAAAAAACACTTCTTAGAAGATAGCATAACTTGCTAGACACATTGAATTGATTTCCCAGTGAAATATCTATATATTGTTTAGCATTTCTTTTTGCCAACTCATATCAAGCAGAGCGATATTTTATAACTTTGGTGCTGGTTCAATGCATACTTTTATAAAGATATTAACCATAATGGTATATCCCCAAATATATGGATGCATTTAATTAATGTCAAGACAAAGTGAGCAAATCAAAATACTCTAAATGTAAGATCCAGTTGTCCATACATGGCCACATAATGTTTCATATTGCACTATTACAACAAACATCAAGAAGTATCTAATTTCCTGATGCTTATACCTTGTTAAATTTCACAGCAATCTCATGCTTCATATTTTCATTTTAAGCTTTTTAAGTCAGTAAGCTTTGTAATTTATGGTAAAATGCACTTCTACTTGTTAGAAAAATCATCTATGTTAATACTGGGCTATTTTGGGTTAAGGAACAAAGTAACAAATCAATGTTAAATGTTTGTAGAGCATACTGATCAGCCTCTCTTTGAGATTGTATATGTACAATATGTACTTTGAGATTGTATATGTACACCTGCTGGCACAAATCAGAGATTTTTGGCCCCCTAAATCACAACACTGAGGCTATAATAAGTATATTCCTGCTTACTCTTATAGAAATCCATAAAAAGTAAGCTTTAATCCCTAGTTTGACACTCCATTCCAGCTTATCAAAAGATACAAATATCTTCTTTATATTCTTAACAATTTTTGTAACATTAGTTCATGTCTTTGGCTTTTGGTCATAAGGAGAGCTGATTAAATTTTTTAAAATCACAATTTAAAATGTAAAATGAAATTAAAATTAAAAATTCTACTATATGAAGAATTTCAAATAGAATGCTTTTAACTCTTCACAAAGAAAAAAATATATTGTCTGATTAAACAAAGAAGCAAGTAATTGCCTAGTGAAATCACAACAAGGATTATCAGAGACAGATGTAGACTATATTTTTCCTAGCTGAGGAAAGAGTCTGGAAAAGAGATAAAGAAAGAATATATATATATATATAAAATAGAATCAAAGCAATCATGAGTAGAGATAAGGAAAGGGAAAAAAAAAGAACAAAAGTTTTACACCTATTTCAGATAATTATTTCCAATGAAAACCCTTCCCCTTTGATCCCCAGCCTAAAATTGTTTTTTAATATTTATAAGGATCTGTCTGAGATCTGCATGGCAGAGTTTATACTGATCTTTTCCCATATAAATAGAGCTTAAGTTGTTGGAAACCTTGCACACAAGGATTTTACGTTCTAACTAGCATTCCAGCAAGATAGTTTATTTTCACTAATAAATTTCACTATTTCACTAATATTAATATGATTCAGTTATTTTTTTTAAGAACATCATTTTCATTGTTAACCTTCTTAGGATTTTTTTTATTCCCCAGGAGAGTTTTGCGAGTTGCAAGCTGATAACTGTGGTTCCAACTCATGTGAAAATGGAGGAACATGTGTTAACTATGAAGACGATTATAAGTGCACCTGCCCCATAGGTAAGTCATTGGAAATTTATTGTATATATAAAACATCACTAAAAATGTAACCTAAATAGTTAATTTGAATCTCATTATGCAAAAATAGCAATATATCTCAGTATCTGTAGTTAATATTTTTTAGGAAAAATCTCTTTTGATGCTTTGTTTAGGAAATAAAATTGCCAAATTACTCTATTAAGCTGATGTTAACTGCCAACATCATGAGCAGACACAACGTCAATATACATGAATGAACTGTGATTAAATATTCTCTTTGTGGTGCAGGTTTTGCAGGTGAAAGATGTGAACTGGATATTGACGTCTGTCTACTCTACAATATAAGCTGTGCCCCTGGAGCACTATGCATGGATAAATCTCATGGATTTAATTACACATGTTTATCACCATGTATTGGAAACACAGAGGTAGGATAAAGTGATATATTCACCCCAGTGCTTTCTGGAAATCAAACAAGTTATTCTACAAGCTGTGAGCTGATAAAACCTAATTTCCTATGGGTTACCTAAATACTCTATTTATACTAATTCTATTTTTATGATATCTTTCTTCTCTCCTGACTAACACATACATCCAAGAGTGCCCGATGTGAGTAATCTAGTCATTGTCAGACAAATCATATGATGTCTGAGCTCTGCCTGTCTTACTCTTTGAAGGTTTACTCACTGATGCTGTCTTCTGTCTCCTGCTTGCTGGTGTTATGTTGGGAACCTTGTAGGAACTTAAGGCAAGATTTGCTTGAAATGTTTTGATGTGTTTAAAAGTGTTAGAGAAGCAGCTGATGATGCATCAGGGCACAGAAAGCCTTATGACAAAAGCGTCACTTCCGTTGAAAAACAGTGAATTAAACAACAACAACAAAACTTAAGCGACACTATACTGCAATGCCAGCTAAAATGCTGAGAAGTTACAAAATCCCAAATTCTGCTTGCTGATTACTAAAGTTTTCACAAATATGGTATTGAATTTGATTTTCACATATTCAAAATATTTTAGAAATCCATGTTTTAGGTACCGATAATGCTTAGGCCAAAATAGCATCCATTGTACACTCAGATTTCTTTAAGAACTTGATTTGTTGCATCCTTCTTGTTTCCATTCAGCATCCTATTCAATTATATTGCTGGTTTGGGTAAGATTAATTCACACCGGGGAGACTACAGATACAGGCCCTGGAATTATTGAGATTTCAGTACTGGACAGAGTAAAATACTGTGGCATTTTTTCATAATAATTGTTATTTTAAAAGCTATGTACACAATGCTATATACCCCTTTCAAACAGCTGCTCAAACATGATAACCAGTGTTTCAAAGGCTTAATCAATTCTTTTATTGAAATATATTCACCATAAGAATATACTATGCAGAACAAGCAATGCATTTACAAAGAAGCAATCTACATTTATGTCACCTTGAAGTCTAGGGGTACCTACCAATGAAATATGAATTGTGACACAGGATTACCTACTACCTCAAAGGTTTATATTTAAATTGTTTTGCATATGGTAAATTTTAACATTTTTAAGATTTAAAGTGTCATACTAAGTGGAAGTTTACTGTACATGGTATAATATTATAATACAATAATCATTATGTCTAGTTAGGATAGGAATTGGTGCTGTACTGAGAATGATGATGGGAGCTACTAAAACATTTTACTAAAACATTTGCTTAAAAGCTTTTGGCCATATCTAATATATTCATATAAGCAATATATAGAGCATCATACATTTCATGTGAAATATATATATAGACCCACACATATGTATTTACCTGTATATACCTATATACCTACTACATGAAATAGTTTTGCCAGAATGCGAATAATTATTAGATTTTCTGAAGGAAAAGGGAATAAAACCTAAAAGGAAGGCTATGATATAATTGGGTTTTATTTGTTTACTTAGCCCACAGATCGTTAAAGTAACTTCTTTTTTCAGTTATTGAAAAAATAATGCTCTTATTCAACAAAAAAGGATATTTATTTTTGTAGTGTAAATAATAATGTGACATTAAATTTTTCTATTAGCTAGTAAATTACATAATTCATTAGGCATTTAATATATTATTTGATTCTTTTTGGCTGGAAAATTAGTATATATTTTTACGTTCTTCCTTCATTTCTTTTCTGAACTGTTTTATCTCCACAGAAATATGTTGGTGTATCCAGGACAAAAGACTGAAAAGAATGCTAGTATTTTTAATATTTTCTTCATAAAAATGCAAAAAAAAGTTGTCAGTAATTGTTGTATCTTTAATAAACATAATAGTAATGTTTTTCTCCCAGCACAATGCTTTTAAAGAAGTAAAGTTACTGTTCTTTAAAATAAATACAAAGTAATTAAAGAAATACTAGTTCATTAAAAAAGGACTCCTTAATGATTCGAAATCTATTATTAACTTTTTAACTATGAAATGCCTACCTACCTTGCACCTAGGATTATGAAGAACCTCAAAATAAATTACATTTCTGGTTTCCTTTTTGGAATGACTTCCAGTAATGTCAGATTAATTCCAGAATGTAACCACTTGGTGTTATAATATAATTTTTCTTCTCTTACATACTCAGGGTTATGTCACATGAAATAAAGAAAATATCATTGCCCCAGTAGAGTATAGGAGATAAGTTACAAAATTCAACATTTTCATTAGCAAGAAATTCACAGAGAACTGATTACAGTAATGGTAATGAGTAACTTAAATCCAGCATACTAGGCATTGATTCAGTAGGCAAGGGAGGAAATGTTGCTCTAAAACCTCCTGCGTGCCAGTCTTATAACTAAAGAAATAGACTAGTGGGTTAATTAGAAATGTAAATATTTCTAAAGAAAAAAACAGAGAGTGATTTAGTTCTATATTATTGTGTTGTACAACTTTAATGAATACTTTTGTTATAGAAAGTCAGATCAAATCAGCGGAAATATGAGTTCAGTGAGTTAGCTGAGTTTAATTCTTTTGCTAACAGAAGAATTAAAGACGTCTTTGGAGAGTATAGGTTAGGGGACAGCTAAGAAAAGGTGTAGTATCTGAAATATTTTTAAATCGTATCAAAATTGTGATCAAAGCTGGTAACTTTTTTTTTTGTCATTTTATTAGTGAACTATCTATGTATTTTTGATTTCCCAAATTAATTTAGTTTTTTGATGACTACAAGCTGTCAGCTCCCACAACTCAAAATTGTTTTTTTCTTGAGGAGAGATTTACATGATGTCCATAGAACAAAGCTGTTTTTCATAGCCTGTGGCTCTACCTCCAGAAAATTATCTCCTTCAACAGAAGGTAGTGAATCCAGCAAAGAGCTGCTAAGATGAAGAAGGGGCTAATGCATTGCTTATATGAGGAATGGCTAGCAGAGTTGGGCCTGTTCAGCCTGGAGAATAGTGAGGACAACATTTTATCAGTATGTTTAAATGTTTTAAAGGAAAGTGTCAAGAGAATGGGGTCAGATTATTTTTCAGTGGTGCCCAGCCAGGTCAAGAGGCAACAGGTACAAACCGAAACACAGGAGGTTCTGTTTGAACATGAGGAAAAGCTTTTATTCTGTGAGAGTGACAGAGCACTGGAAGAATGCTCAGAGAGGTTGAGGTTGAGAGGTTGTGTAGCTTCCATCGTTAGAGAAAAGTCAGCTGGACGCATTCTTATGCAACGAGCTCTAGGTGACTCTGCTTGTGTAGGGGCGTTGGACTGGGTGATCTGCTTCCAATTTCAGTCACTCTGTGATGTGTAAACTGAGTCACATCAGGAAAAAGAATTTTTAGCATTGTAAAAGGGGTCTAAATCACAGAATGAGTCTTTTCAGTTGGT
The DNA here is from genome assembly GCF_059628265.1 of Tinamus guttatus. NCBI lineage: Eukaryota > Metazoa > Chordata > Aves > Tinamiformes > Tinamidae > Tinamus > Tinamus guttatus. The sequence continues at coordinate 584,622 of NW_028288936.1, forward strand.
ATTTCAAAACTCCTAATTTCCTTTTACAGTTACAGCCAGCTGGACTATTGAGATCTACTTGCACAATTTATTTAAAAGTTATTATATCTTTTTATGAGCTGAATGATCCCAAGTTACCCTGTTTTATTTGCAGTTAGGATTACAGTTCCCATTTTTTGTATGACAATATCTGCTTGCTCAGTGCATAGCTTATTCAGTGATAAAGGCCCTGCTGTTTAGAGAAGTTGTCCTCGTCCTGATATTGGTGTGCTGTTTTGCTTTATGCAAACTCTGGGTCACATTTTTTGATCTTTAAAAGTGAGGTATTCACATCAGTCATGCAACAGTGGTATAAATAAAGCATGCATGCTCATGTTGTTTTCTTTGCACTTGATCTTTGGAGATGATTTCATTAATATTTTCTGTTCTTTGTACTGCAGTAATTTACAAAGATATACTTCTGATTTATCATAACTGTTTTTATTGAATAATGCTACAAACCATTATATTTGTGAGGTCACTAATTGAGGTGATAATTTAGAGAAATAAAAAGTAAAAATGTCAGACTTGTTATTTAATGTAAGGCCTCTTACACTGCAATTTAAGTGTCTTTAATAAAAAGAAAGTTTCACATAAATGAGACTCAGTGCTCTGCCCTTTGAGGCTAAAAACTTTTTCTAGTCAAAAGTGTTTGGAAAACCTCTGTTTATTTTATTCTTAATATTGATCAAAACATAACAAGTATGAAACTTTCTACTATGCCTTATTTTTGAATTATGAAGTGAAGGAGGAAAGAAGTGCTTAAAAATCAAACTAGAAATTTGTCAATAAAGCTTTTCCAATTAACCTCAAGGCTGTCCCTGCAAATAATTCTCTTCTCAGCAAATCTTTGTTGCTGGTAATACACAGCTTGACTTGTAGATTAGAGGTTGACTTTGCAGTTCTGACATATTGCATATACTACACTGATAGTGTGAATTAAACAGATCTGATATGATTTGATAAAACGGCTTGTGTGTGCATGTATTTCTGTCAATCTGTTTAGTGAACTTATACTCAAAGACAACTGTGGACCTCAGATCTTGACTGTGTTTACGAGACATACTTGTACCTTAAGGTAAACTTTTTAACTTTCAAATAAGAGTGAGGATACTTTTATGATTTACATGAAGATTGTTCTAAGAACCTTTATGCTAAAAATTGATGGAGGTAGTCTTTGTAACGTTCATGATTTATCTTTGAGAACTTACGCAGGATAACTGAGAAAATTAGGAAAAGACAAACACTACTTACATATCCAAAATGCATGCATACATACATATATTCAGAAATAAATACCTTCTTTGCTTATTTAAAGGAAAGTGGAACTATAATCAATCTATTTAAAATTTCTGAAGAAAAATGTGGAACAAAAATGTTATTTGTAAGAAAGTAAGAGAAAGAAAAGGGAGGAATGATACCCAAGAACTGCCAGGAGTGAAACACTGCAAGCTAATTTGATTTCCCACTAAAACAGGAATAGAAGCAAGAAAAGTGAAAAGCTTTTTCTCACATAGGATTCTCATAAGCAAGCTTGTGAAGTAATGCATCCGTTCTGGCTTGATGCAAAGCAGCTAAGATAGATAGTCAAACTCAGTAGCTTCCTTGGCCCAAAGGAAGAATATATTAAATAGTGTTCTACAAGGGCCTGACCTGCTTCCATTTCCACTCAGTATATTCTTTTTTAATGATGAAATAGATTACGCTTAATGAAATTGAATATGAAGCCAGCTTCTGACATTAAAATGCTAGAATTCGAAGCAGTATTAAGAAGCTGGACAAATTATCTGGAAAAGTATAGTGTAATTCAGTGTGTACATTTTCCAAAGAACATATAATGTTCTTGAAATTTGGGATTGTAGTGAAGAATCAATCTCTGTATTAAGAAAATTAATGTCTCATCAATTATTAGTGCCAGTAGGCATTGCAGGTGTGATTTTGGATACTGAACAATAAAGCCCCCTGTAAAAATATTTTTCCTTTATGGTCCTTTTTCTATGTACTTTTTAGAAACTGAGTTTATAATACCTGATACATTTACAGATTGAATCAAATAATACTTTATTTTCAGGAGTAGCAAAATAGAATAAAAGGAAACATACTGAAATTAAGTCTGCCTAAATAAGGAGGAGTAACCTGTTTTCTAGAAACCATTAAAAGCATCAGATTCTGCTCAGAGACAACGTAAGCAGCTCAAGTATTTGATCCACAACAAATTATTCAACAGCATAAGACATGTAGGCATAAGTTAAATCTGCAGGCAGGTAAATTTGGCAAAGTGTGTAGTACCTGTTGTACTTTTATATTTCTTATTTTCATAATTTGCTCTGATCTTTCCAGCAAATATTTCTTGAAATTCTGATTTTTTTGTGTCATTGCTTTGGTATGTGAGGTGGAATTTTGTAAAAGAAAAATATTTTATATGCTTGCTTAGGAAACCACCAGTTCAGGAGGGAATACCAGGCAGATAACTGAAATTACAGTGCTGGAAGATTTTGAATATCCAAATGCAGCTGGACTTGCATCAACGATGCCTGAAGTCTGTAGTAATGTGATATGAATGAAATGTAACTTTCTCGGGAGTAACTACCTTCCTTGCTATAACAATATACCCTGTTTGATGTTAGAAACGAAGTGATTCATCATATTTTTTGTCATGACCATATAATAAGATATGCTTGTTTTAGAGTATTTGCAGTTGAAAAGTGTGATGCTCAGACTGACCAATACAGTCTTTTTTATGGTCTATTAAATCATAGTTTTTAATTTAATTGTAACTATGGGGAAGATTTACTTTGTGAAGAAGAAAGAGCTGATTGATGGGAGGATGCCACTTTTTTTTTTCCAAAAGGCAGTCTGTCTATTTTAAGAGAAATTTAAAAGTATTTCTTGCATAAAAACCTCAAAACTAATCTACGGGTAGAAACGTTAGAAAACTACTAGGTCTTTAATTTGATTTTAAGAATATATTAACAAATCTATTTACCATAATTTCTTATAAAGTTCTTTATTGTTCTAACTCAGACTTTTCAACATTCAAACAAACAGGGAATTGATTTTACAGTAAAGCTAAAATCTACCTGATGATAGAGAAAACTAACAATTTCATCTGAGGCTAAGAATTTCCTCCATAGCTTGAATTTAAGATTTGAAGTTGCTTAGGATTGCACTGAAATCTGTTAGCTTTGTGATTTGTTGCCTAGCTTTGTGATGCATCTTTAGGATTTAAAAACACTCTTCACAAGTTTGCGATTGGGTTCCACTGTTCATCTTCTCATAATTTCTAGTCCTACAATGGACCCACTGAACTCAAGCAGATCTTATAAATTTATGATGCATAAATTTATAGGATCATGCTTTTGATTTGGAGAGAATCTTGAAAGACCACAAGCAATCCATGCATAAGTAAAAACAGCTCACAGCTAAACCTGTGGGAGTTGAATGTACTCACATCTGAGATTAATTTTTGCTTGCATTCCACAACCCCAGGTTATGAAAGTAAATGCTAATGTTATCTCAGTCGAGGTACATAGAAATATCAATATGCAAAACAGTTTGATAAAAGAATAATTAAATCAGTGTTACCTAGATTGGACTATAAACTTCCTTGGTTTATTCAAATTCTGAGAAAAATAGTAAGCCTCAGGTAAAAATCACTGAAAAAAAAGAATGTTTAAATAGGAAGGATACATAAAAGTCAGAAAAGGGAATATTTCCAAAACTACTCACAGGAGTTTTCTTCTGCATTTACACTGAGCAGTTCTTTTCTTAAAGAATTGTCTTTCCCTATTGGGAAAGAACCCTAAGATAATTCTAAAATTTTCTACTGAGAGCATAGCAAAAACTTTCAATTTTAAGGTCAATTTAAAACTTAATCAAAGACAAATGAATATCAGAGGAATTCTGGCAAGAACTGTTATTATTACAAATTTTAATGACATTATAAAGAGATTCAGACTCAATCAAACTGAAGTACTAGTACATTAGCTCATCTTCTATACACCATTTTCTTTAGAAACCAATTGATTAGAAGGAGAAGTCTTAATTGCTTTGAGATGAAAATGTAGTTATCCATTTTAAACTGGAAAAAGTATTATGAAAATGGAGCTTAAAAGTAAAATACAGAAAGGAAAAAGAGAGCATTCCCACTTTGAACTTTCTGAAACGTTTGAAACATAGCATAGATATAATGTATATATTGGAATACAAAGAATTTTGAAATTCTAAATAAAGGTCGGAATATGTGGTAAAGCAGAGTCATGATTGGAATTTCAAAATCAATGAATATTTTTTTCTTAACAAGAAATTAAGTTAAATTATAACCAGATTTCAAAAACAGTGCTATAGTTGTTCCACTCTTTCTTTTAATGGAAAAATAACACGCTAGATCACTATCACCCCTCCAAAAAATAAGCATATTTTAAAGTCAATTCTGAGAAATGTCATTGTTAAATTGCATCATAAAGTACTCTTTTTCAGTTAAAAAACAAGTTAAAATGTTGATTTAATGGTGTTTGGTATTTTACATTTGGCATATGTCTATTAGAAGACAAAACCAGCAAGTATCTCTATTTATCACTATCTCTTTGTTCATCTGGGAAAAAAAATGTACATATATAAATTTCTCTATGCATATGTGTAATTCTGATCTTCAGGCTTGTGCAAATGGAGGTAGCTGCTTCTATGATGAAGAAAACCAGAAATCTCACTGTGTCTGTGCTCTTGGATGGACTGGACAAACATGCCAGGAGAATATTAATGACTGTGAGATAAATCAGTGCCAACACGAGTCTACGTGTGAAGATGGAATAAATAAGTACAGGTAAAAACACAATGTTTTCCATACATAGAGGTTTATGCCTTGTGAAAATAGCTGAAAATATTTTTTTCTCTCAACAAGAATCACAATGTTTGCTATTTGCTATTTCATTACTATCTTCCTCAGATTTTAAATGTCACAGATGCTAACTTTCAATAAGTATGCACATTCACTAACATAGACTGTTTCGTCTGAAGAAAGATCTCATAAATATTCTTTCCTGGACAATGAGGCTAAAACCAACTTTGTGAAATCTCAGATAAATAAATCATCTGTTCTAGTAAATGGTAAACACTTTAGGGGCATAGAATGTGACAGAGAGTAATTTTTCTTATTAAATCCTGATACAAAATTCAAGTGTATAACTGAAAAGCTGAGTTATTTATGGGGTTTATTTGAGGTATTGACAAACTGTCAAATGTGTGCTTTCCTTAGTGAGCTGTAACATGCCATAGATATTTGAAAATAAGACTTAGTAAGAAAGAATAAATGGAAATGGAAATGGAATGATTCTTTGAACATGCACAGTTCAACTGTTCTTACGAGACCTGAATATTTATTTCTTTCCCCTACAAAAAAAAAGACCAACTAAAATATCTATATAATGTCTGTGAATGTATTTTGAATGCCTGAATTTTTAGGTTGTCTCCTATGCTTAGAGGCCCTGTAATTAATATGCTGCAGTGTATATATTTATAAAGCATGGCAACAGTGGTCAGTTCCATTAAAACATAAATAAATAAATAAACAAACTCCCCCATCTCTGGTGTTCAAGGAGCTTCTGTAAATAATAGCTGGACTCCTCAAATAAGCATACAAATACAGATAAGTATATGATTCCCAATATCGCAGAGTTCAAAGAAATTGTTGCCACATAGTCTTTGCAAAATATGTATCCTTTGTTTTGCTAGATTGCAACCAACTCTTTTTTCAAAGCACTGGGCCATATTTTAACATTTTCTTTCACAGATAAAATTGTGTTTTTCCCATCTGTATCAGAGAAAGAATTCTTTTAGAAGAACAAAGATGTGCTGACCTTACAAAATCCACTAGCTTTTGTCAGGAAATGAGTAGATTTGAAGACTTCCAGGCAGACAACACCTGTTGAATTTAGCTTCCTAATCCAAATTCAGGCCACTAACAGAAAACGCTTAATTCCTACCTTTTTACTCTTTGAAAGGTAGATTATTTGGACAGGTCAGTCTATTCATTTGAGGAACATTAAAACATGCCATTGAGGTCCCCCGTGTCACCCTAGACATGCGAGGTGACAGGTTTAAGGGAGAACCTGACCCCACAGAAACAAGCATGAGGTACTTTGAAAAGATATTCAGCAAAGCAGTTATGGTATAGTACGGGCTCTGCAGATGGAGAATTTTCTCCAGTTTCTCCTCATTACACTGTTGCCATCAGCAGCATTCCTGCTGATGACTGACTTGCGTTCATAGGCCAGCTAACCACATCCAATTTGGCCAAGTCTGCAGCACACCTAAGTGGCTTATTCTCTTTATACTCAATGCCAGCCCACACATATACAAAAGCTGCATGGCTGTCATCAGTAACAGCCTGCACATCAGCAAGTGTCTTTGTGCTTAGCCCACTGCCCTGCTTAGTGTGTAGCAATGCTCAAATTAGCAGGTGGCTTCCACAGCACCCAGATATCCATGGCATGGACCTGTGGCCTGTCATATAACAGTCAACTTGCAGTTTCATTCAAGCTCCGCTACACTGTTGGTGTGAAGAAGAAGAGGGAATAGAGATAAAGCTATGGTCCAGACTAAGCCTCATGTTCAGGTGCATCACTTTTTCCACTTTACAGTTTTGTCAACTATGGTGGAAAGCTCAGTGAGAATAGATATTAAAAGCAACATAGTCACAATAAAAAGTCTTGGGAATTTTACTCCTTGGTTTAGTGACCTTTCTGTTACAACTAAAGTGGTCTCAATCAGACTCACGCAAAGCCACTTTTTAATTCAGATGAATCAGTGTACTTCCAGCTGAGCCTGTGCTGTTTGAGATAGCTTAATGGAATTAATCAGCATACATTAAAAGTGATATGTCATTCAAAGAGATACTACTTCTGGGCTAAGGATGTCTCTATAGATAATACAAACCTGCTGGTTTGTAGCAACTGCATCTACACACTTCAAGGAATGGTCACATATATCTAGGGGAAAAAACAGAAAACAAAAACAAAAACAAAAAAGAAAAAGAAAAAGAAAGACAAGCATCATTATCTTGCTAAATATGGTTGCCACATATAAAAGTGTTTTAAATCTCCCTTTGAATATCAACCTGCATCTTTCCATTATGTTCCCTGTAGAAGAAGAGAGAGAGAAATTGTTTAGGACTTATTTAGCATGGCCTAAGGAGGAGTATTTAATGAATAATTAAATAAAATGTAAGATCCCTCCAATGAGTTGATTGCTCTGTTTTAAAATTAAAGGAGGATTTTATTAGTCTGTTTTCTTCACCTTTATAGATTGATTTTGTGTCAATGTTAAGATTTTGGTAATTGAGATCCTAAATGAAATAGTTCCTAAAGGAGACCTGATTTTATTTTGTCTAGTAAAGAGGAGCAATAGAGAGGAAAACTAGAATCTATAATTCAATTTAGTTTCAATTAGCTATCCTGTTTCTTCAATCCAGTTCATTCAGATAAGGCTTACACTTATCATAACCCCAGGGAAGCCCAAAAAGAAAGACTGGAAACTATTAGATTAATTCATCTGAAGGAACTGTGTTGAAAGTTTTACTGTTGTTGCAATTATTGTAAAAGGTTATGATAAGCTATATATATTAAAAATATATCTTCCTCTGTAAGTGTACCTGTGAGGTCAGCATTTCATAAAGTTTCATGCAGGAAAACCTCCCATAAAAAGGCTAGTTTGATGCAGAATAAAGCTTGAATCACTTGAATCACCCACTCATTTTTTTAGCATACTTGACTTTTTCAGTATAACTATACAGTGTGTATAGTTTAAATATACTTCACTAGGATACTAGAGTAAAGCCCTACCTAGTGATAAACTGTTAAATAGAGCAGTTTAAAATATGAAATATGAAACATGATGCCATCAAGATTATGAAAAGTAAACATATTCTAGATAGGTTTAGAATGGCATGAAATCAAAAGCTACTATTGCTTTATTCCTCCTTGACTTTTTATCTTTTCTACTAGCTGAGTAAATTAAGCTGTTTGATTAGATTCTTTTTTTCATTATAATTTTCATCTTCAAGTTTATTCACTCTGTAGTACATATGCAATTTGACTGCAGGACATAATTGGCACTGCCATATAAAGTTAGTACAATGATATACACAGTTTTCTGTGGCAATAATAGGCTTCTTTCACTGGAGAAAGAGGAAAAATACTTTTCTCTGCTTTGCTAGAGCTCCAGAAGGTAAGTGAATATATGTTGTAATTTCCTAGGGAATATCGCTATAATAAGTTATCCAACAGCTTTTCTACAGAGACTATAGGTGCTTAGAGAAAACCAAACTGGAACTAAATAACATTTTTAGTCCATTTATGAATGTGTACACAGTTCCTATTTCAACTATAAAACAAAATCATTAATTTTGAGTAAATGCAGTTAATCTGTTTGGGTTGCTATAATAGAAAAAGCATTTATTAAAAAAAAAAAAGCGTAGCAATACTGAGAAGTCTTGGCTTGTGCCAAGCTTAAGTGTTCCTGCCTGACATCCTTCTCAAGACAGAAAAGCACTGGGTAATCACTTAGTATGATTCAGTTTAGCCACCACACATCTTCAGCCTGTTCTTCAACATTTTTTAGTTATTCTAGGCATTCATCATTGTACACAGCAATTTACTCAATGGCACAAGTCCTAGATCTCCTTAGTATATCAAGGTAGACTTTTTCTGTGGCCCTGCAGGACCAATTACTATGAACTTGCTTACATGCCTACCTGTTGCTGTACATCTTTGGGGAAATCTGCATCTCTGCTTTATTTCACAGCCATAACCCCTTACTGGGCTGCTGCCAATAGCAATATGAACAAAATCTGGGCAGGGAAGTGTCACTGTACAGCCACCTACATTATCAGTACAGGAGTGATCCACAGTGAGGTAATTGTGCCTTAAGCTTGGGATCCACTGTCAAAATCCAGATTTGCAGCAAAAGTCTTGCGGTATTGGTTTTCACACACAAAGAATCACACATAATGGTTGAGGTTGAAAGGGGCCTCTAGAGATCATCCTAGTCCAACCCCCTTGTTCAAGCAGGGACATCTAGAGCGCATGGCACAGGGTGGCATCCAGGCAGGTTTGGAAGATCTCCAGAGAAGGAGACTCCACAACCTCTCTGGGCAGTTCCAGGGCTCTGTCACCCTCACAGGAAAGAAGTTCTTCCTCATATGGAGATGGAACTTCCTGTGTTTCAAATTGTACCCACTACCCCTTGTCCTGTCTCTGGCCACCACTGAGAAGAGTTTGGCCCCCTTGACATAGCTAGAGATGGTCTCTAGAAAGAGCTGTTCCATCACCTCTCCAGGGATGGAGGTGAGGCTGACCGGCTTGTTATGGGTCTGAGGCTGGGGCTGGTTCAGGGCAGGTAGTAGCCCCGGGCCTTGGCACAGGCTTCAACCATCACGGCCCAGCTGAGCCCACAGGCAGCTCTGAGTCCCGACACGGCAGTGGCAGCGCCAGCCTATGGCCTCCTGATGGGAAGGGCAAAATCAAATTTCTAGGGCTAGAGATTCACTCGCTAGTAGAAATTCTAGTATCATGCACTTCTGTAGTTAACTCTGACTTACTACGGTAACTATAACTAACCCACACAAGTAGTGAAAATGAGAGGGCAAAAAAAACTTTTATCACTGAGATAAATAATATGTAGTATTTATGATATTCATATTTGAGAGATTTTTTTTTCTTGGCTTTTATTTATTTTTGAATTTATTGTAGAGCCACATTGTAGCTTTGCAGAAAATGAAAATGACTAATCAATCTATGTTTCAGAGTTTTTTGATAGCGTGTTCACTATCTTGGTGTTGTTAAATATTAATGCAAGATCATAGTCATTAAAATCTAATGTGGTGGTTGTGTTCTTCTCTTGTATATGTGTAGAAGTGTTTTAATCACTTAGAAATCAATGGTCTGGGTAAGACAGACAGGAAAAGATATTTGCGGTTCAGCTGTGTTAGTGATACATCAGCACAGTTTATAGAAAAACTGTGTTGAAGCCCCCTTTTACAGACTGGCTAGGAGATGAAATGGTTGCACATTTTAAACATCTTGTATCGTAGAGACTCTTATAAAACATCAGAGCTAAGAATAAGTGCAGTCAGTTGCAGAACTCCAAAGTCCACACAACTGCACTTAGCATTTTTCAGATCTAATATACACGATGCAATCTGTATCTTCCTTGTAGATATTAGCACTGCATGTATATGGCAGTGATGAGAGAGGAAACTATTACAGGCTCATGCTGTTAAATTAACAGAAAATATGCCAAATTGTTTAAAGACTTGTTTGGTTTAGATTTTGCAATGTAAAAATGACCCATTTTTGTTGATAAGTAGACTTTTCTATACAGTGCAAATCTAAATAATTTCAATAATTGCTATTACTTATATGCTTATTTAAATAAATTTTGTCCTTTCTTGCAGACTTTCCATATATGATGTTATGTATTAATGTTGTTTGTAAGCATGCAGTTATAACTTGAAGTAGAAATTATGTCTATAAGCAATTTATTGAACTAGATCCTGACCCATACATGTGGATTATGGGCAATAAATCATTGATTCTTGGGTGGTTTAGTCCCTAAATAAATCAAATCTTAATGCACAATAAGAATATAGATTTATGTTAAGAGAACTCATATTCATATTTGTATTCAGGTATGTGAATAGCAAACATTTAGGTAGCAAAACCTGTTTTGGCACTATAAGTCTGTAGTGGAGTACTGTAGATAATATCTATGAGTAGCTGTATATGTTACCTTTGCTTTATGTCATCCATAATGTTATTTTCTAATTTTATTTTAAACTGAGGAAAAATTAACAGCTACTCTATATTTGAGAATGTGATATATATTTAATAGCTCAACTTAGGAAGCTGCTCACACTGAACTGACAAGATTAAGCTTTATGATGTTTTCTGAGCAAGCATATAAATTTAAGAGTATATCTATCTAGCCAATGAGAGCTTAATGTATCTGTTGTTGTAGATGAAACATATTAAATTGAAAGGCAAAGGGCATTTCAGTCTCAGGGCTTTTTTAATTTCTTCAAACACCTACATTTTGAAAAATATGATACTGCTAATGAGCTTGACAGGCCTCAGGTGTTATGAAAAATAGTTCTTAGGGGACAGGAAGACATAAAGTTGACTCAAAATAAGTTTGGAAGCATGGACATTCCTGCATGAAGCCAGTGGAAAAGAAAGAATTCTTTGTTTGAATACCTATAAAAATAATAAATCTGACTCAATCAGTTGGTGGTTTCTTTGTCTAATGATTTAACTATTTTTATTTTATTTTTAATAGTACTTAGATTTTTTACAGAGTAAAAGCCTTTTAATCTTATTCAAGATTTCTTTATAAGAAAAGATCTAGGAAAGCCTCTCTAAACACAGTCCACAGTACATTTTCACACAACACCAGTTTCTCCTTATAAAGAAACTTCCTTTAGCATAGGTTTCTCATAGAAGAAGAAAAAGAAAAATCTCCTCATTCTATAAGCACTGAAGATACTCCAGGTCTCTCAGAGGTGTAAGAAAATCCACAGATTACCTTGAGAGAAACCAAAGCAGGGCTTTTCATTGAGTTAAAATCTAGGAGCTGTTAATTTTATAAACATCCTTCCCATGGCAAGGGAAGGATAGGAACTTCCCTTTCCAGGTTCCCATGACATTTTGCACTTTTCCATCTCTATTGTGTACATAAAGTTCTTTTGTATTTCAAGTGTTCTTTCACCAGGGAGAGTTGCAGGCAAAATTATAACCTAACTGAACAGAGAACAAAGTGTACCAGTCGTGGTTATGGTTATAACTTCCTTAATGCGTAAATTTTACTGCAAAAAGCTGTAGAGAAATGACTTTCAATAGATCTCCCATCATGTTTGTCTTTTATAGAATCATTTTGTATTCACTATTGTATATAGGCTCTTTTTCCTACTGATTTGAAATTATACATTTGAAAATCTGGTGAAGATATAAAAATACTTGTGGAAAATAAATTATTTCCACAAGTCTGACATAAAATTGCAGGAATAACAAGCAAGAACTAAAGCACACAGCCACATGAACATTCACTTCTGTTAAAAATAAGAAAAAAACCCTTTCTGCCAGATTGACAAATTCAGTAGGAAATATTGCTATAATCAAGGCTTCTTTACGGTGTTCTTTTCACCCTCTAGATAACATCTCTATCTATGGATCAAGACGGCGTAGGTTTATCAGTTGTTTCTTCTGTTAAATCTTCCATATGATAGAAGATTTCTGAACATGATAAGGAGAGAATCAAGCAAAGTACAAGAGAATTTTGAAAGTTTATAAGGTGTTTGTGGACTAGGTGATGATCTAGATGTTTTTAACTTTCACATGTATTTCTTTTTTTAAATGTTTAAAAAATAATTGCAAGAAGAGGAAGCTTGAGAAAGTCTTCTCTGTTCTTACACAATTTATTTACTATCCTATGTAGAAAAAAATGTTGAATGCAATTTCTTTAAAAAAGTAAAGATTTTTTTTTTCAGTTGCAGGTGTAAATTACAGCCTATATTTCTAATGGTAAAGCTCTATCACTTGGCTTGTTTGTCCCATCTAAGCAGCTATGATTTTCACATCTAAACAGCTATGATTTTTATTATCATGCAATTTCATTTGATTATTGCAAGCAATATATATGAAACGAAGTTCTTTAGTGTACAATTAAAAGGAAAGAAAAAGAAAAAAGATTGAAAAAAAATGCAATCCATTTGTGGCTATTTCAAAATAAAAATATTGCTAACACAATTTAGACATTATTGACCTTGGTCATTGCTATGCTATATATTGAAAATGGATTTTTTAATTTGCTCTTTTCAACAACAGATGCATATGTCCCCTTGGTTACACTGGCACATTTTGTGAACTTGATATAGACAATTGCATTGGAAACCAGTGTTCTGAGTATGGTGCCTGCCAGGACCACTTGAGTAATTACAGCTGTCACTGTATGCTCGGATATGAAGGACCATTCTGTGAAGTCGAAATTAATGAATGCTCCAGTTTTCCATGCAAAAATGGAGCCACCTGTGTGAATTTAATTGGCCATTTCTCATGTCATTGTGCTGCAGGGTTCAAAGGTAAGTTTTACCTTTTGAATTGTATTATATTACATATGTGATTGTCCAATTTTAAGTCAGCAATTTTATATGATCCTTTCAGAGGAATTATGTGTGCATATATGTGTGTGTGTGTGTGTATGTATAATATGTATATGTGCATGTTTGTTTGATTTACAATAAGACTTTTAACTGAATGAGCATGGAAGTTCTTAAATATGTTTTATAGTTATTCCTCACTTGACCTTCTACTTTCTCAGCAATTCTGAGCAGGGCTTTTGATATTCTTCATTTAAAAAAAAAAAAAAAAAGGCCAAAACCACAACAGAAGTATTTCAGTTTCACTCTTATGCAATACTGAATATCATGGACTTAAGTTAGTTTAGTCAGGCTATCTTGAAGCTTAAAGACATTGTTCATATATCAAACTTGGCAACAAATATTTTTAATTGAATAACGTGTTTTAAGCAACATAAAATGCATATAAAACATATGAAACATTATATATATACACAGAAGGTGAATAATTTTATTCTGTTTCAAATTTCTGAATTTGAAACACAGCTAAAAGCAAAGTTGATGGTAGATGTTGAATATTCTTAATTCTTAATTAGACCATAATTATATGCTTCTTTTAGAAGCTTCCCATGTTCCTGTTCTTAATAGCATTAATTTTCCACTCAGAGCTCGTCATTTGCTCCCTTTCATCCATTGCTTTGCAGTTGGAAACAGCTTTCAGTGATGTGCTACTTACATCAGTTATAACACATTCTGGTTTGGCTTTTTTGTTCTTATTACTGTAGACTACATCGTACATTTATCAGTTACAGCAAGTTGAACTAGGACATAATTAGCAATAAAGTATCTGCATATTCCTTTGAAGCAGGTCTTAAAAATTTTATCAAACTTTTTAACTGACAGAACACAGGGTTGTCCTTGGGATGACCTAGCTGCAATGAAGATAGAACACATAAGTGTATGATCACTAGCAAAGAGAAAACAAAGAACGTTTGGCTCAAGGGTTCAGAATTCAAGTTAATATATTTTCCTTACAGTGCTGAAACTTAAACACTGATTTGGTACTTTGCCACAACATGAGGACTTGCTTACACAAACGATGTGTAACTGGGGAAGTTTTATTTCACTGGACAATAAACTAGTGAGGTATCATATTATAACATTCCCTCGAAACAAATTAAAAGTAAAAAGTAATTTCACAACACATTATTGCAAGTATCAAATGTACTTAGTCCTGTATTTTCAGAGAGTAAGAAAAAAAAATAGAAATATGTTGGGACTAACAAAAAAATAAGTTACCACTATGCTAGTTATTCTGTTTCGGTGTGATCTCTAGTGGTTTATGATTCTGGGATATATTCCAAGACAGAACAGATTCAGTTCAATCATAACTGCACAATTAATCAATGAAGAGTAACTCAGTGTAATTTTAGGTAGGCACTCTTGGTTTTGTTGTATCACTTATTTCAACCTTTACATATTCACATGTATTTCATCTTTTTAGTAAGTACTAAACTCACTTTAGGACGAAATATCAAAGGTGACAGTAAAATTAACTTAGGAATAAAACCAAAGTTGCCGTTTCTCAGGACTCTGTAAGTCTTTGAGGAACTTTCATTTTGTGACTCATAGTCTGCAAGTAAGCCATGAGTTCCCAGCCACCAACTTGTTTTGTCTCTTGCTAATAAATGAATCCCTGGGTACTCTTTGAAATTGCATTACAGTCAGAATTTATTTTGGGAGCAAATTTCTACGTAGACAGCTTATAGCTATCATCTCCTCTGTCTAGAAGATTGATTTGATCTGATGTCTATCAGCATTTCTCACATGCTTTTACATTCTGTTAGCTAGGGAACCCTTAGGCACTGCAAAGGGATTTGTCAAATGAGCAGTGTGATCATCTTTGCAGAAAACAAGTTAATAAAAATCCAAACCTTGGACATCTTCATATTAGAAGTAAATATTTTGTAGCTTTATATATCACAGTCTTTTCAAAAGCTTTTGTCTGAAAAAAAGATACCTTTGAATTTTTAACTATAGTTGTGATGGAGAGCCTCGTTTGGAGATATTTTGTAATGTCAAGAGTACTTTCCACTGCCTGCAATAGAGTTTGGCCTATGCTGGCCCTAAAAGTTTGCAGTGTGACCAGCAAAGACTAAGAAATGTGTTTTTTTTTTTTTTTAATCTATTCCATTATTTTGATCCTATAACATTCCTCTATAATACCTTCTCTGGCCCAATCGTTCTTCTCACTTTCAAACACATATCCAGGCCATCCATCTCTTGGCTCCATCTCAGAAAATCAGTGTTTAGCATCAAACAATTCCGAGTTTTGTGATTCATGAATTATATTTCTAAACAGATATGATATCTTTCATGGTTAAGAAGTTATTCTTGGGAGTATTTGAAAAAAGGTTGTGTGTGTCCAAACACATCCTTCGTTCAAACTCCTGTTTGTTTAAATGCTTGAAAAAATATGAAGGAAGTTGCTGAGCACTCTCAGTAGATAAGCAATATTGCCGCATTGTGTTCTCTTATGGGTTTGTGTCCATATTATATTGATTGTCTGTAAAATTAAGCCTTGAAAAATCTTTTACTTCTGAAACTGTACCGTATCTCACATAACAGAATATTGATTCATCATAGCTTTATAAATGAATAAGAGTATTAAGATTTATCACCAGTGCATGAGTACCTTCCAGTAGTTTTTTAAGTTATCTAATTAATATATTTTATAAACACTGTTCTTCACTTTTCTGTTTTTATCCAAAATGAGAAAATAGTATATGGACATTTGAAATATCACTATATTATTTTAAATGTTTGTGCTTTTTTTTTTTTATTCCACAAACACATCTGTAGAATTCACCTACCACTTGAAATATATCTGATGAAGCAACTAAGTGTCTGTGCATTCAATAAGTAATTAATTCTGTTAATATTTTTGAGAGCTATTTTAATAGTTTCACACTGCTGTAATGGAGACCCACTCTATAACAACGCCAACATTGTTTCTCACAGATATTTCATATAGTACCATGGTAAGAAGAGGGTACATGGACATTTTAAGGACCTGAAAGAGTAGTGGATCCTATTTGAAATAAAAGCACTCACTTGTATTGAGAAATAACACTGGTGACAGTTGCCAACTGGCAGGTTTAAATACTGCAGCAGAACAAAGATATCTAGACACAATGTTTATCAGGAAGTGATGCTTCAACAGTCCTCTGGCCATCCTTTGGCAAAGTATATTAAAAATGTTTCTACTGCATAAAGGAAGGCAGTTCAGTGGTTTTGTGCACGTATCTCCTCTGTGTTTGAAATATCTGCTTCTGCTTCCCTTTATACAGATCTTGCAGTGGGGCAGTAAGCCTGTAAGAGCAGCTCTTGTTCTCTCCCACATCTCTGCAATGACATGAGATGGGGCTGGGCTGTGTGAGCAAGCAATTTCAATTCATTGTAAGGCCTCACCCAAACTGTCTTGCCTTTTTCTAACTTAATTTTCTTTAGAATAGAAATGTTACTCAAGCTAACAAACACCTTTCTTATCTAATATCATAATTTATATTCATTAGAAGATAACAACATTTCAACATTTGTTCTCTGGCGTATTACTTCAGTGCTTTATGTTTACATATACATTACAGAATGATCGACTGTACGGCAGAATTATAGCACCATCTTCAAATCTATTGTCTCTATTTGGTATCTGGTTGTACAGGGATTCTAGTAAAAAAAATCCCATATTTTTACATATACATATTTTTAAAATTATGTCCATTCTCTCTGGAATTTTATTGTCCAATTTTATGTCCTCAATGCATATAAAATTACTGATATAAATGGTATGGAAATTAGAAGTTTTTTATTTTTTCCATGTGATTACTTAACAGAGATGGTAAAAGTAAGGGTGACAATTTAAAAATTTATGTAATTAAAATATGAATATTTACACCTAAACTGTATTACATTGAGAAAATAGACTTTCTAAATACTCCCTCTTTTATTCTAACTTCTGATTTCTAATATGAAAATGATATGACACCTCATTCTGATATCAAAAAAAAGATGAGTCTTTGGGACATTTTATAAAACCTAATACTAGTTACATTAGTTCAGATAATGTGTGATGTTAAGCTCTTTTGTCTACAGAAACAAAATATTGAATTCTTGAGCGACTGAAAGTTGCAAGCTTCTAACCTCAGGATATTACAGAGCTGATGATATTTCTGAAATGAAGGTATATTCAGTGAGGTTTCACCCATTATACTTATTAAAAGTAATGTTTCTGTGCAATGATCTCCAGTTACAGTTATCTGAGAAGTTGCGAATGTCTTATTTTCGTGCACAGAATCACAAAATGGTTGAGGTTGGAAGGGGCCTCTAGAGATCATCTAGCCCAACCCCCTTGTTCAAGCAGGGACACCTACAGCATGTGGCATGGGGTGGCATCCAGGCGGGTTTTGAAGATCTCCAGAGAAGGAGACTCCACAACCTCTCTGGGCAGCCTCTTCCAGCACTCTTGTCACCCTCACAGGAAAGAAGTTCTTCCTCACATGGAGATGGAACTTCCTGTGTTTCACTTTGTATGTATTACCCTTTGTCCTGTCTCTAGCCACCACCGAGAAGAGTTTGGCCCCATCCTCCCTACATTTTCTCCTCATGTACTTACACATATTGATCAGATCTCCTCTCAGTCTTCTCTTCTTCAGGCTAAACTTTCCTCATAAGATAGATGCTCCAGTCCCTTAATCATCTTGGTCACTCTGCACTGGACCCTCTCTAGAAGTTCCACATCCCTATTATAGTGGGGAGCCCAGAAATTGTTTCTTAAAATTCTATTTCTTAAAATAGAATGAATTATTTAAACATATACAGTTACGTCACCTAATGCTGATGGAGCATTGGAGGGGATTTTTTAGCACGTATTCCTACTGAAGGCCCTTACTGTATTTCTCTTTGCAAGCTTTTAGGACTTTCTGCAGAATAATGTGTCTCTTCTATGTCATCACTGTGCCTCTAGGAAATGTTGCTATTAAGCATCAGGACATTTGATTTGCAAGATGGACAGACTCTCTTAAGCATCAAGAATTATTTGCTATATATTTTAAGAACACTGTATTTTTATACATGCTAAAATACAACACAGAGTAAATGGAAGTGTGATCAGTTTTAGAATACTGTTTATGGTTCAAAATCTGATGACATCAAACCTGTAAATTCTTTAGGAAATTAGACCCTAAACTACGATTTCTTAAATATCTCCATTGTGTTCTGCTCTTAATTATGTTTGAATGTGTTACGTTACTGTTAACATTAAAAGTGTGAACCAGAATTAACACACTTTGATGCTGAAAGTAATTTGTAGCCAATTAGTTATTTGTATCTGATGTTCAAAGGAGGCTTTCATCATCCATTTCAAATGCATGGTTGAGATTAGCTGCATACTAGAAAAGTAATGGCTGCACTGTATGTGCCCAGCTCTTTCAGTCTTGCGTATTCAGTAAGTAAGTCTCACAGTAACTTCACAGACACTCTGATTTTCTCTGAAATATTTTAAAATTACTGACCATGTATGTGTTTTTTATGACTTTTATAATGAGGACATAAATTTTTAAGCTTCCTTTGCAGCTGCATGCAATAAGCTTTGGAATGTGCTTCTTGTAAAGCACAACCACTGCCACCACTCTATGTTACAGCATTTAGCTAGAAAAAAAATCACTTTTTTTTCCTGCGGTACACAGAAGACAGTTACCTTTATTATCCCTCCCCATGTCCACTTGATTGACAGAAATTGCACTAAATACTAAGGATTTTTCAAGGTGTAACATGATTCACATGAAGAAAATATTATTCCTTTGCCTAGCATCTTCTGAAATGTACAGAATTACCAAAACTTGTTAATTTTCAGATAAAATCTATCTTTTTTAATGTTTGCAAAAGCATGTTTTCAGTGGCTAGATTTTTCAGTGGCTGGAAGAATTTTGCTGCTTTCTCTGGAAAAACATCTATGAAAATAAAGCATATATATAATGTGTTAAGAAATATTTTCAAAAGAAATACTTTGGAATTTTTTAAATAATTCTACAAGTAGTGTTAACTGGTATAACTTGCAAGTCTGTTTTTTGCAAATATTTTCGTCAGTTATGAGAAAGGTATTTTCAGTGCTTGATAACTTAGATGAAGCTGAGTGGCATGTAATTGCTTCTTAGTCAAATGAAGTAATTTAGCTCTAATAACAGCCTCCAGGCATAAAATCAGCACCATTGTTATCAGCAGCATGTTTTTTTTTAACTTGTTCTTCTAAATGAATAATGGTATTCACACACATCATGGCCACAGATTCATGAAAATAGAATACCTGAAAACAGATACCCTTGTAGGAAGTAGTTTCTAAAATGTACATGTGTTTAAATATTCAGTGGCTCTGCTGCATAGAGTTCAGACATATACAATTGGTATTAAATGTTTGAATTTGGATTAAATTTTTAAATCTGGATTACAATCTACATTGACACAGATAGAAAACAGTATTCCTGGAAGTCTTAAAGTAATGGCATTTAGTGGTATAATATTAGAAGTGAAATTAATTTTCTGATACCATTGGTAAGCATTTTTTAACTAGATGTTCTAAAAAAACCCTGAATTTTCCCAATGAAGATGTAAAGCAAATTCTTTTTCTGCATCCTTTGTCATAGTGACAGACTCGTTATGTTTCCCATCACTCAGACTTGCAACCTGAGAATGGCTTTGACTCTTTCTCACCTTTTCTACACACAATCAGATTTTGTCACTATTGCTCAACACAGCTCCAGCTCCAGTGTTCACCTCATGCTCTAAGTTTTTCTGGTCTTCATTATTTTATCATCCTCCAAAGGTTCCTCCCTCTTCCTTTAAAACCTTTTTTTTTTTTTTTTTTTTTTGAAGTATTCCAAAGTTCAGCTGTCTTAGTTCTTTTCTGTTATACCCTAGTATCCCTCAGGATTGCTGGCCTGAATGGTCAATTTACGTTACTGATATAAAGCTATCGTGACTGTCTCCTCCCTGAGGAGTACTTGCTTGAGGTCAGCTGGATATCCTATGTAACATTAGGTATCAACATTTAGGGAACTCACTTTCACCCTACAAGCTTAGCTTAAAAGTAGAGACTTATATTTATAAGCCTACCTTTAGTTGGGACATTTTTCTGCTCAATTCTAATTTGAAAGGAATTGTAATTACCCCTGTTACAGTAGTAGCTGCACATTATCTGCAGAGCAGCTCTGCAGAGAAGGACCTGGGCGTCATGGTGGATGACGAGTTGACCATGAGGCAGCAGTGTGACCTTGTGGCTGAGAAGGCCAACAGGATCCTGGGGTGCATTAAGAGCGTCTCCAGCAGGTGGAGAGAGGGGATCCTGCCCCTCTACTCAGCCCTGGTTAGGCCACATCTGGAGTATTGTGTCCAGTTCTGGGCCCCCCAGATGTGGAGTTGCTGGAGAGAGTCCAGTGCAGGGCTGCAAGGATGATCAGGGGCCTGGAACATCTGCCCTATGAGGAGAGGCTGAGGGAGCTGGGCCTGCCTGGAGAAGAGAAGGCTGAGAGGGACCTTATCAGTGTATATAAGTGCCTCAAGGGAGGGAGGGAGGAGAATGGGCCAACCTCTTTTCAGTGGTGGCCACTGATAGAACTAGAGGAAATGGCCACAAACTGAAGTACCAAAAGTTCCACAGGAGCTTAAGGAAAAAGTTATAGACAGTGAGTGACAGAGCCTTGAGAGGTTGTGGAATCTCCTTCTCTAGAGATTTTCCAAACCCGCTTGGACGCAGTCCTGTGCCACGTGCTCTAGGTGACCCTGCGTGTGCAGGGGAGTTGGACTAGATGATCTCTAAAGGTTCCTTCTAACCTTAAGCATTCTATGATTCTATGATTATGTTACTATTCAGTTCAGGAAGGTACTTGTACTGTCTCAAGCTCTTGAGAAAAATAACTGCCTTCCTTCAGTTAAATCACAGAATCACAGAATGGTTGAGCTTGGAAGGGACCTCTAGAGAGATCCAACATCCATCTACTCCAAAACCCATGCTCCAGCAGGGACACCTAGAGCACATGGCACAGGGTGGCATCCAGGCGGGTTCTGACAGTCTCCAGAGAAGGAGACTCCACAGCCTCTGCGGGCAGCCTGTTCCAGGGCTCTTGTCGCCATCATAGTAAAGAAGCTCTTCCTCATCTTTCTTCACAGGAGATTAAACTTCCTGTATGTCAATTTGTACTCATTACCCCCCGTTCTGTCTCTGACCACCACCAAGAAGAGTTTGACCCCATCTTCTTTACATTTTCCCCTCAGGTATTTGTACATATTGATCAGACCCCCCATGAGTCTTCTCCAGGCTAAACAGGCCCAGCTCGCTTAGTCTTTCTTCATAAGATAGATGTTCGAGTCCTTTAATCATTGTCGCTCTACGCTGGACCCTCTCTAGAAGTTTCATGTTCCTCTTGCACAGAACTGCACACAATACTCCAGGTGTGGCCTCACCAGAGCTGAGTAGAGGGGGAGGATCCCCTCCCTCAACCTGCTGGCAACACTCCTCCTGATGCAGGCCACAATCCCTTTGGCCTTCTTGGCCATGAGGGCACATTGCTGACTCATGATTAACTTTTCAACCAGGACTCCCAAATCCCTCTGGTTGAGCTGCTTTCCAGCAGGTCAACTCCTAATCTGTACTGGAGCCTGGGGTTAGGTTATTCCTCCCCAGGTGCAGCGCCCTACAGGTGCCTCTGTTGAGACAATAAGAAGTACAC
The DNA here is from genome assembly GCF_059628265.1 of Tinamus guttatus. NCBI lineage: Eukaryota > Metazoa > Chordata > Aves > Tinamiformes > Tinamidae > Tinamus > Tinamus guttatus. Next base: position 606,546 of record NW_028288936.1, read on the forward strand.
ATACTTCAGATATCATCAGTAAATGAGAATACACTCATACTCTTATCTTGACTCATTAAATTTTCCTCAGTAATTTGATTATCTTCCTTTATAATACATGGAGAAGGAGGAACATACAATATCATTGCACCAATCATATGTCTGCAGCACGTGGACTGAAATCTACTGTTAAACATAACATTCTGTGAATTAATGCTGGCTGGATTTTCAGATACAGTGATATTCTGCCATTCATTTTCAAGGGAGAAAGTGAATGAAATGAAAGAAGATAGTTGACACAACTAAGCACAGATAGTCTGAATACAGTAATTTGTATAATGGGAGAGAACTCCTGGATTATGCTTACACTCACAGGGATAGCTTTTCATTTCCTGGTTGCATTGCTTCCAACATTGCCTATCAAAATGGAATCCCTTGTAAGCAACGAAGCACAAAAATTCAGGACACACTGTAGGTCTATCAGTATTCCTGTGTACTCTAGTAATTGCAGCTTGCCAATGAGGTCAGTGGCTCACTGACTGTAACAGTTCTTTTCTGTCACAAATACATCTCTGTGATTTAAACAGGTCAACACATTTATCTTTCTTTTTTTAATCTAAAATTTTAGGTGAAACATGTTCTGTTCACATGACTGAGTGCCTAGACCGACCCTGTTGGAATGGAGGAACCTGTGAAGACGACGTAAGTGGTTTCAAATGCAATTGCCCCCCTGGTAAGCATTTATACATTTTTATACACCTGTTGGTTTGGCATAATGTATGAATTCTAATCTTGTTATTGGGATGGTATAAAATCTCATATGGTGAAAGCAGCTTGCTTACATTTGGAAGGAACAGAGCTCATTATTTAGTCTAATATGTATTAAAGTTTTCTCAGTGAGAGTCCATGAAAATTTGTATATGACTAATTTTAATAAATAAATGCTTTGGCTTAAAACATTTATTTGTTCAGTCAATAACATCTTATTCAGTCCAGAACTCGAGGCAATACTAAAGTCTATCTCCAAATGCAAAACTATACTTACCTGCTTGTTACTTTGTCGCGACAAATGCAGGTCTGCATTTAAGTGTTTTATTGAAATAGGACTGTAGGTGTAAAACATAAAATCACTCTTCTCCTGAGAAAGAAGGAAGTTCCTGGCTTTTGCTTCTGAGATAGAGATTCACACATTCAATACACTGCTTTGCTGTCCCACGTTTTTCCCATTAGTGCCTGGAAACACTGACACATATGGCAGAACTTTAGAAAGTAGTATGCTATACTTTGTCAACAGACCTGAAAGGAGAATTCTTTCTCATACAATCCGGTATTTGCTCTGATAGGCAACCATTAACACTGTTAATGTGATGCCCCTGAGATTAATACAAGGATTCATTTGGAAAAATGAGATTTATGAATGGACATATACACATTATAAAGTATGAATTTCATTCTGCTAACTCTACTTAATGTTGTAGTTCTTTGTAATGCTTTATCATCGTCAATCAAAGGAGCAATTACTCACAGTGAAGCAGAGTTTATTTGTGGAAATGATTGGTTCTTTTTGAAAATATTTGGTATTTTCAGTATTGCTATTAGCATCTACATTTTTAAAGCTACAGGAGGCTGCATTAGAGAAAAGAAATATTGTGTAGTGATGTGCATACCTAACAATGAACTGAAGAGAGAGGAATTTTAATCTAGATATAATAAGGAATTTTTCTGTGCCCAGCTCATATGCTCTAGCTAAAGGTGTAGGTAAACAATTATAGCCATCTCACAAAGACATTGCAATGATTAAATAGAAAATATTTGTAAAATGCCTGAAAAGTCACTGTATTTTTTGGTATTTTTACAGTTTGCTTGTTTTTTAATAGACGTCACTTCAAAAGATGAGGCCAATAATTCTAGGTGATACCTAAGTGAAAGCTGACAATTATGTCTGTATATTTTCACTGAGAACCTGTGTTATATTGGATGTCTAAAAATTTTACTGATTAGAGAATCTGTAGTTGCAGATTTTTAGCAATTAACTGCTGTATGCATGTATAAAATAAACAAGTAACATATTCAAGAAAAAATAAAAGAGAATATAGAGAATTTAGATATGTCTCGGTGATCCAGTTCATGTAAATAAAAATATTTGGATCTGCAATTGTCTGTCTGACTAGACCACCAATGACTTATATTTCACTGCCTATTTTTCCTTAGAAAACATGTTTATTCATTAGACAGATGGTTATTATCTTTTCGCTTTTCTACTTTGCCTTTTGTTGTATGAAACATTTGCTACATCTTTTTTTTTTTTTTTTTTTTTTGTTAGGTGCTATTAGGTATTGTCTTCTCAAATGAGACATTTTTGCATTATCAAATTCACAACAAATAATGTGCACTACGTGACTTCTTTTCCTAAAGTTATAATCTATTCAAGACTTACAACTCCATAGTTGTAGACATATAGGATGTGTAGGATACCTTTGCTGAGCAAGTGGTGTCTCTGTCATGGCAAAAGTGAGAAGCATTATTTTTAACTTCACCTAAAAACTGTAGAGGTGTTTATAGTCAAGAACGGTATATTTTAAACTTTAATAACTTCTTTTTCCTTTATTACCTCACAACAGCAATTCCATGTGTTTTGAGATACAACAGCTTAAGTTCTTTTGCCCCACAATCTAGAAGTGAAAAAAAGGAATTTCCTTTTAGCTTTTCTCAAAGAAACTCTCACTGCTAAGCTAAGATCAAACCTGGAAGTATTTTTGAAGAGTTTTGTATTAGCAATGAGTGAAGACCACTTTGTGGATGAACTTGGCGTAGCTTAATAGTGAAGAGATATGGTAAATAGTAAGCCTATATTTTTGAAAGGAAAGAGTTTATCTGTATCTTATGCAGCCTTTCATATAAGAAGAATCTTCCAGAGTTTGCAGTATTCGAAAACAATTAAAAAAAGAAAAAAAAAAAGACATTTCATAAAACCGCATGCCTTGAACTTTTTTGAATATACAAGATTTTATCTCTATCATTCAGAAAATACTTAGGGTTCTAATAAATCAAATCTAAAAAAAAAAGGTCTTGATGAGAGTCATTGTTAGCCTAAGAAAGACCCTGAATAATTTTTGATGAATATCTACATGATCTTTAGATAGGGTGTAAATGATATAAACACACAGTATTGACAAACTGCTGAAATATTTAAGGAGAATGTGTAAGAATTATATCTGGAACAATAAAAAAAAATCTAAAAAAATCAAAAGAATTCTTATTCTTGAAAAAACAAGAAATTTGAGAAGAATATTCTGGATTCCATTTTCTTTCTCTATCCAATATCAAAAATTCAACTGACTTGGTAGGTTTAAATATGGCAGCAATGTCTTATTATTATTATTATTACTATTACTATTACTATTATTATTATTATTATTATTATTAAAATAAAGAAAAAACCCACAATTTAGAAACTAGGAGAATGAAACTACTGATAAAAGACCCGAGAAGGACAGTCTGAGAACTGAAGCAATTAACTTTGATTAGAAGCAGTGAACTTTTGTTTGTGCTACAACTTCTACATTGCTCTGCCAATAAAAGCTGCAGAATAATGTTGATGTTAGAAAGTTCTGAGCTCAGGTCTCTGATCACTGTCCTCTGCTGATCCAAATCTGAATTCTAACCACAAACCTAACCTGGGTAGTTGTTGCCAGTGTAAGTATGCCTACAAAGCAGGCTTCCAAATTTGGATCTACTTTGAAGAATTCTGTTTCCTGAAAATGAGGGGCTTAAGTTTTCAGAGATACACAGTCCCATCATCCTTAAGGAGCAGAATTGTTCTTTCTTGATAAGAAATCTGAAGAATTCTATTTAGAACATCCAGAATATACACATTTAGTTTGCCTATGCTAATTTTATGGAAATGCATTGCCCATCATTAGTTAATATCACTTCATTGTCTTAGAATGTTGTCATTTTGAACCCTACTATTTCCATATGACAACTCTCATTTAAGCAGCTTTAAAAATAATTTGTTAAAATTTTCTAGCTGAGATGTTTCTTAGAAAATGCAGTGCTTTAAATTGCATCATATTTTAGCCTGCTTGTGTCAGGCATATTATTAATAATATATAATATTAATATATTATCATGAAATAAAATGAAATAAGTCCATTTAATCATACAGATCATGGATTCATCTAGGTATTCTTTAAGCATTGTTGGAGACATAACTAGAGCCACATTTAAAACAAAATAGTTAACTAGTGAAATTTCCTGCCACTTAGTATTTGTTTTTGTTTTTTTTATCATTTTTTCCTATGATATAGTCTAATTTTGTATTGAAATATAGCAACACTGTCTATCAAAAGTGAGAGTTACCTTAAGTAGCAGACTCCTGTGGAATTGTGGTTTTGTGATAGTACAGATTTGTACAGATGGCACAAATCAGTTTGCATCACAAGATAAGAAAGAAAAGAAAGAGAAATATCACCGGAAGCAGTGGAATTGCACAAGGTCTTTAGATGTTTTGTGGCTTTCCAAAGTAGTTCCATCCTCTTCTGTGTGGTACATGTGCATGGCTTTCAGGTTAACACTCCTGATACCATTTGAAAGTGTTTAACAGGGACATAATTTCATAATAATGTAGCCTGACTGACTGGTTACTCTTTGTATGGCTTCCGGTGTGTTCTGATAAATCTCAGCAGAGATAAATATAACAGATTTTATAAGCCTGATATTTGAATTTTGCAATTCTAGATAATAGTAATCTGTTAAGCTGATGTTGGTTGGATGTATGAACAGTAAGTTTGGGGGTGTGTTTTATATTTTCAAGATTTCATTCTGTTAAAGGGTGGTCTTTTCAGGAGATTAGATTATAGCATTTGAATGTTACAGGTTTTTGTCTATATCGATACCTTTCTAAATAAATAGCTTCCAGAAAGGCTGGATGATTTCTGCTTTGCACTCAATGTATAGATGCTCATGGAGAGACTGGAGTAGACAGGCACTGTGCAAGAGGCATCTTCAGGCAAACAAATTTATTGTGTGCTGGCAAATTTGAAGGCTTCATGAAAGAAAAATTATGAATTTGGTAATTATCCTGAAAGATATATGGAAAGAAAGAAAGAAAGAAAGAAAGAAAGAAAGAAAGAAAGAAAGAAAGAAAGAAGAGAAAGAAAGAAAGAAAGAAAGAAAGAAAGAAAGAAAGAAAGAAAGAAAGAAAGAAAGAAAGAAAGAAAGAAAGAAAGAAAGAAAGAAAGAAAGAAAGAAAGAAAGAAAGAAAGAAAGAAAGAAAGAGAAAGAAAGAAAGAAAGAAAGAAAGAAAGAAAGAAAGAAAGAAAGAAAGAAAGAAAGAAAGAAAGAAAGAAAGAAAGAAAGAAAGAAAGAAAGAAAGAAAGAAAGAAAGAAAGAAAGAAAGAAAGAAAGAAAGAAAGAAAGAAGGAAGGAAGGAAGGAAGGAAGGAAGGAAAGAAAGAAAGAAAGAAAGAGGAAAAAAAAGAAGTTTGGTAGTCAAAAATTGAGATATACCACATTTACAATCACTTTTAATTATATAAACCAGAGTGACTTGAATGTTTTGGCTATGCAAAGGAAAGATGGTAACTCTAGGAAGCCTACAGCTGTGTTCCAACTTGGCAAGGGGTCTTACGCTGTTGGGTAATACCTTCTGGAAAGACATTTTCTGCAGATTTATAGAAATAAATCCCAGCTTTATGGGAGAGGGGAGGAGCTTCAGCCAGAACTAAAGGTACTAAGGAAAAGACTGTAGGGTCTCTTTCTCTCACTCACTATGATTGTATAATCTTTTTCAGCAGAAAATGGCTGATCAGCATTGATTAACCTGTATGCCATATGTTTTGATAGGATCTGCTATAAATCTGTTGTAATAAAAGCTCTGCAAATGCCAATGTTTCTAAGTAATTTGTCCCTCTCCTGTTTTTTTTTTAGACAGTTTATGCTAATTTAGACACTCTTACTCTTTTTGCCTTTAAGTCTGCGTATAGTCTGTGTCACTATTGCCCTTTTCATTCTTCTACGGATAGTATTTAATACTTATTTTTTGTTTGATGATAAGTAAGATGTAAAAACTGTTTCTTGTATCAGGTATACAGATTAATTTAACTTGTGTTTCTTGCAGTCTACCTAGTTATCTAGCATTTCTCATACTTCATCTTCTGCGTATATCTGTTCCTTTCTTATTTTGCATGGTACTTGCTTAGTTTGCTTGTTTTACTTGTAAAGACTTCTCTTTTTAATTTTATAGACAGGTTTTGCAAGTTGACTGTTTTAGTTCACGTGCTACATCATGTAGAATAATCTGAGCATTTTAAATTCATTGTAGAAATGTTTATGCCTGTTTTCTCTTTCCTTTGGTTAATTCCAGGCAAAATATTGTGTAAAATGCCATGAAAGCCCTCTGTCAGGAGAGAGACTAACTCTTTTACTCATCTTTCTCTTTTAATCTTTCAGCTGTCTGTGCGTGGAAGTAAAATGGAAGTTTTTGTTTTTGTGTGTTTCAGTGAATATGCCATTAGTCTTTGCCTTGAATCTGCAAAGTTCTTAACATAGCATCTTGTTTTGAGAAAAATAAAATCATGAATGACTTGAGGAAGATTAATTTACTGAAAGAACATGAGACTAAGCAGAAGATAAATAAAATTGCAACAACAAAAAGATTCCTAACCCAGCTGTTTCCATGGCAACTTCCCTTTGCAGAGTTTCAAAAACCATTTCTGCACTACTCCCATGCTACTCACCACTTCCGTGATATGTTATTTCAATGGACAGATACTTCTATTTTATCCATATTAAAAAAAAAGGATGAAGTACTCAATAGAAGGTATTTCCACATTTGTATTAAAATAGCGTCCAGTGAGACCTGATTTATATTTGGGTCAATTATACAATGATATACTCTGTATATGTGTTTTCATTTTTATAGTAGCATGCAAGTTAATATGATGGGATATAGAAAGTTCTTTTTTTTTTTTTCCCTAAATGCATAGAACAGTCGTTGTCATTAACAAAACAACTGAAAATGATTGGACATTCAATGGACGTCCTATCTCTATTCTGTAGCTGCAGACCTGAAGTAACATGTAGGCATGTGGGATAAATGCTTTTATTTTTTTGAGATATCAGTCTCTTGTATCAGAGCTTAAGCTGAGAGAGCTTAGGTTTAGAAGAGTAAATTTTAAGATGAAGTTATGTGAGATGAATCCCAACTGAACTGATTTTCTCTGTGATTAGAGACACTGCAGTGAAAGTGGTAGAAGCCTTAGAAACCTCCTTAGCCTTAGTCCTTTCAGATTTCCAGCTGATTTTTGTGCATTTTTTTTTGATTCATACAATTTTCTGCTCTGTTATTCTCATTATACTTCTAAGGTTCCAAAAAGGGTTAATTTATTTTAATAAAGTATATTTTTTAGCTTTAATCCAGCCACTATATTTGAAAAGGATAAGTCAAAAATGTGTATGTATTATGACTAAATATGAATCATCAAAGAAATAACATGAAGGAAGTTATGTGCAGTAGGATGATAAGGGCAGAACTGCAGTCCCCTATATAGCAGTGAAAATCAGTCATAATAGGGCACCATTAGAAAGTTCAATGACATGAAACTTCACAAAAGCTACCATACAATTCTGTAAAGTTCAACATAATTGACAGTCCACTTTAAAGAATTACTTAGGACTGAAATAGTAGAGCTCTTGTCTGAATTGTCAATGTACACTTACAACCTGTTTGAGGTAAAGCACGTACTACCTCTGTGTGTTATGCCTCCTACGACTCAAATGAAAAACTAAATAACAGTACAGTTTTGTTGCATAAAATATAATCTAAGTTGCCAGCCAAACTATTTTGTAAAATCTTGATGAAAAAAAGTTTATGTATTTGCTTGACACAGGATGACAAATTGGGCTGAGCTTCATGGAAATGTCTGTCATCACTCTGCAACATTTCTGTGCATTGTTTTATTTCAGTGATTATATTGCTGTAAGTGGGGCCGTACTTTTCAGCACTGAAGTCCTCTAACACTTGAAATTGGTAACATGTAGAGAAAAGAGGCTTCTTATTCTCTCTGACCAACTTTAAATGGCAATTTTACCATTGTTGCACAGAGCAAAAAATGAATCGACATGAAATGGATTTTCCTTCTATCATCTGAAACCACCTAAGACAGAGTTATGTTCTCCAGCCTGTTTCATGTGGAGGCTTGTTCAAAGACAATAGTACCTTGTTAGCAGATAGTTAACCACAAGGGTGTCAGTCTTTGCAGCAGATGGGGGACAGAGCCGAGAAAGACGAGGACTGAGGAACACCTCCCCCTGCCTTGTGTGCGACGTGTCTTGCCAGAAGAAAAGAAACAAAGCCAGACAACCGCGCAGGTGGCCAGATGCTGATTGGTTGTGCGCTTTGCAACACTTGTGTTAAGAAAGTATAAAAAGAAGTCGGTTTGGAAATAAAGTTGTCTCACTCTGCACCCCAGACTGAGTCCGTTTCTTCACAAGGTGCAACAAATGGCGCCCAACGTGGGGCACGAAGACTAGCTGTCTCTCCGGTTGCACCGCCCAGCTGAACTCCCGGGAATCACGCTGAAAGGAAGCGTAAGGATCAAGCTGAAAGGAAGCTTACTTTGTGTGCACACTAAAAGCCTCTTGAAAGGAAAGAGGTAAGCGGCTGGGAACTATGGGTTCATACCTAATGAAGGAACAAAAGGACGATTTAGAAGCTTCTCCTAAAAACTTGAAACCGCAAAGAAAAAAATTAGGTGAAGAAGAGCTGCAAAAGGTTCTTGCATGGGCTTCTAAAGACGATCCTTCGGTGAATAGTAAGAATGTTTTTAATCTGGAAAGATGGGACCAAATTGGGGTCCGACTGTGGGATAGTGCCACGCGCGGTGATAAGGCTGCTGCTAACCTGTTGCCACAATGGCGAGTTGTACTCGAAATATTGAAATCTCATAGTGGGTTGCAGTCGAACATAAATGACGGGATCGGGGCCCCTGCCATCCCCTCCGCGCCTCCTTTACCTCAATCGTGTCCTGATGAGAATCAGAAAAGAAAACGTGCTGCAAAAGCCTTTGCGGTACTGCCACCTGATGAACAGGACGATGATCCTTTTGGTCCGGGTCCTATTGACCCTGGAAAGGAGCCAGACCTATACCCCCCGGATCCTCACGATAAATGGGCCTCAGTAAAACGAGGAGCAAAACAGGCGGGGGATGTGGGCATGCTGAAAGCCTTTCCCGTTATCTGTGCACCAGACCAGAATCCGCGTTGGGAAGGTTTGTCGTATAATCTTATTAAGGACGTGCGACGTACGGTGACAGATCATGGCCTTGGCGCACCATATACCACCCACCTTATACAATCTCTTTGTGATTCTTCGGTTTTTACTCCCCATGATTTTAAAACTTTGTTTCGCCTCATTATGACTGATATGCAATACACGATGTGGGAATCGAAAATGAGAGAGCTTGCTCGAGCTCAGGGGGAGGAAAACCAGCGGCTGTCGAAAAAAGGTCCTTTACGGGCTGTTACTGTGGACGTGCTAATGGGGGAGGGCGATCACAGTGCTACAACAGCACAAGCAGAAATCCCCCCTGAGGGCTTGCAACAAGTTAAGGCACTTGCTCTCCGCGCCCTTAAGGCCGTTCCGGAGAGTGGTAAACAAAGACAACCTTTTGTTAGCATAAGACAAGATGCGAATGAGCCATATATGAAGTTTTTGGATCGGCTTAATGAGGCTCTGGAGAAACAAATTGATAATGAACAAGCACGAAGCTACATTTTTAAGCAACTAGCAGTTGAGAATGCTAACCCTGATTGCCAGAGAGTTTTGCGGCCACTAAAGGATCCTACTATTGATGACATGCTAAAAGCATGTATTAATGTCGGTACCAAACAGTATGAATATTCACTGATGGCCGAAACATTTGCAACAATGTCTATGAAAAGGCCATGTTTTGCTTGTGGCCAATTTGGGCATATTCGTAAATACTGTCCGAAAACACAAGCAAACAAAGGAGCGCCTGGACTATGTCCGCGCTGCCACAAAGGACAACACTATGCTAATCAGTGTCGATCAAAATTTGATAAGGAAGGTCGACCGCTAGCCCCTTCGGGAAACTTCAAGCGGAGCGCGGCGGGGGGTCGCGCCATGACGGCAAATCACCCCTCGGAGTGGCTCCCACCGGGAAGCAGCCGCCGCTTGTGCGCCAGCACAAGCGGCAGCGCCGGGGTGGACCTGGCCACCACAATAGAAGTGCTAATTACTGATACATCTAGTTGTGCTAACTGGTGTCCACGGCCCCCTGGGGCGAGGAATGGCAGCACTATTGATTGGGCGATTTTCAACAACGAGACAAGGGCTGTTTGTGTTACCTGCAGTTATCAACGCAGATTTCATAGGAGAAATTAAGATAATGGTATGGACTCCGATACCACCCTGTACTGTGCCAATGGGAAGATATGGACGATATATTGATTGCTGCAGAGCAAAAGGAAACAGCAGAAGAGGCTCTGCATCAGATTACGCGAGCAGCATCAGCTGCAGGATTAAGAATTGCGGAAGATAAAGTACAGGAAAGTCCGCCTTGGCGATATTTAGGATGGAGAATTTCTGATCATCAAATTCGACCACAATCATTGACCTTAAAGACAGACATAACGACTTTGAATGATCTTCAAAAACTTTTGGGAACTATTAATTGGATCCGTCCCTCCTTAGGGATTTCCACAGAAGATTATCTAGTTCAGTAAATCCGTTCGTAACCTGTCTAGTAGGACAGACTGTTGATGTTTGGCATATTTTGTTTATTGTTAGTGTGCCTGCTTTGTTTCTTGTTATGTGTTTAAGGATAGATCATTTAATTAAGTCATGGCTGTTCAAACAAAAACAAATAAAGAAGGGTGAGATGTGGAGGCTTGTTCAAAGACAATAGTACCTTGTTAGCAGATAGTTAACCACAAGGGTGTCAGTCTTTGCAGCAGATGGGGGACAGAGCCGAGAAAGACGAGGACTGAGGAACACCTCCCCCTGCCTTGTGTGCGACGTGTCTTGCCAGAAGAAAAGAAACAAAGCCAGACAACCGCGCAGGTGGCCAGATGCTGATTGGTTGTGCGCTTTGCAACACTTGTGTTAAGAAAGTATAAAAAGAAGTCGGTTTGGAAATAAAGTTGTCTCACTCTGCACCCCAGACTGAGTCCGTTTCTTCACAAGGTGCAACAGTTTCAGATAAATGTGATTGGTCAGATGGGAAGTTGGTGTTCCTTGGTTCTTCCTGCTCACAAGGCAGAGCCTGGTTCACAGCCCATCTAATGCCTGGGCCTCAAGAAGGCTGGCACTTAAGCTCAGCCATGCACCTCAGCCTTCAGCAGTGCCACTGGCCTTGCAGGAAATAACAAGGGTGCTGTCACTGGCTGCATGGGAAGGCTCTGCATTGGCCAGCAGAGAAATAGGGCACAGGAGAGACTGTACGTCATCCCAAGAGAATTATTCTATTTTGCTTGGGTTTCATTCAAGAAGTGTTGTACTTCATTAGCTTGTAGTCCAGTTCTGTTTTGTTTTTCCAGCTAAACCTATTTACCTCCCATCTCATGGAATTTATTGCCCAATTACCAAAGCAAAATGTTACATTACTTTCTACAATATTTTCCTTCCGTCCATTCCTTAAAATGAGATGTAATATTATGTTAAAGGATGCTCAGAGTATTAATATGTATGATCATTGAACATTTTAGTTTAACAGGTTGGTGACCTACTCTTCTATATGTTTTGAGATAAAATTAGCCCTGGTTTTGCCTTTCTATCATAGCAGTCTAAACAATTAATCTCACCAGCTACTATTTACATTCTTCAGGTTGAAATTCAGTTAGGAAGCAACTGGGTAATTACTTTTCCCTCACCCACCTCATCTTGCCTGGTTACCTTTCCTGACTACAAGTATATGGCCTTTCTACACAACTGGCCTCTTATTTCTGTTTATATTTTTTGAATCTATCTTAGGAACTGCTTTTTGGTCCAAAGCTGCATGCAGTGGGATGGCATGTTTAGGTTTCGTACTGCATGAGCTGTATAGAAAGTCAATCATCTTCTTCCTCCATGACTTGATACTTTTACTGAATTGCACTGACTTTTTTTTGCTATCATATTACATTATAAACTCATATCTAATTTGCCACCCACAACTCCTTTAAGAGAGTCTATTTCTTGAAGTTTCTCCCCTTTGCAAGATTTTATGTATGTTTCTTTCCTCTTCACTGTGGCTGTAATATATGGACTGTAAGCATACTTCAGAGTGAAAGGCAGATTATTTCTATCTAGTGCTCTCATAAAGGCATATAGGAATCACTTGCCAGGAAAATGGGAAAAAAATGAATAAAATATGTTTTTAAGAGATTTGTTTCTTTTTCCTGAATAAGAGGCTGATAGTCAGTCTTTAGAAAGAAAAATACTTTTGTATGAAAATAAGATATAAATAATGTTTCAAAGTGTTATGTCCATATTCTGTTATGGGACATCTCATAATGTAAAGATTCTGCTTCAAAGCAAAGCTATAAAGAAAACAAAACAAACAATTGTGATCGGTGTGATTTGTATAGAATGCCAGTTTTTCTTCTAATGTCAAATCGAAGACTCTTTCTGATTGGTTTTGAGCAGATGTACCTGATAATTTCTGTACATTGTGCCTGTTTTGCCAAAATGTTGCTAGTTAGAACTATGACAGCCCTTAAGGCTGGATTCACATTGACTGGCAATTTAGTATAGTAAGTGCTGTCTTTTCTTCCTTCCTCCGCAGTGGTGGCAAGAATGAGAGGCTTTTCCAGCGGCAGTTGAGATAGATAGGCAATCTCATTTAATTGCTCTGAACAATCCTCGGGAGATTTTTTTTCTCTTCATACTAACTATAAAGTAAATGCTGGGAGATCACTAGCTAAAGTTAACTTCTTTGAAAACTTTGGTTCCCCTTAGTCTCATTTTACTAAGAAAAAAATGAATCCAACAATTTAAACTTATTTATTTTCTTTAATATGGTTTTGGAATCTGAAGGCTTTTTTCTGTCTAAAGTCTGTGGAAAAGCTCTGAGACCCTGTAAATAAGAGTGTCTTCCTTCAGGACATGTAGACTTTAAGGGAAGAACTGATAGACAATCTGATAGAACTAAGATGAGATTTGAATACATTTTCCTTTTGTACATTTTCCTAATAATTTTAGTTGTTATTTGTGAATATTCAAGAAAGCATTGTGTTCATTGAGAAAGAATTTACCTAATGGCCTAACTATTTACTTCAGCTAAACCAAGCCTTTCTTTTTAAACCTTGCAAAGATGCTTCACATTAACCAAGCTTTGTCCAGGGATGACTGAGCACCCTCTAGACCCCAACTTGCTGATATCTACATAGGGAAAAAATCCTGTCCCTTTATTTTGCTGGTTGTTGTATGTATAAAGAAGCTGCAGGTCTGAACCAAGAAAGTACCATTTAATCAACTAATGTAAGCAGGACTGGGAAAGGGAAAACTCATACTACTTCAGTGGCTGAGTGTGGAAGACCAAATGGAGTGTCTGTTGTTACAATGCTTGAAAGTCTATGACATCTCTCTAATGGCCAAATAATCAAAACATTTTTCCAAAATTTGACCTGTTCGCAAATGAATATGCCTTTTTCTGTATTTCAGTGGTATTGAGTTCAAAACCTATAAAACCTATTGCAGCTTTTTTTTTTTTTTTTTTTTTTTCTCCTCCTGGTAAATGAGTCATAGTTTATATATTGGTATGTCTTTGAATTAAAAAAAAAAAAAAAGTTGATTTAAGTTTTTCTGACTTATGCAAACTAGGCATTAAAAGATGTTTTGTAACTCTTCATAGGACTCAGGACTTTATATGGATGAATTTTCTCCTCTATAATTTGTATAAGATTTTTCCTGAATAACTCCTGATTTTAGATAAGATTTAACATGGTAGCTCTTTCTCATTCCCTCATTCTTTCATACAAATTTCAATAATATATCAAATCCAGCAAAAATCTAACTTTATTTTTTTTTGTACCCCTCAGCATACACTAAAAGCCATCTATACTGTCAGAGCCAATTCCTTTAGGTCTTTAACATGACTAGATCAGCCTCTGTGTGGTAAATATGTCTGTAAATACCTGAGGTTAGTAACATAAATCCCGTTCTTGGTTGCTCTTCTCTTTCAAATTTCAGGGTTTTTTGGTTGTTTTGTATATATGTACAAATTGTTTTATATATATGTACATCATTACCTAATATTTATTTTTAAAGAAATCAAGCTAGAAATGAATGTATCCTGTAAGTTTTTCAAAAATAATCTCCTAATCTCCCTTTCTTAATTTTAATTATGGAAAAAAATGTAAAAAAAAAAAAAAAAAAAGAAAAGAAAATGAAGAATTAGTTAAGTTACAAAGAAGGGATTTCTTTGTATGTCTAGCATACAAAGTAATGTCTTGCTTTGGAAGGTGAAATTTAATGGTTACAATTTTCAAAGAATAATGAAAACTGACATTTTATAAAAAACTTTATTAGGATTTAGAGGGAAAAAAAATTAGAGTAATCATACAGGGAGATTTTAGCCTGATATAGAAGATGCTTGTGAGGACATGTATTATATTGAATATATTTGCTATCTTGCTGCCTTCTATAAAGGCAGCTGGTCTTGATGACATGTGAAAGTATATCAGCAAAAAAAGCTGATGTCTATAATGTTGCTGTCATTTATGATATTGCATTGATCAGATAGTTACCATTGCTAGCTGCACATGTTATTAAACAAATAATTATTTATTCTACATAAAGGAATCCATGGAAATCATTATTCATACTAAATGTCTTCTAATTAATCATTTTCTATGGAAGAATTAATGCATTTCAAAACATCAAAAGACCCAGCCATTATAAAACAAACTTGATTATACAGTAAAATGCATGTGAGATGCCTCCAGCAATAAAATCCTATAAGTAGTGGGAGAAATATTATGAGTGATTTAATTATGTTTTGTTTGGTTTGTTTTTTTCGAGAAACTGCTATCATGTTGGAGCTGGTGTTTAGACTTTTTATTCTTTAGAGCTAAAATGCTATGTGGTTTAGCTGTATTTCAAATATGACAATAGTTAGAAAGGTATTAAGAGCTTTTCAGCTCAGTACTGAGACACTTGGAACTTATTTAAAACTCTGCCTTTTTTAAATAATTGCTTTGAGAGCTAGCAGAGTACAATGAATATACTCACTGCTCTGAAATATATGCTCCCCTCTTACTCCACTCCTTTTCCTCCCCACAAAACACCACCCTAGTAATAACAGAGGGAATTTGTTTGGTCTTTTTAAAGAAAATAACTAAGTAATTATAGAATCATAGCATCATTATGGTTGGCAAAGTCCTTCAAGATGGAGTCCAACCATAAACCCATACCCACCATGCCTGCTAAACCATATCCCTAAGTGCCTCATCTACACGTTTCTTGAACACTTCCAGGGATGGTGACTCCACCCCTTCCCTGGGCAGCCTGTTGCAATGCTTCACTATTCTTTCCATGTAGAAATTTTTAAATCTAACCAGAACCTCCCCTGGTGCAACTTGAGGCTGTTTCCTCTTGTTCTATTTTCAGCAGGTGTTCTGGAGAAGAGGCTGATCCTTGCCGCACTACAACCTCCTTTCGGGTAGTTGCAGAGAGCGATAAGGTCTCCCCTGAGCCTCCTCCAACTTTGTCTTTTCTATGATTTGATATTATACCACCAGGTGCATTTCGAAACTGTGGTTGTGAATTTCCTGTATCTAGGATACGGTCTACTTGTGCATATCAAGTCCTCATGCAAGTGGGCTGATCTGTGAGCATACACTACTTCTAACTGTAGCTTGTTTTTTAGAAGTAGAGTAGACATAGCAAATTTCAGTATCATTAACCATATATTTAAGGTCTTTCTTACAATAAGAATTTCTTACAAGAATTGTATGAGGCAATTCTCAAAAGGTGTTTCAAATAACATTTCTCATCAATAGCTTATGTATATCAGATCAGATATAGCTTGTATCTGATCTGAAAGGGAAATAGTAAAGCACATCATTATTCCGACATCATGACACCTACATCTTTTCAAATTTCTTAGATGATATGGAGTTACTTTGTATCTTACATCTAAGTTGATGTGTCTGATATGGTATTACTGACCATAATGCTTCTAAAATTACCAGCATGCATTTGTCATGGCAGAGTAGAAGCAGGATAGACAAAAGGGAATGCTGGATTTTTTTTTTTTTTTGACAATTGTTTAGCTTTGATCAAAAAGACAGGAGTGTTTCAAAAATATTTCACAAGTATTGTTTCACAGGGCAGATTGTTGTTTGGCAATATTTCACTAACAGATGTGGAAGTTTTTTTTTTTTTTTTCTAAATATTGTTATTTACAATGGATTGAATACCTGTTATCCTTTTAAATATAACTCAATTTTTTTTCCAGCTGCAGTACCATCCATTATACATTTTCAGTTCTGCAGTCTGAGTATTTCCTTAATCTCCTCTGAGAAGCCATATCTCATGTACTGGTGGACTGAGAATAGTATACACAGCTTCTTCTGTGCAGCTTCTTAAAATACATTTTGTTTGAACATATCAACATGAGGAGAAACCACTTTGTCCAGTTATGTTCTAAAATGCCTCCCTGGTACCATTCAATGTGCAAGACATTATACAAGACAATTTATTTTATAAAAATAATCCTCTCATTATTTTTAAAAAGTCTTTGCAACACATCAGGGTATCTGGAGTGGCAAATTCGTAGTACTTCTTATAATATGCTGAACATTTTTGTTTGCTTAGAAAATTAGTTTCTATGGCTCCATTTTCATGAGAATATTACTAAAATAATGAAGTTACTTTGGAGAATTGTGTATAAACTTAATGGCTATACAATATACAGGATTCTTTTTTTCCAGTAAGTTTGCTGTTATAACTGTAAGAAAGAGGTAGTGAAGTTATCTAGATTTACAGAATAGTATCCGTAAATATAAGAAATGATCTGTTGTTAGGTTCAGTAGAGCTGATTGCCAAATCCAGTGAAAACATATTCAATGCGCTGTTTTCATCATCCAATTATTATTTTGTATGTTTTGGATGTTATTTGTATGTTAGAGATACACATTATATGTTTACATATTTACATATAGGTATATTGATATGTACATATGTATATATATATATTTAGAAAACATGGGATGAGTCATTGTCTCAGTGATTTCTTAAATATAAATTATTTTGTTAACTTACCTTATTTCACCATACAGAATCAATTACCCTAGTCACCAACTAATCTCACTATAAAAATACTCTCTTGTGATAGAGATGTTTACACAGAAACAGTAGGAGTGTGTTATCTTGAGCTTTAAAGTATGATATTGAATAGATTTTGAAGAAAGGACAGGAAGTACACATTTGGATAGACTGACAGCACTGTAATCTTGAATATATGCCTCTGTTTTTTTTTCAGCCAGTATTTTTGCTTGACCTAAAAATAATAATTTATGGTTTTATCATACTATACAGTATTTTAAATGACAGAATAAACCTAACTTGAAAATATAGTAAAATATTTCATCTCACAATAAGGATAATGAAACTCTCATTCCAGCTGTTCAGTTTCCTTTATTCAAAAGAGATCTCTCTTTGTTCGCAGAATACAAAAGATAGAAAAAGTATTTTTAGTAATCAGTTATTGAAATACAGTCTTTTAACTAAGCCATTCATACATCTAAAGCAAAACTCAGAACATTTTGGTCCACCAAGCAATGTAAAAAAGAAAAATATAAAGATAAGTTAATATTTCTACCTAATACAATATAGTTTATATTTGAAAATTAGCTTTATTTAGTGTCATTGATTTTTTAATAGTGAGTATTTTAAGGACAATGAAAATGTTATGCAAAAATTAGGTGCTACAAATAAAAAGTGGAAGGGGAAAAACAAGCAGAAAGGATAAACATCATTAACGTGAATAAATCATTTGGTGCATTCTACATCAAGCTGTGTCCTAGTAAGGGCCCAGTGAGCTGATTGTAGCATCTCATGCAAATTTGAATGAAGAAATATATCCAATAAATAAATTGAGTAGTTAAATTTGCCACTGGAGAATATACTCCATATGAAAAGAAATTGATGTGTTGGGGAAGTATTTTTTCTTTTTTAATCTTCCAAAAAGAAAGATGTCCTTCGCTGTCCCATCCTTCCTTTTGCTAAAGGATAATAAAGGAAGATCCAGAAATAAGCTTTCAGCTGAAGAAGCAAAGTAAAGCAGCTGCAGTAGTTAGGCTGAAGTTGGAAAGAAAGAGAGAAAGAGAGAAAGAGAGAAAGAGAGAGAGAGAGAGAGAAAGAAAGAGAGAAAGAGAGAAAGAGAGAAAGAGAGAAAGAGAGAAAAGGAAGGAAGGAAGGAAGGAAGGAAGGAAGGAAGGAAGGAAGGAAGGAAGGAAGGAAGGAAGGAAGGAAGGAAGGAAGGAAGGAAGGAAGGAAGGAAGGAAGGAAGGAAGGAAGGAAGGAAGGAAGGAAGGAAGGAAGGAGGGAGGGAGGGAGGGAGGGAAGGAAGGAAGGAAGGAAGGAAGGAAGGAAGGAAGGAAGGAAGGAAGGAAGGAAGGAAGGAAGGAAGGAAGGAAGGAAGGAAGGAAGGAAGGAAGGAAGGAAGGAAGGAAGGAAGGAAGGAAGGAAGGAAGGAAGGAAGGAAGGAAGGAAGGAAGGAAGGAAGGAAGGAAAGGAAGAAAAGTAAAAAATGGAAAAATGGAAGTTTTAAGTAATAGGAGTAAGCAGGTGAGGTGAGCATATGTGCAATATGTACTATGCATATCACGACCTCTGCGCCCAGGCATTGTGCCTCAGCAGAGGGCCATCATGCTCTTGCCAGGAATTCCCTGTGCTGGGGTAGTCAGGCCAGTACCTACTCCCACATCTCTTTGCACTGCCCCTCTCATTCCCAACGTCCAGTCTCCTCTTGCCTCTATAAGTAGAAGATGAGCCTTTTCTGGCTTCAAAGAGGAAAATAAAATTACCCAAAAAACACAAGCCCCAGCCAACATCCTTTTCTATTCACAGATGTGCAATAAATGCACAGTACAGAAGGGAGTTGCTGGAATTTTATGGAGACTTTTGTGTTTTTTTTTTTTTTTTTTTTCGTTGAAACTTTCACTCCTAACCTTTTCTTTCCATAGCCTGTGGTCTTGGATGTTTGGGCAAAGAAAAACAGAAAATAATACACCAAAACTTCTGCATTTTCTATCAACCAGATACATGTATAGGCTGTTATGTGCACATCAGTACATGTGGCTTTCTTAACTTGCACAAAGTTTGTTTCCTCATTCTGCAGAATTTTATGAAGGTAGTAATCTTTAAAAATTGTGTGCAGAAATCTCTCAATGTTTTGGTATTTGGTTATGATTTTATTGATGATTTTCTCAGGGCTACTGAGAAGTAGGGCATAGTACTGAAAAGTGTTTGCTGCAAACCTCGTTCTTGAGGGATCTTCCTATAAAGCGAGATTCTCTGATCTTTCAAATAATGTATTGAGAAAAATGAGGGATATCTAAAATTTGACTATGTCAGTGTTAACTTCAATGTATTAACTTGAATGTATGTATTAGTGCTGTACTTGTTCATTCAATCTTTTTATATGATATAAAATGGAATTTTTTTTTTCACATTAGGACTTAAAATGCTCATTTTAATAAGATTCTGGGAAATAATATGCTTAAGTCACAGTGAGAACTGAAAGTATTAGGCTTGCTTGAACAGCTAGCTGTACTGCTGCTTCTTACCTTACAGTGTATTGGAAAAGAAGGTGTTTGTAGTCCAGGTTTGTTTGTGAAACAACAGGTATTTTAAATGCTGCTGACATTCCATTATATGGTAATGATGTACACCACATACTAAATCAAATTCTGCTACTTGCACATGGCTCACAGTGGGTTTTCTCTCCTGCAGTTTCTTCCCAAGTTGCTCCCAGAGATGAGTATGTACTGTATGCAATCTTACTAGTTCTGTAAACAATGAGGATGGAATTTGCCTACTTGTGGTATTTTCAAGATAGATATGTCCACTTCGGTGACATGGCTAAGAGTTTTTAAGAATGTTTCATCCTATTAGGAGATAACCACCTTTAGGAAAGGGAATCTCTCTGTGTAAACTTTCCCCAGATTAAGATAGAAACTGGTCACCTACTCTGCAACAATCTTATAGACACCTTCAGTAAGGTGAGGTGAGTTCCACCACACCCCCAATTATGTCCTAAAGAACACTTGATGTTGTAGAAGTAGTACATAAGTTTGCTTTAGATTTCACAAACTAGAAGTACCTGGAGAGTCACTGACAGCAGTCTTGTAAATTGCAAAAGTTCTTAAGCAGAGATAGTATTAATTTCAATCAGCTTGAAGTATTTTTATCTGAAATAGTGGGTGGTTAGCTTGTCAACAGAGAAAAGGTGATATTTTTAGGGAGCGATTCATCATGATATTTTCAGATGTCTATTTTGAGCTGAAACTAATCATGTCCTAGAAATACCTGTTTTCTTTATTAAATATACACGGAGTTAAAATTATTTGCTTGTAGACATCTACATTTGCTAAGAGGAAGCTGTCATTGCTGTTCAAAGCTAGATTTCAAAGTTAAATTCAAAATTAGATCAAGATTTTGACAGCCTTGGTCAGTCAGGATATGAAAATCTCCAAGGGCAGAGATTTCACAGACACACTGAGCAACTTGTTCCAGCAACTCAGGGATCAATAATGGGGATGATACTGTTTAACACCTTCATAAGTGACTTGAATAGCAGAACAGGATGCTCTCCCAGCAAATTCGTGGATGACACCATGTTGAGAAAGCTGCTGGCACCCTGGATGGAAGGGCTACCAGTCAGAGGGACCTAAGAAAGCTGGAGGAATGAGCCAGTGGAGCCTCATGAAATTAACAAAGATAAATGTAGCATCTAGCAGGTGGGACAGAACAGCCTCATGCATAACAGCCTCAGCATCTGTGCTGGGGACTGATGTGCTGCGGAGTGCTGCAGTAAAAGACTGATTGTCCTAATGGACAACATAAACATGGGCCAGTATAAGAAAGATGTTGGTAAGACAAGTCCAGCAGATTATCTTAGAGAGCTGGAGCATATAACAAGTGAAGACTCAGAGGCCTTGTTTATTTAGCTTAGAGAAGAGTAGGTGGGTAATATGGAGGGCATTTAGTTGAACTCTCTAAAAGCAGGTAATGGAGAAGGTGGAGCCGACTTCACTCTTCTACTGGACAACGAAAAGAAGAGATGATGTTAAAAAAGCGTAGCAGGGAAAATTCCAGTTGGAAAAAAGGAAAAAAAAAAAAAACAGTAAAAGTGAACAAACACTGAAACAGGTTTCGCAGATGCATTGAGGAGCCTCCATCCTTAGAGACTTTCAGAACTCAACTGGGCAAGTACCTGAGTAACCTGGTATAACTTTGACAGTAGACCTGTTTTGAGGAGGAGGTTGAAGAAGATGTCTTCTCAAGGTTGTTCGAACCTAAATCATTCCATGTTTCAAGAAACAGGCTATTTCATCTCCATACTGCATTGCATAGCAGATTGAAAAGGGAAAGGGGAGAGTTTTTTTTTTTTTTTTTTTTTTTTGTGATCCTTTTTTTTTTTTATGATCCTGCATAACACATTTTGGGGAGTTTGTTTGTTTGTTGGTTTGCTTTAGACAGCCTCCTGCTAATTACTTAGAATATGAAAGTAGGTAAATCATAACAATTACTACAAAACTCAGTGACTTCATTAAATTCTTCAGATAGACTTAATAAACAGTTGTTTTCTACCCAATACTGTATTCATTTACTCAACTGGTATCTGCTGAAGAAATATGTTTTTGTTAGTAGTTAAACTAAAGTAGTTAAACATTTAAAGCTACCATTTCTTTAAAGGGGAAAAAGGAAAAAAAAAAAAAAAAAAAAAAGGTCCTTGAAAGAGAGTTAAGAGAATAAAAGAAAACTCTTTTTCCTTTTGTCTTTGAAGTGAAACCTTTTGTATATTAAATATGAGTCATTCAGATTTGCTGCCTACTGAAGTAAAGTACATACATGCTGTAATACTACAGATACATATTGTTTAAATTACAATTTCTGTAGAATTGTGCCCCTTGAAGGGTTGAACCAGTGAGAGAAACTGAAGACATTTTAATGTGTCCTTTTCTGAGGTGCTTTCTAAATGATGACAAATAGTGATAGAATGAAACCTCTATTAGACTGCACTTCATAGAGCATAAAGCCTCGTCAGCCTAGTCAGGGGATATAGAAAAAGAGTAATGAAAATCATGAGAAAAATCATTAGAAACTTTGAAAGAAAGTATGAGCTTTCTTTTGTATATCAAGAAGCTATTATGCACTATTGCTCTGTTCTAGTGTCTTTCTAAATTTTTTGTTAACCTTCATTTTCATGAACTTTATAACTCAGTCATTTTAAATCACATTACAAACGAACCTGATATGTAGGAAATGCATACATGATCATTTTTGTTTTAAAAATTGAATTTAGTTCAAATTAGTCTAAATGTATTGATATGGTTGAGGCTCGCACAGTGGCCTCAGTATGACAAAAAAACTCAAGTGCTGAACTGGTGATGTTAATTCAGTTAAGGTCAAATCTGAACAAAGCTTAGTTAAAAATAATGGGTCAGATTATCCTGTCAGCTACTGCAGTTTGTGAAGTAGCTAAGAGTTAAAAAAACAGTCTAGACAGAGGTGTTAATGAGAAGAAATGCTCTGACAAAAATGAAATGTCAAGACCTGAAAATGCAAAAAGAAAAAAAAAAAAAAAAGGCAATTGTGAGTTCTGCAAGTATCCCAGCAGAGACTGCAGGCAATTATTGCTTCACTTAAAGCTCTGCTGAGTAATTCAGGCCAGTGATCAAGTATAACTGTATTGCCCGTGAGTTTGATGATTGAATATATTGGTGTTTTTCAGGGTTGATGGTTTTCTTTTTATTTTCTCCTTGAATATCTTACTTGAAATCTTTTTTATTTTTTTTTTATTTTTGCCCACACACAATGTGAGATGGGATAAATGAATCCTCCATTTTCTAGTCTCATGAAGTAATCATTAGTATATGATTATAAACCTTATAAACCAGCAATATAAGGAAAATGTGTGCTATAAAAGTACATAAATTGTCTGAATTTTGAAAATCTATTTTAAAATATATTTTTACATTTGTGATATAAGAAAACAATCATCATTCACATTAGAATAAACTACATAGTTGTTCTTCACCTATTTGCTAGCAACATTCACATCTAGACTTTTTGTTTAGATTGTATCAATACGTTGTCTTTGAGCTCCGTCTTATTAGGTTTGACCTCAAGATAGCATTAAAGTTCATTGAATGAATCACTAAATGATAACGTATTGTGTTGGAAATCTTTTTAGCAGTGTTTTCTACTAGAAATCCAGCAAAGAAATCTTAGCATGTATTCTTGTCCACAGGAATGCCAGGCTACCAATAAGTAACTGGAGATTAAGAATGTTCATTGACTGACAAAATTAGAGGTATCTTCTCAATTCACATGCAGTTTAACTGAATGGATACTCAGTAGCTAGTTATCTTAAGCATTACATAAAAGAAAGATCCTTGAACTAATAGAGTATTAGAAGGTGCATCCTGGGTCTAAATTTGGTTTCCTGCTTTTGCAGACGATCACATTTTATAGGTCTTTTCATAAACTGATGAAGTTCCACTTGAATGTAGAATGTTAGAAATAATGTTTTTATTCTGCCCATGTTGTACCAATATTCAAAATCTTTATATATATATATGTATGCATGATTTGTGTGGGTTGTGTGAGACCATATAAGAAAGGAATTGCTTGGAATGAATAGAGCCTTAATAACTTCTGGATGATGAGGGAATAAGACGGGCGCTGAGTTTGGCCTCCTAAGAAAATAACTGTCTCACATTGCTCAGAAAGTGCAAATACTGTGGCAACAGATACAGATCTATACCAAATCCAGTCAAGTCATTCTCCTGCTGAGACAGAGATTCAACCGTAGATTTCTCAGGCTCGAAATGACCGGTTTATTTATCATTGCATTCTTGATTTTGCTAGACAGCTTTTATTCATTCTGTAATCTAATCACTGTAAGTGAATTTGAACTCCAAGGAATTCCTGTCTAAGATTGATTTTTTTGAAGCGTATATATTTGCATATGATTAATATGCTAATTGCCTACTTATTCATTACATAATTCTGTAGTTTACCAAATTCTTGGAAACAAATTATTGTTATACTTCATGAAACTACTGTTTTGTTTATTTTCCATCAAATATTCAACTTCAGACTTTATTTCTGAGATAGAATTTTAAAAAACACTTGTTAAATGTACCTTACAGCTATTTTTTTTCATACAATGCTCGCACTTCAATACTTTATAAATGTGTTATTTTACATCTGATAAACTTACTGAGTTGTACTTCACAGCACTCCAAACATTTATTTTGCTGTCTGTCAGAACCGCTGCATACTGGATGTTCAAAATTTTCTTCCACAGTTTCCGTTGACTTTGCATTTCAGCCTGGCATTTACTGTTGCCACATTTATCAGTATATTCTAAAATGAAGTTAGGCCTTCTAGTCATAATAGGAAGTGGTATCTTGTAATATAGGTTGCCCTGAAATTTATTCCCATATTCATAGGAATATACTTTATCATTTTTTTCCACCTGTCTGCTTTGATAAATTTCACACAAATGACTATTTTTCTCATAATCAATTTCAAGGAGAATGTAAATATTCATGAATTCATGTCACCAATATTAATTTCCTGGGTTTTTATTCACATAACAGGGAGTTTTTAATGCATCTATTATAATCTCACATGTCTTTTCAACTTGACAGTGGTAAATGAAATCCAGGAAATACATGTTTCTTCCATTCATTGAACTTGAAGAATTATAAGAAATTATTACAACCAGTCATAATAAGTTTATAACTATGTAGATGAAAACAGTCCATACAGGAGATCATTACAAATGTCGGTCTTTAAATTCTTCTTCTCTTTTTTGTCTGTTCAGAATATGTGAACTAAAAAAAAAAAAAGTGCTTTCAGTTAATTTTGGTTGAGTTCTGATAGTTTCTATATTTTTTTGTTTAATCTTCAAGACCAAAACACCAAAAAAAAAAAAAAAGAAGAAAAAAACAAAAAACAAGCAGTCTTGTACACCCGGTATATTCAACAGATCAACAGTAAAATCAGGGTTTTCATGCAGTGCTGTCAAAAAACGGTTCTGAGCCTGAGAAGTCAGTAAATGTACAACAGTACTATACAAGGGAATTTTTGCAACTTGGAAAAAATAAATTTTCACAGAAGAACTAGGCTTGGTGGAAAAATTTATTTCATCATCAAATTTGTTTTAATAAACATGTACAAATAGAAAGTGTGAGAAAAATAGGGGTAAAATCTCCAAATGCAAGTGAATGGCCGTCCCAACTGAAAGTTCCCCAAAATCTTTTTTCCAGAAATTCGTGAGTATTTTATTTTAGTTCTGTCCTGAGAAGTGTGGAATAAGCTTGAGCAGAGCGCAGCATGGATTCAAAAAAGTTATAATTTGTGTGTCTAGCTCCCCAAGTGGATGTGGGTTGGTACATGCTGTCTTTCCACTGTCATTATGGTGTTTTTTGTATGTGTGTGCTAGTATCCGGAAGTTTACTGGAGAAAGAGCACAGGCTTGTCATTATAAATAATTAATTGCTCAGCTGGCATTAGTAAAATTAAATTTGTTTGTTTGCTTTTTGTTGTTGTGTTTACTATCAGCCAGAGTGCTACATGACTTTGTTTCCATCCATATAGAGCCCCCAATGCTCATAGCACATTTTTATTGTGTCCATGCATGACTGAACCCACAGAGGTTGCCTGTAAACAATAAGGGCAAAACAGAGAAAACGAGGGTATGACAATGACCTGCAGGATACTAGCTAAAGGAGAGAAGTGCTGTGTGGTTTTGCTTCATTTAGCACTACAGGGTAGTACTGTTTCACAGGCAGTACTACCCAGAAAGACTTCAGCTCTTCTCATGTGCAGTGTTTGTAATGCAGAAGGGCACAGGTAACCGCGGCTGATGAAGGCAGCTGGATGCCAACTGGCTTGGGACAGGCACAGCCTACCTGCTTCTCTGGAGCCTTCAAACATTTGAGTGTCGTAGCAGTTCTAATTGCATTGGTTCAGTGACTTGTTTCAGCCTAACATCTCTTGCGTTGTATAGCTCGTGGATTTCTCCACATTGCTCAACTTATATGATAGATATGCCCTTGCATATTTATAACATACAAATATGTTTTGTTTGGGGGAATTGCTTGTTTTGGTTTGTATTTGGGTGATCTGTGTTATTATGTACACTTTAATCTTGCTATATACACTAAAAGTATCCAGGAACTGACTGTTGGTGCTTGGGTTTAGATTTCAGCAACAGAGGACTGTTTGCACTACCATATATGCATGTATCATCCACTCATGTATCCATGTAAATGCAAATAGGTTACAACTACAGTTTTTTTCTCTTCTAATGGCATTTACTGCCAGCCATTCCCAGTCTGTCGTTTGCCTCCTCACAGACCCTCCAGCCTATGCTTTATTCAGTCATATGATATACAACTGATTTACTGATTGACTGCTGGTCTGGACCAGCACATCTGAAGCTAGGCAGTGATTATGTAACTTGCTTTGAAAACTCAGTGCAACAAACTAGGTCAGGACACATTTAGAAATACTGAATCCCATAATAAGTGCAATCATCTTATGAGCAGCCTCCATGAATCTATTAGTAATTTTCTTTACATTCAAATTGCAAACAGCTACATTAGCATCTCTCTAGACTCCCTGTAGGGAACTGCTTCAAATCAGAACTATGAGAGGTGGTAAAAGAGAACAATGAAAGTACAAGGGTATTCTGCCTCTGTGTCTGGTGATAAGGAGTCATACTTAAGAGCTGGCCATTTGTTGGTTTTAATTAAGACATAGTTAGGTAATTGAAGCCAAAAACGCAGTAATAGATGAATGACTGCAATTTAACACATTCTCCAGTAGAAAAGCAGCATGGCGTATCAGATGAAGCAGTAGTACTACTAGTTTCCGTCTGGTGCAACGTCTTTCTGGCAGAAATGTGACACATGTAGAAGCAATGCCTATAAACAAAGGCAAAGAGAATAAAGCAACAATTACTGCCGGTTTTGCAACAGGATATGTCTAGTGATTTATTCTGAGTGATTCACTGCGCCATATTTCTCAGTATTTACTGTATAAAACCACAGCCCTTATTTAAGTTTTTTATGTGTTTGTGTATGTGATATTGGTTGTATGTTGATACAGAAATTAATAGAGAGGAAAACAATGGTGAAATAAAACAGTCTCAGCTGTGCAATCATTCCATTGGTAAAAATATTCTTGTACAAATACACAAATACGCTTGTTACTGTCCTCTTTAAGAGATGTATATTCCGTCTGTTTTATTATGAAAAATATTAAAGTTCATAGATTCCAAAATCCCTGCTTAGCATTTTGGTTGTGTTAATATTCATGGCCACTTAGGAAATAGACAGTGGAGTTGGGCACATGCAAAAAAGAGAACAACATTTTGATAGATTAGGACTGGAAATCTGTACCAAACAGGCAAAACTCAGATCTCCAGCTGTTGCTTAAAAAAAAAAGAAAAAAGAAAAGAAACAGTGCTGCTGTTGAATATCATTCATTTGAGAAGATGCTGTATCTCCAATTTTCAATGAGTGCTCTCCTACAAAATTATATGCACATAGTGTATACCCCACTCTTTAAAAAAAAGGGGGATGACTTCAGTACTTAGCTTCAGAAGCACATTCTGGTGTGCAGATCCTAGTTTGCTTCCATAGCTGCTGCCTAATGCTCTGTTTGGTAGATGTCGGATTCCCACTTAGGAGGAAGGGTAAACAAAGATTTGAGCAGTGGATTTCACTCTGTGGGTCAGGCAGGCCTATGAAGACCTATCAATTAATTAATTCTATGATTTTCCTGTAAAAAGAAAAAAAAAAAAAAGACTCCAGAAAATAATCACTGAGCAACATCTTTTTCCACATATACCTGGAAGGTAACCTGTTGTTACTGACAGCTGTAATTAATATTGTAATTAGTGACCTATATTTTGTTTAATGTCTTGTATAATTCCTAGGATAATGTATAAGCAAAAGGAGCATAACTTGGGTATGACTTGTAGGACTGAGCATGTGTCCATGTGAGAGAGGGAGGGAGGAAGAAGTGATACTGATTTCTTTCAAAACAATGCAAATTTAATGGAATTATGCCATTGTTACATTTTTTACTTTATTTGGAAATTGAACCCAGGTTTTAAAGTACTGATAGAAATATATTGACACTTTCAAAAGTCTATCAAGAAAGAAATTATGGAATGAAATGGGAGCTGGAAATCTGATGGAGAGATCCAGGTTTGAGGGTTTATGACTTTTTTGTGTGTTTTGTGTGTGTGTGTGTGTTTGTGTGTTTTTTTCTTGTTTGGTTGATTTTTATATATATATTTCATAAGAAAGCATGATACTGTACTTTTTTTGATCTTTTAAATTCTGCCATTGCTAATAAGGTATTATGTCTCAATCATATGTAAGCTGTAAAATTTCTGCCTGTGTTATACATCAGAATATATGTAAGGAAAATGATAGTGTTACAGAGTCTGCCCAATACAGTCTCTTCTTCAAACTTTATGTTATCCTTATTGTAAATGGAGTTCATAGCTGTCATTCTGATATATTGATTTGTGCAAAATATACCTCAAGGCACTCTGGCTTTCTTCCTCACCAAAAATAACAACACGATGGGTGGAAAAAAATGGAGCAAATTGACATTAAGGATAGCAAAAATTTGTCAGAAGAATGACAAATTTAGTTTGATTGGTCTCCTCATGCAGTATGTATAGGAAATTATGCATCTAATTATCTTTCAAAATGACTTGTATTATACTATGCAGTATTCAATGTAGCTTGAAATGATGTCCTTACCACTGCATCCTAGGTGGATGATTTGCTAGCTGATGTTGCTTAGAGCTAGCAACTAGCACTAGCTAGTGTTTGGTAATTTTTTTTCCACACTTCTTTGTCAGCAGATATTCATATTGCATAATTTATAATCATGAAAGGCAGATATTCCTACTGCATGATTTATAAACATGCAGGGAATCACTTTTTTTTTTGGGGGGGTGGGTAAGGGAAGACCTTTCTCTATAAATCTGTAATTTTTCCTCTGTATTAAAAAAGATATTGCATCTGTATGGCTGTGTATGCATGAATAGCAGATACAGATGTGTTTTGCTCAGTTCCTTGACTTGTGAGTACTTTGTGCTTGTCAACTTATCAGCAAACACTAAAACATCCGCTGTTCTGAACCAAATGCATTACACAACCAGTGGCATTAACATTTATGCTCAATTTTACCCTTTCACTCTTTCAGGCTTATAATATATGTCTTCTCAACTTTCTTTGAGTTTATTGATACAGAATTCTCAAGCCAATATAATTCACATACAAGTGCACAGAAATCAAGTCAAAATAACAATATAGTGTTAAGAAGCTCAGTTCTTAATGCAGAATAACCTGATTATATAACCTATAACCATACTATTACCTTTTTAAAATGTTTTACACCTTGCATTTAATGGCTTATGTGTTAACAAAGGCAGTATCTTATACTGCAAGTTAAAAAAAAAAAAAGTGTTTTTTTTTTTTTATTAACTTCTAACTAAGAATACCGTGGCAGTATTTTAAGTGCTTATTGTAGATGCAAACTGTCACTTTAAATGTCTTCAGGCACAAGAAAACTTTTAGGCTTGATCCTAGAATTTCCCTCCTTTGAGTGTTCAGTTACTAGGGAAAATAGTTTTTTTTTTTTTAATTTATTTTAATCCCATTCCCTTGTTAATTAAATCTGAGGTGTCACTGGTAGATATGTGATGTGTAGTCCATATAAGGAACTGGTAGAAGAGTTAAATTCTATAATTCTTCTAAGGCAAGACTCAGCCAAAATAGATGTGCATCAAATGTGATTCCAACACGCTCTTCTTAGAGCTTGCAGAACCCCAGAAGCAAAGTGAAGACTGCTTTTTAGGTTTATGGTTAGAGCGCTCATATCAGAGAGTTTCTCTTTTAGAGTTTTCCTGTGAAGATGCAGTTCCTGTCAAAACCCGGAATTCCCTAAAGAGTGTTTTAACCTCTGTCACCACAAAGTCATTCATTTTGTCTCTTTTCCCATTCTATGGATTGATCTTCACTCTGAAAGAGAGAAAGATGTAGAGTGCATCTTTCACAAGTTATCTCTGACCTTGCAGTTAGGACACTGACCTAGTGATAGAAGATGTTTGTACAAATGATTTCAGGATTGGAATCAAGATCTTTCAGTTCGTTCATTAAGACTCGAGTTATAAAACTATAAAGTAGTAGAAATATTCTTTAGTGGAACTCACCAACGGAGCACTGTCCCACATGGTCTGAGCACAACCGCCATAGCTGTGGGCGGGTAACAGGATCCATCAACTGCCTCAGATAAGACAAGTGATGATCTAGGTCCATACTCCATCTACGGCAGTCCAGTCAGGACCAAAAGGAGATGGGGCCACAGACGGGGCTGAAAACGAGCTTCATACATCTGAGGGGTCCACTCAGGAGACAAGCTCCCTACAGCCCAAAGTCCATCCAGTGGTCAAGGCCAGGACCAGGATCCATAATCCGTGGGGAAGGGTGTGAGAGAGTCCAGGAAGGCTGGTCTGGGCTAGTAAGGCCTTCAGGGCCCTGACACATTCTTGTCACTGTCTGCTGTCTTATCAGCTGAAATCCTGTAAAAAAAAAATAATAGAAGCATTATTCTTAGCCTAGGATGACAGATATGCTCTTGAATAGTACAGCAGCATAGAGCTGAACATGAAATGCATTCAAGGCACAGCCATTTAGCTGATATTTCTTATCATCCAGCTCCCGGTCCAGCTCCATTTGGTTCATGATTTTTGCTATTTCACAGTACCAGGATCACCCCAAGGTCTGCTACTGGAATCTCAGTGTTTTACTCCACAAGTTATGTCCTGTATTATACTGTGTGCTCCCTGACTTCTCACGGAGCTGCTGTTCTAGGAGCAAAGCGTGAAATTTGGAAGATAACAAAACAAACTGTCCCAGTGGAGGAAGGACAGAGCCAAAGTAATCAGTGACATTCTGCAGTACCTCTGTTCCACAGTTATTTTTAATTAGAGTACAGATCATTAATTTCAAAATATAAAAATTCAAGAGCATTCCAATTTGAGGGTATTCCAGCTCGATTTGGGAAGAAATGTGCTAGTTTCTGATTTGGTTTGTTCTAACTCCAGACATTTACAGAGTTCTTTTGCATTCAGGTATTGAAATTCCTCAGTTCATCGGGAATTCAGCATCTTGCAGATTTGATATCATGAGCATATTTCCTCCCATGCCATTTACTTATATGTAAAGTATTTAATGCATTTTTCAAATGTGGAATAAATGTGAAAGAAAAAAGAAAAACAAAAAACCAGAAAAAAACAAACTAGTATTTCCATTCACTAAACAAGCTGTGATATGCAACTGTGATATGATAGTTGCAAAAGAAGTATATTAGTACATGTAGAATATTGGTACAATATTACACACCAAAAAATATCTCACTGACTTCTACATAGTTTACAGTTCAGTTGAATTTCAAATATTGGAACAGTGTTGTAAAGTATAGAAATATATTTTTAAAATACATTGATAGCAACTCAGTGCAGTGTTGCATTTGTGCCAGTATTCAGAAGTTACTGCTTTTTAACTAGTAATCTCATTCTGATCACACATGGACTCTGTAAGAATTTAGTTATGAGATAAAACAACAGACCTTAAAATGTTTGCAACTACCACCATCTCAAAATCAGGAATTTAGATGAATGCTTACATATTGTATGCCAAAACTGAGTTTATTATGTGAATATTGCATCTAGCTCTGAATGTTTGATGCCTGTGAAGTCAAGCAGACAACTCTAGTACTGAAAAGGCTATGATCATACAAACTGTCATAGTACTATGTGCAAAAGGACCAAACTCTGCCTGAGATAAGAAAACTATTTACTTTTTATGAATGCTGAATATTCTTTTCAGTATGATTTTTTTGCAGTACTGTTTTTCCTTTTTTTTTTCCTTTTTTTTTTTTTTTTTGCTATCTCTGCTGAGTGGGCTTTTTTTTTTCTTTTTGATATGAATCCATTATACTTTTCTCATTATGCATCCTGGTTATAAGTTATTTCCATCTTTTTGGCTTTATCAGAATAGTTTATATAGTAAAGAACTCCTGAATTTGAGTGAATTTCACAGGTGGTGACTACAGCTGCAGGGCTGGTGTTGTCTGTAATAACACATAACTAGCCAGAATATCTCTATGAAAGAATGATTATAAACACTTTAAAGTGTTTCTGACAATTAGTCAGGATAATCCAAAGGATAGAAAGCTATACATTAACATTTCAAGTACTAAAGTATTATTTTGTAAGTCGTAATTTACTTGAAAAGTATTGCTTGACTGGACTATCAGTATTTAGATAGCAGAGATGGAGATGAGACTCTTTCAGGATATAAGATATTGAAAAGTTAAACAATTTGCTCAGTATGAAAATGCAGCAATATAGCAATATGTCTCAGCAATAGGATGTGAAACACTCCCAAGTATATTAGACACTTCAAAATAGTAAGAGAGACTACTCTTAAATGAATGGTATCTCCTGGTACATTGTTTAATTTGACCTATGCTTAAAATGGCTTCTGTTGTTCCTTGTAAATTTTGGGCTGTAACATAAATTTTTAGATGAACTATTCACAGGAGTAGATTAAATATTCATTTAATCATTTGCATTTACAAGGCTGAACCAATATTTGTTTATTTTCTTGATAAATATAAAAACTGCATTTTCCTTATTAAATAATGTATGAGTGTAGGAAGCCAACATCCTTATATTACAGAAACCATTTACGTAAATCAGTGATTCTATAGTCAGTCTTCATTTTAGGAGATAAATGGGGTATAACATTCCTAAGTCATTATCTATTACTTGAAAAAAAACCCTGCTGTTACAGAAAATCAGACATTGAAGCTTCTTGTTTGTACTAACAACATGAGCAGTACGTAGGCTTTTTAATACAAGAAGTGTTAAAATTTTACATATATATTCAGTAAATCCCAAGCTCTACTTTTAGTGACATAACCTAAAAAGTCTGGGTTTTATGCCTCAGCTACCACTTTGTCCTCATCAACACCATTATAAAAAACATCCAGGGAAAAAATTACAGCCACTGAAACCACTCTTCTATTTTTTTTCCTCTGCTATTGGTAATGTTTGGACCACAATAACATTCATTGTATTTGCTTCTTTCAGCTGCTGTGGGGATTCAGGATTCATATCTTTTAAGGTCTTTTCAATAGCATAGACTTTTTTTTCCTGTTTTTTCTTCAATCCATGTTGCCAATCCCTCACAAATTAAATAGCTGCATACAAATAAATATTTCATGTTCTTTGTTTAATTGTAATTGTTTTTTTTTCAGCTCCCACTACTTTCATTGCCTGTTAATTCCTTACCCTAACTGACTTTGCTGCTGTGGCCTGATGGCCAATATCCTGTCCACAGTCGCCGATGCCCTGCTGCACTCTCACTGCAGATCCTGCAGCATTTCACTCCTTTTCAGTGAGGGACCCATAGGACACTGAATCTTCACAAACTTAATTTTGGAAGTCTTATATATGCCTAGTCTGTCTTCAGTTTGGGCCCCTGGCTGTTTAAGGTTTTTGGAAGAGGAAACCTCTTCTCTCTATCATTACACATGTCTTCATGGAGCTCCCCAGTCTTTAAATGCTTTGGACTAGGTGTTAATGGACAGAATCAAAAATAGTCACTTCATCAAATCAAAAATCCTATTCAAGGTGGGGTCACAAGATAGTGCTTCTGGAATTTGGTATGGGGATATGTGATAATACATATGTGGCATGTGGTTCATACATACACCACCAGTGGTACTTTTTCAGAATAAAACTGTTAAAACCTACTCTTATGCTATACCCGCCCCCCCAAAAAATTTTAAGCAACAGAAATTCTCATTGAAATCTGAAATTGAGTAGATATCTTAAAGAGAAAGAACAAGGAAATTGTTTCATTGATTTTTTTTTTTTAATTAGGCACTTCAAAAATATTTTGTTCTGTGGTTTCAGGAGAGCATTTAGCTAATATACCAAGTGTTTGGGTTCTAGTTTTGTATTCATATCACTACACTGCCTTTTTTCTTGTTGCTTGTATTCATTAATTCTTAGTACTTCAGGAAGAAGCATTAATATTAAACCTTGGTATTTGTTAAAAGCAATACTGAAAAGAAAGGTAGTCTTAAACCCAGGATATTGATTTTCTCTTACTTGTAGAGGCTTGAAAGTTCATCAAAATTAATAAGATTTCTTTTTTTTCTTCCTACATCTGCCAGTAAGCTGCAAGTGTTTTTCCATTTGTGAATTCTCTATATTGAATGGGAACAGGCTAAAACTATAATGTCATATCAAAATTCATGTATTGTCAATAGCTGATGCTAAAGATAGCTTTAGAATAGTGAAAGGAAGTGGTTGGCAGTGTGTCCACGTTACAGAAACAGACTGTAATTAAGTTTCCAGGTTTAATAGAAAGATGTCTATTAGCATTGACAAAATAGATAAATTAATGCCTGTTTTTGTTTGGACAAAACACCCTTCCTTCACCTTAAGGGTTAAGGGTTCCTTCACCCTTAACACACTGATATGGTAGTATAATGTCTGCTCATTTTAAAAAGTCTGATGAAAGAATGGGGTGGGTAATGCTGAATCTCTAAAATTGATTAAACTGCTTATATATGTAAGAGTTCCATTTTTCAAGAAGAGGTAATGCAGGATCACTTGATTGCTTGTAAGAATACTTTGATGGTGAAGGAAAGAGGCAACAGTGGTCTCTACCTAGTAGAAATATGAGAAAATCCCCAATAAAACTGTGTATTTTTGGCTCCATGTTATAAATCAGATTGCCTGCATTTCTAGAAGAACTAAGTGAACCATAATGCTCTTTCATCTACAGAAAGTCAGTCCAGATTGAAATCCCATCTGTCTTAACTCTATACATAATATACTTTACTCTCTACTATGCTTGCAAATGTTCCAAGCAACGAATAATCAAAATGTGCATCTCTGCTCTACGCATTTGTATTTTTGTATCAGTAGTAAACGGAATGAAGTTCTCAATGATTACTAAATGGATACTGAACGTTTGACAAATGGAAAATGACACAGTTAGCAGGGGAAAAAAAAATTCTTCAGATCTGTGTTCTGAACATTGGAGAAGAAAGGAAAAAAGGAAAAATAAAATCATGAAAAGTACTTAACGATTTCCCTTTTTTCAGATGGCATACCATCTGAGAGCTGTCATCACATTTTGTGAAAATCTGAGAAGCTAATTGACATTTTTATTGTAGAGAAATGTCTCTAAAATTCTAAGCAATATATTAAATGTTTAGAAAGAAGGCAAATGGAAGGTGAAATGTAAAATATACATGCTTTTACACTAATGACATTAAATAATGGACAAGAAGTTTACCCTAAAAAGTTATTGCCCTAAATTTAGCATTCGGACTTATAGGATCAGTTTTCTAACTGATTTAGTTGGCAAATTCATGAAATTTACCTGGGTAGAGTGGCTACCAGTGATCAGAACTTAGTTACAATAGAATGCACACCATTCCGCAGATAACTACATACTGATGAGAGTTAAAATTTCATGCATCTACAGTTCTTGTTTGTTTGTTTTTATTCTTATTTATTATTAGTGCATCTGTTAACTTTGAAAATGAAGAGGAATAACTTAGTTTTAGTATATCTGAGAACAATTCTGTGATTTATTGTTGTTTTGGAGTGAAAATTGTGTTAGGTTGTTTCTTTAGTCTTGAGTATCTTCTGGATGTATTCGATGGAGGGAGTTTTTTTAAAGATTGTTGGGTAGTTAATAGACCAGTATTTGAAATGTAATAGTGATTTTCACCACTGTGATGGTGGAAAGACTGATCTTAGCTTTAGAAATCTACTATTCACATTTTTACAGAGCAATTGTAATTAGTTCCTCTAATAGGAAAACAGAATTTTTGCTTTAGCCTTGTTATTTTTTTTATATGATAATGCTGCTCTCTTCCAGGCCAAGTAAACTGCATTTTGACCATCTCTCAGTCTAATCTTGCTACACAGAATCACAAAAGTACAGAAAGATTTAGTCTGAAAGGACCTTCTGGAGATAATCTTGTCTAGCTTTTGCTCAAAACAGAGCTGTGCTCCAGTTGTTCAGGATCTTGTCCCTGCTTCAAAAGGATTTTAAGGAAAGAGTACCCTTAGCTTCTTTGGGCAGCTTGTGGACTGTATTTGCCCATTTTGAAAGTCCTTCCAAGCTGCTATTTTAAGCTCTTAAATTCAAAATGTAATGTCAAAGCATTAAATGAAGCTTTGAACCTGTCCTCCTCCTAAGAAAAAATGGCTTTATTCAAATTTTTATTTCTTTCTGATCCTCATTAATGAACATAGTCATTGCATTAGCTTTTTAACTGTCATGGTACAATGAACTAATATTTTTATTGAGTTTCCATGTTTTTTTTTTGTTTTTTTCCTGGTTGAATACATCACTTTATTCATTTGCATAATGTATATAATAAAGCACTTCCCTCCCTCACAAGGGTGTTGTAAGGTTCACTGATGTAATAATGTGCAGCACTCAAGATCTTCAGATAATAGATCACATATAAGCAAAGCATTAATTATGATCATTCCTGCCCCTCAGAAAATACTATAAATTCGAAATCTATTAGTTAATGAATTAAACTAATAGATTGTTAATCTATGATTAATAATCTATGATTAACAATCTACGATTAACAATCTATTAGTTTAGAACTCTTTTACCAAGATGGATTTGCTATGACTTTTGTTTAGGATTTAATATTTAAAAATATTTAAATAAATATTAAATAAAATTTAATATAAAAAAGAGGCTATCTAGTAGATAGTTGCTCTGAGGATATCATCAGTTCCACAGACTGGTTTGCTTCCGCATTTTTGGGGCATAAATCCATGTAAAACAGACTGTCTATGTCCACGGCACTTGGCAGTGTTTTTTGTTCTCCATGTCTGCATTTATCCGTTCAAAGTGTCTAAGAAATAGGCTGTGTTGCAGCCTACCAAAATTGTTTAGCTGCTATGCAGCAGCATGACATGAAACCTAAATATATATTACATACTTTATAGAGTACAATATGAAGGAATATGGTATTGTTTGAGAGCACACAATCTTCTGGTATCACACAGAGGATTGTGTGATGCTGGTTCAGTCTCATCCATACTGCCTCTTGGGAGCAGTTCCCAGAATAAAGTGTGGCAAGAATCAGTTCTGGGCCTTGGTTTGGAGAGACCTTACCGGAGTGGTCCAAACAAAACAAGGGCCTGCATTCCGGGTGTCCCATAAACCTCTCGCACTTCCCAAGGGAATGGTCTTGCTACCAGAGTAGATAGACCAGGAATTTTATCAGTCCTGGCTTTCACTGTGTGTAAGAGTTCACAGAACGGGAGAAAAATGATATTGGTACGAGCATGACTTCTAGTATAATGATTAGGACATTTAGTAAATATTTGGGGTCTTGTGCCCATGTATCTCATTAAGTGCTTGTTGGTTGAAAGAAAAGGAAGCGAAAGACATGATCATTAGAAATTCTGTTTCATAACAAGACTTTTCATTTTGGCTTTAATGTTTTCCTTTTGCTCACCTTTATATTTTTTCTTTTTTACTTAGTATAGCCATGCTAACCAACGTTTAAATCTGTAAGTAAATTTTATTGTGAAATAATAACAAATGTACTGCTATCTTTTAGTAAATGAAGTAGGTATTGGAAGTAAATACCAAACAGGGATATTTCATGTGCTTATTGTTGTTTTACA
Organism: Tinamus guttatus; assembly: GCF_059628265.1. Lineage (NCBI taxonomy): Eukaryota > Metazoa > Chordata > Aves > Tinamiformes > Tinamidae > Tinamus > Tinamus guttatus. Next base: position 644,560 of record NW_028288936.1, read on the forward strand.
TTGTCACCATGCAGAACCATGTTCTCTTGCTTGATTGCTTTTTTTTTCCCTCTCTGTCTCTTCTTGTCAACAAAAATTTTAGTTATACTATAATATTGTATGACATACAGGGTGCTGTTGCCAAAGGCAACTGAAGAACTAGTGCTTAAAAGAATTCTATTAAAATTATTAATTGTTCTGTTAAGAGGTTAAATACCTATTTTCTGTCCCCAGCATTTGATTACTGCTGAAATTACTTAAAACATATTTTCGTATTAAATCATATTTAATGCATTTAATGGATGAAAAACTAATACTAACTACTAAGGAGTATATACTGCTGTGCAGCAATGCATAATATTTACGAGAAGAGCATGTAGAGAAAGGCACATTTTTCCGGGATTTATGTCCATTTTTCCTTTTTGTTTTGTAGTTGTCAAGGGTTTTCTTGTAATTGAACTATTGAGAAGTATTTCCATCATTTTCGGCATCTTTCACATCTTCTAAACAAAACAAAACACATTATTCAGAAAATGGATCTACTGAAGCAAAGAAAGTAACAAAAGTATATGGACCAAAGAGATTACACAAAATAATACCACATTTGGAGGCTCATTCACAAACTAGCATGAGCAAGTCCCTTTTTCTCATAATCCACATCTTAAGTACATTTTGAAACAGAATTATAAGCAATTCTACTGGACTGCCTGTCAGCATTATAAATAGCATATTAGAAATTCACCAGCCATTGGCAACTATAAAAATGTCATGAAATACACATGTTTTTGTTCATACCCTTGCATGCTTTGTGCTGAAATGCTCAGCTCTAAAAGATTTCTAGTTCTTACCATCTTTCAATAAAACTCTACCTGAGAGTTTCTGCCCACCTTCTGTCTCAGTTCTCCTAAAGCCACCACCAACTTTTGTTCCTGACAGCCAAACCCCTTTGGAAATGTGCACATGGCAGTGCAGCCAGGACTCGCACGCTCCTTCTGGAGGAGGCTGTCTTTGCTGCCTTTACTATCACAGGGATGAGCATCTCACCAATATTTTATAAAGCAATCAAACTGGATTCTGATGAACTGATAAAAACATCACTCCCAGGGAGACAGGCCTTCATTCTTCTGCCCTACTTAGGGATTAAACTGAAAAACTATTAGGTTAGCACCACGACAAACATACAGGTTTTGCACGTGAGGAATGACAGCAGCTATTGCTGCTTTAAACTTCTGGGTCTGTTTACAGGACAGTGTGAGGAGCAGACCTGAAAGCAAAACAGAGTTTCTGAGTGGCTTTTTTTTCTTAATCCACTCTGCTGGAAGTTTATCAGGAAAAACTCTCAAAGTTATAAGAGCTCACCAGAGTCCTTTCTGAAGACAGGAAGCTGTCTGAGGATGATTTCTAGGCTTTCAGGAACATTTGCAATCATCTTGACCCTTTGTATTTTGGGATAAAGTACAAGCATTTCAAATGCATACTTAAATTTCCACATAGAACTACTACTAGGAGTATGTAATTAATGACATTTCAGTATAGTATACTATACTAATATACTATAACATATTGAAAAAAAAAGAAAAAAAGGAGAAATTGTGTCTGACCAGATGACTTAGAGGCAACTTCTCTATTAGCCTAAGCATACTGGGCTATGTTGGGATTCTCCAAGCAGATGTTTATTCTCTGAAGCATCCCTTTGCTATTATGTCCTTCTGTTTTTTACAGTAAATGTAATAAAATCTGTGAGTAAGCTATAAGAATAAACTTAAAACACTGTTTTTCCTTTAAAAAATACTTAGAGGGCTATTTGGGAAACTGTTTTTGCCATGATTTTACATGAATGTTACATGCTAAAGTTTCTATTATTTCATCAGTGGCCAAATACTAAAGCCATCCAAGATTAAAGCACAAATTTGTAAAAATGTAAAATGATATTAGCTACTTACTTAACTTACTTTTCTGGGGTAATTGATAACAACTTTTGTCCCTAGACAATTACAGTGTTTCCTCATGCTTTGTCAAAGCTTCATCGATTCAATATATGCACGTGCTATTCTCTCATGCAGGAATTGCTTTCAGAGTAATATTTTAAAAAATAGGAAAACTCATTAAGACAAATATGCATATCTTGATCTGCTGTTATCCCAAGCTAAGCTGGGCTAGCTGACCTAGCTGAGGTCAGCTATACCATTTATAGAATGTTCCTATTGGTTTTGCTTAATTTTGTTGCTTGTAGTCCAGTTCTTACTTTGCTGCAATTTAAGCATTTGAGGATGATCTTACTAATTTATGTCTGTGCTGCTTTTTACTTTGTGCTGTCTCCCACAGGGTAAATTCTGAATCCTAATGGGTTCCACTGAAGAAAATTTACAAGTAACTAATAACCTGATAAAGATTGTCAAGGACTTTTCATAGAAAACACCTACAGAATTAAACTGCTATATTTACATCTCAATTATTAAATGGTCAAGATATTTGTTTATCTTCCTTCAGAATCTTATGCTAAACTCAGAAGTGAAAAATAGCATTTGTCAGAGATATAGGCCCTCTCTAGGAAGTTAAATAATATCACTTAAAATCAAAAGATTAATTTCAAACACAATTTGCAGCATATAATGGTAAGAAGTACTTTTCACTGTGTGAGCTTTCAGAATGATGCACCTTGCAGATTGGATTTTTTTTTCTGTAACTCTTTTACAGCAAGCTCCAGAGCAGGTCATAAGATGAAACATTTAACTCAAAAAAAGAGTTGTGATTTTAAGTAGCATTATGTTTATTTCTCCTACATAGAATGTACATGTAGAACAATGTCCAGAGAATGCTGAGCTTTTCTTCTAACAATTTCTTTTATAATTTAATTAAATTAAGATACCATTTTTATAATAGACTGCTCTGAAGTTATTGTCACTGTAAGTAAAGTCACCATGAGAGCTGTCTGCAAATTCTTTGTCAGAATGCTCTTCCTGTCTTCTCTTCTGGTTTGTAGAACACAAACATCACATAGAAACATCTTGCATTCAACAAATTTCTGTATTTCACTCTACTGATTTGCTAAGTAAATGATGGGGTCCAAGGCTTTAAGAGACCATGACTTGATGTGGGCTTCCAGGAGCCCTAACAAATCCCTAGGTCTGGTAGCATTGGATGCCTTTGGGAAATTCCATTTCTCACTTGGTATCTCAGCTCCTCTGGCTTTGCAGTGGAGTGGAATGCTGTTTCTGCTGGTAGTCTTTCCAGCCTGGAACTAGAAAGAATACATATTTCAAGTGTATATTACCTTTTCAACATCATGGGTAACTATTTCCTAAAATTCTTCTTTTTCAGGCTTTGTAGTTCATAGGAGGCTTTATAATTTGTTCATATTCCAAGAGCTTGTTAGCGCAAATCAGTTCTCCTCACCTTCTCCTCTCAGCTGTGAGGTCCATATCGGTGGGTCAAACCAGAAGCTGTTGAACTGGCTTCATCAAGTCATTGGCTGATTGATCCCAGACCTTGTCTTCTGAAGTCCTTCCCACATCCTGTCCATAACTTCAGCTCCAGAGCACAGCAGGTTTACACCAGCAACTGGCCCAATTACAATGATTAAGATCGTTGCTGTTAATGTCTTCTAATAGTGCGTAACTTTACTGGTACTGGCTATTAAATGTCTTTCTTTATCTACTACTGTGTCACTAAATATATATTTTGGTTATGCCAAAGGCTCTCAGTTTTATTTGGGAACCTACTGACTTATGTGTGAGGGAAAATGAAAAAAAGCGAGGGATAAAAAAGAACAAGATTTTTGTCAGATTGTTACAGCTCAGAAGTAGAATCTAAATAGCACTTGGCCCACTCCAAGTGGACCTGTCACCATGATGCTTTCTGTGGATTTCTCTCTTTTGAAGCTCCAGGCTGGTAATTCCCCTGAATGAGAAACTGGAGTTTATACTAGCTACCCTATGGACTTCATGGAATTCACCAAAACAGATGTCATCCAGTTTGGGCTTTTCAGTGCTGCTTGATTTTCACAGCTATTAGTAACTTGGCAAGCCTTGTGACAATATAATTCTTCAAGTTGTCTCCAGTGACAGCTGACATTTGTTGTCAGCCTGAATGAGAAACAGACTATCTGTGGTATGTTTTTGACAACTTGTTCCCTTTTTGGAAGGTTCTTATGAGGTGGAATTACTTCGTATCTACTAGATGAATTAAAATGAGATTACCTATATTGAGTAAAAAGAATAACTAGCTTAACTGCTCCAGCAAGGGTACAATTAATTTGGGGTTTAATTAGATTCTGTGGTTCTGTGGAAAAAAAAAAAGTTTTCTCTTCATAGCATGTACCAAGTACTCTGTTTAGATTTTGCCATACTTACTTTTGTTGATTTTTTTTACATAGTTTTTTTTTTTAATCTACACAAGCAAGCACAAATGATTCTAGACATGCTTTAACACATACAAAATATATTGTGTTTCTTGTTAAAGAACACAAGATCTGTTTTCCGAAAAGGACTGCAATATTGTTCCATCATTGCCATTATTACAGATGGTTACTTTGAATAATGTAAATATTAGAACAGCCAACATTATAAAAGGATGAGTATCAGAATTAATGCCTAATTCTCATAGAGTTCATTTTTTTATCTTTCATATTCCTGCCATATCTTTTTTTATTTTTCCTTAGGGACATTTGTGCCTATATTCTGGTCTCAGATGTAAACTAAATAAGTGGAATAACTTTATTAAGATCACTGGAATTTCTGTTGAAGGAAATGCTCTGTATGAAATACATAATTTTAAAAGCAAAATTTGATTCAAAGATCAAGTGTAAAATCCTATAGAACTTTTACTTAGGTGAAATAATGTGACATTGATTGGTCATTTAACTTATTGTGTGAAGATGAATGGAAAAAATGCACATTATAAAAAGAAGGAACAATTAAGATATCAATAGTGTTCTGCCTAAATAAAGACTGAAGCTTTATGATAACATGAACTTCTTTGGATATAGCAACAGACAGCAGTATACCCAGAGGTGAGCCTGTTTGTTTGGTGAAGAATGGAAACAATCAACATTACACAGCAATTTAGTCTTCTTAGACACCACTCCATAGGTCCTTATGCAGTTTGTGTGTATGCATAAATGCATATATACATGCTTTATACTTGTCACAGTTGAAAAGTCAGATGGGTATGTCACAGTACAACACCACGTCAGTAAATCTTTCATTTTTGTAGAGAGTTGGTTTCCATTAGTCCTTTATGAGGAATTAAATTGCCTCAGTTACACAAAACAAGTCTTAATTAATCATTTTAATTAATTTATTTGTCTTTATATTAAAGCATGCTGGTTATTTTTCACAGTGTTATAATTTTTATAGTTAATAATATCTGGTACATAATATAATTATGCCACCTTCATTAGAAAAGATGGAAGCTTAATTAAATGTTAGTTGTAAAGATATTTTGAATTTGATTGATATTTGAATTGATTTTCAATCTTTGTATTCTTCATACTGCGTGTATTATTGATTTGAGTGTACATCTTGAGCTAATTTGAAATATATATGTTTATTATTTCAGTTTTCCAATACTTGCCATATATCTAGATGAAAAATTATTATTGATTGTCAATGTAAATGAAATTGACCTAGGACCAAACCTTTATCCTAATTAAATATTCAGTATCTCAAGAATGAGAAAGAGATTTTCAAACAGTGCTTAAAACATTAATTCTTAATTGAAAGATTCAGGGTTCTGTTTTTACCACTTATGGGGTCATTGCAGGATAAAAGGAAATGCTAAGCTACTTTTCTTTAAATAATGTGCATATATAGTGTCTACAAATCATTTGAGATGATAGATTTTGCATGGTTTCTACTTTTATTATAAACTTTCATTCTGGTCTTACCTAGAAGAAAAAAAATAAATCATCGGTTCTGATTTTTACACTGCAAGGGCAAGGTTAAAACATTTTTGATTCCAAAAAAGATTATTTTCACTGGAAGTAGTAGAGCAGAGCATCTAACAACTAGTGAATATTGAAATACAGCTCCTTTAATGTCAACTACCCATGAAAATATTTTTGAAATATGTAGATTTTTAGAGATGTTACATACATTAAGAGCTTATTATTTTCTTCCATTATTTTTCCTTCTTTTTGTCTCCAGATTCATTCTTCAATTTCTTCTTGTAGTCATTTGCTCCTTTTAAGGCACTAGAAATGTTGGATAATTTTGCTCGGACTATGATAATTGTAAGCTATTTTTATTCCAGTGTTGTTCAAGCATTAAAACAGCATTCAATTTTTAAGACCTGGAAATAGGAAGTATTTAAAACTATAACTATATGAATCTTGTTTACACCAAGTGACCATAATCGTCTAGGCTAAAGAACTAAGGAAGCAGAAATTGCTACCTGGTTTAAAAAGATGTAAGATTTTTTTCTTCTAAAGCCATAAGTTTCTTACAGACATGAAAAACTTTACAGATATGTTGTTAATTTACTTTGCTTTCATAAATTGATAAATAAGACAAATGGAGAATGTTTATGAATAAGAATCCAAAATTTATTCCAAAGTAAAGGTCCTCTTAACTTCTGGGCTAAATTGACTGCTTGGCCCAGCAAGCACTTTCCTTGTGCTGCTCCAATACCTTACAGATCCAGCACAGCACCAAACATCATTACAACCATATGTAACAATTTGGAAACTGTTCATATATACTACATTTTTAGCAATAGTTATAAGTAGAGACTGTCATGTTGATTGTCAGCTCTCACCACTAAATTAGAATTTGACTGTATTCCTTTCAATAACAGAAGGGATTCAATGTCACTGTTATATGAACTCCTCAGTCTGTCAGTCTCCCTGCCACCTCTTTGTTTCCTTCTATTCCCTCTTTAGCTTTTACTAATTCTTGGAAACACTCATGGTTATGCATTTTTGGGCATTGGCAAAGTCCTTCTCACTATACACACTTCACTCCCCATTTATTTGTACTGTATCTGAAATATACGGTATTGAACAGTACATTTCTCATTTTGAAATATGCTCCACGTATCTTCTCTGAAATACCTGACTTAAATAATTAATGATCAGCATTAGAGTTCTGGATCAAATGTATCAAATGAAAATCATGAGAATCGATTAATGCTGAAGAAGCCAAATCCAAGAATTTGACCTAGGTTTAAATTTTAAAGATGAGACAAGACTGCCACTGCATATGAATTGGCTATACCAAAGACTGGTTACATGTAACAGAAACTTTTGGTTTCTAACGGCCAAAAATAAGCAAACTTGTAACTGTAGACAGAATATGCACAACTGTTATCATCTTACAAACATGTTCACATGAGCATGAATATAAAGATTATTGAATATTAAACTTGAATATAATGATCCCCAACTTTTTCTGCATAGATAATTAACCCTGAATGTTTTACAACAGATTTTTTTGTCCTGTTTTGGCTAAGAAGTGTGTAGTAAAACAGGAAAAAACACATGGAAATGTATGTGCTTATTCATTGAATTATTTACCATTTGAAAATTTTAAATTTAGGGGTAGGATCCAGTTTGATAATTGTATACCTAAACTGAAGCAAAAAAAAAAAATCTTGCTAGGTCCTTTATGAAGATAACTATTGTATATATCTTCTTTCCCTCCCCCCCCAAAAAAAAAAAAAAAAAAAAAAAAAGTTGGCATAAAGTATTATAAGGACTGCTTTGCTAAGTAGGATGAAAATTAAGTGCAGGGTGGATTCCATTTTGTTTTATAAGAGTTTCTTATCAGCCTATCTTTACAGGCTTCTTAATCAAGAGATTATCCAAAACCACAATGAGCATAACTGATGTAGTAAGCATTGTGTTCAACACTAACAGTTGTAATCCCAGCCATGATTTTCCTTTATTTTTTATATAAAATGATTTTATCTTATGATAAGATCTGGTGAATTTTTGTGATACAGATAAGCATATGTTAAGTGGGAGTGATGATATGATATGATATGAGAAGAGATTTATTTCTCACAAATGTTCCTGATGCTGCTTTGCTCTCTGTTAATAATCCCTAGAAATTCTTCATCATATTGTAAACTTTACTTTTTAGTTTATTCTATTTTTAATCTGGGCAGAAAGTAGAGAATAAATTCTACCAAGCTTAAAGCCAGAAGGTGTAATCAAAACATCTGTTCCTACTTGGGTATTACAGGCTGTTATTTTTCTCTAAGCTCTCTGTGTTAGTTAATAAGACTTAACATATCAAACCACTTCTGCAGTCATAGGACACACTTTGTGAAATGGAAATGTAAAGATAACAAAAGGGCCTCTAGTCACTGCAATGATAAAGATAAGTCAAAAGGAATATACTGATTTGATCTCATAAAAAAGGTAAAAAATGATGATGATGAAGTGAATTGACAACATTTGAAATCCTTGACAATCTGACAGAGCAAAAATCCTTCCAGTGATTCACTAAGGTGTAAATCCACCACAAAGGTGTAAATAGGACCCAATTACTGGCTATACAGAGAGGGGATTTTTGGTGCCCTCAGTTCTATATTCTGCCTTGGACAGTATCAAGTTTCAGTTGACATAAATTTCTTCTGAAGATAGTTTCGTCATATCCAGAGTACAGAAGAGTGTGTATGAACCCTTTGCATGTCTTTGACTGCTGGATCGTGATGCCTTCCTCTTCACCTGTTTGTAGAGCAACTAGAAGGAGATGGGATGGTCAGTGCCAGTTCCCAAAAAAAAAGTAAGTTTAAAACAAAATTATCAAGTTAGGTAGCCTGTCTCACTGGGCAAAAAAATAAACATATGAGAAATGGGTCTACATAGCAATCAGATATAAAGGTTCTTCAGAAGACATAGTGAAACAGTGGTCCAAGGTATCCGCAAGTTGCTTCACGGAGAAAATCCCACTTGAATAATCACATCAAATTAAGTCTAAGTTACAGTAAGCTTTAGCCTTAGTTCTTATACCACATCTTTCTGAAGGCCCAAGTCACAGAATCAGAGAAGCACAGAACAGTTGACGTTGGAAGGGACGTCTAGAGATCATCTAGTCCAACTCCCCACTTACTCCTAGTCTTGATTTTCTTACCTGCAAAATAGAATTGGTATGTTTTCAAGTAGTTTCTGCTAAACCTTATTTCTGCCAAAATCACATAGGAGAGACTTGGTTCAGAATCTCCCAGAAGCCAGTATGTAGTATTCTCACTTAAATCAAATTTCTGAGTATGCAAATAAAATGGATGTTTGTCAATTCCTTTGAAAGTTTATTTAGTTTCTTCAACTGTTTATTATCTTTATAATTTACTTCACCTATAATTAAGTAAAGAAAAGAATCTGACTGAGGAGTTTTGATTTTTAAAGGTACAATTTCTTTTCATCAGAATAATGAGTGGCTGTAGTCTAGGCAGTAAAATAGCTGGAAAGATGTCACAACTGTCTTTGGTGAGATTTCTTAAATTAAGGGTGTTGATAGTTTGTGATTGTTTGTGTGAAAAAAAAATATGTATATAGCATTTGAGATTACTCTGGAGTTCATGTTTTCAGTGAGAAAAGGCTTTTGCTGGCCCCTGGCAACTTGAACCTCACTTTCAAAAAAGCTTCTTCTCTAAAGTTTTACAAATATTATGACATGGATTTCTTTTGGAAGTGTCTGTAATGTAAAATAACACAAGATACCATGCCTTTAACTCATTATCCATGGATTTATATATCCATAGATTTGCTGAATACCCATTCAGTAAACTTATGGAGTAACAGAAGTTAAATAAGTATTTTCTGTCCATTCCCTAGTTCTGCTGCTAGCTGCTAGGAAATGTTTTTATAAATAGGGTTCATGTATTAGAATATGCCTGAAGAGTAAATCAGTTCACAAATGCAGTTCTCACTAGGACAGTGTAACTTCTTTGGCTTCCAACTTTGATATAATTTTTCCTTACTGTGTTGTAAATGAATAAGAATTGGTGCATATATAGAAAGAACTGTTTCCATACAAAGAAAAGAATCCCATGTTCCTTTCTATCCTTGATTATGTTTAGTCACTACCTGCTCTGAAGCCTGTACCCAGATGCCTCAGTTACTGTTCTTGGTTTTATATTCAAGACTCATGACACTCAATTTGTTCCATGATAGTGTAGGTCCTTTTCCTGATGACATGAAGGATCTGGCCATGTTCGCAGATTGTATCCCTATTGACACTTCTGGGGCACAGACAAATCCAAGAAAATAATTGTTAAAAAAAAAAAAACAGTTAGATAAATGTGCTCTGCTGACTTCATGGTACGCACAAGACTATCCTCGAGGCTGGATTGGGTAAGTGTATACTGTGCCATAAAAGGTTTGATGTATCCCCTTACTATTCCTGATAATATCACATTTATATCTTTCTTCTTTACCATAATAATTTGGGCAAGCAATCTGTATATAGACAATATATATCATTTTCCTTTTAATATTCCAACTCCTTAAGCCTGTGGTGGGCTGGCATTGTGTCCAGCCCAAACCTTTCCCCTTCTGCCCAGGTTTCCAGCAGCAGAGATTTCCTGCATCCCCTCAGTGCCTACAAAGGCACTTTGCCTGCCGTTTTCAAGCCTTCCCAGGACCTTCAATTTGTAGGAGTCACCCTCCCTAGCTGCCAGACTTTATCCATACTAGCTGTGATTCTGCCCAGGAAATCTCTTCTTCCCAGGCCCTTAGGGAAGGATATTTACTTAATGCAATCAATATTGCATTAAGACTGCCCAGAGCCTACCCATTTTGTTGCCTTTGCAGCAAGTTTTTCTGCACCCTGTTCAGCTCATTTCCCAGTATGAAGGGGAAAAGTAGGGGAGAAAGAATGAACAGCCCCATTGGCCTGTTGAGTACACAAATAGTCCTGGACCAAGCTATTGCTTTTGGTGTGGCTTGACTTCAGTGACTGGAATGAACCAAGAGAGACAGAAGAGTGGGGAGAAAAAGTAAATGATTTTTTGTACAGTTTTTCATGTTTCCATGTTTCTTTATTTTCTACCACTACAGCAAAGGGAGAAGGGAGGAAAGACAAGGGTTTATTTTGTAACCTGTTCCTAGGTTGGCAGCTCCTGATTGCGATGTGATATGCTTTCTGCTGGGTCTTTGTTTAGTTAATCTGCCTGAGAGGATAGAATTGATTTGTGGCTTATGTATGCTTTCTTTATGTGGTAACAAACAGATTCAGATTATCTGCAGGGAGATAAAATAATAGACTAATATTTCCCTTTCACAATATACATTAGAATGCCATTGATATCAGCAAAATTCTATATAATTCATCCCAGAGTAAGTGAACAAACTTTGTTCAACACATCATCTCATCAACACATCATCTGGAATCATCTCTTCCTATTAGATGCTCACAAGTTAATAGACATTGCAATCAGGTTGCCATTTGCCTGGAGAGCAGGAAAGTGCATCCAGCAGCAGCACAGACTCATTCCCATCATGTGACCTATGTATGAATTTATGTAGAAAGAGACAGAGAGTCACTGTGCCATTACAAATCCCTTAGCCTGCCTAGGAAATCTAACTTGCATAATTTGTAATTTGTCTAATGAATTTATGCCACAGTACTACCTACTTTTGTCCTAATTTTGGCAAAAATGCAGTCATCTCTCTTTTTTTGCAGCAAATTAGTTCTTGTTTATACTGAGATGACCTTTGACTGAGCTTTGCCCCCACACCATCCTTCTGAAATCAGTGATGTTCTGCAGAAACCCTCCTGGGATGTGTTCGTGACTGATCTTTGTTGTTAAACTCTGTTCTGCTACACAGCCTACCCAGATGTACAAAGACGTTTGACATAATGCTAGGGCCCCCAGCCAGTTTTGAATTCAGATCAGGTCTGTTAATCAAATGCAATTTTTTTTCCTCTTTTAAACTGGTGCAGCTCTCATGCTCTTACTTTTATAGTTTCCAGTTATAATTGATATTGATAGAATGATAAGCATTTTGCTAATACAAGATGAAAATTTTAATGCATGACAGTTGAAATAAATCAAAACATATATATCTGAAACAGGCAGAAGAATATTATTTATCTGAAAAAATAGTTATCCATTAATATAAAGCAATAGTTTTGTTTTTAGAATATTTATATCTTGGATTGAAAATAATATTCTCGATTAAGTTAAAGATCCCCAAACCAAAATGTCGAAGGCTTGAAAGTTTGGTATCTGGTGTGTTACATAATTGCATGACAAGTCATTAGTCATGTGGTTATTGTAATTATCCATGCAAATTTTAAAATGCAGGATGTTATGAACATTTAGTGTATTCTGACTTCTCATTTAATGTTAGATCAACAACATTCATAAGTACTGCTTCAGTGTATTTATGATTATATGCATTTTGCTTAAGGCAAATCTAAAAGCCTACATGTCTATATTGCAGTCATCTATTCTCGCTCCTCATATAAACAATTAAATGAAGATACATGCTCTTAATATCAGTGCAGGGAGTCACAGCTTTCTATTTGTTGTGTTGTTTTTCCTTTTTATCTTTGCATGCACATACTTTAGCTGTCAGGTTTATGCCTTCACTTGAACCTAATGCAGTTCACTTTTTAGTTAATTTTCTGTATAACTTTTATATAAATGCTCCTCTTCAAGAAATGTATTTCACATTCAGTGAAATAAAATGAAATGAGGAAAAAAGAATTCCCGGCAGAGTATTTAATTACCCGTTTTTACAGCCATTATACAATTGAGACTTGAACTGACTTAATATGAGTGGCGGATTTAGAACAATGCCCTAAAACAAAAACAAAAGCAACAAAAAATGATTATTCAAGATATTCATTTGCTACTGAGCTGTCAGTAGGAATTAAGATAAATTCCTAAAGTCTTAACATCTTGATACCAGTACAGAAGAGACTAAAATAATTGAACTGCTGTAACTGAAGAAATTACTGACTTAAAGGTAAATTATCTGATAAGATACATCATGATACAAAGCCTTATATTGTTGCTGCTTTAATTTTTGAAGACAATTATAACAATACTGTCATAAATACTGAGTATTGAGATATGATTTTCTTCACAAGATTAGTTCTCTAAAAAAAAGAAACGTCAGCTAACAGTTACAGAAAGATCAGGTTGTAATCACACATTTATGCATGTTTCTATTTGTGATTTTATGCACAGTTATAGCAGCTCTGTTTATAATACTTAACAATTCAAATAGACAGTATGAGTCATAGTTTAGCAAATACCTCCCAATATATCATTATGCCATCTTCTTGACCTTTGGCTATGTATTGAACTACACTAGCTAGTGTAATCCTCACTGGGGGTTTTGGCTTGAGCAGATTATGGTCTGAATGAAAGACAGTTTGAATTATAGAGAGAATCCCATTGATTTCAATGGAATCAGGCCTTTGGAGAGCAGCCTAGAGGCCCTCAGATCTAGCTGGCTTACCCATAGCTATCCAGTTCTTTCCAAGTCTGTGTTTTCTTGTAAAATTGTCTGAGCACCAGTGATCCAGCTGGCACTGTCAGGGCCTAACAGTAATATTTTAAGTCAGCTCTCATAGGGAATGAAAGTATTATTTCAAATACCTGTTGGGTTTCTTCTCTGTTGCTTTATTCCACAAATTATAAAGATTCCAGTCATCTGAGATATGCAGACCATTGGAACTCATTGTTTTATGCTTTTAAGATACTTGTCCTGAGAATCTCAAATTGCTTGAGTTTAATAGTTGGACATAGAATCTAGTTTGAAATGACTTGGCAATATACACAGAAGAGGGTGTGCGAGAGTTAAAATATCGGGTAGTAGTAATAGAAGGTTTGGAAATTTGCCTGGAATTCAATAAATTATTCCCTATAAATTATTACTTCAAGATGTACATTGTTACACCAAAATAAAATTATATTTTTTCTAAAAAGATATTTAAGTTTTTAAGCATTTAACACAAAGCTCTCTGTGATATAACCTGCCTCTGCTTCTCTCTATACTTAGTTTTTAACTATTTTTATATAAATATGTTAAATATGATATATTTAGTAATAATATAAATAAATAAAATACAGATTCAAGGATCATTAAAAGAAAAATCACAAATGCAAAGGGAGTAAACATAGTGACAGATCTGGCAAAAGAAATAAGTGTATTCAGAATTTGCAGTATAAAATATCTTAAAAGTAAATATTTCTGTAGAAGCATCGTAAAGCATTGTATAGAAATAAATGAACTATACAAGCCCTTATAAATACTCAGAAAACCCAAAGGCATCACTCACTTGTTGATATGTAGAGTAAAGCGCAGTGAGCTAATTGTACTGTAGTTAACCAGCTTTAAGCCCAGATGTTGATAGCAGAAAAAAATAATGCCAAATGAAACTGGCATTATCTTGCATGGTACAGGTCAATAGCCTGAATACAGCTATCCTCAGTATTCATTGCTGTAAAGTTTGCATTTTTAAGTTTTTTCTTCTGCATAATGATTTTGATTACAGCGATAGTATATATCTTTAAATGTTATTTTGAGTGTATTTTCATTTATGCATTTGGCTGTGCTGCAGCTGCAGGACCACTGCTGTACATGCTTTGGAAAAAATCTGCTTCTGTCTTCAATGTATGCATTGTTTAAAAGTCATCACTTAACCACAGTCCACAGAATAATAACATATATTCCATTTTTTTATCTTCAAATAAAAAGTAATTGTGGCATGTTGCATATGTGGACGTGTTATTGACTGATAAACATTAATTTATTTTGGACACTGCTTGTGCTGGTACTTGCATAGTGCTGTGAACCAGGATCCAGACAGTTCAGAGCCCAGCAGCAGATGGCTAGGTATTCAACACTGCCTAACCCTGTGCATAACCCTGATGTGGAAAACAATATTTGAATTAGCTCTCAGCCATCTTCAGGATACAGCAATTGCAAACCATTTCTGCTTCATCTTTGTTTATGCATCTTACTAAAATATTCAGCTGCATCACTTTCATCAGCAGCTAATGAGCTGCAGTATAGCCCATTGGCTTTTAAATTCCTCTTTTCTCTCTGAAAGCATTGTATGCATTTCCTATTTTCTTTTCTCATTTGTGTCAATAAAGAAACAAATGCAAACCATCAGAAAGAGCTGTGGTAATGAGCTATAGATGAAGCTCAGATTCCCTTTACAAATCTGCTTAAGATATCACAATTAATTTATTTTATTTATTTATTTATTTTTTGGTGCTTCTCATTCCTCTTCCCTACTTTGTCTGTCTTTTCTCTGTGGATCCTAAACTACCAAAACAGCAGTATTAATATGGGTCATATACATACCTATCCAGCATTTCCAGCCATGTATCTGGAAGATGGAATTTGAAGTAGTTAATTAATAATGAAGAAACTATAAGGATAAGGGATAAGGTTATACATGAACATAGCTAAGAAATCTCTTGTGAACATTATTGCTTCTCTTCAACTAAAGGGCCTACTTTCTCTTCACAGAATTTATTTATTGCAGTTTTTCAATAGATAAGAAAACTGCCTAGAATAATTTATCAAATACTTCTTCAGGGTTGACAGTTACAGAGTAACAGCAAGAGAAATAAAAGAAGAATCATGGTGCAAACCTGAAAAATAAAAGAAAGGGGAAAAGTGAACTGACTAGTCAATCCTTAAATGGTAGCTATATTTTGAATACAACTTCAGAAGAAGTGCTTTAGTAAACTGTTCTAACATCAAACTATTCAGTATGAAGCTTTAGAAGTTCAGCCATTAAATGGCCAGACTCCAGAGGTAAACACAAATAATTAAGTCCTGTAGTGACTGCCTAGTTACAGACACACAAAATTAAATATATGCTGACAAGATTAGAGTAATTACAGCCTAGTGCCGATGTAGGTGATGTGCCTGCATTCCAAAGCTATACATGTATTAAATACAGGTTTAAAGGAATAATGCTGAGTAATTTCCTCATATAATGAACCAACTAGTTATGTAAATTAGTTGTAATGTCAGGAATCAGAAATATCAGAACAATTTAATTACAACATTGTGAAGCATATCTGAACTTCAAATGAGTTTGCTTCATCAGACTGCTTCAGCAATTGTTTGGCATGGTAAAATATTATTTTAGTATTTAGCATTTTAGATTTTCTGGTAATCTCAGAGCGAAGCTTGTAGGATAAATTCTACACACATATGCTGAAATCATGTATTTATATGTCCTATGAACATGCTTGTGCTAAAATGCTATGATATCCTAAAATAATAAAATCAGAAAAAGTTTTACACCCTTTGATCCATTTTTAATATCCACTTGTAATGCAAAGTTTTGGAAACCTAATTCATGTTTTTTTTTTTTTTTTTTTTTTTTCACCAGAGGTAAATGACAGTAAAATGGTGTCATGTCTAGGTGGTAGCATTGTCTCCCACTTGGAATTGATGCAAATAAATATATTAGGTGAAAAAAAGTGGTGGAGCGATTACAGTGACTGAACAGCAGGTCTCGCACCATGCGTTAAGTTCCTATAATCGGCTTTTGCATCCAACTACCCTCATGTTAGTCTTGCTCTTCTTTATAATACCATGCTGTGACCTCCCTTCCAGACCTGTGATGGTGTGCTCAACCTGAGTTCAACCTGACTTCTCACAGATAGCCCTATTCAGATATTAACCACAACATTATCTGATCCTGGTGGTTGCCTCCCTGATTTCTTCTCACACTCAGACATTAACCATCAATAACAGTCCTGATGGCTGCATCCTGATGGGAGAGATAAGGCTAATTGTGCATACAGGAGCCAAAAGTCATCTGAAATGAAAGACTGACTATAAGTCAATCATCTTATCCCATAAGTATGGAGACAGCGCAAAATCCCATTGAGCTCTCCTTGCATCCTAGTGGGCTGCATGCCAGGATCTCCCCTTGAGTAGGGACACCTCTCAAGGATATACCTTGGTCTTAAGAGATCCTTGACAGATCTTAACAGATCAATGGAAAGTGACTATAGCGCTCTCTGTCTTTTTGAACTTGTAAACTTTACTGATGTAACTGTGCACAACATCCCTTAGTCATAAACCATTGACCAGGTCTGGGACTAGGATTGGATCCAGCTGTACGTAGACTATTCTCAGAAGGAGTTTGGAAAGCAAGAGGGTATCTGTAATAATTTTGTGTATTATCTTGAAAGACATGCAGCAAGTAATAAGTGACCTCGCAATAGAATCTCATGAAACCATTGTCATTATCAATAAAACCTATTCCTATTTCTTTCCCATGAGTGAAGTACATTATGTCACTCACCCCTACCACCACTCGTTCAGTGACAACTCCGTCATGCCACATCACAGAGGCTTCCTCACAGGGATTTCCTCCATATGGTCTCCATTTGGTAGGTGATAGGCAAAGTTTGCCACATTGCACTTTAAATTCAGAGAAGCTTTCAAAGCACACTGCTAGAGCACCATGGGGACCTTCCCTATGGATGCATTTCTGCTGTGTGACATGACAACCGAGCACCTCTTCTCAGTGCTTGGCCCGTGAAGCCTCCCACTTAGAAATAAAATCAGTGTGCTTGCTCCACTTTTGTGTGATCTGAAAATTAAGTGGCAGAAATTATCCTCTGGTTTACATTTTGTATACCTGGAGTGGCCTGCTCCAGCCTGAAAAATGACTATAGAGAAAACAAGTGCATAACCTTTTCAAAAGCAAAATAAGAGCTGTTTTTTGTCTGAATAAGTATTTTATAGAAAGATTTTTTGTTGTTGTTGTTTTTTGGTTTGTTTTGTTTTCCATATGAACTGAAAAGTTTGCGTGTCAGCCTAGGCTCCCTATTTTGAAAGTTTTATAAGTACTTTAGATCTGCTGACTCTTTATTTCTGCACAAAGGAGAAATTCATGCCATGCCAATTGGGTAAAAGTCCAGCAGGGTTATTTAATCACCTGAGTAACTGCAATTGCACAAGCACTGCTACTGAAATCAATAGTTTTCCTCACATGTTCAGGCTCTACCCTAAGTGCTTTGTTGGATTCCAGCCTAACATACTGCCATTAGAATACATGTTGCTTTGAATTTCAGAGAAATTTAGTAATAAATGAATATTTATGATAAACTTTCATATTCTGATATATTCTCATTTCATAAGGTCAGTTTGATTCAACTGATTACAGTCATAAAAATTAGAGACCAACAACCTATATTTTCACGGGTATATTGTTTCCCTTTAAATAATTTGGAAACCATGTCTTGAGTACAATTGTGGGCATGTTTTATTAGCATTTTTTCTACATTGTCATATGAATAAAGATCAATTAAAGTGGAGTTTTATATGGATTACATACAGAGCTGAACAGAATGATACATTTTATAGTTATTGCCGTTTTTGTGAGTCCAGGCATGAACTTCTATTTGGCTGAAAGATTGCATTACGAATTTCCATCTGTGAAGTAGTGATTTAAAAGTAATCATAATCAGTAGTATTCACAAGTTCTTCTGAGTTTGGAATAGACAAAAGTGTACACAATATGAACTCGGCTCAAACAGCTTCTTCTAAAATTTCCTCATTTTTGTATTGTATAGAATATTTTGTATTTATTTAGATAAACTTGATTGAGTGATGTTCTTAAGGTAGTCTGCACAAGGCAAGGTTTCAAAGATCTGAAGATTTCCAAAATCTTTGTAGAAATAAAAGTCCAAAGGGCTATGTTCAGGATTCGCATAGAGGCCTCACTGGTACTGTTCTTTCTATGCATATGTAATCTCTCTCACTTCATGCATCAGCATTTTATATGCATCATTGTATTGTTCGCCACAGGTAGAGTGCTAACTGCGTAACTATGATGTGGTGAGTCCACATACAGAGTGCTTTTTCCAATTCTGGATTCCCCAATACAAGAGTGTCAAGAACATGCTGGAGCGAGCCCAGCAAAGGGCCACAAAGATGATGAATGGACTGGAGTGGCTCTCATATGAGGTGAGGCTGACAGAAATGGACCTGTACAGACTGGAGAAAAGAAGAGTTGGAGGGGTCTTATCAACATGTATAGAGATACCTAATAGAGTAAAGATGAGATGAATGTGAAGGTTGTGAAGCAGAAACACATTTTTATTTTCAGAATTTTGCTAATTGTGCAAAGCATTTTATTTATTGCTAATTTTAATCTCGATTCTGTGCTTCTTTTTAACTAGATTTAACCTAGATGATATAAAGCAGACGTATCAGTTAGTTCCAAGCTAAGGGATTTTTAAAGTAATGTCCTTATACTTTGCAGAATTACAAATAATATTGTTTTACTTATGCTCTCAGGGTGTGACTCTATGTGAAAGAATGACCTTCGGCAGTTATATTATGCTATACTATAACCATCTGATGAGGATGGATTATGTTGAGATTTTAACAGATTGACAACATCTTATCTTATTGCTGCACACATGCTTCTTGAAGGCAGGAAAGGCAATTTACCCTCCACTGTGACTATTTGTTTGCTTTTTAATTGTCTTGGACTAGTTCTGTACAAGAAAGCACTAAATCATTGTTGAAAAGAAAGGATGTGGGCAACAGCATCTGTGTTGGCAATTTCTAAGTATATAAATTGCACCTATTCAGACAATATTTCTAACACCTGTTCAGGAGCAATTTAAGCCACTGCTATATTCTAGGCCAATGACTTTTTAAACAATTATAACTGACTTAGATTACTGAGATGAGTGAAGCAATAATCTTAAATTCACAAGTATCTTCAGGTTCATGGTATGGATACTCATTGATGGACATTTAGATTTGATTCACTAGAAATGAATTTTGCCCTTGAAGGAAAAACTATGTCAATGGATATTGTTCAGCTCTGTGTATCAGACTGAATTTGAGAACAGCAACAGGAAGTTAAGTTTAATATGGACACCTTTCTGTGAAAAAGGCAAGATAGATAGAAACTATTTGAACATCTGTTTCCACTTGTATGGGTTCTATCTGCTGACATGATCGAGACCTTATTTACCTTTTTAATGCTTCATTCACTTTCAAATACATCTTAGTAAACAATGTAGTGAGCTACATTGTCTGGAATACTTGTGTATTTCTTTTGAAAGAGCTACCTTTGTAATTCTTTTAAGGGCCTCAGATTTCAACAATGCCTATCCAATAATTTTCACCAGGCCAATGTTCATATTTTAAAGAAAACAATTCTAACTATGTAGTGAAGAGAATATAAAAATCTTGAATTGTAAAACTCTTAATACTTTTGTTGTGATACACCGTATTTTGGATATTCTTTCACTATTCCTGAGGAAACAAGCATCCTAGCAGACAATGCCAGGAAGTTTGTTGGTTACTTGGCACAAAAGAGGTGAAACACTGCTGAATACATTTCCATGCTACATACATTTATTTTGAACACTTGAACAAAAATAAATAAATAAACAAACAAACAAATAAATTTGGCTATCTACATATTCTGCAAAGAGATTAAAATTAATGAAATCTCCAGGAAAATGTAAAAGAATAGTGGAGTGAACAAGATAAGAAAATGCAAAATTTATAAATAACTTGAAAGACACTTTCAAATTGAAGGGTATAGAATATGTGGGTCTATTAATAATTGGAATAAAAATAATGTTGACTTAAGTAAAAATAATTAAGATAATTGACACTTTAATGAAAAAAAGAACATAGTGTTTTACCAGGGAGTGAGGAAATACAGATACCGTAAAGAAAATAACTGATCATGAAAGAAAAAATAATGAAT
Source organism: Tinamus guttatus (assembly GCF_059628265.1). NCBI lineage: Eukaryota > Metazoa > Chordata > Aves > Tinamiformes > Tinamidae > Tinamus > Tinamus guttatus. The sequence goes on from NW_028288936.1 coordinate 665,223, forward strand.
TATTTGGAAATATATACATACATATGTATTTCAGCATGCCTAGCAGAACAAGCTCAAAATGATTTTGCTAACAAAAAAAAAAACCTTCTGTGTTGGCAGATATGTAAGAACAATTGACTTACTTAGAGAAATGGAAATGTGTGCCTGTGAAGAGCAGGCATTGCATTTTTTCAATTATAGGCAGGAAGATTTATTTCTAGGAATGCGTTTATGTTTGTGTAGTTTGTCTATAAAAGGTGAATTTCTGTTGTGAGTGAATTTGCAAGCAGACATCTTGATTTAACCTATAGGCAGAATTTATAATATTCACTATAGAAAAAGCTATGACTAAATGAAGGCAGATTTAATAATTTATCCTATATCAATTTATTTAATATTACATGTGAATCAAAACTTTGTTGTTAGACAGTATTTTAATCAAGCTAAGGGAAGAAAAAAGGCTTGCATTTCAGTTGTTATATATCATTAACTTATACTGGAACAATATTGTCATGCAATACATATTTGAATGATTTTTTTCCCTATCATAATTTCACACTGTAGTGCCAACATGATAGACTCATAATGGGCTCCCTATAGACACATACAGAAATCATTTTGTCATGGTTATCTCACCTGGTAACAGCACAGAAAGCAGTTGGTCTCCGTGGTCTTGCATTAAACTGTCACATCATTGTTAAAATTCTCAGTTCCAGGAAATGGAGATAGTACATCTTGAATGTTGTGAAAAATAACCACTTCATTGCCCATACTCAGTAGTTCTTTAAAATTAGATTACTCTTTTACTCAGGAATGGGAAGGAAAACCATTTTTCAGTAGTAAATAATGCTACAGATTAACCATATTCTTTGCTTGCTTAGCTGTCTAATGTGATCACACTAGCATTTTACCATTTCAGTACTAACTCCCATGGCAATATTTTTGTTTCTCGTGTCTGTACTTTAGCTTGTCCTAGTTTTCAAGATATTTTGAATATTTCACCCCAAACTTTTATTTTTTCATCATAGTGATTTCTCATGCTAAATATAGCTCAGCTACTCCACTCAGAGGACACTAGCTTGATTTTTGATATTTCTGCATATTACTATGATTTTCATAGAGTTTTTTTCCTGGCCATTTACTGACTGAAGATTCTCACCAGGTCACTGGGATCCTAAACTGAAGAGAAATCTATTATTCTCTTTTCACAAAGGAAGAAATATGATTTACTCATATTGTTAGGCTCTAGGATCAAATCCTTCTTTTTGTTAAAAACAATATAAAGCATAAAAAACTCCCATCTTAATCATATTACTAAAAATAAAATTATCAGCAGTACTAGTAAGATATGTTAATGAGAAGAGAGAATTCTTGTTGAATATTTAGCAGCCAAAACATTGGCAGCAAAACATTTAGCAGCCAAAAATCTGTTGTGCTGAAAGCAGAGCTAATGATCACAGCCGTTGTCACAGAAAGGGTGCAAAGGAGCCCAGGGGAGGCCTCTGCCTACAGAGCAGTGGTGGTGATGCACCACATGACATTGTTTCTGAACCATGATGCAGCACAGTCACCATACTAACGGCCTCAACCCAGACAAGAGCTCTAGGGTAGGAGGATGGCGCCGTCGTATTCACAGGTGGCAGGTGGTGTCTGCCCATGGGTTGCTGCAGGGTTTGGTAATGGTGTACTTGCTACAGGAGGTGTGTGCTGGGTGAGGAGCAGGGACCAAGTGTAGGGGCTGTGGGAGAAGGTTAGCATCTGTTCGTCAGAGAAGATGAACAACAAATCAATAGGCTCTTCACAGAAACCCTGCAGGACCAAGAAGCCAAGCGCTGTACTGCGAGGCAGTCAAGAAAGATGGAGGCAACCTTGGAAAAAGCATTGGATGGAAACTCTCAAAATGGGAGAAGATGGAAACCTGTCATTTCCAATAATATATTTGTAGCTCTCTTTCTAACTCTGATTGGGCAGTGATCTGGTTAGGTCATGGATCTGAGGTTTGGCAAGCAGAGTCTGAATCAAGTACATGTACAAAGAAGAAAATGAGTATTATAGCTATTGGAAATGCCATCCTGAAAGGACTGGAGGCACTTACGTGCCCTAAATTTTTGTCTGTGGAGGTTTGTTGGTGTCTAGGCACTTGGATCCAGAATGTTACGGAGAATCTGCTGAAGCTTACTCAGTGCTCAGACCCTACTACATAAGTGCCAGCAATATGGACAAGGGAGACCCTGAGGCCAGGATTTAAGGATTAAGGGCATGGGAGTCCCAGTGGTGGTCTCCTTGATCTTGCTGGTGAAGCAGAAATGCTTGAGGGGGAGAGGGTGGAGAAGTTGAAGGAAGTTAAAACAAAAGAAGTTCTGACTTTTTAAAGGAAAAACTTCTCACCACTCACTCAAATGAGAACATTTGAGCAATGAAACATGCTGTCAAGAGAGGTTGTGCCATTTTTATCCTTACGAGGTTTTTCAGAAACAGGCTGGATAAAGCCCTGGGCAACCCAGTCTGATCTCATAGCTGACACTAATTTGAACAGGTTGTTCATCTAGATGACTGCTTAAAATCCCTTCTTACCTGTTTTATTCTGTGATTCTGTGATTTTAAAATAATTTAGTTATAGAAATATGGTAATTACATTTTACTATTTTATTTCAATGTAATCACTTTGTCTTACAAATACAGAAAAATAAGTTATTATCCTGATATTTTTATATAATCTAAATTTTCAGTAATTGGAATATATCTGCCATTTATGAAAGGGATTTTGTATTGTCATAGTATGTGCTGCCTCTTCTGAACTTGTTAACCACTTCCCTCACCTTAGGCTTAGTTTGCAAATTATTTGGGTTGCTTATGGTATCTTGTATTACTTTCTTGCAATTAGTTGCAGGACTGTGTATAAACTAGTATAAAACAGCAGAAGAAATTAAAATATAATATAATAAGCTATGTATCCCTCTCTAATAAGGGCATTTCTAACACTTCAAAACTACTCTACAAGCATATCTTTAAACTACATTCTTAATTCTTCTGGAAAACTACAGTGAATCATTGAGTTTACTCAAACTGTCAGCCACTCCTTGATTTTTAAGGACCTAAAAGAGGAAATTTAAGTTATACATTCAGTATATTAGAGTACTTTCTAGACTAAAGAACCAATATATATTATGTTTCTCAGAGTAGTTAATTTATCCCCACTCAATTTCAATTAGAACTAGTTATACATCTGGAAATTTAACAGCGGTTCATTGGCAACCTGTAAAGCTCTCACTTGATTGTCACTGTTGGCAAATTCTCTTCTGAGTAAAAGCAGTAAGGATTCATTTGTAAGATATATAAACGATGTCTGTATAATTATTAATTTTTAAATCTTATCATTTTAAACTCTCCTGATCCACTAGATGAAAGTTTTTAATTCTTAAAGCATGAATATAAAGCTGGACTTGATGATTTCACATTTTTCAATTGCGGAAACACAAAACACAAGAGATATTGGTTCAAAAACTAGAGCTGCCACTACACTGAAGTACGAAAGCTCTCTCTGATTAGGTACAAAGTAGTCAACAGTTCCTATCTCAACAGCTGCATTTTGTGGGTTTGTCATCACAGGCAGGTGGGACCCTTAACTTTTATTCTGCAGCAATAAAGAGATAAGGGTGAGAGAACAAATTCCAGAACACCCTATCCCCGTAGTATGGGTAGGAGGACATGCAAAGCGCAACCAAACATGGGCTAAACAGTAAAAACAGCCGTTCTTCTATTTCAGATGACAAAACCCCAGTTTCCTCAGTTGGAATAGTCTAGCTGCAGAATCAAAATGGCTGGTCAGTTTCCTAATTGGTGGTGCTGTCTCATATCTCTTTATTATCTGGAAGACTGAGGATGTGCATATTCTGTATGGTCCAGGTGTTACCAAACTTTACAACCAACACATATCAGCTGCAACTAGCAGGCTTCTACTTGAGAATTCAAAAGTTCAATTTTGGACATCCCCACACACCTATATATATGGCCAACTATCTGCTGCCTGATAATGTTCACAAGTTAAGCTATTTTTTGCGTATGATGGTCATGTTAAGTGATGAATGGCTAACTAATTTCACGGCTGAAAATTCAACCAGTGTCACTGAGAATCACATTCAGTATCCTTGTCACTAGAAATTCCATAAAATTAGGGAGCCTTCATTAATTCTTTATGTAATAGAATTTACACAGGCATCACCCACAAGTTCAAGTTCCAATGCTACATCATCTGAAGTATTTTCCATTGAAATTTAAGGCTCACCTCCAGACTGTTTCTGAACTTATGTTTGTGTTTTTTGTTAGGGAAAAGATGTGTCCTGAATACTTTATTTATAAGGACAGATAATATAAGCAGACTTATGAGTCTAAGGAATTGTGGAATTATTAATATTCTGTTGAATTATTTAAATAAATTAGCAATGTTTCATGTCCCCTGAGATATTTATCTGAAAAAATTGGCATCCTTGGTGTGTGTCCGCCAGTGGGCAACAAACATATCATAGTTATACGCATGAGAATTTTAGTTTCTTGGACAGAAAAGTTCCCATCTGGTTATTGGAGTCCAGATGTACAATTAGTAATACCCTTTGTCTGTATTTCTTTTACAGCAAATTAATCAAGAATATTTGTGCTTGATTTCAGTTTAAAGCCTGTATTAGAAAAATAAATGTAAAATAAGACAGTGCTACAAAAAAGGACAGATGCAATAAGAAATAACAGCATCAAAACAAAACATAAAAAAAAGAAAAAAACAGTTATTTTAACCTTTCAAATATATTGCCTTTAGTATATTTACACCAGGGCAAAATGGCTGTATAGATATGTTGCATTGTCTTACAATAATACACGTGTACATCGTATGTTATAGCTTTTATTCAAGCTCTAAGTCCTGGACGTGAGAAATTTAGGAAGAGTTCCCTAGGCCTACAGATAAATTCTTTAGGCTTACTGTATGAATTAAACAACTAAACAATGTTATCACTGTGCCAGCTGTAGAAACAAGTATGTTCAGCTTCACACTTGGAACCAAACTCTTTGTGCTGGCATCTGTATTTTAACAGTAGGAGGTACCAAGGTTCTGTTCATGCATCCTTTGTTTTGATGTGACTTTATAAAATTGTCTAACATAATGACAAGCTCTCGAAAAGGCAGATACTGTTGTAAAAATAAATAAATAAAAAATCCTGTTCTTAACAGAAATGGATGAAATGGCTGTGATGCCTTTCATCTTTAAACAAAATTTCATAGGGCATTTGAGAATTAAGGTAGATCGAAAAGAAAACCTGGAAGATCTCCCACTGTACAACAAGGATATTCAGCAAGCCTTAGCTTGCACATTTTTATGCAATCCTGCTGTCAGGTGGCATTTTGGGTTTTTTTTTTTCAGGCCCACATTATGGTTTTTGTGACTAGCATCTGCCACATGTAAGTCTTTCTTTATTTTACTCTGCAAGGACAAATCATTAGGGATTTTTAAAATAATTGAAGTATTCTGTGGTATATGTTTATTCTTAATGCCTATTGAAATTTGTTCTGCGGGCTTGAACTGGCTGTCAAGAAAGCTTTATCTCCTGTACAAATAAGTCTAACCCCTTGTAGCAGACAATTTTAATGTTACAGTTCTCTCTCTGTTCTGAAGTTTTCTGATATTTTCATATCCTATGCTCAGTCTACAGAATACTTAAAAAATGAAAACATGACATGATATCCCATAGGGATGCAGGGTAGATCACTGCAGATATAGTAGCCAAGTTATAGATGTTCTCTTCCTATCCTATCCTCATGGAATTAGCAATGGTTTAACTCAGAATAGCTAGAGATGTGAAAAGCATCTAGATGGAGATATAGAAAGATGCTGAACCATCTGTATAATAATTCAGTACCTCAGAGTTCAATAGAAAATGCAATTCTGTTCTTCAGTGCTTCTAGATTTATTTCCAGTATGCCATTTCTTCTATTAATTTGTTTTAGATTAGTACTTCACACAGAAATTAAGTACATATGTTGAGGATGCTCTTATCTGGAATAATTCACCCCATGGAGGTCAATAGGGGCAGAACAGCTTGCCCATGTGCAATCCTCTGCATGACTGTGGACTTGTTTTCTTGTTACTAGCCGAATGAGCCTATGGTGCATAAATTATACCCACAATCTGTATTAAAAGAATAATTAAGACTTCAAAATTAGGGAAAGCAATAGCTAATGTTACCATTGCAATTTTATACACTATCTCTTTCCCTCTCTGTTTAATCCTGTGTAACCTGAAAATGAATAATTTCTTTTTGCTTATAATATGCACAGTACATCCAATCCAAGAGTAAATGTTTCTGCACTCTAATATTACTAGGTATGAGATCAACCCCCTGATACTATGGGTGACATCTGTTTACAGCATTGTGTAAAAAGTTTTCTGTAAAACTTTAGTTAATAAATAATAGCTACTTTCTATGTTCTTAGTTCATTACAACACTTGAAGAGATTGCTTCTGAATTTTCTTTTGAATAATGCTTGGTGCAATGCTAAGGTGATTCTATGTTAATCCTCATCTTTGAAAAAGTATTTTGTATACACACTCATGTTGCTGATATAGATTGATAATAAGAAGCTGTCATAGTATCAAATGAAAACTGTGGTATGTAAGCAATTTTATATTCTCTCATTAATACCCCATACCAGCACAATTCAATTATATAGATTTAAGAGAATCAGGAGGGATGATGAGTATTTTTTTGTGAAGATGTAATAAATACTTTAGAATACAGCATGTAGTAGCAGCAAACCTATTTTTTTTTCTTCACAATATTTTGGATGCATTTTAGCATAGTATACATCACAATATGCTTCTAGGTAATTTAGTAAATTTGGTAAGTAGCAAGTTTTACTTTACTACTGTATTGTTATATTGGCTACTCAGTGCAAGAAAGGCTTTGATTTAGTGGGACATAGTGGAGTGAATCCAGTGGAGAGCCAGCAAGATGGTTAATACTTGGGCACATAACCTTGTAAGGAGAGTCTGAGAGAACGTGGACTGCTCGTCTTTTGGAAAAAAAAAGGTGAAGGGGGGATCTTATTGCTGTCTGCAACTCCCTAGTGGGAGAATGTAGAGAAGAGAGAACAAGTCTTCTCAGAAGTGTTCAAGTGATTGGACAAGAGGCAAAAGATACAAGCTGCAACACAGGAAATTCTGATTTATATAAATTCTGATATATATAAATATATAAATGTATGTATGTGCATGTAATATATTAATGTATATATGAGATGTGTTGATGTATGTATTTTGTTTCTGTATACACATACATATGCATATATGTACACACACATATATCTAAAATATCCAATATCTAATATATTGTTATTATTATTACCATACTCTTGTCCAGCCTACCCAGAGTGATTGCAGAACCCCCATCCTTGGATTTGCTCAAACCTCAACTTAGGCAGCCTTGAGCAATCTGATCTCATTGGATCTGCTTTGAGCAGAGGGCTGGATGAGAGACCTCCAAAGGTTCCTTCCAACACAAAATATTCTATGATCGTGTGATGAATGATTTTAAGATCGATAAAGTATCAATTTCAGATGTTTACAGACCTTCTAAATGGGGGGTTCTGTAGCCGAAACATAGGCACCCACTGACATGTCTTGGACTCCAAGACTTCTTGAAGCCCTATTTCACATCTGTCCTATGAGGATGAGTTCAGTGCCCTAGAACATCTCAAAGGTTTAGATTACTGAATCCTGCCTCTATTGTCAAATAACTACTTCCATTGGAGTTAATGTGAAGATCTCTGAAAAAAGAATTCATAGGTATCACAGACATTTACACACATATAAATATTTGTATTTTTTAAAAAATCCTGATATTCATTCCTAAACCCCAGAAGAAAAACAGCAATCCAGACCACAATGACTAGATGAATTTTCTAAATTGCTTATGACAAAATTGTTCTACTGCTCTGTTTGGCTCTCTTTGTTTTATTTTGTTTTGTTTGTCACAACTTACCTTCTGCTTATACTCCAGCTTTCAGTATACTCCTGGCTTCAATAAGATGTCTTTTTTAAAAAAACTGTCAAAAATGAAGAAATCTACTGAATGCATGACAGAAAAAGACTTTCAGATGTAGTATTTCTAGTCTCCAGTCGTTACAATCAACTTTCTCGCAATCTGTTTTCCTACACTTGGCCTGTTTTGACTTCCTCCAACGGTTACTGGTAAAAGTACTTGGAATCAGTGAGTTTTTATCCTCACTGTTCCAAGCCGAAGATAAGATCCAGCAAGAATCTCGCTATTCTCTGCTGATTAAGATTTTCTAATATTGAATGTATTTCTTTTAATGGAAAACTTAATTATTTTTATTCATGACATTTATCTGTTCAATTATCGTTCACCTTTTGGGGTACTTTTTCTCATTGTTTTAGCATCTCCTTTCAGCCTCCATTCTGCTAGACTAAGTAACATTCTGAGTCCTGGATCATGCGATAGCATCAGTATTTCCCTACCCTTTTTTGCATACTTTTTTTTTCTTTCTTTTAATGTGCTGTTTTTCTTGCCTTTCTGTACTTTGTCAATATGTGTTTGAAGCAAAAAAAAAAAAAAAAAAAGTGCCATTTCTCTGGCTTTCTATCAACCATTTTTGCAGACAGAATTGATATTCCTCTCTTCTCAAGGAGGCTTTTTAATAATGTAATGATTTTGCCTTGGGAATCCAAGAAGGAAAATTCACATATTGCTGGAAGTGTAGATCAGTTTCAAAATACCCCTTATTTTTCAATGTGTAACCTGTCTGTGGCCGATTCACATATAACCTACTTCAGCATCTGGCTTAGTCTGACATTTTAAAATGAGCCGAGATTTTAAGGAGCATAACACAAAATATTTTTCAGTTCCTTGCATCATCCTTGGAATATATTTGAGAGTCTCATCACTTTGTAAACTGCTACTTTCACGTAAAGTGTCCAGGTTCAAATTCCCATGAAGCTGATCCTGGAATACATTTGTATTTATGTAATTTTGTAGAAATTAATGGTGTTATACAAAATATATTGTTCTTTTTTTTTACAAACAGAGGCATTTTAAAAATAAATTAGAATAGCAAAGAGGTCTTTGTCTTTAGTGGGTCGGGATATTATCTAATGAATTTAAGCATCTAGGGAGTTCTTGTTAAACAGGATGCCTACAAGACTCACAAAATCTGTCATTTCTCTGGCATATTCCAATTGCAGATTACTTTTGCTATGGTTGTGGTCTTTCCTGTGAGAATGAGAAGGAATTATTTAGATATATTTTTAGGTAGAATCAAATTGTCAAGCATCATATATTCCAAACATGATTTAATTCCATCATTCCTATTGAAATAATCACTTTTTTGTTTAACTCATGGTTTCTTTGATTATGAGACACTGAAAATATTTTTCCTTTTTTAAAATTTATTTCTTAACATTAGCCTCCTATAAAACAAAAGAATGCTTATGTTATGACATATAAAGAATTATTATGTCAGCTGATTACACACACACACACACACACACACATATATATATATACAGAATATCTACTGTCCTATAAAAATTAGAGAATTTTGCAAACAACGCTTCCTTACTCTTGGCTATTTATGGTGTATTCTTTTCCATTAGCTGAAAAAAATATGGCTAGTATTAATGAAAACAGAAATCTCATCTCCATCCTGAGGGTGAATTCCAAAATAAAAAGCTATGAGCTATAAAACTTGAAACCCAAAAATAACAACTTTGATGTAAGAATATGTTGGCAAAAATTACCAAACTATATACTTTGTAAATTATGCTATATTTTTCTAGACCTAGATCCTCATCCTCCAAAATTGTCAGTCACTATTCCTTCCTTGCTATAATTGAAATCAGATATTTTTGCTTGAATTTCCAATTTAGAGAAAATGTTGTTTAACAGCTGCATTGTCTCTAATAAATCTTGATGATAGCTATTCTCCATTCAGTGAAGGCAATGTCAAAATATTGATACAGATCATAATTTATTTGCCTACTTTTATAGGAAAACAATACCACTATATTTTCATCTAGCACTGAACTACAATGTTTATTTTCATCGTATTTTCTTTACGGTGTTATGAAGATTACATTATGTCATTACATGGGGGATTCTCATAATTATGCTCCAGACTGCATGGAAATGTTTGCTTTTGGATAGATGTCTTTTCACTGGAACTACATGGAAATATTTACTTATGGGGCAGGTTTCTCCTTGCTAGTGCTTAATACTGGCTGTTGGAAAGAGGGGTCAGATGGATGAAGGAATAAGATTTTTTCCTTGTCCAGAAAGCATAGGGTTGGGGCTGCCAAAGTGGCTACATGCAGTAAGAGGGCGGAGGACAAGGGTTGAGGTCCTTCATGGGGGAAAGGCAAGTGCTTGTGTGAGTAGGATGTGTGCAGAGAGCAATGGGGCACATCTCCTTGTGCCCATGAACCAACAAGCAGCTGGTACCTACTGCCGATGCCACTGGTATCTGCAATACTTGAAAACATGAAGGTTAGGATTTATTTTCTGTCTTTCTGAGTACAGGGTGGTCATTGCTATTGGAGTATTCATGTTCACATGCATGCTGTTTTTCACGATAACATCAAAAAGTCTCCTTTACATCGTAGCAATAAACACAAGATTACTGCAACAATAAAAATTGCATTTGAATATCAAAAGTCTGATGATATGACTACAAACCTGTTTTGGTTTTGTGCTTGTAAGGTCTTTGTATTTGTGAACTTATGTTCTTTTAATAAAGAAGCATCACATTGACGAGCGAATCTTAGGCTCAGGCTACCCTTGAAAGACATGTCTGACCGTTATAAGGCAAAGCACTAACATGGACCACTCATAATCACAAAGCTGTGCCCCTGATCCCTGAGGGAACAACTTGGTTATGTGGGTATAGACGAAATGGCATGAGAGCCTTTCCGAGACGGAACTGTATCAGCCATTAAGCACACACAGGGCAAGAGCTATGTGGCCTTTACAAGGCAGAGGAAAGACGAATTTGACCTTAACTGTTGCAGTTTTGATCCTTAATATTGTTCCTTTTCATATATCATATTTCTTCCTGTGTACTAGCCTTTCGTATACTATCAAGTGAATTTCTTTTTTCCAAATATGACTGCTCAGTGATATTTAGGAAATGTAAAGTAAATGTAAACGTAAAGAGAGGTAAATCATAAATACATGATACACATGATCACCATCCCCTGGATCCCCTGGTCTTCCAGCTACACAGACACATGTGGGCAAACGGGTCTCTGGTAGCTGTCCTGGACCTGTCCTGTGGCCTTGTTAATAGCCACCTCACAGATCTCATGGTCTGTCTAGTCTCTGATGTGGACCTACTGGTCCTTCCAGTAGCCAATTTGCAGACCCTGTAGTCTCTCCTGTATCCAGCCTTCAGAAGATGATGTTTTGAGATGCTCAGGAGGAGGATATTTGAGTCTTTGCCACTTGATGTTAAGGCAAAATTACAATACTGATGCAAGAATAGACAGCAACAGATTCATCTTCTATGAAGTTAACTAGTATAATTTGGAGAAAATGGGATTTAAGCCTGTGAGACTGTGGCCAGGGAGTATAGACATGTAGGGAAAGGATAAGTAATATAAGTAATAAAAGTTTGGGTGGATTCTTTTCCCTGAAAAAGTAATGTGCTATGGTTCTACTGAGAAATCTTCTGAGTTAAAATAAGTTTCCATGTATTTAAAACTTTTCTTTTAGATATTAGATATATGCTGAGATGAGCAAATTATCTATTTAACACACTTTAAAATCCCAATGCTCTTATTTTTTATAAGTTCCAAGGACAGCAGGAAAATTTTAAAACCTTAGAAGAAAGAAAATATAGCTAAACCCTTGATTTTTTTTTTTTAAGTGTGTTTGGCTTAGAAATACTGTGCTGTCTGAAGAAACATAGGACTTGGTTTAATACCACATTCACCAGTTTTACAGCAGTATTAGGAAATTGCATTGAATTTCAGCAGAGTTGCCCTGATTTACAGAGGCATAAGTAAGGACAGAATCAATCTTATTTTTTTATGTGGGTCATTTTTAGCAAAAAGTGAGTTATCTGATGATTCTGTATATCACTGAAGTACAATGATCTATACACAGTAAACATGTCACACCCTCTAATACCCATAACGTAGTGAATTCATATGCTTTTAACCAATGCCGTATATTTTTGTTTGCTTTAAGAGGGTAACAATGCAAAGATTAGCAGAGAGAAATACAAATAATCTGGGAGGATAATCTGGGAGGATGCAGGACCACGTGTAGCACCATCTGGTGTTTCTAGTGGTGACAGTGACTAACATCCATCCCTCTTCATCTTTGCTCTCTCAACATCTGGTATAGTCTGTAGGTAAATTGGTACCCAAATTAAGATTGCCAAGGAAGATTTTTTTCTTTGATTTGGCATGCTTTTGTTTCATGCAAGCCAAGGTCTGAGAATGTAATTAATAGTATGTGGAAAGGGACTTTTAACTCTTCAGAGTTGATGTGATCAGTACAACTGTGTTATCTAGTTGGAGTTAAAAATTAAAGAAACACATTTTTACTGTTTGGTCATTTAGGACTAATGCCTGTTAATGTTAATATGTAAGGTTTCATCCCCAAGAGATATCTAAGAACTGAACAAACAAACAAACAAACAAAAGTGTTAAATAGTGAATTAAAACATAAGTTATGTAAACAAGGATGACCTATGGTTTGAGCAGAATTCTTCTCGTGTCACAAATAATTTTCTCCGTCCTAATATTCTTCACAGGTTGAAAAAGCGCTCTTCTGTAAATGTGAGACTGTGCATGCAATCAGCAGGTGAACTGTGGCATCTAACTCAGATAGGCTGAAGGTCATCCACTCCAGTGCATGATTAAACACAGACATGCCTAACATAGTATAATTCTGTCTCCTGAGAAATCGGATATACGAGCAGATTATTTTCTCTGCATCTTAAAAATTAAAGACAGAATAGGTCTTTTAGTGTATTGATTCCAATCCATAGGTGATGCAGGGTTTGTTTTTGTTTTTCTTTTCTATTTCTTCCCTCTTTGAATATTCATTTAATGCAAGTTGATATTGCTTTTTTATAGAGTTTTGAGATTTCCATGTCATTTGTTGGTAAATATTCTTTTTCTAATTAACTAAACTTTCAAGATCCTTTCCCTTCTTTTCCTGTATCTTCCTCCCCTTTGAGGAAAGTTTGAATATATTTTCTATTTCACTCCTAATTGTAGATTTCCTATTTTTATTATTTTTTACTTGTATGTTATTACTTCAACCTAGTTATAATATGGAATAATATGTAGAAAGGATGCTAGATACATAAATGTTTATATATTATCTTTCCTTAGGAAATTCTTTTAACTTCTGTGTTCCATATTTCAGTTATGCATCTCCTGTGCTTCTCTAAATTCTTGGAAATTTGATAGTGTAATTCTGTAAATAATACCAACATGGCTTCTCTTACTGCATTTTTTTTCAGTGACTATCAAATATCCATATTCATTCCAAGCCATTGTCTGCTTATATCAGGATGTTATTCCAGACACACCAATCTTTATATTGCATTTCTAAGAAAAACTAATTTTGCTTCTCTGACTGGTATTTTTAATTCTCTCTTTATCTTCAATATTTTCTCCATTCTGAGGGAAGGTGATTGTCTTTGAGTCCTATCTTCCTTTACAGAAGCCTAACAAGAGCTCTTAGCTGCCTCATCCTTGTAAACTCAGCACAGCTGACTTTTTTGATGTATGTAAATGATGGTACAGAATACCTTAGTGGAAGTCAAAACTGTCAATTACTGTTTACCAAATTCCTTTCTAAAATGAGGCTTCTTCGAAAGTGAGATCTTCCCCCTGTGATTTGTGGGAATTTCTTATTAATTTGAGAAAATTCATCTGTTTGCTTGTTGGCTTATTTTTTTCTGAGAAATAATGCCACAGGGTAAATAGTCTGATGGCTTTCAGTTCTTTTTCTTTTTTATCCTTTTATTAGCACTTCCAATAAGTAGATATATATTTCTTTTTCTTTAAGTTGGAGGTCCTCTCTTTGTTGGACACAGGATAAAATATAGTTACTGCTACTGCAGAAGACAAGTAATTACTAGAATTCCTTTATTACAGTTCTGTCTCCCATCTCTACAACATCAGGAAATTCTTAACTACTTCTTAGCAGGACAGCAAAGTAGCAAGAAGTTGTTGCAAAAATAGTTCATAGTTAGTAGTTCATAATATTCCAGTATAGGAGACTAAATGGCAAAATCTTTATTTTTCCTCTTTTCAAGCCTACCACATGGAAAATGACCAAATTTCATGGGCCAAACTTTATAGAAAATGCACAAGGAAATGTAAAAGACACTAAACAAAAACTTGGAAGAGAAATACTGCTTTGTTCTACCTATCAATAAATATAATATAACACATCTTAGGGAAAGAAGAACTTAAGAAATCTGGTTTTGAATGTCTGTTTTCTACCTGCCTCATGAGAAAATATTTTTGAAACACCTTTTCAGAAAGCAGTATATCTACAGAAGGAGTGAATAGAGGACTCCTACATGTCTTTAACAATCTAACTTTTTGAACATTTATCCTGACATTTGAAGCTGGTGGCATTTGTCTTCATTGAACTCTTCCTGAATCATTTTGCAACTGCAAAGCAATCAGATAGCATATAACAAAACATTGAAGTTACCTATTTGTTGCTTACTACGGACACATTTTTCTCATTGTTACTCAAAGAAAGATTTTGCTCTGAGAGTTTTGCAGTTTCTTCAGTGCCAACATGATGTTGTAGGCAAAATTTTTAATACTACATTTTGGCATATCAACATTTTACACGATGTGCCTCCAATTTTACTGGTCTGGACTTTTAAATTAGGAAATTTTAATGAATTTCTTTTGATGAAACCAAAAATTCTCCTGGTTTTTAAAGCTTACAAGTTTACATTAATTAAATAAATAATTATGTATTATTTAAAGAACACCTATACATGTGGTAATTCCTTTATGTAGTGCATTAGAATTTATTGATTATGGATTTATAGTAATTAGTTTTGTTCCTCATTGTGTCCTGTAAGTTGATTCTAATCCCAGATCTTTTTAAAGATTTTTTTTCCGGTCAAAGTTTTTATTATGCAGAATATAAAATATCCAGGATAAGTAGTTTAGCGTGTTCCAGGTATTGCAGAGATAAAATTGCTATCAGCTAACAGCATGCATGAGGGATTTATTTATACGCTGGCTGTAAAAACAGTCCCGGAGTATCGTTCTGATGATAAAATGGTAAGAAATAAACAAATAATGCAATTCTGCATTTGGATTTCCTGTGGAAGAGTTATATTTAAGTACCTTGCTACTAGCTACACTAAACTAGTGTACTAGATTACAAAGTCTCTTTTTTCAACATCGGTTAATCTCATTCTTTTGTCTTTCTTACTAGTTTTCACTTTCTTTTGACATGATCTTACCAGCTGACATAAGTCAGAGCAGGCAAGTTGCCTCTTCTGTATTTCCAAGTGGAAGATAATCAGATCGCACGGGGCCAGCCTTGGAAGTAAAAATGACTGTCTGTGAGATCAGGATATCTTTAAACTGCATGAATTATTGTCAACTCTTATCGGAGCACAGCGCAGCCTGGGTCGCACCACTTGTTTAGGTGCTCTGTATAAACAGTCCTGGAGAGGAGACAGCTGCTGTTTGCCACCTATATCAAACCTAGTATGTTTCAGGTTAGCTCAAATATATATTTGGACCTTTTGAATAGGATGTAGCTCAGCGGGGAATTATCCCAGTTGGGAACATTTGCAAGCTACATAATAAAAACAAATAAATAAATAAAATATATGTATATAAAAAAAACCCCAGGATCTTATTGAAAAAAAAAATGCTGATGCTAACAGACCTGTTCATGGCCTGTTGTCCTAAGATGCTGTGGACTCAAGCTAGTGAAAATTGAATGTATTGGTCATGTGTTGACCACTGTTGTGTTTGTTTACAGGCAGTGATCATTATTAGTGGTTTAAAAGCACTCACTTGTTCATGGCTAAAAAAAATCACTTGTGACCCTATATTGTAAATTGGTATATTTGGTTGTTTTGATTTTCTTTTATTGTTCTTTCCCCCACAGAGATGAAGTAATTATATGACACATATTTCTCAGCAATTAGATCATCAAACATTTTAACAATTTCAGATATGATTCCCAATTTTAGCTTGAGTTTAAATGGGTTTGACTTTGTGTGTTTCAAAGCTCTATTCCTAGCAAAATACAAAGTTGTTACAAAAAATGAAAGAAATTGCCTAAAATAAAAAGTAGGTCAGCACAGAATATGGAAAACACAACACTTAGAAACAATCAGCCATACAATCATGAATTAGACAATGACTGGCAAGGCTTCAGTTCAGCACAATATGATCTGTGTGTTGTAAGATCTTGAAAAGGCATCAGTCAGCGGTACCATACAATTACAGAAAAATACTTCACAAGAGAATGTCGGCTTTCGTTGGGCTCTTTCAGGCAGCTACAGAGAATGTATAACTTCTTTTTTTCTTATGAGTTGAATAATTTTGTGAAGAACATAAATCTTCTAAAAATAGAAATAAATGTGAAGACTATACATATGCAGTAATAAGTCATATGATTAAACATCTGAAGCAACTGTTTAAATTGTATTTCTGCAAAGGGGCATTTGGGAGCCATACAATGATTTGAGCTGGACACATTGATTCACAAATATCATGTAATTGCAAAAGAAATAAGAATTGTTCTGAAAAGTGTAATATATAAGCACAGACTGCACATAATGGCCTGAGTTGGAATGCTGTGTTATACATGAATAGGGAAAAGACAGGAGCCTGATCCATCAGCCATCTAATAAGCAAGACCTATAAAGAAATACAGAAATGTTTGTTTCCTTTTTTTTTTTTTTTTTTTTTTAAAGATACAGACAGAAGCCTGCTGGGAAACAGCAATCATGAAAGTTAAAATACTTAAAATATTTAAAAAGCTAAAAAGAGAAATCAGTTGTTTTCCACATTCCCTGTGAGTAAGACAGAAGGGTTTAATGAGTTAAGGAAGCATAATTTAAAGAAAATCTGTGGGAATAGTGAAGACAGAGGCCAATGTTGTATAGGGACAATGGACCCTGTCCCCAACAAAGCATTATCCAGGATCACTTTGGTAAAATCTTTCTGAGTTATTTTCTTCTTGAAGCACAATCAGAGATGACAAGTCCAATGTCACAGCACTTAGGGACAGCAAGGACACTGTACCTGCACAGTGATTTTCAGTAGGTGTAGAGGCACAGAGATCTCCTGACATTAAGAGGCAACAGAGCTGCCAGTGAGTGTCAAACTACCACAACTGCTTCAAATCACTATCCTCTTTGTAACTAGACATTTTAAAGAACGAATTAGAGCAGGTGCTGCCAGGAGTGTTGCACCTTCCTGAAACTGGAGGCTGGGCTACAGCAACCTTGCCTAAGGAGAGGTGCTGCGATGAAGGCACAAGATGACTGAGGAAGGAGTTGAGCATATCAAGGCAGTTATGGCGTATCGAGGAGGAAATGCAGGAGATCAAAAGCTTCTTTGAAGAGGTCAGAGCCCAAAATTCATGTTGAAATGAATAAAGGACTGATAGAGGCTACATTAAAATCAGTACAGGTTGGAGACTCCACTATGGAGGTGGCCTGAGACATATGAGTTCTGGCAAAAAGAAGGCGGCTGTCTTGTGACTTAGGGCCCAGGTAATAGAAGATGAGGCCAAAATACTTTAATGGAAAGTATTTGGGTTGGCTGTGCCTAGTCCTTGTGTTGACACTAAGGAAAAGTGGTGAGTGTTAGTTGCCAGACTGACACATCAGGCTTGCTGCCTCAGAACACTTCTGTTGCTTACCAAAGACTTGAATACGACACAATGCAGAGACTTTCAAGGCTTGCCTGGCCTCCATATTCATAACTACCCTTGATTCTCATCCCTTTTCCAACCCTGTTGTGGCAACAGTACAGCGAAGAGTACTGCCTTGAGTATATCAAAGACAAGTACAGGGAGCTGGGAGGTAACAGTAAAGGTCATGGGGACCCAGTGGTGTTCTGGATCCTAATGGCCACAGAGAGGCTAGAATAGAAGCAGATGTATTTTATATGTCAGTTCATGATTATGTAGATGGTGTCACAGATGGTTTTGTCTTTACAGGACTCTAAGTGAACAAGCAGTTCTGTTCACAGTGGAGCTTTGCATTTTTCTTATGGTCCATGTTGCAAGTATCTACATGGTGGCCCCTGTAGCTTGGCAGTTCATATGGCAGACAATTCTGCTATAGATTTTTTCACTCTTCAGAAAAACTAACCAGTATGCCAGTGTTGAAACAAGGCATTTAGAGTGAGCTGTGTTTGAGAAAGCTTGTTTACATTTAATCAAAATGTAATGGGTGTGGATATGTATTTGAGCCTCTATGAAGGGTTAACAGTCTTAAACTTGCTCTCAGGCAGTATCTTCTCCTGGGAGCAAAGTTTCATTCAGGTATTTCAGATCTTATTTATTTTTGATCCTAAATACTTAAGAGCTACATTTAAAATGTAGTATTATAGAAATGTCAGAAGACAAACTTCCAATAAGGTCCTCACAAGTTCTAAGCAGAGTCCAGACTGCTGCATCTGTTAGGTGTGCTTTAAATCTGTATCTCGCACTATGGCTTTGGGGATTTCTAATGCAATGAAAATGATAATAATTTAACAGTAGTAATTGCATAGTATCTTCTAAAAAATTTTGGGTTTATTCAGTGTAAGACAAGATTGAAAACTTGTTTCTTTAAAAGCACGTCTGATATTTACCTTCACTTGTATTCTGTGAAGGTTGTGCTGCATACCTTGTGTCAGACCCCAGTCTTATATTAGAATTCATAAATAATTCTGCCAGAAAGAGAGAAAAGAACTTACACATTGATCACATTGGGACAATCCATTATTTATCTCCAGTTGTTGTTATTTTGCTGACAAAACCGTCAACAACAACTCAATACAAATTATATTTTGTGGAATTCACAAATACATCATAGACTGACATTTCATCATGATTCTGAAGGATTTTGAATTTATTTTCTAAATAAAATAAGATTCTAGAGACATTAAAAATGAACATAATTAATAGGAAAAAGAGACATAAAATAATTCGTCTTTCCTAACATATAGAATTGTTTTAATTTATTGACTTGTTTCTTTTTCTTTTTTACAGAAAACACATAAAGTGGTCTTTTTTTTTGCTTTACATAAGTAGACATCTGTTTAGAAGTGTGGGGCATGCCTTCATTAAATATTTTTCATAGTTCCTGTCCTGAGAACCTAATATAAAAAGAATGCTTTTTCTCCACTTGAAAAATTACTGTAAGGTGTATGGAAGTATACTGAATATAGGAAAAGAAGAAAAACATTTGGATAGGAACACTTTCATTTTATACTTTTTTTTTTCAATTTTAGTAACGATGAAGATATGATTTACTTTCTTCTTGTCAACAAACTGTGAAACAGCTTGCTTGTAGTCACTGAGTTTATATCAGCCATATGTTAAAAATTAACTGCAGAATTCAATGTACAAATTTTATATATATATATAAGGTTTTGAAGTATGCATGGTTTACTAATCTAGTTCTACCCATTATTGACACAATGCTTTAAAAGTTATGCCTTGAGCAGGACCAGCAACTGTATTGAGTGGCATTCCTCGATGGCATGTTCTAACGCCACTCTAGTGCAAAGAGCAGTAACAATATTTGAAACAAAGCTACATGTCAAAGTATATCTAAAAAATGAGAAATTCAGGTTGGCTCTTGTAGGTTTTCTTTGATTTTTTTTAATTGTGTCTATTTTATTTCTTTTAATAACATAGAGCATCCTCATGTGTATTATTTGAGCTATATAACTTACACAAGATGAAGATCTGAGGTGCTGTATTGCATATACTCCTCCACTCCACACTTGAAAGCACCAGACAATGGAACAGATACAACTGATGCACTGTCTCTTATATTAACATAGCAAAATCCTAAAAGGTGCCAGAAGATACTAAAGTGCCTCTAATACAAGCAGCATGCTTGAAAAGATGCATATTATTGGTATACAGCTGTGAATGTCTTCCTAGTTTCTGGATTTCAAAAAACAGTATATTCTTAAGGCCAAGTGAACTGAATGTATTTCTATCATCAGTTAATTTTTTTGCAGTATTATTGAAAATGGTGCTAATGCTATTCCAGGGATAAAGATATGAATTTTTAATATGAAATAAGAAATGTGTAAAATATATTTTTTATTAATCAAATACAGGAATTTTGACTTCCAGTTGCCATGCGCAGTGGACTCTATTCTACTATCTCTTGGTGTTAATTACAAAAGATATTTTTGAATAAAAGTTTCATGTTTGTAGCACACAGAAAGATAAATAAAAAGATAAATAAAACCAAAGATTATCTTGTTTTTGTTTGTTTATTTGTTTGTTTTTGTAGGTTTTTCAGGCCAGTACTGTGAAATAGAAAAGAATGAATGTGATGCATCTCCCTGCTTGAATGGTGCTGTCTGTCAGAATGATGTCAACAGCTATGTTTGTTTTTGCCCTGAAGGTAAGTTGTTCAAAATAATTTATTTTTTATTATTTGTGACAATTTGCAAAATTGCCTGCAGTCTGCAAAACATCTTCATGACAGTCTTCAAAACCATTGTTAAAACTTCTCTTTTAAGAAAATAAATTATTCTTTCTGAAGTCTCATTTACATCTTTGTCCATCAAGGCACCCAATAAACCAAACATTCTCATAAAGAATGGAGACAGATATGTTTGTAAGTGCTTCTTTTAACTGACAAAGTACTCATGATTTTAACAATGCCTGAATGAGCGAGGAAAGCGCTTGTTTTTCCTTGGTCTCAAGGAAAAAGTAGTTCAGGGAAAAGCTGAAGTGCTTTAAATGATTTAAACTTAGTATTTTTGTGAGATAGATACTTTCACGAATGGGTTCTTTCTGAATTTTTTTTTATGATTCTTTTAACTCTTTTTAGTAAAAAAAGAGACGTCAAGATTGTGGTTTATAATCCAGTAGTTTGTTTCTACATTTTAAACTTTCTTATACTCCGTTGTTTTTAATCTTAAACCATATTATTTTGTATGTATAGATGAATGGTTCATTTCATGGCTTATAATATTTTATATATCAGTACAAGTATTCTAATGATTATGATATCTTATGAAACTCATCATTAAAGAGCAAATGGCTACAAGTAACTCACACAAGTGTAGCCTCCATCATTAGCTAGTTTAAATTAAAAGCCAAGCCAGGTAGTGGAAGACAGATGAAAATTAAGCTTGGAAAAGATTCTGCTGTTTACTCTGCCTGATTATCTTATATCATTTGAGTTAGGAAAATAAATCTTGGCATCCGCATTGATAATTTTGTGGTTTACTTGTTACCTGTGAGACATGGGTCTGATTGAACTCTGATTCCAAATGAGAACTGTTACCATATACATTATTAATGAACTCAGGGTAATTCCAAAGTTTTATGACTTGGGGATCAATGGGAATTCGTTCCATGGTCAGTTTGAGAAATCATGAGAATATGCCTTGCACTGAGGGTGCTGATAGCTTAACATTAGTCATGGTCTTCCTGCAGCCATGGCCTGTGACAGCGCTAATGATAGTCATTTTGTAGTGTGACCATGAATTAGAATATATTTACAAGAGCATAAAATGTCAGATACTGGAATGGTCATTCTTCAGCAATCTCAAGCATGATAAACCTTTTGTACTCCTTAGTTTGCTGAAAATCACTATTATGAGAGAAACACATAGAGAAAAAATGG
The DNA here is from genome assembly GCF_059628265.1 of Tinamus guttatus. Taxonomy (NCBI): domain Eukaryota; kingdom Metazoa; phylum Chordata; class Aves; order Tinamiformes; family Tinamidae; genus Tinamus; species Tinamus guttatus. The sequence continues at coordinate 687,096 of NW_028288936.1, forward strand.
AGAAGAAACTGCTTCAGAGTTGATTTTTAAAACTGTAATCAGACGAATAAATCCAAACACAAATTATGTTCTTCTGTAAAGTTCTCAAAATGCATACAGTACCAAAACATACATAGGTTCTTAGATATATTGATGCATAGTCTCTGCTGAACAAAAGCTTCAACTTTTTTGCTGATTACTGATTACTGAGTTTCTTCTTTCAATTATTAGCTCCTTTAAAATTATATTTGATGGTGAGATGTACTCTTTTATTTATAGAACAAAAAAAAGCTTTTAGAATGATAAAACTTAAAGATAGTTTTCTTACATAAGTAAATTAATAACATTTTTTTTTATTTAGAAAAAAGGAAAAAAATACCCAAACCCATGCTATAGAAAGGAAGGTATGGGTGTACTTGAATAATGCAGAGTTCTCTCTTTTTTTTTTTTTTTTTTTTTTTCTGTTTCCAACCGAGGATTTGAAGGGGTGAACTGTGAAATCAACTTTGATGAATGCACTTATGGCTTTTGTAAAAGCAATTCAACTTGTTTAGACCTGGTTGCAGACTACAGTTGTATTTGTCCTCCAGGATTTACTGGTAAGATTTTTTTTTTTTAAATCTGAATAGGACACTAGAAAGTTAAAATTTTATTTACTTTTCTGAAATTAAAGCAAACAAACTTTTCTTGACTGTATTTTGTTTGATGTTTTAGTGTTGATAAAAATAAATGCACTTCATTTCGGTGTTCTGTGATAATCTGCTTTAATTTCCTTACTCATATGATAGAAACTGACAGTAGTGTGTATTCTGTTTGATTAATTTACAGAAAAAAAACCCTACATTTTGCATATAAAAATGTTCAGGAAATATCCAGTTTCTGAAAATATCTCATAATTTTCCTAGGTGAACAATGATAGTTGTAGTTGGGTTTTTTTCTTTATACCACATTTTTTTTTCTTGTGATTCTGATAGAAATGAGAATACAATGTTAGCAACAGCACACTTTGTTCTCTTCCAAAAAGATGCCAGTACATCCTTATGATAAATAGCTTGTAAATTGCACAATTATTTGTGTGACTAACAGGTCAAGAGAATTGCTCTTGCATCAGGAGCAAGTCTTCATGACAGTACTCTATGCCAGAAGCAGCTAATGGGTTCATGGGGAAATCAATAAAACTGTCTCAAAAAATATGTCATCTTAACAGCTAACATGCTGTGATGCCAGGGACTGGAACGTACTGACTTTCAGATGCTGTTCCAAAGAGGCAAATGGAACAGCATTAGTCGTGAGAGGTAACACAAAGACAAAAATTCTTAATTATTCACCATTTGCTGGGCAGTTTCAGAAATCGTCCAAGGTAAGTGGGCATTGTGTAGGCACCCAAACCTATGTATGTATGTACAGATAGCTCAAAATCAGTGGTGACCAGTGGAGCAAGAAGAAAAAAAAAATAAAGGAGGAATGGAAGGTATGAAAGAAGTAGGTGGAGTGGTGAAAGAGTAGGAGGCAAAAATAAGTTAGAAGAAAATAAAGCATTTCAGATAGATACTATGGCCAGTCATAGCTGCTTTTGGAGCACTTCATATGTGTTTTGTCAATGATTAAAATAGGCAAATGGGACATAGATAATGTAAGATGATACACAAAACTTTAGAATCTGTAAAAGTGATCATAGTTACACAGATATATGGGATCTGGCTTGATTCTTGCCAACATATTCTAATATTATTAAATACTGCAAAATTGAGATGTTCTGTATTTTCTATAAGACCATATTCTTTTATTTTTTCTTTGATAACCGGTTTTGCTGTCATGAGTTTATATAGTGTATGTCTAGTTTGTGTTAATCATGAAAATAATGGAGGTGATCACAAAGTATTTGTTCATATTAACAGAAGCATCTTTAATAAACTTTTAAAAGAATTGACTTAAACTCTTACGAAAGGTGTCAGGCTCAGGGAACAATAAAGTAAGAGTACCAGTGACTTATGGGCAGATTTTAATGGACACCTCGAGGCCCACATGGAAGCCGTAGAAGCAATCATATGACTGGAAAATAACACATTATTAAGAAAGAGCTCCATTTCTTGCATTTTCTGCTTTTTTTTTCTTCCTCTGCATGAGGGAGTTTTCACAATTCAGATGCTATTGATCTCACTTCATATCGCTTATTTTTTTTCTCTGAGACAAGAGAGCTCCCACAAGAAAACGAGTAAGTCAGTACAGTGATTAAGTTGATCAGACAAAAAATGTTCAAACTGGAAGTAGGAATAGGAGTCTTCCTAATTATATTGAACACTTTAATCTGTGCTCATTTTCTTTGAAAATATATGCACAACCACTGTGGATATCAAGTCCACTCTGTCAAGTCCTTGCAACAACTGCTTCATCCTTTCACGAAAAAAAGGTATCTGATGGCAAATACTGACTATTTGAGCTTATATCTTCCAAGAAAAGGAATCAATGACAAAAGAGCAGAACCTACAATATGCTGATTTGATATAGGATTGACTGAAGACTTCAATACCTTGCAGCTGGTCGAATTTTATTTGACTGCTCACCTATGATATTATTCACGTTCCACCTGCTTCTGGTGTAGACATCCAGGGAGGATGTTTGCCACAATGACAGTGTGCAGAATCTTTGTAAGGACAAAAAGAAATATGCTATATATAGAAGAACATATTGTTAGTCCAGTTAATGTTAAAGCAGTCAAGTAACCCATATTATGTTGTTAATACAGAAAAGCCTCATTAAAAATACCAGCAGAATTGCTCTAGCTGGAGCTGGGGCTGGGTCAGGGCAGGCAGCAGCCCCGGGCCCCAGCTCAGGCTCCAACCAGCGCAGCCCAACTCAGGCCATGGTCAGCCCAGAGCCTGGCAGGGACACGGCAGCGCCAGCCTGCAGCCCCCTGAGGATCATGAGTAACATCAACGTTTGTGCCTGTACAAAGTGTGTACAAATGCTTGCTGTATCAAACAGGCTGCGCTGCTCATCTGAGTGGCCCTGGAGCTGAAGAGGCCTCTTCCCCCCTGGGCACTGCTCGTGTGGGCTGCACGGCAGGCGAGCAGCTCTTGCTCCATGGAGTAGCCAGTAGGAGCACAAGGACAACACGAGTGCCCACGGACAAGTGAGGCCTCTGCCGCCGCATGAAGTCTTTGCGGTGAAAATCACAAGTGCCTCAGCCTCCAGAGCCCGAGCCTGGAGCTTGCTGTGTGTCAGCAAGCCGGTCGAGGAGAGGGGAGCAGCTCCTGAGCAAGGCAAGAGAAACTCCCCTTCCTTTCTGCACTGTGTCAAAGCTTGCTCTCAAATGCCCTCTTGTGGGAGCCAGCACACATGGGCCCGCTCTGCTAATCCCAAAGAGTGGAGAGATACGGGGCAGATTGGCAACACCTTGTTGCCTCACCATGGTGGTTCAGTTTGGTCACTGACAGCATCTGGCCCCTGGGGTAGGTAAACAGTCTCCATATTCACAGCTCCAGCAAGGTTTAGGTACTTGGCATATCTGGATTCTGGTAATTCAGAAGATAGGACAACTAGGGAATTTTAATATCGAATGCTTTATGACCTTAGGTATTTGAAGATACCTTGAATCAAACATGAAGTCAGGGAGGCTAGTGTGGAATTTGCCCATAATGCAGATGGATACTACTTTTATTAGGTGTAAGATACTAACCATTTTCATTATTAACTGCCTCCTGAATAGCACTGATATTTATAATTCAGGAAGTTTATTATTTATTTTACTTGTTGTATGTATCCTTCAGCCATAGTTAAGAGCAATTTTTATGTTTCCATCAGGTTACAATAGGACTTTTGTTTGTTGTAATTTATATGCATGAGATGCTTAATCTGACTTCTTCATTTCAGTCATGGGCCATATCAATTATTTGTCTTGTTTTATATAATATATGCAACATGGTCCTCATTTTGGACTTCGGCTGTCTCTCATTCGTGATTATCATGAGACAGTATGTACCAACTGTCAAAACACACCATCAGTCATATGTTGATTTAAATAAGTCTGCAGACTTTACTCAGCAGCGTAAATACACTTTCTAGCCTTCCTAATATGCTTCCTGAAGATAAAATCTGTATTTTTTTTTTAGGAGCTATGGGAATAGTGTAGAAGCTATTGTAGGTAAACAAGTGGTCCCTGCAGCACTGAGCATTTGTAACCCACAATTACAAAAGGTTGTGCACTGTCCACTCGCTCCACTCATCCCATCATGAGCCAAACTGAAAAGGGTGATGCCTTTCTCTCTTCAGTGTTTTCAAAAATCTCTTTCTGTGTTTGCTTTCTAAGGTTTTCTTTTCAGTTAACCTGCTACAGCTGCTCTATTTTCTGCATTTTTTGACATTTTTAGTTAATGTCACGACCATTGCACAATTTAAAACCATTGCATCACTTCATCTTCAAGTCCACGTGAATCATCTCCAACTCTGCCCTCAGTGAATCAAAAGAAAGAATCAGTGTCACAAACACATGGGTGCTTGCCCATATTCCGAGTCAGTCATGTATATACCAAGCCTTGCATGTATCATCTCACTTATCGGTTATTGTTGAATATTCCTGGTTCCCACAGAAGCAGGCCAAAAGCCTGCCAGAAGCCTGATATTCTTTGCTATATGCCCGCTATGGACTGAGTTCATGTAAAATACTTTCCTGCTTCCAGCCCTAGGTTAGAGAGTTGTCGTTTTTCAAACCACCATAAAATCTGGAAACAGGAGAATTAACAGGGATAGGAGCTTTCTGCTGGCTCCTGGATGACAACTCTGACTCCCCATGGTGCCAGGCTGACATTCCCCCTGCCACTGCTGCACTCCCCTCTTTGGCTGTTGGCTTTCAGAGGCTCTCTGGAAGACTGGGAGCCTGGAGCAACTTCCCACAACTAGCCGTACAAACTATACATTCCCATAAACACACAGGATTTAATCAGATGTGGAAATGTGTTCAGTGTATATTCCCGTGGTTAGTAGAGAAAGTTTGTCATCGTTAAAGTACATGCTTCATGTTCAAGTACACCCACTTCCTTTGGGATGAATTCAGGTCAGAACACAGAGTGGGAGAAAAGATTAGTGGAATGCAGGAAAGTCTGATTTCATCATGCTCTAAACTACATAAAGTAAAAACTTTGTTAAAATAACACACAAAAAGTACTGAATTGCATGAAAGAAAAACAAATCAATTATGGTTCAACAACAATGTTTTTCCAGTCAGCTAGAAATTAACCAAAGTGTTTCTTTTATATAAGAAAACAAAAGGCACATCTCTTTGATATCTCATCTGCAAATGCTAAGCATGACTTGTTAAACTTACAGTTATAGCAAATAGCAGCAGTTGGAATCATGTGAGAAAAAGATATGTTAATTCTTCAATCAAAATTTAATTAGTTTATATGGGATTTACTTTATCATTGCTCTACCAGAGGTGTTAGGAGATTATTTTTGTATTTCAGATTATCCCCTTTATTTTAGATATATTTTTGCCTCAATAGTGATGCCAATTGTCATGCGTAGTATAATGTATTTAGAACATGTAGTAATATCTTTCTGTGCATGACAAGGTATTTAATTTATTTTAGATAAATAGGAATCCAATCATTTAAAGTGAATAGGCTTATTTTTCAATAGAAAAAAAAATATTGTAGGTTGCTAGGAAGTCCTAGAAAAGCTCATGTTTTGATTAAAGCACAAATGCAGGACTCTGGAAAATGTGGCTGAAAATTCTTAGTAGCCTTGAAGTCCTCAGTAACATTGTATACACACACCTCAGAGCCACTGTCCTCTCTGCTTTGCACTGCGTCCTTAATCTAGGGTCACATGTAGTTCATTTTCTACAGCTTATCTCCTTGCTATTCCGACCTACATCAATATTATTAACAGCAAGCATTGTGTCACAGAGCTGTACAAAGCTAAGTTTTTTATTCCTCAAATTTGCCTGAGAACAAATGAGGCAATATCCACCCGGCTGTTAGGCAACTGTCATTACAGATCAGCAAACTAAAATGAAACTTGAGGTAAGCTGAGACAGCTCCCAAGGCCACTATAGTTAGCTCAGTGCAGAACCTGTGGTCAGATTTGAGAAGTGGCAACGCTCTACATATGGGCTACGGGACCACGATGGTGGTAATGAGGAACTCAGCCCATAGCCAGATTTACTTCACTTACCTGGAGGTCTGCTGCAAGGAGTGCTGCCTGATTGACGGGTAGTTTTCCAGGGACATTCCAGCATATGTGTCCTGGCTGAGAACATGCATCTTACCTGGGGATGCAGATGCTTCAGGACCCATCTCTCTTGGGGTGGTCAGTTGCTTCCAGGAAAGGAAACTACTCACAGAACACTACCGGCTATGTATGCTTTTATATATATATATAAATATATATATATAAATATATATATATATATAAATCTTCTAACAACCTGTAGATTATTGTTTGCACAGACTAGATTATTTCTCTATACCATGAGGAAGTTAATGTTGCCCGTTAACTGGCTTGTACTGAACCTAATTACTTAGCTGTGATTAAACCACACATTGAATCCAAATGTATTCAGTGCTGATCTGAAGAGAAGCCAGAATGTCAGTAGCATTTTTTATAGTAATAATCGCCATGAATTTTAAAAGTTTATGTTAAATATCTTCTTTAAAATTTTGTCTTTGGCTTTGAGCTATTGGGTCTCATTACCTTTTCTCCACAAAATGAAAAAGCCTGTTACTAAGTATTTTCTCCTTGTATAAACACTTACACACTGTAATCAAGTCACTTTTTTGGGTTTGTTTGTTCTAAATCAAACAGATGGAGCTCTTTAAGCCTTTGCCGACAGCATACTTTCTTCAGCTATTGAATAAATTGTGTAGCTTCTTCACATCCTTCAACCTAGTTTTAAATATACAAGACTTAGCACTGTGTTAAACATGCTAACCTGTTTCTTACAGAGAAAAAATGACCCTTACACATAAATATTCTTTTCTCCTACTTTTTTAACACATCTGAGGATTTTTTCTTTCTTTTTGTTGCAGCATCACACTGTAGCTCATTTACTGAGTTAATCCTCAGCAGTCCTTTCTGAATCACTTTATTGTTTCCTCATATACAGTTCAGCTACAGTTCAGGATCTGTAGCACATGCATCTTTTTCCTCACTTGTATCTGCCTGCTGCAGGTGATCAGAAGAGACTTTCAGTATGGGACATACAGGAAATATATTTAGGAAATATATACAGGAAAAGAATTGAGAGTGGAAATGCAGAATCTGTTTAAAGTCCAGTGTTGAAATAACAGGGTAAGGGTTTTTCACATTCGCCTATAGCCTATGAGACTCTGGGAAGTAGGAAATAACTGTTTAATCTCACAGTTTTCTCAGCTGAATGACAAAAATTTGAGCTGGGTGAATCATTTTAGTTCAGCCTCTCAGAAGGTTTCATCTCACTAATTTTTAACTTTTTTTGTGATACATTTTCTGATTTTTTTTTAAGTTACTCACCTGCTTTGTCCCTTCCTTTCTTCTAGATCTTGATTACTAATATTTCATAATGACTCTCACCTAGGTTTCTGTCATTCTTTCATCATATCAGATGTTACTCCACCATTTTGATTAGGATTAAATCTCAGAAAATTTGTAGTGAACCATTAAATACAGCATGTTGCTCATGTTATTATCTCTGTGAGTGTGCAAAATATCCTGCATACGTTTTAAGTCATTATATAGATTCTATCATTTTCCTTATCTATGTATATCTATGAGCTTCCCCTTAATGCTTTTCCTAAATTTTTAATTTAGACAAAAAAAGAGAATTTTTTTAAGTTCTCTTCTGTTTTCCCACTGCTTTCTTTCCTGCACTTTATTTTTTTTTATTGTATATTCCATTTCTACCGGTTATCTCAGAGAACATCACTTGGTGGTTAGAGAAGGCAAAACCATCTGGTGGTACCATCTGCAAGCCATGCATTTGTCTTTGGAAAGAATCTTGCATTGTCTGAACTCTGGTGCTCCAAGGAGAACCTCAGAAACACCACCTGGTCCTGTAATTCCTACCCCCACAGTGTTGTTCCCAAGTTGTTCCCAAGAGCACAAGTAGTTCCTACAGAGCTTGTTGCATATGCTACTAGTCCATGGATTAAATTTTTCAATACTTCTTCAGATTGAGAAACCTGAGTGGCATTACCTATTTAATCATTCCAATTTGAGTGATACAAAGATCTTTCCATCACTTTTTGGATAGAATTCCCACCTACGTTTTACTTGTTCACATCGGTGATAGCTCTAGCTTTCTCATATCTGACAGCGGAGTAGCTTCTCTTGTTCAATATAGCTCTTTAGTTGTATATTTATCCCTTGAGTTTGGAACAATCTGGGAACAGAAAGATGCTACTATAATTTATAACAAGCTTGCTTTAGATTAATGCAGTGCACAACAGATGGATGAGGGATTGTGGGTTTTCCTTGACATATCTGATAAGTTCAATGTTTTCATAAGCCATCTATTATATTGTCTTCAAAATGTTCTCTTTATATATTCTACTTTATTGTTGTTGTTTTGGAATTGTTATTAATTTGAATTTTAGCTCATTTAAACCTCTTTAAAAGTGGAAAATAAACAGATAGTTGATTGAGTTTTTGAGTATTCTCATCTGACATTTTAAAAGTGTCTTTATTCATCTAAGCATGGAAGCCATTTTGACAACTATTTTCTTGTGACTGTTACTAGGTTATTAAATATCTAAAACAGAATTTTTAATGTGGTATATAATTCAGTAATTGTGGTGTTGAGATGAAATGCTAGAATACACAAAGAGTATATCTGTAAATACTGCTGATATTTATCCCTTTGAAATATTTAATTTGTTAACTATCAGATATGATCTATGAAAATCTCTAGTTTTAGAGCTGTCAAGAATAAATAAAATAGTGTTTCCAACATGGAAAAGTTAAATTATGTAGCTGTCACTTGTACTATGAAGTAGCTTTTCTACTTTCCCAAATCCAATATGATTTATAGTTTTAATGTTTCATTTTCTTTTGTGACAGACAAAAACTGTTCCACAGACATTGATGAATGTGCCTTCAAGCCCTGCAAAAATGGAGGCCGTTGCCATGATTTGATTGGTGAATTTTACTGTAGCTGTTTGCCAGGTAAGAAGTTAGGTGAAAAATGTTATGTGGTATGAAAGAAATATAAATAGTTCTTCATATGTTTGCACCTAGGTAGACAAATTTGTTTTGCATAAAAAAAAAAAAAGAAAAAAAGGACTGAGTGGGTAGTCTTTAAATGAACTATATAATTATGTGAACAGTGTCATCAGAATCGTTTTGCAAAACATAGCTCGGGTGCCAGAAGACCTGCTTTGCAAACCGATGAAGAGCTGTAGAAATGAAACAAAACTTTCAGAAGTATTGAAGTATTCACACCAGAATCTTTGAGGAATTTTGCATTTTCAAATCTTTTCGAAAGTTAATTTTCTCTTTCTTTATGTGAATGTGGAACAATTATATTTCCTTCTTTTGTACATGCAAAGGTGATTTTTGAATTTTTTTATGATACATTAAAGAAAACATAAGAGAGAATTCACACCATAGATGTAGGGTTACTTTCAGTGAAGAACTTTAGATAAATTATTAATAGTTGAATCAAAGTTATCAGTAATAGCTCAATTTATTTTTTTTTGTCTTCAAATGACATAAATACAACATCTTATAAATACACAAATTTATATACTTCCATGGGTTGTTTTCTTTCCGTACAGAGCTGGAATGTACTGTAGGCCACCTTCTAAATATTGGAAAGTAATATCTTTTAATATAGCTAGCTAACTTAAATACATAATGCCAGTATAGCATGACTATTGTTGACATTTTTCTTGTTATATCTTTACTGTGGGTTGACCAGTCATCATCTGATTGGAAAATATGAACTAAAGCATGATGAGATGATAGCACTTTTTCCTTTGCAGTTTTTTCCATTCCTATTTTACTTACATTGCATTAAATATTGTTCTGCCATGTCAAGTTTGCAATATATACTGTAATGGTAAATGGATCAAGCACATATTTGAACAAAAATATTTGTTTGTAATGTGTAGAAAAAGCAAGTAGTTAAAATTACTATGTTCCTGTTAAAAATATATGTTTTTATGTAAGTGATTTAATACTATGTAAAAGCTATTTCTTCTTATATGTATAAATAGCTTGAAAGGTATTGAAATAGGAAGTGTAGAAGTGATTTTCACAGCCAGCACTATTACTAAATCATAGTATACATGCTCAAAAATAGCATACGTGAACATATGTGGATATTAGTATATATAGAAGCGTGTGCGTGTGTATTACACATGCGCACATCCACATACAAATTCAAACCTCCTATAAAAACTTCAGAGTCCCCCATTAGCCTTTAAGGATGCTGAATATCTCAGTTTTATCAACAGATTTCTTATTACTATGATTAAACTGTTAATACCACATTCTTATATATTAATATTTCAGGTTATTTTTATTTTTGAAATACAGAGCGTGTGACTATTTTTCATTACTCTCTCCATGGTGGATGAACAAAATATCACACCTCATTTTGTTAGAGAGCATTTTGACATGTGCAATCACAAACATAGCAATGAGAATGAAAACATCTGCCTGCTTTACAGTATTGGAACAACTGTAATCATATGCGTGCAATGATTATCGATGTAAGAAATACACATATAAATTCTCAGATTATACCTATTTTCTATTAATAACCTTGGACCTTAGATGTAGCCTTTGTGAAGATGTACAAAATACAGAATGAAAATAAATGATTCAAACAGTAGTTAGTCTAAGGTCAGGCATGCACATACAGGATTTGAAAGAATAAAGAAGAGGGTTATCTAAGGAAAGGAAAACAAATAATATATCATAATCACGCATCACAAGGACTGCAAGCGTAGAGAACGGAACAACTAACAGAGACCTATCACTTATGACAGAGGTTTCCAGGCTTCTCCAGGAAACTGCAGGACATATATTCTGAGATAGTCCTTTCTGAGGAATGTCTGATGGGCTGCTGTATGGGTATGGAGCTCAATAAACAGAAATGGGTCTGTTGATGGATAACCCCAAGCACCCGTACGGCTTGAGGCCAGCTGTCTGAAAAGCAGCGTTGTGGGAGGGATCTGAGGGTCCTGCTGTTCAGCAAGTGAACTTGAGCCAGCAATGATGTGCCTTGTAGCAAAGAAACATCCTGGACCACTTTAAGAGAGTGGTCAGCAAGTTGAGATGAATATTTTCCTACTCAGTACTTGTGAAGATGCATCTTATGGACTATGTCTTGTTCTGCATTCACAAGTAACAGAAAGACACTGCTATAACGCAGCAAAGGTCTAGAGAGATGGTTGGGGGCTGGGGCACCTGATGTTAAAGGAGAGGCTGAGGAAACTGGGTCCCTTCAGCCTGAAGCAAAGGCTAAGGGAAGATTTTACAGCTGCCTCATGAAAGGGCGAAGATGGAATCAGACTCTTCTCAGAGACAGAAATGCTGGTGAGGCAAGGGGCAATGGATACAAGCTGGAAAACAAGAAAACTGTGATTGGATATTAGGAACAATATTGACTTTGGAGATTTTTAATCATTGAAATGGATTGTCTGGAAAGCTCGTGGAATCTCTGTTCTTGGAGACAGGTATTCGAACCTTGATTAGTCACTTCCTTGAGCAACCTGATCTGGTTGGTCTTGCTTTCAGTGAGTGACTAGATGGCCCTGAGAGGACCCTTCCAATACAAATTATAATTCTGTGACTAAATAAGGAATCTTTGTCCCATTTTATGTCCACTTTGCAAATGCAACACTTACCCTGAATTTGAACTACTTGTGCCTACATACACAGCACAGTCTTTAAGACTGCGAGCATTTGGACCATATCCAAAAAAAGTATGTAATCTTTATTGGAGTGTGCTTTTTTATCAATGAACTTTGTAGCTGAATGCAGTGTAAGAATTTGTTTATATACAATGCTTTTCAAAAGACAGAATTTGTATGAATATTCAAAATAACTTCTCAAGTGTTTATTTTCCTCCCATGTGTCAACTTAGTCTTCTAGTAGGAAATGACTTCACATTTTATACCGAATTTTAACAAGGGGAAAAAAAAAGAAACTGAAAACAAAAAGCTGTAGAGGTGTATTAAAAAAATTAATTACAACAGTAATCTGTCATCTGGAAAAACTAAAAAGAAAAGCTGGAGAAGCACAGCTTGAGGAGTGAGGAGTCATAGTTTATCTAGCTGATTCGCATTTAAGGAAACATTAATCTAGAATTTATAGAAGCTACTAAGAAAAACAACAAAAATAATCAAGGAAAGGGAGCAGCTGCATTATGAAAAAGCAGAAACTCTTTATATTTGTAGAAGAAAAGGATGGAGGAAAGAGATGGGTCTTTAAAATCACAAACATAGTGGCTAAACTGCAGAACTGTTCACCAAATCTAGTATGTAAGAAGAGGGCACTGAATGAGTATATTGGAGACTGACACTGAATGAGTATATTGGAGACTGAATGAGAACATAAGAGAACACATAAGAGAATACTTCTTTTAACAGGTGATAAGGCTGTTCTAAGTTTGCTACCCCAAAGTTATGTGGTTAGATAATCTCAATTAGAAGTTTTCATAAAGGATTAGACAAATTCACAAACAGCAAGGCTGTAAGTAGATACCAGAGGATCCTCTGATAATTTTCCTACTAGACCTCCTGCTACTGGGAGTTTGCACAAAGGACAGCAGGTGGCTGGGCTCTTATTCTCACTCAAAATAATCTTTTCTTTTTGCTGCTCTCGGAATTCTGGCTGGATGTGCTGTCAGACTGGCCAATAGCTTATTCTCATGCTTTTGTGTTTTGGAAAACCTTAAATCTATTGCACAGCCTTTTTTCCCCCATCCCCATTTATGCCTCAGTGGCTATTATCCCTGATACACATATCTAAATACATAAATATTTATTTTCTCAGTGGAATTACTCCATGATTAACATGATTGGTAAAGAAGACCGATTTCCAAGCAGAAAATCTTGTCAATTGAGATGCTTGGCTTGATGGATTCAACCTAGTATCAATTTTTGTTCAGCCTGATACATTGAATCAAAGGAATAGTAGTTCCAATTAAGAGCAAACTCTCACAATACAAAATTGTAAATCAAATTCTTCCTTATTGGTAGGCTCTCTTATAAAGTTTACTGTACCATGAAATAAGACTACTTTCTTTCAAACCTTTCTGGCATTCCTTATTATGAAGTAGAAGCTTATATATGAAAGTTTTTACTCTAGGAAGAGGCTTTAGGAAAACACTGTTGCATGCTGAGACTGCAAAAATAAAAAGTGAATCATTATGATTACAGATGGTAAATACTTAAGTATTCATTCAATCCTTTACGCTGCTGCTGTGCCATCACTACTGATGTAGGATTGGAAATAATGTTCTTTTTTTGTTTTTTTTTTGTTTGTTTTGGGTTTTTTTTGCTTTAGCTGCAAAGGTGTGTGATAACGGAGCTCTAACTTTTCACATGAAACTGTTGCACAGCTTACCAGAAGATTCTTCCTAATATGTAACTTAAAATTCTCATTTTTAATTTCTTGCTCCAACTTAGCCATTCGTTTTTACATTTGGAAAGTTGCTTTTTTTTTCTCTCTCTCACATTCTCTAGAATCCTAACTTTTACTAGAATCCTAACTTTCCCAGGTGCAGCATTCTGTTTAAACAAGTAAATTCCATCAGCTATAGAAGTGACATACAGCAACCCACCACTTACCACTTACAGAAGATACGGTGAGCATTCATACAGAGAAAAAGTACAAGACAGCTCGAAAACAGTTGGTAGAGGAACTCAGCATTTTAGGCAGTAGAGGTTAATATGCTCAGCCTCTACTCTGTCTTGCAAAGTCTTTTTGCTGAAGCTCCCTCGGGCAGCCACATGAGACATCAGTGACTCTTGCCCTGAGGAGTGGGCTGAGGCTGCTGATGGTCAGGGCTGTTTCAGAGGCACAGGTCATGGCCGTGGCCCCTCAGGACAAATCTGACAGCCTGCTTTGAAAGAGCCGGGAACATCGCTAGGGGTCATTCCTAAGAGCTCTTCTGGTTACTTGCAGATGATCCACGCATAAGCATTAATTTTGCTCTGATATTTGTGAAGTGCTAAATATATTTCTCCATAGCAGTTATGGTGCTAGACCTCACTAGCAATTAATTCTTCTGCAGTTTTGAGAACGTTGGTACATATTTTTCTAATAATGGGGTTCCTCGCTGAGAAGGTCAATGTCAGGCCATTTGCGGAAGGTTTGGCTATTTTTTTTTTTTTTCATAGTAGCCCTTATTTTTTTTTTTTTTCTCATAGTAGCCCTTATAAAGTTAGTTAAAGACCTTATTCATCATTTTATGAATATTGTAGTCATAAAAGGCATGGAGTTAGAAGGAAAGGGTAACAATTTTAACACTGGCAGGAACTATGAGAACCTTCCTTTTTAGGAAAGAAAATACATTTTGAAGTATTTGCAAAGTAAGGACATACAAACAAGAATTACAAGGTCATTCCTTGTTTTTTCATCCTGCAATTCTGGAGTGTTAAGATTAATGTGTCCTTCTCTTTGCGGCTCTTATATTTATTTCAACCATGAGCTGTTCAAGTACAATAAGACAGGTCCGTTCAGTTTAGCCTTTTAAGATATTTTATATAACATGTTGAAAAATCATCTATTGTGACATTCAGATTTTAGTATACAGGGGTAGTTGATGGAGTTTTGTGAATGTTTCAGCAAGTACCTGAGACTGTGGTGAGTGGCACATGGAGTCTAAAACAGAAGGATACTGATCAGTCCCAACCTCAGTTTAGGAGACTGACAAATGGAAGTGGAGGCCTAGGCTAAGGAAAAAAATGTCCTATTTGGGGGGGACCTAGGACAGAATCTAAACCAACGAATGCTTTGCCAGGCCTTTTGGCAAAACACAACCCTCCGTGCTGGCCAGCAGGCTTGAATCCTGAAAATATGAAGCAAGTGGCTTAACTTCAATGTCTTATTCCTCTTTCTGTGCCACTGTTTTGTCATGGAAAAAAAAGATAGTGACTGCTATTCATTATTTGGAATTAAGCAAACAATAATTTAAAAGGAGTCTCTAACTTGTGCCCATCAGAAGAAACACTCCAAAAATAAAGGGCCACAAATAGGAATTCTCCCTGGCCAACAAACTGATAGGCTCTATTTATCTTCTACTGTACTTCTTTACATCTTCATCTTTTGTCACAGGTTTCTACCTCTACATGGTAAGTTCCTTTATCATTGTTCTACGACTTCCAGTTTCTTAGTGATTTTAATTTACATGAAATTATCCAGTCTTATATCTTTTCTGCATGTTTTCGACTCCTTTATCTAGATGCTTTAATTGTAGGTTTGAAGTTTTTTTAAGCATCTACTGACATTTCTTGAAGAATTCCTATTTGTCATTTGTGTTTCTCAGTTTAAGTTGTCTCAGTGCATTTTTTTTTCACTAGTTGCATTTAACTTCATAAAAAACTGTCATTTGAAACAGCTATGTTATGCTGAAGTGGTTCATAAAACCTAGATATTCTTGATGGGCATAATGACTACACCTAGATTTCTGTCAGGAGTAATAAAAAGAGTAACTTACAATATATATTCCAAATGATACTGGAAAGGGATGAAGATGAGTTGTTCATGGCTTTGTTGCTCAATTTAAATGCTACACTTCCCCAGTAGGAATAAACACATGTACTAAAAAGTTGATTTACATTTTCATGAGGCCATCAGTTCTATCTGTGTGTAATCTGTAAACTGGATAGTGGTGCCTTCATTGTCTCTCCTTCTGTCTCTCACAGGTGTATATAAAAATACATTATATATGTCTTTATATATGCAAATACATCTATTGAATGTCAACATATGTCCTTTAAGGGTATTTTATTATCACAGTAGATTATCTTGATTTTATTGTACTTGCTAAATAACTATATTGTTCATAAACCTAATGTGTGATTTCACTTTAAAAAAACATTTAGTTCGTTCTTTAAAGGCAGTTCTAGGGATGAAGTGAGGGGTTGTATGTTTGTTAAAAGAAACCTAGATAGCTATGTTCCAAATACGTGTTGCATTCCATAATACACTAGTAAATTTCTGATTCTTCATATTGTTCCTAGAAGCACAGGAAGATGTTAATTTTTAAACTTAATCTTTATGAACAGTTAGGAAGTAGATATAAATGTATGAATGGGAACAGAGGTGTGCTATTTCTCCTTCAGTGAGTTTTCATTGTTTGTGTTATTCGTACACAAATAATAATCATTTCTGCCTGAAAAACTGAACATTATATAGTTTTTGTAAATTAAAAAGACACAAAACAAGACTCACAATTATCAGAAATATTTTTGAAACAAATACCTTTTAATTACAGAGAGTTTCTATAAAAGATAAGAATTCCCATAATGCCACTTGCAAATCATTCATTGTATATCAGCACATACTAGGCAGCATAAGGAAGCATGAAGACAAGTGTAGGAGAAAGAAAAATATAGTTGTTGAAAGCATTGTGCTGAAAATAGGAAAGAAAAAGTCAAGAAAGGACAAATGAGAAGAGCAACATACTTTGGAAAGTTAATAGAAAGGTCTCTTACAAGGATTTAATGGTAAAGGAGACTCTGATAAAGAAAAAGTAAACTTATGATTAAGGGAGAAGATGGCAAATTTCTCACTGTCATGAAGAGAACCAAACATATTTGGTCTAGTAGCCAAACATTATTAAGTCACTTTCTCTTTTATAATTCCAGTTTTCCTCTGTGTTCCTATCCTTATCAGTATAAGGCTTCATGACAGTGATACCTGAACTTTTCTTGCCATAGAAAAAGAAAATATTTCCAGCTTTTTCCTTTTCCTCCGAAAATATGTTACGTCATTTGTAAGGAAGAAAAAAAAAAGTTTCTTTTGACTAACTGTTCATCCACAATGGTAATTAAATTCTACCCCTCACTGCAATGACTTCTAAAAATTTGACATTTTTCTAACAGAAATAAAAAAGATATTTATTTTCAAAGTGGATAAGAAAACATTGAGCTACTGTCAACAAAAGCAGACACAAAACAGCAATCCCTTGAGAGATATTGTAATATCCCATTGCACATCCCCCAGGCCAAGAAATATCTTTGTGACAGCCCTTGGCTTGAGTCTGTTCATCTCTAAAAGTGCAGTAACGAAATGGAATGGAAATGGCTTCTTTCTAATATTAAACAGTTATTTTAAAGTCTTCTTAAATCCTTCATGGCTGTATTTCACTTTTCACCAAATGTGTACTCTCCTATAAAGGATTTAACTCCCCATCAATGGCTTATTTTTCATTCTCTGCTCTATATATCTGTTTTCTCTGTATTTTTTCCTATTGTCTGTTCCATTAATGTAATATGTTACCATATTTTCAAATTTCTCGCTGATATAATCACCCCATCACAATTAATAGTTAATAAGATCTGACATTCTCATGCCCCCTAAAAAAGTAAGGATTAATACTCAAGTTGGTAAAAAAGAATCAATTCTAGAATATCATTTCATTTCTTTTCACAACATCAGAGAAATATCAGCCTCCATATGTATTCATATAGTCTCTTTGAACAGAAGAAGCTGAGTGGTAGTAGCCACAGATTTCTACCCCATATTTCTAGAGGAATTAATAGATTTATATATTGCTTCTGTGAAATGATGAATTAGATAGTCCAATATTAAACAAGCTCCATTCAGTCTTTGTTTCCCTTCTACATTGTCAGATATAACTAGCCAGACAAAGAAAAAGTTATGATCAGAAGTAATATTATGAATATTTTTATTCTAAAATACTCTGATTTTAATATAACTTCCATAACTTATGATGGACAATGCTCCACAAAACCACTAGGCAAGACAATTCCTGAAGGAATAATGAAGCCAGTAATGGATACAGCACGTGTTGCATCTGTGATGTTGAGGAGAACTGGAGCATTTGTCTGTAAGCAGGAGCAGTAGTATTTTTCCTGTATCCTGTATCAAGAAAGAAAAATATGTAGATGTACATACATGAATGAGATGGAGGCAGAGAGGGCATATAGGCACACTCCAACAGTCGTATCCATAGTCCTCAGCCGTTTTCCTCTTAGACTACTTTATCTTACAGACTCCTGGCACTTGAGTTTTAGGCTTCATATTGCTCTGACAAGTCCTTCACATTGCTGCACCGTCTATATCTTCTTCTGTTTCTGATATTATAAATGCAAAGAACATTTCTTTTTAGATACCCTTTTCCAGAAAACAGTAGTAGACAGCTCGAATTTTAAAACCATATGATTGCTAAAACAGTTAAATTGATCATGATGATTGGTATTTAATAATTTTTCCTACTATTAACCAGAGTTAACATGCCGTGTCTACTAAATATGAATTGTTACGTATGTGTTATATATGTCTAACAGTTTTCTGTTCCAGACAAGCTCTTATTGGGAAGTAAGTGTATTATTAATATATAATTTGTCCAATTCACATGATTAAATATATTCAAAATTTTAATCAGGGACCTAAGCATTCTGGAATTGTGATCTTCTGTGTTGCTTGGCAATTTCTGTTTTTATTTTTTTCTGAAGTGTATTTACATGGGCAAAACCAGAATGGTTCTATTGTTTTTTTTTTATTATTTATTTTTAAGTGATTTTTTTTTCTTTTTAGTAACATTAACCTATCTAACTTTGGATGTCATTTGTACTTTTGCTTTTGACATTTCTATACACTCATTTAGTTTCTCATGTATGTTTTTGTTCTGTCGTTACGCTTTCCTACCCTTCTCTAAAATAACTTCCTTCTTCAACACTTCATTGTTAACTGATCTCATACTTCTGGTCCTGTAATACACTGAGAAATTATGAATTTTGCTCAGTTTTCTTTTTGTATGGGTCTTATTTCATTAATAAGGAGCAGAAATATTGTATTAAGTTCCTGAAATTGTCTGCTAACAGGCTTGGCTAGACAAACTGTCAGTGAAGTCTATAGCTGGTGCTTTATGTTCTTTAATCACTCAACTTTTTTCCTGCTCAGCTGTTATTAGAAGCTTTTTATTTTTTTCCTCCAACCTTTCTGATATCCTATGTTATTCCTCTCTGATGAGAAATGAAAGGTCATATTTGGAGCTTAGAATTACACTGAGTCTTTGATATTACAAAAGATAAACTAGGAGATATATGATGAATTAAAGGTCAAGCATATGTGCCTCTCTGTCTGTTGGGCAGGCTGCTTATCAGCAAATTCCAGAAATTTGGTTCTGTAGTGTCTGCGCGCCTCAACACCGGGAATTCCATGTGCGTGCATAAAGAGCAGGCTAGTCCTTTTTGTTTTGTTTTGTTTTTTCCTTTATTTATCTTGCATTTTCCTCTAAAAATGTTTATGGCCTTTAGGAAATGTTCAGAATCTCACAGTGTCGTTGAATTTTGTAATATTCTTTCAGGTCAGTCCTTTTCAGTTTGGTCAATGGGAAGAGTGGATTTCCAGAACCTCGTCAACTTCATGTTGCAGTTCAGATGCCATTCCCTTTTAAATTAAGTCACTGAACTGATTTTCCTGTAACAGATCCAATTTGTCTCTAAAATAAGAATATTACCCTGGAGAGTTCTTTATTTAATCGTGTGTCAGATCACACTGTGGGGGGCAGATCATTCTATTCTCTCGTTCTTGCCATCTGAATTTTAACAGGCAGGCAGTATCTGAGATGTAACTAATGTAGGATGGCAATGCTGCCCATGGCTTCTGCTGATTTTACCAGGACCTTCATGTTTCACTGAGCTTTTCTGTAGAGACGTCAAGATGAGCTAAATGAGCTAAATGAGCTAAATTTTGTGCAATTATCTAAAGTTAGAAAATACATGTTAATTACTATTAATATTTTTATTAACTTCTTTTGAATGCAGACATGTAGTTCATTGCATATACCAGGTTTCTACTGAAATTTCTTCTACTGAGAAATATGAGGTTGTTCAGAAAATGTATAGACCTGTCAAATAATTATATGCTTCGAAGACAAAAAAAAAAAAAGGTATATTTCTCCATCAGTCTCTGTTATTGTTTTTAAAGGAGTACTGTTAATTAATTGCTTTTGATACTGAGGAATGAAAGAGCTCTCTCCCCTCATTAGATTTCAATAATTTTTACGTGATTTTCTTCCTATTCTTTTCAGCAAAATAGACGAGCACAACAGACACAAAGAGAGTATTTTTGATGATTACACAAATTCAGATAAAAGGCTATCAAATGGCTGTTGGCTATGCAAGATACACCAGTAAAATTAAGTAATTCCAGCAAGCAATTATAAATCAGTTCAATTAAAATACAGCAACAAAGAACGCTATTAAAAAAAAAAAAAGAAAGAAAGAAATACAAACCATCTTCTATACATTCTGTTAAGCCACCATTATTGTTCCTTATTTAAGCACTGAAAAGGGAAGCAAGGAGAAAGAGGGTTTTTTTCTTCTGTCTGCTAGAAGCAGATTTTATGAAGGCATGTCTTTAAAATAACTCTCTAGATAATTAGCTCCTGTTCTGCTGTCTTGCTTTGTATGTAAGAAAATACAGGTAGGAATATTCCTGCATAATCTGCCTGCAACCCATCAACAAGAAAAAAATAAATATATATCCTCTAAGAAATATGCTCTTATTAAATGAGTATTTTGAGAAAAGTATTGGGAAAAGTATCCTCATTTTTCTCTCTTTTCATAAAAGATAGGGCTCAACTTCTACTTTCTTGCTGGTGAAGCAGCATCATTTTGTTTTGCATTAATCTGGTTATGTCAAAGAATCAAGCACTGTTATTTATTTTATAACAAAACTAGCATCATTTGAACTGTAAAATATTTTTCAGTTCCAGATTACTAATCTAGTTCTGTGAACAATTAGTACATTTTTTACGTTTAAAAAATGCCATTGGCCTAAACTGATTTCTGGCATGATTCAACATAAAATGATATGGAAAAATAAAAACGACTGCTATTAGACCATTTCTTAGTCTAATCATGCCTCAGGGAATATAGATTTTGCATATAAATTAATAGAAGAGATTAGCTAGGAAAGGTTAATAAATTACCTGTTTATGCTGAGAAAGTATTGTGATACCTATCATTTTTTGCTATGTCTTGATGCCCTTTCCCAAAAAGCCACCTACACTGGGGTCTTTTCAGTGCTTCTCACAGAATGAAAATGAAAGGTTGTTATCGTTTCATAAGATTTTCCTTTTTCTTTTATTTTTCTGTGGCTATATTATTTTGCACTTGTAAAATGCTATGTCCTGTTCTAATGTATTATATCATGAAATGATAAGATCTAGTTTGACATATTCCAAGCCAGAAAGCACAGCCAGAACAAAAAGTTATTCTGTGGCTTCTTAGTGTAAATAATCAAGATTCTAGAGTCACCTGCTGTGCTACAGTAATCAAACTTCTGCTGCTATAGCTAGAAGTCTTCTGGCATATTTCTGTTAGATGGGTAGAATGCACCTGTGTTCATACTTAATCTTTTCCTGAAAATGACAAAAGTGTTCCTTGAGTTTTGGATGCTGTATTGGGCTTATTAAATTGTATGGCTTAATGTCCAAATTGCCCAAAGCAGTAGCAATGGTCATTCAAGGCAGGCTGGTAAGAAAGGAAAGTGATCTGCTCTTTGGCCCCTACCGATGGGAAAAAAGTGCATCTTTCTGGGAGGGAAGTACAAAGAGTGACAGGAAGATCAGAGTTCTACAAAAGCATCCTGGAGATGGCTAGAAGCAGACTATAAAGGCATGCCCTTAAAATAACTTTCTAGATAATTAGCTCCTGTTCTACTGTTTTGCTTTGTCTCTAAGAAGAACTAAAATATCCTGAATAAAATAAAAAGGGGAGATGGGAGGAGAAGAGAGATTCTAAATCTGATATGGGGGCAATTCTTTATAAAAATCAAGAAAAGTACCTGTCTACCGTCTAAGAGAGAGAAAAAGATATTGATGGATGATGCCAAGAAGTTTTCAATATCATTTCTCAGTCTTTCTTCAATAAAAAATTCCACTACAGTTAAGTGATTGAAAGAAAGATCTTAAATGGTAAGAAAGAAAGCACAATCCAGAAAGCACTTATCTAAGCATGCTTACTTTCAGGTCTGCATTACAGACATTAATACAGACTTGTATTCATGTCTGTATTAACTTCAGCTGTTATTACATAGAAATTATTTGCAATAATTTCCAAGTTGTTTTCTGACGTGTGAGTTCACATAAATGTGGAAAAGAGCAGAGAGGAAAAGGTGGATACAGAACTGTCAGGCTTAACTTGAATTCTTGGGAAAAAAAAATAGAACAAATATAAAGATGAACTACTACTAAGCACTTAGAAGATAACAAAAAGACAAAAATCACTCCCTAAGTAACATGCATTTCTCAAGAGCAAAATGTGTGAAACCAATGCACTTTGCAATGCATCTTTTCTCAACAGGTAATAAACCTTTGGGATAAGTAGGAAGTAGGTGATTTATCGTATCTTGAGTGCATCAGCATTCTTATAAGCAAACCAAGGGAACACGACCTCAGTGAAGCTACCTCTAAATGGTACATAAGTCACTGATAAAAAAAAAAGAAAGGTATTAGTGATTCACTACAGTGTGTAAAAGGGTTTTACTGGAGTGTTCTGGGTCCACTAATAGTCAGTGTTTTTCAAGAGTGACGTGGATGATGGAATAGTGAATATTGTGATTATACTTGCAGATGACATCAGTTTAGGAGAGATTTAGACAAAAACTAGCCTGGAAAAGAAGACCCAGTTGAATAAAGACAAGTGTCCTCTCTGGCAGTCATAAGCAGATGAATATATACAGGTTGAGAGCGAGTAACTGGGCAGCAGCCTGGAAGAAGAGATCTGGAGAATGCAAGCTGAATGTGATGCAGAAATGTATTGGTGTGGTAGGAAAAGAAAGCTCCCCACTGGGGTATTTGGATGGGGTTCTTGTGCACAAAGTGGTGCAAGTCTCTGCTGTTTGTCAGGGCTCTGAGCGCCCTGACAGCCTCCCGCTTTGCTGACCTGACTGCCCAGGTTGGTCTCAGACCTGCCTCACCACTGCGGGCTGCCTGGTGATCGTCAGGCTCCGCCTGCTCCTGCTGCCCTGCACCAGGCCTGCTCGGGCCTGGTCTCTGCACAGCGCATCCTGCCGTCACCCTCAGCTCCCTGCCGTCATCCTGCCGTCACCCTCAGCTCCCTGCTGTCCATCCTGCTGTCACCCTCGGCTCCTTGGCATCCTCACTCGCCAAGCAGCCCGCTCCTGCTGCTGCTGCTGACCCTCTGCACTCCTGCCACCTCCTCTGGACGGACAGCCCCGTGGGCTTCCACACACCAGGAAGGCTGGGGATGAATTCCGGATGAGCAAGCAGTAAATAGAAACAACCAGAGGTTTAGAGATATCACCTAAAAAAAAAAAAAAAAAAGAACAAACAAACAAAAAACACCTCACTGTGATAGTCAGAATGGTCTAGTCTAGAAAAGACTGACTTGAGGACACATTAAGCTGCCAAGGATATCAAAGGCATTCAAAAAGGAAGATGTGCTATTATATAAAGAGCAAAGAGGCTTTTCCTTTAGAAAGAGTAAGGGGCTTAAATTGTACAAAGGGAAGTTGGAAATCATTAGGAGCTTTCCAATAGTAAGGAAAGTGAAGCATTGGGATGACTTTCTTGATAGGAAGAATTTAGAAAACCCAACCCTGGAGATCTTAAGAGTTCTTTAGATGTCCAAGACTGCTGAGAAGATTCACACTAATTCTGCCTTGGGAATGGAGACTGGCTGGAAGACTCCTTAGGGTCTTTCCAGTTCTGGTTTCAGAGTAGTTTTTCTGCTTTGTGTACTAGAGTGCTGTTATTTTGTCTTTGTTAGTCTAAATTTTTGATTTTGTCAATCTGCTGTCTTGTGTTGTAGCCATTCTGAAAGATTCTTGGCTTTAAAATCTCTTAATTCAATTTTTACCTGCATTTTTAAGAAAATTTGATTAAAAACTATAAAACTTACAAAACTTATCCGAACAGTTACTTGAACTGTGATGCTAAGATGTGTACCTGTTATATAGAGTCTCCATGTGGCTATACCAGCATCTGTGTGTCACCAACCATAATATATCTCTCAAATCCTCCTAATATTTGTTGTTCTGAATGATTTGTGACTCTGAAGAAGAGTATATAGAATTAGGGAGGTGTAGTTATTTGGATTTAGATCATGAAGAAAAAAAAATCAATATTGGCTCTAATGTAGTAGAGTTGCCAAGTCAGAGCCTAGAGGAGGCTAAGACAGGCAGGTGGAATGAGGTTTATATAGAGCATGCATCTAACTTTGTTTGGAGCACTACGAGCAATCTGAATCAGGACTGATCTATGTTGACCAAGCTGTGTCTGGCCCTGGTCGTGGAACAAATCTATCTCAGAGTTTTCTGAGTTTTCTCCGATATTTATTGCAGTCGAGATGAAATCTATGTTTTGTTGTCTCTGATAGCTTGTCACCTCTGCTATGTTTATGTTTGCAGTAAACAACCTAATATGACCAAGGGGGGAGCTGTTGTGGCATCAAGATTTTTTCTTAAAGGTACATATATATTTCTGAAACCAAAGGGAGTGGTGGGAAGTAGTAGAAGGTAAACTGCTATTTAGAAGTTTCCAAATTAAACCGAACTCAAATGAGGTATAGAAATTTTTCCTATTAAAATATTTTTTAAGTTTTCAGAAATCATATTTTCTGTCAGAAAATCATTATGATGTAAAATTCAAGGCAAGTTGCAATAATGACTTTTCAGTCACCAGTAGGGCTTTTTGAGCAATATTCAATAAAATCTTTATCAGAAAATACTGGTATGATAGGATGAAAAATAGCTTTTGTCTTGGGAAGATTTTTTTTTTCTGTTTTTTTTTTTTTTTCAGTTGAGAAAACTTTGCAAGAGATTTAAACTGTTGAAACAATTCAGCTGAGACCTAAATGATAGAAAATCATAAATCTGTTGAAATAATTTCACCCTAGGATTTTTACCAATTTATTATGAGTACGGAATAGTCTGTTCAGAAATTAATGTATAAGCACTGTAAATAAAACACATTCTTGCACATGTGCTTAACTTTCTTTTAACTTGTGATCATTAGCACAAGTTTTGACTTGTTTTTGAGCTACAGTGAGAATGAAATGACACCGTAAGTTCTCACATGACCAGAATCTCAATTCCTGGATCTAAGTTTTTGTAAAATGAAAAGGTCTGCTTGTGAAAATAAACAGCCTTTAGAGAATGCACAAGCCTTCTTAAAGTCACATATGAGTCATTTCTCGCTCTTTAATTTTGGAATATCATGGTTTTTAGAACTTCTGAAGAGTAACTTAGTTATGTTACAGTTAGTTATGTTATTGCTAAAGTCTTTATTGGCAAAGACCCAGAAGCCAACCATTTCTGAGGTCCAGGAAGCAACCAGATATGCAAAGGGAGACAACAGAGAAAACTGCATCTTCAACAGGGTTTGTAATTGTGACTTGTAACATGTATTTGTTAGAGCAAATGGTCATGGTAAAAGGCTTTCCTGTCATATTTTCTGAGGCAACAGCAGCATTCTGTTTTCCTGTCGGTCATCCAAGGATGATGATTTTTCCCTGAAGTATTCCTTCCATCTACGGTTTACCTCTTCTATTATTAGTTATATATACGTTTATATAGATATGAGTGTCATAGAAATTCCAGAGAATAAAAGCAAAAGTCCATTTTTGTTATGACCAGTAGTGTGTTATAAAAGTGATAACACACTATCACTTATGTCAAATCAATAAATTGATGGCATATTATTAATATTAGATCCAGTGCTTACTAATTATCTTTATTTCAATTATAGTGGGGAGCGGGCTGTCCAGTTCAGTGCAAAATCTGTGCTTGGAATTGTATGAACATACACAGAACAGTGTCAGTTACACAAACAGTTTCAAATATGACTGCAGAAATATAACTGCATAATTTTATGCACAAAATGAACAGTGGAGAAGGAAAGGAAACAGTGATAAAAAATTAGGTGTGAAAGGCATTGATAAGATTATACCCCAATTCTTGCTACCAAAATATTCCAAAGTTACTAAGGTATTCAAAAGCAATATGTTTTGAAAAGGGAATTCAGAAGAAATCTAAAGAAAACCAACAAGGTAATTTTACATGTAACTGTAATGCTTGTACATGGGGAGGTTTATATTATGGGACTAAACATGGCTCTACTAGGAATAGAGGGGGTTTCCCTAGGGCCTGGCTGGTTGCTGGTGAATATTATCACAGGATTCACCCCCACTAGTTTAAAAGAGTGACAGCTGCTCCGTTCTTTCAAAGTTTAATTTTAACTCATGATACTGTCGACATTTAGATAAACCTTGGGCCTCTGATTCAAGCTGCCAGCTCCACTGGTAGATAGCGGAGAGAAGAGCACATACGAAGAGCAGGTCATCTCATTCCCGAGCAGGTGCCTGAGATAGGTTTGATTTCCTGTCATGAAATGCATAGCTCCTCGGTGAGAAAAGAAGCCTTGATAAGCAGGTTATGCTACATGCTGAGTTGTAGTCGGTTCAGGTTAGACGAGGTGAATACTGATCAGACAAGAAAAAAAGAGTAAGGACACGGGCAGCCTTGGGCAGATTTAGATGGAGACAGATTGAGCAATTATGTTAAAAAAGAAAGGATATATGGATAGATACAGATACAAATAAATGAGCATTTAGAGAACCACAGATAAAAATTTCAAGGAAACTATTTTAACTATGGGGTCATTATACAAACCGTAAGTACCTCCTGTGGCCATATTTTAAGAGCACCCCAAACTCAGTCCTTTCAAGGAAAATTGCAGGTGTTTATCACTGACGTGACTGTGGTCCGAGGCCGGAGCAGAGAGGTGGGTTAGTCCAAGCACAAGATAGGATAATATTGTGTCCTTGTATCCTGGATAGGATAATCCAAGAGCAGGATAATCTGTCCACCAGGCAGATGCCACCCACACCTGAGGCAGAGGGTTCATCCCATCTAGGAATCACCCAGGATTCTCGATGTCCCATAGGCAGCTGGCACCTGGTACATAACACCTACATTATTTGCCAGATATCAGCATTTCCTTTCAGGTTTCTCTGTGGTTTTGTTTTCTGGACGGAGGGGCGGATGGCGGGCAGGAGGGCTTCCCTTGCTAATACAAGTACTACTGGAAGAAAATTTAGTTGCCCATTAGAGCATAAGAAAGGGTCTTAGTGACGGTGAAAATATTGTCTGGGTTTTTAATTAGCTTATGAAACAAATTGTGATATCTGTTCCTTTCAATCTCTTCAAGTTTTTCCTAGGTGTAGTTTTAACAGTAGCCATTAAACTTTTTTTCCCCCCAAAGTATTATCTCTAACACTGAATGAATGCACATCAAATCCTGCAGGCCCTGACAATCACCCTTAATGTGAGCTTCCAGCTGATAGCTTCAGATGTACCTGCCATGAAGAATGTAAGGAGCCGTGTAGTAAAGTTCCCATAAATCATTGTATGGACGGACTATGTCAGGATGGATCACAATGTGATGATCTCTCTGGAGAGTTTAAGTGTCACAGTCTGACTAGTAAAGATCACTTTTGCCATAAGGCATTTTGGGTTTATCAAAAGGAAATGTCTGAAGAATGCAAATGCGGCATTTCTGGAAAATAATTTTAAATACATGGCTGTTAAAATTCTATTATCTAAAATCATAAAGTATCATTTTTGCTTATAAAAGAAAAATAAACAGTCAGATTCCTTATTTTTATAGGAAATCACATATTCTTAAGTATTGACTTTGTTATGCTGATAAACTTACACAAGAAAGCAGCCTATGTGGTATTGGTTCCTGAAACCATGACCGCTATTTTTCGCAAATATAGCAGTTTTTCTAATACCTGACAAGGCTGCAATATTTTGATAATTAATTTGAAATAGAGTCAAAAACATACATAGGCAGTGATCCTTACCTACAGTCTTTAAAGTTATGATGAGTGTTTTTTTTATTTGTCAAATAAAAATTTATGATGGCTTTTCTGTATACAGTACTTCCACTTGGATAAGAATGCTCTATAACCACATGTAACAGTTGTAGGTATATCTCTGTATTACTGTTACCATAATTGCTTTTACTCCTTTATATTAATTTTAGGGAATACTTCCATAAGCAAATGTTAACAATAAGGCAAAAATGAGATATGCTTGATTTTTTAATAGCAATCAACAGGGATGAAAATTTCAGCTATATCAGAATGATGGAATAGAAACAGAGCTTTAAGACACCTTTCTGCTTCTTCTGATTTAGAAACCAAAGTGACTGCACATGTAGGGCAGTTTCGCTATGCATTGTCTTGTATTTATGCCTCCAATGCTGACTGTACTAGTAAAACTTTTTAAAGCACGATATGTTTCAACAGTTTACCTTGATGGTCAGAAGTTACTGTCCTGCCTAATGTAATCAGCTGTACAAAAATGAAAAGTTCTTCCAGATCAGGAGCACTTCAGTGGTGCCCTAAGGACATGGTTTACATTTCCTTTAATTTGAAATGTATGCCACTCCAGGGCCAAAAACTTTAATTTTTATAATAATATATTACATTGGACCTGCACTTGATGAGTGATAGAAGATTAGAGTTGTGGTTAGATGTCAAAGCTGTCACAGTGAACTGCAGGAATACAGATTTGTTTGGTGGTCTTTGAATTAATCAACATTTTGCACAACAGTGAGGAAAAGGAAGAGAAATTTGGTCAAGGTAAGACGTGGAGTAACTCACTAGCGCACTGGACTCCTGCCTGGTAATACCTGTGCTACTGAAGCAATGGATTCCCACATAAATCTCTTTTAAAATGAGATGTGAAGTCCAGATATTCAGCCAGACTTAGTGTCCAATTTTATGAGACATTGGAATTAATTATTTTTAATTATTTTTAGCTCAATGAACCAAATGCCTGTTTTAAGTCTTCATGCTGCAATTCTTAACTTATAATAAATTGGTCCAGTCTCTTTTGATCTTCACTAGATCTTTTTTTTCCAGATGATTATTTTACAAGAACCCAAAAATCTTTCAGAAACCTTTTCAGTTGTCTCTGAAAGGGAAAATAAAAAGCTTTATAGTTACAGCAGAAATATCCGATGTTTGAAACTCAGTTTTTATATCCAGTACTTGGATTCTAGCTGCGCACACAATAGCTTGTATAAATTACTACAAAATTATTTTTAAATGACTGCATTTCAGTAAAGTATATTTACTTATAATTCTTAGTACTTATAATTAATCAGAATATTTACTTATAATTCTTTATGAAGCGTATTCTAAAATAAAGCCCCTGTGTCTTCCACTAGCTGCATAATTTTCTTGTTGGATAATGGTTTTAGAAACTGTTACGCCTTTGATAATATGCCCTAATTGTAAAATCTAGAATCAGATTTTATCTTTGAAGTTATTTTTTAACTTTTTTGTGTGTTGCAATAGGAAACAAAATGCTCAGTGTTTTACAAGTTTGGGTTTCCCATTAACTATGAATTTATTGTCAATGCTTGTATTATATGCTTTGTAACAGAATTTAAAGGTTTTTTTTTTTTTAACTTGGTAAATATAGGATATTTTCCAAAAGAAAGGACCTAAAAGAAGAACCTCTAAAATAAGGATTTCATTTAGTCTTCATACCAATATTCTGACAAAATTATAAATATGAGCATAAAACCACTTGAAGAAATTGTCATTTGATTAACTTCTCAATGAAGAGCCACGGTATCTTGAATGCTTTTTATCATTGCAAGTATGGTCTTATCATACAGTAGTTTTTTGGAATCCCTTTTCCTGTGAATTGGAAACTTTCAGTGGAACTGAAACGCTTTAGCCTAAACAAAGTTTCAAGTTATAAGAACACAAAAGTACTCACCAAGATCAGCATTGATCCCTTCTTTGTTTGTTTTCTGAGATTAAATATGACAATAAAACATATTTTCTTCTATTGCTGTTTTTCGATAGGGTTTACTGGTCAGCGTTGTGAAGCAGATGTTGCCAGCTGCCTGTCACAACCCTGTGGAGCCCTCAGCATCTGCAATGATACATTGGGTGGCTATCTTTGCTTCTGCGCACCTGGTTTTATAGGTGGGCTCAAGGATTCTTGGGGGAAAGACCTGGTTAACACAGTTAATTGTTTAAATTAGTCCTAAACCACAGAAAATGAAGTAATTCTGAAGAAGCAATTTAGCAGCATTCCCCACTCGGGCAAAATCAACTGTTGATTTCTGGCACACGGGAGTATTCAGCTGTGTAGATGTATTCAGTTGTAAAAAATACCAACCTCAGGGGACTATTTCCACTCCAATAACTCTTACTTCATATTATTTTAGACAGTGGTCTGCCTAACACTGATGCAATTGCACCTCTTGTAGCTATATACAAGTTAGCCTTAATTTACATACTTTGTGCTTCCCATAACAGTGCAGCTACAGTAAGAAGGGCCTCAACATCCAAATATGTGTTCAAGATGCTGGGCAGGCTTAATTCTTCATGCTTGAACCTATCCTGCACATCACTGTCATTATACCTGACTAGATTTCAAGTTAGCTTAGACATGTCATCACTGTCACTATAATTCCAGACAGTAGAGAGAAAAGGAGCCTTTCAGATTCAGATTTTCCTACTCACCTCTAAGACGAGAGGAATTCCCTGGGCGATGGGTGGCCTCCGTGGCCCAGACCCCTCCTGTCCAACTGCAGTGATACTCAATCACGGACTTTCATCAGGCTCCTAAAGGCTGACCTGACTGCCTCCCTATGGCCAAGGAGGCCACAGGCAACCAGAGGGATTCATATCTTGTGTAGACGCAGCCATGTTCCCCACAGCCCTTAAAATATTGCTCTGTCTCCTAATGCAGACATATTTTAATTTAATAACTGTAGTGTTTGTGTCTGTAATATAATGAAATGCCATATCTTATTGTAATGTTTTGTTTTTTACTACTAAAATCTAAACTATAATTGTTGCTACTTGTGATAAATTCTTGCCGAAGTCTTGTTTTATTCAAATGTTTGTACTCACATCTACATAATATAAGATTACCCTTTTTTATTTTTTACTTTCTCTGTGGGCAAAAAAACAAATGTAACCCACAAAACCCCTTTGAAAAAATCAGGAACTTTTTTTTCATATCTCTTAAGTAATAACAAATGTGTTGCTAATTTTACTGATGTGGGTAATTCATACATAAAATACAAATGCAAATAAATGCTTTCTAAAATTAGTTTTACCTCGCAGGCAAGAAAAAGCATTAAGCACATCTCTTCCTGACGAGACATCAGCTGCTGTGTTTTCTTTTTTATCCTGCACATCCGACACTACCTGATCACACCTAGTTTTCTGAATATTAGTTCTGAACTGAAAATATTTCACCAAAAGCTTTGGTGACAACCAAAACACTTTTAGATATTTCCCATGGAAATCTTCAGAGCATAACTGAAAATTTAAGAAATGATTGAAAAAAATGTTATAGAAAAAGACTGTGGCACCTTATTATTTGTTTTTAGAAACTGTACCTGCACTTTTATCATGTTTCGGGAAAATCCAAGACTTTACCACTCTCAAAATAATAAAACACCGATTTTTGAAGACATCTATAAATGAATCTCTAAAACTTCCATCGTGTCTTTGTTGAACATTAGGTATTATGTACACGCTTCACTTTTGCTCGTAAGCAGCAAGAAATAAATTCCCTGAAGACAATTTGTGGCTCATTGGTAAAATTCTCTGCACGTAACCTCAGTTATTTCATTTTGTTGTTGCTGCTTGCACTGGGCGCTCACCGGTGACATGTTCCTAATGAAGTGAATCCTTCACTTCTTCCCAGGTAATAACTGCGAGATTGAGGTGGATGAGTGTGTCTGTGACCCTTGTCACAACGGAGCCACGTGTGTTGATCATCTGAATGCCTTCCGGTGCCTCTGTCAGGATGGATTTCAAGGTATTAAAGAAGCCAGAAAACTCCACCTTCATAGACCTGCTCGGAGGTTTATACTAGTATTTACATTTTACATTAGGAGAGCATATTATTTTAAGGTCACCTGAAGTTCTAAACTTGTACATTCTTCATCTTGTAAAAAGCTATCCATTATGCTTGCATGGCAGCGTGGAAATGAGGGTTTGCTGCTGGCTGGCGGATTTCTTGTTAGAAATGTGTAAGTTGGGTTCAGTTAAATTTTGAGTATAGTATATCCCCTTTCCTGCAAGCTTTTTAAACAATTGGCAAATCTAATGTAATAGAATTAAAGGATAAACCTGTGTGGAGAAGGTTTTCTTCTTGGCATATTTGTACAATTTATATGAGAAATGTAACCACTTTGGTAATTGTATGTACTTATATTTGCAGTTGTTCTTTACTTTTGTCTCAGATTAGGAATTTAACAGGTATCCATTTTCTTTTTAGTGCATCATTTTTTAAACAGCATGGATGCTTACTTACTGAAGTACCGAAGCAATGAGTAATTTAAACAGCAAAGGGAAGAATATCAAATTTCTACTGCAAGTGCTAATCTGAACAACTACACCTTGCATAGTTATTTGTTAAAATATTTAAACTTCCAGACTTCGCAATTTTATTTGATTTTTGCATTTATTCTTCAAATGCTAAAAAATTAAGATCATTCAGAAATATTTGTAATAAGAGGGTTTTTTTAGATTTTAAGTACCTTTGTGGTTATGCTAGCTATATTCTAGGCTAGAATAAATGATTTCTTGTCTGCATCTTCTTTTTTTTCCCATTTGCTGAGCCTGCATCTCTTGCATTTATCATGAACACAAGGAAGATTTTCTCTCATGACATTGACATGAACTCTATTACATTTCAATGTAATTCGTTTTCTGTACTTCTGAACTGATATATACTAATATGATGTACAGGAATCAATTCAATAACTGGTAAGACTTTGCTTTTAATCCTTTGGGGAAATTACTGAAAAACTTGAACATTAAAAATGTCAGCATATAGCTATAGTTGCCCAAATTTGAATATAAAAAGGCAGTTGAATAGATTTCAGCAGGTCAGTTGTATTTAGTTAAAATAAATGTAGGTATTTAATTATATGGGTTATATAACAACTTCTCTCCCTTGTGCCTGATTGTGTATTTATAGGTGCAACTTGTGAAACAAACATAAATGAGTGTCATTCCTCTCCATGTCTTCATAATGCAACATGTGCAGATCTTATAGGTGGCTACGAATGTATCTGTCTACCTGGCTTTACTGGTGAGTGATATTAGCACTAAGACTTGTTTTCTACAGAAAGGCAGTCCACAAGGCATCCATTAAGACATTATTGACTAAATTGCTTGTGTTTCCTTCTCATTTCTCTTTTTCTGCCCTGGTCTAATGTTTCATTTGCATCCCAACAAACTGGAACAGTGACTCCATCTGTAAACTAAAGAGCACAAGATAAATTATTCTCTACCAAGAAAGCCTTGCAAGCTTCCACACACTGCAAAGATTATCTAGTATTTAGCAGCTCTGAAATAAGTTGTTAGTATTTGTGGTGAGGAGAATTAAAAGGCTGCTGACATTAATAAGTGTGGGTTTTTATTTGACTGATTAATATTAGCTTTTCCTCACAAGCTGCTTGAGATTCTTACGGTGCAAATGAATTATAAATTGGTGCCTGCTTGTCTTACTAAATCTTCAAATCTTTTGTCTTTCCAAAGGGGCAAGATGTGAAACAGATATAGATGAGTGTGCTTCATTTCCCTGCAAGAATGGAGCCACCTGCATTGACCAACCTGGTAATTACTTCTGCCAATGTGTGGCTCCATTTAAAGGTAATGAACACCAAGGGAGAGGGGAAAGCAAACATAATTAACTTTAGAAAGCATTTCTGTCAATTGTCTGAACTGATTTCACTCTTCCTACGGCATTATTAGTCCTTCATTTTATCAAGCAATGCTTTTAAAGTGACCAGCCAATTATGCCTTAGGCTGCGAGTAATGTGAAGTAAACTTTGTTTATACATCTACTAGGAGTGTTTAGTTATTAATCAAAATGGATTCTGTAAAATCAGGTTGTTAACAGAATAACATTATTTGTGAGATTTGAGGCATATGCCCTTTGAGCAGCCATCTCAAGCATGCACTTCAATGTATTTTTCTCTCTAATTTGATTATTTGTGGAATTTTGCAATTTATTTTTCTACTCTCAGAAAGTACTTTATCTTGGCATCCACAAATTGTGTGTGATTAATTCTGTTCGCGGTTTTAAAGGAAATGCTTTAATGTAATCATTTCAAATAAATTTGGAGGGGGGGTAACTTTAAATACTCAATGCTAAAATAGCTCATAATAACCAACTATACAGCATTATCAAGTGAATGTAGTGTAAAAAATAGTTTCAATTAAAGGGGTCTGTTGATCTATAAATTAAATATAAATATATTTTCCCCCTACAATTCAATATAATGATGCATATTTAGGATTGCCGAATGATCATTAAAAGACAATTTTCCTGTTTTGTTGAGGCAGCAGGGTTTTTCCCCTTTAAGGAAGATGGTTGCATTAAATTCATCATTCTTGAGAAAGAATGAGCTCTAATTTTTGTTCTTATTATTTTAGTTAATGGTCAAAATCTAGTTTGTCATTTTTATTAGTTTTAATTTACGTTCTGCTGAATAAAATCTAGCATAATAACAAGTCAATGAGTACCACAATTTCAGAATTGCCTCTGCTTAGAGCGATGTGAAACCATTTTCAGCACATGGTTAGAAACAGTGATCTTTTATGTGCTTATTCTGCAAGGAGTCAGATTTTCAGAAGACTTCAGTATTTATTTTGATATTTAAGTAAGTGATTAAAATTTCAGAAAGAGAACATTTCTGAGGTCATCCTTCCAGAAACTGGCAGTTTCTAATATTGGCAATATTAAGGTTAAATCCCTTTGGCATGATTCATAAATGGTAACTGAGAACCTAATATTCTTAGTACAGGATGCTTATAATCTGTAGGGTTCCTGTTAAAGTAAATGGGTTTTGAGACTCTTTGCTACTTCACAGCCTTATGCAGTGCCTTTAAAAAACAATTTTTTTCTCTAGATATTTTGATGGGGTAAGTAAAAGCAAAAGTTGATTCGTTCGAACAGTCTACCTCAGTCGCACACCATCCGTTTGTTTAGTTTTGAACTGCTCTAAATGTAAGCTCTAACTCATTCACAGTAAGTCAGCACAAGTAATGGCTAGTTCAATTGTATTTTCAGTTGTGTGAAAATATTCAGGTTATCATAGTTTTTGTGCACTAATTCCAGCTTACAGAAGTGTTTTATTAAACAAGTAAACACTTTATTAATGGTAAAAACTGTATCACTATATCTGTTTTATTTTTGAAATACTTCCACAGAAATTGCCATTTTCATAGAAAGGATTTGGAGTATGTCTTATTTCAAACTTTTTTGGTATCCCAAATAAGCACATTCAGATTTTCATGCATATTTACATTTACATTAGTCCAAGGTGAATTTGAAAATTCTTCACATATTTTTTTAAAGTATAACTTGCTTGTATTTTTTTAAAGGAAGCACCTGTGTACCTTGACAAAATGTTTTTGCTTTTGTCATTGGCTTGTATGGCATAAAGGAAGACTTCCCAAGCTCTCAACAGCCATGATGGCTATGATAGAAATGGAATTTTCTTCAAATGTGTGACAGTCCATGCTGTGCAAATTAGCTGTGCAAGCCTGATGTGTACGTGATGCATTAGCCTTCCTTCCCTGGGGCACGGATCATTTTGTAAAATCTGATTTCCATGGTATCATCAACGAATGGTTGCCGGGATGCTAACAGTGACACTGCTAATACATTGATCTCCATTATTATTGTCCTGAAAGAGGATTTCCTCATAGCTGTTGCAGATCACAGTTCTTTCTTTACTTTGTAATTTTTAATTGGAATTCTAGTCACTGGAATTGCTACCTCTCACTGAAATACCTGAGTGCTATTTACCATATTAACATTTATACATAATATAGTATAATGTTCTCTTAACATGGAAATTTGACCTAAATATATGGAGCGTGTGGCTTCTGCTAGGTTCCAATACATCAGTCACTGCAAATATGCTATTATTTTAGAAATGTATTTCTTTCCTATCCTACCATATCTGAGGTGCCTTGTGGACATTTATTATCAGAGGATATTCTGAAGGTAAATTGTTCAGAAACAAAGAAAGGGGATCAGCTGGTTTTCTGTTGCATTCCCATGTGGCTAAGTAACTGTTGCAACTGGGAGTATAAAGCAAGAGAATTTCGGTTTGGGTGCAGAACAAATAATAAATTTTAATATTAGCAACAGGAGATGGGAAGAAATAGAAATCAGAAATATATTTAGCTACACTTTTGACCAATATATTATCACCGATAGTCTTTGGCAGTAATATATTTATTGCAGTGGTAAGTAGTCCTCTCGATGCTTGTATGAGGTTGGTTCCAGTATCCTAGCTGGGGAGTTCTTATAATAACTTTTCTATTATGATATTGATTTTACAATTGGAGCCTTTATATAATAGAATCACACTTATTATAGAATTGATATTAAGTGTTTCAGAAGAGAGAAGAGCATGCGAGAAACTTCTTGTGAGACTGTATCTCATTTAGGACTCCTAACTATTTCATGGAAGGTTAAATGAGAGCTCCCGTGCCTCTATAAGGAGATGCTATCTTGTCCCATTAAAAATTCATGCATGATTCAAGAATGCTGCAGCTGGTAAATTTTATAGTCCCCAGTGGTATATTTTATCTGTATTTGCCATGGTGCTCCTTCCATGTGGAAGTGTGTTAAATACACAGTACAGGTTATTTATAGAGAATAATGGCAAGCGCAACTTGATAATAATTATGGTTTGAAGTCAGCTTGCAATTTTATTTCCAGTGAAAGTGAGAAAAGCTCCTTAATATTTTATTCTAAGGATTTAAAGAATATTTTTCTAAACCTCAAACCTACCATTTTTTCCCAGTCCCTTGCTGGTTTCCATTGTAATTTTCAAAATATATTTTTTGTCATAACCTATTTATTTTGTTTTAAGGCTGAAAAATATCCTTTATAGTCTTCCATCTGTGTCAGCAAAATCAGAACTGTCTTTCTGGATTGCTATAGTTTTATATGCTTTATTTAGTTTTAAGTCTTCACATGCCTTAGAGCTAGAGGGGCCCATAATTTTTTTTTTTTTGAATTATTTTGCCCTTGCTCAGTTCTGTGAAGGGAAAGGAAGTAATACACACAATTTCATTCATGTCAATTGCTTAAAAGTATTCAGACAGAAGAGGTGGCGCCTGGCTGCACCACTGCTCTACTCCAGTTTTATGTGTCTTGGTAAAACTGGCCAACTACACAGATGAATCTTTCCTAAAGTTTAAGTTCTTTTATTGCACATCTACATTCAAGGTACTGCTGCATGCTTTGCCCCAGTTTAGCTGTTTCATCCATATTTAGTCCTATTGTGCCCCAAACCTTTTGGATGTTCTACAAGAACTTTGCGATATATTCGATATCTTTCTGACACTAGGTCCATAGCTATAAATACGACCTTACTGTTCCCAGCCGGGAGTGCTGACATTTTTAAGTACCACAAACCACACTGGTGAAACTAGTCCTACCTATTAGACACATCCATCCTGCCTGAGGGCCTATCAGAGTGGGATCAGCCCTATGCCAGCCACGCTGCTTATAAGGACTCCCAGCCTGTCAAAGGAGAATGATATCACTGCAATTTTAAGACCTGCTCACTTTCACAGAAGGTAAAGTAGGTCTTAAGTCTGTTCCATCCTTAATAGGGATAGAAAACAAGGAACGGATCTTGCACTTCTACACCAGAACTAATTTTTTTCTCCCCATTTTCTACACTGGGAAAAAAGAAAAATGTGACCCAAACAAACAACTTTAACAACATTACTGTGAGCCAGTCTTCTGCTCTACCCAAGAAATATTCAGCAGGCAAAGGAGGCATAAAAATGTCTCTCTCTGGTAGACTGTATATTTTGATACATGATAGGCCTGTAATAGCTACGCACATTTTCTTTTACTATTTTTTAAAGAGCTCTTTAGTATCTTGTTTCCAATAATTGGAGCAAGTAAGTTTATCCTTTGATCCAAATTATTGCGTGACTCATTTAAAAATGCACTGTATTTATTTGGTCTAGATAGTACTAATAAGTATGTCCTTTTTAATCAAATATGTGTAATTGTAGAGGAAAATTGAAATTCTGTTCTGAGGAAATGTCTACTTATTTGCTGCAGCCTTAATGACACATGTCTCCAAATGTGTTGCAATTAAGATTAAAGCAAAAATGGTAATTGGCCATTAAACATGTTGCAAAAGAAAGTAAACCAGTGATACAGGCAACTCAGCAGAAAAAAAAATGCTTAAGTCTGTTGAAAAGCAGGAGTAATAATGGAGTTTTCAGCATAGGACACTATTATGGGAACAGCTAATTACAAAACAGATAATAAGTAAGAAATTTAAGTGCTCATGAAGGCAAAAAGATAATGGAGCAATTAGTTTTTCAGTTCTCATAGGGCAAATCTCAGTCTTTCCTGTGCCAAGTACCATGCAAAAATGCATTAGTGCAGGACTTGTGTCCCTCTCTAGCATATCCCTGTGCTAGAACATAGAAGAATATCTCCTGTTCGACACCAGTCTCTATCAACTTTTGTCACTCTCTTCGCACTGAGCAGCCAAATAAAATCTTTTTTAGGGGAAAAATTAAACTAGTGCAGAGACCTATGTATGGTACTTTGCATTACATAGGAATTTTTCATGGGTAAAGAGTGGCCATATTTATGACACATGATCTAAAAAATGCATGTTGGCTCTAAGTAAAAAAGCAGGATTGATGTAGTTGATCTAAAAGACTATGTGGTGCCAAAGTTGGAATCAGTATGGACTGGAACTTGCTATTAGCCTATTTACATTCACTGTATAGCCTATATACATTCATGAAGTTCATTGCAGAACTTCACTGGTATTTTTACTGGTATTTCCACTTTTTTTTTTCCCCTAAAAACTGCCATTTAGATATGTAAGACCAGGTGGGTTTGTCTCCAAAATTAAAGAATTCTCAGAGCAAGTCTGTTGCCTAACCATGTCTAGTGTCAGTTTAGATACATCTAAATGTCCAGATATCTGAGATATCCGCAAAGGTCTGGCAGATATGGCAAGATACATAGGAAACCCAAGGTTGTCCAGAGCAGCGCTGAGAACTCAAATGCATCTCAAAAGCTGCTAGTTGCTTATCTGTGGCATATGATGTGCTTTCAGCTCTGCCTTCTGTTTGCACCTTGGGACACACCTCGATCAATAAGAAATATTTCCTAAGCCTTTATAGCTCTGGGAATATTGCATGTGCGAATCCAGTCACATGTAGCAGGGAAGGGGGTGTGAACCTCACTAGTCATTCTGTGAGAACGGAGTGTGAGGACCTTGCCTGCATGGAGGTCAGTTACGTAGATGACAGGAAGGTGTATTCATGAGAAGGTCTACGAATGCCTTCCTCAAAGCGTTTTCCAGTAATTACATGCAAATCATAATTTTTCAAATCACAACTTAAAGCATGGTGCTTTTCTTCTTGTCTCTCTTTCAAATTATGAGGCTGTTGGGAGTTCTTCAGAAACAAAGTTTGGACTTTTTTTGTGGGAGTAGGAGGTCTTTTGGCTGCTCAAACAAATATTTGAAGTTTTATTTTTCTAAATGTTTATAAAAGCATTCTGGTGTAGGAATATTTGCCAATGCAAATCAAAATAATGAAGGAATAATCTTTGTACCACCTACTGTAAAAGTGTCAGACCAAATGCTTGTAATCTCACAAATTTGATGAAAAAAAAGAGGTTCTGAAAATGGAGAAGCATTTGGTTATGTGAACTATGCTATGGCAGCCATTACTCTATCTGTAAATGGTATCAAATGTCCTAAACAATGAGGGAAAAATGAGTTTTAGAATAGTTGTAAATTTTTCCATGTATATCAGTATTTTCTGTTTAATTCTGGTTCAATAAACAGTGATATGAGACAACAAAGAAAAGAAATCATCTTCTTATACTTTAGCTGGAAGGAAATTTCTGGTAATTGTTTTGCATAATAGCTTTCTTTTTTGAGAGAGAAAATGAAGCATGTCTTTATGTTGAAATGTGAAAAGAACAAATATGGAAATAGACTTGCATTTCCATTGTTCTGTATTGCAAACTTTTGTTCTTATTTTTAAAAAAAGAAAAAAAAGAAACTGAATTATATCTTCAAATTTTTTTTGACTGTTTTTACAGAAATGTATACAGGTATGAAGCAGTAAGACAGGCATCTCTGTGGTTTTCATTTTAAGTTTGTGATGTGGGTCTATCTCATGCTTTGATCGAGCCCTGTTGCATGGCCTGCATTATCATACACAATTAAGGATTTTTTTTTTACTTGAGAAGTGCTAAGTATTGCTTTTCAAACATTCTTACTTAAAAAGAAATAACTAAAAGATTTTCAATTTGTGTGGATTTCACAGAAAATGTCTTTTCACAGAATGTATATACTATTACAAAACTGTGTCTCACAGAAAGTAGAATTTGCATTCCAAGGAAAATAAAGCTTTTGCTATGAATTTGAATCATCAGAAAGGCTTGTTTTCTCTTTTAAATTGGTAGAGCAATACTTTGCTTCTTTTTAAGTAATATCAACATATGCATGCATCTCCAAGTATGTGTTTTTTCCTATCCACTTCCAAAGTACTTCGAGTTTTTATTTACGTATACTAGACTTCAGTCGTCACAATCATGCAGGCGTTTGTTTGTTTGTTTGTTAATAGAGAAAAACAATTCTAAACTAATGGTAAGATAAACAGTACACCTGAACTTTTTTGAGGTTTTAAAAAATGACAATTTGGAATATTTAATAAAGACAATTTAATATTCAGAATTTTAGGATTCCATGGACCTCAAATCTTAAGCACATAACTTATTGCTTATTAGTATTCTCAGAAATTGCCATTATATTAAAATACATTTATGAAAGCCTTTGTGAAGGCACGGAAGGACTAATCAATATCAAATTAAAATAATTTTAATAGTAGATGTATCAGCTAACTTCAGAAACACTCTTTGGAAGAAACATAGACTTGTGTACAGATTGGATGCAGGATTGTGGGAGTATTTTTGGTTTTGTATATAGCTTTATAGTTCCCTTACATACTGGTGTATCTGCCAGAACAAAACACATTTGTGCTTTATTTAATGTATTTAATTTATTTAGATTTGCCCGAAAAGACATGGTGCTTACTGACTTTAATGTTAGAAGTGTCTTGTAGCACTGCTGTTATGAGATCAGATATAGAAAAAAATGAAACATAATGCTGCCGCAAAAAAAGAAAATCATAATAATAAATTACAATAATTAAAAAACATGGAAAACATCTGAGAAAAATATATTTATTATTAAAGTGACATTAGTTGTTAGTTTTCAATGCAGACATTAAATTTGGTTACTGCCATTTTGAAAAAAAATGATCTCTTTAAGCATTCTAAGACTTCAGATTATAAACCAAACAGTATAAATTTGAATAAAACATCCCTGAGTGCATATGAATTTTTGAAAATTTTCTTATATTTATGTGAGTCCTATAAAGCTAATTTGTTTTTCTTGCCTTGTCTCTGAAAAATAAAGGATAGCTTTCCTCTCCATGCTTTCCCTGCTGACATCCCTTAACCTGGTGTAATTTTCTCATTTCATAGAA
The DNA here is from genome assembly GCF_059628265.1 of Tinamus guttatus. Classification (NCBI taxonomy): domain Eukaryota; kingdom Metazoa; phylum Chordata; class Aves; order Tinamiformes; family Tinamidae; genus Tinamus; species Tinamus guttatus. The sequence continues at coordinate 728,861 of NW_028288936.1, forward strand.
GCAAAATGCTATTAACTTCATTCCTATGATATACATCTGTTTCAGTTCAGATACAAGTGGAAGTATAAAAGAAATAATATAGTTTGACAGTTTCAGCTTGAAGTAATGGTGCAACCATTCTTTCTTTTGATTAAAGCTATTATTATACATAATGTTGTGATAGCACTTCTGATATTGAAATCACATTCCAAATCTAAAGGACATATTGCCTCTTGAGAGACCTATTTGGAAGAATCCCATGGGCTAGGGCCCTAGAAGGAAGGGGATCCAAGAGACCTGGTTAATATCCAAGCAGCACTTTCTCCATGCTCAAGATTGGTGCATCCTGTGTAGTAGGAAGTCAGGCAGGGGGGTGAGCAGGAGGCCTGTGTGGATAAGCAAGGAGCTGCTGGTAAAACTCCAACAGAAGAAGACTGTAAGCGGAAAAAAAACAGGCTCCTTGCCAGGGAATGCAGAGATGCAATAAGGAAGGCTAAGGTGCATTTGGAAATAAATCTGTTAAAGACAACAAGCAGAGGTTATTCAAAGATATCAGTGACAAAAGGAAGATCAGAGAAAACGTGGGTCTGCTGGTGAACAGGGTGGGTGCCCTGGTTACGAAAGACACAGAAGAAGCAGAGCTACTGAATGCCCTCTTTGCTTTGGTGTTTACCAAGGGAAGATCTCTGGAATACCAGACCCTTAAAACCAGAGAAGGTGCCTGGAGAGAGAAAGACTTGTCCTGGGTAGAGGAAGATTGGGTAAGAGAGCACTAGACATCCACAAATCCATGAGCCCTGATGGGATGCACCCGAGAGTGCTGCATGAGCTGGCAGATGTTATTGGTAAGCCACTCTCCATCATCTTCAAAAGGTCCTAGAGAATGAGGGAGGTGCCAGAGGACTGGAAGAAAGCAAATGTCACACCAGTCTTCAAATATGGCAAGAAGGAGGACCCAGGAAATTAAAGGCCACTCAGCCTCACCTCCATCCCTGGAAAAGCCATGGAGCAGCTCTTCCTGGCTCTTGTGTCCAAACATGTGGAGGATAAGAAGGTGCTCAGGAGTAGTCAGCATGGATTCACCAAGAGGAAATCATGCTTGACTAACCTGATAGCCTTCTATGATGGAATGACCGGCTGGGTAGATGAGGGGAGAGTGGTGGATGTCGTCTATCTCAACTTCACCAAGGCTTTTGACACCGTCCCTCACAACATCCTCCTGGGCAAGCTCCGGAAGTGTGGGATAGACGAGTGCACAGTGAGGTGGATTAGGAATTGGCTGGATGGCAGAGCTCAGAGGGTGGTGATCAGCAGTGCAGAGACTAGTTCGAGGTCTGTAGCTAGCGGGGTCCCTCAGGGGTCAGTCCTTGGTCCAGTCCTGTTCAATTTATTCATCAATGACCTGGATGAAGGCACAGAGTGCTCCCTCAGGAAGTTTGCTGATGATACCAAACTGGGAGGAATAGCCGATACCCCAGAGGGCTGCGCTGCCATCCAGAGGGACCTGGACAGACTGGACAACTGTGGGGTGAAAAACCTCATGAAATTCAACAAGGCCAAGTGCAAGGTCCTGCACCTGGGGAGGGATAACCCCAGACACCAGTACAGGCTGGGAACTGACCTTCTGGAGAGCAGCTCTGCTGTGAGGGACCTGGGTGTCATGGTGGACGACAAGTTGGAAGCAGCATGCCCTTATGGCCAGAAAGGCCAATGAGATCCTGGGAATTAAGAAGGGCGTCTCCAGCAGATCGAGGGAGGTGATCCTGCCCCTCTACTCAGCCTTGGTGAGGCTGCATCTGGAGTATTGTGTCCAGTTCTGGGCTTCCCAGAGCAAGAGGGACATGGAGCTGCTGGAGAGTCCAGCTCAGGGCTACAAGGATGATCAGGGGCCTGGAACATCTGCCCTATGAGGAGAGACTGAGGGAGCTGGGCCTGTTCAGCCTGGAGAAGAAAAGACTGACCAGCGTGTGCAAATACCTCAAAAGAGGGAGTGAAGAGGATGGGGCCGGCCTCTTTTCAGTGATGGCTACTGATAGGACTAGAGGAAATGGCCACAAACTGAAGCACCAAAAGTTCCACAGGAACTTAAGGAAAAAAATCTTGACAGTGAGGGTGACAGAGCACTGGAACAAGTTGCCAAGAGAGGCTGTGGAATCTCCTCTGCACATCTTCAAAACCCGCTTGGATGCAACCTGCGCCATGTGCTCTAGGTGACCCTGTGTGTGCGGGGGCGTTGGACTAGATAATCTCTAAAGGTCCCTTGCAACCTACATGATACTATGATTCTATCCAAAGCTATATCCAGAAGGCAGTTTCCCCATCTTTGATTACTGCAACATTTTCCAAAGCTCAGCACCAGCACTATAGTGTGTATAGCTGTGGAACTGCAACAAATGAAGATTCGGTCCTCATCTGCCCCATGAGCTTCTCATTTGCCCCACAAGAGTCGTGTACAGGGGATACATTAATTTAACAGAATTTGAGAGGTGCAAGGGAAGAGCATGAAGATGCAGTTCAAAAACTCAGTTGTTGCCTTGTGCCAGGAGCAGCTACTTCCCTTGAAGTGCCTGTGCAGCTCATCTATGTGATTGAGACCATTTGGAGAGTGGAACACAGCATATATAATTGCTTATGCTTTTTCACCATGTATGTGAGATGCTACCTTGATGACTCCACTACAGCTGTTTGTGAGTGGGAACATGACACACAGACACAAGTTTCTGAAGAACTGGTGTCAAGGAATCACACTTGCATGGAGTACACACACCCTGCATGATGACAGAATAGTATTGACAGGGTTCATATTGTCTCTTTGTGCCCTTTGTGCAATCTTGAAGGCAGTTCACTGGCATTTTAGCAGAGATGGCAACTCCTACAACATAGAACAATCTAGGCATCTCTTCACAGGCACACTTGCTAAGCTGCTGTTGTTTTTTTCTTGTCTCCAGAATGATGCTGATCCCTCTCTCAGACGCAGCACCCAGCACAGATTAGTGACAGTAGCCACAACTGCCTCTACTGTCTTTTGGGTGAAGCTGCGTATAACTGTCCATCTGTGCTCAACTGATATAATGCATGGTGAACACTGGAAATGGTCAGTGAGATTTGTGTTGTGCCAAAAAGGGAGGTTCTCTATTTGCATATCGCCTCAAAGCTTCATGTGGTTTCTTAAGGTAATTGCCAGTGCGTCAACAATCTTCTGTAGTATCTGCAGCAGCTTGTCCACTTTCAAAAGAGCTGGGAATGTACACATTTTCAAATTTACCTGCTGGATACATGCTTTGTTTTCACAAAAGTCATAACGCTGGTGAATAAAAGGATACTACTATCGTAAGGTTCCTGGAACCCAGTCCCAATAAAATTAATATATTTTTAAAAAAATCCTTCTGTTGGCCAATGATCAAAAATTGGCCAACGTCAGATGCAAAGATCAGGTCTAGTAGAATAGTAACTGTGATACTCGCTTCAAAACTTCACTCTGCAGCTACTTCCTCTGACCCCAGTCTGGCTTTACGGGTAGCAGCTGCTGGTCAGTTCTCACCTTTTGTCCAAACATCCCCATGGACCACCTGCTCCGAGCAGGTGATGCCACCTGCTCTGCCTTCAGAGCATGTTGTCCTCATGAGTGCGTATTTAACATCACTACTGCAGCATTTAATATTATTTAGGAAATTGTCATCCAGTGGTGCTATTGTTTCTCTGGAACTAGCCACAAGTAGTTTATTTTCACTATATCATCATAATATTGCTACTAGTTTGCAATCTGATATATTTTTTCATTTTTCAGCCTATACTTCTATTGCAAAATGCTGACTTTAAGAGCTGTTGTCAGATTTAATTCCTTAAAATGTTAGCAGAAAATGGCTTTTTATTAAATTATTTCTCCAAAAGAATAACAACATCAAAGAGATGCCGTTGTAAAAGAATTCTGTAGTGCACATCAAAATATTTCATGTAAAGGCTTATGCTGAGCAAACGAAAATGAAAACAAACAAATGTCAATAGTCTCTCATAAGGGAATTAAAACTTATCTCAGACAATTTAGTTTTATGTCATTTTTATAAATTGAGACTTTTGACTTTTAATAATGGCCTAAATAAAGTGTTTTTCAGCAAGAAATTACCTAATTTCAGTACTCATTTATGATATTTAGGGACTCTTGTCATAGAACTACTACAAACAAATATAGTAGTAAAAATGCCCTAATATTACTCCTATCAGCTGAATATTAGCAGGACAGAAAAGGTTAAATTGGCCTAATTGAATTAAGCACAGTTGGAAAAATGTGCTTAAGGACCTTATTAATCCTTTAATGACATTCCGTGTTTGACTCCTTTTGAGCTGTTGGGCATTCTTTCTTTTTAATTCTTGATAGTTCACTATGTGTAGGTAGTGAATACTACTCTGTGAATACTGTCTTCTGCTCTGTGATGACCAATCTACAAATTCTGATATATCAGTGGGAGAAGATACTTTATAAACTGTTTTCCTGGCATCGTATCCATTTCTGACAGTAAACATAGACATACGGTTATGGAAATACCAGATCAAGTAAGATAATGACATACTGAAACTAATCATCTACAATTAAATTTCTCATATTTATGTACTCTTACAAAAATAGTCTAACATATGCTTTACAATAAAAAAGAGAAAAGGCATGAGTTCTGTTTTCTATTTACTTAATTTAATAAATAAATCAGTTTTTCTTCTATAATTTGTTGCTTGATTTATCTGAATAGCTTTAATATCTATTTACAGAATTGAAAAAAAGTGTACTAACATATAACCACCAAAGCGAATTATAATACAACTTTAATCTCTGTGGGACTATCAGCTTTTCAAAACACGCTATTTTAAAATTGGGCAACATTATTTTCTCATTTGCTTGATATTTGTCTTGATTAGCCTAATAATATTACTAAATAATAAATATTTATCATAATTGTATTAAAAATAATATAAATACTTGTGCTCCTCAGAATGCGGTGGCTTTTTACATTGCTATTTTTTAATATTGATGATGGTTTAAAAATGAATGGACAAAAGAGTAAGAGTTTGAGGGACAAACTTGCTTTTTATTGTCTTACTGTCTTCCCAACTTTCCCATTTGATATGAATGAAATCTTTGTAAATTCAGTAACGAGCATGAAAGCTTTCTGATTCAAGAGAGGTGAAGGTAGCTTGAAAGAAGACACTGAAAAATGTTTAAAAAATACTACTACAAATCAATAATGTGTCACGTGTTTTAGCCTCATTTGGTAACTAGGAGTTATCCATGGTCCTCAACTTTATGATCTGACTTTAATTTTTCATTCTTCATAAATGTCAGGATATTTTCAATGGCTATATTCAAATGACATTAGCTGCAAATGACAATAGTCATTTGCTTTCAGGGAGAAAAAAAAGTCTATTTCTTATCACCTATATTTTCTCAAGTGAGGACATAGTCTGGTGTAATCTTGATCCATATTTCCCTGGAATTCCTACTCATCTGGTAGCTGTACTTAGCATTGATCTAAAGAGGTTTATAGCCCTGCTTGCAGAACAGCATGTGAGGCATGGTCTCCTCAGCAGCCAGTCATGCAGCCTGCTTGTGCTGTGGTGTTGGTGTTGTGGTGAAGCTGAGGAGGAGGCGAGCAGGCTGCACAGCATTAGGGCAACAAACAGAAAATGAAGAGGTTCCTCAGAACTCAGAGGTTCCTCATCCAGAGAGGCACATGGGCTGGCTGAATTGGATGCACATACTCTACCCGGTGATACTAAGAAGCAGCAGTTGGTGATAGCTTATAGCCTTTTAGGATTCCAGGAGGGATGGTGGCACTAATCTGCTGACCAAATCTGATCTCTTTTTTGCATGTCAGAAGTCTGGATTCAGGGAGTTGGAAAGATACCTGAGCTATTACCTTCTGCTACTTGCTTGTGTGGGCACCAGTGATACTGCCAATAGAGACCAATGCCAATGTTGCTTGAGCAGTGCCAGAAGGGAACAGTAGACTTTGGTGGTACTGGTGAAGGCCACATGGGCCCAGAGGTGTTATCTTCAATCCTGATGGTAAGAATAGACACACAGCTAACATCCCTCTAAGGAGTAAGATCTGATGGTGAGAGATGGGATCCATCTAACAAAGAGCATTTTTGCCAACAGGCCAGCTAACTCAGTGAGGAGAGTTTTAAATTGCATCTATCAGGGGAATAGAGAGAAAAACCCAAAGCAAAGTGAAAGTATAAGGAGTTGGAAAGAATTGTCTGCAGGAAAGCAAGATCAGCAAATCACAGAATGCTTAAGGTTGGAAGGGACCTAGAGAGATCATCTAGTCCAACTTCCCTACTGAAGCAGGAACACCTAGAGCACATGGCACAGGGTGGCATCCAGGCGGGCTTTCAAGATCTCCAGAGAAGGAGACTCCTGTCACACTTGGACAAAGTGGTGCAACTGGGGACTCATCTCAAGTGCCTGCAACACTGCGTGCAGCATAGGACACAGGAGGAACAAAAAGTCCTTACGCACTCTCAGAACTACTGCCTCACTGGAATGATAGGGCACATCACAGTTGTGGAGTGATAACCAGCTGTCTGGAAAGACAGGCAGGGAAGAAGGGGAGACAGGGTTGGACTTCAAGCAAAGCAGGGGCTCGAATGCATGGAGTTACATTATTGAATGGGCAGTGGTGATGCGCTGGTTAGACCTGGTGGGGCTGCTCAGGCTGAGCAGAGAACCAGTATAGGCAATATTTTGGTGGATGTCTGCTACAAGCAGACAAGATCCAGAAAAACTGATGCAGTTTTCTTCAAATAATGGGGGAAAAAGCCTCATGAATTAACTAGAGTGAGCTCAGAAGAGGGCCTTCAACATGGTTGTGGTCTGCAGCACTTGCTCCAGACGTGGAGAGGCAGAGGGAGCTGGCCTTGTGCAGCCTCACAGAGAGGTCCTTCCAGGAAGGCCTAACAGCAGCCTGACACCTACCTCGTGTGAGGGTATGGAGGAGACAGGCAAACTCATTTTCACAGAGTTGCACAGTGGGAGACATCTAGCCAGGCTTTCATAAAAAATACTTATCCTTAGTTACCGAATTTGAGATGATAAATCTGTCAATATGTGGCAAAACTGAATTTATGAAAGCAGCACAAGAATCTGAAAGTGCTGCATTCAAGCATAGCCTCCAGTACCTTATTTTCTGAATCTGGTCACATTTAACCTTTTACATTTCAAATATTTCCAAAAATATTCTCATAAATTATGTTTGAGGTAGCAAGAGTCAGCTTCAGTTAAAGGTTAAAATAAATTATGAATTAAAAAAAAAAAATTTATCCACAGTTCTTTGGAGACTGCTGTTTTTTGAAGGGACTGAGACTAGACAAAAGTTGTTCTGCTGGTCTTTGATGAATGATACAGTTATAACACACATATTGTGCAGAAAGCAAAGGCAGAAGAAATCTAGCATGTTATTCATGCCAGACCAAAATTTCAGCAGAGGAAAATGCTTGAAATAAAAATCTTTTGTAGTGGATATAGTTAGAGATGTAACCTAGAGGCTTGGGGGAATATTGAGAACCAAGAAAAAAATAAAAGATAATTATTTTTGGAAATACATAATTAATTTGTGAAAATTAGCCACTAGATACTGAGATCAAGAACATGTAAATTCATTAGTATTCATACAACAGAGCTATGCACAGTCCTATTATTATTAGTGGACAAATATTTGTAAATAAAATGAACCTGTAGGACTTAGGACATATATCTTCACTGTTTCTTATTGCTTCATTGCCTGGTAATTGCTCACTAAGACTTTGTTACACTCTGGCCTAAAATGTGGTAGTATCTACTACTAGAGAAAAATACTGCAGTAGGGGAAAACTGATGCATTCTGGCATGTTGTTTGCTTTATCTCCTATAAATGTATATCCCACTGCCACAAACATTTAAACATATGAGAAGACAGGACAAGTCTGTTTTGAAGAGTCTTCCATCAAGGCAGAGGAAAAACAACTCCTGCATTACTGCACGATCCGACAGTTCCCCTTACCATCGCGAGCCATGTGTTAAACTCATCCATGTGGGTGCGAACTTCACTTTAGGAAGCAGCAGAGTCGTCGCCCACGTCAAGCTGCTGCAATATAAAGATAAAAACCTCAGGGCAAAACCGCAGTGTGCCATATGGCAGCTTCTGCCATGCTGTTTCAATGAATCCCAGGACTGAGACTGCCAAATGCCAGCAGCAGAATCGCTGTGCATCACAGACATCACCAGTCACATAAAGACAAGGAATGACTTGTGCTGTTCTCCTTCTCCCCTGCCAGATTAGCTGCTGTGGTCAGAGGTTTTTTTTACCCCAATCGTATTCCCATCTGTTGTTTTTGCAGCCTTAACAGTTGAGCGCTTAAGATGTTATCTTGTAATAGGGAATCAGCTCACCCAAAACCCACACAGCTAATGTTTTGGAGAATGTGTGGCAACCTGCTTATACACGCTGCCAAGAATTAATTGTTAGTACAGTTTAATGTCTTGATAGTCCGACAGTCCATATCATCTAATTAATACAGGAAAGCCTCATTTATAGTACAATTAAAAGTGCTTTAAAACCCCTGTTGTTAGGCCTACCTTTCCAAGGTCCCCATGTCCTGTGTCAACACTTCAGTCTCCTGCAGAAACACAGCGGGAGGGTTGCAATTAGCTGTCACCATCCGGAGGTCCTCACTGCCAGAGGTCTCATGGTCCTGGCTCTTCCTCCTCAGCCTTGGATCCTCTGGGGTTTCACTTCCTGCCCACAGATGCCTGAAAGGCTGGGGCTGGGGCTGGGGCTTTGGGCTGGAGCTGGAGCTGGCGCTGGGTCAGGGCAGGCAGCAGCCCCGGGCCCCAGCTCAGGCTCCGACCAGCGCAGCCCAACTCAGGCCATGGTCAGCCCTGAGCCCGGCATGGCCACAGCAGCACCAGCCTGTGGCCTCCCCCTGGAAATTGCAAAATCTTGTGTACTTTTATGCGATAATCACAAGATGCAGGAAAATACACACACACAGACGCACACACATGCACAACCATCATGGTGTCGCAGAAATTTAAATCAGTGGTAAAGGTGAGGCTGCTGGGGCAGGAGAACTGCTGCTCCTGGAGGGAAGGTCATAGAACAGGCTTCCCCAGTGATCCCCTGTAAGTGTCACTGGCCTCTAATTCCTTATCTGCTAGAGCAGTTGTTGGACAGAGATTGTGAGATTTTCTATCATAAAGCTATTTTTATACACTATAGAGACAGACATTCATTATGAAAAATAAATTATTTCAGTTAGATAGTTTGTGTGTCATTATTAATTGCAAGCTGGACATTAATATAACATAAGGCTCCTGGCATTTCATTCTTGTTCACCATTCTGCCTTAATCTATAAACAGCTCTGACAACAGTGGGAAAAAAATGAGAGGATGCTTTTAATGAAAATTCTTCTTTTTATTTTTGTTATTATTTTTTATGTCACTATGCCTTTTAAGCCAGTTGAGAGGGCAAGGGTACACAGAAAAACTATAAAAGATATTCAAACAACTAGTTTGATTTTAAAATGCAATGCCATTATATAAACAAGGCAGGTACAAAATGACAGCTTTTTGTTTGTAAGTTAGCAAAGCGAAGTATCTTTGCATGGCAATACGCACATGTACGTTTCTGAGACACTGCAGCTCAGCATTAACTGGAAACTAAAGCAAATACAGCAGCTGCAGGAATATGTTCATTAGTTAAACCCTGACAGCTTTGCCATTTTCCTTTCAGGCTCTAACTGTGAGTTTAGGCCCTGCGAGGCCAGCAATCCCTGTGAGAATGGAGCCGTGTGCATTGAAGAAATGAATTTGGACATTTCTCCCCTCGGATTCCAGTGCTGGTGCGCAAAGGGCTTTGCAGGTCCACGCTGCGAGATCAATGTCAATGAGTGCAGCTCTAACCCTTGCCTCCACGGGTACTGCTACGACAGTGAGTGCAGCCTGGTTCCTTGCTTTAATGTGGAGTAGTCTTCCTGCTAAGCTAGCTTCTGTAGCTGCTCTGGGGAGAGAAGTGGATAATTTACTGAAATTTAGCTTGTCTGAAGCTCCACCACCGGTGCCAGGAGGATCATTTTTGCCAAAGTGCCTCAACTCCTGGCACTGAGGTTGGTGTGTTCAGGGGGTCAGATTTGCAGCTAATGAGAAATTTTAATGAGATTTGTGCTGTCTCCTTTGATACCTAAATTAGCCAAACACATTGTGCATTTGAGGAGGGAGAATATTCAGGTGCTGAAAAAAGGAGCTCATAAGAGCAGAGAGGCAGTATTTGTAGTAATTTTAACAAGCCCAAATATTCCATTAACTGTCAAACTGATGTAAAATCTAGTGTCTGTTTACTGAGAAGCACCTTCTAGCATTGACGTGGTGACACCAGGTGCCTGACACTTTCCCTGATAGTGATATTTAATATTTCTATGTTAGGGTTTAGAAGCAAACTGAGTATGAATTACTGCACTATATTCTGTCTGGATTGTCAGGGTAAGAATAGCAGCACCCATTTCGTCTGAGGTTTTCACTGCAGTGTCTTATGGGACAGCACTACTAATCAGGCACTTTCTATGCCTGCTAAACAAAAGTGTTGGGTTTTCACAGAGTCTTAGAAAAGCTGGTTGGAAAAGGGGATGACCTTGGAGGTAACACAGTCAAACCTGTGTGAAGCCAGACATGCTTTACTCTTGCAGTGATTTTTTCCCATCTTCTGGTATCCAACGTGAATCTCCTGAGCTGCAATTTGTGGCCATTGCTCCTTATTATAACCTCTGGCACTCAGAAAAGAATTTGGTTCTGTCAGTTTTGTAACTGTCCTTGAAGTTGTTATTAGATAGCCCTTTATCTATTAACCGTTCATCAAAGCGACTAACATAAAAGCAGCCCAGCTGATTCAACTTCTCACAGGTCATGGACTTTAAGCCTTGACGAAGCCTGGGTCTGGTAGTCTTCTGCTGGGTCCCTCTCCAGTTTCTCCACATCTCTTTTAAAATAAGAATGATGACACATGAACTTCCCTGAAATTCAGAAATTTAAAGTCACATTCAAAGAAGGTGAAATTAACTTTACTGATTTCAGATAAGATCTTAAAGATCTGACCTTAAATTATGAAAATTATTATCTAAAACTCTCTTGTTTATAAAATAATCATTTTAAATAAACTTTAGGAATTGCCTGCATTCATATGGGAATAAGAAAGCAGCTTCTGATCCTTGCGTAGTAAAGATTACTGTCTAACAAGTTTATGGATGTTTTTATTTACTGCACATAGTTCAGAGATTTTTGAAGCAAAATTTAGATAAGATGCAAAAAAGTTCTTTACACTAATGAAGTGCCAGATTTTTGGTGGGTAGTTTGTGACACCTCTAGACTTAACTTCTGTTACTTGGAGGTCTCATTTCCTCTGCCAAATGTGCAAGAGCATGACTGCAGAAAGTAGGAATTCTGAGAAAGCTTGGAATCTCTTTAGCAGACGAAAAATGATGCTGCTGGGAAAGACTTACAGCATGTAATGAATGTAATAGCAGCTCTTCATACAGACACAACGACTGAATGGATTCCATAGTAAATCTCAGAGATAATGAAGAATCCAGGGACCTATTTGAGGTTGTAATAAATCAGGCCCACAAGAACTGCAATTACTGCTATCACTAGCTCCTTATATGGATGCAGCACTCTAAAGATGCCTCTCACTTCAGATCATTACAGATGAAAAGGAGTACGATCCTTATCATTAACTGCTGAAGATTAAAGTGAAGCATGGAAATATCTTTGAAGTTGACCTGCCAAATTCAACTCAACTGAGTTTTGCTTTAATATTGTGGTATAATAGGAGACATTGCTTAACAGAAGTATCAATGTTGAACTGTCCCTTTTGCATTTAGGATCAATATCAAAGTCAAAATAGTATGTACCTGTGTACAGTTTTGCGATGGAAAATTAGTTAGTAGCTTATAAGGTCAGATTACTTTCTTTTCTCAAGCTTGCAATGGGTCATTGATTCATGATTACCATGTTAAAATAATTGAATTGTTTAAGTAAACTGCAGTACAGCTAATCTGTTTTCATATTAAAAGGAAGTTTTGAGGTATTGAGTTTAATTTAGTTCATTTTTTTAATGTCTATATAATGTCACATTTAGGTGAAGCCAGTCCAAATCTGTTTTGAATATTAGTCATTACTGTTACTTCTTAGTTTTACTGTATTATTTTCATTTCATAGTATTAGTACTAAGATACTATGTCTGTTACAGTTGTCGATGGCTTCTATTGCTTGTGCAACCCAGGGTATGCGGGACTGAAATGTGAGCAGGACATTGATGACTGCACAACCAACGCCTGTGAGCACAATTCCACATGCATCGATTTACATCTGGTTAGTAAAGAATGTTTTGTAATTAAAATGTTTGCTTAGTTTTCTCTCCTGAAACCTAAAGCAAGGCTATTGCAAGTTCTGAACCCCTACTTAATCCATATACTTGTCAAGAGTTTTATAATTAGGCTTTCCAGTCACCGTTTTTTATTTATAATGATGTAGACAGAGGGAAAAATAAATTTTGATCATTTAAAAGCAGTCACTGAGTCAACATGGTTATTTGGTGAATTCATAAAGAGGGGAATATTCTCAATTAGGTATGTTTATTGCCTCTTTGTAAGTGACAGTAGTAATCATTTAAATTGATGATATTGACTTCAGAGGGGTTTAAAAAATCTCCTACCTCCCCAAAATGGCTTTTCTTTAAGTACTTCAGTATTTTTTTTTCCAAAATCCTTCAGCTATATTAGTTCCTGAAACTTGAAAAGTTAACATATAACTAATTTCTTCTCAGAAGTAAAAGCATTCTGTCATCTAATTCTTTCCTGGGGAAAAGGAGGAGAAAGGACATTAATAGTCTGTAAAACTTTGGCACTGGAGGAGGTCTTGATCTCTTCATAGCTACAGAAATGTAATTATCTAAGTCAGGAACCAATTTATTTTCCATGTTCTCATAAGACCACATAGTATGAATATGGTCCTTAAGTGCGAGAGAAATCGGGAGTGGTTAGAAAAGTCAGAATACTTTAAAATAACAAAAAGTTACACTTTCAGTCAGATACTGGTGGTAGTCCAAAGCTGTCAGTATTTTCTGAACTCAAACAAACATTGTGTTTCATGAGAATTTTCTCAATTCTTGTCTTCTAATTTCCAGAGTTGATTTTTATTTTCATAGTTAGAAATACTTTATGTATTGTAAACCTTTTTTTTTTTTTTTTTTGTTAAATATGCTTCAAGAATTAACAAACGCGTTGGACAAAATGCAGGGCTTGATATGGAGATCGCAGAGACTGTGATATTTCTGTAGTGGATGCTATTGCACATGCATCCATGTTTCTCTACCATGAGGTTATAACAAATATTTCAAGCTTTTATATTGAACACATACTGACATCTTAAAATCCACTAATAGAGTATTCCACAAACAAGCTTTACACTCATGAATCATGCACCATCATACTATTATAAGACTATGCTGCAAATGTAGATATTCCAAGTATTTACTCCTGCAGCTGATGCTTTAACTGACACTGTTAAAATGGGGATGAATATACAAATTTAGAACATAAACAGCCAATTCCCGCCCCGAAAGTTAAGATATCAGAAAGGGATGAAACTACAGAATTTTTGTAAAGTAAGTATATCTTTCCACCAAGAATGCCTGCTAAGCTTCACTGATGAGTTGCAATATTGACCCAGGGGGATTTTTTTAGACAAAATTAAACCTGACAAAGAATGATAGTTCACTGCAGTTTTTAACACTGCTTTAGATTTTTCTTCATATGCCTTTCATGTTTTTGTTTCCTTCATTAATTTGAGTTTATTCTTGTCCTGCAATATCTATGCATTTGTCATCTTCTCTATCAATCACAGCTGTTCTATTTTAAATGGTCTGTGACACAGCCAGCAAATCAGTGAGATAGTCATGAAATCCACATAGATATCTTTTAATTTCAGGTTTTCTATAAAATAATTTTACAAGTATCTAAAATAAACACTATAGAAACTTAATGGCAAGTCATCTTAGATTAGATTTTATATTCATCAGATCTCAATAGCTTTCTTAAGGTAATTCACACTTGTTATCAACATACTAATATTCTCTTTCTTAACGTATGTTTACTTTAAATTGATTTTAAAGTTTCATATGGATCACCTTTTAATTTGACTGTGACTCCAGAAAGGGGCATAAAAGATTACCTTATTAAGTGATCATATTATTCAGTTTGTGTGTCACTGTATTATTCAACATAAACTGTTGTTCTTATTGTATCTACTATTGAAAGGTATGGAATGTTTCTAATGCAGTTTTAGGCACTCGCCAAGATTCTTCAATGATGGATACAAACAAGATCAATGAATAAATATATAGTCATAAAAATAGGAGAGTCATTCTCTCTTCTTCTTCAGACAGAACATCTATAAAGAACAGGTAACTAGATATTACCCCACTACAGAATGAACTTTCAGTATTCAGGATTTATCCCGCAGCCTTACTCCAAAAAGTAACAAACTGGGGATGTGGAGCTACTGAGTTATCACCAATGAGAGAGCCTCAGCTCTCGGCAAGCTCAGAAGTGCAGGTTAGATGAGCTGACAGTGAGAACTGGTGGTTGTGGAGCCTCCTTCTCTGGAGAAACTCAAAATCCGCCTGGATGGGATCCAATGCTATGTGCGAGCGTGGGGGTTCAACTAGGTGATCTCCAAAGGTGCCTTCCAATTTCAACCATTCTATGATTCTGTGAAGACTTAAGAACAGATAGAGATCTTTGTAGCTACATAATTTTCCCATCCAATACAGTTTTCTTCCAAATACCCCATAGTATAATTCTACAAGTCAAGTATGAAAGGTCTTTATGTGGGAAAGTTTTCCAAAGATGCTAATTGCAACATAAGCTTTGCAGCCTTTACCTTGGCTCTCCAGGCAGTGGGTGGCATTAGGCAATGGGAGCACATGAGGAGATGAGGCTGGGGAAGGCACACAGCTGAACGGCACAGCCACATCAGTGTGTGCCAGCAGGAGTTCCCTTCTGCAGTGCAGCCACAGCTGCTTTTGTGAGGTTTCTCTAGGGCAAAAGTGAGAAATTCATAGAGAGATTTATTACTTCAAGAATGATATTTGCAATACTTCCCCTGTTTTGTTGTCTGTAATACAGTGTAATGTGGAGCCTTAAAACCACTTAACCATGATATCTTATCAAAGCACTAGTGCAAAAAGGCACAAAAATGATACTTAGTGAAGCTAACATGCTGCATAGAGGGGGCTGGTAAAACTCGGAAGCAGGAAATCGCACACACACGCAAAAAAAAATGGTTTGTGATGCAGCTCGTGATGTTTTAAGAGGTCTGTTTTATAAAGTCTATCTGTAGAAGGATACTGGCCGGTCCTACTAAGGATGTGGTTCCCTTCAGTCTGATACAAGTGAAACCTCCAGATGACTCTAACATATGATAAACCATAACGGATTAGTCATTGTGGTGGCAGATCATCAATAACAAGAATCCCAAGGCTTCTCTGTGTTAAAGATTCTCAATTCCCACCCAAAAACTATTCCCAGTGTTGATGCAAGTCTCACAGTAATTAATTGCAAGAATGATAACAACGCTATGTGTTTTGCTTGATTACCTATGGAGAGAAGGACAGTTTCTGTGAACACAACAGCTGTTTTCTCCAGATTCTGGTGCTGGCGTGCTCCAAGACTACATGCCAAAATGTAGTGACAAATAGGTTTAATTGAGGACTCTAAAACCATTATGGCTCTGTTACTCAGATAAAATTTGAGCCATCCAGTATTTAAACAGTTCTGCTTGTATTTGTGTAGTTGGGCATTATATTAGCAAGATGTGATGTTAAGGAAATAGTTGGTGACAGCAGAACATACCAAATTAACATATCATTATTAAAATATAAAAAAGTTGTTTTACCAATTTACCATCCATTTTAAACAACGTGTGACAGATTATAAAGTGTTTCTCTATAGAATTGTCATGGGGGAAGAAGAAATCTTGTCTATTGCAACCAAACGACCAGTAAGAGAAACCAGTTAGAGTAACCACTTCCTTCATCGGTTCTCCCAGGCCAGCTACCAGTAAAAACTGCTCCTGTATGGAGCGTGATTAGCACAGATGCCTGTTCAGGGTACTCACAATCATCTGTCAGCCTAGCCAGTATGGTCGTCATGTTTTGTTCTATGACTGTAAAAGACAAAGATATTGAAAGAAGATTAATGCTGGGAAGGCTGGTCTGACATCAGCTGCCTTGCATAAATCAATTACCTCCTCCCAATTTTTTAAAGAAATTAAAAAGCATCCCTGCTTAAATCCCTGCTTAAATCCTTGTTGTATTTTCATTGCAGTAAGTGAATTTGACTTTGTAAAATAGTGGAAAGCTTTTGGTTTATGTGCATGTAAACAAAATTAAGTTGCTCAGTCAAACTGATAGATGTAATAGAAGGAGCGAAGTATGGGAGTGGCAGAAAGGCTGTGGTGCTCTCACTGCGAAAGAAGAAAACTTGGGCTTTCTAGTGACTAGAGTGGTCATCACTCGTTGAGAAAAATAGTGGTAGTGAAGACCTCTGCTTGCAGTGGATAAGTAAGTAATAACATTAAAACTGAAATAACCAGCAAAATACTTAACTAAAACCTGGTAAATAGTAAATTAAATATATATATACATATATTTTGGGACATTAGCCTCTTGCTCAGCTTATGCTAAGGCACATTTTACTCAGATTAACTTGCAAATCCTTCTAAAAAAAAGTACTGTATAAAGCTGAAATGTTGTCTTTAATTACTTTAATATCCTATGAAGCATGTAGTTCATATAATAAAAAACATTAGCTGGGAGTATTGGTATTAAAAATTTGTTAAGAAATAATAGTAGCTTCATAATAGCACTGACCAGTTTTGCTTGTGCTGTTCTATATGTCAAATATAAAGCAAATCCTGTCTCTTTAATGTATAAAGGATATCTCTACAGCAAATTTTAATTGATGTCTGCTCAAGACTTTATTTCTGGAAGCTGTTATTTCTCTCTACTTGCCACACAATAAATAAAAAGTATAAACTGTAAGTAAAGTGATAGTTAAATAATAGTGCTTTCATTGCCATCTTACGCCTTAAATTTGGCAAACTCTCTATCACTACTTGATTTAAAATATAATTATCTCCCTGACAGAAAAAAAATGGAATGTTATGGAACTGAGCTCTCCAATTCAATAACAGAAGAGATGGTGAATTTGATCCCAAACAGGCAATGATTTATTGTTCCTTACCTACTTTTAAAATGGCAGAAGAAAAAGACTGGTAAAACAAGTTGCAATTCAGTAACTATAACTTAGGAATTTATGTTTTGGGTTGTAGGGAAGGCTCATATGAGGGAGAGAGAGACAGTAAAATAAAACAGAAAAAAAAATCAGAAAAAATAACCAGAGTTAATAGGCATTTTATCTAGTGGATCTTATTTCAAGAGCAAAACCCGTAAGAAGTCTAGCTCAAGACATGAATTGTGAAGGAAGGATTAATTGGGAGGAACTCTGGCACTGAGAGCTAAGGTACAAAGCAATAGTTCATTAAACTATTAAAAGTGTATTTTAGCCAGAAATAAATTAGTTAGCTCTTAGGAATAACATAAAATAATCCCCTACATCTGTCATCTACCCTTTATTTCCATGTAAAATAGAACCTGTTGAACTTTCTCCTAACTGTAGGAAAAAAAATGTATATGTATACATATATATATATATCCTCCAAAACTTATAAGTTAGTGTGGAAAATCCAGAGATGCTCAAGGTATGATGAAGTAACCGAGCCTCAAGAGCCTCTGCTCTCTAGCTGATGTTAGCAGGTGGTCTGACATTTGAAAAATGAATAGAGACCATACAGGCCTGAATCAATGAAAACTTTCCAGATTTCTTTGGGACTGGAAATTCTCTAAGGTCTCTATAAAGCAAACAAGTTCTTCCACTGAAATTGGTCTGAAACAACACCTCTGCCTAACTAAAGGTCAGATCACACACCATGAATGGCATACAGCATATAACAAGCAAGAAGTCCTTAGCAGTTTTCAAGGTCACATAAATTCAGACCGAGTTGTACGTGACTTTAGTGTATGCGTTGGCTTAACTGAGAGATTCCATGTGTGGAGGTTATGAATGTGCTGTAACAATTTGACAAATCAAGTCCAGATTACTGATTATACATCCCAGAAAAGAGCCATACAGCAGCTGCCTAAGAAGCCACCTAAGAAGCCATCAACTGCAGTGCTACAAACTACTACTGCTGCTACAATTCTCTGTGCTCCCCTGAAAATTTGACTTGCTGTGCTCCCCTGAAAATTGGGCTTGTCATGTCTGATATATTTCTTTGTCTACCTATATTTAGTTTTAAAAAATGACTGGTGTCTTCATACTCCTTCAATAAAAGTCCTTTTGAAAAAGACAGAGAGAAAACTTCCTGCTGTGCCGTGTATGACAGAGCTAGCATAACGTAGATTGAAAACTTACTCATTACAAGTTTTTTCCTTTTATGTTTTAATAAGTCCAGCTGAGTCAAATGCACTTGAATGTACAAAATTAGCTATTGACTTACTGACTTAGGATGATGTCCTTACATGTCATTACATGTAGCTTGGAGAAAGGGAATATACTGTCTTATGCCTTAGTCATATAACTGAAAGTTGAGGTCAGCAAACAAGCAAGAGAAAAACAGACACTATTAAAGATATAAATGATCGACTGTTCATTGGGTTTCCATTTAACTCATTTGCTTTAGCTATTTTAGTATCTTCTAAATGACTTAATTTGATTTTTAGGGGAGAAAATTTGGATGAAAATGGGAATGGTTAGTCTTGACCAACAATGACAGTAAATACTCTAGGCCAGTGAGCCTTCTCCTATTGTATTTTCATAAACTGAATTTTAACTACTTTACAGAGTTAAGTAGAACTATTACAAACTGTAGGAAGAAAGAGATTAATAGGCATTTAAAGGTGGAGTTTCCAATGAGGCTTGTGAGCAGCTGGCAAGTCAGTGTGATAAAGACACAAGAAGGAGGTCCCAGATGGTGTGTGAGCTCCAGGTTCTGTGAGCAGCACAGAGGCTGGTCAGAGACACCACGCAACAGCAGGGAGGGAAGTGGGGAACTTCAGAGCACAAGGCTCTCTGTGGAAAGCAAAACCCTGAAATTGATTCTGGCAGAGGTTTCATGACTCTAGGTGTGAAATGCTCTTTCCTTTTAAAGCATTAAACGACTGACAGCAGCGTTATGCTGGGGAGACTTGGCACTTGGCGAGTATGAGAAGGGGAATTCTAACAAGTGTGGGAAGAGGAGTTAGATGCCGAGAAGTGGGTACAGTAAATTCTTTAGCTTTACAGAGCAGAAGGTCACAAAAGGGTATGGGTCCAAAAGGAAAATGCAGTGAAGTACGAGGGGTAAATTGGTCTGTAGTCTATCAGTCAGTCTGTGATAACTACTCTATAGATGTCTTGACCGCACACATGCGAGAAGCTTATTTTTCAGTGAATGGCAGAAGCACTACTCCTTGTACTGTGGTTAAATCTGCGCATAAGGACACTTACTGCAAAGGAGCTCGGCAATCTGATTTCACCCCCTTTCACACCTTGTACTGTAGTAGGTCATTGTCCCTAAGTCAGGCCAGGTGATTCTGAGCAGAAATGCCTAAGTTCTACCCAAACTCTGTTTTGAGAACAGCATTGCTCATTTTCTTCTGATCTACTTTTGTGACATTTTTCATAAAAAAAGCTAAGCATCTTGCAAATATGTATGCATATAGATTTTTGTTTTCAATGACTGTATCAAGCAAACAAATAGAACCAAGGCTTTTGACACCGTCTCTCACAACATCCTCCTGGGCAAGCTCCGGAAGTGTGGGATAGATGAGTGCACAGTGAGGTGGATTAGGAACTAGCTGGATGGCAGAGCTCAGAGAGTGGTGATCAGCGGTGCTGAGTCTAGTTGGAGGCCTGTAGCTAGCGGGGTCCCCCAGGGGTCAGTCCTTGGTCCAGTCCTGTTCAATTTATTCATCAATGACCTGGATGAAGGCACAGAGTGCTCCCTCAGGAAGTTTGCTGATGATACCAAACTGGGAGGAGTAGCTGATACCCCAGAGGACTGCGCTGCCAGCCAGAGGGAGCTGGACAGACTGGACAAATGGGCGGTGAAAAACCTCATGAAATTCAACAAGGCCAAGTGCAAGGTCCTGCACCTGGGGAGAAATAACCCCAGACACCAGTACAGGCTGGGGACCGACCTTCTGGAGAGCAGCTCTGCAGACAGGGACCTGGGTGTCATGGTGGACGACAAGTTGACCATGAGGCAGCAGTGTGCCCTCGTAACCAAGAAGGCCAATGGGATCCTGGAGTGCGTTAAGAAGAGCGTCTCCAGCAGGTCGAGGGAGGTGATCCTGCCCCTCTACTCAGCCCTGGTGAGGCCACATCTAGAGTATTGTGTCCAGTTCTGGGCTCCACAGTATAAGAGGGATGTGGAGCTGCTGGAGAGAGTCCAGTGCAGGGCTACAAGGATGATCAGGGGCCTATGAGGAGAGGCTGAGGGAGCTGGGCCTGTTCAGCCTGGAGAAGAGAAGGCTGAGAGGGGATCTGATCAGTGTCTATAAGTACCTCAAGGGAGGGAGTGAAGAGGATGGTGCTGGCCTCTTCTCCCTGGTGGCCACTGACAGAACTAGAGGAAATGGCCAGAAACTGAAACATCAAAAGTTTCACAGGAACTTAAGGAAAAAATTCTTAACAGTGAGGGTGACAGAGCGCTGGAACAGGCTGCCCAGAGAATTTGTGGAGTGTCCTTCTCTGGAGATCTTCAAAACCTGCTTGGATGCAGTCCTGTGCCACGTGCTCTAGGTGACCCTGCGTGTGCAGGGAGGTTGGACTCTAGAAGTGCCTTCCAACCTTAAACATTCTATGATTCTGTGATTCTATGAGAACGTTCCTCTCATCTTAGAGAGAGAACTCTGGCACTGAGAACTGCAGTACGAGTATATTTTCATGATCATGTATTTCGAGGCACAAGTCAGTGTACTCACACAGTTGCTTTGCTTAGAATTTTTTATTTGAAAACTCAGCTCTTGTCTGCCATTGCAGGTGCCCACTCGGGCAGTTTTGAAAACCACACCTCGAGCTGAAGTTCACGAGATAAAAATTAAGGAATTAATTTCCACGTACAAAAACTTAACTGCCGGACTAAATCGGCTACACCTAAAGTATTAATTTTCTTTAAGATAACATTGCACTAAAACAAGAAAATTCTTTTTTATTCTCTTTTTTCAAAATGCAAATGAACAAGAACAGGCATCTTTGCAGCATCTCTAGAGCAGACCAGTTTCTTCATGCTCTCTTATGCAATGAATGATGGAATTTATTTAATATATGTAAGCAAGAGAGTCTTTCACAGTATTGAGGTGAACAGGAGCTTCATATGGTTTCATTTTGACATTCATTTCCTTCATTTCCTAATTGCTGTGTGTGCTTGTTTTTGCATCCAAATCCTTATATGGATGTTTTTGAAAACCAAGTCATTTTCTGTCATCACATAATTGGTGCTTTTCACTCTTAAAGTGAACTGACCCTACAGATATTCACAACAGTTTTTGAAAGCATTTAGCCTTGCTCTCTTCCCATTGTAGCTGACCAAAAAATGTTGCTGGCTTCAGAGCTCTGAGAGTCAAATATATTCTAATAATTCCAGCATCAGCTTGTTGCATACTGTGGCAGCCACTTGACATCTATTACCCTGAGTTAAGCAAAAAGTTTATCTTACTTATGCCAAAGAAACCTGTCCAGAATGTTATCTGTAGATTTTAAACGAGGACCATCTTTACAAGTATAGTGTTAAAGGAGAAGAACATCTAAGATATAAAACACCTCTGATCCCAGGTTTGCTCTTCCCTTTTTCTGCCTCCCACAAAAGATTCCCATTTCTAACAATGGATTACATCTGTTTTCTCTTCTTGTGAAAGAGGAGATCCTACCCAAGGATCCCTCGTTTTGTCTGTAAGCAAATTTGCCTACATTATCAACTTTTGTCCAAGAACTACCGAAAGGGAAAAACATCTGACCCCTAACTTAAGAGACACTGCTGGGTGCTGCTATAATGAACTGATAATCAAACATCAAACAACATCAAGTCTTATCATAGTCTATCCCTGGCAATATGAATCGCTGATGCTGTATTGTCAGCTGTGCCAATTAGTGTACCATGGGCGGCAGGGAATTTGCTATTTTGGCACCCTGAAAGCAGAGAGCAGTTGAGTCTTCTCTTTCTGAAGCTTAAGAAGCCTATTAGCCTTATCAATACCCTCGTGCCCTTAGGCTACTTTTCTGGTGATCCTTTGATCATCTTCTTTGAGTGACTTTTGGAGAAATTGTTTCAAGACTTTAAACATTGTGTTGTCCATTTTTCAGTAAATAATTGGTTCAAGACAGAAACTTTTATAGTCAAGCTTGATATACTAATGCAAAGAATTGAGATGTTAGAAAAAAGGAAGATATCAGAAGGACTGGATTAGATTGGAAAGGCAAATACAGATGTTTGCAGAATAACTCAAAACAGTCTGACGCTAGTGTTTCAGCAACAGAATAGAATAAAATTCACAATAAATATGCTTATACGGGTACATATTAAGAATACTTATATATGAAGAATAGTATATTTAGTATAATATACTAGAAGAATAGCATAATAGTATATCCCTGAGTATATTTGAGGGAGTATATATTTACGTAGGGCTGGATTATGATAACAACATTCCTATTTGCAAGTTCCTTGATTCTAGAAATACTCCCAGTGACAGTAGTTTTCCATATGAAGCAAGAACTTACATTATTTTGCAGGCGCTGAGAATGCCCAAGCCTTGTGTTGTTACACTGGACGGTTGGTTATGCCACAGAGACATATTCAGCCTGAAGCCTCAGTCAAAGATCCGACTATGCTACAATCATATTTCACTTCAAGCAGTTTTGCAAGCCTTGCAGTATTTTCATTCTGAAAACAAATTCTACAAGGGTGAAACAAAACAGCACTGGGAAGGTCTTGCTCTTTTGTTTAAAGAAAATGCAATAGTTTTGTAACTGACTCAAATTGTTTGCATTTCCAGAGAAAGGTCGAATGTTACCCTGGCAGTCACATGTAGACTATGCTATATCAAGAGTTGTTAAAAAGAATATGAAATATCTACCTTAAAAATAAAATCAAAAGGAATAAAGAATAGCCTACATTTTGTATATTATAATGTGAAATATTTCATGTGAAATCTGTGGAACACATAAAACTGCCTACCTGATAAGCAAATGTTTTTATCAGATCAGATAAGATCCTTTTCTCCAGAAATGAAAGAAATGCCTATACATTTCAACTGAGTCAACAGTTGCAAATGCAGTAATTTTTTTGCAGCATCCAGTTGTGCACAATTTGCAGACTGGGCACTCACTACATGAATGCATAACTGAACTAGAAAGCCCTTGGCAGGGTTCGCTGTTGACTTCCAAGTAGATTAAATTCTCTCTTTGCTGCACTCTGGTTCCCCTCAGACTATCCACACAAGTGCTGGCTCTCTTTTGTTACAAAAAGCTAGGTCATATTTCTTACAGCTTCAGGCTCTCTAAGTTGCCCTTCACTTTTGACTGAAAGGATCCAAAGCTGGTCATGCTTCAGGCACAGAGCAAGAGGTGTGTATTTTGTGGGGAGGGCTAAAGGCATGGGGTAAGTTAAGGTCTGATGAGAGGCTAGTTTCACACATAGCCAGCTGATCATTTTAACATTGCTGAGTTCATGCTGTAAGGAAATGATGTCAAGGCTCTAGCATGTTGATTGCATGGACATGAAAAAGAGAGTTTTATTATTATATTGAAAATAATTTTTGTGGAATATTTCTCCTAAGTAATATTTTCCACATGCACACTAATCCCTAATTCACTATCCCTATATCTCATTTGTTAGAGTAGAAATTGTTTTTATTTTGAAGTGAATTTCAATGGTGTCAGACTAGAGAATGTTTCTTGCTGAAAAGCTGTGATCAGAGGACAGATTTTGGAAATAAAGATGCTTGGACTGGCTTAACTTCTACAGTGACTAGACTTCTACAATGGCTTATTTAACAGTGGGCAAACTGTATAATAGTTTCTTGTTTTAATTTACCCGTGTGTAACAAATGCAAAGCCTGCTTGTTTGCCTCTTTGGGAGGAATATCCTTCTTGCTCACAGTTATGAATTTCATCCATCAGTGGTGGATTCAGCCTTACTTAATTGAAGACTAATACAGTCTCTTATAACCAATCTCTATGCACAAATGTTTGTTCTGCCCAATTTTTTTTTCTTTCTATGCCAGAGTCTTACTGAAAGTATTTTTCATTAAAACAAATGTTTTTCACTTGTTTCCTTCTCAAAATAGTCAAGACTGAATATGAACAAAAAGTCCTAAAATCCTTTAAACTGTCTTGTTGTCACAGGGTACATTTAAATTAGTGTTTCAGTTCATATTACCAGTGCTCTCCTAAAACAAGTGTTTCAGCTGCACCCATTTATCACACCTAGTTTGCACTGTGGGCTGATTTGGGTCATGAAAACAGGATTCCTTGGTGAAACTACAACACAAGATGGTCTCCATAGAGGCATAAAATGAGCACCAACCACTGGCTTTCAGCCCATGGGATTAGCTAAGAAATATCGTAAACTCAAAGCCTCAAAATGCACATAGTACAGTTCCCTTCAAGAGATGTGTTGCGTTTCTGCAGCACAATTTGATAGTGCAGACATAGGCATAGTTATTTAAAATTTAATGAAAATATAGCACAATTTCTTCAGCATGGTTACATCATATTACATATTATTTGCCTTAAAATATATTTAATGTGCATAAATTGCATTCCACTGAGGTTTTAAAGTTGCATGATATGGCAGATGAAACAGGATAGAAAATTCTATGCCAGTACATTTTGTCACTGATACTTCAGCAAAGAAAATTGTGTCAGCACTCATGGCTAGCAATATTGTTTTACACTGTACATACACAGCATGTATCTTCAAATGTTCAAAATCATGTTTAGAATGAAGCCATGTGATTGCTGAAAAACTGCATGATTCTGAAATGTAGCTCCATTTCTGCTAAAAGCTTGTTCTGAAAACAGCAGCAGGGATTTCTTGAATAGTAATATAGCAAGTTGCTTGTGTCTTACATCTCTGATTTTTTTTCACTCAGCTGTACTGAAGAAAAAGATTCCATGGGTTCGTAGGATGAGCAGTGGAACACATTCCCTGTGATACCCTAATACTTGTTTTCTAATGTATTTGATTCTTTATTCTGTAGCAAGCTGTGAAATAAATTGAAAGAGAAATGGCATAAAATGCACTTGAACTTTTATTACATGACAGAAAGAAAACCCAGAAAACATAAAAGTGAGATGGAAGCCTTATTATATTATTTATACTAGAAATAATATTTGTTATTATTTTTATTGTTTATCTTAGAAATATTTTTTGCTACATTGTATCATATTGGAAAAACTCAGTACACAATACAGAAAAAAAAAAAAGAATCCCTATTAAAATTAAATAATAGACACCATAAGCAAGTGCTCCCTAACAGCTATTCTGGCAAATATAGTTCCAAAGTAAGGTATAGAAAATAAGATGTCTCTTTAAATATTTTAAGATCAGCCAATATCTCACAATATTTTGTTATTAATTCATTTTAATTCTTTCCTATTTCTCATCTGACACTGCAACACAGGGAGATTAAGACAACTCCCAACAATTTAGGAGAGCCTATACATGCATTTAATATTGAATTACTTTAAGAATCTGTTTTTATTTCTGAATCTTTTTTATCCTCTCTTAGAGAGAACTTCTAAAACGTCTAGAGTATATTAAATATATATGCTGTTTGTATATACCCACATAAAGTCCTTTTCAAGATTAATTTCTGTTTCTTTTAGTAAAGAACATCCTCTGATAGCAATAGGAAAACATTCGATTCTTTCAATGAGCAGTCACACTAATTGATTTCTGTGGGACTATATAGGAACTACAAAAATAGAAAATTACATCAGAATTGGGTTCTACTGAAGTCAAAACTCTTGACCAAAATTTTCTTCTCATGTGATTTTAATCACCTTTTATGATTTCCTCATTATTCTCCCTTTCCACTTCAAGCTCTGCCTTCGTATTTACTTTGGATCACCATTCAACTGTTCAGATTTCAATACACATATTATTTGCAGCCCTACACATGGAAACAATTGCACATGCACCTAGTCAGAACAGCAGGCTAGCCAGAAGCTTTCTGAAGCAGTAATCATATACAAACTTGTCTCTTTGAGGCATGCTACTAAGATTTTTAAGATAACTAGTATTAGCCATGTGCATCACCTGCTGATTTTGTTATTAAATGCTGAAGTTTTTACAGAGTTCCCTACTAATATTTTGCATATTTATCATGTGTAACTTCATAATATGACAGAATTGATACATTGCATGAATGCCTTCTTACAGGGATTTCAGTACAGTGTCAATGCTAACCAGAAATTCTCTGAAAGTCTGAATAAATGGTGTTTCCTCCCAGATTAAACCTACTCCAGTCAGAAGCAATATGTCTGGCATTTCAATACAGCACTATTTTCCCGGTTCATGTGTCTGTTTATAGGGGAAATAGATTATTTGAAATGAAAAGGTCACCATCTTAATGTAAACTCATTGGCTTCTCCTCTAGTAGCGAACTGAACAATGTCAGAGCTCATTCCCTGGCTTTAAGACCAAATGGTCTCAGGGACACCTTGTTGTTTAAGCTCCTTTATCATTCCCCTCCTCCCAAAAAAGAAAAAAAAAAAAAAAAAGACAACAGGTCTGTCTAAATTGTACCCTGGTCACAGACAAACGTGTGCCCAGCTACTCAGTAACTCATTCCTCGTTTTCCGTTGTTCCAAGTTTGTGCGTAGAGGCTCTGGGCACAGACAGGTACCAGGCTGCTTCAGTTGGTTGTTTCTGAGAAGTATCTATCATATTCACCTGACCTACAGTTTGGCATACATACGAAAATGACATAGAATTATGAAGATGTATTTAACTTTGCACACATGCAATTTTCCAAACGATCACAAATGGTATCTTATGTCAATAGTAACACATCTCTGAAGAGTTGCTAAGAGATCAGCTTTGAAAACTGTAAAATATTGTTGTGTGCACGAATATGTTTTTCATAACACAAAGGCGAGATACTGAAATGTGAGAATACCAAACACTTAAATTTAAAAGATTTTGGGATAAAATTGTTGATTTAAGTTTTTAATCAATTTTCACTATTATGGAGGGAATTAAATTCTACAGATAGTATCATTTACTCTTCTAATGTAGTCAATAGCTGGAGAAAGAACTTCTGCCTGAAACTAATCCCAGAAAGCTGTCAAACAGCTTCACTCAATTCCCTCAGGAATAAGTAACTCGTCTCACTCGTCCTGTTCACTCATTCATTTTGCTTGAATTTCCTGTTACTCCCAGGAATTTTTAAGTTGCAAGTTTTTACTTTAAAATTATTTCTGTTAAGAATTCTTTTATCTTCAGTCTATGACCTGATTAGATTTGTCTATCTATAACTTAGTACTTAAAAAACCCTGTGTATGTATCACTTAACTGTTCTTTATCTTTTGAGATCTTATAAACAGCACCTTATTGAAATAACTAGTCACTTTTAATGTGAAAAGTAGACTTACAATTCTTGTTTAGCTCACTGATACTCTATAATATTGGCTACTTTTGCCATTACAATTTCATGTCATTTTCCTGAGTCACATCCTGTTCAGATGAGATATCAAGAAAGAAAGAAAGAGGGAGGGAGGGAGGGAAGGAAGGAAGGAAGGAAGGAATTGTTCAGATGTCTCAATTGTGTCAACAGTAACTTGAGCAACCCTGGAAAAGCTATTTAATGCCTAGAGTCTTCCAGTCTCTTCCAGTCAAATGGGAAAACTGTTTGATATGATGGTAAGATCTGAAGTCCCACTTTTTTAAAAAAATACTATATCCTAATAAACATATATAATGCTTTCTAAAGAATAACTATTACTTCAAAGGGCCTGGAAGCCCAAGTAGTTTTTCCACAATCCTGCCAATGACAGCGACAGCCTTCAGCAGAAGTGCATGAATTCTGCTGGTGAACAGCTGGCTGCACAGCTGGTGTTGGCAGCAGGGATTTGTTTTTCAAATGGCGGTGCTGTCCCTGAGGATCAAGGACTTCTAAAAAGAGACAGAACCCACCTTGCCAAGCTGGGCAAAAGTGTCTTTTGTTCAGAGTGGCCTAGCTGGTGAGGAGAGCTTTAAACTAGGAATGTCAGGGAAGGGAGACGATTCATATTCAAGTGAGAAAGATCTGGATGAAAAAGTAGTTGAGACCTTCATCAGACAAGCAGAAGCCACCTCACATGCTCTGATCTGAAGTGGGGAGTCTAACCCCTGAGATCTCCTGCAGAGACAGCACAACAGGGTACAAGCAATCCTGGAGGTTTTTGAATGATATCGGTGACACAGGTGCTTCCTGAGAGAGGTCGCCAAGGAGTTAGTGAAAGTTGTGTTCAAACGCGTTCTTAGAAACAAGGAAGAACTGGTCAGGGATGTGAGGGCTGGCAGCAGTCTGCTGCTAACTGCAGCAGGGGACTTAGCGGCAAAGGACATAGAAAAGACCTAGGTACTGACTGCCCTCTCTGCTGCCATCACTTCTGGTAAGACTCACCTGCAGAACTCCCAGGCCCAGCTGTGGCAAAATGGGAAACAAGGAGGAGTGACCCTCACTGGAGGAGGATCAGGTTAGCCCACATTTAAGCAACTCGAACACACACTTCTGCAGGTCCTGATGGGATACACTCACGAAAGCTGAGGGTGAAATAGAAAGAGATTTTCTGAGTGAAACAACTGGAGCTGAGGCCTAGCTGTACACAGCATACCTGCTTTGGGGCAGGTGCCTGTCATCTGTTCCAGCCAGTCCTGCAGAGCAAAGAGTCTATATTGGTTGGTGAGCATTAGGTATATTCTTCGAACACATCTTCTGGACTTGTCTTTCAAAAGTAATCTGATTTTGTGTCTGAGACCGCTGTAATGTGAAGCAAAGCACAGTAAGTGGGGGCAATTGGGACATTCATTTTAAAAGCACCCTCCTGATCTGCGCTTAATCACTAATGCAGCTAAACTCTATGGACATATGAACACATGGCCAATGGATTCATGAGGGACAACTTCTCAGATCAGCAGTTCGTGATCTTGGTCTGGACAACAGCTTGGAGTTCTCTGGCTTTAGGTCTGCCCCTCATTAGTCAGCCTGGATACTCAAATTATGTATGTGTGTGCAGATTGCCTATAAATGTTCTCCATATGTTTGTCTGGTTTTGTGCCCACTAGAAAATCAGTGGCCCATTTAATGGAGTCAAACAGAATGTGCAAAGTGATTGAAATAGCTTAACTCTAAAACGGGTCTATAGCAGTGGATCTCATACCCTTTCACATGAAGCACATGGAGTTGATACTTCAAAAGAATACCATTTACTGTCCCAAGCCCCCAGAAGACGTCAGAGCAAGAGAGTAAATATAGACAGTTCTTACTGAAAATCTGCCTATTGATGAGAGTGTACCGTGGAGCTGGATCAAATCATCAAGGAAACAACTGCTTGTTAGCACTGCACAGGCAGAGATCTAAGCAGAACGTGCACTTACTTTTAAAGATGAATGACTATGTTTTAGGTAGCTTCACTGTTTGACAAGCTCAAGTTAGGTGCCAGTCACGTTTATCTTGATGTGGTTCAGGTAGTGATACAAAACAGAAGTTTAATAAGGAGACATTTCCAGTTTCTTCTTTGTGGAAACTAAGGTACACAAAGATGTTTTGTTTCCTGGTATGTGTGTATCTTCATACATAGCATGCTGAGCCATTTTCACTCAAATACAATCACTGAAATATAAAGCAGTGAAAAAAAAAAAAACTTTTGATGGACGACTGTGAAAGTTTTCAACCAGTATGATTTCCTATGGTCTATAATGTCACATATTACTCTAACTAAAGAACACAAGTGTATGAGTGTATGAGTGTATCAGACAATTTCTGATCTTCATGTTTGAAAACACTAACAGAATAAATGCACTACTTTTAAATATCAGCTGAGTTAAACTGAATCTGTAATAGGTCCACAGCCAAACAAAATTTCTCAGTTGATTTTTAAACCTAGCTTAGTCGTAAAATACATGTATATTGTAAGAAATTGAACAATTTCGAATATTAGTTTATTTTTGGTCTCCTGGCATTATGAACAATTGTATATTTTGTATAGCACAACAAGATAAAATGCATGTTCTGGTTTAATCTGTTGCCACTTCTGGTTAGTCATCCGTGGGGCATGACTGTCACTAACAAGGAAATCCAAGTCTGGAAACCCTTTGCATGAGAAATTCCCAGTCTTACACAGAATGACAGTGTGCATTCTGCATGTGCATACACAGAGAAAAGCCAGGGAGGGCATCGTGGAGCCCAGCGCTCTCGTTTTCCCTAAACTTGGGTGATTTCATCACCTAGGCAACACTCCCAGTCTCCTCTGGCTGTGGACACATGCTCTTTAGTCATGTTTACTAGTTGTTTTTAAGCTTGAGGAATGAAAAATAATTGTGATGTTGGGTTTTTGCCATGCTTTAAAGAGCTGCTGATTTTATTTTTAAATCAATTGTGAGCAGTATGATAAATACACCTACTTACAGTATATATGGCAGTGTGGAAACTCAAGTCCTCATTCTCCTCAGTCTTTATTTTGTACATTTGTATCTTCCAAGTTACCAAGTTACTTTTCCAGCATTTGATTTCTTTTCTTGTGTTTGGCAGTATTCCCAAATGATTTACATTTCCAGCCTCGAGATGATTGTCAGTTTTTCTTCATTAAGTCTTTTCTCCTTGTAAAACCCTCTCTATTTCTGTTAGTATCTCTATGCATTTTACTAGGTGAGCTAAGCCATTTTTTAGAGCTCATCCTATGGCCCGGCAGCAACTGAGGTGTTATCAGAAAAAAAAAAAAAAGAATCAGAAATGCATTTTTAAAAACTGGATAATTAATATATAGAAGCTAAGTATGATATACTAGTTTTGATCTGGTTCAAGGGTGTGCTGAATATTCTGCATATGAATCTAAGAAAATCCAGATTTCAGGCTTTCCTCCTCTACCTTTATGGCATATATACATCAGCTGTCAAAATCTGTCTTTTTTTTTATTCTAATCTATATTCTTTTGCTGTTGCTGTCAGATATGTAATTTTCTTCTCTTTTTTATATTCTACATTTTCGAACCCAAACACTTCGTTCTGTCTATAAAATAGACGATAAGCAGAATGCACATCAAATAAAGTCAAGTTTTATTCACCACATCAGACTATCTTTGTCATATGTTTCTCTCTGTAACCTTTAAGTGTGATAGAAAAGTGCTGCAGACATAATTCCTGGGAAAATACCATTCTTCAGAAATATAAAAGTCGCAGCAACACTTGCATGGCTATAGTCGAGAAACTTTACCTATTAGGAAAGTTCCTTGGTGTTGGTTACTCTTGAACTGTGCCGAAGCAGTGTTTGCAAGAACAGTAGGTAAAAACCATTCTAGGGAGTGGATCATCCTACTGAGGTAGTGGAAGAATCAGGTTTCAGTGCTGTGATATTGTCCATGTCGTGGCATTATTTAAACCATCTGCATAGACATAGCTGTTACTTCAGCAAGCTCAAAGTCAGTGTTCAGGCTCAGAGCTGTGAGAGAAATTATACCCTTGTCTCACTGCATTGCATTGTGCCCCTTTTTGTAATTTCAATGCATATGGAAAGATGGAGGAAAAAAAAATTGCTTCTTCTTTTAGAAAAAGGAAAAAAAAAGTTTTTCTTTTTTTTCCAGAGATTATAAAGACTATTAACTACATTTAGCAGTAAGATTGAAGCTACAAGAAAATTTATTATAATAACTTGTAATCATTATATATGTATGCTTAGAGATACTCTCTCCCTGTTTTAGGCTTGTTGTATTAAAATAAAGCAGGAGAAGTCTTATCATCCTAAGTCACTATGTGATCGTCTTAACTGTAGCATTAAAAAGACATGTTTATGCAGAGGTGAATTTTGTAGGGGGATTATGAGTTCTCCCCTTCCAACAAAATCTGATACCTACACCTGTGAGCTAAACCAAGCAGATGGATCTCTCTACCCTGATCTGCTCTAGCCTTGGGTCACTAAATTTTATCTACCATTTTACTAATAGATACTCAAGTTTACTTTGACAGCATCGTGCATTGGGGAAGCAAGAGTAGAGAAAAGCAGTGGCTCAGTTTATTCTTTCCTATTTATCACTTCACACTGTCCTTGCTTGCCCATCACAAGAGCCATCTCTTCCTCCATCCTGGCCCTAGAAATTTTCACACATCTTGACCCAACGTCTGGAATTGATTCCTGTTATTATGGTTACATGCCTCTAATGCTTAGCATTGCTTTATCCTTCATCTTTAAAATTCAGTTCTGTGCTGTTCTGAGTAACGCTGCAGCTCATTCATGTGAATGTAACTGCTACAAGTTCCCTCCTGTTTTGTTTTTCAAGCATTTAGATGACAATTGGGCTTCCTTCTCCTTTTTTCTCCCCACAGGTATCTGTACTTTTAATAAAGAAATGAGTACACAGAAGGAAGCTAGATATATTTCTGAAATAGTTAAAAATGAACACGTTCTCTTACAATATTTTGTGTGTAATTATTTTTATTCTATAATTGTTTATTAACAGCATATTAATCCTGAAACATTTTAATTTGTGAACCAGTTTAGATAAAGATCAGTCTGTTGCTTCTCCGCATTTGAAAGGAAGAGACCATTAATTATGAATTGAGGGTTTGTATTCTAAATAAGCACCATTCTGTTTGCCTTGTAAAATTGAGTCCTCCCTCCTCATTTATTATTGAGTACAATGGCTGCAGCTAATCTAGAATAGTGCTTATGCTGCCTTTTTTTTGTACTTATCAGTAAGCAAATACTCTTTATTCTTGTTCATAGTATGCTTTTTTAATGAAATATCAAAACAGCAAGATGCTCTGGTGCACTCCATTATTTCTTGATTTCTCAGGGAACAGAATGCTGTAGAGCTCTGCTCTGTTTCCTTCTGCTGTATTATCTTTTAGAAGATTACACACACATTATGCAAATGAAAATAGGAGCAGGTACAGTACTTGAAACCATTTTTATTTTTGTAACGCTTTTCAACTTTTGGCATGCCTAAGCACCAACATTTTCTAGCTGCTTCATACACAACTCAGCAACAATAATTTAATCAGAAAAAAAAATATTATTTACATTTGCATCTGTTCGCAACTCTTCCATCCCTACCTTTACCTTTCTAAGAGTAACTCATCATGTCTTTTACCTCCTATACCCTTCTCCCCACTCCCAAGCTCATACTGCTCTTGCAGCCTTTTTCTCACATCTGTGGAAAACCAGTTTCTCCCCAGTGCCTATGAGCCAAAGAAAACGATATATGTTGGGGCAGGCAGCAGGGCAAAGTGAAGAGGAGGAGGCAGAATAACAAAAGTGGCCTAATCAGTGGCCTAATGATGAGGCAACAACAACTAGATGAATAGGAAAATAAGAAATGTAATTTATTGTTATTTGCACATAGCATTCAGACACAAATGATCTTTAAGTAGCTTGTTGATGAGATTGCCTGTCTCACTAATATGCTGCTGACATCCCAGGAATGAGGCCTTAAAAGGAAAAAGGAGAAGCCTTAACCATGTGCCAGCATCATAAACTGTGGCAGAATGAATAGATGAGAATAGTGGGCATGGTCCTTGCAGTATTGTTAAGAGGTGTAGAGCCTCCAGAAGCTGTGTAGGCAAGAACCCTCAATATTCAAAACCAGGACTTCATTACAGTAATAAGAGGCAAACTCCAGGAAGGCCCACAACATGCAAATTACAGAGATAGCCCTTAACACCATCAAGCTCCCTCACCAAGTGAAAATGAGACAGAAAAAAAAAAGTTATAGCTAAGTTTAAATATTTTTACAGCCTTAGAATAAAAGTCTGTAAATTTTCCACTATCAAAATGAGAAGGAAGCCTTTTCATTCTCTCATATGAAATATGAGTCAACAGCTAAAGAGTTCTTAACCTCTGCTATTCCTAATACAGATAGAAGAGCAGTCATTTGTTAAACTGTAATTTCCCTAAGCTCACAGTGTAGTTTAATTACAGCACAAGTTATAGATGGTGTTATTGCTTCATCCCTAATAGTATTAAAATTCATTTTAAGTATATGTTAAAAAAAGGTGAGGGGAAAGAGAGTTCTTAACATTTGAGTGTGAAGGATTAGTAAAGGATTTTATGGTAAGAACATTCGTATTCCATTTCCTCTTATCTGTATGTTTTTTTAAATATATACATATAATGGAAATCCCTTTTTAATAACTCTTTTATACCACAGTAAATCTAGAATTAATTTCATTTTTTCAGAAAACAGAGAAAAAAGTTTTTAAAGCCTGGGATTGCTGCTGCTATTAAAATCACAGTGTCATCTTTTAAGCAAAACGAGACAAATACAAACAAAAGAGAGAAAAGAGCAGAGATCCTAAATAATGTCTAGAGATGGTGAGGAAGTCAAGGTTTAGTTCAGCTAGTTACTCTTCAGTTCTACA
This sequence comes from Tinamus guttatus, assembly GCF_059628265.1. Classification (NCBI taxonomy): domain Eukaryota; kingdom Metazoa; phylum Chordata; class Aves; order Tinamiformes; family Tinamidae; genus Tinamus; species Tinamus guttatus. Next base: position 763,585 of record NW_028288936.1, read on the forward strand.
GATTCCTTCACTCTTTCTTCCTTCCAGTAAATTATGTCTTTAAAATGATGACAACCATTAGCTAATTAAAATGTATCTTAGCTATGAACTTTTCTATACAGATCTTGAGCCTCTTTCTTCATATTTTAATTGACACACAATTAATAGAAGGAGTCTCAAAAGTTCACTCTCAGTGATCTTCCAATTGAAGAATGTTGCTATAGAGACTTGTATTTGACTTTTGGTGACTTATTTGTAAGTAGAGTTATGTAATAGGCTATTCCTCTATTTATGCCTTTTCCAGAAAGTACCAATTCCTGTAACAAAGTTATCTGAGGCAATTAGGTATTAGCTACAAAAAAATTCTTACGTTCAGAAAATTGAGAATTATCACTAGGTGACGGTGTTTCCATTGAGTCTTCCCCTTTCTTTGTGTATGAACAAACTCCAGTTGTTCATTTTCAGAAAACCATGGCTTTTTTGTTTTTGGCATGCATGGCTCTAAGTGAAAACAGAGTGAAATAAAAAACACTGAGATTTTATTTCCAGTACAGGGGACATGACTGAATACAAGTTAACTGCCGTGCTGTGGTGGTTTTCATCCTAAGATAAATTCTAGAAAATAAAGCTGCATTTAGTGACTCAGAATCAGGGACTGGTCTGATTCTCCTTTCTGTGGAGCATGACCCGTATTGCTCTGGGCAGCCACACGCATTCAAAAACCAGTAGGACTCAGGATGGCGTAACTTTTGGCGATAAAGATAGCCAATGTTCTCATGAAGTACATGTATGGCTTGTATTTCAAATACAACCTGAAGTTGTACAAACTAGACTAGTTGTACAAACTAACTGGATGAGTTTCCAACAGCTTTTAAACTTCTGAGTGTGATCTCACTAAAAAAAGCAAAGAATTATGCCACTGTTCTGAAAATCAACATAGACACTGCCTAAGAGCTGAAAAATTGTTTCCAAAGAAGGTAGAATCATGTTTTCGTGTTTTACTGAGGTATTTTAAAATACTTGACTTCCAACGCCTAGTTCATTCTGATGCTTTTTCCTGCTGGTTTATGCCTCAAGCTTTGGGTCCTTATTTATATGCAAACAGCTTAACACTACTGGCACCCATTTTATTTTATTTAAAAATCAAGTTAAACAGATTTCAAATGAATTTAATCAAAAATAAATTAACTTGCAGACACCAGTTGCACAGCAGTGAAAAGCTGCTGTGCTCTGAGCTCCTGATTCAGTCTGTGAGCACTCCCTGCTAACACACTGCTGGAGCCAAGTCTGACTAAATGGGCTTGGGTACCGCAGCATTTTTAATCACAGGTATGTTTAGCATTAACGAGTGACACGAACGCACCATCCTGCAGCGGAGGGAACCCCAGCACCACCGGGGCGAGGAGAGAGGGAGGTGGAGGCAGGGGAGGCAGGGGGGCACATAACGGTCCCCTATCCCCCCGGCCGCCTCGGCCCCCAAGCAGCCTCGCCTGCCGAGCCTCGTCACTGATAGGCTATCGCATCTGATTGGCTCACGTTCCCGTGGCGCCCGACGATTGGCTGTCACTGTGGTGGGCGGGCCTAGTTTGCTGTGCTGGAAGGTTCTTTCCTGGGCGACCTGCAGGGTGCAGGTTGGTTACGGGGTGGTGTTACGGGTTGAACTAAGTCTGTTCAGTTCCAAGCGTGTGGTAGGTCATTACCCCAAGGTAGCACACTTGCTTGTTCTGCTGAAATGAACCGAGCGAGAGAATAAATCCTCTAGTGAGAGCAAATAGGCATTGTGTTTTCTGTGAGGTGATAAAAGGCAGAGGCCCCATCACCAACCACTTTCTGTCTCCATTGGCCCAAACTAGATACGTAAAATTTTATGGTACTGTAAGTGAAAAAGTACGGTTAGGTGAAGTTCATCTCATTTTATCACAGACAAATCTGGGTTCTTGTGTTGCTTCTCAGGTTTGGTTTTGTTTCTTGATGTTGTTACGGTATTATTTATTCTTCATAGAAGAATATGCTGTTGCTGTATTAAGCCAAATTATTTTGTTCATCAGCCATCTGGTGTCTGTTGTCAGGCACAACTTTTCATCTTGGATCTTGCAGTTTATAGAGTCACATCACTTGTTCTTAGGGGGATATTTTGTGTATAGTTTTAAAACTGCCTTACTTCAGTCTACATTAATATTGGATCAAATGGAGTAAAATAACTCTCATTATACATATTATGTATTACATTGATCACAAATTACAGAGTTGTTTTGTCTTCCTCAATTTGTGGATATTAGCAAGCCAGCTGGTTGTTTTGAAGCTTGTGCTTATGTATAGGCACAAGTGCTTAAATTTTGTACTTTCAAAAAGTCACATCTATATATTAAGTCTGATAAAAATTGTACATTAATTTGTATACTAATGCTTTATAAATTTCAAAAAACTTCAAAAGAGAAAGTTAACTATCCTTTGAGGACCTGGGTGCTTCTAAGGATATTTGGGTTGAAGAATTTTTTGGAGTTGATTATTATTTTTCTCTGCATTTTGACATTTTGTGGTATTTGAAGTGCATAGATGTGATAGTGGCAGTATGGTCAAGATCTAAATTTGAATCAGCTGCTATGTCAAAATAGTAGCTTTGTTTTATGAAAGACTATTGTCATTTTACTGCCTTTGCTTTAAAAAAGTTAGTTCAGTAACAGTGGATTTGCAATTCAAAAGCAAATGTTTTTCTAGTCTGCCAGCAGCTAGGATCTTCCTCTGGAATATTGCTCTATATTTCTGCAGTGACCGGAGTTCTCAGAGAAAACTGAAAGTCCTGGGCAAGTATTTAGGTGTGTTGAGTTCTTGTCAGTACTTCTGCTTAACAGAAACTTGTTCATGACCTTTAACTGGTCACTGAACAATTGAGCTAAATGTCAAAGTGGATACACTGATCAAAGGCTGATATTGCAAAGGTCTATTGCTATCTGGACTAGTAGTTCGGTTTATTTTGTGCAAACAGCTTAAGGCTGATGTTTTTTCTTAGGTCTCCTGTACTATTCGGTACCTGTCACTTGAAGGTGATCTCCTTGAAGGTGATTTCTTTGACACATTTGCTAGTAAGCTCTCTAGGAGAGGAAAGGGAAGAAGGTGTAAAAAAGGAGGAAGGTGTAAAAGGAGTAGGTGACAGAGGTCAAGAAAGAGACAAAAAAATCTGTTATCAGTCGTTGATTATTCTGAGAGATTTCAAATTCACTTTGGTTTGCTATCATGAAATTCCTTCTAATCTGGTTAGATTAGGCCTGTATTTAGATTTAGATAACAACAACAAAGAAAATGCCAATTTATTATTGTTTTGAAAATGTCATTTTTCCTGAGAAGAATAATTCCCAGTTAGGAGCAACGAGCCCTAAGCATTTTGATGATTATCACAGTTTTTTTTTTTTTTTTTATTATGGTTCCTCTGTGTTTCTTATGGTCTTTTATTGCTGATACTTCTTCATTGTCTCCTGAAGTAACATTTAAAATTACCAGAAAAAACATGAGGATGCAACAGGCATAGATTATTTTGTATTTTTCCTTCTTCTGCAAACATAACATGTAAGGAAAATCTAATATTGGCCATTCTGAAATGGAAGTTCTACATCAGTGTAAGAGCCATACACTGTATGCCTCTGCATGCTATACATAAAACTGCAGAGGAATAATAGCAAATCTAACCCCAAGAAAATTTCAGTTTCACTATGAGAAAGGCCACCTATAAGCAGTGAGGGAAATCTACTACTAATAGCTGTGATTTAAGACCACTAAACTTTCAACAAATTATTATGTTTTTACAAATCTGACACTCAAAACCAACAGCGAGTTCCTTTTTTTCAGGGAAGCCACCATTTTATAAAACAGATATTTATAAAGACACACAGTGCAAATAGAGATCTTATTTAGGATACTTTTGGTCGCAAATTACAGTGCAATTAGAGTTATGGATATTCACCGTTCTAGATACCACATTTATTTCAAATAGGAGATAAATTAAAAGAAAATGTAAGCCTGACTTTAGTACCGTCATGTAAATTAAAATGAGAATAAAATCACACTATTTGCAGATATTTCTTAAATGTGGGTATTTCCACAGATGTAATAAACCCCTAAAACTTAAGAAAGTTTAGCTGTATTAGCTGACTTGAAATATGTTCCTCCTTGCCAATTTAGCTAATTAATTACTTTAAAAGTTGGAGACACCAGCAGATTAAAAACCTTCTTTGTTACTCCTCTAAGCTTTGCTTAGAATTTAAATAAATGATTTTTATCGTTGATATCAGATAATATATAAAAACTTGCTGTCAGCAGTTTCAGCATGTCAGACTGTCTATGGAAAGATGTATAAATAAGCACTGAGAGTGTATTAGCTTCTGAAAATCCAAAATGGAATCTCAAGTTCTGCATATAGATAGTAATTAATATTAAGTTAATTAATCTAATATTTCACACTTTATGGAATTCTTAGTGCACCAAGCATACCGGCTTTTGCAGCTTAGATAGAGTGAAATAAAAAAAGCTTCATTATCTTAATGTAACAAATAAGAAAATGACAGCTAATTAATCTAACCAGTAAGATTTAGCAGTCAATTTGGCTGACATTTTAGAATTATTAGTTGTGGATTTTAGCTGAGCAATTCAGTTCTTGTAGCACTATTTAGAAATAATATTTTTCATTGTGATTTTTCTTCAGTTCTGAATTCACGCTTCATACTTTATTTTCACCTTCATCTTGCATGTTGTTCTTTTCAAATTGTTCATCCAATGAATAGCAATATTAAAAATTATACTGCTAATTTTGTGTCCATTTTTTTTCCCCCAAAAGGAGATTCTTTGACGTGAGACTCTAACTGTTACAGAGTAAAGATTTAGTAACTAATATTAGGGTAAATTTTATTTGTTACGAAGTCTAGGGAAGAAACTGGGGGATATGCAGATTTTCTTCAAGTATCGTTTCTTTGATGCATAAGGCAGCAAAGTTAATGCATTCACTGTTTGCACGTTACTGTGAAGAACATGGAAATAATTAATTACCAGGAAAATGAAATAGAGTGTAATTGCTGGGACTTGATTCTGTATAGAGCTTATTGTAGCATGGATTTCTTTGGTAAAATTTAAAGAAAGGGTTAAACCAACTGAAGATGAACAGCTGTTGCCATAATGAAAAATGGGAATAATCTGGCTTTGTTAGTTACTGAATATATATGGTTATGTAAATGAGTAAATCAATAATAATTTAGAAGACTTAAAGTAAGAATATCTGAAAAACACTCTTAAAGTAACAGAAAATACTGCATAAGTAATTGTAAGAACTTCATATGGTTTAAAGCAATTGCTTGTATGATTTCACTGGTGCTTATATTTTTATGTTCGCATTTATTTTACAAGGTTAGGTGGACTGCTATTAGGACTGACAAAATTAAGTTACATAAAGGTTTTCTGTAGGAAAAAGACTGCTTTTGGCAAAACAGAATTTTGTGATGAAAAGTTTTCTGTAGAGACAAATTTACTATTTTGGAGGAGAGAGTAAAAAAAAAAATCCCAGACACAAACTTGTTTCTTGTAGGAGTATGTCTCTAAATATGTGCTAATAGTAAGTAATCTTAAAATATCCTTACCATTATCATATACGGCCCTAAGGGAAATGATTTAGCTGAAGAACTACGTGGAGAAGAATAGGAGATTTCCATATTTTCATTTGAATGTTTTTATTTTCAGGCAAAACATTTTTACTACTTTGTGTTTGCCAAAACAAACAAATCCCAAGTGCAAACAAAGTATGGCACACCCTTTTCCCCCCCAATCCACTCTCTCAAGATGGAATAGCTTGTTTTGGAGTTTTGCTTTGGACATGGAAAAAGTGCTTGGATGTAGATTTCTATGGTAAGCATTATTCCTAACCTACATATGCAAAGCATAGGCTTGAAGATTTAGCATGTTCATAATTCAGATCCTTGTTGTGTTTGGTGAACCTTTTTCTTCATAGTTTCTATGTGCCAGATGTTCAGCTGCCGTTTTCCAGTAAAATAGCATTGACTGAGGCTTAAGAAAATGATTAATTCCTCATTTACAGTGTTGGAGAAGGGAAGATATGCAAATGTTCTCAAATAAAGCTTTCTTGCCACCCACACAGTTAATTGGGTAAAGACATACCAATGTGCATATGTGGTTCTGGGTTATGTATGCTGGAGATTCAAAATTACAGCTTCTTCACCATGCGTGCAGCAGATAGGATCAATTCTTATGATTACTGTTCTATGCATACTGTGCAAAGAAAAACTATGTTTTCTGTAAAACATTTTTTTTCAGGTACTAGCTCATTTATCACATTCTTTGGAGGACAAGCAAAAGCTGATTTAGAGGGACTCAGAGGTACCATTTATTTTGATCTGATTGCTATGGGTAATACATATCTACAGTAAATAAAGTGGAAGAAGTATATAAATAGGTAACAAATCCTTTTCCTCCAGTCTCTTACCTGATTCATTATGTAGTTTGTATTATGTAGCTTCGTGTCATCCTAAGGCGTTGGGTGTGTTCTATACCCTCACTGTTAGGAATTAACAGTAGTGTGTGGTTATGTAAAGATTACAGGCATCCCAGATTGTAAGGAGATAAAATCAAGGTTTTGTAATTTTTTTTGTAAAAGTTTTGTCAGGGCACAGTGAGGGCTGTCGGCTTCCTAAGGATCCAAGTGTTGAGAGGAATCCTAGATTGGCAGGATAGGGACCTCAGTACCCCCTGCACTGCCCACTGGCCCCAAGCAAGGAGCAGAGCAGTCTGTTGACCAGCCCTTAACCCCGAGTATTAGGCAAATCTCTGGTGATGAGGCAAGCCTGAGGTCTGCCTGGGAAGTCAGTCTCCAGGAGAGGGTCAATCCTAGTGAAGGTAACCAAGGATCAGGTAAGTGTCCCTTGCTGGGCATGTCCATGGTCATATCGGAAAGTCAGTCCATTGTTTGGGATCCAGATCAAAGGAATCTGACCAGTCAGGGCCACAGTTGTGACTAAGATGGAAAGTGGCACTACTGCAGTCTAGCTCAGGCACAGACTAAAGGCTCAGGGCTGAGCGAAAATGGGACTGTGGGTCATAAGCTGGGAGTGAGGACAGAGGCTGCAGATGAGGCTGGGCATGGCCATTAAGGCTTGCTTTAAGGCCCTGATATTGCCTGAAAAGGAGAGACATCATTGCCATGTGCCTATATATCTGTCAGTCCCAGAATCAAAATAGGACAGGTAGCAGTGCTCCCAAGATGATAAGCTTTATCAGTTCAGGAATTCCCTCATCAGTTCATTAGATGAGAACGATATTATGCACTTGGGGTTGACCAGAATCCTTTTGCAGAAGAAAGCTGGGTCTGCCAGAGGCTGTATTTTTCGTAGGGGCTGTTCTTTTAAGTTCACAGGTGTTAGAGATAGATTTTTCTGTTTGGATCTGAAAATTTCTGGCCCAGCGTGGAATCAAATGAACTTTCTCTTCCTTGTTACGGGCAGGAAAGTCCTTACCTCTGCACACTTGAATAAAAGCTAGGGTAAAACACGTTAGATAAACTTGCAGTGGAAGTGCATGCAGGTCTGTCATGGCCTTGATGTGATCTGCTTTGTCTTTTGTTGTTAAGGATATTCTAAGCAGTGTAAGTGCCTGCCAAATCATTTTATTGAGTGCAACAGTAAGGACCATCCTTATGTTGTACATATGCTGTCATCTTTGTAATTGGTGCATGGGAGTAGTGAGGCTTAGGCTATATAGAGATACTGCTACACTAAAAACACGTCATCTAAGAATGCGGACACTTAAGTATATGCAGTGTAAATGTGCGTAGAGACTTCCTGATTGGTTCTGTAGCTTTCTGCTTAAGCTGGTTTATCCTCAATTTTTTTCCGTGCTTCTATTACATAACTTCTCCCATACTATCCTGCTGTAGACATTCCAACCTTGGTAACCAAGGTACCAAAAATTGGTAACTTGTTTTGTAGGAAGAAGCTGAGGAGCATGGGTCACACAAAGAAGTTTTTGCTCCTTTTTTACTCCTCCTCCTCCTGTCTGATTCTAAGCATCTCTCCCGTTTTCAGCAGCAGAGAAAGGGAAAAAGTGAGGGTTTTTATCTTCACTTCCAGGCCATCAGTTGAAATAGTGATTTTTGACTAAGGGACAAAAGCCTGTATAATCTACAGTGGTCTGCAGACGTCTGGGACCACTGCATGTTTTTTTGATGTGTTTCTTTGAAAAAGAGAGCATCTCTTAGTAGGGTCCTTCTGATTATCATAGTTGGGAAAAATGGAGTCATGAGGTATTCGAGAAGAATCAAGGCACTCGGAAAACCAAAAGAATTTGGCTCCAATGGTGAAAGATGAGAGAAGTGCTTTGGGAGAAATGGTCAAGAGAGCTAAAGCAATTTTCCCTTCTGCAAGAGGAGATTTCTTCAGTGACAGATGAGACATAGGGGTGGCCTGTGTTGTCATTTATTTATTTATTTAATTACTGAAGATTTCCAAAAACAATTATGTACTTCCGGTAATACTAATTTGTCTGTTACTGTTATCTATAGCATGTCTGTTTGATTAACTGATCCATAACAAGTCAGCAATTCAGATTTTATATGTAGTTTCTTCTGTGGATAGTACTAAAATCTTGTATACATCAATCTTTTCACCCGAGAAGGCCTGCTGCACTTGACAGAAAAAACAAAATCAAATATTTGTTATATTAAGAGAATGAAGTAGTTCACAGCAAAAGGAAAGATAGCCCTTTTTGTTCAATTGTCATATCTTTAATGTTTCTCTCCTTTCTCTAGTTGTCATTTGCTACTGTCTTTCTTTCTATCAGTTCACTTTTAAAAACAGGTTTTTAGAGTTAGATGGGACACACTCTGAAACCTCTCATTGTCTGTCTTCTTTCACCTTCATGGATATAATTCCGGATTAAATGCAAATAATAATGCAAATAGTAATACTGGTGCAGAGCAATTACTTTAAATGTTCCGTTCACTAGAACAATTCCTTAAACTACTCTAATGCTGCAAATGTAGTGCTTTACAGTGGGCCAAGTTTTAAAGCAGTAATGTATTAGATATATAGATATATATGGATTAATTTTAATAAAATGATGAAGTGGCACATTGTCCTGCTTGTTGTCCTGGAGTCTTTCAAAATAAGTTTTAGAGTTTATTGGTCCTGTGCTGATCTCCTGTGCAGAGATGCATTACACTTACCCTGATAGAAACTAATTGAGCTTCTGTGCCAGTTGCCAGAGCCTGGGGGGTGTGTGTCAGAGGAAGAAACACTCTTCACATCTCCTTTCCTTATACTCCTGCGTTTATCTGTTACCTGCTGCCAAGCACTGGTTGGAAGATGGTGATTAGTGAACCTGTGCAAGTGCCTTCCCCCAGTATTTGCATTGCTATGTACAGTAACTATTTGTTGTTTTCTTTTTTGGATTCCTGATATTGGAGAGGTGGTTTGTATTATGTTTTTGGCTGTAATCTCTTTGGATCATATGGAGAATGGGCACAGAAAGATACTGATAGAAAATGTTATTAATGTTTGTTTTCCTAGACAGATTGTGGTTTCAATGAATTTGTTCTATTAAAATAAATGCTAAGTCTATTATATACATACCTATCTTATGCTGTATATAATCAGATATATCTAATACAGATTATCCGACATATATCTGATAATGATATGTATCTGATTATATGCAGCATAATACCAGATATACCTGATTCTATATATAATATATAATATGATCTATAGAAATATGTAGAGAATTAAAAAAAAAAATATATATATATAGAATAGATACAATATATTGTAACACGGGGTCTTCGGTTACTGTAAACCAAAGTAGAGAAACAAAATAATAGACAATACTTTTTAGTTTATGTATGTGATACCTATGCATAGTATGCATGTATTTGAGTAGATTTTTGCGTTTGAGATGACAATCCTGATACAATCAGAAATAAAAGTGCAAAGCTTAGAATTTAAGTAGCTGTTTGATGAATGTTTTTAATGAAACCAGAGAATTATTGTTACTTTCTAAAGAGAATTGTTATTGTGATTTTGAAATCCACTTCTGGAAGATTTTGGAGGGATATAAAATATACCATTTCGTCTTTTTTCTGCCTAACACAAAGATCTAACCTGACAGTAATGTTTAAGAAAGTTTCTAATAATTGCTTGTCAGTATGTATTTGCAGTCCAAATTTCTGTATATTGTGTTCATACCTTCATTGTCTTCATTCTGTTGTTTTCATGGCACTGAGAAATACTCAGCAAGTGGAGGAAACCTTAAAGCAAACTTTCAAAATCACTAGATTATCTAACAGCTCTTTTTTTTAGATGTATCTGTGATTTTGTAGAAAACACTGGCCTATGGGCTAATAATGTAGTTACAAAATATTTTCTTTTTTCTTCCCTTGACACAATATCCAGATTTTTTTTTTCTCTTTCAACAATCACCCCTCCATATCTTTCTTACTCAAAAAATACAGAGTATTTTAATGAAATCTCTTTGTCTCCCATATTAACCTTTGACTTAATGCTACCCAATGTCTTCTAATACTTCCTACTTGTATTCATGTTGCCAATTTTCCTCTCTCTTTATGGAGAATATTTTATGTTTTTTTTGAGTCTGAATTCAGGAGCACAGAGCAATGGCAGTAAACCATCAATTAAACTCTTATTTTTCCCTCTTGTTTTAACAACTAGAACACACATTTTTAATACTTCAGTTTTTAAGATTTTAAGAGATTATATAACTCCTCTTTACTATTAATCTAAAAGTGCTGTTAATCTAAATCATGCCTTTCTGAGCATGATGGTTCATGTTTCCTAAATAGAGACTCAATAATAGAACCGATAATGCAATGTGATTTCTAGGCTCCAGATACCTGGAGATGCTACTGATTTGAACAAGACCGGTATATTTTACATTACATCATCATGCTGTGACAGTTTATTTATGCAGTTAGTTTTAAAAAACAAAAACACTTTTTTGGTGTTTATTTGACAAAGGCTTCCAGTTTACATGGATTTTAATAGAATCTAGAATCTAACCTAAAGCCAGTTGCAAGTTTAGCAAGTAATGAAATAATTTACATTAGTCACTCTTGCCATTGAAGTTCCACAGGTTTTGTTAGAAGGTAGCTGGTGTGTTACAGACTGACAAACTTTGTATTCACAACTCCACTTTGTCAGTGCATTAGTACGATGACCTCAGGGCTAAAAGACTTCTATTTTTAACACTCAGGATTACTATCTAATATTATCTTTATAGGAGACAATAGTTCTCATGCCATGAGTTGTGCACAATTAAGGTACTGATGCACAATTTAATATTAAAGGTATTAAACAAGTTTAATAGCTATATACTCTTGAGAACTTCTATAATTATTTTATACTGTGTGCTGTTAGGACTGCATGCTGGTGAATATAACCAATGTGACTATAAATACCTGTCTTTTAGGCACATCAGTCTAAGATCTAAGGGAGATAAGTTTATAGAAGAGAATATCTTTTATTAGCTTGGATGAGGGAGGAGGCAAGGCTTTTGAGTACAGAAGGTGATCATATAGAAACTTAAATCTTAGGGAATGTAGCATGCCCACTTCATGCTCTCTCTTTTTTTTTTTTTCGTATTAGTGGCTCAGATTGTCTATAAAGCTTTCAGGTTTTGAAATAGTTTCAAGTCAAGAAAAAAAAACCAGTAGCTAGTAATAGAATAGCTGAAATGATGCATTATGATTTTTAGATTCCAAACACGCATAGATGTGACTGATTTCTTGTTATTTTATGAGATACATTTTAAATATATTATTTCAAATATATTAATATAAAAGTAAGAGATTGATTATTTTTCTTAATGCACCACAGAGATACCAATGTGCTTGCCTGCCTGGATGGGAAGGAACATTCTGTGAATATGAATCAAATGAATGTATTTCAGAGCCTTGTAAAAATAATGGCACCTGCACAGATCTTTTCAACAGCTATCGGTAAGAGTTTCATCTTCTCACTGTGTGATTATGTTCCAGGAATGACAGACTTATGCGTCTGGTTATTATTGGTGAATGCTGTGTTACTGCAGAAAGAGGAGCAAACAACCTCTGCTGTGGATGTACGTTTATTTGAAGACAGCAACCATAACGAAGTGTAGATGGAAAATTAAACACATCCATTCAAAGAACTTAGCAAATGATCTAATTTAGAACTGTATTTTATCAAAGAAATTAGGGGTTTTCTTTCTGTTATATATGTCCTGTAAGCACAGGTGATGCTTTAGGAATAAAAGTTGTGTAGATTTAGATTAAGAGATTGTGTCGTTGCTGCCACCTTGTGGTTTAGAATGAAGACAAAATAGTAATTTGTATAAAATTTACAACTACACTGGGAGAAAGCCTGAGGATTTGACACTATTTGCAGCCATACTGTGAGAGAGCCTGAAGATTTGACACTAACTATATTACTTCCAACTTAAAACACCAATCTTTTTTCCATTCATACATGTAAGATTAAAAAGTGATTTTGTTTAGCATTATAAGGATAAGGACTACTTAAAAATCTTGAAATCAGTTTTTGTCGTTAGTAATTACAGCCAGTGTTCACCTCTATTATTATGTTAGTATTAGGCCCGTCATTTTTAATGTGAATGTAGACTTTAATAGATACTGATATAGAGGCTTAAAACCACACAATGTAAGCAGTTTAGTGTACTCAGTCTAGTTGTTGCCCACTGAGTACATTTCTGATAATGCAATCATGAAACAGAAAGCAAACCTACCACAGTTGAAAATAGACAGGTAGTTCCTGGTACCAAAGATAAATCTAACTAAGTCCAGTGCTATTACTTCTATGCTCATTTGACACAGTTTATGATTAGACCGGGTATAATTATGTGTTTGAATGAAGATGATTCTGAGGAGGAAAAAAGATACTTTGGGCTAAACATTTTTTTTGTATTGTGACATGACACTAAACTTGCTGTTTTTTGTTGCTTTTCAAATGTTTTATTTTAAAAATAATAAAATCAATTTAGGAAGCAGAAGATTTTGATTATAGTGAATGTTTATCATTTTTTCATACTAATTTATTTTCAGGATTTAACGTAAATACTTTCCCTCATGCTAGAGCTGCATTTTTACATAATATTTGAGGTACTGTTTTGGCATATGATTATGGCTCTTAATCCAATCATAGAAAAATAAAACTTTAGAGAAGTTCGGAAAAAAGTTAAAATATTTGTAATTGATTTTTTCACTTTCTTATATGTACTGGAAGATGAAACTTTTTTTTAAGACTGTTTCTATTAGTTTTTGTAGCTTGTGTTTTCATAACTTGTATTTTTATGTTCTTTGTAGACTAGTAACAAGTCTGTAATTGCATAGTCTGTATATCTCATTAGCTGATACCTGATAGCAGCTTACATTCTTATGTATGATGGTGGATTATATAGACAAACATGGAGTTGCACCATTCTCAAGAAAAATTGTGGATCATAGAATCATAGATTCGTTAAGATTGGAAGGGACCTTCCGTGTTGAATTTCATGAGGTTTTTCACCGCCCAGTTGTCCAGCCTGTCCAGGTCCCTCTGGGTGGCAGCACAGCCCTCTGGGGTATCAGCTGCTTCTCCCAGTTTGGTATCATCAGCAAACTTGCCGAGGGCTAAATTGAACAGGACTAGGCCAAGGACTGACCCCTGAGGGACACTGCTAGCTACAGGCCTCCAACTAGACTCTGCACTGCTGATTACCATCCTTTCGGCTCTGCCATACAGTTGTTAATCCACCTCAGCGTCTACTCTCTAACCCAAAGCTCTGGAGCTTGCCCAAGAGGATGCTGTGAGGGACGGTGTCAAAAGCTTTCGTGAAATCCAGTTATATAACATCCACCGCTCTCCCCTCATCTACCCAGCCAGTCATTCCATCATAGAAGGCTATCAGGTTAGTCAAGCATGATTTCCCCTTGGTGAACCCAAGCTGACTACTCCTGAGCGCCTTCTTATCCTCCACATGTTTGGAGACAACAGCCAGGAAGAGCTGCTCCATGGCTTTTCCAGGAATGAGGCTCATTGGCCTATAGTTTCCTGGATTCTTCTTGCCGTATTTGAAGACTGGCCTGACATTGGCTTTCTTCCAGTCCTCTGGCACCTCCCCTGTTCTCCAGGACCTTTTGAAGATGATGAAGAGCAGCTTAGCAATAGCATCTGCCAGCTCATGCAGCACTCTTAGCTGCATCCCATCAGGGCTCATGGATTTGTGGATGTCAAGTTTCCCTAAGTGCCCTCTTACCCAATCTTCTTCTACCCAGGGCAAGTCTTCCTCTCTCCAGGCACCTTCTCTGGTTTCTAGGATGTGGGATTTCAGAGGTCTTCTCTTGGTAAACACTGAAGCAAAGAAGGCATTCACTAGCTCTGCTTTTTCTGTGCCTTTCGTAACCAGGGCACCCACAGCATTCACCAGCAGGCCCACGTTTTGTCTAATCTTCCTCTTAGCATTGATATATTTGAAAGAGCTCTTGTTATTTTTAACATCTCTTGCCAAATTTAATTCCAATTGTGCCTTAACTTTCCTTGTTATATTCTTGCATTCCCTGGCAACATTCCTGTATTCCGCCCAAGGACCCTCTCCCTTTTTTCCACTTTCTTTGTAATGCCTTTTTCTGTTTGAGTTTTGCCAGCAGCTCCTTCCTTATCCATGGAGGCCAGGATGCTTGAATATCCTGCACTGATGTATAAGGCTATCAAATGACATCTTAACTATTCTTTCCAGATAGCTTCTGCAACCATTAGGTGTATTGCAGAAGGTAGCATGGCTTCTTCAGGTTTTCCTCGTAGGTAATTACAGGAGAATGAAGTACAGGACTCCCTGTTGTACAAAAAAAAAATTAGAAGTTTATTTTCTGGATTGAGCAAACACCGAACAGTTACAGAAGTTTTTGAAGGAGAATTGCTTTGAACTGTAAGCAGCAAAGACATGTTTTCTCAGAACTGTTTGTTCTATTTGACATAGCAGAACAAAAAAAAATTAGGCATATTGTTGAATCATAGTATGCAAGGGTCATGATAAGTGAAACGGAAACAGCTCTTTCAGAGACGGCAGTTGTTAAATCTGGGAATCTGAGGATTAGCAGCCACAATGAAAATGAGCCTGGACCAGTTTTGTTGTATAATCTAATGCAATTTCATTTCAGTCATTAGAGTTGTCCTAGTTTACAGTCAAAGATGTTAAAAGACATTCTGCTTATTTTTACTAACATCAGAAACTTTTCCCCCATTGTCTTTTTAGCACTTTTTTTTTTTTTTCTTAAAAACAACATCAATGAAATAAACCAAAAAGTGTGGTCTTGGAGTACCTAGCCAGTGCCAATGTGTAATATCTGACCCTGAGGCCACTTAGCCGTATCTACAAAGTTAAAATTACCTTCTGAGACAGTCTAACTCTATCTTAAATGCCTAATAGGAAAGATCTTTGGCTCCCGTTAACTTGAATTGTGCCTATGAGATGTTCTGGATGAGCACTAGGAATTGTTCTGAGAACGTGTCATGGGTAGATAATGCAGTTGCTTGACCTGTGCCTGTTTTCTTTCAGTGTTTTTTTTTTCCTGGTGAAAGCATAGCTGCTGGCAGTGACTGTGTAGAATTGTCTAAATTTGGGTGCAGGTGGGCACCCCGCTGTTAGTGCTCATCACCCCTTACTGGCTAGGAAATGCTTGGCCAGCCCTCTCTGGAAATTAATGGAATGGATGGATGACATAGCTTTCTTTGATACCCTCGATAATACTTGTTTATGTCATCAAAGTATTTTCAAATCCATCTGAAAAGCACAGTTCCTGAAAACCTAAAGTATTCTTTATGCAACAGCACATAAAATGTATCATTATAGAGAAAAAAAAAGAATAAATAGAATGCAAATTAGTACGCAAAATAAAACTCTTCCAGGATTC
The DNA here is from genome assembly GCF_059628265.1 of Tinamus guttatus. NCBI lineage: Eukaryota > Metazoa > Chordata > Aves > Tinamiformes > Tinamidae > Tinamus > Tinamus guttatus. The sequence goes on from NW_028288936.1 coordinate 779,513, forward strand.
AAATCTGATAATGAGAAGAATAAGTCAAACCGTTATTGTTAGTTAGAAATTCCACCAGTAAGTTCCTCATGTACTATTTATTTTTTGAACCTTGCTGTCGAAACTAGAGGATCAACAAGTACCCTAGGACTGATAGCTTTTCTTTGTGGATTCCTGGTTCATTCCAGCTTATTCTTGTTCAGCTTACTCTTGTTCTCTTTCTCCCTGTTGCCTTTTCAGTTTGGCACATGGTACTGCAAAGAAATGAATTTAGAATCATTTCATGCATTTGCTTCCAATGCACTGTGTTCCTGACTAATTCTCACTGCAGCATAAACACTCAAATTATGTCTCTGAACATTTATATACAGATACATCTGTTGTCAGCTACATTCCCTGCTTGTGCTGTATCCTTTTGTGCTCGCTCTTTTGTGATATTTCTGAGATTCTACCTTAATAACATCAAACCCTAATTAAAGCCTTTGGGTCTCCTTTGCTATTACCAGCTTCCAGAGAAACTTTAAAGTGAAAATCTCTTCAGCTCTTCTCACAAAATAATAATGGTGTTTTCTAGGTGAACTTGTATTTCTAATGAGGTTCAGTTGTTTCAGATCTGACTTTAAGCTGTATGACAGGAAAATTTGGAAAGCTACACAGGTGTCTTTCATGGGGCTCACTTCCTTCTGCATATCCAGAGAACTTGCACTTTAAAATCCGGCTAAAATACTGAGTTATGTTTTGTAATGTATTTATTTCCAACACACTATGTCCCTCTAATTCTCATTACATTTTACCACATTTCATTTCACAGCACCTTATTCTCCATACATGAGTTATTTCTGGACTCATTTAGCTTATCTTGTGCTATCCTTCTTTAGCACTACTTCTTTGGTTTGGTATCCATGCCACAGTCATCTTGTTCCTCTTTACTCATATACACTGAGAATTTGGGTAACCGTATTGAGACCAAAGTTAGTCTTAATCTGTTTGCTTCATGTTACTCATTCAATTCATTCTCAGATATAATATCTCACTGTTTAACTCCCTCCCTTGGGATTTGAAAACAAGTCTTTTCAAACTCAGAAAAGCTCTTTATTCCCCTCTTCCAGAGAGGATTTATTTGGGGAAAAAAAAAAAAAAAACAGAATTGAAAGCACACTTTACATATGCCAGAACTATAGACAGTTTATTCTGTGCTAAGAAGTGCAATCAGGTGATTGCACTTACGCTGCAATTATGGGTGTGTAAATACCTCAGGCACAAAAGCATGCATATTTGTGCATTGTATTTCTAAGATACGTTTATGGATCTTAAACTGTCAAGAAATTAAAGAGTAAATTGTGGCATGATTATAACTTGAACGCAGAGTTCATCCTGCCTTCTGTTTTTGCTGGCACTCCTTTAAACTATTGCTGTTTCCTGTATTTTTTTTTTCCCCACCCAGAAGCAGCCAACAGCTTTTCCCACAGATGGGGATCAGCTTGGCATTTAATGGTCCCAGATGCCAAACTCTGGAATGCTTTTTGCAAGCTGCATCTGGCTTCCTAGCTGGCATTTCTTTGGGGTTCTTCGTCCAGCTCTTCCTCTGTTGCTGCAGAGGAATCATTTGACTATTGTGCGTCTGACAAGTCTTTGCGCTGAACTTGTGATTTTTCATCTTAGTACCAGGTTATATCTGAGCCTCTTACTTGAACCATCTTCAGAAGATTTATGTGGTCAGTCAAGAGATGTACTAAGGAATTACCTAAAGAAAATTTATGAAAGGCCAAACAAATGTCTTCTCTAAAGTAGCAAATGTGCTATTGTTTTAATCACTGCTAAGGCTGCTAACAGCTAGAAATGTGTAGTGTGGTCTTTGTCACACTGCAGTATGTGATAGCAGCTTTAGGATTTTGACTGCCTTAGGCAAAAAACAAAATATTGCTGTGCCTTCTCAGTGGCATATACTAAACAGTCACTGACATTTTGCTACCCCTAGGGTACATTTTGGGCATTATTCAACAGTTTTTGGAAAGCATAGGAGCACTTTTACTCAAGACCTCAGTGAAACATGAAATTCAAAACAACAAACAATGAATACTTGGAAAAGACCTTCCTTATATCACACTTGACTCCTCGACTTTTCCTTCATGGATGGTAGAATTATTCCTTGTGGTATGTTTACTCATTGAGTGATGCATTTTAAATGAGTATTTTATAATCTTTTTTTGATTCCTATACCTAAAAAGAAATGAAAAGCTCACTATGATGAGCACAGGTTGAGAGAAGGGTGTGCAGAATGGTTTCTAATACAGACATCTTATGGTTGTGTAAATATGTAGTTTTTTAGGGCCATTGGAAAAAAAAATGCAGCGTTTCTAAGTAAATAATGTCTCAAATGCCTAAGTGCAAGTAACAGAGGCAGCCCAAAGATGTGTCAGTTCATGGGGCAGTTTCTGGACTCTGTTTTGAGATACACTGGATATTGTGGGAACTTACAGATTCATCAGAAAGCTACTGGGAGCTGTTTAAAGAACTTCAGAGTGCCTGCTGCTGCCAGGGAAGGAGAGCTATCTTGGCTACTTACCAGGGGCACCTTGACTGCTCGGGGACTCTAGCAGCTTCACATGAGCTCTGTCAGCTCAAATCCCCAATCAAAGGTTGCTTTGAGCTTTTTGTTTCCAGCTGACCCCTCGCTAAGGAGTGTCCAACAGTGGTTCAGCAGGTGCTGGCAGCTTATGTAGCTGCCAGGCTTATAACACAGCTGACAGAGGTTAGAAGCTTTGCTGAGGACAGTGTGTGTCAGGTGGTGGTGAGGTGCTACAGAACACAGACACACCTACAGGAGCATGGGCACATTAGAGACCTCAACCCAGAATGAACTCCTGAGGAAGGACACATCACTGCAGGCTTGGAGCTGTGGAGATTCCTGGAGTTTCTCACTGAGTCTGAGGCCTGAAGAGACTGTGTCCTTGCCTGCAGAAGGTGTGTGCTGGTCGAGGATCTCTGTTGCAAAATGAAGAAGCTCAGGAGGCGGTCAGCAGACTGCACAGCATCAGAGATGATAAAGAGACCAAGTCTTCTCAAAAACTCTACAGATAAAAAGCGTTTGAGCTCTGAACTATATACTGGAAAAAGGAGTAAGCAGCGTGTGTGCTTTGCACTTTGGGAAGTAGAGACCTGTGATGACTTGGGACTTCTGGTAACTGGATGATGTCTGTTGCTTCACCTACTGATCTGCAGCTGCCATAGTAGAAGAGGAGAGGTTAGGAGCACTGTGCAGGGAAACATCTGAGTGAGCTTACCCGGGAGGAGTTGAGTGATAGCAGTCCCTGCTGTGAGGGACAGAGACACCTACCTGCTGACCTAACAGGCTTGCTGTCTACAGAGGTTCGCTGCTTACCAGAGGCTCAGATGCAGCAGTGTGTGGCAAAAATGCCAGGGGAAATGAGCATATAAAGTCTGATGGCACAGGATGATGTGGACGAGATCAAGATCAGCTGCAGGTATCCCATCTCAGCAGTATGCACAGAAATAAGTAAGTGCCAAGAGGGTGGCATGGTAGGGGGGAAGATTTTCTCAGGAGTAAACGTGACTGGATACCATCTGAAGTGCACACTAACAGAGAGCAGAAGGAACAGGCGAGAAGTCAGAGCTGTGTGCGCAGTTGGCAGGGCTACAAATCTCACTCACTGGGGTCACAGAGATGGGATATCCCACATGACTGGAGTGCTGCAGTGAATGGATGCAGGTTCTTTTGGGGAGGGCTGTCTGGCATGGTGAGGACAGGTTGCCCTTTATGTGAGAGAGGAGCAGGGGTGCCTGGAGCTCTACCTGAGGATGGATCATGAGCCAGCTGAGTACTTATGGGTCAGAATTGGCAGGCAAACCAGTACAGATGATGCAGTGGTGGATGTCTGCCACAGACCACCTGATGAGGAAAAAGTAGCTAAGGCCTTCAGACAAGCAGACAAGTGCAGACAAGTCTCTAAGGACTGAGGTCTGCTGCAGAGACAGCAAAACAAGCTGCAAGCAATCCTGGAGGTTTCTAAATAACATTGGTGGCATAGGCGCTTCCTGAGAGGTGTGGCCAAGGACTCAGTGAAAGTTGTGTTCAATCACAAAGGAGGAAGAATCACAGAATGCTTAAGGTTGGAAGGGACCTCTGGAGATCATCTAGTCCAACCCCCCTGCTCCAGCAGGGACACCTAGATCACGTGGCACAGGGTGGCATCCAGGCGGGTTTGGAAGATCTCCAGAAAAGGAGACTCCACAACCTCTCTGGGCAGCCTGTTCCAGGGCTCGGTTACCCTCACAGGAAGGAAGTTCTTCCTCTCATGGAGATGGAACTTCCTGTGTTTCAACTTGCACTCATTACCCTTGTCCTGTCACTGGCCACCATGGAGAAGAGTTTGGCCGCATTCTCTTTATGTTCTACCCTCAGGTACTTGCACATCTTGATCAGATCTCCTCTCAATCTTCTCTTCTCCAGGCTAAACAGGCCCAGCTCGCTTAGTCTTTCCTCCTAAAATAGATGCTCCAGTCCCTTAATCATCTTTGTTGCTCTATGCTGGACCCTCTCCAGAAGCTTCACATCCCTTTTGTACTGGGGAGCCCAGAACTGCACCCAATACTCCAGGCGCGGCCTCACCAGAGCTGAGCAGAGGGGCAGGATCACCTACCTCCACCTTCTGGAGAGACTCTTCTTAAAGCTCCCCAGGATCCCATTGGCCTTCTTGGCCAGGAGGGCACACTGCTGACTGATGGTTAACCTGTTGTCAACCAGGGCTCCGAAATCGCTCTCTGCAGAGTTGCTCTCCAGCTAATGTGTACTGGTGCCTCAGGTTATTCTTCCCCAGGTGCAGGACCCTGCACTTGTCCTTGTTGAACCTCAGGAGGTTCCTCTCTGCCCAACTCTCCAGCCTGTCTAGGTCTCTCTGAATGGCAGCACAGCCCTCAGGAGTGTCGGCCACTCCACCCAGTTTTGTATCATCTGCAAACTTGCTGAGGGTGCACCCTGTGCCCTTGTCCAAGTCATTGATGAACAAATTGAAGAGCATTGGACCCAGTACTGACCCCTGCAGGACACCACAGGCCTGCAATCAAACTCAGCCCCATTTATCCTGACTCTCTGAGCTCTGCCATCCAGCCAGTTCTCAGTCCACCTCACTGTCCACTCATGCACACTTCCTGAGCTTCCCTATGAGGATGTTATGGGAGACTGTGCCTAAAGCCTTGCTGAAGTCAAGGTAGACAACATCCACGGTTCTCCAATCGTCTATCCAGCCAGTCATCCCATCGTAGAAGGTATCAGGTTGGTCAAACATGACTGCACCTTGGTCAGGAATGTGAAGGCTGCCAGCAGTCTTAGCTGAAGTAACTGTGGGATAGTGGTATTCAGGATCCTGAAAGGAGGAAGAAAGGTAGAGAGCAGTAGCATAACCCTGGTCTTCAGGAAAGCAGACTTTGGCCTGTTTAGGGACCTTCTTGGAAAAATCTCATGGGAGATTCCTGGGAGAAAAGAGATCCAGGAGAGCTGGTTGATTTTTAAGGATCACCTCTTCAAAGCTTAAGAGTGGTCCATCCTGGTGATTGGGAAGTCAAGCAGATGTGGCAGGAGACTTATGTGGATGAACAAGGAGCTCCTGACAAAATTGAGACATGAAGAGGAAGATGGAAGGAAGTAAAGACAGGTGACCCAGGAGACGTGCAGAGACACTATGAGCATGTTGGGATCAGGTTAGGAAAGCCAAAGCCCACCTGGAGTTGAATCTGTTGAGAGATGTGAGGGACAACAGAAAAGGCTTCTACAAAGGCTTCCTTTGCACCACAACAAAGATATGGGCCTGCTGCTCAGTGAGGCAGAGGACCTATGGCAAAGTGTGTAGAGAAGACCTGGATAGTGAATGCCCTCTCTGCTGCCTTTTCTGGTAAGACTCACCTTCAGGACTCCCGGGGAAAGTGTGCAGCTCCATGGACCCTCGGTGTAGGAGTATTGGAATAGAAAGCATTTCAACAAACTGAACACGCAGGTCCACGTGTCCTGATGGGATTTACCCATGAATGCTGAGAGAGCTCGTCATGCTGTTGCGAGGTGACTCTTAGCAACCTATCTAAGAAGACTTCTACTGCAAGGCTGATCATTAAAGTAGGTTCCATTGACATTGTGGAGTCTCCTTGGAGTTATTCAAAACTTCCCTGGACACAGATATTAGAAAGCTGCTGTAGTTGACCCTGCTGTGGGTAGAAGGGGTCAGACTGGATGGTCCCATCCACACTCAATGAATCTGCGGCTCTGTCTAATCATCTCCATTTTTAATTTGTTAAAATGCATAGATCTCTCAAACTTTTGAGTTTACAAGGTGATTTTTATTACTAAATTTTGATAAAAGTATGCCTAAGCCAGCATGTCACTCTGCAACTCACATCTATTTTAAACAAAACCTGTTCCTATGCTTGATATATCTGAAGCTTGTACAGTTTCTTATTTGCAATTTTTCAGTTCTGATCTGCACTTGGGGATTCTGACATTTTAAAATAACAACTTTCGTATATGCCTTTAAAATAACACGAATATCATAAATGTAATTAGTAAATTTAGGAATAATCAAAAAACTTAGTGAAGCAAATACATCAAAGTGATATTAATTAAACAGTTTCTGGTTATAAAAAGGTTTGTATGGAAACATTTAAAAGAAAAAAAATGTGTTTTCCCCTTATGGTGTCCATTCACTGAGGAGGAGTAAAGAAGAGACTGAAAATCCCTTCCTATTTGAGGAAGATCCACAGAGTAAACTCTTAGAGCAGACTGAGGTGTCTTTTGTCTTTCTTTCCTCAAATCTAGGAATCTAATTCATTGACTTTAAGGACATGTACATAAGAGAAAATGCACAGCAAAGTGGACATGTGCAGCTGGAAGGACATTAAGGGAGGGGTCAAAGGAGAAATTTGTCATCTTCAAGGAACATTTTTTGAACTGCTGAAGCAGATACTGATCAGTTTGAAGTATGTAAGAACAGTAAATTCGCTAGTGTGGTGGCTATAGAAGGCATGGGAATTTTTTGCATCTAAGGATGAGGAAGAAAAATAGTCGAATAGTTTTCTAGTGGTGGAAAAACTGACTTTGCAAATGTTTGGCCAAAGCTGGATTAGAAAATACTATGGAGAGATTTTGTTTTATTTTTGTAGAAGAATTTAGCAATTTAACTTAGCCCGAGGTAAAAGGCGCTTTGGTGAAGGAGACAGAAATTAAGACAAATAGTTTGGACCCTCAGGATGTTCTTGTTTTCAAGTTGAGATAAGTTGAGTATGCTTTAAAGACGCATATCTGAGCAAAAGTACCAGATATAGGTAAGTAGAGATGATTGACCAAAAAATGTCCCATAACCTTTGTTACCTTTTTTTTTTTTTTTTTCTTTTTCCTCCTCAAGCCTATTTATGGTATAATCCTGAAAGTGAGTGCACCATTTTTAATAATCAGTATTTTTCTGCTTGACAGACCTTCAGTTGAAGTCATCGCCCCTGTCATGTTATATTATAATGGTAGTAAAATAAAAATTCAATGACTGTTGGCAGAGTCTGGATAGCATCAGAAATGCTGCCACCCCTAACTATTCCTTGGGGAGAGATGAGAGTTAAAACTAGAATGGATAGAAATGAGGTACACTGTGAACAGAAGAATGGCTGAAAAAGTGTTGGAGAGAGAGACCTCACTACCTCATTATTTTTAATCCAAATCCATTATAATGTATGTCTGTTGCAGACAGTTCGTAGTGGGATCAATTTTGCTTGTTCTTTTGCCCTTCATTTAACAGTTCCCTAAAAGTACATGGATTTTTTTTTTTTCAGGAAGCCATAGGCAAATAGGAAGTTTAAATAAACAAACAAAAAATGATGCTGACACTTTAAAAATGGCCCATTAAAAACGAATGGGAAAACCATCTGTCACTGTTAGCTACAGATTAGATGTTTCGTGCATCAGCAATGTTTAATACTTGTACAAAGGAACAAAATTGAGAAAAGGTTATGGGCATTGCTCCTGACAATATATCCTGTTGAAACATGTGCTTAATATGGTTAATAAGCAGGTCTATATAAAAATACAGGATGTAGATGACCATTCTTTTTACTATAAAATCTGTAATTTTTACCCTATGATAATGGGTCATTAATAATGGTGCTCTTGTTAAAGCAGATCAGACTTCATCAATTTGATGTATTGTTCATTTTACCCGGCTACTTAAAGCAATTCTAAGATACTTAAGAATCAAAATAGCTATAAATGAATTGTGTAAGTTTTAATGTTCAGGAGATTTAATGTTACCTTTGTTTATTTTGTAGTGAAATAACCTTCCAGACAAGGTAAATGCAAGGGTTTATCTTAAGTTATGTGATATTTTCTATTGAGGTAGATAAAGATTTTTTTTAAGTAGAAATTTCAATTTTTATATAGCTAAGAATGTACAAGAGTATTTTGCAGAAAACATATTCTCTGTTTTTGGAGATGAAAGGTAAAAAATGAAATCTTAGTAACTAGATTTTTGTTGTGGAAACTACCGCACTCATGAAATATTATCTGACTGAGACCATATTGATTTGCATCAGGGGCGATTAGATGAGTAGATTATATTCTCATCTTCAGGGCATTGAGAAGTGAAGATAATGTATATGATAAATAATTCCACAAGACTACTAAAAGAATAGAATATAATCTATCCTGGGTAAGAATGGCAGAATCTGGGCAATAGTTGATAGGAGTAAAAAGACCTTTTTTCTTTTAAAAATCATTATTCTGATAACAAATTTTAAAGTCGTCTGTAAAAAATTGAAAATTGCACTACCAGTTACAGAATTAGTTTTGCAGATGAGTGTAACTATATGCTTAAATATATATATACAGAAAAGAATTAATTAAAACAATTTTTTCATTGAAGTGTATATTTTATATACATATATATATGAATGACAGGATAATAGGAAACGTATGTGTGTGTATATATATACACACACACACAGTGTGCATTAATTCTAATATAAGCAAATTTTGCATGATACATAATCAGGAAGTGAACAGAGTCTTTCCCGCCACAAGTTTCTACAGATTATATACTTTTAGTTTATAGTCTTCTTGATTTTGTGTGGATTTTAGGCTGTTCTGTTCTGTAAGAATAATAATAAAAAAAAATTATTTAGACTGCCAGTATGGTAATTTTGTCTAGAACAATGCTAGTTCTGCAGCAATATCAAGCAGACTAGGTAGGATCTGTAATTAACCACATTTCCTTTCACCAAATGCCATTTCAGATGTGTAAAAAAAAAGTCTATCGCAGTGAAAATAGGAAGACTTTATCCTTGAAGGTCGCAAGAAGAAAAGGAGAGCACAAATATAAAAATCGCTCTCTCCATGAGCCTCCCTAAGTATTGTTATGGATGTCTCTTAGGCTTATTTGTTCCTTATCTGTAAGGGGCACTCATAAAATTTTCATAGGTTTGCTGTATTGAAATAACTCAGTGAGACAGCCTGAGTAGAAACTTAGATTGTTTGTATTACAGTAGATATCAAAGATAGATAAAGACATAACTGACTCATGGAGGCCAATTCAAAATCATTTTTGTGGTTTGCTTTTATTGTTTTATATCAGGACAATAATCTTTTTAAAGAAAATGCTATTTTTTGAAATGCTGGTTGCCAGGAAATGACAAGAATTCTACTTTGTAGCTGCATCTGTAGTAGCCAAATCACTGCCTCATTTTGTGACTGTAGTATTTGAGCAGAATATAGATATATCTTACTGATCATTATGAAATGCTGAGTGAGCTAAGCTTAAATGTCCTTGCTTTTGGTCTTTTCTTTTTGCTTTTATGCTTGGAACAATAAAATAGAAGTTGTTCACTTTTTTTTTTCACCTTAAAAAATTCTTCTCAGGTAAACTTAAGCAAGGCCTATGTTAGGCCTTGTCTTTGGTGAATTTCATTGTGACAAGGTAAAATGTTATTGCCCCAAATGTTATTTGTTGGAGATTACAATCCCCATACTGACTGAATTAGACTAAAAGTAGAGATGAGATTGACATAGTAGCTTAAATCATTATTGAAAGTCAGTCAGAATTAATGGAACTGGCTCAGTTTATGCAAAAGTTTATTTTTTTCTTTCTATTATCTTGATTACAAATTTGAGAGTGAAGATATCCTTGCTTTTTTAATGCTTTTCCTAAATATTTTATAGAGAGTCCTAAATATTCATGAGAAACTCGGTAGCCTTTCCAAATGATTTATTTCATATAGGCTCCTTTTAAAATCTTAGTTTATGTAGTTAGATTTGTATCGTGAGAGCTGTTCATGTGCTAAATGGTTCACCAGATAGATACACTTTAATGTATAGTTAACATTAACAATAGATGAGTGTTGAAAATGCTTGAATACTGCTCTGAAAAGTGTATAAACATTGGTGTGATACTGTTAAGTGATTTTCTGGTGACCTTACCTGTTCCGGTATATTACATACCCAGCTGTTTTTGGTTATCAGTTATTTACTGGCAGATAAGTGGTTTTAGGCATCAGATATTCAATATGTTCTATATTTGGAATTCAAAAAATAAGAAATCTAAGAAGTTTATTTAGCATAGGTTGTTAATGCATTTTGTTCAAAGACTAGTTTATTTATGCCAAAACAGTTCTCTTCCTGGATTTGATACCGCCTTGATGTCAGGCTGAGCAGTCATATAGTTTCTGATATCTCCTTGGAGCTTAGTTAAATATCCTAAGTTAAATATCCTTTGGGAGTGCCAAAGGTAGTTGAAGAATTAGCCACGGAACAAAAAAAGTATTAATAAAAGCTTAAATAGCAAGTGTATGCAGAGTTCAGGAACTGTCTAGGAAGAATAGGTATGAGGTAAAATGTTCCGTTTATCTCATCCATTCCATTTTCTGCTCCTTGACAGTAACTGAAGCACCAAGGTTTTCATTGCATATATCAATAAACCTGTAAGTTTTGATGATATATCTTATCAGAGCTGGACTGGAGAGCACTCTTCCAGCTGCAGGAGTTGGAAGGTTGCTTGTACAATACTGAGATGTGACCATAGAAGTGGGACACCTGTGACACCTGAAATGAAATCTATTCTAACCGTAGATGTAGACATCCTCCAAATGATTCAATAATATTTTATGTGTAGTTTTCATGTCCTCACATTTTATAATGCTGTGGCAGACTCAATCTTTGGGAAAGCACTGTTTGTTGAAAAGGACGCCCATTACCTTTTTTGCCCGGGCTGCTGGATGGAGTTTTGAGTTTTGAGTTGCCTTGTTGTAACTTGTTGCTGTGATATTGATTGTTGTTCCAGTGTGTGTTGAAGGACCATAGGCAGTAAATCTAACTCTTAGTAACAGTGGATAAAAAGGGGTATGTATACTTACCTCTTTTTATCTTGTAAGGAACAGAAGAGAAGTCTAAAGCAGGTTTGAATAATAGATGATGTTATTGCAGACTTCACTTTTACATGTCAGAATGCATAGACACCCTGTGTGAGGTCTGCATTAAGCAACGTATTGGCACTTCCGACTCAGAAAATCCTTTAACACACTGAACTCAGATCTTTTTTTTTGGGCCTTCTGCTGTGTTGAGGGCAGACTTTCTAAGCTGTGTTCTCTCGTCTTCTCATGGCCTTGACACCCTTCTGATGTAACTCGGGGACTGGAGGAGAGGGAAATTCCTAGAATAATTCACCAATGGTGGCAACGTTGGCCCTAGTGTTTACAGATGAGACACTGAGATGAGGCGTGGCAAGAGGTGGTTCACTGAAGCAGTGTCTAAAGGACTCTGAAGCACGTAGAAACTTCATGATACATGTCACGCCTAAATTGAGTCTTAATTTTATGTCTATGTCAGATGTTACTGCCTGCCATAGTCTAAGTTCCGTAGAAGGAAAACCCCAACATCCACACTGGAAAGAGACCGGAACACACTATGTTTATCCCCAGTCAGGGCAAAGGAGAAACCACAACTGATTTTTTTTTGGTGTACAACCATTGTGCAGTTTAGACACAACCTGAGGAGCCCAGAGGTGTGTGGGACAGCGTTTCTCTATGCCTCCTCTTCTTGAGTTTAGACTTCCCAGAGCAGGCCCATTGTTGTCAGGTTTTACCTTAGAATAGACACTGCATTTTAATTCCTAGTGAACTATGTGCCGCTCAAGAGACACATCTGGGAATGTTATATCTTCCTTAATAAAACTCTTCAGTGGTTATACTCTTCGCAGTACAAACCTTCTTTCCCATGGCACTGCCCTCCAGTGACAGTTGTAGTGATTTTTAATTTTAACTTTCTATGCTGAAACAGAAACCAATTTAATTTCATCTGGCTTTATGGATTGAAACATTGGTTCCAAAATCCTTCTTAAAATATATATGTAAATAGTTTGATGGATCTGAAGAGAATCTGGATGTTCCTCATCTCTATGGTCCAGTATTCAGGTTACATATAATTTTATGTACTTAACAGAGGCACCTAAGTTCTGTAGCCTATTTGCACTGTGTTCTTTACAGTAAAAGTGAAGACAAATAGATTTCTCCATAAGGCAGTTCAGTGCATTTGAGATCTGAACTTTTAAGTTATTTACCTCTCCCTACTGGAAACGTAGGAACTGTGAAGTGATTTAACTCCTAGTATAAAGACTTTCAATGCATAATATTGCCGGGAGGAAGGACATGTCTGTGCCCAACCTGTGTCCTCTGTGACATTTATGCAGGCCCAGATAACTCAGCTGTCTGAGTGGGGTGAAGCTTATTCTAGGGTGGTTTTAGCTCAGCTTGTGAGTACACTTCTGAAGTGAATCTGCTTGCCATCCCTAATTCCTAGATGTTGGTTGTTTTGCTATATGTAATAATTCTATGCCTGCAAACAGGAGTTCTTTTAGATGAAACTAAAGAGGAAGCACTCAAAGCGCATCCAGTGGGATCCACTCCTGGACATTCAGTCCCTGTGATAAAACTATAAGTAGTCTGAAGTAAACCCACCAAAATGCATCTAACAAGTATGTTGGGTCTGCACCAACTGTTTTCCGGTATGGATAATCTCCTTTTATGCCTGTGGTTCTCAATACATAGAGGTAGCCTTTTTACTGCAGAAGGATAAAGATTGCTGGCATCTCTGTCTCATCCTAGTGTGGAGTCAGGGCACTTCCGGATATGCAGTGCAAAGACAGCTTATCTCCTGCTGCATAGTCAGAGCCAGCAAAACTGGGAAATTAGTCGGCGTGTATATCCCTTTATTTTTTTAATGACACTAAGGTGACTTTGAAAATGGTATGTTTGATGTCTTTTGCAGAAGTTCTCAATGGTGTCTTTCATTCAGTTCTTTCAACATGAACTGCTGCAATTTGAGTCTTGGATTAGTGTCTTACTACCTAAACAACTTACAGTCATTTGTAGTATTCAGATGACAATTCTGTTGAGCCCCCTAGGACAAGGATCAGAAATACCTGATAGTACCACTGGCTACTGGTATCAAATCCTAGCTCTTTATATTCAGTCAGTTTAAATTCTGCTGTTACTGAACAGATAATACACAAATAGCTGTTCAGTCAGTGAAGTTATGTAAATAGTTCAATAATAAATAATATATTGTTTTACAAATAGTTAAAGTATTTAGCTTGTGACATGCATTGAATTGGATTGCATTCAACAACCTTCATATAGAACAGAGAAGGAGAGTGAAAGTTCTTGTAACAAATTTAACCAAGTGTCCTAGGCTATACTCATTATAGAATTTACTGTAGAGTTTTTTTATGGATGCATTTCATTTTTGATATATAATGGCAGCAAGGTCCATTTCATTTACAATTCATTCATTGTTATTAGTCAGCTTACTGCTAGATGTATTTTTCATTCCATGATGGGCACTTTTCTGAGGCTTGAACAGTCAAGCACATAAAAATGAGATCTGAGCATGACTGTTATCAGCTGGTACCATTCCCCATCTATTTTATCTGTACTTGGCTATGCTCACTTCAGATTCATCTTAAAGACTGCAGGCTAAGCCAGTACTTTCCATTATGGAAAACTATTATTTTCCGTAATAGCCAACTTCTACATCTCTGTTACATTAAGAAATTTTAGATATGTGTATACAAAGAAAACAATTTTGTTTAATTTCAGCTTCTTATCATTATAACAGTTGATAAAAGCAGATGGGCTCTTTTTTATATCACCTGTTTGCTAAGTTGATGCTCACCTGTCAGTTTATTCTGTGAAAGATGAAATGCTCTCTCTTCACCGGTCGATTTAGCCTATGGAGAAGGGTGATGGGAAAGTGGTGCTATTTCCTCCCGTGGGGTTCATTTCTTGCTCTACACATTTACATAGTTTGCAAAGATGTTTATCACTTGGCCATGGCAGACATGAGCATATTTGGGAATCAGAACCATTGGGTAATGGATGAGCTCATATGGATGAGCTTCTTGACTGTTTCTTGATAAATCTTTTTATGCCCTATATTATTTTTTGGATATTTTTCAATAATATAGGGCATAAAAAGATTAATCAAGAAACAGTCAAGAATACTATTAATAAATGATACCATAATAATAAACCATACTATTGTGTACTTCATTGCTAATGAAACTTCGCACTGCCATATTGACAGACCAAGGAGCTGAAATTTTTATTGACTAACTACAGTATTGGTGTTTTCATACCACTTGAATTGAGAAGGTAAGAGGTTAGTTTGGTCCCTACGCTCAGATTAATGGTTCAGTTTACAAACAGAGGTGACAGCTAATGATACTATATTCTTGAAGGAGGTGCTAGTATTCCTCAAAGACAAGACTGAACCATGTCTGATGTGCCAGTGTTGACTGGAGCAACATCGAGGCACCTCTTACTGTCTGGATAAGAAGTGACCAAAGAGGCATTATTGTTTCTAGAAGGTCGGGTGCTTCAGAATCTTTTGAGTGTTAAGTTTCAAATAGTACTAATCTACGGAGACTACATATGAATGGTGATTATATTTTCACAGAAATTTGGGGTTGTTCAGTTAATTCTTTTTACTAAAGAGAGTATTCTTGGTAAGGTTTTTTCTTAAGAGTGAGGTCTCAACACAGATCTGCATCATCTTGTTAGCTGAATGCACAGGAAGTGAAACCTCTGGTGCCTCTCTAAACCACAGTGAAATGTATCTACTTTATATGTACTTCTAACTTAATAGTTACAATGTAGTGAGTTACTCAGGACAAGTGCAAGGAACAGACATGCTGGAGTTCTTCCATGGTTCCCTGCAGTCTTTACAGCTGCCGGATGGACCTTGGAGATAAGTTGTGTGTCTGCGCTGAACTCTGTGATTCAGGTCAGGAGAGGCCACTGGTGTGGAAAATAAATACCTTGTTTTTCACCGTATCCATAAGTTTTTTTGACATACATAAGAAAGAAGAGTGCTGTGAGTGAAAAAGTTTCTAACAGTATTTTTATTCCAGCAGTTACTTGATCCTGCCCTCTAGTCCCAGCGATAAGTGGAGAAATAGTGATTTTAGGCTTTTCCATTCTTTTCCTTTATGACATTGCCTCTGTCATCTAAAAATTCCAGCTGATTGTTATGTAACATTCAAAAAAGTTGTTGTAAATATGAATGTGTATGTTTCATCTTAAGAGTAGGTAAAAAACAAACAAAACCCGGTAATACTTTTGCAGTGTGGAATGGAGTAAGCAACTAAAGCAACTATAGTTCATAAAAATTACTAGCAACCATTAGAAGAATCTATTTTTCATGCTGCTGGAGCAGGTTCGCTTATAGATTTGCTCTCAGTTTTTCATTTTCTTTGTTGCTGATGCAGGTGCTGTGTACCATTAAAGCGTGTGTTCATATTTAATCTCCGATGTTGCCCATTCATGATCTGCAGCTCAGTCCCAGTCAAGCTGAATTCTTTTATGTGGATTTTGGAGAGACTTTGTTCTGCCTCCTTTATATGCAATAGAAAAAAAAAAAGTTATTTCCACACTTTTTCATTAAAAAAAAAAAATGTTTTGTATGTCTGTCTATTTGTCTTTACTGATGTAAGAAATACAGATTAGTGATTGTATCACTGAGTTTTCTGCATGGCCTTAAAAAGAGGGAACAGTCACTTTCCAAGAAGGTATGGAGAATGCAAGAACACCCAATGCTGATTTCTGTTCAGGATTTAATCATGTGGGGTCTGTGTAGTGAAATAAATACATGAAAAAGGGTTTCCTGTGCCTCCATCTAAACTGCCATGACTGTAGTTGTGTTTCCTGAATAGTTGCAGCTTCTTGATAGAAGAAGAGCTGAACTGCATGGCAGGAATTGTACCCTCTCCCCATACCCATTCCTCTCCTCCCCTCATCCCCAAAAGTCTGGAGAGGGGAGAGAGGCTCTTATATTTCAAACTGTTGCTACAATTATATTTGGTATAAATTGGGTATTTTTTTCCTTAGAGTACACTGTGGTTCTCTTTGACCACTACTAGTCTGTCCAACTAAGCATTTTGAGTCTTTTCTACAGTATTCTCTAGCATACTGTCTGATGGGAGTAGGCAGAACACATCCCATGTAATACTTGCCCTTTGTCAAAGGAGATATAAATGGAGAGAAAAATTCACTGTTAGTTTAGTGAATGTTTAAAGAGTCTAGTAGTGTAGTGCTGAAAAGACTCAGTAATAGCATGGTTAAAGATGTTGCTAAGGAGAGCTTACCATTACCTACCTTTCCTCTGGCATTAGGATCACCCTTCCAGTGTCCCAGGAGGTCTGAGATCAGTGATTTACTCAGAAACCACAAGAACTGGGTTGGGGATGGAGTCCTGAGACATCATCAGCACGTGGAGGTCTTCGTTGGGGTTCTTTGGCCTCCTTGGACTACACACGTTTCTTGTGGCCACCTACCGGCCTGCGCGGCACTGCCAGCTGTGGTGTGAGAGCTGTGGCCACCCCAGCGCCACCCTCAGTGGCTGTCATCTGCCAGGGTGGGGGTGTCCCCTCCTCAGAGGTGGTGCAGGCAGCAGCTCATGGCTGCTGGTGCAGACACCCAAGCCAGCAGAGCCCAGCATGGCTAGGTTGGCACTGAGCCTGTGGCCTCAGCTGGGCAGGGCAAGAGTAGTGTTTAATCATAGAACCCTTAAGGTTGGAAGATAATCTAGTACAGCACCCCGCACACGCATGAGCTATAAAAGGGAGAGCTTTAGGAAATCAATGGATAGAGCAGGAATATGGAAGTGATGACAAAGAGGCTCAGAATGGATTTCAGCAGGAGGTGGAGAGACCAGGGTGAGAATTTCAGAACATCTGGGAGTGACATATGCTAATGGAGAGCTAAAAGAAACAGAAGAACAGAGAAATTCATAACAGCTTTTATAGGTGAAAGCTGATAGAATATGTAAGATGCATCAAATCTCTGAGGAGCAAAGAGTGAGTTAAACTTTCAGGGAATAAAAGAAGATGCTTCTGGAAGGAAAAAGGAGAGAGAAAACAGAATAGCATAAGCCTCTGGTGACTCTAAAGTGTACCTCTTAGGAATTTAGTGGTGTGCGTTGGTGAATGGTACTCTAAATTTGGTGCTCTGTATCTTCTGAAAGTGAGCTCTCATTTTACTTTCAGACAATTTAATAGCCTCCAGCTTAGGAAGAATAAGGTAATCACTGAGCACTGCAGCTTTCCAGGCTAGCTGATTTGATTGAATGTGCAAGAGAATACAAACCCTTGCTGTTGAATAGACATTATTGTATGTACAGTATATCTGATAGGCCTCTTAATGTTCACTTAACATCCTGTCTTTTCTCATCAAGATACGATCAAACAAAGAGGCAGGTGAATGATGGGCACAATGTGGCTGTTTGGTTCATGAGTCCAGTTCTTTTTACTAGACTGCCAGGAAAACGTAGTGCCAGAGGCTCTGGTGTACTTCTTGTTTATAATATTATGTTCTATACAGATGCCAACATCTGGAACAGGTGGAGCTGAGAGATTGTAGAGTCTCAATTCTTGGGGATATTCAAAACCCAGCTAGATGTAGTCCTCAGCAACCTGCTCCATCTGGCACTTTTATGAGCTGGGGCATTGGTCTCCAGAGATCCCTCCTACCTTAACTATTCTGTTATTGCTAAAAAGCTTCCATACGATTTGATTGCTTAAAACTCATAAGGTTACATAAGGCAAGTGATACTAGTGTGCTCCATTGGTATGTGAGAAATAAAAAGGATGATCAAATTGGTAAGAATCAAGTAATTTAATACTTAGCTTATCATATAGCATTACAGGAACTTATAGCTTAATAGTAGTTCTTTCAGATATCCATTTATGGCTGCAGGTTGCAATTTTTAACTGGGAATTTGTTGTTTAAGCAGATACATAGAAAAACAAAACTATGGATAAAATTATTTTTCATTATCTTTTTTTGCATGGAAAGCTCTTAAATCTATGGAAAACTGTACGAATAGCTAACAGATTGTACTTACGGAAGCTTATCTGGATGGGCTGTACAGATAAGGCATAGTCAGTATTGTATATTATTATCCAAGTGAATAATCTTGAGAAAGCAGTCATGCGCGGCTTGATAGTATAATATCGAGGAAAATATTTAGGTTCAGTTACTTAAAGCATGAATACAGTATATAGAGTAAGGCAAATTAATTAAAATCAGCAATATTAAATTAGACTTCATCAGTTAGAGCTACATCTAACTGCATGTGCCAGCATATCATTCTGCTTTGTGATGATGCTATAAATTGCTTTGCTCCAATAGAAGAAACTTTTTTTTTAATTGCATTTCAAAAACCTGTTATTTTCAAGAGAAAATAATATTGTGGCTATTTTTAGTCAAAATTTTCATTACAATTGATTTTACAATATAGAACAGAAAGAGTCTGGCTGTGGAATACTGCTATTTTTGATATTTCTGATGGGTTATTGTGTCCTTGCATTTCCTAATAAAAGATGCAATTCAGGGATGAAAACAAGTACGCAATTGAGGGATGAAAACAGTAGATTTTGTTTGCTTAATGGTAAAAAAGAATTGTAAGAAGTCCAATTTATCATAATTAGTCATAATTATGACTCATAATTAATCAAAATTCATAATTCATAATTCATAATTTTCATAATTTCATAATTCATAATTTCATAATTTTCATAATTTTCATAATTCATAATTTCATAATTCATAATGTATGATATACATTATTTAGGTATTGGCTGGGATTTAACTTAGAAGTCTGTCACTCTTTCATGTATAACTACTATTTTTTAATATAAGAAAGTCCATGTAATATTTTCAACTTCTAAATTTACAACTTAATGTGTGCAGAAGATGGTAATTCTGTCTGTCCATAGGAGAAAAATCAGGAAATATTTTCCAGTTAGAGTGTTAACTGTGTCTTAAGCTTAGGTTACTTACTGTCTTCTTCAGTTTTATGAGAATTTAGCAGATGATACTTCTTTTTTCGAATATCCAAATAAACTTGTGTTTGCACATAACACATTTAAATACAGTACTTAAGCTTTTTATATAGATGTAAATACTTGACATATTCTGGCTAAAAATCAGCCTTTTAGTTTACAGAATTTCTAAAGAAATCATAAAAATCAAGCCATATTCAAACATACAGGCAACAGATAATTCCTATCATTTGGTAGTAAGTGAAATGTGAAAATACCCTTCTTCCACTGTAGTTAAAGGGAAAAATTCCTTTGCGACTTTGAAATCTTCAGGAAATTGTAGTCTTTGAATATCTGGAACCTTATCATCATATTTGTGCTGTGAGTAGGAGTTAGTATTTCTCTAAGTTAGATACTTTACAATCAATCAGATGTGTTGTGGTTATTGGTCCAAATTTTTCTCTTCTACGTTGTCAGTATCAACCCTTCACAAGTGCATATATTAAAAAAGAAACAGCATTATGAAGATTCTTCATTTTTCATGCCTTTGGCCTTCTGCCTTTGTTCTTAAGGGTACGCTTAATGCTACCTGCTGCACGTTGCCCGTGGTGTCTTCCCAAACACTTGTAGCTACATACAGGTTTCACACATACGAAAATTCATTTCTTAGGTCTGACAAACTTTGCATACCACACTTGATAATTGCTGTGGATATTGTTCAGAAGCTTAAAAAAAAAGGTTCACAGATATTCTGTCTGCATTGACTAAAAAGCCAGGTGTTTCCCCAAGTGCATACATTCTACACTTCAGAATAAATAATTTTTCCTTTGTACAAACAAATTCTGAGAGAAGAACCTCAGTACAACTTTTGTTCATAGTGAAAACTGCCATAGCTGGTAGAAGAAAGCTATGCACAGAATGACATTATTGATTTTTTAATTCTTTTAAGAGAAGTAGTTGGGCATGAATGGGCAAAGTCATTGACTCTCGTTTTTCTGCCATGTCTGCTCCTCTTTTTCAGATGCACATGTACAGCAGGCTGGACAGGGCCAGACTGCAGTGAAGATATAAACGAATGTGATGCAGAACCGTGCCTGAATGGAGCCACCTGTCACGAGTCTGTTACCCAGGGGCACTTTGTGTGCGTTTGTCCTCCATTCTATACTGGTGACTTCTGCCATCAGCGCTTCAGTCCCTGCGACCTGCCTTACAATCCGTGTGTAAACAACGCAACCTGCCTGGCACAAGCTGATGGAAATCCACTGTGCATTTGTAAAGCAGGTAAAAGCTCACATAGTTGGCATAGTTTTATATCGTCTGCTGTACTGCAAGGTTGTTGCAAGTCTGTAATGTGTTTAGTGCTGTGTTTACTGAAATCAAGTCTGTGTCCCTTTCAAAGCAAATACAGCTTTCATGAATTACAGAGTTACAGTTACAGAATTACAGAGTCAGTTACAGTGAGACTGGTATGATAGCTGTTTGTGTACTCTTCTTACAGTAACTAAGTATATTACATGGATCTTTAGATTCCAGCATTCAGAATTGTCACTTCTGAATTAATAGAGACAGACACCTGGCCATCAGACCCGACAGACTAAATTGACAAAACAGATGAGCAGAAATAGACAGAATATGCACAAATTGTTAAAAGTACGAAAACTGGGCCAGGGTAGACCTAGTTCCTCTTCCCGCTGAGCTGCAGGAAGGTGTGGTGCATTGGGGGAGTGCTTTTCCCCTGTCTAATGCGCAGAACAGGTTGCTCCCTGTTTTTATGCACAGGAAGCAAAAGCACAGTGGGCACCTGTAGCTTTCTTGGGCCACAGCTCAAAAAACCCCATCTCTCCCTCCGTATACAGGAACTGCTAAGGTGGAACAGAGCAATACGTGAACTCTACAGAACATTTCTATGCAATCCTACATAGGAATTAAAGAATATGCTAATTAATTAAAATGACTCTGTAAATTCAGGGATGCAGAATACAATTACCAAACCTGACATTTAGGCAGGATTTTGAAATCATCACCTGTATACATATAAATGGTAGGTGAGCTCCAGGGGCCAAGGATAGCAAATAAATTAATTGCAGTGTTAAGCCACAACAGTATTACTCATCTTATTGTTTACCGAGTTGCTAAGATCCAGAGATAATAGGTACAGGTCACCACTGTTAAGAGCTTAGATTTCTTATTGTTAAGACAAAGGGTACCATAAATTGCTGATTAGAAAAAAAAAAAGTTCAGAGGAAAGGCATGCGGCTCATTCCTTGTAAGTATAACACTCAATATTATGACAAAAATAGAAGACCGCTTTTAACATAATATATTGATTTTGAAGTCTTCATAAGAAGCAATCCGTAAAGAGTCGTCAGATTTAGGTCTAACATCACACAAAAGAGTCTATTTGAAACATTTTTGTGCCTCGTTTCTTAAAGATGCGAAAAAATTGCAGCCAGATTCTCAAGAAACCTTGAAGGAATCTGCAAGGATTCTTGAAACTTGTAGCCAGGAACTTTCAAGAATCTTCAGGGAACGAGCACAGGAGTTACCCGAACCGGTGTCATATCTTATTAACAAATCTTTGAAAATAGATAACATCGTAGTATTGAAGAGGAGTAAAAGGCATTCTTCATGAAATGAACAAATATTAATAATGAAAAAATGCACTTATTTACTTAGGACTTTATCAACAAACCAGGAGATGCAATATTATATAGAAAATTAATTGAAAGCATTTAATGAGAATATTTTTTTCTCAGTTGTTTTCCTTTTCTTGTTTCAGAATATTCCAAATCTGGTTGCAAAAGGCAATCACACTGATACAGCTAGGTTACTCAAAGGTACCTGACCTGGTACTATGTGGGTTATTGATTAAGCAACTTGCATGATATGTAGGCAGCTGTCCAGTCATTAGATGGATTAAAATCTAGTTTGTCAATAGTCACAAAACGTAATTGCACATGAAGAGATCGAAATGAGCAAGGTGGTTGTAGGCCTGATTTCTCTGAAATCAATTGTCCAAAGCTATTTTATGTTTGTATCAACTGAGCAGACAGTTCCATAAATCTGGTAAGTACACACATGAAGCACACATTAGTTCAGCTAATGGGGAAGCAGGCTATCTTTGAGAATTGCCTGATAACATACAGTCAAAGAGTATGGATTTTGATACATTATGAAGCACTCTAAGTTATAAATCTTCTACAGGTATGTATTAGGACAGTGCCTTAGAAAACAGTGACTCAGAAAAAGACATTAGAATTATTATCGATAATATTATTCAAAAGAGCATTTAGCATAGGTCTTTCTTTAAAGAAGCAACACAATTTTTGGATACATGAAGAAGTGGAATTTATGATAGAAGCGAGGAAATGATTTAGCCTGTTTACCATGACTTTGAAAGACCGTCACTTAAATCAGTGCCTAGTTCCAATAATGATCTTTAGAAAACAATATTAGAGATGGGCCGCAAAATCAGCAGCAGAAGTCAAACTTTGGTCCGTCTTGCTTGCTCATAAGAAAAAGATATTTTCCACTGACTAAAGGGAGCTTGGGCTGCCATAATGAGGCAAAGAAGACAAAAGCAGAGAGAAAAGTGTAGGAAGCAAATATAGAAAAGTGTAGCTATATTTGAAAGTATAAGTTAATCACAATCAGTCTTGATATATTAAATTAGCACATAATAATTGAAACAACTTTACAGAGAGATAGTGAAACCATGGTTAGTAGGAGTACAGAGCAAAATTGCTTGTATTTTTGCTCTTGTATACAGTTGAAGTTGTCTGTTTTGGCTGTTTTGTTGGCTGTCAAGTGGCTGTTTTGTGCCATTGTGCATATACGCAGTATTGAATCTTTCTGTTAATTCTTCTGAAATATTTCATACCGAGCAGAAAAGTAACGGAGGAAGAAAGGACAACTTCAGGCATAAGTGGCAAATAGTAGAATGTTTTATTACTTCATTTATCAACACCTTTTTTTCCATTCCCAAAGAATTCAATTCTTGGAATGAATCTTAATAATCATAAAGAAATTGTAATACTGCAAAGGACATGATTTTCATATATGAAATATGAATTTAATATAAATAATTTGAAATTATTTGTAACTGAGCCTGGACAATAAATTCCTCAGAATGTCTAAGAGCCAGAAAGAATAAAGAGAATTCACAGAGAATATCCAAAAAACAAATCAACTGCATGTGTAATATTCCAATAAACTAGAGGATGGACATAAGGGTCTTCTAGTTAGTGTCACATTGCAGAGTGGTAGGTGCATAATGGCATTCTGAAGGGAAGACAGAACAGCCTTTAGAAACAGTGAATCTTTCTGAGGGTGACTGTGTTCTCTGAAAGAGCCAAATTACTATGAAGACAGGATATATTCAAATGAAGAAAAACAACGAAAGGGAGTGTCACAGATTTAAACCTTGAAAATAAGGTAATTAAAAGGATTTTAATTGTAATTCCTTCTAATTAAAAGGAATTAAATATTATAGATCAAGTTGTTCTCATTATCACAGTGTAAAAAAATGAACAAAGAGTTGTCACAGGAGATGGATCTGTGACTGTGAAAGAAAATACAAATAAGTGGATACCAGAACAAAGCAAAAATGCAAATGAAAAGTCCTGGAGTATGACAGAGCACATTTCCCTGTTCTAAATAAGCAAAGGAGATGTTATTTTAATTTCTGTAAGTACAGAAATCCGTAAAGCAGGAATCAGTGACAGCATTTGCAAATCCATATCCACCTATGAAAAGAAAAAAAAAAGTATTTTGCATTAATATATAAAATTGGATCAATTTACAAGGATACTTGGAGTTGTAAAAATAGCAATGAAAGACACAAGGATGTGATTACATCCCTGAGTTGCAGTCTGGACATTCATTATGTGACATTCTCAGTATCATGTGGCCCGTCAGTTCAAAGTCTGATGATCTAGAATATGTAATGAAAGTGAGTATGAATATGCATTTTAGTAATCTTAAAACATGTGGAATGAAGTGGGAATGGAAAGAGTTAAGGATGAGCCCTATAGGAAAAGATGGAAGCTACGAGAAAAAGGGGTCTAGGAATGATACCCTTTCCCCCATAAAAAAATGTCTGCTCACTTGTAACGAGTATTCTTGATGTGGACCAAAAGCATGTTTCCTCCTAGGAATAAGAAAATTGTGTTTTGACTTATGGATAATGACACCCAGAAAACAAAGTTTAAGTTTGGAGTGTGCTAGAAGTATAGCTGTTTTTAATAATCCTGAACAAGCAGTACAAGCAAAATGGACACTTTCATCTTGGGAGATATAAGTTATTATAAAGGACTGACTGTAAAAGACAGTTCCTGAAAACAGTCGTATCGAAAGGTTGTAGATATGTCCGTATTTTAAGAGCAAGAGTAAAACATAACAGTTGAAGAAAAGTTCTTGAACTTTTCCAAAATTTGAGTCTAGAGTTTGAGTCTTGCTATGAAAATCCTAATGCAAACTACAAACAAAATATTTAAATATAAAATTAAATTCACAAAAGCTGTGAGTGCAAGATCAGTTTTCTGGCTAGGACATTTGAATGACAACAGGCAGACTTGATATTAAAATGTGACGCAAAGGATAGGTAGTATCAAGAGGAAATATGAAACACAGGAAAATCTACATATACAAACTTTATAGAGAATTAGTAAGACAGAAAATAATTTGCCAACATAAAGAGTGAGCCAGAAAAAAGCAAGTGTTTGTAAGCAAAGATTTTTTTGACAGTGATTTATGCTTATGGAAGAATTTTAAGTTCTGATACCAAGAAACTAAAGGAAGGCACTGTTAGTAGTGTTTTCATACCACAACTCTATCTATTTCAGAAAGAAGGGTTGTTTAATCAGGATTTGACTTAGTTCAGTAGCTTTTTAATGAGTTAAGAAATTCAGAAGGGAAATGAAATCAATGAAAAAGGTATTATTAGAGTAAAGCCACTAGAAAGTGTGGATTAATTCGACCAGATGTAGATTGTCCACAGTATTAAAGTTTTTGCTGAGCTGGTCTCCCTGTACTCCATTTGTAGTCAATGGAGAGAGAGAGGCAGTTTTGTAAGGTAATTCATTTCATCCAAAAATAGGCATATAAGTAAGTCAGATGGCTAATGCTGTAGAAATACCTATTTCACTCCACTGACTACAAAGGCAGCTTAGGACTATTTGTTCAGGAGGCAGATGGTCTGAATCCCACACCAAGTGCCTATTTCTTGGTGTAATATTTCGGTAAAGATTTTCTCTACATATTTCTGTGAAGCAAATCATTTTGCATAAAAGAAAAGAATGGAGAGCAGCAAATTGTGTCAGATTATATCACACAAGTAATGAGAAGCTTAGACACCTTATTTGTGTTCATAATTTCATTACTAATTGTGTTCATTTTGCAGCTAGCAGTGGTTATCAAAAAGACATGACTTCAGCAATTTTCAGTGACGGTCAGACATGTTAAAAATCTGGGACCCAGTCAGTGTGATTAAGTTCCATATTAGTGAATCCTGGGTCCTTTCCTTCTGTGTGGTGCCTCTGCAGAGGTGAAACTAGAAGCTGGGAGTACCTGCATAACTGGTTTATGCAGAAGGGATTGTGTGGATTAGCAGGCTGGAGGGGAACATGTACCATGTTCTGTGGAGAGGTGTCCATAAGAGGTGTAAGGATAAGACCCTGCCGTGTCTGTGCAGAAGCAATAACTACACTCTGTACTGGCACTAGCCTTCCTACTTTTTGTTTATCCTCTACCTACTCTTTCAAAAGCAAAACTCTGTGGTTCTTTAATAGCAGATGTGCAGCTGGACTTTGTGTGTCTCGGCCCTTTGCAGCTTACATAAGTCTCATAGATAAAGTTGGGACATGCACTTGCTCTTTCCATTATTTCAGAGAAGCAGGAGGAACAATATAATGTGTCCCATCCTAGTCAAGGGCATTTAATGTTTTGTCATTGACACTGATGGGAAAACTACCACAGGGTGTTGAATCTTGTAAGTGTATTATTCTGCCTCAGATAGATGTCAAACAAATCTGAACCTACTGCTGGAGCTGCTAGCTCTAATGCAGTAATTTGTTTCTTGAGAATTAAAAGACTAAGTACTTGGATATTAGAAAAGCTGCTTTTGTAATACTATGTGTAGAAGACATTTTTAGAGCTTGTACTCTCAAAATCACTTTCATGCTACCTCAACTATTAATAAAATACATAAATATAAAAATAAATTTTCTAATACAGTTAAAGAATCAAAATAATTCTCAGTGGTTTCTATTGTTTTTCATCCTCATTATTTTCAGGAGGCCTTGTTACTACGCAAACCAGCAGTGTTTCTGAGATATACTTCGTGCCATCAAAAAGAACTCAGGAGCTCAAAAAGAATATTAGAAATAAAAGTGTTTTTAATGAAAAGCTGATCTTTATGAAATGTGGATAACATTGTTTTGTAAGAAAGATTATATTTGAATGTACTGTAGTACCTATGAGCTCCTATTCTACTTCACCTCCTCTGATGCAGTAGAAAATAGTGTAAAACATGTTTGACAAATCATGAATTTTTGTTGGATTTTACAGTAGTCTAGTCTTCATGTTGGCCGTCTTGAAAAAAAAAAAGAAAACTGAGTTCAAGACACATTCAGATTTTCTGCGTAGAAAACTCTAGGGTCAAAAATTCCATTTTTAATGTTTTCCTTTTAATGTCGTGTTTGAAATAACAAAAGGAACTTTGTAAAGTATTTGGCTGGAGAACTGCATTGAATCATTTGCCTGTGTTACTGATTTGTAATTTGCATCCTAAGTTTGACAGATTTACATTAGCAGAAGCAGCAAGTAGTTGCATTGAGATGTGTCTATTACTTTCATACATATAGTACTAAATATTGTTATGGTAAGATACGTTACAGCAGGATGCATATTTTCAGTCTTTCAAGTAATGTACCACTTTATAAAATAGTTTACTTAAAATAAAAATGATTCTGTTCTGTAATACAAATAAATGAATTATATTTACAGCATAAACTAAAAATTAAATATTAAATAATGTTTATGTTGGCAATATTAAGTGAATGCTCATTTAGATCATACAAATTCCGTTTCAACTGGTAACACTGTTCTTAGTAGCATCATTAACATTTTAAGCGTTTTAAGTTGTTTAAACAGAAAACAGACATGCTTTCTATTGCATTATCTTTTATTCTTCTTACAGTACACGAAATAATCTGGAAACTACTGAGTAAAAACTGCATGTGTACATTATTTATAGTTTAAGTATCAGAAGATCACAAGTGTATGTGGCAGCAATTGCAGTTTATAACTAAAAATACTATGGTATTACTTTACACTTTAAAATATGCTTGAGTGTAACGTAACATGCAAGAATTCTATGAGGCCATGTATGTTAAACCCATGAGATATATTGAAGCTTCAATGTGCAGTGTATTCTTCCTTAAATGAGTTCCTCTTCCTTTTTTTTTTTTAAATCCTTTTAAGTAGAAATTAGTATTTCTGTTTAAAGTTCTAATAGAAAGCAGAACTTGTTCAAATCATCTGTAAAAGTTGCCAGCATGGTTAATAGTTGCTGCATTATTTTACTTTTCTTTTTCCTTGATTTTTAGTAACAAACCAGGGTAAATATTTCCTAGGTTGCTGTTCAATAATTATTCAATAGTAGGCTGAAAACATAATTACAATTTCATAATGTATGATGATATCTTCTAGTGAAACTGCAGTTTTTCTATTTGTAGGAGTAATACTCTGTGATTCTGTGTAATGCCTAAAATAGCATGACTGCTGTATGTATGTCTCACTTGCGTGATTTCCAGGTAGCTATACTTGCAGGCTATATGTGCTGTCAAAATGTGTCTAAATAGTGCTCTGTATACTCATGTCAGTATTACTTACCAAAGAATTCCATGAAACATCTGTACTGAAGGAGGGACATCAGGGGGAAGCAGAATGATGAATGCCTTCCATTTTCCTTTTTATGTATTTTAATTTCAAAACAGGGGTATTTTTTTTTTAAAAAAGGTAGTTCCTTAAACAACATATAGGATCACAAAAGAATAAGAAAGCATTCCATGCAAGTTCTGTTCAAATTCTGTTAGTGTTTTGTTAGCTTCAGACCATTTTCTTTTTATCTATGGGTGGCTTTAATTTTTTTACATGTATCCTTTTTCTTTCTGTTTTACTACATTTCGGTGAAGTTTCAAATCCCGCGAATATTGACATAAGCTCTGAAGGAAATTCAGTTTCGAAAGAATTTCATTACAAATAAATGAAAAGTCACCAGAGAAGAAGTTGGCTAGTGGTGCTGCCGTGATCCTGGTCTCACATTCTGCGTGTCCTCTTGATTCATTAATCAACCGAGAGATACAGAAACACGTTCCTGCCATTTCCGTTATTGCTCAGTGGCACTGGGGAGCCTGTATCAAAAGAACAACTCTTAAAAGCAACTTACTGTCAGCAACTGCTGTCTGATTGATATAACTGCTTCTAATACTGAGCTATAATTGTGAGCTAGCATGTTGAAAAATAATTTGCAATCGTTTTACCCTTATTTTTTCCTTAAGCAAACTGTAAGGAAATGATGGATGGAAAGTCAGGTGAGAGTTTAAGCTGCAAATTACACATACTGCAGATATCAGGATTATTTAAATCTTGGCTCTGGTTCTGACCCATTTGCAGATAATAAGCTAAAGCATTCTGAATTTAACAGTGTTGCCTGTGCTGAGGAAGGTACTTTAGATCAGTCCACTGTGATGGAAATTATTTGTCTGCTATTACAGGATTTCTTTTCAGGTGGCTTTGTGGAACATCGTACAAAGAGGGAATAAATGATTTCAGTTCACACTCAGATTTTCTAGAAAATTCTGTATCAGTCATATGAAGAAAGAATTAGCATCAAAATAGTAGATGACTGTAATTAAAGAATCATAGACTCATAGAATGCTTAAGGTTGGAAGGGACCTCTAGAGGTCATCTAGTCCAACCCCCCTGCACACGCAGGGTCACCTAGAGCACGTGGCACAGGACTGCGTCCAAGCGGATTTTGAAGATCTCCAGAGAAGGAGACTCCACAACCTCTATTGGCAACCTGTTCCAGTGCTCTGTCACCCTCGCTGTTAAGAAATTGTTCCTTAAATTCCCGTGGAACTTTTGATGCTTCAGTTTCTGGCCGTTTCCTCTACTTCTATCAGTGGCCACCAGTGAAAAGAGGCCAGTACCATCCTCCTCACTGCCTCCTTTGAGGTACTTCTAGACACTGATCAGATCCCCTCTCAGCCTTCTCTTCTCCAGGCTGAACAGGCCCAGCTCCTTCAGCCTCTCCTCATAGGGCAGATGTTCCAGGCCCCTGATCATCCTTGTAGCCCTGCACTGGACTCTCTCCAGCAGCTCCACATCCCTCTTATACTGTGGAGCCCAGAACTGGACACAGTACTCTAGATGTGGCCTCACCAGGGCTGAGTAGAGGGGCAGGATCACCTCCCTCGACCTGCTGGAGACGCTCTTCTTAACGCACTCCAGGATCCCATTGGCCTTCTTGATTACGAGGGCACACTGCTGCCTCATGGTCAACTTGTCGTCCACCATGACACCCAGGTCCCTGTCTGCAGAGCTGCTCTCCAGAAGGTCGGTCCCCAGCCTGTACTGGTTTCTGGGGTTATTCCTCCCCAGGTGCAGGACCTTGCACTTGGCCTTGTTGAATTTCATGAGGTTTTTCACCGCCCATTTGTCCAGTCTGTCCAGGTCCCTCTGGATGGCAGCGCAGCCCTCTGGGGTATCAGCTAGTCCTCCCAGTTTCGTATCATCAGCAAACTTGCTGAGGGAGCACTCTGTGCCTTCATCCAGGTCATTGATGAATAAATTGAACAGGACTGGACTAAGGACTGACTCCTGAGGGACCCCGCTAGCTACAGGCCTCCAACTAGACTCTGCACCACTGATCCCCACTCTCTGGGCCCTGCCATCCAGCTAGTTCCTAATCCACCTCACTGTGTATTCATCTATCCCACACTTCCGGAGCTTGCCCAGGAGGGTGTTGTGAGGGACGGTGTCAAAAGCCTTGGTGATGTCGAGATAGACGACATCCACCGCTCTCCCCTCATCTGTCCAGCTGGTCATTCCATCATAGAAGGCTATCAGGTTAGTCAAGCATTCAAGCATGATTTCCCCTTGGTGAATCCACGCTGACTACTCTTGAGCACCTTCTTGTCCTCCACATGCCTGGAGACAACAGCCAGTATGAGCCGCTCCATCACTTTTCCGAGGATGGAGGTGAGGCTGCCTGGCCTGTAGTTGCCTGGGTCCTCCTTCTTGCCTTTATTGAAGACTGGCGTGACATTGGCCTTCTTCCAGTCCTCCGGCATCTCCCTCATTCTCCAGGATCTTTCAAAGATGATGGAGAGCGGCTTAGCTATGACATTCCCCAGCTCACGCAGAACTCTGGGGTGCATCTCATCAGGGCCCATGGATTTGTGGGTATCAAGTTTCCTTAGGTGCTCTCTGACCCAATGTTCCTCTACCCAGGGCGAGTCTTCCTCTCTCCAGGCTTCTTCTCTTGTCCCTAGGGCCTGGGGCTCTAATGGGCTGCCCTTGGTAAACACCGAAGCAAAGAAGGCATTCAGCAACTCTGTTTTTTCTGTATTATTTGTAACCACGGTGCCCATCTCGTTCACCAGTGGACACATGTTTTCCCCGATCTTCCTTTTGCTGTTAATATATTTGAAGAAGTTTTTGTTGTTAGTTTTAACATCCCTTGTCAGATTGTATTCCAGACGTGCCTTAGCTCCTTTGTCGCATCTCTGCATTCCCTGACTACGTTCCTGCATTTCTCCCAGAGGGCCTGTACTTTTTTCCACATTCTGTATACCGCCTTCTTCTGCTTGAGCATTGCCACAAGCTCCTTGCTCATCCATGCAGGTCTCCTGCCCCCTCTGCCTGACTTCTTACACACAGGGATGCACTGTTGCTGGGCGTGGAGAAAGTGCCACTTGAAAACTAACCAGCTCTCTCGGGCCTCAATTCCTTCTAGAACTCTAGCGCATGGGATTCTTCTGAGGAGGTCTCTGAAGAGGCTAAAGTTGGCCCTCCTGAAGTCCATCGTCGCAAGGCTACTTACAGCCCTTCCTCCTCCTCATTGGATCTTGAACTCCAACAACTCATGGTCACTGCAGCCGAGGCTGCCCCCCACCTTCACATCTCCTACAAGTCCCTCTCTATTTGATAGCACGAGGTCCAGTAGCCCACCTCTCCTCGTTGGCTCCTCCACAACCTGCGTCAAAAAGTTATCGTTGACGCTCTGCAGGAACCTCCAGGACTGTTTGTGCCTGGCTGTGTTGTCCTTCCAGTTGATGTCAGGGTAGTTGAAGTCCCCCATGAGAACCAGGGCCTGTGTCGCCCAATCACCAGGCATGAGTGCAAGGATGTGCAAGGATGAGGTGAAGCCAAAGAGCTGGTCCACAGACCTGGGTGAAAGAACAGATCCACAGGGTGCATGGCAAGAGGTGGGCATGGCTGCAGCATAGTTCATTTGGGCGCCAAGGACAAAGAGCCTGCGCTTATTTTCATGTCCTAAGAGAAGAAGTGGTCACCCCTGAGGTTTTTCCAGCCCTTGAAAGATTCAAGACTAGCTGAGGTTTCTCGAAACCAGACATATGCATTATCTGAGTTAATCTTGAGCTCAGAGGGGATCCAAAACCCTTAGTATTCACATGATGTAGTAGAATCCGTTCATTCATGTTCAGCATAATCTCTCTTTCAGGATTTGAAGGCACTAACTGTGAAGTTAACACGGATGAGTGTGCCTCCCATCCGTGCCAGCATCAGGGGCTTTGTGTGGATGGGGTTAACCACTACAGGTAAGGAAAATGCTTATGAACAGCAGGTTCAAAGTATCACCAGTCGGTACAGGGGGATACAGGGGTATTTATCATTTAGCTAGTTTTGTGGACCTTAGTCTCTATTGTCTTTGCAGGTCTTTAGTACTGTAATGAATCCTATGTATTTATTTATATTTTTCTGTGATGGATTTGACTCATTACTCTGCTACTATATTCAAAGTCTTGCTACGGCTCACCGTATAGGTGAACAGGAGAATTTGTTGTCAGGATACTTAAAAACTTCACAGTCTAATCAAAATATAATAGGCAGTTGTTATTAGTGCCATTAAAGTAACATTAATACTCATAGTCAAAATTAATGCAAAACAGTTAAAAATGTTACACAAGAAAACTTAAAATTATCTACCCTCGCCCTCTGGCGTTATGATCGCTCTCCCAAAGCCTGTCTAGCTCCTGGGATCAGTGGTTTTAGTCTTCTTGGAAAGAACAAGGGTGGCAATAGGAGTGGAGTCCTGACACGTCACCAGCATCTAGAGGTCCTCACCTGGAGTAGTGCCGTGTTTGTGGTGGGATGCTTGGGCCTACTTGGATTATTTTCTTACACCAACCCACTACCCTCCTGGGTTGCCAGCTGGAGGCTGTCAGGGGCAGTGTGAGAGCAGGCGCTGCGCACCCTGTGCACACAAAAGGCTGTTGTTTGCCAGGCAGTGACTGTGGGGAGAAAAGGCTAATGTATAGCATTTTCTAATGACTAGAAGAAATTCAATCATTTCTGCTATCACCCTTCAAAATCCACCTCTTTTTTTTTTCTTTTTAAGATAAAACTAAAAAGTAAAAAATTACAACTTTCTTTCCTAGATGCACCTGCCAGCATGGCTTTACTGGAGCACTATGTGAAGTGGAGATAAATGAATGTTCATCAAGACCATGCAAAAATAATGGAACTTGCCTAGATCTCATAAACAGGTAAGTTAGTTACTACAACTAAATGGAAAAAAAAAATCAGGTTTCTTCAGTTACAAAGCCTACTCACTGCTTGGAGGTTTGGATGAGGCCTACAGCATATGACAAGGGTCCTGTGTTAAGACCAGGTAGGCAAAAACTACTGATAGAGGGATTAGCTTCTTTTGTGCTCCAGGAGGAAAATAAAAGAAAAACTGGCTTAGGCATACTTGTTGTTTTCCACCTTTTTGGCTTCAAACAATTACCTTTTCTAATGTAAATGTTTAATAAATTATAAATTGTAAACAAGGGAAAATGCTGCATTTCGTGTTTGTATCCACAGCATTCTGCAGTCATTTAGAGACTTGTGTCAGAAGAACTTAAGCCCTTATGTCGTTCCCCATAGTTTCAGATGTATTTTTTGCGTATAGTTCTCTTACCTATTCAGAAAAAGAGTAAATCACTCTGTTTACTTCAGAGACATGGAAATGAGGAAACTCTGTCAGTTATTTTAACATGGCTGGTGATTAGGGGATCACATCTTGACACCAGAACATATGGATTGCTTTACAATGTTGAAATCAAACATATTGTTTATTTTTGTTGATTTATCTGGTTTTTCCTTTCTTAAAGATTCCTCTGCAATTGTGCACATGGATACTATGGGTCTCTCTGTGAAATGGATGTAAATGAGTGTGAAACTTTGCCTTGCTTGCATGGAGGAAGCTGCATCAACAGATTAGGAGGATATCAGTGTTCCTGCCCCCCTGGATTCACAGGTAGAGTTTGTCCTCTGCCACAGTGAAGAAGGATATTTCACAGATATTACATAGTTTTAATTTCATTCTTATGGGCTCAAATCCAGGAAGAGTATGGGAGATCATCTTCTTGTTGGAGAAGAAATCAATATTAATTGAAACAGAATTTGATCCAGTTCTTGCCAAATACTTCAAGACTTTGTTTACATTCAAGCCACTTGATTTATGGGTTCTTTAGTCACGCAGATATTAAACTGAAACACATGAAAAGTTATATAGTGTAGGGAAAATGATTGTTTTCTGAGTTCACCCAAGATAATAACACTGTAGAGAGAGTAAATGTTACCAGCATGATAGGATACTGCCCTCACTTTTGAATTTGTGCATAATTGTAATGACACCTTGTCTTCACTGACGTGTTGAACTGAAGTTGTTTCCTTTAGTGTTAATCTTTACATTTACATTATGGAACAAGTGACAAAATATTTAATGGACAGAGATGTACTGACGTTTCTTGAAAATCTTCTCTAAGTATACTTGAGTGGCCTGCAGGTAGCAGAGGAAACAAGACATACTTAATATTTTGATATACTGAACTTAAATAACCTGAATATACATAGGGTCATGTGACTCATATGACTGTGTTCAAAAATCTTTATATTTGTCTGCCTCAAGTTGCATCATTTCAGCATACTTCTTGAGTAAAATAATTTATTCTACTCATCCTAGCCTTTGATGAGGATCAGATAATTTTGTAAGATTAGAAAGGACTCAGCTGGCATCCACTGAAGTGAGAAAAATGTAATTTCTCTCTGGAGCGAAGAACAAGTATTTCTCAGAGAATATCTGTGTAACTGTGTATCCTTCTTCCATTTACTGACAAACAGCTTCTGCAAAAAATTCCTTTTTTGAATTTCACCAAAATTTAGAAAAATTGTGCATAATTCTCTTGCCTAAAAATAAAAAACTAAAAAATTCAGCTCTTTAGAAAAGGCTGTGTTCTGTGTTCTTGGGTGTCATAGAAACTTAGATGCCTAAGATAGCAGTGCTAAGATAGTTACAGTTTGACAGTAGACTTTAAAACCACTGACTTCATCTTTATATATATTATATATATATTTCTGTAAGAATTCCCAGTTACGGTCATAGAAACCAAGTTGCCTATACTGAAAGGATTATGAGACTGCAGGTTTAATCTGAAAAGGAACAAGCAACTGGCAGGTGCTTTTGCTCCATGATATTCAAGGTTGACTAAATAGTTTTAACAATAGTTCTTCCTAAACTGCTTTACCAATGAGGATAGTTTTTCTCAGCTATGATATTTGTTTCGTGTTACATGTAGCTATTGACTGTTAACAAATTATTTACTCTGTAGTACTTTCACAAGGATACTTGTTTTTTCTGTAGTTAGCTACTTAGTAACAAGGGTATCACCTGGGTGATTAGGGGATCACTAGGTGATACCCGGGTGACTGTCAAACACTGAAGCATTCTCTCAAAAAGTGATGATAGACTGAAGATCACTTAATTATAACCAATACTTTTCCCCCTGAAGTGTATCTATTTCAACTGTGCAACATAGCAATTAGACTAATTTTAAAGGAAGAATTAATCCACCACACAGTGATGGCGTTATTAGTTGTTTCCAGAAATGTAATGTGAACTAAGAGATTCTAAGAAGATGCATGGCTCTATCATCTGCAGCATCTTCCATTTCTTCTTGAGAGCAAGCATAAACTTGATGAGACTTGAGGTGTTAGGTGACCCAGAGTGAGTGAAAGAAGTTTCATTTTCCAGGTAAGGTCTTATCAGAGTAACACTTAGCTCTTCTGCTTGATGAAAGAAGTTTCAGTTAAATGGGCTTCTGCAATCCCTTCTGTTGTGAGAATTCCACATCAGTGTGGCATACTGTAGGAAGAGTGTACTAGTGGTTCAAGACTCTGAGCACATTTTTCTTTACTCATTTTACCATCTATCTTGTTTTCTAATTTTACAGCTGAGTAATACCTGAAGAACTATGCAGTACTAGCAAACAGATTTCTGTTTAAAACTAGTACCTAAAATCAAAAATATGTTTCCTGAGCCATTGTATGTAATGCAAGCGTATTACTTGTAATTGGAGGTAATACTTGCTCACTATCGAAATTCTAATTTTTATAAAGAAGCTGTTTTGTTTGTGTGCGTGTACATGATTTTATTAGCCAAATCACCTTATTCCTTAGGAATTAGATAATATTCCATTTACAGAAAAAAAAAACACAGAGAGATCATTAATATTGAGAAAGACAATGGTAGAGCATCTCACTGTACACAGCATATGGCCTCTTATTAGTAATAATAATAATAACATGTTATGGGGCTGCACAGTTACATCATACAACTGATTGCTTTGTGCTGTTTCTCAGAACTCATTTAAGCCAGGAAATTGCAATTATGAGGAAGCCAAACAAGGTTATATTATTGCCTAGATGCTTTGCTATTTAAAAATAGTATTGGACAAAATTGCCGTTAAATCTAATTTCTGAATAGTAATGAACCATTCTTCTTCCTTCAGTGTGTATGCATGCAGATAAATGCAATTGTATAATATCTATTAATGCAACTCTCATAGTTTTCAGGAAAAAAATTTAGATAACACTATGTCAGTTATTCCTTTGATAAACTGATAAATTTATTTTATTCTTGAGTTTTTACTGTGAGCAGTTGCTTCCATTTAGTTTTATTTTAGATTATTTGAGACACTTTTTGGAAAGTGTTTCGTCAGTTGAGTACAAAGTATTCCCACTCTTTACAATGAAACTGATACTCCAAGAAAAAAACAGCAAAAAAGCCCCTTACCTTTTCAGTGTCCCTGTGAACAACAGGAACATGTGAAGAGTATGTTTCCCTGACAAACATACAACATTGTAAAGCAGTTGACTGACAGTTGACATTTTGAAAATTTTCATTGTTAACAATTGCAACACAATTTTTCCAATTCTTTCTATCTGATGGTGCCATTTTATTGGCTTTATGTAGAAAAGATAGCTGTTCAGTTTCTGAGGCTACCATGCTATTGAATTTTAGGTAATGAGGAAAAGCACTCTAAGCCTGCTAAATATTGGTATTTTTGTGCTTTTGAATTTATAAAAGTGTAATCAATCAGGGTGATTGTACTCTTGTATTAAAAGTGTATTTCTGCTGTCACCTGCAGTAATTTTTTGAATTTAGAAACAGCTTTTGATAAAAAAGGAGGAAATGAGGAAGTTCATGTAAAACATTTGGGTTGATTTAAATACTGATTTGAGTTTCAAAAATGTTTTGAATTCATTTTATAGAGAAAGCAATGTTTGTTGGTTATAATTTCTAAAATATTAGAGATGTAACAATTTGAATGGAAACTGGAAACAAATTGCAGTACCTTAAATGGATTAGGCAATTATTTACAATTCAAATACTTACTTATAGAAAGTTATTTATTAAAACATTATACATTATTAGACCTTTGATTTTTTTAATTTATCATGTAATTTACTGTTTTAGAGAAAGCAGTCTTGTAAAGATTCTCTAAAACTTTGACATCTAATGTACATCTTAATACAAGGCATTTTTTCCTGAATTTATCTTAATTTGGATTTATTTTATATTGTTCATCATTTTGTATTTTATTTTAAATATTACTTTAAGCATATATATTTAACTAAAATAATTTATTGCCTACAGAAATATTTATTTTCCTCAACGCTGCTAAGATAGAATCTAATTGCTCTCTTGCAGCTCATGTAGTGAACGAATAGCTGTGATTGCACAGTTCAAATGAGAGGTGCACCATAATCAGATGTAAACTTTCATCAGGATTTAATTGACACCAACAGTGGTCTTTCTAAACGCTAGAGAGCATCCTGATCAAAGTGCTCGCTTTACAAAATGGAACCCTGGGTGTTCAAGAAACTCTTTTTTCTTGGTCCAAAATGATAAATAAAGTAACTTTAAAACAGTACTGTATGGAAGGGATGAGGAAAATGACATCTGGATAATATACAATAATCAAAAATTCTTTTTCAGAAGTGCACAAATTATTATTTCACTTCCTGTCCTTTGATTTTTTGGCAAAATACCTTCTAGGGATGGCTTTAAACCTTCTCCTGAAGTAGCCTCTTGGATGCGCTTTGTCGCTGTCTGCCATCAAATTGTCTGGCAAGGACGTATCGAAGCTGCAGCTGACCCAGTGACATGAACTTTCCAGCTCCATCTTAGCCTCTCTCTTGCTTTATTTTGTGCTCTAGTTCCACAGGATACTCCTGATATGCCCAGCATAGAATTATTCCAGCTCTCATAATTGTTACTATTCTCTTGTTTCTGCTCTTTAGCCAAGAACATATGCAGAATATACTTCATCCGTGTTGCCCAAGAGTCTTTGTAAACAGACTACACTGTTCCTCCTTGATCCATGAAGTTAGCATCCCAAAGCTACGAAATATTTCTTTAAAATAATGTGACCATTCCCTCCAAGCACACACAGGGATTATTCATTTTCTCCAGCTGTTGCAACAATAGCTGTTTCTCATTTTATAGCAAAGCCATTTTTAACATCATTTTCCAGACATATGTTGAAACATAAGTAGCAGGCATCAGTTTTGGAGTAAGGTATCTGAGTAGGTGTCAAAAGTGTATTTTCCATCTAAGGTAACCTAATCAGTGGAGGTAGAGTCTGTACAGTCAGTGAATCCTGGCTGTCGAGATTTAGTTGCCTGTGTACAGTGCTTGTTTACAATCCTCAGTGTATCCCACTCAGTCCCTAGCTGACCCTCCAAAAGGTCTGGTTTTCTTCAATAGTGCTGGGGTTAGAAGTTACCTTGAATGCCTGCAGGCTTCTCAGATGACACTCTGAGCCAACTTTAGGTAACTAAATCCTTCCCCTAATGCCCTTCTTGGTGTGGATTTGGCCCAGTCTCCAGGTTCTCTTCATTGTTCTTCTTAGACCTCTGCTGACTATATTGGAAACTTAGGCACCTCGTTCACATGAAGCATTAGAAACCTTAAGTTAGGTACCTTCACGTGAAGCTAAAAATCAAACTTCAAGTGTTTCAGTCTGTCTGTTGAACTCTTTTCTTCTGTCTCTGAGATGCCAGTTGAGTATTTCTCCCTTGCTGGGCTTCCACCCTTCTGAGATTATCTGGATGGACTGTCTTTGAGTATTCAAGATTTGATTTTCACCTTTCATTTATACAGACAGGAGTAGGAAAACACTATTTTATAACCTTAAAATATAATTTTCCTACCAGTGGCATTAAGGCAAATCTAATTATGCATCTCTGCTGGCTTTCTAACTATTTTCTTCCTAATTGTCTCAAAGCTTCCTTTAGACTTCATTAGATATCCTGATTTGAATTTTAGTTATCTGGAAAACAAAGGGTGTCCTTGGGCCACCTGCTCTAGAGGGACAAATGCCACAAATCTCACAAAAGATTACTAATGCACTTCTTTTGTTACGATACTCTCTATTGTCATTTTTATTTTCTTCAGTAGTCATTACAATAATGACATTTAAGTTGGTGTTAATAGGATATTTGACCTGAGATGCAGTTGATACCTCTAAAAACACAGTCCTAAATCATTAAGTTGCACTTAGTTCACTTTCTGTATCTCTGTCATTTTAGATATCTGCCTGACTGTCAGTAACTTTATGTGAAAATTGCTATGTTCTATTTTTCATTTGTGACAGGGGAGCTTGTTTTAGTTCAAATGTGATTTCTTTCTTTGTTAAAAGTGTTTATATATTCAGTACATCAGTTAGTGTACTGAGTCCAATAATTAGGATATTCACAGAGCTATAGGTAAGAAACATTGTCTGCCACTGTGGACTTTTTATTGTTGCTTTCGGTTTCATGGGTCAAAGAGTAAAATGAGTCTGCAACAGGCTAACCTGGGGAGGGGGGAAAGTGGAGGATAGATATGAACTGAGTAGCTGAAGTATCTATAAGAAGTGACAAAATAAAATCAAAGATTCGGCCTATCTGAGAGTCAGAATTGTACCATTCATCTCTTGATTCATAGAACAGTGTCATGATCTTGAAAAGAATGTAAACGCTAACCCCTGAAAAGATCGCATGTTCCTCCACCATTTTCTAATGTCTAAGATGCAGGAGGCTCTAAAAGACAATACCTAAGATTATGCTTCCTTACTCTTTCAGAGTATGAATGAATAAATTTCATTCAGACTATGCACAGCCATTATATTCTCTTCAAGAAAGAAGTTTCTTTTGTAGACTGGTGAATTAATCGCACTTATATTCATCTTCTGTTTAAGATAAATTATTCAGTATCAATCTTTGTAGAACATATAAGGTAGCAAAGAGCAATCATACTTTTTTGTTAAGAATTACATCTGAAAATGTCTGAAATACATTTCAGACATTCCTTCTTCCTTCCTTCTATCTTGGATCATAATTGATGTCATCTTGTCTCTGTCACCAGACAAAATCCTAAATTTTAGTCTTTATTTTTACCTTAGAATTATCTGCAAATGATGCATTTATAATTCTGCCATTATGAATTTTAGATGACTTTCAGCATATACGTTGGCATTTAACTAAATGACCAAATCGTATTCCTTTAAGTTACTGAAGCCTCAAAAGTACTTCTAAATCTGGAAAGCATTGTCATTTTTGTTTCTGTTAAATTAATGGACAGAGGCTTGAACAGACAGGTTATCAGTCCAGTTTCCCACTCTTTCTTTCTAACTGTAAGTGACAGAGACTACATTAACATCTATTTCTAAAATGTCTGCATATTGCTGAGCAGCATATTTTAACTTATGATACTGTCTCTTAAATTAAAGAATAATAAACGTGTTGTTTAAATAATACCAGGCACTCTTGAAACTCATCTCTTCTTTCTGTAGCTATGCCGTAGCCATGTAAGTGAATTAACAAAGATTGAAACCGAGTTTTGCCATGTGATCTTTGAATAAAATTGAAAATAATTGTAATTGTGTGCTGAATTCTGAGAGCACTTCTTTGCTGTAGTATTTCTGAAATACTGATCTCAAGATTCTGTTATAGATGCAGATTATGTTGCTGTTTCAGTGTTCTCTGTAGCTGAAAAGAGAAAGCACACAGGAAAACCTAGAATTTAAAGATTATTTTTGGACATGCTGCATTTTCGAAGGAAAAAAATACTGATTTGTTAGTATTTATGTTGCAAGACAGAGGTCTGCAAAAGTATTATTGGTGTTTAACTACAAAGGTGCTTAAGAGTAATGTAATGGAGTAGGTTGCCGGTCAGCCTCACCTCCATCCCTGAAAAGGTTATGGAGCAGCTCATCCTAGAGACCATCTCTAGGTATGTCAAGAAAAAGAAGGTGATCAGGAGTAGTCAGCATGGATTCATCAAGGGAAAGTCGTGTTTGACCAACCTGATAGCCTTATATGATGAGGTGACTGGCTGAATGGATGATGGGAGAGCCATGGATTTGTCTACCTTGACTTCAGCAAGGCTTTAGACACAATCTCCCATAACATCCTCATAGGAAAGCTCAAATTGTGCGGGCTGGATGAGTGGCCAGTGAGGTGGATTGAGGACTGGCTGGATGGCAGAGTCCAGAAGGTGGTGATAAATGGGGCCGAGTCTGGTTGCAGGCCTGTAGCCAGTGGTGTCCCACAGGGATCGGTGCTGTTTAACTTGTTCATCGATGACTTGGACAAGGGCACAGAGTGCACCCTCAGCAAGTTTGTGAATGATACCAACCTGGGAGGAGTGGTCGATGCACCCTAGGGCTGTGCAGCCGTTCAGAGAGACCTAGACAGGCTGGAGAGTTGGGCAGAGAGGAATCTCCTGAGGTTCAACAAGGACAAGTGCAAGGTCCTGCACCTGGGGAGGAATAACCCCAGGCACCAGGACAGACGGCAGGGGAGACCTCCTGGAAAGCAGCTCCGCAGAGAGCGATTTGGGAGTCCTGGTTGACAACAAGTTAACCATGAGTCAGCAATGTGCCCTTGTGGCCAGGAAGGCCAATGGGATCCTGAGGTGCTT
Organism: Tinamus guttatus; assembly: GCF_059628265.1. Taxonomy (NCBI): domain Eukaryota; kingdom Metazoa; phylum Chordata; class Aves; order Tinamiformes; family Tinamidae; genus Tinamus; species Tinamus guttatus. Next base: position 821,390 of record NW_028288936.1, read on the forward strand.
TAAGAATGTCTCCAACAGGTGGAAGGAGGGGATCCTGCCCCTCGGCTCAGCTCTGGTGAGGCCGTACCTCAAGTATTGTGTGCAGTTCTGGGCTCCTCAGTACAAAAGGGATGTGAAGCTTCTGGAGACGGTCCAGCATAGAGCCACGGAGATGATTTTAAGGGACTGGAGCATCTATCTTGGGAGGAAAGACTTAAGTGAGCTGGGCCTGTTTAGACTGGAAAAGAGAAGACTGAGAGGAGATTTGATCAACATGTACAAATATCTGAGGGTTGGTTGTAGGGAGGATGGGGCCAAACTCTTCTCCGTGGTGGCTGGTGACAGGACAAGGGGTAATGGGTGCAAGTTGAAACACAGGAAGCTCCATCTCCATATGAGGAAGAACTTATTTCCTGTGAGGGTGACAGAGCCCTGGAACAGACTGCCCAGAGAGGTTGTGGAGTCTCCTTCTCTGGAGATATTCCAAACCCACCTGGATGCCACCCTGTGCCACGTGATCTAGGTGTCCCTGCTGGAGCAGGGGGGTTGGACTAGGTGATCTCTAGAGGTCCCTTCCCACCTCAACCATTCTGTGAATCTGTGATTCTATGAGTCTCTGGGTTAACTGGTGAGTAACTTCTGTGAGTAACTGGTTAGTTAGCTACAAATTTGCCTGAACTCTTTCATGCTCAGTCTGATCGTTCTCATTCGCTGCCTCCCATCTATATTCCTCAGACTATCTGCGGAAAGTCTGGCCTGACCTAGACAAATAGCTGAGAAAAAAGAGTGGCTAAAATTCTACGTAGAAGTAGCTGCTTTTATTCGGCATGACAGTTGTTACTTCTTACTGTTTTTACTTTGGTGGCACCTAAGAGTCTTAGACAAAGCAATGTAAAACTGAAGGGAATCTCTTGAGTCACTGAATCTATTCCTGTTTTATGTAAATGATCAGCTTTTCATTGTCTAGTGCCATAAATTTGAAGTATTTGGAACATATGAACTCTTGAATTTGTACTGCAGATGTATAAAAAATAATCAATTTAAGCATATTTTTCTACATAGTCAGCCGATCTTTTGAGTAGAAGAACCATACTTAAGAACCATACTTAAATAGTCAGCTTGTAGCATGTCTTTTACATCCTGCCTATTTGTGCTAAGGGAACAACGGTGCGCCTGTCCAAACCCTTTTGGTCATCCTTCAATCTCAAAGGAATAACTGATGCAAAAAGGAAGACCAGTACATCTGGTTGGGACAGCAGCTCTGTTCACCAGCAACACTGCCGAGGGGCAAAAGGGGGCAGAGGGGAGCAGGTGAATTGAAAGGAAGTTCACAGTGGATCGTCGTTCACCTTCTGCTTCCTTAAAATTCCCAAACTCAGCTTTTAAGCATATGTACTTCTCTCTGACTTACCTGTTTTCAGATGGGTGAATTGATGGAGAATCAAATGATTCTCTTCTTGCCAAAGGAACAGTCAGTCTTGACATTCATATAGTGCTTTCACACTGAGCATGTTCCTTTTAGGAATTTGCGTACAAATTATTTTTGGAGTTGTTCATGAGATACCAGATGATATGCCTGTGCCTTGCAATGAAGCACTACAGTAAATGTAAATAACAGCTGGCTCTGCCTAGGCTGATATGTATATCTTGTACAGTACCTATCTGCAGAGAGGCAGAGAGGTGCTGAAAATGTAAAATGTGGCAAGGCCAAAAGTCAGAGCTCATGAATGTTCTTTGTTTAGTCAGACCTGATTCGAAGAGCACTTCAGGCACTACCATGTTTCTCGGAGTACATTTAATTTCAGTCACCCATACACAGTAAAAAGAATGTCCATGCCTTACTCAGTGGTCCATGAGAAACCCAGAAGTGACACTACTGTTTAATCTGTAGCTACCCAGGTCCTCTATTTCTGTTAACTTTTTGATAGTGTTATCCCAGATCTTGTGTTTGCAGCTTCAACATCAGAAGAAGATAGAAGAAGAAACATTTATTTTCTGCAGACCTTTTACACCAAAGGACATTTAACCCCCAATTAGAAAGTATTTGCAGGTTTAAAGCACTAAAGTTACCAGATAAGAATGCTATCTGTAAGAAAGGAACATCTCCATAGTGCATATAAAGTATCTGGCCCTTAAGGAGATGCAGTCAATAACTGCCTGGTTGTTTTGTGCAGGTCACACTCAGAATACGGTGCAACCCCTTTATGTTTGGCGACTCTCATTGTGTATACAGATAAAATCTGATGATGAGGAACTTGGATGACAATGCATTCCTCTTGTTTAGTGAAAAATAATTGTTTTGCATTACAGATCTGAGTCTTTAGGGAGTAAAATCTTTATCTTTTAGCAAAGAATATCTAAATGCGAAGTGGTTCTTCTTCATGTGCATTACTGTGTAATTTGAATATTTAGGATACCAGTTCTAAGGTGGTTTCGCCAATATGCTGTGTAGTTGATTACTGTTTATCTTCAAACAGAACCAGCTTCTCTTTCTGAAGTTCTAAGAGTCATCAAAAGAAGACTAGAAATAGCTCTGCTTATTATTTATGACTGCTGACAGATAGCAAAAAAATGATATTTAAGTAACATCAATGTAGAAGACACTGTGATGTAAATATTAAAAAAAAAAAACACTGTACATTTGCAGTCATGCGAGGGTCATGCAGTCATTTGCACCCTATGCCAGTGTGTACATCCATTCTCCATTGTGCACATCACTTAATGCTGTTTCATGGATTGGGGAAAGTAGCTGCTGCATTCTGATGGACTTTCATCTGGTTTTCCTGCACGGTGATACAATTCATTGATTGCAACAACATTAGTAAAGGGTTTTGAGTGACTTCTGAGTGAAGTGTTTGTTTTGCTCACATCACTACATATTGACCGGGGCAAACTCTCGAGTCTGATTCTTGCACATACCAGAAGCATCCTCCCTGAAGGCCTCTCTTTTGCTCTAGCTGTTCTATTTAATTTTAATTATTTATATTAAGTGGAAAAAAATCAATATGAGAGATTCTCACTATAAAATATCCAGTAAGTAAGCCACTGGTGTATTCTATCATCAAGCTATTTGAAACCTCCACATCAAGCAGATTCAGAAACATTCAAAAACATTCTTTTATGTTTTAGTGATGATAAAAAAAGGTAATGGCTTAGACTCAGGTAGCCGAAAGTGATTGGCATCCCGTACAGTGCAGTTCCACATTTCCAAAAAAGACTGCATGTTAAAAAAAAACAAAACAAAACAAAACTGCATCAGCGTGGTGTCTGCCTCAGTTTAATTAGTTTTTTACAGAGGCAGGGTAGTAAAGCCAGATACAATGCCATCCTAACATGGCCAAAGTGTTTTTGGCCTCCTAAAGTTTTTCCTTTGCTTAGGCATGCTAATACTGTATTGCATTAAGCTGTCTAGACATCTTTGCTTAGTTATCTACTTCCTAAAGTCATCAGTCGTCGTCAGTACCTAACTTCCCTTGTGGATTGCATGGAAAGCTTGGTTTCCCTCTCTGACGTGGATTCTGTTGAGGCTGCCAAGCTAAATACCTGAAATGCTAGTAGCTGGAATGCTACTGGCTTTCTACTGGGATAAGAACAAGCTACTACATAGCAGCTTTTGCATGGTGTTTGTGCATGGGCTCTTAGCTCTCAGCAAGTGCAAGATCGTTTGAATTAGCTTAATTGTAATACTGAGGCCTTTCTCTGAGGCCTGAGCTGATCTTCTGTAATTTAGTTCTATATCTGAGCCCAAATCTTCCCTATGCCTATGTTGTTTTTATTGGAAGGCTTTTCATGGGCCGAATGGTGCAAAATCTTTTGAGTTCATATTTTAGGTTACATCTTGACTCTAGAATGGGCAAAACCTCCAGATCATCCTCAGGCTTTCCTGCTATCCTGCTAAAGTAATTAATTTACTCCCAAACATACTGGGAATGATTATGGCCTAGTAATATGGGTTGGGGAAAAAAACACACACACTATATTCCTATTTTCACTTAGCTAACAGAAGACAAGCTGTTTGTCCAAGAGAGTTAAAGGTTAGATTAGGATGAAAATGTGGCTTTTTGCAGATGCATAGGTCAGCCTCATTGATAAAAGTTCTGAGCTGTTCTTCTAGTTATTGACTTCTGATATGAGTATTGGCACCATTCTTGTAATATCTGTTCTTCCTGCTACAAACCAAGTGACAGTCAAGTAATAATAGTAATATTAGTAATTAGAAATTCCCTTTCTCCATTAAACCATGTCTTACAAGAACAGAATCACTGTTAAACATTTTAGCCTAAATTTGGAGGTACTGCTGCGAAGTTCTGTGACCTGTTATGCTTCTGAGTTTTCACAGGATCACAGAGTGTATGAGGTTGGGAAAGACCACTGGAGGTCGTCTAGTTCAATTCGTTGATAAGACAGGCCCTGAACAGGCCCGATCTTTCAGCTTTTCCTCATATGAGAGATGCTTCAGACACATCAGGTGGCCTCACCAGGGCTGAGTGGAGGAGGACAATCACCTCCCTCGCCCTCCTGGCAACACTATTCCCAGTTCACCCCAGGATACTTTTGGCCTTCTTGGCCACAAGAGCACATTGCTGCCCCATGCCGATGTCCACCAGGATGTCAAGGTCCTTCTCTGCAGAGCTGCTTTCCGCCAAATCAGCTCCCAGCCTGTGCTGGTGCCTGGGGCTATTCCTACCTAGGTGTTGGACCCTGCACTTGCCCTTGTTGAACTTCCTGAGATTCCTCACTTCGCTTCGCATCTCTCCATCCTGTTGAGGACGCTCTGAATGGCAGCACAGCGCTCGGTGGTATCAGCCACTCCTCCCAGTTTTGTGAGGGAGCTTGGTGAGGGTGCGCTCTGTCCCTTCGTCCAGGTCAGTGAGGAGTGAGCTGAACAAGACTGGAGCCCCCACTGCTGGGGCACACCACCAGCTACAGGCCTCCAACTGGACTCTGTGCCACTGAGCACAACCCTCTGGGCTCTGCCATCCAGCTAGTTCTCAATCCACCCCAGTGTTCACTCATCTAACCCACACGGCTGGAGCTTTGCCTGTGAACATGTCATGAGGGGCAGTCTGAAAAGCCTCACTATGGTCAAGATGAACAACTACTAACTTGGTAGATGTCCACTGCTCTCCCAGCCAGTCATTCCAGTGTAGAAGGCTATCAGGTTGGTAGCTCCACCGTGTGAGTACCTGTCTTACCTGTCTTAGTATACAGGCATGCTGTTTAAGCAGCGCAGAAACATTCAGTAAAATGAGACACTCCCCAACAAACAGTTACGGAAATCGGTAACATCCTGACTTAACTCTTCATCAGATCAGTATTTCAGGGAAAAGTAGATGTAGGATCATTTTCTGAAGACTTTTTTGAGCTGCTTAAAATAAAAAATTCAGGACTTAGGCTCATCTGGTGAGAATCACTGAGAACTTGTAGTCAATGTATCTAAAAGATCTCACCTGTTGTAGTAGGCCATTTGGTGAGAATCCAAATTGCCGACGGCCTTCACATACGTGGTACAAAGCAAATCTACAATAATGCAGCTGTTACTACTGCCTAGGGAAGTAGCTGTGCTTTTGAGCAAGTGTGACTTTGGAGGGGTCTTTGAATGTATTCACGTGTACTCTATTCTGTAAGAGGTACCAAGGCTCTGGGGACAGAAGTCTCAATTTCCACACAAATTGCTCTGCCACAGATCCTATAACAAAGGAACCTTTAAGCAGCTCTAATGCTGGAACACCACAGAAGAAGAATATGCATTATAATGCCAATCTGTTCTGTAATACCATGATATTTCTTTGAGCTTTCTGTAAGTTATACATGTAGTTAATGTCTAATTCTTTGATACTAAAATATTTTAGTATTATTTTTAGAAGATAATATTAAAAATAATTCTTTAATGAACATTTCTCATGGTTGGGTGTTATTGTTTTTTTTTTTCTTTTTGCTATGCTCTCAGAAAATGTCATGATTGGAAACTAGTTCGATAAAAACACAATTCATCATGTAAAAGGTCTGGATGTCTCAGTAACAGTAAGTATCTAAGGCACTGCCTGCTGAGGGAAGGTTTCACTTACTAGGACTCAACATGCTATGTGACAGAGCAGTTACTATAAAACTGTACTTCTTTTTATTTCTGAAAAGCATGGCAATGATAGCACCATGGAATTTCTTAGGTTCTCTAAAGGTATCTCTGCGAGAAAACTGTTTTTTATCCTGTACAGGGTTCAGAGAAGTAGGTAACCGTAAAAAGTATTTTATTCACTAAAGTGATGACCTTTCATGATAAGAGTCTAGTAATTTTACTCATCAATATATTGTTTTTTGACGGTTTGTAGTACTGAAATGTATAGGACAGTTCTTTGGGTCCTTTTGATGACAGGACTTGGGCCCATCTTATTTCCCTGAAGTCACTCTAAAGAATTGTGCCAAACTGATCTGATTCAAAGTTTTAATATGAAATTAGTAGTGAAACTGCTGTACCGTAGCACTAAAATGAACCAAGCATCAGTGCCTTAATATATTTTCCAAAGTAACTGAGTATCAACAGTACATTTTCTCATCAGTCACGAAGTTCTTTACGCATTTTCTTTCTGGGTTATTTTTTGATGGGGCATGTTGAATTTGGGCAGAGACTGTTACTAAGTAGCATAAGGATTTTGAGAATGAGTATGCTGTGATAAAATATATTCCACGGGTGATTTTCCATTTAACCATGCTCTCTCTCTCTCTCTCTCTCTTTTTTTTTTTTTTCAGCTTTGTCCATTTTGCCATTAATCCCTGGTAACTGTCAAGCTACTGGGGAAAATTACTTTCTTGAATAAGAGCAGTTTGGGTGTGAAGGGACCTCAGGAAGTCTCTAGTTCAGACTGCAGCTCAAAGCAGGGTCATCTGTGGGTTCAGATCAGGCTGCGCAGAGCTTTGCTGGTTGGATCTGGACAACCTCCAAGGCAGCACTGTTCTCATTTTTGACTGCACATTAATTCACATTAATATGAATATTGCATTACAATGTTAGTAGCAAATGGGGTTCTTTCTGTCCCAGGAAGAAAGAGACCATCTGAGATTTTAGCTCTACTGTAAAGGCTTGGTTTTTATTATCATTTGAGTATAAAAACGCAGAAGTACCTCAGTTCTAATTAGAAATATTAAAGAGTACATAAAACGTGGCTAATAGAGAAGAAAATCAAAAGCAGTAATAATAATCATAGTATTAGTATATTCTAGAAGCATTCAGGTTATATAGCAATAAGGACATAACATATGAATATAAATGCTTTATTATATAAACTTTACTTACATTATTTTAAAATGATGCTAAATTATCTTTCTCTTAATATTTTTAACATATTACTATTTTCTACATAGTGCAGATTTCCAGTTTCCATTTTCACTTTATTTTTACAATCCATTTTATATTACAATATTTACATTAAAATGGCTAATAAACTGAGCCTATACTGAATAAAATGAGTGTTTCTCACTAATTCCTATATACACATATATGTCTGTGTGTATATGAATATATATATTATAGAAAGTTTTCCATATTGAACTGCATAGTTTTAAAGAAGGGAGACTTTGTCTCTTACAAACTTCAGCCTCTCAGTTACATTTGTTTTAAACTGTTGTTAAGTTTTAAAAGTTTCTCATAATTTTAATGAATTGTTTACACTTAAACCTGTGTTCTTAAAATAATTTTCTGTCTAGTCAGTACAATTATTGTATTTGCTTTCAAATTGAAGGAACAAATATGTTCCTCAAAGTTCATATATATTATTTAAGGACAAAAAATAAAATTTAATGAAAACGGATATCTCTAAAGTCTTAGACTATTATTATATTTATTCACAATGGATTAATGCCAGCAGCATATTTAGCCCAGTTTGCTCAGAGATTATTAGAATACAAGTGCTGAATTTAAAGAGTGATTTTAGAATGTAAACTTAAATTTTGTCTATAAAAACTGTATAAAAATATTTTGAATTAGTGGTTGTTAATAAGAACATTTAAAATAGCAGCTATTATTTGGCAAGCTATTTTCTTTGTTATAGTTAACAATTCAAAATGAAGTCTTTAGTTCTCTCTAATTTATTTACTTTTCCTGTGTTACTGGTGTTCTTTTTCATCTTTCAGTCTATTGTATCACTCATTATTGCAGTGATTGTACTCTGTATTCACAGCAATGCTCACAATATCCTTTCAGATCAGAAATGACAAAATATATATGTGCTCTGCAAATCTCTGAAATGTTTAGAGCTAGCAGGACTATAAAAGTCCATTTTGTCTGTTGATAAAGCTTTCCAAGTAAACGCGGAATATGGAGATTCTAACAGAAACAGAAGTTTCTGTTCTTTCCAAGAACAGAATCCAATCTTTATATCTCATGTTAACAATTTTTTAGGAAACAAGCACAGAGTTGTACTACCCTATCCCGAGCACAGAGTTGCACTGCTCTAGCTTCCCAGTCCGTTTCCTGCAGTACCAGAATTCATCAGAGAGTACAATTTTGGCACTTTTGGCTAGCAACCAGATTTTCAATGCTGACATTTAACCATCTTTTTTTTTTTTTTTTTTGTCTGACTGTTCTTTTGCTGGTCCGTCCAGACTCTTTGCTTATAAGTAAGCTGGATTTTCTCCCGTTTTAAGTGCCAGACAGTAATAAAACCTCTGGGCACAGTGAATACTGCCATGCCTATCGTAAAATTATTATTCTACCACCTGTGGAGCAGCAGAATTACTTTGATAATTATGTTTACATCTTATATTAAAAGTAGACTTAATTTCCCCTAACATTAGCCATCTAGGAACTAAGCACCTGCTCTGAATTACTCATTCAGGTTTCTCTGCAGTCACTGCCGACAGCAGGGAGTGTGCAAGTGTGATGTCTAAGATAGATAGATGATGCAGGTTACCCTTTGAAGCTGCTTTTCTCTTCACTCATTATGGAGGGAGTTTAGACTTCTATTTTAAACCGCTGCTTAATTTTTAAATGATTAAAATTAGTGAGATATGTCATACTCCGGCTTCCCTAAGATGGTATTGGCTGAATTCTGCTGTCCTTCCTTGGCTGCCGCAAAGAATCCTTGGAATGGGCAGATAGATTCTACCAACAAAATATGGCAGAACCTTGACATATGTCTTACTTAAACATACACAGCCTGGAACACTAACATAAATACCTTTTTCTTGAATTTATGTTGTTACTCTGAGGGCATATTTTTTCATTAGTTCTTTATGAATTTTTTACTTGATTCTCCAAGGAGAAGTATGGAGGCCTTTGCATAAGACGAGAGGCCGCACAAGAGAGAAGCATTCATTTTCATTAATGTAGATTAATATGTAAAAGTAGTTCTAATTTGGCACTTTGATCACTATTTTACCAAGTTTGATTTTTTTTTCCTAGTCAACAAAATAACTTTTTGTGCCATTCAGTGGAATCATAGAATCATAGAATGCTTAAGGTTGGAAGGGACCTCTAGAGGTCATCTATCACCTCAAATATTTTTTGACTCAAGATATATAGCAAATTTAATTCCAATTCTATAGCATCTTTCTGATATATTCTCATTTATTATAAATATTAAATATATTACATAGTATCTAAGTTAATCTTCAAGCAAGTTACAAAAAAAGCAAAATATATAACATACATGTTCTGCCACAACCTGATATTTCTGAATTATGTAAATATTCTTAAAGAAGAGAGACAGAAAGTGATCTCTGTTTTTTTCTTAAATTTTCTGTGTAAGCTTAGAAATATAAGGTTTTTTTGAAGAATGAAAGGGGAGATATAAAATGGGTCTTTTCCAATACTTGTCTTTCAAAGCATGATTTTGTAATCACTTAATGATATATTAATTTTATGCACTCAGTCGTCTTTCCCATGATCAAGTAGTAGGTTTTCATTACATTTTACATTTCCATTACATTCATTGAGCAGTTCAGGCAAAAAGTAATTCAATATCACTATAATAGTAGTTGGTGTCTGATTAATAAGGACAGATCAACAATGTGTAGGAGAACTTATTTAATTACAAGATGTTAATCATCTAAAGGAACTATTTTTTTTCCTTCCTGAATAAATTATGAAGTAGTGGAAGCTCATGTAAATATGAGCTACTTACCAGTCATTATTTTAACCCCTACTCTTTTTTCAGTATCAACATACCAATATGCGTCAGCCTCTTCAAATGAAAGGCTGCAGCCACAGAGGCATTTCAGGCCTGCTTCTAACGAGTTGTTACAGAAAATCAAAAGACATTCAGTGATTTTGAATTCTGCTACTGGCATATTGCTCAACTAATCCTTAAATATCTTATTAGCAACTTATTTTTTCAAACCATAATGTGATTTCCTATCAGTTTCATTTCCTTCAGTGAATGTTTTATATCTGGGGAGATGATAAACAACAGAAGCAATGGAAAGTAGCAGTAAGATTGAATTACTTATAGGTTATTTATGAAACAAATTGTTTAAACTGAGCAGTTAGAATAGAAATGACAGGTATTGACCAAAACTGTAATAAGATCATAAATGTGTATCTTAAAAATCCGTAAGACCACTAAAACTAATTTTCATGATTATTGTTTTCACATACGTCATTAGCAAAAGCAAATTACTGCATTTGAATTCAGAACCTGTAACTCTTAAAACACAGACCTGAACCTATTAAGTAAAATTGTGATTAACTAGGAAAATGAGTTTTACAAAATAAATCCCATATTTTAGTAAGCATTTGGTATCCAACCTCCACCAACAATCTACATACATAAATGCTAGCCACTTCCTTTATATATCTTCTCCTTTTTATGAGAGGAAAACTTGCTTGTAGCATAAAAAGCTAAGACCAATTTGGATAAGCAGCTATGGAAAGATCAGGAATACAAACATGATTGAGTGACAATGCAGCCAATTTATGAACAAAGATCAGAATTTCTTGTTTACCAAAAAAACCCATCAGCTTCAGAGTTGCAGGTAGGGTAAACTCAAGATGTGTTAGTCAATAATGCTGCCAGTCTGGCAGTGCTTTTGAAGCTTTACTTCACGAGAGCAGATGAAGCACATGAGCTTCTGTTGAAGCCTATGTTTTCTTTCCTAGTGCTGACATACAAGGAAAAATGCCTCTTTGATATTACATGTTCTGTAATAGAACTGATGAACTTGGCTGCTCTGTTCTTGAATTTAGATTTTGGCAACATGTTCACAAAATACCTGTTTCTGAGTAGTTTAAGTTCTTAGATGTAGGGAGGTATAAAAGATAATGGCTGTTGCAGAGACGCTGCATATGAGCGCCAGCGTCCAGAGAACATGAATATTCAGTGCCGTTTTCTGCATTGGAGGAGGCAGAACAGGTTTCAGAACAGCTTTTTAATTTTTACAGATATATGTCTGAGCATGTGACAAATGTAACCGAGGCAAGATTTGGTCGACCTCAGAATCATACAGCAGCCCCTGTCAGAGGGTTCACTTGCCTGGGGGTCCCTGTTAAACTTGGTTTCCTCAACGCGTCCCATTACAGCACAGCTCCCCAGCTCTAGGGCTGCTGGAGCGGTGGCCACAGATGGCAAAATGGACTCCAGGCTCTTGTTTCCTCTGTGCCTCCATTGGAAAGCTAAGAGAACATTGTAAAAAAAAAATAGGTGGAAGTATGTAAGTCAATAACTCACTGCAGAGAGACAAGAAATGCCTTTCATATTTATTGTGAAATGGTGAGCCTTAGGAGTAGTTAGGGATGGCTGTAATTTCAGTCTGATGGGCTCTTTGCTCCAGAGAAGAACCTTTTGTCTTAGATACTCTTTTTCCTGTCCTTCGTACCTCCCACACTTGCACAAACAGGATGATCTTACGCTATCCCTAGGTAGTGTTTGTTAATTAGTATTTTGTTCTTTGAGATGTTTAGATGGAAGACATGTGGCATTAATTTGCAGGAAAATTACAAGTGAAGAAGTATACCGCCAGAGTGGATCTCTCTTCATGACGAATTCAAAGCATTATCTGTCTTGAATCATTTACTTAAAGCCCCTGCATTTAAGATTCAGTTTGAGAACATAAGTATTACAGATAGTCCACAACCAAGACATAAATCATTTTCATTTTATATTTCTCTTGCAGGAAACCTGTGCTATTCATCTTTCTAATAACTGTATATAGAAAAATGTCCTCTTGAATGTTCATTTTTTGTTTAGCTATTTTGCTTCCAAGTTGGCCCTCAAGGCCAGGTCCCTTCTTGTCTTGCTACATTTACAAAAGTTCTCAATGTGATATATTGCAGTAAACCCATACTCAGGTGTTTATATGTATAGAGAATTCCTATATTCTTATAGATGAATATAGTGAATTATATGAGCAATGTAATTAAATAAAAACAGATTATTTTGAGTTTTCAGTAGGAATAGATAAACTTTTAAACAGCTTGAGTGAAATTTTAAAGCTTATTTGCAATTGCTCTGTTTGTTACACAGGTGATAGATGTGAAGTAAATATAGATGAATGTTTGTCTGCTCCTTGCCTCAACAATGGAAGTTGCATCGATGATGTTGGTTCCTACAAGTGTCACTGTAAGAGAGGCTTTGTTGGAACAAAGTGCGAGATAGATGTTAATGAATGCTTGCCAGATCCTTGTCTTCATGGAAGGTGGCTATTTTTATTTAACTATTATTATCTCCAAGATAATGTACTTAACAAGTAATATTTAAGATTTAATGACATGGGAAGGTTGATTAATGTAGTTTTAATTATATTCTTCCATAAAATAGAAGTATTAGCATAGTTAAAGATGACAGATGTTGCCTGTTTAAGCTAATGTAACATACTGTTATATCAGTTCCTCTTGCACTTGTGTTCATTAGCATAAAGCAGTTTTCAGTAAATGTGGATTAATTAGACTTTAATATACTTAAAAGAAAATCTTTAGCTACTACTCACCAACATGTAGAAATTGGAAGGTGTCTTTTAATGTGAAAATCTGTGTCCTTATAAAACTTCTCAATATGTATAATATACGCTTCTGAAACCTGTAATAAAAGCTAATAAGAAAAAAATCTGTGAATTTCAATAGACTACATCAAACCGCTATTTTAAAATGATAGTGAATGATACAACTAGTGCTAAATCCAAAAGTTTTGCCATCATCTGAATTTTGCTGTTTTGTATTACAGATGTATAGATCTTGTTGATGGATTTCAGTGCTCCTGTGATTCAGGATGGACCAGCTCAAGATGTGAGATAAATATTAATGTATGTCTTCAGACTTTACTTTTATTATAGGGGAAAGAGTAATATGTTACTTGAAACTCATTTAAATAACTTCTGAATGTTTCAGTTTGTTGAAAATGCCTTAAAAATTATTTTGTTTCAAATATGTTCTGGAAAGCTCATTATGTTTTACTAATATGAAACTAAATTAGAAATAGCATTGAACAAATGCTGAAGATCTTTAAAGGAGATCTGTGAGTAAAAATTCTGAAAATCCACAGAAAACTAAGCCAACATTCCCTAAAATCATTTATCCTTCAGTTTAACGTGGGTAATATAACTACCTCATTTACTCTCCTAGCCCTATTTGCTGCAGCTTATTTTTGTATTTGAGTAGTAAACCTCAGGGTGCAGTATTCTTCACTGAAAATAGGCATGCTTAAAATTTCACATTTCGGGTAATTGTGGGATTCTGTGGGATGGAACTATGGCATACAAAATACACTTCCCAATCCCTCCTCCAGGTTTAGGAGTAATTTTGCATTACTGTAGGAAAGGTTGTTGGATATTTGAGTCTGTGTCATGAAGGTTCCAGTGGTCAGCAAACCAATTCTTAGAAGATCGCTGTACCTGTCATAACAGTAAAGACCTCCTAGAAAATTGGCCACATTTGCAGGAGAGCATGGGATTCATTCAGACTTTTTAGACTATTTCAGATATTCTGTAGAATGTTTTACAAAAGAGACCTTTCAGATCTTGAGATTTGGTTCTTTTAAGTAAGAGTTTGGTTTCATGACAAGGTCTGCCTTGAAATCTGCATCTTTTTGAGTTGTAGTATTGTCTGTCTATCTGAATTGTCAGGAAAAAGTACCCATATGCTGTGCAAGCTTCTTTTCAACATCTGCATGTAGATGCCACGCCTGGATTTTGGTTTACAACTACAAGTACTAGATAGCTAAAAAAATTCTGAAGTATGATGTATAACTTTCCTCTTGGAAATGCATTACAGTCTCACACAAGGAGTAAATCTAGCAGGAACGTTATCCTCCATCTTCTCTTTAGAGAAATGAAAAGTCAGAAAATAAGTATTTTAAATCAAGAGAGTGTGCATCATGATATAATATTGCAGATCTACATGATTATCTACTGTTGCCAATGCTAACACAGAATACCCCTGGGTAATATTTTCTCTGGCAGCACTGATGATTTACGCTTTCCTCCCTTAAGAGAGAATGAGAGATTAAATGACCTGTAGACAACTGCATAAAATCATATTCAAAATGTAACCATGTTTCATACCAAGGTGTTTGAGAATGCATAGATTAGAAATTCACAGGAAGAAACAATATACATATTTATTTGACACATAAGTCTGTCAGAAGGATGGCTTCATTTTTTTTGATATTCTTTCTATTTGTATGTACTATGCTTCCCAGATTAGACTATGCTAAAGATGTCATAATTTTAAGGGCAAAAGTAATGCCTTTTGATGGTCACTCAGGCATATATATCATGCCTATGCAACCTGCAGAAATGAGCAAGGCTTCACAAATAAGTAGTGGTGTTCACATCTGGATGATAATGCTAGGCTTGTGCTGTATGATTTTTTTCTTGTAGATTAACATTTGCCATTTACTATTCATATATTAAAAAATAAAAAGGAATGCATGCATGTACATACATTTCAGCATTTCCTTGTCTTGAAGATACATATCTCTGTGTATGAAGGTGTATGCAGCTAAGCTGATTCAAGTAACTAATTTAAAAATAAAAGGTGTGTATATACTATATTTCCCTAGAGATACTCTAGATGTAATAATGTGTGATGTGAAAGAAATAGAGGACAGAGATTAGAACAGAGGAGAGTAATAGACACGGGTAAATGAATGAGAACTGCAAGACACTCCACTGTCTCCACTGCCACAAGCCCTCTGCTACTACAGAGTATGTAAATCCCAGGGGCCTGTTCCACTGATCAGCTGGTATCTTAAAAAGAAACACCTATCAAGAGTTATGCACTCTATGCTCTTGCATCGGGGATAGTTACACAGCCCAGAAAATCATAAAATGTAGGAATATGCAATTATTAAGTACACAGGAAACTAGGTTTATGACAGCCAAGAAGACATGGATGTAAGGTAGTTTGCTTTACATGTGCAAAGTTAGTGAATCTTGCAGTGTGATCTAGAGAGATTACTTGAGTGTACTGGAAAGGAACCAACAGTTGTGGGCTGTGTTGGGTTGATATCAGTGATGTAGAAAGGTGTAGAAGAGAAGTTCTTCAGGTTATTTGGGCTAGACAGGAAATTGAAATCCAGGACTTGCATGTAGCTTTATTTGAAATACTGCCAATTTCATGTGAGAACTAAGAGGCAGACAGAGATTCAATATCTCAAGCGTGAATAATGGTACAGACAAATATAATCCAAATTCATTTGAAAGTGAATTTGGGACTGGAGGAACCAAAGGCAGCTTGTACCTCTTTATAATAGACCCAGACTATTGAATGCAAATTAGAAGGGTTATGGAAAATATTTTAACTAGATGCTTGGAAAATGCTGACAAGTGTCGAATAGCATAAGAGTGACCAAACAAGCTCAATCTCTCTCATACTTACTGGGCCTTGGAAAAGAGCAGGACCTAGCTCAAGAGGTGAAAATGTCAGAGCTGCCATCTGTTAGTGGCTGTAATACAATTAGATCTATAACAGTAGCATGGGAGGAAGTCAAGTAAATCTAGTATATATAGACATTCAATTTAAGGAAAGGGAACTATTTAAAAATAAGCTAAACTTTTAAATAACTTAAGAGGAGCAGGCCAAAATCACAAGACACCTACAAGCAGCCTGGAGACCATTAAATAAGGTACTAAAAGGATAAATAAAATGTGTGCCAAAATTCAAGAGTGTATAGCAGTCCAAAACCCCTGAATGGCTTAGTGGGAAAGGTAAAGAGGCTATCACAGGGAAAGAGTGTCATTTTAATGAGAAGACTGCCCAAATGATAATAGAGTAATCCATAAAAATATTAGATCAGATGTTTACAGGAAAGTCAAAAATGTAATTTTAATGAATTCTCTAACTGGCAGTAGAAGGTTCTGTATAGTACCAAAACAGGAAGCCAGATGGGGACCTGGTGGGATTGCTTGATGGTAGCTGTGTAAGAACAGTACTGAGGCATAGTAAGGTCATAGCAAGGGAGGCTCAGGTAATTCTCTGGGTTAACTTTTACTGCTGAATATGGTGAGGAGATTCTTGTAGACGTTTGGAGCAGATGGCTGAATTTGAAGGAAATACACAGGAATTGTTAGGCTGAATATATGAGTGGGGTGTTTATGAGTCTGCCTGGGCAGGTGGCAATATCCAAATACTTCTGAAGGAAATCAAGAGTGAAATTATTGGTTCTGGTCAAGATGTGTAACCTGTTATTGCAAATAGAGATGCAGCAGATTGTCACTGTAATTCCAAAAAAGCCCCTGGGAACTACAAGGTATTTAACTCAGTGAAGCTACTTCAGTTCTGGTGAGATGATAAAGTCTGGGTTGAGGGAGCAGCTGCATAAAGATAGTCTGTCGAGAAAGAGCCCAGGTTTTGCAAAAGTAAATCCTGCCTTGTTATCTTGCTGGAGTTCTTTCTTTGTCAGTAAACGTGCTGCTGAAGAGTGTTACGTGGAATATGGATTTTCAAAATGCTATTATTGAGGTTGAACAAAAATGTTTTTAAAGGAACTAAGTTGCCGTGATACTAGAGGAGAAGCTCACTTCAGACTGAAAGCTGGTTAAAGGGTTGGAAGTGAAGAGTAAAGCTTAGTGGACACTTAGGAAAGAGAAGGGTCATCAATGTGGTCCCCCAGGATTGGTGCTGAGAATGGCTTTATTCTGCTTTTCTATTATAAGGCTAAAAAAAGAGAAGTGGACAATGAAATACTCAAGTTTAAGGAATATGTTAGCTTTTTTTCAAGTAGTCAAATGATGCACTATGGTGAGGAATGAAAGAAGGGTCTCATAAAATGGAGTAAGAAGGTGATAGATAATACTTCAGTCTAAAACAATGTTTCTAGGGGAAAAAGTAGTCTAAAACATGTCTACAGCTGAAATGAGAACTGGCAGCTACAACTTAGAAAAGAAAAACTGGAGCAATCATTGGTAATTCTCTGAAACCACTGACTCACTGTGCAGTCACAGTCCAAAACAGTGAAAAAACAGTAAATAGAGGGGAAAGTACTGGGAGCAAAAGGGAGAGCATCATTTCACTGCCAAGTAAAACCTGGGTGAACTCATATTTTGGGTGCCGTGCAGTTCTGAACCTTGCCTTTCAAGAAGGGTATGACAGGTAGAGAAGTGCAGAGGAGGGATGAAGGGGTTAGATTGCTGCTTTGTGAGAAAAGATTTAAAAGACTGAAACTATTCAGTTCAAAGAGAAGAAGGCTGAGGAGAATGTATTTAAAATTTAGAATATTATGGAAGTGGTAGACAAGCTAAAATACAGAAAAATTATTCATCAAATCCTGCAATAAAAGAACTGGGGCCTGATGAAACTTGTAGGAGAAAGACTAAGAAAGAAATTCCTTCTTTCGCAGAAGGCAGAGAACTGTTGCTGCAGAAGGCTAGTGAGGCAGGCAGCTGTGCAGTGCGTTCTACGGCGTTAGACCAAGTCCTAGGGCAACAGGTTCAGAAACAAGTAAGAAATGACCCAGTCAGGAAAGTGCTGTTCAGCATCTCTGAGTCCACAGTTCTGGATGCTGGGAGGCGCAGGGGAGATTCCATAGCAGGAACCTCTGGCCAGGTTCACATGAGCTTCCTAAACAAGCTCTTTTTTGCTGCTGCAAGACACATGACACTGGGCCAAATGGATCACTGCATTCTGCATTGACTAAAAAATACTTAATTCTTCATTGTTTTCTCTTCTTCTTGTGTCCATAATCCCAAATTACAAAGCAAGATACTGTAATTCAAAACACATTTTAAATTGAATGACTTTGAAAAACTACAGCATTTTGAAAAATGGATTTTTTTGGATTTTTTGTGCTGTCCATTTCACATAAGGTTTCATGTATATTTGGTGCACTTAAAAAATGGGGAAGTTAAGAATTATACATCCATATACCTACAAAATGGGTAGTTAGAAATATAAGCAAAAAAAATGTTAAAGGAAATACATCAATTACAATATTTTTGCTCGCTATAAAATGGAATAAAATGAAACAAAAGCAAATATACTTAATTTATAAGTTTGTTAAACAAGAAATAGACATCTGGAGCATTCATCTTTAAAAACATCTCAATATATTCTTAACGTAATTCTCAAGTTTGTACAAGGCAGCAATACGGTTGGGATTTATCTGAAACAAGGAGTGCACTTTACACTCCCATGTGGATTGAAAAGGTTATAACTTAGGGGACCTCACAGTTTGAACTAAGACTTTTGTTTTTTTTTTTTAAATCCTAGCAAAAGAAACCAGGGTCTTCTGGTCTTAGTAGCAGTCATCATTACATCAGATGATTGCACTTGTGATAAATTAAACAAACTAAACCATGGTACAGTATCTTTCAAAGGAACTAAAAGGCATATCTATTATTTGCCTCATTAATGTCCATAGCTGCTTTACCTAACCTATAAAATCATATTAACACATTAAATTAACACAGCATTTTTACATATCTTACAAAATAATATTGTATATTTAGATATTTTAGAAATCTAGGTTCGAGCTCTATTAAAGGCTGCACATCTTATTTTTCATTTGTAAAGCCTTATATTGTAAGTATGTGCAGAAACAGGTACTAACCTGTTAGACCATGCAATAGAATGCATCACATGTCAAAATAAAGATTGGTGAATAGTCTGTATGTATTTATAGCAGACAGTATCCTAGTTACTGTTTTCAATAGGTAGGGAAGGATCTGGTAGGGAATTAGGAAGGACTAGGTAGGGAATTAGAATTGTCTAATTGTCTAATTATTTTTTAAGCTGTATATGTTATTTATGCTCTGTGTAGCATCATGTGAAAAGGAGATCTGTGATGTAAGAATGAGCTGGGAAGAGGGATGTTGCCCCACTGTAACACCCGAACCCCAGGCATCAGATCTGCTACTTTGTTGCAGGAAGAATGGGTAGATAGAGCGCCATTCTGATTGGGGCTGGTAAGGAGCACCTTCATTTCGTGCTCCTTACCAAGGAGGTGGAGAACAAGTCTCTTCACAGAAAGAACAAACTGGTTAGATGAGGCCAGAGCAGCAGCTAGGTCCTGTGGCCTGCTGGTTTCTTGGAGATGGGTGGCTGCAAGGCTGGTTTGTCTGAAGCTGCCTGTGAAGGACATGGGCCAGAAAGCTGAGGGAAGCAGAGAAGACAAGGGAAAGACTAGGGTTGCTGCAGGAAAATGCTAGCCAGCACAGCTTAGTTTGGGCAGGTTACTCACTCTGCTCTGACAGAACAGTGGATTTCTATGCCGTTTGTGATAAACAGGATTGCACAAAAGAAACACCCGAATTATCTCAATTTTCTTCTTAAAAAATAAGCAATCTCCAAGGCCTGAAGTACTGTGTAATTTCTTGGACAAGAGTGCAATAGGCGTATGAGCTCACACTAGTTTGAGTTTGGAAGAGCTCTCCGGATATAGCCCACACACTGAGGCAGCAACAAGAAAGCCCTGTGCCTCTGGCTTGTGCTCAGAGAAGCCTGAGAGTCAGAGTGTTAGCTGAAGAAGAAAACTGAGGGAATCGTTTTTTTTTTTTTTTTTTTTTTTTTTTTAAGTGACTATTAGTAGAAAGTCGTGAGGAACTAAACAAAATGAGGAGAAAGAAGAGAAAGTTATCAGCACTTCTGCACTCCCCTGACTCACAGTGCTGTGGCTGCTCTGTGGGGTATGGAGATCTCAACACTCTGCTTTCTAAATGGAGTGGCTTTGCTCTCAAACCTAAAAAGGAATTAAAAGCTCTTTTTTTACTTTTAGAGGATTTGGCTTTGATTTTGAATTTTGTCGTGATTTTTTTTCGGTGTGTGTATTTTTAGTCATTTTTCTTTTTCAACATTCTCTGCCACCAAAATGCTGTTAGAATTTACACAAAATCTTCATAGGATCAAAAATAATGTAGTGAGACACTTGCTCTATGCATGTAGCAAGTACCTTGGAGTATATGATGATGGAGACAGATGCATTGGCAGTTCTGTTTCGGAACTGAACTGCTTTGGTACATTCATGCTTATTTTTTCACATTCTGTTGAAACTTGCTGTGTGTGTCTTATCTTCTGTCGATATCAGAATCTCAAATCACACCAGAACTTTTGTGCTGCCAGTACATCCAATAACCTTGCAAAGACAAGGAAAATACTGATTTCTGACTACTTTGCTGAATACATGGGTGTCCAGTGTGGCATTTGGAACCTAAACCAATCTAGTAAGGTGGGGGTCAATCTCTTCTCCTAAATAACTACCAACAGGACAAGAGGAAATGGCCTCATGTTGCACCAGGGCAGGTTCAGGTTAGGTATGAGGAAAGATTTCTACACGGAAAAGGTGGTGAAGCATTGGAACAGGCTGTCCAGGGAAGTGGTGGAGTCACTGTCCCTGGTAGTGTTCAAGAAACGTGTAGATGAGGCACTTAGGGACGTGGATCAGTAGGCATCTTGTTGAGGGGCTTAGGGTTGGACTTGATGACCTTGAAGGTCTTTTCCAACCATAGTGGTTCTATGATTCTGTGATTCACAGAATGGTTGAGGTTGGGAGGGACCTGTAGAGTTTCTATGTTCTTCTCATGATTATTTCAAAGGCTATTTATTTAAAACAAGAGGTGATACTACATAATGACACATTTCTCCAAAGAATTGCTCCTGTTGCTGCAAGTTTAAGGTAAAATAAGTATATTCTGAAAACAAATCACTTTCTAAAATGCATTATTGAAAGAACTTCATTAAAAACATTAAAATCTCTGCAATCCCTGCTTTCATTTGGGAACTGTTTGGTGAGGGGCCGTAGTTACAAGTTGGTCACTATAAAAAGAAAGACAAACCTGAAATGGCACAGGTACTTTGGGGTGCTTTTCTTTATGGGTTGAAAGAATCAAACAAGTTGGGAATTAGCTGTAGAGGCAGCTATTTCCTAATGCTGAGATGGAAGTTAGTCCCTGCTAGAATCTAAATTAACCAGCAGTGGTCACAGCTAGGTTGCTCTCTAATGTTGTTGTTCTTTCAGACTGTGGGTACCAGCACTTTGTGGAGTTGTAGCAGCCTGCCTGGTTTGGGCTAAGTGTGTTTGCAGGATTTTCAACACAGTTGTTTTTGTTTGCTGAAACAATTCTCTTGCCTGAGTGTAGAACAGTGCAGAATATAAGTAAGTGCTTTGGTAACAGAAAGTCTGTTTTCCTGATTGTTTGGTGATGAACTTTAACTGCAGTGAGCCAAATATACTGTACAGTAATTGCTGTGATTTCTGTCTTACAAAACTGTCTTTCTTATGTTTGTCTAAAAAAATAATTCTGGTTACTGTGTGTGGTCTTGTAAAATGTTGCTGGAGCACTAAAAAAAGGGTTTATATTAAATTTCGAACATGGTATGGTTGTAATGGCATATTCAGAGCTTTGAAAATTCTTTATAGCTTTGAACCTATCCCTTACAACTCTGATGATTTGGGGTATTTTCACAGTTATTCTTTATACTCTGTCTTCTATTAATTTGGTAGAGATTTTGTCTATTGATTTGATAGATTTTGCTTATATTCTGCTAAGGAGTGAGGCTATAAAAATAGAACTAATACAGATACAAGTAAATGCAAATTAGAAAACTAGATGAAAGAAGTTACTGGAATAGGAAAAAAAAAAAGCCAAGAAGTTTAATTTGTGGATTGAGATTCCTTAAAACAAAACAAAAAAGTCTTATATTTCACAGCAAGTCTAATTAATATAGCAAAAGACTTCAAGACCCTAGACATAGGAGTTTTGGCAGTCTATGAAACTATCCTCATCTTCCTATGGGATGTGTAATTCAATTAGTTCATGTAATGCTCTCTAATAAATCATCCTATATACACCCAGCTGGAGAGCTGATAGGAAAACATGTTGTTTTCTCATAATTCCCTATGGATATCTGAATTTGCATTCTGTCAAAGCAACTGCAGTACCTGCAGGAAATTTAATAAGTGCCCTTGGACATCCTTAAGGAGTTAACCCTTCTAAAGTGAAGGAAATGTGAGAATAAATTAGCTTTTAAAATAGTGGCTCGAGCTAGCAAAACATAAAACTTCTTTAACATACAGGCAAAAACCAGGGTAAAGTGTCACTTTTGTACAATTAAACTCTAATGAACTCTGTAGTAAAACACTAATTTGCTGCTAGTTTGCATGGTTTAAATTTAGTGATTTTCACATAAGCTTTATTAGTGAATTGTTATTAATTAATTTGTTGGTGAGTTGTTATTATGTGAACACATGAAAATGTCTACATGTTTCTATTTGCAGTGATGCATAGTAATTGCTAATCAGAAAGTATCTATTTGAAAAGCACTGTTTGATAAAGGAGAATGTACTTGTTACTGTAAGCTATCTATGTATTCAGTCCAGAATTGTCTTACAGGCACAGCTTTTTTACTGAATGCTAGACCCTACTACAAAAACAGAGCTAAACAGGTAGAATAACATAAATGATAACTCAAGACTATGCTTTAAAAAAATAGTAAGGGAATCATGAATAGGAAGCATATTTATGCCTATAAGGCTAGTTACATAAAAATACACTTGTGTTTCTCCAGGATTAATAAGTAGGAGCAAGCATGCTTTTAAGGCTGAGTATGAGGATCGAAGAAAGGATCTTGTTTAAAACAAAAACCCCAGTTGGAGGCTTTTGTGTTTCAGGCAGTAAAGTCCACCACTCTCTCTGTAATCCCCAGACTAACTCCTTGGTCTCTTCCTGGTGTTCCTTTAGGTATGAATGAAGGAATGATGCAAACGTAGTCAATTTGTTATAATTTATCTCCTCAGGAATGTGAGTCTGTTCCCTGCATTAATGGAGGTTCTTGTCAAGATTTGGATAACGCTTTTGTTTGTACTTGCCTCAGTGGATACACTGGGGAATTTTGTGAAGTTGATATTGATGTTTGCAATGAACCTGCACTGAACTCAGCTGTCTGCTACAATGGAGGCGTGTGTGTGGATGGACCTGGCAGAACCTTTCATTGCAGGTTAGTAAAAATACTACAACTGTTGCAATTAATATACACTGATCAGTTAAGAATTTTGGGCAGTTTTATTACATGCAGTATGTTAAATCAATTGAATTTAATAGCACTTCAGCAGCGTGGCAGATGATTTAAAAAAAGTTTTAAAGTAATCAGGGTTAATTATTTCAGTTTTCTGATGTTACGTTCACAGATTCACAGATTCACAGAATGGTTGAGGCTGGAAGGGACCTCTAGAGATCATCCAGTCCAACCCCCCTGCTCCAGCAGGGACATGTTGATTCATTTTAGACATCTGCAAAACTTGGAAAACTACATTCTTAATATTGAAATTATAAACAATAGAAAAATCCTTAATCACTTACAATGAAGTAAATAACTCTGGTACTCAAAAAATACTGTTATCTGAAATTACTCAATCTTTCATGTCATGCACTTTACCTGAAAAAACTTTTAAGAATTCCATCTTTAAGTGTTCAACCTAAGCTCTGAAAATTGCCCAGCATCATATTATGAATATGTTCATAGTCCAGTATAAATATGTTCATAGTCCTGTGCTTTGTTCTTAAAGAGAAACAATGCGCAGCAAGTGAATTTGCAACCAAATCTAGATGAAAAGTAGTTTGCGTATTGTGTGTGTACAGACATATATTCAAAGAAGTCTCCTATGGTTTATCATTCTTCCGACTTCTTAAGGTTTCCACCTAAGTACGGGCTATCCTTAGCATTTATATGCATGGACTATTGCAAAGCTCCCTTAAAATTAACCTTCCACATTTTTAATACGTTTTAATTAGTCTAGTATGCCTAGTGAGTATATCAGCTGAGTAATATCTAAATTGAATTGCTACATTTATAGAAATTTTAATATCTTAACAAAAATATTTTTAATACACATAGTATGAGGCATAAATATCTTACGTAACTACAATCATCTGTTTAACATATTAATTTTGTTTTGTGGCCAAAAGTGAAAGTTAAGGACAACACTTTTGTTGTTAAAAATAGGAGCTAATTTTGAGGTGATAATAATCATTACTTGTTGCATGTAATCATTTGACAGCTTTATAATGCACATTTTTAATTAAACTACAAAAATTATGATTTAGTAATGGTCTGTGTTTTCGTCACACTCATCAGTGGCACTGAAATAAAGATAGGCTTGAAGGGTTGTTTCCTGCTAACCTGTGTTCTCCATCTTCTTAATAAACATAGGAAGCTAGCGGAGAGTTTTAGAATGTCTCAAAGTACCTGAAGCAGACTGAGTATCTTGCGTGTGAAAACCAGCATTACTGAGGTGTCCCTCTTTTGCCACTTTTATTTTGTCACTACGCTGCTAGAACCTTGTTCTTTTACTGTGCTTTGCTCTTTTTTTATAAGGTGCCCGGGCAGTCATCATCAGTGTTAGTTGAACGTCCAAATGTTCTGAATTTTGTTTCAAAGGGTTTTCCAAACTCTCGTGTCTTCATTCTGTGAGGCTAGAAAGCTTGGGAGAAAAATGCACCAGAGACAGTAGAAGTTATTCTGTGCTATTAGTACAAATGCTTGTTTACTCCTCCTGATGAACTTGCTGTGATGATTATGTTTTCTGGAGAAATTCCAATACAGAAAAAGGAAAGGGAGATTTTATTTTTAAGCTAAAAATTTAAATTCACCTATGAGAGAAGGAGAATGAGTGTCATTCTGAGATGTCACATCTGATGAGTGTCATTCTGAGATGTCACATGTGAATGAAATACTTCAAATTTTTCTAGAAATTTTAATTAGTACTAATTACAAAATGTGAATAACAAAATTATACAAGTTTAATACATAATGCATGCATGCATTTTTTTCTGTCATTCAGGGTTAAATTAAATTTAAAGACATACCACAGAGCATACACTCAGACATTAATCTACTCAATTAGTGAATGAGGAAGTAAATGTTAGGAGGGTTCAAGAAATGCCTGAAGCTGAATGCCTGTGAGCTGAAATTGTTTCTTTTCATACATATGGTCTGTATTTTATGCATCTTTACAGTGTATCAGATGAATATCTTTTGCTTTGGAGGAAGCATTTGGAAGAGTTGCATCTTTCAAAAATAATAAAATTTATGCTGAGTTCTTACAAATACTGATACCAGTATTTGCTGCTCTCTCCTTGGAGTTTGGTAGTAGTTGCCATGGAAGAGAGCTGACAGATGTTAAAACTTCTTAATTTGGCATTAAGTTTCAGATTCCAATCAATTTCTGATTAAGACTGCTCATTTAAATGTCTCAAGACAGGCTTGCTTCATTCATTTAGATTAAAAAAAAAAAAAAAGGATCTCTGATGTTGCATATGCAGAGTCCATGTAGCCCACTACTCTGTATTCACAGAGGCTATAGTCTGATTCCTGTAAGAACAATACACAGGATACTTCCGATAGGATGCTTCCCATCATATACTCTCATAGCCTTTCCCCGACTACTTTCAGCCCTGTGTGATTTATCTTTTTATTAGAGCTCAGCCAGTCTCTTAAGTGCTTATCTAGTCTTCCCTTGAACCGTCTACAACCTGCTTGGAACACTGGGATTGGACTAGACAACGTCCAGAGGTCCCTTCTGGCCTCGGCTATTCCGTGTGGCATGAAGATCTACTTCCACTTGTATCTTCTAACTGTGGCCCCTACTAGCTTTATGTGTTGCCCTGTAATTTTACTGTGGGAAGGGAGAATGGGGAGCTGTTTGTAAGCCATCTTCTCCCTGCTTTTTGTGGGGCACTACCAGATCTCCCCATAGCCCTTTCTTTCCGGTCTGAAGATTCCTGACTTTATCAGTCCTTCCACCTAGAGAAGCCATCCCAAACTTCTGGCCATCTTCATCGCCCTTCTTCAAAATGTTTTGGTTTCTGTTCTATCCTTCCTAGCATGAAGGAACAAGAACTACACGCAACGTCACTGAGTGTGGAAGGGACCCTTGGAGGTCCTCTAGTCCACGCACATGCACACCCCGCTCACAGCAGGACAGCTGGAACGGTTTGCTCCATACGTTGTCCAGTCAAGTTCTCCTTTGCTTTCCTGCTCTAAATCTCATCCTAGTTGTGAGGTTTACCAGCAGTTGATGCAGAAGATTCCTTGTCTGGAGCACCTGGTGACTGAGTGAGCAGGTGTTGGAGCAGAACCCAAGGTGGTGGATAGTTGTTTTCTGTGGCTCTAGCATCTGGCTAGTGGCTATATGGAAAACTGGTTAGTCGGGATTTGGGTTTTCTTTGGGGCATTTTGATTTTTATTTGCTTGTTTTCCACATGTTAAAGTATTTCCTGGATCAGTTGTGCTCAAGATTTGCAACAAAATTACAAAATACAGATACTTTCCTTTTTAACTATCTGTGCTCTGAATATGTTACGGATCTTGTTTGTTGGGTGACTTATGATGTCCATGTACACATGTCACACACACATGCACACACAAATACACACAAAAAGAGAGAAATTATATAAATCATAGCAAAGTCATACCCTCTGAAGTTGGAAAATGCTATAATCAAGAGTTCTTTTCTGACATTATTCAAGTCTGGTTAAATTATCACTTCTTTCTTTACAAGACTCATGCCTCATTCATTACTGCTATGTTTATCTTCTTAACCAAAGTGTTGTACAAGCCTTAGCACACGCCAGCAAGGCTTGGCATGGGCTGTTGCTTAACTTCCTCCTGGGAAGTTTTTTGCTGCTGTCATCTTAGATACTTCTCTAATATTAGATAATGTTCTCCAAGAAATTCTCCAAAGATTAGGTAATACCTTTTAGTGTACTCAAATTTATTTAATATTAAAGATCTTAGAGTCCATTTTGGATGGCTACATGTGAACAATACTGATCATGCATGAAGTATTTTAGAAATAAGGCTTGTTAAAGAATTCTGTCATTATAGCAGCCTGCTGTGTGAAGCACCAGTCTGCTTTTTCTATGTGCTTCTTTCAACACCTGCTTTCTAGTGTGATGCATTTCTTCCACTGCCATCAGTTGTGGTAAGTTTCTAAGCTACAACCAGATGGTGAACAAAGTTGCCCTGATTCTTGGAGAGAGCTGTGGTCTATTTATGAGATTAAATCTCTGCATGCTGAGTGAGATGTAATAACTGTGCCAATAAGCTCAATATATTACGGTTTATCGAACCCCTCAGTACACGCTAAGATAATTCACATGGGGTCACTTCTGCCATGGGCTGTCACCTGCACACAGACCATTTCTATAGCCTGATACCTTGCTTATCGCCTGTTATTTCATAACTAGTGTGAAAATTAATAGAATCATAGAATGCTTAAGGTTGGAAGGGACCTCTAGAGGTCATCTAGTCCAACCCCCCTGCACACGCAGGGTCACCTAGAGCACGTGGCACAGGACTGCATCCAAGCGGGTTTGGAAGATCTCCAGAGAAGGAGACTCCACAACCTCTCTGGGCAGCCTGTTCCAGGGCTCTGTCACCCTCACTGTTAAGAAATTTTTCCTTAAGTTCCTGTGGAACTTTTGGTATTTCAGTTTCTGGCTGTTTTCTCTAGTTCTATCAGTGGCCACCACTGAAAAGAGACCAGCACCATCCTCTTCACTCCCTCCCTTGAGGTACTTATAGACACTGATTAGATCCCCTCTCAGCCTTCTCTTCTCCAGGCTGAACAGGCCCAGCTCCCTCAGCCTCTCCTCATAGGACAGATGTTCCAGGCCCCTGATCATCCTTGTAGCCCTGCACTGGACTCTCTCCAGAAGCTCCACATCCCTCTTGTAGTGTGCGGCCCAGAACTGGACACAATACTCTAGATGTGGCCTCACCAGGGCTGAGTAGAGGGGCAGGATCACCTCCCTCGACCTGCTGGAGACACTCTTCTTAATGCACCCCAGGATGCCATTGGCCTTCTTGGCCACGAGGGCACACTGCTGCCTCATGGTCAACTTATCATCCACCATGACACCCAGGTCCCTCTCTGCAGAGCTGCTCTCCAGAAGGTCAGTCCCCAGCCTGTACTGGTGTCTGGGGTTATTCCTCCCCAGGTGCAGGACCTTGTACTTGGCCTTGTTGAGTTTCGTAAGGTTTTTCAGCGCCCAGTTGTCCAGTTTGTCAATTCGACTGTATTCATGCTCTTATTCCATCTTTCTAGTTATATGTCTTATGTTCACTGTGGTCTCATTTATTCAAGTTCTGGATCGTGCAATTTACTTTCTCCTTACACACATGAGTGTTCTGAATTAAACGACAAGCTTCACGTTTCTCTATTCTGCATGGGAATTCAGACCAAATACAGAGAGAAGTTTTTTTCTGGGGCTGGCATTGGCAGTCAGGAGGAATTTTTCAGGCAAGCTGAGTCTGGAAAATTGCAAACCACTAAAACCAAGGTCTTCAGTGTTACCAAGATTACAAAGCTTTTCATCAGTGATGTAAGACTGCAGTAAGGTAAGGGGATGTAAGACAGGGTCATGAAAAAAGTGTCCTTCTTCATATTAACCTCTTCTTTTGAGGGGAGCTGGTGAAGGAGCCCCCTTGGGTGGTTGTCTCTTCCACATTTGAATGCTTTGACAGACAGTCACAATCTACTCCCTTAAGACCTGTTGCTATTTCAACTAAAGTGGAGAAGGTGGAAACAGCAAACATAAAAAGAGCATTAGAGTGGTTTTGCTCCTGTGCTGTGAAATGACAATATGAACGCTCTTCTTTTTCTGCCATCCATTCCAATAGGTTTACATGGTCTGAAGAAAACGGATGATCAAAATGAATAGGAGAGCTGATTTGGAAGCTGAAAAACAGTAATTCATAACTAGGAATGGGAGAAGGAGCTCCTGTCCGAGCAAAAGGCCATAAACACCCGAACGAATGAGAAGTCTTAGCAATGCTAGTTGTTACATAATGTGCAAGGGGCAGGAGGAAAGATTAAAACAAAGTATCTTCTGGAGTCTCAGGATTTTGGAGGTCTGACTTAATTTGTATTGCTGCGGTTGGTAAAACTGGAAATAACAAGTAACAAAAAGTATCCAGTAAAGGATAAATGTCAAACTGTCTTAAATTTGGGCAGTACTGCAAGCTTCAGTTATGGTATTTATTCTGTTTCGCCCACTAGTACTGTGAATGGTCCAACTTCTGAATTTATGTGGGAATTAATTACATGGGCAACACAACAGGCTTCTTCCTGAAATGAATATGAAAAATACCCTCTGGGATAGCCCTTGAATTGTGTGCTATCTGAAGTATGTTTCTGTCTTTAAAACCTTGGTTTAAAAGGAAAACAAGTCGTTGGAAGCGAGAGGGGTGCTGGGAGCTGTAATTTAGTTCTTTCCTGGGCAGAATGCCATTGAGTCAGGGCTTCAGGAAACAGATTAACATCTGAGAGGGCGCCCACCTACCTTGTTTTGTGTTTTAGTCTCCTTAATTAAAGGAGCTGGCTGCCACAACAAACACAAATCAGCAAGTTAATAATAAAACTATCATTGGTCTCAGGGGACCTTTCAGAAGACAATCCAACCTAACCTACATATGTTTGATGTAATTAAGTATCTAATAGGAATTTTGAGGCTTGATGATTGTGCTCTCCAAGTATTTTAAGGAAGGGAAATTGTTCCATGTAAAATACTCAGATTTCTTAGTTATATTTAAACCACATCTAGTCGTTCTCCCTTTCCACATCTTTTGGTCCCAGTTCATTTGATGTGTTTGGTTTGGGATTTAAAAATGTAAGATAGTCCCACTCATGCACCAGCATGGCTTTTTTGAAATGTGCATTTCTAAGCTTCCTTCTTATTGTGTTCAGCAAAGTCAGATGTAGCTTGAGAAGGATTACCTGTGCAGAGCCTCCATCCTGAACCGATGAAAATAGTATCAACAAATCGAGGACAGATCTTGTCTCAGTTAAATTATTGCATATTATGGCTTCATTTCACTTTTCAGCTAGATTATGGCACATATATCTTTTCATTTCACTTTTCAGCTACATTATGGCACATATATCTTTATATGACTTTTGTTACTGGAACAAGAAGCAATTCTTGATGTCATTAGTTTTTCATCATCTACTCTGAATAGTTTTTTGCTGACTGTGGGTGTCCCTAGTGCTCTGAGATATATAACTTTTTTGGACTTAGAAATATGTAGGGTTACAGAAAGCTCCATCCTGCCCTTTGATTCCTAAAGGGAAAGATATTTTTTGAATCTTCTTTTAAAACTGTATTATTTGGTCTAGAACTGAAGCTATTTTGGAATCTTCTTTAAGATTAATTTATATTCACTAGATGATTTCTGTGGACTTGATTTTTGTATTCCAGGGGCACATAAGAGTGAATATTTGATCAACAGAATACTTGATCAACAGAATGTCAAGGTTTTTCTTCCAGCTCATGAAATTTTAGTAAGGACGAATTCTAAAATAGGAATATATTTCTCTATGTTTTCTCCAAACAAAGTACAGTTATTTCAAATGTCTATTATAATATCTACCATTCATTCTTATTTGTGAAAATGAACTGCTTCTTATGAATGCAGTGGTAATTGGTGAGAGGCTGAATGCAGCTCTTTATAATACCACATGCATATGAGAAGAGCTGGAAGGATCTTTAACTCATTTATAAACACATATTCACTACCATTTATAAAAGATTATAATCTAATGATTATTTGAATACTAAGATAGAGGATTAAATAATCCTGCCAAAAACTCACCTAGTGGAACTTCACATACATTAGCTAGTACAGTTGGAACTTTTTGTCAAAATCCACGTTCAGCTGTCTTTAAGTAAGTGATTGAAATGGCACTGGAAGAAATAGGAATTCTAGATAATTTAGCCCGACTTCTCTCTTTTATGAGGGTAAGGAATTAGAATTATGATGCAGTGTACCATATTAAATTGATTTCAAATTTAATCAAAAAAAAATCCACAAAACCTGTAAGCAACTGAAAAAAGAAAGTTTTCTTTGGATTTTTTGCATGCCAGCTGGAACCGTGAAATGCCTCTCCTTTTCTTCCCGTAACTACTCTTCCCTTTTCTTGTTAATGAAAATCAAATTGGGCCTGATAATATTGGCATGACATTAATGTATGTATTTTCTTTATTTAAAGTTGTTCTTGTCCCAGTGAAAGCACATATAGAGAAATGGTGCTTAATTCGTACCATGTGAAGGAGTCAAGGCTGGAGTAGAAAGCTTTGCCTTAGATAGTGTTTAAGGTAAAGAGTCTATTGCTGGTATGAAACATAATATTCATAATGAGAATGAGTTTTGGGGTGCTGGGTCTTGGAGGGCAACCCGTTCCCTTAGGCAACCGTGATAAAAATCTCTGCTATTTAGTCCTGCTTTGATATGCAAAAAGAGTTGCTCCCTATGCTTCTGAAGAACTGAAGTTGTTCAGGGCTTGATAAATGAAAGTCATCTCTTTAAATGCACATGGAAAGAATCTTAAAGCAGTTGCAAATCAAAATAATGTTCACTTTTGAAAAAATACCCCTGAACAATAGTAGAGTGGGTGCAGCCACATTTTACATTAGTGAGGCTTTCCATGTCTCCTTAAGAAGCTGTCCCAAGTAATTTGTAATAATCCAGCCTGAAGGCAGCAAATGCATCACTGTGTCCCCATCGAAAAACTAAATTTGGAATTGGGTCAGCCTCAGTGATGGAGCACACTGCTCACTGTTGCTTCCATGAGTATTACTGCATTATCATTTCCCCTGTGACTTCCCAGTGACCTAGTTTATTTTATAAATGGGAATACGATTTATCAATAGGACCCATTCAGTCCTTCATGTCAAAGATTAAAGAGCTATTCCTTGGGGGTACTCCTGTACAGGCTATCCCTAGATAACAACATCAGTGCATCTCTTTGTACTTGGGAATGTTTAATCTGTGGGGTATTTGCATGCCCCTCTGTCAACCTCAACCCAAAGACTAATTAGATAAAATACTCTTTGAAAATCACTCAGGTAATAATTGCCATGTTACAAAAGCATCATGGTTCTGTTAGCAGGTTAACTGAAATGCTTCATTTCATTGTTGGTAGCTCGCAAGATATGAGCAGAATTGGAGAATGGCACAGAGCCACACACATGGCACAGAGCTGCGTTTCTCTCTTTCTTAAAGCACTGAGATAAAGGTGGGAGGTTAGTGAAACGTGTTCAGTAAAACAAGAACTCCTAGGTTTCCGTTATGCATTTATGTTAGGTTACATAAAGTATAAGAATGGTGCTTCCTGGCATATGACTGGGGTTGGAGGAGAGGGGAATACAGGCTTTATTTTTAGCTCTAGTGTTTCCGTGGAAAATCATTAGATAAAGTTGTCCTGCTAACATGTTTCTTTACCAGTCCCATGTTTTATTTATCTATAAATACGCGTATAAATGTAAATATATGTGCATGATTTTTCATTACTTGCACTTCTTAATATAACCAAAATCCAGTTTACTGTGACACCATTGAAAATATGCAACTATATTAATGACAATTTCTAATAATTTATTTCATTTTATAAAAGCAAATATTTATGTTTCAATGTGAATAATACTAACTATAATACTATCAAAAGAATAGTATAATAAAAATACAGATCATGTCCTGTATTATATTTACTTTATACTAATGTGTTGTACTTCTATGAAGTAAAACTTACGAAAGGCCAGAGGGCAGGCACATCTCCGTTTTATTTGGTACATGATAATATGAAGCAAAGAGAATTACAGTTCTGAATATTTTTAGAAATATTTAAGTATCTCATTTTAACATGGAAATAAGAATTGAGGCTCTTAATGTGCACTTTCTAGTCAGGTTTGGTTAATATATTCCTAATTGTACTTTTGCTTATTCAGATTGGGTCATACTGATACATTGCTCTTCTTGCATGGCATTGCAAGAAACGAAAAAGAATAAATCATAGTGGTCAAGAGGCAACCCTAATTTTGGAGAGTTTTCTCTGGTGCCTGTAATTCTCTGCAATTCTAGCAGAAGGTCAAGATCCAAGGGATTTGGAATGAGTGTATAAAACACACAGATAGTTTGTGTGAAGATACCGTAATGCGGGCGGCATGTCTGAGGGAATAGCTGCTTCTCTTTGGGCAGTTGGGCAGAAATTCAGAAAAACAGTATTCTTTCAGTTAAGTGCATATTTATATTGATACTCAAATTAAATGAAAATTTCTTTTTTTCTTTTACAAAGGCATTTTGCCAGTTAAAGAGGAAAGTTTGGAAATGATAAGATGCTATAAAAAATGGAACATGAAGAAACAGGCTTCAGTTTTTTGGGAATACATGCATGTTGTCTTGTTGCCTTTTACTTTATTATTAAGCTATACTACTGAATCTAGTTAAAATTATCCGTTCTTACTGCCTTTCAAAAGTCCTAAGATACATCAGCAAAGTGCAATTTGTGGGAGCACTGTCTACAGAAATACACACAACAGAGTCTGGAAATGAGGCACTCAAAGCTAGTAAGATTTTTAAAAAATAAACAAAAAAAAAACACACAAATCTAGTAGAAATCACCCGGCTGCCCAGTCTTGGAATAGAAGCTTTTAAAGCTTCTATCTGAATGGATATTGCCAGTTGCTATATTCTGTTTTTTAAGCAAAGCTTTTAAAAATACATTGCTTGAAAAGACCCAGGATCCCTATTTCCTATGTATGTTCCCTATATATTTTTCTTTCTTTCTTTTTTTCTCTAGTAAGGTTGCTTTCTGACTTTATGAAAACAGAAGCTATTATATGACAAGCAAGAATAGCTAAAGGAAATCACAGTCACATCACCCATTATACAAGATGCAGTGACTGAACAGTTGGGAATGTGCCCATAACAGAACATTTCAATTTTTCTTTGCCACACACAGAGAGTATTTAATTCAACATTATCCAAAACATGCATGCCCAAATAAAATCCCAACACCTGGAACAGGATTTAAAATTTCATGGTGTTTAAAAATGTAATGCTACTTGTTTGTTAGAATTCCTTATAGAAAACTAAAGCATAATACACAAGTGGTTCAAAGAACAACATCAATTCTGGTATTTTTTGCTCTCATTATCTTCAAAATGTTGTGAAATACAGGACTTTTTTTCTCATTTTTTAATTTCTAATTATATATCCACAGTGCATGTATATAGATGGTACACATTGTACTGGTGAGGATTTTGCTCACTAGTAATGATTGTTAATAAAAAAACAGTAATAAATATGTCAGTAAGTTGTCTCAGTAAGTTGTCAGTAAGTTGGACTCCTTACTAGACAAACAGGATCTTTCCACAAAGCTTTATAAAACTGTTGTTCTCTGTTGAGAAAGCAATTTGACTAATTCGAATTTCAAGAAAATTCTCTGGAATCTTTTATAGAAGAATCTTACCAGGATTTGTGGTAAGAAGAATCTTACCAGGATTTCCTGCAAAAAAAAAGTATTAAATAGATTTCATTTCACTGACCAAAAAAATAAAAAAATAAATTGTTTTAAGAAACAGATTAGATGTGTAAGGTGGAGCCAGATATTGTGAGGGTGCCCAGTGTCTTCCATAGGGACGTCTTCATCCATTCTTAGGAGAGCAGAAGGGCAGACGTTGCTTTATGCTAGTGAGAGTGTTTTGTTTTGTCTTTACTCAAGGCTGGGTTCATCCTGCTTTCCTTTGGGTTGCTGAACGTACCAACTGTAACAGATCTGGACGCTTAAGATAACAAAGTGAAAAAGAACAGTTTTCTCAGAATTACCAAGTCCTTCCAAACTTTCATTGACATGCTGATATGTGATAAAAGTGATTTGTAGTGGTATTGTGTAACATGTATACGTGCTACATATCGATCCCTGGTGGAATTGTCTCCCAGAACTCTCTTTTCACAAATGAAGTATTTGTTGTTCTGGGTAGACACCCTGAGACACTGCTGACGGTGAGTGCTCTGGGTTGTTCTCAGTGAGCAGAGCGTGCAGAGCTGCAGAGCGTGCACTTCAGACACTAGACACTTTATTTACTACAGACACTATTTACTATTCCTCTTTTTTTCTCATTTTTTATTTTCTTATCAAATCTTGTTTTGATACTCCTGCAGTATCAAACATACTGCTCTTTGCCCTCAAGTAGCATGGATAGAAAGTGATTTGCCCACCAGTGCCTTTCAAGCATGCCATATACAAGTATAGGTGACTGTCAGATGGCTGAAGTTTGTTAATTTGAGGTTGAGTTGGAAATAGAAGAGATAATTGACTATTTGTGGTGCTTTATTGGAATGAGTTTAGTTCTTTCTCATACTAAATATTCAACTGATTAAATGATTAGCAAGGGTAATAAAAATAAAAAAACAATACACACAAAAAAAAGAAGAAAGAGGATACAGTCATCAGGAAAAGTGCCTGAGTCTAGAGCTTGGCTGTTTATAATCCATTCAATTTCAGTTCTGAGGACTTTCTTTTCTTGTTTGCTAAATGTCCTCTGACATTTACTACACAAATAAACTCTATTTCTTAACTATGTTTGTTTTCTTTTTCTTTCAGCAAGTAGATGTTTGCTTTTTTATTCTTTCTAGCTTTTCAGAGAGGTTTGATGCAGGAATTAGAAAAGGTTAAAGACTTTTTTTCTGGAGCACAACATCCTGAAGATTAAGTCAATTTTAGATCTCACTTTTACATTTATTCTGATTACTATTTGAGTTTGTTTTGCATTATTTTTGAAAATCTCTCAAAAGCTTTCAATAGCTGCAGCTGACTAAATTCAGAAGTAGAGATGGGACTCTGGATGCTGCATTGGCAGTGCATGCGTGGACATTATCTTGCAGTCAAGCTTGTCCAATGCCATAATTTTATCAATTAAATATCTTCTCTAGAGAAATAGTATGCACTAGAAAATAAAAACTACAATCATCTGTTTTTCACTACAAGTCTTACCAGGTTTGAAAATCAAATCAATTTTAGCTAAAAATTTCAATTTATAGATGACTAATGTGCAACCCTAGTGGTTACAGGTGTGTTTTCTGACATCCTTTCAAACTGGAAATCTTCCAGCCCACAGTACATTAGGCTCTGTTTAGGGGTTTGCTGGTAGAAGCTGCCTGAATGAAACAGACAGCAAGGAAAAAAATAAAAAGAAGAAAAAAGCAGTTTGCTAGGAAAATAGATTTCTATATGGTTAGCATTGATTTTTCTTGTTTTTGGAAAACAGGAAAGCGTTTCATGTTTACTTCTAACTATAATAAAATGTATAGGACCTATTAAAAAGTTTTCACTTGATATCATTCATAAAAAACCATACCTGAAGTATTGTTATCTTTCCCCGACTTCAAATGAAAACAGGTTACCTGCTAATAAATAATGATGTTTTGTTTACTGTATTACTGTATCAATACATTTATATTTTATATAATAAATGTATGTCCACTTGAAATAGTACTTGTTTGACACATTGCATGAAATTGAAACAATAATGCTTGTTAAGGGCTGATGTCTTAACATTGGCATAACCTGTTGAATTATAATAAACTTCCGTTGGAAGGGCATATAACTGTAAAAATTATATTTTGTTTGACCACACTTCAGGTTCTGAACTAGAGTTGAATATTCTGGTCTTTTTTTAATGTACTTCAAATATTCAATATACTTTAAATTTTCTTTCTGCATTAAAGATTGTTTTACAGTTCTGTCAACACAGTAGCAGCTCTGCAGTATGCACATCCTCAGTCTGCAAAGCAAGTTTGCTGAGTATGCACATGCTCAGACCTGGTTTGCATCAGAATGTGCTGATCAAGTCAGGAAGACATGAGAAATCACAGCATGGGTATCCTTATAGTTCAAACTGATTAGTTTCTGCAGATGAAATATTTGAGTTTTGTGTGTTTATGGACAACAGCGAGTAAGAAGTAGCAGATACTGACAGATTGACTACAGATGCAGAGGATTTTATTCTGGTGTTCCATTAGGGAGCTGTAAATAGGCATGTCAAACTTCACTTGATTATGGACAAGTTAGACTGGTTAGATGATGGATCAAATCAGAAGAAAGAGGTCTTTCCTCTTGCCATGAATACTACAGTAGCCAGGGAGAAAGAACAGAAATGGAAAAAACAGAACAGAAATGGAAAAAAAAACAAAAACGAATGAAGAGGGAAAGACATGTGGGTAAAAGTGTTGACATAGAGTTT
This sequence comes from Tinamus guttatus, assembly GCF_059628265.1. Lineage (NCBI taxonomy): Eukaryota > Metazoa > Chordata > Aves > Tinamiformes > Tinamidae > Tinamus > Tinamus guttatus. The sequence continues at coordinate 858,809 of NW_028288936.1, forward strand.
ACATTTGATCTGCAATGTGGGAAAGATGATTTAATGCTAATTAAGTTTATCTGAATATGACTGATAAATAGGAATATGAGTTAGCATCTCAAAGAATTAAAAAACAAAAGCAGTTGCTGCTGGAGAGTACATGTTCAGGCCTTGATCAGATTTACACCCCTTCTGGCAGCCCAAAATATTCACTGCAGCTACAGCATTCATAAACTTCAGTCGTCTGGCAGTGGGAGAACTTGTTCCACCAGGAAAACCCACCTGGATGCCACCCTGTGCCACGTGCTCTAGGTGTCCCTGCTGGAGCAGGGGGGTTGGACTAGATGATCCCTAGAGATCCCTTCCAGCCTCAACCATTCTGTGAATCTGTGAACAAGTGTGACTGGCCCTAGCATGGCTCCTGCCTGCCGTCAGGAAAGAAAATTTCTTGGAAGTTGAGCAGCTTGAAGGTGTAGCTTCCAATGGTGGTTTGGTCCCATCTTACTCAGCATCCATGTACACAAAAGCACATGTACCCTCACCCAGTTAGTCAGCCTGCTGTGGGTTGTCCATAAAGTAAGCACACTGATGCGTTTCCTCCTGCAGTCCAGGTTTTCTCTAAAAGCTTCATTAAACTTGTGATGAAAGGTCTATGCAGTCCCCCAAAATAAGGGGAGGAATTAGCCTTGAATCAGCAATATTACCTTGCTGTTCCCGCTGTCTACTTAAAGTTGTACTATGGCCAGCTCTGGGTCAGGTCACGACTGTGACTAACAGACTCTTGAAAGCCTCCAGGGAAGGGGACTCCACAGTCTCTCTGGGTGATCTAGTTCAGACTGGTGAAACAAGTTTCTCCTCATACTGTTTTTTCCACGAATCTCCAATTTGAAACTTCAAACCCATGGGCTATGACTTTTGGCCCTTCTCGTCATTACTCAAAAGGAATTTGTCTGTGACATCTTCATAACAGTCCTTCAAGTGCATGTTGTTGCATGTTGTTACTCGAAAGCTCATTGCCCTTCTCTTCATGGGGCTAAACAAGCCAGTTCCCTCAGCTTCTCCATATCGTTAATATATCTGTGTCCCTGAGCGGCACCCACTCCAGCTCTCAAGTCCTTTCCAGCAGGACTTCTGCCCTGTCAGTTCTCAGACGGAGCTGTAGCATGGGGTTAGGCTGCCTCAAGTACAGAGCTTTGCGCTTCTTACAGAACTTGATGAAGTCTTGATTAGCTAAGCTCTCAAATTTATCAACTCTGGGTTAAAACAGTTATTCACAGTGTTATCTCTACCCCTAGCTTTGTGCTGTCTGTGTTTGTGTGCGTTGTGTAACTGGTGTCTGTTAAGACCAGTGAGGAGGATATTGAACAGTGTCAAAACCTGAGGTGTTCCACGCATTACCAACCATCAGCTCAGGCCACTAGTTGCTGCCCTGTGAGCTTGACAGTCCAGCTGGTTTTCAGTTCATCTGATAGTTTGTCATCTGGAAGGCAAATCAGGCTGATCAAGAAAGATTTGCTCTTGACAATTACATGTTAAGTGTTCTTGATTAACTTCCTGACTTCTGTGTGCTATTCTACTGACCAGGTTAAGCAAAACTTTTAAATTCTTTAATGATTACTAGACACTCTGTCCATAGTATACATGAACGGTTTTGAATGTAGCACTGAGAACTATTGCAGGAAAATACATTTTTAAAATGCCTTTTAAGGAGGTTCCCAATTTTTGAATTTATTAGAGATAGTTGGAATCAATGCTTAGAAATAAAAACCAGACTAAAATTTGTTTCACTTTCAGTTTCCATATCTTTCCATCATCCTAGCCATGCATGGGAAGATGTAGAAGTATTTGAAATCTTGAAATCCTCTGTTTTAAGTAATATATCTCTCTTTCTTTGAGAATCTCTAGAGATATTCTGCACTTTATTAAAAAGAGCTTTCATAGTGATGTTTATCTCTCATTACTTGGCTAGAAACTGACTTTGCATGTTTCGTGTAAAACATCTTGTAGAATCTAAAAGATTGTAGCTTTCTCCAGAATAAGGCCCAGTTGGGTCATCACTAAACATTTCATAGGTGCATTTTCTGGAAGGACTGGTAAAATCAATAATATGTATTATAATATTAAGAATATGGATGTAGTAGTTCAAGCACAAACATAACCATATGTACAGTGTACTATTAGTAAGACATGCATGCTAATCAAAGATTCATAGAATGATTGAGGTTGGAAGGGACCTCTAGAGATCATCTAGTCCAACCGCCCTGCACACACAGGGTCACCTGCAGCACGTGGCACAGGGTGGCATCCAGGTGGGTTTGGAATAACTCCAGAGAAGGAGACTCCACAGCCTCTCAGGGCAGCCAGTTCCAGGGCTCTGTCACCCTCACAGCAAGCAAGTTCTTCCTCATACTGAGATGGAACTTCCTATATTTCAACTTACACCTGTTACCGCTCGTCCTGTCACCAGTCACCACAGAGAAGTGCCTGGCCCCATTCTCCCTACAATCACCCCTCAGGTACTTGAAAATGTTGATCAAATCTCCTCTCAGTCTTCTCTTCTCTAGGCTAAACAGGCCCAGCTCACTCAGTGTTTCCTTGTATGATAGATGCTCCAGTCCCTTAATCATCTTCGTCGTTCTACGCTGGACCCTCTTTAGAAGCTCCACATCCTTCTTGTACTGGGGAGCTCAGAGCTGCACACAATACCCCAGGTGCGGCCTCACCAGAGCTGAGGAGAGGGGCAGGATCCCCTCCCTTGACCTGCTGGCAACGCTCCTCCTGATACACGCCAGGATCCTTCATGGCCTCATGGCCTTCTTGGCCATGAGGGCACATTGCTGACTCATGGTTAACCTGTTGTCGACGGTAATAAGCTCATAGTAGCTGACCAGATTCGATAGATGAATCGGATCTCTGTGTGAACAGAGATCAATATATCAAGTGTAAATAGCTAATATTACCATTTGCGAATGCTAGTTCTGTTCTGTTTCATCTTTGTTGATGTACAGTACAGAAAAAGAAGACCAAAGGAAAAATCAATGCTTCCTAATAGAAGAGCTACCCTTGAGAGCAAATTTGAGGGCCCTCTGGTTAGCAAGTTGTGTTATGTGGCTGACTGACGGAGAACAAGAGCCACCTTTGAGGATAGGAGAAAATGAGGTCTGAATTCCTCCCTAGGTGGAATTCTCAATAATGGAAGTTGTATGGAAGATAACAATACCCGGTTGAATCCCTTGCTATGAGTATTATGGTGCTGACAGTGTATTTGATTTTGTTTTGCATCTATGGATACTTTTTGAGCAGCAATGACACCATTTGCAACGACATTTCTATTTTGTGCCTTGTGTTGAGCGAAAAGCAGAATGTTTCTACCTGTGAAGAAAGTCAATGTTAGCGGCACAGGTAAACTCCTTGGTTGTTTGTTTGTGGCAGGTGTGCAAAATTAGAAACTGAAGTGAAAGAAAGACAAGCCCAGATCACTAATGAGATAAGTACCTTAAGGGATGCTACCAGTATGAGTCCTTTCAGAGGCCTGAAGCATCATGTGTGGTGCATATTGCTGAGATGATTATTCGGAAATTGAGTGCAACACTGAATGCCTGACCTGCTTTCAGATGAGAATGAATGCTGCCCTCGTAGCTCGGCACGGTGTTTGGTTTATACTCAGAGCCAACTGCTTGAAAACAATAAATAAAATCCTCTCCCAGCTGCATTCATCCTTCAAATAGAAGGAGAGCAGTAGCTGGCAGAAGTTGTAAGAATCCTACACAGTGCTTGGGTGCAGTGCTTTCAGATATCCCTTTTCCTCATGATTCATACAGTAAAATCCTATTCTGTAGTGAAAACTCATCAGTTTGGGTTTCTTTCTATGTATTTTCTGGTTTTTGTTTTGTGAAAGAAGAGTTTGTATGGATAGATACAAAAAAGTCACGTTACCAATATTAAATACTGCATGTGCAGTCTAAACTATATGCTTTTAATTATTATACTAAGCCCACCATAATGAGACTTGACATTGAGAAAATATGCCTAGTCAATACAAGGTTGTGGTATCTTACTCTTGAAAGTAGAGGCCTTTAAAATATTACATTAAAAATAACAATATAAACTGGAGACAATGCAAATGTTGATGGTTGTTGGATGTCAGTGTTTAGATTTAAAACAATTTTCAAATAGTGTGGCATGAGAAAGGATTCCTTACTAATATTTAACATATGCTATTTAGACACATAACATGCAGTGAGTGTTTAATTTCTAAACAATAACCAACTAATTTTGAAGTTCTTTAATTCTATTTTAATCAGAATATTTAATCTACTTTAATCAGGATCCATCTTTTATTTTTAGCTTGGTTTGACATTTTCTCCTGGGTAAAATGGATCCAAGTGATTTGTGTGGAAATTCCAATTTAGTTCTACTTTCTACCTTCCAAACAATATGCTGAAAAAACAGGAGGACAAAATAGTACCAAGCAAGAGGACAGAGCTTCTTCAATATACTTTTGAAGGCTTACAAGTAGCAATCTACAATGTTATTGTAAAAGATATCAAAGGGTGAATTTTGACCAAGATAAGCATCACCAAATACTGGGTACTTTTCAGAAAGCATTTAGCATTTCCATTAGATCCATTCTATACTCATCACCTTCCCATACTTTCTTATATGCTTATATACTTTTTTATCAATTTCACATTTCATTAACTTAGATTCTTTACTTGTTCATTTTTGTTAGAGGCCAGCTCTTTGGTGGTATTAAGCATAGACAGCGTTCTGAACCTTACACCGCTTAAGTCATACCACAGTCTGAAACTAAAAGCACAAAAATCTGCAATACAGTGCTACAATGTGACTACAATGTGACTACAATGTTACTACATTGTAACTACAATGTAACTACAGCACAGCTTAAGAAGCAGCAGGATCAGCGTGTGAAGACTTCCATATTACACACAAATCTAAGCTCACTAGTAAACTTGTAAAAATAGTAAGAAAACGCTACTGGAAATAGCATCTCAGAAGGATGGTTGGCGTTTGTAAGCTAGCACAGGTGAAGAGTCTGTGGGAATGGTGCTAGATGCCGTCCCAGGTGACGGGAGGCCTGGTGCCTGTCCCCATTCACAAGGAGACCGGAGCCCTGCGCCGAGCCCCTCCTGCCCTTGGTTCTGCCAGCCCAGGGGAACCAGCTGGCGCCTCCTCAGAGCTCTGTGACCTTCCTGCATGGCCCTTCCTTCCTCCTCTGCAGGGTGGGAGGTGGAGGTTGTCCACACTCTCACGGGCTGAGAAGACAGATGTGCAGAGAGAAGAAGGGGCTCTGGCAACATCATGGGCAGCAAACACAAGACCGCAAACACAGGCCCTGCATTCTCTTCAGTCTTCTTCAACACATGCTTTTCTTAATCTCTCCAAATGATAAAATACATTATATTTCAGACTGACTTTTCTTCCTCTGTTTGCAGAAGTGAATATTAAAATGTAATATTTAGTTTGATTTTGAGATTTTAATAAAATAGTGCAAGGATTAAACATGAACTTCACCAGTGTTCCCTTTTTACCTTCAGAATTCACTAATGTTTCCATCAACTCTTTCAGACCTCTTTTTAGACACATGGAAGCTGACAATGTGTTCTTTAAAGCAACCATCAGCTGTATCTGGACATCTCTGCCTGTAGGATGTCATCTGAGTGGGCTCTCAATGTTGTGCCCCATCTCTGGGTATATGTTCATACGTATATATGGTACATCTCTATTTAGACTGAAACTTTTTTATTATTAGAGATTATTCTGACGTTCTTTCCTTCTGAAGTTGATCTGACATGCTTCTTATTTGCAGTAGCCTTTGAAATTGAGCAAGAGTTGAGCAAGAACTGAGCAGGATGAAATCCTAGATGCTATAGAAATGTGCTTTCTTATCTTACTTAAATTCCACACTGTTTGGGCTAGTGAGAATGCAACAACTTTGCTAGTGCAGTTGTACCAATAAAGCCATCTACTGGAGAGGCATCTACCTGCTGGAGACATTTTTCCATGATTAAACTGCCTTCTTGAGTGATATAAGCCATAGCAGTACCAGGATTTTTCGCTTGTATAGGTCATGTGTAAGCAAAGATTTTTTTGTCCCCATAATGGCTTTGACTGGGGATGGGATTTTCTTCACATTGCAGCTTTGCTAGAAAAATACTGAAATTCAGCCCCAGCCATTCCTCTTCTCTCCTCAGCAAAAATGCTGGCAGTGTGACAAAATGCATGAACATTTTAAGGGGGAAGCTCACTGTACTGTCAGAGCAGCACCTGCAGCAGCGGCCCACGCTGCACGGGGAATGCCTGTTTGGCTAGCAGGGCAGGAGAGCTGGGGGCTGTCTGAAACCATCTGCACTCTGCAGACCTGGCACGGACTGCAGCACTTCATCCATGTGCCTATCATACATTCATTCAGGGCAAGTGTTTCTCCAAAATTGGAAAAGGGGACTACAGGAGAGACATGTCTGGATCAGACTTCTATAATCACTTCGGTGTATTTTGAGTAGTGCACCACTGACCAGACAGAAACTTTCTCTGTGTACATATATGCTGTGTATATGTGTATGTGCTTCTGTGTGTATGAATGTGCATATTTTTCCCTGTTGGAACCTGTTGGAACTAAATTCTCAGAAAACTTACACAAAATGTGTTGAAAGCAAGCTGTGTGGTTGCAAAGTCGGTGGGGTCAAAGTATAGGAAATGCCTAATCTGTCATTCTGAAAAAAAAAGGTATATTGGCAATAATACAGTTTCTATTTGTGTAGCTACGTAATTCTTCACTGGTGCTTCATCTTCACTAAGTGAATATTTCACGCATGCATAAGGGCAGATTGAGTCTGAGTCTACTCAGACAACAGAAAATCTGACTTTTCTGCTATTGACTTTGAATACAGATCAGCCTTTCTTCTGCTGGTGCTCTGCATATTAAAGACACATAATGCATGTGTGCACTACACATAAAGACACATTCAAAATTTCTCCTGTAAATGCCTTTTTTTTTTCCTAATAAGAACCTTTTAGAAATAGTCTCATTTCTTTTAGGCAGCTTCTCCTCTGACATGATTCACCTGCCTTTTAGCCATATTTATACAGTCATAGCATTATCAATATGAATAAATTCATAGGCGTGGTAGATGTGAGAGAGAGTCTGAAAAACAAATTCTATGATTGAATTAGGCAAGTGGCTAGTAGGATTTCAACAGATGGAATTAAATGATTAGCATAAGGAAATTGCTGATTTTAACTACACAAGGTGGTGCAAAGCACAAGTCCTGCTGTGTGATTAGTCCTTTATGTTTATTTATTCACATATAAGTAGTTCCCTTCTTTGTGAAGTAGCCAGCAGTGGAACAAGAATGTTCCCACTAGAATACAAACTTGTTATTGCTCTTTCAGCATCCTCTATGGCAAGGATAATTGTTGACAATAATATGAATAAGAATAAGAAAAGGAAAAGAGTAAAAGAAATATTCAAACATCAAAACATTGCTAAAAAATTGGCATTCTTGGTTTCCTGCTACATAGGTTACAGTCATTTTTCTTAATAACAAGATAAGATTAGGTTTATATACATTGTCTATATAAACTCATCTAGATTTTTATCCAACTGCATTTTATCTTTTCATGAGTTATTTGCACTAGTAACGTGCACTTAGTAAAGATTCAAAATGTAGCACTCCTGATATCACCATCCAGCATTGCTGTAAGGACTCTTAAGTAAAATGCTTGATTGCTCTCCTTTTTAATACATACACTAATCAAGCAAACTTGTAACCACAATGCAAAGCATTGCCTGGGTACCCAGCAGTGATGCTGGAAGATACAAGATCATCATCAAGTGCTCAGTTGAATGCTTTTTTTCCATAGAAGCTGCTCTGTTAGCTTATCTGCTGGGCAGAGAAGGGAGCAGTTGTTACTCAGAGTGACCTTTGTGGGGAGAAAGGAGCCTTGGAGACACTGAGTGTTGCCCCTGCACTGAGGTGCAACGAGAGAAAAGCTGCTGAAGCCCGTGCGCTGCTTCCTAGCCCACGGTGTCGTAGGGAGCCGGCGTCAAGGCAAGTGTGCTGCTGCAGGGAGCTCCCTGCCCATGGCTGGAGGAAAACAGGGAGGCCGACGGGTGGTGGAGAGGAGAGGCAGCATCTGCTGGCCTCCTGTTTGGGAGAATCATGTAAGAGTGCAGGGACAACTGATTTTTAAATTATTTTTTAAGGTTTTTAAATAATTCCTCCTTTCTCAGTATTTTTTTTTCTGCTTTCTCATTTCCTTGGTGAAAAGCTTCTAATGCAAGTCAGATAAATATTTCAGGTTTTGTCTTTGAACTGAATTTTCAGCACAGGTGTATATTCCCAGCTCTGGGTTTTTGAAACACAGTGATATGAACACCTGCCTCTGTTTTGCTACTACTTTCTGGTCCTTGATTCACATACCAAGTACCCTGACTGTAAGTGCTCAGGCCATCAGACCAGGCATCTTTGAAATGTTTGTCTTTTAGAATTGTTCGTTATCTAGACTGTTTTTTTTTTCATGGCATTAACTGTCAGTCTAAAATTATTAAATCTTTCCCAAACCAATATGTGTGAGTATGGGAGAGGGTGAAGGGTGGGTTGTTGGTGGTTGCTTGTGAGTTTTTGTGGTAAGAACAACAACTGCAGGAGTCTTTTTACTCCATGCAATTTACCTTACATGCATAAAAAATGGTTATTTGTAAGTTACTTATGGTAGTTTACAGAACTATGCTTATTGATACTAAGTCAGTTACTGAGCAAATTAAATCCGCGTGAATATGTTTAATGTTGTGAGCTGCTTCTTTTGTACAGAGTTCTGAGTTTGTGTTGTAAGTAGAAATGCTGAGTATAAACTTTCTCCTTCATGCTCCCCTCCTATAGCTGTACTTGACTGTTTACTGGTTTTCCGTTAGCAGAAGTGCAGATCAGTTGCCATTAGCATCAAGCTCAGAATTAAGGCTTTCACAGAAACAGTTTCTTTACTTAAGTCCAGGGTATGCAGAATTCCAATACAGTATCTTCCTCATATACTATAGTACTTTATGTTAAAGCATTAATACTTACCACATAGGACTCTACAAAACTACCTTTTCTGTTTAGGACAGAATGCACACCAAGGAATTCTTTAGAAATGTATTACTTCTGTGTTTCTCGTGACTTTTTTTCTCAGATTTATTTCAGTCTTCCATTTTGATTTGTTTCTCGAGCAATGTTTACCTCCTTCATTGTGTGAACTGTTGTGTGTTAATACTATAAAATCCCACGGACCCATGTGCCTCAGTGGCAGGAAAGATAATCTGTTGTAAGATTATTTCTCGGTCATTATATTCTCGATAATACGGGATTCTGGGATCAACTGTACTAAAAATGAAACAAAATAATATAGCCTGATCTTTTTATATTTGAAATATCATAAAAATATTATCAGAAGACAATTGTACTCTAAAACTGGCAAGAAATAATATCGAGAAAGGCTGATTCTTTACAAAACATATCCAGCAGTAGGCAAGTGTATAATCATAGACCTTGTTAATACCATATTGCACTTTAAAATCTGATGACTGAAAAACTCAGTGAGAGGGTCACCTAGATTTATATCTCTATCCATCTGACTGATCTGGGCTGGCTAAAGGTAACCCATTAGCAAAGAAATAAGTAGGCAGGTTTACCAAGTATAAGTTACGGATTCATTTTAAAGGATAATTTTCCAGCTACTTATTTTATTTATCTCTATCTGTCTTAGTGAATTTAGTCTTAATTTTTAAAAAAAAAAAGCAGTGTGCTGCTATTTCCTTAATATTTAATAGAGAAGAATACTTATTTTAGCAACTGTCTGTACAGCCTCCAGAGAAGTTTTAAACTTGACTACATGTAGCCTTGTTATTTATCAGACTTTTAATTCCTATTTCTGAATAGGAATTCTATTTCTTAACATCCTTTTCACATACTAAAAGGTCTGTGGGTCATCTCTACTTCATCGTTACGTGACAGTCAAAATAAGGACATAAAGACCAAATACTTGGTTGTTCTTTTTGTTGTTGTTGTTTTTTACAAAATCATTATTTTACTGTTTAGAATTTTAACATAATATTGTCAGTTGAAATTATTGATTAGAAAACTGACCATTCAGGAGCAGTCAGTCATATGTTGATTACAAGTGGTACTTTGTACTTAAAATTAAAAAAGTGTAGATGAAATCTTGTAGCGCATCTATTATCTTTACCAGTTTGTTGGCTTTCATGGTTAGGAAGGTGTCTATATGTGCATGAATCCCCAGTAGTTCATTATTGTGTACTGAGTTACAGGACCTGGTAAGGGTGCCGAGTTCTGTGTGACCTGGCCATGAGCTGAGTCACTCAAAGCTTGGTAGAGCTTCCTGTCTTTGAGTTCATTATCATCTAGTGACCTACTGTAAACAAGGAGACTGAACTCCAAGTGCACATATTTTGAAATCTGGAATTGCGTATTTAGTACAGGGTAGAGCTAAACCATCTCTGTTGTTGCGTAGCACTTGACAGAGCAGCACTTCATCATGCCCAATTTACAGGTAACTTCATTGCAACGAGTTTACTGCCTAACAATTGCCATTAGTTTGCAATCATAAAATGGTCAAATGAACAGCAGTTCTCAGAGCAGTTATTGCATATCCTTATGACACATGAAATGTCTTTAAAACATGACTCACACATTTTTATGGGTAGCAAGTGAGAGCTGTATCCATATGTCCAACCATACAACCATAATGGGAATTTGCATTCTCAAATGTCAACATAAATCTTCCTGAGAGCTGCGTACTGTGTTCAGAAACGCAGTGCTGGCTGTTGCTGTCGTCTTCTGAGGTTACGCATTTGTTTCCTCTGTATTTCTGTACTACTTGATGTGAACAGTTAATGTATTTTTATAAATATATTTACACACACATATTTAAAAACATCACTGAACTTCTCTAATCCTTTTTTTCCTCTTTCATTAGCCAAATCCACTGATTCAGCCATTTTTCACCATGCGGGACCATGGCAGATCTGCATAACCAGATACCTGTAGAGCTCTAATGTCAAGACTAGATAGACCTTGGCAGAAATGCTAAGACAAGTAGAATTCTTGTTGCCAAGTTCTCTCTACAGTGGTTATTCAGACTGGAATTCTCTTAAACAGAATTCTTTTAAACTGTCTAGGCAGTGGTACAAATGTAAACCTTCAGGAAACATGACACACGATTTTTCTCTTAGTCTGCTAGTGGAAGATAAATACAGCAAATAATTAAATTCAATTTATGTAATAAATTTGTTTGAGAATAGATACAGGTTAGTAAAGGTCAAAATGTAATAACAGAAGACAAAATTCAGTTAAGATACATAAAAAAAGAAATAATGGAAGTTTTTACTAAAGCATTAATTATAACTGAGACTGCCAATTACTAAGACTGCTAATGCGTCTCAGTATATGTTCATGTTCAGCTGACGATAATGTTCCAAAGCTTAGCTATTTGCAATGATTATTTTGACACCATATTATTTAATCTAACTTCAGCCAGAACAGATATACGGAAATTAATGAAAAACATCCAGTATGCAGCATTATTTTTTCTTTTATAAAGAAAGCAAAAAGACCAAACTAACTATCTCATATTTTGAAGCAACAATCTAAAATTTGACGTTGGAGAAAGAAGACAGCGTTTTCTGAGTTTATCTTTGCTTGGTGTTAAAAGTTCTTAAAAATATAAGGAAGCAATAAACCTCACAAAACTTTAATTTTCTTCTGCTTACTATCAGAATTTTTTAAATTCCATATTCATTGTGAATGAGCAGATATTTCAGGAATCACTAAGGTGAGGTGACCCATGGGATGAGGTTGGTAGCTTCAGCGGGAGACATGGTTGAAACCAAGAACTACCAACAAGAATAAGATTTTTTTTTTAAAAAAAAGAAAATACATTAGGATATTTTATGATGTGGTAGAAATAATCATAAAATAATCACAAGTAGGAAGATACAGGCCAAAGAAAATCTAAGATACATGTATATTTTATGTACATGCATATATGTGTATTATTTTCTAAGAAACACAAAAGCTTGTATCTAGTCATTTCTCCAAGCAAAAAGATACAGCTAAAGAAAGCTAAAATATGAAAGAAAATGATAATTCTACATCTGCCTTTCCCTGAGCCTGTGAAGTCTGAGCTACAGATACTAAGTTATGCTAAAGGGCTTTCAAGTTAAAATTTTTGTAATTTCTTTCTGAGATCTTGGTGAATATTTTGTCGTCTTTCCCTGCCGGTATTACCATTAGGAAGCAAAGTTAATCCTTATCTATTTATATCAACCAAGTTTTTATCTATCAAGGCTTTATATACTTTCCTATAGAGCCTGTTTAATATACTATACTTCCAGTAGTATATATCCTAATTTTCTGAAAGCACAATTTCTAATTTAAAGGTTATTTTAAATTTTGGAGGAAGAAGATGTCTTTGAAGGAAATAATGTGAGTAAAACTCTTGAGCCACTCATTTTTGAAAATACATCTTGTAAACTAAAAAAAAAACAGAAAACAGTACTACTAGTAGTGCTAGTAACAGAAATTACTTTAATGAAGCATGGATTTCCTTTGCTTGTAGGAACCTTCAACATCTGAAATATAAATCAATTGTAAGGACAATTCTCAAAAATGAGGTTAGTTTTTTAAAATTCATAGTGTGTGCCTTTTGCCACACCAGCTAATAGAGACATACTTAGGAAAGCAATGCTAATTTTTCACATCAGAAACAGCTATAGGGTGTGATACCAGTAACAGACAAGCACATGCTTTCTTTCCTATTTTCGCTCTCGGTGCTCCCAGTACTTCCTTTCACGTCCGTTCCTTTTATTACCCTGAACTGTAAAACATTGCGGATGCGCCAGCCTAACATGCAGTTGTCTTTCCCTCACTGTGCTGCTAGGATTCTGATTTGCAAATTATCAGATACATCTTCTTCCTCGTCAAAATGTCTTTGACTTTATTATGTACCGCACAGCCATCTGTCACGCTGACAGTATTAATATGTGCTGTTTCTATTAGATAGTCCCCATTGTTTAAAGTGAGTGATTTTTCTGCTTCAACTAAATTTTAGTAGTGCTGCAGTGTAGAGGAGTGTGGAGATCTGTCCTTTTTATGTTCCATTATATTGTTTACGGTTTCTTCTTCTTGTTGGTTGTTTACAACCCAGATGACAGACATTTTAGCTTCACCCTGAACCATGCCCTGCTTTACTTAGGGAACATATATTATAAAAGCTGGAGTTACGCTACATTTCAATGAACCAGGGAGGCCTGGAGCCAAGCTCGGTGAAGAATTTAGTTTATCTCTGCTATAATACTTTGACACTTGAGTTATCCCCAAAGAAATGTGACATATTGCTTCAAGTACCACAGCTTAAACTTATTTCTGTACCATACCCTTCAGAGGCGCATAATCAAGCCTGCATTGTAAATGGGAGTGCAAAATGTTCTATGGTTGTTAGTCTGATCTTCAGATATAAACTTATTTATGAACAATGGAAGAAGTTTATAGCGTACCAATCTTATATAGGTATTATATACAGGAATAAATCAATTACCAGGGCTAACCTGTTTTTTCTGTTACTGTTTTTCCTGCCTAATGTTATTTTTCTTTCCTGTACACATAACTCAGGTTTTTTGTTATACTCTGAAAGTATTTTTCCATAATATCTCAGTAATTGATTCTCCTCATGGGTATGAGATAGCTGTCCTAAATTTGTTATTTATTCATGTCATTGTCCTAAATTACTCCCTGATGAGATTAAGGACAGATTCTAGACCTAATTGCAGACATGAGAGACAGTTCTCTCAGATTCCAAATGGCCTCTGGGCCACATCTTCCAGTAGGTTTCATGAAAATTGTTTTAATTTTATGGCTTTTCCCCTTTAGCTTGCTTTCTTTGTGAGGCAGTGGGCACGTGACATGTTACATTGCTGGGGCTCTGCCCAGGTCCATTTTTGTTCCTGTCACATCTGCCATACACTGTGAGTGCTGTAACCAGAAAGCGTACACTGTAAGCACATACCTTTTCCAAAATGCTAATCTTATCAGGTGGTTATTTCTAGATGTTTTACAATAATCTTTCTGGAATTTCTGCTGCTTGTATAAAATTAGGCATCTTATGCGTTTGCTAACTCTTCCAATAGACTAAGTTATCAGATTCTTTTCATATCTGTGATTCCTGAAAAAAAGCTATCTTTGGGCTGTAATGCCGTGCTACCACTGTATGTTTGTTGGTAAAGATAAAATTAAGCATTTGAATGATGGCCGCTACATTTAAACTCTTTTTCATAGATAATTCTGTTTATAGAGAAGCTCGCTGAGCCAACTGATGTAGTCTTCTGCTTGTAATCCTCATTGGCTAGCTCAAAATTGATGCTTGAAAGGATAATTTACTTTTCATTAAAGAAACTTTCCTCAACAACTGCTTGGGACTCTCACAGATTTTCAGAGAAGTATTGTATTCTATAGTGTTAATCAATCACAGTTGAATCAGTTTCAGTGTCAAACTTTAAAATGACATTCAGCCTTTTATATCTGCATGACAAACTTGAATCACCTAAGTGCTTCGTTGGTTTGAATTTATTGTAGGTTATCTAAGAAAACCTCTTAAAATTTAAGAATATGGCTGGATTTTGAGATTATGTGGATTCATGCTGATTAAGATTTTCAAGAATAGCATTTCATAACCTGGAGCTTTCAAAAGGTGAAACTAATCTTTATATAGTGCATTTACATGCAGACTAATACACTGGGTTAAATTTGAAATTCTAGCATTGTATTTTATCTATAACTTGACTTTCATTAGCTGCACTGGAATATACTTTCTCATTTTAAAATTTTCTTTATTGATCTCTAATAGCTAAAATAATTTTACCATCTCTTGTATACTGAGATTCTGTTATTCACTGTGAAAAACAACATTTTCTTCCCAATAGATGTTTCAGTAGATGTACAGACATTTTTATCACAGACTTAAGGTATCTTTATTGCTGTATCTTTAAGAAACAGCCCAGATTTGCCCTCTGTGCTTTCTGTAGGTGAGAGGGGGTTTGGTTATAATGGACATGTTTCCAAATGGAAGTTGGAACACCTGTTACATGTTCCAATAACAAATTGGGAACCATTGGAATAGTTTCCAGTCACTGGCTACGTGGCAACTGCCCTGAGCCCACTGGAAGAGCTAATCTCCAACACAGAGTTCGCACAGTCAAATGAGGAGAGTAATCTGTGTAAGTGGTAGTATAAGGGAGATTTTATTCATTTTGTTTGTGCTCAAAGCAAAATTAAAATATGCCCCCTCAGCATCTATTCAAACTTTACATCCAAATTCAGCTGTTGCTTTAGAAGCATGAATAAATGTTATTTTTCTAATTTACCCTATGTCACTTTCTTCAGCTAACTATGACAAAACATGAATGAAATGAACAGCCGTTCATTTCACTAGCTTTGTAGTAATACAGTAATTACCCCTTCTTGCTCTTTTCAGAAATTTCTGGTGCCTTTTTTTTTTTTTTTTTTTGTTATAGAGCTGTGACTTTTGGCCTCATATGATTGCTTGAAACACATTTTCTCAATACCTTTAGGATGTCGTACCAGCAGTTGCACTTAACTTGTGACCCTGGCTTTTCTTGGATGGCTCTTCACTACAATGTTCAGTATGATCTTAATGATCTCTGTGGTTATGTTACCCCAGGCATCCTAGCTTACTTCGCTAAGAGTGTCTCGTTCTCTGCCCGTCTCCCTTTGCTTCTTATTTCTTCCTCACCCTCCCTCCAGCCTTAAGTTATGTCTGTGGGAAGAGAGAGAGAGGAGCAAGCAACAACCTAGAGCCCCCACAGCTTCTTCCCCATCCAGAGGTTCTCTCCCTTCTCCTGGCAGTCTTCCCAGGCGATCCTTATACGCTCACCTCTCTACCTTTACCACAACCTTCCTGAGTGCTGCTTATATCTCACCAAGTGTTCCTTGTTAACCTCTAATGGTTGGCCTCAGAAAATCCTTTTATCCATCAAGCATCAGCATTATTATTTTCATCCCTGGCCAGCCTTTCCTCCTATTCCTTATTCCTACATATGTCTTCATTAATTATATCTTTTCCTAGAATTCAGTCGGAATATGTAACTACATGGTGACCTGCCTGCAGTTTGATGGGATCAAAAACATTATTTCTCTACACTACTCATGTTCTTTAGATCAGGTTAAATCATATCCAATATTTGTTTTTCTAAGACTTTTTAATTAAAAGCAAATTCTCTTTTTAGTCATTCTGACGCATCTATTTGAAATACAGTTCACTGTGATCTTAGCTATTCTTGTTATTTCTTTGTGAAGAGCAGGGATCTTCTGTCTGCTCTTCAGTATAACCCCATCTCTAGACAGCTAAGTAATACAGTCATCTCGAGGATGTTTAGAGACATCCAGATACAACCTACTAAAGAACTGTAAAATTTAATTTGTCACTCAACTGACACTGGATGCATCCTGGAGAACATCCGAGACCGCATCCTAATCAGCCTTTGACAAAGCTCCTGTCAAACTGTGGATGTATGGAATGATGCATAAAACCTCAAGCCCTCCCCCTGCAATGCTGGTTTATATATAGTGGATCTCCAAAGCAAACCTTCCTTTGCTTAAGCTCTAGCAAACACTGTGCAGAGGTTTCTAGAGGAAAAGACAAGTTCTCCTTCCAGCTTGTTGTGCTGAATTTCTGCTTCTCTCAGGCTCTAAAATCTGCGCTGGGTAAGAGGATTCCTTGTGCTCAGCTGGGCCTTCAGCGAGTGCTTTTGCACCTCCTTAGTTCAGTGCTGCCGAGCAAGGGCACAAGTTGGAACATACTTGTTTGGAAGGGAACAATTATTTTGGAGAGCAGGTAGAAGGAGTTTTCTGAAGTGAGTTAGAGTCACCTCAGCAAATTCCTGCAGTCAAACAGAACGTGGTTCCTTGTGTAAAGTTGCTGATAGCAGTAGAGTCATATTCACCCATATTTCTTGGCTATCTTCAAACCCCTTTCCTGGGGTCAACTCAGACTAAAAGCAACAACAAAATACAGAAGTTTTGACTTTGAGAGAAAAAAGTCTTCATGTAGTGTCCTCTCTTTTATATGCCCTCTTTTAAAATACAGCTGTTGACTATCTGACTCTCCAGATTACTGATGCTAATTTCACATATTCTCTAATCTAGTTGTAGATAGCAGAAGGTAGGGGACCCTTCTTTTGGATGATAATTTTTCAGTGTACAGAATTCCTTCAGTTACTGACTTGGCTTTTATGCCCAGGTGTTCCCTGTGAGCAGATGAGATTTTCTCTATCTATCTAGATTGCACTTTAAAAATGTAATCATAATAAAAGAAATAGTATATCTGGCCAAAACTAAAGTAATACTATGAATGTATCTCTCCTTGTTATGATCTTTCACATCTGTTATGCTAATACACATTTTGTGTGCTGGTGTGTGCGTGTTTCTGTGCATGTGTAAGCCTGTGTCTGCATATACAGGCATTTCTGTTTACATGTGTAACATCAGATTAGTCTATACTGTATTTTCTTCATTAAATATGCGTCTGGATAGATCCAGAGAGATTTATGCCCTGCTACTATATGAAAAAATGTGGTTTTAATAGAGTATATTCTCAATTGAATTGTACACACAAAAATGGCTTAGTTGTAAGTTCCTTGAAAGTAAAAAAAAAAAAAAAAAAAACAAATATCTGCTCATCTCAAAAGCTGATAATTTATAAATGTTGTGATGAAAAATTACAATGTCTGACATAAATATGAAATAGTAGAGTTTTTACTAAGAATTATTAGCTGCTGTGAACACCCACTTCAGTGTAATTTTTCATCTCTGTCATCATGCCAAATCACACTACAGCAATTATGGATTTCTTTTTTTCTGTGTTACAGAATAGAAGGAATTAAACGAATTGCAGTTATGCAGAAACCACCTATCTTCCTTACTTAATAGTTTGCATTATTTTCTCCCAAATAATTATTTAATTATAATGTGAGTGATTTTGATGTCTTACAGTAAGTGCTTGCTGATGGTCTTTTAGGTGTTGAATTGCAAGTAAACATGATAACATATTGACTTTGATTAAAAAAAGATCTTAGAGAATACTCTGTGGTTGTACTGTATCTTCTTCACATAATTTTCAAATATGAATATTGAACATTTATTTAGAAGTCTTAAAATTCACATTGATTTTTTTTTAGATTTTGCTCTAAAAGTAGATTGCAAAATCTGCTTAGTGTGTATCTTTGAAATGAATGTAGTTTTTTGGCTTTTTTTATAATACAAATTCAAATGTTCTTGGATTGTTTAAAACTGAATTCTGTGTAGAAAAGCACTGTGTTATAGAATTGAAGAAACACTGTTTGGTTTAGCCAAAGCAAAAAAAAAAAAAAAAAAAAAAAAAAAGGCCATAGATCATAGAATCATTGAATGCTTAAGGTTGGAAGGGACCTCAAGAGTCCTATTCCCTTCCCCAACCTATTGCCTAGATAGGCAATAAATAAACGTAAAATCTTATTTCTGAGAGTTTGGTGATTTTAAGACTGATTACAGTCTGTCTGACAGCACACAGAATATATTTTATTAATAAATTTTTGAGACCCTTCAAAATAATGCTTTTTTAATTTACATTATTTTAGGTAGTGTATTTATTTGTTTATTTATTTATTCAATTGAAAAGGGCTAGTCTTGGATCCTGAGCTCCATGGCAAGTGGACTTGGTTATCTGTGTTTTCCTGTCAAGATTTTTTACGTTGTTTTATTACTGCTAAATCCTATTATTTATATAAGCAGTGAAGAAAGAAAACAAAACTTATTTTTTAAACTATATTTAAAGACCAGTATAATCGAAACTAATGGATAACCGTGCATTATATTTCTGAGTTGCTGACAAATAGTTCTAAACATTGGTTAAAATATTGCTCATTCTAGCTGTCCTTGCTGTATTTCCTAAATAGATCTCAAATGATTGAGTCAGGAAGAAGAAATGATGTTTAGATTTACATGGGAAAGTGCCAATTATATTCAAGTAGAAAAAAATCAGCCTTATTTTAAAATACTATCTTTCTTCAGACATACTGTTATGTGAAAAAAGTTTTTAGATGTTTCTTGTGGCTTCTTTACCTACTCTTTATTACTTTACATAGTCTTCATCGGTTCCTAAGGGAACTCTCATAGTGATAAGACGTTATTTTGTAGCTGATACTTGATTTTTCTCTGTGGTAATATAGCAAAACTCAATGTGGATATAATATGGAAGTTTTTTTCCCATATAATACTGATGGCTTTGTAAGCAAGATGCGAGCCATTCCTACTATGCAGCAGTTCACAAAGCAAAAGGGCTGCTTCCAGAGGGTGATTCAGAGCCCCTGATTTGGTAACATTGGTCTGCCCTCCAGATATTTGATGAACAGTGACTTTAAAGCCAGTTTGCTACATGTACTTCAAAGAAAATACTTCAAATATTTCAAAGCCAGAAGAAAGCAAAATAGAAAATATGGAACTTGTTGGCAAAAATGTACACACCAAAACAGTGCCTTGCAAGAAAACAAACAAAATCTATTTTCAGCTGTGCCTCAAAAGTAATTCTGTTGGGGCCTGTTGCATTTTTTTTTTTCCTATGAACTTCACATTTTCTCTGAGAGTTGGTGAAGACTTAGAGCTGGTGGTTACCATATTGTAAGTACATTCTATGTCGAAAGCAGGGAAGGGTCGTGTTAGGGCTGCTCTTACTCTGGACAAAGATCTGCTTTTCAGATGAAAATCCCACAGGATGATTCTTTGGATATAGATTTTCTTTGTAGCAGCAGAGTGGCAAGAATAGATAGAGATTGTCCTAAGGCTGGGCCTTTACGCTGTTATTTGACAGATCAAGTACAAGTTTTATACAAAATAAATGACGAATTATAAGATGTAACACAAACAAACAAAAATGTTACTGTCATGGGAGCATCACAACCTTGGTTAGATAAAGACACGAGTGACTGACTCTAATGAGCTGTGGATAAGGTAAGCAAGAACTAAGTATGAGAAGCCTTCATGCAGGCAGAGGATCAACAAGTATCAGGGGAGCAGTTGCAGCAGAACCTGGCTGGAAAAGTATAGTGTCATCACAGGTCTCATTGGGGCCTGCACCAATATAAATATAAATATAAAGGCCTGGAAAAGCCCAGCTGTGATGGAGGGAGACACTGTTACACAGATAACCAACACCATCTAGAATCAGAGGGTTGAGGTGGCGCCAAGCCACAGCTGGGAGCCCAACAGTGAGGCCGGTCGAAGCAAACGCGCTTCCCCCGGCTGGGCTGTGGCGACGCTGCAGGGGTGACTGGGGTGGCTCTGTCAGCTGTAGCTCTGTGAGTGTCTGTGTGCCTCAGGGTTAGGCTTTTCCTGACACATCCTATCTCTCAGTCCCCATAATGCATCAAACCTGGCAGTGTCAGTTCCTTTCCCCTGTGCCCCATGGCAGTGACCATGTAACACAGATAAGGTTCTAACTAAACATAAGAAATAGTTAAGACTTTCTGGGTTTTACCTAGACATACTTCAGCAGCACAAGAAAAACAAGCAAAAATGAGATCCAGTGTTAAATAGTGCAGGGTGACTTTGATGACTGCAGAAAGAAAATTGCTGTACATATCTTTAAAGAAAAAGGATTCAGGGAATTACAGTTCGGTCAGCTTGACCTTAGTTCCTCAGAAAATTATGGAGCAAGCACTCCAGAAGCTATTTCCAGACACAAAGAAAAGTCAAGGTGACTTGGAACAGCCAGTTTGGAGTTACCACAGCCAATCCATCTTTGGCCAACCTGATTGTTTTCTGTGACTGGTTCTGTGAAGATGGGAGAGCAGTGGATGTTGTATGCTTTGAGTTTAGCAAGGTTTTTAACAGTTTCCCACACTATCCTTGTAGCCAACCCAAGGAGATATGGACTGGATGGGTGGACTGTAAGATGTCCCTAAAACTGGCTTGATGTCACCTCAAAGAGTAATAGTTAGCAGTTTGAATTCTCAAATTCACCAACAAATGGTGTTCTGCAGGATTTGACAAGTGGAGTGGTACTATTAGCATCTGTAGAAGGCTCCCAGGTGATGAGAGAAAAACTACTCTCAGTATGTCTGCAGGTGAGACAAACCAAAGTGGGGAGAGCAGTAGATATGCTGAATGGCAGCAGTTTCTGCCAGAGGGACCTCAGAAAAGTCTAATGAAGAGACCTGGGCAATCTGAAGGGGGCAAATCCTCAGTCTTGCTTGTGGGGAGTAAAACCTCATATGGGTGCAAGCCGGGACCCACCAGCCAGGACGCAGCTC
Source organism: Tinamus guttatus (assembly GCF_059628265.1). Lineage (NCBI taxonomy): Eukaryota > Metazoa > Chordata > Aves > Tinamiformes > Tinamidae > Tinamus > Tinamus guttatus. The sequence continues at coordinate 880,155 of NW_028288936.1, forward strand.
TTCAGAATAGGAGCTGGGCAGTCCTGAGCAACCTGGATCAACTTTGAAGTTAGTCCCGTTGAGAGGAGGAGACATAACTTGATGATGCCTGTAAGATCCTTCCAGACTGTGATTTTCTCTGGTTTTGTTCAGTGTTTTGCAGATATTATTTACTTACTCTAGAAAAGCTAATATCAAATCTGACCTCATTTTGAGGCCTTCGTAGAAGGAAACTGTGTGACATTTGGTTAAAAATCACACAGGTAAAATGGAAAAATTAAAATTTTGCACAGTTCAGACATCTTCAAAAGACTGCAGTGTATCAAAACTTGTGTAGTTATCGGTGGACACTTTTGAAGTAGGGGCATGTATAGTCATATAGGAATTGCTTTTTACATGAAAAATCTTCAAGTAAAGAAGGAAACATTTGATATTTTGTTAGGTGGCTTGATTTTTATGGGCAAGCTAGACACAGCCCTGTATCTCTTGTCACTTTGCAATAGATCTCTTGTCATGATCTCTTACCATGACTGGCTACCACAGATTATATAGCTATGAAAGCATAGAGAATTTAGGTATATCAACATATACTGTTTTGAAAATTACTGTGATCAAGACTGATCCCCAAAGTCTGCATGGCTAACTCCTATATAAGGCTGAAGGACATATGTTCCCTATGATGACAGTTTTGGCTCACATATGTGTTTATTTGAAAATATCACACAATCACAGAATGCCCAAGGTTGGAAGGGACCTCTAGAGGTCATCTAGTCCAACCCCACTGCACACGCAGGGTCACCTAGAGCACGTGGCACAGGACTGCGTCCAAGCAGGTTTTGAAGATCTCCAGAGAAGGAGACTCCTCAACTTCCCTGGACAGCCTGTTCCAGTGCTCTGTCACCCTCACTGTCAATAAATTTTTCCTTAAGTTCTTGTGGAACTTTTGATGCTTCAGTTTCTGTCCATTTCCTCTAGTTCTGTCAGTGGCCACCAGTGAAAAGAGGCCAGCACCATCCTCCTCACTGCCTCCCTTGAGGTACTTATAGACACTGATTAGATCCCCTCTCAGCCTTCTCTTCTCCAAGCTAAACAGGCCCAGCTCCCTCAGCCTCTCTCCTCACAGGGCAGATGTTCCAGGCCCCTGATCATCCTTGTAGCCCTGTGCTGGACTCTCTCCAGCAGCTCCACATCCCTCTTGTACTGTGGGGCCCAGAACTGGACACAATACTCCAGATGTGGCCTCACCAGGGCTGAGTAGAGGGGCAGGATCCCCTCCCTCGACCTGCTGGAGACGCTCTTCTTAAGTGCACCCCAGGATGCCATCACTCTTCCTGCCTACAAGGGCTCACTGCTGCCTCATGGTCAAAAGGTACCTAAAGAGGTGGCAAGTACAGGGAACGAACCCGTGACCTTGGCATTATTAGCACCACGCTCTAATCAGCTGAGCTAACCAGCCCTGCTGCTACTTGGCTTAGGCTGCAGTAGCAGACTCTTATTTTACAGCTCATGAAATGTCTCCTTGCTCAGTTTTGGATAAAGGATAGGTAAAAAAATAGCATAGAGGATAATGCTGCCTTGTTCCCTAAGCTTTGCATTAGGGTCTGCTATAGCCTGTATAGCCTGGGAAAGGCTCTGGCACTGGGCTGGCATCTTGACCTAGTCTGGCTCTGTTCTTCCTGCTCTGCCCACAGTTCTTGCTGCTGCAGGAATCAGCAGCCCCTTCATTTTCTACAGCTAGCAGGGGCCCTTTCTAGAATTTCTTAGAGCTTTGAACAAAACAGAAAAGCCCAGGCTGCACTGTACTACCATTTTGTCTATCCAGTGTAACTTCTGTATTACTTTCAAAAGAAAATATGTGTTTTTTATTTATTTATTTATTTTAATACACCTACAATAATATCAATGGAAGTATGGCCTTTTAAATAGCTGGCTATTTAGCTAGCATAGCATTAGGCTAAAAAAAACATATTAAAGGCAGCTATGTTACCGGGAGGATATACATAAATGAAAATGTTGGTCGTATCTGTTAGCAGGGTGAGATTTAAGGATCATGCTGGTTAGCAAAGGCTTTTCAGCACGTGCCTTTTCACTGATGCTTGCTTCCAACAAACCAGTGAACTCTTTAGCATCACGCACATCGAACAGTAAAATTAATTGTAGATTATGCAGTCTTAGAATAATGAGCTAAATAACACTATCAGCATTTTAAAATTTCTCTTAATACTATGTTGATCAGTACATAACATTATGATGAAATTCTGCTGATACTGAGGCAGTCTGTCCTTGGACTAGTTTTGTCAATGTGCAGAATTAAACACTCCTCTACTTAAGATTAATGAAAGCAGTTGAGGTTGCTTTGTTAATACTTGCTTGCCTCCTGTAACTTATATATACATTAAGGTAAACATGTAATAATCAGTTCAGTCAAGAGAATAAAACCACAGTCCACAGATCCTGATATAAACATTAGCTGAGTTTCAAAACAGAGACAATGCTTATAATGGAAGGAATGCATATCCCTGTCAGTAAGTGAAAACACTAGCAATAAAAGGCCATCAAAAATTGCATGAAAAGTGAAAACAATTCACAAAGCAATAGACCACTTTTTTTGGGGGGGGAGGAGTAAGAGTTTTGAATGCCCAAACAATATAATTGTTACCAATATGTTAGCAGCTAGATGTATGCATCCACTGTATTTATATGAATATTAGCAAGCTTATGTGTTTTTGAAGGGTAGAAATAACAAATAATTTGCTTCAGAGCATTTTTCTGCAGAAGTAATGTGATCAGTATTTATCAGTGAGGCATTTGATTTCACTCTACTTTAATACTAACTCCTGAATAACTTGGATATACAAAACAGTGCTTTATAGCAGATGTCATATTCATTTTGTGAATTAACTGAAAAATGAAAATATAGTTCTTCTTCCTAAAGAGAAGAACAGATCACTTCTCTCATTTTAGTAAGCTCTATGCATTAACACTGCAATGGGGGAAGCAGAGTGGCGCAGCGGAAGCGTGCTGGGCCCATAACCCAGAGGTCGATGGATCGAAACCATCCTCTGCTAGGAAGTGTTTTGTCCAATATCCTCCCTGGTGGCTCTGTTCTTGGACACCTCCACTGGCACTCCCCACCCTGCAGGCCTCCAGCTCCATGGTGATACTGCCTCTGCTGCTCCCCTGCCTTCTCTTTTGGGGAGGAATAACCCCTGGCACCAGTATAGATTAGGGGTTGACCTGCTGGAAAGCGGCTCTGCAGAGAGCAATTTGGGAGTGCTGGTTCACAACAGGTTAACCATGAGTCAGCAATGATGTGCCCTCATGGCCAGGAAGGCCAATTGGATCCTGGCCTGCATCAGGAGGAGCGTGTCCAGCAGGTGGAGGGAGGTGATCCTGCCCCTCTCCTCAGCTCTGGTGAGGGTGCCCTTGGGGTATTGGGTGCAGTTCCGGGTTCCCCAGAAGAGCTTCTAGAGAAGATTCAGTGTAGAGCAACAAAGATGATTAAGGGACTGGAGCATCGATCATATGAGGAAAGACTAAGCGAGCTGGGCCTGTTTAGTCTGGAGAAGAGAAGACTAAGAGGAGATTTGATCAACATGTTCAAGTACCTAAGGGATGATTGTAGGGAGAATGGGGCCAGACTCTTCTCCGTGATGACTGGTGACAGGACAAGCGGTAATGGATACAAATTGAAACACAGGAAGTTCCATCTCTATGTGAGGAAGAACAACTTTGCTGTGAAGGTGACAGAGCCCTGGAACAGGCTGCCCAGAGAGGTTGTGGAGTCTCCTTCTTTGGAGATCTTCCAAACCCGGTGGATGCCACCTTGTGCCACATGCTCTAGGTGTCCCTGCTGGTGCAGGGGGCTTGGACTAGATGATCTCTAGAGGTCCCTTCCAACCTCAAACATTCTGTGATTCTGTGAAATGAAAGTTTCTAAATATGGGAAATGTTAATGTTCACTCTAAAAAGTAAAAATGTTGAAAAACTACTTAATACTTCTGACAATCTATTGAAGTCATTGACAGCTTCTACTTCTATTATTCTTTTTAAGAAAGCTACACAAAATATTCAGTCAATGCTGAAATAAAAAAGAGGACTTTTTCTCTGTTCTCTTAATGCCATATATTTTCCTGCTCCCTTTAAATCTTGTAATTTTTACTATTCTGCTGTCCTACTATTCTGTATTAATTTCTTATCTGAGTTACCAGAGTAATGAGCATCTGAATGAGGGATGCTATTATATAGATATATTTTCTTGTCTGGTCCACATCAGCATTCCCAGTGATGAGTAGTATATGACTTCTTGTGGCTGTGAGTAGTATGCTGTAATTCTCTATTTCCAGATGTTTCATGTATAGTCCACTTTTAAGTAGAGTCCTAGTTATACCAAGCTACAGCCTGTAATGTGTTTAAATGTGAGTGAAATTCCATTACAGATTAGTTCAGGATCATATCTCATTCCATTACTGATTTTTATGTTTGAGCCCATTACACCCTAGTGCTAAGAACCTCCTGCATCACCCCTCTGTTTCAGGTGTTTCTTGTGGTGCATGACACAGTCTTCCATTGTATTTTACTTACAGACCTGTTTTTTTGGTAACGACATTAACTAAGAGTGAGAGTCCAAAACTTCCTTTGAATACTTTTCAGAGTTCATAGAGTGTTTCTTGGCCGTATCGAGAAGACAGTTCTGGAAAATGAAGCTTCCTATTTGTGCTGTGATAGACTACCAGTAATGCTGGAAATGTGCCATCTGTCCCTAAAAAGAAAGTTTGAGACATTTTGGGTTGCAGGAGGAGTTGCTCATCATAGGCTATACTGATGTTTGGCTTGGTACTGAAACTGTAAACACAGGTCATCCCTGTTGATCGATCTTTTTTGTGCATAACAGACAGGTGGGACTATTACCCCCTAAAATAAGTCATTTATATTTAGCTTATCACATTCATTTAGATATCTGTGTCTGTCAGCTATTTATTTTGCTACTGTAGTTACTTACCACTAGTCAATACTGTAGTCACAGCCTGAAAAGTGCTTTAGCTCATCCCAGAGACCTAGGGTTCTAACCAAGCTGACTGTTTCTGCTCAACATAAATATCAATCCCGTATCAGGAGATGTACAGAGATCTCATAGTGGCAGATCTAGCAGCAGTTGGATTCTGTAGCACCTAAAATAACAGGACCCTGAATCAAGTCCCTAAATACCGGCAGCTATATGGCTTTTCTATATGCTTTTATGAATTGAACTCACCAGGTTTTTGTCAATGCGAGTGGGATCTTAGAAAGGTTTTACACTGATGTTTTAGTTTATATGGAGCACACCTTTGAATTATCTTCTGATTGCCCCACTTAACCACACTTTGGTTCACCTAATGGATTGGTCTCAGAGTACATACATTTCTTTTGGATGAAACTAAACCAAATGTACTCCAAAAAAGTGCCTAATATTGTCCAATTTCAGATGGCTTTTAGTTTGCAGGAGTGAATGAGAAGTCTAAAATAAAACAAAAGATCATGAAAGGCAGTATAGTACAGTATGGATGTCAGATTCTCAAAACCAAAAGCTTTTGTCTTCCGGTACTTTGTTAGTCCATATTTCCTGAAAATGTAGATTGAACCTTAGATCCATAATATGCTTGTTTATGCTCCAAGTTTAGACAATTAGATACTAAATTGTATACCAAGACTAAGTATTTTTGTTTAACAACTATTTTAAGAACACTTCAGTTTGCAAAGACAGTTGGGACATTTTAGAGATAATTTTATAGTGTCTAATTTGTGCCAGAATTTAAATGATGGATTTAAGTGTTACAGACTCAGTATGTTGCAATCAATACCCATATTGTTCACCATAAAGAACTTTTTGCTTTTTCCTCTGTGCTTTTTTTGTTCAAATTAATTAGTAGGGTAAATGTATCGTCTTTTACAAGGCATCCTGATTTAGCTGCTTTTAAGTGGTATCAGTGGTATCTTGATTAGTGTGGGTTGTTGGTGTATTGATAATCCAAATCCAAATTGTCACAGGAGAATGCAGGGTGGAGTTGCTGCAAGAACAGAACACTACTCTGTAGATCTAATGTTGGAGAGTGTCTCCTGTTCAACAACACTCCGCAGCCCCTCAGGACAGCTACGTTCATGCCAGCCAAGACCCCGGCTGCTCTGGTTTGGTTGTGGCCAGCACCGTGGACATGCAGGGACAGGACACTCGCTGTCGCGCGCTGAGGGGTCCCGCTCCTGCTTGCTGATCTGGCCTTTACACGTAGCAGGTCCATCTCAGACTCCTGCAGTCTTGTGTATTTGTAGCTGTGTCCGTGCAAGGAGCTGCTGTTTTCACTACTCACTGTTTTCTAGCCTTGATGTTTAGCAAGAGCCACCAGTGACCTTGCTGGTCATGTCTCGAAGCCCTAAAGCCAGTCTCTGGTTTTCTGCACATCTGAAGGAAATCAGTGTTCATTACCTGGATTACAGTCAGCTTACAACCTCCACCCCAAATGTCATCTAACAACATAAAATTACTAGAGAGATGATTTTTACTTCTTCGCATGGTTATAGAGCAGAGCAGAGGTACCACAGGTCTTATTATCACTACTCTCAGACCTCCCTTGTGACAATCATCTCAGTTGAGCAAAGCAGTATTTTTCTAAATAGAAATATAGTTTGGTATTCCTAATCTAAAACGAAAGTCAGCAGAAGTTAAAATACATGTAATATTGGGAAAAAATCCTTTTTCTTGCTGCAGTAGTAGCCAATACTCGGTGTTGTTTTGTTAAACAGAATGTGCTGAATGAGGTAAGACAAAAGTGGGAGTTTGATATTTTTCAGTATTCTTATTCTTCGGCATGTGAAAATATTCTGTATTTTTATTAAAGTGGCACATGAAGTGGCTTCGTGAAGGGCAAGGAAAAAACAAAGATACAAATAAATGATTGAGCTGAACCCTCATTTTCACCTTATTCTTTGATTCTCAAGTACAGTTTGCATACTTTATACATAAACTTGTGTTGAGACTGAAGTTACTTTCAACAGTGTTATTAATTAACATTTATACAAGTACATGCAGGAGCTAGGGCAGTTACTGTTCATCCAGAGCAGTGGGAGAGTGCAAACCCTCATGCAGATGAATCATGTAAGAACGAAGATATAGGGAAAGTCTGAAGTGTGATGAATAGATCCTTAACCAAAGGGGAGGCCCCATGTGCACTCCTGGTAGCCCTTGAACAGCTCTCTACAGGGTACCTGAACTGCCCTATGTTCGAAAGGTCAGACCTCCCCAGGAAACTTTTGTTGCTGCTATATTGTGCTGTTGACATAGATGGATCATTTCCTGCTGCTTTTGAAATAGGCTTTAAATATTAACGGGGGTTCATAGTCCGTTATGCAACTTTTATACAATGTTGCTGCACAGCACCAGTCTAAAAAGCCATCCACAGCATGGTTTTTAAGAAAGACAGCCTGAAAAAACAAGAGATGGTTTACATTTTTCCTGCTAATAAGTGTGAGAAGCATCTGTAAAGAAATGATTACATACATTAGTAAGTATGCTACAGTGCTGCATTGGCTGAGTGTTAATTGTGTTATTACGTACGTGCACGCAAGAACAAAATAAAAGTTGGAGAAAAAAAGTCAACATTTATGCAGCTGCATCTCTTCTAATGTTGATTAACGATTTGCAGTGTTACTGAGTGTGCTGTAAGGCACTTACGAAATATAGTATTATACATCGTAACCAACATCAGGATTTGATGAGTTACAAATTATTGCTTTTGACTGTTCTGCATTTATGTCAAATAGCGTCAGCAAGTAGCTGTGGCCACCGACAGAACCAGAGATAATGGCCACAAAATGAAGCATCAAAAGTTCCACAGGAACTTAAGGAAAAATTTCTTGACAGTGAGGGTGACAGAACCCTGGAACAGGCTGCCCAGAGAGGTTGTGGAGTCTCCTTCTCTGGAGATCTTCAAAACCCGCTTGGACGCAGTCCTGTGCCACGTGCTCTAGGTGACCCTGCGTGTGCAGGGGGGTTGGACTAGATGATTTCTAGAGGTCCCTTCCGACCTTAAGCATTCTATTATTCTGTGATTAAGCTAGGACAATTTACATTATTCAGAATAACATTTTAAACTTTGGTGTTCTAGTAAGGCAAGCTGATTGTATTGCTTTTGAAATGGCTACAGTGCGGAAGGCTTCAGGAACTTTTACTGAGAGAGAACCTCCATTCTTCCTCACTTAAGGTTTGGGTGACCTTGCTGAGTATTTTACTTCTCTTCAACTGTGTTTCATTCTCCCTGGCTTTGTCTATTTATATTGCTAGCACTTTCCCTTATTATGTATACTGACTGGCAGGTCTTGATTTGGCTATTTGGATGTTACATTAATATGAATAATAACAACAATGAGAACAATAAATATAGCAATGAAGTGATTCTGAGACTATGGAGAAAAGGTAGCACTTAATAGTAATTTCTTTGCCAGATTAAAACCATTCGGAAATAAATTCTTTGTAAAGTTCCTTAAACGTGTATATCCTTTTCAGAACTGAACAGGGTCAAGGAAACATAATGTGTATAGAGCCAAACTAGTATTTTTGTATGGCCTGGTAGATTGCAACTGAAATTATTGTTTCCTGTGAAAGTCACGGTAACTGAGTTCTAGGACCCCTGCAGTATTTCATTTCTCTCTGAGAGTTGCAGGACAATACTGGCAAAGTATTTTGAGTCACTTATCTTTTTTTTTAAGGCTTTAGTTCACATTCAGCCAAAGAAGCTAAATTAATGTTTTTCTTGTTGTCAGTAAGAGGCACAAAGAGAAATACATTACTTATAGCTTCTATCTAGTGAGCAGCTATTCACTTTAAAAGAACAAGCAAAGACTCAGACTTAGGAAGTTACTTAGTTCAGTTGTGCAAGGTGCCAGGTTTCCAGATTGGCTAGAATGACACAACAATGGCATAAGGAAAGTGCAAAAAATACAGGCGTTGGAGCAGTTTTGTCCTCTACCTATGCACACAGCACAGTATCAGACGTCACTAAAGAGGAAGAAAATGTCACAGGCTGGCTTTGGCATCTTTTACATAGCTCCAAAATGCATTCAAAATCGGAAGATTCAGGAGGCTGAAGGTGAGATTTATTTGAAAAAAAAAAAATGTCAGTGAGTAGTCATGAACAAGTAGCATCTTTTCCAGGTTATGCTTCACTTGCGTTGGCCCTTCTGGGTTTGGAAGGGACTGTGTTTTGTCAGAGCCGTTTCCAGATTTCCAAGGAAGAACCCATGTGAGCAGGGTCTGCACAGTTCTCCAGTGGGTCATTGCCCAAATGCTGCTGGTTTCCCTTTCTAGGAGTCCTAGGATGTTCTTTGATATCCTATGGTTTTTTTTTTTTTATTTTCGGTAGTTTCAGTTAGAGGAAAAGGGTGTTACAGTGAGTCATCCTGAATCCTTTGCCAAGGGAATGTGGTGGATGTTTTCTTCCCTCTTATTCTTGGATCCCCTAGGGGATATTTTAAAGCATTTTAAAGCATGTTAAAGGATTTTTCTTTTTGCAATTCTCTGTTGGGTCAGTGTTGATTACATACGGTGCCTTTCATGTATACATGTATTTTTGTTACTACTAAAGGCAGTTTCACCCAGCCCAGAAGTATTAAGGACTAGTAGTCAGTCAGTGGTGATTTGTTTATAGTCTTGATCTGTCATTCTGTGTTCATATCATTAAGGCCTCTGTTTTTACCCAGTGTTTGAATTCTCCAAACCCACATCGTTTAGTCTCTGTATAAGGAACTGTGATGTTAGAACAGTACTCATCATCACTGTGCTTACACATCTATTACTTACACATTACACATTACTTACACATCTATTGCAGAATTACTTTAACATGAGGCATAAGACCACACAGTTATACAAAGATAAACAAAACTCGAACAAACTAGATATAAGTCTTCAACAGCTAAATGCTAGAACTTAATCTCAAAGCAAACCTTAGACAGGTCCAGGCAGATCGTGCCTGGGAGGCCCCCGTCCAGAGGCCTTCCAGTGACAGTGCACACACCGTGGTTTCTTCTTCAGCAGCAACAGATCTGTTGAGCGAAAGGGCTATGAAAGTGCTGTTGGAGCTCGTTCACTTGGTTTCAAGCCATCCAGAGTCAAAATAACTTGCACTGAGAATCGACTGAGATGATGATAACCACTCTGAAATTATCCTCAGGGATTCTAAGCTAAGCTGAGGTGAGAAAGTTGATACAGTGTTGTATTGAGGTGTATTATAAGGATTGGGAAATACAGAGGGTTTAAACAGCACAATCAAAGCTAGATTAAGTAAGGTAGAAAAGACTGCTTAATACCAGGAGGAATATCTTTCTGAGTCTCTTTTGTCCTGTTCTTTAGTATTTTGTGAGTTAGTCACCTTGTTTTATAAACTGAGGTTTATATGAAATGTCTATGGTAAAGAAGCGTGAGATAGGGTCATGTGATTTCTCACATTAGGTACCTTAGGTACCGTAGTGATTCAAAAGAAAAGAAACGGTGTGACAAAAAATCAGCTGGATAAATACCCATAGGAGAAGCTGGAAAAAAAAAGGAGAGTCCTAGAAGTTGTGAATTTCACACATGGTTATGTCAGTGCAGGATGATAATTACTTTCCCCTTTTAATTTTTATGCCATAACTCTTAGTGAATCCTCTTTTTTTTGTTTTTTCCTTTGGTCTTTAACCTTTGTTTATTAACATTTGTCCTCTTGCCAGTCCTTTTTTTTTTTGCTGCAAAGAAGAAACATAATGCCCATAGAAGAGACCTTCCATACAGCCAAGGTCCAAAGAAGAGAAGAAATGAAAGCAAATGTAGCTGCTATGCTGAGGTCATCTCAACTTTCATGACAATTTTACTTTTTTTTGACTATTTCTCTAATCAAGACTAACAAATTAGCCATTTTTAAAAGATAAGCATCTATGTAATGAGAATTATTTTTTTATTTTCACAAAGAGTAGGCTATTTTCTTGTTTAGAAAAGAAAGGAATTTTAAGCAAACAATAGAACAGTAAGAGAAGACATTTTCAAATGGAGGAGTTTAGCATTAGATGTACATATAAGAGAGTTTTCACAGCTGCTGTTATCTTTTTTTAAGATGAAGCACTAACTAGATAAATGTTGCCTTGCTATATTGAGATCTGATCATTGAAAAATGCAAAAACATCTGCAATTACATTTGAAAGCAGTGAGATAGCTGTGTTTGCAGCTATCAAAAATCCAGCCTCAAGGTTGAAGAGAAAGCTTAAAACTTAAATTTTTCTTTCTTCAGGATCTGGCAAAAACTAAAGTAACCCCACTTAAGTGTTCAAGACAAATACAGTTGAATAAAGGTTTAAAAGCTTCATTCCCTCCCCTCCCTGCTTCCCCTGCTGCCCCTGGCCCCCCGCCAAAAAAAAACCCCACTTTGTAGTAAAAGTGGTTTAACATTAATAACTCAGTACTTTGGGAATCTCTTTATTATGGAAGGTTCTCAAAAGCAAGCTCAGAAAAAAAAAAAAGAGTGCTCTATGAAGAGATATGAGCTCTATTTTACATCTTTGAAGCTGAGGGAAGTCATTATTCAGAAGAAAAGAGTCTTTATCTGCAAAGAAACTATGCTTAAAAGACTAATCCAAAGTCTCTTATAGTATAAAGATTTATTACAACATAGAAAAGAGTAGTGGAAATATCACATAAACAGAGATTGCTAATAGAGAGTGTGAAAAGTGGATTGTAATGTGTAAAAGTAATGGAAAAGGATGAAGTTTGCAATACAGCAGAAATTACAATGTCATTTGCACTAACCTGGTTAGAAGAGTGGTAAATATTACAAAGCATTGTTTAGATAAAAATATTTTTAGTGGTAAATGCAATACTGAGAAATAGGAACAGTCTCCTTCTCTCTTGGAAGGAGACAGAGCCCACTTATTCAGAAGCAAGACTTTGTGCTCACTTGGTGTTTTCCATGTGAATTTTGCGAATTGTTTGCAGATGGATGTCTGCTGAGACATAGCTGATATTATAAATAATATATATGCATCCCTCCTTGTGTGATATGATGTATAGGTATGTCAGCAAGCATCAAACTTGTGCTCAGGAATGATGCAGGTAAATCTTCTGATGTTGTTGTAATACCTTCAAGTGAGTGAGGGCAGCGCAAAGATTGCTTGATTTTCTTTCCTGCCTGGAATAGGCTGAATACCTGTTTGGCTACATTCAGCTTAATGGGTTAGTGAATGTTCCAGCCCCAAGAGATCACTAAGATGATGGGAGGCCAAGCCTTTAACTTGGTCTACATAAAGTATACTAGTTCGGTGCTTCCATTTCTGTGCGTGTGCTTAAATAAGCACTTGGTTTGAAACAAAGAAATTGGACAAATAAATCATAGAATCATAGAATGCTTAAGGTTGGAAGGGACCTCTAGAGGTCATCTAGTCCAACCCCCCTGCACACACAGGGTCACCTAGAGCACGCGGCACAGGACTGCGTCCAAACGGGTTTTGAAGATCTCCAGAGAAGGAGACTCCACAACCTCTCTGGGCAGCCTGTTCCAGGGCTCTGTCACCCTCACTGTTAAGAAATTTTTCCTTAAGTTCCTGTGGAACTTTTGGTATTTCAGTTTGTGGCCATTACCTCTAGTTCTGTCGGTGGCCACCACTGAAAAGAGGCCAGCACCATCCTCTTCACTCCCTCCCTTGAGGTACTTATAGACACTGATGAGATCCCCTCTCAGCCTTCTCTTCTCCAGGCTGAACAGGCCCAGCTCCCTCAGCCTCTCCTCATAGGGCAGATGTTCCAGGCGCCCGATCATCCTCGTAGCCCTGCACTGGACTCTCTCCAGCAGCTCCACATCCCTCTTATACTGTGGGGCCCAGAACTGGACACAATACTCCAGATGTGGCCTCACCAGGGCTGAGTAGAGGGGCAGGATCCCCTCCCTCGACCTGCTGGAGACACTCTTCTTAATGCACCCCAGGATGCCATTGGCCTTCTTGGCCATGAGGGCACACTGCTGCGTCATGGTCAACTTATCATCCACCATGACACCCAGGTCCCTCTCTGCAGAGCTGCTCTCCAGAAGGTCAGTCCCCAGCCTGTACTGGTGTCTGGGATTATTCCTCCCCAGGTGCAGGACCTTGCAAATGGCCTTGTTGAATTGCATGAGGTTTTTCACTGCCCAGTTGTCCAGTCTGTCCAGGTCCCTCTGGCTGGCAGCACAGCCCTCTGGGGTATCGGCTACTCCTCCCAGTTTGGTATCATCAGCAAACTTGCTGAGGGAGCACTCTGTGCCTTCATCCAGGTCATTGATGAATAAATTGAACAGGACTGGGCCAAGGACTGACCCCTGGGGGACACCACTAGCTACAGGCCTCCAACTGGACTCTACACCGCTGATCACCACCCTCTGAGGTCTGCCATCCAGCCAGTTCCTAATCCACCTCACTGTGCACTCATCTGTCCCACACTTCTGGAGCTTGCCCAGGAGGATGTTGTGAGGGACAGTGTCAAAAGCCTTGGTGAAGTCAAGATAGACGACATCCACCGCTCTCCCCTCATCTATCCAGCTGGTCATTCCATCATAGAAGGCTATCAGATCAGTCAAGCAAGATTTCCCCTTGGTGAATCCATGCTGACTACTGTTGAGCACCTTCTTGTCCTCCACATGCCTGGAGACAACGGCCAGTATGAGCCGTTCCATCACTTTTCCCGGGACAGACGCGAGGCTCACTGGCCTGTAGTTGCCTGGGTCAAAATACAGAACAAGAAATATGTGTTTGATATTAATCTGTTTTGTTGTATCCTTGATTGTTGGTCAGTGCCTTACTTGGAGCATGTTAACAATCTCTCCAGGCATCGTAGTACAAATCCTTAAAATGGTTGTTGGCACACAAAAAATGACCAAATTGGCATTATAACAGTTTACATAAATTAAGGACCTGCCTTTACATGTCCGTTTGAGTACAAGAACATCTAGTAAAATGTCCAGCAAGACTTTTGTTTGAGCAGGGATTGACAATAAAATAATAGTTTTTCTGTTTCTGAAATCTGAGTGCAAATCTGGATCATTTTAGTAAACACTGTAAAGTTTAGTGAACACATTTGAAGATTTTACTGATAGTAAGATCTGCTTTTTGTCTTAGGAAAATTAAAGGTATGTAGACATGTGGCTTCTGGAATTTTTAGGTCACTTTATAATGGGAATTACTGCAAGAACACTACTAATAATACCAACCTTAGGTAGGATGAATTTCTGTGTTAACAAACTATGCCTAGTATGTATGTTTTGGTGGACCTGAGGCATTTTGTGAGAGAAAAAGACTCTTGTAACATAATTCATAAATACAATTGTGGATAATGTCCTGAGTAGTTTGTTTATCCTGAATAGTAATAAATAAATAATTAAATAAATAAACAAAGTTTTATTTAGACCATGTTGGGCCATAAGCAGGAATAAAGTTCTACATGTGGTGTTTGCTGCCCTACCATTGTATTGCCTTTCTTTACTAAACGGGTAATAAGTTATCCTTTTTACTAACGCTTTTTTTTCAAGCACAGTAGAAAGCTAAAAGAGTTGGGGAGCTTCCAGCTCCTAACTGATTTAAGCCATCTGAATCCTTTATCAGCTGCTTACATGTACAAGGTGACTTGTATTATTATCTGACATTGTCTACTGACAGGTTCCTTTCCTGTCTTCTTAGGGGACCAAGAGTAAGCTTCTGTTTCCTTCATTTCTTAACAAGTGTTAAAGTATCATTTCATTTTTTTTCTTATGTTTATCCCTGTGAACAAAAGTCTAAATGGAAAAGGCAATAAGAATTACCCTTTTAAAATTATTTTTAGCTTTTTATAGCTACATTCTATAGAAACTGATGATCAGTGTGGAGAAGCTCCTGACTGTAAGAATCAGAACACTGAACCTAGATCTCTTGGCCTCTATACTTGACTTCTCTTTTCAACTTCATTTTTTTCTGTTAATATGACTAAAGTAATCATTGAACACTTTTCCCATAAATTAGGAAGAAAAACAGGAAGACAGAAGATTATTCTTGCTATCTGGCTATAAATATAGAGAATATCTGATGATAAAGCAGTGGAAACGTAGATGGAAGAAAGTACTCCAAATCAAAGATATATTCAAGATTTTTCGTTTTGGATTCACACTCATTATTCTTTAAAATAGATCTAACACTTTCTGACAAGTATGGAGAGCTGTAATTTATTTTTACTTTCTTCCAAGCAAAATTTTATTTCAGAGGTAAATAAAATTGCACCATTCTTGACAGTGTGTCAATGGAGAATTCATTGGATGAAGGGGAAATAGAGGTCTGTAGCTTGTGGAATGCTTCATTTTCCATGTTTCCATGTTGTGAAATTAACCGTCATGGTATCACTCTTGTGAAGGCAAAGCTTTTGGAGAAAGTAACCTTAAAAAAGCTCTCTTAGAAGCAAGACTTCCAAGTTCCCTGTTGGCTGCTTTCTGAAATTCTCCCCTCACAAACCTATGGCTAAATACAGTAGCAGAAACATTTTCAGTAATGTTAGTGATACGAAGGCAGCTGACTTCTTACACCACTTCGAACTCAGAGTCACTGGGCTTGCTGAGAATCAATTTAATTCCCCAGTGAAGCCACAGTAAGAGAAAAGGTCTATGATAATCCACTTTAGGATCCCAGAAATAGCTAAGAGCTTGCAGACACACACGCACAAGCACAAACACACAGATCTGGGAATTCTTTTGAAGGGGAGCTTTTTTCTTATAATTTTTCTTCAGCATCTCAAAGTTACAGAATGTTAAGGAAAAGATTGTTATATGTCACGGACGTGGGTTGGGTTGTCTGGTGCATGAGAAGCAGCCTCTGTAACCTTCAGAGAGATGACCAGACAGCAAGTAGGTCATGTAGATGTGATGCTTTCTCTCTCTCTCTCTCTTTTTTTTTTTTTTTAACTTTTAATAGGTAATCACTGCATCTGAACTTACACTGATAAAAATTCAGAAGCTGCAACTGGTGAAACATGCCGGAGCAGCTTCCTGCAAGATGAACTCGTTAGGTAACTTATCCAGCTCCCAGATTTCGGTTGTTACTTGAAGGCCTTGGTAGGTTTCACTATGAAAATTGTTTGAATGCTCAGAATAATGAAAGATCTAGAGTAAACTTTTTTGAGCAGGAGAGAAATATAGAAATAACTTCCAAAGGCTATAGAAATAACTTCCAAAGAAATGAGGTGACAGTGGGATTTGGTCATTGTCAGATAAACATAAAACCTTCCACTCTTGAATTTCTCAGTAACATCCCCATAATTGTATTAGTCTCGCTTTCAAGAAAGATATATACCAAATAGATTCAATAACTTGAACAGGGAAATCAGAATGCTCTAAAGGAATCTGCTACCAATAGATTTTTATTTGAATAGAAGTGTTGTTATAGTCATGGATGATTAAAGGATGTAAGAGGAGTAATATTATGGAAAAAGAACACCAAAACAGCATCAATTGATCTCAGCTATTAAATTTCTTTACAAGCACTGCCTTACTCAAATAAGCCATATTTATGGCAGGAATATAAAGTTCTAATTATTCAGGCAGGTTTTCTTGTCTGTTTCTATTAATACCAGCTAGGGCATTATGAAAAAAAAAAGAAGCAAACAAACAAATATTGTCACCAGAAGATGCTGTTTTGCACTGTGTCTGAAAGTATCTTTTTTTTACCATGGAGTATGCTTTGAGCACAAATTAGTTTATGACAAAATTCGGATTATATTACTGTTTTCTGGGATGGTCTCCTTAGATCTTTGGCAGGTTCTGGCAGGCTGTAGGGGAGCTTGGCCTTTGTCTCAATTTCTGTAAACAGAAATAAATCTTAAGGTAGAGCAGGAATTTGGAAATTGTGGTGGTTATATAGAAATCTCTGTAAAAGCTTGTAGGTTGCACATTGTGTGTGATTTTGAGTGGGACCCGGCACTTTTTAGTGGTGGCCAGCAATAGGTAAAGAGGCAATCAATGGACACAAACTGAAGAACAGGAAATTCCACCTGAATTTGAGGAAAAAAAATTGACTATAAGGGTGACGGAGCTGGACAGGTTGCCCTGCAGAAGTTGCACTGGAAAGGTTGTGGGTCTCCTTCTCTGGAGATCTTCCAAACCCTCCTGGACACCTCCCTGTGCCACGTGCTCTAGGTGTCCCTGCTGGAGCAGGGGGTTGGGCTAGATGGTCTCTAGAGGTCCCTTCCAATCTCAAAGATTCTATGAGTGTTCTAGGGCAGATAATATACATAAATGCACTGTGCTAAGAATATACTGCAGGAAAGCATCACTCCAATGTCAAGGTAATTTGTGGGTCCTCATCATTTGCTGTCACCCATTGTAAAACTATCAAATCTGGTTAATGGATAAAATTATATTTTCAAATCTCTAAAACCTTGTAAGGAGAGACAGTAATGGAAATGAAGAATCTGTTTAGCAGACTTAGGGGAGCTATTTTAGTTACAGTGCTAGGCTGTTGTGTAACCTGATGACATGATGTATACATTTTTTGACATATATATTAAAGCAGTATGGATAGTTAATATGTAGTTATATAAGAAAATAAGAAAATCACAAGAAATGGAAATGAGGGCAGTAAGGTTTGAAAGAAATAACCTCAAAATTCAAAACTTATAACATGTCCCTGTAACTTGCAAATGAAATAGATTTCATATTCTCAAAGTCATGTTCGTAGAGTTAGGATTTTGGCTTGCTCTTGCACTTCTGTATACTTGAGCAATAATCATTTTGATCGAATAAAACAGCTCTTGTCTCTTTTATCTGTGAATAATGTTACTTGAAGAGGCAAAAATGATACATTGGCTTCCAGTAAATAGGAGATTATGATCTAAAATGTTGGCTGCTGGAGAGTGAAATATGACTGTAATTTCAAATCTATTTGGCCTCATAGATGGATGTTTCAAATAAATGCATATATTTAAAATTAATCAGTTGCCTTCCTCAGTTTTCTCTAAAATAAAAAAGATTCTGCAGAAGTTTGTTGTGTTAATACTGCTCTGGAAGGTCATGCTGAAATAGTAGTAGCGTAAGGGTCATGAATTTCACAAGAAGCATCTCTAAAAGTCTTGAACATGCTAGAATTATCTAATTTTCCTTGGTCTTCTTTTTTTTTTTCTTTCCAAGTTGGCATGTGAGCATTGATTAAATGAATGATAAGGTCCATGTCTGATCATTTTTTTCCACATTTTTAATTTAGAAGGTGAAACTTTCTATCACAGTTGAAGCTGGGAATTATGGCTGAGATAATAGAGATCTGATTCCAGTGGAAGTTTAAAAGGAAAAAGTTGCTTCTCAAATGTCAAGGCACCTTGTGGCCCAAGATGATTAAAACTAAATTGTTTGCTATATGAATCCCAAGGTGCTGCTATATCTCAGGTTCCATGACATTTAGCCAGTGACTTTTCATAGCTTGTTAATAATGTATAGCCATCCCAGTATAAATTTGCAGTGACAGTACAGACTTGCTACAGTAGAACAGTTAACTAGATTTATTTTGGACAGAAAATGCAGATTTGAAAAAGAAAAAGTCATGACTGATGTCAAAAGAAATTGCACTTTTACAACACTATTTTACCCAGGACAGTTGGTGAAGAGAGGTGCTTTTCACATCGATTTATTATTCTGTCCAGAGTTCTAATTACCTAACAGAGAAATATTTGCTAAACATTACCCTACTCATCAAGATTAACGCACATGAAGAAAAATAGATTTTCTAAACCAACAGATAGTGTGTACTCATCTGTGAAGTTCAGTGATTTTACTAGGCAGAATTGCTCAGATAGATAGGTAAAGGTTACAGCATAAATGCTCTTTAATGAGCACAGTTGCGGTTAATCACTGCTCCCAGATAAATCTAGTAAACTTCTATGTTGTAGAAACCATGTTTTTTTTTCTGAACCTTATACCTGACAGATATACAAATTATTCACAAGCTGTAAAATGTCACAAGATAGATGAAGGAAGAGGGGGAGAGAGGAGGAGAAGGCTACAGATAAAAAATAGATTCAAAGAATGATGAGTAACAACAGGATATGAGTTGGGGTTGCAGGAAGAACTTCAGTTGACATTTACGTTCTTGCAGATTTTCTCTGAGGCTGAAAGTTTACTCACATAGAAGAAATTTTATTATGACTGCAGCTGTAATTATCACAGATCGAAATCCTTCGCTTAAGTCTTTCATAAATCATGAATCGATCACTTCGAAAATGTTTTAAATGTCATATTAAGTACAGTTGAAATCTGATGTGTGCTCATACCCCTTAGAATATAGAACAAGCAGGAATTAAATCTGTGCATGATAACAGTTATCAGTGCTGCTTTCTTATTAGGTTTCACTGAAAACTTCAGCTAGGAGTTGAAGTATCTTATGGATTTACTCATTCTGTATATGTAAATGTGCCAGCAAAAATAAGAGTATTTTAGTAACCTCAAAATTGTTATTGTGAAGTGCTACTTAATCTTGAATTCTGCATAAAGTAATTCAACAGTTCTATGAAATTTCCATGCTCCTTCTCTGCTTAATTGTTCCAATATTCATAAAAGTACCGAATTTACTATTCACATAGAAGTGGTTATGTATTTTTATTTGTTCAAATAACTGCAAGAATGCTTTCTATTCTTTGCATGCTTTTATGTAACAAGCAAGTTAGACAACTTCCTTCCTTGTTTAGTATAATTTTCAGGAGCAGTACAATTGTGAGGATGTTTCAGATTTCTTTACAATTAGCTTTTTAATCGAAAATAAAATCGCTTATTCAAGAGACTGCAGGCAGCAGAGTTTGTACTGGAGTGTGGGCAACTCAGGAAATAAAAAGACATTCAAGCAGATCAGTCCTCAGCCCCAAAAGAAACAATCATAGATGGGCAGCAGTGAATCTTTAGATATATTTAAATAGAACAGTAATCTGATCTTTAGGGTTTGTTTTTTATCAGAAGAGGGAAGGAATGAGCCCAGGCATGGTGATGATTAGGAAGTAGTTTAACGGAGTACATAGGTGAAAGAGAAAGGATGAAAGGGAGCTGAGAGACCTGACATAGCAGATAAAAATGCAAGAAAGAGCCAGGATGAATGATAGCATCAGGAGGCAGTGAAGCATCAGCAGGTTATTTATCAGCCTGAATAGGCTCTTTGGGATCTGGGGGACCACAGGTCCTTTTAGGTATCCATTAAGCTTTAAGCACACATATTAGCGCTTACAGTGCTTGCAGATGTGTACAATGCCTCAAAAAAATGACCCCTGGGAAGTGGATGTTCAAAGACGACTTCGAACTGTTGCCGTTGCTTCTAGGAAGAGGGAAAGTTCACCAGCGACACCGAGATGGCTGGTGTATCGAGATGTTCAAAAAATGTTCATTAGTTATAAAAATATAAATTATCATTTTATCACAAATTATAATTTCTTATTTTTACAATAACTTTGGCTTTTACGGAGGATCAAAATAGATTCTAAAAAGCAATACTTCTGACATGGTTAATAGTTATCACTCTTCCCTGTTTGTGTGGGTGAAAATCTCTCCTTTGCTTTAAAACGTGGATGAAGGGATCCTACAGATATATGATATATTTTTCTCTGTCAGTTATTTCAAGATTTTTTTTTCCTGATGAGAGTTTAGCCAGCTGAGTTATGACAGCAGGATGTCTCTTCCAATTCAGTTTGACTGAGTTCAAGCACTGCCATCAGATTACCAGCCTTGATAGATGGTACTGAACTGATAAATGCACTGATCGGGAGGCCTCGCTTCTGCCTGTAGTTACTTCAAATGAGAGACTCATGCTACTGAATTTGATTGTAGGATTGTCACAAGTAAAAGTAAGGAGCGTGTCTGTTTTGCCAGTCTTGTCCTCCATGGCATAATTATGAAAAAGAAAGCCCTGTACAAGCCATTTCTGCGTGCGTATGATGCAGTTAGCCATTTTTTAGTATGAATCAGCAAGGTCTGGTTTTGTTTGGAAGCATCAGTGAACTTTAGTTTCCATTTATTAAAGTTGTTCATTATCTCCCAGTAGATCATTATGTTCATTTTAAAGACATATTTAAGGTGTCCATAATAGGGATTTATTTGGTAACTTTCCATACTATATTAATTATGTTGGTTGATAGAATGAGTAGAGGACATAGAGACCTGAGATCAGTCTCATAGATGTAGTAGCTGCTGCATTAGCCTGTCAAAAAGTATATGTAGACCAAGAATATTTATTGCTAATAATGATCCCAGGTCTGATTGACTGCATAGCCATCCTTAGGGTGGGATGTCTGAAACCCTGGGAGACAGGGCTTCTTAAATCATGTAGATGGCATTCAACCTGACCTTTGCTGGATAAAATATTAATAATATTACATTTCACGTAGCACTGTAAATCTATCAGTATTCTAGTAGTGAATGTATAAATAGTGTTTTAGTATTACTAACATCTGTGGATGTTTCTTAGCACCTGATTCATCTTTCCTAAATAGGTCAGCCAAATGCATGTAGTCAGCACCCCCATAACTCAGCTGTCTCTCTGTCTCAGTACAGCTTTCCTAGGCAAAAAGGTCAATGCTTTTTATATTAATGGGCAGCACCTTAGACAGCTAAGTCCTCATCCTGAATGAGTCATCTTTCTTTTAACCTGAACCGTGTAGCAATGCCTTGTAGCTTCAAGCTTGCAAATTGCTTTTATACCTTGTCCTTTACGGGCCTGTTCTCTACCCCACTTCGCGTCTCTTCCCTGATCCTGAGTAACGTTTCACTTGCTCACTTCAAATGTCCGAGTTGCTTGGAGCAAAAAGGCTGTGAGTGGATTTCCCCCACTCTTGCTGAATCCCAGTATCACAGAGCCCAATAAACATGGCCTGCGAGGCAAGAATGAAGAGCAGCTTCCAGCAACCTGCAGTGAATCAGCATGAAAGCTGTAGTGGCCTGGCTGAGCTTGGCTCCTTGTCCAGTCTCTAGCATCCGACCATAACTAGTTCCACCCAGGCCCTGCTGTATTAATATTTTTGCTTTCTGTCAAATTTCCCATCCAGTCAGCACTTGCTTTCAGTAAAATAATTGTTGTCAGACAAAACCATCCCATTCATTAGTTATCTTTTCTCTACTTATATCAACCAGTCCAAAGGCCAAGTATATAGAGGAAATATCTGTATACTGATCAATGGAATTTTCTTCTGATTTAGGAATCTCAGCTTGGAATTGCCTGGATGTTCTCCCTGTGCTTCAGGATCAGTTTGTCTTTCAAGTTTCCTGGATGGCTTTAGCTGAAGTTAAAATATAAAATAGGTCTTAGTGGATAGGTGGTGAAACTAGTCACAGATTCTGATTTGTGTATATGTTTGTTTAAGGGGCAGCTTACAGGCATTTATGCCTGTGAAAATTTCCTCTTTCCTCTGTTTTCTACAGTGCTGCTTCATGTACATGCTAAAAACAGTGCTTGTTATAACTAGAGCAAACACCTGTTAGTTTCCTACATGACCTTCAGCATTATCTTAATAAACTCCTGCATTCATTGTACCTGATAAAGCTTCATCTCCAACTGAGATTAATGGGGAACAAGGAAAGACTTTTAAGATTGAAACTTCATAAGTATCATTTCATCACACTTTGTGCTTAATGTCAGATTCAGGCTAAAAGCTCCAAAAAGCTGTTTCTAGAAATACATAGGAGAGTCAGCAGTAACTAGTTGGCCATGTCTTTGAAAATGAGCTGTTGTCTTCTACAGCACACTAATCCCCTGCTAAGCATTTTGTGGAAATGCTTATTCCCGTCTGTGTTCTTTACCACAGTTTAAAAGTACTAAAGTTACATTCTTCTGTTTCAAATCCATCCAATTTGATAAAATCTTTTGAGTCTTAGGTTCATCTGTTGCATTGGCATATACCCAAATTGTGATGAACACTCCAGTTAAAGGCAAAATTGATGAGAGAGACTATATTTGCACCATATTAGCACAGCTAGGAAGGATGAAAAAAGAGAGATCTTCATGATTGTTACTATGAGCTGATCATAATTAGATTCTGAATGATTTATTTTTTACAGAAACCAAGTAGCGTTTTCCCCACTACCTTTCGGTGTTTAACTATTGATCTTATGTTGATATCTTTGTGAGTTTGAAAGCCCAGCTTTCACACTGAACTAGCCTTCTTTATTAGATAAAATCTGACATATTTCTTGCCAAACATGAATATGCAGATACTTACAAAGATGTAATTTCTTTTTATTAATATTAGCTGCTTTGTGTGTGTGTGAGAGGGGTCTGTGCCTGCAGCTGCAGCAGGACTGTGGACCTCAGGGATCCTGTGTGCAGGTGGCAGCAGCTGGGACACCAGGAAGGAGGGCCCAGCTCCAGGGTGCACAGAGTGTCCAAGCCCAGCTGCTGGCGGGGTCCACGTTGCACGTTCACATGTGTGTGTCTCCCCCTTTCTCCTGATCTCCTGAGAGGGGAACAGGATGAGGCCGTCGGCGCCGTTGGTGTCTGTGCGAGTGCTGAGTGTGTCTTTCTGAACTGATCCCTGTGGGTGGCCATGTGTGTTTGTGCGTGTTTGCAAATACATACGTGTGTGGTACATGTGTATTGGCGTGGGTGCCTGTCAGGAACACCTCAGCCGTGCTGCTCATTGGACCTGGGCACGTAGAGCTGTGGCAGCTTCGTCCCCTCGGGCCACCAAGTTTGGCCTTCTTTCCTAACAGCACTATTTTTTATCTGCAAAGTGGTCATATCCCAGACTCCACATACAAACATTTCCTGAAAGAATTTGGTTTAGGTTAAATGACGTTTATATCTCAAGAATGGTTTTGTATATCTGCCTGTACCTGATAATGTCTGGGCTTTTTTTAATTCTGTTTTTTTCCCCCTGCCTAATGCTTAAAGAGAAATGACAGAAGGGAAGAAGGAAGGTGAGGAATCAGAACAGAAATACAAAGATATAAAAAAGGAGGAGTAAGAATGAAGAAAAACTGTGGGAGAACAACAATTTTAAGAAATGATTCAACTCCTGGTCAAGTGTTAACTTCATTAGCACTTTTAGAAAACATATAATTTACTGGACTTAAAAATGTGGTTTGAGAAAGCTGCTGACATTATGGTGTTGTTTTATGACTTACAAACACTCACCAGCAACATGTTTACTGCTAGTTCTTCGTAATCAGTCAGAATCATTTAGGTAATAGAGTTCCTGTCTCCACACTCATGAAGCATCATTTATGTCTAATTATGCTATCTTGACACAAGTAAACGAAACACTGCGTGACTGCACCATTAACAAGAAAATAAAACACCTCATTGCCTAGAAATCTTTTCAAAATTCTTATGTATTCTTTCTGTTGAATAATTATATGACAGGAAAAACATTACATTGTGCATATTCATGCATGTGGGATGTGATTTGCTAGATATCTAAATGCTTTTGTGGGTTTATGTTTTCCCCATAGATTTGAATCTGTAATGCTAGGGTTTTTTTATATCTTTTTCACCTTTTTAATGCCATTATTACTCTGTGTTGTACTATACAGCAAATACTTGGAATGTTTTCAGAACAACAGAAATGACTACAAAAATGCATATGTGTATTTATATTCACTTGCATGTCTAAAGTTTAGATGCACATAGTTGTAGTTATTCTGTCCAGAATTTTTACACAATAGATATGTATTTCCTCCCATTTATGTTGTAGCCATTTTTTTTCTTCAAAGCAAGGGGCCTACAGACACACTAAATGTAAAATGAAAGTTAAACGTATTTTAACCTGTCCCATTATTCTCTTTCCGAAGTCTTGTTTGTTTGTTTATTTCTATTATTCATCCTTCTAGTCCTTGTTCCGTTATCTGGGAGAGGTTGCTTTTTGTTTTTTGTTTGTTCGTACATATGTCTATACATATATTTATACATAAAAGGTGTCTACAGAAAGTGATTTATGTTTTCAGTGAGCAGAATCATCCTTTGCATCCCTATTCAACTGAGCATAGGAGAATCCCAGGGTTAATGGAGTTTACTATATGAAGTTGGATGGGAAGAACCTGGGTCTAAATCCTAGGCTTTGCATGTTTGCTGACAGGATGAAAGTCCAAACTATATTTTCTGATAGATTGTGCTTAATGTTTTGTGGACAGAGAGCAATACAGGTGGTCTTATGCATCACTTATGAATCCTCATCCATGGCTTCTCTCTCACACATTATAATTAGGTATTTTCAAAACAGTAGTGTATGCTTCATTTTACGAGCAACATACCAACACTATGTCTTCCACAGCTGATATGAATTTTGGCAAATCTGTTCTGCCGTAGTTATCTAGGTAGATTCAAAAGGTAGATTCTAGGTATATTCCTCAAGTGTATTATATCTTAAGTGAAACAAATATAATCAAAGCATAAATAAAACAGTTACCTATACATACTGCGATTATTCTTCAAGACATATATAGGTACAGATACAAATACATTACATACACAGAGTACATTGTTCCTCCTTGTTATTTTCTTACCTTAGGATCTTTCTAGAAAACTAAAGTAAACCTTGCTCATATTTCATTGTAATGACAGGTTATGTACTCATACAATGTACAGTATTCATACTTGGGCAGTAGGCAACATGACTATCCTGTTTACTCACAGGTCAGTTTGTCATGTGTTTGTCTTTGGGCAGTCCCTTTTCTCTAAGGGGCATAAAACTTTGTTAGAGACAAGAAGAGGTGTAAGATGTGTGCCACCCAGTTGCTGACTGGAGCTTCTGAATACACCAGCTAAAGTGAAATATATCCATCTACAGCATATCTCAAAACTTTAGTAGTCATTATACCATTTTGGAGCCCTGCTGTGCTGTCTGAGTTTGTATGTAAAGCTGTGCATATGTGTACAAGTATGTGGCATCGTTCTCATACTCAGCAATGAGGTTAATGCTGTTTCTAGGTTTCATTAGAGGTCTTGCAAATCTGTTTGGGTCAGTTGTTCATGTTGAAATCATAAGGAACTATTTGGTATTAATGATCACAAAAGATTTATCAGCAAAAAAGTATATACAGTGTTTTTCAATATGCTTAATATTTGGTGATTAGAATGGTAGCTGAAGCACAGTTCCTGAAGGTTGTCTTTTTATGCTGTAGTTATATTTATTTGTGCAGAATCTTCAGCAAGTAGCTTTCCAAATATAGACTGCAGTTACTTAGCCGAATAAACTCTCTTTTAGTAGACTCTCTCGTAAGAGTACATTAAGAAATGTTCATATTTATTCACTTTACTAGAACCAGCGAACTGCCTTTAAGGCTGTTAAGTGTGAGCCAGATTTTATAGTTCAGATGTGAAATTTGTGGACATGTTTTGTCATCATAAATCCTCCAGAAGGTCCCTGTGGAAATGTTTCAGTGAAATGCTTCTTAAAAGAAGAAGGGATATATGAGTTTGTGTCTTGTTGATGTGCATACATCACATGAATGGTTTTTACATGGGGTGTAGTTTGCATGATGGGCTATACATAATATAACACTTTGGGATGTTGTTTGCTTCAGGTGCCTTGACGGATTTTCTGGACAGTTTTGTGAAATAGAAGTTAATGAGTGTAATTCATCACCTTGTCTGCATGGTTCAACCTGTGAAGATCATATCAATGGATACACTTGTAAATGTCAGCAAGGTAAGCAATGTCTGGCAGAATAATCTTAAACAATGATTGTTTTGACTTACTGGTGTTACTAGTGAGAAAATTGGTAAGTTATAGCATGCTCTTTATTTGTGTATAAACCATAAAATAAAGGTTAACTGTCCCATTGACCAGGTCTGTAAGAAGACAAGACAGGAAACAGTTGCTTTTCTGTACGTTTCCAGATGAGGCAATAATTTGAATGAAACCTAACAAAAATTAACTATCTAACAAACATCTCAGGAAGACTTAAAAGGGCTCATTAAAAGACACTGAAAATTATCTAGAGTTATTTATCTTTAATAATGTGGAGTACTTCACTAATCTTTATGATACCAACCAAGCAGGCACTGAATAACTGCCTTCAGAATAAGATAGGCTAAATGCAATTCGTTGAACATTTAAACTAGATATTTGTGTTCTCAAGATGGAATGAAGAGAAGTTTTCTGAAATCTTACAAATAGTAGTTTCTAAAAAGCTGGGAGACATTTTTTTGTGCTCACATAGCTAAGTTTCAAAGCTTTTGTGACTTAGTAAAGTATGTGTTTTTTAGCATTAATGCAAAAGCAAAGGTCACAGTCAGTCTTTACTGGCACGTAGCCACAAATTTAATCTCCTCAGGACTGTTCACTGTCTCCTTTCATGACTGTTAACAAAGTACGTTTTGCTGGCATCAAAAGGTATGCATAAGTGCATTGTAGCATACTGCTCCATAACTCACTCAATTTAAGAGTGACCCTAATATGTGTCTCATGAACTTGACACTTTTTTAAGTTTAAAAGACTATTGCTTCATATTGTACTTACTTACTGAATACTTTCTTGGATATTCCAGGATTTCTTAGCGATTATTTTAGAAGTTATCTAGAGATAGTCTGCAAGATTCTATTCACTCATGCTATCTTCATCTGATCTGCTTCTCCTCTGTGGCAGGTTTACCTTGTGGACTTCCATTAGCAAGTCAGCTGGTCTTGCTACACTCTTTTGGACTCAGGCGTTTATGAATTTATTAGGCAAAACTTTTCTCGTGAATAGCAGATCACCAAATAATGTTGCTCACTCCTTTTTGCACAAATTGCTTCCATGTTTGTTCTTCCTTAAAAAAACCAAAAACAACAAAAACAAACAAAAAAAACACAAAATGGAGTGAATATTAATAAAATCAGATTTTATTTTACATATCATCTTTTTATTCTGAAGTGTCCCTAATGCAGCTTACGGAACTATGAAATCTGGCAATTCTTTTCAAAAGCATGCAAGATGCTTATATTTAGATATAAACTGACTCAATATGGATGGTTTATTCAGTTTTTTATTTAATATTAATAAATATATGAGTGAAATGGAAGCACCTATTATCCAATCTGTCTCTGGTTTAATAAGATTTAATAATTTTACAAATTTACTTGCTCAGATATTAAATTTTTGTAATGAAACTGAATGTCTAAGAGATACTTAATAATCCAGAAAGTCACTGTTCTTGATGTGTGATAAATCTGTGGACTTTGCTATGCAAAGGGCTAAAATACGTAATTATAATGGTCCCTTCTGGTCTAAAAATCTGAGTTATGACTTGTCGTCAGTAGTTATGTCTTTGTGACCTCTCAGCGCAGTTACACAGTGCAGACCCTACCTGGACAAAAGTGTACTTCTCCTCAGGAAACTCTAGCTAATACAAAATACAGATGTGTGATGTATTTTCTGATCAGTACAATGCCTCTCTCTGAATAGACTGTCAAGTCTAAAAAAAAATTCTCCTTATTTTCAAAGCTACTAATACTTCGAGTATATTTGAATATAGATAATTTAAAATTGCTTACCAGCCAAGGACTGTAATTCTGTTCCTGTGCAGCTGTGTACAGCAATGCTTAGTGTAAGCAGGATGAGCTTTCTCTGGGGCCTCAGAATTCACACCTGCACCTAATATGATTTAGACACCTCCCAACCCAAGTGTAAGCTGCACTTTTTTTTTGATTTAGCAGCAGCATTTAATAATGGAGAGGTTAGAGATCTCTACATGAGTGCTCCCCTAGGTAAAGACACTTGTATACCTTCTTTAATTAGTGTAATGTTTTCAGGAATTAGTTGAATTATATGGTATCTGAAACAACTGAGGAAATTAGAAGGTTACATCTTGGAAAAGAAGGGAAATTTGAGAGGCAGAGAATCCTTTGCAATGAATAGCTTTCTGAAAACTTGCGTTACTGAAGAAGATTAAAAGATTTATTCCAGAGACACAAAGAAGAAATGCTTAGAATAAATCTACTGTTATTGCTGGCTATGACTCATACATAGGGTGCCTTGTATTCCTCTACTAACCTGTACCTCCCTGTGTGGAAATAGAATTGAGTGTTTTTTAAATCTGTAAAGACAGTTATGGGAAGGAAACCACAAGGCAGAAACTCTGCCACAGATCCCAGGTAAAAATTTAATGAAATGGAGGAGAGATAGTGGCCAGACAGAAGTAAGAAGAGAGGCCAGATGATTTCAGCACTGCAAAACTCACCAGAGAACAATATGAAACATGTGATGTGAGCATGTGATACCAGAAAGGGGAATTGGTCTAGCTCTGGCGCAAATCCATTCTGTAATGGATCACAAATTTAGCTGGCTACTGCCCCAGCAGCAGATCAGCACACTTAGGATAAGGGATGCACGTTCAGGATGTGTAGGCCCAGCTGCTGGCTGCTCAGGGGCAGAAGCAGCAGGAAGGGGCATTGCAGAGAGCTTGAGAGAAGCAGCAGCAGCCTGAACTGGTAGTGGCTTCGCAGCTCAAGACTTTGCCCTGCTGGGGCAGGCCAGACTTCCAACAATGCGTCCGTTTTTGACGGATGCTTTGAGGCAGAGATTGGGTTTGGATCAGCTGAGGACCTTCCCCTTCCCATCCCGTCGTCCCTTTTTGAAAATTGAATTGGAGAAATGACACAGCTGCAGCTGATGATGGGAGTACCATGGCAGAGGGTGGGGCTTTCTTCAATGTTCTGGTTTTGGCTTTACTTTAACAGTCAAATAGGCTGCTACCAGTTTGGATCAGTCTCTGAGGAGTGAGTACTCAAGACCAGCCATGAAAAATAGAGTTCTGGCCTCTAACTTTCAGATTTATTCAGGTCTAAGGGAATTTCACGTGCTGTGAAATTGTCCTACTGAGTAATCTGGTACACTAATCTGTCTCAAAGTTTCTCTTTTCAACTTCTTGACTCTAGCTGATTTTTTGTTATGCTAATTATTTTCGTCTATTGAAATCTCCAGGTTTTCTTCTGCAGTGTGTCAATAATACATAAATTTGACTAAGATCATAGAAAGGGCAAAAGAAAGATAAAAACGTTATGTAGTCTTTCATTTCACATTTGGGAATGTTTTACCTGTTCAAATTCTTTGGTGCATGAGAGAGAAAACAATACAGATAGTTCTGTAGGCAAGTGCAAGCTGTAAGGTCAGATAATTTGGTAATGCAGGAGTACATTCAGCTTTCATTCCTATTTCCTTAAAGGTCTTAATAAATTATTTATTCTAGATTCTGTTTGTTTTTATTTTTTTTTTTTCCTTTCTTCCTGGCAGGATGGGAAGGCCTCCACTGTGAGCTAGATGTGGACGAGTGCATATCCAGTCCCTGCATACATGGCATCTGTGTTCAGAGGGAACCCAGTTTTGGTTATACTTGTTTTTGCAAGCCAGGATTTGTGGTAAGACAAATCCTTTTCTCCTTCACATAACCTGATTAATCGTCATTGCACAGAAAATACTGTATGAAACTTCTTTTTGTCCTCATTCAGATAAAACTTGGCCTTTCTGACACATACAGTGTTTTAGTGGATTTTTTTTCTTTGCTTTTGAAAAAAAAAATATTGCAAAGAACTATTTACCTATTATTCAAAATATATACATATATACATATGTATGAGTATATATAATGTCTCTTTCAGACTTCAAATTCCATTCGTGTTTTAACATATGTACATATGTAACATATGTATTGATCTATCACTCATTTCAAGCTATTGCATTTATTGAAATATTAGTATTATAGTAATATGTATAAAATTATTGCATTTTTGCTTTTATTCCACTATCTGTTGTTCCATCTTCAGTCACTCAGATTGTTCTACACTTTGGAAAATAGACATTAGAGAAACAAAACTGGAATAACAGAAAAATAGGTAAAACCTGTCTCTTCAGTATGAAAACTACGGACAGATAGGGCCTGAATAGCTTAAGACATGGATTTGGTGGGGCCCTGCTGGTTTTAATGCCTAACTGCCTGGTAAATTCCCACAAGAGTAGGTAGTTATATATAAGCTGCAATATTTATAAGTAAATCTTCTGTAGTCTGTGTAGTGCTGTTTGAGGTATGGATCATAAAGTACAGATCATGAGTTTCTCTGTCATTGAAAATGAGAGCATAGATAGTGGTATATGTCATATATGTTTACTTTTAAAATGCAAACAACCGTAGAAAAATACCTACTTTCAAATACGAATCTGCAGGGTCTTCCTGCATGTAAAGTGTTAAAACACTTATCTAAAGCATTTACTGTCACTTTGAAAACTATAAAATTTGTCCCTGCCTATTTAATGTATCCTTCATGCACAGTGGAGATCATCCACATCTGCTTTGTTTCTATAAGTTATAAAATTTTATTATAAAATATTATAAAATTTCGTGGCCAAGAAGGCCAATGGGATCCTGGGCTGCATTAAGAAGAGCATCTCTAGCAGGTCGAGGGAGGTGATCCTGCCCCTCTACTCAGCCCTGGTGAGGCCGCATCTGGAGTACTGTGTCCAGTTCTGGGCTCCACAGTACAAGAGGGATGTGGAGCTGCTGGAGAGAGTCCAGCGCAGGGCTACAAGGATGATCAGGGGCCTGGAACATCTGCCCTATGAGGAAAGACTGAGAGAGCTGGGCCTGTTCAGCCTGGAGAAGAGAAGGCTGAGAGGGGATCTAATCAGTGTATATAAATACCTCAAGGGAGGGAGTGCAGAGGACGGGGATGGTCTCTTTTCAGTGGTGGCCACTGATAGGACTAGAGGAAATGGCCGGAAACTGAAACATCAAAAATTCCATAGGAACTTAAGGAAAAATTTCTTAACAGTGAGGGTGACAGAGCACTGGAACAGGCTGCCCAGAGAGGTTGTGGAGTCTCCTTCTCTGGAGATCTTCAAAACCCGCTTGGATGCAGTCCTGTGCCACGTGCTTTAGGTGTCCCTGCGTATGCAGGGGGGTTGGACTAGATGATCTCTAGAGGTCCCTTCCAACCCTAAGCATTCTATGATTCTATGATTCTATGAAAATCATAGTCCTATGCCTTTATTACATGTAGTTGTAATAAAACCCACTAATTTACTAGTCCCAAGAGAGGTTGGCATGAAACAGTTTTATGGCATTAGGAAAGATTATTAGAAAGAAATCTTATTCATTTAATTAGCTGATCATTTATGCTATACGTAGAATTAGACAAGAAAAGAAGGAAACATGCTTTTATCATTGGAAGCCTGAGATACAGATTGGACTGCTGTTCTCTCATGTTTTAGAAAACCAACATAGTGGTCTTTCATTTAAAACATTGATTTAAACTACTTGTTTAAAAGTTTGTATTTCATTAGATGGAAAATAATATTAGGCCTTGCCAAAATTTATTTATTATAGCTCTTAGGAGGATTTCACATTCTAGAGTGCTGTGTGCGAGTTTTTTGTTTGCTTGCTTGTTTGGTTGGTTTTATAAGAACTTTCTCATGGATGATCTCATAAACATATGAGAGGTATACTGTTTGCTTCAGCAGACTAATACAACTTTAGACTTCTGCCCCAGAAGGAAGGAAATAATATTAAAAAGTCGTGCTTAGCCTTTTAATACAAATACTTTCTTGCTTGTTTGTTAGTTTTAAGAAAAGGAAATTGAAGAAACCCTAAAAAAGACGTAAGGTTAGATTGCTTTCTTTGTACTCCGTAATGCTCGGGACAGTTAAATAAGGTTACCTGCCATACAAATGGCTTCCGATGATAAGAGAAAATAAAACAAAGAAGAAACATATCTGTAACAGATAAAATATTCCAAATTAAAATAATATGGAGGATACTCAGATTCTCTGTAATGTTACAGCAGTTATAGCAATTCCATTTAATATCTGTCCTATATTAGGAAAGAATTTGTATGTGTAACACCTTTGGAAATACCAAATTAGTAGTCTTGGAGGGTTGTTGTTGATCTTTTTCTTTTCAAAATATCACAAGACTTTGAAAATCTTTATTTAATGAAGGTACAGATAGGTAAAACCTCCTCCTTTTCCTTTTTCCTGTTTCCTATCATAATGTCATAATGATGAGCAAAATTGCATTTTTGTCATCTGCAGTGACACCACTAAGAACATTTTTGACAAGTTAACATTGTTAGTTTTACTGTTGTGAGATCTGTAAGACATATAGAAACACATCTCAGTTTACCTGAAGTTTTTAATTGCCACATTTAATGTAAATGTAATGTATTATTTTTAATATGCTATAACTGTCTTAAATTATATATACATAGCCCATTTTTCCTGAGCAAACTCTTGTGTGATCATTCTTGTTGAATTTCAGTTTCTGTGTTCCCACTTTTGCTTCTCTTTTTCTCTTGCATAGCCTGCTGCTCCCTGACATCATAAACAAATTTAATAGAGTTGTCAGAGATTTCAGAAATATGAAAGTTGCTTCAAGTCCCCTGAAAACTGCTAATCAGACAGAGATTTCTTACATGTGCCCCAGCTCCAGTAGAAGCTTTATTTTGAACTCTTCTCTCTTGGATATGAAATATGAGACATATACTTTACAGGATATCAGAGGCTTATTTGAGGCATCAGTGTGATTTGCACTGAAAATCTCATTTTTTCTCACTACCATAGTAATACTTGAACATAATTAAAACATTTGTGATATTAAAACATTTATGATAGCAGATTATAAACATTATGTTAATTTTACACCACTTTCCTCAGTATTTGAAGTGCAAACAAAACCATAGAAGTTTTAAAAAAACAAAATACATGTGTTGAAAGATTTTGTGATATGTGTGTATCATTAGCTATGCTCATATTATTCTCAATGGAGACTCTTTTGTTTTACTGTTCAGAAACTTAAAGCCTAAAGTCTCTGGTGTCATTTAGAAATTTCCCTGGCTTCCTGCCATAGGTTTACCATAGATTTTGGATAACATCTGCACCATCTAGCTGCCTCAGACATAATGAGAAGGAACATTTCCAGGCACCGAGCCTCACTGCGTGATGAATGAAGATAGCTGGGTGTGGGTGTATAGACAGGGATAGCTGTGTTGTTAATGTGTTCAGCTGTGTTATTAATGGACCTGGTGTGGTTTTGATATGCACAAACAATTTCTGACACAGCTCAAAAATTAGCAGAGGTCAGGCACTTTTCCAGTGTGTAATTGGGCATTGTCGCCCTGGTTTAAAGAGAATGAGAGGTTAGAGGCATGAACATGTACTCAGTGTCAAAATGATACCAGGAAAATTCAGTTTCCTAACATAGATACAGATAGAGTGTTGCAGAGAACTAATTTTTTTTTTAATGACAGTGGATTTTATTGAATGGTTAATGCTGTTTTTTTTTTTTTTTCTTTGACTGGATAGCATAACTAAATCTGAAGTATAAATTAACTATTCTCTACCTACAAAATCTGTCTGTCAGTACACTGTTTTGATTCAGTTATCTGGAATATGACATTCAATAGCTTTTGTTTAAAGCAGTGCTTTTTCTGAAACTGTTAATTCTTTAATTTACAAATTGCATTTTCATGCTCACTAAAAAACGTACAATAGTTTAAATCTCATCACTTACTTAGTTCAAGCATATAATCAGAAACCCTGAGGTCTTTGTGATATTATCAAGCATCAGAGGCAGGGCTAAACTGCAGTGTTACTTTTCTTCAATCACGTATCAGGTATTTACACTCTTAGTCTTCCTGTTGCCGTTGCTTGTTTCAGAGAAATTAAATCAAACAGCTGGAAGGACACAAAGATGAGTGATAAATGAACAGTTTATCTCTGGGATATTTATACCTTGTTGTTTTCATCAAATAACCTAGAAGATACTTAGGTTTCAAGGACTCACTACAAGAAGGACGTAGAGCTGCTGCAGCAGGTCCAAAGGAGGGCAGCAAAGCTGATGAAGGGGCTGGAACACAGACCTTACGAGGAGCGGCTGGGGGAGCTGGGCTGGCTTAGTTTGGAGGAGACTCAGGAGTAACCTTATTGCTCTCTGCAACTGCCTGAAAGAAGGTTGTAGTGAGGCGGGGGTTTATCTCTTTTCCAGAATAACTACCGATAGGACAAGAGGAAATGGCCTAAAGTTGTGCCAGGGGGAGGTTCAGGTTAGACCTTAAGAAGAATTTCTACACAGAAAGAGTGGTGAAGCATTGGAACAGGCTGCCCAGGGAAGTGGTGGAGTCACCATCCCTGGCAGTGTTCCAGAAACGTGTAGATGAGGGGCATGGTTTAGCAGGCATGGTGTTGAAGGGCCTACAGTTGGTCTTGATGATCTTGAAGGTCTTTTCCAACTCTAGTGATTCTGCCATTCTATGGCTTAGTTTCAAGTAACAACCACTGTTAACTTTCCATTCCTTTTATGGGCAGCTTCAAAATACATGATTTGCTAGGCATAAGCAGCAAAGTTTTGATTTCTCCAGCGTTCAAGAATCTTTTATCTTTGTGTCCCCTTCCTCCCACATTAAAATAAATGGAGTCAGGGCAGGGAGATATTAAGGTTACTGATTTGGGTTGTCCTTGATAATTTCATCGGCCTCAAAGAAGTCATCTCTGTTGAAAGTTGTCTATAGCAGCAGATGATAAGAGGCAGCAAAAGAGCCAAACTGTGGTTAAATTATGTGGCCTAGAAAAAAATATGATAAAATCATGAACAAGCCTATTCAAAACCTCCATAGTTTATTAGCAAACTTAGTACATGGAGCTATCAGGTGTCCTTGACTTTTTTGGGATGAAGATGTGTGTGTTTGAAATTGCTATTTGTAATATTCTTCTAGCTTGGCCAAGATAGTTCTTCACATGGTCCTTTAGTTAATTACAACTCAAGTGAAAAGAAAATGAGCCACAGTCTGGGTTCAGTGTGTATTCACACTCTGAGAGTACATTTAATTCACACAAGTTTTGCTGGAGAAAAAAAAAAAACGGTTTCCATTTATTGTGGGAATGTATTTCAGATTTCCCATGAATTGTTACCATGCTGAAAAGGCAGTGCCAGGTCAAATTTGAGACTTACACTATTTTTTTTTAAATTCTTTTTTCCTAAAAGATATCTACATATCTAATCTAATGTGTTAACAAGGTGCCCTGTGAAGATTTGACAGAAACAGGCAAAAAAAAAAAAAAAAAAAAAGGAAAACTTCAATTTTAGAATCAAAGGACAATATAAGTTGTTAGCTAAACCCTTTGCAAAAAAATCTATATTACTATGTGTTACCATCTAATCTAGAGGTTGTATTTATTTTAACCATTTTTTATTAGTACTGCCAATGTCACAGTTAATATACTTGCTACTACAAATCTGAGAGGGAAAATATTTTTATTTGTAATCGCTTAATACTGAGTAAGAGGCAAAATAACATTGAGTTAAAATTAAAAAATACTTAACTATACAATTAAATTACTTAAGGGGCATTTTCCAGATGGTTATACTTGGTTTTGAAATTTTGGATAGCTTTAACAAACCGTGTTTTAGAATCAAAAGAAGGTAATACTTTGAATTAATGTGACTATGAAATGCAAATTGTCTTCAAATTTGGCTTTTTAAAAATTCTCTTTCAGGGACAAAGCTGTGAGCTTAATTACAATGATTGCCTTATACAGTCCTGCTCCACTGGGTTCCTTTGCATTGATGGAATAAACAATATCACCTGTTTACCTGCTATCCTCCAAAGCAAGCAAACTGTCACTGAAATGGCTGAAGTGCTTCCTACTGGGATTTTAGATGATGGCCTTTCATCAGCCCTATCTGTGTCTGAGGAACTTTGGTCTGAACAGGCTACTTCTGAATTTCATACAGGACACGTGTCTCAAGGTAAGAAAAACAAGCTTTTGAGTAATGCATGCATCAAACTGCTTTCCTTGTTAGTACTTTTTCAATGGTAAGAATATTTAAAGTGTGTTCTGTCTTTTTTACTTCTTTCTGTTCATGTGAATTTTATCTCCCAACCTTTCTTAATTCTGTGTTTAAATGTAACAGGTAAATTATTCTTTTGTCTCAATAATAGCTTTCTTCAGCATCTTACCTTTGCAGTAAGGAAAGCTACACTTTCTCTTAGCTTCATTTTCAGTTTGCTTTGCACAGTGTGAATTTTATATGCCTCATATTGTGTTCAGCTCTCTCTGACCCTAATGTCAATCTTTCCTTCTTCCTTGGCTAGTCAGCAGCAGGCAGATAATTTGCCTTACTCCATGGGGACTTTCATTTTTCTTTCCTAGCTCACATCTTTTGAGTGCTTCCTTTTCTGTGCATCTGAATGTTTCTCACTAAAAATATCTGCAACAACTCTCCCAAGATCTTTGTCATTTTAACTGTTTATAGTCAAGATTGGGGAAAGCAAAAGAAAACAAAAAGTCTATTCTGTTATTTTTAACATCTTTAAAGAATGCCAACATGAATAGAAGTACAGCAGTTTGTTTGGAAGGCTGCATCTTTATTATGCCCTTTCCATTTTACTAATGCAAATTTTTACAGTCATAATATAAAGCACCTTCTAATACTTTATTTCAATTTTGTCTATGTGTTCTTTTAAGGCAATTATTTGTATAAGAAATAAGCCAGAGCTCCTGAGTTTATATAAGAAGTCTACTCTACCGAACATTTGATTTCTGTACAGCCTAATCTTTATGGATATGCCTCAGCTTTTACTGTTTTCTTAATAGGTAATATTGCTTCTTGATGTGGGTAATGACATTTAAAGAAATGCAGTTATCTCTCGCAGCATAGCATGCGGCTAGCTCACTGGTGTTCTCAATGGAAAAGATTTCTAATTTGTTCATTTTATATAGATTCACAGAAGCAATTTGATGTAAAAAGAAAAGAAAACTTCTGTTTTGAGTTGTGCTGTTTGTTCTGATGCTGGCCCCTATATGGACTGTGAATAATAGGAGGGCTTGCCTTTACCCAGATCTTGAAGTTGCTAAAAATCCTCTACTCTAAAACTCCTCTTCATATTAAGAATATGATTTACAGAATTGTATTTGCCTGCTCTGTAATATCTTGGTAAGACTGAATGAGGTATTAGTGGCCCTATTGATCGCTACAAATTTAGCCCACAGTTGCAGTTTTTCACTTTTTCTTTTCTCGTAATTCTATTATTATTTATCCTTAAAGGACTGAAAAAAGCAGGTGTTTTCAGCTGTGAGATACTTCTAACTAAAATTTGGCTAACTTGAGCTATGGACTAGGAGGACTGATTGCCATTGGAGAGTCTTCAGACGTATTCCAGGTAGCAACCTCAACAGATGTTCTGTTTTCACAGTTCTGCTGTTCAGGTCTCAGTAACAATGAAGCCTAATATCACACCCGTACCATATGTGACTACTGCTACTTCCATAGAGCTAATGTCAGTAGTTTTTTGCTAGGATAATTATGATACAGCCTCATTTATCACTAGTTCCTTAATGGCGCTTTCTGCTTTCCCTACACAAGTTTCATCATTACAGCTGCACCAGACTGTTGCTTTATCTGCCACAGACATGAGTTCAGTAATTAGTAGCATACCAGGATCTGAAAAAAAAATTAAATAGTCTCTCATTACTCTCCACCGGATTACAGTTTACAACTACTTCTATAAGCACAGCTTCAGTTCTAAGTTGCTTCAAAAGTGTCTTGGAAAATTGTCAGATGTATTTTCAGTATCAGAAGAGGACTGGAGACTACCAAGCTCTTCAATATCTCCTCATTCCCATACTAAGACATTTACTTTGAGGCAGATATCTTTTCTTAGTTCATTAGCTGTGCACACAATTCAGATGCAAACATCTCTTCCTAGTGAATATCTGGCAATTACTGCTCCATCCATCAACCAGAGACTCACAAACATCACATCACAGTCTGCTGATTCTTTAAGTGAATTAAGCCAAATGTGTGCAACATGTTCTGTGACTGGATTGAAACCCTCTGGTGAATTCTTAGATCAAGTTCTGCGTAGCAAATTCCGCATTTACCGAGCCATGTTGGAAGAACTCGGAGATATTAACCAGCTGGTATATACTAATGGGAGCTACAGCTATCACTTCTGGGTATTTATTTTCTTCCTCTAGCAAAATAATATCATCAGTGGAGATCACAGAGCTGTCATCCTTGCATCCTACTACAGGAAATACGCATGCATCTCTGATAGGAGAATTGTTCTACCCTTGTTTTCACAACAATCAGATACTCATTTTCCATGTTTTAATTTGGGCTGTGTGGCTATTTTTCCTTCAGAAACCATCTCTTTAGAACCATAATTTTTGATGAAGAAATAACTACTATTGAGCAGTTGACAGCAGGGGAAATTTAACAATCACTAGAATCAAAACTGTATGATCCATTTATGGAGATCCATTGTTTAATACGTGAGGGTACTTCCTTAGATTTTCAGCTAACTAGTGTATTTCAGGAACTTCTTTCAAACCACATAGTAAGTAGTAATTCTGAGTTCAGAATTTATTGACATTTATTGATAAATTCACACGAGACTAAAACTATTATCAAAAATAATCCAGTGAAGTGTTCTTCATTTGCATTTTCTCTCCACAAAAACTTCAGGTCTAGACCTGTTGGTTGAAACCCCAGAAAAATTCTCATTTTTGGAACCTTCTAGTGATGAGTTATCTCACCTTATTTATCTGGAGAAACCCCATCTGTGAAAGCACAGATTCTTGAAATGTTAGTTGAAGGCATTTGTCT
This sequence comes from Tinamus guttatus, assembly GCF_059628265.1. NCBI lineage: Eukaryota > Metazoa > Chordata > Aves > Tinamiformes > Tinamidae > Tinamus > Tinamus guttatus. The sequence goes on from NW_028288936.1 coordinate 919,709, forward strand.
CCTCATACCAGTTATCCTGCTTTTAAGTTCTGCCTTGCAAGATGTTGGCAATGCTGTATTGGAACCTATGAAGTGGACAGACCGAACTGCTGTGCATGATAAGGAAGTTCTCTTGAGTCGAAACACTCTCTTACCCAAACATCACAGTGGGTCTGAGCTGGATTCAGCTTCTGACTTTTTTCAGCTGATGTTATCTGGCGAGTTGCTCATTTCTATTCAGGTAATTTTTTGAGGTGGCCAAGTGTCTTTTACACAGAGATAAAAGTGTCTGTCAAGGTTGGCAGGTGCCTCAAAGAGATTTATTGTGATCAGGCAGCCACTAGTTCAAAGGAACTAACACTTCCACTTCACTACTGTAAACCTTTCAGAATTTAAGATACAGCTTCTATTATACTTGCATTTAAATTCAGTGGGGTTTCCTGTGGGTGAGTATAATTATTAATACTTTTTAATTTAAAATAAGTGTAGTGAAATTACCTTATACTCTTTGAATCACTTTAATATATAATTAACACCACTTCTGGCTCCAAAATCAGAGATAAATGAAAGACATTTTCTAAAATATTACTTCTTATAAGAACATTATAACTCTGTCAGAAATGAGACCTTGGAATTAAATGATCACATAACCTATGAAATTCTAGAATTTAATATTAGGGAATATGCCTATTCAAATATAAATTGTACTGAACTACATTTTTAGACTGTATTTTTCTAACCATACCCTGTACAAAATGAGCAGATATCAAACTGGTAAGAGTTTTTTGTCGCTCACAGTGTTTTTTTTTGTTGTTGTTGTTTTTTGTTTTTTGTTCTTGAGGTTTTATGTAGAGAAAATCGTTTTTATTTGGTTGATTTTTCATCACATAGAAACATCAGAAAGGGTTCTTAACTATAAAAGATGAGCGTAAAGTAGTGCCAAAATACAGTGTTACTGATTTGGTATGGAAAAAGAGCAGCTGTTTTTCTGTGAGTGATTGCCCACATGGATTTAACTTATGTGCGCACATAAGTAGCCAGGTCAGATTGTTCCTGCTACAAGTGTATCATTTCACTGTGCGTGCAGTGAGGCCAAGCTGCTTAGCAGGCCCATACCACTGTGAATCTGCATTGAGCAAGACATGAATCAACGTGGAAATATGTCCCAAGCTCCACATCTAATGCATAACCAGTGGCTTAAAATGGCTCCCTCGAAAGTGTCAGAGAGAAGTGTCCCAGGGTTTAACGAAACCTGTTAATCTCTCTTTTCCCCTCTCCCTGAATTCTTTGATTCCCTCAGTGATTTTTTCTTTTTTTATTTCCTCAGTGTGAATTAAATTTGTATTTTTTGTGCCATACACTTCCCATGTTTTCTTTTCGGTGTCTTTGGTTTATTTGACACCAGATGAACTCTTTAGGGCCCTTATCAGCCTTGCTTGTTAGCTTATGCAATATCAAGGCATAGAGGAGCCACTAATATCAAACCAGACCATTGTTTGTGGCCTAGTGAGGCTGAAATGATTGATAAAAAACCAAAACTTCTAAAGGGCTCTTAGAGTATTCAACAAAGGAAAATGTGAAGTCCTGCACCTGGAAGGAAAAACTTCATGCGGTAATATGGGGTTGGGCCTGATCAGCTGGAAAAAAATGTTCAGAAAGGAGCTTGGTGGACAAGAAGTTGGCCACAAACCAGCAGTAGGCCCTTGTGGCAAAGGCGGCCAGCAACGTCTTGGACCGCACTGGGAGGAGTGTTGCCAGCAGGTTGAGGGATGTGATCCCTCCCCTCTGCTCAGCTCTGGTCAGGTCACACTGAGATCACTGTGTCCAGTTCTGGAGCGCTGTCTGGTTTTGGGCCCCTCAGTATAAGAAATACATGGACATATTGGAGTGAATCCAGCAAAAGGCCATGAAGGTGGCAAAGGACTGGGAACATCTGTTATACAAAGAGAGGTCAAGAGAGCTTGAGTATTTAGCCTTGAGAAGTGTCAGGAGGAGGTCTTGTCTTATCGGGAGAATCTTCCAAATGCCTGATAGGAGGAGTCAATAGAGTGGAGCCTGACTCTTCACCAGGCTGCCCAACCAAAAGGCAAGAGGGAATAGGCAATAACTGAAATACCAAAATTCTACTTAAGCATCAGAAAAGGGTTTTAAATGTGAGAGTGAACGAGCGCTGAAACATGTTGCCTAGAGAGGTGGTGAACTCAGAGAAATTCATATTGTGACTGTGTGTGGTGCTGGGAAACCTGCAGCAGTTGAGACTACTTTGATGTCCAGAGGTCCAAACCTCAGTGATTCAGTGTTATGCCCCAACAGCTGTTATAGGAGAACTGTATGAGACGTTGTTTAAGATGACTGTTACCGTTTACTTCCATGTATCCAGTTAATCACTAAGTCACCAAGGATGGGTTTTGTCTTAATTGTAGCTATCTAAAAGTCACTTAAATGATGTAAACTGTATTCATCTGCAGTAAATGAAGAGAAATGGCACAGCTTTAAACATCTGTTCTGAGATAGGTTGGAAACTCCTTCACTATATATATTTTTTTCTCTGTGGCTTTGTCTCTGGCAAAGGAAGTGAATGTTGGGCCCACTTTTCTGATGAGTAATAATGAAATTGGCACATACGACTATAAAGCTCCTTATATGTGTCATAATTTTGTTTAAAATCTGCCAGAGTTTGAATCTTCATTTCCCTCTTGCTCATATTAAGTCATTATTAATTAGACAAGCCTAGGAGAAAGGAAAATTCAGAGCTGTAATTATTTTTTACACACAATTTTCCATGATCATGAACTGCTTTTCCATCTTTCTCCTTGATCAAGTCCAGTTCATTTACATGAAGCAGTTTGGAGAGCATTTTCTGAAAAATACTGAGGTTCCATGGCACTTTCGCCTTTTAATACTGTTTCATTGCATTGATTTATGTTAGTTACATTGACTATAACTGCTAGCACTCTCACAATTATTTTAAACTTCATTTTTTATCGATACTTCCAGGTATGTAATTATTATTCAGCATAGTATGTCTAGTTTCTCCATTTCCAAGAGCTATAATCTTGTGCTGATTTAAAATGTGTCATGTTATATGTGCTGTATTAAGAAAGGAAATACTTTTTAATATACAGCTAGTGTCTTCAGTATAGGTTTGCATGGTATTTCATGCAAAGTGAATGTGTTGAACTCTGATCTGGTATTTGAATTTCTATTCTGGAGCTGCTACAAGTTTGAACTTGGTAAGTTTATGGACCTTTCTCACAAGCAGTCATTCTCCCTAGTGATCTGGTACAAGAAACATAAAAGTGTTAATGCGAACTTGGCTGGCCTCTGCTTTTATTTAGGTGCAAACTGCTGACTTGGAAAAGATTTTCGATAGCCTGTAACTTTGAAGTGCTTTCTTTACTCTGACGACTTCATACTCAAACTTCTAGGCAAGGAACAAGTACAGGAAAAGTTGGGCATTCTCATATGTGAATGTTAAATCAAGAAAAAAAAGGAAGTAAATGGAACACATTAACCTTTTAAAAAAGTTATATATTTTTTTAATTTGTAAATTATTATATGAAAATATACCTGAATATATCGACAAGTATAAATCTACATATGTAAATTGTATAAATAGCCACATACTGTCATCTGCAAAGATACCATAATCTGATACATGAAAAATCTGCAGTGTACTAGAACAAGTGATGATTTAGAGGAAAACAAGATTTCAAAGTGTGCAGTGAGTGGTGTACATGTAGTAGTATGCAAAGAGATTAAAGATATAAATGAAAAATAAATCACAAACTATAGAGTTCAAGTCTATACTAATGTATATATGAAATAACCAGTAAGCTTCAGTATTTTAAGGTAAGTAATATTGAAATTAGCGTCTCTGGATCTGAAGAGCATAGAACTCTGTTAATAAGGTTATGGAACACCTCAACCTTCATACAAACTGAGGTTGCAGAAAGTCAACTACTTAAAAAATTTAATGTCTCTGATTTAGTAGAAATCCTTAACACTTTCATTAATGTTTATTATGTACTCTTAGTTAGATGAGACTAAGATAAATTGAGCTGCTCTGTTAAATTAGATCATTTGATCTTTACTTGAGAAATATTTTTCCTTGATTATTTCACTTAGTATTTTTGATGTCACCAGCAAGTATAAAAATATAAAACGTATTTATAACCTTAAAGACTTTAGGTAACATTTTCATAGCCATTTAAAAAACTTGCAGAAGCAACTGGTTCATGTGGCCTTGTAGTATCAGATAGTAGACTATCCTGACTATCTTTCCCCTTAAGAATTAACAAGCAGGCTTTTCAAGGAGATAGCATACAAGCATCCAATTACACTGAGGGTATTAAGAGAGCCATCTTACTGATGAAAATGGTTCACAACAATAAGAAATATTTGTACAAATGAGAACAGTGTATGTCTCCTAAATATGTAATTAGGTTTGGCTTTTAAGAATAATGTTGCTAGTTTATACAGAATAATCTTGTGCTAGTGAAAAAGAGGATAGATAGAGGAGTCACATTCTCACCTGTGGGGTGAACCTCCCCCATTGAGTAGAGCAAACCAGGAAATGATTTTCTGCCTTTTAACCGTTAAAAAATGTTTTCAGTAACACTCTAACATTGTCTAGGCTTTGTATTGTCCCCCTATGCAGAGATTCATTTTGTCCTGATAGTCCCAGGACTGTATTAGCTTATAGCAGGGAGCATGCGATACTGGGGGTCTCAGCGCATGTGTCGAAGGTGGCAGGTTTTGAACGTGAGGACTGAGAAGAGCAGGCGTGAAGGTCGGCCATGAAGGTGTGCACAAAACCCAGCGGTTTCACAGCCGCTGGGCACAGGGGCTGCTGGTCTGCTGGTGGGACCAAACAGCTCAGCAAGAGCTTCTCTTGTCTTTGAAAGACAGTGCTCTTAAGGGAGTTCCTACAAGCATGGACAGCCTCACATTTGGCAGAAAATAGAGTGTGGGGCTAGAAGATCTATTTTGGGTTAGGAAAGCTGCTAATCTGTTAACTGAAAAATATTTTCTCCTTCTGTTAAATAATGTCCAAATTCTGTGTAAAGAGCCCTTTTGTGCCTCTGTTGCTTTAAAGTGTAGATTTTTGGATTGGCAGAACTGCTTAGCGTTTTTGATAATTTTGGGTTCTGAGTAGACTAAAAAAATGGGTTTAATTATTTTTTGCAGAACAGTCACTCTTAAGTTATAAGGAATTCCATTTAATTTGCATTTTGTGTTTAAATTCTGGAGTGATTAGTGAATTTACTGAATTTACTTATTCTTTACTCTTAAGCCCATATGTTGAATATATCCAAAACAAATCAAAATTATCATCTTCTGTAGTAAAATGTTAACAAAAGATCCAGAGTCAAGAAAATCCCTTCTAAATTTTCTCTTATTCCTTGTTTGAAATACCTACCACTAGATATAATAGGTAGTACATGCCAAATGCACAGATTGCTCTTCAAAAATACTGTTACGTGGCCCGGAGATAAGTAATCCTTTGGCTTCATAAAGCAGTATTAGGGAGTTGTAAACACTGTCACTTCAGCTATTCCTTCATCATGATGGAGGAAATAAATAAGAGGTTCTTTCATGATTCCCTGCAGCAAGTGACAGTTGGCCAGCAGCGATAAGGACTTCTGATAAATGCTGTGGGGATATGGACCAAAGAGGGGTGTTTGGTAGGAGGTAGGCACTGCTGGACCCCAGTACAAGAGTAATCTATTAGTTGGTAAACAATTTTCGAGTAAAGATATTTACATTTTAATTCTACTGCACAATGAAAGCAAATATGACGGATAATGCCTCCCCTGAGGCTGGAGGGAAAAAGCAGTGATGGGGAGTAAGAATCATAGTACTTCTGGGTAACACTAAGAAAACTTCATCTGTACTTAAACAATGAGAATTCATAGCCTTAATTTTTGTCCCTAAATTATTGGTTATCTTTTCTTATCAGAAAGATCTTCTCAATTAGGCACATCTCAGAAAGTGTTTTCCTATTTGTGATCTCTGTTAACAGGGACGTTACAGTGAGACAGAGAAATGTTGGCCTAACTCATAAGCCTCTTTTTTGTTCTCACATCAATCATATCTGTGCAGGTGTAAAGCATGTAGCATGCTTTCAAAAGGAAAACAAAGGAAAATAATAATGAAACCTCCTCTGAGTTCCAGTGGTATAGATTGGAAAATGAAGATATAGGATGGAAAAGGTGAAAAAGAAGAGTATGTATATAAGGTGTATGAAAGGTTTGATGGTAGGTTCAGGAACAAGACTGGAAATAATGTCACCGGTCCTTAGGAAACTAAAGTTCTTGTATCCTTCCCAATTTCTTCCCTTAAGCTTCTGCCAAAGAATTAAGCCTGAAAATCTCTAATTTACCTTGTTGGAAACAAGAGAAAATAAGTATTTAAATAGACCTGGTGGAAGATGAATAAAAATTGGTTAAATGGTAGGAAGCTGCTTTAAATGTGTGGTCAGCATTAAAGTAAATATCTGATGATTCTCTTTGAAGAGATGAAGTGAGAAGACTTTTATTCAACAGGAATTGAAAATAGAGTAAATATCCAGATTAGGTTAGGAATTTATATTTATTTATTTATATTTATTTCTATAAATGTAGAAAAATGTTGGAAACAAAGAGCATCCAAGACGAGGAGAAGGGGAGAGGTTTGTGAAGGATCACGCCGTTCTGAGTGAAATGACTAAGTGACTTTTAGCAAAGGTATTAAACTTAAAATTCTCTATTCAGTCAAAATGAAGTTCACAGTATTGGCTTTGACCTTATGACATGTTCTTATATTGACTCATTGTGCTATAAAGATGTTTTCCTATTAGAGTTGCTGTTAAAGAGTAGAAACAGTAGTAGGCTGGGGCTGCTTTCTGCTTTCAGAGCCCTCCTATGTGCTCAAGACAGATTGTTTGACCATAATCCTGTTTTGCTCCTGGATGGCTCCACTTGGTCTACGGATGAAATATGGAGACATTAAGGTGTTGTCATGTGTTTGTTTTATTTTGTTTTGAAGTTTTGTTTGCCGGCTGGGGATCAGCGGGAAGTTCTTTTGTTCTTAGATGAGGGGGATTTTTTTGTTTGTTTTACTGAAAGACTTTGCATTAGTATTCTAAAGTCTTCTTACAAAAGACTGAGGTGGGTGGTGTGATCTAGAGTGTTTCTTCAAAACTGGAGAAGAATTTTCCTAAAATTGTTGAGGCTGTTTGTTTGTTTTCTTTCTGAACTTATCAGTACCGGAAAAAGGTCCAGTGATTGACTAAACATCACAGCTAAATAAATCTCCAGTTTGCACAGCCAAATAAACAGTCTTTTTTCTGCTGCAATAAATTACATGCAGACTTCTGTGGATTTCCACTTGAAAAGGGGTGCAACTGCTGCACAGGGCTCCTGCTGACTTCTGCACAGCTCACAGAAATGCCCAGAGGATGTTTTTTATGAGACTTGTGTCAGGCTCTTTCATGTTATTCTTTACCTCCTCATGAGTAAAGCAGCATTTCCCTTAGGGTAAATGTGACATATAGACTCACTGAGATAAATACTGACTTTTGTTTTACCTTTTTAATACCTCTACTCTTAACAGGCTTTCAGAGTTGTGACCAAGGATGGATTATGCACCTCAGACCTTTGACCAGGGCAGTTGGCTTGTTTCAAGTAGACTGTAAATCTTTGTGTGTAGTTATGAGAAACATAAAATGACTTCATAAACTGACCCTATCTTTTCCTCTAAGGTCACATGAGTCACTTTGTCATGAAGTCTGAACTGATTACTCAATACTCTTGAGATGTTTATGCTTAATTAACAATAAGTTGTTCTGTGGCTTGGCCTGCCATTTTTTGCGCATAACCATTCTTTCTTTCTTCCTTGAGTGAAGGATTTGGTGCATTTTTCCTTATTAGTAAGTACACGGTGTGGTACTGGAGCAAGTTATCCACGATGTGTTTTTTTTCAGGTCTGCCTCAGAAGTTAAGGTGGCCTGAAGCACCTTTATATGCCTCCTTCCTAGCACTGCCAGGATGTATATAACCAAACAGTTGATCATGAAATACGGTAATATGAGGAGGCAAATAGCATAACCTGAGAGGTGTTGGAGCTGTGCTGCTTCAGTGTACCTGAGCAGATCAAGAGTGTACCAGAGAAAAGATATTTCACCCTTCTTGACTCAAATCAGCTGCTCCCCAACTAAAGGTTTTTACTTGCAGCTTTCAAGTACTGGCGGGGCAGGGCAGAAGAAAGAGAAGTCTCAGCCTCTCCTGACAAAGTTATATTGCAGTGACTTTTTTGTCTCCCAAGATAATAAGAAAAAGGCTGATAATCCATAGCCGCACAATGATCTACACTGTAGCGCACTATCATGTGTTCAAAAAGCCAAAGCAACTCTACAGTGTTTACTATTAAAAAAAAAAAAAAAAGTTGAAATGGCACGTATCGCAAGCAGCTTTCGTTTAAAATAAAAATCTATTAAAATCAAAAGTTCTTCCAAGAATAATCAGGTTAAAATTTTTCACTCTTCATAAATTATTTGTACCATGAGAAGTAAATCAGGCAAGTCTGGAGGAAAAGAAAGCATACTGAAGATACTTGCTTTAGAAACATAATGAGTAAATAGCCTAATTTCTCTTTATGGCAGAGGTAGAAATGGAAGAATATCTACTGGAAGAAAAGAAACAGTTTTCTTCCTTTGCCTTTCTTTCAGGGATAGTGTGTTTCTAAATGATTGATCATATCCATATGCTTTTGGGGCCAGATACTCCCAGTTTTTCCTAATTTCCTTTCAGTCTGAAAATTCAGATGTTCATGTTCTTATTTGGAGAATTCTCTGTGTATTGGCAAATACGCTAGTATTGTTCTGCATAACCTTTCTCTTTAATTGGAGACTGCTAGGTTTTCCTAAAAACACACTAATAGTCATTCAGCAGTTTTTTTAATGATCTCTTAGCACTATTTAGCAAAACCGAATGGTTTATGTGAGCAGTGCAGCAGCTATAGCACATTTAAGTTATAAAAGTAATATTTATTTCAATGAATCGAGATAGATTAACATTGTAAGGGACAACTTAAAACAGTAATTAGTTGCATTGTCTTTTGTGAATCTGTTTTTTAAGATCACATTTTAAAACAATTACAGGTTATGACACAGTATAGTAACTTTTTCTTTTACGCTCCATAACTAACCTGCCCATCTAAGCCAACCTTCTTGGTTTTTAAATAGTTTACACTGCAGAGTTGCTTTGGCTTTTTGAATACATGACTTTCACTTACATCCGTGATTTACTGTCATCTCTTTAGATATTGTTTCCTTGGTAACCTTAATACCCTAGGCATGATGCCACTTAGTATTTATATAAGGATAGGGATACTGGAAAAAGCTCTAAAGATCATTGTACTTCAAGTTAGGGTTGTAAAGTCTGCGATATCTCTGTCTCCAATATTCTCTCATATCACAGCTATTTCTTAAGAGGTTAAGGGGTTCTTAAGAGAGAATTCTACTTAATAAAGATTTTTAGTGAATGACATGAATATATTCATATTAGTAAATATTAGTACATCATAATTTTTTGTTGTTGTTGTTTTCTGTGAGAGGAGGCCATGTACTTTAATTGTGCTCTAAGGGAAGTGGAGTTGAAAACACAAAGGACAACCTGGACTGTGGGTGGCAGGAAGGAAATCCAGAATTTGTTCTAGGTGCATGGTAAGTCGTAGATACAGATAGAGACAACCAGATAATAATCATTTTGGAAAGCATAGTGTTAGAGTAGAAATAGCGCTCGCTTCTGTTCCTTTCCCTTGCCTTCTACTCCCATAACATCCCATCCCACCCCATGTTCTGCCACAGTGCTTTCATCTTTGCTTCTTTCAGAGTGTTCCTTCTGTGTCAGCGAAAACAAAGTCTCAGGGACAGCAAAACCTGGAGATAAAATCTGTCTCCAGTTCCACTAGGAATGTTAGTAAAGATCAACCTAGCAAACAGCATTTCTCCATGAGAATTCTGAGAATTAGTGTGCTGCGGGGGGCAGGGCAAGTTCCCCCTTGTACGGCTTCAATGGAAACACCAGCCAGGGAAGCAGAGGCCTCATGAACTCCCAGGTTGGACTGGGGAGACACAAACACTCTCATGAAATGGTTTTAAGGAAACTACTGGGATGTGGAGTCCTTGATCAATCAGAGAACTATAAAACTCTGCTGTTTATCATCCTTTCACTTAAAGGCAGTAGCTTCAGGAATTGTATAAATATGTCATGATAAAGATTTGGAAAAAAACTACACTCCTACATGATCAGCCTCACATTGAAATAAAAAACCTGAAATATTAGAATGGCTTGATTACAAACGTATCTTTCAAGATTTTGTTTGCTGTTGTTTTTTTAATGTAAGTAATGTAGTAAAATTCCATCATGATTCATTTCAAATAGTTATTCACATTAATGGCATGCTGTATTTATCAAAAATTCCAGTTTCTTGTTCAGGAACAAAGCAACCTGACTCTTGCAACCTTTGGATGTAGAGAGTTGTGCAGTGATGTGCCTGTTCTGTAGCACTTCAGTATAAAAGGTTGTCATTCTGTCACTTCTTGCTGATACTGAATTTTCTTTCAAAAATACACCTTCAGGAAATAGAAGAGAAAAATGAGAATTTGTCTTGGCTGCTGGCCTTCCTCAGGCAAAGGAAAAATGCAGATGCAGTAGGTTCATACGACACTGTCTATTTTTTTGGGAGCTGTTTGGAGCGCTCTCTTTTGATGAATGTGCTTCTGTGTCTGTTTCTTGTACTCACCTGTGTTGCTTTGGTTACTAGCTAGTGTTCTGGAGCTGCTTAAAATAAATCAGTATGTGCAACTATTTAACTTCTTTTCAAGGTAAAGTGGAAATTTTTCAAAGTAATACATTCAAGTGCTATTTTCCTCAACCTTTTCTTCTCCTTCTCCTTAATGCAGTTTTTCAGTTTACAGTTTCTAACATTTTCAAGGTCCACATTAGTATGAATTAATGCATTCAATATGACTTGTATTTTTCTTCTACTTCATGTTTTGGTGGTGTCTGTACCTAGTATCAGTTTTCAGTACATCCAGGTGATTAATCTCACTAATGGTCCTCTGGAAAAATGGAGTCATGTCTTTTCCTTCCTTATTTTTGTAGAATGCAAAGTGTGCTATTTTGGACTTTTTCACGTGCCTCTTCTCCCTGTTTCCTTATCTCAGTAGCAAAGCATAGATGACCAGAGTTGTCACAAACTGTAATTCTACTAACAAAATTGATTTTGGATTTGAGATACACATGTCTTTGAATTGCTGTCTTGAAATCAAGAAAGGAGAGAAACTTAAATGGAAAAACAAGTTTGCACTACCATCCATGTGCACATAAATGCTGCATTTCCAGCTCAATAGAAAGTGGAATTGAAAATGGTGGTGTGGGGTGCTCTGGTAAATAAGTTAAGAGTCTTTTATACATAAACTTCTCCTCTTAAATCAGGAGGATAAATAGGAGATAATGAAAATCATCTCTTGCCTAGATTCACTTGTAAACTTAACCTTAAAGAATTTCAGTGGATTACATGATCCAGTGCACTTTCCTTCAGCTGCCACTATAGGCACTGGATGTGATAGATACTCAATTAGACCATTTTGTTGTAGTCCCAGTTGTAGTTGCCCTATAAATTCGCATGGTTGATCAGTGACTGGCATTGCTGAAAGAGAAATATGTGTTCACTTTTCTTTGGAAATGAAACTCGCTCTCCTCTGTGTCTTCTGTGTCTTTCATTTTCTTCGGGGTTATGCTCCAGCCTACATGCGTCTTCATTTGCTGCTGGGGTCGCGGCAGTGGCCCCCGACCGTGGCCTCCCTCTAGTCGAGCAGTGCGCCCATTGCAGCTCCCCGCCCTTCCTGCCAAGGGCAGGCTGCCCTGCCTGGCACAGGAGCAGAGTGAAGGGGCTGGACAGAGAAATTGCTTGGGCATCTTGGGGCAGATCTGAGGGGTATTTTTTTCCCCCATTGCAGAATGCTGCTGCTTTGTGACAGTCTGATGCGCTTTGTGAATCTTGCCCCAAAGCCTTGGAAAATGCTGTTCTTCCTTCAGCTCCAAGAATAAGAAATCTTTTCGTCCTTACAGTTTTGATAATTGAAGGTAGATTATCATCAGTGTTTCTCACGAGTTTTAGAAATAGTTCTTTTTTTTTCCAGTTCTTAAATCAGTGCTTTACTTACCACTGTGTAAAGTGGATGCTGGAAACTTAGAGCGCCTAAGTGTAGGTTGCAGGCTTTATTGCAGTAGCTGCTCCTTGAATGTCCTGATCGTTTGAACTAGCTAGAACCTCCTTTCTCTGCCAAATCCATAGCAAAGATAGCTACTTCTACAACAAGACAAATTTTCTATTAGAAATAGTAAATCAAATCCTTGCAATTATCTGAAAAATGATCAAGATTGTAATATACATTTCTAAATTACCTTCAGTATCTACTAGTTTTAACTATTGTATCAGCACCAATAATAGCAAGGATGCTAAATACTAAGTTAGTAAGGATGATAAGCACTAAGACAGAAGTTGAATATGCATATCTAGTCATCTGTGTAGTGTTTCCAAATGTGGATAACCTAGCAATCAAGTTTTTAGCTTCTTTTAAAATTAAGCTTTTTTTGTGTATGTGTGTGAACAAGTTGGCCTTGCTAAAATCCTTACTGACCTGGAGTCAAAGGTAATTTGTATGTCAGTACATGTATGTACTGACTTCTCTGCAGTAGGCAATTTAAGTATTTCAATGAAATGTAATTGCAAAAATCACTCCTTATTTTAGTTGTTGCACCTACATACAATATACTTTTAAGCTTGCCAATTACTATTTGGTAATTAAATAATATACTGATGGTGTCTTGTTCTTTCTTGGAAGTCTTCTGTGTAATTCACTTAAAGCATTTACTGGTGCCTCCACTTAAGTTTGCTGTTGTACTAATTCATTTTGTAAGTGTTTGTGTGTGTATGGGGGGGTCATTTACTAACAGATTTCTTGTTTTGTTTTTCTGAGCTTGTTTTGCTCCTAAATATATTCATAGCACCAGTTATAAGCAACATTCAAATGAGCTCATAAAGCTCACTAAGAAATGACTTCCAATTCACTAGCACAAATGTAGTCTCTCTTGAAGGGCAGAGGATCTCTGTAATCCTCACTGTTAAGGTAAGACCAATTTAGAAAAATAATATAAATATCAGTCTATGTATTTCATAGGAAAACAAATTCCGTATATAATTATTCAGGCATTTACTGATTTACTGATAGATATGATCCTTTCTCTTACACACTTGATTTCTCTGTAAAGATAGTTTGCAGAACCTAAGCTTCAAATAACTATATGCAACTGTTCGTATTTTGTAATACTCATTTAGAAATCTTCTATAGGCTATGTCAGTTCTTCTGCTGAAAATGCAGATCAGCATATTTTATGTGCATCATATTTCAGTCAAATATACATAACCTTTTTTCCCTGAAAATTCAAATCGCATAATTGCAAAGTTACTTTTTTCAAATGTGTGTTTTTTGTTTGTTTGTATCCATAGGATAAATAAAAAAACCATTGATGCTTCAGTGGAATATAGTTAGCTGAGAGTATTTCAAAGGACTCTTGCTCAGGCACCTTTTTGCTATTTAAAAGTATTTACTAAATTGTTGCTATAGTGACTGCTGAAAATATCGTGGACTGTTCACAGGGTAACTGTGTATGGGTCATATAAATGATACAGATGTTCTTGAGTTTAATTTTAAAAAGCTGTTTAAATTCACATTTCACTGAACTTCTGCGTTATAAACATTGTTCTGTATATTTTGGAGCTATTAAATCTTAATGCGCTACATTTGTAATGGATGGTTTATCTTTGCCCTACCTCTTTACAGATTTCAAATGAAAACATTTTCATATCAGCATTAAGATACACATTCTTAGCAAAATACCTTTAGATTTACTAATAAAGGATTAATTGTGAGATTATGAAGTATCTAGTTGTAAACAAAAGGATTATTATAGAATTTCTTAATGTTTGTCTTCTAATTCTCACCTTTTAGAAAATATTCTGAGTTAAAAACTGTATCCTTTCTGTAGCAGTAGGTTGCTGCTATTCACAGCTTCCTGTTATAAAACAGTTAAAATACCCTTGCTGTGCAAGCTGGATATGAATTTTAATTAAGTTGTTCATGATAACCATTTCACTTAAATTCCTTTTGAAGAAAGTGGGTGAAAGTGACAAGAAGAGCAATGACAAGAATTCTTCAAGTGCTGAAGTAATGCTAATGAATAGCATAATTTTTTAAAATGGAGTGTACTGGGTGTACCGTAGTACCTGTGAGGTGTAAGCAGTTGCTTACACAGGTGTGTTGCATCCATGAAAATGAACCTTCAGTTCAGAAGGAAATTCATCCTTCCAAGCATTTGATTTAGTTTGTAGTTCACCATGTTTTCCTTTCCCAAGAGATGACGGATGATTGAGTGAGACATGATTTCTTCACTGAAAGTGAAGCTCAGCAGGCTCAAGGAGACAATAACACATTATTTCCGGAAAACACTCTAGATGCTAGAAGTTTCCTAGAATTAGGAAATAAAATGTTAAACTGGGACTGGGAAGGCTAAGAAGCTGTATCCAGTAACTCTGTGGCATTAACTTTCTTCGAGTATTGTGGAGGGGAATCCCCTCACACTGCCCTCTTGCCCTCCCCACTTTCTTCATTGCTTTTCCGTTAGTTTCAACAGACTGGAACAGTAACTAAGGCTTCTAAACAAAGAAAAAAATACAAAAGATTGAGTACCATTTTACTTTTCTGAGAGAGGACAGGGAGTTTTCTGATCATTTCATATAATTGTAGGCAAGTATATACGAGCTTGTATTTCATTTAAGAATTAAATAAATGCCTTCAGTGGAGACATCCTTATAAATTCACTCAAACCCTCAAACTTGAGCTGATGCCTGGAGAAAGCCCATGCTTATGGATCTCTCTGAAAAACCTGCCGCTGCATGGCTATGTGTTAAAAAAATTGCTGCAACTAATTTGCCAGGACTCTAGTTTATCTGGGTAATAATTGGTTGTTTTGCATGTTCAGATTTGGTCTCCCAAGACATTTTTTCATATTCAGGACTAAATATGTGCACATAGATATAAGCCTATCAAACACATATTAATTACTAGCATCTTAAACTCTATGTATTGCTGAACTATAAGTTACATTTCAGATGTTACAAAGGTTGAATATTGGAAATGAGGGGTGGAAATGACTGGCATGTCAAATATGGATAACTTCTTGCTGTGATTCTTTAAAGCAAGTTTCTGTAAATGGGTTGTCAGCAAACACGCACACATCTTCTGCCTAATAGTTCCAGGACTCATCTTTGCTTTCCCCTGAACAGGGAAAGTAGTGATTTATCTGTCAGCTGGCAACATCTATCGACAATGTCACCGTCTTTTTTACTATAAATCTAAGAGATTCATCCACTTAGATCGATACAAGATGCTTGTATCCACATGTATTGGTGACAAAGACTTAATGTTCTTTTAAACTTACTTCTCTTAGTTAGGACTCTGTAGGTCTTCTGCAGATGGTTTTTTGATATTCTTCCATTTCCAAACATTAAATCCATTCTTCTGAGTGTACATTGACTGCAGTGCCAGGAAGTTGGGCTCTTTCCTGTCACTGCCTCATGGAAGATGAGAGTGGAAGGACATAAGGACAAAGGAAGGAGCAATTTCTGAAAATGTGATTGTAAAGCTGATTAAAGACAGGCTGCATAAGTAACACATGAACCTATTTGGAATTGCAATTGCTTCTAGTTTGTTCAAGGAAAGGATATCTTAGTGAGAAGTACGAGTAACTTTTTGGTGCATAAGCAAGGTACTAACCCTCACTAGTGAAGTTAGGTCTTTCCCATTTTTTTAGTTAACACATTCAGCAGACATTTAAAATGTTTTAAATGTTATTAACGCTTAACAGATGTTAAAAGACACTTAACATTTTTAACTGATGAAGCCCCTGGCAATAACCTAAGCAAAAAATGATAGTTTAAAAATACTTTCTTAGACATATGTTGAAAATACCCACTAGGTAAAAGTAGAGGTAAAGACTGAATTTCTAGTGAATCTAGAATGCATGGAAGTTGATGTGCACAATATCTGAATTTGAAAGTACAAAACCAGTCAGAACCTGTACAAAACCTGTGAAGGTAATAATAATTCTTTGGGGGTGTTAAATTTATCAGGTTGTGTGTATAATCTCTGCTTTCTAACAAAGGAAAAATATTGCAATTTAAGAAGCAGTAAGCATTATACATATTATATATATTATATTTCTCGAACATTTTAGCAAGGCAGTTCAATGTGAGTGAAAAACAGCCAACCCCCAAGTATTTTCAAAATAAGGTTGTTAATTGCAGCCTGCTTTTTACTGCCAACTTATTTGTCAACTTACATAAAACTTTTTTTCTCATGATCAAAGCCAAGTTTTTAAATGAGCTTACTTCTGCCTTGGTGTTTTCTTTAAAATATAAACCATGCCAACAGTGGCATCTTTGGTGTTAATTTAATCTTCTGTCATTTTAGATATAGCAGATATCAAGTATCACAGACTGCCAAGATCTAAATGTGCACCTAAAAAGCATACAAGCACTTGCCATTTTCTATTGTAGTTCCACATGTTGGAACAAAGTAGGGAAGGGAGGAGAATGGAGATTGCCTCCACAAAGGGAGCTTAGAAACAGGCTGCAAAAGTGCTCAAGGAAAGGCTTAGTATGGTTCAAATGGTTAAAAAAAATCTGGCACTTTTGTTGTTGTTGTTTGTTTAGCTTTATCTTTTTAAAGCAGATCAAAAGGCTTTTAGAACCACTATCAAAATGTGTTTAATATAATGACACAGTTTTCTTCTGCGTTTCAAGGGTGGAAAGTCAGTAAATCTGTAGGGTCGATGGATAAGCGTAGAAAAGGAGTGATGAAGAAGTTAGGACTGCTACAGCAAAAGTGAAATAACGCTTTACATCTCTATACTTGGTAGAAAAACCTTATGACACTGCAGAACTGGCTATTAAATGTCATATTGAAATTCAGCATATGTGTAAAGTAGTGCACATACTTAGAGGAAAACAGTTCTGACTCCATACTCAGTATAAAGTGATGGACTTTGTGCTAAGAAGCAATTTTTTTATGCTTGAACTTAGTCCGCTTAGTGCTAAATGGTGAAAAATCTGAAATCAAGCATTACAAATTAAAAATAAAGGGGGAATTATATAGCATTATAGAAACAGTATAGATACTCACATCTTGAATACAGCGTGCAATTCTGGTCTTCCTGTCTTAAAAAGTATATAAGACAATTAGGAAGGATGAAGGAAAGTAATAAGTATCTTCATATTCTGATGTGAATGCTCTTCTGGCAATAGCTGAGTCCCTAAAAGCAGAGGCTGGGATAGAGACTATAACAGCCAGTCCCTCTCTAAGTCACTTCAGAAATGAGAATTAAGAGGAATGGAATGAATCTAGTAGTTCAAAACAAACGTTTTGCTCATGCTCCCTAGGCTCACCAGCTGTTACTCCTTTTCAGGCGATATCTTATTTGCATGCATTGTACGTGGGTTCAGAAGGAGTCTGGGCAAGTTCGTGGGAGAGAAACTGAGAGCCGTCAAAACTGTATCTGAGCTGTCACAGGAGGCTAGTAGACTGGTTTATATATGTTTGCCTTGTTCCTACTCGTTTGTAGTCCCCTGTTACAGACGTTTCTGATCCAAACCAATATGGCTCTTTTTACATTTTCTATGACAGATGTTATAACCATATAATCCATTTTCACTCAGAGAAAACAGGTTGTCATAAACCAGTGTTTTCAAATAAAAAAAAAGGCAAGTCACTTTTGTCCTTTTTTCTCATTTATCTCTTTTTCTGTTTTTTTTTTTTTTTGGCTCATTTGTCTTTGTGCAAGCCTCTGAATTTAGTAGTATATTTAACTTATCTTGTAATGCCAACATAGTCTTACGCTTTTACTGTAAAGTGGTTTTTTGGTTTGTTTCTTTTTTTTACTTTCTTTTTTCATACTTTTAAGAATATTTTGAAATTATTAATCTTTTCTAATACTTGGTCACTTCTTCAAGACCCTTACAGTAATGCATATCTAATCAATGGAGTAGATTATCCTTCCCAGTGCCTTTCCCCTTTTATTTCTGTGTGTTTGTGTGTGGTGCCAAGAAGTCATTAAATCACTTGAATTATGTTCCTAGGGGCTGCTTGTGGCATCTGGGCTTGCGGGGGGGAGAGAACATCTCCTTTGTCTTGTGTTGACTTTTGCTGTCAATAATTTGTTGCAATAACTCATTACATGTGTTCCAAGAGGCTTGGCTTTTACCAGCAAGAGAGCAAAGAAACTGGAAAGTATGTCATAAAAATGTATATTATTTTAACTTACTCTTCTATGAACTGTACTTGCTAGAGAAACAGAACTGGAATCTTTTTGCTTCTTGTGAGAGCCATAATGGAATGATTCTTTGAAATCTTGACAGTTGTGAAAATATAATTCATGTCAAAATGCTCATATTGCCTTTGTCTCAAACGAGCTCCTCTCCTGCAAGAGGAATAGGCAGGATTGACTAAGGCAGAACTAATGAAGCTGTTGTACCACAAGGTCCATTTCAGTGCTCCTTTTTTGGTGAAAGTCCCTAAACCAAATATGCCGATTGGACATAGCGTTGAGCTTTTGCCAGTATTGGACCGGAGAGATGCAGCAGCTAAGCTGATTTAATGATTTGTTCTGAAATAGCTGACAGTCAAGGCAAGTAAACTCTGCCACGTAGATGGTTATGAGGTTTTCAAACTTCCTTAGTTTGATAAAGTCTGCTCTTTAAGGTTTGCAGTTTTCTCCCAGAACTCTTTGGAAAATAAGGAGCTAACTTATCTTTTTAAAAGTGTTTTTTGTGAGTTTCTTCTAGTATTTGGGAAGAGGGAAGGGTTCTTCTGTCATTTGTGGTGCTTTTAACTTCACTTTAAATTATATGCAGTTCCTTACACCAGAATATTCAGACTGAGAGCTGAAGTGTATGCCTACATTAGTAGTGAGGTATGTAACTCATCCGTGTCTGCACGTAAGCTGACAGAATCCTCTGCTCCCACCCTTCTAGAACTTTGTATGCATTTTGTATTTAAAAGCTGCTGGGTTCCAATTTGCTCCTTGTGAGTGGTTTTCATCTGAGTGTTTTTATTTGTTGCCAGATCGCCAGACTAAAATGCCCCATTCCTGTTTCCTGACTTATTCTTTTTAAGCTTAGAAACTTAACTCTTTTTTTTTTCTTTTTTTTTAACCTGTGTGTGTGTGTGTGTGTGTGTTTCCTTGTTAAAGGCAGAGCCCATCAGTAGCATATTCTGGATTGCAGAATTGCACATCTTTCTTAGAATGGAAAGGAAGGATCCTTTTGTAATCTAATCATTGGCAGACAGAAAACATAGATTTCAGTACTTTAAGGCGGTAAGTGGCCTAAAACTCAGGAATTCTAACTGGCTGAACACAGGATATTTTATCTCAGTATACCAGAAGAACAATGACTGGTTTGCTTCCCCCAAACACACATAAATGCAAGTGTGCTCAGAACGCCCATAACCGTAGGCCCAGGCAGTAGCAAAACATGATTATTAAATCTCTGAAGCTGGGGAGAGGTATTTGCAGCTTGTTGTATTGACTTAGCGTATGCTGGGGAAAAGTGTGGCAAGCCCTAATCATTTTATGCATCACTATGTCATATTTCTTTAGGCATCATTGCAGTTTAGTGTTTAACAGGAAGATGCAGATTAACATGAATTTGGATTAAATTCAAATAAACCATAACCTTGCATTAGCTTTTAAGCAAAATGGCTCATTTTACTCAACACAGAAACACTGTTTTAGGCTTCCAGAACATGGCATGTTTTGTAAGCACTGAATAATTACTACATAGACTTGTGATTGAGTTTTTTTTTTTTTCGTCAGAGCTCATTGAGAGTTTTTTAAGCATCTTTGTATTGGTATGCAGCATAGTTCTGTATTTATTTGTCATATCTTTAATATTTCATGTCTGCTTGGATTTTTAGAGTGTCGTTTGCTTGTCTTTATTCATGGAAGAATTATTTACAGGTAAACTGGAACTATGCAGCAAATCTAACAGTATTCTAACACAAAACATGCCTCCTTAGAATGCCTTCAATGGTGGGCCTTGTCCTGATACAAAAGACATTGTTTTCATAAGACCATTATATCATTTCTAAACCCTACGCCAAGTTGTGTGTCCTCCCTGCGGCACGCGCGTGCGGCCGTGTGGGCTTCAGCATGGAGCCGCAGGGGGAAGGTGGACAAGGGGAGAGGGGAGTTCGAAAAGGAATATGAGAATCTGGAAACAAATGGCAGCTTGATTGATTGTGGGAATATTGATTATCATTATAACCAGTGATTATTGGGGAAAGAAAGGAAGTTAGGTTGTGGAATACGTGAAGAAGCAAAAGTGGACTTTGTGATGAAAGAAAACACAAGCACTGAAAGGTAGAGAATACTTACCTACATGTCCCCCAACAACTTGCCCTTATTTTGTTTATTATTATTATTATTATTATTTTTCCTTTTGGGCAGCCTGGCTCTTTTGATATATTTTGCCAATTCTGTTCATACAATGATGCATTGACTTTTTAGCTTAAATTTATGAACTTAAATTTATGAACTTCAAATCTATGGAATAACCTCAATCCTGAAAGTGTACTGTCTGTTTGTAGTAATTTGTATTCCCTTTCCCAAAATTTTCTTCACAAATGTCATGTTGTCTGTTGGAATTTACTGATAGCTTGGAGTAATAAGTAGTGTATGCTCAGTTGTTAAAACATAAGCAGATCATTTATTCTGTGGCATACACTTTTGCGGAGAACCTGTCAAAACCCTTAGTCCTTTGCCAGGAAGGAAAAGCAGTTCTGTTCTGCTGCTGCTAATTGTAGGGTGAGAAGAATCCTGAAGACTAGGGCAGAGTCCCCAGAGGAGAAGATGGGCAATGCTTTTTTTTTTTATCATAGAGTCACAGTTTAGGTTCATGACATGGTAAATCAAGAGACCCCATTGCCTTAAACTAACTCTGATTAAGAGCTTGATTCTCTTTCTGTGTGCAGAAGAATTATGTTTGGAGAAATGAAGGACAGAAAAGGTGAAAGTGGTGCTTGAAAGCAGACTTGTATAGTGCTTTGGTAATACGTCTGGTGACCCTACTCCAACTTACTCTGCCATCTCCTGAGGACTATGACATGGCACCATGGCACCATCCAAAGGCTTCCCCCATCAGGGTAGCTCAGTCTCGTTGC
This sequence comes from Tinamus guttatus, assembly GCF_059628265.1. Taxonomy (NCBI): domain Eukaryota; kingdom Metazoa; phylum Chordata; class Aves; order Tinamiformes; family Tinamidae; genus Tinamus; species Tinamus guttatus. Next base: position 941,016 of record NW_028288936.1, read on the forward strand.
ATGAACTCCAGTGCCACAAGGTCCAAAGTTGACAAGAGTTTTGAAGCAAAACTATGCTCATCCAGTCCTCACAGTGAGAACACTGATAGGAATCAGCCAGGGCAAGCTAGGGGGAGCTCTTAACACAGAACGGAGATCTGCCTGGTGAGGCAGGTTTTCAAACATCTTGTGTTAGTCTTCTTCCTCCACCGTATCACATCCTCTGACAAAAAGATGTCTTTTTCTTTCAATCTTGTCCGGAAAAATTTGGAGGCTTCCTCAGTTACAGCAACCTCCATGTAGTCTGTCCTGTGTCTCTTGGAAAAAGTCTCACTGTCACCTCTAAAGCATGGGGATACTTCTCATTCTCTGCTCATGTGACAAATCCTTCCTTGCGGTCCCTCTGCCCATGGCAGTGTGTTCATTTGCTTTCCAGGAATGAGAAGCCAACCTCCTGCCTGAGCCTGCAGGGTTCCTGCAAGAGACAGGCAGAAGTAAATGGGTAGATCTGTTGGCTGCCAAGACAGTACTCTGAAGACAAACAGTGAACAAGCAAAAAGGATAAAGCCTCTCGCAGACTCTTCAAAGAGTCTGTCCTGAGTACACTAAACATTGAATAGACTCTCTTTTTGGAGAGAGAGAGGGTAAAGGAAAAGGTGAAAGGGGAATTGGATAAATGTTCTCTGACTTAAATGAAAAGATCTATTCAGGTAAGTAATCACTGAGGACAATACTCAAATAATACAGACCCTGGATCTCAGAGAACTCTGGGGATCTTCCAAAATGAAAAACCTGATAGAATGAGAAATTGGATAGTGTTTTGACTAGATATGAGTTTAACCAGAATATTTTCTCAAGAGGATGTCTTCAGTGGTATTTATTCCTGTAGTCAAAGAGAAAGTAGCAACTATTTTATCAGCTTACAGGCGTGTTAAATAGATCTAATAAGTGTGTGTGTTGGGACTGGGGGAGATGAAAGAGAAAATATTCTAGGCCTCTGACTCTTCTTTGTCATTGATACAGATCAGTGTTTCTTTTCTCATTTCTTTTCTCTGGATCACTGTGTCTTCTGTTACAATTGTTTGATCAAGAGTTAGTCAATTTGTTCCTACCATGGTGTGTTTTGCACTGTTACCATTTCTGGCATTGCTGAAGTGAGCACAGGGTCCTCATCAGAAGTCAGCTGAACTGTCTCTTGGTTCAGGCTACATTTTTAGCGTGATGTGAGGGATGCAAGTGAGTTCCATGCCTGCTGTCTGCGAGGTAGTCCTGTGAAGTGTAACTGTTCATAAAATGCCAATGGAACCTGTTCTCCCTCCGAGATTGAATGTTCTTGTCAACCACTGTAACAGAATCCTGCCACATATGGCAACTGTTTTAAGAGGCACAGCAGTTCATTTCAGAGCTATGAAATCTATTACGTAACCTTGAGGCCTAACAGAAAGTGCATTTGTATTGTTTTCTTAATATCCATTGACTTAACCTAAAGTCAGTAGATATAATGATAGTACCTGATCAGAGATACTCTGTTTATGGGGATATAGGCATAAAGGATGAATATCATATAATGGATGAACTATAATTTGTTCAGATATCCAGGCAATCAAAAAAAATCTGCTCATATGAATGTCCATGAAAAAGCATAGTAAGAGCACCAGACTACAGCTGTTCACACTTCAACCGATTTGGTTAATGAGAGTGCTGTTTCTGTCTTTTTCAATTTGAATACAACTGCAAGATTGCTTGAAAGTGATAGCCAGACTGTTGCCACTGTCTATTTTACACTGACTTACCTTATACTTGCCTACTTTGGTAGCCGTTTATGAATTTCCAAGGAATTTTAGTTGATTTTATTTTCAAAATCAGTATCTGAAAGGTACTATATGAATGAAGAAGAAAGTTAAAAAGATTCGAGCAGATGATATTATTGGACAAACCATAGATGGTAAAATTCTATAAAAAAAGGAACATCAAGCTGTAAGGGTTTTTGTTGTTGTCTGACTTTGGACTTTCACCTAATTTGCAGGCAGCAACCACTTTTTTAATAGAAATGAAAGAACATGCAAAGCATGTGATATATGCTGACTTCATTTTAACCTTTATTTTTTACAGTAAAAAAAAATCTCTTCTTATAGTTGCTATATCACATTCTCTGAAACTTGTTATTTGCTAGAACAGCCATACCTATTGCTTAGGCACAAAAAAGAAACAGATTTTTGAGAGATTTGAGCCTGTGATTTTTTCTGGTAGGTTAGATAGGGGTCCTCACAGCTAATGGACATCATAATGTTGCATTCTGCCTTGAATTTTCTGTTTTTCCCTTTTGTACTTAGCTGACTTACCCTTCCTACAATATGAAATATTCATACAGAAAGGTGTGTCATAACAATGTTGAGCAGCATCTGAAATACTGTAATTGCTGTAGCTCAATCAACAGGTTTCTGGTGGCAGGAATATACAGTAGAAACTGAGATGTATACAAATCATTAAAACTTTTTTGTGTTTCTTTCTCATGGTGGAGAGAAGACAGTTATTTTGACTGTAAGTACAAAATAGTTATTCAGAGTTTAACCAGTTGGCTAATGAGACACCCATCTCAGAGAATATGCTGGCTAAGCATGTGTGGGATATGATGGACAAGACTGGCATACACTGTGGTTAAGCAAGCTGCAAACTTCTGCCAAGTCTGCAAGTGACAGTACTGCTTGTAGCCAGAGTGCAAAATACAGTTTTAACACTTGCAGGTACAGCTCAAAAGATGCTATAGTTATGAAGATAACCTGTGGAACCAGTGAATTTGCACATTATCGGAATTTTGGGATCAATTTCTTACACACCTGGGAATATTTCAGAGCACGGGAGCTTCTGGAAACTGTTCTTCTTTCCGTAGTGAAAATGGGATAAAATGGCAAGGGGTAAGTGGACAGAGACATAATAGTTTGAAGTTAAGACTTGGAATGTTGAAGGGCTTTACCAAAAGGTAAAGATTGTGTGAAATTACAGAGGGAGCGAGGTCTGTGTAAATGAAGTTGGCAGTAGTTCATGGAGAGGCAGCTAGAATAGTCAGATTGTGGGCAACCATCCTTGGAGGTTTTCAGGATCCACCTGGATAAAGCCCTGAACAAGCTGCTCTGCCTGATAGCTGTCCTCGTGCGGAGCAGCAGCTTGAGCTGGAGACCCGCTGGTGTCCCTTCACACCTGTGATCCTGTGAACAGAGGATGGTCTGAAATGTCTAGTTCCTAGGACATGGTAGGGGTGAAAACCACATGAGAATTAATAAGCAACTTTCTGCAGGAACATGATGTGAAATTTTGGAAAAGTGCTCTCACTAGAGGCGATTGCCGCTGGCATCCACATTGTCCCTTCTTTCCCCTCTTTCCTGCCCTTTTGTTGTACCATTTGGTTTTCATGAGCTTACTAAGCAGTCAGTGCACAGCCCATGGCCATCAGGATTAGCAGCATTGCAAGTAGGAACAACCAGTGGGAAGTTTGAGCAGGCCCTGGTGAAAGCTGTGTAGTTACTGTAGGGAAACTTGCTCACTAGAGGGCAGGGAAGGGGGCTTGTCTTGGCTCCTGCCTAATCTGTGTCTGCATGCATAGCTAATGTCCTGGTCATCACAGTGCACATTCCAGATCCTCCTGCAATGCCTGTGTCCCTCACCCTTTGGAAGTGCAGCTTTCACAGCACCACAGCGGTTATGTGGCAGGATTGTTCCAGGTTGCAGAGTACACTGCTACTAGTCTAGAAGATTAATGTAATATTGTTTTCAAAGTAAGAGCAATGACAGCAACTCCTTAATTACACAAATTAGGAAAAATGGTTAATTTCTTCAGGTTTTTTATACCGCTGTTGAGAGGCATTTCATAAGCTGTTTATGCTTGAAAGTAGCATTTGTAAAAGCATTTTTGTACAAAAAAGTGAAAATATCTTTTTGTTGTTATGGGTCAAGGCAATTATTTAAGCATAAAACATTGCTGAATCACTTTGATTCAACAGTGAGCTTAATACTTTTCACTTACATTAATACTTTTAATTAAAAGTATACTTTTAATACTTACATTAACATACCCTAGGAGAACAAAGCAATTCAGGTTGATTTATAAAACTAAAGTTTGTAGAAATGATCAACAAATGAGTGCATTTGTTGTTACTTTGCTTCTGTCAGCCAGGTAGGTTTAAGATAAATTTAAGATAACCTCTGTCTTTTCTGTTTAAAAAACAAAAAAGCCTCATGAAACATGTCACCTAAAGCCTTCTAGATCTTTCTTATACTATTCCTCTACCTCCCCTACTCTATTTAATGATAGAGTCATCATCCTTACTTGTATTTTTTCCAGTTTTACTGACATGGGGGACCAGATTTCATTCAGCATTCATCATATAGGGAAATCACCAGTGCATGCGCCTTATAAAACAGATAATATTTTCCATTTCCTTTTATTTTCTTCGTGTCTAACTTATGCTTATCTACATCAGTATATGATCCATACAGATCTGCGATATGCAGTTACCAGATACTGATTTGGGAGGCCAGACTCCTCCAGCTCTGGACTTCTGGATCTTGGTCTTGTGATCAGATTGTTATTTTCAGCCACTCACATTTTATTCCCAGGTCTTCAAAGAGACGTGAGAAACATGAGAATTTTTGCTTTCAGAGAAAAGATGCCCCAGGAAGAGTGCAATTTAAAGCCTAGCTGTCAAAATATAAAGAAGAGCATAGTCATTATAGATGCATGTATTCATACATACAGTTGTAATTAAACAGCTACTTTTACATAGGATAACACAATGCAGTTGGGGCTACTGACCTCCTTAGATGTGAGGAACATCAGTCTTGCTCTGAAAGAATAACTGACGTTATTTCTAAAGGGGATGCCTTCAGGACTGAAATAGAAGCAGTCTTTCAGCAATAAATAATTCTGCTAAACTGGGAAAAAAGTTTGTCCTTCACTCTTCTGAGAGAAGATTCAAAATAACAGGTTCAAAATAGAATGTGAGCAAGAGATTCTGAAGCTGGGGAGGGTAATTGTAGCATTCCTGGTTTCTTTAAAAAAAAAAAAAAACACAGAGAAAAATATATAACTGGTGTGGAACAATATGAAGGCTGTGATATATAAAATCATAACTATTTTTAATGTGTCTTACAGTGATGACTGATCATCCTTAAAACTTTGTCAGAGAAGGCACCTTCAGGCTGGTTCACTTCTAAATAATGCTCTTTTTCAGATTGACCAAAAGCTTATGGTTGGTTTCCTCTTGTGCTAGATTTAGCAGTACTGATCACTGCTGTGCAGTGCCTGGTCAGTCCTCATCTCGCTGCGGAGAACAAAAAGTTCTTCTGCTGAACTTGAGCGAGTGCATCCAGGTCTTTGTTCTCCAGGGATGCTAATCACACACCGGTAAGATTAGATCCTCAACCAAACAGTGTCTGCCGTCCCTCTAGGACGGAGTGTGAACTTTGAGCTTGTTAAATGATTGCCCGTTCGTAAAGACACAAATTACTTGTGTAAACTCTGAGCAAATGCTCAATAAAAATAGGCAGCAGCTACAGTGCCCTTCTTAAAAAGAAAATTAGAAGTCCTGCCAAGTACCTTAAGAATGACCTTAAGGTCAGGAAGGAAGTTCACAGATGGATTCCATCTTCAGGTGTAGTAAATCAGAAGTAACCATGTATTTACATTGTCCTACCCACTACCTGTTTGTAATGTTTTCTGGACATTTTTTGGTGGTTAATTTTCCAAGAGTTTTGTATAATGCGCCTAGGAGCAAAAGTTAGCCCTGTGAGCATTCAAGGATTATATACAGGAAAGCATTTAATGCTAATAAAGCTTGCAACATTCACAGCATTATCTCTGAGTATCTGTCTATTTTAGTATGCAGGAAATGTGGGTGAGAATGTCATTAGTGTAATGAGAGAAAGACAAGAGACACCTGATAGCTAGACAGAAATACAGAGAAAAGAGCAAATGCTTGACTTATGATTAAAGAGGGAAAGCGAAGGCAAAATTTGATCGAGAGGAATAGTTTAAGAAGATGTATGAGTACAAGAGATGAGCAGTCAATCACAGTAAAAAGCCAAGATAGAGAGAACAATAAGCAAGGTACATAACTTTTATGTTTTTTATGATGTTTGGCTTATAGACAGTTTTATGCACTCTTGTGACAATGAAAAGTGTTTTCTTCTTTCAGAGAGGAAGGCAGTCTCACAATGTGGTGATTATTAATACATATGTTACCCATTACCTTTGATACTTTCTAGTGCCTTCTGTAGCTGAAAGCAAAAATCTTCTTCTAAAACTCACTGTAACGGTTTTTATTATTTGGAAAAATTTCAAATATAATTATGGGCAATGTGTGCCAAAGACTTTTCATTTTAATATCATTCTGATAGATATCATACTTACATGATAACTAACACCAGGTTCAGAAGACAGAATTTATCATTGTTGGTTCCTACAAACTGATGCTTTCTGAGTATCTTGGGCTTCCACAGACATAAAATTATTTCAGGAAGCCTCAAAGAGCAAAGGGGCTAATTGTAGCTTCTACATTTATTCATAGGAAAATTCTTAAGCCTTTTCATAATCAGAATTTGCCTAACTAACTGGTATATGGGCCCTGCTCTTATTATGGGAGAAACTGGGAGTGGGAAGAGAGGAAGGATGGAGATAAGGGAATAAAATGAGATTCATGCAAGCTACAGCAGAAGTTGGTGGTTCCAGTGTTTGAATCTTTAATTTGGTCTCTTCAGTAAAGCCAAAGAGAGGCTGATTACATGAACAAAGCAGCTATAAGTAGTTGTTTTTCAGCCAGTGATGGATATGGCTAGCAAACTGAATTTCTTCCAGTGGATAGTTCTGCTAAAAGCTCCATCAGCAGAGCCATGTGCATCTACCTGCTCTGTGTTTGGACAGGGTTCTGTAATTGCACTACTGCTTTGACATATAATTTGGAACAGTAGTAAGTATGAAGAAAACAAATAGTTCTACAGTTACTGACCTCAATGAATTGTAGTGGAGGGACTAACTCAATTTTAAAGCAAACACCTTTTCTATCAGGTACTACACATTGATTTGTTGTTGTGTGTGTGTGTTACTAAACTATTTTTCTATAAGGAATACTGCAGAGAATAAAACAAAATGTCTTTCCAGTGATCAGTCTCTGACCACTGTTTTGTGGTTTGAAGCCAATTTAAGAAATGAAATGAACTTTGTTAGGCCGTTCCTCTACAGCAATCCTGATTCCTCAGCTAGTTGATTTAGTACAGTCATAAACCATTTACCCCAGAGACCTGTATCATGAACCAGAAAGATAAACATTAAGCAGTTCTGATTATGTCCTTTTGTGAACCTGGTCCTCTGAGAAAATTCACAATGTTAATAAAGGGAATCCAAGTGATATACTATATTTTAAAGAATACTTTCTGTATAACTAGGAGAAGCTCGTTGGTCTTTATAAAACATAACAACAACCAATCATAGATACAAAATCTTCATCAAATGATTGACACTATTCTCTTGAGTCAACAGCAGTATTTGGAGAAGGCCTGGAGGTAAACTTGTCTTGACTAAGACAAACCTCATTTGCTCATAGAGGTCGTTATCAATATGTATCTGCACAATAAAAAATTGTGTATGGTTGGATCCTTTCGTAGTACTCTGGCGAGTGACATAAAGATTCAGTTCAGTAAAATCGCATGGCTGCCTCTCTTCTACCACTGAAAAAGAGAGAAGTCCTGACCTCATCAAAATGACATCAAAATTCACAGCATTTCTAGGTTGGATATTTCATGGTACTGAGATTATGTTACTTTATATTACTTTCTCTTCATCTTGCCTCGTAGTGCGTGGTCACTGGCTTTGAATCTGGAGGGGCTTAATACTCTGTAGCTGTGGGCACGGTACTGTGATGTCTGTGTTGCTCTAACTTTCTTTAAGTAATTTGGCGTTTCTGTACAAGTGATATGAAAATAAGGTGTCCCAAATCTGACAGGATCTCTTAAAACTAAACCTACATGGAAAATAGGTAGGTCATTCTAAGGACCCACTTCTGAATATTAAAATCTTTACTTTCATGGGTTATTTTTCTGAGATTGAGAAACATGCATAAATTCTTCCTAATAAGGTATTTAAAAAAAAAAAAAAACACATTATAAAGAATTTTAAATACGCTGCATGCTTTCAGGAAAAAAAAAAAAAAAGGGGGGAGCTGAAATGAGACAGCTATAAAGTCTGCAGTCAAAATCTTTATCAAAACTATTTCAGAAAAACAAAAAAGAAGTAAAAGACTTACTTTTATCCTTTACTGAAGTTCATAGTAATGTCAATGTTTAAATACAGGTAGCAGTGAAGGAAGCTTTCAAGAACAAGGAGTAATTCACACTGAAGACTCCGTTGGACAAGATGGAAGAAGGTTCTCTGAATCTGTTTCAGCTTTTCCCTCCCCCTTCTCACCTAAATCTTAAGAGAATTTCAGTTTAATTAGACATAAACAATTGAAAGCACCCAGGGAGAATCTTTATACATAGTTTGAATATATATATATTAACTTTTGTAATTGTACTGTCTATCAGGAATTCTTAATCACTTGTTGTCTGCATCTTGTCTGTGAGGTAACTGTCCTCCGCGATTGCCCACCATGCACCACATACTCTGCAGAGCCTGTTCACTAGTTGGAGAGTCGTCTTCGGAGGGGTCAGTTTTCCAGTGAATGAAGATAACCAGGAGAAGACTGCAGAGATAATGCCCAACCTTCCAAACTTGAAAAGATTGTATGAAAAATAGAGTTTCATCGTTGTTCTTTTTTGACTTGAAAGGAGCTTGCTGCTCATTTACTGAAGTCACTTCAGCCATTGAGTTATGAATATGGTTATGGGGGTCTTGTCAAATATTGAGCAATACAAATTAAAGTGAAGAAGTGTTCAGTTCTCAGTCGCAGTTTCCTCTAGCCAGGGGAGGTTGGGAGGTCCTACCTACACCCTGCAAGGGCAGCTAAATGGGGACAGACCCAAACCGGCCCACAGCTCAGGTAGCGCGGTGCTTGAGCTCCCCTCAGGTGTCTGCATATCCATCCATAGGCCACATACTCTTCCTGCAGTAGCTAGTATGTATTCTGCATGTTGTTTCTATGTAAGCTTACCTCCCAGTTCACCATCAAAATATTGCTTATTAAAAAGTCTATGTAGCAGCAAAGGACCTTTTCAAAATAGGAGCAGAAATCCTTACTTTTTGTGTCCTTTTAAAATTGTTATTTTAAAATATCTCCACTGTTGTCGATATCTTAAAAGATGATTCTCTTTGTAAGGCTGAGTGGGAATTGAAATGCCAAGCTCTAATTTCTTCTGAAAATTTGAAGGGTGAAAACTACCTAGTGCTGTCAAGATTTGTGAATCCTTTATAGTATTGCTTCATAGGAAAGACATCAAATAATTACCAATGAAATCTGAGAATAAATTATGTGCATACTATATAAGAAAATATCAAAAAGGTCTATAAAAATTATAACTCTGAAGTTCTTTATCATTAGTAATTTATCAGATAGTCATTTTACAGTGTGCCTGTTAATTATCTATACTCTCACTGCATTTATATTTCCTTTTGAAATCCAATCTATTGTTGCTGTTAAATTACTCCTGCTATTCAAGCCTGTCCAGGTTCTCTGTACTTTTAAAATTCCTCTAGTTTGCTGAAAGTATTATCTCCTCCAACTCTCATTGAAATCTTAGTTGACCAATAGGTAATTAAGGAGATTTATTTTGCTTTTTCTCTGTCTGTTTTTTTTTTTGCTATTTTCTTGCTATGATTTTATCTCCTTCCTTTTCTCTTTGGAGAGAAAATGTGAATCAAAACTGAGGTTGAGCCAGTTGCCAAGAGTGAATAACTACACTAGTTGCCGAGAGAGAATAATTTCATGTTGCTTGTCAAAACTGAGACCCGAGAATGGTCATTCTGAGGTCCAAAGAGCCTGTAGAGCTTGCAGTCTGTAGCAGAGCTATGGGGGATCTGGTCTGAACTTCAAGATGCTTCAGAATACAGAAAGTTTTATTAACTTTGAAGAATCATTCCTATGACTTAATATGTTGAAAAGCTTTTTATAAAGGCACTGTATTGTTCTTCTAGTTAGAGGTGGCATTTACGTGGGGGTAGCTCTCGGGCAGGAAAATGCTTGAGTGGTTTTCACCTTCACTGCTCTGCTCCTCATTGTTCAATAGTTGTAGTATATCACTGGTGAATTAGCATAAAACGGAAGTTTGAACGGAATAACTTCCGAGTAAATCAGAAAAAAAAAATATGCATCCATCTGGAATAAGATTAACTGAAATGGAGTAATTATTTGAGATTTTTCATTTTATGCAGAGTATTTATGATTGAGGTCTATTGTGGCTCTTTGGCTTAGCCTGGCAGTTCAAGCATACCAAGTAATTTTATCCATAAACAGTATTTACTTGAATGCATATCTATGCACATACTATATATGCATACCTATATAGAACATTTTCAAAGCTTATTTTATATATTTATGTATTTTATATATTTATTTTATGCAAGTTTGTACTGACAAGCACTGATGTCATTTGATTGTGTAATTCTTTCAATTTTATAATCAAAATAAGTTATTAGTGACAGTTAAAATAGTCTTTGGACTTACATAGCTGCGAAGAGTTTTAAAATAATACTCCATAACAAGTCTCTAAGGACACCAAGGTAGACAAGAAAAAAATGGAAAAAAGTTTAATCCATGTGTTAACAGTAAATTATCTGTGAAAAGTTGTGGTTTTCCTTCTCATTGAAAGATCACTGAAAACATCGTAACAGAAAACCCTGCTGAGACAGACATAGCAATACCAATATACTGATTGCTTTTTTATTGAACCTAAACAGAGCATAATGCTTTTTGTAGCAGCTTCTGTCGGAGATTTCCAAAATAGAGAAGAAATTCTACCAAATTGCCCCCCACAGTTAGTCTTTGACACAATTTACCCAATAAATCTGTTAACATTTTTTTCCAGACATTTAGTATTATTTTTCTTTTTTCTGTTCTCATTCTTATTTGCTTTCATACTCTTGTTTCCTGTCTCTAGTCTCATTTTGGTTTTATATTAACAAATTTTTGGTTTTATAGTTCTTGTCTATAGTTCTGTACAGAAATCTTGAGCTTTTGCACATTTTTTTCCACTCTCATCTTCTAACAGTGGTTTGTTGTAGTTTTGGGTTTTTTTGATGTTTGTTTTGGTTTTCTAGTTATTTCCTCTTTCTGTATGCATTTAAGTTCATAATATGACATTCAGAATGATCTGTTTTTTGACTTTTCATTTCTCTTTTTCTAGACTAGACTTCTCTTTTCATTATATTTCTGATTTAATCAGAATATGTTGGTGATTAAAAAACAGCTTCATTTTATTGTTGTTTCCTGTGTGAATACTTTACAGCTTTTACTTGGAAGACTGTCTTTTGATCTTAATTCACAGCCTGTCACTAATGAGTAACAATATCTTTGAATAATCCTTGACCAAGCACTAAGGGCAAAGGTCAGTCTATGAAAGAAAAAAAACCCACCTTGTTTTCCTTCAATATGCAGCAAAATTCTGAAATGCCAATATATATATAAAGAAAAAAGCAGACTCATTAAGTATATTTTTTATGTTTACTTGGTTATATACTCCTGTATCTTTACTGGCTGTATTTTTACCATATTTTCTCCTGTGTAATCAACACGATTCCAAAAGTGAATTAGGTTTTATTTTACTTTGTATATTGTCATCAGAATTGGATTTATTTGCAAACTCTTTTATCAAATGATTTCTCTTCAAAATATATACTCAAATGCTGCCATAGTAAAGGTTATACAATTGTAAAGATGTAATTTAGACTCTATTTTGGGAATAGTCAGTTTCCATACAGGTAGCCCAAGGAAATACTTGACCTGCAGAAACTTTATTTCTTGTGATTTTATTCTTGGATACTTGCTTGCTACAGAATTTTCAAAAGGCCATTTTTGAAGTATATGATATGTATTTACGTACATTTACATTAATATTTAGCAATTGAACAAATGTGCTGTCTCAAAAATAAAAATGTGCTGTTGATCCTGGAAAAATCTTGAATCCTGCAGTTTGGGATTCTTGATTTCTTCTCGTATTATGTCAGATTCCATCGTTTAGAATGCAAAGAATGCAAGAAAACAAAGTAAGTAGAACCAGAAGTAGATGCTCTGTTTTTAACAGCTTGAATTTACCACTTGGTTATTTTAAGTTAGCTTGAAAAAATACTCTAGCATACAGGCAGCCACATGAAAGGATTTTACACATTCACGTCACCTCTTGGTATCAGTTTCTTATTGATGTGCACAAACAGAGTACTGGTAGCCCATTTTGTACACAGGTGTGGCCATGCAGCCCAGCAAATTCCTGCTGCGATTAGAAACATCAATGTGCCTGGACTCTCCTGAGGAGCCTGCGTGAACGGCAAGTGATTATATTGTGTCAGAGTTGCTCCGTCTATAGCAGTTGCAGAATTAGAGTGCTCTGGCTCTTTGGGGCTGTTGCACATCTGTCCTGTGACATCGGCTCGAGCCAACTGCAAGGCAACATCCTGCATTACCCTGTGCCTGGTGCTGATACTCGGAGCAGCGCGGTGGCTGCACAGCTGAGTTTTTGATAGCGCTCTCTGAAATCGAACAAGAGACAAATGCCTCGTGGGTGGCTCTGTATCATTTAGTCGTCTCCCTGCGGAAAGCAGTCGTTTGAGCTGGATTTAAAATGAGAGAAGTCCCAGACTTGAGCACTTAGAGAGTCTCCCCTTTGCCTATAATGGAGAAGAGTAATGAGTTTCAGTACAAATTGTAAGTGCTAAAAATATTGCTTTGTGCAATGAAAATTGTGCTGTTATATATCACCTCCTCCTTCCTCTGACACTTTCAGTCAGACTGTCAGTTTTCCGTGGTAGATAATTTGCACTGAGTAAGGCTTTTTGCTCAGCTGTGTACAGCAGAAAATACTGCTAGTGTCAGGAGCAATTAATACAGCTGAGTATGTTTTCATATATGTGGGCAGTTACTATAAATCTTTTTCCATGAAGTGCCAGAATAGTTAAGAAAAATGGTAGTAACATGCTAGTAAGATACTCCATAGCACCTCCAAAGGTATTGCAGTAGCCAGCTGATAAATTTGATGACAGATGACAAATTTCTGGTATTTTAGAGTGCCTGTAGACAGCAGCAGTCAAAATATGTTGACAACATATTTTTACAGTTTCATATCTTGTACCTACCTTTAACCAACCTGAAATGTTGTAAAGCTATATATGGAAATCAGCCCATGCTAACACACATTTTAGTTTTCAAGAATTATAGGGTGGGTGGAACTAAAAAACAATTGGTATTTAGAGACTTTATCTGTGTTCTCTTTTATTTCTGTAGTGGCTTTATGTGACTGGCATAATTCTAGTGCTTTCCTATGCACTAGGGTTTTGATAACATTTACAGTCACAGAATCACAGAATGGAGATCATCTAGTCCCACCTCCCTGTTCAAGCAGGGACATGTAGAGCACGTGGCACAGGGTGGCATCCAGGCAGGTTTTGAAGATCTCCAAAGAAGGAGACTCCACACTCTCTGGGCAGCCTGTTCCAGTGCTCTGTCACCCTCACAGGAAAGAAGTTCTTCCTCACATGGAGGTGGAACTTCCTGTGTTTTAATTTGTACCCTTGTCCTGTCTTGGCCTCCGCCAAGAAGAGTTTGGCCCTCTTTACATTTTCCCCTCAGGTATTTGTACATATTGATCAGATCTCCTCTTAATCTTCTCTTCTCCAGGCTAAACAGGCCCAGCTCGCTTAGTCTTTCCTCATACAGTAGATGCTGCAGTCCCTTAATCATCTTTATTGCTCTATGATCATCTCTGTTGCTCTACAATCCAGTCCAGATAAGTATATATTACTGAAAGATATTGGAAAAAATACCCGGTAAAAGAGCTGCTCATGGTAAAGTTATCATTGAACATCCTCTTGATCACTGGAAGTGATGGCACCCCAGAACTGGGGCATGCACATATGAGTTCTATAATTACAAATATTTCTGCAACTACAGGATATGAGAATCTGAAAATTAAAATAATTGAAAAGTTAATGTTTCAAACGCTTTACTATTCTCAGTAAAAAGTTAGCTCTTTTAGCTGCTTCTCTTCTCTCCAACGCACTCTCATTTTAGACAGCAATATTTTCTTGTAAGTTATAGAAGTTACTTTGTAGCTCCTTTTTTGATCTGCTAAATAATTTAACATATTTAAACAACTTTTTATATTTCAAGGATACACAAATCTGCTATCTTTATGCCTCATGAGTAAATCCTACACAGGATACATGTACCAACGTAAAAAAGGGAAAAATAATTCTTCTAGTGTGAGTGAATTTCCTTTTTTTTTTTTGTTTTGTCATTTCAGCAGTCATACTTGAGGAGCTGTTAATTATTTCATGGTTATTTTGCAGATTAATGCTGTAAGTTTCATTCTGTCTTTGGCATCAGTCTATATGAAGAATAAGCATGAAAGAATGGTACAGTAAAGTTTATATGTTGGCCAACTCTGCTTTTTAGGTGTTTAATGATGGGCACAGACAGTGAATTATTACTAATTCAGCAAATTTCTTTTGATCCCTGAAATGAATCAAGATTTTTATTAATAAGAACTAGGGCAATCCCACTCTTCTTAATTATATTCACTAACTCACGATTGACATGTATTTACTGATAGCCTTTCCTTTAAGTACTATTTATGGATTATACATTTTTCATGGTTGGACCCATTTTCTTGTTTCTGAATAAAAAGCCAAAATAAGTTCATACCAACATTTCTATTTCCATATGTGCTGATCAAAATGCATATTCGTTATATCAGTTGGGGAGAATAAGACTAATGCTACTAAATTTTTTATGTGTGTGTATCCTTCATAAAAACTACAAAGTGGTAATAATAAATTCATGTTGGCTGACTGCACTTGATTTTTTTATTTGCTTCATTTGAAAAAAATCTGTTACGAGTCTCAAGGGTTGTAGAGATGCCTGTGTGGGGGATTGAATGGACTCTTAGATTTGTCATGTTTCCTGGGGAAGAGCAGATGAATAGGTCCACATACAAATGATGATATCTGAGGACTGTCAAGTAAAATCATAAAATGTGCACAGCAATAATTCAACTGCGCTTCTGAGGTTATCAGAAAAAACAATATCAATCAGTTTTCAGTGAAAGCATCAATTGTTTCTGTTGTGTTTCTCTTCTGAGTTCCAGCTTCTGATATGCTGACTTCACAGAAGTCATTTCAGTGTGTCTGCATTTCCCTGTCTCTAAAAGGTGTGATTAATATATTAGATCTTATTTGTGAAGGGCTTCAAGTTCTGTAATAAGATTGCGCTATACAAATATTTACTACTGAATATCTCTTTGTCAGAGGAAAATGGCTGAGGGGATAAGCAGTATCTGTAAAAAAAATCTTTTTGATTTTTTCATTGCAATTGATCAATCTATGAATCTTCTTAGAAGTGCAGTTACAAAGGAAATACATAAGGGACCAATATTTCTCGTTCGTGTTGCTGTGACTCATATCCAGTTCTCAGAGTCATGGTGCTGGGTTCGGAGTTGATTCTTGCATTGGCTGGCAGGAGCATTCTTCCATTTTGTTGCTTCCTGATAATGACTCTCAATTATCTCTTTTTTCAACCACGTTTATAGCTGCCTTTTACAGTAGTTTAATCTAGATTATATTAACAAGGATTCTTACAGGAATGTTATGTGAAACTGAATCATGGAACTTCTGCATCTGCAAGGCTTTCTATATTGCAGTAGAAAGATATTGTTGGTAGTTTTGTCTTTATTCTTCCTTTATAATCCAGTTGACATAAGTCACTCAGAGAGTCATATTTATAATAATAAAAATATGTTGACCAGGCCTACATTTTGAAAGGTTCATAAAGCATGATCCTAGTTATGGTAAAAGTGCAACCATGTTTTTCAAATGATCACTTCTTCTGACTGAGCCTCATGAATAATTTAAAAACTATGAAATGATAATAAGGAATGTGTGAGTTAATACATGACAACAGAAACAGTTATGCCTTTTATATTTTTTATCTCCAGCTTGCAGGATGACTGGAAGTCTTTGGAACTTGATATTATTTTAATGACTCTTTCTCCCCTCATCTATTTTAACAAATATACCTAAAAGGCTGTGTGGGAACTTGGTTGTAGTACAAGATAAGAGGACTGGGGTCAACCATGTTGTGTTACTATCTCCTTTAAGTTCTTTCAATACTCTTCTTATCACTTACTCTCGTCCTTGGTAAAAAAAAAAAAAATATAAAACACATGGAATGCCTTTGTTATGGCAAAGAGAGAGAAACACCATACAATGTGACATTGGTAGATTTAGTTTATTAAGTGGACCAAGGAAAGGATATGCTGTGTCAGCAAATGACACTATCACAGAGTATCATTTCAGATATTTTTCCCTTGTTGGATTTCAATCCATAGCCTGCACCAAGGCTGGTAGTTCTCAGGTCCTGTTTTTACTGTCTTGGTGGCCGTGCTGTCAACACACAGGCAGTTTGTGTTGTACCCAGCTCTTGGCCAAGGCAAGGCTGTGGTACTGCTCTCACCTTTTACACATAGCCTGCAAGGAGGAGATTTCAAGCACATACTTCATAATAAATACATTTGACAAGAGTTAGAGAGTGAATAAAAAATGCGGAGGAGAAAAGATGTCTTCTGCTCCCATGAGTACCAGTGTGAGTAGAATGTTTTTCTGTTTATTTTTCCGGATAACATTTTAGTAACTATTCAGAACATTTAAAAAGCCTTGCAATTCATTCTGAATTATATTAGTCCTGGCCTGCTATAGAAGCATTAGAAGATTGTCATGCTCTCGAGACTAGGTGCTTTACCTCATGATTCTTCTCACTGGCTTTTCTTTGCGAACTGTATGCAGTCTGCCAGTTAATCCTTGATTCTGCATAGCAGCACTGCTGTAAAGAAAACATTAATTATGAATCTAATGTGATTTTTCATTCCAGAAGCAGAAGTCATGCCTTTGTATTCAAAACAACTCATATAGTACATTCCAAAATTCCATCTCTATAGGTCAGATCAGCTGCATTTTACTTGTTATACTAAATCTACTTAAGTGCATGTAAGCTCTGGATAATTCTTGTGATCTGATGTAGGGACAGAAGTAGAAAACAAAATTTTTTCAGAACACTTTGTCTATTTACAAATAAATATAAAATCAATAAGTGTATGTATTTTCAGACCAGTGAAATTTAACATATATGTTGTTTCAACTACCAGTATTTCTTTATATATTTAGCATTCAAGTTATGTACCTCATGTCAGAAGACTTATTTATACTAATCTAGATATAATACCTACCAAACATATTAAAAAGTACACTCTTTACATATAAATTTACAAATATATCCATATCCCTATTTTTTTTTTAAGTGACCTGTTAGAGCTTTGAAAGAGGATATACTGTGGAAAAGCTGCACTTAGCCCTTCTCCAACCACTCTCCCATGTGTTTTGACATGGTTAGCTCTGATGGTAAAAATCTATAGCTGGTGTCTGGTAGTAGGAAAGCAGACAGAGGTCTGCTGATTTATTTGATTCCAGCTGCAGCTGTCTGAAGTTCTAAGATACAACTCAACTAAAATGACATTTTTTTTAAAAAAAAAAAAAAGGTCACTGTGCGGTTTTTAAAGTGAGTTCAGCATTTTACAGACATATGGAAACGTGAGGCCTTCCTCAAAGAGCTGGTAGTAAGAACACACAAAAGATACCAGCAAAAAATGAGAGAGGTGAAGGAAATGGAGAGAGCAAGCAGAGACGTGTGGTTTCCGTAAGTTCCTCACACTGTATCCTCTCGGTCAGGACTTAATAACCTGTTAGTTGGAGCTCATTTTGGGAGGATTTGGGGATTGCACAAGACTTTCTTATGAGATGTTTGGGTGGGAACAACGGTGGGAGGGTGGAGGAGAGACCCTCGCAGCCAGGGTGCCGGAGGGGGCGCATCTCAGGGGACATCAGTGGCAGATGTGAGGCCGGACAGATCTATATAAATAGATATGTTTTCCACTATGGCCTGTTATTTAGATTAGCCAGAGAGGGGAACAGAGTGAGGGCGTGAATGTGGCTTGTGCCTGTGCAAGTGCTGAGGGTTGTCCTGTGAGCCTGGCCAGGTCTGTCTGTACTGTGAGAAGAGCCGCAAGCGTCATGCCAGACCCAAGGTGGATGATTTGATCTCTTTTTTGTTTGACGTCTAGAGACCCAAGCCTTACACTCCTTAACTGTGGCTCTCCGTGGGAGGCTTAATTTGTCTTCTGTGCCTACATTTGGCTGGGGTTGCAGTTTTACCTCCATGATGTTTCTTTGCACAGTCTGCCAAGGTGTGAGACCTGAAATTACACCGATTTAGCCTAGAGTATGGATCTTATCATTATTGAAGCCAACAGTTGTTCCATGAAACAGAGTAAGTTTATGCCAGCAAATGAAAAAAGGAGAAAATTCTGTCAATTCCTATTGTTCTAAGTGAATAAAGCAGAAATGTGGGAGAGTTGTCTTAAATCTTAGCTTTACACACCATCCATGTGTAATTCCAAGCAGCTTAGTTAGGCTCACAGTGTTTCATGTTCTTTTACCTGAAAAGGCAACAGTTTTTCCTAAGCTTAATGGGGCATAGGTTTTTTGTTTGTTTGTCTTTAATTATTTAACTGTTTATGCAAATGGTAGTCATTGAACATATAATGTCTGTGGTAGCCTAACAGTTCAAGTAAATGGTTTAAGTTCATTACTGAATGCTGCCAGACAGGTAGAAAGACCAAATATTGAGAATCTTGCGATGTTCTGAGTTTTTGGATGTAATGAAAAATTCTGTACACATTCTAGGTTAAACTGTGTGGAAATATGAAGGAACTTGGAGTGAATGCCATCAGTGGCAAACACTGACGCAGGAACATTACTAGCTTCACATTGCAAATATTACAAATGCTTAATTTTAATGTTATATCATCTCTGACATGAGTTATCTAGTGAAACTAAACAAAGTTTTCAAATCAAATTTAGCTTTGCTGGATTGTGTTTGTAGTACAAGGATTTTTCTGCCACTAGGGTGAGAAATGAGAATTTTGCTGCCGTACATGTCAGGTTGAATTTAAAATGTCCTAGAAACTAAATATCCTTTATTTTCTGTGCTACACAACCCTGAGCATTCATACTGAATTACTGCAGGATTTACAGTTTTAGCAGACAAGTCTTAAGGAAACACATGATCTGTGCACCTGCCAAGCAGCAGTGACATCCCTCACAGTGAGAGTGAACTAGCTGCTACAGTCATCTTCATGCACTGTGCAGAGTTAATCCCATTGTAGGACTCTGTTGAGATTCAGTCTGTTTCCTATTTCAGTATGAAAAAGTATTTTAATTTCGATTTGGTCAAAGAAGGTTTATGAAGGATAATATCTCTTGAATACAGTTTTCCTATATTTCTCTCTGCTGAGAGAGATGCTTTTTGCTTTCATTTTTCTCTTCTAAAGAATCTATTTATGAAAGGTTTTATGAACATCCTCAGAGATCAAATTTTGCACAGTTAACATTTAATTAACAGACATTCCAAATGGAAAACAGGTTTCTGTCTAAAGACTTTTCAATTTGTATACAATTACTTTCTAAGACTTAAATCAAATGAACTCTGCATTTTTGCTTAGGAAGTCTAGGAATGGGACTTGAATACTGAGATTTGTAAGCTGAGATTCAGTTCAATTTTGACAAGTAAATATAGGTGCTGATATCTGTTTCAGCCAACAGAGGTGCAGTTAGTGCTATTAGTGAATCCTATTGAGCTGACAAAGAGTTCAAGTCAGTTGCCTAAACGTGGGTGTGTATTTGAGAAGACTTATATTATCCTACACACCGGAAGGCTGCAAGATAGGACTCAAATAGAGAAAGAGCTTCTTTCCTGTGAGGGTGACAGAGCCCTGGAACAGGCTGCCCAGAGAGGTTGTGGAGTCTCCTTCTCTGGAGATCTTACAAACCCACCTGGCTGCCACCCTGTGCCATGTGCTCTAAGTGTCCCTGCTGGAGCAGGGGGGTTGGACTAGATGATCTCTAGAGGTCCCTTCCAGCCTCAACCATTATATGAATCTGTGATTCTGTATAAATATCTGAGCTTTTAGCTAGCAAGCTATGCATTTGCATCTGTGCTAGTATTACAGCTTGCTATGGATTTGGAGGCACACTCCTCAGTTCCTCATTTTTCACATGAGCTAAAGCTTGTCCCACTTGAGGTACTGGTAATGACCACTCTTGTTTTCTCAACCAGGTACAGCCTCCTTGAAAGTTAGAGGGTTTCCTTCTGAGGAGTTCCTAACCCTTTGTGTACCTACTTTGCTTGGATGTTTCCTGGGCATTTGATTTTATGTATTCAAGTGTGTCTAAATATGTTTTATTCTTTTTTTTTTTTTTTTTTCTCAGTTCATTTACAGTACTCTTTACCTAAAGTACAAATACTTAATCTATAAATTCTGGACATCAAAAATGTACCTGTCTGTATGAGTTTAAAACACTAGATAGTGGCTGTTATAAAATCTAAGCTAGATATATTTAGCCTTACTGATGGCTCTGTGCCTTTTTGATTCTTTAACTCAAAACATTTCAAAAGAAAAATCTTGTGAAAAGCTTTAAAGATAGGCAGAGCACTATATCACTTTATTAAATCTGTTAGCAACTTAATGAAGTATATCAAAGGCTCAGTATGGAAGATTGTTCCATATTAATAGCATAGGTGTTGACTGAATTAACAAATTGACTGTATAAGTACTGGAAACACTTTAGCTTAGCTTGTTTTGATTAATTATGGGGTGTTTTGATTTATAATGTATTTTGATTTATAATAATTTATAATTGTCAAGAATGAATAATAAATAACATTTCAAATTCAGATATTTTTGACCTATGCATTATAATCTTGTATTTTAACTACAACATAATTTTAAATGATGGTATACAGCGGCTGTTGTATGATTTCTTTTCTCCTACATACTCCAGTGTCATTTTCATTGACTCTTGGTGCAGTGCAGAAATGAAAGAATTATTAGCTAATGCTTGTCACCTTCTAAGCTTAAGCATTTTCTTGAACTTAATACATGTGTAAAAAAAAAAAGAGTTCTGAATAGTGATTCACACCATTAAATTCCTCTTGAACTGCCATAAAAGGTTTGGCTGCTCATCTCCTTTCAAAGCAGAAAGTGTTCAGTGGCGTAATAGATTTTCTGTGATCTACAGTGACAGGTTTTATAGGTATTAAGCATCAGAAGGCTTTTCCTAGTTCTGCATTACAGGTATGATCACTTTAAGACCACTGAAAATGGTGAAATTGCTGAAGCTCTCATATGTGAACCTTCAGCAGTATTACAGCTCAGTGGTATTATGTTAAATGAGGAACCAAAGGCAGAGTGAACTCCAAGGAGATAATAAAAAGTAAGTGTATTATTTAGAGTCAGTAAATAGAAGCTAATTCTGAATTTTCCTCTGCAGTCCCATCAATAGTTGTGTTCTCGTATACAGCCATAAGGAATTTCAATAAGGTCACAATATATATGGGGCCATTATTGGAAAATACTCGGTTGTGACTTCTTGAAGTAAGAGTATAAAATAGAAAGGAAAGGTCTTAGTTCACAGCAAATCCTCCTGTGTCATGTTCATAGACTAATGAAATGTTGTGCAGCTGGGTAAGTATCAGAATAACTAGAAGCACTTAGAAGCTGTGATTATGTTTTTATGGCTTGCTTTAGTATCATACTGTACTCCACAAACAGTTCAGTTCAGTGGAGGAGCATTAGATTCACTCATCCGTTATAGTCGGATGGAGGAAAAAGTTAAACATTCCCTTGTTTAGTCTGCAGGATTTTATGCTTTGGGTCTGGTCTTAATCCCTTTGCAGCATATTTAGTCTCATGAGTTATTTCACTTTGTCTTAGTGCCTCAGAGAAAAAAAAAAAAAATCTTGTCCTTTATCATTAGACAGAGTATCTATAGAATAGGAAGATTAACTTGCTAAGGAAATTCTTTTAAAGAGAGCCTACACATATGTAGGTTGTAAATGAATTCTCCTTTTTTTCATGATTATAGTCCCATATTCTTACACCTTTTTTGAAGATCTTACTTGACATCAGCAGTAATCTGAAACCTTAGGCTAGAATAGTTTAAGGGTGAGATTTGAAAGGCCAGACTGTGAAAGAATCGATATATTTATGTAAACAAAACTTGCTGACAATGAAAGAAAGAAAAAAGAGAGAGAGAGGCTGTACCTTTATCATTCTTGTTGCTTCTAAATAATTCACTCTTTTCTGTGGTAAAATAGGATAATTTGCTTTCAACAGACACTGTTCTCTGTTCTCACTGTTCTCAAATGTAGATTGCATTTGACTTTGGAAATCAACCTCTACCAGGAAAGTGTGAAATTTTCACCACTTTTTGTTTGTTTGGTTGGTTTGTTTTTTGTTGTTTTTTTCCCCTTGTATGATGAAATACCATTTCTCTGACGATCAGATCTCAGTCTAGAGAGGGTTAAACTCCCTTGAGAAGGACCCCTCTGTATGTTCAGTGAAGCTCGTAACTATAACTTAAGCACCATTCCGTCACAGTGAAGCAGCAGTAATATCATGTCAGAAAAGAGTTTAATATATAATGAAATGCCCCACGGGTACTTCAGGGCAGTGCGTAGTCAACCACAGCATTAAGATTAACCATTTAGTCCAGAACAGGGAAGGCAATGGAGCATCTGGGTGACAGGCAGTTATCCCAGGTTTATGTATTGCAGAGAGCAGATTTGCTGGCAGCAGTTGTTTTTCTTTCTCTACAGCTCCTTCAGGAGGAGATGTGTTATAGGGAGGGCTGTGTGTGCGCTGGTGGTGGCTGCAGGGCGAGGGAGCAGGCCCAGGTGCGGCCTGCCTGCCTCAGGCGGGGAGCGCAGGCCGCCCTTGCGCTGAGGGCCGCTCTCGCTGCCGCTGTGGCAGGCAGCCCTCCGTGCAGCTGCGGAGCGCTTCCTGCAGCCTCCTGACACCACGGAGAGCTGCCGCGAAAAGTGTGCGGTGTGTAGGTCACGGAGGAGGTGTTTCCAACCTGCAGACAGCAGGCAGGGGCTTGTCTTCCCCTGAGCTGAACAGTCAACAGCAGATGTGGGTCATCTTGGCCATCATGCTCGGCAGGTCTCTCAGTCTGAACCCACAGCATGGGAACCAGAAAAGCGCAGAGTTGGGCATTTTCTTGAGATGCAGTGGAAATGTATATGCCAGCCTTACTGCTTTATGCAGGCACCTGCTTCACAGTCATATTTGAAGTATTCTATATACTGGTGCCTTAAATGTGCACATACTGTTCCTGGAAGCAAAAACAAGTCCTTAAAATGTCACTAACAATGTCTCTCTCTCCAGCATCAGTTGCTCAAAGCTAGTCACTTCTCCAATGATGCAGTGTTAGGTGCTCCAAGAACCCTTCAAAGTCGTACGGGAAGCTGGGGAGAGGCTTCACTGAGCAGATCTAGTCTGCTGGCTGCCAAGGGACTGACACAAGCTGAGCCGGAGGAGTAAGGTGACTAGAAAGGCTCTCAGCAATCAAAACAGAGGCAGTCAAACTCTTAATCACAAGCGAGTGCAGAGACAGAACTAAAATACCAAGCAAATCGAACTGCCAATGGGTACTCGATGTGCTAAGCAGCTACAGCGTCATTGGTGTATATGTGAACTAGCTATTAACCACTACTGCATTTTTTTTCTTGCCTTAAAAATTAATAATGAGAAAATTTGCTGACTTAAATGTAGCCATTCTTTATTGCCATTCTTCTCAACAGCAGTTGAGTTTTGTCTGTAGTAAAGAAGCCATGAGAGTTTTCACCAAAATATTCCAGAGGCTGCTTTTGCTACTGAAAAAAAAGCAGTTGAAGAAACTGTCTATAAAATGCAAAGGGTTTGGGGGGCAAAGTTTGATTTTGTTAAAAGTTGAACATATGTAAGACTGTAAGATACCTTCTTCTGCCAAGGACTAAGCAATAGATGGGGAAAAAGAGCAAAAAATGAGTTTGAAGTGTGCCATTCCTCTTTATAGTACGTAAAACATACAGAATCATCATCACGTGGTTATAGAAGGCTGTTATTTTTTACAGTGTAAATCTGTTAACTTACATGAGCTAATTATTGATTAAACAGGCTGTGTTTTGATTTAGGTTGGGTTTATATTAGGAACTGTGTCTGAGATTAAATCATAGCAAGAGCTGACATTTCATTAGGCTGTAATCTCTGAGCCATTCTTGTGTGAATTTTGGCCCACCTGAAAGACATTTTGCAAGACTAATCTTGGCACTCTGGAAGTAATATTGAACTTTCTACTGTCTTAGATTTTTTTTAAAAAAGCTTGGTTTTTATTTTATCTTTTTGTAGGAGCATCTGAATAAGTAACAGAAAATACATTCCTTCCAATAAGGACTGGACTATTTAAAAATGGATGGAACTTTTGATTTATAGCCGTGTGGGAGAAATTCTAAGGCATCAGGCTTCAGGTTCCATGGTATTATAGCAGATTTAATAGTTAAAAATACAAATATATTGTTTTTCTTGTCATAAAGTGCCTTAAGATTATTCAGGAAATGTGAAACAGAAAGGTTAGATCCACATGAAATATCAATCTAACTGAAGATAACTAAAGATAAATTTTACCAGATTTTGTTCCTTTTAGGATGAAATAGAAACAATTCAGTGATAAGTAAAATTCTGAGATGAGACTTCTTGTGATGCCCATCTCACTCTGATTTTTTTAGTACAGTAAAAAAAATCCAGATGTCTTTTCCTAACCAAAATACAGTTATTTACATTATTGATACAGATAACAATAAACAGCAGAAAAACTTGAGGGAATTGGTACAATGACATTAGTAGGAAAATCCAGAGTGAATATTTGTGACAAACTGAGGAATCACATAATTTAATTTACTGTCAGTCTGCCAAAATTAAAAAAACTACTTCTTTGTTTTATTTAGGAAACATTTCACTTTCTTTGTTTTTAAAGCCTCCTTCTCTGAGAGATTAGGAAATTCGGAGGAACTGTGAAGGAATATGAAAGTGTAGATTTTGGTAGATTAATTGAAATTCTGTTAACTCTGCACAAGAGAAAGGCAAAGCATCTCAGCATCCTGCAGGTGTTGGTTGTTTTAATGCACTTCGTTATGGTATTTTCTACTTCTAGGGTTCCCTTGATAACTGTGAATGTGTTTTCTTAGCATGGTATTTAGTACAGTTTTTTCTTTTTTAAAAAATTTTTGAAAAGAATTACTATCATGCAAGAGGCATGCCTTGAAAATGGTGAAAAAGATTCTAACTAGGATATTGTCAAGAATTAGCATACTGGCCAAACTGCAGTTTTAGTGCCATTGTTATGCCCGTGAACATAACAATGTTATGCCATAGACATAACATTGTTATGTCTGCTTTTTCCCGTGTATAAGGTAACTTTGAATGAGGTTAGAAAACTCAGCTTGTATTACTTAGTTTGCAATAGGTCCCGTTTGCCTTACGGTTTGTCATTAATAAGACGGGGTTTCTCCTCAGTAAGATTTCAGACAGCAAAGACAGGCTTCATCATGCCCAACCTTGGAGGATTATAGTGATAGTTGATAACCCCAGTTGCTGCCAGAGCTCCAGCTCCTGTCCCAGCCCCAGGTCCGGCCGCAGCTCCAGATGCCCCATTGCTCTGGAGGGCAGCCCCACGGCAGAGGCAGCCTCACGTGCTTGGAAGGGAGAGAACAGCCCTCCAAGGGGCAGATACTAGAAAGGCTTCTTTTGCATAACAATTTTATCAGTATTAATGAGATATTTCCAGATTAAGTAGGTAATACGGACTGTGAGACTTTTAGAACAATAATTTCCTGGCTCCTTAGAAATGCTGTTTTCTGTTTTGCCCATGGCAGGATTTTTTGTGTGATGCTAGACTGCCTTTATGTGGAGAAATAGATGCTTTTTAGGGTGTGATTCATCTTGAGGGATGCATGTAAAATTACTGGGATAAATCGTGTTATAGATGTTCCTGTCTCCCCATGCACCATAAAGCACATCTGAGTCATCCCAGGTCTCCCCGTTTGCGGATAAGTGCCCTCATCCAAGGCTGCAAGATCTCGACTTGCCGCCGTCTTCGCTTATGTTTTCCATGAATTTTGCTACTTTTCCACAGAGAGGCGCAGGCCGCCCTTCGGGCTCGCTCTTGCTCTGGTGCCTGGGACATTTGCTCTCACGTGGAGGATGCACATTTAGAGTCCTAGGCAGAGAAGAAAAATTGAGCCAGCTCCGGCTTCCTGGCTGAATGGTGGGTGCAAGGATTGCTTGACAACGTGAAGGATGAGCAGTGGCATTGTCGTCACCTCTGCAGCAGGGTTCTGAAAGAAAATAACCATCCCTGTGTAGTTTCCAGTCAGATCATTTCAGGCCCAATATGTCTGTTTATGCTTTTTTTCAGACTGTGTAAGAGGTTTAACCCATTAGAGCTATCTTTTCTTCATTAGTTCTCCATTCTAGGCATAGTGCAACTGATACACAGTGCCATATTTGCATAACCTTTCCTGGACTTCATTTGTAAGTACATCTCTTTTTCTTTATTCTTAATTTTTTGTCTCAGCCTCCATCCCATAAAGATGCATTCTTTTAATACCATATAATTTCTTAATATTAAAAAACAGTCTAATCTCTCTTTTTCCCTGTACTTGCAGAACTGTTCAAGTCATACAGTCAAAATCCTGTTCTAACATATTTCTCAAAGGTTTCTCCAGCTGATAGCCCTCTTCACTAGACTGCTGCTGGAAGTCTTGGTCCTCCTTGCTTCTGGTCTCTCCCACTCAATTTTGTGTTCACTGATGCAGACTGAAGTTATTAACAAGTACATATAATCCATGATACTCTTAAGGAAGATTAGAGCTGTATGGTAAATCTCTTTAGGCAAAGGGGTTTTAGAATGTATTTGTCACCTTGATAATGATGTATGTGCATGTGTGAGTTGCTGTTGTGTATTAAATACTCCCACTGCCCATATGCAGATAGAAAATGTAGCTGCTGCTGCTTACAGGAGAAGCTCAGCTCTCTGGTCTTACGATTAGGAAAGCCTGCTTTGTGCTTAGGTAAGGTTTTTAAGTCCTTCAAAACTAAAGCGGCACACAAAGCAGGGAGTGCAGATCAGTGTGAAAGCTCTTCTAATTCTTCCTGTGTAAAGTAAGAAGCTGATTCTCATTATACCTTTATAATATGCAAATTTTAAACATCAGGACAGTTTATGGTTCGAGTCTTAGCAAAGTTGGTAAAAGTTAGTGAGTGACTTAAGTCCTGCTATACCTATGGAGAAGGAAAAGCTTCATAATGAAGCTAGTGAAAAACATTAGCCATAGAGCTTTCTTATTCTTGAGAATGTAGATATTAATACTATCATTATTGATGAGATTTTACTTTAATGTTAAAGATAACGGGTTAATGGGCTTTTACTTTTTCTTGCCTTAAGCAGGAAAATTTGAGGGCATAAGATGAATTTGTGATATTGTGGATCTGTTAGCTTCAAAACACAGAAATGTGTGGAATTCAACAACAAAAATACCCTGCAGATTGGTTGTAATAGATGCTGGATTTATCTTTTACATGTTTTGAATTGTGGAGTCTTCTTTTTTCTTTCTGTTTAGTTCTCCCAACGTTTCTGTATTATTTCAGGTAATGGAAATTCACTGGGAAATGTTTAGTGTAATCAAAACTCGCTCACTTGGAGTTTTACTTAGCTTACCCACATTGACTATAAATATCTGATCCTGTGGAGAGACAGAAGTGCAGTGTTTTAACAAGCCACATAAAGAAAGCTACATATAAAATCAATAGAGAGGATAGCATGAACAATGATTATAATTGGTGCTTTCCATAATCCACTAATGCTTAGAAAGACCACCCTAATTAATACAGGCATTGCAAACTGCCATACTGTATATTGTACTACATCCATATGTGCTGTGCTAATGCCAGTTGTCTCCTTTGTATTCCAGGCTCTTTCTGCTTTGCGTCAATGACTGTGTCCTAAAAAGCTTGCGCAGCACATGCTGCGCTTGTTAGGAAATGTACTGTAAGGATTTTGTTAGTTCGGACAGAGCGGCGATTGAAAACAATAAATCTTAAATCCTATTGGATTTATGGACACACAGTTCCAGTGAAAAGCATATTTCAGTAAGAATCTATAAGAGGCTGAAAATGCATAGTTCAGACTGCTTGTATTTCATGCCTAGGAGCTAATGATTCAGCCTTGGATTTTGGAGATAATTTTCAGCAGATTTGGATAAAGGAAATACCACTGTATTCATAATAATTTTCTTATTTTTATTTTTTTCATCCTGATATATATGTATATGGTAAAAACTGCTGTCTAACTTTCTAAAGAAATAAAATGTAATGTATTCTAGCTCCAAATAGTAATTTACTTTTGCCAATTCCTTTCCTCCTTGCTTTGGTGAAAACGACTTTCAATATTTATCAAGAAATCCTCAGTGACTGCTGCTCGGCGGTATTTCAGAATAAGTCAGGATTTGTGGTTTTCTTTTCCTGAGTAATCTTTACTTGGAGGCATCAGGGACAACGATGGTTTTCTTAAGTGAAGTTTTATATGGGGCAGGTACACACGGGGCTCACCTGAGGTGAATTTTAGATTTGTTTCACAGTTAACAAGTATACTTAGCTGGAAGTACTCAGCATCTTACTGAACTAGGCAGAAAAGTGGATAGACAAGTAACCTTTCAGCACAACTGCAGCTAAGAAGAGAGATTTTTTGATGTGTTTGGCTGTGAAATGTGACTATTTCCAGCTCCTACAGAAACTGTAATTTAATGCCCAAGTCCTTACTTAAATTTTTCAGATGCTTCTGTCGTGACGTTTACATTTTGTGGAGTGTGGCATTGACGGAAGCAGCTAAGATGGCATTTTATATTCATTCTGTTTCCATAGATTCCATTACTAGAAGATAACTGTACAGACTATTTGTTTTAAATAATAGTGCTTTGTAAAAATATAGAAAATACCCCATTTTCTATCTAGGTAATATCATTTCAGTAACACAATTATTGTAAAAGCTATTAAGTAATAGGAGTCAAGCTGAAGCAATGGTTCCTCTCTAAGCAGCATATTGATGTCCAATTTTATTTTAAAAGTCAGTACGCACATTAGGAAATACATGAGCTGAAATTATAGATATCTGGTGCATTCAAATTCATAACAGTAAGGGCCTCTTCATAAGGCAGACTCGCAGCTGTAGTGGCCATGCTACCTGGATGTGCAAAGATTTATAAAACCTAATCAAATATTTCAGCAAACTTCTTGGGCAAGACATATTAGATATCATGAGCTTTCCGACTTTCAAGTGGCAAATCCAAGATGGTCGTCTAGGATCTTTCTGTAGTCAGTATTAAATATATTTATATATATATATATAATATATATATATATATATATATATAATATTTTCAGAGTATTTTCATTCCATTCTTTTAGAGATTTGTTTTGGAATGGGGTGAACTGTCAGTGGGGTATTCCTCTAAAAAGGGAGGAGATCAGAGTTACTTTCCAATTTTTGTAAGGATAAATGAGATAAAAACACGCCCTTTGACCAAGATATTCCTGTCATTGATACTAAAATTTGGAATCTGTACTGTCCTGAGAAGTTGCCTCTAGCACAAATAACTGCTAGTTTTCCAACTTTTTTTTTTCCCCTCTTTGGCACTTAGAGCTATAGCAACATTTTTAGGCAAAATAAACTTTCATAGCCATGTGGAATTTGATGATAAACTAGTAATTGAAGAGGTTATTTTTTAAAGTGAGGAGTTCAGAGGATTTGCATTTCAAGTGAATTGCAACACAAGACCGTGCCGCTGCTCCACACGAAGTCCCCGCAGCTTGGAAGCAGCACAGACTTGTTGGATAGACAAGAACTATGTAAAAACAGCATGAACTCTGTACCAGTCTCTTACATTGTGGAGTAGTTTCTGTGTTCCAGCCCCTCAGGCTAGAGTAGAGCAAGAGAATGACTGAGTGATAAGTATATTAGCAAAGCGGATTTCTGCGATTTTTGGCCAAAGCAGGTGCAAAATCTGAGCAGAGAAACTGCTGGCATTTCAAATTTTAAGTTAGTTTTTGTTTTATAATGAAAGACATAGGAAAAGGGAAGTACAGAATTGTAAATGGAACATCTTGGTGGAATATTCAGGAGAAGTTTCTGTTTTACATCATGGAAGCGGAGTGAGACTGCAGATTTCTAATGTGTGAATATACACAGTCAATATTTCAGTGTCAAAGGAGATGTTCTGGTTATGGTAAGAACTGGAGTGCGTAACAAAGATTTCTTTCTTTTTTTTAATTGCACACTCCCCAGTGTAATCAAATTCCATGGAGATGGAGTGCTCTTTCAGTTTTTGCCTTGGAGATAAAGCTGCTTTATGTTTGTAATACGATGTCTGTCCTTACTTGTCTCACCTTACTTGAATGCAGACATCAGCCTAAAGCCAGCAGGGACTTCTACATGCTGTTTGTCCTGCTGTTGCAGATTGCCAGGTACTATAACAACTTTCCAAAAGCTTCCACCTGAGTTCTCATAATGTCATCTTTTTCATGGTTTCAGAATGTCATCCATATTCCTCTTTAGATTCCAGCTCTTAACACTTACCTTCCTCTTAGCTTCCATTAGTGTCTTTGTTCCTGTTACTTCTTACTCTCGGTTTCACCTCTTACCACTCTTTTACAGGAGAGTCTAGGCTCTTTTCCTGTCTTTTACTCATCATTTCTTCTTTCTTTTGGTCAGAAGAACTTCTTTTTTTCTTGTCTGGCACGTGTGTGTGTTTTGTATTTTCTTCAGATTGCAGACTGCTTTTAAACAAAGGACACTACTAGTCAAGTAGTAAATAAATATATTTGCCTGGAAGAAGCAAGAATTTGCTTTTTAATGACCGCAGAAAAACTCCATACAGGTTGTTATTTTGGAAGATGCTCTGTCTTTGCATGCTTGAATCTTATCTTTATGATCCATGGAAAATCTTTGCTAGGGAATATTTGCATGAAGACTTCCCTCTGCACTATGGGTTCTTCTATACAGGAAGTATATATTCCATATTCTATACAGCAAATATTCTGCAATGCTTACACTAGGAAATTCCAAACAGGAACTTAATTTTCCAGCATGGTAATTACTATAAATGTATATTTTGAAATGAGTTACTCGGAACTACCTGTGAGTTCGCATCTTTCCCATCCTTTGAGCTGTCAGTCCACACATTAAAACGTTATCAAATAAGCATTTTGCCTTTATATCTTGCAAGTGACTACATTACATTCAGAGCAGGAGGGGGGCATCCTGGGAACCTTTTTAGCTATGATTTGTGAATTGTTTACTTCAGATTTTGAGTTGTGGAATTCTCTCATTGGCTACATTTCATAAATTGTATCTATCCAGTTTCCTGATCCTGTTTTTAACTGGAGCTTCATTTGTGTGACCTTCAAAACATCACTGAGGTTTATGTGGCGTGACATTGGTCTATGGCATTATTAATGATTCATTCCCTATTTATATTTTAAATATTCATGACAGCATCTGTTTTCATAGTGCTTATTGCATTAGCAGACCCTAGACCACCGTGACTCAGAAAGGAAAGAGAAAATGTGATGCTGTCTTCACCTCTCTTACACCTCCTTTGCTGGGCATCATCAGGAAGCTAATGCTGTGAAGGGTAAAGGAGTGTTTTAACATTCCCTTACGACTTTGTTGCTGTTTAGCTGCCGTGCATCTCTTCGCAAGAGCTCCCAGGTGAGGCAGGGATAACGCGGCTCCTGGATCACGAGCAGGCCCATGGGCACCTGCTACTGGACAAAGCATGATGAAGGAAGTAGAAACCACACTCACCGCCTTCTTAGCTGAGTGCTTTAGTACTTGATTCATAAAACAGTCCTGCAATTTCACTGCAAAAACAGGGAAAGCGGGGAGATATGGAAGTCTCTGCTCTGTGCTCTGTGTAATACGGAGTATAGAGAGTTACTCTGAACTCACCAGAGGAGGCTCCTACATTGTTTCACAACCAGGGCTTGCTTCCCTTCTTAGGAGCAGAGGCATCAGCCTTATTTGGGAAGACAGGACTAGGCAAGGCACTAGTGTGAATATTATTCATGTTTAATAGTACAGCTGCAGTCTGGACTGTTTTCAAATCCCATATGTCCAAGATGCAAAGAGGGGCTCTGTGATTCAGGTACCTGCCCATTTGACCAGTTAAATTGCGACACTGGTCAACCTTGTTGGGCAAATTTAGGCTGTATTTGCTTATAAGTACCCAGACAATAAAGCTGAATTGTCATTTTAAGTGATTTGTGTGCCCTTTCTAGATAAAAGTAACTACTAGAAATTATTAGGAACAAATCTAGCTACTGTGCAAGCCTTGCAGTAACATCGTGATACAGTTTTTTACTTGTAACTGGGGGAGAGGTTGTTTTCAGGATGTTTTGATCCTGGAACTCCCATCAGAATTTCTTCACCAGCGGGAAGAATCACCCTCATCAAAAAGTCCTCATCACCAAATCCCTGGGTTATCACTTCTCCAGTATCGGGCCTGTGCTGAGCAAATTTGAGCTGAATTGTTAAATCAAGATGTTGGTGTGTTGAAAATGTTGCAGTTTGAAAGCCGCAGTGGTAGTGGTGGTGGGGGGGGAAGGAGATATCAAAAAAAAAAGTATCGGATTCACAAACAGTCTGTGGACTGTAGGTCCGATCGCCTTCCTAGGAGCGAATCGAGTTCCCAAATAGTGTGATCCACTATAAGCTCGACCCTGGCAGTATCGGATTCACGAACAGTCCGTGGACCGTAGGTCCGATTGCCTTCCTAGGAGCGAATCGAGTTCCCAAATAGCGTGATCCACTATAAGCTTGACCCTGGCAGTATCGGATTCACGAACAGTCCGTGGACCGTAGGTCCGATCGCCTTCCTAGGAGCGAATCGAGTTCCCAAATAGCGTGATCCACTATAAGCTCGACCCTGGCAGTATCGGATTCACGAACAGTCCGTGGACCGTAGGTCCGATCGCCTTCCTAGGAGCGAATCGAGTTCCCAAATAGTGTGATCCACTATAAGCTCGACCCTGGCAGTATCGGATTCACGAACAGTCCGTGGACCGTAGGTCCGATCGCCTTCCTAAGAGCGAATCGAGTTCCCAAATAGTGTCACCAACTATAAGCTCGACTCTGGCAGTATCGGATTCACGAACAGTCTGTCAACTGTAGGTCCGATCGCCTCCCCCCAAACAAGTAGTCGAGTTCACAAACAGTATGATTTATTCAAATGCAACATTTACAAAGCAGGTTTCGGATGTCAGTACAGGAAATTCTCTACTAGAGCGTGGGATTTTTAGCTAGCTCTGATGTACAAATGTGCAATCATCACTCACCCCAGAAGATGGGAGAGGGCTCTCAGTCTCGAGTCTCCTCAGGCAGCGTCCCAGCGCGAGGGGAGGGAAGGGGGATCAGCCTGTCGACTGACCCAGGAGTTACGATGGTTTCTTCCCCTCCAACTTTTCATCCTTAGTTCACCTTTTATACTTTTCTTTACATTCAGGTGGAGCTTGAGTGACTAGAGTCATACTTAATATTGTTATTGATTGGTGAAAAAGTTTCTCGCTTTCATTTAAAGGTACAGTCAACCGAAAATCTAGAGCGCATGCTCAGTGAGGGGTGGTCGTACCTCGGAGGCGGGTAACTTTTGGGATGGAGGTACGGTTTTCACGTTATAATGAGCAAAGTTCAAGCAAAGTTCATCATTTGCCACCTTTGCTGGCTCAGCACCGGACTTGTTATCGTATATCTCTCATTAGACAGCCACTGTGCAGCTTATCAGCAGCCCAGCACAGGGAGTGCAACAGAGTTTGGCCGCGGAGCCTTCACCCTGCTCCATCCTCCGTTACTCCCTTTTGCAGCTGCGAGGAGGGCAGATTACGTTGCCCAGGGAACCGTGGAGGAGCAGAGTCCGTGCATACCAACCATCCTGGAAGTGGCAACTGTGTAGCACCCCAAGCAGGCCTCTGTAATGCCAGAGCTGTGTTAGGCCCTAGTTTCCCTCTCAGTTCCTGCTTTCAAACAATTCTTCCACAAACACTCCTTCCACACTATCCACCCCGTGACTATAGTCACTCAAGCTTCACATGAAGTTGTTTAGGTGTTAATATTACATGCCCTAAACATGATGCAGTTAAGCGAGTGATTGCACATTGGTACATTAGATGTGGGAAGTTACAGGAAAG
The DNA here is from genome assembly GCF_059628265.1 of Tinamus guttatus. Classification (NCBI taxonomy): domain Eukaryota; kingdom Metazoa; phylum Chordata; class Aves; order Tinamiformes; family Tinamidae; genus Tinamus; species Tinamus guttatus. The sequence continues at coordinate 975,354 of NW_028288936.1, forward strand.
GCAGGGAGTCTAGTTCTACAAGAATACATATATATACAGAAAATATTGCAGTTACAGTAGTAAGTAATGCTTATAACAAACTTTGTATCCACCCCGTGACTCCAGTTACCATTGTATATCGAAATTTAGTCTCAAATTAGAGTCTTAGTACTTGGGACATCAATAGGGTCATCCACCTGTAAAGGGGTATAAGCGGTGAACTGAATCATCTTTATGTTAATAGCTTTCATTATAGTAGATTTTACACAGGATATTGCTATACTTAGGATAATTATCATCACAATGAACATCACCACATATTCTATCAAACTTTGGATCCAACCAGTGACACCAAATCCAAACCAACTAAACACCTTCGCCAGCCAGGTAGTGTTCATTGATTCCCGGAGTTCATGGGTGTCTTTCGCCACCTGTCGTATCTTCTCTAATTGGATATCCAGGTCCTGTGTAACATTAGGGATATAAATGCAGCAGTCGGTACTGGAGAGGTTTAGGTAGCCACAAAGTCCATTTTGGCGTAACAGCATCAAGTCCAGTGCCATCCGGTTCTGAAGAGTCATTTTTGATGTGGCTTGTAGTTGTTGATTGAGCAACTGTATACTAGTATCGGTGGCATTAGCTAATTTTTCTACTTGATAGGCTAGCTTACTTAACCATAATCGCGTTTGCACAGTAGCACGACCAAATCCAAAAAATCCTTCCATTCCCCAGGCTATGCGGGTGGCTGCTCCTGGGTCCTGCCACCCTTCTACATGTCCTGACAGTTCTATTTTTGCCCGTTTTGCTCGAGCCATCCAGTGGGGTCGGAGGGGAGTCCTCCTCCACATGGGGCACAATGTTGGAAGGCCCAAGGTACACTGGAGTTCAGGTAATCCAGCCCATAAGGAGGTATACATATTGCCATCACTGCAGGCCCAGATCAAACCAGCCGGAGCGTCACCAGAAGCTATACGGCAATCATTACGAGGCACAAAGTCTTCACTTACTGATTTATATTTTATGCTGTGATTATGGCACAGACAGCCTATTTTTAGGGAAATGTAAACTGGCCAATAGTGTCTGACCCAATCGTGTTGTTCCCAATTGGAGCAATTTATCACATTTTGGCAATACCACAACGCTGACTTGTTTGATACTGAGCCAAAGGAAAATCCTGGGTCAAATGGTGTAAAACCCCTGAAGTCACGGAATTCTCCAAACCAAGAGCAATCTAATTTATGTTTATGTTGAGGGGGACAATCTTGCCCTCTCTTCCACTGTATACACCAGGATGCATTTATAGGTTGACTATATTGCAGAGTGGCGGTTGCTCGTCCCCAAGGTTTTAAATCTGTTGCTCCCCATAAAACCCAGTCACAGGGAAGAGTTGCAGTATTATTGTCTTCATAATAAGTGCAAATTGTCTTATCAATGGTAGAAAAATTAAATGGCTGACTAAACTGCACAGCAACTCGCTCTCTCTTTGGAGAATAAGGATTCACTATATGGAGAGTACCTGGTGTACTCCATAACCTCAGCAAGCTCCCTGCTATGTCAGTGGGAAGGATACCCATAGGAAGGGGGTCTTCTACAGATTTGGGTAGAGGCAAGCAAGCGGTAATACTAGATTCATTGAGAGCAGTTGCAAACCCCTTTATTAAAGTTAGGGCTAAGTTATCCTTCAAACCATGGGTGGCAGAGTCAGGGACGGATAAGGTTTGTGCGTTGTCACTATGAGTATCTCCTTGATTCCAGTGCACTAAACATATCAAGCCAAAGCATATCTTCCCAACACAAGTTGGAAATATCATATTTGCTAACCCTATCTACAGCTCTATAACCCTATTACAAATATCTGATTTACAAATATCAAAAAACAACACTATGCAGGAAACTAACAATCCCGATGGATACTCAAGATCAGTATAGGAGAGTCCTTGGTTCCAGGTACAATTGTCCAGCATTCCGGGTTTTTGACATCCTGGAAAACAAAAGGAAGAATGCTCGGTCTCTGCCTTGACCGGCACAAATTGGATTGTTATTGATTTTGAAGCATAAACAAGCAATTATATTTGGTCAGAAGTCGGGAATGATCCACCGACTGCTTATGCGGTGTATCTTCCCACTAGCATCAGTGGCTTCCCAGGCACATAGTCCTCGAGGTTTAGCCAAAATTAAAGGGACAACACCAATAGAGGGCAATTTTGCCATCACGGGCTGTCCCACCTGCATTTGAATAGGTGTATGCTTTTGTGACTCTGAGGGCTCTGATAAGGTGGGAGCAGGTGGTCCTGTGGGACAGAAAGCTTGTATTTTGGGGCTTCCATAAGTTCCCCATCTGTTATTTACTGTGTAGACTGCTTGGGATAGCCGCAGATCCCAGTTAGGCTGTGACACTTTTGCATGTTTCTTAATCATGCCATTGACTCTTTCCACTATACCATTAGCTTGGGGATAATAGGGAGTGTGAAACACCCATTTTATTCCTTCTTGTTTTGCCCAATCTTGCACTACAGTAGCAGTGAAGTGACTGCCATTATCACTTTGTATGCACTCTGGTGCTGGGAGGCTACTAAACCAGTCCTGCAGGGTTTTCACAGTATTCTCACCAGTGGCTGCACTTACTGCCGTAGCCATGGTTAGTCTGGATACTACTTCCACACCTACCACGATATATTTTCGACCACGAGCAGGTCGTAATGGTCCTACATAATCGATTTGCCAGGTGCTCCATAAGACTTTGTTTCTTTGAATGTGCTGAGGGGGAGCTTGATTAGGATGATTCATTTTCAGTCGGAGTTGGCATTGAGGGCAAGCTGATATGATTTCACTAACTAATGCTACTGACACAGGCCATCCCCGTGCCACACATTCGTGATATAGATCATTTTTCCCCGAATGTCCCCTTTTTACATGCAACCATTCGATTAGCCTTTGCCACTCATCTCCTTCAGCAGCTACTGTTTGCACTTGCGCTAACCTATCGACTTCCTCATTCCACTTAGTTGCGGGTGCACTAGTTTTTGCATGTGCCTTTACCCATCCTATTTCTAAAGGTCGGTGTCTGCTTACTTCCAAAAGTCTCTGCCAGTCACTTGTCCTCCACACTGGTACACGATTTACCTCCCAATTATTTGCTTCCCATTGACATATCCATTCTGTTGCTCCCTTAAATGTGGCATAGGAATCAGTATAAATTACCTCAGCTCCATTTTCCACAGCTAACAGCAGGGCTCGGAGTTCCCCGACCTGGGCGCTACCGTCACCCTCCTCAGTTACTGACCGTCCTGAGCTTATTTCCAGGGCTGCTGCCTTATAATTCCACCCCGTGCTTGTTCTTCGGGCAGAGGCATCAGTAAACCACACTCCGTCCTTTTTAGAGGATACAGTGAATTCTGGAGCTACCTTAATAGGTGAAGGCTTATAAGGAAGACATAATGTTGTAATGTCTGAGCTTACTGGCTGTTGTAATTTGGAGGTCTTAGTTGGTCCTTCTTTTAGTGCTAGCAAGTGGCTTATTCCTTCTAGATAAGCATACCATTTGCGGATCGTTCCCTTCTGTGCGACACCTTCAGGAGGGGGGGCGCCTTTAAGAATAGGACTTAACAATGGAAAAGGCCCCTGAACGATGATATCCTGTGAGGTTCGTAGTTTTTCTGCCTCTTTCACTGCCCGAACTAAGGAGAGAAGTCCCTTTTCCCACTCAGAATAACGCTGCTCTGTCTCTTTAAAGGAGGTAGACGAGAAAAGCAGGGGTCGCGAAGGACCTGAAGCTCCTTTTTGAAAGATGCCGCAATAGGAGGCATGTTCAGAGAAACCCCATTCAGCCCGAAAAGGGTCCACTGGATTTAGGGGGCCTAACCTCTGATTGATAACTAATTCATCCTTTAGGGTTTTAACAGCTTCTGCATGGATCGGAGTCCAATCCCACGGTTTGTTCTTTCTCAGCAAATCATACAGAGGACGGGCAATTACAGAGAACCCAGGAACATGTTTCCTCCAATATCCTAGTGTTCCCATTAGTTGTTGTAGTTCCTTCTTGTTTTGGGGTAGGCGTCCCTTTTCGATCTCTGTTAATGTATCGTCGGGCACAGCTACAGCTCCTGATACCCACAAAGCCCCCAGGAATTTAACTTCTTGTGCTGGACCTTGACATTTGGATGGTGGTACCTCCATGTCATGGTCTGTTAATAATTGCCAAACAGTTTGAGCAGTTTCTCGTACACATTCTTTGTTGTTTCCACCTATTAGTATATCATCTATATATTGATAAATGCATATTTCAGGGGGTTTCTTTACTGTGGCTAGAAGCTTTGCGAGCGCATTATGTGCAATAGTGGGTGAGTGTTTATATCCCTGTGGCAATCGATTAAAGGTGTATTGTACACCATCCCATGTAAATGCAAACTGTGGCTTATCTTTATCTTCTAAGGGTACCATAAAGAACATATCTTTGATATCTAGGGTGGCCATCCAGGGGTGTGCAGCTGATCGTATAGCCATGACAATCTCAGCTATGCTAGGGACTGCCGCTGTTAGTGGGCCGGTGTTATGATTAAGTTTTCGATAATCAATTGTCATTCTCCACTTGCCATCTGGCTTCTTGACAGGCCACACCGGGGAGTTATACGGAGAATGTGTTCGGCCAATTATGCCTCGCTTTTCTAAGTCCACAATTACTTCAGTTATTCCCTTCTTTGCAGCTGCAGGCAAAGGGTACTGGGGAACATTGGTCACATGAGATGGGGGCAGGGCATGTGTTACTTCCAGCACTCCTACCGTTATGCTTTCCTGCTCCTTTCCTCCAAAATTCCAAACACTACCATTAGGCAGATACCATCGCTTTCCTCTAAGCACATCGTATCCTAGAATGTTCCCAGGGTGTGAACTTAGTACCACATCCACAGCTGTCATCCTCTTTTCCCCAGGCAACCATAATTGTGTCCTAGCAAGTGGGCATTTTTCTTTAGCACCTGTTACTCCACTAATTACAATATATTTTTGAGAGGGTTTAATTCCTAATGATTCTGCTTGCAACTTGTTCAGAACACTAATTTGTGCTCCAGTATCAATCAAAAATTCTAGACTAAGTTTTTTTGGACCAACAGGAATTGATATATAGGGTTCTTTGTTTTTGGACCATTGAAAAATATGTATCATGCGGGTTGGGCGGCCCGAATCCCAATCCGCATTGCTTAGTTTTTTGATCTCCTAAACTCTTCACTTAGAGGAGCAAAGGGATTGTTTGTTCTGTCAGAGGCGGGGGCAGAGGGGGAGTTCTTGTCTTGTCTGCTTGGAGGAGGAGATTCAGTTGCTCTGCGTTCCAGGATTTCAACCAATTTTCTGATGCAGCTAGTGGATTGCCCCTGCAGCATAGCGCGGGGCACTCCTAAAGCTAATGCTTGTCGCCATAAATCGTTACGCAGAGGGCTGTTAATTTGATTTACTGATGTCGGCAGACCCTGAAAGGGTTCCAGTTCATGTTTTGGGTATGGTCGACCCTCCAATTTTCTCGTGTGAAATACCTTCCTACCTCTCCCTGATTGTTCTGATAGAGGCTCAAGGTCTGACCATGCCATCTCTCGTCCATAACTCACCATGTCATGTAACAGCTCTGCCCAAGTAGGAACGTGTGCTGGGGGGGCGTGAAGGTTCTGATCATTATGCTGTTGGGCCCGAATGACCCTTTCCTTTAAATTTTGCATATATATCTTTGCTGTGTCAGGCAGACCCTTAATAAGGGGCCTTAGGTGAACTGGGTCTACCGGAGCCATTAACGGAACATCAAAGCGTCCTCGGTCATACATTGCCTGAATACAAGCAGCTTTCTGCATCGCCTCTGATAAGTCAGACAGTCCCCTAACTTTGATTATTAGTGGCTCGCCTCTTTCTCTGGGGTCTATTCCCCCTGCCCAGTAAGCAACTCGAGCAGTAATAGATCGATTATCATCTGGGAACCCCTCATCTAGAAACACTCCTGGTCCCCAGAAGCCTAAAGATTCTTCTCTGTCTAACAATATTCTGTCGCCACCTGAAAGGGAAACTCTCCACAAGTATTCAGTTTCGGTTTCCCCAGGCTTTCTTGAAAATTTAGTCTGCAGTTCTCCTAATTCTGAACCTGAATAAGGAGTAGTCCGAACTGTGGTGCGGGGATTCCGACCTCTGGGACCTTCAGATGTTTCGGTCTTTATCAGCGGCCGAACAGCCACTAATTCTGAGGATTCTTCTTGTATCTCTTTATCTGGATCTCCCCATATGTCCCCGTCCCAGTCCTCAGGCTCAGTGTTAGTAATTAACTTTCTGATTTGCCGCATATTAGGGGGTCGGGGTGCCTGCATCAGCATTGTTTCAATTCGCTGCTCCAGTAACTGGGTACGTCTCTTTTCCTTCTCTAATTCATACTGCAAATGTTGAATTTCTGAATTCTTACTTTGATAATCTAATTTCAATTTCTGAAATATTTTATAGTCCTTCTGCGCCTGAATTAAGCAACCGCCCAGAATAGCACAAATAACACCCTTGCCTCTGCCGTCCTTAAACTTAGCATGGCATTCCTCCATTCTTTGCAAAACCTTTTCAGGATCTGACCAATTATCTCTGGCCCAATCTTCCCCACCTTCTGAGGGACCACATTTCTGTCTCCGTAGGAATTCCTTTATCGACATCCTGCCGACTACGCCAATTTTGTGTTGAAAATGTTGCAGTTTGAAAGCCGCAGTGGTAGTGGTGGTGGGGGGGGAAGGAGATATCAAAAAAAAAAGTATCGGATTCACAAACAGTCTGTGGACTGTAGGTCCGATCGCCTTCCTAGGAGCGAATCGAGTTCCCAAATAGTGTGATCCACTATAAGCTCGACCCTGGCAGTATCGGATTCACGAACAGTCCGTGGACCGTAGGTCCGATTGCCTTCCTAGGAGCGAATCGAGTTCCCAAATAGCGTGATCCACTATAAGCTTGACCCTGGCAGTATCGGATTCACGAACAGTCCGTGGACCGTAGGTCCGATCGCCTTCCTAGGAGCGAATCGAGTTCCCAAATAGCGTGATCCACTATAAGCTCGACCCTGGCAGTATCGGATTCACGAACAGTCCGTGGACCGTAGGTCCGATCGCCTTCCTAGGAGCGAATCGAGTTCCCAAATAGTGTGATCCACTATAAGCTCGACCCTGGCAGTATCGGATTCACGAACAGTCCGTGGACCGTAGGTCCGATCGCCTTCCTAAGAGCGAATCGAGTTCCCAAATAGTGTCACCAACTATAAGCTCGACTCTGGCAGTATCGGATTCACGAACAGTCTGTCAACTGTAGGTCCGATCGCCTCCCCCCAAACAAGTAGTCGAGTTCACAAACAGTATGATTTATTCAAATGCAACATTTACAAAGCAGGTTTCGGATGTCAGTACAGGAAATTCTCTACTAGAGCGTGGGATTTTTAGCTAGCTCTGATGTACAAATGTGCAATCATCACTCACCCCAGAAGATGGGAGAGGGCTCTCAGTCTCGAGTCTCCTCAGGCAGCGTCCCAGCGCGAGGGGAGGGAAGGGGGATCAGCCTGTCGACTGACCCAGGAGTTACGATGGTTTCTTCCCCTCCAACTTTTCATCCTTAGTTCACCTTTTATACTTTTCTTTACATTCAGGTGGAGCTTGAGTGACTAGAGTCATACTTAATATTGTTATTGATTGGTGAAAAAGTTTCTCGCTTTCATTTAAAGGTACAGTCAACCGAAAATCTAGAGCGCATGCTCAGTGAGGGGTGGTCGTACCTCGGAGGCGGGTAACTTTTGGGATGGAGGTACGGTTTTCACGTTATAATGAGCAAAGTTCAAGCAAAGTTCATCATTTGCCACCTTTGCTGGCTCAGCACCGGACTTGTTATCGTATATCTCTCATTAGACAGCCACTGTGCAGCTTATCAGCAGCCCAGCACAGGGAGTGCAACAGAGTTTGGCCGCGGAGCCTTCACCCTGCTCCATCCTCCGTTACTCCCTTTTGCAGCTGCGAGGAGGGCAGATTACGTTGCCCAGGGAACCGTGGAGGAGCAGAGTCCGTGCATACCAACCATCCTGGAAGTGGCAACTGTGTAGCACCCCAAGCAGGCCTCTGTAATGCCAGAGCTGTGTTAGGCCCTAGTTTCCCTCTCAGTTCCTGCTTTCAAACAATTCTTCCACAAACACTCCTTCCACAGTTGGCTCTTTGCCTAACACAAGAACAAATGATTCACCCTTCTACTAAACTAGGTAGCATAATGCATTCTTTTTGCAAGTAAATGCACAGAACACAGGATGTGACCTCCCGCTTTCAGACACCGCCAAATAGCTGGGTAGTCTGTGCAGCTCTTCACAGGTGTTTGTTGGTTGGTTGGTTGTTTCTTTTGGTTGGGTTTTTTTTTTATTTTTGTTTTTGTTTGTTTTGTTTTGTTTTTTGTGGGGGAGATGGCGCAAGGGGCCTGCATTAGAAAACAGAGCAAAACTATCATAAAGAAAAATTTTAAAATGAATCTATTCTACTGGTGGATTTGGCCATATGGAAATAGTGCTTTGTTCTGGATTTCACAGTTGGTTTGTCTGTTAGTTTATTTTCTAGTCAGAGAATAATCTTGTTTAAATGACTGTATTCTGTCCATTGCTTCTTATGGCAGTACCATAAAGGATATTTTTAAAGATACACTATATACATGTTGCGACCACTGATATCGGCTGTGATCTTTAAAACAGCCAAGTTTTAGATTAGTTCAGCCCTGTTTAAAGTCTAATTGTAAGAAACTCCAAAGTAAGAAGTTCTTCCTGATTTTGGTAGGGAGGGGGCAAGATTCAAAATTGTCTCAGTTCTTCACAGTCTATGTATGTGTGAATATCTGTAGATAAAAGGTTATTTTTAAATGTATAGTAATCAGTTAATTTATCACTGGCTTATATGTACCTCGGGGCCGGGGGGGGGGGGAAGGAGGATAAAAAAAAAATGCAATATCTGATATTCCCGTCGCATAATGCTTAGAACTTCCAGAACTTTCTCAACTTCATCTGTAGCTTAAAGTACTTTTTGTGTTATAACCCAATAGAGTAAATGCTTCACAGTTTTGATTATATTCTCATTCCTACAGGCCTTGAACTCAGCTAAGCTGTATTACATGTATCTTATGTCTAAAAATTCTCCTGAAATATTGAAATTGTTTCAGTATCAGCAGTTTTTCCATTAAGAAGCGCACTTGCATCTTCTGCTCGAAATATTGGTGGAATTCCTTTAGCAGTGATGCTAGTAAAAGAAGCATTTAATATGACCCTTTCAGTGGTAAGTGCAAAGGCAAGGAGGCTGTAAATATTTTCAAATATATTAAATCAGTTAACCTGTCTTACATAACTATCTTCAATGGTCTTGGTTTTAGAGAAGGTGTTTCTGTCAGTCTAATTTAAATATCGGTGGAAGATACCAGAAGATTCTTTTACACTAGGCTTCGGTAAAGATTTGCTAAAGAAAAAGACATTAAAATGCGTCTTGATACACGTTTGAGGGTAAAAGACATAGAAGATGTTTGATAAGTGGAAGTAGGTAGGTAAAACTGGCCAAGTGTTGCTCACAGGCAAGCAAAACAAGAGAGAGAAGTCATATTACAAGTGAGAGAAGTCATATTACAAGTAGTGTCCTATGAGCCTGGAGTTAAGAAAGCCCCAAAATGAGGTTAAGATTGAGCATCTTTTGTGAATATCATCCTAAATTAATTTCAAGGTAATTCAGGAGTTCTATGAATTCAAAATTAAAGGCACATGTGTTACAGCTGTCCAAGCTGCTATCCCTGTGAGAATTGTCATTTAGTTTGAAATGGACTCATCCAACTTTATACTTTGAAAGATAGTTGGAATAGAAATATTTCATGACTACATACCATATGTCAGTGTGAGGTATAGTCCAGACTGTTTGGCATAGTTCAGCATGGTAGTCCTTATTCTCCAAGGAAAACTCTCCAGAATCATTGGCCTCAATGAGTCATAAAAAAGGGACAAATCTTGGAGCTGATAATATTAATTTTCTTTTAATTTTATTGTTTATTTTCTTGTAGTAGATTGTCTTTTATAATACTTAGTATTTAAAGACAGAAATGCAGTTAATGGCTTACAGAAACTTGTGATTTGATTTTATAATATTTTTGAATATTAAAAAAAACCTGAACTAGTCTGTTACTGTTAGAAGCACCAAAGAACATAATACGTTTCATAATAGAAAGAATCATTTTATTTTTTAAAGGAGTTTTCCCTACACTTCCATATATTATGTCTCTATTACAGAATGTTGCTATTCGTATGATGAGGAATCTCTGCATTTCAGTCTGTGTGTGATATTCATGGATGCCTTTCACCTGTGGTTTCTAAAGAGCTGTGCTGTGCACATAAATCCTTTTGAGAAAAGCATTTGAAAAATGAATTGCATAAGAAAAATCTAATACCTATTGATTTTTTTTCTTGTTTGTCTCCAGCTGTATTTTATAACTCCTAAATGAATGGAGAACTGAAAAATAAGAGAAAATGCAGGCAATGGTCCCCATTGTGGGGTGAGCAGAGAGGGTGAGCGGAGGTCTCACTGTAGCCAGCCCAAAGGGGTACATGAGAGCACATTCTCCTGGGAACTGCAGACTGACTTGTTCATCATCTAAAGGAATTAAAAATCAAAACTTGGATCAATGGGCCTGACTGACACAGGTGTAGGCAAGGGAAAACTGCAATAATGCGGGGGAAAGGGAAGGAATTTCATTGTTTCTGGGGTCTGAAATTCTCTCTTTAAGGGAGCTGTTTTGTGTTGCACATTTGTGATTGCGTACATTGTGTACATTTAGATTGGCAGCACAGATATTGTGAGGTATTACAGGAGCTCTAAAATAGCCCTTTTTCATTTTGAAGAATTTTGCAGTGTATTCAAATTTATATCTCTGTGCAAGCGTGACACAGGAATAGTAATGAGGATTTATTCATAACTTGCTTTTCTTTGCTTGAGAGCCACTTACGGGCTCCACTGGAAACAGTTTGGGATGTTAACCATGTTTTATAGTTACATAGCACGCTGCATTAGAGAACATTTCAACTTTGAGAGAAAAACATAACTATAATTCTCTGCTAGTCATGCAACGCAGAATTCTGACAGAATAAAACACAGGTTCATGGTAACTGTGGGTACTGTAGGTGGAAACAAAGGTGAGACATATCACAGAGTAAGAGAACTGCAATAGGAATTTCTGCAATAGAAATAAAAATAGTGGATAAAAGTCACTGTCTCTTCTCTCTTTAAGGTCCTTCAGTTGAAAAGACTACGTCAAACATACAGACAAACATGATACTCATTTGAAAACAAACCAAAAATTTAACATACTGATTACAGATATAAAATGAATAAGTTAGTGTATTTAAAGGAATAAAGATAAATCTTGAAAATCTATTTTTATGACTCTGGGACTCTCTGAGATGATTGGCCTCATTATGGAATGCAAGGGAGTCATTAACATGACTCATTAAATACAAAACCTCAAAGAACTGCAAGTTTTGGAGTATTATTCATTCAACCTGCTTTTAGATTCTGGCAGAGTTCACAAAACTGGGAAGGCATCCACTCTCGTAACAGGACAGGAAGGGGGCTTCCACCCCAGTGTGTTACCCGTTTCAACTTATAACCACTGTCTCTTGTAGTGCTGCCGTGCACGTCTAAACAGCCTGGCTCCGTCTCCTTCATAACCCTCCCATTTAATAACTGGCAAGCGACTTGTAGGTGGCCCCAAAACCATCTTATTTCCAAGCTCAACAAGCCCCCCTCCCTCAGCCTCTCCATGAGCTCTAGTCCCCTGGCTGTCGGTGGAGGCACTATTTCATTTTTGAAGGAAAACAGTCATACTGGCTCGTAGAAGTTTTCTATTGAGAAGACAAGGATCAAAGAGCAAGTCAGATCATTAAAACTGTGCATACATATTGTTAGTATGGAGAAGGTAAGGCATATCTGGAAAAACTGAATTCTCAATATCAAATATAGGTACAAACCCAGCTGTAGAGTAAAAAGATTAAATGAGACAAATGCAAACAGCATTTAAGTGTTTGAAATGATTTAAAGGTATTAAGTGCATAGGTTGGATACACTGAAGTTTTGATAAAATATTTAACTATAATTGATAGTAGAGTTCTTGTTTGAAAATCTTCTCCAGGGTGTTGAATACTAATATTTTGTTAAAGACATAAATTCCAGTTAGGAGTGGGACTCCCACTAAGAACCTTTCACACTATGAGAGTCTGATCTTGAAAATCTCCTCCTCCCTTTTTTCAATAGCTTCATGATTAAGTAATGTTATTGAAACTTAAGGTTTTTGTTTAGTTTAGGTTTTGTTAATGCATTTCTCACCTGCAAAGCAGTTTCTCAAAAAATGAAGAAAAAAAGACCAAAGTTAGCGTTCATGGTGGGCAGTGCTAATTAAATATAATTACATTTTCCTGGCTTACTTTCTGTAAGAAATTCTTACCAGAGTTTATACTGCTCTTTTCTTCACATGCAGTGGTTGCACAGCTTGTCGCTTCTACACAACGTGTTTGTTGAAAGGAATTCGTCTTACTCTGCAGTGTTGATAATCTTTTTGTTATCAGTGGTTTCGTGATATGCGGATCAGATGATAGTAACCTGGAAGACTAACCTGTGCTGCAGATCGCAGAACTGTGATTCTCCCTGAAGCTAATAACTTTTACCACATATATAATAGTAGTTCAGAGAGTTTTCTTACAGATCTGTACTGGACCACCAGTACAGGTTGGTCAGTCATGATTTGCCCTTGGTAAACGCACTCTGGCTGCTCCCAGTCACCTTCTTGTCTTTGATGTGTTTAGAAATGGCTTCTGAGAGGACTTGCTCCATCACCTTCCCAGGGACTGAGGTGACACTGACCAGCCTGTAGCTTCCTGGATCCTCCATCACGCTCCTGTTGAAGATGGCTGTGGCATCTGCCTTTTTGCCAGAACCTTTCAAAAACAGCAGAGTTCTCACAGTATCATCAGTCCAGCTCTTTCAACACCTATGTGGGTGAACTCACCCCACATGGTCCATTTCATGCACACAGTGGATAAAGTCATGCCATACCCTTTCTTCTAATGTAGAGAGTGCTTCGCTCCACAGACTCTGCTAGGAGGCCTAGAGCCCTGGGAGGCCACAGGACAAGCCTGACCAGTAAAGGCTGAGGTAAAGAAGCCAGTGATTATCTCAGTTGCGTCTCTGTCACTTGTGACTAGGGCCCTTTCCCCAGTGAGCAGTGGCCCACATTGTCCTAAGCCTTCCTTTTGCCACCAGTGTACTTATAGAAACCATTTTTTTTTCTTTTACCTTCTTTGCTGATTTCAAATCCAGCTGAAATTTGGATTTCCTGAATCCATTCCTGCAAGTCTGGCAGTATCCTCATGTTCTTCCCAAGCAGCCTCTCCCTGCTTCCATTTTCTCTTTATTTCCTGTTTGTGTCTGAGCTTAGACAGGATCCATATTCTTGTCCCCTCCCTACCAAAATCAGAAAGAACATGGACATGGACCCATATTGATCCATGCAAGCCTTTAGCCTCATCTGCCTGGCCTTATGCACGTTGGCATGGCATTACTGTGGTCTGAGGAGAATGACTTTAAGATGAGCCAGCCTTCCTGGCTCCTTTGCCCTGCAGGTCTGTTTCTCATGGAATCTCCTGTAAAGCAAGTCTCTGAAGAGGCTAATTTTTGTTCTCCTGATGTAATTGTACTATTTATGTTACTCCTCTTGGAATCTTTAACTCTGCAGCCTCGTTGTAACCACAGCCAAAGCTCTCCTTGACCTTTACATCATCCAGCAGTTCTTACTGCTGTTTCCAGAGATCATGAGGTGCCAGCCACCATTTGACCACCATCCTCTGCCACTGGTGCCCCCAGGAAAGCGCAGCCAAGGACAGGGCCTGAGGTTCTGTGAGGAGGTACCACGAACGAGGCAGTGGTTGTTCATTAGCAGGTGAGGGATGTGAGATGTCTCATTGCATTAAGGATTAAGGTTTTAGAACAAGAAGGGTGTGTTTTAAATGGTGACAGTGCATTAGCAGAGAGTGTTTGCATTTGACATGCGTTTGTGCTTACGATTTTCGCCTCTCCATTAGATAAACTCATGGGCTGCAGTACTAGTAGGTGCACACAATGCTGAGCTGTAGACCCTGCCTTAGGAAGGCACCATGCTGTTTTGGCTGGAAGCTACAGGGCTACTCTGGGAGGAGGATTTGCTCTTCACATGCTGCTTCTGTAAGCGCTTGCTGCTGGCCACTGCTGGAAGCAGCCTGATGAACTTGATGTTCATTAGCTGACCTGGTGAAACGGTCCTTCTCACAGCACTTTCATTTCACTTCCCTAAAACTGTTTTCTACTTTAAATTCCCCAGGGTTAAACAAACATAACATTCTTATGACCACTGTCATCTGCTGTTGTAAGAAATCTTTTCTGTCTTTACTGAGAATAAGCTTTCCAAATAAAATAGTTCATATTTTTCAAGAGAGTCCTTCCAATAAGCAATTGTGCCTTTTCTTTGCATGCTGTGAGATGCTTCTAATTAGAACAACAATGAATGATGTAAAAGATGTGTCCACAAATGAAAAAAGAAAAATGAAAAAAAAAAAAAAAAAAAAAAAAGGTTTATCAGGTCTACAGTTTTATCCATGGTACAACATAATAATGATATCACACAAATAGCCAGAGACAGAAGCTACATCATCCAGAGGGCTGAGGAGCGTATTTAGGATATCCATTAGCTCTACTGGCCTTTAAAAAACAGGACTTAAAACCTTGTAGCTTTCAGAAAGTTTTGACTTTGAAGCTTTCAGTGCTGAAGCTCAGGTTGGGACTGAGGAAATGCACTGGATGTTGGAAGGGTTAATGATCGTGCGGCCGAGCTGCCCGCCTACACGCTTGCCACGACGGCAAGCTCCGAGCTTTTAACATTCCGACATTAATGTGAGTTCTTGTAAACAGAAGAAAGTGGAGAGCTGAGCATACACTGGGGAAACAGCTGCAGCTGAAAAGATCTTACAGGTCAGAGGGC
Organism: Tinamus guttatus; assembly: GCF_059628265.1. NCBI lineage: Eukaryota > Metazoa > Chordata > Aves > Tinamiformes > Tinamidae > Tinamus > Tinamus guttatus. The sequence goes on from NW_028288936.1 coordinate 990,387, forward strand.
TTTCCTGCTTCTGAGGAAAGCGAGTGTTAGACATGCAAAGTGAAAGATAAATGCAGGGAGGATTTTTGGTTTTTCTTTTCTCTGAAAGACCTGGTTTATGAGCACTCTGCTTTGGGACAAATAAGAATCTAGGAAGCCAGCCACAGAGGTCAAATGAAAAAGCTGTGTGTAAGTGCAGTAGACAGAGTATAAGCAAAGCTTGCGTTCAGTAAAAATGGTTTGCGTATTGTTACAAATCGTGTGAGAAGCCTTATAGGAAAAAACATGCAGGTGTTCCTTGTTAATAGCTACTGTGTGAAGAAACTTCACCGTTTGTGTGATCCAGGCACCACATTTTCATTGGTTTCACAAAACCCTGAAGCTGACTAAATGTTCTTGGGTGCTTTCTCTCCTAAACTCTACATGGACATAGAGGACTATGGCAAAAATCTTACTACTGAGCTGCTTACTTTGAAAAGCTTTCTTGTTAGTGGCATGAACATAAGAAGCCAAATGGGCCACAAACCCTTGGAATAATGGAGTATATTGCCTTGCAAGGTAGCATCACATGTGGCCATAGCAAGTTAAAAGGATACTGGGGAGAAGAGAGGATGCAGCATGCAGTGCTCTGCGTGCTCAGTATAACTACACGTAGGAAGCTGAAGGCAGACACCAACAGCTTTTGCTTGTTTGGTGGTTTTTTTGAAACTTAAAAAAAGACCCAGTTCTGGCTTCAGGTACCAGAGTTAGACTATAATTTCAGGAATTTAAATTGCTTGTTCACCTTTTATTTTTCTTCTGCTGTGGTCAGATTTCCAGATGCTTTACATCAGCAAAGCACCAAAGAAGTGACATAGCTTTGACCTATCCACTTTGACATATCCGCTTAAGTGTGTGTGCTGAACAACCCAAAAAACTGAGAAGGGCAGGAAAGAGATGCCCGTGCACTTTTGCTGTCTATCAGCCTTGCTGAGCTCCTAAATGGAGCAAAAGAGTTGGGTGGATGTCAGCACCTCATAGGTGTGGAGAAAGTAACGGAGTCCATGGGAAGAGCAAAACCATGTGTGGGGGCAACTTGGGGAGAATGGAATGAGGGAAAGGATCAGTAGGGAATTCAGGAGAGCAAACTAATAAGGAGTAAGGAAGGATTGGAGGAAATCCTCTAGAGCAGTATCTGCCCTTTCTGAGAGGAATTGTTCTGCCAGTAAAAAGAGAATTTTTATCTACAAGTTTTGTGTATTTTTGTTTCTGAAATTTACACATGCTGTTGGCTTTTTTCAGAGCCAAATTTTTAAAGATTAAAAGTATTTAAAATTATGAAGTCATCTTTATCACATGGATTAATATTGTTTGGAATTTCAGGTTTCTTTTATTGCATGTTGTGTGTGTGTGTGTGTGTGTGTTTGTATATATACATATATATGTGTATGTCTGTATATAACTGGTTTGTTGCTGTTTTTCTTTTCACCTCTTCATGGCAATTTGTTAGCAAGTGCTCTGTTTGGGATTTGACTACCTCCAAACCTACCTTTGTAAATGGCTTATTAATAGGGCAATATTAATAGTATATAATTTATCCCATTATGATTGATGTTCAGAATTTAAACATTTATAGTTATGTATTTGCTGTTGTGGTTTGTGTTAGTGGAGATGAAAATGTTATGGAAAATAGAAATGTGATCTGTGACCTTCCAAGATACTCAAAAGCCTTGCTGTATAAATGATTCAATGAAATTTGAGCCAAGCAAATAGAATCATTCATTTACTGTGTTATGCATTGTATCTAGGTTCGTATTTTTGCACTGATTTTTTTGACAAGATGGATGAGTTGTTAATATTTCTTTAAATTTATTTCAGTTGCATAAAGTCAATCACTGAAATGTATGCTGTGTGATCTTTCAAGTGAAACTAAAGCATGTTTCTGCTTGTGCAAAAATTGAAATATCGCAGTGGTGCTAAAATAAAATGTGCAAATAAAGTACTCCTCCCATGTTGCATGTGTGGAAGAGCACACTAATTTGTAATTCTTTGTGAGCAGATATGTTTACTCAATTTAAACATTAGCAAGTAGCACCAGGTAAGAGGTGCATGAGTATGTACTTGAGATGAGGTCCGGGCTACTAACTTCTTGGCTTCTGTGCATGAACAAGTACCTGTGTACACGTCAAATATTATCTTCTTGTAAAGACACAGCATGAGAGAGGGAGGGAGGGAGGAAGAGAGGGAAAGAGGAAAAGAAGGAAAGAAGGAAGGGAGGGAATGAAGGAAAGAAACCCTGTTTGAGTGTACTCCGCTGCCATTAGATATGATTGCAGCTGTATATTTGCATGTATTTTCCATTTAAGTAAGGAACTATATCGGCCTTTACCAGGTATGGATCAGACTGTAGGAGATATTAGGGATCTGGATTATTAAAGCAGATAAGCTAAATGTGGTCAGAGTGGAAATGTTCTTGCCACAGCATCCACCCTGGCAAGTAGTAGCATCCTTTCATTCAGTTTGGATAGAAAGAGTTGACATATTTGATTAAGATGCCGCTTTCGTAATTAAGTTGATGAATGTCTTCCTCCCTGTCTATACTTTGTGGTGATTTCTGCAAAGATACTCAAACTCATTCTTTAATGAATGTATGTATTCTTGCTGCAAAAAATATTTGAATGTCTAATATGGACCACGCTACTGTTGACTTAACTGGAGCCAAAGGTTTCCTCAAAATGATACTTCTTAAATGCTAGATATTTTCTAAGTAGCAACACCACAGCATTGTAAAACAAACAAACAAACAAACAAAAAAACCACATCCTCGCATCCTCATAGCTTTTCCCTTCACGTGTTGATCCTAGCTGCCTGCTTAATAAATTTTGGCTTAAACCTTTATGTCCAGCTCTAGAAATTCTCAGAGTTAGTCATTTAAAGAAGGAAAGTAACATAAATGTTCAGATTCAAAGCTGTGCCCTTGACAGATGTAAAAGAATTTGCAGATTAAGAAAGCCCTCTGGAGAAAGAAGAAAAAAATCTCAACTCATTTCTCGTAATATTGTATTTACAGATTACAGTTTTGCTCGCTACTATGGTGATTCTTACATGGAATTTCAAGGCCTGAGTTTGAACACCCAAAATTTCATCCATTTGGAGTTTAAGACCTATAATCCTCATGGACTCCTTCTGTATATTGAGCAGAGCCCAGAAACAGGGGGGAGATTTTTAATTCAGCTCTTCATCAAAAATGGCACCTTACAGGTAAGGCATCAAAATGATGTGGAGGAAGAGGAAGTAGCATTTGTGCTTTTATAAGAATTTTGATTTTTATTTCCTGCTTCCTATGGTGGAAGACAGTATGTGGGCAGAAGAACTTGATATTCTCTAACATTTTAAGAAAAAAATAAAAGTGGTCAAATTTGTTGTCTGTTAGGGCAAAATCAGGTGTTATGGGGTTAATATGTCTCACAAGAGGTGGTGAATAAGGAAGATTGAATCATATAATTGGAATGTCTCATACAAAATGTACATATTAACAGCCAAAAATAAGGAATATAGTTAGACTTTTCTTTACAATTGGTGGAGATTAAGGCATTTTGTTTTAGTTACAAAGACAGAACCTACTGAAACTCCTCTTGTGCAACTTCATTAAAATTATAGTGAGGGAATTGGCACTGAGTTAATTCTGTCACAGAAAAATTCACTGTGTTAAGGAAAAGAGCGTATATTGTTATTGTGTGTCTCCAAGCCTTTTACTTAATCTAACATATTCATTCTTAGTTTCTTGGATCACAAAACCCACTTGTTTGGCTTGTTTGAACAAACTAAATAGCAAATAAACATTTGCTTACACTCCTAAGGGAGTGGAGTGTATATTCCAATGTATGTTTACCTCTGGCAAATTATCCTTTTCTTCCTGAAGAAAAGATAAAACTTGGAATAGTGAAGAGATGGAGAAATGCTAAAGAGTATAAAAAGATATTTTAAAGAGAAGTTACTTTTCTTATAATGCATCTTACTTTTTATTCCTGTTAGACATTCCCAAAAGTTTGGCTCTAATATTCTCCTGCAAGAATTGTGGGATTAATATTAGGAATACTGTTTTTCAGTTATATTGGCCTTCCTATTCTAAAGAACAAGGTCATGCATAAAAGATGTATAAATTGCAATTAAATGGAGAAAGAAAAACATACCCTCTACTTTCTTATATAGTTATTTCTATGTTATATTATGATTATCCAGAAAAATGAGATTAGTTGAGGTTATCCAAGGTTTAGAATATGTTGATGGCTTTAAGTACATCTTACTTGTATTCATGGTAATGACGTAGAAAAATGTTTTTCTAACATTTCATAAGTATCATAAAATATGAAAATGCTTTAATTGACAAAATCTATTCGGATATCCCAGTGTGCCATGTTAGAACTAATTGAATTCACTTACACATTCATAAAACAGATGAATTAAATGCAGATTTAAAGCCCAATGAATAAATGGTTCTAAGCTCACAATCAAGCTACAATTACAAGTAGACAAACCATGAAATCAAATGCTTGTTCACATTAGAAGAGGATATTAAATGGTGCTCCTAAATGCTCCAACTTGCATGCTACATTACGTGTTTGGAAGTGTAAGGAGGCCATAAAACGGTGAGTAAAATTCACCTGTGGCCAATGTTAATTTCAGCTGGGTCACAGACGGTCAACTTCTTAGCAAATCAGGCCCACAGTGTCTGACTGTGCAGTGTACAAAGATGAGAGCACTTTCATACAAGCTAAGAAACATATATGTGTGTTTCTGTATTTCTGGTGCAATAGATTTCAGATGCAACTATCTGAAGAAACGTTATTTTTCTGTGATGTATGTGGTATGTTCGGGATTTTCTGAGAAAATTTGCTGTTTTTAAGTTCAAGTTTCTAAGTCTGTAGCTGTTTAATGATTACAAATTAGGTAATAAGAGCATTTTGCCCACTCTGCAGTACCAGTTTTTATGTGATGAAGCAGTAGAAATGAGAAACATCAGTACTACTGCCAGAGTGGATGATGGAGACTGGCATGAAGTGCAAATTAGGTAAGTTTTATATTTTAGTCTTTTCTGTATTTATAATTGCCTGGAAGATCATCTACATTGGACAGGTGGTAAATTCCAGTGATATTATATCTGATTAGCTGTGAGTGATAACTAACTTTGTACAGAGAAATCATATTACAGCACTTGGGGCTATGGCACATCTTCGGAAAAAATGTTTGAAACTGGTATTGTTAGACAGTGCTCATCAGTTCGGTGAAAAATTTGTTTTCATTGATATCATCTATCCCTAGCAAACGTAAATGTTTGGACAAGGGAGCTATTGTGCATTAGTTCCAAGCTACTTAGTGCAAGAAGTAGTTGAATTCCCAACAACAACAATGGAAATATCTTGGAAGATAGATCGATAGATAGACAGACAGATCAATACATAGACAGACAGACAGAAGTAGTACTATAGCTCCTGTCTTTTTTTGATGCTACCAACTTGCGACTTTTAGTGAGATATGTTCCTCCTATAAAAGAAATTCCCACTAAAACAGGATAAAATGAAAGTGAGGTAGGTAACAGTTTTCTCAGGATCTTTGTTTCCAAATGATATTTGTTTCCTTTCATGGTAGTGTAATAGGAGAGGAGAATGTGTGTTTCAGAATGAAATACAAATACTTACTGTTATAAGAAACCATATGAAGGCAACCCATATTAATTACATTTGGAGGAAATCAGAGGGAAAAGCACCTGGTTTTGTCTGGAAATACTTGTTAGAAAACCTAGGTGCACCAGGGCTTGTAACCAAACTTGTCGGTGATTCTTTTGTATTGTGAAGTCAAAAAGAAGTAATTCTTAATTATCTACCAAAACTGTAGTTAGTTTTGTACACAAGACACCTGTGCCACCAAAGGACAGTGTCCTGAGTTGCAGAGTGTTACAGCTAAAAAGCAAAGATAGAAGAGAAGAGGAGATGATATACCAGAAAGAAAAATGAGTCAGGTTTTAGATTAGCTGGGATTTCCAGAGCTGTCTAGACACAGACCAGATGTGGGTTGTGTGTTACTAGGGTGTGCTAAGTCATTAATAAATTAAATTTGGAAGATGAATCTGTAATAAAAAGTGGATGCTTTTCAAATATTTGTGAAAAAAAACAGTCTTTGTGAAGGGACAAAGGTGACCTACATGTAGATGGTTTTACAAAACAAATGTACATAGGTATATCTAATGACCAAATATCAGTGCTAGTAGAGCCTGTGACAAAAATTTCCACACAAAAGTTCCTCCCAGAATTGTCATGAGATAAAACATTAAACAGAATGTTACATTTTATATCAAGCTTCAGTATGTAAATGGGACAGTGCTAGCATCAGGAAGTCCCATTAAAGATTGTTTGTTTGTTTTTTTCATGTTTGCTCTTACATTTTATTACTGCTGTGGAAACAGTAAAACGTACTTGCTCTTAATTTGAGACTATGTTCCTGCTGTGAATGGATTTGTTTCTGCTTCGTAACAAGATGTATTCTTGAAATGTCTTTTTTCGTGTTTATATTCCAGATATATATTTCAAAATGTCCTTGGATATTTTATTTTTAGGACTAATAGTTTATCCTCTTTTGTGTGTGCTAAGCCTAAGACCTAAATCACAGTTGAAGGGCCAGTGATTATTACAAAGCAAAAAGAATTGAAAGTGTTGCAAAGATCTGAAGCAGTGTCTAAGCAATATCTAAGGGTTTAAATTCCCAGTCTGGATGCTGTCCTGGAAGCAAATATTTGAAGTTTTGATCAGAATATAGAAGGATATTCCTTCTTTGTCTCTGGAATGCTGTTGCCCCTAACTTTCATTCTCACTACACTGAGCGATTGAAAAGGAACATAAGGATTTGATCAGATCAGTTATGTCTGCTTTGGGGTACATCTCAGCTAAGGATTGAAGCTGACAAGCATCTAACCCGTTGATTAAGGGGCTACATGAACACACAGTTATGCTCTTCTCAGGTGTTAGTGTGCATCACACCAGGTCTTTCACCACCACAGGAACTTCTGAGTTATCACTGCCCCTTCATTTGTATGGGTGATCACTCTAGACTATCAGAGCTGCAACTACCTTTTGTTCCTCTTGTGATGGGAAACCCAGAATTTGACACAGTCCTCCAGATGTGGCCTCAACAGGACTCAATAGAGAGGAGGACTTCCCTTTCTTTTCTTCTAAAATGGATAAGAATTGCAAGCCCTTCTCATAAATATTGTGGGTTCCTCAGATTACACATTGAAGATGCCTACAGTCTCAGTTTGTGATGTCCTTTCACAGCTCTTTGTACACTTTGAGTTCTTCATTTCTCTCCTTCACACTCATGGCTTTTTTGTATTTTATTTTTGTTGTTGTTTTTGTTTTGCCGTTTCTTTCTTTGGAGTATTCCATCATGCACATCTTCCCAAACCCATTAATTTTCCATTTCTCCCTTTAGTGATCCTAGGAGTTGCATAGAAATTCGGTTATGGAGTGCAGAGAAGTGATAGGGAAAATGCTTTTTCAGACATAAAACAATGTCTGAAAATGATTTTTCAGACATCCTCTTTCTTGTATGAGAGGAGATACGCTTCTCATAAAGGAACATGATTTTTCTCTGGAGCATTTTGTAATTGGGACACACCATTCAGTCAGGTAGCTAGTTTAATCCATCAGGATGCTGCTGTTATTCTTTGGTTGTTCATTTTAAGAAAGAGTTAAGATGCTGAAGTTACAAAAGTTGGAATGCCTGAATTCTCAGTGTTGTAGGAGTCTTTGAGAGAAGAAGGTTTGACATGGAGCTAGTGTATTAAAACTGCCCTATCATTGCCATTACTCAGAACTGCATTACCTGTCACTACCTGAGGACAGTTATTTTATGGATTCCCCCCGTCCCCCCCAAATCCTTTCAGCAGAAAACTTGAATCTTCAGATCAGTCTATGTCAGTAGCTGGAGAACAGAACAGTCCCATTACTGTTGCCAGTGTTCCTTGTGAGCCTGAGATGGGTGGATGGATGGATGGAAAGGAGGGACAGAAGGAAGGGAAGGAGGGAGGAACAGAGGGAAAAAGCAGAGAACAGTGATTGTTTCAGGGCAGCTCTGAATTTCAGTGTTGAAGAAGAAGGGATACAGAACATTAACGAGATTCGCAATATGTAATGAGCAGTTGTCAATTAATCACTCCACTAGCTTTAACAGATTGGAAATGGTTTTGGAATTTGTTTTAGGATTTAAAATCTGGATAGTGCAGATGTTAAAAGAATTTGTTTAGTAGTTGCTTATTTTCATCTAATGCTTCTTCACATGCACTTGAATTAATTATGCAAATATGTATTTTATACATATTATTTTAATGTAATATCCTGCTTTTTATTTATTAACAGTTAAATTTATGTTATTCACAAATAGCTAATTTGATAAGGTCAGTCTGGAAGCCTCTGTGTTTTCTGAAGCTAGCATTTAATTGGATCCACTGTGAGCAACATGCCAGAGTAAATTCTCACAAAACTGATTTTTGCTAAGAGAGAGAGGTTAAGTTTCAAAGAACAGTAGCTGGGAAGCTGGCAAAGTCAGGAGGAAAATGTAGGAGTTACTGAGTATTACAACACAGTATGTATGAGCAGTGTAGATTATTCTTTATTCTGCAGATAAGAATTATGAACAGACATCAAGGGTAATAAAAGTACTATAGTGTTGTCATAGCTTCCTGAGAAAACTATTCATTCTCATCACTTAAGATATTCTTGGTTGTTTCAGGCACCACTCTTTGTGGCCCTGTGATGGAAAGATTTTTGTCTGCCAAATTCACTAAACCCAATGCATTTCAATTACTGAAGATGAGCCATCTGCCAAAAATAAAGTGCCTCTAAAATCTCATATTTCCTAAAAGAACTAGAATTAAAAGTGGTGTTGTGTAGTATACCTTGCAGTACAGTGAAAATTGGACTGTGATAATATCTTCCTTTTCTACTTACAGGGGAACATTTTACTGCTTCTTTTATCCCATATAAATAATTTTTGTTGTAAATAAAAGAAATGTCATACCTTTTAATGTTTTCAAATAAACACATGCATATTACTGTCAGAGAATACGCTGCAGTCTCATGGTTCATTAGAATATTCATGCCAAAAATAGCATAGCAGCACGGCTGCAAATCTCTTCTTCACAATGATGGGATATTGTGTCCACAGCAACTTTACCAATTTAATAAAATTGGATACAAAAAGAGGACTGGAATTTCATCACAGATCTTAGATAGGCTGATTAGTTTGGATAGAATATACTTTTCCTCTGAGTAGCCTGTATTCACTGGATAATGGTTAATGGTGCTTGCTGTTAAACACATTGCCAAATTTTGCCTCAGTGCTATGACTGAGAGCTTTGTTTTATATGTAAACTAGCACAGTTATTTACTGAGTCTAAATTGTAATGAAAGGCATTGCTGTTGTTTTTACTTACATATCTAAAAGTATGGTTTTGTTTTTCTTAGGAATGTCACTAGTGAAGTGAAAGGGCTACATGGCAAATTTGGATGTGGACAGGATTCCACAGAGGTTTTGTTTTTTCAGGGCACTGTGGAGAAATTTCTAAAGACTCATAAAAAGACTCAGACTAAATAACTTTTAAAGGACACCAGACTTTAGGCAGTTTACATTTTTCTTCATGTTGTGAAGATACAACTACCTCCCTGGCAGTACAGCAGGTGTTCTGTGACAATCTTCTTATTCAAGGCTTTATAAAACTGCCTTCATTAACTATGTAAGATTCGTCTTTTTCATACATGATAGAAATAGACCCAGCTGAAGCTGTGATATTGGAATTTTTTCCTTTTCTTGACCATGGATAATAAGAAGTATGTCTTCATTCCTTTCATTAAATAAACTTTTAATTAGACTTTTTCTCTTAAAACATGATTGACAATTGCTTTATCAAATCTAGCTGCTTATAAATTGATTATACAGTAGACGTCAACAGTACCACTTCTTTCTTTAAAGTGAGACTAGCCAATTGGAACTTTTTATTTTATGAGCTTTGTACTATATTAATCACAAAACTACTGCTGATCCAGCATCATTCTAGAACCAAACTGCAAAATATGGCAGTCTGTTTATTAATAGAGTGCATTATGCTTTCCCAGTAACTCAGAATGAGTTTGCAGTTTGAGTTTTTCACCAGTCAACTATAGGGTTTTTGGAGACCGAGTGTCATGGTTTTGATGTGTGGATGTTTTCCACCTTCTCCACTCAGAAGAAATCTCTCTCTCATCATTCCCGAATACACCAGGTTCGCACAGCACCATGCGAGCTCTTCAGACTGTATATTACTTGTTTATCAATAGCTTTCTGTGAAGGCCTGAGATAATCTATGTAGTGCAAAATACACTGTATTTATTATCCTTGAGAATATGCTGCAATGTCCAAGGGTTTTCCGGAAAAATAAGCTGATGGTAAATGGTTAAGAGAAAGCTATAGAAAGTTATAGAGAAGTCAGCTTCTTGTTTTTTTTTTGGGCTGGGAATATTTCTGTGGAAAAAAACCTTTGTTTTTATTATAAGTTCTTTTTGTTGTAGTGCAAAGATGCTGAGCATGGGTCTTGATTTCTAGCCTAACAACACACAGGTGAAGGAACTATCCGTCCACTTTTTTTTTCATGTACCATGTGAATACAATATATTCTTCTTGAAGTCAATGGGTCATCTACTCAGAAACCACCAGATAATTAATGGTGGTAGCTGGTGCTTAATTTAGAGAAGTGCACTCAGTATTTATATAGCACCGTTAGAACTGTGTGCTTGCACACTTGTGTGGGCTTGCACCTGCGCTAGGACATCCGTTGAAGCACTTGGGTTTACCCAGGGTTAAGTCTGGTTTAAACTTGTTAGCAATACGAAGGATTTAGGAATTTGCTGGACCTCTAAACAATTACTGGCTCTTACTAGGGTCCTCACAAACCTAATGCCTTCGTGATGGCTTCATTGATCCCTTTTTTTTTTTTTTTTTATCTCTGCTAAAATGCTTCGTGCAGAATGAGGAGTGTATGAAATATAACATGTGAGTGCTGGCTTAAGTCTTTATTTCTGCTTTAGGATATAGTATGCAAGCTCATCATTGAGCTCTTCCAAGCTCAGTGGTCTTACCTGGAATAAATCCAGGTCGTTATAGCAACACTGGTTATAAATGACCTTTCCTGTTTCTTAAATTCCACTGTATCTTATATCCTGATTCCTAATTAGGTAGCGTCTGCTAGTTAATGCCAGTTAACCGTCACAGAAAAGCTAGACAATGCAAATAAATAAGTAAAAATAAGTGGGCATTTTATTTCAGAATATAGCTTGGCTCTAGAGGCATTTTTATGTACAATGGACAAAACTTAGGCAAACGATGCTAATGTCAAGACCTGGATCTTTAACAGGGAAGATAGGGGGTATTCTGGGACACATCTGAAAGGACAAAGATCCTGGTCTTGCAACAATAGAGCGTTGCTGGTGGCATAAATAGCTCGAAAAATGAAAGCCTTGGAATTCTAGTTTGCTGAAGATTTCTTTTACACAGCAGCCCTGTTATGGCACACTGGCAGAGCCTGACAGGGCAACAGCAGCGGCAACATTGGATTGAACCGAGAGAATCAACATCTGATTTACAGACTCAGGCATTCAAAACAAGTTTGAGTCAAAAAAAAGAAAAAAAACATCGATCAGAGGAGAAGTTTTAAAATCTTGGTATTCAGAATATCTTTTTATATATTTTTCAGATCATTCTGCTAACCCGCGTAGTATTTTTAGGAAAAAAAAAAAAAAAAGATTTTAATCCTTTCCCAGATAAAAAAAGGGGAGTTGGACTAGTAACATTCCCTCCTGTGACTAAGTTTTTTCTTTATGTCATTAATACTAAATAATCTAAATTGTGTTTAAAGTATCTTTCCATCTGGAGGTCAAGTGTTCAGAATAAACAGTGGGGCTTTACAGGCATAAATATCCAATCAAAAAAAGGGTTTTCAAATGATGCTAGTTTTCTGGCCAAGAACCTAGACTTTCCTTTTTTCATGACTTAAAACACTATGGTAATTACAGTTTTGTAGATGCTAGAGATGAATAACAAAGTAGATTCAAATTTAACATCTCACAAAAATTATCAGACTGGTTATAATAAACAGCATAATAAACTTAATAAAAAGGCTATATAGATGGATTGAATACTGAGAATGCATTGGTAATATCTGCTGCTGATAGAAGAAGTTTCATGCATGAGGAAACACTGATTTCTTTTACTGATTTTTTTTTTGTGTGTGTGTACAGATACCAGAGAGAGTTTCTTGTACAACACATCAATGCATTTAATCCTCTATTTTAGTTATTTTCAAAGTACCTGCTAGGTCAATATTAACTATCATTAAACTATTATTAACTAATTTTTGAAGTTTCATTATAGCAAAAATCAAAACTACATTACATTTTTAGAGTTTCACACTGTTCATTTTTTTCTTAGTTACAATTCCCTTTCTTTTCCTCTCAGTAGATAAAAACAAAGAAACAGCATGCCCTCTCTTACTTACTGACTGCTGAATATCACTTAACTTTATATCATTTAAACATACTTTCTCCACAATTCATGTATTTGCCAGAGGCTTTTCCTCAGGATATGTCTGTAACTGGTTCTCTGTAAAAAAATATTTAAATCCTATTATGTCCCATGTGATATACACAGGAACTCTTAACTCTGTTCTTCACTGTAGTAATTTCCCAAACTGTTCATAATTTCATAGAGTGACCCAAATTGATATTTTTTAAAAGGAAGAAGTATCAGCATTGAACGGAATCTTTTATACATTTAAAATATTTTTTTCTGTGTAAATAGTAATAGAACTTAATAGTATCCTACTTCTGAATCAATATTGGATAATCAGGAAGTATAACTAGTGTCTGTGGTACAATTCAATATCTGCTTTTATACACTTTAGTGGCTAAGACCTTCACATCAGAAGTAACTGAAGTGGTTTTGAAGTTCTCATGTTTTCCAGCTGGTGCCAAAATATTTTATACTATATATGCATATTAAATGAGAGCAAGTGGACCAAGTACCTCAAAGGAATTGGAAGGGAAATAGCGTAGCACTTAAAAATACTTAATAACAGCTTTTCTCCTTCATGATTATATCACTTGGGCACTACGGAGTAAGAGAATTTTTGAAATTGCCTGGTTTTGAAGTGTCAACCCTCTAGAGTGACCTCAGCTATGTCATAAACTGTCAAAATTTTGTCCAGAAAACTATGGACTTCAGTTAAATCAAATCTTTCTGATTCTGAATTATGTTCCTAAGATACATTCTGCAAGGTCACCCATGCCTAAAAACAAAGCACTGGTCAGGAATTTGTATAACCAAGTGGTTCTGGTAGGCAAACCATGAACAGGTATGCAAAGATCCTTCCTGCCCCTGCTAACCCTGGAGCTGTTTTCACACGTGAGTCCCAGTGTATGAACACACACTGCCCAACAGCTGAGAGGTGCAATTCCCTGCCCCCTCAGAGATGCTTCTACCTGCTAGATATCCTTTTCCCCACACAGTTCAACCTCCGCTGTTTGGCAGCGGTCCTGGAAAAAGGAGTTAGAAAAAAAGAATTAGCCTATTCTGTCCTGGGAGAGAAAACCTGTTAGGCACTGCATGTTGCCTCCAGAAGCCTGGAGGTAGAAGATTTGATTAAAATCATTGTGCTGAGGCAGGGAGAAGGCAGCTTGAGTATTTGAAGGATGATTCAAGCCATTCTGTCCTCCCTGGAGAGAGGGAGAAGTGCAGAGAGCGGCACAAGTTGTCCAGTGCCTGGTTTACTCGGAGCGCTGGGCGAGAGCCGTACGGAGCAACTCCTGTTTCACCAGAATTCAGTCAGACGGAGCTGTCCGGAGGGAGGTTGCTCCTCCTCTGAGAGAAAATGGGATTTATCTGCATGGAAGTCAGGAGGGAGCTTACAGGGCACAGACTGGGAAAACCCCTGGAAAGCAGGGGGGCTGCCTGCTGTAGGAAGCAAGCATTAAACTGAGCCTTGTCAGATCGTGGAAGGAAGGAAGATTTTATTTGGGACCGAGAGCATATAGTAAAGAATTAATTCAAGTTAGAAAGCTCTCGAAAGTTGCTGGGCTGCAGAGCAGTTTTGGGAGTGAACCCTAACCGTGCCAGTAGAGAGTGGTCAGAGAATACATTTACCTCCATTTTTTTTTTTTAATCTATCTCACCATATCCTAGATTTTCGATATTTAAAGTTATCTTCTTAAAATTTGGTGATTTTGTTTTCTAAAAAAGGCTAACTTTAAAGAGTGGACTCCTTTAATGTCTTTTGGGAGAAGAGGGAGAATGCAGAGTCCCATTAGAAAAGAAAGTTTTAGCATCCAGGAATCTTGTATTTAAGTTACTTTGTTCTCCCTTTTTCTCCTTTATTTACTTAGTTCCTGCTCTCGTTGCCAGAGCTCATGTTTTATCTCATGGATGAGACAGTTGATCTGCTTATGTTGTTAGCAGGGCCTGTTCTCAGCTGGATGATTTCCTTAATGCAAACTGCAGGTTTAATATGAGGAAGAGCGTGAGAAAAAGAGAAAGAAAAAAGGAATGGGTATGGAATAAAGGCAGGAGCTTATCCTTCTGCCTAAAAGGTCAGTCAAACCACTCGTACCGCTGTGTAGGAACTGCCATCCAGGCTCCATCATGTCTATTGTACATACTCTCAATCTTCCCTTCACTTTCAGAATTCAGGTTATAAAGACCAATTTACTTTTCCTTCAGAAAAAACTCCGAACGTAGACTGTTAACACTGCTGATGCTCTGTGATGGCACTCTGTTAGAGCACTCTGAGTAGGTCTGCATTGCTGCACACAACTCTCTGCCAGTTAATTTCCAGAAAATTAAAAATATTGAAAATGGACATTTTCCCTGCATATGAAAAATTCTGTATTGATCTTGCAGGCAAACAAAAGAACAAAATTAAAAGCTAATACAGTGCTAGACAAAATCGACATACACAAAAAAGAATTCTGGGAAAATTGTTTTGTTATTTGGCTTATCTTTACTGCTTTCCCTTGAGTTAGTCTGTTATGAATGAGACTGTCAGTTTCTCCCTGTCTTTCCTAAAAATATGAAGAGATTCTTTGCATGCATTCTATGTATTCTTTGTCTTTATTTAGGGAAGATGCAAATGAAATGCAACAAAGATCCAAGTGCCTTTTGAGACCTGAGAGAAAGTAGACAGAAATATGATTTTCTCTTTTTTTTTTTAAGGCTCAAAACTCAGATGTTGTTGAAAATATTAAATACATTCCAATTCTGATGACAGCTTTTGTATAGGTGAGTTTCAGGTTTAGAGATTAGGGGCTATATTTTTTTTCATATGAGACAGTGCAGCTAAATAACTTTATTTTACATCAATAAAATATAAAAAGAGCCTAATTATAATGAAAAAAAAAGAAACAGTAAACCAAAGCTCAGTAAGTTGCATATGCTTTTTATATTCTACAAGGGAAAACTGCTTTTCAGAAACTTTGTAAGAGCCAATGGAGAATAATCAACTGCTTTTTTTCTAACACTGTAATTGAATGTAGTGTATTTAATTATACTAAATTAATCATAATAACATTTATTAATAACTTAATACTGCCAGTTAGTTTGATGCAAACTGCTGTTTTGCAGCCTCTTTAAGATAAAAGCTTAATTAGTTGGTCATGACAGATCTTGCATACAAGCCACAGAATACATCTTTTCAGAACTCTCCCATCAAAGGAAACATTAAGTAGTTAAAATTTGGAATAATCAAATGGACATAATGACCTATTTTTCTCAGATTATTTAACAAAATATTGGAAAAAAATCTGTCAATGCTGGTCTCTTTCACTTTGTGTTATAGAGTTTTTTTATTATTTTTACTAAGAATGAAAGTTTTCTGCTTTAGCTTCTGAAGGAAGCTTTTGTCTGAGGGACAGAAACATAAAAGCAGAAGAGGAAGATGCTAATAACTTGCAGTATATCTCCTTTTTTGTTCTTCTACATTATTTTCTGAAGAACATCTATGGACACTTACTGAGATCAGAAATGTATTGTCAGTTTTGGTGTCATGTCTCAGCATGGAAATAATTTTGAGGTGAATACAGATGGGTAGAAAGAGGAGAAATAATCTTGGTCTGCAGAGTTCATGTAAATATGAATTCCTACTTTGTGTGTATCTTTTTATGTAGTTTATGTATTTCACTTAAAATAAAATGTCAGTGTTACAAGTCTAGATCCAGCTCCAAACCTGCCACTGTCTGAATGCTTGGATACAGAATCCTCATTTGTGTCAAATTGTTCAGTAAATGACACTTTATTTAAATTTCAGAGCCCTACATCTGCCTAAATTAACTTGAAATGAGAGCATATTGTTTCCTAAGTTCAATTGCCATAAATATCATTTAAGGTTGTGACAATGGTAGAAGCGGGGAGCAAAGACAAAAATGGCCAGATTTTTTTTTTTTTTGGCTAAATTTTACTGGTAAATAGTAGTAAATAAAACCAGATGAAGATTATCCTGTGGACCTGAGGCCAATTGGCAGGTGCCAGTCACTAAAATTACCTGTTGCAAAGTAGGTTGGCAACATTTAAATGAGGAATGATTCCTGAGCTATGTTAACATAATTTCAGAATTGGAGATGATAGCTAAACTGGCTGGCAAAAGTAATCAGAACTGTGATAACTTCATAATAACATGGATGATACGTGTCAAGATTTGGGCTCATGTTGTGAACCATTTCACTTTAGTAAGATAGGTGTAACATCTGTGGAAAAAATGTACATTACAGTATTTATTCACTTCTACAATATAAAACAAAGGGTTTTTTTTCCTCTGTATTTTTAGAGATACTTACACCATGTCTTCACCTTTAGCTTTCAACGGAAGCTTCACGTGGGTTAGTGTGTTGTCTTAGTCTCTGAGAAAGACTAATAAATAAGTTCTAGGTCCAGGAAATATGTCTGTTGTCAGGAGGAGCGGGAAGCAATAGGTTTTTCCTCATTGGTTAGTTCATCTGCAGTGTTACCTGGCATCTCAGCAGGGAACAGGCAGGACCAATGGATGTGAGGAGTGTGAAGCGAGGCATCTTCCTGCAGAGAAAACATGTAATGACTCTTACTTACTAAAATGTTTGCTATGCAAATGAATTTATTGATGATAATGGAAAACTTTGTCTTATTTTCTAAACATTTTTATTGTGTAGTTTTTCTTTACTACATTTGCGTGTAGTTTTGGTTCTCCTACAGAAAATTGTCACAGGGTAACAGAATCAACCATAAGACATTCAGGCTGTGAAGGGACCTCAGGAGGTTTCTAGTCCTACACCCTGCTCAGCTGAAGGGTCAGCTGAGACAGACTAGTCTGCTTTCTTTTCTTTTCTTTTCTTTTCTTTTCTTTTCTTTTCTTTTCTTTTCTTTTCTTTTCTTTTCTTTTCTTTTCTTTTCTTTTCTTTTCTTTTCTTTTCTTTTCTTTTTCCTTTTTTTTAGGTAAGAAATCTATAAATAAATGATTAAACAAAGTAAAAATTAAATTATGGGATTCACCCACAAGTACTTGCAGATGCTATTGCTAGGCTGTTCTCCATCATCTGTGGAAGGTCATGGAGAACAGGAAAGGTTTCCTTCAGAAAACTACAGGCCAGTCAGCCTCACCTTCATCCCGGGAAGCGTGGTGGAGCAGCTCATCCTGGATGTCATCTCTAAGCATGTGGAGGACAAGAAGGTGGTCAGGAGTAGCAGTCAGCATGGAATCAGCAAGGGGAAGTCCTGCTTAACCAGACTGATAACCTCTTGTGACAGAATGACTGAGTAGATGAGGAGAGAGCACTGGATGTTGCCTACTGTTGCCTACTTCAGCAAGGCCTTTGGCGCTGCCCCCTCGTGACGTGCTCATAGGCGTGCTCGGGAAGTGAGGGTGAGAGAGTGCACAGCGGGGTGGATGGAGAGCAGGGCTCAGAGGGCCCAGATCAGCTGCACGGAGCCTAGCTGGAGGCCTGTAGCTAGCGGTGCTTCCTGGGGGTCAGTACTGGCTCCAGTCCTGTTCAATTTGCTCATCGCTGACCGGCACGAAGGGACAGAGTTCACCCTCAGCTGAGGATGCAAAACTGGGAGGTGTGGCATTTGCATTACTAAAGATTAACTGATTTATTGTATTATCTATAACATCCTAGGTAAATTGCAGACAGATACTGTATTGTTTTGTTTGGTATATGCTATTTTTACATAGATTTCTTGTAGCACCTGTTATTACAATGACACTTGAACTTTTTTAATCATACAGCTGATTGAAAGCTGTTGCTTTGGCAATGAACTTCACCAGAACTCTGTTTGCTGGACAGAGAAAGGGAGAGGCAGATAGATAGAAATTCCTACCCAGGAGACTTGTTTAGTTCTGGTATTTCTTGACTGTGCTTCCTTTCATGAAGACAGATTGCTGCTGTTGGTTATGGGAATGTAAATGAGCTTTACATCATTTAAAAATATAGAAGAAAACTAAATTATTTACCTTGTACTTTCTTTTTACTGTTAGCAATTTATTCATTTTAAACTTATCTAAACTGAAATCAGAGCTGGATCTTGTAGTGACACCATTAAGAGTGTGTGTGTGTGAGGACAGGGAGGGGAATGTGAATTTATGTGTTAATTTCAATGCCTAATACTGCAGTTTTGAATCTAAAATACGATGTTTTAGAAGCTAGAGATTAAAGTTTATAATAGATCTGCATTCTCTAAGTGCAGTTCATTTCAAATGGCTTTTTGAGATGATCATTTTTTTTCTCAGAAAAAATATTGATATTGAAAATATTTCAGGTCAAGGTATAATCCTTTTCTTTCAGTCTACAAAGCCTACTTGTCACTATTAAAAGTCACATAACTTTTTTTAGTCAGTCTTTACCATGTTTTTGGCTTTTTTAGCAATTATGCTATTCAGATTTACAATATGACTGACTTTAATGGAAGTTCAAAGCCCAAACATGCCAACTTAGAGCTTGTTAATCAAATGGCTTCTTTTATGTTTATAGTCTTTAGTATAAAGCACTGTTTACTTGATTTTCTTTCTTCATAGCTTTAGTAACAGCCTAATTAATTTGTCAGATAGACAGTAATGGAAAGTGTATCTCGATAGTAATATACGTCTGTTTCTAAATTTTCGCAGGCAAGGCATGGTACCATGTGAGGCAGAAATGTCAGTCCTGGGAATATCCACAAAAGCAAGTACGCCTAGCAATTTCTGGTCCACTTCATATGGGCTTCAAACAGGATCTGTATTTGTTGGTGGTTTGCCTCATCGTTATGCAGTGAAACAGGTAATTTTTTTTCTTACTTTGTATTTAAGATGTTATTTCAGGAGTGGCATATTGAATAGGATATAACTAAATAGATTTAAAATCTGCAAAAAAAAAAAAAACCCCACTTTCAGCTGTTTGAGAGTTACATCTAAGAGATGAACTTAAGCCCTTGCAGAGCATTGCTGGTTCCTGAGGCTCTGGTCGGAGGACTGAGCAGAAACATCAGTGTGGTACAAAACCATGTCTCATGTGCCTTGAGTAGGCTGAGCCAGGGAGAAAGTGTGATCGAATCTAGAGGATGTACTTGTCAGCTCAAGTTTTATGAAAATAGCGAAAATATACCTGTACTGGTTCCCTATCCGTAGAGTGCCTCTGCTTACTTATGTGTTGAGACACATAAGGTTCTGAAAATGAACCAAGGTAAAGTTAACGTGTGGAACAGCATTTTCAACAGGGAAGATGCGGACATCTGAAGCTGTAAGTGGTACATGCAGTTAGGGTAAGGTGGTAGGTAAGGTTGAGAAATAATACACTGTAGGACTAGCATAAAGTTAAAGAAGTGGGTTGTGAAGGTGGTATGGAAACTACATTTAGGGTTGGAGAGAAAGGGTTCTTTGTTTTTGTCATGGAGGAATTTGGGGTAGAGTAGCCACTAAAAGCAGATCCTAAGTAAGTTCTTAACTAAAATTTGTTAACTAAGCAGGAGGGATATAACAAACAGTGATTTCTGTTCTAAGATGTTACACGCACATACTTCACACTCACACCAATCAAGCTCCTAGGCCCTGTGGCCCATCCAGCTGAGCCTGGCCCATGGAGCTGGGGGAGCGGGAGGAACTGGGCCCCTACTCCAGCTGCTGGCAGTGTGACCCGTGAGTCGCATTGGGCAGAGCACTTCCTCAGTGGCCTCAGCCTTCTACATCATGTTAAAAGTCCAGCTATGGAGTCCCCTCCATGCCCATGGGACTATTGTCTTGACTACTTACTGCTTTTTAGAATTAGATTTTCAGCATTAGAGGCCAGTGGCCTTTTTTGTCATGTGGGTATAGGCCAGTCTCTGTGGCTTTCCCCCCACTAATGCCAATCATCAGCATTGCTACTGAATTACTATCACCCTCTGGTCTCTTGACCCAGATGTGAAGTTGTTCTCAGTTACATAATTGTTTCCCACCGTAACAGAATATAAATGGTTAGAGATGGGTGGATGTAGTCCAGGTCTCATTTTTTTGAGCAGTGATCTGTGCTTGTTTTCCCAGTGAACAGCAGAATCATGTAATCAGTGCAAGGCAGATGTAACCCATATCTCACTAATCTGAGCCATGCTTTTCTCTTGGCTTCTTCTGACAACTGTTTTAATATTTCTATTTCTGTTCTGCTCTTTGGTAAGTGAAGGTCATTTTATAATGAGGTGAATACTGTAATTTCAAGACCAGATGTGGCTTTGATGCTGTTTTGATAATATAAATTTTCTGATGGCTTTCACAGATTCACAGAATACTTAAGGTTGTAAGGGACCTCTAGAGATCATCTAGTCCAACCCCCCTGCTCCAGCAGGGACACCTAGAGCACGTGGCACAGGGTGGCATCCAGGCAGGTTTGGAAGATCTCCAGAGAAGGAGACTCCACAACCTCTCTGGGCAGCCTGTTCCAGGGCTCTGTCACCCTTGCAGGAAAGAAGTTCTTCCTCATATGGAGATGGAGCTTCCTGTGTTTCAACTTGTACCCACTACCCCTTGTCCTGTCACAGGCCACCACGGAGAAGAGCCTGGCCCCATCCTCCCTACATCCAACCCTCAGATACTTGAACATGTTGATCAGATCCCCTGACATTATAATAAATGCTGTAGTAGCCAATGCTGTGAAAATACTGTTAAAACCTAAATTAAATGTTTTTGTGAACAGATATTTTTAGGACTGCAAAATGCTCATGTGAAAGTAAACCTCTAAATAGCATGTATTAGCATTAAAAGAACTCGACAAATAACATTTGCAGTCATGTAACTTTTTCTTTAATTTAGACAGTTTGTTCATACTCAACCGTCCATCCATCTAGAATATATTATCGAAACATATAAAGTTTCATTTACTGTAGGAGTGTCTTCAAGGCATATTCTGTACTAATAAAAATAAGAAACCTGGATTTTTAATGTTTAAGTGATCTTTCTTGTAGAAGTCAAAAGAAACATTTTATGGTGTCCCCCAATGCATTTGCAGAAAAATTTGAAGTTTAATGCAAGGGTTTACCTAGGAGTAGCTAAAGAAGCAATTTATTCAAGGAGTGTTCTTAATAATGTGTATGTGAGAAGGACGTTGGAGACAGTGAATGACTGCAAGACAAAAGAAAAACAAAATCCAGAAAAATAAGTTAAATTATATAACTTAGAGTAGCAATAAAACACAATTGTTCAGGTGTAATTACTCTGCCCACATTTTACCTACAGATGAGATGGACTCTTAAGTCCGGAGAAGCTCTCTTTATTTAAGGATATAGCAGTTCATTAGATTATTCCATTCTTAATGCAGGATTAATAGGTGAAATTTTATGTCTGTGTTTGTTAATTAAGATGAGGTAGTAACAATGTTGTAGGACATATCTGTAAGTCCATATCTATCAAGCTGGTGATAATTCAACTCTATTAATAGTTGGAGAGCATATGCTCATGTAATTATCCCAAAAGGCAAAAATACACCTTCCAGTTCCTTGTGTGCCTCCCTAGTTTTCCATAAAGCTGAGCTGAGTTTTTTGGAGCTCACAGCTTTTTGTTTGAGATTACCTAAGCTTTTTTATTTCATTTGATTTTCTTTTCTGCTGTGTTATTCCTGTGTTCATTTCTGATCTTTTCTTAGTAGCTCATTTTCACTAATCTTTACTTTTTGTTGCTTTGAGCAAGTTTAATTTTCCTTGGCTTCCCTCTCAAAGTCTGTTGGCTATTAGCCACAGACAGTCTCTAAGGGATATTTTTTCCCCTTTTTGTCAGAGAATGGAGAGCAATCTGTCCAAGTTCTCTTTATGTTGGCTTTTCACTGCCAGCAGTAGAAAACCACTCCAGGAAGCCTTTTTTTCTCAGTAGCTTTGACCCAGGCAGTCAAGTTTCTATCTTAAAACCTTCATCATCCCTGAACAGAAAACGTCTGGTTTTGACCTTGAGATTGCAGTTTGCTTCAAGGGAGATATTTTTTTCTTTTTTTTTTTTTTTTTCTTTTTCTGAAGCTCAGCTGTGGCTTTCAAATACTCTGATCACTCCTGGAGTCATAAGTGTGCTAGAGATTCCCATGATACTTATGGTATCTGCCTAACAGATCATCTTATTTCAGATGAGCTCCTTCTTTTGCTAGGGTAGCTTGATCTACTGTTGGCTTTCCAACCTTCTGATGTCATGGAAGTTGTTGAGAGTAGTTACTTCAGATCCTAGACTGCCTCAGCTGATGCCAGTTTCTGTTTAACAAGAAAGTAGCTTTGCTCTCAATTTCTGATTATGGGTGTGAGAAACTGTTGGCACAGAGAGTTGTCCATATTATTGGAACAGACTTATGTCTCACTATTAATTTTCAGGCTTGACTTCTCTTCCTTTCTTTATGAATGAAGTTTGATATGATCTATGGAGGCCTCCAGCTAAAATACTGTGTCCTTTCTGGATTTCCTATATTGGTATTTCCTAATCAGCTGTCTCAGGTGTCCATGCATTTTTCCATATATTTATTTTTCCGTATTGCATATAGTGCCCTCAGCATGCAAGGCATGGCATTGTGAAAGCTGCTCTTTTGTTGTCAAAAAGCTCAATCTTTCTTCTTCAGAGATGACAGACAATTAATTACCTCCCTGCCTTGACTGCTTTCCTTTTTGTTCTCTAATACCATCTTGTATAAGGTGTACTATAAGGAGTGCCCTTTCACTCTTCCCTTAAGGGAGAGAATTACTTCAGTCTTCCTCAAAAATTAGTTAGGAAATCATAGGAACTTTGAGGAATTAGACCCAGGTAGGTGTGTTTCCATTGTGCTGGACAAAGGAAGACTTGGAACAGCATCAATGGGAGGTTGATGAAGGTTTCCTAGCCTCACTCCACTGATTTCCCTGCTTACTGCCACTACCAGGGCATGCAGTTGAACAGGGCAGATTACATTCTTATTCTTAAGGGCAGTGATACATTTAAAAGAATATTTGTGAGGTCTGGGTAAACAGTGACATAACACCTAATAGAATCTTCATCAGACAGAAGTTGCCAGACCTCCATGCCTAGTGACAGAGATGGGTGAGAAGGAACACTCTTGGCAGTAGAGCACGATCAAGTTTACTTAAGCAAACTGGACATAAAAAACTTCATGGGGGCAGAGGGGATGCATCCAAGGACCCTCCCCTGACTGATGTTATTACAAGACCAAGAGGGGCCCTCATGACTGAAAACAGACAAATGTCGCTTCATCTTCAAAAAGAGGCTAGAAGGAGGATTGAATAAGCTCATGAAACAGGAGGAGTTGTGAGGAGTGTCTTTTAAATCTTATACAACATGGAGACTCCATAAAAATGAACTCCATTTACATCTTCATAAAAATGAAATCTTATATAATTCATTATTTATTTGGATATTGGTAGAAGCTAAATACTGACTTGGGACTGTTTAAAAGCTAACAGCTCAAGACAAACTATGGCATTTCTAATAAAAGTCACACATCCAAAGTGTTACATTCAAGTACTTTAAATATATTATTATAAGGTTTATGTTATTAACCTATAGCCGTTGTAATGCCCATTTAAACTTGAAAGTACATTTTTACAATTTTCATTTAAACTGCAACAATACTGACTTATCTCTTTAGTAACTGAAGAAAAACATGTATTGTGGGATTAGTGTTAATGTTAGGGTTGCGTAGTTGCTTACTGTATCAATATTTGGATGAGTATTAGTAGGTATATTCGAGTTAAGGTTTATAAGGTTGCATACAGCATGAAATTAATTTCTCATCAACAGTATATGTTAGTCAAGTCTTTTTTTCTGATCTGTTTAGGAACTGAAAAAAAAATGGAAAAAGGAACTCATGAACTAAGTGCTTGTGGTTTTGTTTAGCAATTTAATGCATGCAGAGTCTTTGATTTTTATAGCTAATTCTGTTGGACATATTTGTACATAAATATATACATATGCATATTTATACATGAATACATAAACATACACACATACAGAGCCATGGACCACAGACAGTAAAAGCAGGTGCCATGATAAAAATAAGAGGGCAAGGACTGGAAGACATCGGTAGCAGATAGATCTGTTGAAACTTCTTAAATGAAGGGCATCTAAAGGAAAACACTGCAAAGTCTTTCACACTGAGAAATAATGAAGTGTCCCATATAAAGTTTTATGGATTCGTGTAATAGTATAGGAAGACCAAACTGAGTAGTGAGAAGAAAAGTTGAGCAGAGAAGTTAGAACTAGCTGGCTGGTAGAGATCTCATCCTACAATCTTTATACAGTGAAAACTGCCATTCTGTGACCTTTTTTGAAAAGTATATTCTTACTTAAAGGACTTGAAGGATACATGTCAAACTTTACATATCTTAAACATGTTAACAGCTAAAACAATTCATTAAATAACTTTCTAAAACAAAAATAGTTGTTTCAAGCTGTTTTTGAAAGCTGTGTTCAAAATACTTGATCAAGAATTGAGGAATATAAAACACATTACAGGAATATATATATATTTAAAATGATAAATTGAAATAAATGATGTATTATTTGTGGACTCTCTAGACATATTTCAAGGTAATTAATTTCATGCACGCTTTAGTATCATTAATTGTTTACAACAGTTTGTTCCTCTGCAGAGAAGATGATTGGTACACTTGAAGTGAAATTAAAAATTGTTTTCAAACACTTATACTAATAGTCGATTGCGTTAATAGTGGTATTTGTGCTGCTATAATTGCTGCAATAATTTACAGTTCTGATCCTAGTAATATTTTAGTATTGAGAATCTGAAATGTCATTATTTTTTCATATCCCTTTTCTACATAAACAAATCTCTTTAATTAAACTTCGTAAGTATTCAAACTGAGAAGTTTTACTAGAAAATGAAGCTTCTGTACCAGAAGAATGATTTTCAAATTAAAGTAAGGGGAAAAGATGAAGTGAGAGGTATGCACATATGTATGCAAGCACTGTTTTCTCCATATTACTGGTAGGGTAACTGCAGCAAATAATTGGACTGATATACTTCAGATCAGCATTTTAAAAATAAGTTGGTAACATGTATAAACTTTATTTTTTTCTGTTGCTGTTGTTTTATTCATCCATTGAATCCAGCAGTAGTCAGGGAAGAAATAGCCAATGTAAAACAGGTACTATAGAACTGAGAAGCAGATTTTGAAACACTTTTAGGGCAGTTTGCGGTATATTACAGCTGCTGGTTTCCATAAACCAAAACAACAATAATCCCTTTGCAACTGTCTAGTTAGACGTAGTTTATGAGCCATTTCTCTTGCTGGAGTATTGCAAAGCAGTGGGAGAATTTAGTACAATCCATGCACATATTCATATTTACTTGTCTGGCATTCACCTTATTTGAGGAACTACAGAATGGAGCTCTGTATGAGCAGAAATGGCTAGTTCAAAACCTTGGAGGGACTAGTTCTTGAATCTTCATAAGTTTCCTCTTGATCCACAGCATGACTGAAATTTTCATACTTATTAATTAAGATTAATAAAAACATTCTGCTATGACAATATTTTAACATGGCAAATTGGCCAGTTATGTTGCCGGATTTATTCATAGATTAAAAATGGCTCAAATACTGAGTTTATATATTGAGACCTGTACACTGGTCACAAATTTTTTCATTGGATCATAAATCTGCTTGACAATTGTTCAGTAATTAATATTTGATCTGCACCATGCATTTAAACTGAGTGAGAGCTGGTTGCCGCACAGTAGGCCACACTTGACTTGTGGTCGCCATACACTTGCGTGGCACCAGACCTTCAGAGGAGGTTCTGTTCTGATACAGAAAATGAGGGCAGACAGTGAGTGCTGATTTCTGTTCAAAATTTTCTTGTGGTTTCATATATGCATTGCTGAAGTCACAAACTGTCCCTGCTGACATTACTTTCTGTTTCCTTACTTTTCCCCCAAAAACAAGCTGAATATATCTATACTTGTATGTATGCCATTCCCTTTTCATTTGATTTCCTGTAAACACATTATACTTCTTCTAAGTTAGCTCTGTTGTCACAGTAGTGATTACGGTATTCAGAAAGGCTGTTTCAGAGAATTTATTGGTTTGAAGTACGTTGTACATCCTGAAGAGCGTCTTTCTTTTCTTCTTAGATCCTGACATCCTGACATGACAGTCTTAGATCCTGATGAGCTTTTTTTTTGGCTAGTGTCCTACTTGGGATATGCTCTGGATCTGTCTTGGTAACACCAGAATGCTTAAGTCATTAAGTCAAACCGCTTATTTTTCCTCAAACTATTGTATATACTTATATGTGTGCATATAAATACATAGAGACAGAATGGATATTTGTCCTGTCACCATCTTCTACGTGTCATTCATGGTTTTATAGACTGCTGTCACATTCACCCTTATTGGTCTTTCTTTTTAATAAACTGACAACATTGTGTCTGCTTCTAAGCAATGAGTTTAAATTCTCAGAGTTCGCCAGAATGTTTGTTGCTCCTTAACTGCTCTGAACTGTCCTCTTTTTGTTAAAATTAAACTGCTTTGGGTAGATTTTTAGAGTTCTGCTCCCAGAAGAACCCTGCAGATAGCTACATTATAGTCAGTTTTTCAAAATGGCTCTTGGATAGTTACGTGTTGAAACAGGTCCTTTGTCTACTTTAACAATTATTTACCAATAACCATTTATTAACTGAACCATTATTTAAATAACCATTATTTGCAGCATCTAAAATTGTAGTCTTGGCATTATATCTTGTCATGATTTTTAACCGGACTACTTGGGAGTTATTACTCTCTTGTTATTATTGTAGTTTTTGCCTTAACCTTTGCAATACCGTTTTTAGTATTTCGTGAGTACTTTTATTTGATTAGATGATACATAATTTTTACCCTAAAAATGCATTATTTTTATTCATATATAACATTTCCATGAAAAATAAATTCTCCTATCTGTTCGTGATTATTTATTTGACTCTACTTTTTTATTTTATATTCATATTTCATTTCTTCTGGTGCATCCTATACCTTCATATAATCTTTACTCTTGCATCTTATTATCCCAGTGATTATTTTTCCCACCAAGTTATGAGAGTCCTCTCATATTTTTTAAATTAGGTAATTAGATAAATGTAATTTTTATAGACATATTATTGGTTTGATAATTAGGTTCCTCACATCTGAATATCCCTCAGAAAGTTTTTTTGGATAATTTGCCACTAATTTCTCTTGAAACCAGTGTGTACTATTGCTGAAAATCAATGTAAGTCTTATGCCATCTTGAAAGTTAGAATGAAAAACGCAGTTCATGCAGACGGCATGAATTTTGGGTTCTGATAGTTATTCTAAAATCTAAATCTAGACTATTTTAATCAATATGTGAAATAAATCTTTCCAGTGTGTCTAATAAATTCCAAATTTATAATAGTGAAAATGCAGAAAAGAAGACAAAAATAAGTACAACCTCCCTTCCCCAATTCTTTTTATTCATGTAGTTATACTGTTTCCCAAATGCTTCCTGATAACTCCCTATTCAGAAATTCATATTAATTTAGGGTGAGTTTAGTGGTTACACTTCATGTTTTATTAGGAGGATAATTAAGGGGGTTTTTTTGTTTTCTTTTGTTTTTTGACATTTACAATACCAGACTTCTTAGTAGTTTATTTTTCTTATTTGAATTTACTTAAGAGACCTTTTACCTTTTTCTTTCCTTTCTCTAAGCTTTACAGCTATATTATTGTTGTCATGTTGGCTAACACAGTAATCTGCAAAAATCAATAGAGTCCAGTATTGCAGCAAAAGAAGCCAGGTACCATTGAGCTTGAAAACTCATTTTACACTTAAATGACTATTTCTGTCTTCTACTTTTGCTCATTGTTTCACAAACGATGAAAGTAAACTACTAACTGAAATGAGTGTCTCTTCTGCAGTATCTTCACCAGTTTCTAAAGCAGTGGTGCAATCCAAGATCGAGTTTAGATCTCAGCTTCATTCAGCATCCTATAGTCATCTTCTTTTTTTTTTTTTTTTTTAATCTCTTTAGCCTTTTTTTTTTCAGAAATTAAACACAAAAGCTTTAAAGTAATTTTCAGTTGGAAAATGTGCTCCTCATTTAAAAAAAAAAAAAAGAGCCAAGGCACATTGTACTACTGAAACTGACAGTTTTAGTGATGTGTTATCTCCATTCCTTAATTTTCACTCTAGTGAGAGCATTAGGCTTGGCTTTTTTCCGTTATGCATTTCACATAGTCATGTTTACTATCTGTTGGAGAATTAGAGGTTTGGTATTAATCCTAGTGATTCAATATGATTTCTTCTGGCATGATTGGCCATCAGGTATGAGCAGCCATTAGGCTACCTTTAGTAGCCGTTTGGGAAGGTAGTAATGCTACCTTACTACTAGTAAATGAAATGGACCAGTACCTCCTGTCTGGCTTCATAGGCAAAAGTCTTGGCCAAGTCTACATTTGTACAGAGTTGTGATCTGAATGAATTTAACCAAGATTTCTGGAAACTCTTTTATTCAGTTACAAATAAGCCCTGCTCTCAGTTTGTGCAGGGGGAAATCAAACTGTGGAAGCTTCACAATCATCTCGTCCATATTAGGAGAATGTGGGAAGGAAAGCAAAAGAGGCAGGCTCCTACTGCCCCTAAATGATGATGATTAGCACTGTCTCAGTGCATGATTTGGCTTTATGAAAGTATTTTCCTCCAAAATATTTTAATTGTTTCCTACTAATATTATATGAGCACAGCTCATGTGTGTTCTAGATGCTTGAAGCTAAGCAGATAATATCTTCAGTGAATTAAAAGACTGATACAAAAACAGCACTGAAACTTTCTGTGTCTTGCTCTTGTTAGATCAACTTTAAAAAGCTGTAGGGGGGAAGGAGATATAAACAAACTCCCTATTTGGAGAATTTAATAAGAGATTTAAGTTCATATTTCCTTTTACTATGGAAGAAACTTTTTTAAAAATTAATATTTCCTATAGAGGGAAGTAAAAGTTCAAGAAATAAAAGGAAAATATTATGATTTTTTTCAATTCCAGGAGGCAACTGGTGAGCACACAGATAAAGACTAGACATTGCACTGTAAAAAATACATATTGTTTAAAGAAAGATTGTGAAGAGTGTGTTGAGAATTCCTGTGTAACACAAGGAGATTTTCATACTGCAGTACTTGTAGAGGACAAGCTTAAGCTCCCTCTCTCCTCTTACCCAATATGTAAAATACGAGAATATCTGCCACTGTTTCACACTCTGTTGAGCTGGAATGGTGTGCTGCTTGATATTTCTCTCCATTTCATCTCCACTTTTGGATTTCAGTGAGACCTGTAGTGTTCGTACCCTGTTTTCAGAGACATTTTGTGTTTTCTTGTACTGATACCACTGATAGAAGTCTTATCTGGCAAGACAGGTCCGTAGGCATTAACCTATAATCCATATACGACCTAAGCACCAAAAAGAGTGCTGAGATTGATACTGAGGATGAGCATCCTGTGTTTTTGCACCTCTCCATGGTAAATCACTGTACTGAGTTACTTGCTGTGCAGTAACAAGTTGGGACTCCCATCCAGGGTCATGTTTGGGTGTTGTTATTATGTGGAGATGCAGCTGACCCCATTTCCACAGTGGCTTGCTGGGTGTTTTCCTCAACTTCCAGAGGCTTCCAGGTTTTCTTCTGCTTATCCAGCACAGTATTTGATCCTAGAACTTTCTGTTCAGAAGTAAGAGTTAAGGTTGCTGTAGTATAATGGACATTTTCTTTTATCTTAGCTTTTTTTTTTTTTTTTCCCCATCAGTGGGGCCTTGCTGGAGCCTGGCCAGGCAATTTGGCAGCTGTTACTCTCCCACTGTCAACTGTAAAAAGAATGAACTGAAGCTATTAAATCCCCAGGAGTACTGAGCACCCGTGCTACTGTCCTCTTACTTTACTTCCATGGCTGCATCAGAGCAGTCTAGAACATGTGTCTCACAGGGAAGAGGCATGCTATAGGACTGGATGCTACAAGAAACTGAACTTTTTCTTCTATATCTCTCCAGTTTCCTTCCTGAACTATTTGGGCCTTGTTTACTAGTAAGAACCGAATAAAATATCGGAAATTGCAGAAACTATCTAGATTGACACCTTAGAGGACTTGTCAGCCTTTGGAAAGCAGTGCAGACCATTTATTTCAGAGTGCTGAAAGATGCTCGTGATCTGTCAAATACCTCCTCCTGCTATTGCTGTTGGTACTTCCATTTTTGCACAGACTGTCAAAGGAAATGAAGAGGTCCACAGGAGAGAGAGCTGATTTAAGTCCCTCACTCTTTTAAAGCCTTCTGTGCCATCCTCTATTCCCTCAGAATATTTCTCATGACTGAAAGTCTAACATCCTTTCTTCCTATCTCCTTCCCTAGCTATTCCTTAAAATCTACCTTAACAGTTCCCACGGAGGTTGTCATTTAACCAGCCTCACAGTTGGTTCACCCATCATGGTGCGTTTGCCATCATTCCTACAAGCTTAGTCTGCACAGCAGCAGCTTTCTCTCCTTTCTGCCTTTCACTGCATGCAGCAGCAGTTAAAACCCACCATTTCAATGCCTGGTTTTAGATACAAATGGTCTTTTGATTAACTTCACCATCCAGCTACCTTCTAAGCTTCTTTGAATATTCAGAGATTAATTTCATCAGAAGGAAGATGCTATTTTGGCCAAGAATATAGATAAGCGATTTTGTTTCTGCAGTGATCATTTAAGTATTTTGAAGAACATTTTCAATGGATGATGCTGTGTTTTGAACTTGTGCAGTTTGCTTTTCTGAATTTTCAAGTTCAAATCCAGATGCTTGTCTCTCTGAACATTCTGGCAGGGGTTCAAGGCCGCTTTGTGTCTTTTAGCTATGAGAGTCTGTAGCTCTCAGGCTGTCCTACTGTTAACATCTTCAGTTTCTGGCTGATACTTCCACTTAATTTGTCCAAAGCTTGTGAGTAGTCAACAAGATCCTGCCAACAGGCACAATTCGTTTCAGTTGGCAAGGGATTTCCTTGATACCTTATCTTGATGTAAGGAATTTGTTCTTGGAGAAGATTTTCTGTGTCTGTGCTTTGATCCTTTGTCAACCCTACTTCTTTCAATAATTTTAAGGATTTGTCTTGTTTCTACTCAATGCACAATGCAGAACATATCCACTGCATTAAATATTGGATTTCCTCTGTCTGAACGCAGTAGAGATCAACAGATAATATCTTCTGCATTTCAATAATATGGCGCTCTATAGATTTTCACGTTTTTCTAACCCTAGCCCTAGCTCTCATCTCAGGCCTGGCCCCAGCCTGAACCAACCAGTTGCCCTCCTGTCTTGGGGGCACTCTCACACTGGCCATATGGTGATATATGCTCACACCCAATCATATGGGTCTCTACGCCTTCTTGTATAACCCTAGGCTTTCTAGTATAACCCTAACCCTGTTCCTAGTTTCAGACCGGGCTTTACCCTGAGCTTATAACCACCTTTGTGGTGAAAACAACGAAGGTGTCCTGGGAACTGTCCTCATGCTTCTTTTTGAATGCCCTACACAACGCACCGCCACATGGGACTGAACGCTTTCTCACTTGTCTGATCCTAAGCCTAATCCTAGATTTTATCTATAGCCCCAACCAGAGTCAACCAGTCACCTTCCTATCCAAAACCAAAAACTTGTCCTCGGAGCAGCCCCTCGCTTCCTTTGGCATGTCATTTTCAACCCACTGCCATATGTGGCTCTGTATTTTTTCACTTTTCTAATCCTAACCCTAGTTATAACCTCAGGCCTGAGCCAAGCACCCCCTCTCCCATCCAAAATCAAACAGTTGTCCTGGGAACAGTCTTGGAAGCACCATATTTCCTCTGACATGCCCTTTTAAAGTCACTGCCACATGGAACTTTGTGCTTTCTCACACATCTCAACCTATAGTTTAGAAGCCTGTTAATTTGACATAAAACGCGAGCTGTCTGGGCTTGATATTCTGTATAGCTTTATTTAACTAGGAAAATAAAGAATGTTTGAACTGAGAATTCCAGGTTTAAATGGAATAAAAACTAGAATCTGCTGTCCTGTGTTTAAAACCTTAAATAACAATGTCAGAAGATATAGAGGGAAAAAATAGCCAGACAAAACACACCAACTCTGTCCTTGCAAGCGAGTTTTTAGTCTCTCACTGAGTTTCCAAGGCTTAGCCAACTTGCTTTTCTCTGATTCTAACTTTTCTTCTCCATCCAAGCTCTCTGCTCCACTCTGCTAACACAATTTCCAGTCATTCTGCTTAAGCTGCAATCTTCTAGTTCCCTACCCTTGTTCTTAAAGGAATGTGATATAGACTAAAATCGTAAGCAAATACAGTGTGCAACCCATCACAGCAGCACCTTGATGCAAGGCAACTTAGGATAACCCTACAAGTGCTTCCCAGGATAAACAGATTTTTTGTCAGATCCAGTGTTTGTTATTTTGTCCTGCTTCCTCGCATGGATTACCACTTCTTTTCTCAATCTTTTTATGTTCTGTGCAAGTTCTGTCTTGGTTTGAGTTTTGGCACTTTTTCTTTCATCTTTACACTTTTTACTGACAATATAAAGCCTTTTTTACTGGGTCTTTTCCATTTTGTTTATTATTCTCAGTGTCCTCTTTCAACTTGTATTTGCCAGACAGTTCTGCCACTTTCACACCTCCCATCTTTGATGTAAGTGATTCTTTTTATTTCAGGCTTTTCCATTTTAAATGGAACAATGTTCATTAAAACAGTCTTCTATTTACATCATGGTGATTTCTGTTATTTCCTTTCAGAGTTATCTTGGTGACTAGTTTATATTGTGTCCTATCATCATCCTTTTAGACTCAGTGTTTATCTGATTAAAAATTTTGTCAACTCTTATGATGAGAACAGTCAATATCTAAAGTGTTTGGACTCTATTTACACCTAGTTATTTATTCCCCATAGTGATGTGATTTCCTGTATAGCTTATTTCTCCAGCAGCATTGCAGTTCACTCTCCATTTTCGTATTTAGTCTTGGGATCCTTCCTTCTCGTTGATTTTCTAAGGATCTGAATCTACCTATAGGCCATCAGCAAAGCCTGAGAAAATAGCCAAGTACCACATGTGCCAAGCTAGCAGGGAGGGCACTCTGTTCTAAAGGTAGCAGCCAATTAAGCTGTTGTAATAAAACAAAAGAGTCAGGGTTGAGAGGAACATGGTGATCATGTTCTTTGTGATTCTGTGATTTTTGATGTGCTTCAATAAAAACAAGAATGAAGGAACTGGCAGCTGTTACACATGAAAATAACAAAAACACACCTCCAATTTTGTGCTTTTTCATCTGAATGAGTCCTTGAAATGAAAGAAGAAGAAACATTTAATAATGGAGCTTTTTGACATTAGCATAGATTTTTTATTTTATTAGTAATTAATATTATGCTTTTTGAAGGCAAAAAGTAGTCTGGAGGAATAACTGTTCAGTGTTTGTCAGTCTCTTTTATGCTTTGAATCTCCCTAATCAGAAGTATCTCCTTGATCAGATGTATAGAATCTCCTTAATCAGATAAAAAAAACGGAGGTTGCTGGTTAACAGGATAAATGAGTCTGTGTGTTTGTGCCTGCATGTATAGATATTTATATGTGAAAGCATATTCCTTTTTTCTCTGAAATTTGAAAAGATCATGCTTTGACATTATATCATTCTGTAATCAGTGTGTGAAAAGTCTATTACTGGCACAGCAAAGATCCCTTCATGCAGGAGACTTGAAATCATGGGGCTCCCTGTGATTTGTAGAGTTTTCGCAGGAAATACCACACAGATGTGATCCGTCATTGCTTTCTGCCCTTGCGTCTTGTATGGTTGCTATTGGAGACAGGATACTGGTTTGGTACATGATAAAGATTGACCTTTCATCTAATATTTCTTTTTCTAAGAATAATGCAGAGAAAAAAATACTATATTTTGTTGGTTGGATGTGTTTTGTTGTGATGATAGAAGGCTCCATGGCTGCAGAATATAAGGGAGGATGAGTGGGTTTAGAGCCTTGTGAGTGCCACCCTGCTGTGCTGTTTTTAATGATGTTTGTAGTCCCTGTGAAGACCGAATAGAAAACTAACCATTGTAAGCTTGGTAAGATGTTTGTTGCATGAGTATCTTCTCTTTTAGATATCATCATAAAGCCTTTTAATAACATTGAAAATATTGTGACTGCTGGAAATTTGTTTGAACCAGAAGGCGCATTCTGGAGGAAAAATACAAAAGCTTTAGAAACTCAAAGAAGGGAAAGCAATCCTCCCTGCTATATTTGTACAAAACAAACAAACAAACAAACAGCTTGAGATAAGTCGAGAATAAAAAGAAAGGAGTTTCTCATTTCATACTGAGAAAAACAAAGCAGGTCAGCACTGAGGCTCAAACCAGTACTAGGAGGAGAATAACTCAGTTCCAGGGCCTGGGGCACAGGACTGCTGGAAATTTGTTTGAACCAGAAGGCACATTCTGGAGAAAGAACACAAAAGCTGTAGAAACTCAAAGAAGGGAAAGCAATCCTCCCTGCTATATTTGTACAAAACACACCATGGCTGCACTTCTCCCGTTTGTGCTGAGTTAACTGCCATCAATCGCAATCTGTGTCAATGCAATGTTTTACACTTCTCATTCTTTTACTTTTGCCACAGGGGCAGGAACATCTAGCCAAAAATCCATGCAGATGACAGTGGTCAGCTACCACTCAGTTGGTTATCATTCAACATGGATAAAGTTTTCAAATTTTTATCCATTGGTAGAGGAACACAAGAATTTGTCTCACTTTAGTAAGAATATTAAGTGCATTTTGGCTGTGTAAGGATTCATTACCTTCTTCACACATCATAGTTGAAGTTTTTATGTGATCAGTTTGCTGTAAATATACCTACGATCACATATGCATATAGGATTAACATCTTAGTGACGTCAGAAATCGCATGTTCTTGCAAACACCTTGGTATATGTGTAGGCAGCCCTGTTACTGTGTCCCTAATGCTGCCGTTTGCTGCAATACCTCTTCTCCAGCAGGCCCTATCGCTTATATGTGGCGCGCTGTTAATTTAGCCTTTGCCTCCTCTGCAGAATGTTTGGGCAACAAAGTCATTTGCTGAGAGGCATCGTGTCCCAGCTGGTACATCCCCTACATCTTGTGTGAGAAATGTTCTATTGTTATTTAGTTACCTTGAAACCACTCCTACCTTAAAAGAGGCTGGTCTGCAAAATAAAATTCTGTACTTAAGTATTTATTGAAAAAAATAAGACAATCCAGTTGCAGGTATTTGTAAAAGAGGTATATACAGGTTTTAAGAAAGCACACATATAATCCTAAACATTTATGAAGAATTTTTTTTCTGTCTCTCCCTTCTTCAATGGAGATTCTTAGTCTTTGTTAGAACCTAGGCAAGATGAACCTGTTTTGTTGGAAACTTTTAGCTTTTATAACTATTTTTTCTTCCAGAGATATATTCCAGGTAAATATAATCATCCCCGCAGACATATAGGAATTTCCTCCTTATACTTTTAGTCTGACCATCATAATACTAATTCCTTTGATATGCAGATGCCCATGTTTTAGATGTCTGTATTATCTCTTCAAGTTCATACAGGCAAACAACTTCTCATTTCAACTCCTCCCTTTTTTATAACTAAGCATCTGTGATTCAGTATTAACTGTTTCATGCTGAATCTTATTATACCTGTCCACCTGCACATAAACACATATCCTAGATACAATTTTTTCTAGACTTAAATGTTTATAGGTCTGAGCTATTGTTTACGGATTGGACAAGTATCAGAACTGAAAAGTGGCTCAGGGTGATGCAGTCCAAACATATTTCCTCTAAGAAGCTGTAATACTGTATTGTATGAGCACAGCACAGTGTTCAATATACTTAACTTTAGCACCACTGCGAAATGAGGACATTCTCATTTACAGGGAAATTAACTAAAATATTTAGTTAATAGAGTCTATACTTGATAAGAAAAATAAGCCTGATTTTCAGAGCTCACTGTTTGCTAAAATGATCTCAGGACAATAGACTTTAGAGCTGGACAAGACATTGTATCCTATTAATAAAGTACTGAAAAAGATCGGTTCCAATATTTGAACTTATTAACTAAGGATCCCAATAGCAAGCACATGTAGAGCAAGCATATATGCTTATAAGGAGAAGTACTGAAAATTATTTTACAAAAAGGCTAGATGTTACTAGCTATGAAACTTAGGGATGTCCTTCCTTACTTCAGAATCTTTATCTCTTCTGAAATGCACTGTTGCATTTGCTTAACTGCAAGGCAAGAACAAGGTTCAAAATAGTGACCTTGGCCAAGGATAAACTTACATAAAAATTGAACTTCTCGGTACACTTGAATCATTCTGATTTACTATTTTTAAAGGTCGTTATTAATTCCTTGTAGCTTAATGAACCATTCTCAGCCAGAACAAAATGGAATATTGAAACAGTGAAAGACTTTAGCCCAAATCTCACACTGCTGGTCAACTTAGATGAGAAGAGCATGCAAGAGGAACATGAATGTTGTGTAGTGGCTAAGCTACATCAGGTTCTAGGCCCAGACAGAACATCACTGTGATTCCCATTGAAAAGCAGAGCAGCCCAGGGAATAGTTTTACCCATGCTGGCCTGGTCACAGATGCAATGTCAGAGTCCATCCTCACTTCTTTGAGCCACAATGCAAGGGACTGAAAAGCTCAGGATTTTTTGATTTTCTCTAGGAGAACTACCAGGGTAGAAGTTTTGCAACATCTGATTTGAATTACTAGAACAAATAAGAAAGGAGGAGCACAAGTGGTAGCCTGTACTATCCTAGGCAGTCTTTAAAAAAAAAATCATTGTTGTTTAAAATAAGTTTCATAATAAGCCTTCCATATCCATGGCGTATATAAGAAACACAAATTTAGAGTCATATCAATCAAATAATAAAAAAAATCAAAAAAGCAGTGACATGCGGGAAAAATCTGACTTAATGTTTAATTTATGTTAGGTACATCTGAAATAAAATTATTTGTGGACATTTGGCTCAGAATCACTCTGTCAGTTTTAAATCATCAATCATTACCATGTCATATAAGATTAATTACTGATATCATAATATATAAGTGAAACTTAGATGTTATCCTTAGGCTTATCTGTAGTGTTTTATGCTTCAACATGTAGGAAAGATTTTAGTTCCTCTCTGTTTTAATGTCTTTATTTTATACACAGTAAAGTAGGTAATTTTACTGATATACTTTCCCTTTTTTCTTCCTGTTCTAGCATTTACCTTACGGCTATCAGAAACTGAAATATCAGCTTTTTCTTTCATTGCTTATGTTTTCAGAACAAATAGCACCTTCTTGTCAGTAAATTTAAAAAATATATATGCTTTATATGTCTTTAATAAAATTTGATGAATGCTGTTTTATGCTGTTTCATCTACCAGTAAAAATGTATGTGGATTAAAACTGAAGCTGACTTAGAAAAGTATAGAAATGTAAATACTAGAAAGTGAAGTAATGAATAACATAAGCTTAAAAAAAAAAAAAAAAGTGTTTTTCAGCAATACTTCTCAAAGGAAGTCCCACAGTTCTCTAGCTAGGAGTCATATGAATTAAGCAGAGTAACATGACCCCTTTTACTTAAACTACCAGAGTATAGGGTAGAGTTTACTCCTTCTGCCTGTTGCTTATTACTTGGTGTTAAAAAAATAAAAACAGAAAAAATAAAAGCGTTAACATTTTTGATCACAGTGTTGTCTGAATGACTCATGTTAATTTTTAACAAAATCCTGAGAAACTTGGTAGCTTGAGAAGTCTTGAAAAAAATAGATCCTACCAGTAGCATAGTGCCT
The DNA here is from genome assembly GCF_059628265.1 of Tinamus guttatus. NCBI lineage: Eukaryota > Metazoa > Chordata > Aves > Tinamiformes > Tinamidae > Tinamus > Tinamus guttatus. Next base: position 1,028,720 of record NW_028288936.1, read on the forward strand.
TGAAAGCATAAAAAATTCAGGGCTTATAAAATGGCCTGCTGAGAGAAAAACCACTCCTGTTGCATCTATTTGCCAGTGTGATTAGAAGCTAAATGGTAGCCTTATACTTTGCATTGTATTTAATTCAGTATCTAACCCAGGAGCGTGGGTCATAGAATGACATTTCTTAAAGTACAAATTCTTCTCTTTTGGGGGAAGAAAGCTCCACAAGGAATTAGACTTTCTGAAAGGAGATTATTTCTTTTACTCTGATTGTTCTTTTACTTCTCTGCAGGTGACACTGAAGTTCAGCTGCAGTAGGTTAAGAGCAGATTAAAATTCAGCTGCAGTAGATTTAGAGCAGATTAAAATTCAGAAGGGTAGTCACATTTGTTGTTGTTTGGCAAATTGGAGGAAGATATTGAGTTGAGAACAGAACATCCTTAATTTGAAAGTTCATTAAGACCCCTTTATACAGTTCTAATCACTAACAAGAATCAGAGTAGGGCAGAGGAAACAGTACCATAGGGTGAATTTTATCTTGCAGTTATGTTGTTGTTTTCAATCTGTCATGTTGTAAGTAAATATAAAGAAAAATATCAAAACCCATACTGTTTATGCTTAAAATTATGCATTCTGACAAATCCCACAGTTCTCTCCAGGAGTTCTGCAAATCAGACTCCAAAATTAGATATATTTCCAGGAATTATGAGGATGTGAAAAATTATCTGATGGAGTGTGTAGCTTGGTACATTATGATGTCTGTTGTGAGAATTCTTTTAATATATAAAATGTAGCCTGGGGGAGACAAGTGAGGGAAGATTATATTATGTTTTGTTTTGAATAAATGTATTTTTATTGTAGAAAGCTCTGGTCATAGACTAAAGTCTCAGGTTAACGGTACCTAACAGCAGGTCTGATTTGGGCTAACCTGTAAGGGATGTTAATAAATGGTTTGGGCAATTTGCAGAAACCTTCCTTACCAGATATCTATGCTACTTTGTTGAGTATAAAGGGCACTTAAAGAGTGTAGTATCAGATATATCTGGCTAGTTCCTGAATAGTAAGTTGTATTAAATTAAATTTCTGGTGTTGCTATGACCCTGACATTTTCAGGTAATTTAAGTATTATGGTTTATCAGCATATTAATGTATTTTTTTTAAGTGGAAGGGAACCCAAATGCATATGCAATCTACACTTTAATCTGCTAATCACAAACTTATATCAATTCTCAAACATAGTAGAATAAAAAAATGCTTACTTTTTTATTTATATCAATAATGCTTATTCCTAAATATGTTTAAATAGCTATTTACTTAGCTTAGCACTCTAAAGGCAAGTTATGGTTTGACCAAATTGTTTGTGATGTAGTTACGATTACAGCAGAAATAAGAGGCCTCTATGTATTTTAGTACTGCTTTAGTAGAAAGTGCTACATTTAAAATATACAATAACAGCAAAAGAAAAATTATTGGGATCCTAATTGATAAGCTTGCTTTGGGGGGAAGGAAATAAAAGAAATCAAATAAAAGTATTCACTGATAATAGGGCTTGGGAGAATACAGATAAATGTTTATCCCTGTTCATTTGCTGTTCTGTGTGTGATATGGATCGTAGGTTGCCATGGTGATTTTTTCCCATATTAACTTAATTGTCTTGATTGATGCTAACTGGAAAAGTTAAAAGCAGCTGTGGTAAATGCTGACACTATACTGTATTTTATCCTTATTTTTATTGGTTTCCTTGGTTCTTTTTGGTTGGTTGGTTGGTTGGTTTTTTGTTTTGTCTTTTTTGCAATCCTAAGAATGAGGGCTTTCCTTGAAAACTTCTACAGGGGTAAGGCTGGAACAGCCATAACTAAGAACTAACAGTATATTACAAAAGATCAGGGGAGAGAGGAAGAGTGCTGAAGTGGTGGTCAGCATGGGCAATGTCGTAACGGTCTTTTAGGAACCTTGCCTTAAAGGAAAGGACAGGTGGCTTTACCTCCAGGTTTTAAGCAGAGCAAGATCCCATCCCATCACAATACGAAATGTGTTTCTTAGTGACTGGTGGAGAAGAAGGCAAGCAGTCATCATTTTGCTTATGGCCTTTAATAATAAGAAAGGAGGTGAAGATTCATTTGAAAAATTCTGTCTACATAAATGTTCAAATTCTAAAAAGTTGGGCACAGACACAGGATTTTGGAAGATAAAAATCCTTAGTGGATCAGCAAATTCAAGGTCTTCATAATCCAAAGTACCATCTTTCTATTCAATAGCGCGTCATGAATTGATCTTCCAGTAATTTGACTGTTTTTGCCCCCCACACACACTTTTAGCATCTGCGACGTTCTGTGTCAGACTTGCACTGTTTAATTTTAAATTGTATGAACAGTAGCCCTGTTTGTTTGCTTTCATCCTGCCACTGATTTGTGTCATTTCATGCCCTTTCTATCCTGTACTTTGAGAAACAGTGACAACTCCATTCACTGCCTACATACCACTCTTTTCTAACCCTGCTTTGTGGTGGTTTTTGTTTGTTGGGATTTTTTTTCAGAGTAAATTTCCTAGTCTTTATAGTCACTCGCTGTTCAGAGACCATCTCAAACCCATCATCATCCTTACATGTCTTAGTATTGTTGCATATTGTGAAATTCTACAATAGCTCTTCTCAGTTTAAATTTTTGTTTTAATTCCCTCAATAACTTATCTGAGTCACTTGTGACTATGCTAAAAAGCGCAGACTTTAATAATGATTGCCCAGGGACTTTGTGAGAGCTCTCTGTACTGAGAGCTCACTATTTATTCCCTTTTTTTTCTTCTTCTTCTTCTGTTTTAACTAGCTCTTCATTTATTGAAGCCTTTCCCTCTTACCCCAAGGCTTTTACTTTGGAACACTATCAAGCACGGAAAATTGCTGAAAGCCTTTCAGAAATCACAGATGTAACTGCAAAGGTGTCCTTTTTCACATGTTTAGTGTTACTACTGTAAATTATGACTTCCATTTCAGAAAGCTTTTTCAACTCTCTCCCCAAATATTATGTTCCTCTATGCATCTATTATTTGTTCTTCAGTGTATTTTTTACTTATTTTTGTAGAATGGAACTTGGACTTAGGGGTTCATAGGGTTCATAGGACCTTACATCATCATCATCTTCTTTCTCAAATAAAAGAAAGATAAATTGCAAAACAACCATGCCATCTATTCCTGTGGTTTGGATGCAGTATAAAGACATGACCACATAAGTAGTTCAGTAATTTCCTTTTAAACTTTTGGGCAAGCACTATTTGGTCTTCAGATTTTTCTTCCATTAGTTTTGCATGTTTATGCTAAAACCTATTCTAGTGATTATTCAGTTTTGGACAGATCTCTCGTGTCTCTTCTAAAAGGACATTTGTGACACCTTGGGACATGGAAACCTCCAGAGCTCCTCAATGTTGAATTTAGATGTAGAGAGTTGGCTTACATTTCCTTGTCTTTGAATCCTCTTACCAGAATCATCTGTTAGCCCAACAGTCTTTCTGTCAGGCTTCCTGCTCCCTGTTGTGTTTAAAAAAGGATTTAATACTGGTCACTTTGCTTTTAGGAAGTTGTTCCTTGAAATCTTGTTTGTTTTACTTTATCTGATCTGCTTTATAGGGTTTTTTACCTACCAAAATTCATATTATTTCTTATATTATTTACTTTTAAAGTAACTTCTTAGCCATTTAGCCATAACTTCTTAGCCATTAGCTAAGAAGCTTAGCCATAACTTCTTAGCCATTTAGCCTTTTTTGTTTGTTCGTTTGCTTTATTTTAACCTTGCTATCTAAAAATTGCAATTCTGTTTAGGCTCCAAAGTCTTTTTTCTTCTGATAGTTTATTTCCATTTTCTGTGAAGCTCCAATACCTTGTTTATCTATTCATCTGCTTGTGTTTTATTCTTCTGAATGTTCCTCTGAATTTGCTTTAAAAAAAGCCTCTTCCTTTTGCATATAGTGCTCCCGTATGAAATGATGACTGCATTTAGGTTTTTTCTGTTTCTGCAGGTGTCTAAACCTAGCTACTTTACAGTCATTGTTATGATCCTCTGCAGTGTTAAGAATCATCTGAAGATTTGCTATTTCTTTAATGTGTTCCTGACCAGCAGTCATTGTGGTGCCTTACTTGCCTTTTACAGGAGTAACTGATATCTTCCTTCTCTGGACATACTCAAAACCCAGCTGGACATGGTCCTTGCAGTGTGCTCTTGGTTGCCCTGCTTGTGCCCAGGAGTAGATGATCTCCAAAGGCCCCTTCCAACCCAGTCAGTCTGCGATTCCACCGCTACAGCTTGTTCTGCCCAAACAGTCTCACAAGTCCCCAGTAGATTGTGTCAGTGACGTATCTTAACAGTCCCAACATTGTTTTTTTTTTTTCCTATTTTGGCATGAAATTTGAGTCCACGGACATGAAATTTCTTTTATAAACTGTGGACATCTGTAATGTGGCCCCAAGAACAGGTATATAACATCTGGGGTGCTCAGGAACAGCGGTCCTAGTGAACCTGGTCCAGTGCTTCAATGCATAAAGTTTTCTCTGCAGCATCGTGGGTAATTTGGTCATATATTTTAACACCTTCCAACACATTGTGTGACTATTACTTGTTTAGATGGCCGCATATCCAGAACAATTTATTTTTTCTGTATTTACATAATGCCTAGAATGATTCTTATTCTTAGTTGGTCCTTAGGCAGCTTTGGAACATGATTAATGGTATTAAATATGTTTTAAGCAAGGGAGTAGTAATTTTAAATGTAGACTTTCAAAGTTTCTTTCTTTGCCATTCCCTAAGCCCTATATTCACCTGTAGCAAATAAATACCTGATTAAAGACAAGTCTATTTTTTGCTGGGGTGTCAATGCACCTATAGTCTTGTTTGTATGTCGAAAACAATGAGTATATTTTAGAAAGATTGCACTTCTATTTTTTTGTAATTTCTTCTTACATTCACAGTTTTTGTTGTTGTTTTTTATAGAATTTCCCTATAGGGGAAAAAAAAATGGAAACCAGGAGGTATCCTTAGAATCAGCACACTTCTACAGTGTATTATAAATCTTCGTCAAAAATCTTTTTAAAACCAAGTTGCAAGGATAATAAGCATGAGAATTGTGTGCATTTTTCCTCTTTTGTAGATGCCTGGACCTGTCTACAATTTCACTGGCTGTGTAGAAGTCATAGAAATCAATAATGTGGGACCTTTCAACTTCTCTAATGCTGTGGGCAGAAATAACATTGACAATTGCAGGTAAACTACCCTCTGTGCCTTTTCAAGTCAGAAGAAATTGTTTGTGTTGATTTTCCTTTCTTCCTAAAATAGGGTGACCGTTCTAGATAATTTCAACAATACTTAGGGAAAAACTGACTATACAGATGGATATTTTGCTTTCTTTTATACTTTTCAAGCCTTTTTTTTAATGGAAAATTTTTTCAGCATAGTTCAATTAAGCTTGACAGCTTATTTAGAGTGTTGAAGCATAGAAGAAAAAGACAATCCTAAAATAAAATATAGGAGTGGTCAGGGTAAGATGCTGTTTGTATTTCTATTCATGGTTTTGGGATTATCATTAATCATTGTTGCAAATGCTGGAAACTTGCCGCTGCCCATAATATACGTAAGTTTGTAAAAACTACAGGAAAACACTGCTTCTGAATATTAAAAAAAAAAAAAAAGGAAAAAAAGAAAAGGAAAAAAAGACCGTGACTTCAAGAACTACTTACATATTAAAAATTAATTACTGGAAAATCATAAACCTTCCCAGATGTCTCCTCAGATTTGAGGAAGTCATTCTGCATTTTGCATAAGCATTACACGTTTGATCTCCTAAATTCTAACGAAGCTGAAGCTCTATTTTTAAACTACCGATTAAAAGAGGAGCTTCTTTACAACAAGGATCGTTACCATCTTCTGTGCTTTCTTTCATCCTGCAACATAATCTTTTCTCGGAGGCAGGTGTCTGTGTCCTTAGGCTTTATCACACTACTTTCTCATCCGTGTTTCTTGTCGACTAGTTTACTCAGCCTATGAGAACCATAAGACCCATGAGATTTTTTCATCAACTATTTGTTCTACTGTAGATGGGAAGGTGAAAGTTTTGAGGCAAAAATGACTTAGATACTCTTTAAACTTATTTTTCTTCAGAATGCTGCATTATTTGTTAGAATTTGTAGAATTATATACCAAGGTTTAATTCATTTTGTATTAATTTTGATGTTTCCTTTTGATTTTAATCAATTAGCAATTTACTCAGAGATATGGTTGGTGCTGTATATTGACAATAAAAATGACTTCACCTCAAGTGAGAACTCAGTGGTTACAGTCTAGAGGCTGTTTCTTGCAAATACTTCGGTACGTAAAATGACACTGTGTTTTGTATAGATGAATCTTGAAAACAGTCTGATACATTAAAGAATGTTAGACTGCCTCAGTCCCAACTATCCCTCCTAACATGTCCCTTTTCCCTTCTCTGCTCCTTCCAGAAGGCTGTAGATGAGCACAATGGTGTCCAGTCTTGTGCACTCCACAGAGTTGATTCCATCCTGGCCTGAGCCTCAGCTCTTCCAGTTTGTGAACACCTGGAAGCAGAATTCAAAGTTGTCTAAATTTATCTGCATGGCATAGTTGTGCCTTACGAGCAGACTAGAGGGAAGTCTGGTTGTCATTTTCCTGACACTTTCCCTGCTAGATTTTTATTCTTTTCAAGTACCTCTGCTTTTGTATGTTTAGCCTTACTCAAGGGTCTGACTAATACCATTCGTTCAACTTGCTTTTATTTCTTGGCAACTCCAGCAACGCGGATTACCTTATTACTGTGGTGGAGAAGGTCAGCCAAGGGAGACATGCAGAAACTTCTTAAAGTGTATGGGTTTGTGAGTAAATTTTAACCTTATGAATTTTTAATAGGTTTGAAATTTACTCAAATGTGTTCTGCCATTTTTTAACTAGGTCTATTTGAATTTTAAAATACCAAAAGGATGAGCTAATATGTGCATAGAGTATAGAGAACTTTCACAAACAAATTTTAGATACAGTTCATTAACCTTTTCAAAACTATTGACATCACTATTTCAGGACTATTCAGTACATTTTAAAGGACATTATATACTCTGTGTTCCTTATATCTGAGATTAATGCTATCCAGGTTGCTGTTTGCATTTTTCTAAAGATTAAAAAATTAAAAAATAAGGCACTAGTTACACTGGCATATGTATGGGATTATCTGTCTAGAGTTCCTTAAATATACAGGGAAAGAATGCTGTTAGTACCTCTAGCATTCAGATTTGTAATGCAAATATCATACGCTGCAAAGGAGCGTGCATTATTTTTGCTGAACAGAGCTAAATGGGAGATGGGGGCAAAGTGTTGATTGCTTTTCATGTAATGTACAAACAAGGTGCTACGTAATTTCGAGAGTAAAGTCAGTACCAGAAAACAGAATAGGACCAGAGAGCTTAAAACTTAAAGCTACAACTCTCATCATTCTGAATGCCCCAGACTTTTGGGCACGCTCAGTGGCACTGACATTTCAAAAATGAGGCTTTAGCTCTGTTGGTATAGAAGATTAATTAATACGCAGCTAAGCCTATTGATGAGGATGACTGTGAGGGCTAGATTTATGGATTTTTCTGAGGTTGCTTTTCAATACAGGCATACCTTTGATTCTTGATTGAAGCAGTAAAGTAGATATTATGGTACTTTTACTCTTAAAGGGTCTTAATTGGTCTGCAGGCAGCTTGTTTCTCCTGCAGTCCTATAGTGCAAACTGCTCTGCCACCTTTCTGTGGCCCGGGGGGGAGAAAGGAGAGGAGCTTGATGTTCACGTAGCCTATGTAAACCTGCTGTTCACAGATCTGCTGCAGCCCATGGTACTCTAGAGGGAAGAGAGCAGCAGGTCGAGGGAGGTGATCCTGCCCCTCTCCTCGGCTCTGGTGAGGCCGCACCTGGAGTACTGGGTGCAGTTCTGGGCTCCACAGTACAAGAGGGATGTGGAGCTGCTGGAGAGAGCCCAGAGGAGAGCCACAAAGATGATTAAAGGACTGAAGCATCTGTCTTATGAGGAAAGACTTAAGTGAGCTGGGTCTCTTTTGCCTTGAGAAGACTAAGAGGAGATTTGACTACAATCACCTGAGAGCAGGGGGGTTGGACTAGATGATGTGTAGAGGTCCCTTCCAATCTCAGCCATTCTGTGATTCTGTGAAGGATGTATGTGCCCTATTCAGGGTTCACCAGAGCTTCCTGCTTGAGAGGGAGCGAGGTGGAAGCCAGGAAACTGCACAGCAGTGCCTCTCTGGCATGGGCTGGAGAATCAGCTTGAGCTTCAGTGCAGAATCGCAGCAACAGAAGTCATCTGAGCTAAGTTGCTTTTGGTTTTAGGAAAGGTTGTCGTAGAACTCTGTCGGTTGCAAAGGTCAGTCTCCAAAAGACAGCTTTCTAGAATATATATTTACCTAAATCTTACCAAATGTTATTTTAAGATGCTGTTTAAAATATTCCTATTTCAGAGGAGGCAATTTTGAAAGAGATAATATGATGGCCAACGACACTAAAACAGCCGATTGGAAGTAATAGATCATCTGATGAGTTCTGTTAAGAGATGAGATCTTTAATTTCTTTATTTTCAAATAAATATTTGGGATGTGTTAATACAATACAAAATTTATATATTTTAGGAAATGGTACTGTAGTAGGTTTTCTGGATAAATGATCACTTTCATGTAAAGCTTGGATAATAGACATAAATGAAGCTATGAGATTAAATATTAAAAGCTGATGTTCACAGGCCTCACTCCTGTTTAGTGCCTGGGAGCTGGGACAGCCTTGTATTACTGTAAGAATTTATTGCATGTAGTAAATTCCAAGGTTCCAAACACATACACGGATATGTAAAATATATATGTGTAAGTGTGTGTGTCTATGCATACATAAAAAAAAAAATTGAAATACCAAGCATATATAATGGCCAAGTGTGTATATAATGATACCTTGATTTCTCATGGAATTGCTAAGTGCCTGCGTGGGAGCTAAGAAAACAAGAATTAAAAGATACTCTGTGTGTGTGTATGTGTGTGTGTGTATATATATAAATAATATGTGCATATATGTATCTGCAATCCATGACTTATTCTTGTGTTAAACAAATTCCTAATTAGGACAATGCATCCAGCTGTGTGCTGTTTCCTCTAAAAAGAGGTTTATTGATGGATGTAAATGTTCAAGGCAGATTTGTGCACTGACAGGCAGGAGCTAATAAGCTGCTTTCTTCATTACTGCCTATAGGTCAGGTTTTTGGTTGATTTTTCTAAAGATTTTATTTTGCTGTTAATTTATCTTAAGCTATTTTTTCCAGTCTGAAATTGAGCAATGACTCTGATTGCTATTTGTATTCTGGAAAGAGGCTCTTGAATGTGCATTACCCAAGCTCCATCCCATCAGGAGGATTGATGATTTTCCTAATGCACAGCAATTTTCTCAGGAGCTATGCAATATATTTTGGAGATCTCTACATGGTTTCAGTAAGCCCTCAGTTATCCACTTTCCAAGTTCTAACTCCCCTTCCTTATCTGTGAGTACTCACTTTTCCATTCTGTAGTTTTCAGTGATATTTTTCAAAACATCCCTTAGCAGTTCTGTAAAATTCAATTTCCCATACAATTTTTCACCATGCCACTTCCTCTATGGTACTTCCTGCTTTTTAAGAGTACTGCAAAACTTCACAACTCAAGGCATCTGACACCAGTCATCTGAAATGTTCGAGTTCTTTCTTGTTTAGAAAGGGGGAAGATGGCACTGCTAAAAGATGTTTTGCCCCCTATTTGAGAAAAGTGAAACCACTAACATTTCACATTTGGAAATGGCTACTATAGTGGTGTATACTCTCCATACACCACTACATACGTACATGTAAGTCATAGTAACAGCTTCTGCGAGATTCTAGTGGGGCTAAAGGGCATTTCACGTTAATCTATTTGGGCTGACAAAGCTAAATTCGAACAAATGTACAAGCTGGTCTAGGGCTGAAGTGAAAATCACAGAGTTAGTTCCAAATCTGGGCTTTTCTGTCTATTTACATCTCAGTTTATGAATAAATGCCCAGTGCTATGAGAAGCACTGAGCTTCTGGTAAATGTGAAAGCGAGGTTATTCGAACTTTAATTACATTTTTATATCTCAGCACATATACTTTTGCTTGAATTTTTTTCATTAGCAGTTTGGAGATACGTGCTCAATTCTGAAACAACAACAACAAAAAAAGCATATATATTGCTCTCGTACAGTAGAAGAAAACAAGTGAGTGACATTGTTGTCACTTAGTTTTGTCCATTTACCAGGTTTTCCATTTTCTGTGGTTAACTAAAATGTTAAGTACATTATTGAATATAAAGCTTCAGAAATACCATTCATTTGTATTCTTCATATATATGATGCTTGATGATATCTTAATAACAATTCTGTCTAATTTTAATAGAGAGCATGATAATGAGTATTTGTTCTTCTTCATACATTTTTGCTATTTCTTTTATCTCTCATCTCTTGCTTTTGCTGTCTGATAACATTTTCTGTGCATTCCTAATTGCCTCTTCCTTCTTTTCCAGGGTCTAATTTGCTTTTATATACTTCCGTCATCTTTGCTTGTGATTTTGCTTTTTTGTGATTTTCCTCATCTTTTATTATGCTTATTTTCAGCGTGTTCTCTGTCTCTTGTGGCTTTTGCTGTCCTGTGCAGTTTCTTTTCTGCTGCACGTGTATATGTATATAAGTGCTTTTTTCTTTTAACATTTTTTCCTCCTTTAGCATATCTGTTAAGATAATAACTTTTCAGTGATACAGACTCAGTGTTCAAAAAAAAAAAAAAAAAAAAAAAAAAGGAACAACTGACAGGACTAATCTTTCCTACTGTTATAAATCCTCCAAATCACTGTAAATTGTTGTGTAAGCCTTTTGCTCAGTCTTCTGAAGTGTTCAGAGGGAAATGTTTGTGATAGATTTTAGGCAATCCCTGTGCTAAATATATACAGGTGAAATAACAGAGTTTGCATGTATTACATTTCTCTCCCATTTCTGGAAAACTAAAACTGACTTTTGTTTTCATATTCTTTAGTTTTTTTTTTCTGAACTTTCATATTATTTTGAGCTTTAATAACTAGAAAAAAAGCCATAGTTATTCTTGTTAAATAAAGTAACCCACTACCTTCTGGGAGTGATGCTGATAAACTATCCTCATAAAACTGCTCTTTTCCTATACAAATAATAAAAAAATACAAAGCAAGTGTGTCAAGTGATCAAATTGCAGCTGGTCATTTAAGAGGCCAATTGACAAATCCTAAAGTCCTTCTTGAGCTTTCACTGGCTCTGTTCATATATTTTAAATAGACAACTTCTTTCCCATTGGATAAGGATTCGGTTAAACCTGAAAACCAGATCGTCCTCCCCACAGACTAATTCTTTACTCCGCTGTCCAGAACAAACCCATTTTGATGGAGTTATATAATATCGAATATCACCAACTACCATTGATTCTTAGTGTATATGATGACCAAATTCATTAATGCTACTTGTAAAATTTATTTTATCCTGAGTTTTTAACCATTGTATATAAATTTACCCCGTAATCCATAATTCAGAACTGAGGAAAGCATCTTCCATTTGTTGCATACTACAAGAAGGTGAAATGCATGTGCCCTTAGCATTTGTCCTGACAAAAAAAAAAATCAGTCTCCCTTGGCCACCTTCAAAGACCCACAAACGACTGTGATTAGTGCATAAAGACACTGTCTCCATCCAGAGAATGTTTTTAGGTCCTGGAGAAGAGAAGGAGAACTTCTTGGGTGGCTTTGCAGCCTGTTCTCCAAGAGGTCTTGCTTAGGAGATGGGGGCAGAGTTGGGGATGTGACACAGCAGTGTGGGGCAGCTCCTCGGGGGTGCTGGGTGGCATCGCAGTCCAGGGGGCAGTGGGGAGTCTCTTCAGTGTCAAGAGCAGTCAGGAGGAGGAAGCTGCAGCCATCACTTAAAAGCAGTTTTGCAATCCCCAGCCTTTCTTACCAGTGAATTCTGTGGTAATCTGACAGGAGGAAAGGGACAGAATTTGAAAATATGTATTTTCAGCTGCAGCTAACAAGGATGACCTTTATATATGTATATACACTATATATTATTTATATGTGATCCTTAATATAATTAAAGATTATATATTTTATAATGTTTATCTCAAAGATTATAGTTTCAGGAACAGTACATACAGTAGGAATATTTTGGGTTGCTGTAAGTGTGTGACAATATTGATACAAGCAAATTACTTTCTGGAAAATTGATTTATACTTCCCTAGAATCTGTGTCATCTGAACAGGGACTATCCTTCAACATGTTTAGCTTTTGAAATACAAAACCACCACAAAATTTAATGAGACCTTTTTTGTTGTTGTTGTTTAATTTTGAGATTTATATGAAAGATTCATTTTCTGATGAATGAATGCAACTCTTTAATTCTGTATTTCGACATAGTTCCCCCTTAGAAATAATACTGTAAACATAGGAGTACAAGTGTTTTGCTAAAATAAAAAAACAGCCTTGAGGTGAGATCACTCAGCTGGAACAGCTTCACAAAACAAAAGCTAAATTTAAAGCCATTTTTCTGACATTTTAAAACTTCCTTAGATATATTTTTCACAACATTGATAAAATCAGGTGTCATAACCATTGCAATTCTCTTTGGAAACATTGCCTTAATGCTTAAGAATAATCACCTTAATGATACAAGACATTGAGTGGTGTGGTTCAGTAGTTTCTTGAAATTACCACTTTGGCTTCTAGCCCAACAAGTATGTGAAGAAGAAAGGCCTATTACAATGGAAAAAATATTTTAAATTTTGTTCTTTTCATTTAAAATTACAGATCAGTCCAGGGTTATTTGACAGAGTTCTGCTGTGAAGAGGTTTCCGTATAAATCTAAGTCTTAAATTTATTATGAACAATGGCTCAGAAAGCAAACTATGTAACGGGAAGAATTGTCTGAAAGCAATTGACTAGTAAAAGAAATTATCTTGCATGGTTTCCTTATTGAACTACAGTTTCGTGTTGAGCTTTAATGCTAGTATTTGATGTCGTTCCAATTACAGAAATAGAGAAAAAAATGTTTTGTTGTGTACTCACAAATAATTAAACTTCTCAGCAGATTTCCATGATTTCCAAGTTATGTGCTGAGAGTGCCTCGTAATAGAGGTGTAGTTGCTCTTGTTATTGGGCCAGACAGTATTGTGAGAAGAGAGGCATATTAGACAGAATAAGTAAGAATAAGAGTCATATTGAAAGGAAGAATTTGCCTACTGAAAGCTTGAGTCAGAATAAGAGTTTCTTATAGCTTTTTGTTGGCTTTGAGATTCACTTTTGAAATTTATAGAGAAATAATAAGAAGTCTTAAGAGTTGCCTTCGAATGATAAAACCCGGAATGATAAAAGTTCAGAAGTTCCATTTTATTCTGTCGAGCAGAATAGGCTGAGATTCATTGTGTGTCCTCCATTGTGTCAGTGAATGGAGTGGAGGGCTTTGTGACTTATAATGAATTTCTGTATTTTATAAAAATCTCCTTTAACAAAGCCAAAAGCAAAACAATCAAAAATATATCAAAACCTTGCCTCTTTTTATGGAAAAGAAAGTCAATTGAACATAATATTATGATAATATAATATGTATATATATATATATATATAAATGGATTATGTAAAATAAAAATATCAGTTAAGATGTTTTGAACTCCTCTTTGGAATAGCACTTTTAATGACATCTGTTCATTTCAGATCTAGAATGGGATTCAAACACCTAAATTTAAATACAGAATTTTTATAAAAGTAGATCCCTCATATTGCTAATAGGCATAAATTGGCTGTTATAGTGATATATGTCCTGAACGTTTAAATCAAAGTTTGATATATTAATGTAGAATTTTCTTACTGAAAGAAATTTAGAATAAAAAAAAAGTCTTCTAAAATTTCTCAGACTGTGTGGTTTTAATTATTATGAAAACTAACTAACAGGAAAGCCTGATTTAAAGAAAGTTTCTTTATATACTTTTTTGAAAATAAGAGGTTTGTACAAAACTTCCTATTATGAGTGCTTGTTGAAAATGGCCAAACCCAGAAGAAAGGAGAGAACCCTGAGGAGTTCTCTTTACTTTGGAATTTGGACAAGCAATTCAACATAAGTTTCTGGAGTTAAATTGTTAATGTGATTCCTGGCTTTCTGAGCAAGAAAGTAAGAGGGTAATTTTGTTTCTGTGTGTATTATTGATTGTGATATTGGTTATAGTCTGTTTCATTCTGTACTGCTGCCTATCAGAACAATACATTAAAAGTAGAAAAAAATATAGATTTATATAAGAAGAAAGGATATGATCTATAACCTCAAAGCAATTGGTGACAGTGTGGGGACAAAAAAAAAAGTTATGCATAAAGATACTTTCGGAATTTACTCTGTTTCTTCTTTTAAAATATGCCTGAGTTGATGATGATGTGTATGAGGAGAAAGACTGAATCCAGAGGAACTTTCTTTAGCTGAGCAGACACCAGCATGTTAGAATCAAAGGCTGAAAGCTGAAAAAGCTGAAACCAGAGAATATGAATCAGTACCAAAAAAAAAAAAAAATTAAAAAAAAGCTATTACAGTAATCATGATTATAGTTGTTACAAACTACCAATTTAAGTGTTAGATTCTTCATGTCTTGCTGTCTTAAAATTAGACAACGTGTCCTTCTAGAAAGAACACATGTCCTTTAGCCAACTGGAACTTGTGAGGCTAATGATAGTTGTAATTTTATGAAATACTAAGATCTGAGATATTCCAAAGAACAGATTAAACTGATGGAACTTGCAGGCACACACAGAAAAAAGAATTATTTGAACACACATACACATACACACACATACAGAAGAATTACTTGAACAAAGAAATTAAAAGAGTAAAGTACTGAATGTAAATAGAGGCTTAGTCACTGCCTACCATATACAGTCAAGTGATAAATTGTCATGTATTTTGCTTGTCAGGAAATCTCTATGCCTCAGACACCTGTATTCTTAAGTCCCCAAAACAGTAAAAATCAAATAAATTGATAAAATATATAATTCTTACTGTAATATGTCCTCATTTAAATGAGTCTGTGAATTGGGTAATGTCTGTATGGATTAATTAATATACAAATACGTTATTTTCAATGGCCAATAAATGGACTTCTCCAGGCAGATACTATGCAAAATTGTGTTTCCTACAGGGAATTGGGATTGTTTGTTTAAGTGTGTAATCTTGAGTAATGCAATGCTAGAAAGATGCATCATCCTTCAAGGGCCAGTGGTTACAAAGGTTAAGAAAAGAGTCTAATCCCTACAACTACGTGATTGTTGCAGAAGAACAAATATATTTGCCAGTAAAAGAAACATTAATTCCCCACCAAAATCATATAAATATTTTACAATTTCCTGATTTCTCTAAACTTAAATTGATTATAAATAGTTTATGTGTTTTTTCTGTCTGTAACCTGCAGGACTATTTAATCAAATCCTGTCTGAATCTTGCTCTGCAATGCTCTAGCTCTACAGTGCATCAGTGCCCCCTGCAGTCTTGAAACACCAGTTTATTGTTAAAAAAAACAACTATGCTGTTGATATTTAAGTGACTATCTCATACACTAGCTAAATACTGCTGTATCCTTTCCTTTTTCTCTTCTTTAAAAAGTGAAATAAGTTCTTGGGTAGGGAGAAAATGCTTCAGAAATTTAATAAAAAAATCTAGGCAGACTTTTACAGGCAGATAGATAATTTGTAGCAAGCAGTTTATCCTTAGGAAGTGAAGGCTGGTATGGAGGAAAAACAAATCTTTTTTTTTCCATAGAACTAGGATATAAATAGCAGAAACTAAAAGCATAGTCAATTCAGAATTTATAAATATGTATAAATATGTTATAAATAATTAATACAATTAATATTAACATAAAGAAACCGATTCTTAGAAGATCAAATTCCACAATATACAGAAGGCTCAGAGTATAGAGAAATCAGTGTTTAGTCTGTGCAAAACTGCAATAGGTTTTCATATATATATTAGACAATTCGCACAAAATCACATGTATGATCTAAAGATAAGTTTTCATTTGTGTCCTCCATCTCCTACTCATATCTTTCTCAAGTCTTTGGTAAATTACTAGTTATGGGTTCAAATAATTTTTTATGCACTGAAGTTTACAGGAAGCCGTAGTTTGTCACAGCTGTAGTAGACACCTTAACTAATTTGTGTGTTAAACATTGCAGCTCATGAAACCCGGAGGGGTTCTTACTGTAAGCAGTGTTAAAAAAGATACATGAATGTTTTGAACTTAAAAAAAGAGAAAAGAAAAAAAAATCTTCCAAATAAAAGCCTCTTTTCTGTGCTGTACGAGAACTTATTAAGACATATGTGCTCCAGATCAGGTCTCTAAAGCCAGATTTCCATTTTTTCCTCTCCACCCCTTTCTTAATTAATAGGAAGGTGCTATACTAGTAGTACCCATCCAAGACCCTACTTGACATAAAAGTATGAGTCACCATTTCTTAACCTTCAAAAATATTCCTTATTTAAATAACAAGATGTAATTTGTAATTTTTACAGCTGTAAGTAGCAAGGCTGAAGGCCAAGTGACATTATCCAACTGAAAATGCAGTAATTTCTTAAAATTAACTGCCTAATGTATTTCACTGATGTTATAAATTTGAGTAAGTATTCGATGAAAATGAAAGGAAGTGATTAGACCTCTTCAGTTTCTGGGCACTATAAACAGAAGTCTGACATCATTAACTGGCTTCCAGCATTTACCAGTTATTAAATGCATTTCATAAACAGGAAGATGCAGAATATTCTTGATTGAATGAAGGCATTTGAAAGAAATTCACCAGAATTTGTAACTCTTAAGTAGCAAGCTGCTTGCCTTTGTGATTTTTATTTTAATCATTAAAATCAAAAGGTTAGATTTTTTGAAAATTGAAAGTTAAATGAGTTAGTTATTTTTTTCAGAAGGGACCCAAACAAGAAAAGAGGGTGAATACAATAAAGAAATCTATTATATCTTTTAACCCCCAGTTGTGTTCAGATGATAGCCTTCATTAAAAAAAAAGGTTCAGTTAGTGCAATGATGGTGATTGACTTGATGTTATTCTTAAATCTGAGGTCCTTTGAAGCTAAAATCTTTAATATTGATGATTTGAATATAGATGCGCTTCAGAACTTAAAGAAGTTAATAAAGTAAATATGGCAGAAGAATACAGTGATATTTGAACATAACAATGAGAAATATTCATCTACTCTGTCTCTGAAAATACTCTCTCAGTTTTGTAGTTCTCTCTTGCTTTGAAAATTGTTTCATAGTTTGGAGGAAAGATGATTTTTGGTGACAGGTATTGCCTCATCCCAAATTGTGAGCAGATGCTTAAACTTCAAATGAAGTAGCATTTGGGTTCAGGTTCCGGCAGCATCTATGATGCCCAGCTGCTGTTAGGATCAATACATGCAAAGTATTAACTTGTTTAAATACTGCTCTGGAACAGGCTGATGACCTGACAATTCCAATATAAAATATTTTTAGCTGAATATCTTCTCTACCTCCTGGTGATGTTGCTGTCAGAGCCTTTGAGTTGATAAGAAAATAAGATGGTATGAATGCCGAGGCCCCAACATAGGAATATGGCATTTTTCTATTGAGTAGCCCCATGGAGAAAAGGATCTTGAGTTTCCCTGGATATTAACTGAGTTGGACACAGTAACTTCACTAATTATTCCTATTATTATCCAGTGCTGAGAAGTTTAGTGGAGCCTGATGACAGATTGTTCTGTTGCTGCATTTGCTCTTGATACCATTACAGGGAGTTTTGAGTACTATTCTATGAGTTATATTCCATTAGAAATGCTTATATAAGGAAAGACTGGCATCTTTGATAAACATCTGCAGTTTTCTCTCTTCTGTTTGTGAACTGTTCTGCTTTCCCTCTGGTTGCTCCCTCTAGTAGTGAAACTAGTAGTCTTGATACGATTGCCTGTTACTGTCTCTCCAAGTACTAAAATTTTGCTAAATGAAAATGATACTCTCTTGCTAATGCTGGAGTCATATCAGTGCCGCTGTGCTGGACTTAATTATTCATAGCTTTAGAAGAGTTGTCGAAAATAGGGCAAAGGAAGTTCTACTTTTTCGCTGTAAAGGGATCTTTAGGGAGTGCTTTTAGATATGTTTTGAGTATCCAGAAAATATTTTGGGTTCTTTGCAGTTGTATAATCTAAACACACATGATTCTTAATGAGAAGTAGTGACTGTTAAGTAGGGATTTGTCTCCCTTGTCAAAGTTAATTTGTTAAGTTCCACCTTTAACCAGCAGAGAAAGGTGATCACCTCTGCTAGAAGAGGATGAACTGAAGATTCAGATTCTCTCTGAATATAGATTGTCTTTAGAGAAAACCAGGGTGATTAGTGAAGGCAAACTTCCAAACTCCTCGGCAGGTAATGTTTGATAGAGTGAATTCAAGGCTAAGAGCTCTATTGGCAAATAAATGTATTCAAATATTTAAGAGGGAACAGGCTATTTCAGCTGGCATTTTGATACCTTGGGGATTTGGAAAGGAAAAGAGATTGAACATGACATCATAAGTATTTAACATGCTATTTACTTTTGTATTGATTCTTGTTGCTGCTGCTCTTGTCATTGCCATAGTACTGGTCCATCCTCAAGTAAAACGAGATTGTTCATTACAAAAAATGTATTACGGCCAAAACTGAAATGTTTTTCCAATTACTTGAAAGGTCATGGTGGTCAGCAGAGGTTCCTGAGGAATAGAAGAAAGTAAATGTCACTCCAAATCTTCAAAAAAGACAAGGAGTACCCAGGGAACTGCAGGCTGTCCAGCCTTTGCTGGATCCATGGGAAGGTGCTAGAGCAGCTAATCCTGGATACCCTTTGCAGGTACATGAAGGAGAAGAAGGTGATGGGGAGTAGTTAGCACAGATTCACAGAGGGGAAACCAAGCTTACCCAGGCTGATAGTCATCTGTGATGAGATGCCTGGATGGATAAATGATGGGAGAGCAATAGATGTTTTTTTATTTTGACTTCAGTAAGACTTTTGATACCATCTCCCATAACATTCACATAGACAAGCTCCCATAACATCGACATGGGCTGAACTACAGCCTAGGTGAGCAATCAGTGCGGTCAACTGAAAACCAGCTGAACAAGCTCAGAGAGTGATCAGCAGCACAAGGTTCAGCTACAGGCCAGTCAAAAGTGATGTTCCCCAGGCATCAACACTGGGCCAGGTCCTTTTCCGCTTACTTATTAATGACCTGGATGATGGGGCAGAATGTACCCTCAGTCAGTTTGCTGACAATACAAAACTCTCATATCTGATGGGAGGATGTAAAGAAGATGGGTCCAGATGCTTCGGAGTAGTGCCAGGTAACAAGACAAGAGACAGTGGTCACAAACACACACATTTTTCCTGTGTATAAGGAAAAATGTCTTTACTGTGAGGGTGACAGCACTGGAACATGTTGCCAAGAAAAGATGTAGAGTCCCTGTCTTTGGAGATCCTTGAAAGCTGCCTGGACACAGTCTTGAGCAGGTAACCCTACTTGAGCATGGAGATTGGCCTAGCCAGTCTCTAAAAGTCCTTTCCAGCCCCAACTCTTCCATGACTCATTCTGAGATTCTGTGAATTACTTGACCTTTCATATTTACACCATTCTTCTGTATGCACTGAATAGGAGTGCAGTAATATTTTAATTAAATGCCAGATTACTGATGAATAAATGATGTTTGTGTTTATGCATACCAGCCATTCTCCAGCATTAAGTCTAGAGAATTAGAAATTAAGTCTGCAAGAAAGGCTGTATAATACATAACAGTACTCTGCATTTTAACCCTTTCTGTACTAAAACATCCTACACATCTGTCTCATCTTGCTTGTAGACAAGTTTTCATGGTAATTTTAATGAGGTATTTGATGCAGAATGCCTTATATTCCCATCTCTTTCCAGTAACACATAATACTCTTCATCTAGTATTCTTAATTAGTGTTTGCAAAGCAATGTAGGCTTTCCCTACTTCCATTACATAAGCAAGATCTGTTGTCTTCATGAGGGAGACCAATGCACAGAGAGGTAAGGATTCAATATATGAAAATTAGTTAGATGCCGAAACTACTGAATTCTCATGTGAGGCACCTAAAGCCAAAACACAGACCTTTAAAACCACTTCTTGCCTGTAATCTAATCAAAGGTGCATGTGAGCAAACACAACCACATTGTTGTGAGCAGAAGTCAGCAGTTTGGGTACTGCTGTGCAGTGTGTATTACAATGCTGAAGTCTTACCTGAAATGAATTATTACACAGAATCCTACAAGAATAGTATGATAGATACAAGAATAGTATGATAGATACTTGATTTTGGAGTCTAAATTTAGATAGCATCACTGAGAGCATCACTATAGCTCTTGACACTGGGTAGAAGCTTAGATAAGCAGTAATGATACCCTTCTGGAACTGTGATGTATTAGATAACTCTCATAATATCTCTGTTAAAGGAATTCAATTTACCACATAAAAATTTACTCAGCCATTTAGGAATGGTGCAGAAATTATGATTATATTCTATTTTTGCAATGGCCTTTCAGACTGAAAAGCACAGTGCCATGTTAAATAGCATTTACTACCAAGATTTTAGAGACAGAAGGAAAACATTGTTCCTTTTCAAAAGCAATGGCATCAGTCTGAAGAAACAAAACAAGTTGCATTAGTCAACAGAAAATTCAGTACTCAGACGTACTGAATCTTGTTTATCTAAACTTAACAAGAGGTAAGAGATGAAGCTAGGAAGAAGTTTGCTGCCTGTAACCATAGACAAACTCAACACTGAATGCTGACATCAGACAGATTTTGCCAGAAAGTCGAAGATCTGCCCACAGCCTCACTAATGAAGTTAAGTAGTTTTGACTACTGCCTCTTGTGAGTTTAGTGTTTCTATGATAGAAAGTCAAGAGGGGCTTAAAAGGAAGGAAGGCGGCAGCCTATGAAAGAGCAAAATCAACCCAAAGTAAAGGTCAGTGTGAACAACCGAGAGGTTTGTTTCTCACTTGAATGTGCGAGAAGGTAGCGTGCAGAAGTTCCAGGTAGAAGGATTACAGATCAGGTACAGAAATTTAGTTCTAACAAAAATTGTATTTTTCATTTCCAGAACTTAGGAAATAAGATAATTGTTTTTCAAGCATCATCTAAGAAAGTCTCATGTAAGGAAGGCTCCCTTTAAAGGCTTAGTTCAGGAAGGTATTAGACTTCTATCATGAACTATTGATTCTGCAAATTCTGTTGTATTACTTCTGTTGTAAAGTATATGGAATCTGCATGCTTTAAAGCAAGCACAGCAGGACTATGTCTCTTGGTACGTGTATTTCCTTTTCCTTTTTTTCTTCAGCTCCCTTCCCATAGCTGACATTTCTTTTTCGTATCTGACATTGCAATGCATACTGCACATTGTTGAGCTCACCATGAAATTTCCTTTTGTAAACTGAGCTTTCATAAACTTCATTATATCTGTTAATTGTATTTTCACATCCTCAGCTGCATTGTATATCAAGAACATTATCTGCACTGCTAAGAGTTTGCACCATTAAATCAGATGCTGTGTGTGCACTAGCAATTGTAAATTATGTTATACCAACTGAGAATTTTTTAAATGGAAAGCTGCAAGTACAGTATGATTGAGTTCTGCTACCGAATGTTATGGCTGGTAGGAGGGAGAAACTGGGTTCATAGCCTGGAACATACACTGAGAAGTTAATTTTAAAAGGGATATACCTGATTATAAGTTGCTGCTACATGGATTAGGAAAACAAATAACTGTTTTTTCTGAATCAGAGAAAAACTGAAATGGGTGAGGAAATAAGTTTCAGGTAGAGACTACTGAACAAAAATAGTCTCCTGCAATCTCTTAATTCTCACTGTGCCTACTGATAAACATTGTTTCTCTGGTAGGAAAATTTCACAGATATGTTTTTGTTCTGTGGATTCACTGCAGTCAGTAAACTCTCTTTTAAATAACTCTTGACATGACTGTAAACAGTGAAATAAACAGTCTGTAAAAGACTTTGTTCTTGCTTTCCAAACTATATGCAAGGTAGTAGGTGTTTTATTCCTGTTTAATCTGAAATACTGTTTGTTTTGATTTCATAGGGTCGTGAAATTACCTTCTACCATGTATGCTAATGCTCTTGAAAAATCTTTCTTTAATCTCCAAAATCTAAAACACTTAAGAGTACATTTTAATATTTTAATATTTTTCATAGCTTAGCAAGAATGGCATGTATGCACTTCACCAAAGAAAATTACAAATAAAAGCAGTTGCTTTCCACAATTACTTCCCACAAATTACTTTATTGACAAGCTAAAACTAAAATCTGCTGTATCACACTCAGATAGGGCTAAATCTATTACTAAATCTAATAGTTTAGTGCATAAAAGTAAATGTTTAGTGTGTAAGTACGAGAAGATGCCAGCAATAGAGATGCTATCATATTCCTAGGGCTCCCGTGCCACTGCATGTCTCATCAAACTGCTTCATGGAAAAATGTCAAAGTAGTTCTGATGACATGACTTCCATCAGCCTGGTACTGAATTACCTTGGGGATAAGTCTGCTGCTCATTGCAGTTCTCAGGTTGCGGTTCATTATGCAACTAGACCTTCTTTACTGTAGAACATCTTTTTCTTATACTTGAGTGGAATTTCCTGTATTTCTTTCTGTGCCCATTGCCCTTCTCTGTGCCCTTCTCCCTTCACCAGTGAAAAGAGTGTGACTCTGTTTTGTCCTTATCCCTTGGGCAGGTATTTGTGCACATCGATAAGATCTCTCCTGAGTCTTGTATTTTTGAGGCTGAGAAATCCCACCTCTGCCAGTCTCTCCTCATACAACAGATACTCGAATCCCTTCATCATGTTGGTGGTCCTGCTACTGACTTGCCATGACTGGCAAGCCAACATAAACCTGTCACGTCTCACACTGGGGAGCCCAGCGCTGGAGTCAGCACTCTGGATGTGGCCTCACCAGGGCTGAGCGGAGGGGAAGGATCATCTTCCTCAACCTGCCTGCATGGCCATGGCAGTGCCCAGCATGTGGCCTCATGCTGGGAAGGGCAAAATCATGTCATATTTCCATATTAGCCCACCACGTGACTTTCTTAAGGAGTAAGTGGCTTAATTCTGTGATGGACTTCAACTACAATTCTCTCTTGGTAGGTGAATTCATATTGGAGAGAATAGCAGGCTTTGATATTTTGCC
Source organism: Tinamus guttatus (assembly GCF_059628265.1). Lineage (NCBI taxonomy): Eukaryota > Metazoa > Chordata > Aves > Tinamiformes > Tinamidae > Tinamus > Tinamus guttatus. The sequence goes on from NW_028288936.1 coordinate 1,052,029, forward strand.
TTTTTTTTCCCCCCCTTCAGTTTTTCTCACAGGAAGTATAGTCTGGTGAATACATATGAGTCTGGTTAGAAACATCTATGATTTCTAATCCCTTTCCAGGTCCCACTTTTTGTGTCATTTAATATCTGATAGATAATCAGTAAAATAACTCACACAATACCAGCCACAGCAGCATGTGTTTGAGATAAAGTAAATAATTTTTAGTTTTCTAATAATGATAACACCAAATTTGGGATATGATTATTTAGTATGAGACATTTTGTTCTTTTTTAAATTTTAAGATCCGAGATCTGTGTGTTTACAACATGAAGTAGTATTTTCCCAGTTGGTGCTGTTTTGACGTTGTGATTGGTCTCAGGGTTCTTGGAAATGAATCATGATCACTAATATAGCAGGCAGCAACAGAAAGCACATACCATAGGCAAGCTTAACAGAAGTGTGATTGATCATTTATATAAAGTTGAAATTGTACAAGAAACAGAGGGACTAAAATACAGAGTATGACGAAAATGAGGAATTGATGTACTTATAAACCCACCCTAAAATCACCACTTTTATTCCAACCTCTTTTATTTCCTCTAAACCTTCTAATTTCTCTTGGTTACTTTTATACCATTTGTTTTGAGACTTTTTCTTAAGGAAACTTTACATGATCACAATTTTTAAGCCTCTACAAATGTTTCTGATATAGTCATCTCCTGCAGTAGTGATGTAACAAAATACAGGAGGGCCTTATTCCCTTGCTTTAGTTGCTAATCTGGGAATTCAGGAAAATTCAGAAACTACCACTATTATTGACCTCAACTGTTTTGCAAGTTAACCTGCTTTCTCCGTTCAAATATGAGATGCTTGTTTTTCTCCAGAGGAGTCAGTGGAGATGGCAACTGTTGCAGCAAAGCAATCTAAGAAAGCTGATTTTTTAAAAGCTTTTTCAATTCCAACCAATATTAATTCCACGTTCTTTACTAATTTTTTGTTTTTTTGAAGAAAGCATGAGAGCATAGGGAAGAAGGAAGAACAGCTGGTGAGACTACACATGCTTTTGATTTTACAGCACAACATTGAGAATGATCCCAAATGCTGTCTTCCTCCCACTCAGTTTATATCCTCAAGTGGTAAAGAATGACATACAAAATAAACAAGATTTCAAATTATACTAACATCTGTATGTTGACAAGCACTTCAGATTTACATGTATTCAGCTATGAAACACAAGGTTACAGGCCTCAAATCAGCTGTTCTGAGCTCCTCTTAAAATTAAGAGCAACAGGCTGGTACTTGCAGCAGGTAACAAGACCGTTGTGTGAGGTATTGATCTCAGATGTGCTGGCAGGTTGGGAAGCTTAAAAGAAAAAAACTGAAGCCTTGCTAGAGATAATCAGTGAATTGGGTTTTGCTGGATTCATTTCTATCAAATTGTTAAAACTTCGTGTAACAGCTCAGTTACTAGATTAGCTTAAACACTTCCTGATTCTTTATTCAAATACATGTTTTAGTTAAACTGTGTGTAGTCGAGGTCGTTACTTATTCATAGCAGTTTGAAAGGAGTGGGAGTGCAGCCGCAGATGTTTGCCCAGCACCGAGCCCGGGCTCAGGCTTTCCTGCTTTCACGGTCGGAGAGGGAGCCGTAGGGTGCCTGGAAGCAGCGCTGGCACAGACACCGTCAGGCACCATCGAGAAGCAAAGCGAGCAGAACAGCACCGCGAAGGCTGAGACCACCAGGAAGGGCAGCAAACGAACCTGGAAGGAACCAACCTGCCAAGAAGCCTCTCTTTACTTCTTAAACAAACAAACAATGTAAACCAAAAAATGACACTTGAGCTGCAACTACTTGTGCTTGTAAAAACCCAGTTGATACACGCTCCCATGATACTGTCTGAGAAAAACAGTACCTTCAAGTCAGAAGGGGAAGTTTAACTTCCACACCTGGAAATCACTGGTTACAGAGGACCTAAGAGCACAAGGCTTGCCAAATGTAGGCATGTTATCCCTCTAGTTCAATATTCCATCTCTGACAGAGCCAAGGGTCCCAAGGAGTAGATTTTGCAGTGGTCAGCGACTGGGTCTAGTAAGAGGAGAAGCTAGTAGTGAGAATGAGAAGTTGGTTGGTGCTCCAATTCTTCAGTTCTTTCCCAAGTTCTTTTTTTTTTTTTCTTCTTTGTGAGAAAAGAGAAAAATCAAGCCAACATTCCAACTCGCTGCCAATAGTTTTCTCTTGTGGATATCTGATTTTATATGTGTACTTACTATAAGACAGCTAACAGTTTCTCAAACATTTGGGTTATGCTTGGGGAAAAAAAAAGGATTTTTTTGATGTGTTTTTTATTTAATCTGAGGTTGTAATCTCAGCAACAGGTGACTAAGCATTTTTGTTTTACTGTGTCACCCTGGTAGAAGATAGCATACTTACTGGCACACTTTTCCTGCAGCTCCGAATGCAATGCTTAATGGTATTAGCTTCGTGCTTGTTATTTACTTTAGGAGAAGGGAATGGTTAAAAGCAAGGAAATTTCTTTGCTGCATTTTTATTCAATAGAACTAGTAACTTTTTTTCTTAGAATTCCAAGCCTCTTACCAGCAAACCCTCAGCCTCCAAAAACTTTTAGGATTTTATTTTCAGTCTTCTTGTTATTCTTCTTGTTTTCTTCTTATTATCCAAGAGGAAAGTATCTTTTTGGATGCTTTTATCTCATATAAAGTGTATGGCTTGTAAGTGTCTCGAAATCTCTATATCCTCGTTTCTGACCCATGTTTACATTATGTGTGTGATTTGGCTGTCTTATGTTTCGGATGATATATCTATTTAGGCAAGCTCTATATTTCTGTACACATTATTTCTTTTTTCATTCTGTGTGTCTTTAATGGAGAACTCCTGTCCCAAGCCTCCAACATAAAATTATCTGATGTTTTTATTTTGATAGTACTTAATACAAACTGTGGGAAAGAGCTGAAATTTTTAAGTCCTGTACATTTTCCAAGTATAGAATGTAAAGTAAAAAAAATCCTTAAAAAAACTACAATCAGATCTAAAAACATCTGGATGTCTAAATAAAAATTTCTATCTAAATGTCTTTGGGACTCTATGTTCCTGTTTACAGCATCTGTGTAAGGGATGAAAATAAGACAAAGCAATAGAGATTTGATTATGACTATGACCTCTGTAACTTTGTTTAAGCTCCATGAATTTTTTTGTCGGCAGCCTCATTTAAGCTTCATAAAGTGATTTGTGAGCATCATATAAGTTGTGATTTGGCTTAACACATTCTCTTATACCTTTTGGACAAATTGACTAGTTTTAGTTATTTCTCTGTTTTCTGCTAATGTCTTAAACATGTAATTTGTGATTTTAAAGCCTTTTCATTTCCTTTCTTTTTTTTTTTTTTTCCAACAGTCCTTAACCTGTTTCTTTGAATTAAATTCCATTAGTTTCTGGGTTCTCTAAGGTACTGACTCCACCATGTACAAATCCTACAAACTTTATGAGGATTTAGGACCTTTCACACTGTTCTGGCTTCATTGATGAATTGTTGGATTGAGATGCTGGAAAAGATTTTTAATAAGAAGGAACTTTGGTTCTGATGAATGGTTGTGTGTACCAAATGTAACTTGAGTAAACTTAGATGTAGATTTACACCCTTCTGGATCTTCATAAAAATGCAGGTAGAAAATAGAGATAGTTAGTGATGCAGTCCTTGAGCATATAAGGTCAGTTCAAAGGGAAGTATATCCAAGAAAAATATTGGTTAAGTCCTTTATTTTTGGCTTAAAGATTCACAAAGTCATTTTTAGTTTCAATAATGTATATTCCTCACACTTTGTACAGAATGTTGTTTATACTTGGTGTGAACTTGTGTTATTACAATATTATATGGAAGATATATTTTTATGGGCAAGAAGAAAAAGAATTTTAACTTTATGCAATTGTACTTCTCTGCATGCATAACTTCTGAAGAAGGAAGAGTGGTTCATTATTATTTTAAAATTAGATTTAATTTCAATTTCGTATCATATTATTTTTAAATAGCAAAAAAAATAAGTAATAATAATGATGTCGCAATGTGCTCTACGTGTCCCTGCTAGAGCAGGGGGATTGAACTAGATGATCTCCAGAGATCCCTTCCAGCTTCAGCCATCTATGATTCTGTGTGAATAACAAGATTATTCCTGATTGGCCTTCTTGGAATTCAGATTTCTTTGCTTAAATGAGTTCCCAGGAATAGCACAAAGCACAAGTAGAACTCATTTTTTAACTTCTACTGCACAGTTATAACAGGTAATAACTTCTGTCTCCTGGAAGAAGAACAGAGGAGCTTCTTGTCAGGAAAGGAGACTGAACCCAGTCCCTGAGGGGACGAGACTGCCACAATGCCATGTCCCCAGGTCCAACCAGCAACACTGCTGAGAAAGTATTCCCAGGGAGAACCCGTGCCAACACACATGTAAAATGTGGACCCCTCCAGCTGGGCTTGGACACTCAGTCCACCCCAGAGCTGGTCCCTCCATCCCTGGTTTTCCCACTGCTGCCACCTGGACACAGGAGCCCCTGAGGTCCGCAGTCCTGCTCCAGCCGCAGATGCAGAGCCCTCACACACACGACGTGAACACACACCAAGGGGTCTCGCAGGCCGCCCCAGCCCTCGTGGCCTCCTAGGCAGTTGGCTGCTGGAAGGAGCAGGGGGCGGTAGCCGGGGGCCGCCATGCTCTCACCTGTGGGGCGCCACACGCACCCGGGCTCCCCACGCACTTCAGCTCGGCCCCCGCTGGCCCGGCTGGATGTCACTAGCGATGGCTGCCCCACGCGCTCCCATTGCGGCACCGGAGACACCCAGCCCGCGTGTCCCGCTGCCTCCCTCCCGTTGCTGGTGCGCAGACCTTCACGTGCACATGGAGAGTCCCTTGCCCAGGAAAGCAGAAAGGAATTTAACAAGGGGACAGGCGCAGGGCATGGGCAGACAAGTGCACAGAACAACCGCCTGTTTGCACACGATCGACCCCTTTTTGTCCCCATATCCTTCTATTTTCACGTATTTGTTCCTCCTGAGTCACCTAGATCACTCCCTTTTTCTGCCTTTGGCTCCTCAGATGCTCTTCCCTTGCATCCCACAATGTGTTTCATACCCTAAGGCAGCGAGCCCCGCCATTAATCAAAAAGGTGCTTTGAAGAGCCACTCCCATTGACTCATCTTGCTCATACCTCGACCACGGGGCTGATGCACTCCTGGGACAGTCCTGGGAGGATCTGGCCAGGAGATCCCTTCCGTGAGGAGGTAATTTGGGTTCAGACCTGTGCTGCACGTGTCTCTGCTGGTTTAGATGAGCCCTGGACATGCTGAGCACTCTCCTGTGATGCGGCTGGGAGTAGCCAGGGCAGCAGTGGTTCCCCTGCCTTGCTGTGGAGATGAGGTTTTTATCACCTAACAGTTCTTTCAGTATTTACGGAATTTGAAGACTCTTGAAGATCTTGCTTCCCAATCAGCTCTTTTTTCTCATCTGCTCTCCCTTCCTTCTGTTGGCAGCAGTGACTCTCCCTGATTCTGCATCTTCACCAATGCAGATATTTCCTCTAAGCTCCTTTCTAAGGCCCAGAGCCCTTGTTTCCTTTTCCACAATTCTGCTTCTTTCCCAATTAGTGCCCTGTTTCTCTGGGTTACTTCCAATATTTGCTTTCTCCTGAATTATCTCTGTCCAACTTCTTTTCCTTCCTGCCTGCTTCACAACATACTTTCCTCTGCATGCTGACAATTTGATTTCTGCTGTACTGGCACTACTTAATCTGTTTTCCTACCTCCTCCAGGATGAGAAAGCAGAATCAGCAGGAGATCATATTACTTATAGCTTTTTAAAATATTATTTTACTTAATATTATTTGTTAATTTACTTAATATTATTTGTGAGTTATACACTGGGAGGTGTGTCTTCTAGAATGGCCTTACAAGATTTGGTACCTTCAAGCAATAAAATACCTAATAACAGAGCCCGTGTTTACTTGCCTCTCTATTGCTGATATGCCCCTAAAAGGAATTATAAGACCATGTACAAATTGTACCGTATGCATGTAGGTTATTTTTCTCTCCCTCACAGAGGAAAATACTTTCATTTATCCCTTAGGAGACATCCCTTAGGAGAAGGAATGAGCAACTGCATTTTCATTATCTGTTTGGTAAATTTCGGGATGAGGACTTTATTTGGAAATTACTAATGTCCTCATATTTCCTTCAATAGAATATGAATTTCTAAAAACAAAGTCTTAATATTTTTCAATAAAAAGGTGAAATTTAATGCAAAAATTAGGAGTTTTTTGTTTTGTTTTGTTTTGTTTTGCTTTGATATCTTGTTTCTGTCCTTTCAGGATTCCTGCACCTTCACATCTGTCAGCCGCTTTCCCTACGGCTGCTGCGGATACATCTGAATGGCCTGAGCCTGCGGTGCCCTCCGTGATTTCTCCCGAGTTGCCATCTGTGTGCCAGGAGGGTTTGTGCCATAATGGAGGGACTTGTCATCCTGCCTACCTGCCTACGGGGGCCACGTCGTTCCGGTGCGACTGCCCGTTACACTTCACTGGCCGGTTCTGCGAGAAAGGTAGCCGGGCTTCATTCCTCTCCTACTCGGTGAAATGCAGGTCTTGTGCTCTGCAGGAGGGAAAGGGGAAGAGGTAATGAGAGGTAATTCTTCTCTGCTTCCCCTCTCAGTTATTCTTGGGAATTCAGGAGTGAAGTTCTTGGGAATTCATTAGTGCCTGGAATCAGGCACATTAGTGAGAGTTGCAGGCTTGACAATAAAAAATATTATGGAATACCACAATATTAATGCATGTTGTGCAGCATAATATTTTTGGAAGAGAGAAAAAAGTAACATAAAAAATGAAACTAAGGAAGAGATTTCCTCAAAAATATGTTTTCAGTTTCTACATATAGGGTTTTTTTTTGCTTGTGCTGCTGCTCTTTTGTTGAAAAGTTGTTTTTTTATTCTGCAGTTCATTTATATTTTTATTGTATTACTGCTGCTTACAATACACAGATTAGACAAAAGAACATAATTAAATTAGAACTTAAGTAAAAATGAAACCTTTAAGTAATTTTGGATTCTTTGTAAAAAGTATCAAGGCTGTCAGACAAAGTGATCAACTGACAGGTTTTCTGTTTTGTAATCCTACTTATTTTGCATAATTGCTTTTCAGAAAGTTCTTCTTCATGATAGATTTTATAGCTGAATTTAAAAGCAGTAGGGAATTCTCATTAGTCTTAAAGGGCATTACTGGTGTCCTCGAGAAGAAGAAAAATCTCCAAGTTATCATTATATAATTGTAATAGTCTCCTAATGAATTTCCCAAGGTATGGAATACAGGCAACAAGGGCTAAAAATGCCCTTGCCAGATTTTCAGTGTACCAGAGCTAATCTCACTTTGTATTGCTGACTTAAAGCAGGTGGCTAAAAACAATCAATAATAATTAAGCTCAAAAAAAAAAAAATACTTGCAGTGTGTGTTACCGTAGATATCAGAGAATTTTTTACCTCTCAACCTTTCCTAAGTTTATGATAAATTAAGTCATATGCGTATATTTACAAATTCTCAGTGTTGAAGATGAATTCTGGGAATGTGTTTTATACATTTCATATCTGGACATATTCTTTGCACTTTTTTTCAATACATTGCAGCTGTGCAAACTGCACCATGAAATAATGGACCAAAAAAAAAATAGTGTTTCCTCCAAAGATAACAGATTTAGTGGCAGTTTAGAAACATTTTGAAGTAAGTGTTTTGTTTGTTTACATACATTTGAAGTGCTAGAATTCCCCTCTGTGTTCTAAAGAATGCAGTTGGCATCCTGTGTACTAGCATCATCTGCTGTATTTTGGATGGAAACAGGGTTTGTTTTTTTCTTCAGGGAATGAACAATATTAAGTTTAAAGAGGAGTTTGATAGTAATAGGGCCATATCAGCATGCATGTTGGACAACCACTCAATTTAGATGATGGATTTTCTGGATTGCACTAGTATGGGTTTGACTGGTGCTTTATTCAGATTCAGTCCTACCTTCCAAGTGGTTCGTCTCCAGGATTTTTCAACTCACTGGGATTTTTAATGAAAACTCACATGTTCCATGTCTGCATCATATTATTTAGGCTGAGTACTTGCCTCATTTCACGACAGACCCATTGACTAAAACAACTATTTTTAAGCTGTTCATTCAAAAATACATCCAAAGCCATTTTCAGCCTTGAAAGTTAATCAGTACAGGCCTGTTGAGTGCATATAGTGGGATAAATTGACTCTCTTCTGATGACATTTTCAAGATAATTTCACATACTTATCTTACTGGGTAAATGAAGTATTCTCCCTCTCTCTCCTTCTGTGACTCTGATTAAAAAATCAAGTGTGAAAACATGACTGAACTATGACTACTTGGCAAGCGAAGTAGAAGCAGAGGACTGTTGCAGTAAGTGACATTTGTAACCCCATCTCTGGTTATTAGAACTGAACCATCCTATTTATATACACTGGTAACTGTCTCATTCGGTAAAATCAGACTATGAGCTTTAAAAAAACCCTAAACAGGTAGCTACTTTTGAGAATAAAACCATACTTGTATAACCTTTTCATCGTTGAAATGGTTGGGGTGTCTAGTTTTCATGAGATATGTCTTTTCCTTTGTTCTAAATTTAGAAGAGATACCATTTGCATTGCTGAGACTTGCAGACATACTCGATGGTGAGATTTAATGGTGATTCATTTTCTGCATAGGCTCTATATTAATAGTTCTGGTCCTGGAAAAAGAACATTTATCTTGTCTTCCTTTGGTATGGGGAAGATCAACTAAGGAGTTCCTGTCTTTACAAGCTTCTTTTTTTACACTAGGCTACCTCACTGATGAGCTTAGGGTTTAATGTGCAGAACTCCCACTCAGCCAGGACTGCTGTGTGCAACAAGTTTATTGGCAGATCATTGCAGCAACTGCAACCCAGAATATATGCAATATGCTGTATGTTTCTGTAAATCAGGTTCAGATTTGATTTATGCTCTATGTAGTAACTGTTTAATCTTAAAGTTTCTACTATTAATTTAGTGCAATGAGACCAGGAACTGTCCACCAGAGAATTACAATTCTCTGACAATCAGGGTCCAGTTCTTAAAGAAGTATGGGAATAATATTAAGAATAGAATCATTTTATAATTGTTTGCTAGACCCTGCAAGAGAGAAAGTAAATTATCGTGTATGGAATCCAGAAACTTTGTTTCAGTCACAGAATTTGTCTCTCAACTCCTCAGAGAGTTTCTCATGAACTAGCTCTTCTTATCATGCTATAATGTTCTCCCATAAATTTCAATAATACTTGCTTATCTACTATTAATTACATTTCCCTTTTTGTGCTAGCGAGCAAGAAAATATATCATGTACTCAACTGCTACATTAACAGTCAGCATGGCATACAGTAGTATCATACGTACAAAAATATTTGTAGGTGTCTTCATTCAAATGTGTGCTTTTGTGTGTGTGTGTAGCTTAAGGTGTTACTTGGTTTCCTAATAACAACTGTACCTTCCTGACAGCATGTGAAACCTTCTGGTATCAAAGCAAGTGAATGCCATTGTCTCAAGTTATGTCGTTCGACTTGATAGCATTGTATTATATGCAATATTGCACTTTGCTATTATATTGCTCCTTAACTAACTACAGCAGGTTGTTCTGCCCCTGGAGAAAAGTGTGTAAGTCAGAAGTGTCGTTATGGTTATAGCAGGGCCAAATCAAACAGATTTAACAGATGTTCTTAGTGATAATGTGCATAGGTAATAGTACATAGTGCCCATGTGTATTTACTCCAAACAATTAGATACCTCTGAAATATACAAAATGGCAATGTTAAAAAGTGGAAATCTATCTCTGTTTTTCTAAGAAAATAGAAAATGAAAGATATAAATAAGTGTCTCTGAAGTAAAGTCAGGTTGGAGATAGGGTCACTGGTTTTATGCTGACGTATACAAACAGCAATCTGAGGCCTTAATTTAAACACTACTTTCAATTTTCTTATTACCTAACACAGTTGTTTGAAAATGAGTAGCTTCTACAAGTTTTCCTTTTAAATAAAACATAGCAAATTTGCTGCCAGTGTAAATCTAATGTTTTGCTCAGCAGTGAGTGCTAGGTCATCCAAGAGAACGCAAGAATCTGTATAGATAGGGAATACAGTACAGGATAACCCAGAAAGACATGACACAGTGTATTCTGAGATATACTTTATTTGGCCTTTTGGATAAGTAAAATTTGATTTTAATATGAAATGTATTTCTTCTTTCCTCCATGAAACAACTCTCTATTGGCTAAGGTGCTTTATCAGCTTCGTTGTGATACCCCTCCCTACATGAGTGGAAAAAGAGCCTGATGTTTCTGGTTTAGCATGAAGCCAGATGGTTGTCTATTACTGTAAAGTTCATAGTGATAGGTTTGAATATCACTGTCTTCCACATGCAAAGAAAGTATGTCTGTGACTATTAATTATAGGATTAACATTTTTAAAGTATCCAAAGTTTTTACTATTCTGTAAAAGTTTTATAAACTGTTCAATAAAAGGCTATTAAAATGCCATATGTTGAAATTAGGATATCATCTGTTGAATTTGATACGTTGCCTATGTATATTCTGTACATTATTTAAAGGTCAACTCCTTCCCCAAAGCTGCATAATCAGTGGTAAAATGGGAGGCTGTTATAGGCATTTCTCTCTTGAGTGTCCTGCCTGGAGATCTTTCTGCATTTCTTCCCTGAGATACACTAGTTGAATTCCTGATTTATTCATATTTGATAAAACCATTCTGAACATTAAAGGTTTTTTTTTACTTTTGGCTTTTCTAGAAATTGGTCCCATTTCTTGCATTCTTTGTTGACTAATATCATTCGGCAGGGACCGTATATTGCCTTTATTTATTTGTTTTGGGAAACAAATGTAGTTGGTCCAGATTCTGTGAAACACTGATTTCAGTCATATTTGGAAGCATATAAACTTGTGTCTGTAGTAGATCATAAGTCTATTGATGTTTATAATGTGTGTGTATATATTTGTATATTTTTTTAAAAAAGTCATAGCCCTATTTACAACATGTGAGGAAGTGGGAATCATATACAGAAGTGTGAATGGGGACAGGCAGTCGTACACTGATTGATTTCATTTCCACACGTCTATATTTGATGTACTCAGGAAAGCATATTGTTACCTCATACCATTTTCTGTTTCTTTCATTTTTTTCCAGAATGCAAGTCTTCTTTCTCCCATCTTATCCTCCCTCAAATGTCTCCTGACCTTGGTAGAACTCTGTGAGCAGAAGAAAATAAGTTATTCAGGGATATGTGCAAACTTTAGTAATAACTTGATATTATAAACCAGAGACAGCATCTAAACTTATTAGCTGCCTATTGCATTTCTACAAAATGTGTTTATTTATGTATGTACAGATTTCAATTTCTCTCTCTAGCTTTTGGCCTAGATTTAAGAGAAGCAGTGAGATCAAATGACAGCGTGAGTTTTCCCTTCAGGCTTACAACATTTTCTAGAGGATGGCTTCAAAAATGAAGCAGGAACTTACACACTTAAGAATAAACAAAGGTTTATCTAGAAGTTACACAACTTTGGATATTGGCTGTTGATACACTAATTATCACATAGCCAAATTTAAGGTCGTGTGTAGGAAATAACTAACCATTCCCATATGGTTTGTTTGATACAGTAAAAATTCAACAGGAGTACTGTTTTTGTGAGTAATGCAAAAAAAAAGACTTATCTAAATAGTTTTAACATTCTTCACTGCACTTCCACTCAAGGATGTAATCTCACATTTTGATACAGGACTACACAAACATTGTAAATGGAACCTTTTAACACATCTTAGTATTTTACCGTTCTGGGGTACAGTGAGACAGCAGAGGAAAATAAAATGTTTTGTCACCTCCTAGATTTGGACTTGTAGTAAGAGATTCTCAGAATTCAAAGTGCAGATGAACATCAGCATGAAAATTTTATATGTGTAAATTGTACTTTTTCTGTTTAAATGTAATGGGTCAAAATGCGCTGTTACCTATGCAGATTACACTTCCACTGTTGTATGTTAGGGATACAGGTATGAGTGAACAGTGATGGACTTTTTCCATCACTGGTCTTATGATAACCTGGAACAGACAATTTTAATTGCATGATTGATGGATCAGAGAATTCTTACCATTAGATTAATTCCCACATGTTCACATGGGAACATATGAAACAAAGCTTGACAACAGGCGATATTAACCTCTAGGGTTTTGGCCTTTTAACGTTCTTCCTCCTTGCCCAGCCGTTGGCTACCAGGCTTATACAATTATCCTGTCTCTAAACAGTTAATATACAATTAGCATGCAATTATCCTGTCTGTAAACACCCACCAGCTTCAGCCCCACCTCGGTGATCTGTTTTTCAATTAGACATGAGGATTCGAAGAGCTGCAGAAGTCAACAGAACAGTTTTCTTTAAACAGTGCAGTAGCAAATAAGATGTGGCTGATGCTAAAGGAAACAAATATACTATTCAGCTTTTTCATGCCTCAAAATATGAAATGACAGATTAAAGCAATAGAAATAATATGAGGCTATATAATGCTAAAACACTGGAGATAGTTTGTCATCTCTCAGGATCATGACTCTATCATGTGTTTCATTTTATTACTGCTATTATTATTACTACTATTACTAAATAGCAGGAGTGTTGGTACAAGTTTTTCTAGCTGCAGATTTTTTTAATTGGACCTGATAATATTTTATTTTCTGATTGTCAGTTTAAATGTTTATATCACTTAGAAAATTTAGTAGTATGCATCATACTATGAAATGCTATGTAAAGGCTTCTGGAAATCAGCCTACTCATGAACGAATATAGAGATGACAAGAAAAGTCAGAGATCAGTGTACTGGTCTGTAACTGCTGGCATGTGAAATAATCATCACTTTTCCCTACTAAAGCTCAGACTGCAACTTGCTGGCACATGCCATTTTGTGTTTGTGGTACGTGTTGTGTTGGATTTGGGTTTGTTATGTGTAAGCATTTTTAAGCAATTTAATCTGGTTCCTGAAAAGAGGTGGCGCTTAGTTCTTGGGAGCAAACGACCAGCTTAGTCCAGCATTGATTTTTCAAACTTGTGCACTAATAGATTATTTTCTGTATTTGTGTTCATGCATAATTCCTTGGCGTTTCTGATTCCAATATGTGTTTTCTTCTTACAGAACTGCTTGGTTTTATGAACCTTTCAATTATTTCTACCTACCCCTTCCCAGGACTAGTTCTGCTGCAAAAGCCCCGTATAACTGATTTGGGAGAGCTATCATGGTGGTTCTCCATTATAAAAGACACTGTCATGTATAATAAAGATAAATGAAATAGGCATACTTTTCACTATTATTAGAAACTCCCATCAATTTCGTGTTGCGGTTCTATGTGAAAGTAAAATTATTTGCTTCCCTATTGACACAAGCAAGAAAGAGTTTAACATGCTCCAGATTCAGGGTTGGAATATGTGAATGTGGCCTTCTTGGTGCTCCCCAGAACACAAAGCAGTTGTCTCTCTTTGACTTTCGTTTTAGTGAGAAGTTCTGTTTGTAACGAACTTAAAATATCCGTATTTGAGATTTATTTTTTAGCTCTTGTGACCATAGAAAGGGAATTGAGGAAATGAAGCAAAGGAGTCAGTGGACATTATAGTACTGTCCACTGCAGCATATGTCACCTCACCTCAGGTGCTTTGAGCTCTGCTCACTCCTTTGAAAAGTAACAAGGTATGAGATACCCTCACTTGATTTCCTGTCGTTTGACCACGAGGTTTAATGATGATACTGGGCACACCCACAATATATCTATACACACAGACACGCACACAGCTTAGTTCAAGGGGCTCTTTTACCTGGTAGTAAAACAAGGTAAAACAAACAATTCATTTGCTCATGTGAAGCTGCAAGTTTTGTGAGCAGAAACTTTCCAAAAGTCTTTCATTATTTTTAACAGAACCAGGCAAAAATAATACTGCTACAGAACTTCCTTTGTGGATACTTATTCATTTCAGACTTATGATATGCTTAGTCATTCAACATCGTATTTTCAAATACGATTCAGTCTTTGAGCATGTCCTCTTACTGCTCTTCAAACTTACAGGTTTTCCAACTGATAATGCAGATGTGAGAAACCAGGATGAACAGAAATGATTTGTGCAATTTGTGCTGTAGGAAATCTGGCCATGAGGACATTGCCAGTGTCTTTTAATTGAAGACTCAGTGTGTCCTGGTAGTGAACACAGGGGCAGTGAGCAGAATCTACAAGCCGTTACTTCTGATCCAGATAAAGAGCAAAATTATGAAGGCTACACTAATAATAATCATTTCTATTTGGGGATTATAAATACGCTTGCAACAGAATGGAATCTGTAGATAAACTGTTGCTTTGAAAAATATAGATTAGACTTCTACTCTTTGATTTATATTTCTTAGTAACTTTTTAGCTTAGTAATTAATTTGTAACTTTTTTTAAACAAGTGGGAAAAAAGCAGCCACCTTGTATAAATATACCTGTTTTAGCAATATGTCTCTTTTCTCAGAGAAACTGATAAATTTCCCCATCAATCTTTGTGTCTTTGATCATATTTAGTATAAAGTTTAGAGTCACTGAAATCAAATGCTGAACTGTGTTTGGGAAAAGATGTCTCAGATACTTCTTCCCTTGAGAGATCCATTTGAAGTTAGAGCCAGATGAATGTGATCTCAATCAATGTTTGAAAATAGGGTTTCCCATTTTTCTAGCATATTTTATATATATATAATTGTATATTTAAAAAGTCAGTGAAATTAGTCTTGGAGCTTCTAACTGCAAAAGTTTGTGTCTTTGAACATTTGTCACTTTATTTACATATATCCAAGAGAGCTATTCTTTCCTCTCCATTAAACATACATTAATGAAATTTAGCAGTGAACTTTAGCTGATAAGTAACCAGAAGGAAAATTTTAATAAGATATTGTTTAATCTCTTGTATGAAAAGATAACAAGTAAGAAACTGTCAGAAAGATGTTGGGAGTTGGAAGAGATAATATTGCCCACAAGAGCACTTACTTACATTTTCTATCTCCTTTTCTTCTATTTTGTATATTGGCAATATCCTGTGTTATGAAGCTAGTATGCCTGTAGCTGCAGAGAAGACATTTTTATATAAAGCCTTTTCAAAGCAAGAGTGAGAGAGAAAATTTATGCTGTCCTCATCCCAATTTCCTGGGATTCAGAACAGTTATTCCTCATAATTTTTTAAGATTAGCAATACAGTCACTATTAACACTATTACAGCAGTGTTGCTATTACAACAGTCAGGAGCCAGTCCTAAAGATCCGGGTATTAAAAAAAAAAAAAAGAAAGAAAGAAAGAAAATACTGCAAATAATAAATTCAGTTTATTTCTGCCAAATTTTCAGTGTATAGGTAACCAATTTCATTTAGAGAGAGAGGTTTTTATTTGAAGCTCTGTCTTCCTGTAGTCCAGAAAATATATTTCCTTTAAAATGTGTTCTGTTCTCCTTTCTTGGAATTCTAATTCTTTGGGCATTTTTATTGTCATTATTTAAATATCCTCTGTTACCTTCCCACAAACTTCCCCACACCATATTTTTTTCTTTCTTTTTTCTGAGATGAATTGACCTACAAAAGAGATGTAACCAGGAAGGGCATATTCTTCTTTCCTGAATCCCTAACAAAGGATTTTTCTCTATTTTTACCTTTTTATTCTTCCTTTCACCTTTGGACTTTTGCCAAAAAGTCATCACCCCATTGCAGGAGGACAGCACTCGCTGGTTACACACGGTAGATGTGGCAGATGGACACTGAGAGACAACCAGTTCACAGACAAGTTCAATAAAATTTCTTGCTTCAGTTGCCTTTTGGTTCGCATCATAGATTGCATAGTCAGAAATATGTTTCAGAAGTTTAACAAAAAAAAAAGGATATTAATGTTATTGAACTCATTCCTCTAAAAGTGTAATGCCTTTGCTTGCTTAAAACATATAGCACATCTTTGAAAAACAGGTGGCAGGAAAAACAAATGTTGGGAAATGTGGGGAAATGATTCAGGAGCATACTAATGTACAGAAAAGCAGGCCGTGGAACATTTTTGGCCTGTGTGCTCTTGGAGGAAACATGCAATGCCAAGAACTTAGTCAAGGTGATGAACTGCATGATCCCAGCTCCTGGAAAAATGTGGAGTTAGTATGGAAAGACCATAGTAGAGAAAGAAAAAAAGTCTTTATTTGCTGTGGGTTAATTTGCTGAAGAGTTTTGGAAATTGAAGGCAATCAGCATTTTGAGGGAAAAGCATCTGGATTCAGCGGGAAGTGGTGAAGCAGTTTTGGACTAATCCTTCTTCTGCTCTCCTGAACTGTTTTGTAGAATTTTACCACCTCAAACGGAAGTGTCAATTTAACTGAGATTTAGAGTAATTTAATTATACATCTCCATTTGATTTAGAATGTATGCCTCCAATACAATGGACCATTTGAGCTTTAAATATATTCAGTGTCTAGAATGTAAGAAATCTGTGTGATTTGTGTTTACTGTTAAGCAGATACTCTGCTAGATCAGGTTCTGAACTGGTATCAGTCCTGTTCTTAGTTTGTCCATTTATGTAGTGAATCAGGTAGTGACATTTCAAACCCTTCTTGAACACTTTGTGATATTGTGAATCAGTATGGAAATTTTCTTTGTTTCTTGATTAAAAGCAGATTCAAAGTTTGATTAAATGCCAGTTTAAGATACACCTTGGTTATATATAAATGAAAGATAAGTAAGAATAGAGCCTGTTGCAATGAAGAATTATTTGTTTTGTTTTTAAAAGAACAAATTAATTCTAATAACCAATGTTCAGTCTCTGTAAAGCTGCTTAGAATTGCAGCTGTGGTCAATTACTCTCAAATTGTGACTTTCAGAAGATCTGTTTGGTCTCTTCTGTTACTGAGCACACAGTAGATACATATTTTACAAGTTTGTTTGTTTAAAATTAACGTCACTGCTTTGTAAAGGATATTATGGAGTCTGTTGGGCATTGGTTGCCTCAAAAAATTACTGTGAAAACAATTTTAAAGAAGTATAGAAGTCATTTTATATAGTCATCAATTTGCTAGTATGTTCTTCTCTACTCCATGTTCACCCCCATTCACCTGTAGTGAATATATGGAGTTATTAAGTATTGTTTTAAAATAAGATTTCTTATTTTTACATTTGTCTTTTATACAAAATGAGGTAGTTGTGACATGTTGTTATAATGGGTTGAATAGACTTTCTAGATATTATCTTTTTTTTTTTTTTTTTCCTGGGAAGAGGAGTGGATAAAATCAGTAGAAACCTGTTCTTCTCCTCATGTCAATAAGGGCCCTTTTGGTACCTGTGGAATTTTGACATTTGTAGCATTAGGCATCTAAACAAGTTTTTCTTTCCTGTGAATCAAAACTTTCTTTAAATGGTAATCTTTAGGTGAATTGAAAGACTCTGGATGGCAAACACCATTTTAGACAAGAATTGATCACTGAAAATTGAAATAATCACAAATTTACAATTTGTGGACAACAAGCTTTCTTCATTTCATTTTATATTTGAAATATTGGTATAACATTTTTTTCTAAAGCATGTAGCTTGTTCAGCTGCTAATTTCCCAGCTCTTTCAGTCATTTTTCATTTGAAGTAAGACAAGCATTGTTGCATAAGTGACTAATAATTGCCTTTTGTTGTTCCTCTAGTACTCCATTTATGGCATTTTCTGGAAACACCTTTTTTCAGTAACACCTGAATTGCTGCCATTTGTTCTGTTCATGCTAATTTGCTGATAATTAAGTCATCTATGGAAATGTTACATATCTCCCTAGGCAACATAACAAATAACCACTTTCTTATTTTCTGAGCTTGACTCATTTGTCTTCTTCCACAATAAATACCATGTAATAAAGCAGGCAAGGTATTAAATAATCCCTGAGTTTTATTATATAGCCTGTAAGGAAGCGAAGCACAAGACTGGCTTTGCTTTTAAAGCATAGAATAAAGAGTAGTTGGTTGTGTCTTTTATCAATGAAATCACTGTGTTATTGAATTAAGGTAATTGTATGCTGTGCTATATTGATATTTTGATTTCAAGACTGATGGATCAGAAATGGAGGGCTGTTGCGTTGCTAGATAAAAAGGACTGCAGCTGTTGATCCATTCCTAGGTCATCCTCAGGGGCTGCCATTTGAGGAGTGGCGAAGTTCACGCCAGGCTCCTCTAGCAACCTTGCTAAGGGAGACTGCTCAGGGACACACGGACTGCCAGACCTCTCTGCAGCACCTCCCCGGGTGGGGAGCATTAGCCATGAGTCAGCAATGTGCCCTCATGGCCAAGAAGGCCAATGGGATCCTGGCCTGCATCTGGAGGAGTGTTGCCAGCAGGTCAAGTGAGGGGATCCTGCCCCTCTCCTCGAGTCTGGTGAGGCCGCACCTGGAGTATTGGGTGCAGTTCTGGGCTCCTCAGTACAAGAGGGACGTGGAGCTTCTAGAGAGGATCCACTGGAGAGCCACAAAGATGATTAAGGGACTGGAGCATCTATTGTAAGCAAGCTGGGCCTGTTTAGCCTAGAGAAGAGAAGACTGAGAGAAGATTTGACCAACATGTTCAAGTACCTGAGGGGTGGTTGTAAGGAGGATGGGGCCAGGTTCTTCTCTGTGCTGGCTGGTGATAGGACGAAGGGTAACAGCTATAAGTTGAAACCCAGGAAGTTCCATCTCCATGTGAGGAAGAACTTCTTTCCTGTGAGGGTGACAGAGCCCTGGAATAGGCTGCCCAGAGAGGTTGTGGAGTCTCCTTCTCTGGAGATCTTCAAAACCCACCTGGATGCCACCCTGTGCCATGTGCTCTGGGTGTTCCTGCTGGAGCAGGGGGGTCGGACTAGATGATCTCTAGAGGTCCCTTCCCACCACAACCATTCTGTGATTCTGAGATGCTCTGGGAGCACCTACTTTGGTTTCAGTGCAAATGGCACAGTTGAAGATATCTTTTGTTCTGACAGTTGTCTGCAACAAGGGAGTTGCCTGTCCAAAGCATAAAAATCCGGATGAAGCATGAGACTACACATTATTTCTAATTAAGAACACTTGGTGTGCCTTTTTATGCATTTTCATGGGATGTTGGTCTTGGCATTTGCATAAAATCTTAAACTATTGTTGTTTCAGGGTAGGAAAATTGCAGTATGAAGTAGTTTAAAGTACTGAAAGTAGTAAACCTACAATTGAAAGAAGAAAAACACAGTTTTTCTTAAAAAAAATACAGTGCTATTTTTTTCTTTCCAGCATTGTAATCATTTTACATTTTTATAGAAACATTTTGTGGTAAATATTTTATCTACTCATAACCAAAGGAATTCTTGCTTAAGAAAGTTTAAAATTCTAGTAACATACTAAAGTACATTCTACATGGGTGTAGATAAGTTCTGTGTAGAAGCACAGTAGAAGCATGTGTAGCTATCATCATCAAACACAGCAAGGCTGAGGCATCGTCCAAACAGGAATCCAGATTCTTGTCATATTCCTACTCTCTGCTAGATTCATATTTAAAACAGGATATTGCATAAGTGAAAATGGCTTTACTAAGTGAACCGCATCACCCTGTACCAAGAATTCTCTCTCTTAATGAAGTTCTTAGCCCTATAACAGGAACAATAACATTACAGTATAAATAAATAGTAAGAGATCCCTTGCACTTTGAATACAACAAAAAAAACTACACAAATATGAGAAACAAGACCAAGAAAATAAAGGCAAGCAGGAACTGACCATGCTAGGAAATGTCAAAGAAATATAAGACGTTATATATCTTTCCATGTTAGGAAAAGAGCATATTACATCCACTCTAACTAGGCTTCTCAAAATAAAATCAAGGTTTAAAACAGCGCTAACAAATGGGCAGTCTCCATGTTTCAGCAGCTCTGTCAGGCCCCACACACCCTCCCTCCAGGTACTTTGGGAAACTCTGTGGGGCTGTGGGGCTTCGTTTCAACACTGCAATTAACCTAGGATGTAGGAGTTCACATGAGGAAAGAAGAAAAAATCTAGGATGCAGAATATGCTAGCAAAAACCTCAGAACTATCTGAAGGAGAAAATTAGTGTTTTACACTTGACATTTGCACAAGATCTTACATCATCTTGTTTCAGGGCAGAAGTCGTCTACTGAGTGAGACTTTTTAGTCCCAATATACTTTCTGCAGAGACCTTACTGGTCTCTACATTTGGCAGCATTTTTTGTTATCTCTCTGAAAGTGTCAAATGTTTTTTGCCATTTCCAGAACAGATATCTTCTTCATTCGTCTGCCTCTGTTAGTGACATACTGAAATCTTGCTGAGTTGTTACAGTTTCAGAAGTTGTAGGTTAATACTATTTTATTGCTGATATCTTTCTTATTTTGTGGATAAACAATGTGCTAGAAATATGGAGGACTCTATGAAGAGTGGTGAGATTCACTCATGATATTCAGTAAGGTTTATCTTTTTTTTATGTGTGGCATGATTTTCTGCTCATAACATGGATATTTCCATTCTCCACCTTAAAAGGTGTTCTTCTAAAAAAAATATATATATATATCTTTGTCTTTTACATTTGGTATATGAATCTTTAGCAGAGGAATCATCAAACAGTGGTTTCCTGCCTGTATCAAAGAAATGGAGAAAAACACTGAAATGTTTGCATAGGAATACAGTGAAATGTCATTAAAAGTCATGTCCTTATTGATAATAGAAATGCTTTTTACTGTTCCTGATCAACATTGTTTCTTCTTTTCTAATATTAAGTTAAAGACCTTGCAATATTGATTTAATCTTTTGCTTTCTTTTCTGGACTTGTTTTCCTAATAGTAATAAACTAGTAATATGCTATTGTGCATATGTACGTAAGGCATAAAAAAGCAAGTATGTGCAAAGTGAAAGTGAGGTTCTTTACTGCTGATATTTTTTAGTAAATGCCCAGGGGAAACATATTTCTATGTAAACTACTTACTTGCTTTACCCATTGCTTTTCTATGCTGTCTGCACACACTTAGTCTGCTTTTTGGTTATTTTTAAATAATGGTGATAATAACTTTGAAAAGGAGAAATTTCTAGTTTTCATCACTGAGCTATGAATTTCTTCTTTTTTTAATAAAAAAGCTGTATCTTTGTTGTTTCTATTCATCTTTTTTGTGTTATAATTCAAAGGCTATAATCTCTTCTTTGGAGAACACAGAAAATTTTGCAATTCGTTGAAGTTATGGCTGCATAACTGCTGAATCAACTCTCAAAAAAGCAAAATCTACAGAAAGCTTAAGCTTCAAGTATCTTCATAATATTTGGAAATGTAAATATTGTTTCCTTTTCCCCCTTCAGTGATTTTGGACAAAAGCATATGCAGAGTAGAAAGAGTAAGTGTTCCATTTTGTGCTGCACTCCCTCATACTGTGAGGTTTTATATTTGCTTCCTTTTCTAATCATGGGGTGTCTGGCGATTCAGAACAGCCACTTCCAAAGCTAGCATAATAACACAGAGGACATGAGGCTCGACTGTTTAGTCAGGATAAGAGAAGGCTGAAAGGAGACTTGATCAACATGTTCAAGCACCTGAGGGGTGATTGTAAGGAGGATGGGGCCAGGTTCTTCTCTGTGCTGGCTGGTGATAGGACGAAGGGTAACAGCTATAAGTTGAAACCCAGGAAGTTCCATCTCCATGTGAGGAAGAACTTCTTTCCTGTGGGGGTGACAGAGCCCTGGAACAGGCTGCCCAGAGAGGTTGTGGAGTCTCCTTCTCTGGAGATCTTCCAAACCTGCCTGGATGCCACCGTGTGTCACGTGCTCTGGGTGTCCCTGTTGGAGCAGGGGGGTCGGACTAGATGATCCCTAGAGGTCCCTTCCCACCTCAACCATTCTGTGATTCTGTGATTCTGTAACTGTATTAGCAGCCACTGTACCTTAAGAATTATTAGAAGATGGTGAAGGTGAAAGTTTAGTGAAGCTTTGGGGTTTTAATGTTGCTAATATATTGGTCACCTGGTGAGACAATATTAAGAAATTATTGGAGAACTTGAATATAAAGCTAAATAACCTCATTTCTATAAAGAGAGATTTCAAATAGTTGTGTCACAATTTACAGTTTATAATTACCATGCTTTACTTGTCCTATCTTTGAGCACAAGACCTATGGTATGTGTTTTGTGTTTTTATGCTGGTTCCATAAACTCTTCTGAAGAAATCTGCAGCAACTTGCTGTTTATTTTCATTGCCTTGTGACCACTGGACCATCACATACATGACATAGCAGAGAAAAGAATTCACCATCCAGTTTAACTGGTGCTCTGCACTTGTCACATCAGATCAGCCACTGGAATAAAGCAAATGGGGAAAGGATTTAGGGAGGAAGAATAATAAATAAATATAATGTAGAGAAGGCCTAAATCACTCTAGTGACAAAGCAGTAGAATTATACAAGACTTTTATAATTAAAAATGCTTTTCTTTGACTATGCATAGTGGATTATAAAGCTGAATTATAGGTGGCAGAGGGGAAAAAAAAAACAAGAAAAAAGAAAAGAGAAAAGAAAAGAAAGAAAAGAAAAGAAAAGAAAAGAAAAGAAAAGAAAAGAAAAGAAAAGAAAAGAAAAGAAAAGAAAAGAAAAGAAAAGAAAAGAGAAAAAAGAAAAACTTATCAAGGTGGAACAAGGAGAGAGATTAGTGTCCAGAGAGTTTAATACTTGAAAGGGAGAAGTTTTAGAGAAAGTTGATGTCACAGAGCTTTGTAGAATCACTTCTGTGGAGCCTAGTATCGAGCCATTTTATGGTAACAATAGAAGAGGCACTTGCACAATGTTCAGTTCAAAAGAAAAAATAACAAAGACAAATTTACTGAAAGAAAGTAAAACAGACTTCACAAACCAAAGAATGCTAGTGTTTCTCAGTGAACACAATATATTTGAGGAAGAAAAGAACAGGCAGATAAGGAAGTGAAAAGAGTCCCTTCCTACACACAGCAATTTAGTGGAGCAAAAGCCTGTTCCGGGGAGCAGGTTAGGGAGCTGCCGCTGGGCACTCAGGTAGCCTCGAGCACGCTCTGCAAGAAACTGCCTGTCCGTGAAGTTACTGACATAGCCCTTTTTCCTTTCTCCTCCTAGTCAGACAAGTTTAGTGCATCGCAGAGCAACTGTGGCTGTTAAGCAGCACAGGAGAGTAGGTGTCGGGCTCTCCTCTGTTCCTGACATAGCCTCCGGCGTAACCGTATGATCTTGGACTTCTGCTGTCTCTGTGGGAGCACTGTGAAGGGCTGCTGCTTGCCAGGTGATAATTCACTCTTGCGTGCTTTAGCCACAGGATTTTTAAGGCTTCCATGGCTGCCTCAGGGAGGTACTTATTTGCTTCCTTTCCTAATCTTGGGATTTCTGATCATTCAGATGCACTGCTTTCAAAGCCTAATGTACATCATAAAGGGCATGAGGCTTGGCTGAATTAGGAGTCACCGTAATGTCAGATTTCATACATTAAATAGTGGAGTGTGTCTGACAGCAATCACACAGCAGAAAAGCAAGTTCCAAAAGTTTGTTTGTTTTTCCTGCCAAGTATTGGCAGATCTTCCAGAGAGAGCCTGTGTTTTCATAGGTAGGAGTTAAGGTGTCATCCTTAATTCAGTACACACTCATTCTGATGGGAGTACCTGGTGATACAAAACTAGTATTGTGAATGTGGGTATTTCTTTGTTCTGGGCTTTGAAGACTCAATATATTAATGTACAAACTAAAGTTTTGTATGATTATCCTCTTTGGATCTTGAGGACTAGTTTGCACCGATCAACTTTAAGACACCTATATCTGTATATGGATAACGCATCTTATGAATATGCACCAAGTAGATATAATTCATTCTTGACCACGAATCCTATCTGTTATTAATAAAAATGTCTGTCTGTCAGTCTAGTAATTACGTTAAGGCAATTTCCCTAAGTTTTAATGGCATGAGTCATACACATAATTTAGAAAGCGTATCTTTAGGCACAACTACTTAACTATTAGCTGATATGAGAGAAAACCTCTTTTAACTTCGATGCTCTTAGTTATCTTGTGGAGAAAACTGCATCATGGTAACTGAGATTGTGTGAGACTGAAACTGTGATTTTTCTTCAGGTAAATCCTTTAAGATCAGCGTTTACCTGCTTTGGAACAGAGTTGACAATCTTACATTTGGAAGAAAATCCAGACACTGCAATCGAAATGTTTCTTGCCTTGTTAGGATATGTGTCTATTTCTTGAGTATGTTATCATATTTCCGATTATACTCCCATTATAGACTGTTGAATTTATATTTTGGCCAGCTGCTACTTGATTGCGCCAGTCTAGGCATATCTGCATGATCAGTGACAGATGCTCAGGCTGAAACTTCAAAAAAAAAACACTGGTTTTGAAAGGGCTTGTGAAGTAATGTGAATTAATTAGGAGGGGAATTCATACAGTTGGAATAATTATTAGCATCTGCATGTATTAGTTCAACTGCCTGCCTTTTAGACTAGCTCTGATACATGTCCTACCAACTTTGAACAGAAATAGAATTAATAAGTATTTTTATTCTCAAGATGATGTAGACAGGTGTCTGTATGCGCAGCTGTCCCAGGAATAACAGAAGAACATTATTGCCAATGCCTTCATATCTGGCTCTATGCTAGATGATTCTGATTATGAAAATAGATAAATGAGGCAGTTTTACTATATGCCATGTTCTTCATCTGTAAGAATAGGCTGTGTCTGGAAACTATCAACAGCAGACCACCCAGTACCAAATGGTATTTGCAACAGCTCACCTACCCTTTCTGCAGAACACCGTAACAGGAAGCCTGAGCAGGCATTTCCCCCTCATACCAGAAGTAGGAAATAAAGGCTATATACAACAAAGTATGTTTATAGACCTTCCCTTAGCTTCAGAAAGGATTTATATTTAGGCTTTGATTGCTTCCTAATGTGGATGTCAAGGCGGACTCAGCCTGTTGGTCTCTAGAGTTCAAATTTTTCCAGTTTCCTTCCTCCACATCCAACTATTCCATTTAAATCTCTTCACAAAAATGAAGAAGCTTTATAAATGAACAGACAGCCTTTTTTTATCACACCATGGCTGCTGGCTCAGTGCCTGATGCTGGATAAGCATTTCTTTGGAAAACCTTAATATGGAATAGGGAAGATTTACAGAATAGGGCCATTTACCTTCATAAGAGATCCATAGGACCTGAGGTACAAGGAATATTTTTCTTGCTATAATGGAGATAATCCTAAGAGGTCTGTGATAGCAATGAGACTTTGGCATCTTTTATCCTAGAGCTATTGTAACAGAAATGGAGGAATTTGACATTAAATTTCATCAAGAGGTGCTTAGCACCTATCATGTACATTTTTTTGTGTCAAACAACTTTCTTCCTGCCTACTTTAAAGTAAAATTATTCTAAGGTTCAATTAAACTGTTGTCAATTAAGATGTTGTTTCAACCCATTAAACAAGCAGTCACATTAAAGAACCAATCATGTTGGGATCTTAATTTATTATTCTTAGATAACAGAAATTCCTTGTAAGTCATTGGCAACATGATCCCTAATAGACATATCAGTAAAGTTTATCTGCACTTAGCAAGAGAGCAGACGTCTGAGCTGTGACAGACTTGTCTTGTCTCCTGTATTTACACAGTGTCTATACAGATTCCATGTGAAGTTGTTGAAAGAGATAATGGAGCTACATTTTAATGGCCAATCTTAATATATCAGTTCTATTTTCTAATCTTTATTCTTTTTATTGTGTAGGTGCTGGCAACAGCTCTCATATATTCAGTGTTTAAGGTGTGCTCCAGACTTCTATCTTCAGAAAATTAAATCATTCGGATCTCTGCCAGTACTTGCAGCAGATGTCTCAAAAACAACAAAAGGCAAAGCTGTCTTAACTCAGCCTGTTAACATGATTTTCATCTGAATGACATCTTGCTATTAAATAGTAGATCATTCAGAGATCACTTAGCCAAAGCTCCTTTGTATTACTGAAATATATCTGAAATGTGAATATTTATACAACAGCTGCAGGGTGCACTTATACTTTTATGAAAGCTTCTGTATTCAGAGAGGCCTTCCTTCCTCAAGATGTGTACCAGTTCACTGGTCTGCCTTTCTTAGTGTCATTGCCCACATATGCATTGTATTTATGATAACTTTCAAGGAAACGGGAAGTAATTGAATTATTTGAGACACTAGATCTATGCATGTTTTTTGAATATACATTCTGCATCTGTTTTTTAAAGTGCTTTTATTTCTGGGATTCTGCATTTGGGGGAAAAGTGCAAAACAATGTTTTTTGCCTCCTATGCTCTTAGCAGAAAATGTAAGAATTATCATGTGGCTTTTTGCATGGAAAAAAAATCTTTTAGACAAAATACATATTCTACCTATGTATTAACAGTATATGTGAGTAGGCAATAGGTTTTGATGGACACTCAGTATGAGATTAAGTTCTCATTTTCTGTTTCATCCTTCAGAAATGATGAGAAACTTATCTATAGTTCATTGGAGCTAGGTGGATATTTTAGCTTAATTTATGGAATTTGGTACTGACTGGTGTATATTAGTCCTAGATTGAATATTGTGCAAGTAGTAACTTATATTCATTACATAATGCAATATTTTTTGCTACCTTTTATAGAAGGAGACTGTGCAATATTATCTATACAATTTAAACATCTGATGAGAAATTCCCTCCACTGGATATCCAAACTGAGATTACGGAAGACATGTAACTAAATTAGCACTCAGAAGTCCCTGGTATTCTATGATTTAATTAGAGTTTCAGAGAAATTTAATAGTTTGGAGTTAGCAAAGCCATGAAAACTTTTGCCCATGAGAACAAAAGTCTGTAACTGAAGTTCAGAGAGAAAAGTATTAATAATTGTCCCTAAACTAGGGCAAAATAGAACAGGAAACTTGCTGTGCTTTGGCACTATTGATTATGGCCTCCTGGAATGCTTCATTATCAGGCAACTATACATTGCCTATAAATGCATTAGAGTTCTGGGGCAGATTACTCAGTGTTAAAATTGACAGGTTAATCCCCACAGGTAGGCAAGGTAGAGCCTAGATGTGTGTGGTCCTTCACAAACATCCCTCTTCTACTTCTTTCCAGATAATTTTGTTATAGACCATAAAGTATCCTATTGATTGAGCTCTGGAAGTTGTAAATGTGATTTATGAGCTATATTTGATTAAAAGTGTGGCTGCTCTGGGGACATAGACATTTCTTCCTCCTCGGTGAAACACTGTGTAAGTCACTTAAATCCACTGTCTGAGAGAGTATGCATTTATAAAAGACTAGTAAAAATGGAAAGTTGAGTTGGAAAACTAGTGCTAGGGCAAAAAAAATGATGCATGGGTATATGAGAACTAAGGACACTGCAAACATTACTCATTCCTAGGTGAGTAATACAGTTTTCCTCAGCAATTTTGTAAGTACTGCAATTTGAAAGTAGCAAAGTACAACTTGACAGCAGGTTAAGCAGCTAAGCTATTGCTCCTGGCATTCTGTCTGTTTAATTATACATTTATTTGATATATGGTGTTATGTATCCAGTTTTGCCTCAACAGGAGGAAAGGTTTCTCTTCCAAAGAAACATGCAGAACATGAGAATAGTAAAAGTCTTTAGGCCAAAAAATATTTTCCTGTCTTTGAAGAAGCAACTGTTTGGCATTCAAATTCTTCATATATGAAACCAGAGATGTTTACAGACTTCAGACTTGCATTTTTTTTCTTTTACATTATGCCATATGTGTTTATGCCTTTACTGCTAATTCAGATGAGACATTTTGTGAGCGCTAACCTGAGTTATCTCTGTGGCTGATATCCAGTGAGGCTGCATTGTGTAATTTTAAAAGAAAAAAAAGGTGTGTCTCTTTATTATCAGCCTATAAAATTGGTTAGGAGGCTGTACTTGCTATACCATTTGATCAAACTAACCTTCCAATGCGTTGGTTTTTTTACTCTATTAATCATGTCCCTAATGAGTCCCATGTAGGGAGGAGAGTATTTTCAGGCCTTTGTATTTCACAGTGTAGAGGATTCAGGGAATTAAAATATAATAAAAGTTGAAAAAGCATGTTTAAACACTGATCAAGTAACTTTTCTCTCCTGTACACTGACTTTTCCTTCTATTTTTTGAGTAGAAGTGGTATTTAGTTGCATTTTTCATGTAAATGACAACTGACAAAAATGTAAATAGCTGAACTGGTGTACCGAATAGACAGTAGTGATAGCCATGTGGTGAAAGTTCAAAGCATATGAAGTATTATTTCTGAATTTGCTATGCATTCTGCACAAAAATGCTTTCATTGAAGCATTGCTACTTTTTCATACTTCTGAATTCAAACACTGTGAAACATAAACGCATCCTTCTGTTGGATCAGATGTGTAATTTTTCATAAAAATATTTAGCCTGAACAGATAGATGGACAATATTTAGTCAAACATTAGTGCTAAATTATGCCAATACTTCCTGATTTATTTGGCTTAGATCTCTGAACTTTTTGTTATGACACAAATCTTCATTAAAATGATTGTGTCACTCTTGAACATCTTGTGTTTTCTTCAAAAATAAAAAGTTCAAGTTCTGCATGGAAAACCGACTTTTGTAAAATACTGTATTGAGCTTTTCAAACAGAGGAGTCTAGAGAATAGCAGCCAAAATATTTTAAAACACTCCTAGTTCAAACGTAGTTCATGTATGAAATGTGCGGTTGCTCAAGACTATGATATATCTGTGTTGCAGTCGCAGGTAGGTTGTTTTAGCACAGGTATCAAGGTAGCTGTGACAGCACTGACCCTGAAGCAGTGGTAGCTTACTCTTCTGCATGGCAGTCTGTAAACACTGGCTGTGTATAGTTGCTGGAGTATGCCTTGTATCACTCAGTGATCATTTGTATAGTTGACTGTGTAGTTACTTCACCCTACAAAGGTGAAAGTAAGCTCTAGAAGGTATGTAGTTTTCTTCTGCTCTTAGGTCAGACTATTATGTCGATAGCCCTAACCACTGTTGTCAAATTTCTAACCTCAGTTTTAAAAAATGAGTGAAATCCCATGGACTTAGTTTCCCAAACTAGAACAATCTGTGCTCTTCCATTATTTAGAATTAAATTTGTGACATTAAGCTAAAAGAAAGTTTTCAAACAAACAAGCAGAACTTTGTATCTGTGACACCCTTTATCCTGAATGTATTTTGCTCTTAAACTGATGGACTCTCCTACAGTATTTTTATCTCATCTAGTGAAAATCCATTTTAAGGCATAAATTGGAGCGATACCAATATACAAAGATCTTGGTATGCCTGAGGTGGTCATCCCTGAAAACCCTCTGTAAAATCGATGGGTAAATACAAAGTAATAACATTGCTTTTTCAAATGTATATAAAAATGCTGTATCTTACATATTTATAGACCAAGCGCAGGTCTGTGTAAACACCAACTACCGTGTTTAAAGTTTAGTAGAAAATTTGTAGTTTAAAAAATCTGGCTTAGTTGATTCTTCTAAAGGTAAGAAATTAGTCAGTGTCAAACATAGGAGTCTCATTCTTCTACTGTACCCTGATATATGCATAATGCACACCACCCTTGGAGCTTACAAGAATACTGTGTATGTAGGTTTTGCATATTTAAGAAATATATCTCCCATTCTGGATTATTCTCTGTTGACCCCACAAGAACCCAGTGTACTTCAGATGAGATTTATTCATCTAACTTTAGATGTCAAACAAAAAGTTATCCATCAAAATCCAGGCTACTCATTCTCAGTCAGGAGAACCAGTCCAGTCCAAAAGGCAGTTAAGCTTTATATGCTTAAGATAGATAAGATGAACCCCCTTTAGGAATACTGTCTTATATGTGCCTAAAGCTTGGGAAAAAGTGAGGAGCATAAATTAGTCAGAATGAGTAGCATCCCACATGATGTGACAACTATTTTATAGCTATTCTTGTAATCAAAAGGGGGTTCTTAGAACTGGTCATTTAACTTTTATATAGCTACTATTTATGTGCGCTCACAATACCCTTTCTTTTTGGTTATATGCAAATGTTACTTGTAATAACATAAAGCCTTTTCGTATTTTTTTTATGAAAAAGATTTGTTGATATATTAATTGTGCATCAGCATTCTGTTTTTTTATTTTAATAGGATATTGAAATACATGCCTATTCTGGGAAAAAAAAAAAGAAAAAAAAATATAGCTTTAGCATTTTTCTTTTTTTACTGCACTGAAGCAATTATCCTTCTGATATAGTTTTAATTTGGTGCTAATTAAAAGTGTCTGCCTGGGCCATGAGCAGCAATGCTGTTGTCTTGCACTGTTATCATTGGGTGATAAATCAGGGTTTCTTTTTCCTGGTAATGTAATGGAAGTGGTACAGTTGTATGTTGTACTATTTTAATACCGTTAATCTGAAATTGAAATACTATTAATCTGACCAAAAAAAAAAAAAAAAGCAAGTGCCTTCCTTGCAAAAACACTTTCAACATAGCAAATAAATAATAGAAAAAATGTTCAAACGGGAAACATTATTTAAAAAATGTTTTAGTTAGAATGAATTCACAGGGTTTGGGTTTGCCAAACCTCTTCAGTTAGCATCAAAATTCTAATTTAATCAATGGAAGTATAGGAGTGAGAGCAGCATTTGGAATCTGCTTAGTAAGCCCTGTTGAGGGGTGCTTTTTACACCTTGGTTCTAACCTTTACACCATTTTGCACCTTGCTTCTAATAAACTTAGTCCAATAAAACTAATCTTCATTTTCAGAAAAATTCTATCCATAATGTTGTATTTGGTCAGCAAAATCAAAGGTTTTGACTTGGACTAAAAAATCTGACTCTCCTACAGATGTCTTTCGATAATGATCTAAAGTGACCCCTGATAGTGATTTAAAGAGGATAGTGATCCTCTTTAAAATAGAGGATAAATCACTATTTTCAGATTTACAATTAGAATATTAGATCGGTATATTTCCTAGGACTACGATACAGTTCCTACAGAATAAATGCAGGATTTCAGCTCAAATGACTTCAGTTCATGGCAGTACATACTCATATGGTCTGATACAGTAATGGTCTTATGTCTTCTGTGCTGGAGCCAACAGAGGATTTTCAACAGTATTTTAGCACAGTGATGCATGGCAACAGGCTTAAGGAAATAGTTTTCACTTTCGTCAAGCAATTTTAAAAGACAATGTAAAAATTAAATACAAAACATCAATTTGTATTTTTGTTCAGAATGCACCTCTGAAGATTCAAGTTTCTCAACACAGTCAAACTGAAAATGAAAATAAGTAATAGTTTTCAATATTGGAAGCCTATTATCCTTCTTTTAGTTTGTGTTAAACGCTGTAAGAAATTGTAAAAACTATTTTAAAAGCTTGTGTGGGAGCTGTCTCTCAAAGTGCTGTAAGTTATTATTACATTTAGTGAATTTAAACTGAATCCAAAAGTAACAACTGACAATTAAAAGTGAGATAATGAGAAATACCAGGAAAAGAAAACTTAGGAGTTAGCAAGTTATTTTCTACAAATTTTCATAATAATGGCTAAAGTGCAGTTAAAAAAATGGGGTTTCTCAGTACATGCAAAATAGAAAAGATACTGTAGTGTCTTCACAAAGTAATATGCATTTCACAATGTAGATGGATCTAGAAAAAAAACAATGTAAACATTTCAATATATGTCAAGAAAAATAGGAAATGTTTTGGACAGAACATTTAGACACTAAGTGAATTCAGGAAATATGAAAAGGTATGTTCTTAAATCAACACACGTATATTTTTCCTGGATATGATAGCTGAAAAAAATGGCAGTGAAGATATTTATTTACCTATTTATTTATACAATTTTTTTTCCAAGTCTGATTACCAAAGCAGCATATGCAGTAACAGGAAATGTAACTGACCTGCAGGAGTGCAGGACAGTGAGTGTCATTTCAGGAGGTGCTGGACTTCATATGTTACGATCTAGTGACTGATTCTGATGATTCTGATTCTGATTCTAATCTGATTCTGATTAGAATCCAGTGAACACTGATTCTTGCCCTTACTGATGTAAAATGAAGATGATTTAGGAGGAAAATCAGAGTATCAGCTATTGATTCATGGCCAGGAAATGGTGAAGCTACACTGTGTGAAAGTGGTAGTGTAATTCATTGGAATTTTGTCTAGCTAGCTGGGATCTGCATATACTTCATAAATTACTTTGGTTCTTTTGACACTAATAAATAATAAAAAGCAAATTTGATAACAAAGTCCCATTTATTTGAGGCTAAGGCAACAACATCAGGATTTTTTTTTCATTATTACTTTTATCTGACACTTTGAATTCTGAATAGAAGCCAAGATGCAGGAAAGAAGAATCTTCCCTCAGATGCTCTCTAAAGACACCAGACATAAAGAAATGCTTAAAAGGGAAAGTTTTTGAACATGCCTGAGGGTCATCTAAGGACAATTCTTAAATTGCTGTTTGCTTAAACATAAAGTTAAAAACTTAGGGAAAAAAAAATAAAGACAATCGTGATGCCGCTGCTGCTTCATTTTCATTTCTGGGAAATTCTAGCTAATTGTGAGTGCCAATCTTCACATGATAATAAAGCCCAAGCAAAACAGAAATCTTTCAGCCCCTGTGGACTGCTATTCTCATTCCAGGGTTTGTGCCATTCTTTCCTCTATGGAAATAGGAGACTGTCATGTCCTCTCTTTCTTTTGAATAGACAAAAGAGATTTTGCTGGATTTGTTCGTTTTCATGTTCAAAGCAGAGTGCCATTATATATAGTCAGCAGTAGTTGCAGTGCAATCATCTATGTTTGTTCTGAAGATAATAAGATTAAATAGCCTTTGAACAGCTGTTTATTGAGTGCACCCCATTTTTACGTCAGAATCCAGTATTACTTTTTAAGGTAAAGGTGATGTAGTGGTCCTAGACCGTATTCTAATCTGTCTTGTAGGCTGCCTTACTGAAGGCTCGATGCATGATTTCTTCAAGAAAAGGTGCATTCTTCAGAACTTCCACAAAGGTCTAAACATAATAGGAATGAATCTAGCAGATATAGATACCAGCAAAGTTAAATATATATATATATATTTTTTTTTCTACACTGGCATCAATTACTTGCAGTATCTCAGATTCCAAATATCCTGAAATATTTGCTTAAGCAGCTGCACTTGTCACTGGATTTGATGACAGTGTATCTAGCTTCTGCCTCAGTCATCTATCATCCATTGCCAGACTTTACAGAATCTTTTACATCAAGCGGTAGCTTCTTCAAATGATATAAATAAAATTGTCCATTAAGTGGATATCATATAGGACATTGAATTAGAATTTGTCTTTATCAAACTTCATAATCCCACATTTAAATCTTAAGCACATTTCAAATAGCACTAGCTGTCATGAGGCACTTAAAGATTTTTCATCACTTAGTTCTGTATATTTTGTATATAAATAGTCATATTAGTTATTTCTCTGCTTTGCCTACAGTATCATCATGGGGCACTTACAAAGTATGATAAATGAAGTTCATTTATCTGAAGTTCTGTTCAAATGAAGTTCTGTTGAACTTCTGATCAGTTGCTCTCTTCAGATTTTGCAAACTATTCTATAGTATTTCCATTCATTTTTAGTGTTCTGTATTCTATCCAGTAATATTTGCTTTAATCCATTTGGGGGGAGTAACTAATATATTTATCTATAAGAATGGTGAACACTTCAGAAATGTAGAATTGCTGGAGAAAAAAAAAAGTGCATATTTAGATAAAGGTTCTAATCAGAATGGATTCCAAGATAACTGTCCACAATTTGAAGACCGAAATGATACAAGAATGTATTCTCTTTTTCATTAGTAGGTGCCCATTTCATCCTGTTAACGGGCATGTCAGCCGTATTTTCATAACCAGTGCTCTGAGTGTGCTAACATGATCTATTTTAGTACAGCTGTCATATAAGTTGACTTAAGATATTTGGCCAAAAAAGCAGAAAAATAAACTGAAAATCTGTTAAGTATGTGGTACCAGACACTTGAATTTGCCTTTCTGTGATGTACCTGTGAAGTTGCTTAGGCTACTTTCTTCCCAGCTCGGGTACAGTGAGGAAGTATCTGCAGTCTGTCCATCCAGTAACAGTTCTCAATCAAGTGATGACTGTGTGAGTCTGTGCAACAGGCATTTTTTTTCCTGAGGCACAGAGATCAAGTGGAGATAGTCAGACTTGATCTGTAAATATTAATTTTCTTACTAGCTTGTCAGTTTCTGAACTTACATAATAAAGCATGTTAGTAGTGTCTTTTTGGATAGGCAAATGACTTGCCATGATAATTCAATTTTATCAGTTTTCAGTGGGCATTTTGCAACAATGTTGCATGTCATACCTGTAGAGGCTGGAGCTCTGTATGAGTAGCTGTGTCAGACCTATGACAGACTTTGTCACAAGAATGATATTGCTAAAATTTCTCATTAAAAACAATCATCTAGAACAGAAATGTGCCATTGCATTTGCTCCTTTTATTTAATGGATCAGTGATTACATTTGGATAATCAAAATGTAACCACTGAAGAGCTGTTTGTTTTAGAACTGAGTTACTTCTTTTTCTGTGAAAAATTCTGAAGGGGATCATACTAAAATGCCATATATAAGGCAGCTATAAGTGTGAAAAAATAGAACTTCCATAGTCCCTGTGCTCTACTAATATAAAATATAATCAAATGAAAAATGCATGGGTTAAGTGAGAACCATAAACATATACCATAGAAGCTTCTGCTGAATATGTGTTTTAGATTATTTTGAGATGCTTAAGACATTGGGGGTGTGCTGGTCCATTGTAAAGCTGTGTTTTCCTCCTGCCTGCCCTCAGACAATATTCATTTTATGGCTTGACCAAGAGCTAACAGAATTTTCAAACTCTGTTTTTTGAAAGCCAAATATTCCTTTAGCACTTGGAGACACAGAGCTGCAAGCATAAAGCAAAAGACTTGTTTTAGGGGATTTTTTAGAGAATTAGTAAACTCTGAGTCTGCTGTCTCATTGTTCACTTTATTTAGGATATTACTGTAAATCATGTTAGTAAAAATTGATTCTTTAATGCTTTCATTTTTAAGATGATTTAAGCTAGCATCTTTCACTGTGCACTGAAATATACTGAAAATATTTGCAATTCACATGATTAAAATATCTTCTCTGAGGACATAGTAATGAACAGCTGAAAGGCAGTAACATTTTAAACTACTACATCTAATTTGTAAATGAACTTGCATTTCCAGCATTCCCATTATTTCCTCAATCTCAGATAGAGCAGAGAAAAATTTTCATACTTTCATTTCCAATGAGTAATTTCCACTTGCTTACTGACATATAGCCTCTGATGTACTTTCTCAAATAAAATAAACTGCATCAAAATGTTTAATTTCTACCATTAAATGGTAGCATTCATGACAAAAGAAAGGAGGAAAGGGGAGGAGAGGAGAGGGGAGGGGAAGAGAAGAGAACCTCAGAAGGATTGAGGCATGAATTATATTTACCTTTAAAGATGCTAGGGGTAGACATGTTCCTGTATGGACAAGAGGGTTGTGGAAGAACTTAGCAGGTGAGACAGCAGTGCATAATGTACAAAGAAATATGTTTTTCTTTCATCCCTTTTGACATAAAAATCTTAGACAAATAATGTTTAAGAAAGCTAAAGTGATAACTGTGGAAGGCCACTACTGTGTATTCCTATTATTGCTAGTAATGTTTACAAACTCATTTCATCTGTGCATATAATTCTGGAAATCTTTTACTATTGAACTGTCATGGATAATGAATAGTGATATGATGAATAGTGAATGATAATAATGGCTTTATTTTCCATAGTTTATTCTTGAAAAATCAATATGAAGCTTCTTTACAGGCAGTTTCTGCTTGTAGTCAGAAGAATGCACTGTATATAATGATGGTTTTAACATCTGTTGTTTATTTACAAACTATGCATAAAAATAACTTTTTATTCTCTTGGTCCAAGATACAAAAAGATACTAAATATATTTTTATGATTGTATATACTGTTAATAATAGCTGTCTACACTTTGTGGTTGCAGTCGTTATCATATTTAGCTTTATGATCTCACAAACTCATGTTTTTGCTGGGATGCCACTATTTCAGACATCAATAAGCACTGTAGAAAATACTAACCAAATGACAATTTGATTTTTTATAAACCTACATTAAAATAAATGTGAATTTAAATCGATCTAAGCAAGACTGCTCAACTGCACCCTAGACTGCTACCCATTGGATAATACAGGAAGGTTAAGAGCTCTTTTCAAGGTGACAGGTGCTTGTTATTTTTTGTCTTTCACAACCAAAGTTGCAAACTGGAAGTGTATATTAATGACACTTGATTTTTCTGTGAGCTCTTAAGGCACAGCACTGAAAAAAGCACTTGTCTGATCAGTTGTTTTTGAGTTTGTGGGAGGTTATTTGGCTTCAGGAAAATGTTTTTTTTTAAATGAGAGTTTTTGTTCTTTTTTGTCTTAAAAGGAGTAGAAGTAACAGCTGACAGTCAAAACCAATTAAAGTGATTTAGTAGATAAATAAGATTAAATCTATCTCGGATCATTTACCTGCAGTTTATCTATTATGGTACTTTTTAGGAGGTATGTTAGTAAATGAATGCAATAAAACCCATGAAAGGCAATTACATTTCCCAATCTGAAATGCATCAGCATTGAGACTGTTAGCAAGAAAATACCTCAGGTGTGACTCAAGATAAAATATGGTACAAAGAGGAAAATAAATAAATAAATAAATAAATAAATAAATAAATAAATAAATAAATAAAGAGAATGTGCCTATGTTAATATATAGATATTACAGAACCAAAGGGCAAATGTTACCTATCCTGGGGCAAACTCTGGTGAACATATTTTGGTGTTATCTTCCTTTCAGCAAGTTTCGAGTTTGTGTTTCTTTAAGAAGAATGATCAGTGCTGCTATTGCTCAAAATTGTATTTTAGCTATGCCGAATGCTGGTTCATTTCAGCATTGTTTTTTTCTCACATACTCATGTTTTTCATATTCGAAAAGGCAATAACTTGATAGGTGATTAGTTAAGGAAATTTTAGTAAGGCAAATGGAGAGCATGTATTTAGAAATAGCTGCAAATGGAATTTCATTACTGCTTTATTAATTCAGTATTTTCTCTTTATCATGTACAAAAAAACATAACATCATGTGTTGTCAGCGACTGAGCTGTGACATTGCTGTAAGGTTATTATGCAATTGCTCATTAGAGTGGGAAAAATGTATAGAAAATGAATACCTTTGTAGTGCAAGGAGATCTCAAAGATGAAGTAGCAAAATCCATGACAGTGACTTTAAATAAAATTCCTTCTATTAAAGCAGCATACCATATTAAAAAATGATTGTTAGTGTTTCTTGTTATATAACAGAGATCTTGACAGAAGTTTCACCTTCATGAAGCAAGTTCAAGTCTGTGGAAGAAAGAATTAAAAGTGTTGTTTGGGCTTTGTTTGTGAACCAGAACCTGATTATGGTAATTCATTGTGCAAAATACTCCTCTTCTTGAGTTTTGCCAGGTATACAGTGCCATGGTGTTATGTAGATTTTTTTTTCACAAAGAATCTTAGAGGTTTTATTTATCTTCTCCTATTCTTCCTTTTCTATCCCCTGTGCTGTCTTTGGCAAAGGGCTGAAAAAGACTGCTGTCTCATTTTTTCTCAGAGTATCTGTTTTAGATTCTGTAAGTTAGAATCTTAGAATCATTATGGTTGGAAAAGACCTTCAAGAGCATCGAGTACAACTGTAAACTCATCACTCCCACGCCTGCTAAACCATGTCTCTAAGCACCTCATCTACATGTTTTTTGAACACTGCCGGGGATGGTGACTCCAGCACTTCCCTGGGCAGCCTGTTCCAATGATTCACCACTCTTTCCATGTAGAAATTTTTTCTAATATCTAACTTGAACCTCCCCTGGCACAGCTTGAGGCCATTTCCCCTTCTTCTATCCATAGCTATTGTGGAGAAGAGCTGGACCCAACCTCACTACAACCTGCTTTTAGGTAGATGTAGAGAGTGATAAGGTCTCTTCAGCACCTCCATGTCCTTCTTGTAGTGAGGGGTCCATTCGAGAAGTTCTTACAGTTGCCAGTCAGTAAGGATCTTCCTATGTTTATTTTAAAAGTTCCATGTTTAGTCTTAGGAGTCAAACTGGATGTACCTTCCCAATTACCATTATTTCCCGTGACACAGGCTGAGCAAGGGAATTTGTTTCATTTTCAGAGATACCTTCTACTAGAGCTAGTAATAGTCTGTTTCAGTGTGACAACACGCAGCATTGCAGTTC
The DNA here is from genome assembly GCF_059628265.1 of Tinamus guttatus. Taxonomy (NCBI): domain Eukaryota; kingdom Metazoa; phylum Chordata; class Aves; order Tinamiformes; family Tinamidae; genus Tinamus; species Tinamus guttatus. The sequence goes on from NW_028288936.1 coordinate 1,090,465, forward strand.
TATCCAGATGGCCCAGAAAGAGACGGTCATTTCATCAAAATTTACCCTGGGACATTAGAGTTTAATTCCCTCCCCCCAAGAAATATTTTATAAATAGTGGCAATAAAAAAAGTTTTAAAATTCCTGAAATGCATAAGTAAGTTCTTGAATTCCAGTTAATATGGCAAACAGCTGGCACTTTGTTCTTCTAGTGTTCTTCTAGTTTATTGGCATTTTTTAGCAAATGCCATTTAGCAAATGAAAGATTTTCAGATTTTAGCATGTTAGGTCACAACATTAAGCTAGTATAAAATCATCAAGAATTTGTCATCTAATGTGTATTTTCCATAGGTCAGTAATAAATGGAAAACAGGACAAAACAGCAATCCTTAAAAGCTGGGTTGTTTAATTACCTGTAGGTGAGACTGTAGTGATGTTTCGCTGTTTATCAGTAATGGTGTAAAAGTTAGGCTAATTTCTGTGAGGAGGTATTTGAGTTTTGAACCTGTTAATGCCTGCTGTAGCACATAGATCATTTGTTTTGAGTAAAACAAGGGCTGGTTCACCACCATTAAGTAATACTGTTAGATCAGGTTTTCTGAGGAATTCTAGAGCCAAAAATACTAACTGAAAAGCTGGAAGTTTCTTTATCTTTCATAGATGAATGCAGCAGAGTTTCTATCCCTGATAGTCTGGGAGATACTGAATCTTTTAAATCACATAGTTTAGATAGTTTATCATCTTACCTCTTGCATTCCTTTCTACATCAGTACGGTTCTCATTTGACCAGCTGCTAGCTGAAAAGCTGTTGAAGCCAAATCTAAAATCAATACCAGACAGGAGATAAATTATTAATCTCAAAATCATGGCGATGGCGTATGTATCCCAAAATCATGAGGAAAGAGAAGGTAATCAGAACCCTTGCTTTCAAAAGGAAGGAGGTAGTTCATTTTTTTTTCTTATTGGTGTACCAATATTGAATTGAAACTTTAATAGTTCTGCAAAATGTAATGAGAAATTAGTATTTGTCTCTCGGGTGTGTTTACCTCTTGCATAAATATCTGAGAAATTGCCTGTACTGTAGTTCACTCTGTTGAATCTTACTGTTTTACCAGCTTCATGTGTAACAATGTACTAATATTCTAAGAGAATATATCAGATTTTTTTAACTTTGGAGAAATAAATAACTTTTTTTTTACTGAGCTGTCTGTATTTTAAAAAAAGATAAAAGCAGTCTAATTATGACAAACTGCAGCTTGCTTTTGAAATGACTTCAGCATTTGCTGTGAGAAAAGTACAGTTGATTTATAAATATTAAACTTCTAATGAAAATGTAATAAATTGTACCAAACTGTGCTTTCTGGCTTGTCAAGAAATAGGTATGTACTGGCAGACAAATGCAATTTTCAAGCACAATATAGGGCTGTTCATCTGTGTGCTCTTGTGTGCTGAAATATTTTGTGTCCTTTGTACAAAGCAGGGGTCCAATTCCAAAGAGGAAGGAACACCGCTCTTCACTGCAAGCTCCGTAGTTTTTAATGGCTTCGACAAGGCAATTGCTCCACTCACTTGTAACCAGAAATTATTTCTCTGAGACCTTCCATTGATGTGTGTGATCTAGATATGGTAGAAGGGCCTGTTCTTCCGAATTGGAGCTCAAAAAGGTCATCTGTAGTAAAGAGAAAGTTTGTCCAGTGCAATTCGTACTTCTGCTAGACACACTTGGCTGTGATCTACATAGTTCACTCAAGTGCAGTATTTTTTTTTTCCTATTCAGACTTAAGAGACGAATTCCATCTGCCTTTTGTACTTCTGAGTGAAAGATTTCTCTCTTCTGTGCTGAGTTTTCTTTCCTGTGTATGTACTGCTTTTCCTCTTCTGGCTCACATTTAAAAACACTTCTGGACTCAAAACTCCTTTTTCAGTGATTATAATATCATTTTACTGCTGCATTTTACCATCTTTGTAGATGTCCTGTAAGATATGAATGCATTAGCTTGATTAAATCTCTTCGGATTTTTTTGAGACGTTGCTATTCAGAAAGATTTTCTTAGTGAAATAATTAATAATTATGAGTTACTGAAACACTTCTGTGTCTAGACATAGAAAATAATCTGAATAAATTGTGTGCAAATTCGTGTGGTTACCTTCTGTCTTTAACAATGGAGCTTGCTGCATAAACTATATCTATGTCTCATATCTAAATTTTAGGTCTAACAGTCCCCTTTTGAGACAAGTGTGAAGAATGCAGAATATTCTAGATATCTTCTCCTGATTCCTGGAAGCAGCACATATTAAAAAAAAAAAAAAAACAATGTTGCAAAGTGATAAATATGGCTGAATAAAGTAACCAGCCTTGAGCCAACAAGTTAGTTTGTGTGCTCTTTTCATCAATAACTTTTAAGATGAGCTGTTGGGGAAGTGGGTTCCGCAACTGTCAAACTGTTTTTTGTCTTAGTTTAGAACAATTCTGCCCCTTTATGACTAAATAATAAATAATAATAATCTCCTAGGAAAGTCTAGCCATGTAGGCTAGCAATGCATAAATTCCATTATTTTTATGAACACATTAAATTTAGTTGGTATGCTTAAAATTAAATTTGCAGCTTTTACTTTACACATAATACAGGTCATCTATTATCTGGTATCAGACCTACAAAAATATTTTTCTGCAGTGTTACCCAGATGGAAAATGCCTCTTCAACTGACTAAATATGATGCACACTGAAAAGTCTGAATATTTCTCTGAATTAAAGTTTTCTAGACAATTACTTTACATGTATCACAGTGATTCTTGGGGAAAAGAGTGTTACTTTATATGTCCAGGGACAATTGCAGAGCGTAAAATTAAAATTAGCTGTCAAAAATAAGAATAAAGTAACAGACAATACATTGCTATCTTAGAAAGTAAAAAGGCCCTAGAATTTTGATGAACATGAGAATTAGAAACATACAAATATGGTGTGAACACCTCTAGCTGAGATGTGCTTTACAATAACAGAAGATGAAGCTATTAGGTGATACTTACTTATGTTACAAGACAATTCTCATTACAATGAGTAATATCCTACCTGTAATATATTCACGTTATGGAAATTTGAGTTTCAAAAAATACTCTGACAGTCGCTTTTTTTCCCTCCCCCAAACAATAGTTTTTTACCAGTTCATTAGACTTGAATCAGAAATGTGAAAGCTAGTGTTCCTGTAGACCTTCTGTGATACCTTGCAGAACAAATATATTGAGTGATCTTCAAAAGATTTTTAGAAGCCCTTGCTTCATTAAAATTTGCCATGATGCATGTGATAGTAACCTTAAATGAAGCCAGTTATCAAAATAGTATGATAGTGTGTTATTAGAACTCCAGTGTAAATTTACGTTTGATATTAAAAGTTTACCCTGAGATTTTTCCCTTTAATTGGGAAAGGTTGAAAAATATAAATGAGGATAAGAAGGACCTTTGTTTCCCTCATAGATATGATTTTCGTCTGATGGATATGCAGTAAAGTCGAGTAAAGATTCTGCAAATATGTGCTTCAATAAAGCCTTTGTTAGGATGTTTCCTTTGTGCTGTATTCAGAGGAAAAGTTAACCACACAATTAATTGGAATGTAGAGGCTATTTCAAACAAAGTCCCTAAATCATGAACTGTTTAGAATAGCACCTTCATTTGATCTGATTAAGTAAAAATATGTACCTCCAGTTAGATAGTGCTACCAATTAGGAGAATTCTTTCACTTCAAAAATCAAAGGTTCTGAAGAAAAAAAAATTGTGGAGGTGAAACTAATGAGACAGGAAGAGGTGAGTGACTAGGTTATTTCTACTAAGAACAGGTACTAGCAAAATGAGATGCCAATTTTGTTTGTGGGTTTGGACTGACAATGTCCTATTGTTCCTATTTTCACCACACAGTAGATGCTAGCACCCAAAAAATGACAAACTGGGTAACATATATTTGTTTACTGAGTAATTTATCTCTAATATTCTTTTTTTATATACCTTCTTGTGTTGTGATACTGCTGTCATTCTTTTCAAAAAATCTTGTTGAACTGGGTATGAACTGGGTATTTGCTTTTTCCTCCTGCTTTTGACTCCTGTCGATCATCTGTTTCACTTCCTGGTTTTTTTTTTTTTTTTTGTACATGTTTCCAGCCTCTGCAATAATTATACCACCATTTAATAATTATACAGCATCTTCAGCATCTTTCAGCTGGACACCATAACTTGCTTCCTAGCTGTTATTGCATAAGCTTCATATTATTCCATGAGACAGGTCATTTTCTCCCTCTTACAAATAAACAAAAGTTGGCTGAAGATACTGAGTTACTACCTGCTGATTTATAGCCCCTGAGGGTGTAGACCAATAAAAAGTCATTCTACCTTCCTGAAGTATGAAGTCTGAAGAGGAACAAAAGAGTCGCAAAATAGGAATATAGAAGTAAATTCTTTTTGTCACTGCTCATCTCCCAAAGTATATGAACGTAAAGCTGCTTCACTGTGAGTTCTGTTAGGTCAGCATGCAGTTGGATTGTTCAGTATTTAAAGAGATAATTTTGTAAGTCTATGGGGTTTTATGGGGTGTTTTTTTGTTTGCTTTTTTGTTGTTATTTTGTGTCTTTATTTGTGAAATAAAACTAATAAAGTCTGTATTGGATTGATCTACAAAGGCTTTACTTACTACAGTGTGCCTAGTGTCAAAAGCAGAGAGTAACTCTGCTCTAGGCAGTAGGTAAATGCAGTTTGTGTGTGTTTTAGATAACAGTGAAATCATTAATTTCCTTTTTGATAAACAGCGTACATATTTTTTATCTTCCGTGCTGTGATCTGAGTAATGGTGAGGAAAGCAGAGCAAAAACTGCCAGATGGGTTAGTCTAGTGGCTCCTCTAGTTCCATACTGTTCTATGAGTGAGACCAGTAACACTGCTCTTAGTGTTAGATGCACTAGATCCAATGCTTAGAATGGAGGCTAACAAACAGTGTGTGTCACTTCTGCTTCAAGAAAGTAATGGTCTGAAAGTTCCCTGAGTTGCAGTTCCACTATTACCTACTGGTCTAGTTGAATTTGTTTCTCCATATTTAGCTCTAATTTTCTGAAAATCTTTTATACTTTTGACCAGCATAACGTCCTGTGTCATCAAATTACGCAAAGTAACTATGCATTCTGTGAAAACTCACAAATTCCAAGGCATAGTATCAGCTTTACGTATTCACCTTTTTCTCTGTACGTTTTACCCAGGATAAGGACTCCTGGTCTGTTTCTCCATACCTTGATCATCACCTTGATCATCCCTTCTTCTCTTCTGTGTTTCAATGTACCTTCTCGGAGACATACTAACCAGGATGCTTGGAAAACTCAGAAGAGATTTTTAATGGCATCATATGCATTGTTTTCCCAGAATTTTTATAACTCTTTTCATATAATGCTGCTACTCTTGCATGGCAGATTCTTTCAATGAAAATGATATAGAATGATGTTCTGCTCTTAAGGACTGCTTATATGACCTGTTGCCTCTCAGTGCCTTCTCTGAGTTCTCATGATTAAACATACTGTTTTCCTGTCATTCTAAGCCCCAAGCAGTCTGTGAAGTAAAAGATTAAGCCTGTGATCTGAATTCTGATCTCCCAGTTGACAGCAGAGAATATTATCAATGAGGCAGCAGACGGGCCTGCTGAAGAAAAAAATTTATATTTTATTCTATAAGGATTTTTTGCTTCATAATGTAGAAGTTCAGCTACAGCAATGAGAAGGCTTTTGTGAGTCGGAAAAAAATGAAAGCAGCAAGGGTAAGGTTTATTTTGTTTCATATTTTATTGCCTGGAAACAGCTGAAGTCACCTAATCAATTATTTCGTAGATTTCTAAAGTTATAGTCATTGAGGAGATGGTTATTGTTTTTCTGTGCTATTTATTTCAGATGTATGTGATGCTTTATGAAATACCCAAGTAACATTTTTTTTCCTCTATCAAACTTACCTCAAGGAATTTTCTGAATCACATTTATTTAAATTTGATTCTCTGCCCACCATGAGCGCAAGCTGAAAGAATGCATTACTCTCAACTAGTTAGATTATGTTGCCTGAAATGTTCTGTGAGCTTGAGAGGTATAGAGCAAGTCACATTTTCATCAGTCTCTTGATATTCCTGTTAATCCGTTTGCGGTCTGGGAATGCCTCCATTCTTGATTCTTTCAGAATCATCTGAAAAAGGCTGGCAGTGCTGACTGTCCATTTTGTATCGTCTGTGCATCCAGTGTATCGTGTAAGTCACGGAAAAGAGGAACAAGCAAAGTATCCGTCAATGTTCATTTTTTTGTCAAAAGGATGTGTACTATCCATAATTGAATGAAGTAAATCAGAGGATCAGAATTTAATCATGGGAGGAGACCCCAAGTAACTGTTCTGACATCCTGTAAATTCCAGGTCTATAACCTTTCATCCATAACTACTGTATCAAGTAGCTTGTTTTTTGCTTAAGATTGACCTCCATCAAGACTGAGCATTGCTCAGTTATTTTTTTGTAGATGTCTGCAGTTGAGCTAGTGACCCTGAAATTCTTTTATAGACAGTATATAGAAAAGTGGAGAGAAATAAGCAGTTTTAGGTTGTGATTCATCTAAATCTAATTTAATCACACCATTTTAGCTGTTTATCGTAAGTTGAGATGAATCACGGCTAGAATTATCCATTCTTTTTCATTACTAAAGAGGACCAAGGAGCTTTCATGTAGTTACCTACAATGTGGGCGGTATAAGAGAGTTATCTCTGATAACTGCGGTGAGTTATCTACGGTTGTAGACAGCTTGGACAGATCTCTCTCTCTCCTACCAGAAGATGAAGAAGCCCTATTTTACTTCCTAGTGTTTTTCCTAATTGATAATCATGCTTTCTCCATATTTCTCTTCAGTTTGCTTAGCTGTGGCTTACGCACTTGATGGATCCTACTACCTTCTAGATTAGAAAAGTCTCTTTTTTTTTCTACTGATAGAATTTGGTACTAAGCCAAAATTGTCACAAAATGCAAATGGTGCAAACTAAAAATGATACATAGAAGTGGAAACAGGCTAATTACAATTTACTAGTAGTGGAAAACTATGTATTTTTCCCATTTTGTTTATTTCCTAGCTAAGGCAGAATAAAATAGGATTATAATAGAAACTTGTTGAAATTTTCTAAACATTTTCTTAATGTGCTGTGTATTGTTATAAAAATTATAGACAGTCATATCTCAGCTAACCTCTTTTCTCAGCAGAAAATTTAAGCCTTCGGTTGAAACTATTTCATCATAATTAGTAACATTTACTATTCTCCATTCTGTTTCTAGATTTCAGTTGGATATCTGTATATGTCAGTACAACAGCTTATTTTTGTTGTTTAGCTCCTTTTCCTTCTTACAGACTCCTAAAAACATAATGCTAAAACTTCATATTCTTGGAAGCCTTAATGATGCAAGCTACTTTTAAGAACTATGGCCTTCTGGTTGCAAGCTTTAGACAGAGTTCACAGGGCAAAGAAATAAAACAGTAAGTGACTTACGAATGGGGTTGCCAAAACTATGCATGCTCCTGTAGGGCATAATTCAATAATCAGTACTGATTTAGCAAGCCCCAGGATGCATAGTAAAACAGATCTGGATGAAAAAGAGTTCCTCTCTCACCCAAGATTACTTTAACTTGGATGAATTTCCTGATTCAATGAGTTGCTTGCTTTGTAAAGGAATTATTCATCAAACTACAGCCTTAGAGTTTGGAGAATATGCTTATATGAATAAAATAAATATAAAATGTAAATATATATTGGACAATGAATAGTTAACATCCCAATAAATCAGAAGATACGAAAGTTTAGATTATGTGTCAAGACCATGACTCTGTTTCACACATTCCTTTCCTTTATTATATGAGATATCTTCTCCATGAAAAGATTTCAAAGTTCAGTTGTTCTTTTATTTTCATACTAAGACACACATCATTAGAATCATTTTTACAAAAGGAAAAATGTGTTTCAGATTTTGGTGAGCGGGAAAAAAATGAAAGCTGAAAGAAACTTCACAGAATAATCTTTTTAAAGCAGAATGTATATTGTGAACATTTAATCTCCTATTTGAGTATTTTTGAGAACTGCTTAATGAAGACTTTTTAATAGCTTTAGCTGCAAGATATGCTGTATAGTGAATACTGTATAACACTGAGTTTTTTGAAGGCACTATATTTGAAGAAGAATGCTACTAAATAAATGCATTTCCTTGTCTACACAGCACCTCTGTGTGCAAGATCTCTGTGATCCTTGAAAGGCTGAATTTAATTAGATAAACAGCTTTCTCCTAAGTTCTGCTAAGATCTGCTTCTGGCGGTTAACTTACTGCACCTTCTTTCACCCCTTCCCTCATCCCATATTTTTCTCATTTTCTCCAACAACTGTAACTTTTCCAGGACTACCATTTGGAAACAAAAGGCTTTTTTTTTTTTTTTTTTTTTTGAGTGACTTTATTTAACCATAACTAGTGGGATTTGATTTGTTCTTATTCTTCTGTTCTTCTTTTATTCTTCTTAAGCCCAATAAAGAATGACAGAGAACAAAACAGCTTTCCTTCCCAAAGTTTAAAAAAATAAAATAAAAAAAGTAATATAGTGACATTCATTCTTATACTGAGAGAATAAAAATTCTGAAAAAGCACATTCACATGTTATTTATGCCTCTGCATTACCGTCATTCACAAATCCCTTGAATAGTTTTATTTAATTACATTAGGAACTTCTTCATAGAAATATTACCTGACTCCCACTTCTTGTTTAGTTCCTCATTCTTTATTCATATTCATATTCAATCAACTCACATTCAATCTGGACTGTCTTCAAGGAGGATTGCTTGAATAGGATACTTGAGACTTGGGGAAGACACTCTTCCTAGCCTTGATTATTTTTATTTCTTGTTGCTTGGCTGGTATTATTATCCCACCCATGCACAAAACTATAATGAGAAAAATAATTAACAAAAATTGTGAGTGGTAAGCCTTCATATTTGAAGTTTTCACTTGTGATTATTTAGCTTCAAAAGGAATGGGAGCAGTTCATTATTTCATGTTAAATTGATTTTCTGTATGCAAAATTTAGTCATGGGTCTGATGATTTTACAAATCAGCTTGGTTTATTAGAGCAAGCCAACTAGATTTCTTACTATTCTTTTGGAAATCATTTCATTCTCCTCCTAATTTTGTACCTCATTCTTGCTAATCAAAATAATCACAAGTAGAATGATTGAGAACAACTTCAGAGTTTAAGATACGCTGCTTCATGAACTTCAGGTTTGCCAAGTCTTTTGAAATATCCCAAATACAGCCCAATCTCCAAAGCCAACAATTGTAATTTGGCTCTTTGTTTTAGCAAGCCCTATGGAAATACCTTTAAAGACAGCCTATGCTCCCCCCTCCCACTCCCCCCCCGCCAAAACCCTTCATTTCTGGCCATTAAAAACTATATTTTACTCAAGATGTTGCAGTTAAAATCTTTATTTCTATAAGAAAATCATGGTCCAAGCTGTCTTCCTGAAAGGAAGAAATAGTCTAGTGCCCTTCTGAAAGAAAAGACAGTATGTGTTGCTCTTCTTATGCGTTTTCATCATAATTTCCAGCCAGAACATTCAAGTATCCTAAAAATTAAGAAAATCTATATTTGCTAATTATAAATCAAACATGAATATTTCACAGGTGTGTCATTAAACATAAGTTCTGCATGGATATATCTATAAACAAGAGAATGACTGATATAATCCTTTCAGCTCTTACTTTATCACACCTACTAACAGTAGTCCTTTCTGTACTGGTCTTTTCACTTTTAGTGGTATACATGCTTCAATACCTTTCAGCCTTTTAACTTGTTTTTTTTTACAATCAAATTAATTTGTATGTATAATTTCCAATAGCATAGTTGTTTTACAAAATTCGAACTTTTGGATTTCATAATTGAAAGATACTCAAAAGAATTAATATTTTCAAATGTATTTGTTTTTATTTTGTATTAAATGAGCACAATTACGGCTTCGGTGTTTTTTTTTTTTTTATTGCAGATGCAGCACTGTTTTTTCCATCCTTCAGTGGAAATTCCTATCTAGAATTACCTTCTCTAACATCTGAGACCAGGACTGCATCTGGGCAGGAAGCAAGTGGTCTGACAACTCTATACTTGACAGTGAAAACAACTGCTTTAAATGGCACTATTCTTTACAGTGAGTATCAAAGATACTTGAACTTAAGTAGCAGTTTTATCTCCGTCAGGTCCTTATTAACTTCAGTATAGATCCAGCTGGCATGTCCTATTCAGCAGCAGAATTACTCATTAAAATGCAGTAGAAGCCTTTTGGTATTCTAATACATGAGGCATTATAAAATTCGAAGGATAGCTCCTCACATTACTCCGGAAAGTCCTTTAATTTATGACTTAGTGAAACACGACTTACAACTGAAAATGCTGCTTCCTGACAAGGAAGAACACAGCAAACATATGACTCCAATAATACTGCGTTATAGCTATAAAATTCAAATGCACAGAAAAGTTGCAAGCAATTTGTTAGAGAGAAGCAGGTTCTCCATTCTTGGGTTGAGACTCACTTTCTGTTATAATTCTGACTTTTGTTCCCAAGCTTTGTTGACTCACAGAAGTATCACAAGTTCTGTAAATTGGCTGTACTTCAGAAATTTTTCTGTGATTTCACAGAGGGTACTTTCATGTTCCCCAGAAAGTATTGGTGCAGTCTTAGAAGGATGTTTGTTAATACTTTGTAAGAATGCTGGTTCTTGCTATTTCCTTTCTCACTGAATGGCATAAACTGCTGAAAAAATACACCTTTAGCAGGTCAGCAATAAAAATAGACTGCCATGATAGTTGAATAGTTTGCTATATATTTTAGCTTGTAGTTTCTATCCAAATGGAAATAATGGGAAAAAAATATATTTTTTTAAACCCAGAGCAAGTTACAAAAATATGTGTGTGCAGTCTATATGACACACCTGCTCTTTCTCCACAATACGAAATCATTTTGCATATTCTGTCTTCACTGCAACTTCAGAGGGTTTATCTACACAGAGAAATTGCATTGATTTAATATAAAGTGTTTTTTGATTTATTCTTGTTATTTGCATAATAGTCTAAAAGTAATACATGTGAGTTCACCTGCACAATATATATTTTTGTCAGGATTAAAATTTAATTATTTGGTTGTTTAGTTATTCAATCATGCCATTTATTACTGTCTGTATGACACTTTGTTTAAAAGTGTCAAAACTTTGTTCAAACTACAATAGCCAAAGCCTGAAAATAATTTGTATTTACTGGGTTTCAAAATGCAACCTAAAATTTTTTAATGTTATAACTGGGCTGTGACTGCAACTGCTTTAGATACAACACAACTGCAGAATTTGCTAAGAATGATGGATACTTAGTAATGTGAAAGTAGTTGCGACCCATCATTGTGATTCATGTCCATATATTCTTTTAAGATCCCGGAGATCTACATGTGTCAGGCAGTGGGGGACGAGGCATGCAGGCTGTCTCAGAGCTTAAGCTCACCCGAGCTGCTGCTGTGGGAGGGAGAGAGGGTGTGCATGGCTTCCTTAGGGGCACAGAGGGAACACGGCAATGGGCAGAAAAAACAGTTGTATTACACCCCTTAATTCCATTCTCTCCGTCCATTTTATCTTGAATTTATCTTTGACTTTAATCTGAATGAGTTCTTATTCTTTTTTGTTGTTGTTGTTGTTATGGAACTTCTTGGTGTTCATAGTTAAGAGACTCTAGTTTTCTTCATCTACAGTTTATTTTTAGTTTTCACAGGTACTAATTGTTTTTTCATGTTTTGACACACTATGTGTATATATTAAAATGCTACTTCAAGAGTTGACCTTTTCTGAAGTAAAAATATATCACTTTCCATTTCTCACTGATGTACCTTCTCAACTTTCATAGAAATATGAACAAGTGCTTGCTTTCTCGTTTCACCTTCCAGATTCTTGCAACAAAATTAAAATATAAATAGTTGGCTAGAGTTTCAGTCGGATTTTTTTCTGTTTTTGATTATCTGACCTGACTTATTCTTCTCATAATAGATATATTTTCTATTTTCTATTTTAATAGAAGTATTTTATCAAAAGATATATTTTCTCTTCTAGATAATGCACTAACCATGTGTCTAACCTAATAGCTGCTCAGCTCCTCCCTGTATACTTCCTTTGTAAAATTGCTAATATGGTATTTTGTTTAGAGGTTTCCTTATGAGAGTATCATTCCTTACAGCCTTTGTCTTTGCACATTCTGGAAAGATAGAGTAGTATTAGTGGAGAATCATGCATTTGTTTTTCTAATTATTTGTATCAGAGACCTCCACGAAATATGTCACAGCTCTGGTCTTGCCACTTGATGCACCTGGAGAAAAAGGCCGAGGGAAGTCAGGATGCAGTTGGACATGTTCGGTTCTCAGTCTGACCCAGAGCTCCGACATATCCTAGGAACCTATCCCACAAGTTAGTAGGAGGGTTATTGTAATATTTTTACTATTTTATCATTTAAATGTTTTCTTGTTCAGTCTTCATAGTTGTGGTAGGGAGAATTAAGCGGTTTAGCATTAATAAGCAGCAGTGGGGAGACGGACTTTAACCTAGGAGACAGAAGAAAGAAACAAAGGAACCATGAGACTGGTTCCAGAGTACAGGATAAGGAAGTAGAAGAGTCAGACAACTATGCAGGAAAAAATAACCACAAAGACTGGTTCCCAGAGACAAGATAAGGGTGTAAAAGAGCTATGCAAGACAACTATGCAGAAATGGGATAAAAAATAAAGAACACACCTGGAGACTATGGGAGGACCAGCTTGGATCTGAAAGACCCTGAACTCTAATACTATGATTGGTTCGGGACTGTGGGGTGGATCCCTGACTGGAAGGATGTAAGTACCCAGGGATTTGTTCCAACAGGGCCCCTCTGGAGGCATCTAGCTCAAACTGTAATTACTACATGTTAATTAAAATCTATTTCACTCTGATTTGGCTTCAAACTGCTGTCTCAATGAGAACAAAGGGTTGCCCTATTAGTAAGTTATCATCTGGGTTGCTGGGTTACCTTGCTGCAGCTAGTAACCTAATTTTCCAAGACACTGACGCTTAACTTCTTTGCTGGCTCACAGTTACTTTCTTCTTATTCCTCCTGTTATCCCTAAAAATGGACTTCACCTGATGCACAAGATTCCACACCAGTAGGTGTTCTTCTAAGGTTAGGTTTCTTCTAAGGTGAAGAAAAATCTGTATCTCGTCCTGGCTGTTGAACAGAAACACCCAAAGCAGGGAGAGCATGTGGACAATTTATCTCGCAGAATTGTGCTACCGTGTTTTGTATTAATCACACCTTTTCTTTACATTCCTACTTAGTTTTCCCTAGACTTTCTTCCCTTTTCTATAGCACCAATTCCTTTCCATTGTTTCTGCTTTCTTATGTGAATATTCTCTCTTGTAACTATTAGATCCCTTCTTCTGAAGGGATGGAAAAGACTGCTATGAGTTTCTTTCTTTATCAATATTAACACACAATTTTGCACAAATGTAAAATCCAGTGTTACACTCCTGTGTAAAAGAAAAATTTCTCCAGAGATTTGTGTATGGGTAATATGAGTTTTTATAAAATAAAACTGATTCTACAGAGGCTTTCCAGAATTCTTTAATTCATTAGTTCTGTACGCAGATGCCAAGCTCTGCTGTAATTCTGTCAAGTAAACATACAATACTTTGTGAGTTCATACGCTCCCTGTGTTCTTTCTTCATCCCTCTTTGCTGCTTGCTCGCTTTCTTCTTCCCTTCTAATGACTTCAAAAGAGAAGCTGCTGCTGTCAGCTATCCCCTCTTTAATAGCAGTGTAACTCCTGCCTCTGTTTCTTGTTCTTTGAAGCTGTGCTACTATCAAACAGCTGAGAACTGGACTGTCAGCAGAAAGTTCCCTTGAGTCTAGTGGGCTCACCAGACGCAAGACCTACAGAATTGTAAAAAGAGGATTAACATTCCCAATGTTTTCATAGTCTATTAATATATTGATGTTAACAGTCGCTCTACAGTGAAGGTTACATTGAGTTTCACACTTTGATAAGGCAAAAATCCTGTCTTTTACAAAAGCATTTAAAAAAACAGAAGGAAAATCACAATGATCTTCGTCTTTTGGGTGTATTTTACTGCTAAAAATAATTTTAGAATAATAATCTAATAAAAAAATAAAATAGTTTATTTTCTAATAATATAAAATAATTACTCATTTTGATTTTTTTAACTTAGCCCACTTTCAGATAATTCATTTTATAATCATACCTGATTTTACTAGGTGTGAAGTTTGATCTGTTTCTCTGTCAGATAGTTAGCGACCACTTAAATAACTTAGGAAGGCTCAAACAAGATGGTTTTGAAGTACAAATGGATTGGAGTCAGAAAATGCCTTTAAAGTATTCTGAAGTCAGATATCTAAGGAAAAGCATAGAAGAATTCAATCTTGTATATATCTTTGTCAACTACACGAACCAGTGAGGATCAGAAAAGGAGACATATGCCTTCTCCATTTGTTCACATCCCTATGTATATAGAAATACCTATAAAAAGAGAAAAAAGTTTTTATATATATACACACACATATATATATACACATTTGCATATATAAAGAAAACAAGTTTAACTTGTTACTTGTAGACATGGAGGAAAACAGCTGCTTTCATTAAAAATTTTATTACTTATAGGCTAACTAATGAACAGAAAATGAGAAGAATTAACTGTGCTGGGCATGTCTTTTTACTTAATTGCACCATATTACTGGAAATTACAGCATTACCATATTACACATTTTCACATTTAATACCTTTATTAAGAAGGATTTTGTCAGTGGTTGGTTGAGACACACAAATACTAAGGGCTAAATGATTGTTGATATAGAATCTGCCGGAAGAGTAGATATATTGTTAAAAACATGAGTAAAAAGATAGAATATAAATCATTTATAGAATATAACTACATATGTGAGAGGCAAAGAAACTAGCCTAAGAAAAGTTGGCTTGTGCATAATTTCATAGATTGTAAACATTTGGTTTAATACAAAGACAGATATACTTACACACACTTTCCTAATAATGATATTTTGTCTGATTATTTTGAGTATGTATATTCATCTGCATCATGCAGATGTTACCAACTGATTGGTAGTATTTTCTGCTGTTACCTTGTTTTGACCCTAATCTTTACATTATCAGCAAGATCTGAGAACATTTATATTTAAAAATGTCAGAACAAAGTAGTTTTGAAAATATTGGTAAGGATTGCACGACTGAAGTAGTATAAAAGTCTTGATCTTTTTTTCTTTTACTTGAACCTGTTATCAGCTATTGATACAAAGTTTAATTGTATTCTCACGGTCACTCAGTCAATGTTCTATATATGGTAGGATTATCCTCAATGTGATATAGATGTTGTGGTTGATGTTGTACACTTTTGAAAGCATAAATATAAGTGTCTTTTTATCTTTTCAAAGCTGGTGAAAAGAATTTTGGAGAACAGTTTCTTCATCTGTATTTAGTGGAAGGCAGACCAACAGTTCGATTCAGCTGTGGACAATCTCAGAATATTCTGACTGTATCCATCAATCAGTCCATTAGCAAAGCTGTACTTACCCCTGTCACAATAAGGTAAGATCTTTCTCTTGTGTATTGCACACAAAAAAATTAGTCATATTGGACAAGGAAGTTAAGTTTTTACAATGTTCTCCAATAAACAAACTTAGAAGAAAAATAGCAAACCTCTTTCAATATATGGAGGGATGAAAAGATCAACCATTCAAGAAAATGTTTCATTTCCATTTTACATTTCTTCTCAGTCACAATCCAATTTATGCAGTGTGTTTTTTATTTTTTCTATTTCTATATGTGAGCCTAGTGATAATGAGGCAAAGTCAAATAGCATGCATTCAATTCTAAATACTTGATATCTGACAATGTATTAATCTATTGTATGTTGTATGTAATATAAATTGTGAATGTGTGTAAAATTTACAAAGGAAATTATATCTGTTCCCTCTCTCCATGAGCCTAGTAAGATACTTCTCTCCACAAGAAGTAAGATATTTTTTTCAACAAGATACAAATACAGTTATTAAAGTTATTAAATACAGTTCTTAAATTCATATTTTTTCTGTTTTTTCTTTTTTTTCTTTAAAGTCACTGATTGCCATTGTATGATACATGAATCAGGTACTTGTCTGTATTGTATTGAGGTAGCATCATCTCTAAGTCATAAGCTTAACACATTAAAATGCTACAAAGATTTTTTACTATAAAATTAACACACGTATATTCAGCATTTTATTCTCTACATTATTATATGAAAAAGTGATGCCAGTTCATTTTACCAATTCCCTTCATTTAGTGGAATTTATACTGCTACCTTTTAAACAATGGCATGCTACACCTGAAATGTAGGCTGTGACTGGCAGGGATTTACATGCATCTGAGTTTATAGGTATGGCCTTCAAAATGACTAGTGATTATTCTTGTGAATAAGTGTAGAGAGAGTAGTATATCTTTCACCAAGCACCTATAAAAGTGTAATCCTCCAGCAATCATCTTTAACCTCTGCCAAAAGAAACAGCAAATTTGACAAGGCATTTGTGGTACCCAGGGTCTTGTATCTTAAGTTATAAAATATGAATGCATGACAAAACTGTTGATTTGTGTTCTCTTGCTGGCTGTTGAAGATAGATAGAAAACTCTATCTGTACTTTTTACTAGCAAAATTAATGATTTTTTTCTTCCTGTAATGCAGGAAGGTTAGAATAAATACCTTAATTTCTCATGGAAAACACTCAAGTTAGTAGGTGATGTTTCCTTTAAAAGTAACTTCAGATAAGGCTGTAAGATTGCATTTGGCAGAAAGAGAGGTTCTGTGCATACTGTGGCTCCAGTGGTATTAGCAGCATAACTCCCAGGAATCTCCGTGGCAGCAGTTTTCATTTTCCCAACTTTTTCTTTCCAAATCCACCATATATATGAGAAGCTAAGATATCTCCATAGTTTTGCAGCTATTATTTTCTCTTCTAGTTAGCTATATGATTAGTTTTCTTATATATGGCCAACTCTTGGAATCTGTTGAAGGTTAAATGTGTTTGGAATGCTCAGTCATTTTATTGTCTTTGTGAACTGACAACTTTATAGAAACAGCCAACAGAACTCTGACTGCTCGCGCTTTTGTCTTTTCTTAGGAGAGACCTGTTTCAGTCCAGTTTTATTCATCAATACCATTCCTGTTTATTTTAGAATGATTTGATTGCTGTTTTGAAAATGGATTTATTTGATTTTAATTGTAATGATTTCATTTTTGAGATTGCATTGATCTTTTCAGTTAAAGGCATGGGCGTATATTTCAGATGTATTTTAGTTTGCTTTTATGCATTTTTTCTTTAAAGTTACTCAGAATACATTCATTCAGACAAATTTTATTTCTTCTGTGGGTGAAATGCATTTGTCTGATACAAAATTTGGTGTGATTTATCTGTGATTGAAGTAATGTGGCTGTCACTGTGGCCAGATGGTATTTTCGTCACGTCATCAGTCGAAGGAAAGCAAAAAATGGAGCTCAAGATGATCAAGATGCCAGGATTTTATTTTTTCCAGAAAGTGTATGAGTGGATTGAGAAGAGGGTGGTGATAAATGGGGCCAAGTCTAGTTGGAGGCCTGTGGCTAGTAGTGACCCTAAGGAACAGTACTGGGCCCGGTGCTCTTGTTCATCAATGACTTGTTCATCAGTGACTTGGACGAGGGCACAGACTGCACCCTCAGCAAGTTTGGGAATGGCACCAAACTGTGAGGAGTGGCTGACACTCCCAAGGGCTCTGCTGCCATTCAGAGGGACCTGGACAGGATGGAGAGCTGGGCAGAGAGGAATCTCCTGGGGTTCAACAGGGTCCTGCATCTGGGGAGGAATAACCCCAGGCACCAGTACAGATTAGGGGTTGACCTGCTGGAAAGCAGCTCTGTGGAGAGGGATTTGGGAGTCCTGATTGACAAGTTAACCGTGAGTTAGCAATGTGCCCTCATGGCCAAGAAGGCCAATGGGATCCTGGCCTGCATCAGGAGGAGCGTTGCCAGCAGGGCAAGGGAGGTGATCCTGCCCCTCTGCTCAGCTCTGGTGAGGCCGCACCTGGAGTACTGTGAGCAGTTCCAGGATCCCCAGAAGGACACTGAGCTTCTAGAGAGGGTTCCGCGTAGAGCAACAGAGATGATTAAGGAACTGGAGCATCTATTGTATGAGGAAAGACTAAGCGAGCTGAGACTGGTTAATCCAGACAAGTCTTGGTGCTTCATTTCCAATCAATAATTGACAACAATGAAATTTAGAGTATGGGAGGTATTACCAAAACGTTCAGCTTACCTCTAGAAAAAAAGGACATAATCAAAGTGGTGGTAGACAATACTGAATACCAACTTCCATTACAGTTTTCTGGCATGGTCCTCTGCTCTAGAGATGAAGAATGGTAGAAATTCAACAAAGTTATTGGTCAGGATCAATTGATTGCTGGAAAGATTCAAAAACACTTCTCCAGACTATACAGACACTGTCACTGAGAAAGCTAGTATACAAAATCTAAAGACTGATACGTTTCAAAATGTCATTGACAAGGCTTAAATAGTTTCAGAAATATTTCTTTTTTGTTTACTAGCTTAAATCACATCTTTCTCTGTTGGTGCTTTAGTGAAAAGTTAAGTCTTCAAATCTTTCTAGTGAATTATTATTTTATTAACTCCTTTAAATATATATGTGATTGTTATACTTGCAGGAAAACGAAATATCACTGCAAAAGGAGGAGCAATAATATATCTCTTTATTTTCAATATAAACAGTTCCTAGAAAGTGAAATAGCCTCTACGGAAGTTACAGATCACCAGTTGTCACAGGGTTGAGGAAAGGAGCTTACAACAATATTTCTTCATGTATAAAATATATATGTTATAAATAAAACTTTCTCTAGAATACTATATTTGGACTAACAAAACCATAGATTGATATAATTTATTTCTTGTGCCGTTTTTCAGATTATCTGGTTACAGTGTTAAACTGAAAATATGTAAATGAGAGACAGGTTTCACCAGTCTCTTATTTTAGAATGAGTTCATTTATTCTTCAAAGGTAAATGCAATACAAATTAAAGTATTTCAAAAATCACTCTGATTTTTGCAGTTTTACTTACTTTGCTTTGTTATATTAAGTGGAATATGCTTAAAAATTTAAATCACTTCTAAGAAGTTAGTAATACAAGTTAACTATGTTACAGTCTATATCCATAATAGTGGATTATAATAATGTTATATATAAAAAAAAGAACTATCCTTTTTATAGGCAATATGGTCATCTTTAGCATTTTCATATTCTCTTAGATAGAAATTTCAGATTCTTGTGGATGATAATGTAAGGGATGGAGGTTAAGCGACATTCTTTATGTCTTCAGGATACTGATGATCTTGTGCCCCTCGCAACCCTCTATCTAGGGCGCAGATGTAGATGATCTAATGGAATTACAGGAGTGAGAGAAATGGTTGTAAAAGGAAGTGGTGACCAGGATTGGCAACCAAAGAGTCTGGGGTGCTGTAAATGGACCTCTTCATCAACAAAGCAGGGCCCCAAGTATAAGCATGTGAGCAGGGAGATGCCTTTGGGACCAGCTTAAGGGGAAAGCTCTCCCATTGGCCACACTCCCATGAGGAGAGCAATTGAGCATATTGCCACATAAGCTTAGATGTGCCGTGTTGTCTTTTTCCTAAGAAGTGAGATGATGATAGACATGTTTAAATTATCGGATTTTTGTGAGTTTTGAAGAGCTAAACAAACACCAAAAAAACCCACAAAGGCAAATTTGCAGGGTTCTCCTCAAGCCTATTGTTGCCTAAGGGGAGGATAAATAGAGGAATAAAATTGCTTCAGTGTACTTTTAACAGTTTGCTGTTTTCCACAGTCTTGCTTCACCTGAAAATATTAGGAAGTGCTATTTGCTCTATGGATATTGAAAATCTGTGACTTGTCCAATATTAAAAAACAGTAAGTGACTAGTCTTGGCATAGGATTCTTGTTGCTTAGCTCCCACAGCCATAAAATTGGAGTACTTGGCTATTTCAGAAAGTATTGAAAAGACGAATGGTATTTAGTGATCACAAGGCACTCATGACAGTTCTGAGGACAAGTAAAGTGTTTAAACAGATACAAAGTGTGTTGCTTTGGAATCCTCATGCATGATCTGTAGTTTTCACTAGGCTAAGTCCAGGTCTGTGGCCCAAAATCTTCAGAAAACCTTAGAAATACCGATTGGATATTTCCATTTCTTACGGAGCAATTGAAATCTTTTTGTGGGGGGTAGGGAAAAGGAAGAAACAATATAGGTTACTTTTAATGAGCCTTTTATTCAGAATTTATTAAGATTTTATTTTAACCAATGTAACCTTACTTTTGGTAGCTCCTTGCTTCCCAAGTAGATTCCAAGTAGATACTTAATATATAGATTGCAGAAGGTAGAAAATGCAAAAAAGTAGCAACAAACCAGGTCACCAAATAGCTGAACTTTTTAAGATGAACCAGGCTAGGTCTACCATGTTTTTCTTCATACTCATATATGTCTGTGTTGAAAAGATTTATTTTAGAACTTCTTAGAAGTTTAAGACATGCCAGTGTAGAGATGGATATAGAATGTATGCTTACTGGGTCAGAAAAAAAAAAACAAGACAGTTCAAAAAAAAAAAAAAAACACAAGGCAGACAGAACATGTACTAAGAAAATTTGACAATACAAATTGAATATTTTTACTGAATATCCAGTGAAATTTAGTTACATTTATTAAATAGTCTTCCTTAGAAGTCAGATTAGAGAGAGAAACATGAGGCACATTTCTAAAAGCACTGAAGAAAGTCATTTAAGAAACACAGCTAAAGAAAGAATATATTTCTCTTTTTTTCTTTTTTGATTACAGCATGCCAATTTTGTGATGAATATATGTGTTGAAATGTAGTTAATTCAGGTAGCAGAAGATTTTGTTTTCTTCTGTCTCCCACCTTGACTTCCTCATTATCC
This sequence comes from Tinamus guttatus, assembly GCF_059628265.1. Taxonomy (NCBI): domain Eukaryota; kingdom Metazoa; phylum Chordata; class Aves; order Tinamiformes; family Tinamidae; genus Tinamus; species Tinamus guttatus. The sequence continues at coordinate 1,111,559 of NW_028288936.1, forward strand.
TTTTGCTTGTCCTTGGTTGCCCACACTGACCTGATCTTATACCAATCTGTAAGCTGTCCATGAAACGGCCTTCTCTGTTTGCTTGCCTTTATCTGCTGTTTGCTTTTGTCCCCCTCTCTTTTACTTCCTTGGTCTATTTTTATCTATGATTACTGATGCTGTAGTTATATATGATCACCTTCCTCCAGAGAAACTTAGTCATTTTGTGACCATTATTTGATTTTATTATTTGAGGTAACTGGACACAGAATTAAATAGAAATGCATCTCACTGGTGGCTGATTGTAGATGGAAATTTAAGCTATGAATACCTGTAGTAGAAACTAGAAGGAAGACATAGGCCTTCACCAGAAACAAATGAGGTGCTCAGATTTGTGCTAATGTTATAATCACACAGCTCAAAATAAAAGATTTCTTAATATAGCTTGAAATCATCTACAGAGACATTGCTAGCAAACTGATGATAGCAACCTTCTCTGGAGATCTTCCAAACCTGCCTAGATGCCACCATGGTCCAAGTGCTCTAGGTGTCCCTGCTGGAGCAGAGGGGTTGCACTAGATGATCTCTAGAGGTCCCTTCCAACCTTAACCATTCTGTGATTCTGTGATAGTTTTAGTGTTTATAGCAGTCAAATATTTTTTTGAATAATAAAGTTCATATCTCAGTAGTTTAATCTTTTAGTGACATGTATAGAAAGCATATAGAAAGAATGAGTTGTTAATTAACATACATAGAAGATGATTTTTCTATGTATCTAGCATATGTAGTTGTGATGGCAAGACTTTGTAATAGGATGTGACTAGTTTAATTAATTATAACAAGGGTTACCTTGTGTTGGATAAGAAAATTTTATGTTATTTTTTAGCAGAAAGAAAAAGTGGGTATATTTTAGAAGTCATCATAACTGTTAGCACATTCTAAAAAGAGATAAATAATTAATATGTAGCACCGCTACACAGGAAGCTGTTGTCCTTCCAGATGCATAAAAAAACCTGTTGCATTACAAGACATTTGAGCGTATAGTAATTATTTTAATATAGAATCATAGAATGAATCATAGAATGCTTAAGGTTGGAAGGGACCTCTAGAGGTCATCTAGTCCAACCCCCCTGCACACACAGGGTCACCTAGAGCACGCGGCACAGGACTGAGTCCAAGCGGGTTTTGAAGATCACCAGAGAAGGAGACTCCACAACCTCTCTGGGCAGCCTGTTCCAGTGCTCTGTCACCCTCACTGTTAAGAAATTTTTCCTTAAGTTCCTGTGGAACTTTTGGTATTTCAGTTTGTGACCATTACCTGAAGTTCTGTTGGTGGCCACCAGTGAAAAGAGGCCAGCACCATCCTCCTCACTGCCTCCCTTGAGGTACTTGTATACACTGATCAGGTCCCCTCTCAGCCTTCTCTTCTCCAGGCTGAATAGGCCCAGCTCCCTCAGTCTTTCCTCATAGGGCAGATGTTCCAGGCCCCTGATCATCCTTGTGGCCCTGCGCTGGACTCTCCCCAGCAGCTCCACATCCCTCTTGTACTGTGGAGCCCAGAACTGGACACAATACTCCAGATGCGGCCTCACCAGGGCTGAGTAGAGGGGCAGGATCACCTCCCTCGACCTGCCGGAGACGCTCTTCTTAATGCAGCCCAGGATCCCATTGGCCCTCTTGGCCACAAGAGCACACTGCTGCCTCATGGTCAACTTGTCGTCCACCATGACACCCAGGTCCTTCTCTGCAGAGCTGATCTCCAGAAGGTCAGTCCCCAGCCTGTACTGATGTCTGGGGTTAAGATAGTATATAGATAGTTTGCAAACAAGTTCTGTGGGTTTGTGGAAACTATATGCTGTGCTATGAAATGAAAAAAAGTATTACACAAAGCTAAATCTGTATTTGACCACACAATCCAAGTAAACCATATTAAATAGACGTGTAACGTGGAACTTTGGAGTACATTAGAATCGCACTCCTTTTACCCACTGTGTACTGCTTTTTCTGGAGGCTTGGCTCAAGTTTAGTATCATGTTTGCTGTGCATTTTCCCATTTGGGTTCTATCGTACCAAATTATATTGCACTGCATCTCTGCTTTGTGACATGCTTCTGTGTGTGTTTTTTCTTCTGCTTCTGTGCTGTTTGCAGTACCGGTCAGCCCTTTGCGCTGCTGGTATATGTGACTTCCTGCTGAACCGAGGTTTTTTTGGGCGCACCAGGAACTAGGAATCTCTACATTGTGACAGAAATTGTTTTATCCCCCCTACAGTTCTCACTGTCCTGTCAGAGCTGCCAGCAGCGAGGGGACTAGTAGTAACCAAAGATACAAATGTGCAAGCTATACTAAGCTACGGCTTAGTGGTGTGCTGGGCTACTACTAAATTACTCAGCAGCTGTTGGAAACACCTTCAGAAAATACATTTTCTCTTTCATTTGAATGCATTTTATGTAAATCCGATAGGTGGTTTGGCCCCTGGGTTTTGCTCCCAGCACTGTCAGAAACAATCTTCTGCAACCTCTTTCGTTCACCCATCTGGAAAATAACAGGATTAAACTTGCCTGCCTTCTGTGTGGGGTGTAAGTTTTGCTCAACAGCAAGTGCTGTGAAAAATTCAAATCTAAACACCAGTCTGTGGTTGCTGTAAGACAAGACATGATAACCCTTCTTTTTTCCTTAGTTGAAGTAAACCAAAACCATTCTCCTTATACCAGCCAAAGAGGAAGGATGTGTTTGTCATCCAAGTCAGTATGTGAGTTCTGCTTTCACCTTTAACAGAAGAAGTAGAATTTTCTTTTTAGTCAGTCTGTTTGGACCAAAGACATATTTCTGTGATCTTTCTGCAAAGTGGCTGCACTGTCCTTTTCACCAGAGTTCTAATTGTATTTCTTGAAGGTGTGTGTTCTGTGAACCTGGCATTTCTGACATACCACTTTGTAAATGGAATTTTCTTGAATTCTCTTGGAGAGCAGAGTATAAAGATTACAGTGCCCTTCCTTGTCAGTGATGGAGATTCATCCACAGCATACACAGCGGTTTTACTCAATACAATGGGGGGAGATGTGTAAGTGGCACATGCAGTGAGGTTGCTGGTTGGGGATGCAGGCAGTGTTCCCAGCATTAGCCTGGGCCAAACATGGATGTACAGTTTTTCTCAGGTTTAGAAGGTTCCAGGAAGTGCTGAAATATCCCCAGGCATTGTTACGGTCTTGCTGGTTTAACTGCTAGAATTTTTAAAGATACAATATTTCATTTGTTTCCCCTTGTTTAAGCTTCAAATTCAGGCCTGAAAGCTTTTTTTTTTCCTCAAAAGACAGAACATGTATTTCATAATACAGAAATGTTTACAAGAAGGAAGTGATATGCATCACCATTTGCCTTTTCTCTGATAGAAATTACATAAAGTCTCTGAAATAGTGTGATGTTCGAACACTTGTTTACACATGTTGACACTTAAAACAGATTCTCTCATAGTGAAAGGCAAATGGCAGTATATTATTACTATATACTCTATTTGGACATAAAGTCTTATAAGCCACTGTCATTCTGAGTTGCACATTATAACTCTTGTGACAAATTCATTTATATTCCTGTGAATTTTACACTGATCAGAATCTTACTGCTTTTGGAAATATTGTGTATCTTATTAAAACTATTTGCTCCAAAGTTATTACCAGTCTTACTGTGCAGTTCAAGAGAAGGCTGATGATTAGCTGTTTAGCTGTGAACTGCTGCAATTCTCCTGATCTGACTGAAAACTCATCTTGTATGGCAGTCAGGTCCAAAAAGAGACGTAGGTTTTGAAAAGCGCCGCCGCCTTCTTTATGAAGAACCTGTTTAGTCAGCAGGTTCTGTTGACTCTTACTTTGCTATGTTGGTGTATAGAAGACCAAACATAGCCAAAGAGATAAGGTTTGGCATAGTCAGAATTTTGTAATTTGTTCCTGTTATTTTAATTATAGCTGTTCATGTTTCCTGATTAGTTTGTAACAGGATTTTTTATGGCTTTTTTCTTCTTTAGCTTCTACTACTAAATCCATAACAAACTTAAAATTCTCACATGTCACTTAGAATTATCTCTGTTCTGTTTTCTTTTTGTTTTTATTTTGGTAAACCAAGACAAAGGGTAAAATACCTTTTTCCTTGGGTAGGAGCAGGAAGACCGTTAATTATGCCAAAGGCTCCAAGGTGAATACCAAAGACTAAATTACTAAATTTGCTACGTTAAGTAGCAAATGAAGCTGCACGGAACCGCGCAGTTTAAAGTCAAGCTGAGCTGCAAGAAGCTGGTATATCTCCTCTCACTGTACACAAATTCTTGAACTAAAGCATTTGCCACCTGTAAGCTTCAAAACACAGCGCTATTGTATTGAGCATTACTGTTTTCTTTCGGAAAAGAGGGTCCAAAGTTGAAAAAAAAATTAAAAAAGCATTTTCAAATGATGAAATAAATAGCCAAATAAAAAGGAAAATTATAGGTATATATTCTTTATTTTCCAAATCTAGTTGCATACCCCTGTATACCAACAAAACAGATAAAAATTTGGGAATTCTATTCCAGACAAACAACTTCATCGTACCATATCTTAAAAATGTTTTCCTTTCTTTTTGACTACTGTCCTTTCTCTGTTATTCAGAGGTGACACTAGCAGCATTGACGTCTTTAAAGAAAGATGCCTATTGTGATGCCTATCGTGATGCCTAGCAGAATCTAACAGGTTCTAGAAGTCTTCAAAGCACATTTTCAAACATTTGAGATTTTTAGATATCGGCAGTTGAGAGTATCCCTGCTCACTTTAATCACCTGTAGATAAGGACAGTTTTCTTTGGGCTCAGGGGAAATTCTGCTATGAAACTAGTATGCCTTAAATCGGTATCATACATGGAGGACAAGTAGGTTCTGGAATAAGTGTGTTGCTTGAAGATGACTATGTAAAACTTTACCTGATAAGCTTCTGATACTTTCATTTACAGTTTCTAAACATGTTTTCCATTTATGCTGGTATAGAGTTGGTTCAAGGCAAATGAACTGTTCCCCTCTTGCCTACCCAAATTGATTTTTACTTTGGCTTTCAGCAGGGCAAAGTAATATCAATCTGAAAAAGAACTTCCTCTGCTCCCTTAACACTTCCTAAATCAGAAAAGAATGCTGAAAGGAAGAGAGTGAAAAGAAAATAAAGCCAATTAATCATGCATAATCTTCTCTATAAATTCCCATCCTGACTATACAATCATTTATGTCACATATTACAGTTGGTTCATCATCAACAGGCCCAGAGTTTTTGGGGGCATTTGTTTGCTTGTTTTTTTTCCTTCCTGACCAGACAGTAACCCATTCTATTTTTTTTTAATTAAAAACAAGCCAATAGCTGTTTACTGATAGGAGTGGTAAAATTAATTGATCAGTCCTCTTTGCAAAACCTTCTTACTCACTCTGTTTCTCTGGCCTGAAAATGAAAGAGGCAGATGCGTGATGGGAAAACTTTTCCAGATTCATTGTTAAGCAAAGCACTTAATTTTGACTGAAGAAGGACTAATATTAAACTGCAACCAGTGCAATGGATGTGTCGAGTGTAGATTGATTCTTCTTCATTTCCAGTGGATTTATGACAAGTTCATATAACCATGACAGTCACAGCACATGAGCTCATGTTCTTGCATGATTTTGGGCAAGTCTTTTCATCTGTCTTTGCTTCAGCTCCTTTTCTCTGATAAAAGATCGAAGAGATCTTATGCTGATAAAATTAATTAATTATCGCAAAATGCTAAGATGCATAACTGAAGACTAAAATAATGCAAATAAATAGCTTATATCTGACTGTTAGAGATGTTTCCTGAAATACACCAATACTCAATCAAAATACCCTTGAAAAAACATTCTCTCTTTCTTTTTGCTTGAACCTACTACTGTGCTCTCAGCATTGTCTCACATAGTATCCTTATAGCCAAATTGAGTAAGTAAGGTAGAAAAAATAGGCTCAAAGCTTGGTGACCAGCAATGCAAAGACTAGTTGGCAGTCAGTAATTAGTGGCTTCCCTAGTTGGGGCAAGAACTAGGGCCAGACTTGAAATAACAAAGTGGTGCATTAGATCCATAAAATACTTGAAGGGAAGAGGATCGTGCGGCACAGCCTTGTAGGGAATCACTTCATATAGGTGCCTGAAGTATTACAGAATCACAGAGTGATTACCTGCCCTGCACGAGCATAATCACTGAGAACACATTTTCCAGGATCATGTCCAGGTGGGTTTTGGATATCTGCAGGGAAGACGACTCTACAACCTCCCTCTCTGTCACCCTTACAGTCAAGTTTTTCCTCAAATTCAGACAGACCTTCCTGTTTTTCAGTTTGTGTCCGTTGTCTCTTGTCCCATCAGTAGCCACCACTGAAAATAGTCTAACCCCTCCTCTTGACATTGAATCTTAAAGGAATTTATATACATTGAAAAGATAATTAATATTGTTTACAAAATCCAGCTCCAATTAATAATTCTCTTCAGTCTGATGCATTGAATGCTGGCATTTAGTTCTACCTTTTATTATTTCATAATTAATAACTGGCTCGAAGCAATGATGTCAGCAGATAAGGTAGCAGTCAATGTAGAGTCCTGTCTTCTATGTATAAGATATTATCTCTGTGTTAATTGTCTATTATCAGCTAGTTTACTATCTAAACCCTCATGTTTCCAAAATGCTTCTTATCTTTCAATATATAAAGATAAATGTGAAGTCTGGGATATGCTTTGTTATAATAAATAGGAGGCTTTGTATGTGTATAAACTCATGCTTTTGCTTCCTGATTTCCCAAAGCTTCAAAATAAAACTATTGCCAGAATGAACTATCAATCAGCCCCCAAATTTTCTGCTTTTAATCTGCTTTTAATTTTAGACCAAAAGTGGAATTTACTACTAAACTGATGATCCTAAAGGAAAATAAGATCAAGCCAAATGGCGTATACTTGTGCTGTGAAAACATGTTGGAACTGATTTTCATGTGCAGGTTGGAAATGTATTTTCACATTGTCTAATAGAAGTAGAATGGTTAAAATGACTCTGATTAAATTTGTGCATATAATTTAAACAGTTGCAAATCAGAGACAATACGCTTGATCTGAAATTATTTTTGTCAGTTTGAAATGATTATTCAGATAAATTGAAACTTTATTCAGTGCCTTAATTTATACCTAAAGTATATACGTGATTAATGGTACTGAGCCTCCCTTTGAAATGAAACATTTAGTCTGAATTTTTTTCTTGTAGTGAATTATTTTCTAATATTTCCAAATTCAACACACGTGGTTTCACATTCATAATATTTAAGTGAAAACGTGGACGCCAAAATGAGGAAATATAGCATCTCATCTAAAAGGGAAGTCAGGTTGCATGTACACAGCAACTATCATCTTGGTATTTATTCACTCTTCTGTAATTTCTTTAATGAGTCATATTCATAAAATATAATCTTGTTAAAAAGCTAGTAAAAATAGTGATACATAAAGTTTCATCTACCCATGAAGAAATATAGCACATTTTGCATCGTACAAAATTGCCCTTTTCCATAAGCACTTCATACTTGCTATTTTTAAAATCTGATGAAAATAATCTATCTTGTTTTAAAAATGGAGAACTTAATAAAGGATGGCCTATAAACACCCATTTACTCATCCAAGCTAAATGCATTATATTTCTCTTTTTTTTCTATTCATATTCATGAATCTTATGCACTATTTATTTTCCAAATACACTCAATTGAGCTCAAATACACATTACTAATCAGACTGACCAGAGAAAATAATGAGATGAGATATTTGTAATACATTATAGAGTACACATCTGTCTAAGTATCATCTCTCTTAAAGCACCTACAAACGATATACCATATTCTATATTTTATCACTTTATAGTCAAATAGGGAATAAGCATTATGAACCTGTAGTTTCCTGTACGTTTAACAGCAGACTTAAGGAGGATTACAACTAAAATGTTTATCAACATAACACCATAAAGCAGCAATCTCTTTTTTTTTTTGTTTTTTAAAGAACAGTTTTTCTCAGCTTTTTATATGAGATGCCATGATTTAAACAGCTTCAAGTTATATAAAGTTCATGCACAAATATTATAAGGATCTGAATTTACTTGAAATGACAATTTCGAAACTCATACAGTTTTACTATTGGGTAAAGTACAACATGCATGCTATCATATACAACAACAGTCATGATTTTGTTTTGCATAAGGGCAACTAGGCTCCTTTAATCAGTTTAGATGGCAATAATCTTTAAAGTTATAGCCTGTTCTTATGTATTTATTCTTGCATATGCTCAAATATATACCAGTCAAGCAACATCTAAACAAAAAAATGCAGGCAACTGATTAAATTGTCTGGTAGTTAGGCTTCATCAATCGGATGAATCTTAAGTCTAGTAAATACTGTTCAATATTTCTGCCTTTTACTGTTGTCCTGATGGGTGTTATTCATGCTTTGTGAAAGTAAAATTGTAAACGCATGTGGCATTTTAGTAACATTAGAATTGTAAGGTTGCCCGAGTTTCCTCTTCTCCAGTCTGAATGACCCCAGCTCCTTCAGCTGTTCCTCATAAGGTCTATGCTCCAGCCTCTTCACAAGCTTTGTTGCTCTTCTTTGGACACACTCCAGCACCTCCATGGCTTTCTTGTAGTGAGCAGACCAAAACCGAACATAGTATGCGAGGTGCAGACTCACCAGGTGCTGAGTACAGGGGGGCAACCGCTTCTCTGGTCCTGCTGGCTACGCTGTTCCTGATACGAGCCAGGAGGCCGTAGGTTTCCTTGGCCACCTGGGCACACTGCTGGCTCATGTTCAGACAGCTGTCGACCAGCACCCCCAGATCCTTTTCTGCCGCACAGCTCTCCAGCCACTCTGCCCCAGGCCTGTAGTGCTGCTTGTGGCCAAAGCGCAGGACCCAGCGCTTGGCCTTGTTGAACCTCATAGAGCTGGCCTCAGACCATCAATCCAGCCTGCCCAGATCCCTGTGCAGAGCCTTCCTATCCTCAAGCAGATCTGCTCTTCCTCCCACCTTGGTGTCCTCAATCCCCTCATCCAGATCATCGATAAAGATATTAAAAAGGACTAGCCCCAACATTGACCCCTAGGGAACACCGCTCATGACCAGTCGGCAGCTGGATTTGAATCCCTTCACCAGCACTCTCTGGGCCTGGGCATCCAGCCAGTTTTTCACCCAGCAAAGAGTACACTGGCTAAGGCATGAGCTGCCAGCTTCTCCAGGAGAATGCAGTGGAAGACAGTGCTAAAGGCCTTACTAAAGTCTCAGTAGACCACATCCGCAGCCTTTCCCTCATCTACTAAGCACATCACCTGGTTATAGAAGGAGATCAGGTTGGTGAGGCAGGACCTGGCTTTCACAAACCCATGTTGGCTGGCCCTGATCCTCTGCTTGTCCCGCTCATGCTGTGTGTAATCGCCCTCAAGATTATCTGCTCCATAACTTTCCCCAGTAGCAACTCAGGCTGACAGGCCAGTAGTTCCCCAGATTCTCCATCCAACTCTCCTTGTAGATGGGTGTCACACTGGCAAGTCTCCAGTCATCTGGGACCTCCCCAGCTGTTGACCAGGACTGCTGATAGATGATGGAGAGTGTCTTAGTGATCACTTTTGCCAGCTCCTTCAGAACCCTCAGGTGGATCCCATCTGGCCCCATAGATTTGTGAATGTCCAAGTGGAGTAGCAGGTTTCCTCCTCTGGCTGTTTCTTCCTGGAGTATGTGGGGTTTCTTCCAGCTCTGGGGGTCAAGTACCTTGAGAATAACTGATCTGGGTCTTAAAGACTAAAGCAAAGAAAGCATTAAACACCTCAGCCTTATCCTCATCCTTGGTGACAATGTTCCCTAATGGTTCAAATATTGCTATTTGTTATCCATAATGATGGTTATTCTTTGCTTGTGTTGAAGAGGGCCTGTAGGAGTTTTGATTGCAAGGACTCACCTTTCTTACTCATGCTATCTAATGCAGAGACACACAGAACTTAAGGCTGAAGATACAGAAATGACTCTCCAACTCTTGTAAACATTAACTCTCTGACAGTTTCATCTGGGCTAGAAATGGTCTATTACCGTTCCATACTACACTGCTAGACTTCTCAGGCCTTTGTTTATGGCAGAAAGGAAGTAATGCTTACTAAAAGAAGCATTTGCAAGTGGCAATTCTTATCATACAACTACTTTTATCAATAACATATATTTAAAGCTTCAATTAGATAACAAGAACAGTTTGCGAGGTTGAGTGAGGAGCGCTCAATATCTTATTTTAATAGGCTATCCCAGGCTCTGTGTGTCCTCTGACTCACATTCTCTGACAGCATTTTCAGTTGATCTTAATGTAATTCATCTGAATGAGGCATTCTTAGACCTTTATAGAACAGCTGAAAAGGAGCGATAGGTGCTTCAGCAGCTGGTCCTGAATTACAAAAGAGATTAAGTACCTGCCTTTTCCTTTTTTTTCTGAGTAGGATGCTTTTGAGAATGTGAAGAAGCAAATTACTTGAATGTCATCAGCAGATCCTGATAATAGTTTGTCTGAATTTCATTATGAGAGATAGGCACATAAAATTAGCTTAAATCTGAATTAGGGCAATGTGAGAATTTCAGCCCTCAGGCTGAAAGACTCAAGGTTGCCAGGGATTAGAAGTTGTGAGCCTAGAAGACTGTGAAACTAAAACAGAATTAAAAGACTCTTCAATCAAAAACATTTTTGATATCTAAGTCCTTAGAGTTAAAATACCAGTAGGATGTCTCATGATCAGGAATATTGACAAAGATACTAGCCTCAAATTCAGGATTTACACTCATATGCAATAGAAAGATTTTATTTCCAATACAAAAATACAAATTATTCCTTTCCTTAGTATGCAAGGTAAAGAGCAAATTTCACGTTGACAATATGACTTACTCAGTCTGTCTTTCTCTTAGTTTTTGCATATGCAGAGTGAAGGTAGAATTTCATTTTAGACCACAGAGTATATGGAAGATTAATACAGTGGAAGATGAACAAAAATACTTGTCCTTTCTGCACTTTGTATTCAGCACTCTCCAGATTTTCCTCAAAGTGGGTCATATTAGTTTTGTGTATAATAGAAAGAATCTATTCCCATATAAATTCAGAGACACTGATCAATGCAGTCATTTCTATTACAGGCCAGTTGTTTGTCCAACAAGAAGACTTGTTCTGCTCTTTCTTTACTTTGTAGATAGACTCAATTAGCTGAAGGGCCGGTAATGTCATACTAATTTTAAGTTTAGTTTTCATCAAGCCTAAAATGAGTTTTACATGTTAACATTCCACCGAATTATGTTTAATTCTTCTGATAGAAATGTTGCAATTTAGAATTGTAGAGCTGCAAGAAATCTAAGCTAATCACATAGTCTATCTCACTGCCTTAGTGATAAACCTTAAAAATCTCCAGTGAGGAGGACTGCTTAAACTTGGGCAATCTTCCTGGAGATTTTTTTCTAATGTGTAATGTCTAAAAAATTAAAATTTAGATGTAGTTACTACATCTGCAGTTCAGAAATCTAGGGAGTTAATTTTGATTTGTATTTAAAATAAATTCTCACGTGTTAATAATGGAAAGTCAAAGTCTAAATGTTTTTCTCATATGGTTACCTCATTTCTCATGGATTCATATGTGACTGAAGAGTCAGAAACTTAGAGAAGGTTGCTGTTAAATTTTCCTTGTTGAATCAATTACAGCAGAAGAGATGACCAAATTCATTTCTTTTATAATGATGAGTGTCCATTGACACTTGCATGCACTTCATCAGAACTTGTTGTTCTCAGAAGGCCCAGGAAGTACTGTGATGCCATCTAGTAGTCAAAATGTTGACAAATGCCATATTCCAAGAATAAGACAAATTATACTAGTTGAAGGCCTGCTAAGAAACTGCAGGCCATGAGTAACTTTTTATGTCAAACTCTGTATTTAATACCCTCTTCATACAAAAAAATGTAAAATTTCTGTAAGAAAGACTTAATATGGCAGCATATCATGAGTTTTATTGACACAATTAGCCATCATTGTGTTGAGCAAAACACCTACCATATAAATGAGCTGAAGATAGGGTGTTATGATGTGTAGTAGTAGGAAAATAAATGCTCTTCAGTTTGAAATATTTTTCCTTTTCTGCAGTGGCTAGTAACATAGATTCTAACAGGAATCAGACAAAGAAAACCAGTGCCATCCTGCAGAATGTTATAGAAACACACCAAACCACATAAGGCATAGAGGTGGACAAGTACATTTGTACCCTAGCTGCAGAAGCCTCATTAGTGGGTACAAATATATCAGAACAAATAGTGGGATCCATTTTTACGCATCTTTATAAGGGGTGTGGATATTAGGACGAGGTCAGTGTAATGCTGCTAAAAGCAACTATTTTTTCCTCACATAGTGAAGAACAGCTGAAGAACACAAATACCAGGCACTCTTAAGAACCAATTAGGAAAACACTGAAAATAAACCATCAGGCAAACAGAAGGATTTTCCATCCTCATCAAAAGAGCCTTTAATAGCAAGGGTTTCTTTTCTTCTCTAAATCGAGACCTCTCACAAATAGCACATTCAAAAGGACATCAGGAGATTTTAAATACTGCATAACACTATTGGGGTTAAAATCATTTCGGGTTTATCTTCTGTGCTCTTGTCTTCTCCCCGGTCTTGTGTCTCTCTCTCTTGCTGGTATGCTTTACAGTTAGGTGATATCATAGCAACTAGGAAAACAGAATTTTGGTGTTGAACACCTGGAGGATATTGCAGATGCTTCATTGATTTCAAATAGCATGCTAGACAAAAAAAATAGGAAGCATTCTTTTTTATGTTTTTCCCTTCTTAATGTTATAATTGAAAGTGCTAAGAAATGCTAAAAATGACCTTGTTGAAATGGGAAAAACATGTGTGAACATTTGGGAAGCAGTATTCTGAAGATAATTTGTGAGACAGAAGGTGTTTTTTAATAACAAAATCCAAAAATTTGTTATTTTTTAAAGAAAAAAATAACTGCAAGAATTTTGGAAGGAAGTGTCAAGAGATTATTAGAGACGTAAAACACACTTACAGATTTTCACACTTGTGAATTGCATATGCTCAGTCAAAAGTAAAATCACCGTTCTTGAAAAATCTCCTGTACTGCTTGACAGCTGGTTAGATGTTCCCTTGACAACTGCTCTGGTTAATCAAGGGTGTAAATGAAGCTGCTGCTTTAGTGTTTTGCAAGAGTCATTTCAGATTGTCTCTTTAATATCAACACTTTTCCAGTAAAGAGGCATGTGGGATTTTGTAAGGATTTTTTTCTCATGATGTGTTATTAAATTGGGTTAAAGTGTTTGTCAGCTTGTAGGAAGAAAAAAAAAAAGCCGATAGTTCTAAATGTAATCTTCCAATTGTCGCATTAAAATATTGAGAGCAGTGTAACTACTTTGTATCATTTTTCAGAGGACCATAAAGCCTATTTTTTTTGCCTGTTCATAACAGTCTTTGTTCAGGAAAATATCTTAGTATGTCAATTTAGCTGGAACAATGTCAGAGACTAGTACTCTTTGTAAACTTGTTTTTATATGCTGTTGATCTGATGTATTAATTTTGGTATGTTTATAATCTGTTAGAATAATGGCTGTAGCTTTAGCAGTGTTTATAAAACATAATTGCTATAAACTGCATTTTCTAAAGTATGTATACACAACCACAAATGCACCATTTCTACATGATTACGTAGGTAATTGTAATGCATGAATGCAGTTAAAAGTCTTCCAGAAGTTCCAGTCTCTGGACCTATTCTCATTCGTATTGTCAAGTATGTGATCAGTTGAAGATACTTTACTGTATTTCCCTTTATATAAATTAGAAGCTGAAGCAATCATTCTATCAATTAGGGCCTAAGTCAGTCTTTACACTGGAAGAGAAATTACCATAAATTTTGCCTTCATACTTTCTACTGTGCTCCTTTAGTGCCACCTGCTGACTAGCCTGAAATAAAGTAAGATTACATTTTTCACATTGAGAACTAGCTGTTATGGTTTAAGCTAAATCATCTGCTCGAACAATTCTGTATCAGCTAACATATGAATTAGAAATGCCTCAATCTTAGCTAGCTCAGGAGAATTCCTTTTAATATCAGTTCCAAGCCTATACTAATCCAGGGCTTACTATCCACAATTGCATTATATAGACACCAGCATGTTAGGTAAACGTTGTACTTTCTGTTTGCAAGATATTTAATGTTCATTCACGTGATTAGTCAAAATGTAGCCAGTAATGGCATTAATCAATGTGTATAACTTATATTTTGTATCCGTTGAGGTCCATGATTCTTTTGTAGAGAAACTATCTCTGTAATAAATCCTTGTTAATTCCTGTTCTTAACAAGAGTTCATATAAAATACATCGCAGATATGAAAAATCATGTTACTCTAAGTCAAGCGCAGAAAAGAAAGCTGATACTCTTTTTATTTCAAACCTGAGGAAACTAATGTGGCACTGTATCAGCCCTGTGGATTAGCACCAACAGGAACAGTTACTTCACATGGCTCCAGATCTGTTTAAATTATTTTGAGAAACACCCTGCAGAATGTTCCCATTCCTCCCCCACACATACCCAGTTCTCAGTCAGTCTGGAAAACCTTTTTGTATCATTACAAGTGTAATATGCATGAATCGCATAGAGTGGTCCTGGTGCCTGACAAAGAAATCTTGCAATAGGAATCATATTGCATGCTATTCTCTCACTGTCTCTGGAGGGAAAAATATGCTGGCTTTGAATGCAACTGAAATATGCCACTGAGATGTGAGGCAGATGGAGTAAAATGCCTTCAGCATCTAAACAAGTGAAGAAGTGAATCTGAAGCGAAAAAAAATCTTCAGAATGTAAGGATGTCAGCCATTATTCTAAGAATGTTCTTAATGTGAGGTCAGTTTCTCATGATATGAGGTTAATTAGAAAAATAAAGAAAATATGTCAAGAGAATAAACCTTCAGTTTTCATCTTTTCTAATGCGCATATTGGATTTCATTCTTCTGTGAGTTGCATGCAGGAATACAGCTGCATTGATGCAGTTGCAGGATGATGACTTAACGGATTAAGGTTTAATGTTGCGCTGCAAGAACGAAGAATTGTGCAGGTAGATGCAGTGGCATTACAGTTCATATCATTCTTGATGCAGAATATTTCAAGTGCATTCTTGGTCATTATTTTTGAAAACTCTGTAATTACATACGTCTATATTTTAGCACTTTGGGGTTTCAGGTACTAGAGAAAAGATGGAGATAGCATTTCCATTCCAATTGCCATTTTTCATTATTTTCATAATTTTCTCAGAAAACTTTCTTTCGGGCTGAAATTTTCCATGCTCTGTCTCTTTACAAAAGCTATTCTAACCATATTTGAGTAATCTAGCAAATTCAAACAGCTGTACTTTTGTGGTAATGTAAGTCTGATTTTTTTTTTCTTTTGCTCACATTTCAAATGACAGTTTTTCATTTCTGTGATCTAAGACAGATAGATTTCAAGTATGACTTACTTGGAAGTGCTTGCAAAGAAAGCTTGCAAATACTGAAGATAGTTGTGATATTTTTCCTAATGTGCAGTTCAGGATATAGGTCACTAGATTTCTGCTTGTAGCCTGTTTTTTTTTTTTCCTTCACAGCTCAGTCACTAATCTACTGGCTGACATCCAAAAAATCACTTCTTTTCTTTGAGCTTTCATCTATGCATCTGTTAAAAAAAAAAAAAAAGAAACATACATCCTATGTGAAGTTGAGACCTAATTATATAAATTCATTAATAATAGTTACTGCTTATAGGTAGTGATTGCTACTATAGTGTTTTGTTTTGTGGGGTTTTTTTTTGGTCTAATACATTTCTGTAAAAGTAGGATTGATCGCCAGGTAGACATGAGTTAGGATGATTATGTTAGTATTTATATGAAATTAGGATACTTTTGATGGCCTGCATAAATGCATCATTTATGCACTGAGTAATTTTTATTGCTTGTTTTAATTGCACCTGTTATTTATCTTCCACTGTCCTTTTTTTTTTTTCTTCTTCAGCAAAGAGTCCAAACAATAAATTATATATCCGGAACAGTAAGAGAGTGTATGGATACCAGACATTTGCAAACAAAAATTACAACAATTTGGATTTTGAATGGCTAGTTTCTTGAATATGATCAAAGTAGCAATAACTGTGTTGCTCTTTTTCTTTGACATCAAACATTCTTTTTTATAACTTTGTCACATCATTTAAACCTTTGCTGTTCGTAGGCTGGGCTGTTACAATATCTGATAGGCAAGGTTAAACCTTGAGTTGACTTTGTGCAGCAAAGTGCAGCAGATGCAGACTTCAGAAACCTCCTGAAAAGGGGAGAGGAAGGGAGGGTAGGAGCAAAGCCACAAGTACTTCCTGCAGAATCTACTCTGGCTTAAATCATCAAGTAAAGGTTATGAAGTTGTTTTTTCCAACTGAGCTATTCGAGGAAATTATACACTATGATTTACCTGGAGAATTTGCAGCAATGGAGATATAAGTATGACCAACAAATGAAATTCAAGGCATTTTTGATATATTAAGAATTGGTTGGAAAAAAGGGTAGCTGAAAGTTCTGTCTCCAATGTTGTCCTTATTCCAAGAGTTTGAAAAGGAAATTGCAACACAATCTGTCAATATAGTCATTATTTATTGCGAGATAGTTCTTTTTACTCTGTTCACATGATTTAATAATGAAACTGTGAAAATTAGCTGATCTTCAGAACAGCAGACATTGCTTCTGTGTGTGTTCCAAATGAAAATATTTTGCTAACTTTAGACTATATGGGAAGGAACTTAACTTAAAATGCACTTAAAAGCAAGATGATATTTTTAACAAAAACTAAAAAAAAACACTTTTCAAACTATTTAGGGTATTCTAGTTCACATTTTGAAAGATGTTAAAATGAGCTGCAATTCATATATCTCAAATCATTGTAAAATATTTAAAACATTGGTTTTCCTGTTTCAAGAGTAGTGAAAATGTAGCATAGTTGCAAAGGTGAAATAATTTGGAACATTTCAACCCCATGCAGCAGCACACAATGAAAAGTCAATGAACTACTATTAACTGATTTAGCTCTGGAATCAGAAGCAATATAGCAACTGGAAAGTCAGAATTTATAAATACAGATGCATCACCATGATGATTTAGATAAACTGCTTGTGTGGTTTGTGTTAGTACATGCCCTGTTTTTTTGCCGTCCACTCAGGAATCCCTACGCTGCTGTGAGTGTTATAAATGTACCCATATTCATTAAGGACCAAATCTTGTATCCATTTATGTCAGCACAGTGCTCCAAGTAAACTCAGAGGTGAAAGCTGAGACTCTAAATTTCCTACAGTGTAGTTAGGAGGACAGAACAATAAGGCTGTGGACACAGGAGTGGGAAAGTGAAGGTCAAGGCATAACACAAGACAAATCATATCAGAGGAGCTGCAGGCAAACAGGCAGGAGGTGTATGAAAACATAGACATCTGAGAGGAAGGTAGATTTAGATGTGATTCGTCCAGGAATTAATTTGTCCTTGACAATGCTGAGCTATGTCATTTGTAATAGTGCTAATGTATGTTCATAATATTTAGGATATCATGATCTTAACTATGCTAACTTTTGCATATAGGTATGGCTTAACATGAAAATTCATCTGTTCAGATGCAATATAGCTTATGAAATTCTTGACATTGTCTTTTTATTCAGTTAAAATATGGAAAAATTGGCAGTCCATTTAAACCTGAATCTTTTTTTCAGACTCTTCTGTAAATTCCGTTGTGAAAATAGAACATTTTTCTTATGTAAGATCTTACACAGGAAACATAATGACATTGGGTATTACTGAGCAGAGTTTCATGTCCTGCTGAGCATATAGTCAATAAACCTTGGCATGAATCCTGAAAGAAAATAATGACATTGTCTTTTAAAGTATGTGAAAATCCAAACTGAGGCAAGATGGAAGTGGGAAACACTTGTGCAGAATTAACAGAATTAACTTAGCTCTGTTTTAGCTGTTCTAACACTTCTGCCATTCCTGTAATGTTTGTGCAAATTCGCTTTTTAAATACAAAATGGATGGATTGTTGGATTTAGTTTTTATTGTTTGTAATCATCTTGTAATCATCTGTGCTTCATCAGATTTTGTCATAGAACAAACCTGAAGAATTTTTAGTGTCTTACTGAAAGCTTGTCAGCATTTACTTTACAAATTCCCTTAACCTTAGATTCTTTTAAATCTCTGAAGCTCAGCACCAGAGTTTACATTAACAGCAAGCTTCCCAAGTAACGATAACTATATCACAGTGAAATCTTGCTGCTCAGAGGTATGCAGCATTTCATTTCTTATTCCATTTCAGTTTCCCCTGTAGGGCAGGAAAAGGAAATTTCTACCTAGAGAGTTCAGCATCACTCAACATTGATGTTACTTGTCCAGAAATTCTCTATACTAGGGAGACCATATGTCAACTACAGTTAGCATTTAGAATTCATCAGTATGTACTTAAAAAAGTAAAGGTCTCTTTCTTCTCTCTCTCTGTATACATTGTAAATACTAGAGTCAAGAACAGTAGGAAAGTAAACAGAAAAGGGATATTAAAAAAGAAGTGTACATCTTTTATCTCTTAGGTAGTCCATGCAGTCTTGAAACTAGAATTACTATTGTCCAAAGGGTGTCATCCTTTATGGATGCAGAAGTATCTTTTTATTTTTTCATCTTGCCCTCTCTGTGAGATGTTTGAATACTCTACTGTCAAGAGCATAAACAATAATGAGATCTTCTGTTTCCTTGCAGCTATATGTTGCCTGTTGGCAGTTCTGGAGGTTACTGTATGATAGAAATGTCTGCAGATGGAAATCCTCCTGTACAACACAGACTCTCTCTGTCATATCAAGCATCTCAGGTGAGTCTCCAAAACATCAGAAGGTAACTGGTTGCTCTGAACAGTTCATCAGCATATGCACTTTAATAATTCTCAAAGGAGAATATGTATTCTAGCCCTTTCTAACAGAGGACTTTAATTTTTCCATAGATATCATTATAAATACATTCTGTTCAATATTTATTTTTACATCAAAAATCCGTATTTTTTCAATGATATTTTCAGTTTACTTAACTCTGAAACATTTCAGCGGCTTAAGGTCCATAAACATGAAAGGTAAGAGAAAGAGAATAATCACAGAAAAGATAAAATAATTGCAAGAGAAAAAAAAAACATTGATAAAGTCATTTAACAAAGCCACAGTCTTATCGGAAACAAATCAGTTATTGTTTCACAATAATTCTGGTCATCTCTCATTTGAAATCTAGTGCATTTATGAACCATAAACAACTTGACATGGTATCACTGTTGTTGCTAGGACTTCACTTCTGAACAATATTGGAATAAAAAGCTGTCTCCATTTGAAACTTTGAATGTGCAATATGGCATTTGCCTAAACCCAAGTTTCTCTGTTATTCCTGGTCTCTCTGCTATCTCCTCTCTGTGTTTCGCATTCTATCATCACAAAACAAGATTATTTCTGCAGGATACCTGTTAAGTGTTTTCTGTATTCGACTACAGCATTTGAATTGTGATTGAGGTGCTCGATGAGTTGATTCACTTGAAGCCAGGACAGTTAACTGTAGTGATACTAATCATTGCATTGCATCCTACGTAATTGGAGTTAGGAACCAATATTCTTCCCTGTTTCTTCCCCGAGTCAGTATTTAGGTGTTTATTCTGCCTGCTAGAAAGAACTATGAGACACTGCTCTACCTTACTCTTTGTTAATAGCTTCTGTAAGATCGACCTGGCATTCAACAGCAGAAGGTTTCTTTGTCTCTTCCTGGATATTGAGTGACCCTAACTCCCTCTGTGGAATATAAAATTAGCACTGTTGGCAGCTTCTGTAAGGAAAGCTTCTCTGTAGAAAAAAAACTTAGCCATTAACAGTTAATCATGGGGAGAGCCCAGCAGTGCCTTACTCAAAAAATAACTTCCAGGAAACCGGGTTTAACATAATGCTCCAGGTCTATACAGCACAAAATTTCTAGCCCCATGTAGGAAATGTATTTCGTTCCAAGAATTACAATTCCAAGAATGAGGATTCTTTCCTTTACTTCCCTAAAATATATCCTGTCTGCAAATATTACTTACAAATCTTGTCCAAAATGATGCTGGTTTATAGCTTTGTTTGATAGGGGATAGAGTCAAGTGATATGAAATGAATGCGACAAGTGCTGAGCCCATGTCTTTGAACTTCTTCCACAAGAGAAATATGATTTAATTTTATCCATGCTTTAAAAGATTTACCTTATTTCCTTTCTGAACAAAGGACACTGTAAGTAGAGGAATATCTGGAGGTATTCATGTTCATTGTAACCCGAAATTTCACTCGAGGTTGTCAGCAATCTATCTCAAGGTGTGAGAAAAGCCATATAGGAAATAGCAAAACAAAATCATATAATGTGTGAATTATAGCTAAGTCAATGCGACATTTTCCTCCTGTTTCTAGATCTTCACAGTTGATACAGATGATAGTGAAAGGCTCCTATTAAAACTCATCTTTTTTCTGCACATGCTGTTATTGTCCTTCTGATTTATTCCTACTGACTCGGATCAACTAGATTTCATGCACTTGGTGGATTTTTTGTATTGTAAAAGTGTATGCACTTCTGTGAAATGTTGCAGTTTGAAAGCCGTAGTGGTAGTGGTGGCGGGGGGGAGGAGATATCAAATCAGTATTGGATTCACGAACAGTCCGTGGACAGTAGGTCCGATCGCCTTCCTAGGAGCGAATCGAGTTTCCAAATAGTGTAATCAACTATAAGCTCGACTCTGGCAGTATCGGATTCACGAACAGTCTGTCAACTGTGGGTCCGATCGCCTCCCCCCAAACAAGTAGCCAAGTTCACAAACAGTATGATTTATTCAAATACAACATTTACAAAGCAGGTTTCAGATATCAGTACAGGAAGTTCTCTACTACAACATGGGATTTTTAGCTAGCTCTGATGTACAAATGTGAAATCATCACTCACCCCAGAAGATGGGAGAGGGCTCTCAGTCTCGAGTCTCCTCAGGCGGTGTCCTGACGCAAGGGGAGGAAAGGGGAGATCAGCGCATCAACTGACCCAGAATTTATGATGGATTCTTCCCTCTCACTCCTTAGTCTCCTCAGGCAGCGTCCCAGCGCGAGGGGAGTGAAGAGGGCTCAGCCTGTCGAGTGACCCAGGAGTTACGATGGATTCTTCCCCCCGCTTTTCATCCTTAGTTCACCTTTTACACTTTTCTTTACATTCAGGTGGAGCTTGAATAACTAGAGTCATACTTAATATTGTTATTGATTGGTGAAAAAGTTTCGCGCTTTCATTTAAAAGTACAGTCAACCGAAAATCTAGAGCGCATGCTCAGTGAGGGGTGGTCGTACCTCGGAGGCAGGTAACTTTTGGGATGGAAGTCTGGTTTTCACATTATAATGAGCAAAGTTCAAGCAAAGTTCATCTGAAAGGAGTGATTGCTGGCTCAGCACCGGACTTGTTATCGTATATCTCTCATTAGACAGCCACTGTGCGGCTTATCAGCGGCCCAGCACAGGGAGTGCAACAGAGTTTGGCCGCGGTGTCTTCACTCCGCTCCATCCTCCGTTACTCCCCTTTGCAGCTGCGAGGAGGGCAGATTGTGCTGCCCAGGGAACCGTGGAGGAGCAGAGTCCATGCGCACCAACCGTCCTGGAAGTGGCAACTGTGTAGCACCCCAAGCAGGTCTCTGTAATGCCAAAACTTCTGTTAGGCCCTAGTTTTCCTCTCAGTTCCTGCTTTCAAACAATTCTTCCACAACTTCAGAGAGAAACACTTATCCTAGAATTACTATATTTTCAATTCTTAGTAGCAAACGAAGTTAGACATTGTGAAAACCTGTGTTAGAACAGGATGTTGCTAGAATTTACTACCATTCCCTGCTACTAATTTTCACTTCTCCCCTGAACTTCGGTACTGCAGTCCTTTTTTTTTTTTTGTCACTTATCCAGAAATCTAAAAATCTCTATTTTGGCATCCCAGAATTTCCAGATTCTAAAGAATTGCTGTAAACTATTCACTAATCTATTTTTTAGTCCAATCTCTAATCTAATCTCTAACCTTATTGTCTTATTGACCAGTGTTTCTGCATCAACCCTCAATGAAAGTGTAAAACTCATAATGTATAATAGGGAGAAGTATAAGAAAACCTTGCTATGTCTGTTTTGTTTAAGACAAGGAATTCCAATTTGTGCTTCCTGGGATGTGTGTATGTTGTATTTTACACATGTGAAGATGCAAATAAAAAAGTGCCTTTGTCTGAAATAGAGAATCACATTTTAAAAAACACTCTCATCAGCCAAAAAGTATGACTACTTCCTTTATCTCTTGCTATTCCTCCATTGCTCATAGTTACATTGTGCAATATATAAAACACATTATTTTTTCTGTTTCACTTCTTGTTTCTGCAGATCACCTTTGGATCAATCTTCCTTGGAAATGTTCCTGTTCATGCAGAGGTTCATCGGTGTGCTGGACAGATACTTGGCTATAAAGGATGCGTTAGGGATTTTCAAGTTAACAACAAAGAATTGTTCATCATCGATGAGGCTCTTGGAGGAAGGAATGTTGAGAACTGCAATGTTCCCATATGTGATTATAATCCATGTCGCAATGGTGGGACCTGCACTAGGTAAGAGTTATCTTTTTAATCACTTTGTCATCTGTTTACACTCTGGGGCTGGTAAATTCATTCCTAAAGAGAAATTATCATTATTTTCTATATAATGAAGTAATCGCCTATCTTTTGTCCTAATAGAAAATATAAGCTCTTCATGCCTAACCAGAGAGATTTAATATCTTATTTGCTTACATGCAAAGAGATATAAAATCTAATTACATCACTGACATTCCATGCATACTGGATTGCTGCCAGAATTTCTTCTTGGTCAGCTAGCTCTGTTCCCATTGATGATTAAAACCGACTCTTTGTATAGATACTATGAACAGATTCACATAAGGTCTCACTCCATCTAACAACTATATATTCTAATATACCTTGTACCCTCAACCATCTTCATGTTGTGCTCTGGCTGCTTCATCTCATGTTGTGTTTCATCATCACGTTGTGAAAATATTTTATCATCATCTTCAATGTGGATGAAGAAATATTCCTAAAGAACCTTGAAAGTTAGTGTACCAGGCCTAAATGGAAATGTAGTTCAAAAGAGACCTGGGCTAAAAGCATGAACTCTGACACTAGTGACGGTTCAATTGCCACATGGTTACCTTTAAGTCATAAAAACTTGACTATTGTCTGAGACATTCAGCTTTTTGCAACTACAACTTCTTTGCAAAATGATGGAATTTCTGAATCTGCCATGTCAGTTTTAAAAAATGTTCTTAGGCTTCTAGGCAAGTGTCAAACATTACGCTAAAATTCTTTTATAAATCTGTGTCACTGTGTGTGTTTGTTGAAGAATCCTTGAAATGTGTTTTTCTACTCCTCTTCTCTGATGTGAGCACATCAAGAAGACCAAGTGGGTTTTTGATCATAAAGTTTTGTTTGACCAGACCATAAATCAGAACAAGATAACTTTAAAATAATGAAGCAACACAATCTGCCTACCAGACTGATGAAACTGCATCTGTACTTGGAAGTAATGAATCTGTTTCTCCTCAGTTGCTCTTTCCTTTATCTCTGTCATTCCACTGCACAGGACCCGATCTGTCTGTCATTGGCCATTGTGGAGTACTATTTAATTTGTAGCTTGGTTCCTGATCTTCAGTATCTTATTGGCAGTGAGGGTTTCCTAACTTGCAATTTTAATCTTTCATGCTGTAACTTAAGACCACTGCTTTGTACTATTCACATGGAAAAGTGAAATTTACTTTTTTTCTTTTTGGGTTCTGTAGGGTTCTATATATTTGAAAACTCTTTTTACATCACTTCCTCTCTCTTTTTTTTAATAGAATAATGGTTATGAGCATGCAGATGCTTTCACATTAGATATTTTTATTATAAATATCCGACTGGGTGAAAAGATGGGGGAAAATTAGGTAATTAATGCAGATTGTCATAGAAAAATGGGTATCTTAGACCATACTTCCCTCATGACATTACTGTAATTTTAAAGCTTAACTGCAGTAAAGGTATTACAGAAATCAAGGATACTACAGAACACTGCAGGTTGTGGCCACTTATAGTCAGAATAGTTGGGGACCAGTAAACCCAACTGTGCTGTGACAGTTCTCTGTTGCACCATTTAGATGCATCAGTAGAACTAAATGGCATATAAAGACACCAGCTAAAATGCTATTACCACTTTGAAAGCAAGGTTTGAGACATCCTTTTTAGATTATTAGTATCTACAGCCCTAAATTCTAAGTATTTCTTTTCTAAGTATTCTAAGTAATTCTAAGGATTAGTTTTTATGTAAAATAAAAGAATTTACTATAAGATGCACCGAAGGGGTAATAGAACTTCAGGATTCAATTTATAAGTAGGATGTCTTAGTCCTGAAAAATCTTTGCTTTACCAAAATTTGTCCTAATAGCCTTGAGACTAGAAATTAACAAGTAAATTATATAGACTTAGGTGATCTTTGCTTTTGATGTAGTGCTTTTGTAGTATTGCATGTGAAATGGAAATTTAGTGTACCATACTTTTAAATACATTTTTTAAAGCATAAACCACATGGACTTTTTTTTAATAAAGACTTGAATACATTCTGTAATCAAGTCAATTTGTAATAATATGAATGTATCATCAGTTATATATTAAACAAACACAATCACTCTTTTGCCATTTCATGAAAAAAGAAGTATCATTTGTACATTTGTCAAAGGTATTATGTACTTGAAATCTCATTCTTTTTATTACTTTCAAGTAATGTTGTATAAAAGCCCTTCCCCTCCTTTCTCATAAAAAATAAGTGTTACCTAAATGCAGTTTATATTTTGACTGGAAATCTTACTGAACACAGATCAAAAGCCATTCTGAATCAACAGTTTTATTTAAACATATTGTTTATCAGAGGAGCGGTTTAGTACAAGTCAAAATTACTATTTTTTATATGACTGTTATTTTATTACTTTTTAAAAACAAAATATTTTCTTCATTTTTAAATAACCTATTGCTTTTGCCAGCTCACTATCTCTTTTAGTCTACTTTAAATATAGAATTACACAGCCTGTTTAATTTCAGAGTTAAATTAGTAGTTAATGAATTTAGGATTTGAGTGTCAAATAGTTCCATGACTAATTTTCAGAATTCAGAGTTCAGTGGATTGTAAATGCTAGTTTGGAAAGGGCATGATAGGAATAACCTAGGAATTTCTTACTGCTCTATTCACAGACTATTCTATGTGGCCCCACTTCATATGAACCAGATGTTGCAAACCAAGCTTGGCTTATTAAGAAGACACATCTGAGTGAGGGAAATAAACTTATGAAATTACTTCAACAATGATTTGACAATTGTGTCAGACACAACCCTAGCTGCAATTAATACATTTGTTTTAAAATATATAAAGACTCAGAAAAATGACAGCTAAGCTCAGACAAGCTTAGCTTTATAGTGTGGAGTACAATTTGAATGTTAATTGCTCCCACAAACAATCATGTTTGCAATGTCTCAAACTATTTTTACAGCAGTTATTCTTACTATTTTGTTCCTCACGTATTGGTGCAACAGATGGGGCCATTAATGTGTTAATCAATTAAGTAAGGCTGAAAAATCAAACTCAATTAGCAATAAATTTCAACAGAGGGACACATGTCTTCATATTTCAACCCCCATGAATGTGATAATTATCAAAAATCCTTTAGGAATTTTAATTTTCAAGGATGATCTTCTGATATTTTAGGAAATATCTCCCTAGAAACATAGGACTTATTTAGAAGGTGCCTTACAACTACAAGTAGGAAAAGTCATGTTTTAGATCATATCTCAGAAATGTTTTTCTGTGTGTTGGAGGACCATATAATTCTTCCTAAGCCTTGAAAAGCTGAATTGCCAAACAAAAAATTGAATCCAAATCATTTCCTAAATTTCGTCTGATACAGATTTGAAAGTCTTTGCCAAAGGTATAAAAAGAGTTGTAAATATAGGAAATATTTTAGTGATAGAATTCTATATCTTGCATGTATTGAAGAGGCAGATAAAATGATTTAACAGATTTCTTGGTCTCTTTTTGTATATATCCTTGATGTTAATGAAAATAAACAGTAGAAAAAGTAATTGTGATTTTGACTGCTGTTAGAAACTAGAGAAGCTCAAACTGAAGGGTTTCAAATTTTGGAGGCTCTCAAATGTTGTTTTGACATTTTTTACATCTCATTTTCCATCAAACGATGTTCATATCTTTTGCAACCCCAGCTGGTGCTGGTGGCACTTTTAGAACTGCTGATATTATTTACTGGTTTATGTTCAGACAGATCTTCCTTCAGTTCGTACCCATTGCTTCTTGTCCTGTGGGCAAGAGTGGCCCCTCTTGAGAAGAGTCTGGGTCCAACTTTTCTAAGCCTTTCCATCATTAATTTATAAAAATAGATTAGATCTCTACAACTTCCCCTCCTCAGGGTAAGCAGTCCCAGCTGCCGTAGATTCTCCTTGTGTGAGAGATGCTTCAGTGTCTCCATCATCTTTTATGGTGCTTCACTGCACTCACTCCAGTGAGCCCATCTCCCCGCTGCAGAGGGGAAGCCAGAACTGGACCCAGCGCTCCAGATGTGGCCTCACCAGCACCGAGGGGAGGGAAAGGATCCCTGCTTCGACCTGCTGGACAGCACTCTTGCTAATGCAGTCCAGGATACCATTGGCTTTCTTTGGCACAAGGGTGCATTGATGACCCACACTCCCCACCTCCTTCTCTGCCAATCTGCTTTCCAGTGGGTCAGACCCAGCCTGTCCTGGCGACTGGGGTTATTCCTCCCAGGGGCAGGACTTGTCACTTCTCTTTTTTGAGCCTCAGGGTGTGCCTGTCTGCCCATGTCTGGAGCCTGTCAAGATCCTGTAATGGCAGCACAGCCCTCTGGTGTAGCAGACACTCCTCCCAATTTTGTCTTGCCCACAGACTTTGTGAAATTGTGTGAGGTTCCATCATCCAGGTCGTTAAGGAAGAGTTGAAACAGCATTGGCCGCAGTATCTCCTGCGGCAGGACACCACTGGTGACCGGCCTCCAGCTGCACTTTGTGGCACTGGTCACAGCCCTCTAAGCCCAGCAGTTCAGCCAACTTTCAGTCCATCTCACTGAGCATTTCTCTAGCCCACATTTCATATGCAAAATTTGCAACTTTTGACCAAAGATTAAAATGTAGCACAGTTTTCGGCATCTGTTAGCCTCAGAACCTCATTTTATTATTGAAGTATTGTAATAACAAATCCTGGTGGTCAAATAATAGCATTTAAAACACAAGCAAACAAGTTAGGAAAATCTTTGGTCAAAAGATAGATAAACTTTTTTTTTTTTAATTTAGACAGTTCAGTGGTGGTTCTGTCAATAATGTCTGTGAAAAAAAATAATTTTTGTGTGTTCTCAGATCTGCAAATCTAATATTCAATTAGTGTAAAAAGACAGATAGTAACATGTTGAAAACAGAACAAGCAGTGAAAGCAAGGATCCAAATATAAATACGATTTTAAATTCCTGACTGTTTAGATAATGTGCAAGCTGTGCACAAAATCCATTAAATGTGATGTCTTTACATCATCGCAATTTGCTTGTGCTTAAATTGGAAAAGCTTCCATGGCTCAAATATTAGTGCAGGTGTTGAGATACCAGTATGTGCCATTTTAATACCAGTCATTCTAGAATGATTTGAATCAACCCCCAGAAATACTGTGCAACAAAATTTTTGATAATACAGCACAACCAAATCATCATTTATGATAGCACTGCTTCCGGAAGGGGGCAACTTTAAAACACAAAATAACCCAAATGAATTTAATATGATCTTTATCCAACATCAGTGGAGTGTTTAAAAGTGTATAAATATACCCAGAACACTTTGCATACATATTTATCTAACTGAAAAAGTAGTACATGGATATTTATAAGAATTTCATTCACAATAAAATTCTAAGGACCCTTTGTTCTGCCTTAGGTGCAAATATGACCAATAGTATAGCTGTTGCTATAATATGTTTTATATGTATGGTATATGTATGTGTATGTACATATATATCTATATATGCTGTATGTATGTATGTATATGTAAAGTGATAAAAATGCCATATTCTTTATACTAATGGTCTTCAAAATTCTACAGGGAGAATCTTTTCAGTGAAATGTTTCAATTTTCCTTAGGGAACCATTATACGCTCTAGTTGTTCACTGGAAGATATCACAATAAAGTAAGATTGTTATTGCAGAAAATAATGTATTTTCTGTAATACATTTAGATTATTTCTTTGATCGTTTTATTCATGATTCACTTCTGGCAAACAGAATCAAAAATCAAAAAAGAGAAAAAAAATGATGAAACTGCAGACCTGACAAGCAGTTGACTAGAGATTTAATGGGGAATAACATTCTTGTTCTGATTCCCTGTTTTGAGGTACATCTCGCTGAATGGAAGAGTGTCTTAGGTCACCTCACAGAACAGATTTCAGTTATGTTTTAGAGGATCCTTCTTAACCTGTGGGATCTTTTTGGGTAGAGGACAGAAAAGTACGTGGTTAATATTCAGTGAGATGTCATCTTGGTACAGAAGGCTACTTTGTCAGTAAATTTCTTTCTGCTGTTTTATTCCCATCTCAGTAACAGCATTTGTTCACTTTTTAGAAAGATAGAAAACTGTATTTCTGCTTTTTAGATTTAGTAAAAACAGCAAATTCATGACCAATTATTTCATGGGTACAGCTAAGTACAAAGAATAATAAACACATAGTCACACTTCTCTGTTTTCTTGTCCATATATGTATTTTGTGATATGTGTTCATGCATATAGTACATTTAAATTAATCTGCTTTTGGCTAGCCAAACCTAGCTAAAAATTAGCTTTTAGGGAGAGGAAAAGTCAGAAATAGCAGGTTGGTCTGTGTACTATCTGTATCCACAGGAGTCCAATTGAATATTCAAAGGTGAAGGTAACCTGACTAGTTCTTCATTTCTTTCGCACTGCAGTCCATATATGCAGCATCTGTAGACAATCTGCCTCACAACTGGGTCCAGTTAGTTCAGATTAAATATCAACTTCACAAATTTTAATGGAGGGAAATGATTTTCTTACTAGCAAATACCATTGAACCGATACCACTGAGCCTGTCAGGAGTCCTGATAGAGAACTTTGTGCATCTCTTTTCAAATGGCTTGGACAAAAAACGCATGTGGTACCACTGCTCTTAAAAATTGATTCTCTCTAACTCAAAATACTTTAGGAGCTACGAAGGGAAAAGTTCCCTAAAACAACAAAATGCATCTTTCCTTCACCAGGACCACCATCAGGAAACCGTGAGTCATAGTAGAAGAAGGTAGCACAAAGATTAATATGGGTCTATTCAGATCCAACTAGACTTTAGGCTAGGTTCTAGACTAGCTGTGATACGATAAATATAATTTCACAACAGCATCTTTGGAGCTATTGCCATTACTTCCAGTAATAGTATCTCAGATACCTATTATCCAGCATTGGTACTGTGTGGTTACCAGACTAGAATACAGTATAACAAAATAAAAAGTACTGCAGAGATTTAAAAGGCTTAACGTTTCCTTTAGGAATAGACTTTTCTGTTTAGTAGTAATGCATGTTACAAGCCTGGTTACAGGCTTGTTAGCTGTACCTAGTTTAAGTGCTCTAGATGTTGACCTTAGGACTACAGCTAGAATTGCCTCATCTGTATTTCAGGATCTGATGCTACTTCTGAGTAATCAGAAAGAGGACCAGGAGCTAAGCTATGATTTGTGTTACTCCAAAAGGCACGAGAGTTCACGAAGGGATCCTGGTTCACTTGCATGCAATTGTATTGGCTGCCTCCTCAGGAGACCCATCAATATCTTTAGCCTTATTGTGTCTTTTGAAAAATCAATCTGTCTTGGAGGCTAGTGGGTGCGCTAGGTTTCTTCTCGCATTGCCTTAGCAAAGAGTTTTACAGACTGATCACTCTGGTTCTTCCTGTGAGCTTCTAATGCTGTTGTGATATATTTGAAGTAAGCCGTAGAGAATAGTCATTTGAGTTTTCAGACATCTTCCTCAAGTCTGTCTGGACCATTCATTTATTGTATTTATTAATACATTTATTAATTTATTAATATTTATTTTATTTATTAGCGGGGGACTCTTTAGCTAATTAAATTCTTTTGGTGTGTACACAAAAGAAAACAGAACTGCTAGCAGCTTGGCACAGTCATGTCTGAGAAGATTGTAACAGAAACAAAGTTCAGAAAAATCCAACAATTCCTTCAGGAATCCCTGAAGGTGAAATGTAATGTAGACAGAAAACAGTATCAAGACAGGTGTTTTAAACAGTTATTCAAAATGCCAGTTAAAAGGTCTCCTCTGTGCAGCTCTGTTATTTACATTATTGAAGTCTCTCTACATCCCCCCAAAGTTTCCTCAAGATCATAAGCCTTCAGTTCCAGATGCTCTATCATGGCCTACATCTCCTTACAATTCATATTTCTAAAAAGTTTTTGAAACTGCTGATACGACATGAAGTTTCATAACTCAATTATCACCTCATGTTCTTTGCTATAATCATCAGGAATTAACAAACTGACATAGCTGATGCAAACACAACAAATAACTGCATGAGTATATGCTCTGAAAGCATTTAATTACGGTATGATAGCTACGATTCTTCTATATGTATTGTTAATGTATTCTTAATTATCTTCATTATACTATGGAATTTTCTAATGTATTGTTGGCAAATGAACTAAAAGTAACAGGATATGCTCTATATCTCCCTCCTCTCTCAAGACAATACTGAGGAAATAGGTAAAATCCCCCCAAATCACTGCTGATAGTAAGAAGATGAATACAAGTGCACTTGGGAGTGAATGCTAATAGTGAGTTCTAAATGAACAACATTTCTTCAATATTTGCAGTTGCTGTCTTAAAAATAACCACTTTTTCTATTTTTCTTTATGACAGTCTTAGGACAGCAGCTATTGAAAGCTTTGATTTAATTTATTTTCTTGAGAATCATTCAGAATGCATTTGTAATAAATTTGAAATACATAGAATGGGGAGAAAGCTCACTGGAAGTAGACAGAAAATGTTAGAAGACAGTATGGTGTGATGGGATTTAGATTGAATTAAGATGTTCAATCTAAAGAGATCTTCTTAAGAACAAGGGATTTTGAGTTATAAAACATTAGTGTTTTGAGCAGAGATCATCAAATAAAAGACAAAGATTGCTTCCTTAACATTTTCATGACTTTGAAGAACAGTGAGGAAGACAGACTGTATTTGTTTCCATGTTGGCAGATACCAATTTAATTGTTAGGCATTGAAATTCCTCGAGTGGACAAACTTAAGATGCTTCTAACATTGACATCTATTTTTAGTATGCATTCTTAAACTGAAATGAAAAACACAGAACAATCAGGACTTTATTTGCTTTGTGAGAGTTGAGACTCAGCATCCAGATCCTAATGTGATAGTTATGCTAGCTCAAGATTCAAGGCTAAATTGTAAAGTCTGTTTCTCACCTTCGGCAAATGCTGTCTGGGCCCTGCTGTGTTTCACTCAGTAGCAAGGAGTGTTCCATATGTAGGAGGGCTTGTTTTGAATATGAACGACTGCAACAAGCAAGAGCAGGTTTCAGCATCAGGACACTCTCTTTTAATTATGGACAGTTGCTTGTCTGTTTTCAAGCAGGTCTTTAAAACTAGACGGATTATTTAGGAGCACATGTGGTGTTATAATACTTAGTTTTAAAGTGAGAGGGCACTTGTCCTGCACTTTTATGGTAAAATACTGTGGTTTTCTACAAAGAAGGCAGCATTAGTGGGTGTAAACTTATCTTGGTAGGTCCAAAATGTGCAATTGAAATGAATGCATCGGATACTTTTTTTTTTTTTTTTTTGCTTAGAACTAACAGAGTTTTAACTTTGTCCTTTGATCTGTGTTCTATGCATTCTTTTTGTAGTAGCAAAAATATTTATGCATTTCTATGTAAGTGTATGCATAGAAAAACAGATATGCATAATTATATAATCATTAGATTTATGAGTAAGTTTTTTATATATTATTGTTTTTCATTATGAATCTGGCAGTTCCCAACTCCTAGGTGTTTAACTTTTCAGTCATTTTCTGTAGACGAGCCTTAATAATATGCATATACATATACTTTTCAAACTCTTATGACAGATCACATACATATTGTGTCACCTTGCAGTAGGCAGTCACACAAGTACCTTTCCATAGAACTGCAACGTTAGCCATAAACCAAGAAGTAGCAGCCGGAGAAGCCTGAGTTTAGCCACAGTAGTTTACAGCAATTTGCAAACCAAAATTAGAGGCAAAATGAGGAAGGTTGTATTTATACCAAGTTTCAGCTTCTTCTTCTGCAGCTGTTTAATTATATACTGTCCATATACATATACAGGCATCCATGCAGATAAAATACTGCTTTTCTCAAATGCCTCAGGTTAAGAAAAAAACATTTGGTTTGTGCAATTCATAAAAATTTATAAGAATTTCTTTGCCAGTAAAGGCCTGGAAATATTGTCGGGGAAAACTCCTTATTAGTTATATTTTATTTCTCCCGAATGTATGTGAAACACTGTTCTGTATGTCTGATTTGACGGAAATCTTTCTTCTCTCAATTCTGAAATAGATGAGCTAGAGATTACTGCCACCTAGAGCTGGAAAAT
The DNA here is from genome assembly GCF_059628265.1 of Tinamus guttatus. Lineage (NCBI taxonomy): Eukaryota > Metazoa > Chordata > Aves > Tinamiformes > Tinamidae > Tinamus > Tinamus guttatus. The sequence goes on from NW_028288936.1 coordinate 1,144,422, forward strand.
CTCCCGCTCAAAGCTCAAGAGACAGAGCCTGTGCTAAAGCCTCTCAGGTCAAAAGGCAGTGGCTCTTACAGGTGAGCTAGAGGAGGACTTTTCAGAGCTAGTACTGATTGGGTTTTGCCAGCATTTTATGCCATTCAAGTAAAAGTAGGGCTACAGAGAAAATAAATCTCCCAGTAGCATATTCAAGCAATTTTCTTTTCATAAAAACACCTTCCTACTGGCAGTAGCTTCGCAAAGATGCTTCAGAGTTTAAATTTCACAGCGAGGGAAAAATAAAAGTTCAGTTTCTGACAAGCCCTGTGTCAGTAACATTTGAAACACCATGAGATTTATCATGAAAACAAACAAAAAGTGGTCATTGTGTCTTTGTGTACTGCAGCTCTTTAGAAGGGCTTAGAGAGAATGTTCTTTATTTCTTCTGGCCTCTATTCCTCCTCCCGACTGCGTTACTACCTCTCTACATTTTTTTTAATGAAAAGCCTGATCTAAATTAAGACCTCATGAGAGTAGGAATAATAATGCCCAGCAGTATGTGCTATTTTCTGTGATTGCTCCCACCTTTATTTGTTCTGTACTTGCCATTCATTGCAGTTCCTTGAAGTATCTTTTTCAGTAAGTAAAATTCAGTGTTGTTAACATCTTCTAATAATTATTCAATGCTGTTTAACCCAGTAAATATTGGCATGAAAAATTGTGTGTGTATGGGAGAGGGCAGAAGTTGTTGCTTGTTTTCATCTAAGCGTTATTACTTTTTCCACTACTGCTGTGATACCTGACTTTTTCATATGCTCTTCCTGAACTCATCTCCTCTTCTATGCTACATTGAAGAAGAGTGCTCTTATGTGGGCCAGTCAAGCTATTTCATTCCACAAAGGATTCCTTACGTAAGCAGTCTCAGTGAGCTGTGGTGAAAGGTGTATTCCAGTGGAAACACTGTGCTCACGAAGGTGGCCTTGCACAACGAAGCATGCAGGCACATAGGCAAGAGCCTGCGTAGGTAGCACCACTATGCTATTTTCATTTACAAAACAGACAATACAGGGTTTTTATCCTGCATTTGTGTATAATACAGGAATTATGTATATTTGAGACTTTTTATTTTTGAATGCAGAACACACATTAGAAAAAAAAAAAAGGAACATAGTACGCTATTAAAGAGATAAAAGCAGCATATTCCTGCCATCCATCAGAGCGGTGTTTTGTTTCAACTAACCTAAGCTTATAACCAACATTTCTTCAAAACACTTACCTTTCTTCAAACTTCAGTTGTCAACTGATTCACTAGGCACAGCGTCAGAAGAACATATTCTTTAGACAGCATCCCTGATTATCCTTCTTCCCAAGAAGTGTTATGGATATATTCCTCCTTGTCCAGTGGTTGTAATCATTAATAATTAGTAATTGTATAACTCAGTGTTTATATGTAAAGGAGCCTTGTCCTCTGACATACGATTTTGAGAAGGCACTTTCAGGGGAACACATGAAGAGAAAACAGAGCTTGACTCTGATCCTACATCTGAGATTGCACCATTTTAAGTGCCGAGATTCCATTGCCTTATGTGGAGTTACTCTGATTTGTGCCAGTAAAGTGAAAATCTAATCAAGCCCACAGCTGGATACATTCAACAACTTTTTATTCACCCAGGATATCTCTGGATTGTATCGATCTGATAGAACCGAACAGAAAACAACAGGAGGGAAATCTGAGAGAGAGCGTCTCATTTAGAACCTAATAAAAGTTCTTCAGGTACTTGTTTCATTGCAGGAGCTCACCAGACCATCTCGAGCAATCAATGCAGGACCTGCAGTCAGAAGCATGCGTAAAACTGTCTTGAAGTTATTAAGTGGTTTCTGTGAGTAGAAGGCAAATACTAGAGGGTAAAGACACCATCAAAAAGCTGCAGTGCTGTTGATTGAAATTTTGGCTAATTTTGACTTTTTGGCAAGTTCTTTTCGCATAAGTTTATCCAGACTGGAGGGGAGAGGCAGGGCTGCATAATAAAAGGCAGAAAACAGAGCAATAAAACACTGTTTGAGTCATCTCATACAGCTGGATCAATGGCTCTGTAGGAGAGAAATTGCTGTGGTGTCACTGCCTTGCTTGCTACCAGCATGTGTCACTATGGATGTTAGTGGAAAGTGAAACTCTTGGGAAAAAAAAATCTCACTTCTGAGACAAAAAGAAGGGGAAAACCTCTTTCACCTCTAGGGATAACAGTCATAAATAAGGGTATATGTTGCAGAGAAGATTCAGAATTCATTCTTTGAAAAAAATGTCATTTCATCTTGAGCTGACTTTGCAACCTTTATAAGATAAAGTGATCCACACAGCCATGATTAGTAACAGGGGCAGACTGTGAGCTCTAAACTAATATAGTCGATTCTGTCACAGTTGTCTTTCAATATGGGGGGGGTTAATTTTTATTTAATGTTACCATAATAAAAAGCCTTGGTATGCTTTTTAGAGCCCTTTGTTAATTAAATATATACTAGCTCATGATTAAACAGTACAATATTTAGTACTCCAGCATTAAAAATGGCAAAATGTGTTGAAGACGGAGAGGACAATTGTAAACATATAGCTTAAAATCTCCCTATTTTGGCATAAAAATGCCAAGGAGGCCCTCCGTATAAAATTGCCCTTGATTTAAAAGACAAGAATGATTAAAACAATATCATATCCCAGAACCACATCAGTATGGACAAGAATCCTATATCTCAAGAATATGTTATAGTCAGGAGACTTTTACTTGATTCAATTATTTATAATGAGAGTGTGCCAATAATCCTTTTATTGTATGAACTATTAACACTTTCTCTGATGACCCCGCTATCATCCTGCTTTCTGGAGTTAATTATTATAGAGCTGTCAGCTGTTACAGAGATCTTCACCCCTGAAAGATGGCATAATGATATCACACAGCATTCCTGAACTGTTAAGGCATTCTTCTGAGAGTGATTTTCTAGTTAGTTAATGCAGATTTGGGAAATACGGCTTTCTCACATTTTTCTTTAGGTAAAGAAACATAGATTAACAAAATGAACTGGTTTGGTTGGCTTTGCTTTGCTTTGGTTTTACTTTAAGGAGAGACTGTGAGGATTTTTTTGTCCTCTGCAAACATATTGAACATGCTACCCTTTTCTACATGTAGCCACCAGAGCTACTGGTAAACAGCATTGTTTGCCATGCTATTTTTGAATAAAACTCCTCTGCAAAAAAAAAAGTGGCAATTTTTATCAGTAATTATAAAAGAGAACAGAAAAAGTAAGTAATAACCAATTAGTTTTGTCTGAAACATAGGAGTTTATTTCAGGGTTCTGCTTTATTCTGCACACAACAGTGCTGTGAACCCCTGCAGCTGGTTTTAGCCGACTGAATGCTTCAAAGGTTTCATCCCATTAAGTGCTCTCATCTGTGTATGATACAGCTGGAAATAAATCTGCCAGAGTGCAAAATGGATAATTATTTGGATACCCATATTTGTGATTTTTTCTGCCTACATCTGTTTTCTCAACTTAGACAAACTTTAGCTTTTCCAGGCAGTAATTCAGACTGTTTGCTTTCACACAGTACCTCGCTCCAAGAGGGCTCTAAAATTAGCTGGTACTTTCATTTCACACTGAAGAGTTTCCAGAATGTGTAAGAACAACAGTTTGTATATTTTACTAATATTTGTCACAGGAAATGCTGATCTACTTACATAGTTCAAATCGCATAATCACAGAATGTTTGTAGTTGGAAGGGACCTCTAGAGATCAAGATTTAAGCAGCTGATTGATTTACTAACGACAGTAAATAATAACTAGCAGTAAGTGAACTATAGATTCAGGATCAACATCATGAATTTAACAGATAAACAGCAGTACCAGACACTTAGAAAATGTTAATAAGCACCTACAAACTTCTGAACAACTATCTGCCACTAACAAGCCACACACCCACGTGCACGCACAGAGCATGCATGTGGCCCTTGCAGACACTGCAGATCACAAGCACTCATCCCTCTGTAGATGTGGGGTCCCTCTTGCAGCCCCTTCTGAGAACAGTATCAGCTAAATTACCTGCTGAGGTCCAGATTATATTTATTTTACATTATGGGAGCATATACAGAGAATATGCAAGCATATGGGAGATTTATAGTCTACCATAACATCTCTATACAATATTATTCCAACTCCTGTTTTATCCTGGAAAATACATTCTTGGAAAACCTGTGTTCCAGCTACATTTGCTTTTCTGATATGTTTCTATTTTTTGTATTACATCAGGTTGTATTTTCTGCTCATACTGATTGTTTTTTTTTTCCTCTGCAATGCTCAAATTCTTCACATTTTAATATTGAAACATCTAAGCACCATTTTTTTCCTCATTGCCTATATTCACTCTCGCCTCTCAAATGCAATCATTTGACTAACTTGCATGGCTAGTAGTCTTGTTGATAATTATATTTTCTTCTTGCTGTCCATCCCCTTATTGCTGATGACTGTAGTATCCTTTATGACTGTAGTATCTTTGCTAACCTAGTTCTCTTCTTCTTTCTGTTCCTTCCTCTGTTTATTAGTTTTGAGTTTGCTGGATTCAGTCCAAAAATATATTGTTCCAGATACTCAGGTAGAATTATCTGAGGAATTCTTTCTACAGTTATTTCTCTGTAATCACATCTCTCCAAACTGTTGTTGAAATCATTTAACTTTAGTTATTACATCATGCCCTTACCTTCCTTTCTTGAAGCTGGAAAGATTCCCTTGGCAGATCATCTATGCTTCCACTTCTCCCAACATTGTTTCTGACATAAGATAGCCCTTGTTGGTCTGTTCTGGTAGAAGTCTGATATTGTCAGTACTTGACACAAGGCTGATTAGGTGTTTTTTTTTTATGTACACTGGAATTCTTTTCAGATGCATCTCATATTCTTGTTCCTGGAGGTATAGCGGTGACAAGTATGTGACAATTACATGTATTTGCTTCTTCACATTCCTTCAAATTCCGCAGTTTATCATAGGCCACCTTAATCATTTGATCCTCCTGGTCATTCACGTTTTTATTTCTGTCCTTATTCTCTTATCTTACAAGGGTATGGTTCGTAATTCTCTGTTCCCTGAGAGTGGCTGTTAACATCTTCTTCACTACTCCTTCCTCTTTTTTTCTGCCTCTCATCTCAACATTGCATACCAAATGGTCTATATCTATAACAGTAACCTAAGGTAGAGTTGGGGCCACAGCGTGGGCTTGGGCACTGCTGTGGAGCTGTCCATGTTATTTGATAATTGCCACATTGGTCACAGTTTTGGCTCACACCACTTAGTTCTCTCACAGATGATGCCGGGCACAGTCAGAGGGACAGCACAGCTCTGGAACTGTTTCCAATAGGTGGTAGTGATTTGGCCACCCTGTTTGAGGTGAAGGGATTTAGTTATGTGGATATTGTCTGTGCTATCCTGATTTCCTTCAGAGCTGAGCAGTGGTTGTCTCCTCACTTTATTTACTACTTGACAAAGCCATGGTCTTACTTCATGGCAAAAGACTTTAGACATGTAATAGTGCCAGTACAATAATTATTATGTGTAGTGCTCATAGTAATAACAGATGAATGAATATATATGTATTAAACTGACAGAGGCTATGTGCAGAGGTTTCTTAGAAGTGGCCTGATAATTCAATATGTGTAACAACCATCAACAGAATATATGGAGTTCAGCAGGAAAGACCCTGCTACTTATATCAAGGGTGAGAGTACATAAAAAAAGCCACTTGAGAGCTCTTCTTTACAGTCATATCTAAATGGACTATTTTGGCTATTGTGATGCAAAAAGACAAATTCCCTGTTGGTTGAACAGCATTCACCTCAGTGGAATTGCAACTGCTCACATCAGTAATGAATTGGCAAGAAATTTCTGAAAGACAACAAATAAAGAAATGCACTTCAAAGCAATTCAGGAGCTGCATGAATTCTTTATAGTGTACTGCATTAAAATGAGTACGTACAGTGTTCAGTCTGATGCCCATGTGCTCTGATCACCATATGTGATATTTAAAAATAAGTCTGAAGAACATTCAAAAGAGAATTCTGTAACTTCACATACAGCAATACAATCTTTTATAACAGGAGAGACCAGAGAAACATACACTGAGGTAACAAATGATATATAATACCAGAAAGCACATAGAAAATGTTAATTTAACATTTTAACCCAATCTGCAGGGAAATATGCCTGCATGAATATTATCCAGTTGTTTAAGGTAGTCTTTCATCTCTCTGTTTTCCGCATTACATACACCGATGTAATTTAAGATGACAGGTAGCACCATTTTTCCCTTCTTCAGTTTAAAATGCTGGTAGTTCATGACAAATAATGCTCATAATGCCTTACGCAGTAGTTCAAGTTGGTAGCAAGCAAGCTGTCTCCTTGATGTCTGTAACAGATGAAGGAATATCTGCCTACATCTCAGTCAAGCAATCTGGTAATTTAGCGTAAACTAGGTAGATTTGTATCAGGAGCTGAGCTGTGAAGAGCAGCAACTGAACCATAGCTGTGTGTTCTGTCCTGCTGATTGTCTTGGGTTGCTGTTGCCTCCAAAAGCGCCTTGTGCTGACAACTCAGGGGTTGTGTCTCTTGGGAATTTGACTACTTATAAAGTATATAGAAGTCAGAGCTCCTATACATAGGGCAGCAAATTACACTCTCCCCTCCAACCCTGCTTTCCTTGCTAGTCAACAGCTAGTTTCAGCTCAAAAGCTATACTTGCCTTTATATCCTGAGATCTCAAAAAAAAATTTAAGTACTTAAGCATATTTCTAAGTCCACTGAAACTATCAGCTCAATAGCAAATGGATCATTATGATTGTCTATTTTTAAGTACTACATAACATAAACAACAGAATTGCATCATACTCTGTTCACACGCCCATTATTTTTGCTTTAGCTGTAGAATATCTGCTAAAAGACAAGCAAGTCTTGTTTTACTCTTCCAAGATAATTTGAGCTGGCACTTTTTGCAGCAAATATTTTTTACAGGTAGTATTTTTGGTCAATGGGACCCTTTAATGTGCTTCTTTCATTCTTGACCTGAAACTTAATGCTGCACAGCAGTGTGGTTCCTTATTCAAGGCAGATCATATAGTCAAGGGCTAATCCTTGTATTATAATAATATATAGAATATAAATCTGCATTCAGATTTTGGTAAATACTGATAAGCATTTGAGACTGTATTTGAAAGGTGATGTTTTATTCTGTATTAAAAACATCACAATTGCCTAGTTGTGTTTCCTCCCTTCTGACCATTTTTAATGGTTTTGCATCTAGAACATGAAGAATGTGGTGGTACAGTATAGTCAGGTATTGTTTCATATAATGTAGAAGATGATAGGAAATGATTTGAAATTAAATACGTGTTTAATCAACCTGCCATTATTTTGATGTCACAGACTTGCAGTGCAGTTCAAAATTCTTGTCTGAACACCGAAGAGTACTCAAGTTCCATTTTCAATATATTTGACTGTATGTAGAAATTAACTATGAATACTTCTATATCTCTTTATATTAATTACTTTTTCAGGGCATACAGTTGTATTAATAGAGATTTATTTAAACACTAATCTATCCCTACATTACTCCTTACAAAAGCTCTGGAAGATTTGGTGAAGACCGGTCAGATAAAACCAATCTTAGTGTTTTAATTGTAAGGACTTTTTTTTTTTAATTTTGAGTTTGAAAAGATTAACTATTTAGCTAGTAAATAAGAAAGATTAAGTAAGGTTAAGATTTGGTCACCTAAAAATGTAATACTTGATCTCTCAATTAATGTATTTGTTATTATTGTGGTATTTTATGAAACAATTTACAAGCACAAGTAACAGCAATTTAATGTGTCATAGGTTAAACTGCTAGGGAAGATTACAGAGCTCTTCTGCCTATAGGACATTTTAAAAATCATATAAGACAAATGTCTAAACCATAGAAAATTCTTTGCTACATACTTGTCTGAGGAAAATTTGACATTTTATGCAGAACAGTTTTTTGAGACACTGATAATCTCATCTTTCATAGCTACTGACTCTTCCTTTTCTGACTTTTAGATTAAAATTAATGAGTTCTATCTAAAGAGAACACTAAATTTCAGAGATCAGTGTGTAACTTGAAAGGATATTTTCTCCTAATTATGACAAAGTCCTTTCTATCATTTTTTATATATTTTAGAACATTTAGAACAGTAAGGCAAACCCCTGTCAAAAGATGCACATTTGCTGAAAATTCCCATAGAGAATCTAAGAAATACATTTTTGACATTTTTTTAAAAAAACTAGATAATGTAGAATATCTAAAATGTCTCAAAAACATGCAAACAAACAAACTGCTGGGCTAGCTCATTAAAGGAGACAATAAAATAATCCAGAGGGGCAACAGCCACTGGGCTTTACTTGTTTTCATTCATCAGCAGCAGATCTTTGTGATAACAATACCCACCATAGCCATCTGGATGGATGGATGGACCCAGGTGGATCCACCATGCACCATAAGGTGTGTTATAGGAATTAGCTTATCCATTAGTAAACGGAAACTAGCAATTAGCGCGCATTCCAGGTTAAGGGGAGTGGAGAGATACTCCCCTCACGGTCCATCCAGCAGATTTGGTCAGGTGTCCTTCCCAATCCTTGCTCAACTCATCAATGCTACACTCTCTCTTTTATACTCTTAGTATATACTGTGCCATGGTCATACTTACAAGGTGATTCTTCCAGAATCTTCAGGTGAGTTCCAAAAGGTTATCTGCTCTTTGCACTGTCAGCGAGATGTGCTTCGATCCCTTATTGGGTGTTCTGCATGTGTGTCAGTTCTCGAGTCAGTTGAGTATTGTTGCAAATTCCAGTGAAGCGAGACCATGGAACACAGGATAGGGAGGTGGGAAGTCTTGTGCAGGCAGGGTATTGTTCCCTGGTGGTCAGTGTTTTGGTGTCCTGACGATGAATTCTGGTGGCTTACTTCCATATATGGTCTTGTTTTGGCTGAGAGAGCTCTATTCAGCCAAACTGCCCAGTTTCAGACAGTTCCTTGAAGATATATATGATGGCCCTTGTCTTCATTATCAACTGGTGTTTGCTGTTTTGTCTGTACTCCTTCATGATCGACCAGTAGCAGATAAGAAAATTGTGTCCTTGGGTGCATTCTTGTCTGAGGCCTCTCAAAACAGACTTCCTATGAGACTTCCAAAGTAAGATCTCTATGGGAGTCTCATCTAAAATGATAATATCCTTGATTCCCTCTGCTGTACCAGCAAGAACAAAATGTCATGATTGACGGGCAACACTAGACATACAAGTAATGATTATGAGAATTATTAAAATTGTCTGTAGCAAAGATGGCAGTCATCCATTCAGGGAGATTTCTCTGATTTCCCCCTTTGAATCTGATCTATCTGCTTCTTAAGATCCTCAATGCCTTCATCAGTGTTTCTACCTGCCATGTAAAATTCTCAAGTTAGAGTCTGTTTTGCAAAGCCATAACACCAGGCATTAATAGGCTTTGTATAAAATAGGCCCCAGCTTATTTTAATGGAAGTCCTGGATCCCTGCCAATCATCTTCATTCCCAAGGGCTCTCTTAATAATATTGGTGTTTAATAGGTGTCCTTTTCCAAGTTGGGCATAGTGTAAGTAATCCCATGGTTACTGGAATACTTTCGTTGGTATATGAGTGTTGTGTGATCCATTGCCCATCTCTGAGGACCCGCACACTGTCCCTAAGTACTGAAATGCTATAACACCTTTGAGTTTTGCTTCTACAAAAATGTTGTAACTTAAAAGCCTGCCTAAGAACGTAAGGTAAGCTCTCGTTTTCACACTGAGATCGGGTGATATTGTAGGTGACGTCTCAGGTGCAGTTCCATTCTGGCTTTGTGTAATTATGTTTATGGGTATCTCCCCATCTAAATTAACAGGAGAAATACCTCCTATTCCTTGCAAACTCTTTGTCCGCACTTCTTTTCTTTATCCAAGTAATATGTTACATTTACCTTTCATAAAGCATCTGTTATCTAATCTCAAGAGATCAGTCAAATTCAGCAGTATTATGGCCCATGGCAGGGGATCTGAGACTGTGGGGTATAAGGAGACAGGCCATAACATTTGAAAGCTTATTCATTTCCCAAATCCTTTCACTATATTCACTATAATCATCATATTATTCTCTTAATCTATTGTTTCTACTCCCCTCCTTCATCTACACAAGGGAGAGGAAGTCTTGAGAATTTCCCTGAAGTAGTGAGGAGTGCTTTTCTTTATATCCAAAATAGCAATAGGCATGGTGAGCATAATGCCAGGGATCTCCCATATGATCCTGAATAAATATATGTATTTAGTACAAGTACCTTCAATTCTGGGCTGCCTCACCTTAATAGAGATACAGAACGGCGATTATCAGAGGTGGAAGGTAGCGATGTTTATTGCCTATTCCCTCACCTGAATGAAAGGAAGGATTTCCCCAGCCCACACGGCAGTAGTATTCCAGCTCTGATCCCTTCAGCCATCATGTCTCAAAACCACTCCATATTCCCTTAAATTCTTTGCTTAATGTTCTTTGCTTAAAATTCTTTGCTTGACTGTTCTAGTAAGATTTCTGCTGCTCACATCCTTCCTTGCTATCTTTGTGCCATTGGATTTAAATTCAACAATTCCTTCAGCCCATTTCTATCCTTCCACCATTGGCCATGATATTGTCAGTGTTATTAAACCTAACAATGTGGGGATCCCCTCTGTGTGCGGTTCCCTGTTTTGGGGACCTCATGGATTTCCTAAGTCTCTAGTCTCCAGTTCTGTGCGATACCATACACAAGGGGTCCTAAGTAGACTCGCAATATTAACTGGTGGCAGCTTTTATCCTTGTGTAATGAACACACAGTTCAATACCCTCTACCTTTACTGCAGTGTGAACTGTCAAGAGTCCTTGAAAATGTCCTTTCCATTTCTCTTTCTGTGGTTCTGAATTCCAAGCTTTTACATAGACAAAATCTCCTGGTTGATAAAGATGCAGCGGAGTATTGAGAGTGTGAGGTCCTGCAAAAACAATGTGCTGCCAAAGAATCACCAAAATCTTTCCTAAAGAAATTAAGTACAACTGCAATACCCTTTGCATGCATTTCTCCTGGGAGTTCGAGGACCTAGTAGGGTTTCCCACATAGTAATTCACAGGGACTAATCTTACTCCTTGTGCCCACTTGACTTCAAAGGTGGCCTCCAAAGAGTATGTAGATCCTGTTTAATTCTTGCAATAAGAAAGAGATTCTCGATCAGTGAAGTGTCAATACGCTGCCTCACTGGGGTTACCCACCATCCACCAGAGTCTCTTTGCATTGCAGTAATTCAGCCAGCCACTTCTCTTTTTCCGTATACTTGGGCCTTTGATTTTTAAGGTATTTCCGGAACCAGGGCAGCTGTGCTTATTGACAGTGCAACTCTTTTTGCAGCTTCATCCGCTTTCCTGTTTCCTCTGATTGCATAAGTTTGTCCAGGCTGATGTGCATCACCGGTGTCTCTTTAGGTTTGTTGAGAGTCTCAAGCAGCAACATCATCTCTCTACTATAGTTTATGGGGTTCCCTTGTGAAGAGAACAATCCCCTTTCCTTCTAAATTGTCCCATATGTATGTGTTACCCCAATGGCATATTTCGAGTCAGTATAGGTGTTGGCCTGTTTTCCTTCTGATAGCTCCAGGGCCCGTATTAAAGCCATCAATTCAGCTTTCTGAGCTGATATATTTACTCGCAATGGTTTTGCATCTATTTCTTCTTGTAAGGTGAAAACCGCCCTAAGTGCCTTTCCTTTCTCATTTTTCCACAAGCTCCTTCCATCAAGAAATAACTCCCAGTCTGCATTTTCTAAGGCAGTATCTCTCAGGTCTGAGTGACTGGAGCACACCTCTTCGACAGTTTGTCAGGTACACTGTAACAAGGTAATATGAGGCTTCGTACTTTGCACTGCTCCAGTTCTTTTGCCAATACATTCCCAAAGAGCAGAGCTGTTCTTTAAACCTGGAGGGAGAATGGTCTAGCGCAGCTGCATTTGTGCCCTGTTGTGGGACTTTCCCATTCACAAGCAAACAGCTTCTCACTTTGATCTTCCCACGGGACACAAAAGAAAGTGTGTTTTAAATCCAATACTGTAAAAGTCACTGCCTACCACATCCCATAATTCTCTCCCTTTGGGAAAGAAGCACATCAGCCATAGGGATCCCTGAGGTGAGTATTGAACTGCAGCCTCATCTCCAGGGCTTCCAGAGGCCTTTGCTTCTGTCTTGACAGGAACCTGTGCAGCTCCTGTCACAAGCTCCTTCTCTATCCACCTTCCTGTGGACAGCCTGTGCTTGTCGCTTCTTTAGTCAAGTCACACTGCCACCCTGCCTGGGGATCCCTGCTCAGAGTATTTAATGGATTCCCCCTTGTGTAGCTGTAGGACTAGCAGGCCATCCCGTCTTTCTGTTCTCCTGATCCTTGGAGGTCAAAACACTGGTGGGAGGTGCAGTGTAGCCTTTGGAAGCACACCAGCTTTGCCCTTCCCTTTTCTTCAGGGGTGCTCCATGCTTAGATAGCATTGCTCTGGGCAAGGGAAAGGTAGCAAAGCACTGGGGGAGACCAGCAGTGATTACAATACCCTAGCAGAAATTGGCTTCCACTGTGTTGCAGGCTTTGGGGCTCTTGGTTGGCAGAGGTACATCTAGTGGATATGTTGTTCTTCCTTTGAGATACACCCTAACTCCCTCCCTAGTGTTGTTTATCTCCATACAGCTCCACCATTTCTTTGTTTTCCAACTCTTTGCCTGGCCCCTGGGTGCCAGCAGCCCACCTGGCATTGGAGTCCGCACTGGCACAAAGGGTTCCTGCTCTGGGGCCCTCTGCACAGCTCTGAGCTCTGCCAGCTGGGCCAACCGTCCATTGCCTCTGCAAAACCTCCTCTGGTGGCTGCCTCTGTAGCTGCCTGCAAAGCCTGGCAATCCTTCTGCATTGGGAGGTGCAGGAATGCCCTGGATGGGAGCTCCGAGACATTCAGGCAGAGTTCTGCATCCTCCCGCTCACACAGTGCCCAGCAGTGCAACCTCTTGCCTTGGTCCTGATCGTCTGAGTCACCAGTGCTACTGTGTCATCAGGGAAATGCAGAAAAAGAACAAAGAGAAGATGGGAGAGCTTTGGGACCCCACAGCCCAGCTATGGTTCTTTGCAGGATAGCAGTCGAGCTATGTCCAGCACCTCCACAGCAGTTTCCCAAGGAAAGAGTAGGTGCAGCATCTGCCTTTCTCTCTTGACAGCCTCCTCAAAAGGCCTGTGCACCCCAGGCACCTCTTCTGCTGCAAGAATGGCACTTGGCAAGCTGAGCCCCTAACCCCCACCAACGAGGAGGCATCAGGCCTGGCTGCTTCTTGGCCCCAGCAGAGTCAAGGCTCACAAATACCAGGAAGACACCTCTTTTTAGCCTATGGACATTTTTTGGGGGGGAAGCCACAACTAACAAGAGAAACTAATGGAGAGTGGTGGTGTGGAGCGAGGCCTCGGAGCACCAAATGAGCTTTCTGGGGAGCAGCTGGTAGATATCTGGGGAAGCGAATTTGCTCTGGCAATCTTGAAGGCAGGACTGGAACGTGTTTTCACAGGTGCCAACTTCTGTGACCTTAGTTGTTGCTCCTTGATGGAAATATGGTCCTCCCTTGTGTTCTCCTCTGAGGGCCATTTCTCGCCTTCCACACTGCGCAGGGAGGAGAGGTCGGGCTCCGAGAAGCTCCTGCGCAGCCTGTGGAGATGGTTCTTCCTGGGAGCGAGTGGAGGGGCAGAGACACAGGCTGCCCGGGGGCTGGTGGCAGGAGCGTCCACCCCGTTGGGCTGCTCCACGTCGCAGGCAGCGCTGCTGCCTCCAGCTGCTGCCTCAGGGCTCTGTCTGGCAGAAGCGCTGGGCCGAGCAGCCCCTGAGTGCTCTGTGGGGAGAAAGAGGCCCTTGGGCAGCTTGGAGTGGCTGTGGGCAGATCCACAGGCAATCACTTTCTCTGTGGGAGCAGCCGTCCCTGGAAAGCAAGGGTTCCAGGAGAAAAACGCTTCTAGGCCCTACTGAACCCTCTCTGCCTTTCACCACTTGCCTTGCTCTCTCTAGGTCAAGCACACGAGGCAGCAGCCCTGGTCCAGCACCACCCTCCCTGCAGCCTCCTACCTGTGGAGCTGTGCACGCGCTCTGGGCCCTCCTCGGCCGAGGGAGTGCAGGGCAAGGGGAGCTCCTCTCCAAACAGGTCTGCGTGGTGGCAGATGAGGAACTCCACGAGCAGCGTGACCTGCACAAACAGAGCCTTTGAGATGAGCGCCAGGTGCTGCAGAGGTCCTGAGCAGCCTTTCGTGCTCCACACACACATTTTAGTGCCCCCAGCTGCAGCTCTGCAGCCTGAGGTGTCCCATCCCAACCAGGCAGCTGCAGCCTGAGCTGCGGGGCACCCTGCGAGGGGCTCACTTCAGCGCACCTTGTCATTCCTCGCCCGCTGCACATCCAGGGGCAGCACGCTGTCCGTGTCGAGGCTCAGCATGCTTGGCCCCACGCAGATTGCCAGGTTCCTGGCATGCATCTTGTTGCTCTCTGCACTCTCGCTGATGTGGTGCAGCAGCGAGAGCAAGCGCCGGAGCAAGAGGAGGTTGGCGCTGGGCAGCTCTGCAGCCACCCTATGGGAACACAAGGCAAAGGCAAGAGCCAGGAAATCTGCAGGGGCCTCTCCTCCTTCTCTGGAGCCCCAGCATTGGCCCTGGGAACACAACTTACTCCTTCAGTGCTGCAATTCTCTCCTCGTGGCGTGGCCTCTCCAGTGCAAGCAGCCACTTCTCATAGAGGTCTGCCACAAGCAGCTTGGATGGGAGGTTCCTCAGGAAGTCCTGCAAGGCCAAGGTCCTTGGGTGAAGCTCTCACCGATAGCAATGGGCAGAGAGGCTGCATCCTTGTGAGATGAATTCACTAAGAGGCAGCTGGCTTTGAGCCACCTGCCCTCAAAGCTGCTCCTGAGGCCTGGCAGAGCAGGAGGCTACATTGCTCACAGGGCAGGAGGGAGAGCCAGCTCCTCTCAGCCTCTGCTCCAGCCCTCCAGGTCAGCATTCCTCCCACAGAGGCCTCCTGAGGAGGGGTCGGAGGCAGGAACTTCTCCAGGGGCATGAGGGAAATCAGGGGCAGAACCAGAGGAACTTCACATCCCTCAACCAAGAGAAAAGCCAAGCGCAAAGGCAGAAGCAATGAGGGCAGTTTCCTCATTGGCTTTTGGTTTTTGCAGTGCCACCACGGTCAGTCTGAACACTCAAGGAGGACCATGCAGATTCACCATGCACTCTCCCATCCCCACGTCAGCACAATTCACCTTTAGCACTGCCGCTAAGAGGTGCACTGGCTGGCTTGCCAGATCCACCTTCTTGCCGGAGTTGAGGGCTTCCCTCAACTCTCTGCGGGCCTTCTCGCTGGCAGCGATCCTGAAGATACCCTCCGTGGCAGGACCCTCCTCATGGAGCAGATCCAGGAGCTCCTGCAGTGAGGAAGAGACACTTTTGGCCTTGGCGCTGTGCTCTGCTCTGCTTGGCTTCCTAGCTGCTTCCTGCTCCATGGAGATTTGTCCAGCAGGTCACTGAGAGGGTTCCATGGGTGGACCAAAGGCCGCATCCCTTTCTCCCCGGAGATGAGAGGTGCCCTTGAGGCTGTGCCTGTGAGCAGGCTGTGTGGAGAAGCAGCCCCAGCACAGCCTCTGTGCTCAGGGCCCCAGCATGAGGGCTCTAGGCACCTGCCTGGCACCACAAGGAGCCACAGGCAGGAGAGCTCTCTGTGCCATGGAGCGCTTACCTGCACTGCTGGGGGCAGGCTGCCATCCTGCCCACAGAGAAGGCCTAGGGGCTGGCCAAAGAGAGCTCCGTGGCCAGCAGAGTCTGGCTGCTGTGGCGAGGTCCTGCTGGGAGCAGGTCCTCTCCAAGCACGAAGCCAGGACGTGATCCCCTTCCTCGGCTTGGTTCCAGCTGCTGCCAAAGGAAAGAAAGCGTGAGGTGGGGAGAGCGGGCAGACACAGGCAAGGTGCCTTGTGCCCCTTTGCAGAGCCCTGTGCTGCAGGCTCTGCAGTGTTTATGTGCGTATGCACACGTGAAGAGCTGAGAGAGCACCAGGCATGTTCTCCACCTCCACCTCCCTGGCTTTTCCTTTCTACACTCACCAGGTGGCTGGCAGAGTCCCACTTGAGACCCTGAAGACTCCTCCCGCGGGTTCTCCTTGGCACTGGGCTGCAAGAAACAGGGTGACGTTGCAGAGTGGCCAGTGCACAGCAAGGCCCCAGCAAGTGGCTGCAGCACCGGGGACCTTGCCGTGCTCTGCCCCAGCGTGGGGCTTGGCTCCCTCAGGACGGCGCACGGAGCCAGCGCCGCGGTGCTGGGAGAGCTGCCGGCCACGGCCAGTGCGGGCCGGGCAGAGGCAGCCCCCGCTCACCTCTGCCGAAACCAAGGCCTCCACGGTGGCGGCAGTCAGCGTCGTGCCCTGTGCAAGATGGCAAAGAGGCTCCGTGAGGAAGACATGGCCTCCCGCGCCGGCCTTGGCACAGCCAGGAGGCTCTCAAGGCGCAGCGCAGCGTGGACCGTGCGCTCACTTACAGGCCCGGAGAAGCCAACGAGGTGCGTGAGGAGCCGCAGGGAGGGCAGGCGGGTCACTCTGGCTCCCAGGGCTCCTTGGCTGTGCACAGGGAAGGAAGGGCACACAGGGAGCTGCGTGAGCCCCAGCGCGGCGGCTCTCTCCCCTGCCAGCCAGGGCAGTGCTCGCAGGGGCCCCGCAGCCCCTGCAGCCGCGCTGCCCGCGGGCACAAGCTCTGCACCCCCCGGCTCCTGCTCTGCAGGGATCTCCTCCTGCATGTCACACACGCCATGGCCTCTCACTCCCCACGCCTGCAACGACGAGTGGGGCTGGCAGCTCCCGCGCCGCCTCGCGCTCCTTTGCGACGCCCAGGCTGAGCGCTCCTGCCCCGCAGCCACACGCAGCTCTGCTGCGTCCTTCCCCAGCCCTCCTCGCCCGCTGCTGAAGGCAGCTGCATGGGCAGTGCTGCCCTGGCCTCCCCCAGGTACCACCAGCAGCTGGAAGCCCCTGGCAGGACTCACCTGAGCATGGTGTCCAGCCAGATCTTCTTCACCTCCGGTGACCTGCAGTACAGAGCAGAAACCACCTCAGCCCCTGCTGCTGCTGCTGCTGCTCCTTGGGACACACATGTGCCCCACAGAGCTGGCCCCTGCTGGGGTGGGCAGTGTCCCCAGCACAGGCACTGGGGCACAGCCCTGGCATGTGTTGCCCACACTCACCCAAAAGTGACCACACGGAGGCCATGGGGCCAGACCAGGATGAGGGTCCGGCTGGTCTTGATGCCGAAGACCTCCTCCTCATCCTCCTTCTCCTGGCCCGGCCTGGCCGCTGCCACCGCCTCCTCGCGGCACAGCACCCACAGCTGGCTGAGGAGCACGCGGTGCCTCAGCCGGTACGTGGGGCCGCACCTGTGGGGAGGAGAGCAAGAGCAGCCCTGAGTGCTGCGCTCCGCCATGGGGCAGCCCTGCCGGGCCCCTGTGAGAGCCATTTCCTAGGGCAGAGAGAGCCCCCAGCCTCGGCCAGTGCCCAGCGTGCAGCTACAACTGCTGCCCAGCTGCAGGCACCCACGTGGGCTTGCAGTTCTGTGGGGAAGCAGGTGGCTTGGAGGCTGCTGCCGCACTGGAAATGCCCATGAGCGCCTGGTGTGAGGGAGGTGCTGTGCAGGCAGTGCCACGGAGGCTCCTTATCCCCCACCCCGGGAGCCCCTGGGGCCAGGAGATGTACCAGGGCTATGGCATGAAGCGAGGTGTCATGCAGAGCCTTACTTGAAGCTGGCAATGGCCAGGAAGTGCTCAAAGAGCAGCAGGTGCTGCAGCTGCGTGCGCTGCTGCCGGGTCACCTGCACTCGGTGGCTGAGGAGCAGCTGGGGGCTCCTGCTGGAGACAAAGGCGCCACACAGCGCCTGGGAGGCCTCCCTGCTCCTCAGCCCCAGGCGGGCACCAGGGGACCCATGGATGGGGGTCCCACGCCCTGCCTGCCTTTCCGTAACAGAGTCGCTAGCGACTCGGGTGCGGCAGCAATTTGCTTGTCCCATGGTCTTGCTCCACAGGGACTCGCGAGATGCTGCACGCGTGTGCCTGAGACAACCAGTCGAGCCGGCCCGAGAGACGTCTCTGCTCTTGCTGTCTCGCAATGGCACACTGCCGCGGTGGCGACACGCGGCTGGCTTTAGCCACGCTGGCTGCGATGTCACTGAGGCACCCTGCGATGTGACAATGGGGCCGTGGGTGGAGACTTGACCCAAAGTACGTGCAGGGCATGGACGTCTGAAAAGAAAAACCAGGAAACCCAACCTACAACACACACCAGGTCTCTGTGCAGAGCCCCTGAGGCAACATGTGCTGCCCTCTGGGAAAAAGTTTACGTGCTGTAGGTGTCCCTGCTTGTGCAGGGGGGTTGGACTAGAAGATCTCTAGAGGTCCCTTGCAACCTTAACCATTCTGTGATTCTGTGAAAGGGCATTTCCTCTCCACTTTCTCAATCCCAGGATCACACAGGACTCATCTTGGAAGGCTCCTTTAGAGGTCACCTTGTCTAGCTACCCTACTTGGGCATCCTTTCCTGGAGCAGCTTGCCTGGGAGCATCACCAGGTGGCTTGGGAATTTCTCCCAGCCTGGAGAGAGGGCTGCCCACTGGAGAGTGGGCCTGCCCACTTTTGGGCAATGTGCTCCAGGGCTCAGCCACCCTCACATTAAAAAGCGTGTCTAGAGATTCAAAAAGAGCTTCCTGTGTTTCTCGTGCCCATTGCCATTCATGCTCTCACTGTGCTCCACAGGGAAGAGCCTGACTCCGTCTTCTTGACACCTCCCTTCACATATTTATACATACTGATAAGTTCCCCTTGCACCTCCCCTCCTCCAGGTAAGACAATCCCAGCTGTCTCAGCCTTTCCTCACAGGATGAATGCATCAGGTCCTTTTGCCTTTTGGTGGCCTTTTGCTGGATGCGCTCCAGGAGTGCCACAGAATCATAGAATCAGTATGGTTGGAAAAGACCTTTAAGATTATCAAGTTCAACTGTAAACCCACCACTCCCATACCTACTAGACCATGTCCCTAAGTGCTTCATCTGCACTTCTAGAGACGATGACTCTTGGCAACCTGTTCCAATATTTCACTGCTCTTTGGATGTATAAATTTTTCCTGATACCTAACCTGAACTTCCCCTGGTGCAACTTAAGGACATTTCTTCTTCTCCTATCCTCCACCTCACTAGAACCTCCTTTCAGGAAGTTGTGGAGAGTGATAAGGTCTCTCCTGAGCCTCCTCCAGATTAAATAACTTCATCTCCCTCAGCTGCTCTTCTTCGGGTCTGTGCTTCAGCCCTTCACTAGTTTTGTTGCCCTTCTTTGAACACAGTCCAGTGCCTCAGTGTCTTTCCTGTAGCAAGGGGACCAAAACTGAGCACAGTATTCAAGGTTCAACTTCACCAGCACTGAGTGCAAGGGGACAATCACTTCCCTAGTCCTGCTGTCTAAGCCATGAGCTGCCAGCTTCTCCGGGAGAATGCAGTGGGAGACTGTGTCAAAGGCCTTAGTAAAGTCTCATTAGACCACGTCCACAGCCTTTCCCTCATCCACTAGGCACATCATCTGATTATAGAAGGAGCTCGGGTTAGTCAAGCAGGACCGGACTTTCATGAACCCATGTTGGCTGGCTCTGATCCTCTGCTTGTTCCACACATGCTCTGTGTTCGCGCTAAAGACGATCTGCTCCATAAGTTTCCCCAGTACCAATTCAGGCTGACAGGCCAGTAGTTCCCTGGATCCTCCATCTGACCCATCTTGTAGACGGGTGTCAGATTGGCAAGTCTCCAGTAATCTGGGACCTCCCCAGCTGTTGAGCAGGACTGCTGATAGATGATGGAGAGTGCCTTGGTAAGCACTTCTGCCAGCTCCATCAGAACCGTGGAGCGGATCCCATCTGACCCCCGGTGTTCCCCTCTCCATAAGTGTCTTCCAGCTCAAGGGGCCAAGTACCTTGAAGAGAACTGATCTGGGTATTAAAGACTGACGCAAAGAAGGCATTAAGTACTTCAGCCTTACACTCATCCTTGGGGGCAATGTTCCTCATTGCATCCAGTAAAGGATAGAGATTCTCTATGGCCCTCCTGTTAATGTATTTGTAGAAACTTTTTTTTTTTTTTGTCTTTTTAGAGCAGTGGACAGATTGAGCTCCATCTGAGCTTTTGTCTTTCTAATTTCCTCCTTACATGTCCTAGTGACATCCTTGTACTCTTCCCAAGTGATCTGCCCCTTGAGCAGTAGTGATTGTTCCCTATTCAAACAAGACACTCTTCTTCCTCGAATACTTGTCTTTGAGCCCACAGGGATGGCCTGCTCCTGTGCTTTTAAGATTTCCTTCTTGAGAAATGTTCATCATTTAGTGGTCAATATGCTCAACACAGCCTCCCACCACCACATCTCCCACCAGTCCTCTCTTGGCAAAGAAGCAGGTCCAGCAGATCCTCCCCTGGTAGGCTCACTTATCAGCTGTGATGATAGAAAGTTATTACTCCACTTACTCCAGAAACCTCCTAGACTGTTTCCGATCTGCCTCATTACATTTCCAACAAACATCTGCTAGGTTTAAGTTTCCCACAAGAAATAGGGCTGCAATTGTAAGACTTCTGCAAGCTGCTTGTAGAATGCCTCATCTGTCTTTTCATCCTGGTTGGGTGGTCCACCAGGATGTCAGCCTTGTTGGCCTTCTCCCTGACCTGACCCATAAGCACTCAGCTTTTCCATCATCCATGTGGAGCTCCATGCATTTGAAGGACTCCCTAACATACAGTGCCCCCATCTCCTTTTCTTCCTTGCTTGTCCCTCCTGAAGAGTCTGTAGCCATCCATTGCAGCACTCCACTCATGACAGTTGTTCCACCACATTTCAGTGATGGTGACTATGTCACAGTTTTCCTTAAGTGCCATGGCCTCAAGTTCCTCCTGTTGGTTGCCCATGCTGTGTGCATTGGTGTAGATGCTCTTCAGTTGTGCTCTACGTCAACCTGGCATGCTGCCCCTAGCAATCCCAGTTTTATCCCCCTCTGCCTTCATACCTAGTTTAAAGCCCTCTCAATGAGCCCTGCCAACTCCTGGGCAAGGATACTTTTCCCCCTAAAAGGGAGGTGAACCCCGTCTGTTGCCAGAAGGCCTGGCACTGTAAAGACTTCCCCATGGTCAAAAAAACCCAAATTCGACTTTTGACACCTGCTTCTTAGCCGTCTGCTAAGCAGATGGCTTTTTCTGTTCCTCTCAGCCTCCTTCCCTGATGCTGAGGGCATAGAGGAGAACACTAGCTGAAGGAGTAACTGACGTTACAGTAAGGAAAGTAATAAAATTTTCTGGTTTTGTTTGTTTGTTTTTCATCAGGAGGTAATAAGAGAAATTGTAGTACAGCTTCTGTTGTGAGGTAAAGAAGCCTTCCTTCTGTCTTATCTCTTGAAGCTTTTAGAGATTTGATTTATTTCACAAAGTTCATAGGAAATACGTTGTTTCTGAAGATCAT
Source organism: Tinamus guttatus (assembly GCF_059628265.1). NCBI lineage: Eukaryota > Metazoa > Chordata > Aves > Tinamiformes > Tinamidae > Tinamus > Tinamus guttatus. The sequence goes on from NW_028288936.1 coordinate 1,166,031, forward strand.
ATACAAGTCAACCCTCAGACAGTGGAACACATTTATCATTTTCAATCACACTGATGTGTCCCATTAATTTCACTGAGAGTGTTGCCTGATGAACCAGACTTCAAGATTTGAACTTCTGAAGAAAAACAGACTGTACATCTCTCTCCTGAAATACTGTTATGTTCATTTTTGTAGTTTAGTTTTTTTATTTCTTCATCCTTCTTCGTCTGTATCTCAAGTGCTGGTTTCAAGAGAATATTCGATGGTGAGAAGAAGAAACTAATCATGTAGATTCTGCTTGAGCAATCCTAACTAGAGGTGTGATTCTTGACTTTTCTTGGTGGGGAAAAAATGCCGTTTTTAATCAATGGCTGATTTCTCTTGAGGGTATAATAAGTAAGTCTTTTCGCATGTTGGGAAAATCAACTGTTACAGAAAGTTAGTGCTTGACTCTCAGCCCTGCAGAATGCAGTTCTTCACACTCTGCTGATCACTTCTTATTTATTTTTCTTTAGATCCCATGGGCTTTATTGTCACAAAGTTGATCTTAGCCTGATGCAATGAAAATAAGTTAGAAACAGTTCACTTCATCCGATTCGTTTTTCATTAAAATGCTTTAAATAATATATTAGTACACATTACTTCTGACATGCTGAAAGGTATGACACAAAGGTATAAGCCTGTTGTGACCTGCTCAACTCATCCACACAATTGGTAATTCCAAGTCATGTATTCAGTTCGGCTCAATGTGAAATGGACTTCTACTGCAGTGATCATAAATGTTCTTAATGCTTTCTTGGTTTGTATGAAGACTCAAGGACAGTTTTAAAATCATTCCTAACATCTTGTTTCCATTTATTTTGTACATTAGCAAAATAAACTTCCTTCACTGCAGATTTATTACTTACCTTCTGAGGAAGCTTCTGAAATACGTCTAAAATTTTGACATTTTAAAGTTGCATGTATAAATTTATTTACCCAAGTAGACTTTGTGGTTTGCAATTACTCCATCAGTAAAGAAAGATTTCCGTGTGGTTCTAACAGGGAAGCAAGGGAACAAATAAATGCCTTCCTTTCAAAAGGAAAGGTCATAGAATATATTATGAGAGGAGGAGGGTCTGGAGGCGCACTGTATTTTGCAGTGAAACCATCAAAATTTCAAGTTAAGCTGCGTTCTGAGAGGTCAGTGTTCAAAGGGAAACGTCTTTCCCGGGTGCTGTTGAGTAATAGTCTTTGCTGTAAACTAATAATCTTTGTTGAGTCAGCAAGTGACACTCATCCCTCTAAATCAATTCCAATCAAATAGCTTATGATGTTAAGGGGCATAGCAGTTCTCTTCCTGAGGAAACCTTAGGCCTGAGCCTTGCTCATTTTTAATTATGGAAAGTTTTCTGTACTTAAAAAATATGTCTTGCAAATTTACACCGGACTAACCTTCTGGCACCAAGCATAAGCTCTGGTGTCTGTACATGGGGAAAGGCACAAAAAAGATAGGAAATGAGAAGAGGATACAGGTCTGTATTCACAAGCATAGAAATTAATGACATCAAAAACCACCTGATGCTGTTTCATATATTTCTGATGTTTTTGTCATTAGATATCTGATTAGATGAAACCAAAATTATAGGTTGTATTCTCAACTAATTACAATACAGTGTTGCTAATTACACTTGTATGAAATCAAATTTTCAGGGAGCAGACTTAAGGCTATTTTGCCTGTTTATTTTCATATCTTAATGTGTTTGGACTGAAAAGCTTGGCTTTTGTGCTGTAAACTGAAATCCTGACCCCAATTAAGTAATTAGAAATATTGCCCTAGATTTCATTGAAGCTGTGACTGCAAATACACACAGCGCAAGTTTTGGGTGCCCAAAGAACATGCACTGAAAGCCATGAAATTCTCTATTGCATATGAACTGTAGAATCTGCCCAGAAGAAGCTTTTGATGACTTGATTCAGTTTCTTTACTTCAATTCTTTCTGATATTACAGAACTTGGAAACGAACTTGTGGTTGTACATTATTAAAATCATGACTTAGAACGTTCATCTAACACTGTAACAGGCAGTGAATATAGTGTAGGAATTAAATCTTATTCATTAAAAGGAGAAACCTGGAACCTCTAGTAAAAAAGCAAGTTTAAATTTGACGTGGAATTTTAGAATGTACATTTTTTGTATTAGTCTGTATTTAAATAAATAAAATAATTCATCTAAGTTTTTGTTTGGCTAACTTTGAATACCAGAAGTAAATTTAAAACACTTGAGTCTTGTGGTAAAAACACACATTTGATTCTTAAAATTTGTAACTGCACCAGCCCAGTTCTTTTAGTTCTCTTCATTTAGTAGAAGTGATTCACTGGAATGTATGTGATGTGCTGATGTTAGAAGGACCAATAAACTCGTGAACTGTAGGAGACCAGCAGAAGTGTAAAGAAATGGATATAAGTTACCTTTGTTGGACTTTACACTCTTAATCTGGTTAATAAGGGCAATATGGCTAAGTAGAAATTGCAGTTTGCAATCCATTAATTCATTTATGCTTGTTTTAGAACATAGCAGTGAATCAAGGAATGAGGCAGAATTATGACAGACCTTCAACATTGCTTTATCAGCTTTTCTGAAAACAAAAATGATCAACCATAGTTTGAAAAGAGGGAATGGTGTGGTGAAGAATGATTTTGGCAGCAATAAAAATAAACATTGCTGGCCAGATTCCTCTTTGGATAAGAAACAAAATCCTCATTATTTTAACAAGAGTTTTACATTGTTATTACTTAACTGTAAAAAGGAAGGCCTTTTATGTCAATATACTGATCCGTTTTGGACCAATTTTTTTTTTTTTTTTTAGTGTTTTTACCCTTTTGCCACAATAATTACTGAGATCTGTAGTATAAACCTACAGTCTATACATCACGAGTTTTTCAACTGATGGCCAAAAAAAAATTTTTTGACATAATTGCTGTGTGCCTATGCAGGACAAACTGGCAAAATAATAGAAGTTTGCAATAAAGATCTAGTATGTTAGATCTTAATTGTTGCATTTATGACAGATTCTTTGGGTCTTTATCTATTTTCAGTGGTACCTGTTCACATAGAGGTATAGAAATTTCTCATAGTTTATGCTGGCATAATTGAGAACAGCCATTCTGAACATGCAGTTTTAATACATATTAAAGCAGCTGAATTCAACAAGGCTTGTTATTGCAGTAACACGTCTTCCAGTCTGTTACCCTTTTTCCTATTCCTCCTTGTCTACATGAAGCAACCCCTATGGGAGATAAGGAGATGGGAGAGCCTCTTAGGATGGAAAATAGGAACTAATAATAACAGATAGTTTTCTGCAGCACCATGATAGTAGGGAAGATAGGAAGATATAAGAATATAAATAACAAATTCTCTGGTTTACAGGTGCTTGCATTTGTATGGCTTGCCTCTTGTCTTTCAGCCTGTTAGGGTACTTTCCACTACCTTTAATAGGGAGAAAAACAGAGACTGGTTTTAATATGTTCTTCGAACAGGACTTGGCCCTGATCTTTGCTCTGGACTGGTTTTCCAGGTTTCCAAGTTTGACTGAAATAGTAAATGTTAATAGTAGAGGTGTTTCTTCATGTGAGATAACAAAAATTTTTGTCAGTTGCAACTTTCTGTGTCTTCTATAGCTAGATGCCCACAATTAACTATTATTAACAGGAGAAATGTTGAGTACTATATGTTGAGTACTGCCTCCAAATAGTTTTCAGAGTATATTATCATCATAGCAACCTTTTGCATTATAACTAAAATACTGGCAGCCATTTTAGAAAAGATTTAAGTGATATAGATTGATATAGTTTCTGTTTTAGAGAAGATCCAGTTGTAATCAGACTGCTGGCCAATCTGAAATCCTGCTATGAGAATCTTCTGCATTACATCAGCTTAAAATACTAAAATATATTAAGGAGGATGTAGCAGCAGTACAAATCATTTGGAAACAGAACCTAACTTTGGCATATATCTTCATTATTTTCATATATTTAAATCAGAATATCATTTTAATCATATGACTCAAAGCACCGAGATCATGGTATCTTTATCAGCATGCCTATTAGCATTATAAGACTGGCTACTGCCTTAGCACTGATCAATATAGAGGCTCTGCGTTTTCATTTTCTTTGAAATAGTGATGTGAACATCTCAGTTTTGTGTTATGATAAATATTGCATAGAACAACTTGCTTAAGCATCATGCTATTTAATAGAAAATATGCAATAAGACTCATATTTATTCCCATTCGACCCTAGTGCTGTCATGTAGACCTGTACTAAATCTCGAATTGCACCTTAATATTACAGCTTTGTTAGCCGAGTTTTTGCTGCCACCTAGTGTATTTTGTACTATATAGGAAAACAAAGTTGGACGTTTTGTAAAAGGAGCAATGTCCATCATATAAGAGAGTTAGCAGTACAATTTTTTTCCCTTTTTTAAAGCAGCTCCACTGTACTTGCTGTATAATATACATCCTTGTAGGCGTTTTTCATCTCTTGTGACCCTGTACCTCTATTTAGTATCATTTGTCTCACCCTAAATAAATTCTCTTAATTCTCGGTAACCATTTCACAGAATCACAGGATCACAGAATGGTTGGCGTTGGAAGGGACCTCTAGAGATCGTCTAGTCCAACCCCCCTGCTCAAGCAGGGACATCTAGAGCACATGGCACAGGGTGGTATCCAGGCAGGTTTGGATGATCTCCATAGAAGGAAACTCCACAACCTCTCACAACCTCTCTGAACAGCCTGTTTCAGGGCTCTGTCATCCTCACAGTAAATAAATTCTTCCTCATATGGAGATTAAACTTTCTGTGTTTCAACTTGCGTCCATTGCCCCTTGTGCTGTCACCAGCCACCACGGAGAAGAGCCTGGCCCTGTTCTCCTACAGTCACCCCTCAAGTACTTGAACATGTTGATCAAATCTCCTCTCAGGCTTCTCTTCTCCAGACTAAACAGGCCCAGCTTGCTTAGTCTTTCCTCGTAAGATAGATGCTCCAGTCCCTTAATCATCTTTGTCTCTCTACACTGGACCCTCTCTAGATGCTCCATGTCCCTCTTGTACTGGGGAGCCCAGAACTGCACCAGTACTCCAGGTGCGGCCTCACCAGAGCTGAGGAGAGGGGCAGGATCACCTCCCTCAACCTGCTGGTAACACTCCTCCAGATGCAGGCCAGGATCCCATTGGCCTTCTTGGCCATGAGGGCACATTGCTGACTCATGGTTAACTTGTCACCCACCAGGACTTCCAAATCCCTCTCTGTGGAGCTGCTTTCCAGCAGGTCAACCCCTGATCTGTACTGGTGCCTGGGGTTGTTTCTCCCCAGGTGCAGGACCCTGCATTTGATTCGTCTATGAGTTGTGCAATATTTTAACTCATGTGCATATATTTATTAACTCTCTTAACATCCTGTGAAGTCATTTCCCCTAGAGTACAGGTTCCAAAATCCAGGAACCATTCTTCACCGTCCATCTTATAATGAAAGTGATTGTTTGTCAGCTTGCCAGCATCTGTATTCCTTGTTCTTTCTTCAAATATACTGTGTCAAATAGTGAAAGGAGCAATAAAATATGTTCTGATATTACTCTCATTTGCTTTGTACTACATTATTATCTAAACAGATGCTGATACCATTTTAGCTTGTGGTGGGTAGGTTGAGATCATCTTTGAACAGAATTGTGCTTTCAGCGCAGTATCTGTTTCTTCTGATTTTTTAAGGAATCAGAATATGACAGTTGCTTATATTCTGCCAGAAGTATTATTGTAATGTGGATTCTTCTGGTTCAGGAGCAGTCTAGTAAATCAAAACATTCAACAATGGTTGATACCTCAGTTAAAGAATTTCATAAAAGTATATTTTCATATATTTTTTTTAAATGGATATAAGCTCTGTATGGTTTAGTCACAAATGCCTGTGAATATTTTTAAAAAAGGGGGGGACAAGTGCTGGGCAAAGGAAAATAGGATGCAGAGAGTTGTTTTTAATCTTGTTCGCTTGATATTGCTAAGCAACAGGATTGTACTGCTTTAGGGTGCCCTAACAACAGGAATGTGCTGTACCCTTATGTCAATGACCACCTGTGTGAGGAAGTTAAGAGGCAAGGCTGTTCCCTTCTGGTAAACTATGTGAGCACTGACCTCTGTAATACCTTAATAGTGTCCAAATCAGAATCGCGAATGAGACTGGTTAAACAACTGAATTTATTCAGTTGTTGAATGTATTAAGGTCTGAAATAGCATTCAGCAAGATAAACACAGTGGTCCCTTCAGCATTTTTTTTCTTAATGTGTGAAAATAAAGCAAAGAAAATCCTTTAACTACTCCTCATAATGTATAATAGATGGTAGAAAAATGTTTTATAGAATGATACTTCATTGCACTGTGATCAGTGAACGAGAGTAAGGTAGCACAATGGTGAAGTGAACATCTGAGACTGTGAGAAGAGAAAAGATGGGAGAATTTACGATACAGAAGTGGCATAATTTCAACATCCAATGCATTATTAAGTAGCTTGCGATTTTGGGGTTACATTATATCTGGTCTATTTTAAGAAATACATGAAAATACTGTGCTGTGTTATTTCAATAAAGCTCTTATGTAACTGTATAAAATTGTGATATATTACTGGAAATGTACAGAGCCTTATTGCAGGGGAGTACATTAAGATAACACTAAATGAAGTGCATCATAATATATACAATAAACTGTGTGTGGTAGTTTTGATTTATCATATTAGTATAAGAGCATTATTTTATCCTGATGACCATGGAATTTACATTACAGACAGTCGGCAGAATCATAAACATTACAAATTGTTATACAGCAATTCTGAAACGTGATGGACGAAGCTGCTTACTGTGCTGCCTGGTACTTAAGCATACTACTGCAAATAGCAAAGCTTGGAGTAGCCCAGTCACACTCTGATAACAAATTGTAAATGCACAAACATTTGTAACATGCTGGGCAGGCTTTCATTTGCTAAAACAGTTCATTCCCCAATTGTACATACAATGAAATTACCAGAATGTTGTTTAACTTTTAAAGCACTTGAACATAATGAAATAATCTTACAAATCATGGTCTAGTGGTCTACAAATCTTGTTCTTGGGGTTTTGGGACAAGAAGACCCTCCAGCATAAACAGAAAATGCTGTTTAGCTCATCAGGAGGAAATGAATTCAGGAACATTCAGAGGATGTTTGTCACTCCCTCTCACAGATATGTTTTAGGAATGGAGTAGCAGAGAAACACCCTTGTTTTTCAGCTTATGAAGGAACACAAAATTGCAAACGCTACCAAGCTATTGAATTCTTCAGGCTTTCTGTTTATGCCTTTACCATCTCCACAGTATTTGAGCAAGTGCAAAACAGATCAGTTACCATGGTGTTCAAATATTAGATCACCAGCTCCACCTCTTTCTATTTATTAACCATCCGTTATAGTAGATCCCATTCCTCAATGGCATCACAAGACACTGACTGACTTTTAATACAAGGTAATGCACTTTCATTGATACATCAGCAGGGATTGATTTTATTTTTCTAAAAGATAAAATACAGAAAAAGAGAAAGAAAACTAAGACATAAAAATACTTAAAAGTGCTGAGAAACTAGAAGCATAGTAAGGGTTGCTGTTACGGGGCATATCATCTCACAATTTTCTGTCAAAGGGAATTATATGCAAATGTTTTACTGGTAGTCTTCACATAGACTCAGTGAAGAACCTGAAATAAAGAGAAGACCGTAATTCCTGTAAGCTACTACAATGGTTTTAATTAATTGTATCATCTTCCAGATCTATTTTAATATTGGTTTTGGAAATGTGAAGCTCAGCTGGTTAAGCGAATTTCTTCTAGCAGCCATTTTTAGTTTGAACTTCCTCAAAGATTACTTTTGAAAGATGAGCTACAGTATTCTTTCAGTGGTGAACTTTTTCCTTCTGCTTAGAGAAAATCAGTTATTACTTGCAAGTTATTTTTATATGACTTTCACCATTATCTGCATTCAGCATTTATGACATTTTGAAGCATACCCTTTTTTTTATGAGTGACAGGCATTAAAAATGGACTAAAAGGAAAATGTTTCCTCCTGTGACTCATCCAGTACATCATCTTGTTTAGTCCTAGTTTTATCTACTTGTGTTTTCAATAGGTTTGCATGTCTAATCATGATAATCATACTTGCCTGCTAGGTATTTCTCTTTTGTCTCTTCTGATCTATGTTAGTGATCAACAGTGCCTTGGAGTTAAAAGTTTCTTTTAGTTGTTTATATGCAAGCTTGTAATGCTCTGTACCTTTTTCTAAATCCTTTCACACTACTCAAGTTCCTATTCCCTTAGGAAAAACATGTTTATTTTAAAGCAACAATTGAAGGTTATGGAACGTATGTACATGCATTAAAGATAGCTAGCTTGTGTATGACCTTCAGTGAAAGCAAACCCATTTTATAGAAAACTTTTCTAGGAATGCTCAGGCAAGCAGTCTTCCACAGCATGTCCTGAGGCCTTTATTACAACTGTGATGTTTGGCTAGTGGAATTTACATGAAAGGCATTTGCAGCATACTAACACAAGGCAAGTGACATAACCATATGAGCCTGATTTTAAAATATAAATAAGAAAATAATTTTAGCTATTTCCTCAATTTGTAATAAAATGGGTAATTTTGCATTTAGCTTTCCATTCAGTTGAAAATCTTTCAGTGTTGAGATGCAATAAAAAATATATCCCTCCAGACAATATTTACTGAGGAGTAAATATTGCTAAATAGGATGTGGAAATATTAGATCATTCCCTTGCATCACTACCATTGGATGAGCCTATGAGGAGACTCGACACTGGTTGGTTTATCAGAAATAATTTTAAATATTTAGTTGGGACCTATTTTAATGCTGGTTCATTAAAAGAGGCAGTAAAATAATCCAGAGGACGAACAGCCACTGGACTTTAGTTGGCTTTATTCACCATCTCGAGACCCCTGTGATAATAGCATCCACCATTAACTGGTGTGATTGTTATAGGGATAGGCTTATTAATCAGTAAATAGAAACTAGCAATTAGCACAACTAAATGGAGTGCATTGTCCCATTAAAATGCTATAGCATTTCCTCACTCTGAGTGTACAGGGGACTCTCAGCCTTGCAAGAAGTACTCTTAGCCCAGTATCGTGGGAAAGCCGAGGGGTAGGGAAGAAGAAGGAGATAATTAGACCTGTTTTACAGGACTTTGTCACAGAGAAACTTTGATTTCTGTTTTTTTGTGAAGAACTATTGAAATTCAAAGTCTTGCTTCCGACTAGAATTCCTTTAGCATCTTAAATTCAAGCATGATGGTCTTTCTAGCTCAAGTTGTTCAGGCTAGCAGATCTCTTTAGGCTGCTTTGCAGTTGGTACGTGATAGCAAAACTGTTGCTGACTTATTTATACTCTTCAGTGAAAACATCATCTGAAGAGGTTTGTCCAAGGTCTGAAAATTGTGGAAGTCTTTTTCCAGCACTAGAATTCCTACCACTTTCTAATCCTATTGCATCTTCCTTATAAATTCACCAGGACTCATCACAAGCTGGATGGTAATGTGCCTTGTACTGTCAGAAGCATTTTTTAAAAATAAAGATTGAATTTTGGTCTCTGGCAATCATTCTGCTTCCGATGTTTTGTTTCTCTGCTTTTTAGACATTAATCAGTTTAAAAACATTATTTTAAATTTCAACAGCTTCTTCTGAGAACTGAGAGATATCACAGTCATCAGAACAAGAGACATTTGTACCTTCAAGACATTTATAACACTAAATGCATTGCTATTGATGCTTACAGACTAGACAGCAGAAAGTCTATTTTAGATTTTATCAACTCTGCTTTAGCAGGTCCATTAGATGATTTCTGGAAAAACTGACACTATAGATGAAAATGTAAATTCACAGCATTCCAAGTGAATGTCATGTTTTCTTATTGCTATTTCTAACCCTATCTTTTTTCCCATAATATTGTTTTTGCTTATATTTCAGAAATGGCAAATGCCCCTGTACAGTCAGAATGTGCTTGCATCCTTATTATCACTGCACAACAGCTCTTTGAAATAAATTTTCTTAATCTGCCTTGAATGGAAACATATTTAGAAACAGACCCAATATTATTTTACTTCATACCATCTCAGAATATTATTGCTTTCCAAGATAGACATTTTTAACGGTGTAAAGACAGCAGGATGTGACATAATAAGCAAGACATCATTTTGATTTCTTTCATTGCACAGAACATAACCTTTCCTTAACTCTGTTTCTTGCTTTTAATTGAATATACATTTTAATGATTGTGGGATCACTTTTAAAGATTGGCTTGGATGCAAAGAAGATGACCTAAAATTGAAATGGAGAGTTGCAGCTGCATTATAACACATATATCTACTGCTAGGCATAAGCACGTGTCTAAGACATTGGTATTCTTTACTTGTTCTCTCTCATAGGCCAGAGTTTGGAATACCAAAAAAAACTTTATTCCGCTTAGGGCAAAGAATTAGGACACCTATTCCACTGGATCCAGAGTCTTTCCCAAAGCCCTTCTTGCAATATTCCCTGCTGCAAGTCGGCACTTGGCGTTGCTCAAGGTCCACTGTAACGTTTTGCTGTTTGCTTTACTGCTATTTCAGGCATTGTCTGAAACTTTTTGAGATTGAAAGGGTGCACATGCTAGCTAACAGTTTATAGCCAACCATGCTTTATATCAGTTGCAGTTAGACAAATGTTTGGGACCTTATCTCATAAATGAGGCAGTATCAACCGACCCAGTTTATGTTATTCATTATGACATACTATATTTATATTGATCATATGTAAAATGTTTTAAGTGAATGTTAACTCAGTAAAGTAAGGATTTCACTCAATATTGCAAATTCAAAGCTTAAAATGAAAATAAATGGAAAATTATTCCTGTTGATAATATATCACCTATCTACATATAAATGCCCCCAAATTTAGCACAGTGGTTGCAGCCCACAAATAGCACAGTTCAGTCATAGCTACCCGCCAGGAGGAATCCCAGCTTTCCTACACCTTTTACTTCAATATCCAACATGTAAAGAAAAAAAACTCTCTTTGTATACAAATTCAAGATTTTCTTTTTGATTTTGAAGGCATTTGATTTGTAGCACAACCTATATGATAGTATATTTTTGTGTACTAATTTGTATAGGATTACAAGGTCTTGAGTAACTCATAAACTTTTTTTTTTTTTTTTTTTGCGATGAAGAATAGGATTTGCATCAAAGACTTCAGATAGTTTACCAGCTTCTTTAGTCACTAAGTGGTTTCGTGGATATCTTTGTCTGCATTAAAGCATCTGCCACTGCGCTGAAGATTATGATTCTTATGAAACCAGTCAGCTGGTTCAGACACAAACTGAATATTCCCACTGAAGTCTGACTCTTCAACAAGTTAAAGCTATTGTGTTAGATATTCAGTCACAGTTAGGAGGTTCGAGAGAAACATATTCTTTGATATGAAAGCTTTTTAGTTGTAGGGGACCTCAATTCTGGAACTCCCTTGCAGTGCAAAAGTTCTTAAAATTATTTTACAAAGCATGTCAGAAAAAGGAATCAGTTAACAGAGCAATTTCTCCTTTGACTATTGGTTATATTATTCATTTGGTTAACCCAGATGTCATGTGTGCTTTGAATTGTTATGCGTGCAAAATAAAAATACCAAATAGGATTATATCAAAATCTGCTGAATGGTTATAAAACAGGCTAATCATTTTCATGAAGATAAAATGCGTAGAAATAACAACACACACCAGCAAACTGAAAATATCCTCTGCTGACTCTTTTTTTCATAATTTTCATCGGTGACAGACACTAGATCTTGGTCACAGAGACCCTATATCTAGGAAACTATGTTAAAAAAGATGTTCACAAAACTAGTCCATAGACCATGATTAAATGCAAAACATTTCATACATATTTGCAGTCTGAATTTAGGTTACTTTCATTTTAGTCATTTGTGAGGTTGTGTGTTCTATTTAAACAAAGAGTATATTCCCCTTTCCTTGAGGTTTACAAGAAGAGATTGCAAGTACAGTGAGACTGTTTTTCCTGTTACTTTTATGTATAAATGTAAAGGATATCAAGGGAAAGAAATTGACTTTTTTTCTCTGAAGGAAGTCTGGAAACAAAGCAAATGGTGGTAAGATACAACATTTCTTTTCTCTAACATAACTTCTCTGTAATTTTCTTCTTCAGAATATCCATTTATCCTATGCTGCAAAACAAGTCAGACTACCTGGTTTATCCGACCTGTTGAGTGCATGCTAGAAGGAGACCAATCCTGTAAGATTTTAAGCCAGTTCTGTTTGTGAAAATGATACCCAAATAGCCTTTTGTACAAACAAAGGTCAACTGCAAAACTGACTTTTTCTATTACATTTGGCATCAGTCTATTAGTCTGGTGGCATGTCATCTCACTGTGCTAATTCTCAGCAGTGCAGCAATTCTAACAGTTGCAGTTCTTACACATTTGAAAAATTCCAACAGATTTATAGCATTTGATTTCACACTTTTCAAGGCATCTTCTACCCTTCTTAATTCTTAGCCGTCATTGAGGAATGTGTGAAATACAGAGCTGAGGCAGCAAAGTAAAAGGTCAACCTACAAGACAGAACAACTCAAGCTATTGATAAAGACTGTGTTAAAAAACTGAAAGCATACAGTGAATTGCTAACTTTTGACTTCAAACAGTGTTTTCAGTAATTCTAGTTTCAGTACTTAACACTTTTGTGCACTTCCTCACACTTCGTTTCTCATGTTCAAACGCTTGTACAAGCTGAAGCAATTAGACTTCATAAAAGGCTGTGCAGCCTGTTATACATTATCTTTAATTTGCAGTAGGGAAAAATGAGTTGGAAAGGTCAAGATGTGGTCTTTCTAATGCACATATGTACCTAACTACTTTTTGTTTTCTGCTTTTGTCATTCACCTTTGATTCCATTTAATGAAATAGCTTGATCTGAATTAATTGTAGATATTCACATAGAGCCAGTCTTCCTGGTTCTTTTGAGAGTTCATAAAATGGGTGGAGGGCATCTCAGAAGTTTTTCTTTAGCTTGTACAGTTCAGTTAATATATAAAGAGAAGTCCTGTGCTGCAGGGATTGTCTCTAAGGGCTGGTGACATCCAAAGAAAGGCTGCACAAGGAGATAGTGCTGCAGCTTTCTTCTCATATTTTTCATGGTAGAGGAAGACATCTGCAGTACAGGTGAGTAAGTGAATCTCACAGAGGTGGGTAGAAAGAGAGAGGCTAGACATCTAGGATCTTTATGAGCCATTCTGTTCTTAAAGTCAAAAATCTGGTATTCTGTTGTAGTGGAAAATTTTTTTACTATATTCAACATAAATGTACAAAACCTGATCAAGGGCAGTTTCCCGTTCTTGTTCTGAGAACTGCAAAGATCTAGGGTGCTTACATATTTCTTTGCCTGCTCTGGGCAAAGTTTTACTTTTGTAGCTGCATCTTTTCTGTGCTACCAGTGTAATTAAGTATGGCTCCAATGATAACACACCACTGTTGCACTGAACTGAGAAAGAACTACCTCTGGACTTTATTTCCCAGTATATATGAGAAGGTCCCTGAGAACCAGTGCTCTTCAAACACAGGGGACCTATTCAGCTACTTCTGGGTTGTAAGTCTAATGTGAACGATCATGAAATGTCAGTACTTCTCCTCGATTTTTCCATTTGGGAGGTAAGCAGCCATCACTGAGGGCTGTACAAAGCTTTGTGGGAACATACCGGAGATTTTATTGCATTTCTGTAGAAATTATCTGTATTGGAGTTAAAACTCTTATCAGTCAAGCAAGGCAAAGACTGCAAAGGCCTAGAGATCTGAATTTCCTTCTGGGAAATGCTGCCCTTCCCAAGCCATAATTAACCCAAATGCAGTTTTGGTGAATGTTAGAGGGCTCAGCTATCATTGCAAGAGACTTATCCAGGGAAGCTCATATACGTATGCTTAAGGATGCTAAGATTAAGCAGGTGTTTAGTGCTGTCGGGTTGGAATGGATTAATCATCTTTTAGTTACATTTCTTAACTGAGTCCTCTAACATAGTTTTCTGTTTGACGTGAACTGTTTTGTATGCAGAAGTCTCTTCCTTTTATGTTGTCAACAGGGAAATAAGGTGTTGGAACTTTTCTAATTCAGGTTTGACGTGGAATTAAAACTTTTGCAATCAAATAATTTTAACCTGGATCTAAGAATTCAGACGTATAGTTTAAAAGGAAGTTCCATAGTAGAGTCAGAAACTTTTTAATCCATGCTATAACCAACATAACTGTGAATATGTCTGCCTCAAACAAAATTTACACTTGAAGTTTTTTTTTCCATGACTGCCCCCAACCAATAATTTCTCTTGTAGTTTTCAAAATCATTTTATTTAACAAATGGCTTAGACTGGGTTTAAAAAAGAGCCTGTCAGGGGTCATTTGTATAAAGAGAAACAGTTTAGAAACTGCCTCCAGTGAAAGGAAGGAAAATTTAAAGTAAATCACTACATCTTACAGAATAATAATTTCTAATAAGAAAAAAAAAAGAGTTCAAAACAGTAAAGCTAACAAAAACACTCTGATCTGAAGAAGATATCATAATTGAGGAAATCTGGGTAAAAGTACTAAAGCAGCAGGAAAGCTGAATTGATATTTTGGAGCTGTATAATAAAAGATTGGCAGATATCTACTAGCAAACCACCTGCCGTGCACAAAAAAAGAAATGCCTTTTTTGTATATAATCCTTTGATATTTTTAAGGGTATTGATCAGATAAGATTATTCTTCTGGCTATAGTGAGTTTCTATGGATTTGGCCATTTCAGGAAGTTTTAAAAAGAACATCTGAGTCACTTCATTTCTACAAATACATTAACAAGAAGAGAAGGGCCAAGGAGAGTCTCCATCCTTTAATGGATGCAGCAGGGAATATTGCCACCATGGATGAGTATAAGGGTGAGATACTTTTAATGCCTTCTTTGCCTCAGTCTTTAATACCCAGATCAGTTCTCCTCAAGGTGTTTGGCTCCCTGAATTGGAAAAGTGCAGAAAAAAAAGAAAAACGTAATCCATGAGGAAACAATCAATGACCTGCTACTCCACTTGAACACTCACAAGTCTGTGGGGTCAAATAGGACCCACCTGAGGGTTCTGAGAGAGCTGGCAGAAGTGCTCACCAAGGCACTCTCGATCAACCGTCCTGGACAACAGCTGGGGAGGTTCCAGAGGACCAGAGACTTGCCAGTGTGACACCCGTCTACGGGAAGGTTTGGATGGTGGATCCACGAAACTACAGGCCTGTCAGCCTGACCTCAGTATTGAGGACAATTATGGAACAGATCATCTTGAGGGCAAACATATAGCACATGTGGGACAAGCAGGGGATCAGGGCCAGCCAACATGGGTTCATGAAAGCCAGGCCCTGCCTCACCAACCTGATCTCCTTCTATAACCAGGTGATGTGCCTAGTAGCTGAGGGAAAGGCGGTGGATGTGGTCTACTTAGACTTTAGTAAGGCCTTTAGCACTGTCTCCCACTGCATTCTCCTGGAGAAGCTGGCAGCTCATGCCTTAGCCAGTGTACTCTTTGCTGGGTGAAAAAGTGGCTGGATGGCCGGGCCCACAGAGTGCTGGTGAAGGGAGTCAAATCCAGCTGGTGACCAGTCACGAGCAGCGTTCCCCAGGGATCAGCGTTGGGGCCAGTCCTCTTCAATATTTTTAGCAATGATCTGGGTGAGGCATAATAAGAGCCTGATGTGTTAAATATTGAACCCACTGCAACAAGTAGCTTTTGAAATTCTCATTCAGTATAGCACTGTCAAGATTAGTGTTATGTGTACTTAATTTCATTGAAGCCCTCTCACATCCAGCTACACAAATGACATGTACAGTGCTTTCAGTGAGGATCAGACAACAGCTGAAGAGTCTGTACATAATATTCCTACTTTATAGGCAGAAAAAGCATGGTCGTATGGAGAACTGCTGTGCTTTGGAGAACCGCACTGATGTATCACTAGATACTGTACAAATTATGCCTGTGATATGATGTACAGAGGAATTTTAATCTTTATTATAAAAAAAAAAGAGAACTAATAGTCAAAACCTGAGGTTAAACACAGCTGTAACCAGACTATTAGCATGTCATAATCCAGTCCCCTCTACAGACAAACTGAGGGATGAAAATTAGTGTCGTGATACTAAGGGTACAAAACTTTGATTTCTTTAGATCATATTTAGTGCTGATTCAAGGGGAAGAATTCGTCCTACTGAATTATCAGTATCATGCCGTATGATATTTAAGTAAGTGCTTCTTGATGATTTACTTTCCAAACTGAGGTCTAGCCCAAAGATCCAAGCAATATTTTAAACTGGCAAATGGTTATGAAAGTGTCCCCCTTACCGATTCAGAGGAGATTGTAAGGTGATGGAAAACAATTTATCTACCCTAACCCTATTTCTTCATATGCCAAAAGGTTGGTGACATGAGGTTATGCTGTCCTGGGAGTTATGTGTGGGA
This sequence comes from Tinamus guttatus, assembly GCF_059628265.1. Classification (NCBI taxonomy): domain Eukaryota; kingdom Metazoa; phylum Chordata; class Aves; order Tinamiformes; family Tinamidae; genus Tinamus; species Tinamus guttatus. The sequence goes on from NW_028288936.1 coordinate 1,182,576, forward strand.
GTATATTGTCTCTTCCATCCCTTCGCTACAGGTTTTCTGTCTTTTATTCCATTTTATCCCACTGTTGACATTCCTCCTTCATAGGATTCTTGATGGCTAGGTTTTTTCTCTGTCTACACAAAGAGTTTGTCAGTAGTTAAAACTTGAAGCCTTTTTTGACATTATATTACATATGCCGTGGCTGCTTGATTTTCTTTTTATGACTTACAAAGCAACCTCTGCTTTATCAGATAATGTCATTCAAGAACAGCAGATTTACAGAGCAGCTGGAGTACCCAGGGCATGCTGCTGGGCACAATCTTCTGGTTTAGGTTCATCTGCAAGAAATTCAGTTTATGAACTCTGAGACCAATCCACACTGTGAACTAAAGCATTTCAATGAGGACAACTAGTGATTCACTTCAAAGCACACTTGTGTTCTCAACTACAACATTAATATAGGCATGTGACATGTTTCAGCAACATATTCAAAATTTGTTTCCATTTTTGCAACCTCAAAATTCTGATATTTTCTATGTTTCTATTGGACACTATTCACTTTCTTCAATACTTAGATGTAATTATCTAAAGTCTTTTCCTTGGAGCCATTCACAGCTGCACAGTGCAGGCCAAAGAAATGACCATTTTGATTTGCTGGTCATTTTCATTTGCTTCATACGTCTAGAAAGAATAGCAGGATAACATGAAATTGTGATGCAATGGGAGAGGAGAAATCCTCAGTCTTTAAGGTATTTATGTATTTTTTCCAACCAAGATTAATTCAGTGGAGTGTGGGAGACCTTACCCTTTTCTTAACCAGGTACAGGAAAAGATTGCATTGAGAAAGGACAACAGTAAGTCATTCGAAACATCACTTTTCAGTATCCTAATTTACCGTGATATTTTTCTGGTATGGTCAGCTATTATACCTGTTTTCTATGCCTCACTGGGAATCACTCTTTTTTGTTTTTAGTAGGTTATTTTGACAGGTTAACATCAATACCGAAATGGTAGGATATTGCTCATTTTGATAAGAATAAATTCCTCACAATTTTTCTGAGAACTGTTAATCATCTACGAAAGACTAAAAATAAGATGATGCTAAAAAGAAATTCCAATGTTGATGTATAGTTCAATAGAACAATGATGAAATTTAGTTTTTTATTAAGATGAGAACTAAGGTTTCTGTATTTTGGCAGTCAGCAGCAAGGATCCTTCTTCTGTAGGAATAGACAAAAACACATTTGATACCTAGTTTTGGGAAGATCATCACTGTCAGTTGCAAATATCCAGGAAGATATGAGCCTATTACTGCTTTTTTAATTAGCTGAACTACATAATGCTGATATTAAACCAGTTGAAAGCAGAATCTTCAATGCTACACAAACTAAAGCAATTCAGTTTCTCATTTACTTCTCTCATTCAATTCTTCTCCCATTGTCTGCAACAGATCTATCAGTGGAACAGGCTGCACACAGAAATTTATTATGACAGCTGATAGCAATTTTCTTTTGCAAAGGTGTCTGTAAGCATTATACATGAGGTTTATGCTGGTAGACTTTCCAGCTGAGATTTTCACTCCCCCAAAACTGTAGGTGGTCAGTCTCGAAATAAGCTAATCAAGTGTTATGCACAAAGACTGTCAGACTTATTTTCTGTTTTAATAAATGCAGTTCTTTCAGCTCTAGATTATTTTCTGTAACCTGATTGTCTGGATATTATAAGCAGTGGGCAGATTTTTAGAAATCACATTTATTTGATATTTTATAACTAAACTTCCTAGAGATTATGCTATATTGGGAGAAAAAACATATTGTCTGTGATTTAACGTAGCTCATGTCCTGTCTCTATATTCAAACCCACAGGCACATATGGTCTTATCTAAGGATAGGACAGACACGTTTCTGGTCAATACTGAGCTTATGTAGTAATCATGCAAGCTGGCCTAAGTAGCTGTCATCTAATTTTGTTCCTAAAACAAGGGAGAAAACCAATAAAGCCTAAAATGAAACTGTCAACTTGGAATGTCATATATTGCTACTTTTCTGTCTGATTTTCGGTTTCATACCATGTTTGCCATTGGGAAATCTCAGTACTCTTAAAAAAAAAGAAAAAAGAGACTTGGAAAAAGAATAATCGCATTTCTAAACATGTGTTTTCTCACCCCTCCACAATGACTAGAGATTACGTTTTTCCCTTGTATGTTATAATACCTTTTCCATAATTGAGAACACTGGATATATGAAAGTAGGGATACCTGTTTGTTCTGTTTCAATTTTAGTTAAATCAGTACTGCAGGTATTCATATTTCAGTTTTCCTTTACATCCTACTGTTTTGTCAAAAACTATATCTGTATGCCAAGAGCTATAATGTAATGTACAATTGTTGCTCCACTTGCAAAGTAAACAAGTAATTTTTTATATTTTCTCTTTTCTTCTTAATTTCTTATTCAGATGTAAAAGAACAGCTTTTTTTTAGTAATTATTTTGAATATGTCATGAAAACAGCAGCACAACAAAATTATGAAACACATTAGAAAAGTCACATATTTTAAGGTGAAAAGAAAGACAAAGTAAAATATGACATTACATAAAATAGAACCTGTCAACACAAGTCATCCATAAAGTATCCTGGCATTTCTCATGCCACACAGACAAGCAAAAAAATAGAATAAATAAAGAGAGTAAAAACAAAAAACTATATCACTGTTGCAAGTCAAATATTAATGAATTCCTATGAAAGTAAGACCCTTCACTTTTCTAATGTACACTTTGGTGTTTATACTTGTTTTCTGTTTTTAATTTAAATCTATCAGTGATGCAGAAAATTGGTTTTGCGAATGCCCTAAACTCTACTCTGGAAAACTCTGCCAGTTCCTGTCTTGTGATGAAAATCCATGTGGAAATGGTGCTACGTGCTTTCCAAAGTCCAAGCAAGATGCTGTTTGCCTCTGTCCATATGGAAGATCTGGAATCCTCTGCAAAGACGGTAGGGATCACATTCTTCACTCATTCCTGGTAGCTTCTGTCATTCATAGATGTTGTCACAAGACACAAGTTGAATTCTTTGAAGCAAAACACTGTAAGTGACCATCTCCCCAGCTACAAGCACTTTCCTGCCCAAAATTCAGTCACAAACCAGGAACATCTGAGCTGAGCACTTCTCCTGCAGATTATTTTATAACAGTGTCAGCCAGAGAGAGGGAGACGGAAGGTTCAAAGCACCTGAGCATAGACAGTAGCAATGTGCTATGCCTTCATAATTTATTTGAAGAAGAAAAGAGAGATTTGAGAATCTGAGAAAGATTTGGCTGGAGAGATTACAGCTCCTCTGGATAAAATAATTTCTCCTCTAGTTTGATTTTTTACTGTATTTAAGGAAACACGGCTTCAATGACTTCGTATATTTTGTAAATAAAGGAGTGTATCATCGACAACACTCTTTGGATTGTTAGACTACCACCAGATGTTAAGATCTGATTAATTGCTCAGGGAAAAAATAAAACATAAAAATAAAAAGAGAGAGAGAAAGAAACAGATTAAAATTTGTCAAGTGCTTTGCTGTCAATCAGCAGACAGGATGAAAGGAAATTAATAAAGCCAAGCAAATAAGACTTTTTGAATAATTTTGAATGAAGGGCTTTGATTTCTCAGGCATCAGTTATCATAGTTGTTCAAGGTATCTTTTTTCCTTACAGTCAATAGCAACAAGCCATGAGTGTGGAAATCTGAATATAGAAAATAATCACTGGTTCTAAGATGATTCTGCAGTGTATGCAGATCAAAGGTCTAGTTTATCTTCTTATCATTTAATCTTTTATTTAAAATTTTAGCTTAGAAATTAATCCTAAATTATCACTCCTCATTATTTTTCTCCCAGAATCATTTTAAAGAGCCCAAGTCTATTTAATCATTTTTAGCACAACAGCCATGCTGTATCTTTAGTTATCCAAGTTGCTTTTCTCTGTATCCTTCTAAGATGAGGTTCAGAGCAGAGTGTATATTCAAGGTGTGAGAATGATGCTGTTTTATACAGTGTTGTTTTGAAGTTTTTTGCTGTTTCTTTTCTTAATCATTTCTTGCATTGTTTCTCTTTAAGAGCACATTCATATTTCCATGGAACTACTATTAAAATTCCTAAAACCTCTTTGAATTGTTATAGCCAGTTCAGAGTCTATCATTCAGCATATAAAGCTGTTATATACTGTTCCTGCCATCTGCCTCAATTTACATCTGTCAATATTAAATGGCATCTCTTAGTTTTTGCCCTGTGTTCATTCAGCAATGCTCTTCTGCAACTCTTTGCAGTTAGCTATCTCTAGCCTAAATTGAAAGAAAGTGCTCAAATTAGTGGTTTTAATTAGATGACAAAGCTGAAGGCTTGAAAGCATAAAAGGACAGAATTTTATTAAGTGAGAAGTGGAAACTCAATCTGGACCTTTACTGTAAGAAAGAAAAAAGGGAAAAAAAATAGTCTGATAGGACAGAGTATAAATCTTCCACTGTTAACAAGCCCAGAATTTAGGAAATTATCAGAATATGAAAATTTATTTTAGTGAACTATATCTTTAGACTAAATAAAGTGAGCACAGATGGAGGTCTTGTTAAGCTGAACATCACATTTAAAATTAAAAGGAGTTATAAAAGGTCTTTTTATCACATAAACAAAAAAAACAGGGGGAAGAAACATCCTCAATGCTATGTGTGCTGGATACAGCCTTAAAGATAGCCCTAATAGCATCGAAGCAGTACATTTAGTGAGGCATTTGAAGATAATGATAGATTGCCTAATTATAATGATAGAAGAATGTGAATTACATCAGAAACAAAAGCCAAATTTAATTGTGTACTGCAACAAAATAAGTGACACAGATAATGTATGTATTAAAAAGAAATGGTCCATAAAATTTTAAAAAAATATTTTTAGCAAATCTTCTTTCTAAGATATACAAGTAATATCCTAGTTTGTATCTGAAAAGAACACTGAAGAAGAAAAAATTGTTTCTCCTAAAGGAAGGTTGTTTATCTATTAATAATCCGTCTTCATCAATAAGCAGGAGCTTGTGAGGACTATTTGATAAAATGAATATAGCAAATGATCACATAGATTTACTTCAGCATGTTTTATGTCAGCATTGATGCCCATGCTAATCAGTTTAGCTACCAATGCAAAATAAAGCCACAGATGGGCCCATCACTACAGCTCTTCCCCATGTTGGACCTCCAAGTGCCATCAGTTAAGAATTTGATGTCACACTCATAACAGCATCATACTTTACCCATATGTAAGAAAAAGTGATAATAAAACTGTTATCACTGTTAAGTGTTAAAAAAGTCTGGCATGGCAAATTAAAAATGCTCCATTTGTTATGGCATGAAACTATAGGGCTACTGTAAATATTATAGGTGACAAATGAAGCAAACATTAAGGGCAAATAGTACCTTCTATTAGACTAATCTCACACTAATAGCATGAAAAAAATATCAGAGAAGCTTTTAGAACTATCAAGGGCTTTTCTTCGGGTCTGAAATAGATGGAGCATATTGTGATCTGAGCAGGTGGGAATGCTTGCTCTGCATTTATCTTAATTATTTTGTGCTTCTGTTTCAGACATCAAGAAAAGATCCTAAAAACATGTCCTTTTTTTTTTTTTTCAAACATATGTAATGAAATGCATTACCTCTTACTACAAATCTTTCATTGCTTTTATCCCTAGATGACAATTTTACTGCAAGTAGACCATTAAATATTGAAATCTCTCTCATATGAAGCTACACAGCTAGGGAATAATGAAGCAATGGGTGGGAGGGATGATAATAAAGGAAAACACAAACTCTGAATTGCAATTGCAAGAAATCACTATTTTCCTTTCAAGCCTCTAAATATAAGTATACCCATCATTCTGTTAAATGTTTTGGATTGCACAGTTCAGAGGATATTTTGCTTGTACCGGGTACTTACTGTCTGACTTCTTGTTACTTACTGAATGACTGTACTTTAGTGAAGGATTCACGTGAGCTCTAGTAGGTCACAAGGTCTACCTCTGTTTGCTCTAGTCTCCATCACCAGATTTAGAAATAGTTCCTATTAATTAGTGGAATTAAATGCCCACATGACTTTCCACGCGATGTTTTTTCCTGGAACAAGAATTTGTCCACTTAATAAAAGAGGAAACACGTTATTTAGCAATATACGTCATCACTGTGTGACTATTTGGAGTGTAGCCTATGTCTACATGTGCAGCTGGACTCTGTCCCAGAAGTGATATTTCTTTTTTATCGTACATAAATGACTCAAGATAATTTAAGCTGAGTTCAGTTTTGAGCTCTGGCCTTTCTGGAGTTTTGTATAGAAGCAGTCAAGATCCAAGCCCTAGTCTGGTAAATCTCCTTTCACATTTAAATTATAAAAACAGTTGCTTCTGTTTCTTGTGAGTTGTAAATGGAAGTGCCTCCATCCTTCTCCTGCAATTTTTAGGATCACACCAGTGAATGAAAGTGCTTGCAAATAGCACCATTTCAGACTAAATGAAAACCTGTTATCCAACAATTATCTGAACATTTTTTTCTGTGGGATGCTCTTTAAAGTACTTCCTGTATGTTTGATACTTTCCCTTTAAAAGTTTGTCAGGAAGCTGTATCAGCTCACTGTGGAAGTAGATGAGTTAGATTGACACTTGAATTACCTGTCATCTGGAAACATTTATCATTTTGTAAGTGAAAATTTGTGATGTTTCCTGTCATCCAAAAAGAAAGTTTGAGGTCAAACAATTAAAGATATATCCATATCAGCATATTTTAAGTCTTTCAAAATTGAGTTCTCATTGTATTTGTTCAAATATAAATGCAGCAAAATCACTAAGGTTAACATGAAATAAATGTAAAATAATTTTAATGAGCTTAAGCTATTACAAAAACTATCTGAAAAGTATCTCATTAAAATACACATGTTTCTGGACACTGTTTTGGTAATTTATGTTCTGAGTCATTCACTTTTAGCCAGGCTCTGGTGTCCTCGCTTGTCTGTGCATCCCTCCAAAATGAAGATGGTCATAAAACTTACATGAAACAGAAACATACGCACACGCACACACCCCACACATCACTTCCATATTGCCAGTTATGCAGTCTGATATTTCCATCTTTGAGCAGTAGAATCACTTTTATTATACTGAACCTTAGCTTCAAGTTCAAAGTGACAGTTACTAGTCCTTAAGATTACAGAAATAAACTAAGTAACAGGGTCCATAAATTCCATAACTACTGATGCTACAAGACAAATAAAAGGAATACATAAATGTTTGGGGGGGGGAGGAATTAAAAAATTTTGTGTTAATGACATTTTTAAGTGTTGATTCATGGCTAAAGTTGGAAGAGATTAACCTGAAACAGTCACCTGCAGAGTTTCTATCCCCACCCCATTTAACAAAAATCTTTTCTTTCTGTCCATGAAAGCTTCCCACAACCTTCTGGCTAGGAGTATATGGAAAGAGCAGTATAGACGGTGGAGTTAGATCTGTGCTGTGGTGTCTTCCATGAACTCTTGAACATGTATTATTTATCTGTACAGCAGAGTTTCTATCTAATTTCCACCATTGGTCCCCAGGTATTCCCTATTCTAATACTTCTTTTCAGGGCATGAAAAACAGGGTAATTTTATTGGAAACTTCTCCCTCAGCCTATCAGCCAGCAGTGCCCCATCTAATATCTAGTAATGTAGCTCAGTGCATAGAGAGAGGTTCCTATCAGAAACCTCGCACCAGAAGTCTGCGTGCACATTATTATTTAAAACACAAGAAGACTAGGTGCTTTATGAAAAAAAAAAATGTCTAAACTCTGAATCAGGGATTTTCTAGGAAAAGATGTTTGCAGTCTGTTCATCACTATTTCTGTGTTCAATAGCAAGCTTTGGTTTACTAGAATTATACTACGAACCAGTAAGAAAAGCAGTGGCTGCAGAATTTCCTGATGACCAAGGAGACTTTTGTACAGTTTGGGGCACTGGAAAAATACAATGCTTGGCACTGATTTGCATTCCCTTTTCAATATTGCCTTTGCAAAAATATGAGCTTTTATTTATAAGAAATGATTAATACTTATCCCATGGTGTACATGACTCATCCTGGAGCAAAGCACTGAACTGATAACTATTCAGAGTTAGCCAATTGTAATATAAAGAAGTGGATATCTGATTGAAATTCTATAGCCATAAGTCTTCGCTTCTTTTTATCCTCCTCATCTTTCTTTTTTTTTTGGGGGGGGGCGGGAATTGTAAATCTGTTGTCCAGGATGTATTGACAGTGAATGCTTAAAGTAGCATGTACTTTAACTCATAACAGAAAAATCAAAGGCAATGAAACCATTATCCTCTTTCTTCTTTCTCACTTTATTTTCTCCTCTTTGTTCATTTTTTTTTTCCAATCTCTACTTGCCTTTTTTTTCCTCCCACTTTTATACTCATCTCTGGTTGCATATACATTATGATAGAGAAGTAGGTGGCCTACCATATTAGTCTATTAATGTAATGGGATAATTTATCATTATTTGTTTGTAAGGCAATGGGACATTTCATACCTTATTACCTCTTTAGCGCTGGGAATGCAGAAGAGGACAATGATAAATGGAGCAAGACTGAGAGAAACCTAAGACAAGCAAAAACAAGGACAAAGTCTGTAAAAGGGTCCATGTACCCTCTCAGAACAGACATACTGTTAATTCAGAATGTGCTTTCACATGCTTCATAATCAGATCTATTGGAACACCTCTCTGGGTCTGTTTTACATTCCCAGATCATACACTGAAAGAGGAAAAATGTGGAAATCTGACTTGCATTGTGTCTGAACAGGAAGTGAAAAGTATTTGTGGAGGCCAATGCAATCACCTGTGCCCTGTGCTTTCCATCCACTTTAAATATTGTATAAATAATATTCTGAAGGACTGTTTTTTCAAGAAAAGTTTGGAGGCTTATATAGTTTTGAACTCAGCTTTAGCTCCATTCCTATATAGTGAGAAGAAAAGAAATAGAAGGAAAAGGTTGGAATTGTCAATGCAAAAGGTTGGAGTTGTCTTGCTTGGTACTATTTTACCAGTCATGGCATTTTTAATTTAAAAAATGCATTTTTAACTCAAAATTATATAAAGCTATGACAAAACATTCTATATTAAAATCAAGCTGGAGAGCAACTCTGCAGAGAAAGACCTGGGTGTCATGGTGGACGACAAGTTGACCATGAGACAGCAGTGTGCCCTCGTGGCCAAGAAGGCCAAGGGGATCCTGGGCTGCATTAAGAAGAGCATCTCCAGCAGGTCGAGGGAGGTGATCCTGCCCCTCTACTCAGCCCTGGTGAGGCCACATCTGGAGTATTGTGTCCAGTTCTGGGCCCCACAGTACGAGAGGGATGTGGAGCTGCTGGAGAGAGTCCAGCGCAGGGCCACAAGGATGATCAGGGGTCTGGAACATCTGCCCTATGAGGAAAGACTGAGGGAGCTGGGCCTGTTCAGCCTGGAGAAGAGAAGGCTGAGAGGGGACCTGAGCAGTGTCTATAAGTACCTCAAGGGAGGCAGTGAAGAGGATGGTGCTGGCCTCTTTTCAGTGGTGGCCACTGATAGAACTAGAGGCAATGGCCAGAAACTGAAGCATCAAAAGTTCCACAGAAACTTAAGGAAAAATTTCTTAACAGTGAGGGTGACAGAGCACTGGAACAGGCTGCCCAGAGAGGTTGTGGATTCTCCTTCTCTGGAGATCTTCAAAACCCGCTTGGATGCAGTCCTGTGCCACGTGCTCTAGGTGACCCTGCGTGTGCAGGGGGGTTGGACTAGATGATCTCTAGAGGTCCCTTCCAACTTACGCATTCTATGATTCTGTGATAAGCTACTGAGGGCCATCTAACTTTCTGATATGTTTGAATAAAGATCTGCTGATAAGTAGTATTTAGAATACTAAAAGATGTGATATAAAAGCTATGGACTAGAAACAGATACGAGATGGAATAAATATCTACTGTCAAGCTAGATATATTGAATTAGAAATATAAACCTTCAATTCAGGATTATTTAACATTTGTACATATATCTTTTGCTTAAGAGACTGCCACTCTTTACAAACACTTCCTGCCTGTAGTTACTAAGAATAGGAAAATTAATTAGATACTGTGTGTGACTTTTGCTATGTATGAGAAACAATACTCCAGGATTGTGGAGAGTGAAACCACCTACCCTTCTGTTCCATTGTTTCTTTAACCAGTGTTTTTAAAAAACTGCACATTCAGTTTGACCTGGTAGGTTTTCTCTCAAGCCTGTTTCTTAGACTGTGTCTTAAAAGCAGGAAGATTACAGTCTAAGATGGTTCTGGCCTTTTCAGTACTGGAGCAAGCATCACAGGGCATATAGATTTATACAGCTCTCTTGAGTCAAATGATAGCAACTTCTTATTCCAACAACTTAATAGGTTAAATTCTGGATTCTGCATTTTATTTATTAAGGCCAATTCTCACTTGGGCCTTCTTGAAACACTACTGCCCATTCCCTTCACCTTTACCTTGGCTTTAAGTAAAGTTATTGAGTGTAAGTAATCTAAAGTTGTAAAATAACTTTAAATAGTAGTAAGGCCATTATCAAAACAACTCCCTCAAAACCTTCACCCACTAAATCTATGTTGTTACATACTGTTGCATGAGGAAAGGTGAGTCTTGGAGATTATTGTTGTCACAGAATTTGCTGAACCCAGCTCATTAGCCATAACTATCCTTGCTCACGTGACTTAAGATGTACGTTTTGACTTGTCAGTAAGAATTCAAATTCAAAATCTTTGAACTTTATTTTCTAGAATATGCCAAAATTGAGATGAAATTGAGATGAATGTGCAGTAATCATAAATATCAATATACACCAATTTTCTGTGTAGGATGTCAGGGGGAGTAACTTTTTCCCTCTGACAAGGTCCTACAGCTGTAGATTGCTTTGCCAGGCATGCCTCTGCAAAAGTTCAGATCTATCTTTATAGGGAGGCCTGAAGGGAACAAACAGATTGGCAGGAAATTAGCTCTCTAGTTGGACAACTCCAAGGAAACAGCTGAAGCATGGGAGAAAAAAGGTGATAGAACTGGAATGGAACTTATCCAGCTGGGAATTAGAGACCTCAAGACAGCAAACCGTTTAAAAAATAGCTGGTCAGTAAAAAGTTCAATCAGAGAACCAAATTACCGGGCTCTCTGGCTCTCTGACTCGCTGAGGGTACCTGAAAGAATTCACCTTTCCCAGGTAAATCAGGAAAAGAAAGCATACCGAATGGCCTCCTTCATTATAAGATCTTGTTCTCGTTAAATATTCCAGATACTAAGACCCTATCTGACACTTCAGGGGCAATAGAGCAAATTTCCCAGGTAGCAAAGTTAGAGAGAGATTTCACAAACAAGAGGCAGTGATATCATTTGCCAAATTACATCTGGTTCTTCTTCTCAGTCTGTAAGTATCTAAGGCCAGATGTTTAAAGGTATTTTGGCAAGTGCAAGTGTACTTCGGGAGGATTATAATTCTTATTTAGCATTGCCCAGTCTGTTCTGTGCATGCAGCAGTGCTTTTCTTGCGATAGTATAGCTTGATCCAGACATATCTGGTGCTCAGTTCAGTGGAAGGCAAACACTCAAGAGTCCCTTAGCTTTCCAGGATTTAGCTTTCCTCAGCTTTTCTTCCTCTGTATTCTAGTTTTCACTGAATCATATTGTCAATGTGAAGGTTGCCTTATCTCTGCTCTGAGAATTAAGTACAGTAATCGACAGCAGTCTGACTACTGGGCTCCATCAGGCATCTCTGGGTTGTATCATAACTCTTTAGCAGTACAGATGTGTGTATAAACTAGATTTCTTTTTGTATTTTCATTAGCTTTTTGATCCCACAGGATCTCTCAACATGAACTTCTGTGTTGCAAAAGCAGTAGGTGTTTGAATGAAATATTCACTTTCACAATTTTAAGGGAAACGGGAGTATGTAGTTAGAAATGCTTTTTTGGAAGCCTATTAGCTTTCTTTGGTCAATGCCCATCATCTCATTGATGATTTAAAAAAAAAAAAAAAAGTAAAAAAGTTCCATAAATTTTGCATTTGATACATATTTTGTTTCTGGAATACTTGGACAGTTCAAATTGTACAGTAAGCAATTCTGAGGATATGATTCATGTAGGTTCTACTCACTCTACTGAAAATTCATCTTTACATGGTGTTTCTTTTTATTAGTTCTCCACCTCTGCCTAATTATTATTCTTGAACCCCTACAGCACAACCCTATATTTAAGTTCATTCATACACAACTGATGCCCTAGCTTCGAAAAGAACAATTCCTTTGTGCGATTTCTTTTGTCTGCTTTTTGAGTACTTTTTTGTATACTGTCTAGAGACCAGGAGATGGCGGTAGTTGCTAATATTATTGTTGTAAAAGAAGTCTATTTACAAGAGCTGAGCAGTGAAGTGCTTACGGCCAGAGGAAAGACAAACTGCATCTGCATGTGTGTAAAACATCACAACATATGAACCTAATAGGATTATTGATTAGTCTTTAATCTCTCAAAGTGACCGTTAAAAAGAGCATACAAATATGTGTTAAAGCATTCGGCCTAACAAAGACTTTCTTTACTTTTAATGCAGCTGTTAATATTACCCAGCCTAGTTTCAGTGGCACAGATGTCTTTGGCTATACCTCATTCCTGGCTTATTCTGCAGTCCCAAATATCACCTTCTACTATGAATTCCGCTTGAAATTTCAGCTAGCAAACCACCATTCAGCTTTACAAGATAACTTGATATTTTTTACTGGACAGAAAGGCAAAGGTAAGTTTTATTATTCTCATTATCTATACTTATACTCACAGTCCTCCAGAATGAGAATATATGGAGATTACAGTGGATTCTTTTTACAATATAATCTCATTTGAAGAAAAATAATCTCTTGAATTCTTTATTGTTCTGTAAACATACGTAAAAGCAATTGGTTTTCTGTATGTTTCTTCTCATAAAGGAGAAGTATGACAGTGTACAGTGGTTAAAATTAGTGATAAATCCTATGATGTGGGTAGCAGATTTCTGAACAAAACATGGAAATCAGAGGGTTGATTCTCTTTACAGTTGCAAATATATTTCATTATTGATTACCTTTAGCTGGTGCCCACTCTTCAAAGGTACTGCCCCCAATCTTCTTCCAATGACATTTCTTTTGTTGGGAAATCTGCCCATCCATCCTGCCAGTATGTCACAGCCTCCCTGCCCACATTTCCTGTGTCTTTAACGGACCCGTTATAGATCGAGGCAAGAACTGCTATGTTGTCACAACAGTTGCACTTCCATGGCCCACAGGAATCTCAAGATTGAAATATAGCCCAAAAGGATTCTGTCTTATATATGTAAAATATTAGACTCCTCCAGAATTAGTATTGAACTGTGCTTAAGGTCAAGATAATGCAACACAACTGCAAGCAACAAAAAATGAATGAGTCTACTGGTAACAGAAACCGCAGGACCACTTGTTAGTATTAGCCAAACTTCCCGTATTAGCTGGCCTCATCACAACATTTTTGGCCCTGTCTACAGTCTAATTAAAGATCTGTGGTATAATTAACCAGATGAGCTTTTTTTCTTCCTGTGAGAGTGCTAAAAATTGTCAAGCAGGCAGGTCACCAACACTGCTGAGCACTTTCAGCAGTTTGCCATCTTGGTTATACCAGTCTAACATCATTCAGTGCAGTTATCTCCAGCTAGCTATCAATAAGCTGTGCTAGAAGCTGTACAGCAAATCATTCAGCTTCCTCTGATTAAAGCAACTAAGAAGCAGTGCATATTAGTCTAATTGTAACAGTTGCCATAATATTTTAATAATACCTTAGGTATCTCTGCACAGCATGTCATCTCAGCAGACTGACACAAACTTAGCATTGCAGTGGGGCAGTATGGAAACATACTGGAATGGAACTTGTGTTCTGCCTGTCTCAGCACTGCTGTCAACACAGGACCCACTGTATTGAGGAAATAGAGGAAAAAAAATCCTGAAATGTTGATATAGACATGCAGTATTTAGGGTAGAAAGCACTTTATACATAGTAGGTCATTGGAAGCATATTGCTGATTTCTACTATTTCTGCAATTAGAACATGCTTTGGAATTTGGGGCTGTTGCATGGTAGTGTTGAAGCCTGGGAGGGCAATTTGTTGATGCGTCTTTAGATCTAAAGCCATCACAGTGGGAGATAGGTACATAAACATGTCTACTGCCCCACTATTTGTTTTACCTTATCCAAAACATCACATGAATTTGGCAGATATGGCCCAGTACCTGTGGGATTTCTGAAAAATCAATTTCTGAAAAGCCTGTCAAAATCCTGTCAAATTTAGTCAGTGCAGCTCAGCAGATCAAGCAAACCTACGTGCTCCAAGATATCTTGGTGCAGCACATGGACAAGCCACCACAGGCTGATTTACTTAATTTATCAAGATGTACAAATTACCCTGGTAAAAAGCTAAGAATAAAACCAGTTTAAGTGTATTTAAACTCAAAAGTTTGCTTTGCTTCTGTACATCTGTAATTAAAAGAAAGTTTTGTGAATCAGACTTCTGTCTTTGTTTTGTTTTGTTTTTTTCTGGTCTTGAACAAATCATTGTCTTGCTTAGTTGATACTGCTCATTGAACTGATTTTAACTAAATAAAGAACTAAGAGCACTGGTGCACAGTTCTATTTTTTTTTAATGGCAATCCCCACTTTTCCTTATCCTCAGTTCACTCCTTAGCAGCTTTACCTTTCACTTACTGATTATTTATCTTTTTGGATGAAAGAAAGTTTGTCTCTCTTTTTCAGCTAGACAATTAGAAATGCTGTGGGGAGTTATCATCAGAAGCCAGTGACTCCCTGGTCACTCAGAAAGCACCTTTCAGAAACCAGTGTCCCCACCATTACACTTCAGTAACAATACTTAGTCCTTTCATAATACAAACATTAATGAATCCTCAGAACTTGTTGACAATGACCAGAATTAACTACAATATTCAGAGAAATTTCTGCAACCCTGGAAACTGAATGTCTAGCTGTCAGTACTGCAACTGTAGGATACTTAAACAAACACAGAATAGACTAAATTGTTCATTGTCTTTGTTCTGTATAGAAGAAATGCAAATACAAAATGAGCAGTATAAACAGTAAAAAATAACCTTTATTTTTAGTTTTCTTTGACTAGGAAAAAAAAATTAAAAAAATAAGTTTACAAAGGACTGACTCAATCTCTATTTTTTAAATTCTTTTTCATAAAGGCCTACCTGCAAAATATACTCTGTAATGTCAAAGTCATTATGAAGTGTAGTTCTCACAGCACAACTAAATTTTAAAGAGTTCTTATTTGATGTATCATGGTGTCATTTTTATTAACCGGAATAGTAGCATCCTGGGTGAGTCTCAGAATGCTACGTTAAAGTGTTGTCAGAAGAAAGTCTAGCTTTCTATATTTTGTATGTTTTTCCTCATAAACACTGCCATAAAATAAAAATATATTTCTGCAGTTGCATATCAAATCATGGGAGGGCAGCAGAGCACCATCTGTTAACAAGACTGTGAAAAAATGAAGTGCCAGGCGAACCGCTGTGTAGCAGTATTAGTTATTTTCTTTTTAAGTTAAAAGGTTGGGGATCCTAAGCAACACTCCTTTCAATTTCCAGAAAGCAGTATCTCTTACCAAGTGAGCTTAGCCTACTTCACAGCAAAGGGGTGCTATGCTATTGCTCTAATATGTTGCTTTTAAATATTAGCAATAATGCTGTAACGATGAGGAGTATGAGATTTTCACACCCAATAAAGATCTTAATGGAAGTATTTTTAATACTCTGTTAACATTTTCCCCTTTCTTCAGTTCATCTGATTTCTCATGATTAGCATTCTCTTATAGTATGCTACTTCCTTGAGTCGCTCATTCTTAGCTTCCAGATTCCAGACAGCTCAGTTCTTTGTCCCTGGTCATTTTTTCTATTATTATTTTTGGATTACAATCCTTGAGTCAGCTTTCCTCTCATGCTAATTTCCATGCTGCATTATATTTGAATTAATGTTGTGGCTAACCTTTTTTGAAACATTATCAAATGATTTCTAAAATATAGATAAAAAGCATCTTCTCCTTCAAGATCCTTCAAAAGCATCTTACTCATAAAAAGTTTGTAAATCAGAAGTCATCTCTGTTTTAATATTTCATTCAACTTTATATTGAACCTCTCTCAGTAACCAGAAAAGCAGGCATCTTCATTTCATCTTATGGCCTGTATAAGGCCTGTATACACCATACGGAGAAAGAAAAAGCCTAGAGTCCCACGGGGAGTGGGGCTAGAAAGGGCATGCCAAAGGAAATTTAGCACTATATCCACACTGGTGCTAGGACCATATTTGACATTTAACCAGTACTAGGCCTGGTAGCCTCAGGCTTAGGGCTAGGGTTAGGGTTATGGCTTGGGTTCGGGCTGCTGGTGTATACAGGCCTCTGTGTGGCGGCTCTCAAGTCCACACTGCCTTCTGATTTGGAATGGAGTAATAGAAAAAATATCTCCTATTTTCACACACCAAAGTTCCGATTCTCTCTTATGAAATGCGATTAATTTTTCACCCATCCAGAGTTTTCGGTCTTTCCAGGACAACTGCACTGCAACCATTGCCATTAGCATAAGTTCTGTTTTTGAAAAATAATAATTTGCTCAAACAAAAAACTTTTTAGAGAGCAAAAGATCTTAAAAATAAATCAATATCAGAAAAAAAAAAGACATAATTCTTCTCTAAGACTTTTCAAATGACTCCTCACATCTCTTTATACCAAAGGAAGTCCTCCTACTGCTAATTTTGGTTTCTAATTTCCTAGTAAAATAAGCTTATATCTTTGTGGAAGACAAGAGATTATCTCTTGACATTTAAATTTACTATAGAAGTTACTAGACAGAGTCCTATAAATGAAATTCCAATTGCATAACATTACTGAATGTCAAACTTCACCCTACTTATCAGGTTACATGCAAGGCTTGTAGTTTTATTGCACCCTAACATGTTTAAATTATCATATAGCAATTTCACATTGCTGAATCTTCTACTTAAAGTAGCCCAGTTATTTCCTGACATTGTGCTACTGACAGTGAGGTATACACTAAAAGAATATTTCTTTGTTCGTTTGCAATCTCTGTTACAGTCTCTGACCGATACTGTGTTTTGTCCAGTTTCCCCATACTGCAATAGAAGGTGCACTGTCATTTTTGTATAACAGCAGTACTGACTGTCACCTTTTGGATTTACTTGTTGAGGATGCGTAAGTCTTGGAGTATTCTGACTTGAGAGACCATCCAGATCCCTATCTGACATCACCATAGTTGCAGTCAGCAAAGATGCTGACTTTGGAGCAAGACTGTGCATGAGCTAGATTCAGGAGGAAGCCTTTGACTGTGAAACTCGTTGTATGCCTTGGTCCAACATGGGCCAAATATGCAGGTTTGGGACAAATATGGGCCAAATATGCAGGTTTTGAGTGATTGCAATAAGATGTATTACCCCAGCCTTTTGGGGAAAGGATAAAAATGGATGCTTCAGTGAATGCCAAGAACTCTATATTTTAGTCATTTAGTCATTTTGATTGCAAGGGTTACATTTATCTGATAGATTAATAGAATAACTCAGCTTATTTTCTTGACTGGAAATTATTTTCAGGAGGTGAAAAAAATGTGAATATGAAGATCTTCAAAATTAAAAGCAGTAAAGCATGGGTGGTTTCAAAGAGCATCTAACTAAATTCAAGTGCCGTTGAGTGTGCTGTTTGCAACTCAAGCATGAGATTATTTACGTATATCCGGATTAAACATTCGCTCTCAGTGTAAATGACTTTTAAAGGATGTAACTGGGGGTCCATACTATGTGAAACACTAAGCAGATAAATATATAAAAGTGTGCATTCTCAAAAGCTGGGGATTTAAAGCTCAGACATAGCAAAAATAGCTTAAACTGGTTAATACCAAGTTTCCTTTGTGGGTCTCTTTAGGATACTGTTCTTGGTTTCCCCCTCCCTTAAAATTATCTTTGTTTGAAGAACATATGAAATGTTATCTTAATGAAATCAAAACATTTCCTGCAAATTTACAGAACAACTGATTCTACATTAAACAGAGGGTGAAGACTTATGACTGTTCTGACTACAGAAACTTTAGTGACAAATACTCTAGAGCTAGGAATAGGTACAGAAGCAGAAAATGTGAGAAACAGAGCTTCCCCCAAATGAGTCTTGTATGTTAATATGAAGTAACCCTCAGAGCTGTTAATAGCTAAGACCATCAAATCATTAATTTATAACCTTGAAAATTTAAAAGTTAAAACATTTTTAATCTGATTCTATTTGCAATTACATTAATGTAAGAAAAAAATAAGTTATTAAAAATATGCCAGTGTAAAATTAATGCATAGGGAAAATGCAACCATTATTTAATACTTAAAAATGAATCAGAAATCAACGGAAATACTGTGAATTAAGATGGCCTGATTTCTTTGACCTCTAGGCAGTAGTATTGATTCCATGTGCTTTTCTATAAACAAAGAAAATAGCCATCATTTAGTATAAATAGAGCAAGAAATACCATTACAATAAAAATACAAGGTTATGATGTACATGTTAGCAGTTATTCAATGTGGCCCGCATGCTTAGTGCATGGTGCTGCATTGACATGACTTGGGTATTAGACAATAAAACTTTGCTAAAAGTTTTGCCTTGCTAAAAGAGTAACCTGACTGAGTAGCTGTCCCAAAGCCCACTGGAATCAACAGTAGATTTTCCACTGATTTTAACAAGTTCTGTTGTTTTTTTGCTTGGAAAGATTAGTGGCTATGCAACACTTAAGCTTCGAATTTAAAAAATAAATAAATAAATAAATGCTGCCAGTGTTACATTTCTTCTCTGCAATTCATTTCCAAGGAAGCGTTTTAAAAATTTAGACAGTATTTTAAATAACACCTTTTATGTCTGTATAGTTCTTACTATAGTTTTGCCAAATCACATACATAAATACATTGTGGATGAGGCTGAAAATGGAAACTTTGATAATGAGAAAAGTCCTTCTATAGCTTGGAAATCCTTCACTGGCAATGTGCCAGTGTAACTGGGGGTAATGAATTTTCTTTGACAGTCATGAACAAATCACTGTAACGGAAATGAAAGCAAACAAAGAACTTGAATGTACATTTTCGGCAATAGCAACATGTTCAAACCCTTCAGAACAGTCTTTTCTTTATATAATATATATATATATACACATAAGTATCTATATTCATGCTGGTTCTAAATAGTATCTGTAGGGAAATACCAAATACCTGTATAGAAAAGACAAACCACTGTTTTCCTTCTGTTTGCTAATATAGGCTGTTTGTTTACAGCATACAAGGCTGTGACAGGCATGTTAAGGGATGTGGTCATGAAACTGCTGCATGCACAGTGTCGGTGGGAGGAGGAGATGCACAAATCATTTCCTGACATGGGGAAAATGCAGATAAAGCAGACTCCATGCACGCGAGGGGCAGTGGCATCAGGACACACTTCTGAAATCAGCACCACTGTGCAAACAAATAGGAAGAGTATCTTCCCCAAATAGAATGAAAAATAGGATAACCTTATGCAAATAGATGAAAACATCAAATAAAGCACTTTTTATAAACATAAAATTGAGAACCGAATTGCCTTAATTCACAGTACAGTTGAAAAAAGAAGTTCAGATCTCTCTGAATTTCAATTCAGCATATTCTAATCCAAGACTGAGAACATTATTCCTTTTTAACTTCATTTGTAACTCATCTCTTTTACCATACTAAAAGAACATGTGAGAGAGGAAGACTGGGGCTTGTAAGCAGAAACAAATTGATCATATTTTCTCTGATTTTCAGTGATTCTGCTTTTGCTTACATGTCCAGAGATTTTCTCTTCAAAGATTCTGGTGCAAAAATCCATTGCCTTCAACACATGACTGGGAATATTTAGGGTTCTTTTAATTCCTATTCATGTGTTACATATTAAGCATAATCCCTGTAAATGTGCCTTTTAAGTGCACTGCCTACAGTTAAGACAACCTCACAAGAACAAGTAGTAAATAGATCATGGAGAAATCCTGAAATCCATTGTTTTCATTTAAAAGGAAAAGTATCTGCCATGAAACTGTGCTGAAACAGAGTTAAGCCATGAGCTACTCTCTCATGCAGATGCAACTTGGCATTTCATTTTTCTTTTTCTAGGTATGATTTAGCTTTTGGAGAAAGTTCGGAATTTATTCATATTGTAGGGTGAGTGAATACCAAGGACTGCTAAATCTACCAGGCTCAACAGGACTGGTGCATATTGCCAGCCTACTTTTGTAGGAAAAATAACTTTCTTCATAAAGCATGCGAATATGTTTAAAAATTTCTACAGTTACTATTTTAAGTCTGCAGAAGTACTGGAAAATTTAAGTTAGAATATTTTTTAAAAATCAAACTTTAAAATATTTCTGGCTATTTTTTTCGTAAACTGATATATTTTCAGTGTATCTAGAGAATATTTCGTGTTTTCATATTCACTAAACCCTGGAATAAGTATCTATTCTACTTTTGTCTTTCCAGGTCTGAATGGAGATGATTTCTTAGTGTTGGGCCTCCGTAATGGCAGAGTGGTATATAGCTACAACCTGGGTTCTGGCACTGCCTCCGTCATTAGTAAACCACTTGATCTGACACTCAATATTCATGTCATCCATCTTGGCAGATCTCTCCAAAAAGGCTGGCTGAAGGTAAGAAAATACTTCTTTTAGAGGACAGCATTGAGGAAAACTGTTTCTTTTTCACTTACTGAACAAAAAGTTTAAGAAATGCTTATTTTTGTGTGTTTTTTGCTGAATTTAGAGGATTACCTCTACTAGACACTCATAAATAAATTCCTTTATGGTAACAAATATAAATGTTTTCATTGTAAGGTGGATGATCAGAAGAATAAATCTGTCACTTCTCCTGGGAGACTGGTTGGACTCAATGTCTTCAGTCAGTTTTATGTAGGAGGTTACCGTGAGTACACTCCAGAGCTCCTACCAAAGGGATCTAGATTTAAGAACAGTTTTCAAGGTAAATATTGTATTTTTTTTCAATTCCTGTTAAAACATGCATTTAATTGTTTCAGATGCTTATGAAATAGTGATATAAAAATGTTGTCTTAAAAAAAAACATTGCTTGGCAGAGATTCCTATGTGTCTTCTTCCTTATTTCACTGTGATGACTATGAAACATGATGCTAGCAAAGTCTTTGCTAAATATTTTTAGCACTTTCTGATAAAAGTGGATGTTCTACCTGGCCCTATAATTTCTTCTTACCTAGCCTAGCCTGTCCTACAGCATTACTCCAAAATAGTTTCCTTTCCTTACAAGAAGGTAGCTTACTTTTTCCACTCAAACAGTTCTTTGTTCTTCCAGATGTTAGTCAGAGATGGTTTGTGTAGTAGTTTTCATGCTGAAGGCTACTTTTTCATATGACATGGTAAGATTTGTTTTGTTTTTGTTGTTGTTGTTGTTTTCTTAGAATCCCAAACTGACACTTGCTGTAATTACTTATTTCAATTATTTATAATATATTAAATTATTTATCTAAAATAATAATTCCTACCTCCAAACTGACATTTAAAGCTCTTTAAAAAGCTTAATTCAACTACTACTGGTTGGATCAATATTCATGTCATCCCGCTGGGCAGATCTCTCCAAAAATGTTGGCTGATGCAAATGATGCAAAAGATTTGTTCACAACACTTCCTTATTTTCATTACTTACTCCTATAGAAATAATATTTGTTCCATCTTTGTGAGGTACACATGACTATTTCAAACACTGGACAGCTTTAAAATTAAAATTAAATGTTCTAGCATAACAGAGAGTAATTTGACTTCTCAGTTATAAAATTGGAGACACATTATGAATGACGAGAATAACAATAAAATTCCTTTTCATAGACTAAATTCACTGTATTTCCACTAACCCCTCATAACTGCATGTTTTCTAGCCAGCTCCTTATTTTTTTTTCTTGTAACTCTGAAATTTCTGTAAAATGAAGTTCAAAAAGAAAAGCATAAAGGTAAGTGAACACAAATATAAATCATCTGTTTCTTGTCTCAGATGACATCTATGGGTTTCTGGCTCACTTTTTTTTTTTTTTTTTTACTGTCCTAGCAGAGAACAAACCCAACATAAACCAAAAGGACAAACTTCTCTAGTAGTGTTCTGGGTCGCTTATTCAATGGTTTTCAGGATACCACTGTCTGCAAATGAATCTTCAGAGCTTCCAATTTGCTGGGAACCGCCCCTCTTCATATGTTTTTTAAATAGATACATCACCTTAAGCTTTGATTACATATGGGATTTTGTAAGAATGCAAACCGTGATTTCATAAAAAATCATGCAGTAGTATACCTTGGATGGACCTCTGGAGGTTATTTCATTTGACTTCTTGCTGAAAACAGAGCTTGTTTTGAGTTAGACCAAGCTATCTCACGCTTTGTCTGGCTGAGTTTTGAATATCTCCAAGGAATGAGATTCCACAGCCTCTCTGGGCCTCTCTGGGCAGCCTGTCTCATCATTAACCTTTACTTTACTAAGTGCCTAAGTACCATCACTACTTTTACTTTCTTACTTACTTACTTCTAATTGAACTTCCCCTTGATGCAACATGTGATCGTTGCATCTCATCCTTTTGCTGAGCGCCCAAGAGAAGTCTGAGTCAGCCTGTTCTGAGTCAGTCTCCCTAATCACCCATCGGCTATTTGAATCAGCAGTTAGATTCCCCTTCTCTTTGCCAGGCTTGAAATATTTAACTATTGTTCAGCATAGTCTGAAGCTCAGCTACCTTTTGAAAAGTAGCAATTTCTTTCATATCTTGATTTCTTATGTTGCAATCAAGTTTTCACTCAGAAAGTCATATAACTTAACCATATCATGTCTCTTTTCCAGGAAGGATAGATTCCATAGTTACACCTTTCATAGCTTCTTAACAATTTGCAAATTGGCAATCATAAAAAGCAACGACTATATAAATATAGAAATAGTCAGAAGAACTTCTGGCTTTCTTTAGAGATATGTTTATGAAATGGCTGAGCAAGTAGAAATTTCTAGTGTTCCTCTCCAGCTGTACGCCATTTTTACAGCTTTACAGGGCCCTTCTGTTGTAACTGTATTATAATGACCAAATTTCTACAAATGCAGGAGGAATACTTTTCCAAAAAATAAGATTTTTTTTAAGTTCACATGTTAATAGTTATTATGCTATTTACTATTTTTTCTTGCCATTCCAAAAAAAAAAGACTCTATCTCAAAATTTTGTCAAATGTGTAGCATATTAACAGTTTTCTCTTTGCCTCTCTCATTCACAGTATTAGCTTGCAATTACTTGCTAATTCATTCAATACTCTAGTTCTCAATATCAGCTTTTCTTTATTCTCCAGATTACATTGCTTTCCAAGGAAGCTACACTCTCATTCAGCTGATTTCCCACAGCCTTTTCTTGTCTAGACATTTCGGTTGTTCACTGAATTCAAAAATCTCCCCAAGTTCAAGGTTCAGTCCTCAATATGAGAAATATATCTTCTCCTATGGAAGAAGCGGGACCTTCCATAGTGGGGCTTGGAATACCACCAACATAAGGGCAATCAAAACTATTTCACTTCAGTCAAACTGGAGCTACAGGGAAACCACAGATAAATTCTAAAAGTGACAGTCAAGATAAATTTATCTAGTAGATAATTGATTAAACCACTCAGACTTTTGGGAAACTGCTGTTGTCTGCTTATAAAGACATGATTTATTTAAACTATTTTGCTTCTAATGCAAGAGTGTATCTACCCCTTTGTAAACAAGCACTATTGGATCAAGAAACATTGAGAAAGTCAGCTTTGTTGCTATTGACCTACAGTCCAAAGTGACAGGGTACAATCATTCAGCATTTTTACTAGGTACAGCTACTGTTTCAGACCATTTCCCCCTTATCTGCATGCCTTTAGCAGCTTTGTTCAGGTGATTTCCAAGGAGGAGGGGGAAACTGAAAATAGATGTCTTTAATAAACTTAAAATAAGAAATCTACTCATAAATCTGTTTGCATTGAATTTATTGATTTTAGAAGTTTTAGGCTTTTACAGAGCAGTGAGTAAAAAAAAAATAACAAAAAATAGTAACTCAGTTCAAGAAGAGCTTATTTTTTCATTCATGATGGAAATGCTTCATCATAACCATGACTTCTTCCACCCAGACCAACATTTCTGTCCATCAGTAGTTCTGTAGGCAGGAGTTTTCATTGATCCCCACTTGGCCACTGATCCTCTATCAAGGCAGTAAGCAAGAGAATGAGAAGAAAACAGAGAGAAGAGCTAAGAATGCAAAAGAGAGAAGGGACTAGAAGGACAAAACAAGTTTCAGATCTGTTATTATGCTGTTTGGATTGATGTGATATTGAGAAAAATCTTGTCTGAGCACTACTTCCAAAATGTATGAGTGGCTTAGAAGATGCTCTATCTGCTTGATGACAATCCCATCAAGATTCAAAGGGGAAATCTGTCAGCTTAACATCAGTTATTTGGCTACTGGATAAAATTGAAGACAAGATAAATCACAGGAAAGCTGGGATAAAGACGAAGTTATGCTTGCACTTCTAAAGCTGCACTGAAATAGAGACCATCTCTGGCAGCCAGAGAAGGAGCAGCATAATATGGGATCTAGTGAAAAGTGAGTGGCAAATAGCACTGTTGCTAGAGGGAAGGATGACGTCAGATGAAGAAGGTGTCAGAAGGTATTTTAAATTGAGGAAAAGTTGATCAGCTCATCCAGTTAAGAAACTTTCTCAATACTCTGTGAGAAGATGAAGAAACTGCTTACTTTAGAGCTCAAATGACATGCCCAAGCTCATGTAGAGTTTGATTGTCTCTGAGTGTCATCTGAGTTCATAGTTCTTTGTGGGATCATAGGAGCCTTTTGTAGATGGGTTCATCTAAGTGTTGTGCTATATACATTGTCCTGTAATAATGTAATTAAGGGAGGTTTCTGAGTATTTTGAGATCTTACTAGAACCTAACTGCAGCTTCTCTAGAAAGTCATGAGGGATTTAGGGCGCAGCAAGTAATGTGGTCCAAGAGACTCACTTTTGTCTGCTTATTATGGACAGTAGGAAGTGGGTTGTACATCCAGATATCTTTCCACTCATGTGCAGGTCTACACAACTCATCAGTGTGACCCACCTACACAAAATGAGATAGTGGGTTAGGATTTGGAAAAAGGGCAATAGTTACAGTTGAATCACTAAACTTCACATCTCTCAAACAGGCAAGAGTCCAGTGTTATGGGGAGAAACTTAAGGAACAGAAAGAAAGTTCTGATGTTTGCTTCTCTGTGTTACCAAGACAGCAATGTGCAGGGCAGAGCCACAAAAGCAATTGATGGAGAGAGCCAGGAAACACATTTTCCACCTTCTTCAATAATTTTTAAAAATAACATGAACACAGAACTTATTTGAGATCCAAACTCATGGTTAAAGTTTATGCTCATAATAAGCTGGAACATGTTGGAAGCCTGCCAGAACAAAGACTTCATTCCTTTCCTTCTTTTCTTTCATTTCCTACAACACAGATGTCACAAAAAAATGCCCAGGAACAATAGGAAAGTGACCTTAGAGTTGACTTTTAATTAGCTCTGCCTCTTGCACTACAGTCTAGTGTGATTCATTCAAGTCCTCTGGCTGTTTGGATAACAGCTAAAAGCAGCACTGAGTGGAGTCATCGTGTGGGCCCTTTTCTCTTTCGAGAGGAGCTGCTCAATACTCACAAGCAATGAAGAAAAATAGGGAAAAAAAAGAAACAAAACACTTCTTTAGAATAGGTATGATTTTAGAAATATACAAATCACTGCTGTGTTCAGATGAGTGCAGCTTATTATGTATAGGATTCTTGGTGTATTTGTAGAATATCTGCTTGAAAATACTTGCTACTTTTTAGCTGAATACCAGATGCTTACAAGTAGGTAAGAAGACTAGTGAAAAGTCTGTGAGAAAATATTGCATGATAAGGAAATAGCAGAAAAAAAAGTAAAATCATATAATGAGGTGATATCTTTATGACAAGTTCTGAAGTTTTTTAAATCATTTTTGATACTTTCGTGGCTTTTGAGTGCTACTTGATTGCAGTGAAACCTATAAATTAAACCCAAGTGAAAGAAAAGTAATAGGGAGAAAATTCTAAGTGTGTCACTAGACGATTAAAAATGAGAAGGTAGTTCATCTTCTGACTCTTGTTTGTGTCTGATTTCAGCTAATTTGCATCAAAATATGATGTTTGAGATCAAACTGAGTTTAACTCATGAATGGAAATTAATTAGAAAATTTCTTTCCAGTTCCTAGTGCAAACCTGGCCGTGTCAGAAAACCTTTCCGCTATTCAGAACAGTTGGCAGTCTCTCCTTAAAAGAGGCCCAGAACTGGGAGAGCAGAAGGAATTCAGGTCAGGGCAGAAAGAAGGCGCATTCATTAGCTAGTCCCTCTGCAGAAGTCTGCTTACTGCCTGCCTGCTATATGGAGGCTCAGATTGGTAGGCTCCTTACCAGCATCCCATCAACTAATAGCATTAGAAGACATACAAAAATCAACAGAAAAACTCAGCTGAAGTTATAAAGTGAAGACAAACATCTCTCTAGAACTTACTATAAGCTTTGTTTAGAATTACACAAGAACTGTTTCTAACCTAGATGCAAAGCAGGTACAGTTAAACTAACCAATTTATTTTGCACGATGACCTTACCAGGTCTTGAGTACTCACTGTGCCTTCCATTGTTTACACTAGCTCTGGGCTGCTTTTGCTTGGTTCGTTGGCAGGACTCAGGAGAACAGAACATGCTTTATCTGCCGCTGATAAGCAGATGAAATGTTAGGATTTACTGAGCATGTGGTGGGCTAAAACTAACAGTGCTAAAAGCAGGGAAATGATACGCTATGAAGATCACAAATAAAGCTAGGTTATTTTCAAATCGCTTAATATGCATTTTTGAATTACCGTTATGTGGCAGTTTAAACAGGGCTACAAACTGTGTATAAGAAGAAGAAAAAATCTATGTAAGAAAGTTACTTCTACTGAAGTTTTTTTCTAACTATACTGAAAACACTTATCTTGCTATGAAAATTATAGGTACTATATTTTGTTCCAAACCAATTTCTCATATTATGATGAGAAAATCTCTTATACCCAATTGTGTTAAAAAGCAGAAACTTGGGGCTAAGGGGAAGATGCCTATCTCAGTACTTACAAACGTAAAGATTCTTTTATCTCTATGTCCAACTTTGAGTACGTACATACGTAAGTTTGAGTAATTTGGTCAACAACAGTAAATTAATGTTAACATATTGTCATAGAATAAAAAGTCTTAATGCATAAAGCTAGATCTTAAAACAAATAACTTGGAAGTGCCCACTGGAAGCTCATGGGAAAATGTAAAATCATAAGCAGTGTATCAGGGTATGTAAAGCTACTCTGAAAAAATTATTTTCTCACTGTAGACAAATAACACTTGTCCTGCTTGCTAAGCTACTAAATGTCAGCAACTGATTGTGCCAATGAAATGTGAAAACACCCCTATTCTCTATCAGTTCTTTGTATAAATAAGATCAAAGAGAGAAGTTTCAGAATTGTAAATAGTCAAAGGTGTTTGCAAGTCAAACATCTTGATAAATGTACCAACAGAACCAGTAAGATCACAGTTATTGCAATAAGTGTGAGGCACAAGGCCTTACATTTAACTTTTCAAGGGACTGCCACAAAGCTTGCATAGATAATAAATATAAAATTAATAAGAAAGTCCCAGACCATAAAAGATACCATGGAAAAAGTCAATATGTTCTTGTTATCTAATAAAAACTGAAGAGATAACTACAGTTGTGCATTCATTGTATCTTTCAAGTGGAAGCCTGGGTTTTATGTGATTTCACCAAATCATGCAAAAAATCATATGATATCAAATAAATATCATATATTGCTTAATAAACAATTTAAAAATAGCCTAGTTTGATAATTATTAACAATCTTCATATCATATCCTTTCCCTGCTTCTATCACTAAACAGTGAGCCTCTGGCATCCACTTCTGAATACTTGCTAATCTCATGTTTTTCATTGTGGGATTTCATGAAGTCTCAGCTATATTATATAAATCAGGTTTGGAGGGGTATGAGCATTTCCAAGCACGTCATTGTACTGGTTTAACCATAGTGTTTTAAAATCTTATTTTTAGTTTAAAACAGAATATATTCGTGTACAGATCTGAATGGTATTTCAAACTGCCTAAGGCTACCTTAAAATCCATAGCTCTTAATCAAATGATTAAGATAGCCAATATATGTTTTACAAAGGTACACAGATGGTTAAGTAAAAGTTACCATGCATGACACAGTCTTGGCTTTGCACTACGCACATACATACCCTGATGAAGTGTCAGGCCTATGTGTCTCACCATTCTGTGCATTCACTAGCAAGAGTGAAAAATCTCCAAAGGGACAATCCCCAGGAAGCCCAGAGGTCACCCAGGAGCTGCCTGGAAGTAGGCAGTAGGAAACAGCATATTGAAGTCTGCTGCACTCTGAAGATATGACTACTCTTTTCACTTGTGCTACTAGTGTATTAGCAGATTAAAGTGTCAGAGGATGAGGTGAGCACTGGCACTGTCATCTCTACAGATAAATTCTTATCATGGTCCATTAAATCTTTTTGGTTTGGGAAAATGAACACATCAGAAAGGTGACAATCAGTATTCTGGATGCATCTGTCCTATTCAGGAAGATAGTGAGAGTTTAACAATATAGATGTGACCAGACTGGATCAGTTGTCTTTAGGACCAGGTAACAAATCCTGTTAGCTTGCTAGAAATGTAGGATATTTTTGAATTATTTCCCAAGAGCAATGGCCTAATGTGCACATTCTTTAAAATGTTGTGGTCATCTTTATGTGACAGGAACTGAAGCATTCATTTCAAAAGAGGAGAACCTGGGTCTTTCCCTAAAGAAGATCCTTTTCAGTTTAAAGAAATTAATTCCCTGCATTCCTACCTTCATTCAGTGTTCTGTGGATGGTTATGTATTTTACATTAAACAGACTTTTTGAGCATTTTTTTCTCTCTCTCTTTTTTTTTGGGGGGAGGGGGGATTGCTTTTGTATGAGGTAGATGCATTCCTGCAAGTGCATGTGAGTGTAACACAAAATTTCACAACCATCAGCCCTCAGCCATTGACCCTGCTCTCTTTTTGTTTCTTGAGGTGTGTCTCCTACTGCTATACCTATTATTAAACAAAGTGTCTTGTGATCATTCACCCGTTTGTCTGAACAGAAAGTAAACAGCATAACTTTAGCTCTTTGAGATAGTATGACTTTCCACCTATTGAAGATGTTCTCATGTATGTGAGGCATTATCTTGTTTGGTTTGTTTCGACTTCTTGTAACTTCATTTCTTTTTCCTTTCTAATTTTGAGGTTGTATTTTTGATGTTCAAGTCCGCATGGGCAAGAATCAAGAGTTTAAATCGCCAGGGACTCCAGAAGGTCATCCCAATGATGGTCGCAGTGTTGGGCAATGTAAAGATTCCCCATGCAGCTTAATAAAATGCAGAAATGGTGGGAAGTGCATAGAAAGTGGCTCTACTGTTTAGTAAGTAAAACAGGATTTTGTCGATTAAAATATCAACTTATCTCTAGACCAATAAACCTGGTAATTTAGTGTTCTCGTATATAAACATGTTCAAAACCTTCTCATCTTAAAAGAAAGGTAAATAAACTGTTGAGGAGTCTTTTCAGTTATCCAGATAATTTTAACACTACAGTAATAAATCAAACCTAAAATATTAAAAATTTTTAGGACTGTTTTTGGGGAGTTCTTTTTCCAGAAATCCCACCATGAACCAGCCCAGCTTCCACTAAAGGTACTGGCAGCCAGGTTCACTATGAAATGCATGAGAAGAACTTTGATAAGAAAGGCACTTTTTAAACCCAAGAACAAAATACCAAAATTGCTGAAAGCTTGAATGTCTTTATGTCTGAACATGGCTGAAGGAAAAAAAATAAAAGACTTTTGTTTCCTGGAAATAAGTATATTCCTAGAAGAACCTTTTCTTGCAGTAAACCACTTAAAGTCCAATGTTCTGGGCCAACTTAAATTCTTAGGAGCATGCATCCATTTTCTCTCCTGATCATTGTCTAATACACTGAGGTGTTTTAGCAAGGGCCTCATACCAAAGTTATCTAAACTAGTTCATCATATGAGCTGTTCAGATGCCCTGTGTAGGGGATAAGCAGTCTGAGTGGAGCAGAAATACCTCAAGCTGGCACAGAAGATAATAGAATCATAGAATCATAGAATGCTTAAGGTTGGAAGGGACCTCTAGAGGTCATCTAGTCCAACCCCCCTGCACACACAGAATAGACACGCATCGTCTTTTATCAGTAGGTCTAGATGGATCTTCTGTCCAGACAGGAAAGGCATGAAAGAAGGAGGTTCATCTGCAATTTCACATTGCTGCTGTGTGTCACCTCTTTCATCATAATTAAACTTGCTTTCAAACACATTATAACTCTTCTGTAATGCTTCTGGTTTTAAAAGTATCTACCAAAATTCATTATTACTTGCTCCCCCAATGTACTTTTCCACATGCATTAATTTATTTATAACTATTTTTTATTTAAAACTATTTGTATATTAATAATAAAGCACTAAGTTAAACCATTTGAAAACACTGTCTGAAAACACAGCAGAGAGTGAAACAGATAAGAAAGGCAAACACAGACTGTACACAGTAGAGTCTGTATATAGATTCTTCTTCCTCTGTAGAGCAGAGTCCTTGAAGGAAATAGATTTGTCTTAAAATATTTCTAGTCTCCTGCAGTGATATTTCTCCAGAGGTTTCTCTTGCTTTTTTGAGCTATTTTTAATGCCTTGCTTTCACCACCCACCAGGAAGTATGCAGTGCCATTAAGCTATAGATTCAGTTACTATAGGGGTGATTTGAGTTAAGTAAGCAGAAAAGGAAAAGCAATAAACTTCACATTCTATTCAGAATAGAATACTATGTTTAACAAAATAAAGAAGAAATGCCTGAAAAATAAAATTAATTTTATGTTCAAGGGACAATAATATCTTCCAATATTTTATTTGTGGCACAGAATTGTATATAATAGAAAATTATTTACAACAAGACAGTCAAGAATGTGTTGTCACTACTCTGTGTTGCTAAAATGAGAGACAAAATATGCTTATGTGTACTTTGAACATATTGGGTGGGATTCAGATGCCTAATTCTGGTTACGAATAACAAGGAAAAAGAAGAGTTGCTGAATGCCTTCTTTGCTTTGGTGTTTACCAAGGGCAGCCCTTTAGAGTCCCAGGCCCTAGGGACAAGAGAAGAAGCCTGGAGAGAGGAAGACTCGCCCAGGGTAGAGGAAGATTGGGTCAGAGAGCACCTAAGGAAACTCGATATCCACAAATCCATGGGCTCTGATGAGATGCACCCCAGAGTGCTGCGGGAGCTGGCGGATGCCATAGCTAAGCCGTTCTCCATCATCTTTGAAAGATCCTGGAGAATGGGAGAGGTGCCAGAGGACTGGAAGAAGGCCAATGTCATGCCAGTCTTCAAAAAGGGCAAGAAGGAGAACCCAGGCAACTACAGGCCAGTGAGCCTTACCTCCATCCCCGGAAAAGTGATGGAACGGCTCATACTGACCGTTGTCTCCGGGCACATAGAGGACAAAAAGGTGCTCAAGAGTAGTCAGCATGGATTCACCAAGGGGAAATCTTGCTTGACTAATCTGATAGACTTCTATAGCTGGATAGATGAGGGGAGAGCAGTGGATGTCATCGATCTCGACTTCACCAAGGCTTTTGACATCTCCTTCACAACATCCTCCTGGGCAAGCTCCGGAAGTGTGGGATAGATGAGTAGACAGTGAGGTGGATTAGGAACTGGCTGGATAGCAGACCTCAGAGGGTGGTGATCAGCAGTGCAGAGTCTAGTTGGAGGCCTGTAGCTAGCGGAGTCCCCCAGGGGTCAGTCCTCAGTCCAGTCCTGTTCAATTTATTCATCAATGACCTGGATGAAGGCACAGAGTGCTCCCTCAGCAAGTTTGCTGATGATACCAAACTGGGAGGAGTAGCTGATACCCCAGAGGGCTGCGCTGCCATCCAGAGGGACCTGGACAGACTGGACAACTGGGGGGTGAAAAAAAACCTCATAAAATACAACAAGGCCAAATGCAAGGTTCTGCATCTGGGAAGGAATAGCCCCAGACACCAGTACAGGCTGGGGACCGACCTTCTGGAGAGCAGCTCTGCAGAGAAAGACCTGGGTGTCATGGTGGACGACAAGTTGACCATGAGGCAGCAGTGTGCTCTTGTGGCGGAGAAGGCCAATGGGATCCTTCAGTGCATTAAGAAGAGCGTCTCCAGCAGGTCGAGGGAGGTGATCCTGCCCCTCTACTCAGCCCTGGTGAGGCCGCATCTGGAGTATTGTGTCCAGTTCTGGGCTCCACAGTATAAGAGGGATGTAGAGTTGCTGGGGATGCAGGGCTACAAGGATGATCAGGGGTCTGGAACATCTGCCCTATGAGGAAAGACTGAGGGAGCTGGGCCTGTTCAGCCTGGAGAAGAGAAGGCTGAGAGGGGACCTGAGCAGTGTCTATAAGTACCTCAAGGGAGGCAGTGAGGAGGATGGTGCTGGCCTCTTTTCCCTGGTGGCCACTGACAGAACTAGAGGTAATGGCCAGAAACTGAAGCATCAAAAGTTCCACAGAAACTTAAGGAAAAATTTCTTAACAGTGAGGGTGACAGAGCACTGGAACAGGCTGCCCAGAGAGGTTGTGGAGTCTCCTTCTCTGGAGATCTTCCAAACCCGTTTGGACGCAGTCCTGTGCCACGTGCGTGTGCAGGGGGGTTGGACTAGATGATCTCTAGAGGTCCCTTCCAACCTTAAGCATTCTATGATTCTATGATTCTATGTCTTGCAATGTCTGAGATATCCACCAACTGTTGAAAGATGATTTGCAAGACCTGGGAGACTTTTGTGACTTTCTGGATTAGTTTTTGTTGGCCAGATGAGACATTTCAGGGAGTTTCAGATGGCACTAGACATCTGTCCAGCCTCAGTTAGCCTAAATAATTAAGTAAACTAATTGATCCTTTTATCTCCATTGAATAAACACCTATGCAAGTTCGTATGCAGATGTAGACATCTAAATTTATGTCCCTGAATCTGGATGGCTGGAAAAAAAAAAAAAAAAAAAGGAGAGTATCTTCCAGTGAGACTTATCCTTTAAGATACCTAAATTTAATGTGTCACTCAGATAAGGTAAGTGTGCAAGATCTTATCGTAGTCACTTGAGGTTCCGGCCTTTCCAACTGTCAAAGAAATGTATTCCAGTGGCGTATATTCTGTGGTATCTTTCCTGGGCTCCATGGGGTGGTACAGATGAACACAGATCTTCTGCATGTCTTCTTTTGTACCTGTAGTTCCACACAGATCTCACAGAGGCACCATGGCATCCAGGTAGCATTATATGTCTAATATGAGATAATTGAATATGGAATCTTGTCATTACAGCCATAAACTGCTAAGTTGAAGAGATTGTACTAGTTTCTAGAACTTGGCAGCTGTAGGCCATAGCAATCATGTTCAATTTTGTGTTAATACTTTTCAACTCATTTAAATAACATTTATTAGGCTGTAGAAGACAGTTGTAAAAAGAATCTTGAACAGGCTTATGCAGACTTCAGCAAAGGAAAAGCAAAGAACCTTTGTGAATACTGCCCAACAGCAGTAGTTTCAGCTTCAAACACTACTTCACAATACAAGAAATGGACATTTCTTTATGCCACTCGGAGTTAAATTGCTTCTTCTCAGCAGCTTCTATGCATCAAAGTATAACAGTTGCAGCTGAGACAGAGAGCATTCCTAAACTGTTATGAATTGAGGTTTTCTTGCCTTTGCAAGGTCCTGTCCTCCTCTTCATTGCAAGTAGCTGTTTATCAAACTGAAGAGGTCGTTGGCCATGCTTTGTTTTCATGTTGTCTGTTCTGGAGGTTCAGTGAAACAGTAATAACAGTATTGTGCCATGTAACTGAACAGGCTAGAAAATGAAATAAAGTTTATACCTGGAATAAGGCAGAATTTCACAGACTCTTCAGTATGTTTAGCCTACAAATAGTGGGCTGATTAATGGAGGAAGTGTTGTTCAGTGAGTTTGAAGAAAAACCCAAGAGAGATGCACACATACAAAAAGATGCGGGTTAAGAATCAATCAAAATTTATGAGATTTCATTCTCAACCTGGAAAGAGAAAATTTCTATGGAAAAATCAATAAGGACTTTTATTCAGGGGAACAAACCGTATATCATGTAGTGCCACTAGATTATAAAATAGTGTATTTCATTTGAGCTATTTTGAAATTCTCACTTTTAATAAAGAGGCCATTTTTAACAATCAATATCAAGCAGCCTCTGCATTGTACAATTTCAATTAACAAATATGTTTGTATTTTTTGCTATATTCTCCTGATTTGGATGAAAGATGAGGATAAAGACCAGTAAACCTCATTAGTCTAATGATGCCAGTTTAGACAATTTGATGATGACATAGATTTATAGCCATAAATATATGGCACTCAGAATGCCATTTCATTCAGGATGGAATCCACGATCCCATCTTCCATCAAATGCTTCACCAAACCTACCTCTGGCGTGCAACATGTAAGAATTCAGCAAGTTATTAATGGCTAAACAAGAGCCTTTTCCTGATAGACTCCCGTTACTCATAAAGTTTGAAAATAAGTCATTAATTCCTTATACTTATGTTTGAGTTTAATTTTATAGATGCATTTCACTGCTTTTCTTTCCCTTTTATTTCCCTTCCCTTCCCTTCAGATTTCTCTGAAACCAAGGCATTATTGAATTATTTGTTGAGCAAAATAAGAGTTTGACTGATTTTCTCTGGATGTTAATATTTCTACACAAGTATTAAAAATATATTTTTCTGATTAGATAAAATTTTCCTATTGTAAAATAAGCATATCAAAATGTTGAAAAACCTGGGTAACACTCTTCTGATAACCACTGTGGTTCAGATGATTTAATATAAGTATCCTAACTTGAAAATCTTTACTACGTTGCTACTGAAATCTCGATTTCTTTTGGTAATAATGCTGGGTTCTTTCACTTACGCACCGTAGCTGTGACTGTCTCAGTGGATGGAAAGGGGCATTTTGCACAGAGATGATGTCGATATGTGATCCGGAGCACAACCCCCCGCATCTGTGTAAACAGGGTGGCACGTGTGTGCCCCTGCCAAACGGCTACACATGTCACTGTCCTCTTGGAACAACTGGCAGCTACTGTGAACAAGGTATGGAAAAGCTGTAAAATCTTTTTATTAGCAACTGTTTTTTTCCTCAAAAGGCTCTAGGGCATTTCTTCTTTGAGAGGTTCTATAAATTAATATTCAACAATGTGAATACACAAGTGCTAGAAGCCCTCAAGTGCAGGGACTTTTCCTGTAAGTGTGTGCAAGGCTGCACTCATCCTCTGTTTTGCTACTCTGTAGCTTCAAGATAATGTTGTACAAGCTCATGTTTTTCGTTATGGAAACTCCCTTTACAGCTTTTAAAGAACTCCAGTTGCTGCTAAATAACCACCTTTCAAACCGCTTGCCAATGTTCGACCTCCCCTGTTGTGCCTACAGAGAGAGTTTCAAGCACAGAACTGACAAGCTGAACTGCTTTTGACCTGGTTTGCTGTCCTTTTATATGATTTTTTTAACTTTAAATTCTCTTCTCAAGTGAGGTTTTAAAATGTTAATGCTCTCTGGATTCAGGACATTGATGAACAGAACATGGCGTGTACATTCTGGTAAAATTCTGGTAAAAACACATGTGTTCTAGATGCAGAATACATTTGGATTTTTGGACACTATTGAAAGTACAAATCACTTATATCTGAGCCACAGAAAACTGGAGCTTGTAAATTGTCATCCTCTTAGTAATTCCTCCACCTGGCAAACACATTAGAAAGGTTCCTCTCTGTTTCATTTAAAAGCTTTCTTTTTAAGAATAGGGACTATGGATCTTAGCCAAACTCTTTGCCCTGCATTTCACCTTACTCTGTCAGAGTAATGAATTATCATGAGATTTTTCCGAGTGCAGTTTGCACTTTTAGTGGATGGCAAATTGCTAAAAAACAGCTGCTTATCAAGATTGAATATCTCATTTCTGGATTGATGGTGGTTATTGGATCAAAAAGAAAAAGAGACAGAGAGCAATGAATGGCTCAAGGGACCAGGAGAGAACAAAGGGAAATTAAATGATGGAGACTAATGAACGCACAAAAAAAGAAAGAAGGGAGAGAAAAGAACAGAAGAGACTGATGAGGCAAAAAGAGACAGCAGAGGAGAATAACAAAGAGTAAGGACAAATAGGGCTTTATGAAATTATAGGGACTGGTAAATACTGGACAGTACTACAGATTGCACCTGCAAGTGTCGGCAAAGTGAACAAATGAAGTGATGGAACTATAATGACAACAATAAGCAACATACCTTGCTGACCCTGGTCACAAATGCTAGAGGCGATTAAACATGGACTTACTGAAATCAAGCAGTAACTTGTCTAACAAACATTAAGAATGTCTGTAGTTCTTCATGAGTTATGTACATGAGAGAGGTGAAGGAGTGTGTTCAAGTCATAATGTAACTATTTTCAATGTGTGTGGTGATCTGTCCTGCTCAGAGCAGCAGTTGGAACCATCAAGCATCAAAAGATTCCCCAGGCAGCACAGAGACTTGGTACATCGTGGATAAACTTTAGAAGCGGGGAGGCTGTTCAACAAGTGTTCAATGACTGAAAAAATAAATTAGAAGTAGAATAAATCCAGGGTGAGCAAAATTGATTATAGAATATGCTTTTATTTGATAGATAAAATACACAGATTAGATTGGATTTGATGTAGATCAAATACCCTGTCCTCATTTGGTCCAGCTCAGTATTTGTTAACAAAGTGAAAATATTGACAATTGCCTCAGTGTATTGCAATAAGAAGTATATTAAATCATACATTTTTTTAAAAATGAAAAGAATTCCACCCAAATCAGCCAGGACTCAATGAGGCCAATGTTTTAATTTGAATCAGTTAGTAACCTTTACTTCCACTCAACACCTGAGCTAGGTGGGCAGTGCAAATGACAGGCAAGGCCCTAAAGGACTAGCCTGTCCTAATCAGATTACTTTGTGCCTGCTGCTGCTTGACAACTGTCCTCATAACAGATCTTATTTGAGATACGTATAAGGTAGTCTGTGACTCTTGTAGAGAGTAACCAGTTTCATTTGCAATTCCTATAAGCTCCACACAAGCAATTAATATTCAGCAGGATTTACACAGGTACTTTTTTGTGTGGCACACTCAATGTTAGTTCTCAGCCCTTCCCCACAAAAATTAGGAATATGGAAGTAGTGAATGATCTTCAAAGCAGGTATGTTTTTGAGGACACAGAAAGGAAATATTATATTAATAAAATATTTTGTTCAGTTTACTTTATGTTTGCAATTGAACTACCAGACAACTCTAAAATGTCTTCATCTTAGGAAAAGAAACTGTAAACTTCATCCCAGAGCCACAGTTAGGCTGCTTATTTGATCAATACTGCATACAAACCAGCAAAAGACTCCAGCTCCCAGCACTTCAGCTAATGGTAGGGGAATCTGCTGCATGACTTCAAACACTGGTTTACGCCATTTGGCCCAGTGAGTAACTCTGAAATTAGAAATCTCAAATGGTTTCTGAAAAGGAAAAAAACCTTCAGGATGTGATTTTTTGAGCTGTCTTGCATGTATTCAGTAAATCTGTCGGGTTCAGTGTGATATACTAAGAGCCGGTTGCTGCAGACAGCAAGTTTGATTATTATTACATATGCAATCACAATATCTTCTACATAGCTAATAATTAGGAGTTTTTAATTTAAAAATCATAAATTTTAAATAACATAGATTAGATAACAGATTATAATTAGATATGTTACAATGAATGTATGCATTCATATCCTAATAAATTACAATTAAATTGTATCTGTGCAGCTTATTCCTCTATAAAAACAGTGTTCCTGAGCGAGACCCTGTCTTCAGCACTGATTCTTAGTGAATGTTTAGGGAATAGTTTACGAACACTGCAACTATATATAACATTTGCTTGCACTACTCTCCTAGCATCTAACTACTTGTGCCTCACCTTACATTCTTCTTCATTTTCTTGTCACTTGTTTTAGTGTAGCAAATCAAGTATTTCTTCTTGGCATAAATAGTATCACTTAAAGCTCTAGTGTACCTTAACGAAAATAAATTCAAGCTTGAGGTAGTTCCTCTGACTTTGAGGTATGTTGAGGTATCCATCTACGTAAGAGAAAATTCCTCTAGATATTAAGCATATTAAATTTATGTTCTAGATAATTTACTCGTTTTTGTAGATGAGTTAAGAAGAGCTATAATTTCAGAGGAGTTAATTAGGAGATTTCTGAACAATCTTGGTAAGAGTGAAAGAGTGCTCCCTTTCAAAGAGGCGATGTAATTTATAAAAGACTCCGTAGGTGGCAGTATTGGAGAAGCATTGCCAGTAGCCAGTTTTCATCAAAAAATCTGTGTACATTTTAAACCAGATTATTAAACAGCTTTCTTCTTTAGCAGGGAAGTTTCGGAGTCTGTGCTAATCAGATACTGATCAACGGATTTATAGAGGACCCTAATTTTGCCATGTGCTTTGTGTTTTAAAAAGACTTATAGAAACAGTTTGCCATTTTAGAACTCAAAGTGATTAACTTCTGCCACATGTGGTCACAAAACTTATTAAAATAGTTTTTCTTAACTTCAAGGCAACAAAACCATGCTGCTGCTTTTTTGACAAAGAAGTTAATATATAATTTCTTCAACTATAGTACAAACTCTCAGCTCCAACTATTGTCTGTCTCTACAGCTCTTGAAGAAAGTAATATAAAAGATTGTTCAATCCATAATTTTATATAATGACCTACTCGCCAAGCAGTAAAATAATCTCCTTAATGAAAAAAATAATACAGCTGAAGTCAAATTCCATTATCCTGATACCAAAATACAGCAAAATTTTACACTTACTTGAAAACCTAACAGTTAAATATGTAAAAACAGTTTTAACTGATTTGTCCATCTTCAGAATTGTCATGAGTGAAAAATTGAAGAAAATTATTTTTAAATGATGATTTGTATGATTTTTCCTAGTACATAATATAGAATATTACTTATTATTGTTTTTACTGTTACTATAAAATCATTTTATTCATAGTATGGTTAATTTCAAGCTTTTATCCTGATTATATAGCAACAGTCCAGCCTGCATGTGTGTGTGATATATTTGGCTTATCTTACAATGTCATTGGACCTACAAGCTCTATGTGTAGACTGTTTTGTAGTTATTATTTGGAGACTTGCCTTCCTGTGTGTAACCATTTAAAATGCAGCATCAGACGCTGACTTGCTTGTCCTGTGTTTCAGTGACTATTGTATTCTCTAAGCAAGTTATGCAACATATAGCTTTCTTTTTGCAGCAACAGAACAAGTAGGTTTTACATGTAGTAATTATATAAATAAAATAAGTTTCCATTGTAGATAATGAACATTTAGTCAATAGAATTAGTGGAGCTATTTAGCTGACTAGATACTTTTCTAAATATAGATAACTAGTGCTGTTTGCAATGCCATGGCTTTCATATATGTCTCCAAAGCATCCAGCCAGGGTTCATAGATATGGTACAGGACCTGTAACACACCCGCGTTTTTCTGGAGTGTCACGTGGACGTAACGCAGTAGAGTCTGGGAAATTCATAAGTGCCTATGGTTAGGAAAGTGAATGGATAGGAAACTTCAGGGTGCGATGAATCACTTTCTGGACTCTATTGACTGCATTGCAGAGCAGTGTATCCTTGAGAATATAGTAACCGCTGAGGGACGTATAAGGTTTTTGGGGTTTTTTTTTGGTTTTCCCTCTGTCTTCTAGTATCACCTAACTTCTAGTAGTCTTATCTAATTACTGAAATATTAGTTGGACAGAAGAAATAAAAATTTTCCATATAGTGGAAAAGCACAGGAGAATCAGGTTCAGATTCTTCAAAAAAATGGTTTCTTAGCACTGAGGTTACATGGTTGCTTCCAGCACAGTTTGCTAACTCCCATGGCCTCGTCCTACGCACTCAACACGATAGCTGTCAGACCAAAAGCCTGAGGTCTACAATTTTGGGCTAGTAATTGCTATTTTAAGTATTGGAAAAACAGAGGTTTTCTTAGGGATTTAACCATATGCTCCTGAATGTTAATTTCTAGCTAATTAGCTATCAAATTAGCTAATGCTAGAGAATACAACATATAACTCCACTGCAACAAAACAAGCAGACAGGTAGACTTCACTTACAAAACTGCAATCTCCTGTTCCAGTATTGCTCACAGTAATGATTACCTGAGCCTGTTCTCTTCAGGGACAACCAGGATTAATAATGGCTGCAGGTCTGGCCAAATTACAGCCTTCATGGCTCTAACTCTTGTGTTAGAGCTGTGTTAGCAATCAATACTTTTATTAACATGCTCTACTTCTTGTTACTACACCGAAATGGAAGTTGAACTGTATTTTTTCTGTTATATATGAATTCGTTTGTTATTTTGAAGAAGTTCAAAAAGTTCAAAAAATCAAAGTGGTATCTCAGAGGAAAAATGCATTTCACTTTAGAGAAAGTGAAGTAAAATTTTTCAGTTTTTCCAAATAGTTACAAAAAAAATGCCCATGCAATTTCAATAAACTTTCATCTGCAGCCTTAAGCAAAGAGCCTCTCAAGATGAAAATTTTCGTACAGCTGGATTTGTCATAACTTTCTAAAATGAAAGAAAAAAAAAAGTGTCTGGTGGAAATGTTCTCTCTGTATGGAGGAATTAAGTCAATGAAAATTTTTGACTGTGGATTTGAAAGCTTTCAGGCGTTTTTATTGTTAATGAACTGTTACCACTGCACTGGAAGAGCCAGTGCCCTGAGTTCCTCTTCCCAGCCTCGCTGGGGTCTGGCTGCCTCAGCTCAGAGCTACCCTAAGATGTTGCAGGTACCTGGCCTTGAAGAAAGCTCTGCTAGGAAGCCGCCATAGGGACCGCCTCCTGCTTTACCTGGGAGCTGCCTTTAAGCTGAAACTCCTACCCTTGATCCCTTCCTCAGCTGCACAGCACTCAGGATACAGAGGCTGGCCTGGCTGGGGAGGCCCGTTCCTGCCGGCTGGGTCATCACCTCATCACCCAGCTCCCCTCCATCAGAGAGCATCAGCTCTTGGGAACCGGGAGAGCAAGCCTGGCTTCTAAGTCTACCCAAAAAACACTGAGGCAAAAGTTATGAAATGTAGTTGGGGCAGTCTCACAGCTGCTGAATGGAAGGGAATAATCATATCCCTTGAACTGCTGGCTGCTCTGGTTGCAGTAAGTGGGATGAAGTTGTCCATCTTTGCAGCAAAGGCTGCAGCTCATTCATTCGCCTTGTCCACCAGGACCCCACAGTGCAGCTCCTTCAGCATTCTGAAATGCCTCCCCTCCATCCCCTGGCCTTGTGTACATCTAGTTGGCCAAAGTGCTGTCAAACTCTTCCTCTGCGAAAGCTAATGCTTCACATCCCCAAACTCTGCTACTAGACGCAGAGAGCTGGAAGGTTGAGCAGGCCTCACCAGCAAAGACCAAGACAAAGGTGGCTTTGAGTATCTTCTTTTTTTTCCCGTGTCTTTTGTCACTAGGTCCCTGATACATTGAGGAGTGTCCCCGTTTTCCTTAGCCAACTTGTTGTGATAGATTCATGGAAGTTTTACTTCACAGATCTCACCAGTTTTGACTCCTGTTGAGTTTTGATGCTCAACAGCACGCCTGTGACTTCAGACAGTGTGTCTGTGTTCCTGCTTCCCCTATTTCTGTACTTCCCTCCATGTGTTTGGGCTCAATGGTTTTGTGCTGATCGTCTTACCTTCCTGATGCGAGGTTACATGATAAACTCAATGGCAAAAAGGGCTTGCTGAAAGTCTTGAGGCAACAAGCTGAAGAAGGTTGAAGAAACTATTACAGTGAAATTCTCAAAGCAGCAGTTTGGGATGCAGTTTTGGGATGCGTACGGCACAGGAAATTAAGCTGTGAGAATAACCTAGAAATCTTTGTTCATAACAGCAGCAGAATAGGACTTATGAGCATTGATGGGGCTGATCAGAAGGGGATAGCAGAAAGGACCCGAGAAGTATTAATGAGTACTAGAGGGAAAGAAAAGCATGCTTCAGCAGGAGTACTTGCAGGAACAGTGTGCTCCTGCAGCTCTAATTGGTCTAGTGGGATTTAGAGTTTAATTCTCTTTGTATCGTTTAGAGATGTATAGCTTCATTAGATACTTGTGCTCAGAGAAGTAAGAAAGTGAGACATTAATCTGACACAGACCAGAAATGTTTGCTTAAGTGCCTGTTGTGCTTACAGTGCCTCATACAGTTTTTGGTGCCCTACTGAGTAACGTAATAGTTACACAGCATGAGTCCTATAAACTTAGCCTACAGGATTCTCAAGGGGACCCATTTGTTTGTTCTAGTTTAGAGTTTCTCTAGAGTAAGCATATGTAACACAGCTACTGTCTTGCTTGAGTTTGGCTGATCTTAATTTCTATGTTGTTGCAAGGTACACAATAATAAAGTATCTTTGCATTTGGTATGGTATGTTTCACATATGCCTGCCTTGAAAGCCAGTGAAAAGCTTAAATTGTCCTATTCAACTTAAAAGTTTGTGTATTTATAGCTACAGAGCTATTGTAAAAGCTTTATATGTTTCCTGAACATCCAAGCTGTGTGCTGCAGTAGACTTAAAGCCTTCTGTTCTGAGATAAGGGTGTACATTTCCTTGTATCTGTCGAGTCAGGGTTTTTTTTCATGAATATAATCAGTACTTACGGAATAATTTACAAGCAAATTAGAAGTAATTCCAATATTTCCTCCAGTTAGTCCTGATACATGGTGGCAAAATATGTTGTTTTCTGACAGCTTTATTATTCAGCTTTATTTATTGGGAACACAAACACTTTTTTAGCAAAATGGATATAAAATATTTATATCTTGAAAGTTTCAGAATGAAATATATTAAATAGAATACTTTTTGATATCTGTAAATCAGGATAATGATGCCTGCATTCAAAAGCATTCTGCTATTGGTGCTAAAAATATGGATATTATTCTTTAATATTCCGTTTGTAGTCTAAAGTCCTGGATATC
The DNA here is from genome assembly GCF_059628265.1 of Tinamus guttatus. Classification (NCBI taxonomy): domain Eukaryota; kingdom Metazoa; phylum Chordata; class Aves; order Tinamiformes; family Tinamidae; genus Tinamus; species Tinamus guttatus. The sequence continues at coordinate 1,225,910 of NW_028288936.1, forward strand.
ATTCATTCTCTGGTAGGAGAATACTGGATACTAGTAAGTCACAATCTTTCCATCCTTGTTTTCTCTCTCTGCTCCAAGACCCTTTATAATAGCAATCATACTCTCATATACCTTCCCAGAGCAGTGCTTCTTTCAGTGATGAGCAACTCACTGCAACTGAACATTTTGCTTTCACGCTTGTTGTGGTTGAAGCTGCCTTCATGCACAGTGACAAAGTGAAACTGAGTCTGTCATGCACTTTCAGACACACCATTGTACATTTTGTATGACTGACTTCTGTAGCATAGGTTTTACATATATATACATCTTCCTATGCATAAATTTGCTAGGAGAAAGCTGATTTATAAATGTCACAGAAAGCATAAATATCTATGAATAAAATGAATTACTATTTCTTAATGATTTTTAAACATGAAGACATCGGTATAGTGATTGCACCCTTAACTACTACTAGTGAACATTACATGCTAAAGAGATCCAAGCACCTAAAAATCCATAGGAAAATTATTACTTTTAAGTACTATTTTATGTTGCTTTTTTTGTGCTCAATAGTGGTTACATTTTTAATAGCATTACCCCATTTCAGCTATTCCACAAGTCTTATTGCCATTGTTGCCTAATGTAATCGCTACTATTAAGACTGTATTTTTATTACTGCCATATTTCACATGCAGTTGCTAGAACTTCACATTTTTAATTTTATGTAAGATAGTACCACAGACAGTGCCTCGCTTTGAAATCATAGGAGCTATTATGATGCATAGGATGGAAGTGATTGTTAATATAATGTGTTTGGCTGAGAATAAAGGTGTGTGTTGAACAGCACCTCATCAAAAGCCAGATTCTGATGAGAGACTGTCTCATAAATCCATTATAGTTGGGATTCTGGAAAAGAAATCTTACTTTTAGACTTAGTGAGAATCTGTGAGTTTAAATCCATGCTCCTTCCTCGCAGATATTAACTGTAACATAGCATCAGAAAATGAACACAGAAACTAACTGTGTTGTTACGAACTGGTAAAGAGGCATCTTCAGGTCATTAAAGTGATAACAGGTATGAGAGCTGGACAGTACATCTGTTTGCTGGAAACAGTCCACAAGAAGCACCTTGAATGCTGTGACAAGGGCAGTAATACGACAAACAGGTCAATTGCAAAGTCTTGCAGCAAGCTGACTGCACATCAGTGTGAGAATTAAAACCCATCCGTGATGGGCTGTACGAGGAAGGTACAACTGCGTGACAAGTGGATGCACCAGCAGGTACAATACAAAAAACTGGAATGTGCAGAAGTAGCATACGCTGACCCAGTAGTGTGCTACAAGGGCATCTTAAAGGCATAGTTGACTGAAGGCAAGTTACTATGAAATTTCCATGGATTTGTGAACACTAGAATAAGAAAGACGTAGATATGTTGAGCAGAAAGAGCAGGAAACTAATAACAATAAATTTACAACAACATGAATTATCTCATTACTAACACATCTCAAATATATAATAATGTTATTATAGGGGAAAAAATGGAAAGAGAACCAAGTGAAAAAAACAAACAGAAACTTATTATCATTTGTGACTTTGCTGAAGAAAGATTAACAAGTCTTATTTATTAGGGATTAATGAACAATTAGTGCTGAGAGAAGGGGTAAATCAGAATGACGAAGCTGTGTATAGCTCAAAACTGTATATTATAACACTGCTTTAATTCTGTAGAAGTACTCCATTTCAGTATTGCATAGGACCATCTGCACTATTGAGCAGCTCAGTGTGTTTATCCTAAATATTAGCAGCCAATAATTAAAAATGTACATTCTTATGATATTTAAAAAACCTTCTAATGAAGTTTTCATCTATATGTTGAAGAAATAATGATCTATTCTGGAATCCTAGAAATGTACCTTGCATTTGAATTTTTAAGCAATGAAAATTCAAAACATGAAAATTAAACTTATATTTATTTGAAAGTGAGTACTAAACAAGATTATATATATTTCACATGACAAGCCTGTGCTTTACAGTTAATGAAAATAAAGCACCTGGAAAATGGAGGGGCATTGATTTGGTATCACGTACATTTTATTCCATATGTAGGTTCTTTTTAGTCTTTGGAAAGGGAAGAACTGAAACTACAATGTACAGCACTAGGGAACTATGCAAAATATCTGGAGACAACTGGTGCCACAATAACACAGCACTCGCAAAGTATCTTTCAGAAAAAGATGTTTTGTCCTCTATTTTCCAGCCGTCTCCATTAGCGATCCGTCTTTCAGAAGCAGTGAGTCATCGTGGATGTCGTTCGCACCCTTTCACATCCGCCGTGAGACCCACGTCAAGCTGCAGTTTCGGGCTCTTTCCGCAGACGGGATCCTGTTCTACACGGCGCAGCGCCTCAGCTCGCGGGCAGGTGAGCGCAGGCCCCGGCGGCCCCCACGAGCGGGGCCGGCAATATAAAACAAAGCAATATAAAAACTGATGAAACCGAAGTCAAGAGAAAGTGAGTTGACGATGACAGAGCTAATGAAGTTCATCAGAGTTTATTATATAATGCCGAGAAGTTCTCTGGTGCACAGCATGCAAAACACGCAGAATGGAAAAAGTATATATCTAAATACAGTGTTTCTCTCTTTATAGAAGCATTTCTAAACACTAAGTCAAAGCAAGAAAGCATAATTTTCTAACTAGTGTAAAAGCATTTAAAATTTAGTCTCTAAGGTGTAAATTTGTTCTAATATATTTTATTAACATATTTCGTGCTGCATTTCTGTGGCCAGAAGCATCACATATAATTCTTAACATATCAGTTATCAGTGCTGAAATCAGTGCAGCATATCAGTGCTGAAATTTTCTACTCGTATCAAGTAGTAAGTTTTACAAAAACAGGGCTTTTTATAATGAGAAGATATTTAACTGTAGATTTTTTTGTTGAAAGTCTAAAGGTTTGAGACACTTCAAGAACATGCTCAGACCCATGTACTTAAACACAGATTACCTAATTTACCACCTTCTAATTCCACAGAGAAGTTTTAACAGGCTACAGTTAGGTAAGACCACTAGGGTCAAAATGCAGTGCTGGTATTTTCTGCTTGCCTTTTTCTAATTAGAGCCATCTTTGAGAAGCAGCTACAAAGAAAAATACATAGAGTAGCTGAAATAGAAATATATTTATTTGCAAAGATTGTCTTCAACAATGAACCTTTTATATTTTTATCACTTACAGGCCAAATTCTGATATACTCTGTGTTCTCTCCTGTGTAAGTTAAAGCATTACATGGGCCATGAAAAACAGAAGGGAAAAAAAGGCCCTCTCTCAAAAACACCCCAGAATAGGTGAAGGTCATGGAAGCAGCTAGTGTATAAAGAAATTTAATATCTCTTTGGAAGCATCAAACATGCAGCCTGTTTAACTTGGTCTAGGAGTGGTCTAGAATGAACAAGCCCTAGTTCTGTTGCCAATTGTGAATGTTTAGTTTGCAAAGGAGGGAGTATTTTTTAAAAATCTCTGTCTAGAGTCATGCAAATTTAATTTAAAACCAAGAATATAACAAAGTGATCATCTATGAAGTTGATTGTTTTACACTTTCCTACTCCCATTTTTACTATGCTGAAGTTCTGAAAGATTAAGGAAAAGCTAATCATCTGGTTCTTTACATTTGACTTCATATAATCCTGTCAAATCCAGACAAAATTAGACTGATGAAAGGCTCAGAAGTATTCTTAGCAGCCAACAGATGTGAAAGAGCTTTCTGTTTCGGATTAGTTTACAAAGCACTTTACATAAAGCCTTTTCTTCTACATAGTTATGTAAGATTTCATAAATTGATTGTCCAAAACCACAAGATTTTTTTTCTAAAATTCTTGTTTAATAGAAAATAATGGGGGGGCATTTCTATTCTCTGGTTTTTGTTTGTTTTCTTTTCTTTCCCTCACTAAACAATGCCATTTCTGTAAAAGAAATGAGCTCTGACTGTGCAGCCAATTTAGGAATGAGACTGAGTTGTGTTATGCCACAGTAGCACAGTTACATGGTGGCTTTTTAGCCACATGTAAATGCGTTACAGCACAGGGATTTTCCCTGAGAACTGCAAGGGACCACACATGTCAAAACAAAACCAAACAAAAAATCCCCCATCAGAAAATAAATGTTTTGTTGGTGAAGAAGTAACTATGAGGCTTCCTTGGAACATTTCCTTCTCGCTTTGTTCTTTCTAAAGAAAAATACATGTTTATAGAGATGGTGGATACTTGGGTAGTCTCTCCACTCACACATTGGTATGCTAGCTCGAGTCTCCACTCCTTTAAGAGTATAGTTACTCTAGTACATACATTTAATAGCTAGCACAAAATAGAAGGCAGCCTATCAATTGTTTTCTATTAGCAGAATTCCCTGTAATTCTGCCAATCGTGGTCTCTTTTCCCTTGTCAGCTGTTTCAGGAAGTGTTTCACAGCTTTGATTCTGGTAAAATTCCTTTGTGCTACTCCTAAGAAGGTACTTCAGAAGCCTGGCAGACTTTTAAGTGGATAATTTTTAATAATAAGTTGAAAAAAAAAAGAGAGCAAGCGATCTGTGTGCGCATGTTTCAGTTTGGAAGCTCGCACACGGAAGACAAAGGCCTCCTCCACCTCTTCCATTACTGTCTCACACCAGGGAAGAGGGTCTCCTCCCACCCCTTCAGTTACTACCAGGAAAGGTAGAGATGTGCTAGACGCACACAGCTATATGTAACGTTCCTGAATGAGGCCTTAGCAAATACATGTCACTGCTATGGAGTTCCACAAAGTGGTGGTAGAAGGCACCTCACAAGACCCCAGTCCTGAAGGGCTGTGTTACCTTCTTTCTGACAAAGTGAGAGAGATCCATTGAATAACCTTTAGTTCAGACAGGGTTAGTCAGATGCTACTCAAATGTTTCAACAGAGTCTAATTTAATACAATTTACATAGAGTCAACCTATATACTTGAAGGTCCTGGCACTCCAGGTAAAAAACAGTAAGGAAGGACCATGAACTTTCTGTTGAGTCATAACATCAATGGAGTTTTACTCCTGTTCATAAAGGTGGAATATGCTCCAGACTGTCTGCCCTAGGCAAAAGAACAGGTCTGCTGGGTGACGAAGAAGCAAGTTCTGTTAACAAGCAGAATAGGATGAGTCACTCTAAATTTAGTACACAAGATTTGAAACAAAAGCAATCTCTTTCTTAAACAAGGCTGTGTTGCCTACCTGGCCTGAAAAGGTTAGAAAAATTAAGGCCTGAAATTTAAGGAATTCTGACTACATGTGCACACACACACACACACACACAGAATCACACACAGACTCACAGGATGGTTGAGGTTGGAAGGGACCTCTAGAGATCATTTGGTCCAACCCCCCTGTTCCAGCTGGGACACCCAGAGCACGCGGCACAGGGTGGCATCCAGCCGGGTTCGGACACACACAAACAGAAAAAAACTTTAAGTCTGAATATAAGAATGAGGTGCAGAGTATTGCTGTGAAATGTCTACATGCTTTAAAATACATTGTTTATTGTAGAAAGTGAATCACACTATAGAACTGCACCAAAATTCTTTAAAAATGTTCAGAATAGCTGGAACGTCCAGATAAGAACAAGTGCTGCTTTCCTAGTTACCAACAAATTGTCTACCTACCTGCTTTTAGAAGAACGTTTCCTTTGGCAGATATATTTCCTTAGCAAAGAGGGATGTACTTTCTGCTCAGTTGATGGTTTTTGGAATCATTTGCATGGACAAAATTAGCAGTGGAGATAGGCAACAGTTCTGCCTCCTCTGTGGCAGAACTCTCACCCCTGCTGACCTGGGATCCATTTTGTGTGGAAAACCCCCAGTTTACTCTGTTACTCTGCCACTGCCAGGCAAAACAAGGATCAGGCAGCCAGACTCAGGCTGCTCAATGAGGGTGTCTCCCAGCTGCTAAGGTGCTGGGGGTAGTGCTGTAACAGGAAGCAGAAGGCTTTCCTCACCCAGAAGAGCAGCATTTTTAAGAGGAAATGCTGAATAGTCCAACCTACAAGTAAGTAATAGCCACCTCTTCAGGATACATGCACATCCCTATGTAGCCAGGGCTGTTCTTCACTCGAACATCACGCAGACATCGTGCCTTACTATGATGGTAAACATCACAGAATCACAGGATGGTTGAGGTTGGAAGGGACCTCTAGAGATCCGCCTCTAGAGAACCGCCCTGCTCGAGCAGGGGCACGTGGAGCACGTGGCACAGGGTGGCATCCAGGCATCAAGCCAGAAGAGTAACACCTTCCTCCATGCACCAGTCCCACACTGCTGTTCTCTGCGGCCTCCCTATTGCCCTTCCCCATTAGCCTCTATGCCTGCCCCACACAACATCCTTCCAGTTCCTGTTTCCTAAATTTCCTCAGCTTTCTTCATATTTGTAGGTGTAGTTCAAAGCGGTATTCTCTCCTTTCATATTGCCTGTAAGGCCAGAAGCAGAGTACATAAAAAAAAAAAAAAAGATTTAGAAAGGATCCTAATATTTAATGGCATAGAGGCCACAAAAGAGGCATGAAAATGGGGGAGAAAGATGGGTGGGGAGGGGGCAATCCAGGCTATCCACTTCTAGAGCTGTCACACCACCAAAGCCAGGGCAGCCCAATTGCCTCAGAGAAAGCAGAGCATGCATGCTTTAGACACTCTTCACTGCATTTAGTTGACAAATCCAACAATTTAGCATATGGAAATTCAGATTAGCATTTAACAAGGCTGCAGAAAATGAGCAACTGACTTGAGGAAGTGTGGGCATAAAAGCATGAGGATACTAAAGGATAAGCTGTTGTTTAGCGAGCTTCTTGTAAAAAATGAAAGCCTGTTTTAAACTGTTTTCTACAGGTGACTTTCTATGCATATCCTTAGTAAATGGATTTATACAATTGCGCTACAATCTTGGAGACAAGACAGTCATCCTGCAGACTTCCCAGCAAGCCCATACAGAAGGAAACACATGGCATACCCTCAGAGCAGGAAGGGTCGGAAACGAGGGCTACGTGGACCTGGATGGTGACAACGTGACTCAGGAAGCTGCTGCTGGAATGAGTGCTCTGGACACACACACAGACTTTTTTGTTGGAGGAGTGTCCTCCCTAAATCTTGTCAACTCAATGGCAACAGAAAATGAGCCCACGGGATTCAGTGGCTGCATACGAGAAATTCTTATTAACGACAGAGAACTGAAACTTACTGCAAGCGACGCGAAGGACGGGGCCAACGTCGGCGACTGTGACGGAACAGCCTGCGGGTACTCAGTGTGCAAGAACAACGGGACGTGCCGGGTTGAAGACTCGGGCTTTTCTTGTTCTTGTCCACAGCAGTGGGTAGGGGACACGTGTGAACAGTCTGTCTACTGTTCACAAAACAGCTGTGGGTCTCAAGCTCTCTGTATTCCTCAACCTCATTTATTTTCATATATCTGTGTATGTGCACTGGGATGGTCAGGCAAGTACTGTGACAACAAAATCACATTTTTGACAGCAGAGTTTGTTGGTAACTCCTACATCAAATACACAGATCCACATTATAAAAAGAGAGACCTCCAGCATAGCCGTATTTCTTTAAATTTTACTACCAATCAAACTGAAGGCTTGGTATTTTGGATGGGAAAAGGCGAAGATGAAGACAATGATTTCCTTGCTCTTGGTATTGCCAATGGAACATTAAAAATTGTGGTTAATCTTGGAGAAAGAATCTCTGTTCCTCTGATTTATAGCAAGTACTCCATTTGTTGTGGAAGATGGCATGCTGTTACTATAGTACAAAACCAAACTTGTATTAAAGTGTATCTAGATGAGGATCTAATTCTTTTTGAGGATATTGATCCACAAAGAAAATACACTGCTCTAAACTATGGAGGAATTTGTTATTTTGGTGGGTTTGAAATTGGGAAAGAAGTAAACACAGTCACTAGAGGGCTTTTTCAGCAGGAATTCATTGGCAGAATTAAAGACGTCATTCTCTTCCAAGACTCTAAAAAGATCCTGTTAATGAAAGCGGAAGGTTATAATGTTTATAATGGAGATGATGGAAGTTAATTGAAGGAGTGATTTAGATGTTTTAAAAGCAATGTGATTAGATTAACTTCCTTTTCCTTCTGTCTCTTGGGATAGCTGGAGGTCTGAGAGTAAGGAACCAGTGTAGAAAGCACTTAGCAATATTGTCCCTGCATGTTAATGCCTTTTTCTTAATGTAGATTAATAGCATATATAGAATGTGGTCAAACATTTTACTTTTATTCATCTAGTTACTTACTAATAACTTTTAATACTTAATTTAAAATAATAGAAGGGCCTGATGTATTTTGTATTTATATATTTTGCTACACATAGTTCTGTAGCCAGATAAATAGGTAATTAGCTTAGAAAAGTAACTGTCATGACAGGGTTTTTTTATTTTATTTTATTTTATTTTGGCTTTGAGGACAATTTACCTGTTTCATCAAAACTCTGCATGTTATTAAAATGCATTATTCCTTTTATTATAATTTTGTAATAGAAAAGTCAAAAGTGAAAAGCTTGGGTGAGAAATGCATCTTTATAAAAGACCTTTTTAAAAAACAAAGCATCTGTAATAACTTGGATCCAAGTGCAGAAAGACCATGTTTAACTAATGAAGTTGTTCTCTCTGCCTTTGGAGTCTCTATACGTTATGTGTATTCATCAAGGTAACCAGGTGAGACTGCTTTCATGCTAGAATATTACATTTAAAAATAATGGTTTTAAGGGCAGAAAGGGTAGTTATGATGGTCTAATTTGAGATGAACTTTTAGCTCATAACTTTTCTACCATTCTACATTAGTTCTATCATAGCATCTCTATTGCTGATTTTGAGACTGAAGAAAACAATAGAAATAACCTGCTTCAATCATTGATTTCCATCTCAGCATTAAAGCTTTGCCTTTCCTCCTAATAATAAACTATCTTAAGTTTCCAGCTAAACAAATACAACTATTCTATCCAATGGAATTACACTGCAGCAAAAAGCAAATAGAAAAAAAAATCACAAAAAAAAACAAAAAAACTCTCTACATTTTACATATCCACTGCCATAAAAGAAGTTAGTGCCATTATGTGTAACTAAAAAACATGATCTGTGTGATTTTAGCATATACTAAGCATGCTATTTCTAAATAAGACAGTGTTTTACCAAAAACGTATTTCAGTCTTCCATTTAGAAATCAGAACCCTGCTTTAAAAGGTACACTGAAAAAGTAGTTTATCTGCAACTAAAGCTCCTAAAAAGTATACAATAACACACTACAATCAATTTTTGTCTAAACAAAAATTAAATCTTACCTTTCATTCAAAATTGCAGTAAGAGACCATTAAACACAGAAGGAATAATTCAAGTAACCTGGACCTGTATCAAAATATTGCTTGCAAAATCCTGCGGTAGGGAAATGCGCATGAAATGGTTTGGCTTAGAAAACATTCTTCACCACATCAGAGAGGAGAATGCCTCAGTCCTACCACAAGGACACCTGAGGTTTCAAAACCCCCTTGCTGGCACCAGCAGGAACCGTCTGCCCCTTGCGCAGCCTCGTACCACACTCTGCCAGGGAAGGGGCCGAACAGGGACCTGCTCCAAACGCCGGGAGCGGAGCAGCTCCGGAGCAGAGCTCTGCCTGCCCCGCTGGCCACGCTGGGACGCCAGCCCAGCTCCTGGCACTGCTTCATACCGAAACATGACAAAAATGTAGCAGCTTCCTACAGATGATAAATGGCTTGAGAGAATATTAATTTGCTGTGATTAAGAAAAGAATGGCTGGCTGGATTGCTTCAGACTTCCAAAAGTTTTTCCCTTTGACATTATTTGATGGAAGCAATGGAAGTTTTGGAATTTTTGTTATTTTAAACAAAGAAGTTCTTTTCCCAATTTCTCTTTTTCAGAGCAAGTTGAATAGAATGCAAGTAGAAAAACCAAAATGAATTTTACCTTGAATTTTACCTAATGCAACTGGTCAAAAAGATACATTTAACTGATTACTCTACAGACATAAATATTTGCCTGCTGCTGTCCTCCAGCAGAGGTCTACCCTGTTTGCACACTTGAACACTCCCTTGGAACATGGGAAAAGTGGCTCTCTGTATAAATATCAACTTCAGTTCTCCCTAGTAATTCAAAAATTAAAAACCCAAAGATCTGTTTTGCTCTACCTTTCTGGCTTATAACCCCCTTGGATTAAATTTTATTAGACAAAAGCTTTAGCCACAGTAAATTGAATTTCCATTTTCTCATCAATTCATGCTCTCAAAAGCAAATAGTGCATGTACTTCAGGACATGAATGCACAAACTCTATTCCTTCTGAAAAAGCTCCGTTATATTCTACACTTTAGTTATCAATAAAAACAAATATGAAAAATCAGTCATCTTTTAAGCTAGATAAGACAAGAACTAAGATGTCATTTATAGTTCTCATTTTGACTGCTGTCTTACTCTACAAATAAAAAGCTTAAAATATTTGTGATGGATTTCTATTTTTCCTCTTTTTTTTCCACTCTATTATTTCTCAAAAGCACACTCTTAACCAGCAAGCTGCTGCAAGGAAATTCTCCCACAGTAAGTCCTCAGTGGATACAGATTGGGAACAAGTAGCTAATCCTTCTCTTCAAATAAAGCAAATGAGGTATGGAAAAGACACCCATCACTTTCCACTCAGTCATAACTTGTTTGTGGTAAGGAATTTGTTGCCAACTGCCAAACACAATTCAAAGGCTAAGAGAGGCAGAATGATGGAACAAGATGCTTCAATAACCTGACCAACACCTTTTATGAGATTCCTCCTGACACCCTAAGGTGCTCTGAGCCCTCAAGTGATTGGCCTGATCTGGCCTCCCTCCCGCTTCCCCACAGGCAGCGGCCACTCATGACGCTGAGGAGTCTCTTCCTCTCCCATCTCCTCTTCAAAGGGCCACTTACAGCCACACGCTGGGGAAGAAAGCAGGTTTTGGACCTATCCTTTTCCCCCTGGGGTTCCCAGGACACACACAGTTCCCCATGAGGGCACACAGCTTTTTGCAGTCTACTTGCCAAGCAGTGACTCGGCCTAAAGCAAGTAGCGATCAATCAGAGCACTTCCGGCTAGGCCCAGCGGTGGAGGGAGCGCAACCGAAGGCCACGGAAGAGCCAACACCTTTTACTCCTGCAGAAGGGACATGTCTTCCCTGCAACTCATATTCCAGAACCAAGCTCTAGAAAACTGCTTCTGCTTGTTAAAGTCTTAACAAATGGTCCCTGAAGGGCTATTTTGCTCTGGCATGTGTAGGTTCTGCACCTGGCAAGCTTTGAAAATGTCTGCCCTTTCTTACTGAACCATTTCTGGTAATCCTCACTGAGGGCAGCCTGAGCTCTGCAGTACAGGCAGATGCAATTTTCATGGCTACCAGTCTACTTCAAGAGCACACATGCACATGGCTGGGACTTGTAAATAACCACAGACTGAGTGGAGGCTATTCTGGGACCGGCCAGATGAAAACCTCTACAAGCAAAGCTACTAACTTTGCTTAAAACTTAATCCAACACCAAAACAATTGGCCTATCTCAAATCGTTAAATGCAGGCTATAGAAACCGTCAAGGATAGAATTCAGTCTACCATCGTCGATAGCCAGCTTGCACAAAGCAATCCTCCTAAAGCAACTCCCTGCCTCCCCTACACATCGATGGAAAAAATAAAAGTTCTTCCACAGATCTTCCGGAGTCTGCAGATTATCCTGTTCTAGGCTTTAGTTCTTAAAATTGCTGAAATGTAATACATATTATTTAAAATAAACTTTTGTCTTTATATATCTCAACAAAACAAACAGTGTATTTGAAGAAAAACTGTAAGAATAGGAGGTTTGGAGTTGTTTTTCAGTTTGGAAGCTTGTTTTTGTTTTCATGGGTGTATGTCAGTCACTACAGAATCTGACTTTACTGAAAAGCCCCCCAGGTACAAACACTGCCCCCCCGTTTCTTCTCCCTCCCTTTCCTCCCACCAAGCGCAAGCAAAGCTGCAACGCGGTGCTTAGCCTCCTGCTCCACATCCCCGAAATCAAACACACACAGTATGTGAGAAAGTTTTATCATTTTAGAATCAAAATATCCCTTAAAATATTTACATTTTACAGTAAAAAGGATAGTAAAACACAAAGTAATGTACAAGCTCAGGTATTCAAGTTTTTGAAGCACAGAAAATGATGGGAGAAATGACTGACTACTACAAATTGTATTTTGAAGAATTTAGTTTAAAAATGTTTTGTTATTAAAACAAGTGCAGTTTAAAGCAATAACATTCGAGCAGATCAGCCTTCCAATTTCTGGTCACAAACTGCTTCAGATGCTTAGGAAATATTTGAAAAATGAAATACATTTGAACTGTTTTATTGTACTGTTGAATAATTTAAAAAGAAGTCTTCACACCACTCAGCATATTATATTTTGTTGTCATGTGTGTAGATTCTCTGCTACACTCTTTAAAAACAGTGCAATTTAAAAAGAAGGTTATTGTATGAAATTCACCTTTAAAATTATCACGCATCTTAAAACAGAAGAGAGCACAAATTACCAAAGGCAGCAACTATATTGCATACTTGACTAAAGCCAACCTCATCAGCTAAGAAAATTTCTAAGCCTTTATTGCATATTAATAAAGGAAATCTTTAAAATTTTGAATATACAGCAATGTAAAATTTTTTAAAATATTAAACTCCTACTTCTAGCGATAGTTGGTATAATGAAAAAAAGGATGAGTATTGGTACAGTGATTGGTACCAAAACACAGACTTGTTTCTGCAAAACACCAACACTGAATAAAAAAAGATGGCACAATCCTAGCAGGCTTTTTTTTTTATACAAAGTTTTACGACATTACTCTAAGATTATTTAAATAGGATTTTTTGAAAGACTGCCTGCATCTTCTTTACCTTTTGTTTTTAGTTCTGTCGCTGTGGTCCCTATGTTTATCTCTGCTCTTTTCACTTTCTCGTTCTCTATGTTTCTCTCTACTCTTCTCCCTCTCTTTATCCTTTTCATGAGCCTGCTCTTCAGTTTTAGGCTTATCGGTCTTTTTTTCTGGATTTCTAGTCTCTTTGGGGCATTTTCCATCAGAAGCCCTGTCATTGTGTGGAGGTCGCAATCTTTCCTTGTCTCTATGTCCCTCCTCTCTACTCTTCCTCTCTCTCTCTTTTTCCTGGTTTCTGTCTCGGCGCCTGTTTCTTTCTGCATCTTGCTCCCAGTATTTTTCGTTGTCCCACTCTTTTTCATGTCTGTCTTTCTTTTGGTGATGGGAATCACTATAGAACCTTTGCCTCTGTGGATCACTTTTTCCTCTACTGAAACCTCTGTCCAAAAGCTGTTCTTGTCTGCCCCAAGGGTCACTGTGACGTCTTTCTGGTCTCCTGCTATCTTTACTTTGAAAAAAATTTTCTGGCCCCAAAAATCTTGACTGTTTGTGAGCCACTGGTAGCCCTTGTGCCATGGGTCCGGTATAGTGTGGTGGCTGACCTGACAAGTTAACTACAGGTGGCCATGGCATCATTGGATTTTGAGGAAAGCCAAAGCCTGGAGGAGGAAGAAGTGGAGGTGGCAAATGAGAAGGAAATCCAAACATAGGGCTGTTCTGTGGAGGAAAGTTATGAGGTGTAGGACCCTGAAACTGAAATCCAGGTGCGTTAGATTTAGGATGCTGAAAATTGTGCTGTGGAGGTCTAACTGATGAGAAGGTGCCACTTGTAATGGGGTTTGGGATCTTGGAAATAAAGTCAGAACGAGAAGAATTTTCTGGTTCAAGCTGAGATGAAGTTGTTGCTGGTCCTCTTCTAAATGAGTTCACTGTTTCAATGTTTTGCATCAAGGTATCTTCCTGCAAGTTCTTGGTATCCTCTGCTTGTGAGGTGCAAATATTATCTGCTTTCGTTGCAGTTGAACTATAATGCACCTCACTTGCTTGTGCATTACCTTGGCACAGGTTTAAGCCTTTTTCTCCAGGAGACTGTTTATTCTCTGTTTCCATTTGATCACTTCCTGAAACATTTTGTCGGTCCTCGTTTCTGTTAACATCTCCTTCCTTGTTTTCTGAAGCATTAGTCTGTTGGCTTCGTCCAGCTGCCTGTCGTGGGTCTCTCTTGAGATTAATAAACAGTGGAGATTTAGAGGTATTAGTACTTGTAGTTTCAGCAGAGCCTACATTAACACTGTTTTCATTGCCTTTTTTCCCTGCATTTGATGAAGGAGAAGAGACACTAGAATTTGTGGTCTTTTTCATTTCCTGTCCAACATTCTCCTTGTCATGTAATTGCAACTTTGGATCATCATCTTTACTTTCTTCCGTTTCTTTTTTCTGCGACTGAGCAGATAAATTTGCTAAAAATGCTTCTGTGGAAACATCTGGAGGTTTTCCCTTCAGACTAAGGCCCATCAAAGTTCCAACACTTTTTGCAGAACTTGAGGTTGCTACGGTTGTTGCATCCGCTGTTACAGTAGCATTAGGGGATTCCTGTAGACCTTCTAAGCTCGTATTTGTTTCACCAACTTCAGCAGTTGCATCAGCAACATCTATATCCATATTTTCTTCTTTCAAGGTTGCTTGTTCATTTAATAATGGTATGTCTTCGCTGGGACTCACTTCTGTCTTACTCTGTTCATATACTGGCCCTGTGGTACCCAACAGGCTTTGAAGAATATCATCCACTGGCAGTGGTTTATTTGCTAGCTCCAGAGTAGAAGGTTGGTTTTCCCATCCAACCAGGACTCCGGGAAGGAATCGCAGAGGCTTTGGTGGTTCATGTTTGGTACTTTCCACTAAAGGTTCAACAACTGCAGGTACATCTTCTATATTAGACTGCTGAGATTTATTTCTCTGCTTGTGTAGCACAGTTGTGAAGGAATTGAAAAAATCATTTTCTTCTTCTTCTTCTAATGCCAATTCATTATGAGAGACTTCAGGCTTGTTTGGCTTGCTTTTCTTCTCTGGTGGCAAGCTACTCAAGGTGCTTTCAGAAACTTCATCCACAAAGCTACTACTGACAGCAGTAATCTGCCTCTTCATTTTCTGTCGAATTATCAATCCTAGTAATAGATTTGGTCGATGTATTTCAATCCCTGTACAAAATCACAACAGAAATTAATCATTTTGGTTAACATTTTAACACACAAAAAAAACCAGATAATAACACACATAATTTATGCAGTATTTTGTAAAAATATTTTTTTCTTATTAACTCCAGCTTTGAAATCTCCATCAATAATTAGAACAAACCAGAATGATGTACTATACTACAGCAAGTACTATGCTACATTTCCAGAGCAGAGTAAGCAAGACAATAAAAGACAGCAAAAGGCTACAATACTTTTCTTTACAAAGCTTTTAAAACAAAGGAATATTCCAACATAAAAGTTATGACTTCAACATCTGCAAATTCAAATTTGTTCATTATGTATTTTGTTCTGAACAATCTAAAGATTCTTGGGGTGGGGAACCAACAAATATGGCCCCTTGTCTTCCCAAATGGGATTCTTGTTCCACTGAGTTGAAGAAATCAGGTATAAGCAGAACAACTGGCAGACGTTGTTTCAGGATCATTTCTTCCTTGTTTGTCTGTTTTTAAGTTTTCCTGCTTTTTTGTTTGTTTTGTTTTTAAATTTGGAACTCAAGGAAAACAATAAGTTAGTGAAAAATCAGTATTTTTCAAACAATGAAATATATTAGTTTTAATAATGAAATATACAATTAAAAAATCAACATGAAATTCTGTATGACTGCTACCATAGGTCACTTGCATCACTGAATTGAATTTACTGAGATTTTAAAACCAGAGGTGGGGGAAGAATATACAAAAAACAGTTACTCAGTATTTTTTTCTACAATAGCTTTTTTTTTTGAAATATAGAATTATTTCCAATTGTAAGATTATCTTGAAAGGAAGCTATTATAACACTAATACTCACGACACGTTGGAATAGAATATCTTAGCATTTTTTTACAAAACCTTAACTCCAGTTCTAGAAATTATTTCTCTCTTAAATTTCTGGAACATCCTTCTTTAGAGAGTGTTATGAAAATGAGTGCCAAATTGCAGGCTGTACCTACCAGGCCCATCGAAAGGCACAAGATGATGTGGAACTTTATCTGAAGAACCTAAAGGGATGAGATACATATCTTTCACTTGCTTCATATTATTGGCAGCTACTCCATAACGTTTTCTGCTGCTGAAATAGGCAAACAGCAAAGCATAGGAAATCTGATCCTCTTCAGTGACAGGCGTAAAGCGAACTACACAGATTTCCTGTTTACAAAAAAGAGATAAAAACAAAGAAACGAATAATGGTCACATATACTTTACTACAAAATTTCAATTGTTTTGGTGACTTCTTTTAATTTAAAAGTACAATCCAAAGAAGAATAGATATCACTACAGAAACTCAGAGAGGAGAGGAGGAAGACAATGACTAGAGGACCAAAAAGAATCAAGAAAATGGAGAAAACGTGTGAAGACAAAGGTATCATTACAAAGGTATCATTACAGTGACTGACAAAAAAAAAGTTAATATTTTATATTAGCTTGCTAAATGAAAGCTTTATATTACCCTGCTAAATAAAAATTTTAAGGGAAGAATGCAAACTTCCAAGCAATTATTCCCACCCTGCCATTAACAATATTAGAAAGCCTTATTTCATACGGCCTATCATGTCCCAGATACTGATTAAGACTAGGGAAGAGCAGTATCCAAAGCCCAGAATTAGGGACACAAGTAAGGAAGTACATAACTTCCAATTACTTCAAACAATAGTAGTTTTCTTCTGCACATTGACATTAATATAACATAACACATCTTTTAGACTCAAATATCATACCGTATCATCACATTACATCAAGTTATATAATTCTGTGCAACCCAGCATTAATATAACAAGCTGAAATATTTGCCTTAGCATCCAGCAGAAAAAAGAAAAGATGTCAAGCTAAAACAAACAAAAAACACATTCAAATGCCAAAAGGTCTTTCACAGATTTTAGGCCTATACTATTCATACATTTATTGTACTTTTTTAAGAGTAGGTAGAACTACTGCCCCAGAACACATCTCCTCAAGTCTCTCCATCCCAACATCCCTGTTAATTTAGCCACATCTCATAAAACAGTGTCAACCCAGCAAACTTAACAGCACTTGTGACAGTCTCGCTCTGCAAGGGCAGCAATGAGCGTGCTGTTCTTCACCAACAGGTGAATAGGAAGGATGTTTAGTGGCAAGTCTTCTATAGGTAAAATTTCTTACCTTGGTCCCTGAGGCTTTAATTTTTTCCACATACTCCCAGACAGTGTGAGGAGATATCCTGCCACCTACTTGAATACTATCTGGTAAATCCTATAAGAAAGAACAACAAAACATACCTAATTTTATATACTCAAAATACACTTAACTCTTAAAGTTCTGGAATTATAAAATTTTAATATAATAAGTGTACAATTTACAGCAGTAGTTAGAGACAAATTAATCGATGATTAAATTGGGATTTTCAATGGGAAGTCAACAATTTGTAATAAACTAGTTCTCGCTCGACACTATTCCCTCTTTCTCTTATAGTTATTTA
Source organism: Tinamus guttatus (assembly GCF_059628265.1). Classification (NCBI taxonomy): domain Eukaryota; kingdom Metazoa; phylum Chordata; class Aves; order Tinamiformes; family Tinamidae; genus Tinamus; species Tinamus guttatus. The sequence continues at coordinate 1,243,497 of NW_028288936.1, forward strand.
CTTGAGTAACATTAACTGCAAAGGTAATGTTCCCCTGTTCTGCAACTACTTAAAGTATCTGTAAAATTTAACTGCTGTGAGAAAGCTAAGTCCATCAAGGAATAAAACAAACTATTTTAAAATTTTAATCATGAGGGGAAAAAATACCCTGCATGCAGACCTATATTTGTTCTTAGACACTATCAAGTTCACTATTCACTATCAAGTGACATAAGTGGACTTACAGAATCATTTAGTAACACTTTAGGAAAAAAAAAGCGGGGGGGAGCTGAATAATTTTTTTGCAAAATAATCCTTTCCTACTAAAGAGGACTGTATACCCTGCACTACTTACAGCAAAGTAAATATAATCACATTAACAGAAGATCTAACTAATTAGAAAGCTGACGCATCCTGTGTCACTGATGAGAGTAACACAGAGCCTTATGAGCTCTTTGATCTTTCGTACATTAACTTTTATGTTTTAACGCCAATTAAGACTAGATTAGAATAAATAAAACTCCTCCTATACCATTTTCTATTGTAAAAGACAAAATCTGCACTGTCAACAGAAACCACAAGAGTGGGCACTTTTTTTCCTGGAGAGGGGGGTAAAGAGGAAAAAAAAAACGAACAAAAACCAAGCGAATCGCTCCCCCCTGCCATCCCAGCTCTTTTAATGCTTTGAGTTCAAAACAGCTATCATTTTCTCACCTCTAATTCAAGAAATGGAGGCCACAAAGATGGTTATTTTGATGACAAATGCTGTCCTACCTTACACCATTCTACCTTCATACTACTGAAAATGTTCCATAATGAACTAAATACAGTTAAACATTCATAAAAGCAGCTCTGGAAATACTGCTGGTCATCTGCATGGAACATAAGAGCAAAACATCCTGACAGGTATCAGAGAATTTAAAACCTTTAAAGGTCTGCTTATATACTGAAAAATACTTTGCTACCAAATATGTAAGCCCTACCTAACCTTCTTCGGCTTACAAGCACTTTGCTCAGTATCATGATTGTGCTTCACTGCTTTCTATCATCACCTTATAAGCTAGTAATAGTATAAACAAATTAGTTTCAAGTTAATAAATGAACTGTTCATTCCTTACAATAAATATAAATACCTCTGTTAAATACTCAAAAGAGCCAGAGACTGGATAGGCCTTAATGACAAACTTTGCCACAGAAGGCATGTTGATAAAACCCTTCCAGATGAAATTCAGGCGTGCCAGAAACAGGGTTTCGCTTTCCACAGTACCAGGTGTTTCTGATCTAAAAACAAAGGCAAAAAGGTCTGTCAGTAACACAGTACAGAACAAAGGATCATGCAAGCCATGATCTCCAGTAAAATAAATTATGTAAAATGAAGAATTTTCTTTTTCACTTGAACAGACTTGTGGTTCAAGTATGGAGAAGGGTGAGACAGATAACTGTATTTCTCATCTTCCAGTAAAAGAGATACGGACAGAATATCAGTTCAGTAGTGTATCCTTTGAGCATGAAAGACCCACGTAGTCTAAGAGTTACTAAGTGCTATTAAAAGGACACAAATGCTAATGGCACTGCAGACCAAATAAGGGCATATATAGCATTATACATTGTTCAAACTCTCCCATTATTTAAATACCTTTTGTGTCAGGAACCACTGTAAGCAGTGGCCTGTTGCACTCACAATGTAGATGCACAGTAAGCAACATGTAATGAGTGCTGGCCTTGAATTGACACATAAGCACATTAACGCAGGCAACTGAATAAAACCTTTTTTTTTTAAACACTGTAACATTTCTAAAAGCATAACCAGCCACAATGCATAAACATTTTCCAACACAGTTAAGCATAAGCAGATAAGGTGCAATCACAAATAGAGATTTCTGGCTTAGTTTCATAAATCGGGTGTAGGAAACTAACATGAACAACAGTGAAATTTGCAAGATAATGACAAAGGGTGTATGCCAGGCAGCAGAGGGCTCTGGTAGAACCCTCTGGCAGAATCGTCCTCCAGAATAAACAGAAAAGGTGTTTGGCAAAACCAGAACAACTGCAAAAACTCTCATAAGCTACACTGGGCACAGATGATTCTCCCTTGTGTCCCCCACTCCTCTTTTCCCTCTGGAGAGGGCACAGCAAGCCTCAAACACCAGTGATGAGGATGGAAAAACAGGGAAGAACAGTCCCTGTTTCAGTTCCAATTTCTCATACAAAAAGAGTTCCAGTGTAGCCACCTTGATCTCCTTGGCACTGACTGGACATCGGTGCTAATTGCAAGGCATCTGCTTCACTTTTAAGAAGCAACTGTAACAATATATATAGGCATGGACTGATAAAGAGTAAAAATATATTATGCTTGTCAATGTTAATGACTCTCATTTCTGGAAAAGAATTGTTTTGAGATTTGAAATTAATCTGATTTGAAACTAGTCTTTTATGTGTTTAGATTATAGCAATCTCTAATTCACTAGCTTGAGATGTGTATATATAGAGATATAAACAAACATGCACACACAAAGACACACACACACACATATATACCTCCACACACTCAACTGCAACACTGTATGTACCCTGCTGCTTAGCAGCATAACACAATCAGAAATCTTAATTCTGACCTACTTAATATGAACCCACAATGTTGTTAATTTGTAGGCACCTCTGCACTAGCAAGTGCAGGGCAGCTTATTTTCCCCAAAAGGAAATGTGAGAATTACAGGTCTGTATTCACAACAATACAAATGGTATTATTTATACAAACGCATAGCATGATTTACTCTAGCAAGTAACATCACTCCTAAGAAGAGTTCTGTAATGTCAAGTACAGAAGTGGATTATGAAATACCAGAAGAAAAAAAAAAACAATTGGGGTTAAGAGCTTAATGACAGGAATAATGTCTTTTATTTAAAAACACCTCAACAGTTTTATACTACCTTGGGAGAGATGAGAATGGTGATTTTGATGAGTCTTGTTTATCATCTTCCAATAATTCTGAAGCTAAAATACTTGATGTTGAAGAAAGTGCATCTGCAATGCTCTCTGCTTCATTGTCTGACTGCTTCCGTGCAACTCCAACAGACACTTTCACTTTTTTCGCAGAAAGATCATCAGTAGGTGGTGCCATTCGGCCTAGAGAAAATAAATTGGAATGATTTTTACTTTTAATTAGAGGAAAAAGTCGATTTTCTCTGAAAACATGGAAGAAGCACTGAAAAACACAGTACTACCATTGCAGTTGGACAGCATAAAGAAATGAGGAAGCAAATATAGCAGGTACACCCATTTATAAGATTTATTTCTCTTTTTGCAATTTATTTTTTATAGAACCCATCTTTACACCAATAGCCTATCATTTTAAAATAGTCTCTTTCTGTAAACAATAAAGTAAAATATTGCTTCCACATCATTGCCTGTAAACTGGAGATAAAAACATTTATTTACATTCTTGAGGTGTAATGAGTTGAAAAACACTATGCAAGTGTTTTTATTGTACTTTTCAAAATTACCTATGCAGATTTTGCAGTTAAGATCAAAGAGGTGATTTTTGTGTTGACTTGTGGTGTCTGGAGATGTAGACTCATTTCCTTCTTTATCTTTTTCAGCTTCCTCTGTCTTCTCAAACAACTTCAGCGTATTAGGTTCCTAAGGAAAGTTAAATATTATTTTTTTCCTTTTTTTGTTAATGTTCCTAATAGTAATATTCATATTTTTCCCCCCTCAATATTGTCTTTCATTCAGGCATAAAATGCTCCTTTCAGATCCACTTTTTCTGAAAGAATATCACAAAAGCTACAAACGATTTAAAACATAAAACAGACACTCCTAAATTTCTTTTAGGTAAGATTTAGAGTATTTTCTACTGTCGATGGAATTTAGACCATCATGAACACAACAACAAGAAAAACAAAACAAAACAAAAAACTGTCTAAATCCTGAAGTGAAAATCAGCGAGGATAAAAGAAAATTTAAATTCAAAATAAAACAAAAATTTAACATACAGTTTTAAGAACAGAATTACAAACAGATGACGCTACAACCATATATATATATACACATATATATGTGTGTGTATATATATTTTATATATATATATATAGTTGCAAATTGTATTCCTTTTTACCTGAATTTCCATAGCTTCTTGTTCTTTTATTGGTGTTTCACTCTCAATCTCTATTTCCCCTTTGTGAGTAATTTTTGTGATAGGTCTTCTTTCAACTTCCCTCTGTTCTTTCTCAATCATTTCAATTGTCTGCAAGAAGAGCAGGTTATATACGTTTACTTTGAGATAAAAGAAATAAATTCGAAAATCTAAAAATATGATAAAAAAGCATTTCAGAAATCGTGGAGAGGCAAAAAAGAAGTATATTCATATTTTACAATACACAAATCCAGCATTATAAACCTCACCTAAAAGACAGCAAATATTTATCAAGTATTTACTTTTGCATTAACACCTTCTCTTTGTTTCTTGAATACTAAACAGAATACAGGAGTCCTCCTGACTAATCAGAGTTGCTTAGTGCAACACACATTCAGGCCTTTCTAAACACACATGGCCTGTAAAGAAAAAAATAAATATACTTAAGTGGTTAATGAAATAGAAGTTGACAAATCTCACGTGTCTGTTTTCTCTTTGTCTCCAGGCAGCCAGTTCTTTGGATGCCAGTTCTTCTGGGCTCATTCTTATTAGATGGTCTGGAGTAACCTCTCCTTTAAGTACTTTTTTAAATAATATCTACAAGAAAGAAGAGAAATTAACTACTCCCATCCAAACAAACCAGGGCCTTCGTAACAGTCAACTAAGAAAGACAGCAGACAGTATTTACAGCTACGTAGACCATGTGTTGCTTAATACTTTATTCTTCAAGAAACACTGCTCGATTTTTTTTTCTTTAAGAAGAAAAAAAGTAATTCCAGAACCTACTGCTTATTCTATATAGCACAGTGTATAGAAAAACAAAATTGTTAATGCTTATTGATCAGATGTAAAATTAACTGTTCTTCCAAAAGAGAAACTGAGTTTACGACTACTGTAGCCAAAGTGATTAGAACAACTGATTAAAAAAAAAAAAAAAACCCCACAGGCAAGAGGTTGATGAATTGACTCTGATGTTGAAAAGCAGACTCCTGAATGCACAAAAGTGATGTAAACAGTGACGATTTTTCTTCGGCAAAGACCAAATTTAAAAAAACTGTGTGCAAATAAATGATGTGAAAAAGCTTTTGCATGAAAACAAAATAAGCACAAAAAGGACTATTCCAGGAAAAAAAGACAAACACAACAAGCAAGCACTATCCCCTTCACCTTGAAAACCTATTATAAAGCACAGCACGGGCAAGGAGTTGCAGAATAAATGACAGGTAAAGAAGGAGAAATGGAACTTGCACGAGTGCATTGAGTGCACAGGAAAAGAATAAAAAATACTGAAGTCAGAGAAAAAAATAGAAAAAAAATAAGAGAACAAATTGTAAAAGTTTTAATAATATATCTGTACAGAAGACCACCTTTATCCTATTGCAAAAGAAGGATTTTTGTGAAGTATTATACACAAATAATACATACGTTATTTTTTGGATCTTTCAGATTGAACATTAAACTCCTGTATTTGTTCTTATACTTTGAATCAGTGTCCCGAAAAAAAGAAAAGAGTTCTTTTTCTATCCTTGTGGCAACTTTTCCTGCTCTCTCCTCAGGTATCTTTAAACTGGAGTCTGTCAATCTGTAAGAGAACACAAGGGAAAGTGGAAAAATTACCAATTTCCAAAACATTTTTTCTCTCTCTTTTTAAAAGAAGATAAACATAATTTTATATATAATATATAGGTATACATATATAAATACAAGTGAAAATACGTATGTGTATATATACACACACACACACACACACCCCTACCTTTTCATGAGTATTTCTTTAAGAGACTGTTTGACACTTTGTCTTATCTGATCAGCAGAAGGTTTCGATGCTGACACAGCTGGCAAATGTGTTGTACTACTTGATCCTCCTTTTTCAATTTTCTTTTTTTTAATTTCTTGTTTCTCATGAACACCTATCAAAATACATAGAGTTAAAAATCTTAAACTACTCAGCCACTGATCCAAACATTTATTGTTATGGGATATCCTGAAGCTTTAGACGGCTAAGAGTTTACCTTCAGGAAGAAGGAATGGGCTCAGTGGGGTAGTTGTCTTGGTTAGTTTGATTAATCAAGAAGAAAAAAAAAAAAAAAAAAACTTTTGCAACTCTTTGACTTAATGTCTTTTCTTCCACACCAAGACAAGAAAAACATTGACCAATAGCTGAATTTCTGTGAAAGCACAGATTCATTTTTCAGAAAAGCAAATTGGAAAATAATACATTGGAAAACATTTACTATAATAAGATTAAATTTTAAAGTAGAGTTTTTCATTAAAATTACATTTTTGAACCTACTAGCCATCAAAATTATTTCAATTCTAATAATCTCAGCTACTCCTCTAAGAAACACTCTTTCACAAAGCCACTATAAGTAATTGCAACTTTCAATGAAATCACAATAATTAAAAAAATTACTTCAGTTCCAATGTCTGAATGGACCACTCTAATTTAGAGCGATAGCTTTCCATTTAAGAATCAAAGGAAAAGAAACAATATTAACCTGAATTTACTACTCTGAAAGGAATGAAACAGATTTTGAACCCTGATAAAGATTTAATGAGTATGTTTGACAGCAAGAGGAAATTCTTCTTTACTATTACTTTTGGCTATGGAGTGCAACTTAAAGTGTGTCAACACTAGACCCTTCTAACCACATTTTCAAGTAGCTAAGACAATGGTGTTATTTTCCCCTGGGCAGACTGCGTGCTTGGATCATGAACGCTGCGGTTAACGTGACTATCTTTGCATCCCTCACCAAAAAGACAGCGTGGACTTGATAACATCACTTACCATTATTCTACTCTGTGACCTAACATATGAAAACATCAGGCTTGCTCAATAAAGTAGCTCTAATACTGCTTTTATTTGGTCAATATGCTTTTTGCTTATCTGCTTCTCAGAAGCAGATGAAGAACCGTAACAAAGTCTTCTCAAGAAAGCAGTCTGGGGAAACAGAAAGTCTCCCCATGACAACGACACCTTGGCAAAGTTTCAGTCAACAGAGTCCCACAACAGGGAAGTGATGGGCAATGTTACCAATAAACACCACCACTGTAAACATCACTCAAAGCAAGTAAAGATTAAGATAATTTTTCTGCTTAACAACTTTATGCTAACTGCCATAATGAGACCGCCAAGCCCTCACTTAAAAGTAATCTTTATTAAAGTAATGTAGTATCTGTTGTGAATTCATCAGATATTTTTTTGCCATCTCCTAATCTACTTAATATATTTTAGAAGAGTTAAAAAATCTCACAGATGTCAGAGACTTATTTCATTCTGTGTAATCTGCAGTTAGAAAGGATGTGAAATATTTTGTGACTCTAAGAAGATGAATAAGGAAGATGTCTGAACCAGTATACATGCTTACATTTAGACATACAATTAACTTAGCAGCTCTCCCTTAGGAGCAGAATTCAGGGCTTGAATTTAGGATTTTAGGATGAAGTTTTCTGACACAAAATCTCACTAGTCATGCTCCTGACATTCTGAGATTTCTGTGTCAAATGATAAAAATGTCGTATTATCTTTTTCTCATAAGAATAAATAAGAATAATCCTTCTGGGAAGGGTGCATTTTTGTTTGCTTGCTTGTCTTTTTTGGGAGGGGGCGGGGAGCAGGATTGGGAAGAGTAAGAAGAAACAGGAGAGGGAAGTTATTTCCAAAGTGAAATATGTTCCTTCAGGCTTTCAAATAAAATTTCATGTGAAAATTTGATGTTTTGATGTGCTTCGTTACCTTTTGAAATGAATTCTGAGATAATTTACTGATTTCTTTCGTCCAAATTGCCAAGTCAAATAATAATATTTATATAGCAATTAAAACACTTATATACATTGAATATTTGCTGTGTTTTATGGAAAAGTATCTCATTATCACAGTAAGAAATAAAGTTTAGGAGATGCCTTTGTGAATCTTTTCTCCCGTTACTAATTACATAAACATTTTCTCCCAGTCAAATCGAAAACGTCTACACAGGAAACATCTCCCTGTTAAACAAAACATAAAAGGATATAAGAAACAAAGATCCTAAACATCATGAGAACAAACAGTTCTCTAAACCACCACCCCTTGCACTACAAAATGTGGTTTTAGAAAAAATATTATGAAGGAAGTCCTTATGCTTCATTTTACATGTACATAAAAATGCATGTAGCACTCCTCCAAACTTCATTACCTGATTTTGTAGACTTTTCAATCGCACTAGGGGACTCTTTATTTGCTTTTTCGTTCTTATCCTCAGAAGACCTACGAGGAGGTATAGCAGCCTGGGATGCTTTCCGAGTAGGAATATGCTGCCCTTTTTTACCATCTGAGTCTCTGCATTCTGGCAAGTTTTTCCCCTCACCAGATTCCTGAAATAAACACTTACACGTTAGCATGCTACAGTGCTAACCACACAAACACTACAATGAACCACGCTGCAGTCACCACGCATTCTTCCCAAATTTTATATATTTAAAGTTACATACAGTTAATACTGAGTAATTAAATCTTGGATGTATACAATATTAAATCATACTTTTTAGAATGTTATTAAGCAATATTTCAAAGTTATCAGCAAGTATTTTTTACCCATCTCTTCAAAAATCTGGCTCAATGCATAACACAGGCAATTTGCAATTATGCTCCACCTGGAAAACAACTGCCTGCTTAAGAGCTATATAGAAAGCCCAGGAATACAAACTAACATCCCTCATTCAACATTAGCTGAATATGCAGAGCAAGACACGTGACCAGAAAGTGCAGATATTTGGTCAAAATTATACAGAACAGTTTATATATCAGAATCATAATACTACTATTCAGGAAGGTAAGGCAAAAAGGATCACCAAGAATTACATCATGACGAATATGATGCTATATGCTAAAACATTCTGCTGTATAGTAAAAACAAGTCATCTCACTGCTCTGGCTTTGGTTAGTCAACTAAGACAAAAGAAGCAGAAAGACTACAATTAAAACGTTAAATATTTTCTATGTAAAATCTGAAGTTAAGTCAACGTCTTACAGATATATGTACATACATTTATAAAAAAAAAATCTTTACACCATATAATATAGTCTATTGACATAGGCCCAACAAAAGCAACATATTTCTCTTCCAGAATTCTAGTCAACTTCTTCAAGATATCACTTATGTAAAAGACAATAGGCCAATGTGCCAACGAGCCTCTATCACACTATTAATTGTAACAGTGACTGTTTAATGGTAACATCTGATACCAGAAATTCCAAACAGGATTTGCGAACTAGGGTGAAAGTCTCATCTATTAAATTTTCCATGTCTTCCTTCTCTGGACAGAAGGTTATGAGCTGTTTCTGAATAGGGTATTTTGCTTGAATTTCTTTTATTTTGAATATATATATATATATGTATTTAAAAAAAAATCACACAACACATATTTGTGTATGTTTCATGTGTGATATGCATGAGTATATATATGTACGTTATACATATATATATCACAGACAATATACTTCTGTGAAATGTAATAGAAAGGTGTTGAGCAGTAATACACTTCTCAAAAGAAACAAAACAGTTTTAAAAATGTACTCTAAAAGTAAAACTCAAGTATTAGATAAGATTCATATTTTCTCCTAAACTACAAACATGAAGATTAAGGATTTTACAGTATTTTAAATTATAAAAAGTTAGGAGAAACATCTCTGCCCAAAGCCCAATAATTAGAACTTTAAACATTAAACAAGACTTACCCTTCTAAAAATTTTGACTTTGTGCTTCACTGTGTCCTCTGCTTGCCTCATTTTCTCAGTCATGCTTACATTACAAGTAGGTGTTTGCTTTGACACTCCAGGTTTTTCACTTTCCGTTGGTCTTTCTTCTTTATAGATTTCATGTTTCACGTGAGGATCCTGTAGGTTTGGATCCAAAGACTCTGTTTTTTTGTCTTCTTCAGCACAGCATTTCACACACACATATTCTTTATCTTCTTCACCCATCTGCTGTGCTTGAGAAAGACTCAGTCCAACACAATCGCCATGAAACCAATCATCGCATCTACCGCAGCCTACCATAAACCTGGAAAGAAAGATAAAAATCAGTAAATAGACTAAAAAACAACACATGCCAACTTAAGCAGAATACAGCATACTTATTTTTAATTGTCCATCACAACAACTTGTTCTTACCTGAAAAATGACTTTCTTTCTTTGTAGCTTTACATCCATCTCCAGCCTTACGACATGGTATGATCTTCCTGAGAAATAAGCTTTTGTGTCGCGATAGTCCAAGAGATTATCATAACCTCGTGATGAATTTACAACCTCTCCCTCTTTTTTTTCTTTTTTTAAGAGTATAATTTAAAAAATTGAGATGCAAAAAAGGAAAGCTCTCAAAACTGATAAACAAAAGTTTCAAAAAGAAATTTCCTTGCAAGCGCACTATCCTTACTTTTCCTTCAAATAATATCACCATGCTTACAGGAGAAATGTGACAACTGATACAATATAATCTTCAACATGCTGAAGTATTTTAGGAACTATTATAAGCACAGAAGCCTAAAACATTATAAATGAGTAAGAATTTTACATCATATTCTTTAGCCACTACTGAATTATTTACAAAAAAGTAGCATTTTATTCTATTTATTCTATAGTAAATTAGGAGCCAGGAGTCTGGCTTCCATTACAGTTCAAATGGCTAGCTAGCATTAATGGATTTTTATTTATTTTTAGCTAAGGTATATGCCACTTCAGTGTTGCTCAGCTCTGACTTTGGTATTTCATGCTTGAGTTAGATAAGGAACATCTCAAACATTGAAATAAATACTGTTTACCGTGTATTCCCCCATCGCATAGTCAGTTCTCTTACATTATTTTGACAGCAATATTTTAGATAAGGTATTTTCAATATTGCAAATATCGCCAGTCTAAAATAAATTTTAATTTTTAACTATTTAGCTGAAGCATTTGAAAATAGGTAGATCATTAAAAGATAATATTAGTACCTAATTACAACATTAGGTACAATTTCTCAGTGTTACTCTTTAAAAATGGGAAATTTCAAAAGTAGAGAGGTTAAACACCTCAATAAATCTGTTTCTAGAGACTGCTAACTGCTAGTAATTAATTTTATAACCCTTTCTTCCAATCATGAACCTGGCATAACTACTTAAGATTTGCATTCCAATGAAGCAGAAACTGCTCCTGCATTATCCACTTTTCCTGTCATTCTAATATTTATATTAAATATATGTTTATATTTATTATTATAATTTTTACATCTAGCTGGGGAAAATCCAAAATGACAGCAGAAGTGCTGCAAAAAATCCAGTTTGTTTGTTCATATGGAAAAACTTATTTACTGAATTCTTGATGGTTAAATACCATAGAAGACAGAGCTAATTTAAAAATAATTCAATGAAATACTGGTCCCTGACTCACAAACCCTGTTCTTTGATGCAATATCCTATAAAACCCTTTTTTAAAGAAGATTCTAAGGAAGAAGATTCCTAACTTATCTACCTATGTTCCTATGAAGTTTAGGATCTGTTGACTTACCTACTTTGTAAGACTACATAAATATTACAAAATGTGCTTAAAGGAACTCTTCTTATTCACCACAGAACTGTAGGTGCAAACACTCCAGATTGTTGTGTGGCTACTGCTACATTCAAGAAGCTACAGGTACCTCAAAATACCGAAGTCCTACCCTCTAACTGTAGAGCTTTGATATCCAAGAAGAGGAAGAAGAAAATACAGTGGGTCTTATGTTCCAGCCTTGCTTACTCCACACAAATCAAGACTAAACTCTATCTAAACTAAACACTCCTGATATGAAATGAGTCTGAGAAGTGCTGAAGCTCCAGAAATTTCAGCAGAAGACCATATGCAGCTTCCCCAGCCTATATGACTATGTTGCCGTTTATTAGATTTGATGAAGCCAGTCTTAAAGCTAGTTTATGAAAAAAGCTTTTCTAATTGTTATTTTAATTGAGTTAAAAGTAGTTTTTTATTATTATTCCTCACTAAAAAAAAATGTTTATTAGTTTCAGCTACAAAAGCACAGGTTCCTTCTAGATTCACGAATACCTAAGTCTTTCCAGATCTACGTTCCAATAAAATGATGAGATACAAGGAAGTTGGTCACATTATAGGATAATCCTTTCTGATCATTTTAGCACAATATCATAGTATTCATAAACACAAAAGGCAGACAAAAGTGACAAGAAACCTGCTCCTTTCTGAGAGCCCACAGTCAAAGACTAGTTTGCAGGAAACACAGCATGGGGACCTGTTTCACAGTTAGAGTGGTCAACACATGGATGCTCTACATGTTCTGCACGCTGGATTACTAGTAAAACTTTGGGGATACCAAAAAAAGAAAAAAAAAAAAAGAAAAAAAACCCAAACATGAGGTTTTCACAGAACTAAGATTAAATCAGAGAAAAAAAAAGTGCTTCTTAATACTTAAAAGATACTTTAGTGTACAAATTAACATGTTAGCTGTAATTTGAACAAAACTAAAAACACACTGCCTTGAAGCCACAAATACTACTTGAATTTTATTAAAAATATAAATATATATAAAATTTGTTTTCCATTTTAGAAATTCAAGCACTCTTTAAATCAGTAAGGCAGATTACAAACTTTAATAACCAAAAATGAAAGATTTAACTTTTTTTTTTTCTTTTTTTTTTTTTTAAGGCAGAATGGACTTGCGTATCTTCAAGTTGACAGGGCAAGGAATTTTTCAGCTTAGATCAGGAACAAGCAGGCAATATGGATCGTGAGTGATACCACTAGTCAGTCATCTAATTTAAGTCTATATTCAGGCCAATGAATACTAGAAAGAGCTGGGGTTTGTCCCCCACCCTTACAACAAACACTTTATCTAATTTGGATGGTCTAAAATGTGTAGTAGGAGGCTGTAGGTCATTTGTTTGTTATCTGAAAGTATAAAGTTTCAGACTCCAAGTGATTTTTCTCTTGGTTGTTTAACCTTGTTGGACATACATAGTTCAAGGCAATGAAGCGGAAGGGAAGAAGCATTTTTCCAAAAATAAACTGATTAGTAACTGATTATTTAGAGTCCAGCTTCACAGACATATACGTGTGTGCTTTCATTGATTTTTTTTTTTATATTTTTTCTATATTTCATACAGATTTCTTCACTGAACAAGAACACCAAGATGAACAGCTGTCACTCAAACCACCTTAAAAAAACTACTGAAGATGGAATATCCATTTGGTTTCATTCCAGTCTTTTCAAGGAGGTTTAAATTACACCAGGCTTAACCATGCGCAGTAAATCCTTGGATTCAGAAACCAAGACTACAAAGACAGATTCTGGAAATATCCACTAAGCTTCTACTATAAACAGAATTCGAGTATTCACAGCAATTTGGCTTAAACCTAGTTATACAAAATGACATAAAAATATTGGTGCTTACTCCCTAAAACTTTCACTGCTTTTACTAGAATGACTTCACATCAGTAGACTGCAACTTCCAAGGCTCGGAGGGAAGATACTAGTTTTGATACGGATAACATGAATAATCCTTTTTATCGTAAGGTCACTTTTACATATTTTTCTTTTCCACTAATCTATACATAAGATGTAATTGTGATTTGTAGTATTAATCATATTTGGACAAAGAGACAGTAGCAGGGCAATGCTCAGAGACTAAAAAGGGGAGCCAAGGAAGACTGAAGCCTGGCTTGAAGGATCATGGATGTCTTCTTGCACTGCTGTCAGTTGTGACTGAAGAGGTTCTGATATCTGGGACTATATAAATACCAAATTTTCTGACTGTAGACTGCTTCAAGTTTGCAGTGCAGAAATTTTAACCATGTTGTAAGGCTGGATTGGAAGATGTAAAGCTGAAAGAGAAAGAAAAAACACGTTTTACAATAATAAATCACGCCTTAATAAAAGATTAAATTGCTTTTACTAGTTTTAATATAAACACAAGATTATGTTTGAGAACAATCTCAGAGCTGAAAGGTGAGTAGTCAGTATTATAGTTCTTTGGGACACGGAGAAAGTTACTGTCTCAGGCCTTTTAAAGAGTTCTTGGCAGCCCTCACACATCAGCATGAAGAGATAGCTCAAAATCTGAAAGTATAGGATTACACATAAGATGACAGAGAATAATTAATACAAACCTTCCATGCTCTCTTTTAAAATTAACCCATTTTCTTTAGCATGTTATTTGTAGTAAACTAAAATTCATCTGTGAGATGGAAAGTTCAGGCAGGCTTAGAATATTTATTTTCAACATATACATGCTATTTTTAAAAATTAATTTGCATACATTCAATTTATAGGACAAAAACAATTATTAAAAAAAGATTTTAAAAATAATTCAGGCAGAAGCCAGTTTACTCAAATGTTTGCTGTAAAACTACGTTTACGAGTAAAACAAAGGGGAAAAAAAAGTAGCTGTCAGAGCTTAACTCAGTTGGAGCCAGTAATCGGCATTTTAAGATTTACTCATAAATGTAACAAGCACATTGCCATAGATAAACATTTATTTCAGAATAATTTCCTCACTTTAGCCCACTCCACTTACTTTAACAAAGGGAAAATACTGAAACAGAACTAAAAACTTGAATTAGAAAAAAGCTTAATCCTTTTTTAAGTTTTTTTTTCCTCCAATTTTTCACTATTCAAAAGGAGACCCTAATCCTGATACTGACCTAATGGGAATTGAACCACTGCTCATACGTTTTTGAAAGTTATTGGATTTAAATAACTGAAGTATCTCCCATTTCTGCATGATGCAGAAATACTTGAGTAATGGCACTGTTCACTGATCTTTTAAAACTTTTCATAAATTTATATTAACATTAATACTGTGTCTCAGCGATGCTGCCACTCAACATGAAGTGTAGATCCTGCAAGGAGACACATGTGCTTCCTTTCAAGAAATGAAAATGTCACAAGTAGAAGGAACAACAAATGACAGACTTAACTTTCAGCAACCCACTACTCCCACGGAGACCAAGGAAGGCCTCCTCAGCAACAGTCCACGTTCCCCAGCAGTGGAGACCTCATTCAATGCCCAGAGAAATCGGCCGTTGCCAAAACCACTTTGTACTTCCTTGTTGTCAGAGCACCCACACAAGCAGTTCTGCTTTACTTTTAGTGCAGGGCGAACACAGTTGACTAATGATTAGTTTTTCTACCACTAACAACTGATTAAAAAAATCATAATTCTTCATATGGAACTTGCAGCACAGCAAAGACTGAAACTCTTGTTTTTCAAGTATTCTCTTAAGGGCATATTTCTCCTTGTTACAAGAACTTTTGCAAGAAGGAAGCAAGCAGGGACACAGGCGAAACAATCCTTCCTACAGGATCAGAGCCATGGTTTCTAAATATAACTGCATGCATATAAAAAATGTATAAACCTATGTATTCCAGGCAGCTTGTGTTATCCTTCATCCTTAATGAATAATATAATATAATCCTCAGAAGAAACAATAAGACAAATGGTACAGCTAATAAATATAAAACATGCTGAGTTCTTCCATTCTTTAGTCATATTTTGTAATATGTTTTATTTATAGTATCCTATAGTATTTCTCCATCTAGTTTTTCCTACAGTTGCACAAGGATAATAGTTTTTAATGTTACGAGGCTTTCCAGAATGAAAGAAAACGGTAACAGAGGCAGAAAACCTGAAAGCATCATCTATGCATCTATACTCATAGTATTCAACAAACATACCAGAACTAGGGCATGATAATTACTTTAATTAGTGTTTCTTATGTTGTCACATCAATGATTCATTTGCTATTTATGCATCCACACTTAAAAACATACGTATACAACTTTAGGGCAGCATTTGAGTTCGAAATCTTAATTTATTTCCTCATCCTTTCTGCTTATATTGACTGAACAAGTAAATGGTCTCTTTTGAATCACCTGACTTCAAAAAAGTATGTCCTATTAAAGTTTACAATAATAGAAAACATTTTCTGATTTTTTTTCCTAACTCCATAGATCAATCAAGCTAAAAAGTAATTTTCTATGCTACAGGTTTCCAGAGCTGTTCAGTGAATACCTGTATGTAACAGATGAATGCTTTACACCTTAGCTAAATCAACTTGTATGCTTCCTAACTGCTCTTTACTATGTCATTAACTTTTCCTCTTAGAGCAGAATTGAAATGCAGGGAAAAAGAAAACCCTAAGTAAAACTCTGATCCTGCAACACTTCCATTTTCTGTGCTCTGACTTACGGCAGTCTAACCATATAAAATGCAAGATCAAATCCCAAGCAATGAAGTATCTTCTAATACCTTCTACTCTGCAAAATCTTGGTTTTGTCTGTTTCTTTAAGAAACAAAGGAGTTCAGCCCTGTGGGCTGCAGAAAATTCAAGAGTCCACATAGGAAATGGGAGAAATTCATAGCACAATCTCTTGTATCAGAAGGATGCACAGCATACATACAAGAAAATATTTAGTTATAAATGTTCTCCCCAACTGCTGAGCTACAATCTTTATCTAACTTGGTACCAAGAAATCCAATTTTTATTCTTCCATTAGTTTAGATCTTCAATCTGTTTGCAGAAAAATAAAATACTGTGTTTAGGACAAAGCTTACTAAATACTATTTTCAACACCACTAAACTCATTTTGAATTTGGGGAAAAATATTCGGTCTATTTTCATACATTAAATACATACCTACATAAACACACTTTTCACTGGTGCATAAATATAGATGAAATTTTGCACGTATAATGTATGTATTAACTGACAAAAAAAAGAGTCTTCCAGCAACATGGGAATAGAACCACAAAACCAAGTTGAAAGAAGGTGCTGTGAAACCACAGTAACTCGAACTTTTCCAAGAAAAAAGTATTTCATATATGCTGAAAAAAGCGAAGTACAGAAGGATACATAACAATCACCTGAATTCCCCAGAAATATTAGTTTTAGTTTTCATATGAAAGAACACTGATTTATTAGTTACGTTACAAAGGTGGTATTCTGAATGGGAACAACAGAACACACCAAGCAAACAGCCTGAGACAGTTAGTACCAAAGCCAAACACTAGATTTGGACTGGCTTAAGCCATATCATTTTTGCAATGACATGATAATTCCAAGGTTCAACAATATAAGTCAATATATAACTGTTTTCTGTTTCTAGCAGACACAGCAAGATTACTGTGGGGCTATGAGGTGAATATGTAAGCATCCCTTAGGAGGACAATATGCATAAATGTGGCTGACAAAAGCAACTCCACGTGTTCTCTCTCACTTAAATCATTTTTTTCAAGTTTAGTATTGCATTAACAACAAGTTAGCAGCTTTGTTTGTACCGCATGAAATATAAAGAGCTTCACATGAATTATTTTTGCAACCTGAATTCAAAATGCGTATCGTTATCATGACACACTGCAAAGCTAATGCACATTATTCCCCACATCAGCGTTGCAACTTCAGTTCAACTTCTTTCAGCCATTTGTCCCACAGTTTTGATGAAAATTTGCAAAGTTTAATCCAGGGTTATAACCCAAGGTGGGTTACAAACACAAATACTGTTTCAGATCTTAGTCTTGCCTTTGACATTTGTTGATCCTACAGTAATTTTGCAATATTTTTCTCTCCTCCTTCCTCCATTCTGCAATATTTTTCTCTCCTTCCTCCTCTTTCCCTACACAATGAAGAGACAAAAAAGGCAAGCGGCTGCCCAGCTAGCTGATTACAAAGGGGAAATGAAAAATTGTTTCAAAAGTTATAAAATGCACAAAATGATTTTTTTAATCATCGTAGTCAATAGATAGTTTTGATGCACAAATTCCACATATTTAACTTAGAAATGCTTTTGAATACCCTCCTGAAAACATTTTTTTTCCGCAAGAACAAAAAGTAAAAAATATGAGATACTTCAGCTACAAATGGAAGCAGAATCCATAGTATCTGGGTGATACTAAATGAATCTGAATATTTAAGAATTTTATCTGTAACAATTACAAACTAAAACTAACTTGAAAAAATAAAAAAATATATAATTAAAATGCCAGATTGACAGTGCTAAATTATCATATAAATCATCATATTTAAGCTTGGGGCTCAAGCTTCCTCACTCCACACTAGTGAATGCCTCAATTGCATGCTATATAGAAAAACTCTGTATTTATATAATAATAGGTATTTTGCTACATTTAGGGAATCTGATCTTTTCCCATAAACTATTAGATGTGTCAATGATTTTGTGATACAAATATACATTAAGAAAATCATAACAAGAATAATGGTACCAAGATAAGGATACTAGTAATCATTGTCCATGGCAGCTCATTAGAGAGACATTAGAATAAGAATAAACATTGAACATTGTAAATGATAACGAAAATACCAAGAAAGAAGAAAGATTTCAATTCCAAACCAAAATTTGAAGAGGCAGCAATTATGACAAAAAATTGCAATTTTGTCTTTTTTTTTAAAAAAAAAAAAAACTTTTAAAAACCAGCAGCCTTTCTGAATTCAAGCATTTCAGTGAAATACAGATAACCCAGGTATTCCCACCATTGTGATATTACATGAAACTCCAAAAAAATATGAGGGAATGCAAACTCCATTAATTTAAACACAAATAGCAACTCTCCGAGCAATAAAAGGATTTTTTTTTCTTCAAAACACACGAACTAAAGTCAGAGTGCCCCTTCGAACAGGCAATCCTTAGCAACCAGGCAGAATAAACTTGTGTTTAATAGTTTTAAAACTTGATGCAGGCTAATAACTCACTGATTACTACACCTACAGAATAAATAAGTTTTATATATTTGTTTAACAAACATTATATAAAAACTCATACTAAGTCAGAAGGGCTTTTCTTGAGTATAAATGTGTGCTACAAAACCCTTGGGCACTTAAGTTGCTTGTTCCGTATTTCACTCTGCAAAATGGAGATCTAAAACATATTAATTGAAAATTAGTAGTAGCAATTTCCTCCATCTAAGCAGATAAGGCCCAATCAGAAACTTAGTTTGAAAGCTAACATGGCACCTACAAAAATATTTTACAAATATAAAATTCAGGAAATAAGAAGTGATAATAGAAGAAATCTTATTTTTAAGCTGAGAGTACATTAGTGAAATGTACAACCTTTTTTCACTCCCTTTACAATGCAGAAAAGGAATTTTTGTCAAAGAAACATCAAGTTCAGATGCAACTTCTTTGTTAGAAGCTATTTCAGATATGTATATATTCAAGTTTCATAATACATTTATAATATACCAGTGTTTTATTTGCCTTTATCTCTTGACTACTTACTTTATCCTATTACATAAAAGCTTCACAGCAATTAGGGTACTGATCGTAAAAAAATTGTTAGCCTTCAGGTACAATAACTGTAGCTATAACAACAGGTTAAAATCATATGCAGACAATTCATTCTTCTGCTTGGCGGTGCTCCTTTAATTTAAGATATTTCTGGAAAGAAGGAAATTACTTTTGGCCAAACTAGTTTTTCATGTTCTACTTAAAAGATCTAAATAAATAAATAAATTTCCATGAGTCAAAGAGAAAACAATTCACAATGGAACAGACAGATCTGCACAAGAAAAGGTTATGCCCCTTTTTTTTTTTTTTCAACTGCACACAATCGGCAACAAAAATTAGGTAAGAGAATAAATTATCTTCCGAGACCAACACTAAATCACTCTACGCACACAAAGCCACACACACCTGTTGCCATGTGGCTTTTTGCAAAAGCCACACTGTTTGCTGGGCACCCAAACACATTTGCTTTCACTAGCAGGTGCCTGCTCCACACCTTCCCGTTTTACAGTTGAAATGTTATCTGGGATGAACAGAGGGGGTTCATCAAGTGAGAGGCTTTTGCTACTTCTTCTCTGGCGTGGTTGAAGATTCTTATCAATTCTTTTTGATTTGTTTTTTTCTTTGTCATCCTCCTTCAAATGTTCTAGAGCAGAGGCATCTTTTATCTCTGCCTCCTCCTTTGTGGAGCTACTTGTTTTTGGCAGAGTTGAGAGTTGATGTTTCTGGGCTTGCCTCTGGTGGGTATCTTTAGAACAGCTTTGATGAGTAAGAGATTTCTCACGTGGCTTTTGAACTGATGATTTTTGTACTTGCCCAGAAGCCTGGACACGGGGTATTTTCTTCAGCACTGTGTTGGTCTGCTTTTTCACTGTGACACCTGAAACACAGCTCTTTGTTTTCAAACCCAAGTCAGATTGTTTTTTCCTAATTTTGACGGGGTTATTTAGATGGTGAGCTTGCTCATCTGCATTACGCTTCACACCTGCTGAAGAAGAACCGTGTAGACCTGAAAGAGCAGAACCAGCTCTTGTTTTTGAATGTGTTATTTCTTGTTGCACTGCAACTGATTTCTGTCGAGTACCTGCAGTCAGATTTTGCTTATTCTGTATTACAGATTTATTGTGTCGAGGCTTCACATTTTTTTCACATTTTGGTGAAATAGTAAGTGGTTTATCATCATCCTGAAGTTTTGAGGCCTCAGGGCCTTCTACTTTAGCAGTACTGATCTGCTGTGGTACATTTTGGCTTGTACTGTCGAGAGCAGTGCTATCTAAAATGCTATTTTCTGGGTCAGCAGAAGTAGAATCTTCACTTTTCAATTCTTTATTATCACATTCTGTACCACCCAATAGTTCCGCAGAGAGAGTTACAGTTTTATCCGTCCTTTTGACATCATCTACAGGCTCTGTTACACATTCTTTTAGGGATAATACATTTTCACCAGGAACTTCATCCTGGGAATCTAATCTACATTCAACCCCCTCTTTCACAGAGCTGGACAAGTCTGAAATGGTCTGATAAACTTCACTTGGAATCACATAACCACTTGTAACAGGTGGGTCATCAGCTTTTCTTAGATCATTTTCTTCTGCTTTCTTTTCCAATTCCTCTGTTTTATTTGCAGTCTTTTCTATTGAAGAAGTTTCAGAAGCCATTGAGTCATCAACCCTACCATCTGCTTCATTTTTAACTGCTGTAATTTCAGTATCTGCAGATGTTGAACAAATGGACTCAGTATTCCCCAAATCAGCCTTCGTAGCAACCTCAGTTATTTCCTTTATTTCTCCATGAGAAGGAGGACAAGCTTCTGCTAGATTAGGACAACTTAACTCATGGGAGATTTCCTCAGCTTTTTCCTGCTCAGGGGTTTCTGATTTTACATCATTGGCCTCTTCAGGACCAGGAGGACATTTTGCATTACTTTGGGAAGCTGTTACTGCTGTTATTGCTTCTGCCTGTCTAGAGAGTCTTGTACTACGCCTAACTTCTTTAGGCTGTTCCACCTTCAGGGGTGTAGCAACATCTGTTTCTTTAGCTGGACTTTTCTCTTGTTTCTGTCCTGTTTTCAGAGCAGACCCACACTTCACAGATGACTTCTTGGTACTAACAGGAGGTGCAACATTTGAACGCTTTGCTAGGGTGCTCTGCCGCAAACTCCGTACTGGTTCTATTTAAAAGAAGAACAAAATCTTAGTTATACTGTGTCTTTTCTTGGCAAACACGAGACTAATCTAGCATAAAAGTAATGTAGCTTGGATTAGTTCAGTGACCGCAATAAGAATTTAGCCCATAAGTGTTTAGTAAGTGTTTTAAAAAACAAACAAACAAACCACCCCACACTGCTTATTTCGAAAAGTTAAAAATAGCTGGCATTTCAGTTTTAGAATGCCACCGTTTGGAAGTAAAATTTCCATATTCTAATGGTTATGAAAGTTCTGGATAGCTTTTTAAAAAACAGAAATAGCTCTGCTGTTAAAAAAATCAAAATCTACTTTACTTAATTGTTTTCTTTTCTACCTTAGGTAAAAACTTCAATATATTGTCATTAAAAACACAGCCTTTAAATTTACAAAGCTTTTGGAGATCACAGAGTATGAACCTGAGATTCAATCAACTTCTCAGTGGATGACACTCCTACATTTCCGTTCCAACAATGGATTTCAGCATCAGCCTAGACTTGTTTTAAGAAGTATACTCTACAGCTTTGTAACATGGAATTTTACTTAAACTCTGACTCCTGTAGTAAATATTTTTGTTTTTAACTTAACCTACTCTATGATATAAAGTAGATCTGTAACTGCACCAATTCAACAGGTGAAAAAAAAAACATGTAGAATTAGCTATCATGCAGAATTAAAGTACTTGACTAAAGTATATGCTAAGCATGTTCAGATACACGGATAAAAGACTTAAATTAGAAATTAATATAACCTAGCTAAAACCAAATAGAAAATAGACTAATCAGAATAGAATTAGATTTTAAATTGAAAATAAAGAGCCATTCCAATATCTAATCTGATGCCCAATATATAATCTAATATCCAATCTAATACTCCAAGGCTGTTGGAAAATACAAAATGGGCCTATGAGATATTATCGGGTTTTTTTCCCCACTTACAATAAATCTATGTTGGCAAAAAATACCAGTACTAATCTGAAGCAGGTAAAAAGCTCAAACTGTCAAAACCAATTTTGAGGTCCTCAGACCGTAAGGAAAACATCGAGTATTTATTACAAAGAAAATCTAACTGGATAGCAGCCTACGGACGCTAAATTCTAGCTATGGTTACAGCTATAAGGAGCAGCTGTGTTATAATTCACAGTTATATAGTTATATTGTTATATAGTAAAGCTTAAGGTTTTATAAGTGTTAGGAACAGCTTATAAAAACTCAACTGACATCAAGCAAATGCAAAAGCATCTATTGAAAGATCACCTTGCGCCATTAAGCGTGGAGATTTTCTTGGTGATGTGACTGATGTCTCTTCCGACCGGCTCCTCAAACTCCTGGTAGGTAAAATCAGCTCATCTTCATCGATGGTGTCGTTACCACTCTCTTTAACTCCTTCTTCATCCATAATATCATCAAGACTAATAGCTGGAAAAAAACAAAAACAAAAAAAATGCCTAAAACTTAAAATGATCAAAAACATTACAACTGTAAGGTTTAGCAATGCAGGAGAAAAGACTGGGGATAAATATAAAACAGGACCATCTAAAAACAAACAAAAGAGAAAAAATGAAGAAAGGCAAGCAGAAAATTCCCATGTAAGGCAGCTAGAGCGTGGAAGAAGCTACCACCCAAAGTTTGAAATTTCTGTAGGCAGTCCTCAGAGTTTCAGTGGACTACTATTTTTTTTTTCCCTCTCTCTTCTTTGGCATGACAGGAAGGTCCCCAGTCTTAGAGGATCTGCCATCCCTCACCGTCCCTTTCCACCTAAGAAAATGTGAAGAAAGGTGAACAGCAGAAGGACCTGATCCAAGTACAAGGAATTTAAACGGCAGTTTCCTTGCAGGGCACCCACCCACATCACACATCTGCAAACCCCCTTTTCAGAAGGGCAGCGACTGCAGCATGCGCTGGTCTCCCACGCAGCACCTGAACACATCGTCTTTGGCAAACTCCTAAACCTCCACTAACCTGAGAAGGGTCCCAGAGGTTGCTCCTCAAAATAGGGTTCCTAAGAGGCAGTCAGGCCGCTGTACCAGCCATTCTCCTCACTTTCTCTAAGCTTGGTTCTGCAATGGCAGCCTCTCCTATCCCAAGATCCTACGTGTGATTAATGAGACTCGATCCCTGTAGGATGCGAAACCTGTGAGATCAAGCCAAATACCCAAGTGATTTTGTAAAACACATAGGAGAGTTTGACAAACGCAGCACAGACTCCAAACAACCAAAGCCGTTTTTTCATTATTCAAGCACCTACCTAGAAGCATTTTTCAAAACAGACTAACTTCTAACAATTGCTTACTTAAATATATTTATCTTAGAACTCAAAACAAATCAAAAAATTAATAGAAATTAGAAATTGTTAGAATTTTTAGATTGTCTTGGAAAATCTGACAATTCCTGCTCCTTTTTGACTGATGTCACCACAACTTTAAGAAAATGAAATGTTTTTTGTGAAAACAATGCA
The DNA here is from genome assembly GCF_059628265.1 of Tinamus guttatus. Taxonomy (NCBI): domain Eukaryota; kingdom Metazoa; phylum Chordata; class Aves; order Tinamiformes; family Tinamidae; genus Tinamus; species Tinamus guttatus. The sequence goes on from NW_028288936.1 coordinate 1,267,514, forward strand.
ATATTGCAATAATGCAATAATAACAATGCATAATTTTAAAATAACAACAAAAAAAGTTGGAGCACACTGCCAAAGTCAGATGGCAATCCATAATCAAGTCTAGCAAGGCTTTCGTTCAGCCCACAAGCTTCTGTCACAAAGAAGAAAACATTCTGTTAATTTTAAATATTAGAAAAGTTTTAAACCCTTTTGAAGAAGGCTGTTCTTGGCACTAGAGAAGCAACATTCCAGACCATGATAATTAGGTAGTTATCAGGAGGTAAATGCCAGGAGTTTCTTGAGTTGAGTTTATGTTTATTGGTTTGTATTTAAACCACAATTTAGTGACTGCGTTGTATACTAAGAAAAAATATATACATATATTTCTGGAAATTACTGGCAGCTTGTCTTTTAAATCCTTATGCACGCGTGTACATATGTCCACATACTGTACATAAGCTGCAGAGGACTGATAAAATTAATCTCACGCTACTCATCTGAATGCTCCTTAATCACCTGATTGCCAGAAGCTAGAAAGACACACTCAGAAAAAAACTGCACTTTAACTGTCCTTAGACTTCATAATCCCTTAAATACCTGATATTGAGAGACACCGTCCAAGACAGGAAACTATACAAGATGGACCCTTATTCTAACCCAGGCTGCCCACTCTCACATTCTTCAAGACTACAGTATTCCAGTAGTTCTACACTTTCTTATTAGCATTTTTATTATAAAAATGTTCTTACAAAATGTGCAATTGGTTCTAGGGACTAGACTGTGACAAAACAGACTCTTTACAAATCCTCTTCCATCTCTTCAGTGCAGAACTAAAACAACTATGGAAGGTAACTCAACGAATAAAGACTACTGAGACAGCTTTTGAAAAAAATTTGGAGCAGGTTTTAGGGCTGCCATTACAACTTCACATGTTTTATAACGCTCCAGCTCAAGTTAGTTTATTTATGCACCCTTCTATTAACTTAAGGGACCAATTCAGTATGTATTAACAGATATTAGTTTGAACTATTAGAATGAATACTTACAAGAGTCTGTGCTGTAGCTTTAATTTTACAGAGGAATTTGAAGCACAGAATCTTGTTACTTTCAAACCATCTGAGCTCTAATTCAGCTCTTACAACACTACGAATGCTCCTCATCCAGCCTCAACACAGAATCCTGCTGGGAAAAGAAAAAGCAACAGGAACAGTAACAGACACAGAGAAGGAGGCAGAAAATTACATTATGAAAGGAAAGCAGGGCATAGAGAGCAGTTTGGAGAGACCTGACAAGCTGGGGTGGGGGCAGTGAGAATCAAAAGGACAGTAATAAATATATGAAGAAAGCAAGACAGAGATAAATGATAGAAAATCAGTTAGGAAAAAGGAGGAAGCAAAAAAAACCTCTCAAACTGGAATAGTGAAGTTGTATACTTCACTATTAACAAGCTCTAAACAGCTTAACAAGCACCAAATACAGAAAATATGGGTCATGTTCACTATATGAAAACTGAAAAATGCACCGTTGGCCATCAACTTAAGTCTTTTAAGTCTCTCAGTTACCTGTAACATTCCAAAAGCTTTTAAAACACCAAGCTACTGTGCTGTTACTGCCACACATAATAAAAACAGCTTACTTGTCGATTTAAAGTTTCTGCATATTAAAACATTAATATGACAACTTTTTAACTACTCATCCATATAAAATTGAGGAAAATAAGATGTCTGAATTGCTAAGAGGGAAGAAGAAATACTCCTCAAACAACATCCAAAACTTTGAATCTCACATTTTTATTGTCCTCTTTCATTAATGTAACTCTTCCCTTGATTATCTACAGCCAAAATCTAGAAAGAAATGCTCGAATTTTATGACACACAGTCAAATTAAATCCAAATTGCAGAAAGCTTTTTCTTCCTGCAGATGCTCTAACTGGTTTCCCTGGGTTTGCCTACGCGCACAGAACTGTGCTGTTTTGCGTTTCTGTAAACGCAACCTGCACCCGTATCGTCACGGCAGAACTGAACGTGTCAAAGCTCATCACGTTTGAGTTCCAAAAGCATCACAGGTGTTATGTAAATGGTTAAACCATTTTTATACCATGTTTTATGCTACTGAGGACATAAGAACTAGCATTAATTTTTAGTGGAAAAAAATGGAAACAACCTAAAGCAGAAACAACCACGTCCACGTAAACCTTAAGCAATGCTAAAAACACACTGTTAAGCAATAAAAGGTGCATTTATAATGGAAAAATAATACTAAATCTTAAGCTGTACAAATTAAGAAGGCTTCTTTTATCTTTTTTCCTATTGACATCTGAGATGCGTATGTTCAAAAAGCAGATTTAAAAATATACTTTGATAGAGAAAAACACAACTTCAGACAGATGAAGTCATTGATGATGTTTACATAATTTACATATGAAAACACAAAGTTGAAATTATTTTTTAGGATTTTTTTTCCCTATAAGCATAAAATCTGTTTAATTGAACAGAATATGTCCATCCTTACCTTGCAGTAACCCTGCAAGACAAGAATCACAGTACTTAGCCTTTGAAATATTAAATTAATTGTTTACACCTGGTTCTTTTAGCCCCTAAATTGTAAAAAGGGTTTTTTTCCATCTTTAATAACATAATACAATTAGTATTAATAACTGTAACAATACTGCAGGAATCTTGACAGAGGACTGAATCCCCGTTTAAAAAATAATGGGGTTACATTACAGAGCTATGGATTCAAAGTTCTCTGGCTATGAGAGTCAGTTACTTTGGATGCACAAAGTAGTAAAACAAAACACCACCACCAACAACAAAAAAAACAAAGCAAACCAATCGTTTATTTTTAAGAGAGCCTTTAAGTGGGATTTATGAATACATTAACTATCTTGCAAATCTTTTTATAGAACCAGTATCTTTCCATCCATGGAACTAATCCAAGGAAACAAATGACTAATCTTTCCAAAAGACCCAAAGCAGAGAAAGCTGGTAGTTTGTTACCCAGAAATTAAAAAAAAAAGCATGCAAAATAAACATTTTCTAAGTTCTCAATAAAATAGCAATATAGCAGATTTAAATTTTATACAGAAAAAATTACTACCTTAGTCACAAGGCAGTGTGCAACTGTTCACACGGAGAGCTTGGAGGAAGGAAGGCAGGGAGAGGTAAGAATACCAAGAGAAGCAGTAGACTATTTAGGGTAGCAATCTGAAGGTTAGATTCACAGATACTTTACTTGCAGGAGAAAAATAACACACATTTGTTTTCAGTGAAAAAGAGACTGAATTTGCTAACACAGACAGACCGAAGGCTGAAGAACAGCATTTGCAGACTGAACTTCTTGATTCTGAAAAGTTGGAAGGTGATCGTAATTTTAGCGGGGTTAATGGTGCTTTCACCAGCACTAACGAAACCACAGAGTAAAATTACAAAGAGAGTTGTCTGTACTTGGGAGAAACACTTCTACTATCCAAGCAGCAGCCTAGAGGGACAGAAAGAAAAGGGTAATTGAAAAGATGCCCTCGTCACCCTTGCATGCTCTCTTGTAGGGCCAGTCTTCCTCACCACTTGTTAGAAATGCTTGATATGATTAATGTACCCATAAACTTAAAGGTGTAATTTTATTATGAAATACCAAAACATCTCTGGAAAACACATAAGGAAGATTCACTCCCCTCCATTAAATGCATAATAAATCAAACAGCTCTGGGGAATGATAATCTGAAAAGCTACAGCACTCACAATAGCAATTTAGAGGTGAGAAATACTAATTTAGCAGGATCACTGTAATTTATATGTGGTTTATACTGGATCTTACAGAGGAAGAGTGTGTGGCTGTTTATCACAAATCAGATAAAATCACCACTGTCCCATGGCTAAACTCCACATGATTTGCAGTAAAGGAAATCTTAGCTATATAAGCTTTCAATCTGACCTGCTATGCTAAAAAACTTTTTAAATTAGTGGATGAGATTTCAATTTCAGCAAGAAACAAGAAAACCAAAACCCACCTTTTCTGACATGGTATCATACATAGGCCTTTTTTTGTTAATAAAATAAAATAAGTTGTCCCCAAGAGCTACAGCATATCTTAAGCTTTGCACTTTCATATTTTCAACTTCTGAAATCACAGTTAGGAGGAAGAGAGGAAAGGAGGAAGGAAAGGAGGAAGGAAAGGAGGAAGGAAAGGAGGAAGGAAAGGAGGAAGGAAAGGAGGAAGGAAAGGAGGAAGGAAAGGAGGAAGGAAAGGAGGAAGGAAAGGAGGAAGGAAAGGAGGAAGGAAAGGAGGAAGGAAAGGAGGAAGGAAAGGAGGAAGGAAAGGAGGAAGGAAAGGAGGAAGGAAAGGAGGAAGGAAAGGAGGAAGGAAAGGAGGAAGGAAAGGAGGAAGGAAAGGAGGAAGGAAAGGAGGAAGGAAAGGAGGAAGGAAAGGAGGAAGGAAAGGAGGAAGGAAAGGAGGAAGGAAAGGAGGAAGGAAAGGAGGAAGGAAAGGAGGAAGGAAAGGAGGAAGGAAAGGAGGAAGGAAAGGAGGAAGGAAAGGAGGAAGGAAAGGAGGAAGGAAAGGAGGAAGGAAAGGAGGAAGGAAAGGAGGAAGGAAAGGAGGAAGGAAAGGAGGAAGGAAAGGAGGAAGGAAAGGAGGAAGGAAAGGAGGAAGGAAAGGAGGAAGGAAAGGAGGAAGGAAAGGAGGAAGGAAAGGAGGAAGGAAAGGAGGAAGGAAAGGAGGAAGGAAAGGAGGAAGGAAAGGAGGAAGGAAAGGAGGAAGGAAAGGAGGAAGGAAAGGAGGAAGGAAAGGAGGAAGGAAAGGAGGAAGGAAAGGAGGAAGGAAAGGAGGAAGGAAAGGAGGAAGGAAAGGAGGAAGGAAAGGAGGAAGGAAAGGAGGAAGGAAAGGAGGAAGGAAAGGAGGAAGGAAAGGAGGAAGGAAAGGAGGAAGGAAAGGAGGAAGGAAAGGAGGAAGGAAAGGAGGAAGGAAAGGAGGAAGGAAAGGAGGAAGGAAAGGAGGAAGGAAAGGAGGAAGGAAAGGAGGAAGGAAAGGAGGAAGGAAAGGAGGAAGGAAAGGAGGAAGGAAAGGAGGAAGGAAAGGAGGAAGGAAAGGAGGAAGGAAAGGAGGAAGGAAAGGAGGAAGGAAAGGAGGAAGGAAAGGAGGAAGGAAAGGAGGAAGGAAAGGAGGAAGGAAAGGAGGAAGGAAAGGAGGAAGGAAAGGAGGAAGGAAAGGAGGAAGGAAAGGAGGAAGGAAAGGAGGAAGGAAAGGAGGAAGGAAAGGAGGAAGGAAAGGAGGAAGGAAAGGAGGAAGGAAAGGAGGAAGGAAAGGAGGAAGGAAAGGAGGAAGGAAAGGAGGAAGGAAAGGAGGAAGGAAAGGAGGAAGGAAAGGAGGAAGGAAAGGAGGAAGGAAAGGAGGAAGGAAAGGAGGAAGGAAAAGAGGAAGGAAAGGAAGGAAAGGAAGGAAAGGAAGGAAAGGAAGGAAAGGAAGGAAAGGAAGGAAAGGAAGGAAACACGAAAGGTTGCCCAACAACTGTTCTACATAATCTACCCTCCCATCATGATTATTCAGCTTTTGGGAGAACAAACACCCTACTCAAGACCAGCAAGGCACAAAGACACAAGCAAGGCTTAAAATACAATGAGACACCTTCTGTATACTTCAACAGCTTGGGCTTCACTTTAATACTTTAGAGTCTCATGTTATGAAATTCTGTCCTCTAACCGGCCAAGAAAGTGGTCTTATCAACTTCTGCCAAAGGTACTAGGCCTTTACTGACAGACAGTCATGATGCTAAATCCCTACAAAATACAGTAACAAGATCAGTGAAGAGCTGGTACCTCCATTCACTGAAATGAGAAAAGACCTCCTAACTTCCCCACAAGCCAGCTACAAAACAACTATGTTTTCAGCTTTAGTCACAAACACATGGTAAAAGGATCTCAGCATATCATCCAGTAATTTGTCCCACATCTTTTCCAGCTTGTGGAAGAATCAGGAATAGTTATCTCTACTTTTGCCCATAGCTGTTTACAGAAGGTGCTGCCCAAATGACCAGTACTCCCCAAACTACTCAGTCTAAGCCGATCAAGACAAGTCCATGCAGCAATTAGGAAGGAAGCTCACAGAGTAGACAAAGATCAAGAATGTCAGCTAACTGAAGAAGCCATTTAGATCCAGTACAAAACTGGTTTAGGCAGCAACATAAACATGAAAGTGCTTTCCTGGCACTGATAAATCTCCTGCTATCAGGGACAGGCACAGTATGCACTCTCATGTTCTCTGCTATCTGTCACGCATCAGCAATGCTGACCACGAGATGTTACCACCTTCCCTGACCAAAGTACAGGGAGTCTCACTTGCGAAATAGCTCACGTGCTTGCTGGGCAGATGCATCTAGCAAGTCGTGACTGGAAAATAAACTTCAGCTCACATAAAAATCTATGTAGTTCTGCTCGGCATTAAAATAAATGAGCGCTTGCACTACGTACAGGACATGCAACCATTAGCAGCTCAGATCAAACTTCAACCACTACTATAAAACAAGCTTAGTATTAATAAAAATCTTGGTTCATGGTTAGTGATGTTTAAGATAAGCCCTAAAGCTGAGCAAGATAGATGCAGCGTTGATGAGCAGGAACATTGAATGAAGTTTGTAAACGGCACCCAGCACAAACTGATGTCAATCCAGCAGTGAAAAGAGGGTAAAATCAGATCCATGCCTGAAAAACCTTGCTCTTAAGAGCAAGAAATGTACTCATGAATAGAAAGAAACTTTCACATTTAAAGACGTTCTATGCCATCATCCAATGGAAGGCATGAGAAGTCGACATACTTCTTTCGCACACAGGGTTGTGAATACTCTTCACTCGGCTCAAACCAGGCTTGCACAGCAGGATTAGTGAGCCTTTGCTCCTCCATTTTAGCCAAATCACCTTGTTCTGTTATGCCTTTATCTCTTCAGCCAGCTCACGGCAGCAGAATATGCTACAGCATGAAATCTTCACCACTTTGTAAATGTAAATGTAGGCAGAACAGAGTATATTTAGGTTACTGATGGTCCAGCAAGGAGGCTAAATCTATCCTTTGCTGTTTAAACTGGCCCCTTGAATTAATTTTCATGAGCATTTTGCTCCAATTCTTAAACTGTTCCACGCACTAGACTTGAGTTATGCAAAATGCTGTTTGAAGGTCTAAAATAAGGTCACGGTGGATACATTTCTGCTTTTGGAAAAATGGACTCTTCTTCAGGGGTCAACTCAAGACTCCCAACAAAATTAAAGATACAAGAAACACCACCATCTACCACTTCATTAGGACATAACATTTCTTAGTTCTTGCCCTGGTTAACATGAATAGGTAACAAAAAACGTACTTAAAAAGCAGTAAAATCTTACCAAAAGTACGTCTCAATCTGTAAACCTTTTACTCTAAGGAAGAAAGAAGAGAATAGCCAACAGACAGCCATCCTGTAACCATACTTTTTAACGCACCGTAGGATAAACTCATATTAAAATCCTAAACGGTAAGAATTAAGAGAGAGAAAGAACTGGATAAACCAGAAAGTAGCAAAATATCTTTTTGTATGGCACAGTCTTGTAGCTCTAGGGATATAAAGCGAGGCAAGCATTGTGGGAAGAGCTCTTATTTTCTTTTTCGGTACAACCGATGTTGGGATAGAGATAAGTTTTCAGACGCACAATCTGAGGGGAAAAACAAAACACCAGCCTCTTACAAAAATCTATCATATCCTCTTATATGACTGCGTTATTACCCATAGAAAATATAAATTGTATTAGATCACTAAGAAGCCTTTTGGACAAATCAAATAAATGACCTACTGCATAAACATTCAAGACAGACAAGCAAAACATAATTTCAAACTGATAATTGGTATTCCCAACTAAAAGGAGAAAAAAAAAAAACACATTATGGCTATACCATCTTAGAATAAAATGACAATTCTTAGCAAGACCTATAAAAAACAAGCAACAGCAAGAGCATTCTCTGATCTTCTACATGGATTTCAAATTGCACGTTTTCATTTACTTAAAAAAATGTGATTTGATAGATTACAAAAAAGCAACTGCGGAAACTGAGCATAAAATAAACTACTTTGTTTCCCTCAGTATGCAGGCTGCCTGAAACAGTAAACCTCAAAATTCACTTTAATAGCAAGCTCAAAGCTTGCATAAGTTTGTTTAAATATGAATGATGATGATCCCTTTTAGGAGATCCCCTGATGATCACTTTTAGGAGAAATACGGAGCTAGTGTGCCAAAAAGCCCCCAAATCTCTCCATGTAACTATCAAAATATCCAGCTGTATCCTACGAATTAATACAAAAATTTTAAATGTATAGGTTTACCAAAGGATGCACAGCAGTTGATAGCATGAAACCAAAATCTGTATTACTTCTATACTGGGAGGAGATAAAAGATTTTGAGGGGAAGAATTGATTTGGTTATGGAATTCTTTTGATTTCTCTATGCTGATTAAGACTAAAATAATATTGTTTGGTGGTTTAAAGAGAAGTATAAGAATATGGCATACAACAAGAACAACAGAATACTAAAGCTCCCTCAAATCATGTTGTACCAAGTCCAAACTTAAGTCTGTTGGTAAAAATACAACACATCCTGTATTAGGAAGTGGTCAAAAGTTTCTAGAACACTTTTAGATGCGGATGTAGTCAAACGTGATCAAAATCATTCACAATAATCTATAGTATTTTTTTTTCTTTAACCAGCTTTTTAAAACTTCCAGTCAAACAAGAAAAACTATTAAGTATAGTAGAGCACATTTTCATCTCTAAAACAAAAATCAGCATAATTATTTCTGCTCATTAATATAAGTAATTTTGAGAAACTGGACTACTGTTTTTTTTTGAATCTTTCAGATTGTTGAAACAGTCTTGAGTCCAATTCAAATGTTTCCAAATAATTATATTATCTATCCTGTGTTTTGCTCAAAGGAAAACAAAACAACACACCCCCATGTGTTATTAATTCCTAGTACTAGAAAGTCCTAGTAGTAACAGAGTAACCCTCAAGCTAGGGCAATAATTTGTACAACACTCCTATTGCTAATCCTGAATTATTAAAGTTTTGAAAGCAACAGGTGACTTCCCCAATAGGGCAGAGTACTTAGGCTAAACAAGTCACAACTTTAATTGGGAAAAAATTACAGGTAGTTCATATAAAGTCTGAATTACTTCTGATCGATATTAGGAGGAGCCTTTCTCCACTGTAACACGACCAAGTAATGAGGTTGTGAGGGTTATGAGGCCTGACATGTAAGCAGTGCAACAAAAGGGGCAGTAAGGAGAGAGAAATCTCAAAGTATTATCTCTACATTATCAAAAAGGGATGGCACTGAAGTATTACTGAATTTTAAATTGTAATTTTAAAAAATTGTAAGATTTACCTGTTGAACAAGGCATCTGGAAATTGGGATCATTGCTATCCAAAACAGGCAAACAGAACTGGGCACTTGCAGATCCTAGCATAGGATCCTTATCGCTGAGCATGTTCTTCAGCGAATCCTCTAAGACATTTTGACTTGTACTAAAATCCTCACAGCCTTCATTCTCCAGGTTGGATCCTAGAAATAGGGCATCATCTAAGTGTTCAGTAGGAATTAAATGGTTAAATGTATCAACTATATCCATGAAGACTCCTGTGTGTCTTTCAGCCCTATAGAAAGACAAGAAAAATACCATAAGAAAATAAGCTACAAATTGTAAAACACCTAAGAAAGCAGCAAACTGTTTTGGCTGTTGCGCTTTATAAAGAATGTGTAAGAATGTGTAAACTATTTTAGAATTGTAACAAAAAATTCTGCTTATGGGTTAGACTGTCTCACTGCAGATCTAAAACAAATTTATTTCTAATTCATTAAAAGGACTCATATGAAGGTTATTAATAAAAGTTCTTCAGAGCGCTGCCACTTCTGCAGACTGAATATAACGAGGGTTAATGGAAACACTTCCTTTCTACAATTTGTTTAGACCTTAACCAAGTAGAGGAGGGAAAGGAAAGGGAGGGAAAATGCATAGGGGATCGAGAATAACTAAACTTAGAAAGCAGTGAGTGAACATCTTTCCTTGCCTTTAAATATGAAAATCCTGCACTAACCGCAATAGACCTAAGAAAGCTCAGGAGCGAGGCCCATGATTACTAGGGACTATATTCCCATTCCATTCATTTATAGCAGGCGATTATTTTTAAGCAGAAAAGTCTTAATTCATATTTCAGCTATTAATATATTCAGTAAACCTACAGAAATTTTATATGAAAACTTGACCTCATCAAGTAATGGGAATTCTGTCAGTTGATTTCATGGGGGGCAGAATTTCACCATCCTGTTATTAACCCTAATTTTAAGGAAGTTTAAGTAATATTTAATACCTAACTTTAACAAAAGATCACAAATAAATTTTACCACAAGGCGCTCCCTAATTCTAAAAAGATTTTTTGTGATATAGCAGAAATGCAACTAATCCAGCAAAGATTCAGCTAATAAGAAAGTATAACCCCTGTGCAATAGAATGAAAAAACAGCAAGCAAAACACTTTTTCAAAACTTTAGCTTAACCATATACTTGAAGCACTGACAGATAATTGTAATAAATAGTCAAACAGTGGCTAGGGAAACTGAATAGAGCCTGGCATTATTTGGCTTGCAAGAAAGACTGAAAGACCAGTTTTGGCACAAAAAAAGTTGTTCAGGCTTTTGGAAATAGAAAAGGACATATATCCTCCTCCCTCCTTCCTTCCCCATCTTTCCCCTGTCATAGTAGGTAGGAATTTATTAAAGACAAAGAGAAGTGGGATTTAAAGATTTTAATACTTGAATTACTTTCTACAGCCCTATTCCAATAAATCATTCCTAAAAAAACAAAATCTACCTATATTTACTAGAATAACAAATTTGCTTCCTTATACATGTTAACTAGATATTTCCATTTTACTGATCAACAGAGAAAATCTTTGGCAAACAGCTATTTAAGAATTTTGCTACAAATACAACCATATTATTACAATTTACGGCTATTTTTATTTCACAAATTTACAAGCATTAGAGATGAGCACGAAAAACACATTTCTCACTAGAAAATGAAACTTTTTCTGTAGGGAAGAAAAAATAGGACATACAAGACAGGTAAGCCGCTAAGCCTCTGCAGAGCCGAGCGTCTTTACAATAGCCACAACAAAAGAGCAGCATAGGATGTCTCACCGACCAGACACCTGGCAAGAAGGAAGAGCAATTCAGGCGCATTTATGTAGGGTAACAGCCCTACATAAGGTAGCAGCCTTGCAGCAACAAACATGTTAGAATTTGACAGCTCCCTACATCAAAAATTGCACTATTTCTATTAAGTGATGCACTGCAGTTACATATATACAATGCCAACTAGCACCTACACCAGTCCGTACCGTTTTTTTTTTTTCCAAATCACAGAATAAATTCCAAACTATACAATGAATAAAGTAGCAAGGCAGAACAAGGCCAGCACTATACTGCACCGCATCACATAACCTGTTCTACTAACCTTATGCCATGTAGTTACAACAACTAGATATTATAGAGGATAAACTACAAGAGCTACGGTGGCTCAAAAAAAGAAACTAATTCCAAATGCCACAAGCTGGTACTTTAAAACACCTTCCTATAAGGAGAATTCTTTGCACACTGTACAAGCACAATAGTAAAAGCCACAGGTTAAAACAGTGCAAGCTTCACCACAAACCACTGCCAATGACACTGCAGATAAAACATCCGTGAACGACTGCAAGCAATTTTTTGTACATCTACACCAAACAGCTCTGAACACATTTACAACAAGGCACATCTCAATGGTTTTGTTCATTTTTTTCCCTGCCTAGGATAGAAACATTTACACAATTCTTATTCAAACAGTTCTGCTAACAAAGCAGTCCTAATATTAAGAGCAGTTTTTAGTAACAACATTTGGGCAAATGAGAGTCCTTACTACCAGAACAGTTGAGAACATTAATACAGCAGTAGGATGAAAATAAAAGAATATCTACAGTTTTGCAAGATCACTAATGCAGAAAACTAAAAACATTTCAAAATAAACTGCCACAGCAACTGTTCATGCGAAAGACACCTTCAACATCACCTAGATAACTACCAGAGAGAATTCAAGGGAAAAATTACGAAAAAAAAATTACTTCCGCAGCACGACTCTACGGTCAAACACATTTTCAATCTCCAAAGTTTGCATCAAAAGGTCACTATAAGCATATAAGTTTTTGCATGTAAAATCCTACAGCCATAAAATTTTAAAAGAATGTATGTTCTACAAGCGTAGTTGTCAAAATAGGTACAGAGATCCACTGGGAAAGCACACAGAACAACAACTTTGCTGTACCTGGTTCAAGAAGCTGAAGTTCAACATGTAACATAACTTGTACAACACCATGTTTAGAAAAGCATTTTCATTACTGCATTAAGTGTTGCATGAAAACTAGACTCCACAAGGTCTGGCAATATAAGATAAACGTATTTGTTCCTGGAAAGCTGGTATTTAGAAACAGTTGCTGCCTTTAAAAAGGTTTACTCAAACAGTGCCTAAAAAGAAAAAGGGTTTTGAAGGGTTTATTTTGCATTTGAAATTCCAAATAAATTGGAAAAATATGCTAAGATACAGGTTACTATTAGGTTTTGTACAGTCTCGTATCTAAAGTAGTTCTAAAAGTTCCCCAATAGAATTCAGAAATCTATAATTTCTCTAGGAAACAGCTTTGAGCTCCATTTGAACCCCCTAACGCTTGGCAACACTTAGTTAAGCCAAAATTGCACATTCCAAGCATGCTTCCTTGGTGCAAAAGATCAAAAGTGTCTTCCCGCTTGATATTAAATGGTAACAGCAGCCTCCGAGAAGTCTCACTAGGTAACACATACGCAGTGAGAAGAGCAGGATTGTTCATGAATGAGGCACGAGAGCAAATAAAAGATCAGGAAGCCCCAGGCATTAAGATTTCACTCAGATTGAGCCCACAGTGATATCCAATGATTCCTGGTGCACCAGTGAGTGCCCTACTCTATTACAGCACACAACTCTCCAAGATGTACCAATAAAAGAGATGGGGTGCCAAGACAGTGGAAAATCGTAAAAAGCCAAAGCTGCGGAATGTGGAACTTCTTTTTAATTCCATAAATAAAGTATATTTCTCCTATAATATGAGGTCAATTTGCTTGAATCACCTTCCTGCCAAATAATAGGCACTTGTGGAAGTGACCCATCAGTTAAAATATCTGTTATTAAATTAGCCATCATTAAAAGCTAGCCTGTTAAAGAGAAAAAGCATATCACTTAAGTTTGACTCACAGAATTTCTTCCACTCATAATATGGGGGAGGGTATTTAAAAAAAAAAAAAAAAATTTAATCTCTTCATACTTTCTTATTCAGCTGGAGTCTTACAGCTTGTAAAATTATTTTTTTCAGTTTCTGAATTAGCTTAATTAAGTTTGATGTGTCAAAATACTGCTTCAAATCTCCCAAAATAATTATGTATGTATAAATCATATGCTCTGGTATTTGATATGGTAGATTTTTAATGTTGCCATTTGTTTACTACTTTTTCATTATATTACTTGCAGCTCATCTTGGTTTTCCAAAATTAAAAGAACCAGAATGGTAACTTGCTAAGGAAAAAAATTCAGATAGAAATCAACTATGTCCTTTTAAACTAGTTTAACAGAGGAGGGGAGACTAATACCAAAACAAAAGATGCTGCACACTAACTGATGTTCCACACTAACTGTCGCACTGCTCAGTTCATCCATGAAAAGGCACAAAAATTACCTTTTTTTTTTTTTCTCCTCTAAATCAGAACAGAGTAAAATGGCTCAGCAGATATACAAGTGCAACAGCTTGACCTCACCACCTTATTGCAAAGCCACCTCTGGCAGAGGAAGGTATGAAGTGTACCTGGCACTAGAAATCCTGACTGCTTCTTACCTGAGGCACTGGCAAAACTTTTGGACTAGGCACAAAGGATGTACAAGTTCTTGTTTTTCATTTATGTATTTGGATTTTTTACTAAGATTTTTTTCTCTTATTCCTTTTTCCTTAAAGTATGTTTTTATTTAGTTTTAGTGGTACTTCTATACAATCGATTTTAATAGGTAAAAGTTAGTGCTCACCACAATTACCTTCTCCCCTTTCACTGCCCAGTGTGGGCCGGCCATCAACATATTGGCTTTTATTTTAAACACTGACAACTCACCTAACAATATACATTCCTCCAAAGTGCTGACCATTCTATATTTTCAAAATAATTATGCTTAATTAAAAAGATGATGTTATAGTACTCTGAAAATAAACATAAGAAAAAATATAATGCTTCTAGAGAGCAATTTAACAAAAAAAAAAAAAAAACAGCAAAAAAAAAGGATTGAGAATAACAGGAGGGAAAAAAATGCCTATCCAAAGAGGGGAAAGAGATCTCAAAATTTAAGATGCTCAAAATCCTAGGCCTGCCAGAATCCTAGATGCTGAAAATCCTATCTATATTATTGATCTACCTGAATGTGTAAGACTTGTAAGGCTGCTAAAGCTACAGAATAGCGGCATTGCAAATCCTTCCATTTAATTTATATAGCTTTGTGAGTATTTTCTTTTGCTTTTTCACACTATATTCTATTTACTTGAACTCTTTGAAGTATTAACTGACTGAAACGGTGGTAGAAACATTAGAGCAGTCAAAACACAAGATGTTCTCAGTTGTCTTGCAAATAATTTTCTTTAGCAAATCCACACCAAATGATTAAGGACAAAACCACTTATAACAATAACAACATATTCTATTCAAAAAAAAATCTATTGTATTTATTTTTAAGTAGTAATAATGAACAACGGACAGAAAAGTATACAGAAGGAATTGAGCTATTTGGACAAGTAGCATCTTAGATATCAAAACAATTGAGAAGAAAAAAAAAAAGGCTCAGTATGTCACGCAAGAGTGACACAAATAATACGTAACAGTAGCTGACAAAAGAAATTTTACAGTTACAGTTGAGTTCCAATGCAGGGAAATTGCACTTTAAATGACAAGATATTAGCTAACTACAGATGCAGTTTAAACAAAATAAACAAAACTCTAAGATGAATACTGTACCCAGAAAGAGCCCTTAACATAGAATATCTGTCTTGGTTCAACATCTCAGTCCTGGTGAATCGTGTCCCATGTCTTCACTGGTATCTTGACACTGACAGCCCACTAACCCATCAACACTGCTTCAGAGTGCTCATAGCGAGCACAGGTGCATTTCACCATCATCCTCCTCTCCCTTGTGTATAAAACTTAGGGTTTGATGTCCTAAAACACATATTGCACAACCTGCAATACACGTAAGAAGCTGTACTTTTACTTATAATGTTTTTGGGTATTGCAGTATCAAAAGCTGCAGTTGAGATCCAGTATCACAAGCTGTAGCTAACAGAGTTTACAGTATAAACAAATTATGGCATAAAAGGAGTGAGATTCTTAACACCAGACAGAATATCAGTGGCACAGCTAGTAACAAAACTGAGATTTCTCTGTTCTTATACCAATATGTTTTCTACTCTGTTCACATTGACTCAAACACATAATCTGGAGCTTCCTTTGACAAATAAACTCACTGACAAAACATCCTTAACAGGACAATCATTTGACTTATGATCACCTGAACTGTAATATAACCAACAGAGGTGCTCAGAATCGTGAAAAAATATTGCAGTGCCCTGTCTTTAAAAAAAAAAAAAAAAAAAAAAAAAACACCTTGAATGTAACATGGCTTGCTGAGCTTTGGCCTTTAACTATAACTGAATTTCTGAATTTGATCTCTTTCTAGTTCTCCAACCTTTCTTCAAACATGACACCAGAGACCTATGCAACAGCAGCATATACTCAAAAGATTTATCCAAAACATAAATTTTCCTTTACATGAGGTCCATATGCACTGGAAAAGTTATATGCCAAAAACATCAGCAAGTGATATATGTCACCTGTTCAATTAATCCCTTATTTAAAATTAGATATCTAAGTTTTAGTGACACTAATAAAGCCTTGTCACAAGAAAATAAATAAATAAATAAATCTACTTATCTACTCATCCATTCTTAATCAACTCCCCTGGACTATTTCTATTGTCTTCCCCTTATCCTTCTACCGACCTACCAACCTACCTACATGTTACCTTTATTACTCTGCTATTGGAATCTCAATAGTCTGACACATCAAACAACTACCACATGCAGAAATCTTTCTATGACCTTCTTAAGACGCACACTGCTTCCCTTCACTGGCCTGCAGAAAATCTCTTACTAGTTCCTAACAGAGGACTCGGGAGACAAGTAGACAGCTCAAGGTATTCTCTTGAATATTTTCCACTACCATGGTAGTGGTTTTTGTCCATCCGTCAACAAGAACTGCACTCAGTTCAGTAAGTGCAAAGAAAAAGGAAAATTAAACAAAGGACTAGATTAGAAGACAAAGAAATGCATACAGAAAGACAAAAGTAGTATTTTCTTAATCATATAAAAACAAATTAGCAAATCATAAAACATCAAATGAATAGTTCTCTTTTGAGGAGAATAACCTCCTATTACTTATGCTCAATAAAACACATTTCCAGCCCTCATTTTAAACCTGGAAGAGACATAAAATGTTGCATTATAAGTCCTGTCAAGAAAGCAACTACAGATTGTACTACCCTTCAAAATTGCTTTGTAAAACAGACTGTTTTCCTTTGCTGGAATGTTCCACAAATGAATACTTTTAAGCTCACAAAAAATAAATAAATAAATAAATAAATAAGATAATCTTTGATTTTTTTGATTTTTTTTTCCTTTAGTCCATATGCCTCTAGATTTCTCACTTAACCTGACTACTAAGAGACATTTCCCTGGTAAGAAAAAGGTGGGGAAAGATTATTGCTTTCCCCCATTTGTATCTCTACTGATATGCTCTACAACTCTTTCCTCTCTCATATTCCTCAAAAATTGATCCAAGTATTTTCAGTATGAGCACTCTATAAGTATTATCATGTGACAGGTTCCACTAATTTTTGTGAATCCTTCCAGATAGAGCAATTTTGTTTTTAAGACTCTCAGATTTTGACAGTTTTTCTCATAAGGATTCATGTGGAAGCATACATTAGAACTAGGTTTTTCAGAAGTGCTTAAACGCTTAATGGTAAAGCTTAGCGAGGTCTGCAAGAGAAAGATACCATCCATATGGCTATAATGGCACCACTTCAGATGGATGTCACAAGTCATCTGCATTTTTCATTTTCCTGCTGTTATACAATGCATGCCAGCTCACGGGACATTTCCATCATTAATTCATAGTATTACTTTTCAAAATCCTTTTCCCATAAAAAAAGTTTCTACGATAAGATACAAGAAAACGGAAGTTCACTATATCCTACAAATAATTTACTTCCCCTTTGCATTTTCAAGGCTTGAATTTAACAGTATTTGTCGGCTGAAGAGGCAAAATTCATTTTAAAAAGTTACAGACTTGATTAAAATAACAGGTAAAATATTTTTGTGTGACATACATTGGTGAGCTCTTTATTAGTCTACTCTTTACATACAACAGGAACGGCACCTCCACGAGATAAAGCTGAGCCTTCTAAAAAAGGGGAATTGGCAGAAGAATTGGTATATAATAACTCGAGACTTTTCAGAACTTCTGCTTTCGTAAAAATCACAATAACTAGTCAATTTGACCCTGCGATAAATTAACTGATAAGATGTAGCCGACATGGCCTGGAGAAAAGCACTCTTTCAGTGACTTGGAACGCAAGAGGGTTTGCAAATAAACTCCACAGAATAAAAACAAGAAGACTTTGGGGTCTCTTCAATCGAGAAGGCAAAGACAGCTGGAAAAAAAAACAGTATTTACAATTTTCTACTTGGATAATCCTTAAAGACATGTGTACAGAAATTAAAAGTAAAAGCTTCTCAATAAAACAGCAAGCTAGGTAATAGTTTTATTGGTGGTTATATACCAAGTGTAAAGACCACTCAAAGTTAAACTACTCCAAAAAATAGAAATAATAACAATAATAATAATTTTAAAAGGAGTTCAAGATCTTCCTTACATGTTTCTCAAGCCTTAACTGATGAATTTGTGAAATAAATTCTGGAAGTGAAATGAAGTGCGAATTAGTGATTTTAAAAGCTGCATGTGAACTACCCTGCACTTAGCCCTAGGGTGATTCCACACTGGAGGGATGCTTGTACTATCCCTACAAAAGCAGCCACCTAGGCAGGAACCTCAGCACCACCGCACTGGACCTTGCGTGTCGGATTGTCACCGCACGTGTCCCTCGCCTTGCCGCCCCTGCGCTTCGCTCCGCAGCCGCGGATCCCCCCCCCGCCGGGCCCCGCGCGAGCGGCAGCGCAAGCCCCACGACGCGGCCTCTTTCCGCAGCGCCGATGGCTCCTCGGAGGCCCAACAGATCCGGCCGAGGCCGCAGCAAGCGGGGCGCGGGGTCGGGCACGCGGCACCGAGCCCGGAGCCGGGAAGGCGCCGGGGCACCCAGCGCGCGGGGCTGCCGGGCGCGCGGCCCCGGGGGCAGGAGAAGTGCAGCGGGAGCCGCGGGCAGCAGGGAGGCCGCCGCGGGCTAAACGGCCCCTTCCCCGGCGCCGCGGGGCAGCGAGGCGCAAGGTCAGGGCCGCCCCGTCGCGCCGGCCGCGCCTCGCGGGCCGCCCCCGCGCGGAGGCCGCCGCTCGCAGCCCGGCGCGGCGCCGCGGCGGAAGCAAGGCCGCGTCCCCAGCAAGGCCGCGAACCGCCCGCGCCGCCGCCGCCGGGCCCGGCCCCGCCGCCAGCCCCGGCCCCGCCGCAGGCCCTGGCGCCCGGCGAGGCTGCCCCCTGCCCCCCACGGTCACTCACCCTGCTCCACCGCTGCCCGGGCCTAGCAGGAAGGACGCGGCGAGGGCGGCGCGCGCGGCCTGACGGAGCGGGGCGGCTGCAGGGGCCCCGCCGGTCCCGGGTGGTGCCGCGCGGCGCGGCGCGGCCTGGTGCGCGGTGGTGGCGGCGGCGGCCGCCGCGTGCCCGCTCCCTGCGCGCGCCCCCGCGGCCAGAGGCGAGCGGCGCCGCGCCGGGCCCCGCCGCTCACGTGACGCCGCTGTTTACGGGGAGGCGGGCGCGGCCGTGCGCAGGCGCGCGGCGGGGCGGTCCCCGGCGCTGCGGGTCACGGTGCGGGGCCAGCGGCTTCCAGACGCGTGTGCGGAAAGGCCCGTGAGGGGCGCGGTGGCTCTGCAGCCCTTGGTACAGCCCTGCAGTCCTAAATACAGCCCTCGACGTAGCTCTGCAGCCCTCGTCTGCGTGCAGTAGCCGCCACCACCTGCCATGGGCCCGAGCTGTGCGAGGCGCCCGTTGCAGCTCCAAGTCTGTGCTGATCCCTCCGTGCGGATCCATCCGAGTCGTGGTGCTCCGAGTTTATCAGTTCCTGTGAACCAAACAGGACCACTAGGCTGTCTCCAGAGTGTATCAGCCTTGGGGGACAATCACGTGCACGCGTGTTTCTTCTCTTCTTGTAACTTTCTCCATGCACATCCATAGGGGAACTATTGTACATATTCACACAGATTCACACCAAAAGAATTTCTGTGATACATTATTACTGTGAGGGTGACAGAGCCCTGGAACAGGCTGCCCAGAGAGGTTGTGGAGTCTCCTTCTCTGGAGATCTTCCAAACCCGCCTGGATGCCACCCTGTGCCACGTGCTCTAGGTGTCCCTGCTGGAGCAGGGGGGTTGGACTAGATGATCTCTAGAGGTCCCTTCCAACCTCAACCATTCTGCGATTCTGTTATTCTGTGATCTGACCATCATGTCCTGAGGTCTTTACAGAATGCTGCCTAAGAAAAAGTTCCCAAGTTAAATGCAACATTTTTTTTCTTTTAAACAGATACTAAATTTGAATGCTGTGTTTTTACTGCATGTACTAAGTTTCAGATTGAATACACCCTAAAAATAAGTCTTTCCAGTTTTAACATCAACCTTACATTTATCTTCTGAATATATTTTTACTGACTTTATATAGTATTCTGTAACTAAATACAAACATCGTAAAAAGTCAAGACAAAGACAGTAACAAATAGGTGAGGAAGTTAAAATGGGTGTTTTTTTTTCTTTTGCCTCCTTTCTCAGCTCTGTTTTAGAGACTTGGAGATACAGGTTCGCTGGGGTTTTCTAGGTGCCAGAAAGGCTGAAAGATTATTTATGTTGCTAAGAGGGGCGGTGGCTTTAAAGCTACAGGATTGTAAAAGGGTATGTGTTTCCAGCCCTACCCAGAGATTTTAGTTGCAACAAGACAGTAACACTTACGCCACACAGAGAACATTGTTTTTAACCTCATCATCTTTTCTTACTATTTCAATAAAAAGTATTCTCTTGGTCTTTCTTAAATCATCTCTACATAAATCACTCCTCCCCACCTGTTTTGTCCCTTGGCTTCTCCAGCTCAGAAATTCTCTCTCCTTCGCTAGGTAGAACTATTGTTTTTTTACAGTCATGCAGAACTGAGCTACTGGCTTAATGGTAGTAATTTTTCCAAAGGCTTTTCAGTCACTGTCTTTCAATAGGGTGCTAAATCCCTGATATATACTTGAGATTACATGAAGAAATGAAATTACCATCTGAAGTCAAGTTCAGTTTGGTACATTTGCATCCCACTGCATCGCACGCGTTTTCCAGCACTCAGCCCTTTTGATCTCATTACTTTTGACACAAGCACCAGACAAAGCATTACCAATAATCTCATCATTGTTCATTACCCTATTCAGTCCTTTCTTTACACTTTCAAAAGTCACATAACTCATTTGACCCATCCCAGTAGATTTCATATACTTCTTTTCTGCTACGGCTCATGTTGTGACTGTCCCTTTAGAATCACCATGGCCTGTCATACCTAGAGAGCTTCCCTACCTGTAGTGTCTACACTGTGGTTGCTCTTAACACACATATTTATTATATATAATTATATACACACGCTACCACCACCAAGAAGGACGGTGTTAGTCACTGCAGATAATTTTGTGTGGATAATTTTGCGCTCAGCTACACACAATTCCAACTGCACCATCTGCTTTCTTTCCTAGCAATACCATCCCCTGACACCTGAGATGCTTGGTAATGTTCCAGATCTTGCAAGTTGTTTCTATTGGAAAACTACCTATTTATTTTCAAGAAACAAATGCAGAGCCCTACTGCCCTAAATGCAAGAGAAATCAACAACAGAAAGCAAGGTTTCTTTGCCTACAGTTCCAAGTGCTTTCTCAGCCACTACTCTTTGCATTTATTGGTTTCTTTCACAACTTTGCTGTGCTCTTAAATGCCTTTTTTTTTTCTCTCTCTCTTTTTTTTTTCTTCTCTCTCTTTTTTTTTTTTTTGTCTCTCTCAAAATAATACCTTTGAAAATGCTACACATAGTCAGATTTCCTACTGGTCTTAAACACAGCCTTGGTTTTGAGTGTTAATTACTGTTTCTTTAATTGTCAACATGTGGAAAGGAGCTGGATTACTCAATAGGTGTAACTGAAAAGAGAAGTTAATGGCTATCATAGCAGTCTAACAAGTATTCTGCCAGGCTCCAGGATAATATTTTCCTCTCTTAACAAAAACAGAGATACAGCAATAGGCCAAGAACTACTTGGGCAAGCTCTCACAAGAACTTACTTTCTTTCCTTTTTTTTTTTTTTTTTTTTTTTTTTTGCCTGGGTATGTCTATTTGATGTATGTCTTGATTTAAATCACGTTAAAGGACAGTTATTCTGTGTTGCTTAGCTTTTTAGAATATCATGCAGTGCTGACCTCTACAAGAATGTAAAATATACTTAAGGAAATGAGTGCAGCAGTTGCTTTTATCTACTAAACTTTCAGCACCAAAAAAGTTTTTTTTTTTTTTTCCTGCTAAGTATGTGTTTTCTCTAAAGTCATAAATATTACATCATTACCACTTAACAACTAGACAACTACAATTCTTAGCCCATTTGCCCTCATCTTTCCTAGGGTCCTTTTACTATATCCAGAATTTGCCAATATCAATATTTCAAAAAACTCCATAGTTAACTAGTTTGAAGCCTATCATGTATAAGCTATCATGAGCAAGTATTCATAGCAAAACTTTTGGTTCTTTACATCTTTCATAGTTATAACTGTAATAAGAATTATTTTTACCATTTCAATTCGTTTTCAACCACACAACAGTAATAGTCAATAAACAGAGAAACATTAAAGAGGAGACTGTTGCTTAAAGACGGTATCTTTCTACATCCCAACCAGCTAATTCTTAAATCTTACAAAGCCTTCTGAAGTATTCCAGTCAGGGAAGGCAGGGACAATAGGATCGAAATAAGGAAATCAAGTGCTTGGAATATCAGGAATCTCAAAGTATGAAGCAAGGCTTACACACCAACTGGTTAACTGAGATTGGACACTTGAAGCAGGAGAAGTAAAAAGATCAAGCACAACCTGGTAAGTTTACATACCCTCCCTCAGGAGCACAGGCTCCTTAAAAACACAGCGAGACTGAATAATTTTCTAAAATCGCATGACTGGTCTAAAAGAAGCCCACAAGTGTACAGCTAGAAACAAATCCTGCCCCTTGGCTAGATCAGTCCTGGCTGGATAGTACAAAAAGGACAAAAAACAGGGTAAAGACACGACACAGAGATACTCCATGCGGGGCACAGGCAGCGTATGAGAATATTCACACTGTGTCGCCATTCCCACAAAGCATTGCCAAGGAGAGTAGGGAAGCCCATGCTGGAGGGAAGGAGGGAGAGAAATGGTTCTCTACCTCGAGCAGAGGGAACTCTTTCAGTTTGTAGTTCTGCTATGCCCCGTGGCCTTTATCTGTTCTTGCTAGAATGAACTGGAAGTTGTTGAACTGCTGGATTTAAATGGTAAGGGCTTGTCCAAGGTTGCATTTCTTACCTTGCAACACCCAGGCTTACTGGGATATTGAAGAACTTTGAAGCAGATAAGTCAGCGTTGGCCAAAGCAGCTTGCAGCGTGTGACCATGCGGAGGTGACACCACCCTCCCCCTCAGACCAGCACGCTACCCGTGGCTCCACGGATTCAGAAAAAAGGCTTGTTTTCAATTTCTCCTTCAAAGCCTGAATGGAACTTGAGCTCTAGGTTTTTCTCTTTTTTTTTTTTCCTTCTTCTTCTGAACAAATATCTGTGACTTACTGGTAAAATATCTTGCTTCATGTCCAAATTTACATGGAGGACAAGGATCTGTTACTGCTGTTACTCCACCACTGAACTGGAATCAAGACTCCAGCCCTGCTGATATATGTACCAAGCTGTGAGTAATTATCTGGATTTTGAGTCTTCTTTCACAAAAGTCTAGAAAGTCCCATCTAAAAGTCTATGATAAAAATATTAAGGAACAAAGACTTCAAAAGAAATTACCATTGTTTAACACCAAACTGTTGCCATTTACAATTAAGAATTGCCAATTAAAAATCGCATGTAATGAGTTCTTAATGATAGTAAAATAACATGGTTCTGGTATGGAATTTGTTTAAGCTTTCTGGACATTTATAGCTCTAATTACATCATCACTATCTGCTACTCCTCAAAAAAAAAAAAAAAAAAAAAAAGGGGGGGTGGAATTTCTTTTATTCTAGCAATCTTTTTCTCCAGCAAAATATACTTATTTAGGCTTTGTTAGGCTGCCAGGTTATATGTTTTATTGACAGAGTAAAGGCCACCTGCTGTTTGTGTACTCCTGCATTGAGCATTGCCAGGTATCCAAGCACTCCGGCATGCGGCTTTCTTCAGGTAGACTTGGAATGAGTTCTCCTGTGAATCAGAAATAGAGGCAGGCAACTTGAGCCACCTTATCTATCCTTATCTTTCCTTGTCAGACACTCTTTAACCACTGTTACTTCACAAAGATCTTTTCCACTGATAAGTAACTTGTGTTCTTATTTAGATAATTAATTATCAATGCATTGAGGACAGAATATGTTAAAACAGTATCAAAACTAATAGCATTCACACAGGTAATCACCAAGAGGAAAATAACGCCAGCCTTGCTCTGGTTTCCTGCATAAATCTGTGTCAACAGCAAATCAAATCTAGTTATAATTATTGACATTTGTTTAATACACATTAAGAGAAAGGTTTTATGTTAAAAGTATTTCTTACTTGATATTTTTAAAAACTTAGGTGAGATCTCATCCACCTGCAGAAAATAGCATTGCAGACTTGTGCTCCATTTACAGACTATGGGAAACATCAGAGAACTTTTCATGTAACCTCTCTTAGGTATCTGTTTTACCATGTGATGAATTGCATGACTGAAGTGCAAACTTCCTTCCTCTGATTATAAGGGAACTTGTGTGTTTAGCCCATGTTTGTTTAGATGAGTCAGTCCCTCCCCATAACTCAAGAAAAATAACTTCAGCCTAGTTTTAAGTCTTGAACTATATTTGCAAATTATAATTACTTTTGGTTACTATGATAATAATCCTAGTAGAAATTACACAAATATGTACAAAAACATGTTTCCCCAGTATTGCTATAGGATTTCTTATATAACACCAACTCTATAATTACAGACAAAGTTTACTTAATGATACAGCAAAACCTGCAACAATTCTAAAATATTGTATTGGATATTGCCTTTAAGTAGCTGTTTAAATTATGCTACGTGCATGAAAAAAAAAAAAAAGGGAAAAAAATCAAGACAAAAAATCAAGGAAAAAAAAACAGTGACAATGCTGCATGTCAAGCATTCACAAGTTTAGAAATGACACAGCTAACACTACTGATTGTTTATCTCCTTTATTCTCAGTTCTCCATCCATAAAACTTCACTAATTCCAGTCCTCACCTAACAAGTGTATTTGTCAGAAACAAGTAGTGTTTCTAAAGTAACTAGATCCATAGTGTTTACTAGAGAAGAACGAGCAGAAAAATGTAGGTAATTCTGCATTAAGTATAAATTCTAAATTAGATTTAATCTTCTTTGACCCTAATAAAAATAAAGAGATGATCATGCATATAAGTGTTGTTTAATCTTGCAAGTAAAACAAATGTGTAAATAAGTATTTATATTTCAGAGGACCAGGCTAAGGTTTCAACTTTCTTCGCGTAACTTCTAAACCTGTGAATGCTTGACAAGTTTGGGTGATCACACCTCATGATTGCTTCAGTTTTGAGCGATCAGATTGAAATGCTTTTGAAAATTAAGGTATGTGTAATACACAACGCCATATACATTGAAGCATCTTTCATGACTTCAGCTGAAGACAATTACTCAATATTTCTGAGAATCAGATTCAACAGAATTGTATTTAACATTAACTCTATACCTGAATTCGGATACCTATTTACAGAATGCCTGGTTTGACTGTCCTTCCCTGCTATTTAGGAAGGACTGAATTGATGAAGAACTCATCCATTTTCTATTGCCATTTTCTCCTTGTGTTTCCTGTATAATTTAATTTATGCTAAGGAATTCTGTAAACAGCGGTACCATTTACAAACCATACTTACCCACCTATCTAGTCCACAGTAAGAAACAGGGTCTAGTGGAAACAGGCCTAGTTCTAGTAGAAACAGGGCCTGCGAATGTGCTATCATGTTATTAAATAGTGTAAGAACATATCCACACAGAGAACAAAGTAGTTACATATGTATTCTAAGCATCTAAAATCAGATACAACAGTAGCGAGCCTCACTTCCGCCTTTTAAGGCTTTAGCCTTAGGATGCAAAGCTTCCCTGTGAGCCTTTGCCCCTTCTGTTCGTAAATCTGTGCAAGCTACACAGCACCCTGCCTAATTTCCACTGTGTACTTCCCTCTGCTATCTTATCTTCTTTTTCAGTATGGTCAGCATTTTAATCTCTAGTAATCTGACCAGGCAGTTAAACAAAAGGAGAAAAAAAATTTTTCCATTTCCTAGGAATTCATGGTTAAACGTGTTAACAGTTTAGAAGTTCATTCGATCTTTGCTTTAAACAGAAACATACTCATTACAATTTTTTCCCTTTAACAACTATCTCAATATCAAATCATTCTCAACTAAACTTTGTCTCTAGACAAGGCCCAAGTGCAAAACTGCTATCACTGACATATCACATTAAAACACCTACATGCAGCACTCCCGACTTTGCTGTTGAGATACAGCAAAAACTATTTACGTACAGCACTTTCACAAGAGACATTTAAAAGTCCTACAGGTATTTTACTGCCTTTTTTAAAATGATTTAAATGATTCCACCTAGTTCAGTAAGTGATCAAATTAATTTTAGCCTCATATGAAATCAGGCTTAAATCTTTTCACAAAATTGACATGAGCCTGGGCATCAGGGTTACAGCACTTCTGTAGCGCTGACCTTTACAATTGCTCCCTAAATTGTTCTTATCTGACCACAGAAGCATCCACGACTGCTCTTCATTCCAAAGGGAAAGGCCTTTGGCTCCAGCCAAATGAACACACCTACACGGACACACATAGGAGGAACTGAGCCAAACGCGTCCTTCCTGGAACAGGGGGGTTGGACTGGATGATCTCTGAAGGTCCCTTCCAACTTCAATCATTCTGTGATTCTGTGAAACGACCTAGTTGTAGAAGACAGCTCTGTCAATTCTTACAAGTTGTTACCTCTATATAACCAGTTACGGGAAAACTTTTTAAAGACTTCCAAAGTAGCATATTTAATTAAGTACGATTTTAAATAAAGGAAGCAAGAGGGGAATGTGGGTATAGATGCACATGTCATTTTTGCTCTAGCAAACACCACACTACAAAGGGTTGTCCAAGAAAGCACTTGGGAGGTCCAATGCTACCGTGAACAAATAGAACAAATGAACAGTAATGAAATTACATCCATAAAAAGTGAGTATTCTGCCACTCACTGAATGAAGTTTTAATTTTCCCCTCCTTTACAGGAAGCATAATGTTATTAACTGAGGTTATCCTCAGTTAATTTTTGCTATGAAACAGAGTCTGACAAAACACAACAAAAGGATGAAAAAAAATCAGCCTTTATATACATATGTACATGTACACAATTCCCTGGGTGAAACTATCTCCACAAGTATCTGATACCCTGTTTCAGGGCACCTATTTTTTCCCTAAACCTTTTTCCTTACATATTTGTCAATTTTATTTTTACATTAAGGAGCTGAACTTCCACTGTTTTAATTCAGTTATCTTCGAAGTACACTTCAAGTACCTTTGCAAAATGGAAAAGCCCTCAGCTTAAAAAAGCTGTCGATTAGAACGGTAACGACACAACCACAGTTGAACAGATGTGAAACACTTCCAAATAACTAGAAATTTAAGAAAATAGGAAAATGAACAGAGCAGACTTCAAGGTTTTATCTCATCCTGCAAATTCAGTAAATTGACAGTCTTGAAGATACAACCAATATCAAAATAATCTTTCACTAAACAAAATACCCTTAAACTCAATTTAACCTCTACTCACCAGCCAAATGAGAACAGCTACATTATTCATATGGTCCTCTGCAGAATTCATGGCTGAGGTAAATGATGTGCACTTCAGAGCCTCTTCGAATCCTGTGTGAAATTCTGTGCCTTTCAAAAGAGCATCTTTTGAATACAGCATCATACTCGGACTTTTAAAAAGGCAAGATATATTTAAACAGCGCTTTTAGTTTTAGGCTTTTAATCCTACTTTTAATCCTACCTATGCCCAGTGTAATGATCACTAAGCAAAAGAGCAGCCCAGTGACGACGAAATAGTCTTTGGGTTCCCCCATCAAGAATCTCCATCATCATTCTTTGACAACTCAAGCCTGCAGAGGCTTCAGGTGAAGTTATTTCTGGAATAGAATCTACTGGGAAATAGCCTCAGTTTTGACAATGAAGCATTGTGTCAAAATGTAGTATTTTATAAATTCTACTGCTATTTTATACAACTCATCCTCCCAGTTTTGCCAATGTGCATGCTCTTTTCTACTTGCTGCAAAGGTAGCCTCAAGAGCACAAAGTTGGCAACCATCTCTCGGGGAAGATAGAAGTAATCTCCATTAAGAAATGCTGTATTTTTTACTATTTATTTTTTTTCTGTTTATTTATGAGTAAAACAAACATTACAGAAAGGGGGACATAAGGGCCCAGATTAAAAGAAAGAAAAAAGAAAAAAAAAAAAGGCCTGGATAGATCCTGAATTTAGGCACGTTGAGATGGCTGACAAAGTACACAGAAGAAGTGAAAGCCGTGAAAAGTGTTTCAGCAAACTTTGTAAGTGCATTTCAGTATTTATTTAGATGTTTAAGCTCTCGCACTAGATTTTACAAGCTGGTGAACACTGGCAAAATTATTTCTCCCACAGAACTATAACCACACATTCCCAAGACAGTATAAATATATGGTTGAACTAACATTAATACACATCACCATTTTATCAATTACATAATAAAACAAATTATCAAGTATCCAAATATTAA
This sequence comes from Tinamus guttatus, assembly GCF_059628265.1. Taxonomy (NCBI): domain Eukaryota; kingdom Metazoa; phylum Chordata; class Aves; order Tinamiformes; family Tinamidae; genus Tinamus; species Tinamus guttatus. Next base: position 1,295,933 of record NW_028288936.1, read on the forward strand.
GTTACGCAGCTTGAAAGGCATACAAAATATTACAGAGGTCTGCCCAAGTCATAGCAGAAACTCAAGGAGGAAAAACAAAAGAAAAAAAAAATCACACTTTCAACAAAGCAATAGTTGGTAAACAACTTTCAATAGGTACAGTAAAAGAAACTACAAGATTTTTCAGAAATTTTCTGATTAAGAATTTTTAGCTACAATAACAGAGCATTTCTACATTTTAAAAAAATATTTACTAAAGTAAAGGGCATATTCTATACTTCCTGCACAAGACAAAGGCAACATTTTACTAGAAATATTAAATAGCCCCTCCCAACCTTTTCAGGCCCTCTGTTAAGTTGCACACGAAGTGACAACATTAATTTTACTGTAAGGCTTTTTGTCTGGAGACATTAAAGACTTGTGTGCTTCTGTACAATGTAAAAAGATTTTCTACATGAGTAACCAGAGAGTAATGATTTGCAAAATGGAGAGGTTCTGATAACAGAAAGGTACAGACACCGGGGGGGAGTTGCTCTAATTCATGGTATTTAAGAGGGGGGGGGGAACCAACAACAAAAAAAACACAACAACCAAAAACTGTGCAAATCCTGGTAATTCTAGTGCGATTGTGGGAGACAAAACATACAGTGAGCAGGCAAGACTATCTTAGAGGCCATATTCTTCAATATTGAAATGACTGTAGAAAAAAATAGTAAGGTCCAGATAAGCTGGTAGTTCTTAAGTCATCAGAACTATGCTTGTTTATAAGGAAAAAAAAACCCAAAAAACAAAAAACCACAGATGATATGCTGGGTATTTTGGCACCTAATCTCTCTACAGATTGATGTGTTTTAGTACCCCAATTTTTAGTAGCTGAAACTAGATGGAAAGATTCAATGCCATGATTAAAGATATTTGAACTGGTAAGTTACAAACAAGGAGACAGTTCAGAAACAGGGTACAAGAAAAACATTTACTGGTTCTCCAAACAGATGGATATTTATCTTAACATACAAGTCGCGTTTCTACCAAGCTTTTAGCCTATTGAATACTCCTAAGGAAGCTTTCTTTACTACTTAAAAATCAGACCCATGTCTTTGGCATGCAGTCTGCTTAATTCTAGTTTCCATCCTTTAATCCCAAAGAAGCAACACAGGCTGTTGAGCTTTACTGTATGCAACAATTATTTCGGTGACCGTTGGAGTCTTTGAAGCGCAGACGCATCTTGGGGCGGTATTTCTCCAAGTACAGAAGTTGCTTGCTGTTAAAGGCTCCGCGCCGCTTCCTGAAGGAAAGGAAAATATTTTAACCAGATTATACATCTGCTTTCATAATGAATTAATAGACACTGTATGGAGTTGTGGTTTTTTTCTTGTTTTTGTTGTTGTTTTTAAATCAAGGCTGTAGCCAAAACAGGGTAATTAAGGTACACAAAACAAGGGTAACAATAATTAAAGTTAAATGTAAAAGTTTTACATGCCAGAGAAGGTAGTAGCTTACCTTCACAAACAAAATAGCTCAAAAATACACTCAAAACCAAAAGATACTCAATCCCTTTAAATAATCATTAATAGTATACTATTAAGAAAGCTCATGAATACTGCAACTCTCAAAAAATAAATTTAACAGAAACTAATCTTCTTTGGTTTTGCTTAAACAACGAGCCTGTGAAAAACAGACATTTTTTGCCAAGTTTTTGAAATATGTAACAGGCTGGTGTGTGTGTGTGTGTGTGTATATATATATATATATAGTGAGAAGTAGGAAGCCTGATATGTGCAAGTAGAATTTACTTTAATTCATTAAAGGCTTGGCAATTACACACACAAAAAAGTAACATTTATGCATTCTGCAACTTCTTTTAAATATAGTTGAAACTTACAAGTTTTAGGCATTGAGGTTAAAGTTTTTAGTCTAATTCTACTTGCAAACATTTACCAGAAAATCCAAGGAAAGATTTTCCAGGTACCAGAAAAGGCCAGGAGAAAGTCTAACTAAAGGCTTGATTTTTAAAAAACTTGCTCAAATAATTACTTACTGAGTTTTCACAGAAAAAAAGGGAGTACCTGTCCCACATACCACATCCTAAAACACTGACTGTATGCAGTATGTAAGCTAAAAGTGGCTAAACCAGATTTAGTACTTCTCCTGTAAAAGGGTAACAAACAGGCATGGCATCCAGGACTCCTACTAGTGGCCAAGCAGTTGTCAGTGTTTCGCCTCGGGAGTAACTCGACGTTAGCTTCACACTTACTGCCGTATGAACTGCACTGCATCCTCATACTTCATTCCGCATTCTATCAGCGCAAGAGCAACTAGGACTGGAGCCCTGGTAAAAAAGAAAATACCTCCAGCTTAGCACTTGCCAGTGCATTCTCATAAACAAAACCAAAACAAACACAACTTTTCACAGCTGTCTTTTCTGTCCCGTCTTTTTCCCCAGGGGGAGAGGCAGGGCTTTTTTTCTATGAATTAAGACATTATACTAGCGTTTTTATGGCTACACCCCTTCCTTAAAAGGGATTTTAATGAAACTAAGGTTGATCACAGCTAATATTCAGCTGATTTTAGGTATGTTTGAGCACAAGAGAAAAAAACAATCCCCCGTTCTTCCTCCCCGAAGGACCTGGGAGTCCTGGTGGACAGCAAGTGGATCATAAGCAATGTGCCCTTGTGGTGAAGGCAGCCAACAACCTGCTGGGCTGGACATGAACAGCATTGAGAGCATATCAAGAGCATATCAAGGGCGATGATCCCTCACCTTTGAGCCCCAGTTGTGTCCAGCTCTAGGGCTCCCCAATGCAAGAGAGACAAGGAGCTACTGGCACAAGCCCTGCAAAAGGCTACTAAGCTGATAGAGAGACTGGAGCATCTGTTCTAGGAGGAAAGGCTGAGAGAGCTGGGACTGTTCAGCCTGGAGAAGAGACAACTGAGGGGATCTTACTAATGTGTCTAAGTGTCTGATGAGAGGGTGTAAAGAAGATGGGGCCACACTCTTTTCACTGGTGTCCAGAAACAGGTAGAGAAGCAATGGGCACAACCTGAAACACAGGAAGGTCCATCTGAGCATAAGAAAAACTTTTTTACTCTGAAGGGGACCGAGCACTGGAAAAACTTTCCCAAAGAGGTTGTAAAGACTACATTCTTGGCGATATTTGCTCATGGCTTTCACTTCCCACAGAGAATCATAGAAGACCTTCATTAGAAATAAAAAGTCTGAAGCAGAAATCAGAAGAGCGGGGGTTCAACAGAAACTAATGTGTCCTCAAAATTTGTCACAAGTCTTTAAAACAGATGCAGTTTCCTCACCAAAGGGGATTATTCTTCAGCTGACAGAACACCAATACTTAGCTTGAAACTGACCTAACTCAAATAGGGTATCATTTGTGACAAAACCAAAACAAATACCCACTATATTCCAGCAAAAAGCTTGTGTACCTAGTAACAAGTTTAATAAAATGGTTCTGTATATTCAAGCATGAAGACACAGCTTACGTGGAAAAAAAAACTAGAGTACTTTGTCCTTTTCAATTACTTCAGTGCCAAGTTTGAGGAGAAAAAAAATAGGTACCACTGCATTCTGCTGTTCAATACTGTTCTAAGCAACAGAAAGAGGGCTTGTGCTGATGGAATTCATCATTACAGTCAGCTCACAGTTATGTGTGAAGCCACTACAGACAGCAGCAGACCTCCATTTTATTTCATGTTGGAAGAAAACTATAATCATGGTGACTACTCTTTTGGCAGTTTATGGGATTCTAAAACTGGGACAAGCACTATGCCCTTGCAGCTTCTGGAATGGCAGCATGATAGCAACAGCAGGCAGGGGTATCTGTGCTAAGAGCTTTAGTTGGGTAATCCACATAAATTTCAAGGCTCAGTGCTAGAACTGACAGGCAGAAATAGAGCTTTAAGACTCTGGAAAATTTCTTCACATTCTCCAAACAGCCAGTGGGTGAAAGTTGTTCTTAATGTGCCAATATACCTCACTTGCTACAAAGGAGCTGGCAATACTGCTGAAATAGGGGAGAAAATAAAGGTGAGATTTCCTCAAGAAAGAAAAAAAATACATCTTAATGACAAAAAAAAAAAAAAGGGACTGTCAGAAATATTCTTGGCATAGAAATATACTTCATTCACAGCTGTTTTGACAGCTGTGACAAATTTCATTTAGCAACAGATTATGCTACTCCTGTCAGCTGATCAACTTGGGAGGTCATTCCAGTACTAGACTTGTGACTGTTGCACATTTGCCTCAAATAAACTTTTATACTAAATCTTAACAAGTCTGACCACCGATGGTGATTTGAGAGACCATAAGATTTCACTCACCTTCCAAGACCAGCAACACAGTGTACAGCAATACAACAACCAGGTTCTTCACGAAATTTGACTTTAAGGAGGTTTAGCCAATCATCAACAATCTGGTTGGATGGTGGAGCACCGTCATCAAAGGGCCAATCCTGGAATAAAAGATTTATTTAGGTATGTAATTGTCATAAGTTAAAAAACACAAACACTACAAAAAACAAAACTTTTACTACTGTGTGCTTACCCAAAAAGTAGCAAGTACAGTAGATAATGCTCAAACTTAGGTTTTTCTAGAAGTCTACATTCAACGATATTTGTAATATATTACTTTCATCCACTTTTCATTGAACACAAGCTCTTGCTTGGTTTCTGACAAAAAATGTATGTCTGTACAGCTTTTTGCTTTTATCAGCTGCTAGAATGTACTTATATGATTAAGAAAGTGAAGTTCAAAGTGATATCCAAGCAAATTTTTACTCTGCTTGTACTACTTACCAAAACTTGAATGCCTTCTTTTTCCACCGGAGCAGTGTCATAAGTGGCTTCACACACTCTTACCACTGTGGTAACGCCATACTTCTTAAGTTCCTAAAAAGGGAAAAGGATGGCTTGAAGGTAAAATGACTACATGTACCACTCAATTTTATTAATAGATTAGTTTCTCATCTGATTCCAAAAGCTTCAGTAGAGATGCTCACAAACTTTTCACCATGTGAAAAACATAAGATGAAATACTACTACACTGCTGCATGTGCGGTAATTACCAAGTAATACCTTTAAGCTCAAACAAGCTATCAAAGTCCCAGAGTCGATGGGAAATCCCCATTTTGGACCAGAGTTCAAGAGATATATTTAAGTACTGATAAAGTAAGTAGTCTGCAGTAAGTTATTTTCTTTCCTTCTTTTTACAGATGTCCTACAAAGCTATACACTTCAATAAAAGCATTTTGAGTACAGTTCAGGTTTTCCCCTTCCCTCACTCTTGTTACAACCATAGATTGGTTGCTAACATTTTTTATTAGTTAGGAGTGCAGGGCAATCAAGGATTCCAGTTTCTGGGTCTTCATGAGCGGAAGTATAGCTTTCCATTTTGCTATTAAGCTTTATTTATGGAAAAAAGCATGGCAATCATTCTTTAATCTCCCCGATTAAAACAACCTACCATCTTTAACCTTTAACTCTTAAAGCAATGTTTGAGGCTGTGAGTATAAAACCAAGTGGAGGCTAGCTCACCACGCTTCCTGTACATCAGCCTACACTGAATGCATATATATTACAAAAGTATAATATTAATATTTCCTAAAATCTAGTTTGTTAAAGACTACAATGCAAACTCAAATCTAGCACACCCCAATCTTTCACAGGAAACTACTGACATGCATGCACACATCCTCAGATGTATTAGTTACCTCAAAAACGTTAGATGTAAAGTTTAGATAAAAAAAAAAAAAAAAACAGATATAGAAATATATGCCAAGCAACATGGCTTCAGTCAGGAAATGCAATTTCAGCACATGCTGAAATACTGAGTAGCTTTAGCAAAGCCAGCTCAAGAAGTAGAGTCAAATTTCAATCAAGCAGATGCTCTGACAATCTTAATAGATTCTCGTAACAGATTCTTTTAAGCTATACTAGAACCATGTTCTCCTAATATCAGGATGATATAAACAGTGAATGAATGCTGGAATGCTTTTTTTATGGTTAAGGTTGTGATCAACAACACACACTGAATTATTCTTTTTTAATCACTACTCCAATAGTGGCAAGGGAACATTATAATGCTGTAAATGAATCTACCACTAACAGTTTACTGTTGGATTTGATGATCTTTAAAATATTTTCCAACCATAGTGATTCTATGATCTTAGTTATCTATAGAACTCCATCAAATTCTTCCTTCTTTCAATGCTAAGGTTCTTCACTGGTTACAACTTTATTTCAGTACTTCACTTTGCAATATGTGTGTTGAGGAAGGCCAAAGTCTACCTAAATACATTTGTTTATAGCTCTGTAAAGCATGGCATGACTCTTTGGGAAAAACAAAGTCAATATATGTAAGCAGTGGCGTAGTAACTCTTCATACAGGTTCCAGAGTCACACTAATTAGAAAAAAAGGAATTTGTTAATAATATATCTTTTTTTCAGAACTGTGGAGCATGTTGATAAGAATTCTGTCATGATCTTACCTCTATAAATTTGTTTAAGGTTGCATTGGTTGGATTGTGTGTGATTAGGAATCTCATGTTCTTGTAGGTGATTTCCACAGGAGCTGGGCGGTTCATTCGGGCCATATTAATTTATTTAAACATGCAACAAGATTATGAAAGGATTCAAAAAAATATAGAAGTGATGTAGAGAAACTGAAGTCTACTTCACTATACTCCACTTGAAATTCTCAGTGCTTGGAAGTACGAAGTTGGGAGCGATGGGAAATGAAATGAACCTCCTAACAAGAAGCAGCAATTCTTCAATCCAGTAATACTGAGGCAAAAGAAAGGCAGTGCACTGAGGTTTACCCCATCCAGGTCTGAATTCTTTGTTAAATGCTCTGCCAATTTCAATTCAATACTTCTTATCCTGGTCAACCACTCTTAGGGGGGCTTCTTGGTGGAGTAGTAATGAATTTCTACAGTTCACTTGTCTGCATAGAGGTCGTGCTGTGCCTGGCAGTAGTCTCCACTGCCCTTCAGAAACTCCATAAATGTGTGACCAAGAACACCACAGAACTGCTGTAAAGAGAGGGGGGAAAAAAAGACATAATGAGCATAGGCAAAGTAAGGTCATTTTGAAGACTGAGCATTATAAAAACCAAAAGCACAAAGACTAAGCAATATCACACGGTCTATATATTTTTTTTAAACTAAACATTAGTGCCATATTAAAATTTGCTATCTTTCTTGGCAATAATTAGCTGCAAATAAATATGCTTACTTAATACAACGTTTCCATATATGGGTAGTTTCAATGCCAATAACTTTTAATATATTAAAACATAAACTAAAATGTGCTAAAACATGGCAAAAAGATCAACTTTTAGAAGCAGCATTTATATAAGCACAGCCTTTCTAGGATACCCACAACAGCATGGCTTTTCGTTCTGAATCGAATGACACATCATGACAGCTACTGAAGTTACAATAACTTTAAGTAGTTCCAAACAAGCAAGGATAAGATTCTAAGCATCTGAGCAGTAGATTATTTCTATTTTTTCTAATCTATGTAGAAGGTAAATTGACTGCTTTAGCCCTTAAGGTGAGCTACTTCATTTTCATGAAAGCCTCACTAAGTCACATACAAAAGAGCAAATAAAAAACACCTAAATTGATCAGTTCCAAACAGGAGGTCTTGAAAGCCAGCGTACAAGATGTTTCCAGGAACCCCAGCTTGTAACACACGAATACATTGTAAGCAAATGCAAAATCTCTAAGTGACTAAAAAAATAATGTGAGCTTTTAAATATGCTTAAAGAATTTAATGGTAGCCAGATTTCTAACTAGTACAGATTTCATACAAAAAGAGCCGAAAATACTACTTGTCATTTTTTTGTTTTTCTACCTTTTGTCTACTTCTACCCTTTCTCACCATCAGTTTTTAACTGGGACAGCGTCTTAGTAGTAATATTCTAATTGAAGATATCGGAAAAAAAATACTGAATAGGTTATTCTTCCCCAGTGGATCTGTTATCATGCTATAGCTAAGTGTTATGTATAAACTTATTGCAAGACATAGCTAGGCAATAGATAGTTGATGAACTTCTTTCGATTGTTTATTTATTTACAGATGCTGTCAAATAAACAATCCTTTCTTTTGTGTGTGTGTGTGTGTCCAACCTTTGGAAAACTAGGTTAATTGGATGCCTGGCCACCGTATCAGTGTCGCTGACAATGTGTAGAAGGCCTTGTCCACGTGGAAGACAGACCAGAAGGGGGAGAGGTGAAAGAAAAGAAGAAACAACAAGATAGAAACATGTTTGTGAAAAAGCCATACACAAACTGAATCACATACTATTGAATACCAAAATACATCGAGTGAGTAACATCACTAAGCCTGCAACTTTGTGGCAGAACTACTTACGCTGTCCGGTCAACTCCAAACACAATAAGAAATCCATCTATTTCTGTACTCAAAGATATTGCACAAGATACTTTGGGAATAGATCATCTGAAACATACAATCCTACAGAACTGCTACTATTGCTATTATTTATTTATTCTTGTGGGCAGGGAGACTGTAACAGATTTTTTTCAAGTTTCCTATATGCAGTTTCTAGCAAACAAATTGTATCAACATTGCAACTCCGTGTTCATTTTTTTCCCCTCTCCCAAAAAAACACAAACCAACTCCATGTAGGCATCCATCTGTGTAATCATAGCAAAGATGTTGATGGAATAAGGAAGAGATGTCTCAGTGCTGTGCACAAAATTTTTCCTTCAGAGAACCATGAAAGAACTGTGCAGAACACCTTCCCACAACCACAAGAAAAGAAATTCAAAAGAGTAGGTTCTAAACAGTACCATAGAATATTCCTGAGAGCAGCCAATGTCTTTCCAAAGGACAGGAACAACCAAAGCTACATATGAATCAGTCATGACTGCTAATTTCTGTCTAGGATTTGCAGTCAGGCCAAGACCTCGCTGCATACACTAGACCGTACCCCCTACCTAGTAACAACCACTAGTGTCAAGCAAGAGGCGTAAGATGCCAACAGCCCGTTTAGTTTTTTGCAGGATATCTTAGCAGATCAGATATCCTAGAATAACTTTTTCGGTTCTTTACATGGGGCTCCTTCTAGACATGTGAGGAAGCCCAGTTTGGAAGCAAGAGATACAAACAACAGGTAACATGAAAGGCGCAAAAGCAGCAAAGTTAGGGTCTGGAAGAGTGACTAGCAGAAGTCATCAGTGGTATCCACCTTTTTCACTTTCAAAGCTACAGCAGATTAGTATAAAATACAACATGGGAATTCCGAATGTGAACTTCTTTAATAAGCAAATTTTTAAAGAATTGCAGCAAAATTTTGTTTTAGACAGTCTTGCTCCATTCATAAGGCCAGAGCAGAGAAAGTTCCAGTAACAAAAAAAAAAAAAAAAAAAAAAAAAAATAGCATGAAGAATAAGCCAGCAGAAGAGCAGCAGGCAAAGTTAATAGGACACCCTTATATGCACTTGACTGCCACTATAGAGGTATTACAACTGCAAGATCATTTTTTGTCAAAAATGGAGGATTAAGTTTATTTATTTGCAAGTAACTGACAGCTTTTGAGATTATCTGGAGATATCAATGTCCCTCATTAAGTTACGAGCACGGGGAGGAAGAATGATCCTCGGAAGAGTCGCCAAAGGAGAGCAGAATAACAGAAACCAGCAGATTCTGAGAATCATCATATGACACACCAACCACATCACAGCAAAGGACAGAAGCAGATAAGATTAAAATAAACCAAAAATCTAGAATCAGAGCTACAGAGTCTGCCTAAAGCAGACAGCGTGAACAGGAACTAAATAGGGATTCTTTAAGAGTTACTTTTCATTTGTTTAAGAGGTGGAACAGCAAAAAGGTACAGGACACCTTAGGCAGGTACACTCCTTGTGCAGCTCTTCTCATAAACCTGAGGTATTTTGGTATATCTCCTAACACTGAGGAGAATCATAGCTGGCTTTTTTCTTTAGCACGCTGATAAAGGAGAGTCTGTCAAAGGCAGAAATAAAAAACGCTGAAATTGAGCTCAAGAAAAATTATGAGATTGAACTGGGTCATTAGGGTAAAGAAAAGGCTTTCGACTCTGCAAGATGAATAACTTTAAAGGGAAAAGACTGCAGAAAAATTAGGAACAGTCAACATGAACCCATACTGGCTTTGGTAAGAAGGCACGTTCATCCAGTCTTGCATGCAGAGACTTTCTTCCTTTAGCTTGCAACTATTGGCACCCAATAAAACACCAGAGAAATCCTTTGCTGGGTAAGAGAAGCACAGAAGAGCATTAGCTAAGTACTTAAATCCTACCTTTAAAGAATAATAGTAATCCCATCCAGAAACTGACTTCACAACTCAAATTATTCTTCAAAATTGATGCGAGTACATTGTACAATGTCAGGTTTGAGTTCTATGGGCAATTAACTCCTATAAATGAATTGATTTCTTTAAAACTAGCTTAGCAGCTAGCAATCAGGCCCATCACACCTTACTAATTCACACAACTGTAGATCTATCAAGCTTGCCTTTAGGTCTCACTGTTTGCCTTGGCAACAGCAGCTGCCACACTATAAAGAAGCAAAGCTCACATTTTCCTTTGATGAGAACACCTCTCTTCTCATCATTGTTAGCCATAAAGAATATGTAAACCAATTCCTGAGCACAGTAACAAGCTGTACTGTCCTAGAACTGTTTTGCCAACCTAGTTTAGTTCTGGAAAAGTTAAATTTGAAGCCAAGAGTTTACACAATTCTCCTGTTCTAACTGTGATGCTTTATTAGGTCTCTTGTCAGGAGACAATTATTTGACATTTTAAAGCCCCCTCTGCCCTCCCTTCTGCTGCCCCTCCCCAGCAAAAGAATTTCAAGAGATGTTGTTTCAGGATTCTTCTTCCAGGAATCAAGAGATTTGATTACATAAGCATGCTACGCGGGTTATAATATTACACCATAGTACAAGGTTTCATCATTCTTCAGCAGAAAGACCTTAAAAAGAGCAGCTATAGAAATACTGTAATAGTAATTAATACCAGCTTGTGCTTAGGGAGAAATCAAATGACTTCCAAGAGGCGAAAATGCATTTTTGAGATTACTGAATTGCTTCAGACAGCTCCCCTACCCAATACTTAACTATAAAAAAAGTCAAGACTTGACAGTACACAAAAGCTAGGTCTACTTAAGTGGATTGTAATAAACAATGAAATGCATACTATGGTACATATAAATTTTGCAGTATATAAGCATATATGTACGTGTATATGTATATATATATAAGCAATGGAGTATCACACACACAAGAGAAATGCTGTATCGCCAATACAACAGCAACCCAACAGGTTCTCTTCCATTTCAAAGACAGATTTCATTGAAGAAAGCTAAGACTGAAGAGTCTGGGACACACACAGAGCAACTTCTATTAGTAAAAGAAAATCCAAAGAAAAAAATTCACCCAACATTTCAACTGCCAGATCCATTGAATTCAACTTGGGAAACAAAATTAAAGTTAATATGCTAAGAAAATAAGAAAATCACAAATATATGGTAATTATGACTGCTGTATTTACCATCATGCATGCTGGGAAACGTTAGAGAGTATTTAATTCAAGCAAGAGGGGGAAAAAGCTTTTTTTTTTTTCCTGGCTCCCCACCTATTTTTAAATCAATATTCATGCCCTTCTCTGGGACAAGAATCCAAAGTATTTGTCTTCACTGACAAGCAGATTCAGAAATACATTATCTCTGTGCTTGAAACAGTCACTTCTGTAAGTGCCCTTTGCCAGACATAAGAGATGCATTAGATTGTTGCCAATATGTGTAAAGCAAAGGAGTAAAATGTTATTGCATGCTGCTGCTGTTTTATTCCTAACTTGGTAGCATCTTAAAAAATATGCAAGGGAATGTCTTTGGTTACATGACATTTCACTCCACCTTTGGAAAAGCAATAGGTGGCCCAGTTGTTCAATCCATCTGTTCATAGATGTGAAATATTTACATCCAGAATCAAATTCCTGCACTCAGTTACTGAAACCACAGAATCAGAAAGTAGAAAACAGCACTCATTTCTCAGCACTGCCAACTGTAATGAAGTTAAGAACTCTTTGTTCTAATGTGATTTATTTCTCTCACTACCCAAGTGACTTTCCCTATGCAGGGACTAATAGTAACTGATAAAACAGACAGGGTGGAGGAGAGTAAAGGATACAAACTGCTGAGCCTTCCCCCATTACTGTGGAAGCCTACTGCATAGGGAAACACATTCATTAGATATTGCTGAAAAGATTAATATCTACCTAAATAAAAGGTACGAGAATGACGCCAATAAGAGGACAGTGATAAAGCTTTCTATGTTTTAGGCTAGAGAAAATGACCCATGACATAGAACAAACACATACAAATACCATACATCACACACAAGAGATTCCAAGCTCTACAACAAATTTGTTGCAAAGCAGTCTGTGAAGAAAGGATGTTCTTGCAGCTCAAGTGGGCAGTTCACGGGAGGAAGCGGAACACATTAGCACAAAACTTCCTGTGTAACAAGCAAATGCAATTTCCACAGATGATGAAACTAGGACCCTATGACCACCCTCTTGTTATGATCCTTTGCACCATGAAAATACACGTGCACACAGGCAAACGAAATGCTTACAGATGTTGAGGAACTAATAAGAAGTAAGAATAAGAATAAAAAAATACTAAGACATAATGAGAGATGAGAAACTATTCTCCCTCTGCCTCACCTAAGGCATCCCCTTCAAAGCAAGAGGACTCAAAATGACTTAATATTGCTATTTGGAAAAAAAAAGAAATATATATATATAATTCCTGTGTATTTTAGGCAAAACATAAAAAATCATATGTATGTGAAGACAGTCATTGTCATATTTTATAGCTTTAACATAAGATACTGACTGCTAAAAAATACATTGTGTTTGTTAAGAAAAATGCAAGGGTGTTTGGATTTTCTTTCAACCTTTATTTGAAATTGAGTTTTAACATGAATATTTTAAATATAAACTGACAACCTATCACTAGTTTAAAAGTAAGCAATAAGCGAACTCCCAGTTCAAGGTACTTTCCAGCGTAAGTGGTCACTTCCAGCCAGCCTACACTTTGGGATAGATCCAGAATTCTTACGTGGCATATATTCAGTCAAAACACAAATATTTCTACAATATAATGTGGAGAGTTCAGCCTTAGTAGATGAGATCTATTTATTTACTGCCTGACCAACAAATTTAGCTTCACTAAGACAACAACGATCTTTTCTCTAGGCCTTTGCTACATCAGCTACTCAATATTCTTTTTCACCCTCACATCTCCTGTATGCATGTGACTTCTATGGCCTCCTTGACAGTTTTTTTTTTTCCCTCTAGAACAAATCAGTTCTTGCTCCTTTAAGGCTTCCTTTCAAAACTTGTTTCTGTCCCATCAGCAGGATGAGGAGGGCTGACACTTAAGTGTCACCTCCACGTTTTCGGCTTTAACAGCCTAATGCGATTAAGAGGAGACGGGGTTCGCGTGGTACTTCTGAGTCACCGCTCCGGGCACGGTGCGGATGCAGGAAGACATGTTGGAGAGCTGTCTCCAGCAGGAGACACGAGAATTGCACGGCGCCCGTGTCACAGAGCCTCCTTAGCTCGGGGGATCTGCAATATATTTAGCAGGCTACCTGGCAGCTACTGAGGCCTGCGTGCACCGAGCGGGCTTTTAACTTCAGCTGCTCCATTTTGGTAACTTTCTGTCTTTCTTCCCCACCAACCAGCATCGTATTTCCTGCGCAACTTAAGCTACACGCGCCATGCTGTATTTGAGAAGCTAGCCAACTGAGGCAGAGGGCAAAAACAGAAGAAAAAAATCAAAAAATAAAACAAAACAAACAAACAAAGAAAAAAACACAGGAGAGGCATAAAAAAGAAAGAGGAAAAAAAAGAAGCCATATGCTGAAGTACAGCCCCTTCTCCGAAGGGAGCGCTGATCCTGCAAGGACAGAGGACGTGGCCTTTAAAGCAGTTTCAGCCAGCCCCAGTTGCACCCCCCAGTTTCTAAGGAGCAAACGCAAGCCCTTATACATAAAATACACACACACACACATATATACGCCATCCACTTTGGTGTGTATTTAAGCAGCTCCCCTGAGGCTTCCCCGAGAGGGCTGGCCTGGAGCCCGCCCACCCAGCGGGGCCTCGTCCTCCCTTTCCCAAGGGCCCGGGCCGCCGCCGGCTCCCCGTTCCCCCGGCCAAGGCGGCCCCGCTCGGCAGGGAGGAGGGAGGCGGCGGCGCCACGCGGCCTGCGCCGCGGTGACTCACGCACCGCCGGCCCCCGCTGCCACCTGCGCGGCGGGCGCCCACGCAGGGCGAGGGGCCGCGGCCTGCCCGGCCCTCCCGCCACATGGCGCGGCCCGGCGCCACGTTAGCGCGGCGGCCCCGGCCTCGCCGCGCCGATCACGGGTTCGAATCACGCCTCGATCGGGCCCCTCCTGACACGGAGCCATCTTGTCCCTCGGAGCCGCCGCCCGCCTCGGCCGCCTCCTTCCCCCCAACCCAGCAGGGAGCTCCCGGCCCCGCCGCCCTCGCCCGGGCAGCCGTTTGGGGCCCCCGCGGACACCGGAGAGGAAAGGGAGAAGGAGGGGGGAGAGAAGGGGCCCGGCGGGCGGCGCCGGCCGCGCTCACAAAGCCGCTTTGTGCGCGGCCCGGGGGGCGCGGGAGAGGTGACCGCGGGGCAGCCCGGCCCGCGGCGCGGAGCCGCCCCGAACAAAGAGGCAACATGGAGGAGGCGCGGAGGGGAGGAGGCCGGGCGGCACTCACAGGAATATGGTTACTCATTGAAGACTGTAGCCTGATCATACAGCCGGGCTGCGGGCGCCACCGCCGGGGGCAGGAGGAGCGCAGGCGGGAGGACGCGGAGGCGCGGGGGCTGCCGGAGCGGGTGCGGCGGCGCGGCGGCGCTGGCGCATACAGCGGCGGCGCTGGCGCGGAGCGGTGCGGAGCTGCGCGGCGCGGAGCGGAGCGGGCGCGCACGGGGCTGCACAAGGAGGGAGCCGCGGCGCCGCCCTCTGCACAAGCGCCGCGCCCGCCCCCCGCGCTGACGCGGCGCCGCCGCGGCCGCCAATGGGCAGCGCCGCCGCGGCGCGCGGGGCCGGGCGCCGGGAGGCGGAGGCAGCCGGCGAGAACCGGTTAGTGAATGGGCCGCGCGGCGCGGCCGGGGGCGCCGCGCGGGGTCCGGAGCGGAGCGGGGCGGGTCCCGGCGCCGCCGCTCCGCCCCGGCGCCGCCTCCAGCGCCGCGGCTGCCCCCGCCGCGGCCCCTTCTAGACCCTTCCAGCGCTGCCCTCAGGCCGGGCAGCGCGGCCGGGAGCTGCGGGGCCCGCGGGCGCCGCCGCCGTCACGCGCGCGAGGCGACGGCGGGCGCGTGACCGTGCGCGCGCCTCGGCGCCCGGAGCGGAGCGGGGCGCCCGTGGCGCAAGCGCGGGCCTGCGGTAACGGCCGAGCGCCTTTTGCGGTTTTAATGCCCCTAGGAAGCGCCCAGCCCACCCCTCTGCCCCCTCGCTGATCATTCTGTGCTCTTAAATAGAGGCAAAGCCTCTGTGTCTGTTTTAACAGGTAGGAAAAGTGTCCCGTAGGCCAGAAGTAGTGGAGGAAACCCGAGTTAGGACCCTCTCAGCCACTGCCTTCGCTCCTAGAGACAGTATCCCAAGAAACAGGCATCCCTGAAGGGCGGGCGTGTAGATGGAGCCTGGCTGGGAAGCCCTTCTGGCACCGTGCGCCAGTCCAGGGGACTGGGAGTCCTTCCCAGGCGAGCGCCATAGCCTGGGAAACACCTCAATGTGGGTCAGCTCGCTCTCCATAAAATACCGCTCTGCTTCTGGCTTCGGTTACTTGGACACTGTTCCAGTTTATTTAACTAGTTGGGCCTGTTCAGTGTCATATTGTTGCAGTACAGATTATGAATCTCGGTGTGCAGGCAGCTTTTGATGTAAGAAAACGGCTCAGTTGTAAATCTCAGCACTCTGCATTGGCTTGCGGGAGGGCACAGTGGTTTGCATTTTGCCCCAGCACTCAGCTGAGAGGAAGCATTCTTGATACCAGGTATGCGAGACATACGTCGTTCAGAATATGTCTGTATTTGCTCCTGCAGGCAAATTTCCACTCCACCTGCCTCCAGACTGCGTGGGCAAAGGCCCGTTTCTGTGCAGGAGTCATGTTTCTGCGTAGCTGATAGGCTGTGTGTCCCCGAACTCTAAATACACCTGGGGTGCCTTTATTTGCACTTGCATTTTACATGTACTAGCAGGCTCAGAGCACCCATCTGGTAAACTAGTAGCTATTTGCGCTTCCCTGTGTATAAATTGCTAAAAATGGTGTCAGAGTCCTGTAAAATAAGATGATCCTAAAGTTAATGGATGCTTGAGATACTAGTGGGTACACTGCTAGCAATATTACTGGGGAGAAAGTGGACACAATTTATCTCCTTAATAAAGCCTGAGGAATTTGTTCGGGATAGAGTTCAGAAACAGATTAAACTGGATCTTTACCTGGTTTTTTTTTCTTGTTGTTTTCTTTTCTTTAACAATGCAAGCTTTTGTTTACTGTTTCATTGCACACAGAGTGACCAGGAAACCAGGATTTTAGGATCAAGTTACCCTCATCTGGAACACCCTTTCAGACTACTGTAGCACAGTAGTTTGCACTGGAATTAAGACTCTCAATTTCTTCGAAGTTTGTATTCCCTAAAAAGGAGTTAGCTGAGAAAGCTTTTTGTTGTTGTTGAAAAAACATGATTTTTGAGGAAGTAAATCAACCAACCCTGTCTTTTCAGGGATTGTTTTTATTATGATAGCCCTTGTCTGGACCCTCTATCTGAACCTCGCCTGAACCCCCGAGTTGTGGTTGCTTAAGTCGTGGTAATCACTACTTAAGATGCAGTTATAATAGTGTGTGTTACACTGAGTTTAGAAGAAGGGAAACAGCAAAGTATTACACTATTGCATATAACAAGAGATACAGGTAGCATAACAGAAGGGGGGCAATAGAGTTAACATACTATGCTATGTAATGTAGGAGCAGAGTCCATGATACAAGAGAAATAGTCAAATGAATAGTTACAATAAGGAGAGTAGTGAACTGGTGAAACAAGTGACCTGAGGAGTCAATTTGAAGAAGGCTGAAGTTGCAAAAATAATAATAAAAATTGTTTTTGATACTTTATGCCACAATTACTTCCTTTTGCTTTATAACCTGCTGTCTCATAATCTGACAATTTGATGTTGACTAGTTCTCTTAAGTCCAGGACTGGTAAGTATTCCAAATTCAGTTTGTTTATATATATTATTAGATGTTTGTTTTGTCAAGGCTCTTGGCCTGTAGTTAATATCTCCATGCCAGGATGACATTTTCTACTTCTGATCAGTCTTGTCAATGCACAATCATCCAAAGTCCGTGTATTACCTTGGAGTGGTTTGCATTAGTTTACTAGTACGTGTATTCTGGTTTGAGAATGCTGCTGCTAGGGAATTTGTGAAAATTCAAGTTTAAAGTATTTGAAATACATATCTTTATGTATCAGTATTTTTCAAAGATTAAATAAAACATTGTGCGAAACTGTAAGTAGAAATACCTGTTTTTTAATGTGTTTTTCTTTTGCAGACAGTTAGTTTCCTTAATCTTTTTAGATAGAAAACAGTTGTCCTTGCCATTGAGTAAAGGCAAATATGATCATTTATTGGGAAGAAAAATCAGGAGCAGTTGAAGCTGCTTCTCTTTTCTTTGCTTCAGTGTTAGTCAATATTAATTTAAAGTTTACCTGAACTGATTGTAGGTAAAATTGTGTATAGTTGTTGATGTTACACACGTTACTTAGTTATCTGCATGGAATAATTTATATACTTAAAGATCCTTGACTTGCTGATATTAACTGTGACTCTTATGATTTTCCAGCAGATTGTATCTATGTTAATTTTTTAAATGTTTAAAAAGATCAAGTTGCCTATGAACTGTTTAGACTGCCATCTCACAGAAAACTTCTGTGACTAAGCCTATTAAAACAACAACAAAGAATTAAAGGATATAATTATTGCAAATCAATATAGTTCTAAGGAAAATAGTTATTGTCAAACAAAGATGCCTTAATGCTTTGATAAGATTACAAGATTGATATAAAAGTAACTACCTAGCTCTAATAGTTTGTAAGTATTTTGTTTGGTACTGACATTCTGCTTAAGAAAAAATAGCTGTGTACTATTAAAATATCTCTAGAGCATGTGTTCAGTGGGTCCAAGACTTTGTTATTGAAAAATCTCAGAGTAATGTTGGTAGAAGATCCTTGCTGGATAATACTGTTCTGCAGGAATCAATATTCAGTCTTCTGCGTATTTTTCTCAAAGGAGAGTAAGCAAAGATCCTTGAAAATAAACTTGATGATTGACTGATGCAAAGATTGATGGAATAGCAAGTAACAGTGACACCAAAGTAATTATACAGAGATATCTGGTTTGCTTAATAACTTGTATATACTCAAAAATGTGTTCAAGTGCAGCCACATGCAAAGTCATACTGGTGGAACCAGGAAACATAAGATAGATGTGTGTGTATATGTATGTATACATATATATATATTTTTTTAAGAATACCCCTGTTATAGTGGAATGCAACACTTAGGCAGTAAATGACAATTAAAAATTATAATAGAAAAAGGAGATCTAGAAAATTTCTTACCTTTAACACGAATATATAATTCAAATATGTGCTTTCTTTGCTGAATAAACTTTTTCCTTCTATACAGGACATCAATTTTTAGTGTACTAGAAAAGATAAACCTATATTTATCTCTCAAATTATGAATTTAATGGGGAAAATAAATTACTTGGGAACCAAAATACATGGAATCCTTTGATTCAAAGTCCACAAACATAGAGTAACTCCCTTTAAATGGAACCAAACAGGAATATTTTTCAAAATCAGGTTAGAAGCCTTAAGCCAATACAAAGGAAAGATGAGTGAAGTTTTATGTACTTCCTAAGAAAATGACAGCAGCTTCTTGTTAAAAGCCTTTTCATTCGATTCTGAACAAGAAAGTAACTTGGTACTCCTATCATCAGTGATCTGGTGCTGAGGTTTTTTAGTATCCTTTAACTGTTTTTCCTGCTGCATGCATAAACTGGTTCAGCAACTCATCAGTTTCATAGATCTGTCCTATGTAAAAATACTTTTATTTGTTCTTGCAAATATTGGGTAGAGTGCATCAGACTATCACTAAAACTTTTTTTTTTTTCCCCCCGACACGGATATTGAAACAGTTTTATAGGCCTTCTGCTCTTTGCTTTCAATCTGCCAGATGAACTCTCCACCAGTCTTTCCAGATGCTATGTGGGTAATTAAGCTGTCTTTTCCCGGGGCTTGCACAGTCAGAATATTGCTTTATGAGTCATGTCAAGACCGCAGGCCAAAATAATACATACCAAGTTAATAGTAGGACCCATGCCCCATTGAGAATGAGAGAAATGAATAAATCATAGTTAGCCTGTGCAAGTCAAGCTCCTGTGTGCAGAGAAGGCCTCCTTCGTACACCTGATGCTGTACACCTTTAAAAATGTTCACTTCAGTGGTTCTGAACCTCCCACCATGCCCCAAACGAAGGAGTGATGCAGGCAGCGGTGCTGTGTTCATCCGTGTTTTTGGCAAAGCAAACTAAGAGCATTTGCAGCTTAGCAGTGATGCCGTTTTCCTTGAAGCTAGCTATTTAGTCTATTCAATCTGATTTTAATCACTTGAGAGTTAGCATCTCGACACCAAGAGCAGTAGGATGTGTTTGTTTATGCATCTGATGAGATACAAAATCCTGGGGTTATTCCGTATTTGTGTTTAAATATTCTCACCATAAAGGTACCCAATTCCTGCCTGACACATTAATGCATGCTTGGGGATAGAGTAGTAATTTCAACAGTTTTTGTCCATTTTTTTGTTCTAGTCATTTCTTTATTTCTCAGCATCTTTCTACATCCCAATTTTTCCCAAGAGGCGTCAAGCATCACGTGGATGCCTCCTTCATCATATAAACACTTAGACTTGAGAGCAGCATGTTTAATAAATCTGCTATGCAAACTATGCTAGCAGACTAGTAGGAGCTGTGGGGCCAGAAGAACCCCAGGTGCATGTGGTAGCAAGCTAAAATAACTTCTGTTCTTACAGCTATAAAGGAAAAAAATAATCTGCTTTTTTTTCCCAGAGACACCGCGCTTTGAACGGCACTAGGTAAAGTGGGATTAGCACCTCCCTAATCACTGGAGGAAGCAAACACACCAGTGAATATTCAGGATGCGCCTGCTGTGTGGAGCTGTGAGTAGTCAGAGGTAGTCTGTGTGCTTTGAGGCTTCCTGAGATGCTGTGAAAATACTTTGCCTTGTGGACGTGCTCACCCTTGATACTCATATAAAGTGAAACTGCTCATGTCCTTGAAGCTGGCCTTTGCAAGGGAAGAAAGAGGAAAGGAAAGAGAGGGAGCTAAGAGCTGAGTCTTGCTAAATAGGTCATGATAAGCAATTCAGAAAATCTAACAATATATTCCCAATGACAGAAGTGAAGTAGTTCCTTGAGACGCCAGTAGAGCCAGTATCGCATACACACTTTCACAGACATTTTCAGAAGATTTCAGTACACCAAAAGAAATCCTGTAGGAAGTCCTATTGCATATGTAGAAAAGGAAAATTCTTAGGATACAGACAAAATGAATTTAAAACTCTGATTAAACACAAAAGAATAAAATTAATTCTAAACTACTTTGGAATAGCCAATGTTGGCAGCTGAGAAGTGGGATTTTGTATTTTCACTACACAAAATATTACCTTTTAAAATAAATTATCTTCTAAAAAACCGTATTCTTAAAGCTTGTCTTTTTATTATGTTTCCATTTTTTAATAACTCTTTCTATAGAAAGCAGCATAAAATTCCAAAACCTCTATCCAAATATCTAAGATGCAGGGTATATTTTAAGGCTTAGTTTTGTTCAGTGATTTGTAAGTAAGAAAGAAACAGTTTGGAAATATTTTCAAAAGCTTAAGCAACATGATATCAGAACTTTTTTTTTTTTTTTTTTTCCTGAGAATGAATGCTACAAACTTTGGAGAAAAACATCTGAAAACTGCTGCTCAGTGGGTGCAAATAAAAGCCTGAAAATCTCTGCTGTTCTGAGCCACACATTTTCCTGAGCTTCTCAACCTGTTTCTCTAGACTTAAAACAGAAGTTTTCGGAAGCACTTGTGGTATAGGGAAGAAAATCCATCTCTAATCTAAATGAAACTCACTAAATGGTAATGCAAAAATCAGTACTTCTTTTGTTGATGGTACTGGTGCTTATACAACTGTATATAAGTACTTCCACATTGCTTGTATTTCTTGTATATTTTGCCATGCTGTTTTCCATTTTGATATACTTTTGTTATTCATATTTAGGAAAACAAAAACAAAAATGTCCTATTTTAGTCTATTTCATAAAACAGCCTGAAGCCTTTATTCAGGTTTTACTGTGCTTTATTCAGACACATTCTCACAACAAAATTAATTCTGGAGCCATACATGAAACTTCAACACTGAGTAAGAGCTAAGAACAAAATAAGTTAGGCCTTTGAAAGATTGCCTTTATTTTAAAAGATTTTTTAAAAGTATCCCAATTACCTAAGAGCATTAATCACATTTTCCAAGACCATAGTCACATGAAGATGCCTGATTTTAAATAGTTCCACTATAAGGAAATTCATGATCCTTAATTAGATATTAAGGTTTGATCAAAGCCTAAGGAAAATTAGGAGAATAAGAACAAAATCAGTAGGACTCAACACAGCTGGGAGGGAGATTCATCAGACAAAATAATATGTAGACAAATAAATACCTGTCAGACAACTCTTGGGGTTGGCTATCTTGAGTCAGGCTGTAATCAAAGCAAAGGAAGAGAATTAAACAAATAGATACTGGGGTAAGAGTGCAGAGACACCGAAGTAATATTTTAAAGAATATATTAAAAATACGGCTTTTATGAATAGTTACTGGAAAACAGTGATTAATTTAAGAAAAAGAAGAGGAGTCTGCAGGTGAAGGAAAATATTAGTAAAGTAAATGATTACTCCATAAATCTGCCTATGCAGAGGACCATAAGGATACTGGTGCTTGAAGCAGGCCATTTCTGTTTCTGTCCTTGTCCATCAGCATCAAGAACACAGAGAGAGAGGTAGAGATGGGAATTTTGACTTCCCATCTAAACTTGTCTAGACCCCACACTGTCTCACTCAAATCCATTAATCCTCCAGAAACTGAAGAAGTGGGCCTTAATTGCTATTACATTTGTGTAACATCAGAATCGCTTGTGTCCCGTTCCCCAACTTTAGATACAAACTCTTCATATTCAAGGATTTCCACATACCTGTGGTTTAAAATCTCTCATTCTCTCCATTCTTGCTTTGCTGGCATTGTAGAGAGTTTCTTGGTCTTATTCGCCACAAGACTACATAGTTATTTGATCCTTATTCCTGTGATGAGATCCTTGATTTTGTGTATCAGATTACTCCAGTCACCTTTAGATCTCCGGATGGCAGTTTTCGGCCTCAGAAGCAGAGATGAAAATTTACTCTGTCACTCCCTCTGCAGAATGGTCAGGAAGTTAGTTCATGTTTAGTCTTAAGGATCAGTTGTTTTTCACTTCCTGAGGTTCTGTTTTTTTCCCCCTACTATGTCCTTAGTGAGTTCCCCTGACCTGAGCTGTCAACTCTTCCCTACATATATGAATATATGTGTGCTTTCCAGATGCTCTCTCTTTTGCTGTGTTGCTGTGTTGCTGAAAAGGTGTAAAATGTTGTCCCTAGAAAAAATGTCATTACTTTAAGATACTGAATTACAGGAAATGTCATTAATCTGTCGCCTTTCTGGTGTTATGTTGTATCAGCTATAATGTAAAACAGGCAACAGAGTGTCATGCAGCCCTTAGGAGAGAAGGGCTGATATGTGAACTATATTCACACTAATTCAGACATTTTGCTCAAGCACTCGGAATCATTTTCTTTGAAGTGGAAAATCAGACACATAAGTTTGGGCTGCAGAACATTGAGATTCATCCCATTTAGTATTTGCATCAAGAATTAGGTGTCAAATGTGCACTAGTGACCATAAACCTCCTCTATAAAGGAGAGGGAAGCCCTTTTAAAGGTCCTGTTCTGAAATAAGTGTTTAAGATATGGTTACTTGCCCTCCAGCAGTATTTCTTTTTTCTTTTTTTCTTTTTTTTGACTATAGGCAGAGTATAAACAATTAGATTAAGTAACTGTATTTTTACTTGATCCCATTAGGTAACGTGAATCCTGTCCTTAAGGCAACCAAAGGTGGATGGATATGGACTTGGATATCTACTTGGTTCCACTGATTATTCATGTATTTTATCTATAGTGAAACATTATCATCAGTGATGCAGGATGGTCCCAGAATATACTAATGATTAAACAAAGCAGGAACCTTGTTTTTAGGCTCTTTGATTCCAGGTAATGATTTAAACAGAAGTCTCGGACGTTTCAAGATAGTGCATTAACCACTAATAATTTATTTGTTGCTGTTGGAGTTAAGAAGAGTAAAGAGTTACAGTGTATTTCAAACAAAATTTAAACAAAGCCATGTAACATGAGACTGAAGAGTAGCTGGCTGGCACTGAGATTACTCTCATTTTAGCCAGAACATATCCCTAGACTATAGGGTTGGTGAAGCTCTGGAGCACGCTGTGAAGACACCTGACCTGAAGAATGGACATAACTATAGGGTGACAAAGAAGAATCTGGGTTATGATTACTGCCTTCTGTTGGGGGCATCTAGCCAAACGGAAAGTTAGTGCTGCCTTGTCTTCTGCTGTTTATCAAACAGTTTACATTTTATTTCTTTTTTTGCTAGATATCTTTTCACTTGCAATTACCCTTTCAAGACCTGGGGTGGCTGTTTCAGTCCTGTATATATTTTGTATTGATTTTAGAAGATGAAAGGGCTATTTACAGAAGCAAGTTGGACAAGGTAAAAAAAAAAAAAAAAAGAGGAGGCCCTGTAGCAACGATTTCCTTTCAGTCTTAGGTATGGGTGACAGCCTTCTTGAAACCAAATCTTTTAAGTTTGGGTTTCCTCACTTGCAGGGAGAACAGTGGAAATAACCAACTGTTGTGCAACAATTCAAACGCAGGGTTGGTCATTTTGTAGGGCAACTACTTGACTGACTAATCAAAGGATTATTCTGAAATTAAAGGCACTTATTTCCTTCAATCTTCTCGCTCCTGGGAATGTATTTTGCCTTTTGTTCTGCTCTAGTAGTCCAACTCCTTGAAGTTAGGTGCCCAAAGAAACATATGAGTTCTCAGCTCAAGTTGGGGGTCGGTCATTGTCTACTGGAGTCATCTTGCAGTAGGAATTTAGGTAATCCCTAAGCAGAATAATACTTTTAACTTGCTTTTTTTAAAAAAAATCAGTCATCTTTTCTCCAGCTTGCTCAAGCATTTTGAATTAAAATTGTGCTGTTCACTGAGCTTATAGACTCTCACAAAATAGCCTAACATATCATTGTAATAAACATTTTTTGTTTGTTTGCTATTCTAACCTACTCATTAAAATATTGAATTGTACCAGATGTAAGGAAAATTGCCATTGTTTTGAACTCAATCACCTTTCCATTTGGACAAAAAGCTATTCATGTAAGTAAGTTTTCTTAAAATAGCTTTCCAAGTGATTTTATACCTGTATTAGTGTAGTTTCATCAAGATATTTTTCTTCAATTATTTGAAGCAGTCATGAGAGAGTGTCGAAATATTTATACAAATTAGTATATTGGATATTTCTACTTCTAGTCAGAAGGCATATTTCTTGTTTTAGAAAGAGATTAAATTCTTTTAATGTGATTTGTAGGAAAGCCCTTAAAAATCTCTAAGGCCCTAGAGAACTTCATGTTGAGTGTTTATTCCAATATTATTCTGAGAACTGCAGTTGT
Organism: Tinamus guttatus; assembly: GCF_059628265.1. Lineage (NCBI taxonomy): Eukaryota > Metazoa > Chordata > Aves > Tinamiformes > Tinamidae > Tinamus > Tinamus guttatus. The sequence goes on from NW_028288936.1 coordinate 1,320,907, forward strand.
ATGTCCAGTCCATAAGTTCCTGATTCCCTATTTCCCTCCTTTTAAAGTGTGTTACATTTCTCTTTTTCCTTCTGAAAGCTTAATTGCCTGATAGCCTGTCACTTAGTGAATTCTCCTAGAAAAGAGGAAGCATGATTTTAAGCAGAATGCAAGGTTGAAGACAAATTTTGGTCCATCCTTGACAGTGCATTAATGTCAAGGCAGTTATACAGAAGGCATTGCACTGCAGTCTTCAAAAAAATGCATAAATCCAGAATTAGACTGTGGCTCATGAGCACATAGCAATGTCTTACTGCAACCTGGAATTAAATGCAACAGCTCTGGACAGGACAGATTTCAGACAAGTCACTATCCTCAGTTTTTCTTACTGTCTGGGCAGCAAGGTACCAATTTCCTGTTTTGTCACTGACTCACATATTGCCATATACTATATATGGCATCAAGATGGCAAACGCTCATTTTTGGAATCTGCTGCAGGAGCCAGGCACTTAAACATTTTTTTCTTGGTCTCTTTTCAGATCTTTGGAAGGAGAACATGTGATTTTCGTTCAAAGGTTTCCAGCTGTGAGTCCTAGGGGCAGGGAGGATGCAGGAACAAACAGCGCTGGGAAGGCAGGTGCTGTTCAGCTGTGGCAGCAGCCTCGCAGACGCTGCCGTGAGCTTTCCGAAAGCAGAACTCTCTGGCTACAGGTGTGTTAGGCTTTTCTGTCCTTTTGCAAGGTTGATAGCATCTCTAAAAAATTAAAAAAAAAAAAAAGAAGAAAGAACACATGTGCAGTACAATTCCTTTTGCAACAGAAAGGTGATTTTCTGTAAAGCTCCCAGTCTGCCCCTCTGCTGTGTGGTTGAATTCTAACTTTTATTTGGACGTTTAAGGTGGTTGCTTCCTCTACAAATTGCTCCCTGCTCCACAGGTCATAGCCAGACTACATCTAATTTGGTAGTGCCTTTCCTCAGGCAGACCGGCTCACATGGGCCAGCCCCTGTAGCTGGTCAGCCCTCTTTGCACTACTGCTGCTCCGGGGACGGTTCTGCGCCTCCTAATTGCCCTAGTGGCATTATGTGCTCCGAAGGGATAGGAAGTAAAGCAGCCCCTATGCACTTCCCTCCAGACCCTGCAGGCTACAATTCAGCATGGCCAGTGCTTGGGCCTGTGCTCTCCTTTGCCCTCATCTCACCACACATTCTGTTCCTGTGTAAATGCCAGGCAGAAGTGTTGCCCAAATAAAGGTGAATGAATTTTAGTGTAGGAAAAGAATAAGGAAAAATATTTTTAAACAGCAAGTGTTCTGTGGACTCTTGTTGGATTCTGCTTTAGCACTAAGTTTAATGAATCATTTCTACAAAATCTCAACGAAGTTAAGAAAGACCAAGTTTGTTTCTAAAGCATGCAGGGCACTCAAGTGGTTTGACTCTGGTCATTGCAACAGTAAAAACAACAATAGGAACCCGGAAAAAAAAAGTGGGATGGTTCCCACCATTAATTCCATCTTGTTTGCAACCTGTTTTTGAAGAGACCACTACAGCTATTTATAAACTGCAAGTGGAAACTGAGAATAGGAAGAGATTTGTGCTCATATAATGACAGTCAGGAGGGCAATTCTTTAGCTGAATTAGGATGGCCCCTATGAAACCCTGTTTTCATGATTGTTAGGCTATTGGGTATTTGGGGGACTGAAGTCTCCCACACACAGACCTAGATCATGTGATTTATCCCTGCTTGCAAATGAAAATAAAGCAATTTAAAAAAATGCCATTTTTGAGAAAAGCAAAGCTAAGTACTATTTTTAATTTTAGCTGTATGGAATGAGTCAATAGGATGGACTGTTTACCAGAAACTAACGGCAATCTGCCAGAGAAAGCCAAATGGCGGGTATTACAATATTGAATTATTTTTAGGAGAGATTAGGGAAAAAGGGTGGGATAGGTATATGTGTTAAGGACAAAGCAGGTCTTCTAAAGCCATTGCAACTACTAGAGAATCCAGTACAGTTGTAGCTAATCCTCGTTTGCCTGCAGATGAGTATCTCAGATGTGTTTTTTTTCTTTTTTTTTTTTAATCTTTTTCTTCTGAAAATGAAGACACTGCATGATGGAGTGAGGTACCTGAAGTTTCTGATCATATTCATTCTTTACAAGGAAGATCTCATTTTAAAACTTTATAGAAGATGATTCTGCTCTAGTGCATTTGCTCTTAAGGCCTTTTGTCTTTGGTTTGGTGCAGTGTTGTGCTGGAGTTACTACCTACCATATGTTGATCTCGAAGAAGAAAAACAAATTAAAACTTAAGCTTTTTTCAGGGTATTGAACCTGTTCTGGCTTTGGATATACTAGGGAAAAAAGTGCTAAAAGTGCTATCTAGAAACAAGTTGACTTAAGGTAAATTTGAATTATTACTGAACTATTAGATTCTACTACTGGAACAGAAGCCTGCAACCCAGTGCTCAACCTGCTTCTGTCAAATAAGCATTATTGAACATTACATTTAAAAACTTTTTTTTTTTTTTTTTAGATTTTCAAAGGAGAAAGTTTTTGAGATAAGTCAACAAATTCTTCAATTTTGGCAAGACACATGCCTCTCATTTTGAACATACCAGCAATATAACAGTGGGATGTGTTTTATTTCCTTCTCAGACAGTCATAAAAAGGACCTTTGATTCACAGCATTTTAGAACTGCTCAATTTATGGGTAAAATGCCTTTCAAACCTAGTATCCGTATTCACCCAACTCAAATGCCTTCGGAGGAAATGGGGAATGAATCAGCATGGCTCAACAGCCGTTAAAAGACTCAGAGTCATGACTCTCTTTAAAACTTACTGTGGATGTGAGTAGGTAAGTATAGTTAAGATAAGGAGGCTTTCTCTATCTCTGCAAAAAGACATTTAAAAATAATGAGCTATGTTTTAAAACAGCAAAATTAATTCAAACAACTCCCAGTTAATAATTACTAGTAGCCCTTTGTCACTATCTGGTAATTTAGAAACTCCAGGCAAGAAAGGCAAAGTGAGCTGTCCAACTAATTAAAAGAAAAGATAAATGGAATACAAAAGGAGAACAATAGCATAAAGTATTTAAAATGTGGATAAACTTGCTTTTTGATATGAATGAGAACTGGTTAATCTCTGTTTCCCACATTGGAAGCAGGTTAATTGTGCTCGTCACTGTCAAATCTAGTACCATCATCCAGTTTATTCAGTCCAATAGTACATAGTGACCAAAACCTTATGTAAGTAACAGGAGTTACAACTACTACAACTGCTCTAACTTATGCTGAGGTGCCTGGTCAAAGGACATCAAGCAGCTCCTGATTATTCTTTCTTCCCTGCATCAAGTTCTATGCACCTAAACCTCTAACTTGCTTTTTTTCCCCCCTCTCCTGTTGACCCTTCGTGTGAATCTCAAATGTGGAAGCACATCCTAGAAGTGTGAACTGGCAAATCAGTTGCATTGGCCCCACTCTCTTCAGAAGCATTATTTAAATTCCTTTCATGTTTCCAGTAAATGATGTTTAATTACTTCTCTGCTCTCTGAAATTGCTCTAGAATTGCTTATTGCATAGTATCTTATTGCAAAGGTCAAGAAAGTAGTGGTTATTTTATTTAAAATGGATAATCGTAGGAAAGTATCTGAATAGTAGCACATGTATTAGCTATACTAATATATATATTAAAGAGAAAGGATGTCAGAGTTGTAAACTCACTGTATGTGAGTGCTAATTTCAAATCCATATGCATATGCTATATATATACACATATATATATACTCTCTGAAAACTTGTTCTCTTATCTAATTACAAAAACAAATGACGTTGCTGCTGGATAATTGTAAATGATGCAAATTTACAAACAAATATTTATATTCACACAGCACTGTTGGCGCTCCATCCGCAGGATCAAAAAGCATTAGCTTGTAAAACATTAGCCTGTAAATCAAACTTAAAGAAACTACTGCTCACTTGTTAATATTTCATGAATAGGGGAAAAGGATAGATTTATTAGCTTATGTTCTTGTTGAAATTTTTAAAGATCACCTATAGTTCTCCTAAAAAATAGAAGCACTGTGTTTTTTGCTAATGTAACTCAGATATTTGTAGCAAAGAGCTCCTGAAGCTTTTGTTACCAGTTGAATAAGCGAGAATCCAATTATCCCTGAATTTCGAAGCTAATTTCCATAATGAAATGAAGGTCTATTTACTGTCAGACCAAATGAAGTACTGAGAGCTTATGAATTTCTTTCCTAGATTAGCTTAAAGTTAACTTCCATGTACCACTACTTGTGCTGTATTCTTCTTCCATACAACTGCTGTCTGCATTGCCTCTGGGTAAGCCTAAAAAGGAATCATTCATACAGTTAGGGAAAAGCAAATACTGGCATATTTTAAGACGGACATAATTTTAATACATTTCTGAGTAATTGAAGTAGACTATACACATTAGATTCCTGAATTCATTTTGAAGAATCAAAGGAAACTTTTTGCTGATAATCCACCAAAGAATTTCTCTTGCAGTAAAAGCTTACTGAGACAGGACCTTAGAGCTGTAGTCAGTAAAATGTAAATGGGCAATGATTTCAAAAAAGAGAAATTGAACGGGAATCGCTTAGGGAATCTGTTTCTGAACTTTGTGATTTAGAAGTACATCCTTCAAGTTCAGGCTGCCACATCAACTGAGCTGAAGAATGCCTCATCATCCTGACATTCAGACGTTGGGTAGAAAAATGAATAGGAGGAATGGTTTTTGAGTAAAATAACAAATTTGGATCCCTGGAGAAAGGTTTGGAAAAAAGCAAAGTCTAATTAGAAATAAGATCAAATCAGGCCTGCGACAGAGTGAGTCTAGCATTTATGGTAAATAGAGCATGATACTGAATGTATGACCTTGTTCTGTAAACGCTGCTATCTTTCAATGTATTTTAAAAACTCCTTTAACTTTTATCCTTGGGAGTTTACATGGAGCATTTAGAAGGAGACAAGATACTGTTTCAAATATTAAACATAAACTCTCTTCTGACTATAGTGCAAACTAGTCTTTATGTATTTCGTAAGAAAGCTTAAAATATGTTGCTATTAATGATATAACATGGGAAACATAAGTAATAATTTAAAGATAGCTAACTGAAGTTTAACTTTTATTAAGTTTAGCCATATTGTTCAAGAGCTGTTCTTTCATGTGGTGTATATCTGACTGCTAGAAGCTTGCTAAGTCTAACTGCTGCATGTGTGTGTATCCTAGTACTATCCTAATACCCATAATTTGTAGAACGTCCATGAATGATAAACTTGCTGTGGCACAACAAATGTAATTTTAAAAAGTCTTTTTTACCTAGTAGAAACTCTAGTGATTAAAACAAATTTACTCTGAATCTTGCTTGTACTTCAGTGCCTAGGATGGTGCATATGATTTCATGTGTATTTTGTACATAGTATTCAGTTTCTAACTGTGATTTTGGGTGCCTCTAGCATAGATGTCACATATGGAACACCAGTTATCTTCATCTCAGGATTCATCTCAAACTTTATGTTCTCTTTACATTTTGGATCTTTAAACATATTAAAATATGGATGTTATTCCTGACTTAAATTTTGTGTGTTACACCAAAGATTAAAAGTTAGATTTTTACATGGTTTTCTCTTTCTCTTATTATTTGTCTCTAGTTTGTCACTTAAATGAGGAGTTTTATGTTTTAGAATTGATTTGCTGTCTTGAATCTCTCCTGTGACTATTTTAATCTTTGTTGATCTGGATTTATACCGACCTCTCTTAGAGAAATTGTTTTGGATGGCCTAATTTTTCCTTAGGATTTAAATGGTTGCTTAAGCTGCATGCCTTAGTTTTTTTTGGTATAATTTTCATCTTCATGGATTATTTCTGTTCTGCATTACTTGGTTTGCTGTTTTCTTGGTGACCTACTTGGCTGTCACAATGTCCGGATTCAGTCATTTTGACTATGCTCTTTTTTTTTATTTTAAGGCTGTTTTTTGAAATTTGCCTGCTTGAACAGCATGCACATGACAAAACAGTTCAAGTCTCCTTTCTGCCAGTACAAAATTTGCTATAGCATCTGTTGCTTTTGGTGTTTCCCCATGGTGGCTTTAGCCATGGTATTAGAGTGCAGGTATAGTTGAGTTTTCTTTTCTAGCAAAAGTAAGGTCTTGGATGCTACAATTTCTATTTTAACCACATTTTTTTTTTAAATGTCAAACTTTGGATTTTCTTGGAAAATACTTATGTAAATGCCACACTTTCTTACCAAGTAAATCTATTCCCTTTATTAATTCTGAGCCACATTGGCAAAAAAAGGGCCAAACAGATGCCCAGTAAACTCCTTCATCTCCAAATTTAACATCAAGGACATATTTATATAGCTGACCTTAGCTAGCAATAGTTAAAAATTAAGTATATTGATATCTATTTAGCATAGACTGAATTTTCCAACCGTACTGAAAGTTGAGTGATGCTAAAACAGCTGGAGGATAAAAATGCCGTTTGGAGCAGAAACGGGACAGGAAATGTTAAAATGTCATCTGCTCTGTTGTTCCTTTATCAGATTTCATAACCCTTGGAAAAAAATGGGGAGTGAATACTTTCTCCAGTAGTGTATCAGTAAATTATTTTTCATTATGGTCTGTAACTGAAAGATTGAAATGTGTTTGGAAACGCAGCTCTGCATCCAGGTATCACAGCTGCATATGGGGGCGCATGTTGCAAAGCAACAAGGTATCTCTGAAGCGACTCTTTTGATCTCTGGGGTGTGATAAATACACAATGCATACAGTGAGAAAGCAGACTAAGTAAATGCAAACTGTGGTCAGTACTAATGAGTAACAGATACAAAAAGAAATAATTGTGGCAATCATGAACATGTCCTTTTCCATTCAGAGGCTCTAGAATTTGCCTTAACTACAGACTTCAAGCGCTGCAGCAGCAAAATTGACTGTTAACGACTATATACATATGCACAAGTGTTAGAAAGGTAAGGAAGGCTGAGAAACAAGCACTGAAAAGTTTGTAAATGCCAGAATGAGAGATGCCCATGCAATCTTAATTTGGCATCTGACTGCCTGTGTGTTATGATACAGAATCACACACTTAAAATATTGCCTAGTTCATTACAAACGGCAAACTATGCACAAATATTCTTCTCTGAACACAGAGCCATTATCTTTCCTGCAGATTTTTTTTTCTATGAAACTCGTATTTGCACTCACCACAAATATTTATTGTTTTATGTTCCCAATATCCATGTGAGATAATGGAAAGTTTTATCCCCATGCATGGAGATAAATTGATGCATAGGAGGTTGAGATTCTGAGCGGTTAAGGTCAAAGGAGTCCATTAATATCACGTATCTAACTGAGAGCTCTGAGGCCTCATTTTCCAGATAAAGTAGTATTTTTAGCGGTTTGCGTGTCTAGAGCTTAGGTAGCTCTGACAACTGCTACAATTTGAGACCTCAGCACTTAAAAAATCAGATGATATGGTTGCAGGTTTTGTTTCTTGTACCTGAACTGCCCCGAAGCAAAGCAGCTGGGAAATTTTTTCAGATGTCTGTATGTTGTCTCACCAATTCATACTATGGAGAAACCACCTAGTCATCGCTACAAGCTGTGCAAAACTTTAACGTGTACCATGGGCATGGAATTCTTATAGATTTTAACTGTTACCACTCACAGGGCTTTAATGGGCCTATATGAGCTGTACTTTAAAGCCTCATAATGTACCATTGGAGGTGGAATTTCACAGAGACAGCAAACAGCCCATTTGTGAGATATCCTGAGCTGACCTCAAGTGTCCCAGGATGCGGGTACATCCTGACAGAAAAGTAAAGAAAAAAAAAAGGAAGATTTTCTTCGTTTACCTCTCTGAAGGGGAGAAATGGATCAAGCATAAAAATGTGCTAAAAGTAGTCTTTTTTTTTCTTTCTTTCTCTCTCTCTCTTTTTTTTTTTTTTTTTCCTTTGGGTTATTTTTGGCCTGGATCAGCTTCTCTATCTTGTTCATTTGTGTGGCCACACAAATAAATCAACACAACAATGACTAGCTAGGACAGAGAGAATTGGGTTGCTTAAATCCAAAATATTATCAGAAGAAAGCGTTGTGAAACCAACTTTAAAAGGGTGACATATATCCTACTGGAGGTGCTTGTCTTTCCTCTTTGAGTAGGGAGCAAGACCTTGACTTTATTGGTTAGCCTGGTTAGACTTGGTTTCTAATTTTTAGAAAGCTAAAGTTAAATAAGATGAATCCCACCCAAACTTAAGCATATTGAGATTAATGTTTAGCTTTTGGACCATTTCAAAATGTGTTCAAAACCATTCATTTTCTAGGTCTTGGGATATCTGTTTCTAGATTTAGAAGATTACATAAAATGGATATTACCTTTAAACTCAGGAAATGCTGAAATGGAATTAAAGACAGTTCCTTTCCGATGTCATACCTATACAAATGCAGATTTGCAGATATAGTATTACTATTTGCAGTAGTAATCTGACAGAGTAGCTGAACCCTTGCTAAGACTTTTTTCTGACAGAGATGTACCTCAAATTGTATTTGTCTACTATGCAGACAAAATCCTTTTAGATAAATCAGATTTTAGTGATCTTTTGTATCTTGTTTCAAAGAGCTTTTGCTCTTTCCCTATAGTTTGAGCTTTTTTCATGCTGTTTCTCTAACAGTTGTCAGGTTTTAAGACACATTGTGAGGCTTCATCTCCCTAACCTGATCCAACAGTAAGTAAAAACAGTGTAGATATCTGTTGCCTTTAGTAGGTGTTGGGTTGGGTTCTTGGTGAGGTCATGCGTTCTGTTTCTAGAAGTTGTAATACTTACATTACCTATTATCTTCTTTCTAACATAGAGAGTGGCTGTTTCTATCTTTGCAAAGAGAATTATAGAAGGAAACAAAAGAAACATCATTTATACTTAGTTCTTATGTATATATGAAATAAAATATACATTATTTTCAAAAAGATGCAAGCTAGAAAATAATCCAGTCTGTTGGGAAATCCAACCCACTTGACTGGCACAAGTCAAACATTTCTCATGGATAAGAAATATAACTGCCCTAAAGTATGAAATATAATTCATACAAAATAACTAAAATACTTAGAACCAGCTAGTCAATTGGCATTTTGGGGAAATTTTTAATGAAAACCCCTTGATGTTAGATATATTCTGTTTTTAAAGATCTAACCAAAATGACAGCAAAGACAAGATTATGCAGCAAGAGAAAATCTTCTACACACTCTGATTAATTCAGAATTTGTCCAGAAAGAAGGGCATGAGACCTGCATTGCCATTCACAACATGGGTGCGTGAACGCTAATTTTGCTCTTCATGCTGCCTTTACTAAAAAAAGGAAGAAAGACAATATGTAGGGAAGAGAACCTAGCCCCTTCCCACCATTCACTCTGACATTGGATTTATGCACTTCCCTATGAGATCATGCTTAGCCCTATTGATCATATCCTTCCTTTCCCATGCAGCTGGTTTAACCCAACAATCTGGGCCATCGCAAGCATATATTCTGCTTGAACCATTTATGAAACATTAGTTTACTGCATCCGTTTGGTAGACTCAAGTACCGAAGTTTCTGCTTTAGTGCAGTTTTAAGGGCACAAAAGCAGATAATTTATCTTCTGAAATGAACCTTTCATTGAAATAAATACTCATTTTGAATGCAGGAGCTGTAAATCAACTCATGAAGAATAATCATCCTAAAGAACATCCTTGTTTTCCATTGCATTTATTTCCTATTTATTTTTAACCAATTTCCTTTAAAAGTGACAGTCATACATATATTGCTAAAAGTTTGGCTGCATAGTTGTAGGTGAAGAGTAATAGCATTCATGTAGTAGCAGTAATTATTCTGCACAATTACAAGGGCTACTTTCCTTAAAAGGAAAAGATGCTGACATATCTAGATTTGCCATACCTGCAATATTTCTTGGATATGTTTGTTTTTATGATGTTTTGGTAGTGCGTTTTATACTGAATCTATGGCAAATTACTAGATTACTTCCAGTAGTTTCCTAATCTAAGTTCTTGAAAGGTAAGGAGTCGTTTCAACAGATTCCATTTTGAAAAAAAGAAAAAAACAAAAAAAAACTTGGTAGTTTTTCTTTTCACTCTGCATTAAAATTAAAACAATTTTGAAAGCTCTCGGGAAATGGAATTTCCAGACAATGTTAAAAATTAACTTTCTTTACAGAAGAGCTGTAAGGTACGATAACTGTTGCAGTCTAAATTAATCATAGAATTAATTTATTTGTTTTCTGTTTTTAAGAGTGGAGTAGGAGAAAAAATATTTTTGGTCACTTTTTCAAACAGTGTAAAGCTTATTGCCGACACTGAAGGATATCAATTTCCAAACAAAGTAGAATTTCAGTTTCTATGAAAAGTGTTCTCTTTTTCACTGAGAATGAAAATACCATTGGCAAAATGAAAGTTATAAAGAGCATAAATACAGTGACTTCTCTTGGCAGATGGAATGACTGCACTACATTGAGTTAAAAAGTAAAGAAAATTTTGTGAGTAATAGCTGATACATTTGCCATTTAATTCTGAGGACAATAGTCTTCCCACAACTCCTTCTTTCCTGATCTTTTAAAAATATCCTTTAAATCACTATGCATCTTCCACCTGTGCCATCCAGCCATTTTCCAAAGCCCTTCTCATAACTGCTTGTCAAAAGCCCACAGGGAAATCATAAAAACAAAGAAGTTATTCTTCAAACATATATGCGTAGTTTTAATCACACAGTGCATCATCATTATAATTCAGAATGGCGTGAGAGGAGAACATGTCATTTAAAGCAGCTCTTCCATGACAAGTTCCCTCACTGCCCTGAGAGATGAGAGCTGCTCTTGTACAGCAATCATGAATGAGATGAAACTTTGTGGGGAAGGAACCCTTTCTTCTCTGGGTTTCAGTACTCAAAGGTATTTTGGTTCCCTTCAGAACTATGCGTCGTAGTTTGGTCATATAGCTTTAAATAACTTTCTGACATATAATTATTCCAAACATGCTGGTAAGGAATTTTAAAAGGAAGCTGTAAAATTTAGAAAATTTAGGTATTACCACACAACCATGTAATCACCTTTCTTCTAATGCACTTTGGGAATTCATTTCAGTGGCCGGTTCATAATGCATGCTTTTCGTAACAAATATAAGTGTCCTGAAAATATGTTATAGTTTAAGAAAGATTGGGAATTTAATCAAATGGTTTTTATTTATGATTATAAAATACTCTGTATCAGATGCTGGTAACACTGGGACTGAATCCACAGCTCTTCAAGCAATATTCTGAAAATACATGGAATTTTGTCCTCAGCAACTGTAAGGCTGGTCCCAAATTTAGTAAAATATTGACATGTTTTTGAAATTCACAATTTTATTATTTTTAAAAATAGCAGACTGACATGTACTCTTTGCAGAATAACAAGCCTTAAACACATTCTTCTATGGATAGAAACTAATGATCAGTCCCCATTTCTTTTAGTAATTAATCACTAAACAGTTGCTTTTTGGAAGTAAAAGTTTGATCCTTTGGGGACAGTCATTCTGTGAGAGATTTACAGTTTGAATTTCATTTTTGAAATGGTAATATATATGTGCACATGTATACATGTCTATACATACAATGTACACCTAATTGCTTTCTGATGAATACTCTGAAGTGCAGCATAGTGTTTTGTGAACTGCATCAACTAAAGTGATGTTGAAATACTGTATCATTATTTACCATCAATTTCTAAAAATGCATGACTGTTTAGCTAAAAAATGTCTTTGCTTGCACTTTGAGACAGATTTGTTTATTAAATATAAACACAAACAGTGAAGAAATAGTGCTAGTTAATTTGATCTTTTTCCTTTAGAAAGAGAAAAAACAGTCAAAAGGTAGGGTTAGGAAGATGTTACTAGAGAAGGACAGGAAAGGAAGTAATATGGGAGAGAAGAGAGAAATTTTAAACTTATGGAGAAGAAATAAGGGGTCAAGTAAAAAGAGATCTATGTTGAGTTACAAGAAATAAAAAAGAGAAAAGAATGAAATCCATCTTCCTGAACTCATTCTGTCAGTCAAAAATAGGAAATGCTGCCTTCAGAAATCTGAATGCAGCTGATCCAATGACTTGTCAATCACACAAGGATTTCAGTACACTGATGCCAAAGCCTGATTTACTGCACTGTAGGAGTTACTATGTAAGGATCAGGGAAACAGGAACCTTGCTTGGGAATATAATTTCTGAAGTCAAGTATATGTGAAAAAAACAGCAATATCATCTGGGGAGTGGGTTAAATGAAATGATAAAACAGAATATGCAAAATGGAAGAGGGAAAATAAAGAGAAAGAAGAAGAGAGAATCTTGATGTAATTTCTTTTGAATATTTTAACAGAGACCTTCATATTTGCTATTTTCTTGAGATAGATTCCCATGGAAAATGATCAGTTGTTGCCAGTCTATAACAAGCAATTGATGCCATAATACTCCCTTAGTTATTGGAAATTGATGATTGACTTCTGATACCTGGGAGTCTGGCTTTCTGAGCAGCTGCTGCCTGTGAATATTTCATGGTTCACAGAAATGGTTCTTCCTTCTGGTTTGGAACATGACAGGGAGCATTTTCAAGCGTGAATGCTCACTTAAGCATCTAAAACTAGAGTTAGACCTGAAATAGGTAGTCAGCAGCAGTCCCTGCTATTGGGGCCAACACTTCTGAACAGCAGTGTTATTACATTATGTTCATGTCTTCTAAGGATTCCTACTTGAAAATTTTAGCTGCATTCCTCAGAATATATTTTCTGTGACATCTGTTAATTTTCCACCCCACACTTTTGCATTGTCCATTTGTTAGAACTAAGCCATTTCATGCAGATGCTGAGCACAATGTGTTTAAAAATAATCTTAAGAATTATCTAATTCCAAAAATGTTCTTGGCAAGTGACACTGCCCTAGCACAAAGCGTATTTTGAATATGATCATTTTTCTTACAGAGATGGAAAGCAATAAACTTGAAGTCTGAGGCATCTTCTAGTATGAAAGTAAGAAAAATATACCCTTAACAGATGCTATGTGCTTAAGTCTCAGTTTTAAGTAGCCTGGTCTATTGCTTAAAACTGGGAAAAGAAAATAGTATAGATTTATGGACATATCTCTGAAATTAACCCGTAATATTTAGCATTGCACTACAGGGGAATTAGATTTTTTTTTCTTTTCCTAACACGAGGAAAATCAAGGGTAATGATCCAAGCTAAGAGAGGATGATGCAGCAGAAAGGCCGTTGCATATTCCTTAAAAGGGCTCCTCCAGTTCCTGCCCTATGGTTCTTTGCAGATATTCTGCCTGACTCAGTAATGCTTCCTGCAGTATAACTGCTTTCTTGAGCAGGGATTCATCTGCAGGTACCCGACTACAGGACACATTATTGTCATGGTAGGGACAATATGACATTAAACTCAGGCAAGCAATGAGACCTGGTTCCATATTGTGTGAGAAAATAAAGTTTGTTTGATTTTGGACCTAGTTATGAAGTCCAATGATAAGCAGTTATTCCGTATCTGTGCACAGCCAGATTATCTAGTAGAATAGTTTAGAGCCAGCTGAACTTGCATGGTCAGTTGTGAGTGGTCACTGCCTGCATTAGAAAGAACATGTGATATGCTTTTGCACCAGCTTTTTTTAGGTATCCTGTGTGATCTTTTGGTTGGTCTCATGTCTAGTCTTCCCTTTACTTCCTATAAGGCTGCCATATACAAGGGTTTTCTATAGATATATTTATAGAGATATTTTGAAGGATACACGTAGAGTCTGGTTGTGTGCCCATAAAATGAAAAAATGTAAGAACTTAAACCATATGCATTCAGACATGCATATTTACTCATAGAAAAGGACCAAAAGGACAGCTTACCTGTGCTAGTGGTAGAGCATGCTGTGGCACCAAAGGCAGTTATGTTGCAGTTCTTATGCTTGGTTTCCTCCTGCATCAAATAGCCTTATACACAGGAGGTGCTTGTGTGCTTATGCAGAAAAGCCATCTGCAAATCCAGAAACAGCGTCTTCATAGCCAGGCAGGATAAAAACACCTGTTCTTGCAGACCCCTAAAATAACCTGTATATCTGAAATCCCTCAGGTATCCTTCCCTTCAGAGGAGTGAGGCATGCAGCTAAGGCTAGTAACCACTCAAGTAATTCGTTTTAATTCTCCAGACTCATGCATCTACACTCCAGGCAACTTGAGAGTCATATATGACTATTCTGATTAAGACTATAATATCTCACAGGGGGCACAGACTAAGAAAGCATATGCTGAAGTATGTGCATGGATCAGGCCTACATCCGAGAGTCTGTTAGTACAGCTCTTCAATAATATGATACTGTCAGGAAAGTCTTGTATGTTGGCTGATGTACTTAAGCAAATAACTTTATTTGGAAGAAGTTGTTCTGGACAAAGGTATCAGCAGCTGAAAGACATCAGCACAGCTAGTTCTCCGTAAATTACTGTATTTGCCGTTTCCTCAAAATGTGTACTGTAGAATGAGATATTTCCAATGTCGTAAATTCTGATAAGATGTGAGAAGTGCAAATAGACTGTGGTAGCAAACACCTCACTGTGGATTATCTAACAGGAAGAAAAAAAGAAAGAGCAGAAAGGTGGTTGGGTTAATCTTTTGTTTAGGGGTCAGGAAAGAAACATTGTTGGAAAGAGTTTGAATAAGTAAATATCTCATGGTGAAGACAATAAATTGTAACAAAGGAAGAAGCAGAGATGCTTCAATAGTATTAAACAATTTAGATAGGTTAGTTATGTGTCCCTGAAGGGGACATCTGAAGGGAATCTCTAGTATGTGAACAAATAAAAACCACTAGAATGTAAACAAATGTTTTCCAAATTCGTAACTATGATAAAGAGAATTGCTAAAGAGAATTGTTGGATTCCTTTTGTAGATGCATCTCATTTCTAAGTCACAAGTTAAAAAAGAAACAGATGAAAGAGTGAATGAAGCAAAAGTGATAAAACGGTAGGAGAAATACTCTTTCTGCCACTTAGTGCTGAGTGAGCAGTTATCTCAGGAGAGGGCATAAATATATGGCTGAAGTTAAAATCTCTTACATGATTTCAACTAGATCAATCAGAGTCCTCTCTAATTTGGTACAGTATCCTTAGGTGGTATGTGGGAGAATCTAAATTTGAGCAATCTATTAGTGTGTAAACCCTGTAAATGATGAACTTATCTTGAAAGAGTGAATTAAAAATTACTTTAAAGAATTAGCTGTGTGCTGATGTCTTTCAGATGATCTCTGTGAAAAGGGTCACAAGTGCCATGTCTGCAGGCAAGCAATTCCTGCTATCCTCCCACTGAAGTATGGGCCTCAAGTTTGATAGGCTCATTGCATCAGTAAATAAAGATTTAACATTGTTGGCAAATTTACAGCTATCTGATGCTTGAATTACAATTATGCTTTGAGGTAATTTATTTGACTAAAGAAAACTGGCAGAATGAATGTAGTCATGTCTCAAACCATCTTGAATTTTCAAGCTATCAAGAGAAGACTATTCCAGATGCATTTAGCAACTGAAACATAATAAATTATTAGAAAACAGTCTTGTTTGTTCTATTCTCCTTAAACATGATAGTTATGGATTTGTTTAACCCTTTGAACTCAATCTATTATTTTTATTGTTGAACATTTAAAACCCACTGCTACCTTGTATCCTGTTTATAATCTGAGCTATTTTAGCTCTTTATGATTGCTTCTACAGAGCAGTATATGCCTTAGGGTCCACATTTTCCATGATCGGTCTGACTTCTGGCTAACAACATTTAATAGCATCAGTGAAAATACAGGGTTTTATACAAACTAATGATCCTGCTGTTTAAATTCCTCATAATAGTAAAGGCGAGAAATGAAAGAGAGCTACACAGCATTAACAAACTGAAAATGGTTTATTTTTGGTATAAAACCTCAGTTCTTTCAGTGGTATTGTTATGCCGTTTCCCTAAACTAATAATTAGTTTTCAACGATTTATAGATTCCCCCTATGTTTAGGGGGCACCATATGACCTAAGCTTTAGTAATTAAGAGGTGAAAGGATCTCTGGTTCTCTTCTGTGTTTCTTTTCTGTCTGCCCTGTGGTCATTCAGCAGTACAGTTCTTCCTTACCCATTATCAAAACACATACTAATGTATTCAACTGCAGTGTTTCAATAAAGCAAAACTCCAGTTTGGTCTCACCTGTAGAAGTAATGACACTGGCTTTATTAATACTCCCTACACTAACACAGCTTGTCACATGCTACCAGAAGACAGAAGTTTTTCTGGAAGGGGAAATGATCTCCGAATTTTTCATGCCCCAGCCTGCTTAGGATTAGCACAAGACCTCAGCCCTAAAAAATAAAAGATGCAGAGAATAGACCTGGATAGTCTCATTCATTTTCAGAAAATTGCTCTACATTTACATTACTAAAGATTTATAGAAGCACATCTTACAATTGTGAACACAATGGCTGGCTGTCAGTGCTAGCACTGTGGTGTCCCACAGTCAATCTGCCTTGCTAATGAAGAAGACTGCAGTATACTGACCCAAGATCCTTTTTATTTGGAGTATGGGTTTATGATACAATCATCTTATTTCTGGGAATTGGACTGACCACATCAATCCTATCATATAGCTATAAAACACCTGTGAAATGATAACAGCTTCTAGTCATTACCAGATTTGGGATGGCATCATACTAGTAATTTTGTTACTAGTTTGCAATCATCCAGTCCCTAGATGTCCAGTTATGGCTTCTGCTTTAAAATATGCTCACTTTAAAACAGCAGTG
Source organism: Tinamus guttatus (assembly GCF_059628265.1). NCBI lineage: Eukaryota > Metazoa > Chordata > Aves > Tinamiformes > Tinamidae > Tinamus > Tinamus guttatus. The sequence continues at coordinate 1,337,733 of NW_028288936.1, forward strand.
AATATCGTAATTCTAACAGAAATCTAGTTGGATTCTTATGTAAAAGCATAACAACATCTTTGTTAAATCAGAATAAGCATCCACCTAGCACACTAGTCTATCTCAGAATGGCTAGTAGCAGATGCTTTGGGAAAGATGGTGACACAGGGCAAGTGTACAAAGTGTAGAAATATTCTTCCCCTGGTTATTCCCGTATAACTTTCAGCAGCTTGAGGTATAGGGACTTCAAGAACAGAAGTGTTCTGTGAATTCTTCTGTAAATATTGTCCTCTTCCCTTTTTAACCCACTTTTACATTTGACATTGGCAACATTCTGTGGCACTGAGTACTACAGTTTAATTATGTCATATGAAAAATACCTCCTCTTCTGTTTTCTAAACGTTCTGCCTGGTATTTTCTTTCTTTTCTTTCTTTTTTTTTTCTTTTCTTTTGTCTTTGTATTATGGAAAACAGTGTATAGTTATTTCATATTCACGCTCTACCTGCCTTTCTTGGAGTTTACCTACCTCTATCATATTTCTCCATATTTATCTTTTCTCCATACTGAAGAATCTTAGTTTGTTTAATGTCTCCTCCTGTGAAAACATTTAAAATCTCCAGACAACTTTCTCTATCTCTGCATCTTTTCTCAGTCTAATCTGTCCCCTTTGGGTAGAATCTGAGTGCCTTATTTCTGTTTCCATACTAATTCTTGCTGTTCTATTTTCTCTTTCAGTCACTTCTGAATATTGAACAGATGTTTTCAGAGAGTTCTCCATAAGATATCCTTCTCAGATCTCCTTCCTGAATGGCCATTGGAAATCTAGTTTTGTGTATACCTTTGTTCCTCTTCTCAATATGTATTAATTTGCGTTCAGTAAGGATGAATTTTATTTACCAGCCTATCAAGTAGATTTCCTAAGATATCTGTTCTGCAACTTCTTCTGGTCAGTTGTGTTGCAGACTCTTATAATTAACTTTGTGGCATTTGAAGATTTGTTCCTCACTATTTAATTTCTAATCAGATTATTTAAGAACATGTTTAACATCACATGTTTAAATATTACCTGAGAGATTCTGCTGGTAGATTCCATCCTTGGGAAAAATCTATCACTCACACCTACAAGAAATAACATTTATTGTTTTTTTGTTTGACCAGTTACTGATCCATGCCTTCCTTGACAATGAACTTTTTAAAAATAGCCATTGCCAGAGGATCTTTTCAAAAGCTTCTTGAAAACCTAAATTCATCTCATTGAGGAAAGGACTTCAAATAACTATCTTTCTGTGGCTCTACTGGAGGAGAGTAAGTTAAAAAAAATTCCACACTCTAAAGACAGGAAACTGTCTTTTTTAAATCAAGTTTTAGGTCACTAATCTATAGACTTCCATGGTGACTATTGACCAAGAGGTCTTGTATATCACTGTAGCCAGAGATGGAAATCTGTATCCTATGTCATAAGGAATGACATATTAGTGAAATAAACTATTTTAAAGTATTTGTAATGAGAAACAAGTATTAGGGTTGAGAAACAAGATGAGTGTAGCCTACTAAAATATATATAAATAAAATGTGAGGATTCAAGAGGAAAAAAATTGATATAATCTATAGAAGAAAACACGTCTGATTAGAAAAAGTGTTATCAAACTGCACAACTTCTTAATCTACCATCCAACATAAAAGAAACATAAACAAGTCTAGCTATTCTGGTCTTCATTAACTGTATTGAACCCCTGGAGCCTCATTATAGTTGTGTTTTGACTCTTAGACTTCAGTTATGTACCTGCTCTTGGAGGCATTTGTTGCACATATATGGTTCAAAGTTTTATTATGCAATATTGACATTCATTATAAGAATAAAATAGAATTGTTGACTTCAAGTCAACACTGAATGTTCAGTTTAGAATAATAAAATATAAATTCGGGAGGCACATTCATTAGCTTTTTCCACGGATAAGGACCTGCAGTCCGAGTAATATCCTTGTGAGAAAAGCTATCTGACAAATCTAGCCATTTTTTATTACTAGATTAAAATTATTTTCTTCAAGCATATTTCATGCTCAAAGATATTTCACAAATGATAGCAATAAAAAGTTTATAGCCTGAAGTGCTTCATTTGACTGTGGACCCGACATTTTTCTATATTTGCTGTATCTGGCAATCAGAAAGTTACCGTTGGGGTTTCTTTCCAGTTTGCAATTCAACTGGTATTTGATGCATTTCCAAATTCTGCCCACCCTCTATTCCCAAACTGTCCTGGCCAATATATGAAGAATCTTCTTTTTGATATCAATTTAGATGAAAATGTGTAGACATTAAAGTCACAAGGTAAGGTTGCAGCTGGTTGGAAGACAATTTTACTCAGTTGAATCAGAATTCACAGTAAAAGCAATTGAAGTTTCAGAATTCCCAGATGTTCAGTTTATCAACCAGTTGTCTCCTATGTATGTGTGAAGAACAATACAGCCTTATGAAAGACTAAAGAATCTACGTTATTAAAAACTGTGTGCACATATGGCACTTCCTGAAATTGAAAAGAGAGTAAAAAAAAAAACAGGAAACAACATAATGTGCTCAGCCTTGCATGGTGTATCAAAGGCAGATTCCTGAGCTCTCACTTAGAATCCCAAACTTAGAATCCCAAATGATCGTCCTACTAGAATTAATTATTATATCTTGCAACTACTGAATTATTTGTGCTAGGATTATAGGGATGGATTATTTCTTTGTGAAAATCCAGGCCTATGTATAACAATACTATTCAATGTCTTGATTTTCCATGAAGTTTCTAAAAAGATTATTTGGTTCAGAAGAACTCAGCCATCATGTTCTTCCCTTGAGACAAACCATGTTCATTTAAGAAAGGCTTAAATCCCTAGCCGTGCCCCGTGGAGACTCTTGTTTGCCTCTCACTTAGTATAGCCTGCCAGGCTGCCTTCCTGTCTTTGGAGAGGCAGAAACTAGTCTCAGGCATATATCAGAGGCAAAACAAGGATGAGACTCTGGTTATGGCAGAAGCAGTTCAGTACTGAGGACTGAGTGAAGGGTTAAAGTTGCTTTAAGTAATTTCTCTCACCTCCTGAGCTATTGATCTTCCCTTTTTTTTTTTTTTTGGTTTATTTTTGCCAGTTGGTTCCTTTATCAGAGATGATGGCTGCTTTATTCCACTGTAAATCATGTTGTTTGCCTGGAATTTCTTCAGGGCAATGTATCTTACTGCCTGGATCTGTTGTTTGTGTGGATACCTTAAAAAGGGATATGCCACTATCATTTAGTTCCTGCAAGGGAAGATCTTGGTGCTTGTCATAACCCCAAAATATGAGATCTGAAATTTCATATTTTACAAGTGAGGTCTTAACAAAATATGAGGTCTTAATAAGAAAAAAGTCTCTCAAAGGCTAATGCTGAAGAGAGATGACCTGTTTCTCAAAGCATGCTTTTAAAAATATCTTCTTTACTAGCCTCTGAAAAGTATTTAAACCCCATTCGAGTGGAACTCTTTTACTTGCAAAAAAAACTTGGACTCTTTGGATTGGGAATGTACAATGAATAAATGGCTTCACACGGGCTATGGGCCAACATGCTTTCTGCATCCAGTGGTGTCAGCTGAAGCTATTAATGGTCCTAGATGTACTGCCTGGTTGTTTGGTTGTTTATGACCTTGCTGCCAGAAGGCTTGTGAATTAATTTTCAGGCAAAATCAACTTGATAATCAGTGATAGTGGTGATACAAGGTTGTGTACTACTAGACCAGACTCTTGTGCCTGAAGCAAATCAGGCATCACTCCCACGAGCCCTCCCACGGCAGGGACGCGGGGTCAGTAACCTCTGGCAGACACAGTGACAAACAGCTTGGACTGCAAAAGTTTCCAGCCAGCAAAAAGAAAGTTCGACATTGCCTAACTTGGTGGTTTCGTAATGCTACCTTTCCACTTTTGCGTACTTAGTGACCTGAGTTATGTTAGTTTTGATGTGGCACAAATATAGCGGAAGACAAATGTGCTTTGTTCTGGGCATTAGAAAATTAGTGGTGGTGGTAAGTAAGCCATGCTTTCATATTTTCACCACAGAACAGTTCTGAAATACAGCCCAAAAGATGCATCAAGCAGAAAATAAGAAGCCAAAGCAAGATATTAAATAAGAATTATCTTACAGTTTGATTAAAATAAATTTCATCTCCCAATTGTTCCCCCTCCAGATTTCTCAACATTATCTCAGAGGTGATATTTGTAGGCCTGTTCTCTCATTTAAGAAGGCTAGATTGTCATAACTGACATCTTTTTAATTTTTTAAAATATTATTTTCTTTATGCATATCTTAATATTTTATATGTAAAAATACACATCAGATATACACTTGCATATATAAAACTATTGTTTTACTTGTCTCTGTTGTATGCTGTTCACATTTACAAAGAATAATTTGTCATTGGTGTTTCAATGAATTGCATGCAAGATCTGATATTTATCCCACCATTTTAATCTGATTTATCAAATTATTTAAAAAAATCTTCCTTCAATTAAATTACATTTTCGATTACACAGTACACAATGTACAGTACATCAGTACATTGGAAGTATAACAAAACAATACAGTCTGAGGTAGTGCAGACAGCATAGATTGCTTTGGGGTGGATAGTATCTGTGACGCTGCATTATTTTTAGTGGCTCTAAAAGCATCAAGACGATTACACAGAGAAAAAGAATTTCAGAAAGTTAATTACAGTGAATTAAATACAGCCCAGGTCTATATTTGACTCATTTATTGTTTTTGCTTGGCATTTCACATAGAAAGGAAAGATCAAGTCAGAGTTAAGTAAATCACACAGCACTCTTACAAGATGCCATAACAAGATGCCATACACATTCCTGCGAAGGACAGCAGCCTACACAAACTAAGCCCACAAAACAAGCCACATGTCTGCAATCAAAGTTAAATACCTCAAAAAAAAAAAGAAAAAAAAAAGAAAATAAGAAGACAAGCAAGATTTTTGGTTTTAAATATATTAGGTAGGTAGTTGTTAGTTTTTATTAGTAGAAGCCTTGTCACACAGGATCTGATCTGGTGAAATTTTCTATTACGAGGTAAAGTTGCTCTCAATCTCTGAAGAGAAAGGAGAGCTTTAAAAAGATTTTTTTTTCCAGCCCTGAGCACAGCCTTGACCTCGAATACAGGCTTTATTAAATGGCCTCACCCCATCCCCATGCCATGAAGCTCTGGCACCCATCCTGGTGGGCACATGACTGCAAGGATCAGTAGAGGAAGGTCACATGCCCAAGACATAAAGATAATCTTATGAGATGCTAAAAAGGGACAATTGCCTTCATAAAGCAGCTTGTTTTCTTGTAAGGATTATATAGGGGTTAAACTCCATCAAATACGTCTGTCTAATGTCTGTTTTTGACTACCTGCAGGCCATAAGAAGTATTCAGTCAACAAGAAATAGTAAGGACAGGACTTTAAGTGGAATTTATGGAGTTGGGAGTTTTGGCGTGCAGTTGCCTAGAGCCTGAAACCAGTGCAGAGGTGCCTGTGCAAGGAGCGTACTCAGGGGTTCACAGCAGGCAAGAACATCCGCTTGTGGCTTCACAGTACTCAGTTCACTTTAAGATTTACCTTCCTTTACTCAGCAGCCTGGAAATTAGAGCACTTGCCCAGAAAATTGCAGACCTTGGCCTTCCTCACTCTGGAAACCACAACTTCCACATCTCCGAGTGTGAGGAACATCTGGCTGATGGATAATGTGGAGTGGGGATGGAGCTGGACCACTGTCCAGAAAGAACTGCAAGATTAATGGAGCCAGATAGAGATAAACTCATGGGAGAAATGTCTGGTCTCTGCACCATTTCTGTTTTTTATCCCCTGTCTCTTAGATGGATAATGCACAGGTAGGGTTCAGATCAGGAGCCAGAATCAGGAATACTCTCTCAAAAGGGCTGCAGAGAAATTCTAATCCTCTCAGATTAGTGAAATCTGTGCTGACTTGTACAGATAAGTACAGGTTGCTAATCTGTACCTGTAAGATCTGTATCTGTAAGATCTCTGAGGACAAATATGAACAAACTGGGTATAGTCAAAGAAGACAAGAGCCTGAGGGTCCCATTCCATCCCAGCAGCAGTGACACAGGTGGCAGCTGATGGAATCTCAGCAGTATGAGAGGCAAGAAAGTCTAGGCACTTTCATTCCAAATATCCAGATCATAAGTAGGTGAGGTGGGTTTTAGTCATTGTGACTCTACTCAGCTTGACTCTTTCCACAAACTGGCTTATTTCACAAACTGTGTGTAATGTTGAGGGATTTCATTTAAGCCCATGGGGGAAATGTTTTGAAAACAGTTGGAAAAAATGCAGTTTATTGCAGACACGAGCTTATTAAATTGAAAGACATTAAGTGGCGAAATAGTTTTGATTTTTCTTAATAATTTAACAGACTATCGTAGGCATTCTCTTGGGGAAAATCCATTGTTTGTTCAGCCACAAGCTCAGTAATGCTGAGATACGCTCCATTTAATGCAGGTTAAAATGTAAAAGCACCATACCAGGTTGTGTTGTATGAACCGCATGTTTTAACTATTCACTTCAGTGCATTCAAAGATGACGCAGTGTTTTGAAAGAGCCACATACAAAATGTTTTCTCCCCTTTGGGGAAATTCAGCACCTCTTTTTATGGCGAAGTGATTTTACTACCTCAGAAAATTCTAAAACTAATTCTGGTTTTTAGGATTTTTAAAAAATATTTATATTGTGTTTGACTTCATTAGCAAACTAAGGTGTACAACTGAATATTCTCAAACAACTGTGAGACTTCGGCTTATAGACTGCTAATAAGGAGAAGACAGCAGAAAGTAGCTTTCCATCTCTTCAGAGATCGTTTAAGTTTAGGGGATTAAAAACAGGCACAGAATAGTCTGAATCAAGACTCTAGCTTCAGAAACATCCCAGGTGATAATGACACAAAAACAGGTTTAAATAGATTTTTTTTAGGGTCCCTTGGGCTGCCCTGGGTCCTAAAATCCAAGATCTCTTGCATTTGAAATCCAGATATGAATTTTCTTATAGCAGAGATTCTGATTAATTTAGCAAAGTTCAGTCTGACAGAGTCAAACAAACCTTAAAATCCATTTTTTTAAGGTCTTGGTGTTCAACAGAAATGAGGCTTATGCAATTATATGTGCTGAGATTATTCCTCCATATATGACAGTCTTCAAAGCCCTTCTAATAAGTGAAAAGTACTGTCTGATTTCTACATTAGGGGAAATGATGGAGATCTCAAAAATAATTAATCTCCAGGTTTATGCAAATAAATGAGCAGTTAGAGGAGAGAAACTCTACTAATTAAAGCCTGCAGTGGGAATTTGTACTCTATCAGAATGTGCATGGAAAAGAAACCTGGAACCTAGAATAAAAAACTTCATTCAGACAGCACACATGGTTTGTGGAAAGGGGTAACTGAAGTGCTCACATTTGGCCAAAGTCAATCAAGTACAAGCCACAAATTCATAAGAAACCAAGCTTTATTAGCTTCAGTGTTCAGGGAGCTGTTTTATTTAGTAAATAATTTATTCCTTCATTTTGCAGTCTGCTGTACCTCTGGTCTTGGCTGGGTTTGGGAATAGCAATGCAGTAAACTGTGAGAAAGGCAAAAAGATTTCTAACCAGTCGAAAGCAGAAAGTCTGGGCAGTCATGTGAAAAAATTATTATGAGATTTGTAGACCAGCTTCTAAATCAAAGAGGTTTTGATAATAAGCATCCATTATTTATAGTATATCTTATTTCAGTCTTTCTCGTGGTTGTTTCTACATGGCTATCACCTCAGTATAATAAATACTAATTCTATTCATGCAGTCCAAGTGTTTTCTCTTTCCTTGATGCATCACTTCCAACAAGAAACTCATTGCTTGGTCTAAATCTTTTTGTTTCTTTCTTTCGTTTTTCATATTTCTGTTTCGAGAAATAAAGCTTTTTTTTTTTTTCCTGAAATAAAGCCTTTTCTTCTTTTAATTGTGCAATCATGTACAAGAGTATCTGCAAGGAAATTGTATAAATGTGTGTATGCATTTAAAACTTATGTAATCATGGAGCATATTCAAGGAAGGCACATTGCCGCAGCCCAACCATAAGATTCAAATTACTCTAGTTTATATCTGTGTCGGTATTACAAATTCACTATTGAATCAGTAGTTCTCCCCTCTTTTTCTCTGAGGCACAGTAAATAAAATCTAACATTTCTATCATGCAAATGGTAGCCTCAGTAGCTACCGTTTAAGCTTAAGAATATTTGCAATGGGATTTCCTAAAAGCCTTCATAAAAAGAAAGGCTCATTGTTTGAAGCCCAATTCATCTTTTGGATAAGACCGATCAAAATATTTTATACAGATTTTCATAAGCTTTTTGCTCACATCATGTATTATTTGGTTTAGTGATCACAGCTGAAAAGCATGATTTTAATAAAGAGGTTGAATAAGGAGATTAAAGCAAGATGTAGGTGCCAGCTCATTCCAAAAGCAAACAAAGTACACTGCTTTATTCAAAGCAAGATAGGCTATTTAGAGTATGTCATTTGCTTATTGCTTTACATTCATATTAAAGTAGTCAACGTATGAGTGATGATAAGAGAGATTACTTTTCAATTACTAGTTGAGCTCCCTGAATGTTTCTTCAGGTTAAGTAAGAAGGGCCGTAGTTCTAGTTAGCATCCCCCAAGCCACCAGGAATCAATGACTAGTGTAAAGGTCCCTATCAGGAGTGACTAAACTAATCGCTTGGAATACATCCCTTGCCTAAAGCCAAACCCATGCTCCTGTGAACCACTGTGCAGGTTACAGATTTATTTCTATTGACTCAAATCATTCAGCATTAGGTGAGGGAGTTGATAGAGATGGGACTGCTATGACTCAAACTATCCTGGCTCCCCAGACAAGGTTAAACAGATCTTCAGATTTGTGACTGGATATAAAATTTGCTGCAGAGGGTAGAGGCTGGGCACTGCCCAGGGTTTGGGGGTTTCATGGCTTCCTTAAGATCATATGGTGAGATGCTGAGGCTGGACCTTGGCCCCAGAACACTGCTGTCTCCGAGCCTCCTCTGCCTTTTGGAAGTCTCCAGCACCATGAGGATACACGAGATGACAAGTGTGAGAGCATTGGCATGGACACTTTATTACCAGCACCTTTAGTTCTTAATCTGCAAGCAATCTTAACATAATAGGCACTGAGACCAGCATTAATTTTTAGTCTTTCTGGGGATGAAATAGTGTCATAGGACAGTTTTTAGATAAGGAAACACTGCTGCTTTTCTTGTAGTGTTGAAACCTTCTTCAAGACGTTTCCCTAATTAAAACTTTAAAAGCACTTGACCCCTGGCCAGAATTGCGGTTGTGTCACTAGTGTTGCAGCCCAAAACAAGCTGTGAGTGGACAACCTAGAGCTGGCAGAGGCGGTGGCTGAGCAGGCAGCTCCTGGGAAAGGAAAATCCCCTGAATAGCATCTTCCTGTCCTTACAGCAGCATTTGTACGAAGACAGGGTTATATTGTGACACCTTCATTAAAAAAGGGTTTTCCAGACGAATGCCTAATCGCACAAATCTGCAGCTCACTTCAGATGCAGGTAACCATGGCTACTTTGGCTGCCTAGCAACACCTTGTTCATCCAGCAGGAATGTTCCTGTTCCTGCCACTTTCTGCATAGCTGGCCAAATTCAGCGGTCACCCCATTGTAAATCCAGAATAACTCCCTTGACACAGAACAAGTTGTTTTGGATTTATTCTGCAGTCCAGGAGATTAGAATAGCAATTGCTGGTTTTAGCTGAAAAAGAGAAAGAAGAGCCAGCTGGGAGGGGACAAGGGGAAATCTCAATTTTGATCTGTCTTCTAGCAACGCAAACCTGGTCGCAACTCAATGGCACCCTCTGACTTGCTCAATACAAGTCCTCAATTGCCTAAGAAGACAAATGTTGTACAACTGTTTAAAAAAGTTTAAATACTTTCTTCACTAACTTGCACAGCAGTTCATTTGGGGTTGGATTTAAGGGAACTGATTACTTTCTCAACCCAGATGCAGAGCAACTATTAATAAACTGGGTCTGGCTCCTTTACTGGGTGAAAATCAGCATTAATTCTTTTCCTGACAGAATAATGCTGATTTATGTCATTCTAGAAAACGACAATGTATTTATTTTTAGATAAGACTTAAAATGCATATTTATGAAAAAGCTACAAGTCAGATTCTCCCAATTATGTTCATGTAATCTGAGTCAATTGCAAATTAACAATAACAATTTTTATTGGACTTGGTCATGAAGGGGCTTCTCAGATTGTGCTGGTTTGTGTATACATTGCGTGACTCACTGACATCTGCTTTTGGTTTGCAGAAGTCTGCAGGTGGACAGCACAGCCTTGGGCCCTCTGTGTTTCAGAGCATTTTCCCAGAAATAATTTCCTGCCATCCCTTTTTACCTGAGTACTTAACCAATATTTGTGGTCTAGCTGGATTGTTTGCACTAGGAAGACAAACTGCATGTATGACTCAGGTATTTTTAGTGCAATCTTGCCTGTTTGTAAATAGGCATGTCCTTGTCCTTGTCCTGTCCCATGACTCAACTCACTCTCCCCACCAGGTACTCTATATGCTATGCCATTGCCTTGAAGTAGGAGCAAACAAAAGGAAATAGTCTCAGTGCCTAGAGTCCCGAGTGCCCTCGTAGGCAGCATTTTGCTGAACAATAATTCCTTCTTAGGAACTTATCTGAAATATCAATTTGTTTTCTGCTTCTGATACACACAAATTTTCAGTCCAATTAATGTGCACCTGTAGAAAGTTATTGGAAGAACTATTTCACCTCTGGTCAATTCTTGTTCAGGACTGGAGGATTAGTTAATTATTGTTTAGGACTTCTATAAGATAAAAGTACCACATTTTTTTTTTCTTTTTTCCTTTTTTTTTTTTTTCTAAATCTTCCAAATCTTCCAAAGTGATGAACTCAGTCATCTCTACTGCTATATCATTAATATGGTCCTTGGTTCGGACTGGATAAGCTTGGACCGCCCCCAGAAGTTCTTGAACACAAACTGGGACAAGTATAGGACAGAGATTATTTCTGCTAGGCTCTTTGGAAAGAGCTACAAAGATTTTGGGGAAAAAAAGTGTTCAGTTGTGCAGACACAGGCCATTCTGGTCTAGCTGGCTTCAATGTTACATAATAGTTCTGGATGTGTTTAATTTTCTGTAAAGTATAGTATAGTTGTAGCTGTAGTAATTTAACTGTTTTTTCCCAGAAAGTTGCTTTCCTGCCACCTCTTGAGCAGGTTCAGCATGATTCCTTTCAACAGACAAGAACTGCTACATTTCTTGATATCTGTTCAGAAAAGCAGTAACACATAAAAATTGCATTGGCTAGAGTTCTTTGACCAATATCTATTGTACTGAACAACTATGTTTCCCATTTCTGCGGTGACATTAGAAAGAAAAGGACCATCCAGTTCCAATGGATGATGTTCATCTGTGTGTGTCTGTTAACTTTTGTAATTAGATTAGTAGCTTTAGGGGCTTGTAATGCACATAGCAAGAAACGTTATGATTCAAGACTGAAAATAAGCTCTATAGTCCAGCAAAAAAGTAAATAATAATGACCTTAGCCAAGCATGGGGTTTGTGTTGCCCCATGATGTTCTAGTGTTCTTTTACAGTGAGAAAAGAGCAACTTTTTGCTCGCTTGAACCTGCTGTCCAGAACCTTCATGAGCATGCTTCTCCTTTATTTCTGTCTTTTTATTGAGCCGCATTCAAAGCTTTTCCATCATTTCTTCTTTTCCTCTTAATTTCCCATTGTTTTGTATGTACTGATTACTCCCTCATTACCCCCTTTCTCTGGTTCTCTGTTTATCTTATATCCTATGCTTAGCATTAGAGAGCTATATTTTTTCTTTCCAATGCTGTTCCTTATTAAAAAAAAAAAAAAGCAATCTGGTTAGATATAATTTGTTTTTTTTTCCGTATTAATTTATGATAATAGTTCCCTTTGCCCCATTCGCAGCCCACATACTGATGCAACGTTTCCTTGTTTTGTTCCCAGACAAGCATTGCCACAGCACTTTAATAAAATGATGTAGGACTCTGTTTACAAAAGAGTGATTCTATGGTATCTTACTATTTTCACAGGAAGCTTAACAGCTTGCAGAACAGTAAGTGGCAAATGTTTAGTGCAACATTATGCCAACTTGAGGACAAACTGTTCCTCTCAGGAATGTTTCCAGCCTTAAATGAGAGGAAAATCCCTTTGCAGAATGTAAATTCTTGATGGGGGTGGGGAGCGACTGCCACTTATTTGCCTTGCCAGCAACTCCAGTTCTCAAGCACCTTCCAAGACTTTTTTAGATCAACTATAATGTAGTTCAGCAGCAAGAAATGCTAAAGCTATGTCTGTTTTTTTTTTTTTTTTTTTTTTTTTTCAGAAGAGAGAGAGGATTCCACTGTTGGGATGAGGCAGTCGATCTTCCTCCCTGACTCAGACTGCAAACATTAGCTTGTGCACACAGATGTTGGGAGGATACCCGGAGGGAGACATGAGGCCAGAACAAAGCTATTAATGTGGATAAGCAAAGACCAGCAGCAAAACTGAAAATAAAGTGAGGTAGAACAATTCAGAACTTAAACAGTGATGAGTCAGACCTGAAATATGTGGCACTTCAACTATGAATGCAAATCACTCATCAAGAAGATAAGTGCATATTAAGGAATTAATGATTAGTGTGACAAAATAAGGAAGGGATTTGAATTTAATACCTTTCTCTCTATTCCTTCTCTTAAACTGTAAAATAGCTTCTGTAAGTGAACTCTATCCAGCTGTGGTATCCTCAATCTCTGTATCTCAACTTCAGATTTTTTTTTCTGGCTTTTTGTGACTGTTGAGTCCAGAATTCATCACATGGCATGGAACAACATGGAAGTGAAGAGATGCAGACATTGGCATGAGGTCTTTGTAAAGTGAATTAATTTTAGCTCTAAATATTCCAGTCCTTCACATAAAGAATATGTTCTAAGAAGGGAGGAAAACAGCAGAAGAACATAGAAATCATCAGATAAAACACATTAACTGATAAAGAAAGAAATGTTCTTCTTCACTGTAGTAAGGGATATCTCCAGTTGATCAAGTGAAACACAGTCTGGCCAAGAAGACTTATAGAAGACAGTAGGGGATAAACTATTCTAAATCACAAATGTCTAGAAGCAATAGTTACTATTCATTATGTAACAATGAACACACTCATTTTGAAGAAAATCTATTTTCTGTGAAAAATCGCTTTAACAGAATTCCTACCTATGAGATATGTTTATACTTGACTTGACTAGACAAGAGCATAGCAGCATTTCCTGGCGGAAATTTAGTCCAGCTTCAGGCCTTGGTTCATTATGGGTGAGGTGCTCAGATTTCCTTCCTGTGGAGACTCTGGGACATTCCCAGGTCTCATCTTCATTTCAGTTTGAATAAAGTCAATCTGTTCTTTCACACCTGGTTGCTGGAAAGCCTCCCATGGCTTAAACATAGCCAGAAAGCACCAGTTGGTGAACTGGCTATCAGCTGCAAACATAGAAGACAGATTACATTTGCAAACCCATAACTACAGAAAACATTTTATGGGGAAGGTACATAAATAGTACTGGTCATAAATAGACTAGAAGCATGATTTACACCACAATGAAAAAAAAAAAAAAAAAAAAAAAAACAGAAAGACAAACAGGCTTCCTTTTCATTCACGTTCTTCGTCTGGTTGGAGGCCTGTGGCCAGTGGTGTCCTGCAGGGGTCAGTACTGGGCCTGGTGCTCTTCAACTTGTTCATCAATGACTTGGACAAGGGCACAGAGTGCACCCTCAGCAAGTTTGCAGATGATACCAAACTGAGATGAGTGGCCGACACTCCTGAGGACTGTACTGCCATTCAGAGAGAGCTAGACAGGATGGAGAGCTGAGCAGAGAGGAAACTTATGAGGTTCAATAGGACAAGTGCAGGGTCCTGCATGTGGGGAGGAATAACTCCAGGCACCAGTACAGACTTGGGGTTGACCTGCTGGAAAGCAGCTCTACAGAGAAGGATTTGGGAGTCCTGATTGACAACAAGTTTACCATGAGTCAGCAATGTGCTTTTGTGGCCAAGAAGGACAATGGGATCCTGGCCTGCATCAGGAGGAGCGTTGCCAGCAGGTCGAGGGAGGTGATCCTGCCCCTCTCCTCAGCTCTGGTGAGGCCGCACCTGGAGTATTGTGTGCAGTTCTGGACTCCCCAGTACAAGGAGGACACTGAGCTTCTAGAGAGGGTCCAGTGGAGAGCCACGAAGATGCTTAAGGGACTGGAGCATTTGTTGTATGAGGAAAGACTAAGCGAGCTGGGCCTGTTGAGTCTGGAGAAAAGAAGGCTGAGAGGAGATTTAACATGTTCAAGCACCTGAGGGGTGAATGTAGGGAGGATGAGGCCAGGCTCTTCTCTGTGATGGCTGGTGACAGGACGAGGGGTGTAAGTTGAAACATAGGAAGTTCCACCTCCATATGAGGAAGAACTTCTTTGCTGTGGGGGTGACAGAGCCCTGGAACAGGCTGGCCAGAGAGGTTGCGGAGTCTCCTTCTCTGGAGATCATCAAAACCCACCTGGATGCCACCCTGTGCCACGTGCTCTAGGTGTTCCTGCTGCAGAAAGGGGCTTGGACTAGATAATCTCTAGAGGTCCCTTCCAACCTTAACCATTCTGTGATTCTGTGATTCTTTCATTGACAAGTGCATTTTTTTCTGTTGAAAATGCTAGTCTTTTTATCTTTTATACTTCAAAGAACTTACAGGCAGAATTGTTTGGCAGGTGAATTTCAGAGCCTCAGTATGTGAAGAAGAAGAAAGTTTACAATGAAAGGATTTTCATTTTCCAGGCACAAAGAAGCATTTTCTGGAAGGATGAGCTTACTAGAAGATCCTCTTTGATGACTCTGCAACTAGATTATGCACATCAAATTTTGCAAGCTTTTAATGGATCATTCGAAAAGTCTAAAAGATCTTGTAAACTGTATGGAAATCTTACTTTAAATATAAGTTCTGCCTTACTGAAGAAAAAAAGAAAGAACATGGATGATAAAATGTGTGCTTTATCTCACAGAATCACTGAAAGATGGAGGTTGGAAGGGGCATTTGGAGATCATCTAGTCCAACCCCCTGTTCGAGCAGACTCACGTACAGTACGCTGCACCAAAATCTGTGCATAGCATAATCACATTATAATAGGTAATATATTTTTTCTTTGGAGTTTGACTGCCAATAGCTAGTTGAAGTTTTTCACTACTATATATTAATTATAACATCTGTGTGATAAGATATGAAATATGGATGTATGATAGAGCCTGTGCTTCCTTCTGATGTCTGGGGCATTAGTTAGTCTGTATTCATTAAGAAGAAAAGCACAGACTTGGAAATTAAAGACTTCATTCAAGACCTTAATTATAAGAAAGCTAAAATTAAATTGACAGTAACTGTTGACTAAAGCATTATGTCTCTCTAAATTAATAATTAGTGTATAAACTTTCATTAGGCAAAAAAATGTGGAGGCTTTTTCTATTTTTTTTAGTTACTAAAATAACAATATGTTTTACCCTTGTCAGAAAGTTAATTTCTAACATTTGTATTTCCTAGTGGCAATTTTTGCAACTGGGGCACCAACTAAAATGCGACTCAAAATCTGAAAACGTTATTCCAGTAAAATGAAATCTATTTTCTTCAATATCCTCTGCAAGCAATACCCAGCTCCTGCATTCTTGATTCATTTCCACATAGCATTAAGACCCCATACCAAGACTTTAGAAAGCAAAAGTAGTCCGAAAGCAGGAAAGTTTTTATGCTGTGCTGTTTGTTTCTTGTTTTTATTAGAAGCAGTTGTATGAAAGTTCTACTCCTGGAACTCATTTATCTTCTGTTGAAAATTATCATAAGCATGTGTGTGAAAATAGTATTTTTATGACAGTCTACTGCAATGTAACATACGCCCTTGTGATGTCCAGTGGCAAAAAGGAGGAACGGCATTTTCCTCAGAAAAAGAATAATATTTCAAGTATGCTGTAATGTTATAGTAACTATTTGCTGTTCAAAGATGAAAAGCACTAAATGAATGTTAAAAAGTAGTTCTAGTACACAAAAATCTGAAGGAATAAAAATTCTGTTTTCCTGAAAATATGGATTTTCATAATAATAAAAATAAGAAAGCCATAGTAAAAAATCTCTTGTAACTACCCTATAGAAAGAGAAAGACTTCTGCAAGAAGTGTTTCCTCAAAGCCATAGTGATTCTCTGAAAAAACCCTATTTAGTGAACAGTAGTGGATTTAATTCAGATAGGGAAAAAAATATTGTTTGAACAGAATATTTATGGGTGCCTCTTCTGTGTGATGGGTTCCCTGTTTTATAAACTAATACATTAGTAAAGAAGGAAAAGTTCTGCTTTGAGTTAATTCTGATAAAACTCCCCTTCTTACTGGGGTAAAGGCATTTCAGTAGCATGAAAGGCTTTTGGAAAGGCGACCTTCCACAAGAATCCAGAGTATTGCCTTCTAAACTTTGATATCACAGCTATTTATTAGCCTGAGGCACAGGATGTCTGGTGCAAGCCATAATAAAATCTAAGGTTATGCAGTGAAAATCTGTTTTCCTAAATATTCACAGAAGAATTTAATACAAAAGTCCATCAGTCAAAAGGTTGTATTATGATAAAACTTCTTTGTAAATCTCAAATATTTCTCTTGCTCTGTGGCAACATGGAATCTCCTTGATTGATTAAATAGGTTCACAGGTTAATGACCTCTAAGAAAGTTTCATTTTTCACAGCATTCCTAGAGTATTTGGTTTGTCTTCTGTTCTCACTTTAGGCTTAGTTATGAGACAGAAAAGAGGAGTCAAAATGAAGAACATCTGCCTGAAGACAGCCTAGCACAAATTCCAGGCAACTCTGAAAAACAAACTGAAGAACATGGAGACACCAGAGTGTAAGTAACCATGATAGATGAGTCACCAACTTCAAAAAAGAAAGAATCTGAAATCTAGACTGTATTAGCTCTCTATAGATTAAAACAGAATGAACAAATCCTTCAGAGCTGTACAAAAAGCTGAAATGTCTGGTCAGTTGTGTGTTGGAAAAGATGCTTTTAAACAGACATTGAACATATAGAACAAAGGTCAAAACCTCTTAAATTGCCAAGGAGTAAACATAAGGTTATTTTCTCAATCCTTGGAGCATTTGGCTAGTAGGGACAAAAGTAGTTAGTGTTCTTGGGGGAAGTTCATCATGCCCTAGAATTCATTAAAACTACAAACAAAGGAGCTGAAACAGGCTAAGTAAACAAAAGTAGAAACAATTTCTTCCCTTAAAATTCAAATGGAAGTACATTGAGAGAAGAATTTTATTAACTTTGTACTCTGCTGTTCTGCCATTGCCTAATATTTTTAAGCATCACTAAGCAGTGCTGGGTACCATTTGGAAGCAGGATTAGTAGGAGGATTGAATTTCTTCTCTCAAAGAAAATTTTAGCTTTTTGGTGGAAAAAATGAATGCTGAAAGTTTAAGACCTGACCTCATCATTTTTCAACCCCAAACTTTTACAGTTCAGACTATGTGGTGTGTCTTTCTTTTTTTTTTTTTTTTTTTTTTTTAGTGTAAATGCTACCTTGGTGCCTTATGGGAATTGGTATCAGTCCCTTGTATCTCATTTTATTTCCTGCTTTTCAAGGTCTCACTATTTTCAGTGCAAATGCAACATCTGCCAAGGAAAACAAGAACATTTTCATTAATGTTCATCAGGAAAAGTTTTCAACTAAAAAAAACCAACCAAACATCAAAACTGTTCACAGTACAATATGACACATAAGAAGCAAAGACTTATCTATGCAAGCTACTTGCAAAATCGTGCTAAAAGGCATTTGAAATTCAGCTTACTTTGATGTTACCTGTCCACATATAAAAAATGATGCGAAAAGTATCATTAAGGATGCAGGGTCAAGCACTTGAAAGCTAGGGATCACTACATCCACAATTGCCTCTGAAACCTTAATTCAACTGTCATGGGTATCCATTATCCGCATTAAATGTAAGGGGCAATATGGGAAGAATGGGATGTGATTACATAATTAAAGACTCCAGTGAAATGTAATTGCAAAAGGAAAGAGAATTAAGGCTGCCAAGAAATGATTTATCTGATTTTTCCTAACTTCTAGTATCAAACCTAAGTTCTTGAGCCCATATTCCCTGCCAGGTGGATGCACCAGCTGTGGTCTCACAGTTGGATAGCTATGTTAATGTAGTGTGGGGGCCAGCTAGAATATTGAAGCATTAGTCTGTGCTCTTCAACTTAAGCAGGGTTTCCTGCTTCTTCAGCATCTGGACTAAAGCTATCCAACTGCTAAGAGCATAAGCAGAGCTTTCTCAGGAGTGGCAGCATCAGGAAAAGTAGATGAAAGCAAGGCATTTGCAACCTAAGTACAGTATTTTTTTTATATATATTAATTGGTTGGTTTTGATTTTTTAAAAAAGATGGCTGAAACAACTTGCATTATTTAGCACTAATGATCTTCATTATTGTATTTGAAACCTGAATGGTTGTCACCATGTCACAAATATTAAAACCTAAGAACTGACATTTGTACAGTAGAAGTCCTTCTTTCTGGGAAAAAGAGTTAATGTGCTAGCGCTAGATGACCCCGTGAAGTAGAAATGGTAGCAAATACATTATCCTTCTGAAGAATTTGCACTGCACACAGCAATTCTTCAGTATGGGTAAACTTCTTTCAAGGCATGAGTGAAGGTGTCTTGCTTCTTTTAACATATGTTTTCCAAACCAAATCCTCACTTGAAGTTGGAGGTCCTCCAACTCCTTCTGTGATTATACTAGGAAGCATGGGATTGTGTAGGTGCTAAAGGCAGGCTGTTTGATGCATGAAATAAAATTTGCTTTATTCCTGAGCAGGAAAAATGCCTAAGCCTGTAGCATGGTGCTCAGCTCCTGCTCATCAGAATGCAGTGTCAACTCCAGTCCTAGAACATTTGTGTGTTTAGTTAGCTTAGTAGGCTGCCAAAAGAATTCTAAGAAGTAGAACTGAGGGAATAAAAAGGTGGTTCTTGAAGGTTTATATATCAACAGAAGATGAATAAAATGTAATGAAGTGCAGGCACAATTAATTTGTTCTTTCTCTCTCTATCCCCAAATATCAAAGATTTGCCTGAAACAATGGTGTGATAAGAAATTCTCAGAAAAGGAGACACAATACCACTTTATGACAGAGTTGTGGGTCCACAGTCAGCCCTGTGTGGCAGTATCTCATTGCTGAAGAAATCACAGGAAGGTTGCTGTACTATCTAAAATGTTATAAGCAAAAGAAGACCTTGAAAATGAGAATTATTTTTGCTAAATGCTTTTAAAGATGGTGAAGTGTAACTGTGCAAAGGACTCCTTGACTTTTCACGTGGATGCTGAGTCATTCTGATGTCAAATGCCTGGAGCAGTAGGAAATTGCAGGTTTGTTACTGTTGAGTCATAATGGCACATACAGCTTGTTAACATCAGCTGGCATATCAGGACTGGCATGCCTCTCACTCCCCATGTATCTCCTTGTCTCTCACAGGTTGGGAGGACTGTGGTCTGAACTGGAAATGTGCTGGGCAGTAGTGCTAGGGACTAGAATAACGCTGAGAAATGCAAGGATAGTGTTTGTTTCCTGGTTGTTTTTTGAGTCCCTAATTAAAACTGAGTGATAGCTTGAGGAGGAATTAATATTATCTAGCAGTGGTGACCTTTTTAACTCTTCTGGTAATTTCATTAATAGATCCTTTTGCTGGCTGCAACGGAAAATAAAAAAAATATATTCAGAATCCTGTGTGTCTGTTACCTGTGGGGCTAGCAGGGCCACTTACTATGAACTTCGGAAGGCACCACTGAAGATAGGCTTCATTCCCATTATACAATACTATTTTCATTTGTTTATAGCTTTTTGTAACACTAAGTTTAAGCCAAACCCTTTCATATTCTGCTTGTTCCCTTGCTGAATTCTGTAATATTTCAAGCATATATTTCAGCCCCTTCCATGAATGAGACTAGGAACAATGTGGAGTGTTGCTCATGTTGATACTCCAAGTCATATATTTGAAATGCTCCTGCACCACCCTGCTTTGAAGCAGATTTTGACAGGGAGCTAGCTCTCATGTCAAGAACAAGCTTTCTGTAAACCTTGTGAAAATCCTCCCAGTGTTTGTTAAAACTTATAATTACGGTGATAACTATTAATACAGATTTGGGACAGAAGTGAGAAACCTCCCATAACTGATCAGATGCATATGTATACTTTACCCACGGAGGTGGCTTTAACGAAAATCAGAGAACTTCCAGACACCAGTACAGATTAGGGGTTGACCTACTGGAAAGCAGCTCTGCAGAGAGCAATTTGGGAAGCGCTAGTCGACAACAGGTTAACGATGAGTCAACAATGTGCCCTCATGGCCAAGAAGGACAATGGGATCCTGGCCTGCATCAGGAGGAGCGTTGCCAGCGGCTCAAGGGAGGGGATCCTGCCCCTCTCCTCAGTTCTGGTGAGGTCGCACTGGAGTATTGTGTGCAGTTCTGGGATTCCCAGTACAAGAGGGATGTGGAGCTTCTAGAGAGGGTCCAGTGGAGAGCCACGAAGACGCTTAAGGGACTGGAGCATTTGTCGTACGAGGAAAGACTAAGCGAGCCTGGCCTGTTGAGTCTGGAGAAGAGAAGGCTGAGAGGAGATTTGATCAACATGTTCAAGTGCCTGAGGAGTGATTGTAGGGAGTAGGGGCCAGGCTCTTCTCTGTGATGGCTGGTGGCAGGACGAGGGGTAATGGGTGTAAGTTGAAACACAGGAAGCTCCACCTCCATGTGAGGAAGAACTTCTTTGCTGTGAGGGTGACAGAGCCCTGGAACAGGCTGGCCAGAGAGAGGTTGTGGAGTCTCCTTCTCTGGAGATCTTCAAAACCCACCTGGATGCCACCCTGTGCCACGTGCTCTAGGTGTCCCTGCTGGAGCAGGGGGCTTGGACTAGATGATCTCTAGAGGTCCCTTCCAACCTTAACCATTCTGTGTTTCTGTGATTCTGTGAAAACTTTTCTTGTTCCAGGCCGCTTATAACTCTGTATTGGCTTCGTATCACATAGACAAGGAACCAATATAGAATACAGCTAGGCTAAGAAAGGAAAATTGAAGAAAAGGAGACATGGGGAAGAGAGAGAAGAACAAGGTAAAGCTGCATGATGGTGATAAAGGACTTCCTGGAAACTGATTGTGGGAAGGGTAAGGATCTTTAATTTGGTGCATTTAACTTATTTCCTGACTTCGAATGTTTTAATATGATTATTTGCTACACTTCATGTGTTTCTGTCTTCTAAGTAGCCTAGTAAAGTTATTTTTGGATTATTCACACAAAATGCCCAGCTATTACTTTAAAATAAAAAGCATTATGCAAATATATTTTTACAAATTACTGTTATTTATATAGTGATATGTATCACTTGGGAGAGGTGGAAGATTTGGTTAGCCTAGGGATGCTCTATGATGAAGAGTTTTCTGCCTAAAATTCATAGTTATAAATCCAGCACACTCAGGTAGTCACCAACAATTTTGATCATGAGTAATGTCTTTGAAAATTGTTATTTAGCTTCTAACAAATAATTCATGAAACCTATTACTCTAGTTGCTGCTCTGAGGTAACTTGTCATTCTGCCCTGTTTTTTTCTCTCCTATTACAAATAAGGTAACATTTGCTCCCAATATCTCTTCCATACACAGCAACCTAGGTTGACACATCCTGGGGCAGCAGGCAGAGAGGAGCATCAGGCTCCAGCACTCTTGTATGAATGGAAGCAGAGATTTTAATAAGAACAGATTTATCTAGCTTTGGGAGCAGTTCTCCCTGTTGAACGGAAATTTCTTCTCTTGTTCCCACACCTGGGAGGAAGTGAATAGTCACATTGCTAACACTCATCACATTAATGAAGTGCTTATGGACCTGTTCCACTCTTCATGCTAATCCTGTTTCTAGGCAAATGTAGCTTGACAGCAACACAGCAACTTTTTTTTTTTTTTTTTTTTTTTTTTTTTTTTGTATATGTATTATAAGGTCAGGTTTCTTCTCATTGTTTTTGTAATCACATTTTACCATGAACTCTTACGTCTAGCACCCTTTCCTTTTATGTTCAACCAGATCTGCTCTATGGTCACTGGAAAAAAAAATCTGTGTTCTACATTATATTGAAAGAGCAGCTGAGATATGTGGTTTTGATACTCCCTGTTAAACATGTAAGTGGATACAGAGTCTCTCCTTACACCTTGTCTGGATCCTATTCACAAGGACAGTCAGATAGTTACTGAGGATGTGTCTCTGGGGTAGTCAGTCATTACTAAAGGCACTTAGAGGGTAGAGAGAATTATTTATGAATGGGAGTTTTAACTTCTGTGCCAGATATTGGAAGGTGGAGCCTGCTTCTGAAACAAATAACTGATCAATGTGGAGAAACTGATCACTGGCCTGTAAAGGCAGTGAAGGGGGTGAGTCAGAAATTCCATCTGTATAACATTTACCAATCTGTGCCAGTTAGGTTGGACTGACAAAAACAGTTTATAGAGCCTCAGGATATGCAAAACCATGACCTATGGTGGACTAAGACACAGAGGGACCAGTACCTTGTAGTGCTAACTGGAGTTGCAGGCAATGATCTGGCATCTGAAATCTGTCAAAGACTCATAGCACAGAACATAGGTGTCACAGCTGACAGCCTCCTATGTTGTATGCTCCCACTACCTTCTTTTCCCACATTGAACTGTCAGCCTATATGTAAACCAGTATATAAATAGGGCCAAGAACGTCTTTTGTACGCTGAGGTTAAATGGAATGGCATCACTTATGGTTGGACTTGATGATCTTGGAGGTCTTTTCCAACCATAATGATTATACAGTTCTGTGATTCTATGACTCATGTCCGTATGTCTGATCTCTATTTTAACTTCCATAATGAGTTTTGCACATCCAAGCTACCTATTAGAAATGGTCCCTGGCCTGTGCTAAGCCCTGAACTGTGCCCAGACATTGCTTGGTAGAATGCTGCCTGGCATGTGGGCAAGTACCAAAACCACATCAATCTTGCTGGTAGAGGGAAAATTTGTAATAGTCCATTATGGGCAGAGGAGGACCAATAGTAATCCAATTAAGAGGGTATTACAAGCCAATGTCATGGTCTACCTTCAGTCCATTCGTCTGCTATGCTCGTTGATGCTTCTGTACCATTGTCTGGAAGTCTATCAGGGTATGAATCATCCACATGGACTTGGTCGAAAGCATAATGATGAGAATATATTAATCCTTTTGTGCAGCCTTGACCCAGTACTGTTTCAAAGGTCAAGGTAGATAACATTAAGTATGAATGTTACAAGGCACCAGAGGCAGCACACTTGAGTTTGTTCTGTTCAGTTCATCTCCTAATAGAGATAATGAGTATATATATAAATATATATTTCAGTAGTTCAACTTCAAGGATGTTTGCTTCAAGGAGGACAAATGATAAATGACTGTTGTTGGATCCACTGATATTACCTGACTCAAGTAAATGCAAAATAGCAGCAAGATGATAAGAAGTCACGGTATTCTCTGTTGCAGTATGTGCTGCTATACATATTAACTACTTTAACTGATGTGCTTGTGTTTTACACCCAGGCCCCTTTTCTATAGCGGATACAGTCCCAGTAAAAGCAGAATACAAAATTATCTCCTCTTTCCTTCAGATGTAAGCAGTTTAATATACAAAAAAAAAAGGGGGGGGGGGCAAACCACTTTCTGGCTACAGTATTCTGCTCTGTTTTGGACATATCCATCTTAGCACTACACTTGGAGCTTTCATAAATGCCACAAATATAACTTACATGTATTCATTCCCCAGGTAGCTTATTAGATGCTGAAAGGCCCACTTCATCTTCCTATACACACCAGTATTTCTGAAAAGGCACTGTAGATTGACCTTGTAATCCTTGCTGTCAAAAAGTTTTTTTCAGCAAGATTTTGCTGCATTTCCTTGAAATCTTTAACACTAATATCAAAGTGTTTCGATTAGAAAGATTGTTTTACAGCTTTTTGACATAAATACAAATTTGTGCAGATGGTGCCACCTAACGTAAACAGAGAAAATAGCAACTCATAGAATCATAGAATCATAGAAAGCTTAACGTTGGAAGGGGTCTCTAGAGGTCATCTAGTCCAACGCCCATGCATACACAGGGTCACCTAGAGCACGTGGCACAGGATTGCATCCAAGCGGGTTTTGAAGATCTCCAGAGAAGGAGACTCCACAGCCTCTCTGGGCAGTCTGTTCCAGCGCTCTGTCACCTTCGCTGTTAAAAAAATTTTCCTTAAGTTGCTGTGGAACTTTTGGTGCTTCAGTTTCCGGACGTTTCCTTAGTGGCCACCACTGAAAAGAGGCCAGCACCATCCTCCTCACTGCTTCCCTTGAGGTACTTATAGACACTGATTAGATCCCCTCTCAGCCTTCTCTTCTCCAGGCTGAACAGGCCCAGCTCCCTCAGCCTCTCCTCATAGGGCAGGTGTCCCAGGCCCCTGATCATCCTTGTAGCCCTGCGCTGGACTCTCCAGCAGCTCCACATCCCTCTTATACTGTGGAGCCCAGAACTGGACACAATACTCCAGATGTGGCCTCACCAGGGCTGAGTAGAGGGGCAGGATCACCTCCCTCGACCTGCTGGAGACATTCTTCTTAACGCACCCCAGGATCCCATTGGCCTTCTTGGCCACGAGGGAACACTGCTGCCTCGTGGTCAAATTGTCGTCCACCATGACACCTAGGACTTTCTCTGCAGAGCTGCTCTCCAGAACGTTGGTCGCCAGCCTGCCTGGGATTATTCCTCCCCAGGTGCAGGACCTTGCACTTGGCCTTGTTGAATTGCATGAGGTTTTTCACCGCCCAGTTTTCCAGTCTGTCCAGATCCCTCTGGATGGCAGCGCAGCCCTCTGGGGTATCGGCTATTCCTCCCAGTTTGGTATCATCAGCAAACTTGCTGAGGGAGCACTCTGTGCCTTCATCCAGGTCATTGATGAATAAATTGAACAGGACTGGACCAAGGACTGACCCCTGGGGGACCCCGCTAGCTACAGGCCTCCAACTAGACTCTGCACGGCTGATCACCACTCTCTGGGCCCTGCCATACAGCCAATTCCTAATCCACCTCACTGTGCACTCATCTATCCCACACTTCCGGAGCTTGCCCAGGAGGATGTTGTGAGGGACGGTGTCAAAAGCCTTGGTGAAGTCGAGATAGACGACATCCACCGCTCTCCCCTCATCTATCCAGCTGGTCATTCCATCATAGAAGGCTATCAGGTTAGTCAAGCAAGATTTCCCCTTGGTGAATCCATGCTGACTACTCTTGAGTA
Source organism: Tinamus guttatus (assembly GCF_059628265.1). Taxonomy (NCBI): domain Eukaryota; kingdom Metazoa; phylum Chordata; class Aves; order Tinamiformes; family Tinamidae; genus Tinamus; species Tinamus guttatus. Next base: position 1,363,177 of record NW_028288936.1, read on the forward strand.
CCTTCTTGTCCTCCAACTATTTTCTGTATATTTGCTATTAGTTTACCAGCTGAGATTGAAAGGTTAGGTATTTGGTATTCTTTCCTGATGTCCCCTTTACATAATTATCTGGAAGACTTTTTTCCTGCTGAGCTCAATTAAATGTTTGTAAAGGCCTCATTCCTTTAGGATTCACCTGTATGCTGGTCTTTTTTTTCATAGATACATTTTGAACTATTTCAAAATGTTAAGATATATAAGATATAGAAAATGTTTTGAGTCAAAATCTCTCAGATTTACCTGAATGTAGCTTCACCAGGATTCACCTGTTACCTGAGAGCCTTTACAAATGCTGCTGGAGTAAAGACTACAGAATTCAGCTAACTCTAGAGTATGTATTATGTATGTATCAATTTACGTTTTCTACACTGATATAACTTCAGGTATTCAGTCTCATTTCTGGTTGAACATGGTCAAAAATACATTTTAAAGAATCATTTTCACAAAGGAAAAAGGGATTTTAAAGTTGCATAAAGACAAGGAGAAGTTACATGCCTAACTTGAAAAACACTACTAGACCTACTTTCAGATGCTCTATTTCTTAGGCCATTTTGGGATAATCAGTTTAGAAACCATGGTTTGGATTTAAGCTGAATTGTTTGCTACAACACTTCACAAGAAGTGGTGCCCTTGTTGCTTGCTTGCTATAAGTGGGTCATATAACCACCTTTTTCAGTGTAATCAAACCAGTTTATTCAAACATAGTGAGTAGTTGGGATGAAGATGAGAGTCTGTATCACTTAGGGTGTTTTTCTGGAACTTGTTTCTAAAATTACTGTAAATTTCCCAGGTTAAAAGAAAATCAAACTCCCAAACACAGCTATGAATAAAAAAGGATAAACATTATGACTATGGATGAATGTTTTAATTAACTTGAAAGCCACATCTTCTTTTCACAGATCCCCTAGCTCTTTATTTCCCCATGTGGGATGACTTTACAGAGCTGAATAATGTTCTAGTTCAGAACTTTCATTAAAGCTATTGAAAATAGACAGTTAATTCCCTGAGCTCAACCTTCAAAACAAAAAGGTTACTGTTTATCCCTGTATCTAAGAACTTGAGCACTTTTAACCAGCATAGGAACATCGTTGCTTCATATGGTAAAAATCCTCTTTATATGAGTAGAATTATATTAAATGTGCAGCATTGCTTATTATGTTTTTTTTAGGTCTTTTGAGAGTCTCTCTCTACGGAAAAAAAAAAAAACACGAAGAAAGATGTAAAAGTACAATATGGGATCACTGGGAAAGGATTTATATGAACTAAAAATTCAGTCGTTATACCGCTAGCAGATAAAAGAGGTGCAATATCATTTATACATATAAGTTATTAGATAAAAGAGGTTTTGAGACAGCTATGACCCTTTTATTTTTATCATTCACTGATATGCATTGTAAGTAGCCTTGACTCAGGAAAAAAATATCATTTTTACTGCATAACCAGCAAACTTGAACAGGGCTTATGTGTTGCTTAAAATGTACAGTCCGTTCTGTATTTGCTTGACTGTGGTAGGACAGAGACTGCTGGGTGCTGGGCTGTGGAATCCAAAAGAAGGATTTCATTCTACATGCAACATAAGATGTGTTTTCTTCTCAGTTTCTGTCACACTGATGGGTTTGAGACAGAAAACTTCACTTTCTTTTGGCTGAAGCTAGCCATTGGCAAAGCATGCTCTTAGGGCCTCTTAGTCCTGGTTTCTGGGTGAGCTTCAGGTAGTGTGCTAGCTTCATGTCAGGACAAAAAGCAGGTGTAGGTCATTCCCCATTCGATGTTGATCATGTGGAGGCAAACTCAAGTGTGTGGGTAGGAAAGGAACTAATGCAGCAATGCAGTAAGTAGTCAAGCCTACACTCCACAAACCAGGGTGCACATCAGACTAGAGAGGACTAAAGGGTGTTGACTGAGCCACTGAAATCAATGAGGCAGGCCCATTAGTATCAGTGGCAAAGCTGCACGCCACTGAATCTGAAATATAACAGTGTGAAATAAAGTTATAAGTGATTTCAAATATAACATACAAAGCCTAGTTTATGAGTTAAGGCTGGCTTAGATAACGCACGGTTTTACATAAGAAGCAAAACAAATGCTGCTCCCAGACAACCAAACTCTCAAGGAAACTTTTCCCTCATGTGTTGACAACTCTTGGTGCAACTGAAGTCATTATGTGACACTCTTTGATTGAAAGAAGGAATAAAGAGAAGGGACTCTACACCATTCATGCTACTAGAATTCAGAATGTATTTGGCATAAATTCTAGATAGAAAAGAATTTAAACATAAAATGTATAATTTTCATAGAGGCAGAGATTAAATTTAGCATCTCTATCTAGGTAAGTCCTTCACCAGTGTTAAACAGAATTATGCTTATATATTTCTTTATTTGATGCTATGAATTTGCAACCAGTTCACATCAAGTGGAACAACTTTAACAAGAAAGATTAAGCACCTTTGACAGCCATTCATTTTGCAACAGCAGTTGTTGTCCTGATCATTGGGAGAATTAGTAAGGCGAGAAGAATTGTATGTTTAAATCTGTTAAATTGAAACCTGTCTACAGTATCCTGGATGATTATATTTTTGAACAAATGAAAAATAAGTCCTTCTCTCTGACTGAACAGCACAAATTATCTATAAAAAATGGAAATAAACATATATGAACATAATAAATATTTGTATAATAAATATAAGCATAGATGAATAGTACAGGAAGACCAGAGTGTTCTTTGTATACAAACAGTGTAGAAGAGAATGTATTTTTAAAGTGGACACATTGACTGAGGAGATAAAAGTAAAGAAGACTGGGATTAGAGTGCAATAGCACAAACACATCAAAAACATCTAGCAAATCAGATGAATAAAGCTGAGGTGAAATTTTAATTCACAGAGCCATAAAGCTTTAAAGTAAGTATAATCAACCAGTAAAGAATTCCTTTTTTTCTATTAATGCTAAAAATTGCTCTAGAGACAATCTTAAAAATAATTTCCCCTAAATTTGTATTAAGATTCCAGATACGACCTGAGGAAGACCCTACAGTTAGTAGATACTAAGCGTTCTTTTTACAACCAAATGCACAGTATGGGTGAATAAGTCCTTTTTGTTTGATTTTTTTTAATTTGTGTGAATTTATAAACACAAATTTCAGTAGTAGAATTGATTATTTCTGCGTATTGATCATGTACCTATAATCTTTGAACAGGCAATTAGAAACTTGAGAAATGGAGAGTGACTGGCATGAATACTGCTACTACTCTCACAATGCTAGTGATAGTACTCACTGATAGTACTGTCAGAATAGGTACTAAAATTTTGAATTTTCCTGTGGAATACATCATTACTTTAAGAGATTTACATGATTATGTACTATGTACTAGGCACTATGAAACAATCATTATCTCCTCATCAAAAATACTTGACGAGTAATCAGTTTCGTAGGCTGAAGTATTTGCATGCTGCAAGGAGGTTGGATCATTCTGTTTCTCTTGCACCTGAAAGATCTTTCTACTCTTACCACTACACTGCCATGGAGCACCTCTTATAGTATTAATGCATTTGAATGGCAGCTTGAAGTCTGGTGTTTGCTTTGATGTAGAAGAACTTAGGAACTCTAGGACACTTGTTGAACCTATGCAAATTCCCTTCTGAAGTCTAAGTGGAAGGTCAAGATTGTTCATGTCATCTTGCTCCTTTCTCTGCACCAGGCTAGACGAAGGGAGAATTTAAGCGAATGAGGCTCAATAGATGTCTTACTGTGAAAATCAGGAGGGCACAGAAGAGGCATGAACAAAAACAAGAGGCATAAAGGCTTGAGGGCAATTGAAGCGTAATGAATCTATCCCATCCTTCAGGTAAAATGTCTTTGTGTTGTAAAAAAATGAAGGGGCTCCTGAAGACAGAGTGCAAAAAAGAAAAAAGCTGCAGGTGGAAAATGTGCTAGGTAGCAAGAGTTAAGGCATAGTCCATCTGAAATCCAATAGGAAGGGTCTAATCTTCCTCCAGCACAGGTTCAGGGCCATCCCAAATTAGCAGGATTCTGGAATGAGTTGGCAGGTCTCTTACAGAGGATAGAGTGATCTGTAGTTACAGCATCTCAGCTTGTGACACTCTTTTTTCATGAGTCAACTGAGATCTGCTACATCTGTCAGGAATTTGGATGGTGGATCAGTGTGAAAAACCCCAGCTGCTGTGGGAGATGGTATTGATGCTTCTGCTGTGCTATTTCTTCCTATTTGTCTCAGAGAATGTGTCATAGCTAGACAGCATTATATAGACAACTGTAAAGCTGGATATAGTTACTAATGTCTGTGTGATTTTTTTTGTGATATTAGGAATTCAAGCATTATTATCTCCATTTGATTTAATCATCGAACTGCTAACTATAGTCTACAGATGCATGTTCCCTGGGAGGAGTGTCTCCTGCCTTGTTTGCCAGCCTCACTGCCCAGATCCCGTTGCAGGCCATCCTGTCGAGTAGTGCCTCAGCACTGCACAGTGTGATGAGCTGTGCATGGGCTCAGCCTGTGAGACAGGTGGCCTGGTTGTTGGGACTGTGCTGGAAGAGGCAAGAGGAGCGATAGGCACAAGGTTCTAGTTGCTGCACAGCTCTGTGGCGGCTTGGCCTTAGTAAGATCTGCCAGGGGAGTGTGTGTTGTCCCAATGGGGTTGAAGGAGAGGGAGGAAGGTGCATCGAGTCAGGGCTGGTGGGACAAGAATTCTTTTTCTAGCGATGGCTTCCTTTTCCTTCCAATCTAATATTGTTCTTCCCCTGTCTTAAATCTCTAGCAGTAGTCTATGATTTGTTTTTTATATTTTATCTCAGTGACAGCTGTATGCAGGACAAGGTTAAGTAAAATGCAATGTAAGTACAAGCTGGCTAAAAAGGAAAGATTTTTGACATAAAGCTCTATTTAATATATTAATAACAACCTTTAATATATGAATAACAACAATCTAGACTGTATAGGGAAATTATACTTTTAGCAAAGAGAAGAGAGCAAAAACTAAAGCAACAGATAGAAGCAGAAATATTTCCAGTCACTTACTTAATAGGATAGAAGAAGAAATGAAAGGATGTAAAAATATTTGATTCCTTTTATTGGGACTCATATGAACTCATAAGGGCTTGTCTGTTTGTGTAAAAGTCACAGAATGACAGTCTCTTCAACTCATAGAATGACAATGTATTAATGATCTCCTAATCAGTGGTTATTTCATATTGGAAAAGTGATTTTAAAATTTCAGTGTAGAAAACACATAATTGTGATCTCAGGAATAAAATGAACAGGAGGCCACTATGTTACATGTGAAAGAACAAGAACTGGGAAAGACATAAAAATGTCTGTCATTGCACTTTAATAATTGAATGATGGAGAATATACACTGAGCACTATTTCAAGTACAAGTAATATTACAGTTTCCAAAAATCATCAGTTCTGACGATTTCAATCCTTTTGAGTGGAAGAGCTTGATAGCTGTTGATAAGGTTTCTTGTAAATGGCATTAATATAAAAAGTACCTTAACTTCATTAAATACATTTGATAACGTTTTTCCTGTTCTCTCCTTTCTGTGAATACCATTTATACCTATCTTTGGGCACCTGCAAATACTGGAGTGAGCAGGTCTTTGAGTATTGTGCCTAGCAACCTAACCAGTGTGTAAATCAAGAAAGAGGCACTGGGCTGTTAGTTTGGAGATACTGGGTAACTGCAACCAAATGTAGTGAAAGCATTCTTGTGAGAGTGCTGAAACAGAAACCATTTGAAAAAATGCTAAAAGAGAGCTTAGCCAAAAGACAGCTGCAGTAACTGACTGAGGATCGGTATGAATAACAAGCTCTAATCATTTTTCTATTTCTATATTTTACTAGGTGTCAATAAAAAATGGAACTTAACTGACTGAAGTCTTTTTTCTTTATGCTGAAAAATGCATTGGTTGTGAAGAACAGATGAAGAAAAAGACACTTCTTGCATGACAAAATACAGTTATTTTATAATGTAGCATGATACAGGGTTGGGGTAAAAACAAAAATACATCCTGTTGGTGACAGAAGATAGACAGAAGATTGAGGGTTTGGGACATTCAAATTGTTCCTTTGACTTTGTAATGCCAACCCTTAGGTATTAGGACAGAATTTTATAGATTTATGGTGGTGAGGAAGGGACTTAGTGAGTATCTCTTTCTGCTGGATATAATTGCCAGTCTAGGAACTGGGGAGATCAAGAATGTTTATACTAAAAAGCTCTTGAGATAGGTCTGTGCAAAATCCATCTTAGCTTGTATATCTGTACATTGTAGTGTGGAGGTTAGTTAATGCTGGCTTGTTGGCAACAGATTGGAAATCTGTCATGTTATGCTACTTCTGTAATGCCTTAAAAGGGCTTTAAAAAAAAAGGAAAGAAAAAAGGGGAAGAAACAAATTTCCATCTGACAACTTCCTCTGTTAACCTTTAGTTACCTGTTTTAGCTATCTCTAAGGAGAGGACTACTTTGAAGCCGACTGATGGATAGGCATATTTTGGCCTGTCTGCCAGGATTAGAAATGGGCATGGTTGCTTCCCATAAAAGTTTGATCATAAAAAGAAGTGATAAAACTAGTCTGAGATTTTTTTCTGGACTCATAAGCAGAACACAGGATGTAATTCTGCAATCTGCCAAGCCATAGGCAGTATTTGAGAACTTTCTCAGAAACAAAATCTGTTTTTTTTTTGAAAAATGTAGGCATTTCAGGAGACCATGTGAAATTAAAAATTGAAGGTAGCCTCCACAGATGGGGGAAAAAAATTTCCTCATGGCAGCCTGAGGCTTGATTCTTTCCTATTTAAACTGTTCTTAAGTAAAAACATAAGAAGCTTCTGGAAAAACAGTTTGAATGGGTAGAGATTACAAGCTGTGGTGATTTTTATGTCTTGTTTAGAAAACATGTGCAAAAAACTTGACATCATTAGCTGCACTCAGAAATAGTACTAAGCAACAATGATGTCAAATTATATGCATAAAAGTTATTGGCAGGTAGCCAGTAGAGAAATCCCCTGGATCTGTAGTTATTTTCTGCAATTGCTGTCAGCAGAGAAGCTTTATGTCTTTTTTAGCTACTGAAGAGTTGCTAATGGGATAATGAGCAGTTTCCACTCTCTCATTACCGCTTATTCATCACAGACAGTGTGCATAAAATATCTGTAGTTAAGTATTAAGTGTTCACTTCTGTGTTGGTTGGTATATGTTATATTTATTCTCTGAAACGTCTGTTTTTAGATTAAGAGTTGATAAAATGCAAATGAAGCCCAGCATATTTAAATTAAAGAATTGTGCAAATTTATGATATCTGTAGTACTTTCTAAAAAGAAATGGAACATTTTGTGTACATCTCTGCTCCTCATCTTGAGAACACCCTTTATGGACAGATCTTTCGGCCTTTCCAGTGATGGTGCAAAGAACATACATCTATGAAAACATTAGGCTAGCTGGTACACACCTTTGAAGGGCTGGATTTACTCGTAACATTATTAAACATGATTTTGTAGCTAGAATAATCTGGAAAACCATTTTTTTTTTAGCACATTGTCCTGTTGTTAATATTATGATTGAAACCATCTCAAAGTGTCTTAGCAAGGAAGATGAATTGAGCTTTTTCACCCCAACCTAAAGGGATTAAAGCCTGGCAAGGCTTTCATAATCCAAAGAAGTGAAAAAAGGGAAGAGGAGAAAGATGGGAGAAGCAGCTGGAAGAGGAGAAGCTGGAAGGGCAGATTGGCTTGACTTTTCCAACCACAAGGAATCAATGTCAATGTCACAGGAGCAGTAAGGATGTTTCTCTCATCTGCTTCCCTGATCTAACAGTACTCATTAATTTAGGCTCTTTGACTACTTTTTACTGGCCAAAGAAGTTTCTATACTGAGTTTCCAGAGATCTGGAATTCACCATGGCAAGCTATAGCTCTGCAGCATCTGTATGTGCCTGAGAAAGGCACACAAGTGTGGTACCTTTGTGCAATAATAGCCTGAGGGTCATTTTTTTAGAAAAAGGATTCTGAATGGAGGCTTCACTGCCGCAAGTAGCGTATTTTGTAAATGTGTCTGACTCTCAGCCTATCTGTTTCCTGGGAGCACAGTCTTACTGTGATCTTTTTTGAACAGTTTGACAGAATGTCAAGTGCTTGTAAGAAAGCCTATTTCTTGAATACCGATCCACTTTTGGAGTTAACCAGCTGTTGAGCTGCTCTCTGCTCTGGAGAGAGTTCAGAATGGGGTAGTAAACAGGACTTAAGCAATTGGAATCACAAAATTTAGACCTGTGCCTTTTCAGTGCCTTCAAAATGAAGAAGAGTTTTCAGAATGATAGTTTTGGACTTGAGCATTTCTCTTTCTAAATTCTGTTGAAGGTGCTTATGATTTTTGTGAGCTATAGCTTTTATTCCATAGTCGTCGTCTACTCTTTAACAAACTTTTTTTTATTTTTAATTTTTATGAAACCTAAGATATTGATGAAGCTGCAGTTTGCTAGGGTTAAATGTCATTCTTAAATGCCATTTATCAGTTTGTTGAGTGTTTAGCTATCGGGGTCCTGCTGTAAACACACGCAGTACAAGCCTCCTCTAATCTTATGTTAACTAAAGGAACTTGAGCAGATGAAATGTCAATTAAATATAATCCTCTGAATTCATGTTAATTCTGATAAATACAAAGGTAAAAGAAAACCAGGCTTAGCTATCCAATCTATGAAAATTTTAAAGACTTGATGCAAAAAAAAGACACACCCTAAATTTTAATAAAACCAGATTCTCCCATATTAAATAGCAACATATAAGCATCTAGAATAACAGGCCAGTACTATTTGCTGTCCTTGCAGTGTGTGTTGCCTTTCAAATTCCTGCCCATGTGCCTCAATAACATATTGTTTTTATAATGCCTAATATAGGTTTTACCTCTAAGGAGGCTAACAATAGTTTCTCTTCCAGAATAAAAATGGCTCATTACAGAACAAAACCCTTTTGTGAAGAAAAAAGGTTGAGCAACAGTTTTATGTTTGGTTGTCTTTGTTTCTAGGCAGGCAGGCAGACAGGCAGGCAGCTAATAATGTGTGTTTGTCAGTTTACTACTTTTAACAGTGTTCCAGAAAACTGCTCCTGGACACGACACACTAGGTTTACTCTTTATTTAGGGTCATCATCTGCTACGGCCTTCTGGGAAAAGAACTTTATAGCAATTCTGTTCTTAGAAACCTTTATTGTGGCTCTGGCTATAAATATGGGATGCATTTTTACTAGATTTTTACTAGGCCATTTCTAATTGTGACTTGAGCTAGAATGAAGTGGACATGGAACAAAAGAAAGATGTCACTCAGAAGGTAAGAAACTGATTGTGAATGATTTCCAAACAGGTGCACTAGTATAAAATACTTTTTCCATCTTCAAGATTTCAACTGAGCTGATGCCTCAATGTAGTTTATGTGCAGGACTCTTCATGTACATTGAGTATGTAATTCTTATTCTGAATCAGATGCAAGTCAAAGAAGAACTTCTTGTATAAGACTATAAACACTTTTAATTTAGAAAGAAGATCTAACCCATTTTAACTTCTTAGGTCTTTCATTTATATTTTTATCAAAATTAAGAGAAATAGAAGTCAAAAGTATGATCCCATTTATACTTGTGGAAAACTAGTTGGGCTTCATTGATGTAGATGAAGGAACTATAGTTTGTGGACCAGGATGTGATCTGAACTATATGGTAACTCTCTTGAGTAGTTCTACTGATCTAAACAGAGTTGCTCAGATTCTGTATGAGTGTATTTTAAAGCAGATTATGATCCTTAAAATGCAATATATACTTTTAATGCAGTAAAAGTGTATTTTTGCTTGCCCTTTGGTATAGGGTCAGGACATCTCATAGTGAAAACATGAAATAAATTTGAAGTGTCTCATTAAAAATAATGAGAAAGATGTAATGTGATTTGGAAGTAATGGTGCAGGCAGACTTCCTGAGGCTACTAGACATTTTTATCAAGGTGAACAAATGGATACCTTATATGCTGAAGATACACCTTCTCTGAGTCACTGACTGCCTCCTAGACCATCTTTGTATATGAAATGAGTCATAGAAATTAGATATAAAGGGGTTTTAGATCATTAAGTCTATTTCCTTTCCAAATGTCTTTCAAAGAAAGGATTAGTCAAGTGTTAAATGGATTCTGCTCTTAGATCTCATTTATGCTGCACAAGTTGGAGATGGTACCACCAGTCTACTATTCTGATCTAAAATCAGCTTCTTCATTTTGAGACTGGATCTCACTTCAGTGTGTTTTTTACATGGTACAGGTGGCATAGTCCGAGGGAAAGTATTGACAAATAACCTCACTGACATGACAAGGACAACCCTGCCGTTCTGAAGCAGAGTGAGAATCAATGACCTTGAGAAGCCTAATCTAATAATTGCATGTGGACGCTTAGGATGGCAGCAACAGATAAAGGCAGGTGTCAGCTATAAAAATAAATGACAAGGTATTGTGAGTTGAACTCATTCATTCATTTTTACATGAAGGGCATTACATAATTTTGAGTATATTTTAAAATATCAGAGAAGGAAGGAGGCTGCTTCTTCTAACATTACTACATACGTCTTTAAAAAAAACACTTCATCCAACAAGGTCATGGAGAGGGAAATTATTAACAGCAATATCCTGACAATATACTGTGATCTTCATGTATCTAGTTTACAAACTACCTGTGTCTGTTTATAGTAGTGCACATGATTCCAGTAGCACATGTGAGAGTCAAAATCCCTCTTTGTGCCTGGAATTACCCCCTGGAAACATCTGTGTTGTTCTCTAACGCTCTGAAGGATTCACTGGCTCAACTTGTCTCCTTGTATAAATTTCTGTAGCTTCAGTGACTCTAGTGAAGCAGCATTAATTCACAGCAGCCAACAGTTTGTTCCAAAGTCCTCTCTTCCTTAGCTGCCTAGATACTGGTATGAAGTAGCAGAGTAATTCTTTCCACCCAGTCAGGGGAAGAGACAGAAAGAAATTGGGTGCCAGTATGCTTGTTTTATGAGGGCTGCTGTGCAAGGACTTAAAGAGGATCTCTTGGTAAGATTTAACTTGTATTTTTTTGAGATTTGTTGCTGCAAGAAAGGAACGATTGACTTGACCATACCAACTTGAAGAAGATGCAAAGAGTGACCTGGTAGCAGCAAAAGCCTATCAGAGAAGGTCCCAAAGAACAGGTCTATAGTGATTGAAATCCTTTGAAAAAAACGTGTTTCTTTTGAAAGAGAATTAGAAAAAAAACCAATGTGAATAAGGTCACATTTCAGCACTGTAGAATAATATTTGTGGGTTTTATACTTGGAAGCTTTTTGTCTCAGATTTTTTAACATTGTTTTATATGCTAGAAAAACAAAGTCGAACCCAAGTGAAACAGCTTACCTTTTTATAAACAAAAAAAATCAACCAATGATACTGTACATTTTTTGACTTTTCTGTTTATGCGTGATTTTTAGTTTCCTGTGTTTTTCTAATTTTTAGTAACACCAGATTTTTACATCTTGACTTGTTTTATTAAGTTAAAATCAGCTAATAATATGAAAGAAAAGAGAAAACAAGAACATGTTTGAGATGCCAGTGCATTTTTTCTTTGTGGATGCTTTTTTGGAAAGCCAGTAGCAAGAAGGTTAGGTTTTCTTGTTGATTAGATATGCAAAAGCTCCTGCTACAAATGCACCATTATCTTTTTTTTTTTTTTTTTTTTTTAATGTGATAGAACTGTTTTGCAGCTATTCATGTACAATTACTCAAGGAATTTTTTAAACTTTTCCTGTCCATTTTTCCTTTCAGATATTATCATGTGACCTTTCTTCTCATTTCCTCATCTCTTTCTGTCAACACATTTCTGAGAGAGGTTTTTAGACCTTCATAATATTTGCAGTATTGTCTGAGGTCATGAAACAAACAAAACGTAGGCAAAAAAATTGAAAATTCCCTCTGCAACCTCTGAATTTATCTTGTAGAGCATTATAGATATATTTTCAGCCAACTGTAGAATCCTTTTAAGGCAAAAGTTCAAGAATTGCCTTGAATTTTCACCTACTTTTCACACACCAGGACTCTCAGCACTTCTTATTCCTCCCAAAGGCCACACTTCACATTTCCAGATGTTCTCAGACTGATCATTATAGCTTGTGGATTGGCAGGTTTACAGATTAAATGCCTTTTGGCGGTGCTATATTTCATGATATAGTTAATGCTCCACTTCAGAGCTTGTACAAAGCTTAAGAGTAAACCCAAACTCATTAGGAAAAAATGTTTTAGATGTATGGGTTTTGTGTTACCATAATATATAAAATGTCTATCAGCTGTAGAAGCTTGAGGACGTGCCTGAAGTGCTATGTAATTGGGTTAAGCAGAGCAAGTAATTTCATCTGCACGGTTTTGAAATATTTGTTTGCTGATGTTTTCTTGCTTGCCAGTGCCATATGAGAGATGAGAGGAAAGAGATTCTAGTGTTACCCTTACCCATGGTCTGTAACTTGAGGATTTTGTTCTGGTAAGAGTTGCAAATGCCCAGACTCTTGTGTACTCAAGGAGATATGTGCGATATCTAGTGAAGACAAGAAAAAATTGATATTTACATACATATAACTTGAGATTGTCCATAATGGGAAATGCAATATGTTCCATCCCTGTTCTTCCTGACTATTCTAGGTCTTGCAGTGGTCCTCTTCCCTGTAGATAAGGGTCCTCTTCCCTGTTATCTACAGGGAAGAGGACAAATTTTTGATCAAAGAGTATGAAAATGCATTGTAGTAAAGAGATGCTGATGTTATAAATATGTTATTGGTTTCAAGTTATTCAAAGAAAACAAAGGAAATTTTAAGACTTGATAAAGAGGAAATCCACATATTTTAATGATTGTTGCCTCTGCCCTGAAAGGTATTAGAGGAAACATTTTAATAAATTCATTGAAAAATATGATCCTTCATAGCTGAGACTATTCTTCTATCCTTCTTTCTTTTTCTTTTTTTTTTCTTTATAGACATAGAAATTTAATTTAAAATCTTTTTTTACTTTCTTTTTTTAAAAAAAATTTCAACATGATTTGGGGTTTTTCTATTTGGCTAGCACTGGCTCCTCCACTCCAGCTCTTCTTCCTGCAGTTTCATTCACTTTCTTGTATTACTAATGGAGGTGTTAAAATGCTTTGCCTTTGGCTATTTCATTATTTAGAAGCGTTGCTTCATTATATTCATATTCTATAATAATGCAGAGCTGTAGGAATTAGGCCTTCTCTGTGCAGGTGAATATGGAGGGGCTAGGGGTACACCAACCATTATTGTATGAGAACACACCAAAACTTTCTGATGAAGAAATAGATTAATTAAAATGTGAGTATTAAAACTGAGATAAGCAAGATTTCTGTTATGTATGACTCAGTGATGCACACTGACTGCCAGTGCACATCATAAACCAGGAGTTATGATACTGAGATATTGCACAAGACTTTTAGGCACAGTGTATCTTCACCTTCCTAGAGAGCTGGCAATCAGCTGCCTTCCAGACTAATAGGAATTCACAGGTGAGCCTCTAAAGCACTTTTAAGTATAGCGTATTACAGAAATTCAAAGCAAGGGAGAGAGATTTAGGAAATATTTTTGTGAGCTCTGTGTTAGGAAGAGTTCATGTGCCTTTTTGACAAGATAATGACAGAAAATAGCATAATGGGTGAAAATTATGAGGAAAATAGAGAAATAATATAGAAAAAGGAAGGTGTTCATGGTCTTAATGGAAGCCATGTGGCTGCTACTTTCCATGTATGTCTCAGATGTTGTCGCCTTTTCTTCTAAATGCTTTTGTCTGCCAATGAGAATCTCTTTTCCCTTATCCAGACTGCCATTCATCTTGCTTTTGTGCGGATCCTTACTTCTTTTGTAAGGAATTGGGAATTGGAGAAGTAAATGAATGGTCAGTATATTGAAGATGCTGATACCAGGGATATCTCTTGATTTCCCAGTGATTTTATAGGTATTAATTTCAGCCTGAATCAACCAAACTAAGACTTTTGGTTAACTTCCTGAGTCTTAAATGCATACTTCTGTAGCTGTTTGTCAACAATATAACAATTTGTGATCAGCTATGGGATGATTTTAATTTTGGTTAAACCATATTACAGTGTCTTTATTAAAACCTCATGAGATGAAGAATTCAACCCCTACCTTTGTAATTTGTGGAATAATTAATAAAATAAAATGTAAAAAAAAACTTGTGCTGTTTTAAAAACTTGAATATGACTGGTTTTGATTTCCTGTCCTTCGTTCTTTTCCTCATCACCAATAGCTTAATCATCCCTGTGATACTACTAAGACCCTTGGAGGGGGATGATCATCCAGACATTTCTTGATATTGTAATTGCTAATGCAACTGTATTCATTTTAGTAGATTATTTTTGCCTCTCCACTTTTTTTTTTTTTTTTTACATTTATTTTAAAATCTGGTCCCAGCACTTCAGTCTAAGTATATCAGTGACATATATAAACATTGCTTTCTGGTTCTTTTCTGTTTGCACATCCAAACACAAGCCTGCCCTTTTGACAACTGCCTTGAGAGTTCATGAGGAGATATTTGACCAAACTGGAATCTGAAATTCTTTCAAAAACTGTTTATTTAAGGTTTCAATTGCCATGCCTATTAGGATCACCAGTGTTGTGTATTTTTAGGATGTTTCTTTTATGAACATAATTAATATTATGAATATTATAATATCAATTATAATATTTATAAGTAATAACATAATATAGAATTGTAATTATTTTAAAATGAGTAGTACAATTATAATTAATTACAATCAACAATATATTATTATAATAAAATAAAATATAATGATATTAATACAGTAATATTATAAATATAACACGAACATGAATATACATAAGTGTATTTACTCAGATATATTTTTCTACATTTAAAGGGCACATTTATTTGACAAATGATACCATACAATGTACAATGTCTTATATTTTAATCTACTAAATCTGCCTAAACTTTCAGTTAGAAAGATTTTTATTATTCTTTTTTACAACTTAAGAGAATGAAACCTGCAGGAAAATATTATCAAAATAGCAGAATTAAGTAATTTCCACAGAGATCTCCATCAGCAAGAAATAACGGAAGTTCTATATAGTAGATTCAGCTGGTGGTGGTTCTCCTTTCCCCTGTTGTTCTGTTTCATTTATACATATTATTTGGTTGTATATTTTGTTGGTGATTGCAGAACATATCTGGAAGTGGCAGTGATGAAGCTGATGGCAACAATATATGCGGTTTCAGAAAGAAAAAGGGAGTCAAAGGTGCTGCAAAATATGTTTCTCCAGTAGAAAGTGAGAAGATACAGTTGTCCAACTCTTCAAAAATCCCAGATCTATATCATCCTCAAGGAACCACTGGTTTTTCAGAACCACAATCAGATCAGTCTCCTCAAACTCTGGATAGTTTTCCTCCAGTACAAAAGGAGAGAAGACATACTGGCAGTGACATGGAAGAAGGCATGCCACAGGAAACAGCAGAAATCCAGAAGTCTGCTGACCCTGGGAAAGGAATGACAGAAAAATTGCATAAGGAAATAGATACTCCAGATAAAAGGGATGTGCCTATGCGAGTACAACCTGCAAGCGACAGAGAGGAAGCGAGGTGCTTTGACACAGCGAGTAAAGGAAGGAACACAGAGAGAACAGAGAATAAAGAGGGTGAATGTTGGGGAACAGAAGAAGAAGACAAATTTTGTGCAACACAGTCAGGTGCCCCTGAGAGTACTGCAGCAATGCAGAGAAGTGCTTCTGGTGAGCCCTGCATGATGGCAACAGGACTTTGTAAGCAAACTTTGCATGAATTGGAAAACCTGTTGAGTGAAGGCTCTCTACTTAATCAAAGACCCAAACACAATGGCAGGGCAGGTGGCACTTTTTTTCCAAAAATTCTGAAGCCAAAGGAGACAGCTGACAAGCAGGGGAGATCCTTTGAGACTTTAAGTGCCCATTTTGGAGAAGGGAATCCAAAGCACAAAAGTTTCCACAACCAGGAATCCGGGCAGCAGAGCCAACCCTTCTTGGTTCTTAGCTCTGCTGGATCTGATCAGGAACAACCAGAAGGAAGCGATGCGGATCAACCTATTCTTAGATTACCCTCAACTACTAAAAATGCAGAAAGCTCTACTTCAGAAAGTCAGTTTGACTCTTCCGCAGATGAGCCTGGTAAGGATATTTAAGCATCACCTAGTGAACTGCTAATAAAAATGCTCATGTTGTTTTGTGGGGTTTCTGTAAGTTGCAAATTTTATTTAGAATGAATGCATTAGAAAATTGACACCTGTAGTTACTGTATGATTGGAATGAATCAGAAATTGTGCTCTGTGTCTTTGCTGTTTTTTCTTTAGGACAGCATTTGCAAAGCCCAGTTGCCTACCAAAAAGTGCTACGTGCAAGCGGTCATGTCTTTTCACTAAAACTGAAACATTCCCTCATTTAAACTAAACACAGACAATATTTCCCAGAGGTTTACTAGACACAGGAAAGCTTTGAATGCATCTGGGCTTCTTGAAATTTCCTTTTTGTTAACACTGCCAGCAGAGAAAATTACTCCTGTATAGAGAGGATGTTTTCAGTTATTAGTCCTGTGAGAGGACTGCAATGCAAAAGCATCTAATAAGAACTATAAGGGAAGAAAAGCAAATGAAGCAGAGACTTCCACTTATCTTCGTGCTGTTCAATAAGTCCATTTTGGAAGTGTTTGTAGAGTCAATTAGTTGCTACTAATAGGCTGTGGTTTGTATGAAACTGTGAAAATTAAACTTATGGGTTAGCTGGATCAGCAAAATGAAAGTTACTGTTAGATATAATAATATAATGGGCTTTAGCAGTTAGTTGTTTTGTGTCTATTCTCGGAAGCACAGACAGAACAATTTTCCAGTTGAAGAAATATGAGCCTAATAAATATCCACCATCAGACTCAGATCATATTATCACCTTTCAGGGTAAATATGTTACTCTGTTATTTATCTTACTGATACAAGAAATAGTTTTTTTTATTGACAAAATATTTAGTTTAGCATTTAATTATTGTCCAGCTTTTTAGAAGTCTCCTTTCCAACCAACAGAAACATTGATATAGATGCTCTGAAAAATCAGGTAGTTTGACTATATCTAATCTTTACTAGATATAGGAGTAGATATACTGTGCCAGGTGTGAACAAGTGTTAATGAGCTATCTATAAATATGTATACCTTATTGGTAAAAATTCACTGAATGAAATATATAAAGCTTTGCAAAGATATTTTGCACTCAGATTTCTCAGTACTTGTGTCTAAGATAATGAACAAGTCAGAGGATTATTCCTCAGCATGTACTGGATGCTCTTCCCCTTCTAGATTACTTTGTTGGCACAAAAATAGCACAAAAAGTTAGTACTTTGATGAATGGCTTGTGACATTGTTGAATTTAGATTGCTACCATTTTTTGATTGTCTGTAAAACTAGCAAATATATTTTAAAAGAGTATCAATAACTATATATTGGCATAACATTGTTTACAAGCCATTATGAACTGATAAGATCAGCTGTAGATTCCACTGAGAGATTTCAAGTGATCTAACTTTAGCCATATAAAAGCAAAGGCATCTCTTTCCCAAAGAGGGTGAAGTCTATGTATTTAGATAGGAATATTTGCCTAACACTGAAACACCTAAAATTACATCAGATTAATCCTCCAGATAAATCTTCCAGCTTAATCTTCTTTTCAGATAAAATTCTGCAGTTTTTAATGAGCCTTTGCATAAAGAGTATTTCATTGCCATCAGTGATAATTTATTAGATGAAGATTGATTAAAGTCTTGATTTTTTTTATTTTTTGATGAAAATATTATCTCAGCTATTTTAGTTACCTAAGAATCTGAATCAGTGCATTGGATCTAAACATTTATTGACACTGAATATATCTAAATCACAGCATCTAGTATTCTGCAATTTTTCAAATGCCTGATCTTTCATAAATCAGAATAGAAATTCTATGACTGTAGCACATAAGTATTTATTATATAACCAGTGCCCAGTGTAATTACTTAGTCATTAAGTTGAGCACCATGCGCATTTGAAATGTCATGGCAAAAGCAGGACGATAGATTATTGTTCTAAATGTATGCATTTCAGTTAAAGGAGAATCTCTAGAATTCAGCAGTGGAAGGACTGTAATATGAAGCTGAGCAGTAGTGAATCACTGCAGAGGATTCAACGCAGTCATACTGGATATTTTGTTAGCATATCTCCAAAAATGACAAATACTCAAAATTTTGTCGAAATAGTGTGGGAATTCTCTGAATCTTGTGTGCATTTCTTCTATTGCTTGTGAGATGTTTTGCAAAAATTATTGCTTGGACATGGAAAAAAATCAAAAAAGAAAGATATGCAAGATATTCTGGTCGATGGGAAAATCATGCCTGGACAAGGACAGTGAAACTAGAGCTGAAGCTAAAGATCTTTGAAGCTCATTTGTCACCATGGCAACATGAAACCAACAAGTATAGCTAATTAGGCAAATATACTGACTGCACTTATATGAATGTATGAGTTTTATTTCCATAAGTATGCAGATATGATAATGGTGTGCATTTATGCAAATTACCTCCTAGTCCTTAAAAATCAAGAGCTTCCTATGCTTTTCACTGTCTCTGTGGTTGGGAGAACAAGAGAGGGTGCCTTGAAGAGCAAAAATTCAGGTGATGCTTCAGGCATATGGCATTACATATAACAGGTTATAGCATGAACACAGTATTACACAGTACACATTATAGCATGTACGTATATGCATATACACCTGCATGCATGAGCTATAGATATAGTAAATAGTACTAATGTTTCTTGATCTCACCAAACTCTTTGGCACAGACTGGTGCAACAGCAGTCTGGAAATATGTCCTCTGGATCACATGAGAACACCACATTTCTAGGTAGCTGTTGGTGGGTAACACCCTGAAATCGCACTTTCACTGGAGGCTTCATATCCCCTTTATATGTCCTGGTCTCTACCCGGGAAAAAAAAGAAAAGTTATGTAAACCTGCATGAGGGAAGGCTACAGAGCTGGGCCCAATGACCTGAGGAGCTCCAAAAGCTGGTCCTCTTCGTAGGACTGATATTCTTGAACTTATATCAATATGTGAGGCCGAATATGACCATCATGAAGTGAGGAACTGCAGAATGGAGACAGAAATTATTGAAGAGAGAAAATTTATTTCAGCTGTAGCAGTAGATAACAGTAGCTACCTAGAAACTGTTAAAATTTCAGGGGCACAGGTATTTAAGGTATGGTCCCTCCAGAAATCGTATGAAAAGTTATTTAGGTGCAGACCCCAAACACTATTACTGTAAGTTTCTTTGCTAAACTCTCGTTTTAAAGAGAATACAAGTAGCTACTAACAGGCTATATTTGTTATTTACAGTGGAATTCATCTGTCCTACAAACAGCTTCCATCGCCACTGCAAAGACTAGCCCCATGATGCTATTAACTTGTTCGGAGCTATAATTGCAGATAGTAGAGTTGTTATAAAGGCAAATATCTAGTTTTTAGGGACAGAAATATGAAAAGAAGATTTCTTTAACTGGATAAGTAGTCTTTTTTTTTTCTCCGCTGACATTTAGAAGTTTTCCTACATGCTTTAAACAAAACTTGCAATACCTCTCTGGTTTACTGTCCTCTGTGCTCACCTGAAAGAGGCATCTCTGGCTGCACTGATTCTACCTAATAAGTCTAGTCAGGAAAAAATAATAGAAATCACAGTAGTTAGAAGTGGGCAATTTACTGACCCAGTAAAAGTAACTCAGTTACTATTCCAAGTATTCCATATTTATTGCCCCTGTGGACATACCCGCAGAATAACCACCTCTTAATCTGGAAATTACTTAAGACTCTGTTTTCGACTTGTAACAATCTCTACTTCCATTTTTACATAATCTGCTGTGTTATTGTAGCTTTCTTAAAAATACAATGCCGTAGTATTCCTTCATGTTCCCTCCTTATGCCTGGTCTATATTTTAAGAAAAATTCTCTGATATTTCTCTTTATGTATTATGAACTCAACGTGAACTCAGTGTGGCTCAAGCTCAGCTCCTTTCTCAACCTTCTCAGTGGTCCCTGTTTTCTCTTGCACCAACCATATCATATTATGTCATTCCTGTCCTTTGACTTTTCCTTCTGAGATGAGTTATATAAAACTGATCTTTTCTTTAAAAGCAAACCAAAATTCCTTACATTCTTTATATTGGATACTAATGGCTGGGATCTCTTCCTGCTTTATGACTTTACGATTTTCAAATTTTTCCTCAGTCTACAACACCACAAAATGCTCAGATATCATTTCCATCCTAACTCACTATGTATGATGTCCCTTTTGGCGTGAGATACCACTCATAACTCTCTGGTGCCCATGGTAAGCAAGTCACCTAAGCTCACACGTTCTAGGAAGAGTGAAAGGCTAGCTAGGTCTAGTTAGTATAGACTTAAGGGAAGTGAAATGAGTCTTCTACTTAATTGCCCTGCTAATTGCCTCTCTAGTTGCCTCTCTTCCTCCAACACATTGAAGGAGAGTTTCTGGTCCTTACCTTCAATACTGTGAAAAGCTCTTCTCTAAATAATCTCAATTTCCGCTTAATTGTTAACTGATCAAACTTTTTTTATATCAGTTCAACACTTTTAGACCAGAAGAGGCTAGCTAATTTGCACTATTGCATAACTCAGTTCTTTGCTTACTGATCCCTTCCTCATATCCAGATTTTCTGACTAAGATTGAAGATATGCCATTCTAGATCCATCATTTTTAGGATTATTAGATAGGCAGTTCCAGTAGGTACATTTTATTTTTAAACCCTCCTGCGAAAGTAGAACATATTCTAAATTTCCTGTTGCATTTTTCTCAATCAGTACATAAGATCCATTTTTATAAAGCACCTTGCAAGATAGCAAAAATAGATAATTTATCTTTTATCTACTAAGGGATAAAACTCTTCATGAGCTAGCATTTCTGAGAAGTTGTGTCATGTTACTGTTTTACAGTTTGGAAAGAATAATTTGTGATTGATTTAAACTGGTCTCTAAATCAGCTATAAAACTCAGGAAAAATTGCTAATCTTCTTTGTGACCATATGAGTAAAAATGTCTTTTTCACATATAAGAACAAAAAAGATATTATGATTCAAAGAAAAAGGTCGAAAAAACATTGGAAATATCAAACTGCTCAGGGAAATTTTTACTTCCACACTGGGACAAATTTCTGGTATTTTTGTGTATTTCTTCTTTTAAAAAGTACTTTTTAAAAGTATGCAGAAATCAAAACTGTAAACCTTTTCAGTGAAATTATTTGTGGGTGAAAAAGGAATTGAAATGACAGATTATGTAATATTTTCAACTATAAATGCTTCTGATCACTATTCAAATCTATAGTATTATCAAATGAAAAGCAGTAGTCATTGTTACTGTGTTAAAAAAGATGAGGATAGAAAGGCAAACTTTAGATATTAGCAAGAAGAATGATGTATAACACAGAAAAAGGTGTCAGATGAAGGACAATGTGAGCACACTATGCAGCATGTTGTATAAACAGAGCAGAATGGCTTAAATGCACAAACTGGAGCTGCCTACAGAAGAGTAGCTGTACTTAAATTAGTTGATAAAGATATTTCCATGGAGTATACAAGAATTTTTGACTGCTCAGTAAAGCTCAATGCTACTAAATATCATCACTACAAAGTATCTGTTTTTGTAAAAGCAGATGGGCCAACATTCTCATAGGTCACAAAAATTCCCAGTGTGGGACTTCTAAGGATGAAGAACTAAATTATTCCAAAATCAAAACAAATTTGGATATAAACCCTCCTGCTTCTTATCATAAGACAATCTTTTTAGTGGGGATTTGATATAACTGTTTTTTTTTAGATAGATTATGACTATCTTACAAAGGATGTCTTGCTTTTTCTCGTCATAGCCAGTGATAATCACTGACTTGATGAATCACTGACTTGACAGGTATAGTAATTCCTATGCTAGCTAGGGTATTTATTACTGTAAAGCTCTGAGATAGAAATGGATGTCACAACAACATGGATGGTGGATGGCAGCAGGATGGCAGAGCCCAGAGGGTTGTGATAAATGGGGCTGAATTTATTTAGAGGCCTGTGGCCAGTGGTGTCCCTCAAGGGTCAGTACTAGGCCTGGTGCTGTTCAAATTGTTCCTCAGAAACTTGGACGAGGGCACAGAGTGCACCCTCAGCAAGTTTGCAGATGATACAAAACTGGGAGGAGTGGCTGACACTCCCGAGAGCTGGGCTGCCATTCAGAGGGACCTAGACAGGATAGAGAGTTGGGCAGAGAGGAACCTTATGAGGTTCAACAAGGACAAGTGCAGGGTCCTGCACGTGGGGAGGAATAACCCCAGGCACCAGTACAGACTTGGGGTTGACCTACTGGAAAGCAGCTCCACAGAGAGAGATTTGGGAGTCCTGATTGACAACAAGTTAACCATGAGTCAGCAATGTGCCCTTATGGCCAAGAAGGCCAAAGGGATCCTGGCCTGCATGAGGAGGAGTGTTGCCAGCAGGTGGAGGGAGGTGATCTTGCCCCTCTTCTCAGCTCTGATGAGGCCGCACCTGGAGTATTGTGTGCAGTTCTGGGCTCCCCAGTACAAGAAGGACACTGAGCTTCTAGAGGGTCCAGCAAAGAGTCACAAAGACAATTAAAGGACTGGAGCATCTATTGTATGAGGAAAGACTAAGCGAGCTGGGCCTATTTAGTCTGGAGAAGACTGGGAGGACCTTATCAATATGTACAAACAGCTGAGGGGCGAATGTAGGGAGGATGAGGCCAGGCTCTTCTCTGTGGTCTGGTGACAGGCCAAAGGGTAATGGGAGCAAGTTGTAAAACAGGAAGTTCCACCTCCATACAAGGAAGAACTTCTTTCATGTGAGGGTGACAGAGCCCTGGAACAGGCTGGCCAGAGAGGTTGTGGAATCTCCTTCTCTGGAGATCTTCAAAACCCGCCTGGATGCCACCCTGTGCCACATGCTCTAGGTGTCCCTGCTGGAGCAGGGGGGTTGGACTAGAGCATATCTAGAGGTCCCTTCCAACCTTAACCATTCTGTGAACAACATGCAACAGACCTCCATGATGTGCATTATAATACATAGGTCCCAGATGTATGTAGCCACTATCTAAAATGGTCCTAGGCAGTTGCGTGACTGCAGCAATGTTGTATGAGGAGGGAACACATCTTGCACAGCTAGTGCCACTGGGAAGGGAGCAGGCAGGGGTGCCTGTGGGGGACTGATGGAAACTTATCTTCTTTTCTAGTGCCTGATGCGTATCTAGCATCTACTTGCTGGTTTCTGTTATTGCTTTACCTTACACTGATGTTCATATCTCTCAACAAAACTTTTCAGTATTACTGCATTTGATGGGTCAGCCTTTTTCTGTCATCGTTAAGACCCCTGGCAATGCAGAGCATGTTCTTTTCATTTTATCAGATTGACAGTCACCTCTTAGCGAACTGAGAAATTGTTTGCTTCAGATGCAGTGTGCTTTAATAAGCAACCAAGGGAAAGAGTGTTTTTGCATGGCAGATAATGACATTGATCTGAGATGTGTGTTATGGTGCTTTTCTGTTGATGATAAGGTAAAGTAGTATAAAGTTATTGCACTAGAAAGAAGTCAAGTTCATCCAGGAATCAGATTCCTCAGGAATGGTTTCAGTACTAATGATTTAAGAACAACAACGTTCTGGTAGCATAATTTGTAGACTTTTTTTTTTTTTTTTTTTTTTTTGCTTTTTCATAATATTTATAACTATTATTGTTTATATTAGATAGCAATTATAAAACAAGCATAAGTACTATTAGTTATTTCTCAGTTGTAACTTAAAGGAGACATTGAGAAAGAACTATATAAAAAGAAACATTACTTGATCGTCTATATGCTACTGATTTGTTATGAAAATCCAGGGAACTATATACATGTTTATGCTTTAAGAAATTTGGCCAATCTGATTTTTAAATTTAAATTTTAAAATGAAAAACTAAACCATTTGAGTTTGCTTTCCTTTTCTTACTGCAAAACTTAATAATTAGTCAGATATCTGAGGCTTTTGTGAAATTTACCCTTATGTTCCTATAATTTGGTTTTATAAAGTAGAAATGAAGATGTCATTATTTGTAAATGCCTAGTCTGAAAACAACACTTCCCTATAAGAAATATAAGATTATAGGACTGTGTATCTAAACCAAGTAGACCTGTTTAATATCTGCTTATTAACTAAGTTATCACGAGAGTTAGTGCTTCATGTGACACAACTGTAACTTCAGCTCTAAACAAGAAGTGTCTACTATTTTTGCACAGAAAGTTAAACAGCTGCAGAGCCCTGGATAGAGCACAGCTTTTTCAGAGGCAAGATATCATGCTTCTGTCCCTGGAGCTAAGGAAAATACCATTGACTATAACCAAAGGAAGATTTTCAGATTTTTTTTTTTTTGCATCCTATCCTTACAATAAACAAGCATGCTCTATTATATGTTAATAAACTGTTAACTGATGATCCAATTCACAAGGAGATTAAGTCTGCCAAGTTATCAATAAGCATTAATATTCTATAAAAAAGTTAAGGGATGATTGTTGTGGAATAACTATTACATGGATGATATTGTGATGCAGCATCTGTAGCAGAGTGAATGTTACACAAAATGTTTGAATAGGACTTCCTTACTCACGAGCATCTTTTTAAAGACATACTGGCCTAGTGTTTTTAGAAGACAGAGTGAAAACACTATTCCCATAATCAGCTTTCAACTGAGATAGTCAAAAGAGAAAGGAATAATGAGGAGAAGTGGATGTGACAAACTTCTTGGTTCTGCCTTTTTTTTATCCTATTTTTATAGACTTTTATATGTACGTAAACTCTTGTCTTGTTCTTTTATCTGCCATTCCTCAAGAAGCAATGTTATTATTTACCTATTCTTCCTTTGCTGACTTAAAACCTTCAGCATCTTTGTCATATCCTTGCCATCTGAAGCTGACTTGAAATATCTCTAATAAAAAGCTCCAAGTAATCTATGACTGTGAAAGAGTTTGCTGCCTTTTCAAGGAAAAATCCAACAACTTTGTGCTGGGTTGACTGAACAGGTTACTGTGTTCAGGCACTCCTTGCAGGTTCTCAGCTGCCAGTCCCAGCTACTTCAAAACACAAATCAGAAAGATCTGTTTGTGTCTGCTGATTTGGAAGATTTGGTATTGGAGAGAAGAGGAGCACTCACATCATCCTTAGTGGTGTCTCAGTGAGGGAGCTTGTAACCTGAAGGGTGGTGATGAACAGCTGTTGTAAATCTTTTGCTGCAGATCTGCAAGATCTATGAAAATTCATCTGATTACATTCTCAGTCTCCTTGGAAGAATGAAGGACTTTCCTCCTAGAAAGCTAGAAATACTTTTTTCACACATTTTTTTTTTCATATCTTAATATCAAAGTCTTCACTTGGCTTGTTTTACTGCAGTAAAATGAATCTAATCCTTTATGCAATTTAATTTGAATAATAATGCTTAGATACTCAAGGCAAATGCAGGCTGAAAGATCAATCCATTTGTGAAAGCAAGTTATTTTCCCTAGATCTAAGAGAGACTAATATCTTTTTCTTATTTTTACAAACTCTATCACAGTTTGTCGCTGTTGCCCTTTTTAGGAGAACAGTTTGTATTCCAACATTCTTTTTTTTTTGACATGACATTCCTCTTCACTCACAGTGTCCAGCAGAGAGTCTGATGAAAACGGCCTTGGAAGTCCAGCTCTTCTTCACCAGTGCTCTCATATTGAATTTATTAAGCAACAGATGGCCAGAGACAATGTGCAGTTTGTCAGATTTGAGTCAATAGACCTCCATGGTGTGTCAAGATCAAAGAATATTCCTTCTCGCTTTTTTCATGTAAGTTTTTTTGGCTTCTAGTTGTACTTTTGTGCATTTTCCTGTTCCTATCCATAATGTATATGGTATATTTTTTTCACAAGAGAGACAGAAACTTAAACTTAGAACAAATCATCTGTTCCTTCCTCTTGCTAATGTTTCGAAAGGATAGGGGCTCTTTTTAATCACCATAGTAATCTATTCCTCTTTTCCACAGGAATAGTAATCTAATTAAGGAAGGTTATTAATTTCTGTTCTTGCTTCTAATACTCTCCTTTCTTAGAATTTTCTTTTCAGGCTAACCGCAGTTCTAAAGATTTTGTTTTACTGAACATCAGCAAAAGGAAAAGAACAAACACTAAAAAAAGCAAAACAACATGAAAATCGCTTTGGATATGAGAAATCCAATAGTCCTCAGTCAGATAAGAAAACACCGTTGGGTTGCATAATGCCTTAATAGCAATATTTTTTTCATATTGATGACTCAGAAAATAAGAACCAAATTGCAAAACAATTCTCAGAATTTGTATCCTTGACCCATCGGACTTTTCAGTACATTGTTGCTGTGATACTTGCTGTGATACATGTGCATAGCTGTATTATATTTTCACTCACATATTACTATGAATATTTCATACCTCGCTGAGTGATCACAAAAAAGATAGCACCATGACAAGACAGACAACACTTTCATTTCAAGCTCCTTTTGAAGCCTAAGCCATGTTTTCATTATTTTCCTTTTAGATTTTCCTACACCTTTCAACTGTATCATAAAGACAGAATTTAATCTCTCTGATGTTGGTTGAATTTTATAAGAAATAAACCCTTGCTCAGTCATTTTAATGCTTGTGAGGAGTGATAGGTTCCCTTCTCTTTCAGTTGCTAAATCAAACCGTAAATGCTTTTTTTTGGGTTGGTCAAAGTCAGCTTTTATGTTTACTTTACCACTTGAACAAACTGAAGCTTTGCATGACAATCTAAATCTTTGGACACTGAAATAATGCACATGTGAATATATATATTTGTATATATACATATATATGTGTATATACATGCCTTTGCTTAGTAT
This sequence comes from Tinamus guttatus, assembly GCF_059628265.1. Lineage (NCBI taxonomy): Eukaryota > Metazoa > Chordata > Aves > Tinamiformes > Tinamidae > Tinamus > Tinamus guttatus. The sequence continues at coordinate 1,390,248 of NW_028288936.1, forward strand.
ATATATGTAGAGAGAAAGAGAGTAATTTCCTTTATTTCATTCCAAGAGAAATGCTATAACCCTGTTTAGAGGAATGGGGATAGGGAGAGGAGGTGGTACTACCTACCTGGTAGTCACGTTCACCTCCCTTTCAGTGTTGTGCTCACACCTTAGATATCATCAGTCTTCACCATACCGTGCAGTTTTCATTAGGGGATGAAAGTGCATTACATAGGGAGAATTGTGACTGCTGGACTGACATATGCTTAAGGGAAGGCTTTTTTTTTGTCTGTTTAAAGAGAAGACAATATGCTTGCTTGAAGGTACAAGATCCATGCTTGAGGTACTAAGGTACTATTTACATTTCATTCATGTAAGTGGAAGCTATTTCTTCAAACGGAGATGAGGGTAGAATTGTAAATTAATCCAGTTTGCTATCAATTTTCAAAAAAAAGGAAATACTGAAATATTAGAGTAACTTACCACTTAGAAGTGTGTCTGGTTTTTTTTGATTGTTTGTTTTTTCAAACCAAATAAATCCAGAAAGTGAAAATTTTGGGTTAGACTTTGCACCTGAAAACTGGTGACGTATCTGCTATGGCATTTAAAGAGAGGTCAAAGCTGGTTTTGAATTGCTTTGAGTTTCTATGGTCACTTGGATCAAAGTAAAACAAATGCTGAAAGGATGTGTAAGACTGATAGAAATACAGGAGATAAAATTTTGGTTTGCAAGGTTTTTACAACTCACTTTGCATTCATTTGATGCTACTAACCATGAAGACCATATAAGATTAGGTGCTGAAGAAATGTTTTGATCTTTAAGGGAAATTATAAAATGGTCATAGTGATATTTGATGCCAAGGTTTTAATACTACTCTTGTGCAAGCTTATCCCACCTCATAACATGTTAGTTGGCTGTTGTCGTTGGCTTCGGGGATGACTGCATTTTCAGTGTTCTTTTATGGGAAATTCTGTTGTTCCTACTGAGAATTTGAGTTATACATATGTTATATATAAAAAAACCAATGTTGCCTACCTCCCTCACTTAATCTTTCTGTTCTTTGTTTAGGAAAAAGTAATTCACGGGGTTTCCATGCCCAGAAGTTATCTGGAACTGACTCTGAATCCTAAGGATAGTGAAATAGATTACTTAAATGCAACCAATTTTAATTGTGATATAATTCTGAACCCCGATTTAGCAACTTTTCGAGTTCTACCCTGGACTGAACAGACTGCTCGAGTGATATGTGACTCCTTCACCGTACAGGGCAACCCTCTGATGACCTCACCCAGGCACATTGCCAAGAAACAGCTGAGCCAGCTTCAGGACAATGGCTTTTCTCTACGCTCTGCTTTCACTTATGAATTTTGCATTTATGGCATTACTGAGGTTGTAAATTCAAAGACAATATCTTTTCCTGCAGCAACTATACTAAATAACCATGATCAGGCTTTCATTCAGGAACTCATTGAAGGAATGTATTATGCTGGTGCCAACATTGAAAGCTTTTCTTCTTCCAGTGGACCTGGACAAATGGAGATCACTTTTCATCCAGAGTTCGGCACAGATGCTGCTGACAGTGCCTTCACATTTAGAACAGGCATTAAAGAAGTGGCTAAGAAGTACAATTATGTGGCTAGCTTTTTCTCAGAATCGGGATTCTACAATTCAGGGATTCTGTCACATAGCCTGTGGGATTTGAGTGGCCAGAAGAATTTGTTTTCTGTTGGCTACGGAAGTGAGGAGCTCACTGATGTTGGAAAAAATTGGTTGTCAGGTCTCTTGGCACACACGGCAGCTATCAGCTGCTTGATGGCTCCTACCACCAGCTGCCGTAAGCCTTATTCCAAATACAGTAAAGAATCGAAAGAGACTGTAAATGCAAAATGGGCATATAATGATAACAGCTGTGCCTTTAATGTCAAAAGTCATGATGGAGAAGGCACTCATATAGAGAACAGATTAAGTTCTGCTGCAGCAAACCCCTACTTGGTGCTTGCTGCTACTGTTGCTGCAGGTCTAGATGGAGTAAAGAGAGGACTTAGGTATGATACTTTGGAGGAAGAAAACCACATTTATGATGCAAAATCTTCATCAATCCCTCTGAAACTAGAAGATGCTCTTGTTGCACTTGAGAAAGATTCATGCATTAAGGAAGCTTTAGGTGAAACATTTGTCCAATACTTTGTTGCCATGAAGCATTATGAATTAGAAACTGAAGAGATGGATGGTGAAAGGAATAAATGTTTGGGCTATTTTATTTAGAAGGAATACACTTCTGTAGTGATGCTGTGTAAATGGATACAGTGAATGACTAAGTGTTTTGAATTAGTAAAGATATTTAAAATATTTTGATGGTTTGTTTTTTTTTTCTCCTCCTGCCTATAGCAAAGATGACTGCATTTTATTATCAGAGTGCATTCAACACAGACATTCATGAAGTAGCATTAACATAGTTAAAAAAAACAGTTTAAGAGAATGAACCTCTTGGGGAAAAGCAGAAAAGAGAAGCTAAACTGGAAATGAGCAACTTCACAGCAGTAATGGGATGATATAGGGTGGAGAAGAAAACAAGAGTAATGGGATACCAGGAATAGAGAAAATTCTTGTTCTTGTTTTTATCTAAACTCTACTTTCTGTGTGACTATGGAATTTCTCCCAGCCTATCCAGTATCTTAGGGGTTGCTAAACCAGGATAATCTGACTTTGATTTGAAACCTAGGCTAGGATGATGAACATTGTAGAGCGGAGGGGCAAAAGACTGAGTTTGTAGAACCTGAGTGGCAGGAAGTAGCATCTGAATCAACAGACATAAAGAAAAATATGTGAGGGAGAAGTGGCGTTAAAATAAACTATATGTCAGGGATTCTGGTGCTGGATGAAATCTACAAAATGCTAGGGGGAAAATATATTAAAACAAATAAAGCAATGGCTAAAGGAAAGCATAAGTGACAGAAAACCAAGAGTGTCAGGCCACTGTGCAACAAAAAAGAATCTGGTGCTGTATTTATTTGGGTGAATTAACAAGGTAAATCAGATTTGAAAGACAAATGAGCAAAAAGGGAAAAAATGTGAAAGGACAAGGAGCTAAATTGGCCTACTTTGGGAGAAGGTGAGAAGGATGACTAAAGAGAAATGAATGGAGATAGTCATGTTAAAACCAGAAAGGATGCGAAGACAGAGGTTGGCAAATAAAAGCAAAAAAAAAGAAGGAAACCCTAGCCTAAAAATAGAAATGGCAGGTGGTATAAAGAAAAAGGAAATGTTTGGAGTGGGTGGAGTAAGGTTTAACTTTGCTTTCTGTTTTTGCTGTTATTGCTCTCTTTTACACCCAAACTCCACATTAACAGTATTTTCTGTTATTCTTTATTTTAGTCACAGTATTTTGTTCTTTGTGTAGAAATCCCTGTGAAAGTTTTTGGTCATTATTGGAGGTGAAAACAAGGCTCTGTCATTGCTTCTGCTGACTAGGTGTCTTAATATGCTGAACCCATACACCCTTTACCTTCTTTTGGCCTACATTATACCAAGTATAGCCCTGTCTCCCTGGCACCATTCCTGAGCACAGCTTTCTATCATTTATCCCTTCACAGAAGTGGGGCCTTGCAGCACACTTTTCCTAGTTTCAAAGAGAAATGATCTTCATTAATTTAGAGCAGCATCTCAGATTTTAATTTTTCTCTGTTCTTAAAGCTTATCGTATAATTTTCAGGGATATGAGACAAAGGAGGCTAAAACCTTTTGCAGGATTTCAGAGAAGAAATTGCTTTATACTCAGGTGATAGGAGAAAGAAGTAGATCTAAGGGAACTTGGTAAATATATTCTCTCCTCTGCTTGTAGATTGCTAGATTTGGATTAGCTTCTCTTTTACACTTTGACCCATTTTTGGGGTCTTCCAGATCATGGGATTGTTTTTCCTTGTTCCATGCTGATCTATTTTGAATAGGTCTAATCTTGCATTTACACAGAACTTCCTATTCTCAAAAAAAAAAAAAAATCTTTCTAAAAAAGTACTCTTTTCCTGCCCTACCACTTCTTTGGAAGCTTTGTAAATCTCTCTTTCTTTATCAGCACTTGTCTTCTGTCCTCTGCTGCTAGCTATTTCCCCCTCTCGTCTTTACAAGCTCTTGGCAGAAAACACCATGAAAGGTACTTTCCTTGCTCAGACAGCTTTCTTATCGCACTACTGTTTAGTCAGAACATTCACACAAGTTAATAGCTCTTCATTGCTCTTCATCTAGAAAAGATATGCTAAAGCACATGAAAAGTGTCTAATCATTCACTTATGCAGTATAGGTACAACATCAGGCTATAAGCCAGCATTCATAACTGTGCATAGGCAGATTCCATAAATCACTGCGTGTATTATGTGTATTAATGTGATATTACTTTTATATGGCACTAAATACACTGAGTAATCGAAGCTGTACTAGAAATAGCTGAGGGGCATGTATTAAGCTTCAGCATGCATAATGATCTTAAGAGGCTTAAAGGTTATCTAGAACTCAATCTTAAAATGAAAACACATTCCCACACTGGAGCTCTCAAAGTCCAAATTCAGTTCCATACTTGTGTTTTACAAATTATTCGTATAAAATAAATCAGATTAAATATAACAGAAAAAGCTGAGTTTCAGTCAGAAAGCATTATGTGAAGTCTGTTTTTTCCTGGAGTACTCTGAATGCTTTTGTTTTCATTCCAGTGGCATTACAATTTAAAATCGAAATTTAATGGAGGGTGTATGTGTGGTATGTATCTCATGTAATGGTGTTACATTTAGGAGGATGTCAAAGAGGGAGATCAGCTTGTGGTTTAATCATGTATGGTTTTTATTTGGAGATATTTCCTTGATTGTCTCCCTTCCAGAAAATAAAAAAGAATAGCTAAATCACATTAATTTTTAATGGGGAGTTCTGTAATACATGTATGCAGGGAAGAAGACAGACCAGAAGACAAATGCTAACAAGCACTTACCAGAATCACTTGCTCAGCGTTAGTTAGGTACACCAGAGAAGGAAACACAAGAAGCATAGTGAAAATATCAGGAATCACTGTGTTGTGACTACTCAAGCAAATTTTGTGTTGTGAAGATACCTCACGCCCCACGTTACATCTCTTCTTGATCAGTTTTGTGACACAATGTCAAAAAATGACATAAACTCTGCAGTGCTCTGCTGACTGTAGCTCATTTGGGTTTGGGAAAATCCACACTTCTAACTAGGCTTCAGGATCTGTGAGATATGAAAATAGGATGCAATTTGCTAACTAACATTTCTCTAATAAGGCAAGCGAGCATCACCAGGCACACAAATGAATATTCAGTCTTTTTGTCTCAAACTGCACCAGGGGGCAGCAATGCACTGCACAGCTCTGCCAGGGTCTCAGCTGGCGTGCTGTGAGGATATATGCTGCATCAAAACACATCTGTATTTCATTTGCGTGTCTGTACGCACAATATTTTAGAATACAGCCGAAATCTACTGCATAGCTTTGTTGTTTAGCTAGTTAAGCTTAGCTTGATGACTTTGTATAGCCTTTTCAGCTTGTGGTAAAGGATGCACTTCCAGACTTCTCAAAATATCCTGAACCTTAACAGCATCACATAAATCCCACTCTAGTAAGGGATGTGTGTCTATGCGTGTATACATGTGTGTGCATGCAACATCTTTATGTATTCTTTAAAAACATTGCGGCACAAATACATGTCATTTTACAGCAATATTCAGTGTTCGTAACTGAATGTAAGCTATCACAGGGGGTTAGTTCATATTTCCATCTTGTTAAAAATGCTGTAGAAGGTCTACGTACTCGTGACAATTAGCTCAGAGAAAGCCTTTGTTCTAAATGGTCTTCTCATCAGAGCTACTATAAGTACTTATTTGACTAATTCAATAATGCTCATACAGTATGCTGGAGCTCTATACACTCATGGTAACTTCTCTTATATACTTCATATACTCTTATATACCTCTTATATACTATTTTTCACTGTTATAAATATCAAATCTAAATCAAATTATCAAACTTTTTTTTTCCCCTAGGAAGGACCTGGGTGTTTTCTTAGACACAGCTCCCCTGTATTTTTAAGAGCCCTTAAAAGCCTTTTCAGAAAGTCAGAGTTTGATAGGATTTTTACCTGTACTGATTCCTCTCCTTCATGCTTGTTTTGTTCCTTATTGCTATAAGAAAGCCATAAAGACATGGCAAATAAATGTGCCTTTGACACATCTATTTCAATTGCCTTTCTATACCTGAACACAAACCCAACTAGACCTCAAAATTTAAATTATTTAGTTTAAATATAAACAGTCTAGATATCAATCAGTAGCACCAACTACATTTATTCATTTAAGTAACACCAACTACACCCGTACATACAAGGCCAGCAAAAACTGTGCTGTACAAGTCTGCACCGAAAACTTGTTTTTTTTCACAAACTAAATCTCTTCACCAAGCTGCAATATTCATTACGAGGTCACCAGAGGCCCATTGTGAGGTCATCCATTGTGAGGTCACAAGATGCCCATTGTGATTTCGTCTGTTGTGAGGTCGTCCATTCTGAGGTCAGGAGAGGCCCATTGTGAGGTCGTCCATTGTGAGGTCATCCATTGTGAGGTCATTAGAGGCCCATTGTGAGGTCGTCCATTGTGACGTCACCCATTGTGAGGTCACAAGATTCCCATTCTGGTGTCGTCCATTGTGAGGTTACGGGAGGGCCATCGTGAGGTCGTCCGTTCTGAGGTTGTCCATTGTAAGGTCACAAGACGCCCATTGTGATTTTATCCATTCTGAGGTCGTCCATTGTGAGGTCAGGAGAGGCCCATTGTGAGTTCATGCATTGTGAGGTCATCCATTGTGAGGTTGTCCATTGTGAGGTCATAAGAGGCCCATTGTGAGGTTGTCCATTACGAGGTCATCAGAGGCCCATGGTGAGGTCATCCATTGTGAGGTCACAAGACGCCCATTGTGATTTCGTCCATTGTGAGGTTGTGCATTGTGAGGTCATCCATTGTGAGGTCAGGAGAGACCCACTGTGAGGTCGTCCATTGTGAGGTCATCCATTGTGAGGTCACAAGAGGCCCACTGTGAGATTGTCCATTATGAGGTCACCAGAGGCCCATTGTGAGGTCATCCATTGTGAGGTCATCCATTGTGAGGTCATTAGAGGCCCATTGTGAGGTCGTTCATTGTGAGGTCGTGCATTGTGAGGTCATCCATTGTGAGGTTGTCCATTGTGAGGTCACAAGAGGCCCATTGTGAGGTTGTCCATTACGAGGTCACCAGAGGCCCATTGTGAGGTCATCCATTGTGAGGTCACAAGATGCCCATTGTGATTTCGTCTGTTGTGAGGTCGTCCATTCTGAGGTCAGGAGAGGCCCATTGTGAGGTCGTCCATTGTGAGGTCATCCATTGTGAGGTCACAAGAGGCCCATTGTGAGGTTGTCCATTATGAGGTCATCAGAGGCCCATGGTGAGGTCATCCATTGTGAGGTCACAAGAGGTCGTCCATTGTGAGGTCGTCCATTGTGATGTCATGAGAGGCAGATTGTGAGGTCACGAGAGGCCCATTGTGATGTCATCCATTGTGAGGTCATCCATTGTGATGACGTCCATTGTGAGGTCACGAGAGGCCCATTGTGAAGTCACGAGAGGCCCATTGTGAGGTCATCCATTGTGATGTCATCCATTGTGAGGTCGTGAGAGTCCCATTGTGACGTCGTCCATTGTGAGGTCGTCCTTTGTGATGTCACGAAAGGTCCATTGTGAGGTCGTCCATTGTGAGGTCGTCCATTGTGAGGTCATGAGAGGCTGATTGTGAGGTCACGAGAGGCCCATTGTGAGGTCATCCATTGTGAGGTCGTCCATTGTGAGGTCGTGAGAGGCCCATTGTGATGTCATTCATTGTGAGGTCGTCCATTGTGAGGTCGTTTGTTGTGAAGTCACGAGAGGCTCATTGTGAGGTCACGAGATGCCCGTTGTGAGGTCATCCATTGTGAGGTCGTCCATTGTGAGGTCATTAGAGGCCCGTTGTGAGGTCGTCCATTCTGAGGTCCTCCTTTGTGAGGTCAGGAGAGACCCATTGTGAGGTCGTCCATTCTGAGGTCGTGTATTGTTAGGTCACGAGAGTCCCATTCTGGTGTCGTACATTGTGAGGTTACGGGAAGGCCATTGCGAGGACATCCATTATGAGGTTGCCCATTTTGAGGTCACGTGAGGCCCATTGTGATTTCGTCCATTGTGAGGTCGTCCATTGTGTGGTCAGGAGAAGCCCATTGTGAGGTCGTCCATTTCTAGGTTTACCACTGTGAGAATGTCCATGGTGAGGTCACAAGAGTCCCATTGTGGGGTCGTCCGTTGTGAAGTCATCTGTTGTGAGGTCATCCATTGTGAGGTCTCGAGAGGCCTATTGTGTCGTCGTCTGTTGTGAGGTCGTCCATTTTGAGGTCATCCGTTGTGAGATCGTGTATTGTGAGGTCACAAGAAGCCCATTGTGAGGTTGTTCATTTTGAGGTTGCGCATTGTGAGGTCATGAGAGGCCCATTGTGAGGTCGTCCATTGTGAGGTCGTCCATTGTGAGGTCATTAGAGTGAAGCATAGTATCATAGAATCATAGAATGCCTCGGTTTGGAGGGGGCCTCTGGAGGTCGTCTGGTCCAGCCCTCCTGCACACGCAGGGTCACCTAGAGCACGTGGCACAGGAATGCATCCAAGCAGGTTTTGAAGATCTCCAGAGAAGGAGACTCCACAACCTCTTTGGGCAGCCTGTTCCAGGGCTCTATCACCCTCACTGTTAAAAAAATTTTCCTTAAGTTCCTGTGGAACTTTTGGTGCTTCATTTTGTGGCCGTTACCTCTAGTTCTGTCAGTGGCCGCCACTGAAAAGAGACCAGCACCATCCTCTGCACTCCCTCCCTTGAGGTACTTATAGACACTGATCAGGTCCCATCTCAGCCTTCTCTTCTTCAGGCTGAACAGGCCCAGCTCCCTCAGCCTCTCCTCGCAGGGCAGGTGTTCCAGGCCCCTGATCATCCTTGTGGCCCTGTGCTGGACTCTCTCCAGCAGCTCCACATCCCTCTCGTACTGTGGAGCCCAGAACTGGACACAATACTCCAGATGCGGCCTCACCAGGGCTGAGTAGAGGGGCAGGATCACCTCCCTCGACCTGCTGGAGACGCTCTTCTTAATGCACCCCAGGATCCCATTGGCCTTCTTGGCCACAAGAGCACACTGCTGCCTCATGGTCAACTTGTCGTCCACCATGACACCCAGGTCTTTCTCTGCAGAGCTGCTCTCCAGAAGGTCAGTCCCCAGCCTGTACTGGTGTCTGGGGTTATTCCTCCCCAGGTGCAGAACCTTGCACTTGGCCTTGTTGAATTGCATGAGGTTTTTCACCGTCCAGTTGTCCAGTCTGTCCAGGTCCCTCTGGATGGCAGCGCAGCCCTCTGGGGTATCGGCTATTCCTCCCAGTTTGGTATCATCAGCAAACTTGCTGAGGGAGCACTCTGTGCCTTCATCCAGGTCATTGATGAATAAATTGAACAGGACTGGACCAAGGACTGACCCCTGGGAGTCACCACTAGCTACAAGCCTCCAAATAGACTCTGCACTGCTGATCACCACTCTCTGGGCCCTGCCATCCAGCCAGTTCCTAATCCACCTCACTGTTCACTCATCTATCCCACACTTCTGGAGCTTGCCCAGGAGGATGTTGTGAGGGACGGTGTCAAAAGCCTTGGTGAAGTCGAGATAGACGACATCCACCGCTCTCCCCTCATCTATCCAGACGGTCATTCCATCATAGAAGGCTATCAGATTAGTCAAGCATTCCATCATAGAAGGCTATCAGATTAGTCAAGCAGGATTTCCCCTTGGTGAATCCATGCTGACTACTCATGAGCACCTTCTTGTCCTCCATGTGCCCGGAGAGAACAGCCAGTATGGAAGTAAGGCTGACTGGTCTGTAGTTACCTGGGTCCTCCTTCTTGCCTTTTTTGAAGACTGGAGTGACATTGGCTTTCTTCCAGTCCTCCGGCACCTCCCCCGTTCTCCAGGATCTTTCCAAGATGATGGAAAGCGGCTTAGCTATGACATCTGCCAGCTCACGCAGCACTCTGGGGTGCATCCCATCAGGGCCCATGGATTTGTGGGTATCGAGGTTACTTAGGTGCTCTCTGACCCAATCTTCCTCTACCCAGGGCGAGTCTTCCTCTCCCCCCGGACACATGTTCTGGGTGTCCCAGCTTGAGCGGGGGAGTTGCGCTGGATGATCTCTAGAGGTCCCTTCTAGTGTTAACCACTCCTTGATTCTGTGAACTTGTTGCTGGGGACAGTGCTCATCGTTTCCCTTACCACATTTTCAAAGTGCAATTCAGCCGAGTCTACATTAACTCTTCACTCACCCACCAGACAGGGAGGGGAATTACTGCAACACAAACAGCCTGGTAATCATCAATTACTAATGCCACTGCTCTTGTTACACCATGCTCACTTAGGCACTGGATTCATTCAGGAGCCTGAAAGATCTTGCTGGACTCCCTGCTCCACTGGTAGCTCAGTGCAAGTCTCTACTCCTTGTCCACGTTTGACGGAGAAGATCATACTCACAACGGCACAAATTCATGATGCTAAATGTTCCATCTCCATCCTCTTGGTTAATGAGGTGCCTTTCCCTAGGGGTGCAGAACTCCACAGGTGTTATCCCCTCCACAGGGCACCCTCAGCAAACCCTCTCATTCCCGTCACTGTTGCTGGCCCCTCAGCGGCTCTGGCAGTAACGACCTCCTAATAGTAGGACTGTTGTAGAGCAGCTAGCCAGGTGGGTTGCAGGTTACCCTGACTGCCCGCAGCACCTCAGGGCAGCCCCTCTCCCCTGCACAGCACAGGGGTCCTGGCTCTGGGGCTCCTCAGGCGTCTCCAGTGACAGAGCAGCCTGCCCAACTGAAACCCTTGGGAACAGAGTTTTGTAGTTATTGTCCCCACAAGCTCGTCACCGCTCCTTTGCTTTGCTCTGGAGATGTCTCTGCTACACAGAATGCCTTTTCCCAGGTCTGTGAGCCCATGCTGCTCTGGCCGTTCCTGCACCCCTCTCCTATGCTCCCTGCAGCATCCTGGGCTGGCAGTGCTGCTCTGCAGGGTGAGCAGCTGTGGGGACACGGGGTGACTCCACACTGGCCATGATGGTCAGGGCAGAGCCAGCTGGACCACAATCACTGCAACTGACCACCCCCTCCCCAGGGTGTGTGCTGCAGCTCCCACGTGTCTGCAAATGCCAGGAGGAGGAACTTGTTGAAGGAGCTGCTGTTGGACATTTTGCTCCTCCATGACATGGGTAACAGTCAAAGGAGGAAAAGACAGTAAGAAGTTAAGTTACTGCCAACCCTTTTTCCTTTCTCACAAACACACACGCAGACATACATATCCCTTCTCCACACATAAACATTCCTTTTATCCTTGGCAGAATCTTCATTTAGCTCCCTGTCTGAAGCTTCAGCTGTGAAAGGCAAAAGCTCTCTCTGTCCTAGAACAGAGCCAACAGGTCTCCACATCAATCCCTTTCCCAGCTGCTTTAGGTATGCATCTCTCTCAGCTAAGGAACCATAAAGGAGACTGGCCTGTGCTGACAGTGTGTTCACTTGCAAAGTGCAGATCTCCAAGCTCACCTCTGTTTCTCAGTCAGATGTCCCGAGAGCGACGGAGAGCCTGTAACAAAGTGCATGGCTCTGATGATGAGAAGAAGGACTCTGCAATCTGGTGCTCATCCTGAAGGAGATTTGGACATGCAGCTTTTAGGCAAGGACACACAGTAATTATTTCAGCTGCCCACATACAGATCCCCCCCACCCACCAGCACCATTTGCACTTCCTTAGTCCCTCTATGGCTTCTGCAGGGGACATTCAGCCAACGTAAATGTCTACATAAGACTTGTGACCCTCTGCAGGGCAGGGCACAACCCAACAACACACCCCAACACAAGGTCCAGTGCCTTAAAGGTGGCATCTCCTGAAGGACGATCAGCTCAGTCCCTGTTCCTCTGCTGAGTGGCAGAGAAAAGACACAGGACATTTTCTCAAGGGAAAGCATCTATGCTGCAAGGGCTGGCAGAGAACTTCTGTACTCCATCCTTCCATGAGGTTTCTGGCAGCAGTTTCCTCCCACTCTCAAATCATCTCTCTGCTCTTTGGAGGTGTCCTTGCTGGGAGCTGTTGCTCTGTCCCTATACAGACCCCTTCCCACTCACTCGGCACTCAGCTCAGTCCCACAGAATCCTCCAAGTAGCAGGAAACTGCCTAGGGACATCTCCTGCTCTGCAGTGCTACAGAGTTAATAGAAGAATCTCCGGTGAGCTTGAAAAGGGGACACTGGTGCTGTCTGCAGACTGAGGAGTGGTGAAGTCACTTCCAAAACTACTCATCCTTCAGGGTGGTGGTGAAGATGCTGAGCCTTTGTTTAAATACGTCTGCAGCATTTCCATTTCCACCATGCAGACAAAAGTCCTCTGGAAAAATCTACTCTCAAAACGTCCTCATGATGAGCTGCAGCTATGGGTGGCCCTGACCTTTCAGCCTTTCAGCAGGAGAATGAACCTGCCATGCCGGAGGCTCTCCTCTCACTCAGAGCTTCTCCCCACAGCCCAGTGGGGAGCTCCCCAGGCAGACTGAGTGCTGACCCTTGCAGGTGGCAAGGCTCACTGTCCAGGGAACAGCGCAGCCCTGGACACAGGTACACTGCTCTGAATTACAGCGCTGGGCAGACCTGGGCGCAGACCCTGGCTTCACACCCCTGCAGCCACCCCTGGCAGAAGAGAGCAGCATGTCCTCTCCCGCTGTTGGAGTGACAGGAATGCTACTCGGAAGCATCTCCCCCTGCTCTGCACAGGAGAAGGCAGGAGAGCAAGCCATAAAAATCCCATCAGTAATGGCCTGGACTGGGCTCAGAAGTCCCCTCCAGGAACCTCAGTAACATTGCCCTGCAGACAGGGACCCACCGTGATGAGGGCTGTGAAGGTTGCTCCCACAACAGCTCTGCTCTGTCCTCCCGCTCCGCACTGCCGTTCATCTCTCACTGCTTTCTCTCCTCCCCTGTCTGCAGCAGCAGGCAGTGCCCGCAGCCCTGCCGCTCTTGGCACAGGAGCTGCTCCTGCACTCGGCTGTCTCTGGGCAGTGCTGCCTGGTTGCCACAGCTGCCTCTGTCCCAGGAGCCTGGCCCTGCTCAGGAGCAGAGGCCCAACTGAACTCCTCAATTGCTCTGTCCCTTGTGCTCCCTCCTCCTGAGAAATGTTCGCTGCAATCAACTAAAATAATCACCTCCTTTCTTTAACTAAAGAGTGCAGTGAAATGGATTCCAACATTACAAATTCTTTCATCAGACAATGACTATGAAATTTGGAAATGTCCTACTGTGGAAGCCCCGAATCATATCTCTTAGCTAGGCAGAACACTGAGACAGGGGCAAGAACAGCGTTAATTTAACCATGTTTTAGATATTGGTTCAGATGAGTCAATCTGGGCATCTTATGCTGATTTAGAAGCCCATGGACTGCAGAAGGATTCAGTTCCTTCCCCAAAACTCCACAAAAATGGAGGTCACAAGATTCCCCTTGCCCAAGCTGAAGGTTGAACTACACCAATGTCTGCATGGGAGCTTGCTGTCTAAGCACCTGCTGTAAGCACCTCAGCTGGGCAGCGGGAGTCAGTTACCTGGTGACACTTGGACAGAAGTGGTCCAAGGCATGAGTTAGTGTCTATTGCTCTGATGGAACAAGTGTGATACCCAAATTCTTTTAGAGCATCAGATGGGAGCCAGATGCGGAATTTCCTTGGTTATTTGAAATGGCACTAGGTGCCAACTGCTAGTAAAGCACCACTCACAGTGAAGCTGGGGCATACGAAGATGTTGAGAGTGCACATTGCTAATGTAATTCAGGCATCTGATTCAGAGATATTGAAGTAGGACTATGTCAGATGCCTGGACTTTCTAGCACAACTGCAAAATCGGGATCTATAGGAAAACTTTGTCTTTTGGGATAGAGAGAGATCCTAGGTTTTGTCAGGTTTTCCTGTCTGCTATTACACAGCTGAATTCCACCATTGCCTTTAGGGAAACTCCAAACAGTCTGCATTCAGGCATCCTCCTTGGTGACCTCCAACAGTGAATGGCCTCATCTATAGCATGAGGAGCAAGGAGCTCCAACCATGTCAAAGCCAGGCTTCTTCTCACTTCTCCAACAGAGAGGGGGGGAACCTCAGAGTCCACTGTTCGAGCTCTCTAGGATGCCCCCTGTACCGTGAGGAGAGTTTCCCCTTGCAGTGCTTCCTCTAGCACTGACATCTAGGGAGCTCAGGGGCACAGAGCCAGGCTCCGAGGAGTACAGAGGAGGTGAGATCGCAGTTCATGTTAGGAGAGTCATTAGGAGAGCTCAGCTCCCTTGTATACAGTCAGGGTGTCATCTCCCACCCCTCTCCTGCAAGGGTGACTGCCAGATGTCATCGTGGGCTTGTCCCTTCCCCCTACAGAGCTCCAGCACTACAAGTGGAGGGACAGTGGAGGGGAGGTGACTCAGGCAGTAGCTTGTGGGGACAGACCCCATGCTTGACAGTATCATCCCCACAGCATCACAGCAGGCATTTCAGCAAGAGGGGCACACGTCTCTGCCAAAAGGCTGGCCAACCTGGTTAGGAGGGCTTTAAACTAGACAAGAAGGGGGAAGGGGAGTGTCACACAGACACGGCAAGCAGTACCACGCATCCTAGGTCAGATGGAGTCCAGCAGGAGTATGCTAGTGCGGAACTGAGGATAGGAAATGATCACAGAGGGTCCTCTTTCACCCTTCCTGCGGAACTTGCAGGCTTGGTTGCTTCCCTGAAATGTCTGTACACCAATGTGCGAAGCATGGGGAATAAGCAGGACGAACTGGAGATCTGTGTGCGGTCCCAGCATCATGATCTCATTGGAATCACAGAGACGTGGTGGGATAGCTCACACGACTGAAGCGCTGCCATGGAAGGCTATGTGCTCTTTAGGAAGGACAGGCTGGGAAGGCGAGGTGGTGGAGTTGCTCTTTATGTGAGAGAGCAACTGGAATGCATGGAGCTCAACCTGGGAGTGGAGGATGAGCGAGTTGGGAGCTTCTGGGTAAGGATTAGAGGGTAGGCTAATGTGGGAGACACTGTGGTGGGTGTCTGCTACAGGCCACCTGACCAAGACAAGGAGGTTGATGAGGCCTTCTATAGGCAGCTGGATGTTGCCTCACGGTCACAGGCCCTGGTTCTCATGGGGGACTTCAGCTACCCCGACATCAACTGGAAGGACAACACAGCCAGGCACAAGCAGTCCTGGAGGTTCCTGCAGAGCGTCAATGATAACTTTTTGATGCAGGTTGTGGAGGAGCTGATGAAGAGAGGTGGGCTACTGGACCTCGTGCTATCAAATAGGGGGGGCCTTGTAGGAGATGTGAAGGTGGGGGGTAGCCTCAGCTGCAGTGACCATGAGGTGGTGGAGTTCAGGATCCAACAAGGAGGTGGCAGAGCTGTAAGTAGCCTTGCAACCATGGACTTCAGGAGGACCAACTTTAGCCTCTTCAGGGAAGGCTCGGAAGAATCCCATGGGCTAGAGCTCTAGAAGGACGGGGGGCCCAAGAGAGCTGGTTAGTTTTCAAGCAGCTCTTCCTCCACACCCAGCAACAGTGCATCCCTGTGTGTAAGAAGTCAGGCAGAGGGGGCAGGAGACCTGCATGGATGAGCAAGGAGCTTGTGGCAATGCTCAAGCAGAAGGTGATGGTATACAGAATGTGGAAAAAAGGACAGGCCCCCTGGGAGAAATACAGGAACCTAGTCAGGGAATGCAGAATGCGACAAGGAAAGCTAAGGCATGTCTGGAATGCAACCTGGCAAGGGATGTTAAAAATAACAAGAAAAACTTCTTCAAATACATTAACTGCAAAAGGAAGATCAGGGAAAACGTGGGATGGGCACCCTGGTTAGGAATAACACAGAAAAAGCAGAGGTGCTGAATGCCTTCTTTGCTTTGGTGTTTACCAAAGGCAGCCCTTTAGAGCCCCAGGCCCTAGAGACAAGAGAAGAAGCTAGGGGAGAGGAAGACTTGCCCTGGGTAGAGGAAGGTTGGGTCAGAGAGCACCTAAGTAACCTCGATACCCACAAATCCATGGGCCCTGATGGGATGCACCCCAGAGTGCTGCGTGAGCTGGCAGAGGTCATAGCTAAACCGCTCTCCATCATCTTTGAAAGATCCTGGAGAACGGGGGAGGTCCCGGAGGACTGGAAGAAAGCCAATGTCACGCCTGTCTTCAAAAAAGGCAAGAAGGAGGACCCAGGCAACTACAGACCAGTCAGCCTCACCTCCATCCCTGGAAAAGTGAGGGAACGGCTCATACTGGCCATTGTCTCCAAGCACATGGAGGACAAGAAGGTGCTCAAGAGTAGTCAGCATGGATTCACCAAGGGGAAATCTTGCTTGACTAATCTGATAGCCTTCTATGATGGAATGACCGGCTGGATAGACGAGGGGAGAGCGGTGGATGTCGTCTATCTCGACTTCGCCAAGGCTTTTGACACCGTCCCTCACAACATCCTCCTGGGCAAGCTCCGGAAGTGTGGGATAGATGAGTGAACAGTGAGGTGGATTAGGAACTGGCTGGATGGCAAGGCCCAGAGAGTGGTGATCAGCGTTGCCGAGTCTAGTTGGAGGCCTGTAGCTAGTGGGGTCCCCCAGGGGTCAGTCCTCAGTCCAGTCCTGTTCAATTTATTCATCAATGACCTGGATGAAGGCACGGAGTGCTTCCTCAGCAAGTTTGCTATGACACCAAACCGGAAGGAGTAGCCGATACCCCAGAGGGCTGCGCTGCCATCCAGAGGGATCTGGACAGACTGGACAACTGGGCAGTGAAAAACCTCATGCAATTCAACAAGGCCAAGTGCAAGGTTCTGCACCTGGCAACCGACCGTCTGGAGAGCAGTTCTGCAGAGAAAGTCCTGGGTATCATGGTGGATGATAAGTTGACCATGAGGCAGCAGTGTGCCCTTGTGGCCAAGAAGGCCAATGGGATCCTGTGGTGCATTAAGAAGAGCGTCTCCAGCAGGTCGAGGGAGGGGATCCTGCCCCTCTACTCAGCCCTGGTGAGGCCGCATCTGGAGTATTGTGTCCAGTTCTGGGCTCCACAGTACAAGAGGGATGTGAAGCTTCTGGAGAGAGTCCAGTACAGGGCCACAAGGATGATCAGGGGCCTGGAACACCTGCCCTACGAGGAGAGGCTGAGGGAGCTGGGCCTGTTCAGCCTGGAGAAGAGAAGGCTGAGATGGGACCTGATCAGTGTCTATAAGTACCTCAAGGGAGGGAGTGAAGAGGATGGTGCTGGTCTCTTTTCAGTGGTGGCCACTGAGAGAACTAGAGGTAACGGCCACAAAATGAAGCACCAAAAGTTCCACAGGAACTTAAGGAAAAATTTCTTAACAGTGAGGGTGACAGAACACTGGAACAGGCTGCCCAGAGAGGTTGTGGAGGCTCCTTCTCTGGAGATCTTCAAAACCCGCTTGGATGCAGTCCTGTGCCACATGCTCTAGGTGACCCTGCGTGTGCAGGGGGGTTGGACTAGATGATCTCTAGAGGTACCTTCCAACCTTAAGCATTCTATGATTCTATGATTATTATTATTGCTGCAGTGATATAAGGACATGTGTCATTGTCAGCTAAAGTTAAGAAAAATGGCAAATCACTTTGACTTTGAGAACCTACATGAAAGTGGCCACCTTTTGCTAGTCTGGACAAAGCTCTGCTTCTACTAGAATGCTAGCAATGCTGCTGAGAAGCAAAGTAGTTTTGCAACAGTTATTACTTACTAGCATTACTTACTAGTGGGACTTATTAGAAAAAAGATTTTTTACTGTCCAAGGACAATAAGGTGGCCTCTGTAGCACAGATATGCTGCACAATGCCCCATCACTGTCGAGCACAAACCAATTTCAGGACTATCTAGGTTGTCTTAAAAGCATAAGCATTCATTAACAAAAAAAAATTGAAAGTGCCTTTCAGCTCTATGCTTTGGATACTTTGCCATTCAGTGAAGTATTCCCTAGACACTGTCAAAACAGTATTTGCAGTGTAATTTGAAAGTAATTATGTGAAAACCTAAAACTTAGGTGTTATTTTGATGAATAGTTTCATATCATAGTCACTAACATTATTTTCTTTTCATAAGATCATTCATAAAGGTCTATGAAAATATGCTTAAGGATATTTGTTTACAGAAGTGTTTGCACTGCACTGGAAGGCAAAAGAGGAGATTAATGCAGAAAAACAGTCAGCATTAAGATCAACAGGTCTAGAAAGGATTATTGATGCTGATCAGGGAAAGAGGAGGAAGAGAGATCTATGACATATGGCTGCTTCAGGCAAAATGTTCATCCTTCTTCCAGCTGTACTGACCAGCTGTACAAGAGAAATGGGAGGGATAGGTGCACCTACAAGCCCTTTCCAAGGGGAAGGTCCTTTAGAGATATCTTACAAAGCTTTGTCAAGTTCTGCATCCTGATGGAACTTCCTGCTCAGAGCACAGTTTTGACTTTGAAGTAGGTGTCAGCACCAAAGGTATCACTGCATTGAAATACCAAACATCAGTTGTAGGAGTTGCACTGAGACCAGTGATTACTCATTTTAATCGTTGGTTTCTCTGAAGCTCTCCTGAGCATAAATGATGGCTTAATCTCTCATCTACAAAAGGAGTTTGTTTTAAGCCTTGAAAGAGATATTGGGTGATACAGGACCTGCATATGATCTATACTAACACATCGAACAGCTGATAAAGGCAGGCACTGGAAAGGAAACACCCAAATACCACTTACCCATCTGGGCAGCTGCTGCTTCAGTGCATCCTGCTGGAATTAAGAAGCCAAAAGCTGCCTATTCTGTCCCACAGGTGTTGCCTTGCACCTGATATGATGCTTTCATCCCACGCCTCTGAGCCTAACTCCAGGAATGACAGTGTAGCCCGTCATCTGGATCAGGGCCCAGGCAAATTCACTCACAATATCAACTGGTCTCTACATCGTTTAGTTTATTTCTCTCTTATGCAGAAGAAAAAGGAATTCATACACTTTAAAACCTTGGAGTACGCAAAAGAAGTCCAAATGTAACATTATGCAGTGCTAATTTCTTGGAGACTACAAATAACCTTCAGCAAGCCAAGCATTTTGGATGCCAGTGGCATCTCTGGATATTCATTTTTCTTGTTGAACCACTCAAACCAAATGCTCAGTGTTGACTTCAGAAGCAGCTTTGGGAAATGACCAGGAAAATGCTGATGTCATCCTGCATAATTTCCGATAAGCCTTGAGGTGAAACAAAGTAGTAGTAGATAGTTTTTGTGGATCTGGGTTGCTTGTCCAAAGTGTATATGTAGTTTGAAGGCCTGTACTAGCCTCCTTGCTGCTTTAATGAGCAGATTTCCACCATCTGCCCCTGCAGATAGCAGGGTAACATGTCTTTCAGCTGATGCTGTCAGAACAGGCCATGCAGCTCATGCTCATTGTATGACATGCATCTAGATGTCACTTAGTGTGCTTCCAAGATAGGCAGCTTGCAAAACAAAGCCTGTTTTGTTGAATCACCATGCAATATCTGCCCTACATTTTACCCCTCCTTGCCCCTTTTTTTTTGAAGCTACAGGTCCTACTAAAATAGAGAGTTCAACCATTATTACCCTGTGATAGGATGGACGGCCCTGTCTCTGGATGCAGTGGGTGAGCTGCATTCAAGAAATTATGTAAACTTATGGGAATTACATTGAAAAAGGTCTTGAAAGGTTACCCAAGGGCTGGACAGACTACATGGTTAAACATGTGGCAGACGTTTATTAACCTACCCCTAAAAATTTCTGGAATCAAAGATTTTGCTCTTCCCAAGGACAAACTATTCCAAACTGGAATTCCAGAATATTCCAGCCTTGTGCTTTTTGAGATTGTTGATCCACTTCATGCTACATCCACTACATGTTGATCCACTACATACATACAGTTCCTGTGAGCACTACCTTCCCGTACACATCATTTGTGTTAAAAACAAGCTAGACAGATTCTTCCTACAGAGCAACACACAGGGCAAACAGCCATGAACTTGTAGCGAAATAAGTAGAAGGGAAATCATTATTGCTTGCTTCTGTCCAGTCAAATCTTGTTTTAAGGACAGTAAATAATTTAATTGAAATTTTACCAGGAAACTCCAAGGAGTACATGTTGACAGTCAATGGCTGTCACCTGCAGCAACAGAATGTTTCCCCAAAGCTCCTGTGACATTTATTCCTTAAGTGAAAGAGCTAATAGAATGACAATATAGATTGGTATTTCATTGTTTTTATTGGTCTGATTTTCAGATATCAAGGGAGATGCACATATCTGATGACATTCAAATTCCTATGCTCCTTGTATACAGTTGCTACATGTGTATTTCCAGATTTCTTGAAAGCAAAAATACCCTTTGTGTAAAGATTGTTGGGTAACAGAAGAAATTAGTCTAAGTTTTCACTTTGCACTGTCTCTTGTGGACTTGCAAACTTAAAGTATTATTAATATCTATATAGCTTTTTTTAGTAATGCCAAATTATTCAAGTGAGTATGTTTGGAACAAAACCATAAAAATATTTTTTCTACTGCAGTGTTATGGGTAGAACTAGGAATATGAAGAAATGGATGATTAAGCAGTATAGTAGCAAGTCTACAACAATCATAAAATGTAATTGCCACCTCCTAAGAAAGAAAAGAATTTCAAGATTCTTCTTATTCTCATTGATTCCCTTCTGTTTGACTGGGTCTAATTTCGGATAGAAGAAAAATAAAAACAGTATTTTCTTAGTCTTTTTCCTGTGGTTCTTAAGCACAGATTTTTTCCCATACAAGAATATCAGTTTCTAATTCAGTGTGTTTTATACCAATCAAATCCATATCTATTCACTTTTATCATAATTATCATTAATTATACTGCTAACATTTACGTAAAATTATTTTTTAAATTCTCTTTTCATAATATTCTCTCATCCTTTCTTCTTTTAAGCACTCTTCTGCCAACTTAGTGCATAATAGCTTACCACATTTTTTATCTTTGTTCAGGATTTTGAATGAATTACTGTCTAGCCATTCCTCTCTGCAGTACTCAGGCAGAGATATATTGTTGTTCTGTCTGGTACAAATGCTGTCTGTTTTTTAAAAATGTTGTCTGCATCTGTCATAGTGTAGGCACAAACTATATTTAATTCTAAAAAATAGTTTGAATGGACACTATGATTAAGAATTTAAATGCAGAGACTTCAATAAAAGAAATGTGAGATTCTTACAGAAAGCAAATCTTACCTCCAGTGAGATTATGTGAAATTTATTAAGTACAAAGAGTCCAAATAATCACAGCATTTGGTTTCTTTTCTTCTTTTTTTTTTTTCAACCCATTTAAGCTCTTGGCCATTGCTCTGTAGGGTTTTACATTTTTAAAGATACATGTGAAAAAAATCAGGCTTTTTCAAAATCAGTACCTCATTTTGTCATGTAATTAATAAAAGGACAATGAAAGAAATCAGCTTTAAAAAGATTTAATCTAGTCTGTCTAATGCTTTAAACATGCTTCCTGGTATGGTAGGCTATAGTCTCATTATTTTGCATGTTGGTAGTTACACTCTGAAAATCCTCTGCTCTGTGTATGTTTTTTCATCCTCTTCAATTTCAAAATCCCCCTTTTTACATAATGCTTCCCTGCAGTGGGAAGCCACCTAAGTGATTGGAAGAATGCCTTTGATTCATTTATATCAGTGTAAATCCATTCATCCGAATAGAGCTACTCTGTGTTTACACCACGTTGATAACAGAATTTAACCCAGACCTCTATTACATCTTCGAAGAGTGTCTACATGGTTACCTCATTCATAGAATCATAGAATCATAGAATGCTTAGGGTTGGAAGGGACCTCTAGAGATCATCTAGTCCAACCCCCCTGCATACGCAGGGACACCTAAAGCACGTGGCACAGGACTGCATCCAAGCGGGTTTTGAAGATCTCCAGAGAAGGAGACTCCACAACCTCTCTGGGCAGCCTGTTCCAGTGCTCTGTCACCCTCACTGTTAAGAAATTTTTCCTTAAGTTCCTATGGAATTTTTGATGTTTCAGTTTCCGGCCATTTCCTCTAGTCCTATCAGTGGCCACCACTGAAAAGAGACCATCCCCGTCCTCTGCACTCCCTCCCTTGAGGTATTTATATACACTGATTAGATCCCCTCTCAGCCTTCTCTTCTCCAGGCTGAACAGGCCCAGCTCCCTCAGCCTCTCCTCATAGGGCAGATGTTCCAGGCCCCTGATCATCCTTGTAGCCCTGCGCTGGACTCTCTCCAGCAGCTCCACATCCCTCTTGTACTGTGGAGCCCAGAACTGGACACAGTACTCCAGATGCGGCCTCACCAGGGCTGAGTAGAGGGGCAGGATCACATCCCTCGACCTGCTGGAGATGCTCTTCTTAATGCAGCCCAGGATCCCATTGGCCTTCTTGGCCACGAGGGCACACTGCTGCCTCATGGTCAACTTGTCGTCCACCATGACACCCAGGTCTTTCTCCGCAGAGCTGCTCTCCACAAGCTCGGTCCCCAGCCTGTACTGGTGTCTGGGGTTATTCCTCCCCAGGTGCAGGACCTTGCACTTGGCCTTGTTGAATTGCATGAGGTTTTTCACCGCCCATTCCACATAGTTAACTGATGCACAAAGACAGTTCTTCAGATGAGTCTGCTGCAATGGACAACAAGAAGGACAGACTGTGGTGTTCTCATCCTTTTTGGTACAGACACTGTCTTTTGTGCTGTTGAGAAGTAGCTGTGGATCTTCAGAAAAGGTACTGGGCAAATATATAATTTAGTCTTACAGAGTGTTACTGGCCTAGTGATGTGGGTCAGAGGTGTGATGAGGAGTGATTTTTGTAATTACTGACAGAGTAAATCACATATTCCCCCTTAGAAGGTGAGTGAATATGAGTGATGACGCTTGCTGGGCACCACTGAAAAGAGAGTCTGGCACCATCCTTTTGACACCCTGCCTTATCTGTATGCACAGATAAGATCCTCTCTTAGTCTTCTCTAAGCTAATCAGGCTCAGCTATCTCAACCTTTTCTCATGTGAGAGATACTCAAGTCCCTTAATCATCTTTGTATCCCTGTGCTGGACTGTCCCCTGGGGAGCCCAAAACTGGACGCAGTTTTGTGGCCTTCTTAGGACTGAGTAGAGGGAGAGGATCACTTCCCTCAACCTACTGACAACACCCTTCCTAATATGTCCGAGTATACACTTGGCCTTCTTGGCAACGGGGCACATTTTGGCCTCATGGTTCACAGGACTTCCAGGTCCTCCTCTGTAGAGCTGCTCCAGCAGGTCTGTTCCCAGGCTGTACTGGTTTATGGAGTTATTTCCCACTAGGTGCAAGATGCTGCCCTTGCGTTTTTTGAACTTCACAAGTTTCCTCACTGTCCATCTCTCCAGCCTGTCCAGATCCTCTGTATGGTAGCACAGCCCCATGGTGCCTCATCCACCTTTCCCATTTTTGTATCCTCAGCAAACTTGCTGATGGTCTTTGTCCCTTCATCTAGGTCAGTGATGAGTAAGTTGAGCAAGTCTGGATCCAGTACTGACCCCTGATGGGGGAGGGGCACTGCTAGCTACAGGTCATCCATCTTGTTATGAGATGTTATGGGAAACAGCATTGAAAGCCTTGCTGAACTCAAGGTAGACAACATCCATTGCTCTTCCCAGTATCTACCCAGCCAGTCATTCCATCACAGAGGGCTACTTGATTAAACATGATCCTACCTTGGCGAACTCATGCCGAAGCACTCCTGATCACCTTTTTATCCTTAGACATGCTTAGAGATAACATCCAGAATGAGCTGCTCCACAGTGTTTCCAGGGATGAAGGTGAGGCTGGCTGGCCTGTGGTTGCCTGGGTCCTCCTTCTTGCTCTTTTGGAAGGCTGAAAAGAAATTTGCTTTCCCTCTGACTTCAGGCATCTCTCTTGTTCTTCATATGCTTTCAAAGGTGATGGAGAGTGGCCTCCACTATGTCCACCAGCTCCTGCAGCACTCTTGGCAGACTCCCATTGGCACCCATGGATTTGTGCATTTGCCTAAATGATCTCTAACCTAATCCTTTTTGACTAAGGAAAAGTCTTCCTTTCTCTAGACTTTCTCCATAGTCTCTAGGGTCTTGGATTCCTTAGGGCTGGCCTTAGCAATAAAGACTGAAACAAAGAAGGCATTCAGTAAATCTGCCCATTCAGCAGTGGGCCAATATTTTTCCTACTCTTCCTTTTGCTAATGATGTATTTTGTCCTTGACATCCCTTGCCAGATTCAATTATAAATGGACCTTGGCCTTTCTCCAGGTATTGCATCCCTGCGTACTCTGGCAACATTCCTCAGTGATTCACAGGAGTTGCTCCTGGATTCATGGGATTGCCTGAACTTCCGAAGTGAATTTCCTCTCCTCAGCTGTGATCTGACCAGGATTGAGAGGAAGGGCTTATATCTTCTGGTATATCTTAAGTATATGGGTACTCTCTAAAGCCTACATATTGTCTCGCTGAATGCAGCACTCCTCAGCATGTAACTTATTTCACCTATTTGGTTAGACACTTTTTATGGCTCTGCGTGACTCATTTGTATTGCAGGACTGCCTACAGCAGTAGTCTAAAAATTAAGAGTTACAACTGGAAGAAGAGCGATTGCAGGAGATACAGGGGAGTGTTATTAAGAAATGCAGTTATTTTTCATTGTGTTTGAGGCTCTATGTTTGGAAGCACCTCGAGACAGAAAGGTGTGGTTTACAGTCTATATAACTATTTAATTTGAAAAGGTGGGGGTGGAATAGGATTCCTTCATCAAAATAACAAATAGTTACACAAAGATCTGAAAAGAAATTTCAGAAATATTTCAGCTGAAGACCAAAAATGTTTCACTTCTCTGGGAGTTTCCATATGCAAATTTTCATAGTGAACATAAAACTTGTCTACACATACACATCTTAGTCTGAGAATACTATTCAGGAGGCTGATGCATTGCAAACAACTTAGCAGCAGGGTTTCTGTAAATCAAATAAATGTCTAATCAGTATCCGTGCATTATGCACAGCTACTTGCTGTTGTCAACAAAAGAATTCAGGAGTTGTGGAAGGTTCTTACGCTCTTTTCTTTTCCTATTTAAGAATAATTAATCTGACTGGTTCATTCCTCATTTTCAAGGGCACCTGAGGGTGTAGTTGCAACAACCATGCTAGTTATAATTCAATTAAATGGAAGTCCATACAGAATAAATTAATGATATCTACACATATTTAGAGTTTTCAAATTATAGGTAAAACCTTGCCCACGGACAAAGAAGTCATATGAGTTTTGAAAGTTTTGATCAAAATAAGTTTCTGCTTCTATTTTTACAATCTCTCTACATGCTGTACACTTTTGACTGTAAATCTTGGAATTGCAAAGCTGTGATAATACTCTTTTTTTTTCATTCTACCCTTTCATGTTAGTTAGTGACTTATATAATATCAAGTGCGTGAACCTTTTGTCCTAGAAATAAAATCTCACAGATCAGTGACATTGGAGTGCACGAACAAAATTATCAGACATAATATTATTTATTAACAATCCTACCATGTCTACTATGGTCCATGTCTTGCACCAAACAAGCCAGAGATGTTCCCATCTCCAATATAATAGCATTTTTCTTTCTGTAGTCAATTCTTTTCTAAGCATCCCCTCTGCACTTCCACCAGACTTTCTCTTAACACTTACTCTCTTCAGTAGGCAAACCCAATAATTAATGATAAGACTTCTGTGGAGTAAAACATTTACTTGCTCTCTGATCTTTAGTAATTCTTCAGGATTCTACATAAAATTACTTGTTATGAAAATGCTGATATCTATGTCTTGTTTTAAAATAGATGCATTTCATTCTAAATTTGTGATTCCATGGGATCTTTGCCGAACTTTGATCTAACAAAGTCTACTAAAATTAATTAAGGACAAAAATGTAAAATTTCTTCTGTAAAAATACTTTTGGTTTGTTCTGTTCTAGAAAACCCTTCAGAGTATGTATACATTAAACAAGGTCGAAAGTACAGATTTAAGTACTCCCATGCTAGATTTTTTTTCTGATATAGTGATGATAGTTGCAGATACTAGTGTTGTAACTGTGATAGTACGAAGCCTAGGAGGAGAAAGAGTATCGTTAATACTTCTACGTTAAAAAAATAAAAATTCATTTTCTGACATAAAATTTGTCTGTTTTTTTGTAAGCTATATCATTTGGTCTAAAAGAGTTGCTATATCTCCTAAAAGATCTCCTGCTTAGTTAGCAGTACAGATACTTACAAGGGCTTTAGATGCAAATCTTAATGTAAAAGAAATCGTTTTTTTTAGAACATCTTATTTTGTTGAACTAAAGTTGGATACATACAAAAGTTGTACCTAACTTAGAAATATTTCTAGATACAGCTGTATATATTTTTTTTTTTTCTAATGGCAACTAGACCTATGATCTTTCATTTCCTTTTACTTCTCTTTTCTGTTCCCCATATTGCTCTGGTTTATTTATACTTGAACAGCTCTCATTGCGGTTATACGTACAAGAATTTTGCAGTCCTGGTCCTTAGCTCCAACTGCAATATGTCAAGGATTTGATGGATTCTCTCACAAATGTTTCCTAGATTGAAAGCCTTTCTATAGCAAAGTTTAAGAAAGTTGGTTAAAATACTCAGCCCCTGAGTGCTGTGGCAGTGCACAAAGTTTCAGCTATACAGGGATTAACAGATCAAAATAAAAGTCCAAACATTGTGCAGAATGGAACAAGAGTCCTCAGAAGAGCAAGGCTTTTATTTTGTACTTCAGTGAACAAGATGGCAGGTACATTCAGCATAAAAGCTAATTCCTTGAAGGGCTTCAAAAGAAGCCCATGTGGCGAACACCAAGTTAATTCATTCAGGAGACCCCAAATACTCATGCAGTACAAAACATTAACAAAGAAAGGGCACAACAGTGCCCAAATAGTCCAGCTCCCGCATCCTCCATCCTGTTTGAAGAGTCTACATGCTTAGGAGGGTGTAAAGAGACCTCACACAAAATCTCATTGAATACCTCTTGCCTTTGTGAGCGGAGGTGACAATTCATGCCGCTCACTTTCTCAAAGGTATTGAAAAACGTGATTTTTCCTTCAAGCATTAAGGAATCCTTTACTTTCACCAATCTCTTCTTCTCTCTCATGGGCTTTCTTAGGCTATGCTGCTGGGCCTCTCCATGCTCCATGACTGGTAAAAAATGCATGCCAAGCCTTTGGCCATGCAAGAGTTTCCAGGAGCAGACTGATGGCCACATTTATAGCCAAGTTTCCATAGGGAACAGTGTATTCAGCTAACAGACTTTCATAAACATTTTCCTCTCCTATTTTGTTTTATTTTATTATGCAGGTAAAATATGCCAAATCACATATAAGGATGATGATTTAAACGTGGTAAAGAGGTAATAAAACCCCATAAAAATACAGAATCTTTGCATTGTATAAAAAACTATGATTATTTATTATATTGGTAGTACTGGCATAGTCATAATATTTATGCACGGCAGTGTATTCAAGGAAAATGAGCAATATCTTGTAAAGAAGATTCATAACCATATACTAATACTGCAAGAAAAGAGGGGAAAAAAGAAGAAAAGAATACTTTTTAGGTGAAGATTTAATTTGATTTGAAATACAAGCAAGTCTGGAGTAGCTCTAAAGAAGAACCAGTCTGACTGAAAATTTGTCTTGTTTTTTTTTTCCAACTCTACCAGTTGGCTGATAAAAGATACTGCCTCTCCCTACAAACCTACCTCACTATTATTTATAAAGCACTTTTGGCACTGTGCAAGCAGAGGAAAACACACTCTGAAATAACATAGTCAGTTGTGCTATCATATGCAATTTGTTTATATAAAGCATAACTACATTCAAACTGGAAAGAAAAAGATCCTTATATTGTGTTCAGACATGCAAGGCATTAAGCTTTAAGCAGCTCTTCTGTAAGAAACCGTATACTCCTTTCCATCCACTAGATAGAGCTCAGGGACTTCACACGTCAGCCCAGAGTTCCCAGAGTGGCCTATTTGTTCCTTCTGACATGAGACCTGCAAAAAAAATTAAAAAGAAGCACATTTGCAGAGTTATGTATTTTATCTGTTTAGAAACATGTTTAAAAGCTCATTTTATATATTTTATATCATTATGGGTTCTCATGTTGGGGACAGTGATAGAAAAAATAATATTTTCCTTCTTTTAGTATTTTATTTTATTTTATTTTATTTTGTTTTTGTAGGATATGGCCACAAATCCTCTTATTGAGCAGTAGTTATTAAACTTATAGTTTAACTATAGTAATGTAGTTTAAATAGAGTAGATATATAAATATAGCGTAAACATTAAAGTTGCTTAACCTGACAAAATGACTAGGGACGCAGGTAATTTAGTTAGAAAAATATATACCTTTTGAAAATGAATGCCTCTTGTTACTAGATTTTATAACCTTTACATTAATACTTTATAATAATGTGAAACTAAACATTATCTTCTGAGTTTAATTTTTCAGTGGCAGAATGTGAAATTTGGACCATTGGACTTTATGACAGTGTTTCTTTTCTCTTGTTGTTGTCCATTTTCCTACTTTCCTCATAGAAGAATACTGTGAAATTGAATTGGGGTCAAACTAATAAAGTCTGATAGATATGGCTCCAAAAAGTATAGCATTTTTAATGATGTGACTGGGCTAGGGAAATAGATTTTTATTGATTTTTTATACTATCTTATGAAGCTTTTTTTAAAAAAAAAACACTATTTGCTATTACATTTTATTAAATTAAGTAGAATGTTTCAGACTCTATTTTAAGGTTGTAATTGCTTGTTAGATTCTCTTGTATTTTCCCTAAAGTTCCTGCACATGCAAAATGAAAGGCTGGTAGGATATCTTTGTGATTAAGTGATTCATCTCTCTATGGGAGAGTTGAAAATGCAGGAGGCAGATGGGGTTGAGGCTCTTTTGGAGCCAGCTGGCCTCTTCCTTATCTTTCCACAAGGCCATTAGAGAAGATAGAGATGAACTGTAGAAAAGACAGAAATTTGAACAAAAGTAATCAGTGTGGAATATGTTGGGTTCAAATTTCTAATATTTGCTTCTATTTGCTTTTTCTCCCTTCTTTGGTTTGATTGTGTTTTTCAAGAGAACTGTATTCAGATTTCTGAGAGGAGAAGATGGAAAAGGTCAGCAAACAAAGACAGGCAGACAGGCAAAGACTTTCTGTGACAGTGAAGAAAAAAGGGAAAAAAGGAATATGTTAGAAATATTCTCTCTGTGTAAGAATGTCATACTATTAAGGAATCCAAATACATACTCAGACCTCATATGAAGTCCTCTGATTCTATATGATTTTTGTATATGGCCCCACAGTCAACTGATATATTCACTACTTAGATGGCAGAAGCCGAAGGAATTTCTTTCTGAGGACTCAGGTCACTCAGACCATCCATCTGCAAGGTGAAGGGTCTCGAGGTGCTGCATGACCGGAAGGGCCACCAGCACTCTGCAGAGTGCCATCATCCTAAATTTGAGATTTTTCCTGATTTCTGAGTTAGTTAGCTCTGGTTATTCAGCTTGCTTGGAGGATGATATTTCTGTAAACTAGCTTGACAGGCACTAAAGCAAGAGTTAAACAGGAAGTACAAAACATTGGGAAGAATGAAGCAGGTTCTAAATGAGGATGGATTTTCATCTTTTTCCAAACTCTGCAGTAAAGAAGGAGAATGAAAATTTCATGTTTCTCAGGGCATGCTCTGCACATTGTATACCATTTATCTGATTACCATAAGAGAAAAGTTATATGTGGCCGCTGTCTAGAAGTTTCTCTTACTGAGCAAAAGAGAGAGTTTAATGCTCTTATTCCATAAAAAAAGAAAAATGTTTTCAAAATGCATTATAGTAATGCATTCACCTCTTCACTTCTTGGATGCAATAAGCTAAGAGATATGGAGCAAAGCTAACATACAGTGGCCACTTAACTCCAGATTGTAGGATCAGTATCTCTTGTATGTTAATATTTGCAACCACCAAACTGACAAGTTTGACAGAAAAGTTAAATCACAGATCTACTACTATTCTTAGCAATATTACGTCATCTTTCCAAACCAGAAATTATATGTACCTTGTTACAAGTGACTTCTATCACCAAAATACATCTAGAAACCCTGAGGCAGGAATGGAACAAGCCAGAGTTCTCTTTACTATTTTTATATGAATGCTTTTTTGCCTTCCTGAAGAAAGATTACCGAATGGCTGTGGAGGGTTTGCTGAAACAAAATTCCTGTATAGAATGTTCTTAGCAAAATCTGCTTGAAAGAATTGTAAAACTGGGCCTTGTGCCTATGTGCGCACAGATACACAAATACAACAACACATGCATGCACAAAGTAACATGCAGCATATGACAGAAACTGCTCAAACCAAAAATCATAGTATTTAGTGCAATGCTAAGTATTTCACTTGCTAACCTCTAGGCTGGGCAGATAGAACAATGCTTCAGGGTTTCTGCCTAGGGAAATTTGCATGATGTTTTTCTCCATCCCAATAATTCACATTTTTTTTTTCTCATATGAGACAAGTAGAAATCTTCTGTCCTGATTTACTGACATAACATTCCATTCTAAGAGCCAATTTGTATTTATTTGTGTTTTGGCTCCCAGTGATATTTTGTGGATGTTCTAACTCCAGATCAAACTGCTACTGCCAAGATTAGTGACAGGTTCATTTCCCCACTCAATGGCTGAGATGGGGATGCTCCTATGAATGAATTAATTTCATATGTATTCATATCATTTACATATAACTTGACCACGGACTTAACCCAGAACCTGATGTTACCAATCCTGGCAGGCTTCAGTGATCCTACTGAACAGACTCTGCCCTTCCCCGTTTCTCTTCAGCCAGACAGACATAAAAGACTTTGACTGTTAGTTCTGGATGAGGAAAGTGCTGACAGACATTCAGGCTTACCATTATGTAGACCTATTGGAAATTTGGTTTGCATTTATTTGATTTCACAAAAGTTCAAATATGAATTCAGGTAAGGTTCAAAAAATCTAGAACATTTTAACATGTGTTTCCAATTTTCCCATTTTAGGATGAGTATAAATCCCCAATTTATGAATCTCTAATTCAGGTGGTGTTTTGCTGGTGTATCTATGGAAAAGAGCACCAGTAAAAATACTGTTAATTCTACATGCACCATATTTTTATTTGCAAAGATGTTTTCTACAGCTTCTTTATCTCTTTAACTCTTTTTTTCCCTTAGTTCTGCTTTCCTTAGTTTTCCTTTCTATATCAAAATTAATCTGGAATTTTCTTCAGAAAATGAGTGAGAATCAGTTGCTCTCAGAATTAAATTGAGACTGCATCATTTGCTTTCTCTGTTGAACTAATTCTGCTAGGTCACAGGCTTTAGTAAAGCTAAAGAACTGACCCATGTGTCTGTACTACATTTGTAGTAGCCCATTTTTCCTCCCCAAGTATGAGTGGGCATGAGTTTTCTCATCTTACCTTAGATACATGCAATGCTAATATTCACATCTGATCTAGCTGTCCTTGTTCCTAGAGAACTCCAGATTTTGATGCATCCTACCTGTTAGAGACCTCTACTTCAGGATAGATGACTTGTATCCTAGAAAGTTATTTCTCTCCATTTTTTGTAAAGAGATTCCACAACACCTAGATCTAATTCAGGCATTTGTATTATCTTCGTCTGGACAAATTATTCCTGCTCATCTATTCTACTTTCATACTTTAGGTGGCTGTGGTAAGTATAAGGCCGTTACATTCAGCTGAAAGCAATATGTAAAAACCCTGCCAATACTATTTTACTTCCAGTGATCTCTGTTTAGCACTTGTTCATTTACTGAATTATCCACTATGTATGTAAGATACTATAACTTTCCTTATAAACTCCAAATATATTCAGACGGGAGAGCTGGTATTTGGATCAATAATGGCAGTACAAATAAAAAGTGCATTTCTTTTTAAATTATACATGTCCTGCTAAATTATACTCTTCTGTGCACTGCTGGCAAAATCTTGACAAGACATTAGCAGGACAATAAGAACATGAGGAGATTCAACCTGCTTTCTGGTTACTCAAGTTTTAACTTGTGAAAGGCATGCCAGGACAATTTCTTTTTTTTTTTTCCTAAGATCCTGGCCAGCAAATTATCATTAGTATTTATTATGGTTAGTAACATTGCACAGTTTACAGTTCTTCAGCAAAGTGTGCTTTGGTTTGCTCGTGTGTATCTTTTCTGTGGTAGTTCACGAAAGATAAGTATGTCTAGGAAGTGAAAATTTTAATGTATAGAAAAGTGCCAGAAAAAGATATTTTTATCTTCCAGAATATTTGCTTTCAAATTTTTTATACCTTACACACTGACAGACACAGATTTTAGTATCTGTATTCATGTCACATTGAATGACTAGAATTTAAAATTAAACTGCCAAAACCTAAAGTGGAGTTCATTCTCTTTTTTTTTTTCTTAAAAAAAAAAAGAAATGGATGAAGGTATCCAATAGGTATACCTAAGAGGAAGGTGCAATATGCAAGTTATAGTTAGTACTTCCCTAATTAAAGTCCGAATGTTCAGAACGTCACTGGAGCTTGGGTATTGAATTCCCTATTAAAATTATCACAGTTCATGCTTGGCATGTTTCAGCTCTATTTTCTTATGGAAAACAAAAAACCTTTAAACTGTCTTGAACTATTCTACAACCAATCAACGTGAATCCCAGGAGATTCCCCTAGGTGATAAATTCTTTCTATGTACACAGTACTTAATAATTATTTTAATACTTGTGGCATTTTTGTATGCAAGAAACCAGAGTATCTCCTGATACACCACAGAGGAATTGCCTATAATGCTAATAAGGACAGCAGTTATTCAGATTTTCTTCAATGGGATTTATGTTCAGATTCATCAGCAGTTGTAATATATTTAAATAACAATAATAACTATGATTGCAGCCTAGAAATTAATATAACATTCCCCCTTTTTGCTTTTTTTCTCTTTTAGTCTGGATGCAAACCTCAGATAGAGGCTAGAGAGGTAAAACTAGATATGGAATTCACACATCCCAATAAGTAAACCAGTTGTACAATTCTTCCTTGGAAAGAAATAGTACTGTAGGAGTAAGATGTCAAAATCATGGAAAAATAACTATTTTTAGCTTAGTCTTTTTAGCTTAGCTGCTAGCCAGAAGTATTAAAATTGCATGCTGGAGCCTGTTTTCAGGAGCTTTTCTGTACAGCTGCACATATCCCAATTATCCGTCCAAAACCTTTTTGCTTTTCATTGAATGCAACCAGAAGCCAAAGTATTTTATTTTCCTCTATTACTAAGTAATTAATTACAATACCTTAGATGTTAAGAAAGGATGACATTTATAACAGAGGGATCAGGCTGAGATTTTCAGTATATCAGACTAACCAGCATCAGTCAACCTTCAATGTATTGAACTTAAATTCACAGGAAAATAAATCTTAATTACAGAATACATTTTCTTCCTCTGACAGTGAAAAAAACATGCAAAAGAAAAGCAAATATTTGTATTAATTATTCAGTAGAAAGGTTAGACATTAGTGCTTCCTTAATATCGTTACTTGGAATATTGCTTTTGCATTTATTAAGGATTGCTGTTATGAAAATAAATATCTAAATTCAAATTCCTTATATTCTACTCTTGTAGAATACCCTGGATTACAGTTGCTAACAGATATTTGCAAAATAAGCAAAACTAATTCATGGTTATTTTTTGTCTCTCAAGATTTAAAATGTTATGCTGGTTGAAAAGACAGTCTTATTTCAGATTTCAGTCAGTTATGCGAGAAGGTAATTACAGAAAATATTTTGTTCTGATTATCATCTTCTTTCAAGCACTCTTCTTAATGTTCACTGCATGGTAGTAAGATATTTTGACTGGCTTTGATTACCTCAGCTACCAAAATGCTCTTGAATCTCTATTTGGGGTCTGGGATGTTAGCTAAGATCTTATTGTTTCTGTGTTTTGAAATCACTGGGAAATTTTGGTTGTTTACAGGAAACCTTATTCTGTGTGATTCATATGTGATAATCACACATGTGATTATCACACATGTGATTTATATGTGCTTACATGTAGTTTGGATTTGCCAGCTAATTAATGTCTCTGCTGGGCTGATTCTGTGCCCTACTGTAAAAGGGGCTCTTCCCAAGAGGAAAGTGAAGATCTTGCTGACACATCTTCTCTTCTTCTTTATCTGTTCTACCTTCTGGAGGCCAGTCTATGGTGAAGTGGATAGCAAAACTTGTCAGTGAGCATTTGAAATCATTCTTGAAGAAAACACTGAAATACAAAACTAGTAATTGAAGCCCGTTCTGTCCTTAGGGAAGGCAAAATAGCCACAAGCCTTTTAGCTTCATAAATTGTCCAGGAATAGCAGCTGAAAAATGTAGCATTTCAAAAAATGGAAAAAATAATAATTCCTAAGCATATGGATTTTTGATATTTGTTGGACAAGCAGTATAATTTTCTCAAATTGCTCATCCTATCAGTAGTGCTATGAAAAGTGGTTTGTTTTCTGGAGCTGTATGCCCTCCATATTCCACTATTTTTAACCTTGTCACTGCTGCACCATTTAAGCTAAGAGACACTTTTTATCCATAGATTTGAGAGTGGTCCTGTGTTGCTGCTCTGCAGGACTTACATTTCTGAATCTGTGTAGTAAGGCATCATGCATCACAGAGGAAAAACTGCTCAGCTTCTGTGGTTTTAATCAAACCAGGATCAAAGTAGTTTATTGATTTATTAATGGCACAGTTAACTGGCAATCAGAGAGCTATGCATCCAGGATCAATATTGCTGATACAACAAATCGATGACAACAGAGGATGCTTACAAAATGTTAATATACCACTACACGTGTCAGATATCCTTCTGTAACTAGTGCCTCCCCAGGTTTGCATGCAATCCTGGGGCGTGCAGGGTCCCTCTGGTAGCCCCTTGCAATTTGCTGTAGGTCTCCCAGCTGGACCAGCTGGTCACGGTTGAGACACAAACCACTGTCCTGCCCCTCCTTCACAGTCTTCTGTGCTTTTCCTGTCCTGCTTTCCATGAGGGCTCCTCAGTGTCAGGAGTCTCTCTGAAGCTACTCTTCAGTCTGATCGGTGGTTGTTGCTTTGCTTGATATAAACCCCTCTTCACTTCACTGGAACTGCTGCAAAGAAACATGTAGAACAAGATGCAATTTGTAGAGCAAGATGGCACACGTAGATAAGATGCTGAACTTCACAGATATGACACCCCTATATCTGCAGATACCACATATAGCAAGTTCCATATCTCTGGCGTTTGCTTTCATCTTGAATCTCTCATATTTTCACTGTCCCATAGAATAGGATCCATAGAATTTTGGATACATGTATTTTGTCATATGTGGCCCTGTAAACCCTCTCTGAGGTTTCTTGGATGTTTCAATATTGCATTTTGGAGAAAAAAAAATACATCTGTGGCTCCCCGTGTGGAGGAAAATGAGATCTTGTGTCTACTTCTGCAGGCTGTGACACTCTGAATAAGCTCATAATTTAAGAAGGATAGAAAAATTATTAGACACAATATAAAGATATCATACATGTATATGACACACAGACACACACACACACACATAACACAGACACACTAAAAAGGGCTTCTTTTTAATCAGGTGTTTTACAAAAATGTATTTTTAAAACACAAGCTCTGAATACACTTTCTTTGTGACTTTATTTTTAAAGTCTGTATGATTTTCGTTTTCTTGGCACCAGGATCTGTGTGCATATGTGTATTTTGTAAATCCTGTTTCTGAGAAGGAACTATCAGTACACG
This sequence comes from Tinamus guttatus, assembly GCF_059628265.1. Taxonomy (NCBI): domain Eukaryota; kingdom Metazoa; phylum Chordata; class Aves; order Tinamiformes; family Tinamidae; genus Tinamus; species Tinamus guttatus. The sequence goes on from NW_028288936.1 coordinate 1,426,211, forward strand.
AGCATCCTGTCAGGAGCGATGGTATTCAGATATGAAGCAAACTGCAGGATTTCGTGAAGCTGATCTTTGGTGAATCCTTATGTGGTCTGAGAAAACGCAGGAACTTAGGTGCAGCTCTGTTTGTGTTTGTGGAGGTAAATGAAGAGGGGAGCAAACAGATTTTCAAGTTCTATATGTAACTTTTAGGCACTAGTCAAACAGAAAACACTTCCTTTCCTCCATATTTTATACATATTTCCATATTCTATAAAAACTCCTGGAGGAATGTTTGCATTTGAAAAACTAGAAGATTGTTTTGAGAGACTGTAGATTGTGTGCTTTTGTTTAGACTTTCCCTCCTGGTTTTTAAAGATAAGTGAAAAGGGGACCATTTGAAAGAGTTATCTTTGTTATGAATTCAGTTTTAGAAGAAAAAAAAATCAGTTAAATTTAACTAATTGCTAAATTTACGTGTGTTTTCTGCTAAAGGTGTTTAAAAATTAATATACATGATTCCTTTGACTGGTAATTTAACTCTAATCTAAGAGGGTTGAAATGGGATTAGAAAAATCTTTTGGATGATTCGGAAACCTCTCTGATTTGAGGACAAAAAGAAAAACAAAAAAAAAACACGAAGGAAATCTGATTTAGCTCAACCAGAGAGGTTTCTTTGGAACAAGGTTCTGCAGCTTGAGGATCTACCATTTTCTCAGAGCCAGGTATTTTTCTTTCTGCCTCTTTCTTCTTTGCATTGTTGGTCACCTCAGGCATTTTAATAATATCTACCAAAAAGATTGTATTTTTCCTGTTTTTTCTTTCAAGAAATATGATATGTAAAGCCAAATACTTTTGTCTAGAATACAAAGAGAATACATGATTTGTTATGTCTATACATTTAATATATGTTCTTCAATTATGATTGCATACAACTGCTAATGGCTTTGACTAGATATGTTTCCAATCAGCTGAACTTGTATATGTAAATGTATAATACCATTTCTCTTTTTTCATATGTACTCATTTTTTGTTTAATTTATTCAGAAATATAATACATTGCACAGTTTTCACATATATTTACTTTAATAATATAAACTTTAATATTATCCTATATAAATATTTATCATTTATTGCTTCATTGTGTTGTCGTTAGGGCTTTATATATAATATCATATTTTACTATTAGCTCAAATAATGAGTAAAATAAATTTATATACTTATGAAATAAATCTTATATTTTTTCAGTTCATTTAGTGGTTTTGTGACCTTTGAAAATGTATAATTCTCTCTATATTACCTGTATATCTCATGTAGAATGTGTAATTCTCTCTCTATAAATGTTTTTTCTCTGCATGTATTTTTTTTTCTTTTCTGTCACAGTGGGTATTTATTGAATGACTTGATTTAGAACTTTTTTTATTATTATTAATGGCTTTTTTCATAATGGTTCTCCTTTGTAGCACTACAAGGCTCTGTTTAAAATTGCACTATGGGAGAAATTACACTCCAATTGCACTATTGGAGAATTATTTATTCTCTTTCTACATAAGCTCTTCATCTTTATTCACAGTTCATTTAACAAAGACTCTTAAAAATGAATGTGTGTTTGTGTATACCTATATGTATATATATGCATCACATTTTAAATACTTTTTGTTCTGCAGAGAGAGAAATTTACCTTTAAAAAAAAGTTTTTTTCAACATGCCCGGTGCTGAAAAAATACATCTCCACATACAGTACTATGATGCCTGAATTTGGTAAAACGTGTGGAAGACGTAAAAGGGTCACTTGCCAAAGCACGTGCTGAGAAAGACCTAAGGGTAAATAATTTTGAGAACGGTCTTCTTAAACTCCTGCTAGTGACACGAGAGGTGAGGATTTTCCCTGGATCATGGCTCATTCTCAACTTATCCATTATCCTCTGGCTGCCAAAGGGTGAATGAATGACCAGGATTACTAAGGCTGCTGACACTGAAAGAGATTTTTCCTTGCTCTTCAGTTTAAACCATGGTTCAAACAACTTCTCAGTCATTTCCAATACCCTATCTATTGGGGTGCCACTATGAATATAACTATTTATTTCTCTCTTTTTAACTTATGGTAGAAGGCAGTCTAATTCATAAAAGTCCCTGCAGTCCGTGGAAATAAATTACAGGGGGTTACCTGGAAAGCAAGTTAACAGTAGAACTTTAAAAAATATAAGCAGCAACACTGGCACATTTTATCATTTTATTTCCCTAAACCCTTTATGATACACCCATAGTAAAATGGCCAAACAAGTAAAACGGATGAAGATAGCATGTCTGGAGGACGGGAAGGCAGGTACAAGCAACCAAAGCCAATCACATAATTGCACTGTCTGTGTCACTTTGATATTCTCAAGCAAATATAAATCCAAATATTATATGAATTCTTTGGTATGTGAGCAGGCATATTTTGTGGTGCTATTCCGATTTTGTAGAGACAATAGGCAAAGTTTTAGTATCTTAATTCCAGGAAATCTCCTACTGAAATCTTGTATGATCAGAACTGCAGAGTTAGGTCAATATTTATGTTTCTAGCTCAACAGAACAATGATGCCAATGTGATTTGTCTCTGCTTTATCCTGTAAAATCCATTATAGAAAAACCCAAGGAAGATCCAGGATTTTGTTTTACTAGTATCTTCAGAACACAAGAAAAAAATCAGAATTAATTTTTATTGGAGTGTTTTCAGACTTTTTTTTTTCCTTTAGAATAATGATTCAGAGATGAATTAATCTTGTTTCCATGGCTAGAAATGCACTGAAGAAGCATGGATTTTTTTTTCCTATTTAGGCAGTGTAAAGCTTTCTTAACGTGCCTTGAAGACTGCATCTTCCCTTTTCTCCCAGGAACCCAGTGCTTACAGGAAATGGGAGGTTGGAGGATGCTGATAAAGTCACTCCTTTCTAGTGTTCCACTAACAGCATATGTCTCAGGAAGAAGAACTGGAGAAACTACTCTATGCGGGGAATTGCAAGAACACATTTTGTTCTCCTTTGTCCCTTCCTTTTTTGCCTTTGCTGAACAGTGCGTTTAATTTCTGAAACATGTGGTTTTATTTAAATGTTTTGTAAAACCTTGCTCAGTGATACTTGAGGTCTTGGGGACTTTCTAACTCTGAACCTGGCTCAGCTGATGTCATCCTAAAATTATATTTCCTGTTAAAAAGGGAAAGCCCAAACCCTGCATTTAAGTTTGAAAATATTCAAATTTGGAGTTACTTGAAATCCAAATCTGAGTCTATGTCCTGTGTTCAAAAAGCATGAGGAGAGATGTGGAGAGCAAAAGCCAATGGATTTCAATACCAAGTAACAGCTTTATAAAACAGAGGTCTAAAGAGAGACTAGGAAAAAGATTTAAAAATTTCCTTCAGGAGTGGGTGTTATAAGCAGTTGATTACTCTAAAGTGTGAAAATAACACTACAAATTGAAGAACAAGATGGGTTCCCTGTTACAACTCAGCATGGGGCATATAGAACTGCCGGCTGCACGGACATCCAGCAGTGCTTTCAAGTCTGCCACCTTAAAAACTCTCAAATAAGGTGTTTTTGCTTATGCAGGTGGGATGTGGAGTTAAGCTTTCCTTTTTCTTCCTTTTTTTTTTTTTTTTTACAATCAAAAGAATAAAAGCATTTTTTTTTTCTTATGACTAAGCTGCTCTCCCCAATACTGAAGTGAGAAGGGATGTACAGACTCCTAGAAAAATGACCTGCTCGTGTAAAAGGTCATTCCTTTTGCAAATCAAATAGTTTAAGTGGCATTACAACAAGAACAAAAGTGTCCTTAGATATTTAGATCTTCACAGGTTTTTAAACATTTTTTTAAATATCTTTTTGTAGACTTTGAAGGTCAGGCAGTGCTATTTGGTAGCAATTCAAAGGAGAAAGGAACTGTGGAAGATTTTAACGAAAATTGATGTGAAATAGAGTGCATAGACAAAAGAGGAAACAGCTGACTTTCTTTAATTCTAGCACTAGATTTTGAAATCAAGCATAGCTGGTAGAGAGAAACCACACAGTTTACAAAAGCGGATACATGTCTTGGTATTAGCACGCCCTCCAAAGGGTTGCAGGATTAATAAGTCACTATGTTTAACAATAACTTTGGCTTAACATAGATAATGCAGCAGTGCTATTCATTAATGCTTAGCTGCTATACAGCATTTAAAGCACCTGAAGCATCAATTGTTAGTAATTGCACTGCTGTGTTTCCATCTAGCTACTGTCAGTGCAAATGGTCCTCCCTGATACACCAGCACCAGGGCAAAGCTCAAGCCTTTACATGTAACGAGCTCTCATTTCTGACTTGATTTTAAAAGAAAAATGAGGGAAAAAACAGCACTAATAAACCCTTCTAAACTTACTAGGAAATTTCAGCCCTGGCATGTTCTTGGCATTGCATTAGGTGGAGACAAGTGCTGCCCTGAGCAAAGGGGTAGTGACAGCCCACCATCATCACTTTTGTTGTCCTTTTTATTGGAAAAATGACATCTTTTTACATAACCAAATTCTCTTTTTTTAATAGTATGTTAAATTGAATTCTGTTTATTTTTAGATAAGAAAATTATACTGAAGGCAGCAGTTCTCATGCAAGATAAAACACTTTAAGGGTAATGGGCAAGGATGATAAGAAAAAGATCATGCGGATAAATTTTTGTTATTAGGAGTTAAATAAGATGTGTAGTGACCTGTGCAGGTATTAGAAATGCCACGCAGGGCTATATGTACCAATGAGGTTGGTCACTGCACACACAAATGCTCTGATTTAGAAATGTATTTAGCTGTCACTGAAGATATAAAGCATGGAAATCATAAGAAAGTTTAGAAGATATGCTTGTATACTAGAATTAAAGTTTAAAGATCTACTTTAAAGACTTACTTTAAGTATTTGTCGGCAGAAAGTGCAAATGTATGAACTTCAAAAATGCTTTGAGCTTGTTTAAATGAGCAGAAGGATGACAGGAGAATGATATTATTTATGATAGTGTTTGTTATTCGGGAAAAGTATTAGCAAAAATAAGGAATTGACAGCAGTAACAGTGTAAGTAGGAAGAAAGAAAAGAAACTGAACACGAGAAATAAGTGAAAGTATAATTTTAGAACAAATCAAATAAGTATAGTTATTCACACTTAAGAGACAAGTCTAATGCAGAAAGTGATCTCTTTTATCCTTTTGTTCCAACCACAATCCTTTTGTTCCGTGCACGTAATCTTCATCTCAGTTTAATTTCCAGTTTACTCTTTCTGCTATCTTGCATTTATATGAATCTTAAAAATCTGATTTTCTGAATGAAAAAATAAGGAGGATTCTTTAGTTCTTAGTCTTAATAACCATATATTTCTTCCTCACCAATAGTTAAAGTTTCTCTCATATATTTCATTGGTGGATGAAACACTGCAAAAATGACATTCCCAGAAGCAACTCTTTTTGCTACCAGTTTTTTGGAGGGAAACAAGCTCAGAAGTGTCACCCCTCCACAGTTTTGCTTTACAGTTTGGGAGTATCACCTGGAGGCACCAGTAGTGTTATTAGACCTAAAACAATTGTAATGAAAACTAAGGAAGTGTAGTTGTTTTTCTGAAGAAAAGAATTCTCAGTATGTTGAAACTTAGCAATGCCTAGCCAAGAAAACCCATTTTGCTAGCAGTGTTCTCACAGGGTTATATACATATCCTATTTCTTCCTCAGTGCCTGAGCTTGATCAACAGTTAAATTTTTTTTTTCTATACAGGCCAGGGGATAGATGCCAGTTCAGATTTCAGATTTCACTGAATCAGGCTGAAAAAAAAGGTTGATTCCTGAAGTAATTTGAAGAGCTGACAGGCTGTGAACAATTGACATTACATTTTTTTTTCCTATAAAAAACAGCATTTAAGTAATGTCAGCAAAAGTCAGTTGTTGGAATTAAATCAGTTAAATGCTTTAAATGTTTTTTAACCTTCTACTCATATTGCCATATACTGGCCTGATAATGCTACAAAATGTCAGTGTGATTATTGTTAAATACGTTTTAGGGAACAAAGTCCTACATCTAGTCACACATGGTCTGGAATCAATTCTCCATTCTTGCTGTCAGTTAATCTGTATTTAAATTTTGCAGATTGTCTGTTCTTTTATGTCAAAACACTCTGGAATTTGAAGGTGATTTAAATCTGAGTCCACTTTTTTCTGTCTAGAATAATTAATTTATTTGCATTTTCAAATATGTGAATTTCTTGTGTATACAAATATGTTTCAGAAAGCAAACAGTTTGCTTGGGAAAAGGAAAATGTTAGAATATAGCTTTTATTGTGGTTAGAAAATGTGCCAATATTCACTGAATTTAAATAGATTTTATTATGAGGTATAGAATTTAATAATTATGCAGACGAGCATAAGAAGGCACTTTATGGCAATGTTGTTAGGGACTCAAAATACTCATAAAAATATCCTTAAATATATGTTATGGCCTTATCAGAGCAAGCTATAACTTATTGAGAATTATGAATATTTACTGGAATGGAAGATTTTTTTCTTTGAACATTTCTTTGAGATAGTTTATCATGTAACACTGAGCTCATATTGCTGTTATTATCCACTCTGAGCAAAAGAGTAACTTGGATGGTATAAACATATGTTTGCCTTTGTGCACCAGACATTTACTGCTCTGATTATCTTCAGGAAACATAAAATAACCCCTGGCCTGTTAGTGTATGAGAAGGATTTACAATTTTATAAAGAGTTCTTGGGTTGCACATGACTGGCACCTATATAATGAGGAAGAAAAATAGCTTTCACTACTTTTTTTTTTTATTTTCCTTGGAAGAATGTGAAAAAGTTTCAAACAAAATAACATAAGTTTAAGTATTTTTTTAACTTTCATCCCATCCTTTCATTAAAAGCAGTACAAGAATTGAGACAATGAACACACTCATTTAAAGTTACATGTTCCAAGATCAGTGAAGCATGGAATTTTCTAAATTGATTTTTCTCTTGAATAATTAAGAAATTAAGACCTCTAATTTTCTTCTGCAGTTCTTTATGTCTCATTTTCTGAAAAGTTACAATATTTATGCTTTCACCATGTTAGCATCATGCAGACTTGCATAGAGGTCGGGGACGCATTATATTAGGCCATATGTATGACTTGGGAAGAAGGAATCATTAATTCAGAGACTATAATCTAAGCAGAAAAATATAGAAGAGCAATGGGAAACTTCCTAGCCACATGTCCTGTATGACCTTCGTCAGGTAATTTTAACCTTTCTATAACTCAGTTCTTTATCTGTTAAGTATGAAGAATCAACTGCCATTTTTCACAGAGATGCACAGAGGATAAATAATAAAATTTCCGATCTTTTCAGAGGCTGATATTTTCACAGGCTATAGGATCAGAATTCTGATCTTTTTCAGAGACTATAGTAATGACAGACAATAAAGCTTTATCATGTAAACAGGCAGGTCATGGCTCTTGAAGCTTTCTATCTATCAGTTACTTCATTTCACATTGATATTTCTGGATTGGCTTTATTAAAGCTTCCTTTGCATATGCAACTTGGTTTAAAGTAGCCCCTTTTTTTGTGTGTGGCTTGGTTTAAAGCACTCCAGACTGCAAACGATTTGCTCTTATCAGACTCAGCTGGAGAATGAAATAAAAACAAATGTAAAATTAAACAGATGTTTTCCACTCTAAGGTGGAAATCCATTACCTTTGAATCTTTCAAAAGTGAGTGAATAACAAGTATATCTGCCATGTCCTGGAGAGCTCTGGATACAGTCATCCAATTTCTCAAATAATATTCAAATTAGTTTCAAATCTTGCAATTACTTTTTCCCCTGAAGTAAGCTAATGGTGTTTTTATCTTAATTTTACTTCCCCATCTATAAAAGTAGTCTTACTTCATGCCAGACCTTGGGATGCGTGAACTTTATGCGAGCCTGGTGTTATAATTGGGGAAATGTGCTTTGCTACCTCACAAAATTCAATTTAGATTAGGAGAAGGAAAATAGCATTTGGCAGAAATGAAGAGAAGAATCTAGTTTTAAAAGTTAACACCCTGAGTGAAAATGTTATGCAGCTCTTTACACAATTTTAAAACATCTGTAAGATGTTTTAAACACAATCACAGATTCCTCCTCCTCTCTTTGCATATGGGGAATATATTATCATATCTTTAGCCTAACTGGACTGGGTTTGGATTTACAGAAAGTGTTACTAACTGTCAGAAATGCCAAACATTCAGCAGGCCCTGTTAATTTCAGTGGGAACTACTGAAAGCTCCAGCTTTTCAAAAGCCAATAGTGAGGATCCAGTTTTGCACATGCTGCACTTGGGAACTCAGCCTGAGGTCAGTAGTACACCATGCAGGTTAGGATGCTGGTCTAGACCTTTACTTCAATGTATACATATTTCAGAACTGGACCTCGGTTACCCTTCCTAGAAAACTTTGACCTATGGATATGTTCAGCTTCTAATAAAATAAGATGGATAAATCAGTTACATTATATCAGTTACATTACATGTGCTTGCTTGAGCTGTTATTTCACAACAGTTAAAAGCAGTGTCCTGCTTTTAGGACACTAAGTTCAAGGAGATGCTATTTCCCCAGGATTTTTTTTTTTAATTTGGCTCTTTTCCTGTCATATATCTGACAATTTGTATTTAAATCTTTACAAAGAGGAAAAAGCCAATAGCTTAGAATATATGTAACACCATAAGAAAAATGGCAATAGCTTTGTAGAACCAGTGCTAGAAGCTTTTCCTTTGTAAGTCTAAGGACACTTTTATAGCCCTCTAATTAATGTTTTTTTTTCACTATTGTCAATTTAGCTGCATTTTCAAAGAAACTTCTATGCTTAATTCTGTAATACACCATGATATAAAATATTATAGTGGTCATTATTTTTAAAATTATTTATTGGATTTGGCCCAGAAAAAAAAAGGCGAAATCTAAGCTAGCAGATAATTCTCTGGTAAAAGCAGTATAGCAGGAACGAAGGCTTGCCAATACTGTGCAACAAGGCAGGAGGACTGCTCTAATCAGCTATCTGAGGAACCTCATGAAAAGAAGTATATTGGAATATTGACTAGAATTATGCAGCAGGGGCAGATACTAGGAGTAAGCAACTTCCAGCACATACTGTTTTAGAGGTATTCAGGAAATATCTCTTGTTATCAGTCCATCCCTACAGAATTGGTCCAAGCTTAAAAACTACAAAGTGCTTATTTACTCTTTTCATAAGAAGAGAGGTTGTGAACATCCTGTTACAATTTTAGAGGAAAATCATTCATTTTTCATTCATTATTTTGCTTCTAATATCCCCAGACTTGCAAATATAGGTACAATTTAGCAAGTATATTTGCAAAAATTTGTAATCAGAAGGGTGCTCAGAACCAGAGGTCGGATTTCAAGTTCTTCTTAAACAGCCTGCTAAATTTGTTTTCATGTGTTGACTTTATCCAGTAATAAACAAGAAAAAAATATGAGATTAGAAATGGAAATGGGATAACGTATTGCTAGGAAGTGGCTTGGAGAAGCCCGGGTTTAGGTACTCATTCTTCCTAATACATTTTGTTACTTTGGTCAGGGGGAGTCCAGACAGGGATAAGGGAAGATGTGTATGATAAGGATCTGTAAAATAATGTCAACAGTGAATTGATAAAGTTTGCTTGTGACTTGAAATTATTTAGGGTAACATGACAAGAACAGACTCTGAGGATTTGCAAAATACCTTTTGAAATAATGTGATTAGGCAATAAAATGAGAGATAGAAATCAATTAAATGTAAAATAATGCATATGAAACTTTTGGTTGAAAAGTGTCCTAGGACTATAAAAGGTGATGGTCTCTAATGACTATTATCACTTAGGAAATTGGAGTTATGTTAGATAGTTCCCCAAAAATATCGTAGCAGTCAAAGCAAATACAATATTAGGAAGTATAGGATGAGAGACGGAATATAAAACACAAAATATCATTAGGCCACTGGTATAAATTCATTTTTCTCCCACAGCAGGTGCAGTTTTAAAGCCCTCGTTCCAAAAGATTCTACATTAAAGTGGAAAAGGTTTCAGGGAAGACTGACAAGACCAACTGGGAGAAGTGAATGCTTTCTATGTGAGGAATGGTGGGCTCGCTTAGGACTTCTCAGCCTGAAAAGAAGCTGATGTAGGGGGACTATGACAGAGAAGTGTGTGAGAGACATGGAGAGCATGGTTAGAAACCTTTCCTTCTCTCTCTCTCTATACAAGAACACAGGCATCATGTCAGGCTAGTAGGAAACAAGTTCGAAACTGAAAAAAAAAATGATGTTTTCCTTTATACAGTGTCTCTTACTCCTATGGAATTCCTTTCCAAAGGATGTTCATGAGGCAAGAATTTTGCAAGGTTTAATGGGATGCTGGACAAGTTCTTGGAAGAGAGATCAGGTGAGGGTAGCTAAATAACAACCCACATCAATCCAAGGAAACTTCCTGAGTATAAACAGTCAAAAGCTTAGTGTGGACTCCTGGCAAGTCTCATAAATGCTTGCCCTGCTGTTGATTTTTCACTGATCATCTGCTTATTGTCATTGTTGGGGAAAGGATAAAGAATGACTCTTTTTTTTGAGCGATTTATATGTGCTGGAATTTAATGCAATGATACATCTTATTTTCATAACCAATATTTTCAGAAAATGAAAGTGATATATTCATGTGACCAGGTTTTCTTTATTCTATGAAACTAGCACTGTGTTTGTTTATGTTTCACAGGCAGATGATTTTTTTTGAAAAAAAAAATCCATTAAAATAGAAAAAGAAATACATTATTTAAGATGCTGTTCAGGATACCTGAAGAAATAAAGCCTTTTAAGTGAAATGCACATTTCACATCTTTGAATGACAGAAATAACAAATGTTTCCAAAATGTTTACGGAAACAAAATTTCAGACCAGTAGACTATCACTCTGGACTGAGTGACAAGCTCATAAATATTTATACAAAGTGCTTTTATTTTCTTGATTGTTTGATTTTCACTTAAATCTGTCTGTTTCTGATGTATAAATAAAAGGATGTATTACTGTGTATAAAAATTATGTGCTCTACTTACAGTAAAAGCAAACAAAAATCAAGCAAGATCTTGCAGTAACAAAATGTTTAGTTCTTGAAACTCATTAAAGTCTCTTAAACCAGAGGTGTGTTCCCTATGAAGAACACTAAATAACTTCTATTGGTAAACTATTTAAAGCCCTAGACTCAATGACTGTGCTATTACTTTGGGGGCATATAAACAGAAAAAAAAAAAGCATAAAAAGTCAGATACTTGAAGCATGCTCCTTTAATTTCTTGTTGGCTGGAACATCTGTCTTTTGCCACAAGCTGAGTTATATACCCTCTATTTCTGTAACACATCATTTAGATGGGAGTCAGGAAAAGAGCACTACTTGGAAACTTCAAACATAACTTTGCCATATGCTGTCCAATTGCAGTATCTTCCTTGTTCTCAGCTCGGTGAATTCACTGCACAAGAGTTTATTGGCAAGCTACCAGACCACTAACAATTTCATTTGTTTAGTGATATTTATAATTTTAATTATTTACATGCACTATACTTCAACTGCCAGAGGTATTTAGGCTTCTAAATGGGACCCAGAAGGATCATTTTGATAACACTCAGATGATTAGCTGAACAAAGGCCTTTTTTTCCCCTTAATTGGTTGTAGGCACAGAGTGTGATAAAGGCCTTTTACAAGCTTGTCACTGAGTTGGGTACAAATGATATAGCAATATTACACAAATTAGCCGGAGAAAAAAAATATACGAGAGTTTTCTATTTTTTTCCCCTTAGCACTGCTTGGGAAACTGGAGCCCACCTACTGAGTGAATCTAGTTGGTGGCAAACGATGCTGTCTTCTGATTTTCCTTCACATATATATAATTATTTCCTTCATATAAAGTCTCTGGTGAGATTAACATTGCACATTTCTGAGAATAACCCTCCCCCAAAATTCTGACAAAGTAACTACCATCATTCAAGGTGCTATAGGTAACAAATCCAAGTGAAACGTGGGACTTACCTCTGTTGTCCTGTACATGATGGGTAACTGTTCACCATCAAAAGTGCTTTCCAAATGGGTTCTGATTTCATCAATCTTTCCCCATCCTTCAAAAATATGAAAAAATGAACCAAAAGACACACAACTTTCCTGGTTTTATTTTGCAAAGGAGAAGGCATGTGTTTTTAACCACACACTAATAAACAAACTCTAGCAAAGAATGGTGTTGTCAGCAAGGTCTAGCCCTGAAAAGTAAAAGTGCAAGTCTTCCCAAGAAAAGATACAGTAACTGGGATATTAACACTGATGAATAAAAATAGCTATGGAATGGAGCATAGAATAGCCAGCTGTCATTGATTAGTTCGACTGTGGCAATTAATCCCATTTGTGGTAAACCCATTTATGTAGGTGCCTCAAGCTCAGGTGCTTAATGACACAGTCCTGAAGCAAAGGGAGAGGAATCCAATGAAGGCAACAAGGACAATATGTGCACATGCATGCCTACCGAGAAAGAACCTGCCCAAGACCAGGACAGGAACTCTCCTGCAGCCCCACAGAGGTAGCTGCTCTCCACAGTTTTCATATTGATGTCTGTATAGAGGAGGGCTAGCTCAGTACATGTCAAGTGCAGCAGCAAGTGTAGCAAATTGGATCCTGCGTTGCATGTAATGCAGTCCCCTTTTGCCCTTTTTTCCCTTTGAGTAAATACTCAAAGTGAAACACTCAAGGGTTTCCCTTTGAGACAAACACTGTTTTTTCAGGTCTTTCAGACTGCACTGAAAGGAAACCTACTTCCTGCACTTTGCCCAGGAATCAGGTACCTGCACAATACATGCAACTAAATAAGAAGGATATTCAGTTTCCAGATCTATGGGCTCCAGAAGCAATTCAACTTGATCTTATAGCAGAGATAAGGATTTGCTTCCAAGTGCATACAGGATTAAGGAATAATTGACCCTAGTAGCTGCATTGATGCAGATGCCTAGTGCCTGTGGGTGCTAGCAGCAGAATACCCGTTTTAGCATTATGAGATGGTGCATGCACTGCAAAAATTGACATTGTGGCAGCAGATTCACCTTTGCTGAAGCCAAGAATTTGAGGAAAAAAGCAAATCTTCAGATCTCATCATGTCTTGAAGTATACAGAGACTGACTGAATAGAAGCAATGCATGAAGAAATATACCCAACTTTGTCTCTTAAAATAAGAGCGCTCATTTTTATTTTTAGTTTCAGTTAAAGGTTCCTTGTAAACTATTCCAAATATATTAGAGATGGTAAAATAATGAAATCAGTGAGATATACAAAGCCATTTTTCCTGATAACTTAAAGGGATTTTTTAACATTAAGCCATGATAATTCAGCTATACTTCTCTAGCATGGTCCAGGCACTATGATCTAAGATGTCTAATGATTTGGCCAGGTTTATAAAGTGTTGCAGTAATCCTAATATTTCCATGTGAACAGGACACACTTCATTCTTGCTTTTCAGCATGTATTATTCAAACTTTATTTTCTCTTTTTTTTTATGCAGTCCTCTTGTCAGTTCTTGATAGACTGCAGTCTTTTCAAATTCAATATCAAAATCCTCTGCTGGATTTATTTCCCATTTGCTTTTGTTCATTAAGGATATGGTTGATCTTGCTGAAGATTGAAAAAAATGCTGTTTCAGCTACAGCCTCATGAATAATGCTCTGAGTTTAAACAACAGTAATTCAGTTAGCCCTTTGAAAAACAGAGATTAATAATCATGAGAATCTGGAACATTTTGTGTGAGCTAATTTGTGCTTTAACCCTATATAATACAATAACATAAATGAGAAAGAAATGAGAAATAAGTGTGTAGCCTTGCTAATGTCTTCAGTAACAGTGGTTAACTTTCATCTTCATCCAAAAATCCAGCCAAAAATTATAAACCAAAGCAAAAACATAAAGATACTGTAATGGTGCTGCATTTCTTATTTAAAAACTAGGCAAAATTCAGAGTTCTTATAATAAAAAGGAAATAAAGGCCCTGTTGTACTTTGAAAACAGATAAATCTTGAGGTAGTATGTTAGACCTTGCAAAGGCAGCAAGCAACAAGACAGTGCCCAGCTCCTGTGGCAGCTCTGAAAAAAGAAACTAGTGTCTCTATTGGAGCCATATCTGTCTGAGAAAAGTCAATATTTGGCACTCTTTTCTGTATGCATCTTGGACTACATGGGAGAATGCTTGACATGTTAGGTGCCCAACTTCATAGAAGCATCCTCTAGTACATGCTCTGTATTCTGATATTTCAATCAATAATGTTCATTGGGTGCTGGTAAAAATATTGAGCTGCTGAGCAGCTCTTCATGACTAAGCCATTTGTCATCTATTTCACATTTTATCTTCCCAGGAGTCACAAGGTAAATATTCTTCCACCAGTTTTGCCCATTTTATTATTTGTGGAAACTGCTGTAATATTTATGTCATGAATATACTGAATGCAGGATGCCAGTGAAGTGGTAATGAGGCAGTAATGAAGCACTCGTTGCTTTCACTTGGTTCCCTTTCAAAAGACTCAGATATTTGAATGTAGAGTTTCTTACTCTGGTTAACTTTTAAAACTCAGGTGTCTCATTTACTCTAGAGACCAGGACAAAGGATGATTTAAATAATACTCAATTTTGTACATTGAAGCTATTTAGAATTAAAGCAATATTTACATGTGTAAGAAAAGAAGAATGCTTCTTTCTCGTCCTTTGGAAAATTTCTACTATACTTATGGTTAAGATGTTCTCGTGTGAGAACTGGGGGCAAACCCAGCAGGTGAAGTTCAGACTTGGTTTCCTGTTCCTCAGCAAATGTGCTGCGGAAGGAAGCAGGGCAGATACCCCCGATGACTCAGCTTTGGCTCCTGTGCAGGGCGATTGCCCACATTTGTGACATTTGCATGGACGCATTTCCTAGCTAGGAAACTTCTTGTTCAGCTGATGACAATTAGACTGAATTTAGTTAGATCCTCACCTGCGGATCATGGCCATGCTCTATGAAGAAGAGAAGAACTAATTCCAACTTCTAGCAACTTTGGACATAACAAACTTGTGGATAATGATTAAGTATAAAGTAGAAAGACAATATGAATTAGTTAAAATATTCTTTGAGCTGTGTATGTGGGCTAGAAACTGCAGTTCCTTTCTTCTTCAGAGTGATCAGATCAGTGAGTCCAAAGAATTATTTTCGGAGAAAAACCCAGTCCTCAAAATACTGTTTTTCAAATGCCATGCTAAATAATAAATGATAAAAACATTGAAATGTTTGCTAACTGCAAGTTTTAGCAAAATTTCAGAGCTTCCATGTTTGTCCCACTTCATCAGAAAAAAAGAAAAATATTAAAATTAAAAAGTCATTCAAATCTAAAAGCAATACCATTAAAATGATCCAAAGAAAAAAAATGAAATATCTTGATTATATGTAGTTAATATTTGCTTATATTGTAAGTATATTGAAACTTAGATATATGCCTATATTTACTTAGATCTAAGTACTTAGTATTAATTTGGAAGGTGAGTCAAGTCATTTGCAAATATTTTAATATCATCTTTGCCCTTGGGCTCATGACCCATGTGGCAATTTGCTGAAGAAAATGCAATCCTATGTGTTTTTTTATGCATTTTATATTTGATTGCTCATACCTGTAATAAAATTAAACAAACACATTAGCCAATCTGATATAATACAATTTCAGAGAGTGAATTAGAAGTGGCACAGTACAATAATCATAACTGTGACAATCAAAGTTACAGCTAAGACTGAATCAATAAATCAATGCATTCAAATGATTAAGCCATAGATTTATATGAGATAATTTTTATGAAATAATCTAGTCAAATTATGAACCTGGTATTAATAGGAATTAATCTGTGTTACTATCAGACTAAAAAGTTTGAAGGAGAAGCTATTTAACACTTATTTCAACGATCAAACAGTGCGATTAGTTGACCTTGTCAGAGAGGAAAGAAAGGATCCATTTTAGATTTATAATCTTGCTTTGAGAACAAATGTGAAATAGTGTCTTGGTTCAGTTTAGGAAAGAGCAGCTGCAGAAGCGGCTGTCTTGATGACCTCAGCTTCACAATTCCCCACTAGTGCAAGTTCCTCTTTTCTCCACTCCACATATAATGCAGATTCATCACTAGAAGACTGAAAGCTGGAGAAGATGCAATATCCATCAAATGAAAAGATGTTTGTAAAGTTTATTCACCTTGTATTTGGTTACTTGTTAGAGAGGAACTCATAGTTTAGGACATTACTGATGCTGCAGGGGAGGCATAAGCACTTCTGGAGATGATTTTTCCTTTTGCAATATCATCTGCAGCTGCTCTGTTTGAAGTATGGAGAACTCTGAAATCAAGTGGTCAGATCCATACATTTAGGAAAGCGATGTGGCCCAATAATTTCAGAATGAGCAGTGTCCAAGCCTTACATTATTATGGTAGAGACTTTATATCATTATGCATCATTAATGATCTCCAAGATCTGCAAACTGTAGTGTAGGTAGATATTTTTTCCTAGAACATGAACAAAGGAGATGGAGATCCATCCTAAGGATGTGGAATACAACTTTTTATTTTATCTAAGGCCTAGTTCAATAATCAAACAAGTGCTTAAAAGAGTAAAAAATGTAACCAGTCAATACTATTCCTCTGTATACTATAAAAATCATTTTCTTACTCTAAATAAGGGAGCTAACATTAAAGCAATTCATTTTGATGAATTTAATCTAGAAAAGGTCCAAAGTTGTTTTACATTTTATCATAGTAAATGACATTCATAATTAAAGTCACAATATTTTTTCCCCAAATCAGAACCAAGTTCGATCCTTCATAAGTTACATGTATTTTCTTATACAATCCATTTTCATACAGATATGTAAAATTGTTTGATATATTAAGGAATCAACTCTTGTTTCCCACTACTGAAAGACGTGATTGCAGAGAGGTTTCATTTTAAAATAAATAGAAAGAAACATAGTTACTTTGTTTTTAGTCTAGAGCTATTTTAGGATGTGATCAGCATCAGGAAAACATAATATATTCTTTAACTATCTTCCCTATCTTTGCAGACATTGGAAAGAACATGTGCTTACTTAAAAATAAATAAATAAGTAAAATGCAAGTATAACGGTATTGAATGCTAGCCCCCCATACTACAAACAACCTGAAGCAGAGACATTGCAACCAGAAGAAGTGGGAGCAGTGTATTTAGCAGGCAGAAATGAAGTTCATAATTTCTGTTCTTCCGTGTAGGAGTTTTCAGGTTAGTTATTTACCCTACTTACTAGCAGACCCTGACATGTGAGAAAGGGGCCTGACTTTTCCATGTTGAATTTTGAAGACTAAGACATCAAGCCAGTACACATGTGCAGACAGATATATGCCTATCAGAGTATCACTTTTGCTACAAATGTTCTTGTGGAAATTCTTGCAGAGAATATCAAGAATATATTTTAAAAAATCATTGTTATCTCTGATGGCTAGCACTGAGCTCAGAGCAGAGAAGGACTGCACGTCTCATGAAAGTAGTAGATGTGGATGGAGTACACTCACAAACTATGTTAATTCAGCGCTCAGAATGGCAATTCTGTCTTCGCTCCCATCTGATTACTTAACATGGGACTCATCTGGCAGTCTAGTTTCAGGGGATTTCTACTCCCTATTCCCAAAGTATGGTCTGAATTCACCAATATAGCCTACCTGAAATCATTCTGTTTACACAGAGAGTGGTATAATTCTCTGTCCCTGCCTCCCCCCAGCACAGACAATGGCTCTGTGGTTGATTAGTTTTCTTCCTTTACTTTATGACATAGCTCCTAATGGAGCAGAGTTATAGAAAAGCAATAGGATACTCTATTAAAATAAATAGGATACAACTTCTTTTTTCTTGTAGCCATTAATAGTGGAAGACACCCATTTTCCCTTTACTTTTCCAGGAAATATTTATCTAATCTTCTGGATTAAGAAAAAAAAAAGTTTTAGAAGAAGTCCTATTAATTTTAACCAAACCAAAGGTACTATTGAAACACAAAATTGCTTCTTCTAGAAAAAAAAATAGACAGGAGCAAAAAATAATCATTTTTCCTCAGAATTATTAGTCGCTTTTGAACACTTGATTGCATATCTTTGGATAATAACAGCAATCTACGCTCTCAACTCAACAGCTCTCTATATTTTAACAGACAGAAAGAATGCATGGTTCTATTCATAGCTGAATGTTGGGCTAAAAATTGTTTAAGTCTGAGCTGCTATGAGCATTATAGTAACAAAATATTAAATCCTGTTTAGACGTTGCATCAATTTAGATTAGAATTCTTCTGATAATATTTCACACATCCCACTGCCATCTATATGCTAATGTTTCCAACAAATTATCAGATGTTGTTCTATACAACCTCTTTTTCCATGAATGACCTGTCATATTCATAATAGCATCTGCATTTTGTGACAGTTTTTATTTTATCTAGCAAAAATTGCAAGTCCATAAAGAAACTAATTATATAGTTTCACAGCTGATAATACAGTTTCTAGTTTTATAACTAGCAATATGTAAACCGATTCATAGCAAAAAAAAAAAAAAATCCATGAACTCAAGGGATTTTCAGGGAACTGGATCATTTTTAGCAAAGACAGACAAGGTTGCATAGTTTTTAGTCTAAGGCGCTGCTTCTTAATCTCTTTCTGATCTTCTCTGAATAAAGTTTATTCCTACATGCTAGAATTTTGTTTGGTATTTCTATTTCACACCATATTTGCTTTCTAAACTTTTGCTGCAATAGCAAAGAGAATGACAAGAACTGCAACCACTCTCTTCTCACAACAGTGATGAATAATTCAGGGTTCCCAAAACATATCCAAGAATTATATCTAAAAAAACTCAAAAGGACTGCGTTGGTCCAGACCAGAAAGGCAAAGGAAGAAATACCATAGTTGTAAAGTGAACAGAAGTAGTAAGGTTCTTCTGATCTCTTCGTGTTACTCTCAGATGCAGTTCACGAGTGACAGCCCAGAGGCTATATGCCTCCTTTCTAATATGGTTTGCTTTGTTTGAGCAGCAAACAAAGTTTGGTTTACTAAATGTGGCATCTGCATCGCCCTCAGTCTGGGTACTGTGTCAGTGACTGACGACACTGATTAAAAACTTTGCATTCGTAAGAGAGAATTTTGATTCACTTGAAAGTTCAAAGTATGGAAATATTGCTATGTACATATATTTTTCTCCTTAATGTTCCCTTGACAAAATTTAACAAGTTCCTTTATTCCAGCTAACACTGGTTAGGAGAGACTGCTTGGAGCATGCTGCTTATTCCCTGGGGAACTCCAGGGATTCCTAATGAGCCACCAACCTCTTCTCTCCTTATCAAATTTTACTCTTTTATTACTCACATCGATCTCCTAAGGTTCGTGGGTAGAATAATCTTTGCCAACCAGATAGACTCCAGTCTGGCAGTATGCTTTTGTCAGTAGCTCTTCCCTGCCTGCTAAGGCATTGAAATTCTCTGTGTTAATCTTTTTTTTTTTTTTTTTCTTTTTTTTTTCACTGCCCTTTCATTTCCAACTGACATCTCTGCTAAGGTCCTCTTTGGATACAGAAGCACCCAGAATACTATCTGACTTAGTTTCCATCCATCAAGGACTCAACTTTGATTATTCTGGACAAAGAATAACAATATAGGTGACTAGTAATCTTTGGTTAGCCTACTCTGACTTAGCCTTCTGTGGCCAGACAAACTAATATTGTTTAGTAAATCAAGATATGCAGGCAGTTTATAAGCATGACACACTGATCTCTTCTCAGCAGTGCAGAATGTGAAAAATTTGCATTGAGTCCAAAGGAATTGTGTTCTTTGTCTGACTTGTAGATTTCTGCAGTCGCAGAGCCTCCTTGATGACAATCTTGTAGCTCACAGGTTAGCAAGTCACTTTCTTTGTTATTGCTATCTATTATGAAACTGATGGATGAAACCTGAGTTTCCACATAATTGAGGCATAAAATAACCTATTGGTCTATTCTTAAACTAGATTTGAGATTTAAACAGATGCTCAATACACACAATGCATATTCTAGAGTCTTTGGAACAAAGAACATCAATAAAATAAGCCTCTTTTCAGTAATTTGCAAAATATATTCTTCCTCCTTCCTTGAAATGAATACATGCTAAATTTATCAAACATTTTGTATTTACTCTGAGCTTTGTCATGCAAGCTAACTGGTTTCTATTGTATCTTGAAGATTAGTTTGAGCAAAGCAACTCTTATCTTGCCCTATTCCATTTTGTTCTCTTTTCTACTCACTCCTGAAAGAACTGCCAGAAGCCATTTCCAAGCAAAGAAAAAAAAAAAGAAGAAAAAAGAAAAATCACCGCATTTTATCTTTCTTTCTCTTCCTTACACTGATATAGTAGATAAACTCAGCAAAACTGCACCAACAATGGAAATAGCATTATGTTTTTGAAAATCTAAGTTTAAACATAAAGATGTTTTTGTGCAGCTATCCATATACTTAGTACCTCTTTCTCCTGATTAGTTTGACAACTAATTGATAATCTTGGAAAGAAAAACAGCAAGAGGGAAAGTATAGATCTCTGGTTTTGTATCAGTGAGGAAGCAAGTGAGAGAACTAATAATGCAAAGCTGACTGTGTGTACATGAGCTGAAATCAGGTAAAAAGATTTATAGTCATTCTAAAAAATACAGTCACATAACACCAGTGTCTGATGGATTATTTAAATCAAGAAAGAAAAGAAATGCTATGATGGAAAGATAAGATGTGTGAAAGAAATGGGGTGTGAAGTAAAAACTGGCAGATAAAAGACATGGAAAAAATCAGGAAAAATATTATAGATAAAGATGTAGCAAAAAAGAAAAAAAAACAGAAATATAATGTACATGGAACTTACTAGAAACATGATGAGACATATAGCATGAGGGAAATTCTGTTCTCTATTTTCTTTTCATGTGTATGTAATTAAATTTCCCTTTTTGAGAGAAGAGTTTTCACTTTTTTTCCTGTATTTCCATTCTGGTTTTCCGTAAAAATGATTAGAAATGCCTCTTTTGTTTTAAGATTATTCTAATTCTCACTAACCTTAAACGTTCTCTTATATTTCAGTGAATTGAAATATAAGATTAGGATCTTGAAAATATAGCATTCTACTTGAATCAGGCTGGTAATTCAGTTATCCCAGTATCCCGTCACCCATAACAGCTACTTGAAAGTGGAAACGGGGAAAATAACAGGACAGGACCAGCCTCCAGTCCTAGCTTCTGGTCTCCAAGCATAGAGTTTCCTGATGCAGAGGATATATCTGAGTATCTGTGTTTAACAGACCTTGGCAGATCTACCTTGTTTTTTGTCATCAGTAATATCATGTAGAATGAGTTTCTTATTTGTAAGCAGCACTGTATGAAAACAACACATCCTTTTGTATGTTGTAAAGCTACTCTCTGCTCTTTAATTTTTTGATTTAAGAATTAGTGAACAATTGTTCCCTAGTTAATTATCCACAAAGCTTCATGATTTTTTGTATATTTTTTTCATATTCCCTTTCGATTGCTCCTTCCCAAGGCTCTAGACCATTTTATTTTGTTAATTTTATCTTCCTTGTCCAACCTCCTACACTAAGTATCTAATTTTAAATGAACTTCCCCAATCCCACTAGGTGGTTCTCGTTCTCCATTCACAACTTTATGTCTGGTATTCTTCTGCAATATCATATGAGAAATCTTCCTTCATATTTTTTCCCATTTTACATCCCACACATTTTATCCTTCCCAGATGGAATCATAAGTCTCTCTTTTTTAATGTATAAATCTTAATGTATTAATCTTTTCTGCTCTGTTTCGTAGTTCTAGAGAATGGATCCAGAGATCTGACAATGTGCAGAAGTCTTTGTCTTTGCAGTCTAGAAGAAGCATGACTTACTGAGTTCAAAACTACAGTGTGCAAATCCAGGTGTGCAAGGAGGACTGCAATTTGATCCATTTGTAGACTGCAAGTAGAAGCACAAAGGCCAGGAACATATTTTCTCTCTTATACTCTCGAAGCAGGAATAAAGTGTTCCACAGCTCGCAGAGCACAGCTACAGGCTGAGTAGTAGCCGCTCTGTCTGTGCACGGACCTACACAGAGTTAACAAGGAGCCAAGGGAGACAGAGTGCCTGCTTGGCTCAGGACTTCTATTAGGGTGGCTAGAAATTGTTCTGATGCAAAGGGAAGAGAATAGAGTTTCAATTCCAAAATGTATTGTTAATTTTATGGGTTTTATTCGTGTTTATTTTTAATCAAAGTTTACAATTTATGTCCTGACTGTATCTCTAACTTTAGTTTCAAATTCTTACTGTTCGTTATACAGTTGTAATAATTATATTGTTATTGGCCTCCCTGTGTTAATAAAATGAACGCACTAATGAAACCGTAGTTTTAAGATATTACTAATTTATTTGGCTGATATTTCAACTGTGGGCTCCAGTTAAGTGTGATAAGAATTCACATAACTTCAGAATTTCTTGAGATCTTACTTATATTTACTGGGCTTTAAAATACCATATAATGATGCATAACCATTGCTAGAGTTTGTTTTAGGAGACCAATTATTCAGATACACAGAATTATTGCTCAGTTTGGATTGGATAAACAATATCTCAGAAAAAGGGAATCTCATTTCTCTTCAAAATATAAACCATATTAGCATAATATTCCAGTATGTGCTCCATTTGTTAATGTCTTTTAATGTCTGTTAAAATCTGTTAATACTACCAGGTTCATATCTAATCCATCAAGCAAATATTCTTCAAACAGTGTCCATGTCCAGATGTCTTCCAGGTTAAAATATTTAGTTCAGAAATTACCTTCCTCTTTTTATTCCTTGAAATGCATGGAGCTAAATTCAAATAATTCTGTTAAGTTACACCAAATATTATTTTAGTCCTCCATTAGTTGCTATTGCAAAAGACTTTCACAAGTGTTTTTAAATGGCTTAAGTTAGTAGATATTCAGAATGTCACATAATCATAAAGAGTCTCATTTTATATTCTTGCAAAAGCAAAACTCTTATTAAAGTCAGTTGGTAGTTTGCTTACATTGGCTTGTCAGATCAGACATACAGCGGCTAAGTCAGCAAAGACTGTCAGTATGCATGCCATGACCATTGCAGAGCAACTAATTTTACTTTAATTCCACTTGTACTGTAACAGCTAAAGATAGAAATTTAGGTCAGGGACTAATGATAACTTAGGCCTGATCAATATTCACGTTACAGTCACAAAAGGCCCAATTCAGAAAAACAGAGTATTTAAAAAAAGGCAACTACTTATATCCTGTTCAGAGCATGTAGAGTCTGTGTTGGACCAAGGCTGAAGACTGCTTTAGGATCCACAAAGGTGTTATGCAAAGCAAAAATATACACACATCCCAAAGTGCTTAAGATCTATTTTGTTGTTGTTTTTTTATGCTCTGGCTTGGAGAAAATTATCTTACAGTTCCTTTCTCAACATCAGCACTTAGAGGTTTTTTTTTTCTGGCTTGATTTGCAGTGGTTGGTTTTTTTTCCTGAAGGAGGATTCAGTAGTTAAAAGTATATTTTATGATGTTAGTCAAATTTCCTTCACAGAAGCTGATTAAGCTACAATTTTCTCCTTATTAGCTTCATCAGCAGCTGTTTCTTGATTATGTATATTTCATTTGAAGCAATCACCTGTTGCCCCAAAGTTTTAAAACACATTTATTATACTGAACACTCATTATGATGAAACATACTGCATATATTACAAATAGAATAAACAAAGTCTCACAGAGATGTGGATTCTATTCTATATTAGTCATAGTGTTAGGGAAGAGAGGCAGAAAGCCTCTCTTTGGCAAGAGAATTTGGCTAAAAATCTCAAATAAATAAGACCTTTGAAATTCTGCCATCAGACTTCAGAAACCTTTCAAGCATCAGATTTTTTGTAACAAAAATAAAGAAAACAAATCCTATTATGATGATTTCTTGCTGAAAAGCTTGACTGAAGTACCAGATCCATTCAGGGGAAAATGCACAGTTCAGAAATTATAATTAGCTAGGTTATAAAAGAAATCATAATATTCAAAGTAGACATGACTGTCTTCTGTAGATGCTAGTAATTAAATTGCTTTTATCTGGTGGAAGAAGCACTGCCAGCTTCCTATAATGAACTCAACATCACCTAAAGGCTTTTTAATCTTAGCACTTTTACAGTCATGCATCAAAGCTAAAATTATAGATCTCATGTATTTTATGATAGAAAGGAACACTGTGCATACATGATTGGATATCAGAAGAGTCCTACTTGAAGGGCAGCTCCCAAGAAGCAAACATTCTTGAAAGAAAACTTAACGTATTATATATCATGAATCATATCACAGTAAAGTAAGTTGGATATAAACGTGAAATAAAGAAATGGCTAAAAGATATTAAATAGAATAGCACTAAATATTAAAGAAAAAGTTGAGAGGGAAAACTTTACAATAAGATTACACTAAAACTTTTATGAACATAGCTGAAACATAGCAGATCAAAATTCATGTTTTCAAGAAAGTTGTGTCTCTGAACAATATTTGAGCTTTTATTCGCAAGGTTCAAAATTTCACACTCTTGCCTAAGTTTCATAAGTTTGTTCAGATGAGGCAGGACAACATAGCCCCTGTGACCTTCACATTCCTGGGTTTTGAGTAAGAAACCTAGAAAATCTGTTTGCCCTGACGTCAGACTGGTATTCTCATGACTTTCAGCTCTCAAACCTCAGTTCCTCAGCAGGAAAGTCCTGAGACGCACTGCATAGTGTGTCTATACACACTATTGACACATTCCATTTCCCATTTTTGAATCCTATACAAAGAAGCATCTGGGATCACAGATTTAGGGACACCTTTTGGAAAGGTCCTAGAGCTCTTGACTTGTGTCAAGAGCATTTGAGACGTCAGGAAACAGGGAGGTCTCTGATGGGAACCCTTAGTTTTTTGTCAGAAGCATGGAGAACAAGAAACACCTCTGCAAAACATTCTTCTTCAACGAGTCAACAAGCTTATTTCCAAACAGCTCAAATAATAGGTTATTTCATCCCTGTGAAGAGCTAACCAGCATCTACTTAGCAGACTGCATTATATATAGTCCACTGTTCATTATTAAAATTATGCGATGAATTTCTGCTGAAAAAGAATTTTCTGGGATTCACTATTGTGAACCCGCATTCATATGAAGAACAGCAAAACAGAGAGATACTGATTCTAAACTGAAAATAAAAGATGCATGGGACAGATCAATGACAAAATACTTTCATATTACCAACAGTTCTGTAATATAAACACCTGCTTATTCTGGTCCAGAGCCCATCTGCAGCACAATTTAAAGCTTTCTGCCTTTGGATAATTTCCCTTTGAGACTTATGAGGAAGTCTGTATGCTGAATGATTAGAGTAGCTGTTAATTTAATTTAAGAATTTACTTACACTGATCCTTTTTTTTTCTGCTCCATAGCCCAGACTTCTACAAATACTAAGCAGTTGTTTCTTGTCTATGTGCCCCACTTCTCTTCCTTTCCCAGCACTCCTTTTCATATGTAATAGACGGTTACTTGTCTTCAACTTATATAGATTTTATATATGGCATGTGTCTGGCCAGGCAAAGGAGGATGAGGGCGATTCTCTTCTTAGTTTAAAGCATTCCAGGTATACAGGAGTTCAACTTATTAATCTGTGGCTTCCCCTTGTCACCACCAAAGTCTTTTCCAACAGATTTTCAGGCTGATGTGGGTCTTTCTGATCACCTATCTTGAAGTTCAGTAAGTTAAAATTTCAAGGACCCATTTTTTTTCCTCAGTTTTCTAAGGGAGTCAGAATAAGGATTTGGGAAGCCAAAAAGGTCATCTCTCATGTGATAATGGATACTTGACTTCTATCTTCAAAGCACATCTTGGTATCTCTGTTGCCTGTCCTGGTGAGAAGGATAAATGCTAGGGTGAAAAGCTTTGTCTATGAAGTAGACATCTTTTATTCTCTCAACAACTGTAGGTAGAGCAAACATATACACATCTTCTGCTGTCACAAAGTCAATAAATATCAGCTGTTATTTATCCTTGCACTGACGTTTACCTTTTAGATGCCAGCATTTTCTCCCAGATGTGTTTAATGCCTCTTTTTGGCTATTATACAGTCTTAAAAATATGATAGTGTAAAATATCAGTCTACCATTTTTCCAAGTAAATCAACCTCATCTATGTGTATTTACACTAGGCAATTGCATGATTTATCATTCAGTATCAAAAAGTCAATTTTTGTCCTTAATGAGTACAGAATATACAAAAATTATAGGAAAAAAATCAAGTTCCTATATATTAAACCAAGCAATCCTTTATTTGTTTTAGTGAATCTTTGTACTTCCATGGTCTGTCTATATCAAGCTGTTGCATTTTTTTTTAAACTATAGATTTCAGTTATTTGAAAGGACTGTCTTTTTATTCTAATTGTGAAACTGATTCAAGAACAGGCTAGTATAACTAGTTACAGAATAATTAGTTACTAACCATTATTGGTTAGTATTGGTTAAGAATTAGATCACGAACCATTCTAATTGTAGATGATATTTTGATTTAGTACTGTATTAAATAAAGCAAAGTAACAGGATGTTATTTATTTTGTATGAGATGGGTTACTTTTTGCTTGCATCTCTGCTGGCCTGGTTTCTGATTGCAAGACAAGGATGATTCTAATAAATTGATTAATATTTTTTCAGTTTTTAATTTACACCTTGATTGTATTAAGAATTCTTCTTTATTTTTTTTTATTTCCAATGTTATTTTTATTATTAATTTTTATTATTAATTTTTATTATTTATTTTATTATTTAGGTGTCTTTGCCATACAAAAATCCAAAAAAACAGATTTATCTTTACTTTTAACTTCTTTCTTGAGAAATTCAGCTTCTGCAATGACCTGGCTTATCACAACATTACTCAAACATTTGCATAACAGCTGTTAAGATTAAGCAGAAATGACAGGGAGAGTGAGGATTCATCCTCAGATTTAGTTTTTGTTCTCCAGTGATCTTCCAGAGCACAAAAATTCCTCTCAAAAACCACATTGTTCTAGACTGTATGTCGATTTGTATGAAGCCAATTTAAAGACACACCTGCTGGGCATCTTTTGTTTTCATTTATATAGCACATTATATTGTTTTGTTTCCCAAAGTTTCTTTTCCCTTCATTTATCAACTTTCAAAATTAGATGTCTGATAAATTTACTAAGCTGCATTTTTTTTGGACTGTATATACAATTTGACATAAATATGCAAATTCCTTTGCATCAATAGTAGCTGCTATTAGCTATCATAGAATTCATAGAATATATAGAATCCTTAAGGTTGGAAGGGACCTCTAGAGATCATCTAGTCCAACCCCCCTGCACATGCAGGGTCACCTAGAGCACGTGGCACAGGACTGCGTCCAAGCGGGTTTTGAAGATCTCCAGAGAAGGAGACTCCACAACCTCTCTGGGCAGCCTGTTCCAGTGCTCTGTCACTCTCACTATTAAAATTTTTTTCCATAAGTTCCTGTGGAACTTTTGGTGTTTCAGTTTCTGGACATTTCCTCTCCTTCTGTCTGTGGCCACCACTGAAAAGAGGCCAGCACCATTCTCCTCACTGCCTCCCTTGAGGTACTTGTAGACACTGATCAGGTTCCCTCTCAGTCTCCTCTTCTCCAGGCTGAACAGGCCCAGCTCCCTCAGCCTCTCCTCATAGGACAGATGTTCCAGGCCCCTGATCATCCTTGTAGCCCTGTGCTGGACTCTCTCCAGCAGCTCCACATCCCTCTTGTACTGTGGAGCCCAGAACCGGACACAATACTCCAGAAGTGGCCCCACCAGGGCTGAGTAGAGGGGCAGGATCACCTCCCTCGACCTGCTGGAGACGTTCTTCCTAATGCACCCCAGGATCCCATCGGCCTTCTTGGCCACAAGGGCACACTGCTGCCTCATGGTCATCTTGTCGTCCACCATGACGTCCAGGACTTTCTCCGCAGAGCTGCTCTCCAGAAGGTCAGTCCCCAGCCTGTACTGGTGTCTGGGGTTATTCCTCCCAAGGTGCAGGACCTTGTATGTGGCCTTGTTGAATTGCATGAGGTTGTCCAGTCTGTCCAGATACCTCTGGACGGAAGCACAACCCTCTGGGGTATCGGCTACTCCTCCCAGTTTGATATCATCAGCAAACTTGCTGAGGGAGCACTCTGTGCCTTCATCCAGGTCATTGATGAATAAATTGAACAGGACTGGACCAAGGACTGACCTCTGGGGGATACCGCTAGATATAGGCCTCCATCTAGAGACTGCACCACTGATCAACATATGACAATGTCAAGTTCAGAGCTCATAAACATTGTAGGAAATATCACTATTTAGATATAAGTAAGATTTGAAATAACATTCAGAGATTGACTACTTGCCTCTCAGATTAATTTTTTCACTACAGTTGTACTGTTCTTCTCCCCTTTGTAGATACCAGTCTCTGGGATTCCTCTTCTGTTCTTTTCTTCTATCTGTCCTTTACTATTATTACTACTGCAAAAGTTCACAAAATTGGTATAATTACTCTTTCCTTTTTGAGCTAGTTACCCTGCGAGACATTAATTTTTACCCAAGAATACAATTCCTGGGACATTTCCTAGCAATGGGTTGTGCTAGACAGGTAGAAATAACAGAAGTTTTCATTTTGTATCATAAATCACTCCAATATGATAAAATATTCGGTGCTCTTTCCACAGTGAGAAGCAGAGAATTAGAAATTATTTTTCCTTTGCAGGAATTATATGTTTCATATAAATTTGAACAGGTGCTTTGATATCTTGTGGTAAGTCAGGTTTTGCCTCCTTTGCCCCTAGGGAACTCTACTACTCATCTCTACATTGCAGTTCTGCCATCCTGGGAAGAAATTTCTTGAGTGATAGACTTTTACTGCCCAGAGGGAGCTGGGGTATAGAATTGCATGTTTTAACCATAGATGATTTCCCACAATCAAGTATATGGGCAAAAACTTCATGCGGTTTTCTTATCCTAGACGTATGAAAATTTGCTCTCATGTTTTACCCTTATCTTCCTGTACTATACTAAGTAGAATTTCTTCAGCAATTTCCTCAAAGGAGCGTCAAGCAGCTGTTTTGGGTGAGCTACCTGTCTCTCTTGACACTCAGGGAGGGTCTCTCTTCATCCATTACAAACATGATCAAAGAGCCAGATCAGCTATGCCAAGTGTCTGCAGTCTGGTGCTGTGGATACTACAGTGCTGCACGGATGGGTCAGTCAACAGCAGAGCTGTGTTTATTTCATCTGCTCAAGTTAAGACTTCAGTCTTTCTCCACTTGCTATCTCTTATGCTGATGCTGGCAAGCATGTATTATGAAACATCCCTGAGGAAAACACCAAAACGTCTAACTTCCAGAGCCAAGACATCATAATAGGAATAACTGCAAAGGCAGTATTAGGTGTTTTAATGACTGTTATTCTTTCAAGTTTTTATTATCCATGACATTATTTTAAGTGTTGATTAACAGATATCAAATCTGGCCTGCTACAGCTTCATTCTTTCTTCCTTTCTTCCCTTATTTTTTAAGATCATGAGCACTGTTAGTCAGATGTTGACTACTTTTGGTGAAGTCAGGGTAACCGAGGTTATTTAACAGTATTTCTGAGTATTTCAGCATTAAATCTGACTGATATTAACTAGATTACTTAGATTCATTATCTAATGTGAAGATTTTTGTCTTCGGAACATAAAAATCTGTGAGTTTGTTGGGGAAGTTTCTGTTTTGTGAAGCAGAATAAAAACATCAGGTTTGAAGAGAATTTCAGACAATTTTTAATGCTTTTATTCCTTCACCTAATGCATCATCACACAACAGAAATTGCCCTCTGTGCTTGTGAATCATGACTTTTGTATAGGAAAGGGAATAGCACCATTGCCATCAGAGATGACAAAAGGGAACATGGATAACAAACCAGCTGTCCCTCAGGACAAAGACTGATTGAATTTCAGTATGAAAGTCAAAAAGGATGTTTCATTTCTTTTTGGGTCCCATACTGAAACACTACTGTGATGTCAGCAGAGCTCCTTTACCCTTACTAGTCGACACATGGCAATGAGCTTGACAGGAAGAATCAATATCATGTTATTTCCTCACAAGAAAAGTCTTAAGTATTAGCAGAAGCCAGTGTTCCTAAACTCTTTCCTCATTTCTAGCTTGCTTCTCCACAGAGGACTTCAGCATCTCTCTTTGGCCATTTTCCTTCTCTCTGTACATTTCCCTCTTTTCTTGGACCAAGAAATCTCTCAGCTTTATCACCAAGCTCGACTCTGTTCTTACTTTGACTAAATTTTCTGTATTTGCCTGGGAACTATGTGATTCTGAAAGTTATTCTCTAAGGAAAGATCTTTTGGTATAGTTCATTACTCTTAACTAGAGTATATTTTCTGTTAAAAATGGTAAAGAAATTGTTAAATTGAAGAAATGAATAAAATGTTAAAGAATTTGAACGAAGAATATAGGCCAGCTACCCAGCAATCACTTTTATTTGAAAAAATCAGGTAATTGATAGCTTGGACTTGAACTGCATGTCCCTTTGCCACTTTTCTTTTGGTTTTGTTATCAAGGGAATAAGGGATCAACATACTTTGCCAGCTAGCACAGGGATGAAGTTGGATGTTCACCTTCCACAAGTTCAAGCTTTCCATTCTGAGGTGCTAGTTTTGCCCAGATTCCAGAGTGAGCATCAACAAAACATTCTGCAAGCAAAACTACTGCTCTTACAAACTTTTCAATATTTGTATAGTGATTCCTGGGAAAATAGACAATCTCCTTAGGAAAAGTGCAAAAACACATAGATCAAAAAGTCAATGGGACTATGTTGAGTGAGAAAGTATTGCTTTCAGATGGAAGTTTTCCCAGCTAAATTCACAAATGAACAGTTATTGAAGAAGGAATTTTATTACATTTGTGGCAGAATTTATTACCCATGGTGGCCAAAGGAATGAAGTGGATACCTCATTTGGTTATCATTACAAGACACAAGCACCCCTGCCCCTGCAAGCTTGAGGAGACTGGTTTTGACAATTATGTGTGCACCTTGGTTTTTGGATCCTGATACCATCTGCTGATGACTTTATCAGGTAGACAGGCAGGTGGGTGGTGGAGGTGGAGGCTATGTACACAGGGGGCACCAATGAATGTGTTTTTCTTCAAGATTCTGCTAAATGGTTCACTAAAATATCTTCAGTATTGTGGCTCAATAAATTGTGGCTCATCTCACAAATATGGCAAATTATTATAGATGCATATTCTAGAAAACTCTGGAAATCAAATGTGGCCAGACAGCTTCCACCTCAGGGAATGAACAATCTCAAAATCAGATGTTTCCTTAGCTACATAAATCCTAAATTAATAGCACTTCTGATCTGAAATGTTATTATTTAATACTCTTTTGCTGCCTAAGGCAGTACTGTAAGCAATACAGATTCAGCCTGTCCCTATCATTAATAAGGCTATTACCAATATGTCTAAATGTGGTAAATGTCAGAAGTTTAAATTATTATGTGATAAACAATTTCTGCACAGTAAAAGAGCTATAATTATTATTATAACATTTAAAAGTACAGAGAAAGCAATATATTAGTTGAATCAGTAAAGAGCTCTATACAGTGAATTCAATAAGTACTTTAAAATTCATTTAATATACATTTTTCAGAGCATTGTTAGAAATATAATAGCTGATGACAAATAATTTTAAAAATTTATCAAGCTTTTACCATGTCAGTGATATTAGACAGAAATACATATCACTTTCATGTATTCATTTACTCTTTCTTCTTCAGTTCAGACACCTGCAGATGCCTTAGAGTTATTAGTTTAGTATTTTATCATTTACTTTAGGAAGTTCACATTAATGCAAGAATTCACGTGAAACAGTTTTCCATTTAATCAAAGACAAGTTAGCACAGTTTCAGAAAGCATGGATTCTCAAAAGCAGCAGTTTCTACTCATTTTTAATTCTCTTCATTTCATGTACTAAAGCATCTCTTTCAAGTGTCATCTGTGCAAATAGTTCTTCCAAGAATTTTTTAAGATTTCCTTTTAATGTTCCTGTTTGTTCTTTCCCTTTAACAGATGGTTTAGCTTCACCTTATAAGCTTGTCCCTATTTTACTAAGCTATCAAAATCTTCACACACAGATCACTGAAACACAAAAATATTAGTGGCTTTATCACTGGGTGAGCTATAACCCTCAAGTTTATTACACAACAAAGCGTCAAGAGGAAATGTTACGTGCTGTTATATGGGTTAGGAGCAATACAAGATACATAAATGCCAAACCATTTAAGTATCTGTGATAGGATAACATTTATATTTCTGCATGCTCCATGTACATTTTAAGAATATGCATTAATATCAGCTTGCAAATGAAATAAAAAGGGCAAGAGGGAGGAGATGGGAAACTACAGGCTGGTCTGC
Organism: Tinamus guttatus; assembly: GCF_059628265.1. Classification (NCBI taxonomy): domain Eukaryota; kingdom Metazoa; phylum Chordata; class Aves; order Tinamiformes; family Tinamidae; genus Tinamus; species Tinamus guttatus. The sequence continues at coordinate 1,458,750 of NW_028288936.1, forward strand.
CTGGTCCCTGGAAATGTGATGGAGCAGCTCATCCTAAAGACCATCTCTAGGCACATTAAGGAAAAGAAGGTAATCAGGAGTAGTCAGCATGGATTCACCAAGGGGAAGCTGTGTTTGATGAACCTGATAGACTTCTACGATGGGATGACTGGCTAGATGGATGATGTGAAAACTATGGATGTTGTCTGCCTTGACTTCCATAAGGCTTTCAACACTGTCTCCCATAACATCCTCATAGGACAGCCCTGGAAGTTTAGCCTGGACAAGTGGACAGTGAGGTGGATTGAGGACTGGCTGGATGGCAGAGCTCAGAGGGTGGTGATAAATGGGGCCCGAGTGTAGTTGGGGGCCTGTGGTCAGTGGTGTCCTGCAGGGGTCAGTACTGGGCCAGGTGCTGTTCAACTTGTTCATCAATGACTTGGACAGAGGTGCATAGAGTGCACTCTCAGCAAATTTGGGGATGACACCAAACTGGGTAGAGTGGCTGACACTCCTGAGGGCTGTGCTGCCATTCAGAAGGACCTAGACAGTATGGAGACTTGGGCAGAGAGGAACCTCCTGAGGTTCAAAAAGGACAAGTGCAAGGTCCTGCACCTGGGGAGGAATAACCCCAGGCACCAGTACAGATTAGGGGTTGACCTGCTGGAAAGCAGCTCCACGAAGAGGGATTTGGGAGTCCTGATTGACAACAAGTTAATCGTGAGTCAGCAATGTGCCCTCGTGGCCAAGAAAGCCAATGGGATCCTGGCCTGCAACTGGAGGAGCATTGCCAGCAGGTTGAGGGAGGGGATCCTCCTGCTCCACTCTGCGCTGGTGAGGCTGCACCTGGAGCACTGTGTGCAGTTCTGGGCTCCCCAGTACAAGAGGGACGTGGAGCTTCTAGGGGGTCCAGCACAGGGCCACGAAGATCATTAAAGGACTGCAGCATCTACTGTATGAGGAAAGACTAAGCGAGCTGGGCCTCTTTAGCCTGGAGAAGAGAAGACTGAGAGGAGATCTGATCAATATGTATAAGTACCTGAGGGGTGAATGTAGGGAGGATGGGGCCAGGCTCTTTTTGGTGGCAGCCAGTGACAGAACAAGGGGTAATGGGTATAAACTGAAACACAGGAAGTTCCATCTCCACGTGAGGAAGAATTTCTTTCATGTGAGGGTGACAGAGCCCTGGAACAGGCTGCCCAGAGAGGTTGTGGAGTCTCCTTCTCTGGGATCTTCAAAACATGCCTGGATGCCACCCTGTGCCACGTGCTCTAGGTGTCCCTGCTCTAACAGGGAGGTTGGACTAGATGACCCCTAGAGGTCCCTTCCAACCTCAACCATTCTGTGATTCTGTGACTGAACCTTTTGGATAGTGTAGCTTTATTTAACATGCTGTAAATTCAGACTGAAATATTGCCCTTGTTGTTAAATTGCTGTGTATCTCTGATTCCAGAAAAGTCATTAAGAATTTCAGTGATTTTTTTTACTGTCTGTTTATTTGTTACCAGGTTCTAGGAAACTTTCCTGATAGAAAAATGAAAATCGTACTTAGAATGTTTAAACTTCGTTATTTTTTAATAGAAAACACTCAAAATAAAATCTGTAGGCAATCATGTTTAGGATTTATAATCTCTTGTTTTTGCAATCAATAAAGACATGAATGGAAGAATTTTTTACATGAGGGAATGCACTGCTCATGAAACTAATTTAGAAATTAAGGAAATTAGAAATTTAATTTAATTTAAGGAAATTTAGAAAGTTTCAAATAGCTAAATATGTAATATATTTCTGATTGTCAAGGGCTACTCAGATTGTATTTAGAAAAAGTAAACAATCAGAATATTATTAATGACATATGGAAATACATATATGGATATAAGTGTCCAAATTTAAATTCTTTTTCTTTTTTTAAATATCTTAAATTTTACTTAGTTGAGAAAGAAATGAGAAAATAGCAGGAAAGTCTTGCATATACATGTAGGTGGCATAATAGTTTGCAAATGGTAACACTGTTTTGCCAGAAAATCCCTTTACGGATCGAGCAGTAAATTTGCAATGCTTTCTTTTCTCAGAGTTTTTATGACATAAACATAGGAGACCAAAATACTGGGATGACTTTTCTGTTATTAAATATTAGCACTTTTCGAAGTATGCACAATTGCTAGAAATAATTACTGACTTTGCAACAGTTTTCTCACCAAAAAAATAAAGGTTCTGTCTAAAGTAAATAATTCTAAGGTGTAAGACAGTGAATGTATTCTGAGCACACTTTAGGTGTACATCACAGGTAAGGAGGTCAAATCTGTTTGAAAGGCTAATCAAATTTATACATTTTAATATGTTGCTGGAGGCTGTAAAAACCTGGCAAATCACAATTATATATAAGTATGTTTGTAGTACACAAATCAAATAAGGTGCACCTATCCCAGAAAAAAGTTGTGTTTTTTACATATATTTGTAAAATTAATGAATACCTTCAAGCAGCTGGTCACGGAGCTATGAGGTCTCGTAATGCAGAGATAATATTAACATACAGAAATTCAGTTGGAGCAATAATGTAATTTATAATTTAGCAATCACAGAGTTCACTTGGGTTGCAGAAGGGCTCTTTCACTCTTCGAAAGTGTCAGGATCAGTTTAGACATCTCTAAACAAACGTGGAAAGAATAACATCTTTTCTAGTTCCAAAGTTTGTGATAATGGTGAAACCACACTTTTTCCAGGCAAGGCCTTCCAACATGAGAAATACCTGAAAAAATAGTTTATTTAATTAAGCTTTTTTCCCATTTATAGATTAGGCTTATTACATCTTTTTCTTCTCTTGGTAAATCGAGAGATAATTGATTCTACTTTGCTTTATTCCTTCACTTTATACATTTGTAGACAGTTCTGCCTTCCTTCATCCATCTTTTTACCAGATTGAATGTTCCCGTCCTATTAACCTTTCTTCACAGGTCTTAGTTTCTAAGCTTTTAATGATTTTTATTGTTCTTGTCTAAACCTTCTGTTTGACAGTGCCTGTTTAAAAATGTGGCTTCTATGCTGGGTGCATAGCTCCAAAAGAAAAGAAATAAGACTGAATGCCAATGCTATTTTTACATGAGATACTCTATGCAGGCAAAGATTTCTTAATAGATAATGTATTCAATGAAGTAAGCTCCCTTTTCAGTTTACAGGCCATGCCCAGACAAACTGATAATTATATAATCGTTTCTTGCTCTCAGTTTATTCCTGGGTTGTTGATGAATCATAATGTCCAGAATAGCTTGCTATTTAGTGGAAGCCAACTATTGTTTTTTTGACTGTGTATGCTTTTCTCTATTTGTATTCATTTGGATGTTAGAAGTAAGTAACCTGAATAAAATCAGCTTCATTGATACAGTGAAACTGGTGCTGCCAAGGAATGTACCTGCCTAAAAACTCAAATTTTAAAATTTAATATTGCATTTGAAAGTATGAATTTTCTAGCCATAAATGCCTATATTATCTTTCGTGTTACGTATTGAAAAGAATTTCCCCTGTTTGTAGGGACAGAAATTTTGCATGGCCTCATTTGGGTGGCAGCGGTAAGATAAATGCCTCAATATAGGTTAACTTGGGGTCTGTCTTTACAAATGGTAGGTTCTGAGTGCAAATAATTGAACCTGTACAAATGTTATTAAATGTATGGCTATGTTTTCTTTCTTTTTCTTCATCTAAATCCTACTTTTCTTATATGGATTGTTTCTTTTCTGTGTGAAAAGGACTGTTACCACTATCAAACATATATGTTGAACGGAGTGAAAAAATAAGCATTTTTTTTTCTTATTTAGATTAATGACAGCATATATCTTTGTTTTCTTTTTGTTTTCTTTGGACAAGCCACATCCTATGTCTTTATGTGAATCAGATATTTGAGCATACACAACAGATTTACAGTTTTCTTAAGACACAGTAAGAATCTACCTATTATGAGTCTGATTCCTAGCATTCTTAAATGTTTTTAAATAAAGTTCTTAGACAAAATGAGCTGTATGCTTATGAACAGCACACTGACATTTTGTTGTCAGATGATCAATTTAAACATCAAACAACCTTTCAGCTTGCAAAGAGTATGCATTATTGCAAAAGTGTCAGGTTGTTTACTAAGCCAAATGCTCTGACGTGTTGTCTCTTTTCCCCTCAAAGGTCAATATGAAGTTTCTTTCATTTTCTGCAAAAAAATCTATGGGCTTTTCATAAAGTTGTGGTCTTGTTTCTATCTTTCTTTCTCAGATCAGCAGAAAATGGCAGCTATAATGCCGCGTGAGACACATCAATCTACACTCATGGCAGATATATCATCTGTGAAACTAGTTCAAGAAAACTGTCAAGTCTCATTGGGAAAATTAAGCTTTCTATTAGGGGAATGAATCACATATGACAAACAGTGAATGATAGGTTAGAAGAAGCTGTTCTTCGTGAACTGCATCTCAGCTTCAACTTTCTTCTTCCCTATTCACAGTTGTGGTCACCAGTTCTTAAGTCTCCTCTGCTTATAGATATGTTTGCTTATAAAAATCTATTATGCTGAAGCACAGCTTAAGAAGACATGTCATAAGAAATCATTTAGTATATTAATATTATTCAAATAAAAGGAGAATAAATTATAATTCTCAAGGCCTTTATTCAACAAAAACAAATAAAGAAGTCTTATAATGACCATTTGCCTAATTAGGTTCTACTGGCATTTTCCTGTGATATTTACTGAAGAAGATTCTTCCTGTGGCAAGGGGCTCTAACCTTTCACAGAGTGAGATCCAGGAGACAGAAATGTGAAGTCTCAGAAGTGTGTAAGTTTATAAAAACATTTAGTACTTAAATGTTTTTTTTTCTGTTTGTAGTTACTCGCAAGGTATATCTCATTAAATATATTGATGCAAGTGTATTTTTTTTGCATATTATTGTTATTTTGCTTTTCAATAGAGGGGATAATTATGTTTTACTACAGAAAAACTACAAGACTAATATAGGTGCAAAATGTGCTATTTTACCATTGCAAGGGGATCTTATCAAGGACCTAACAAGCAGATTACCCTATTTCATTAGATTATTTTAGAAATGGGGCTAACAGAAAATCTCAGCTTAGAACTGTCTGTCTCTTCTTCACTATACTCATTTTGCCAGATCAATACCATACTTCTTGGTCCACTCTTTCCAGTACTTTTGCCACTCTTTGCTATGTTTTTCTACAAACTATCCTTCTTCTTTCTCTCCTCTTTTTTTTTTTTTTTTTAGCCCAGAATACTGCTGTCTTTCCAATTGCCTTTGGTTCTTTGCTCTTTTTCAGCTCAGGAGGGTTCTTTTAGAGAATCTGAAACTACTCTGGACATGAAGGGGAAAGATCTGCTATAGCTGAGACCAACAGCTGCTTTTGGCTTCTCAGCCAGATATCATGGCTTGATCCATCCATGAATCTATTGATTAAGCCCAGCCAGGGAGCCTTCTGTAGGAATCAAGTGTATTCTCCCTCTGAGATGAAAGATCAAGCTGAGTATGCAAGAGAGATTTTTAGGGTTTATAATACACCTAAACAAAAGTTGGATGTATGGCTCTTGCTCTGCCTCTTGTGTTTCTTGTAGACTCTTGCTCTACCTCTCTTTGCTACAAAGAAAGGACTACCTGCCCTGCATCTTGATTCACTTCGAGAGGAAGCCAGAGTGCCTCCAATGGATGCTGCAAAGCACATAAATAGGTGATTTTATGGATTATTAAAGAACTGAGGGTCTCCGGAGTGAACGCTGACATTCAAGAAAAGACCTTTCTTGACATGGCTGGGAAGATTATTTCTATAGTTTCAAAAATGTTTTTATATATACTGACTGTACACATATTCTGAGTGCATTTATTTAAACTTTGACATTATGTAGGCTCTTTCTGCAAGAACAAGACTGACTAAGCTGACTAAGAATCTGCTGTAGCAGCCAACCGATAATTAGATCTTGATTTTGACAAGTGGTGATGTCCACTGACAGCAGCCTTGATTCTTCTGTTCTTCTTTCTGATTCCACAGCTAAGGAAAAGCACTCACTCTCCTGCTGTTAATGTTGACATATTGGTGGAAATGAGAAAAATTGGCCTCTATACTCTTAACAAGAAATTTTATTCTACTCTACTTCAAAAATACAGGCTCAGAAAGGAAGGAAAAAAAAGGAACTTGGAGCTAAATTGAAGTTTGGTGAAAGAGCTAATGATGACTAGGTACAAGATAGTCCATCAAGCTGAGACAAGAAGAGCCTGGAGTGACACTCACTTCAGAACTGATTGGTCAAAGTGTTAAAATTAATTACAACAGAAATACTCCCTTTGCCTAAGGATGAGATTAGAGGGAATAACCTCTAAAGTGATGGTCCGACATTTCTAACATCTTTTTACTACAAGTATTTTTTGCTGGCTCAGAGTTATACTTATCTGATTGGTTTCAAATAGATACACAAATAAATTCTGCTCCAATATACAGACATACTACTAATGAGGTGAAACTATCTTTGAGAATCAAAGACATGTTAAATCATATTTGACTATCTCATTAACTGTCTGCAGGAAATGTTTCCATATTCCACATATCCGAAATGCTGTAAACAGCCAGCATTTTCTTATAAAAATTAGGCTGTCAAAGAAGTGACATTCCTTTGCAGAAGTGAAGAATTTATTGCAAAAGCCCTTACATAGGTATATTCTGGAAAAGTAAGAAATTAAGGATTAAGGATTTGAATAACATGAATATTTAAGGACAACACAATTACTAACTTTTTTTATATGCATCTTTTTTATATATGCATATATATGTATATATATAGTATGAGAGAGAGAAAGAAAGAGGAAAATACAGCCTACTTTCTAAATACTATCTTAGATTATATTTTTCATCACTGGATCTCAGTCAATATGTAACAATTAATAATTTTTAGTCGTCATAACTGTTATCATACGTTATCATACGAGCAACTAATTTTTTCATTAATGGAAATTACATTTTGTATTCATTTATATAACATTTATTTAATATTAACTAACAGTGAGAAAGAAATTTCTATCCTCTTGGGTTGATTTCATAATCTTACAGTCTTAAAGACTTTTTTTCACAGTGTTATTTTGGGTATAATTTTGCTCTTACAAAATAAAGAATGTCCTCTACCTTCCATGATCATGTGAACCATATAGATCTGTGCAAATCTCAGCTGAGGGCTGCATATTTAGCCCACCAACAAAAAAACTTCTATTATATGAGTCCATAGAATTAATGAAGACTGCATTAGAATTTTATATTATATGAAATCACACTAGGAAGAGTTGAAACCTGCTTTGTCCACTGGATTCACAAAATACTTTTCATAGCAAAGGGATGTAAACAGAAACATATTTTAAGGTCATTTAAGGCTTTTGAAATGTAAGGTATAGATCTTTCTATCACTGCACCTTCATTAATCATCTAATATTACTGAACTTTTTTCTTAGAAATATTGGAAACAATTTAAATGAAACATCGAAAGCCTCAACCAATTAATACAAAACAAATTGGTAGCTATTCTATTTTTTTGCTTTTATGAAAGAATGTGTATGACAACTAAAACTGTTGGCTTCAGTACAGATTTGACCTGCAGCATACCTAATACTTTATAAAAATAATTTGATAGCTAGGTATCATTATTATACGCAAACAGAAATTGCTCCTAGCAAAACTCTTCTACAACAGTCTGATTGATTTAGGCGGGTCTGTAGAAGCAATACAGGAAATTGAATCTCTATAAAAATCCTTAAGGTTTTGCAGAGATCACATTAAAAGCAGAAAAAGAAAAACCTGGAGGGATCAAAAAAAATCAGGAACGAGTCTTAGAAAAGAATTATTTGAAAGTATAAGAAGATTTTTAATATTCATATTAATGAAAAATGCATCAAAGACTTACGTTTAAGTACTAGTGTTTTAGATACAATTAGATCAGAAAAAAAAGTTATGTTTTTGCAATGTCCAGGATTGTCTGAACAGAGAAAAATGATATTTGTACTTGGGTAAGTTAGAAGATTAATTATATTTAAATTAATATATTAACTTATTAAAAAATCTCTTTTAACATTTAATTATTTTGTTGCAGCTTATTTCTAGGAAATTCACAAAGCAATTTTCAGATGAGAAACTTAAATTACAGGAACTTTCTACTTGGTACAGTGTCTGAAAATTCTTATTTTTCAAATAGTCTTAAATAAATTACTTTTCTGCTGGGAACTTATATCAATATTGACATGTAGATCTCCGATTTATTGTGGTTTAAAAGAGGTCTAGTAAGGTTTTGATTTGTGCAAGTAGGAAGTCCTAGGAAATCACTTTTGCAGAAGGTCAAGTGGTCACACTGTCACTCTCTCCTACACTACAGTTCAGTGGCTAAAGCAGTCATCCAGTATGTAAAAAAGCAAATCTTTTTTCTTTTCTTTTTGAGGAAAAATAAAACTCTAACCTCCTGAATACAAGAACACAGTGCAAGCAGTGAAGTCACCCCATGTGCTGCTGCTGGACAAGACATGTACATAGAGAGAAGACTGAGCTCTCTGTCCTTGCTGCAGTGAATGTTTCTGTCTAATAAAATTAAACAAATAACTGAACTTCTACTTTTACTTCTCTTGCGTTCTTTTTGGCCTCATTTTTTTCAATGAAAAGTTGAACAAGATGGGCAACTCTATGACAGAATTGGGGGTTAATGCTTCAGAGCTTTCTGGGAACATGTGACTGCTTTGAATTAAAGGTATTTTGGACTTTGAAATCAAAATTGATACCAAGGCAAATTTCTGAATCTCTGTAGCGTGCTTGCTGGTGTTGAGTGGATACAATTTTAAAATGTCTAAAATTAAATGTCTGACAGATATCTTGATAACAGTGTTTAGAGTGCCATTGGATAGGATGGGAAGTCTTCTTAGTATCACAGATGACTAACTGATGTTTTAAATGAAGTTTTAAATTGGTATTAGTAAAAAGCAGTACATACAGTAAAAAAAAATTGAAAACTCACTCCTTGTATCCTCGCTAGTTCCATAGTTTCTCAGTAGCCTGGTGCAAAAGCAAGAAACTTTAACTCGCAGTCCATCTCTAAGCCTTTCAGTTCAGCTGACTGAGAGTCATATTGTCTATCATCTATCTATTTAAATGAACTCTACTCATCCACACAGATGCAGAGATGTTGATGTTGTTTTCCCCGTCTAAGAAGAGAGCTGATGTGATTTTGATGGTATTCACCAAATTTGAACCCTAGTGATCAAAGACTTCTTTTTTTTAGTAAAAAATTGTTGAGAGAAATAAAAAATACATCCACTGAAAGTTTGGCATTCCCACAAAAAAAGAGCACTTTAATTACGTGTTAGCAGAAGATTTGGAATGTTGCAGAAGTTTCACAGAAGTGGAAATTCAACAGTGGGACAATATCCAAAAAAAAACAAAGAAAGGAATGACTGAGGTAACATTGGCATGACGACGGGACTGGACAAAATAGTCCCTGAGATGGCATTTCCTTAATTAATAGTCGAAGAAGGATAATATAATAAACACCAATTAACACAAGTATAACGAAATAAAATTGTTGTACTAACAAAATATTTTGTTACTAACAAATGTAGTACAAATACTAACAAAAGTTATTTGAAAGTTGACTGGAAAAGGTATTGGGAAGTGGCTGAAGGTCAATAGCAAGATATTACCTGACATATGTTGCCTACAGTGTCCCAGAAGAGTGGGGGTTATGGCTACAGTTTACTATTTTTTATAAGTGGACTGGAAAAAAAAATGATTTGAACTTAATAAACTTGGAACAAAACAAAAACATTCCAGGATAGTCAGTCACTCATAAAACAGGGGGTGAATAATGTTCTACTTATGGGCATTTCCGTATTGTGAAGCAGTGACTGAAAAAAATCTGCATATGAGTTCCTATTTTGGTGCCCATGTTACCAAAAACAATGTGACATTGAAAGGAGGAAAGAGCATCCTGAGGAAATGTCAGGTCAGTGTATTACGTCTGTATCTCTCAGTGGAGCCATTACAGCTGGAGCAGAGGGCCAGGATACAGCATCTACAGTGCAGGAAGGATGTTAGCAAATTTCAGGGAGCTCAGAGAAGAACCTTGAGAATGATGAGGTGATTGAAAAACATGGCTTCTACTTAAATATATAGCTCTGACAATTTGTCTAATAAAAGACAAGTCTGTGGGGGTGACCCCAGCATAATCGATAAATAATTTCCTGGGAATAGAAATCTGATAACAGGGAAATAGCAAAGAGGGAAAGTAATTGCCTATAGAAAAGGTTTAGCTGATAGATTCTCCATCACTGGAAAATATTTATAAATCTATACCAAATATTTTATTGGAATATGTGCTCAAGATCAAACAGAAATGAAGTCAGGGGATTCTGGAGTCTGTGATTTGTTGAAGGATAGATTAGGTGATTATGGCCCAAAACAAAATCTAAAAATCTGCATTTTTCTGCTGATGTGATATAGATAAAACCCACTAAATTCTATTTAAGGTTCTCCCTCAAATGAGGCTTGAAATACTGTCCCTCTGATTGTGTTGTCGGGAAAAATATTTTTGTGCAACAGTGTTGCTAATGATGAAAATTCCATAGATAGAGTATATTTTATTTTGTGATCCTTGTCTACTAGAGTATCTGCTGGTAAATGATTAATAAGATTTTACAGACAAAATCAAATGGTAGTAAATAAAATATAGATCAGTATCACAGCATTTTCATTTTTTTAAACAGTTGTGGCCATTATAACGTATTAGGATACAGATGAGCTGGATTTCAGAAAGTAGCTCTTAAGATGTTGCATCCTATGGAATGTTGGAAACACTGAAGGAGTGCAGAACAGAGATACTTGAGCATCTAAAGAACCTGAACTTTGAAGGTTTTTCTGAAGAATATTTAAACATAGAATAGAATTGATAACACGGAGCACTAATACAGAATTAACTGATGATGAAAATCGCAAATAAAGAAACGTTAATTGCAGAAGAAGGAAAATCTCAAGACAGATTCAACAGATCTCGAGGATACCTGAAGGGAAAAGGACAGAATTTTCACATTTCAGAAATAAAGCAAGGGTATAGATTTTTAATCATCCAATGTTTTAACTATCCAAGTCATAAAATCACATTCTTGATTCTAGCAGTAAGGAGGTTTTCTACCGTCATTTTTTTTCATATGGAACTGCTGCTACCATTACCTGTTTGAATTTTTCTCCCTCTTGCTCTGCAGGACCTTTTCCTTTTGTCATTATAAGGGAGTGTTTTTTGCACACTTATAAACATGATGTTACTATTCTGATTTGCATCTGTGTTTCCACCATTTTTTTCTAAGTGGGACTTCATTCTAGACTTATGGATAATATGTTTAATTAGCTACTTGCATTCATGGGGAAATTCAGTGGAGTGAATTAAGTTATGCTTAAGCACGAAAGTCAACCTATGCAGATTTGATGGTAGGTATGTTTGATGTATCTGCAATTCCAAAAAAGTATGCTTCTCTGCTTTTCTTTCTTTTCTTATTGTACTTGCTGGATGAGGTTTTGAAAAATGCTTGTTGTTACCTTATTTAGTAAAAGATAATAACCTAAGGGCTCATTTTAAGGAATGTGTGTATTTTAAGTCTGATGTGCTAGAAGTATAAAGGAGTGAACATTGATTTTGGAGCATATTCTTAAAATTCACAATTAATATTCCTATTTATTTGTAGTACTGTTTGAAAGTATGTCAAAAATAAGATATTTTCATTTCAAAATCCTCCTGTACAAAATTTTCCCATAGTTATTTGTTCTACATGCAGTCACAATTGAAAACTGTAATAAGATATTTAAATTGAATGTGTAGTACAACAGAGCATAGTTCACACCTAAACTAGGTTGATAGAGGACTAAACAATCTATCTTTTCATGGACAGTGCTAGTGAAAGCATGTTGCAGTTGCCAGTTTATGGATAGTTATATGTCAAGTCTGATGAAAACTGCTGAATATGTTGTGCACTCTAGATTGTAGTACATCCTTTATATGCAATGAAGTACACCACACCGGTTCAAAGAAACACGCAAAAGTCAGGTGACCAGCCAACTCCATAAACCATTTCTTCAAAAATTTCCAAGCAGATCTATGTGCAATAAATAGTCTTATGTCTTATTGAAGCATCTGTTATCAAGGCTTACACGGGAAAAAGAAGAATAAAAACACAATAAGCCAGTAAATCTTCAAAATGGCAAAGTTAAGTCCTGAGGAAATAGATCTTTACATGCTATTTGATATGTGGTTTGGCCTGATTTCTGTACATCAGTGAGACAAAAAAAGCAATGCAGGATTAAAAGGCATAAAATAAAACTATAAAGCATCTAAAATCTGAAGAGCTACAAAACAGAAAAGTAGGATGGCTAAAATTTAACCATTTGCTTCTACAGCATCTATGGAAATCTTTATTGTTTACTTGCACACTTGTGTAGTACAATCATTTCATGTGCTCAGATCATTCTTGTCATGGTGATATATAAGTACGGTACAGTAAATACCCTACCACACACAAAAAAGTGTTAAAACATTTTAAAGGAAGAGCTATTAAGCAATTGTAGATGCTCTGCCTTCTGGTCATACAACCTGCAAAACATCCCTTCTAGTTTCCTCTTTTTCTATTGTGACATTAGTCTTTCCACCTCTAATACAAGACTATAAAATGAAGAAAAACACAGCACAGTTTCCAGTAATGTGTGTTGACAGCTCCACTAAATTATCTTTGTACCTGGATGGGCTGGAACATGTTGGGTTACTGATAGTTTCCTTAAAAAAAGAAGAATAAAATTGTGGACTGAAAATTCAATACTAGGAAATAGAAGGTAGCTTTTGCGAGTAGTATTGCAATTGAACAGCACAATATCTATAATATAAGAGGTGAGTTATCTGTAAATTCCTCTAGTCCTCAGTTAACAAAAGACTCACAAGTTTCAGTAAGCCACAGATCCTAAACTGTTTTGGAAATCTTGTCTCTATCTTTCTTGTATTTAACCTTCAGAGCCACAAATCATATACCAGCCTGAGTTGTTTTCAATACGTCTTAACATACCTGCCCTCACCAATACCAGCAAAGAGTTACATGTTTGTGAGAACGGAATTTGATGCAGAATTTGGTCAAAAATGTTGAACTACAGATTCTATTTGCAAACCATATTTTTTTCTCAGGTTCATCAAGAAACATAAGGAGACTTTTTCAAAATAGCCTAAAAACGTTATTTTATGACCTGAGTACAAACATAGCTGAAAAATATGTTGGATCTTGAACTAATTTTCAGGATTTCTGTATAGAGATACACACTTACAGTGCATAATTCTACCCTTTCTGACTATTGTTGAAGAAATGTGTACGCTGTATTTACTGAAGCATTTTTATATTCCAGCTAACCCATAAAACATTATAACCCTAATAAAGATAATAATAATAACATTTTATGGTTGTGATTGGATATTTTTAATGATAGAATAACTTGTCAGTCTTTGTTGGCATGAAGAGAAGATAACAAACTCACAAATCTTACTGCTTTTTTATTTTACCTTCATTTTTGATAGTGTAAGAAAAAAAAAAAGTGGACAGAATGGCTTTTAAATAGATTGGGTTTTTCTCTCTTGCTGAACTGGAACTATGTTATGTTTTAAGATCATTTCTCATGTGTTGGCTTGCATGGTACAGTAGCTGCTTCCAAGGTCACAAAGATCTACCTAAGCCACTAAATGCTTCTCACTGTGGATACTCTCGGTGGAAGTAGCACCCTTAATTTATGTTTTCATAAGTGTACTGTCATAACCATTTGTTTTCCAGTACATATCTGAAGTAAAAGAGAGAGAAATTAAAAACATCACTCATGCAGGGTACAAAGTGGTCATTTTGGTCACTGAGGGGAAGGCTTTCATTTTGGACGTGGGAGCGAAATGCAAAGATCAGCAGAAGGCAAAATGCATTTGTGGTAAGTGAGGAGGACTCTTGTTGACACAAGAAGGAATCCTGAATTATTGTTTATACGTCTTCATAGCTTGTAAGATCAATATATTTTTCAACAGTCCTCTTGCTGTTGCACTTCAAAGAGCTTTCAGTGCAAAACTATGATCTTTTATCATGGAAGTAAAATGCAGTCGTTTTCTCTATGTACAGATTATAGCAAGAGGCTACATACATGATTTCTGACAATTTGTCCCTTATCTGTAGTATACAGATATTCTTTTGGATTGAAATAATGTCTGTGGAGCAAACTTGCTAGAAAATCTAAGTATAAAACTCTTCCTATCATGCTATTACATTGTAATATAACTTAGAGTAATATAACTTAGAGTTAAATATAGCATATTTGATGCTAGTTCAGAGTGGTCTAAGGCTTAATTCTGCTGTATTCACACATAACTGAGAATGCCCAATGCTTCCATAATATGCAACATGCTAAGCCTTTGTTTTATCCTCACTGGTCAATCAGGGTTCTTAAGCCCTACTTTACTGTGTACTCTATAAAATTTCCAATTAAATGGATTTCTTTATTTCATTAGCTTTTCTGCAGTACCACTATTGCAATTCATTGCTCTATAAAGAAGTGAATTCATTTCATCAGACCTCTTCTCTGAAATGGGGAGGTGGCATTATCTCTAACTTATAGAACTGTAGATACACAGAGAGTTTGCAATTAGAAATATCTGTTAAATTTTAGATATTCAGTTTGGGGTGTTTAGACCAAAGTTACAACATTCTGTATATTTGAGTAAAACTCTTACTATCTTACCAACCATGCATTTAATAATGATTTGTGAAAAAATAGGACTTAATCACATGCCCAACATTTGCACAAATCTACGCATTAGAAACAAGATGGAATTAAATGCTCCAGATAGATTAAGATTCAAGTGGTCTACTCCTAGATTCCCCTCTACCCTCTAATCAGTGGAAAATTAAAGCAGTATTCTTCATACCTGTGACACTTCCATACAGAGGGGAGGTCTGTATCACCTCCATCCATTCAGACCAATTTCTTGCTCTAGTCCCATGCTTTAGCTTTTTATTAAATCAAAGCTGATTTTCTTCCACGCTTGTCTATCCCACCCGTCTTAGTTGCAATCTCTTCATTCCGGTGTCTCTATTACCTTTAATCCTGGTATCTTAGTCCAGGACAGATTCCACCCTGCTTACTTCAAAAATGCCTACTAAGAGCAGTTCTTTTCCCTATTCACATCATGTCCCAGTTTTCTTAGGCAGTCAGTCCCAGCCTCTTCTCCTCAGTTCTTACTTCCTCCTGGTTCTGAACTCCAAACTCTTATTTGCATTGTGCTCCTTTCCTCATCATATTTTTGGTTTTTATCCCATCTCACATCCAGCCTGGTACCTTGGTCTTGGTCTACCTAAGCACTAGCTCCAAACTAGACACATTCCTTCAGTTTTATCTAGTTCGGTCCCAGGTCTGAGAGATCAGCTGCAGAGGCATACACAGGCGAAATTCACCACTATTCCTACAATTCTCGGGAGGGCTTGTTCAGCTGGGTGACAGGTGAAGACATCCTGACTTTCCCATCATACTTCAACTGACTGAGAACAGACGTGAGACAGGAGACAGGCCAACTTTCAGTTTGTCAGGTATTCCCAACACCAGTACACACTCACAGTAGCTTTTTCAGAGAGAACTATGAGTGACTTCAAGATGAGAAAGAGTCAATCCATGGGGGGCACAATAAATAAGATAAAAATATTTTGTATTTCTTTTAAGCTATATGGAATGCAGTAGCTGAGGCTGAACCCAGAGCCTGTGAGGTGTTCTTTGAGTCTCCTTTGCCTGGACACCTGAAGAGATGGTACATTCACAAGCATAGTTTCAGTGCTTTGCTCCATCACTGTTGCCCTAACTCAATATGCCTTCCATTTCCCTTCCTTGCTTTATATCACAGATTCAGACTGACAGCCAAAATTCAAAGAAAAACAGAACAACAGAGTGGATCAGTCAGCTCTGAATGAACTCACTACCAATTTGAGGAATAATATACTTTGGACTTGGAGGACAGTGCCCAAAGTAAATCGAATCTAATCTGAGAAAGAAAAATGTCTCTTGGAAGACTCCAGAGGTAGATATGCAGAGGTTATCTCTGAAGCAACTCTAAAGCAATTATTATTTCTTGCTTATGCAGTCTCTACGTGTTTTTTTTTCCTTATTAATAATTATTTACTTTTCTGAACTTTGAGTAACCTACTTTTAATCATGTTGTTTCCTGGAAGAAAAGGTAATGATCTCCGGTGACACAGAGACAGTAATTATTAGGTTATTGCACTGGCATTAAGAACAACAATCACAAAGGCCTTGGCTGATGCAATTACTTATTTCTAGAGACTACAGATGTTTAATGGTTTTAAAAATATAATTATTGGAAATAAACACCATAAAATATCCCTTTTCCAGAACCTGGGCCAAATCATCTTTCTGACTAATGTAAAATGTACGTTTTTCACAAAAAGGAATTTGTATACTATCTAAGAACTCATGAGGACTCATTTTTCCTCCTTTCACCTCTCTCAGATCCCCTAATAAAAGGCAATCATGAAAGTTAAGTATATCTTATCTTTTTTTCTATTATCTTGTCAAGACCTCATCATATAAGTCTTGATGAGATGAAAAAGTATATGTTTTCATTCTATCTTAATGTTTTTATCTTTGATGTTAAATCTATGCAAGCTGAGAAGTGAAAAAGTACTTCCACTGATCTGCATTAACATTAAAATTAATTGAAATGTTTCAGTGCTTAGGGTTTTTCTAATTCATATACATTTTCAAATTTTCTTTCAATTGTAGCTAGTTCAAAATAACTTCTAAGGAGTTGGAGAAAGCTGTAATAAATCATCTTGGAATCATACAGTCTAAACAGACAGTTTGCAAGCAGTGCAATGTAGATGAAGAAACAAATACAAAAAATGGAGGAAGCATTGTATGCTGAGGTGTAGATCCTGCAGCTCAGAGGATCCTGTTCCTTCTGCAAATCCTAAAACGCAGCAGTTTGCAAATCTGGCCCATAAGTGCCTTCCAAAAATAGATATTGGAAAAATGGTGTTAAAGAGCTGGTAGCCTATCGACAGAGTGAGTAAGATCTAAAAATTTGTATTGCTACCAACAAAGGTTGTCTAGGAACATAGGAATGGAAAAGGATTGAAAACTCGAGGGGGAGTTGACCAATGCAGCTGCAACACAGTTTTTCAGTCTGGCAGTTTGTGGGGCTGCTGTAGTCTGCAGACAATAGAGACACTGCAGAAAGTTCCTCCATGGCACTTATATAACATGCAAAGTCCTATGCATCCACAGAAACAGCTTGACTATCCCACAGATTTGCTCTGAAGCAGTTTTGCATGGCAACCTTCATAAAATGGAAAGGAAAACAATTTTCAAAAGGGAATCAATGCAATGCATATAAAATACAGTTTTGAACATGATCAGAATGTTTTCCTTCTGTCCTGTATGTTCGTTGTAACTGCTACCGTACGTATTTTACTCTGAGTAAGTCCTTAAAGGTGTATTACTTTCTGCCAAATATTTTAGAGAATGCCTGATGTTTGACTTGCAGCTCAGCTATGCATCATCTTTAGTTCTAGATTACCTGACAATGACTTTGGCAAGCTTCCTTAATACTAACAGTATCTGCAGGTGTTTTAGAAATTGAATCTCTGTTCAGCATGATGCCTCAAAGCAGGTTACAATAGCAACAACTGGAAATAACTGGAACAATGCTCAGAATGTCAAGATAATGTTCATTTGTTGTAATGGGGAGAATTGACTACAAAGATTAGACAGCCTTTGCTCTCAGGAGAGTTGTTAGGACTTGTTTGCAATAAAATTGGGAAAGTAAAAAAGCTTCTGTGCTGACTCTTGTAAAGTCCATTTTAGTACTAGCAGAAGTGAACAACATCACACACAACCCTGCGTAAAAATCTACAGACCCAGGTTTACTGTAAAGACTAAGAGAAGAATCAAAGTACTGTTTTTCACCAAAGATGAATACAGCTGAGCAAAACTGGAGAATTAAGGGGAAAAAAAACGAAGTAGTGAGGAAACAGGAAAAAATCTCAACTTGCTTTACTAATTCCTTCTCTCCTCCCTCCAATTTCAGCATCGGTTGTCCTTTCTGGCACTCAAAAGAAATGGAAAGGATTTTCATGCTGTTTAACTTCAAGCATATATTTTAGATGCTTAGAGTTCCTATGGCATTAAATTTGAGGTGGGTGCCTCCACAGGATATTCTATAATACCTAAGCTAGGGATATAACCACTGTTTATTTAGGCTTTCTAAATCCCTTCTGCAGCCCTGTTCTATTCTCTCTTAAGAATTAAAGGAGCAGAGAATCCCAATGGGCAATTAGCTTTGGTACCAAAGTTAGTGATGTGAAAATCCTCTTTCATTTCCCTCACTGCATGACAAGGTTGCCTGGTCCCTGGTTTAAGCTGTAGTATGCTAGGGGTTGCTCAGTCTAAAAAGGCTTACTCCAGAGCTGATCCTTAGCCAAGAGCTGTGCTGAGCAGTTAAAATATGTCTCTAGTTTCTCCCAGCATAATCCTGGCATGCCATTATGAAGAGCTGTTTTAGCAACATTCCTCTACCAGAATGAATCCCAAATTTTGGTCAACTTCCTGAAACTGAAACATCAAAAATTCCATAGGAACTTAAGGAAAAATTTCTTAACAGTGAGGGTGACAGAGCACTGGAACAGGCTGCCCAGAGAGGTTGTGGAGTCTCCTTCTCTGGAGATCTTCAAAACCCGCTTGGATGCAGTCCTGTGCCACATGCTTTAGGTGTCCCTGCGTATGCAGGGGGGTTGGACTAGATGATCTCTAGAGGTCCCTTCCAACCCTAAGCATTCTATGATTCTATGATTCTATGATTCCTTGAGGCAAGTTTCAGATGCTTAATGTGTATTAATACAGGTATTGCAGGTATTGTGCAAAATGCAGTTAAAGGTATATTTTTGTATGCAAATGCATATATGACATTCTAAGGCAGTCTGAAGATGATTTTGAGGACCCAAAAGCAAATCTTTTTTTCCAAATCTATCAGTTGGTCTAACAAAAACTATTCTCTTTCATGTAGGCACTAGATGCGCATTCCAATATAAATCTATAGGATATACATTATAAAGCATTGCAGTAGATACTCCTGTCATCAAATCAATGGCACGGTTGTCGTACAATGCCAGCTTATGCTATCTGTGATCATGGCTGCCAAACTTTTCTAAAACAGGCTCATTTTTCTTCTGCCTCCTGCAATCATCTTTACTTTCTGTGTTTACAAATTAATTTACATTCCTTTCTTTCACTGTAAAATCTGACTTACACATTTAAATATCTTCTGGTAGCCTTATAACATCTTATTTTATTTAACTTTGAGTTTCCTCATCGTTATTGATGTTTGTGTTTTACTTATTCACTTGAGTTCAATATTCTCAGTAAGGTGCTGGATCTTCAAAAGAAATCTTCAATCATACCAGAGTTCAATCACTTCACAGTTCTGCAAGCTGTCCAAGTGTGAAGGATGTGCTCCGTCCCCAATCAACCTGACTTCTCACACGTAGTCTTATTCAGATGTTAACTACCACGTTATCTGATCCTGGTAGTTGCCTCCCTGATTTCTTCCCTCACTCAGACATTAACCATCAATAACAGTCCTGATGGTGAGATAAGGCTAATTGTGTGTACACCAAACAACAGTCATTTCTGAATTGAAAGAATGACTATCAGTCAATCATCTTATCCCATAAATATGAGGACAACCCAAGAGCCCATAGAGCTCTCCTTGCACGGCAGCGGGCTGCATGCCAGGATCTCCCCTTGAGCAGGGACGCCTCTCAAGGTTACTCCTTGGGGTTGAGAGATCCTTCCCACTACAGATTCATGGTAAGGGACTATAGCGCGCTCTCTTTCTGAACTTGTAAACTTTACTGATGTAACTGTACACAAATCCCTTAGACATAAACCGTTGACCAGGTCTGGGACTAGGACTGGATCCAGCCGCACCCAGACTCCTCTCAGAAGGAGTTTGGAAAGCAAGGGGGTCCAGTCTGAACCTCGTGACCCAATGGGAGGGTGTCCCTGGTAATTCTGTGTGTATCTTGAACCTCCATGCAGTAACTAATAAGTGACCTTGCCTTAGAATCTCGTGAAACCATCGTCATTATCAACAAAACCTATTACTATTTCTTTCCCAGGAATGAAGTGCACTGCATCACTCACCCCCACCACTATTCGTACTATGACACCAGCCAGATTAAAATTAAAACATCATACTTAACATCTGTGGATGAGAAATGGAAAAAGAATGAGTATGAAACTCATTCTTCGGACTTTACAGAAGACTTCTTCCCCTGCAGAAAGCAGGCAAGTTGATGATTTTTTCCCTTAATACATTTCCTATGAAATTATGGACCCTTAAATCATGCCGCCAAACATGTATCTGAATTCATTCCTTACATTTTTTTTTCTGTATTTTGCATGCACCTGAAAACCTCACTGGATGGAAAATTTGAGAGAGACCACATTAAGTGGTTGCTAGGAGACCACATTAACCCTTTGGAAAAGCTGCAGGTTGAAGCGTTCCCCTTTTGTCCAGGATTTTTCGGTGCTTTTTTTAAAATACAATTATGATGCCTTTACTGTCTATGCGACTTCAGTGCTGGAAATGTAATAACCTATTGTCTTAGCATTTCTGTACTGCAGAGCAGCTAAATCCTTTAGTGACTCTAGGCCTTTGTTTTACTATCTGTGCAGTTACACAGAACCTGAGACCTCTTCTGTGCTTGGAAGACTAGCTTTAGTTTGTCCCAATTTGATTTCCAAGGGTTAGCAGGGGTGGGATTTTGAAAGTTGGATGTGCTGGTTGGGTCACGTTTTAGGGTACTTTGTCAGGCAATTATTTGAGAAGTAGTACTTCCATAGTAGATGGAAGCTTTCATTTTTCATAATTTTATAGGTGGAGATTTTTGCCCTGAATTTTGTTTTCTGGTTGTACATTATAGGAATATCCTTTTATAAAGATGGTTTTGTAATAGCATAGTAATATAGTCCATTATATTTTTACTGTAAATACACACAAAAACTTCAGGCATGTAAAACGGCTTAATTTAGAAACAAATAAAATTAAGAATGTGGATGTGAACTTCTTTATTACAGTGCAGACAGCTTCCCCATAGTCTCGGGATGGATCATTTGGTTTGTAGATCAAGCGTTCTGTGAGTGCAACAGTGTGTGTAATACTTCCAGGAGAGATGTGAGCTCAACGCTAGCAGGACTTTATGTTATCTACATGGTGTTGCTAGGTTATCTCCAGAGGCTTGTATTGGAGATGGAAATGTCTATGATCTGTAGAGTCATAAAAATCTCCTGTGAGAAGAAGAGGCCAGACCTTGGGAAAGAAGATGTTTGCCTGCCTAGGCTGAGCAATAAGGAGCAGGGACGCAGCTGCTCAGCCCGGTTCACAGGCAGCCCCCCTGGAAACCTGTTGAAGCCGGCCGCTCGGCTGGGCTTGTAGCCGGCTTAACCGCAGACATCCTCCAAACTAGCTTTGGAGGTCAAACACCCAGAAGAGGAGGAAGGCAGGACCCTCAAATTGAGGCCTGGGACTCTCAGGTGGTGTGTGAGCCTGCATGCCTGGGGGGAAAGCTGCGCAACTGAAGGTGGAGTTTGTCTGACCCCTGGGCCGCCTCCTGGGTCGGACTGACCCTACATGCCAGGATGCACCGGGCGTAGAGAGGACAGTGCGGAGAGAGGCAGGGAGGAGAAACTCCTGACTCTGAGGCCTGCGCTGTCTGCGTGGGAGCCGGTCAGCAACTCTCTCGCTCTGCTCTGCCAGCTCAAGAGGATGTTTGGGTCCAGTATCCCGCCGGCAGGTATCACCTCGTGAGTAGTTATCCATACTTTGCTGCTTTTTTGTGTTTTCACATGCTCGATGTAGTCATCTCATTCCGTATGATTATTGCCAAATCCTGAGCCCATGCGGAACAGGGCTGCCTGGGTAGCTGTCTGCTCTGCTGTTGCTTTCATGGCTAGGAATTGGACAGTGGCATTCACAAGTCTGCAGATGATTTGTAATTGGGGCAACTGGTTGACCTGTTGAAGAAAAATCCTTCCAGGTGGATGATCTCAAAGGGCTGGAGAAAGGGGTTGATGGGAATGTCATGAGCTTCAACAGAGGCAAATACAAAATCCTGCACCTTGGTTGGAATAACACCATAGCAGATATACGGGCTAGGAGTGGAGTGTTGATTGGTTGGAAAACAGCTTTATGGAAAGGGATGTGAGGGCCCAGGTACACAATAAGCTGAACATGAGTTGGAAGCGTCCTTGAGGCTGTTGAGGTTAACCCCATTCTGGGCTGTATAATAAGAGTATAGCCAGCAGGTTGAGAGAAGAAGTTATTTTTCTTTGTTGGGTACTTATGAGACCACATCTGGAAGACTGTGCCCAGCTGTGAGCTCTGTGATATAAAAAAGACATAGAAAAATGGAGAGAGTCCTCCAAGGTAGGTATAGGGCTGTTGCACATGACATGAGGAGCTACCTTTCAAGTTGTTTTGTTCAGCCTTTAGAAGAACAGGCTAAGGGGGATCTAATGGCTGTAGAAAAGATAGACTTGCTCTGAAGCTGCACAGTAAAAGGATAAGCTGCAGGAGGGGAAATTTTGACTAAATACAAGAAAAAAAATTACAGTGAGGTTGATCAAACATTTGAACAGTTTACCCAGTGAGGCTGTGAAAGCTTTGCTCTCAGATATATTGAAAAGACAGGACAAGGCACTGAGCAATCTGATCTACTTTGAAGTTGGCAATTAGCAATAGGTTCAGCTCCAGAGGTCCCTTCCAAGCTAAAATTATTGTATAGTTCTGTGAGTTTCTGGGTGTGCGCCACTACCTGCCATGTGGTTAATGTGTGTTTTCCAGTATTTTCTATTCTGGGGAAACTTACAGCTCTGCATAGACATAGCTATGATACTCTGCACCTGAGCAGCTCAGACACAGAGGCAATACTTCTGTTATAGATTTATTTCATTGTCCATAATACCACAGCCCCCAATTCTCCAATTAAAGACTAGTTGCCAATTTTGGCTTTTGCCCACATCATAAAGCTCTAGACAGGAAATCAGGTGTACAGGGGCCCATTTCCAAGATCATGTACTTTAGAAATTAAGAGGACCTCGGGATAGAAGTCTGGTTGGAGGAGCCCAATAAGTTCCCAGTTTCTTTACATGAAAAGAATGATTGTAAAGGGAAAAATAATCAACTTAAAAACTGATGAACTTCCACAGGATACTTTAACAGTTTTACAGAACAGTTTTTGTGGTTTGTAGACTCTCATCAATATGCACATTTAATTGTTTTTTTTTGCAGTTATTCATTTTAACAGCATACAGCACACATATAGCAAACAAAGTGGGAAAAAAGTAGCTATAAAAAGTCTATTTTCTGATTTGTTTTTTGGCATGAATATCAGGAGATCATTGTGAATAGAATTTATTGTTCTCTGATGGACGCTCTCCAGACAATACATGGAGTAGCTTCTAGTCTGAAATTAATGTTTGTGATTTTTTGCTTCTCCTTCAAATACAAAGAATACATTCTTTTAATTCACAAAACCAATTTCTCGATATTCCTTCAATTTCATTCAGTGACTGGTACTTGGAAATAGAGCTTCATTTTGCTTGTTGGATTAATTTAAATGAGAGTAGCTGTCTCACTTGAAGACATTAAGTTGTAAGTTTCAGCATAAAAAAAAATCTAATGACAAAACCTTTTTCAAAAGTAGTTCTGCTGGTGATAGGTCATGTGTTAGAATTGTACTCTCAGACACATTTGTTGGGACAGATCTTTGAGTGGTGTATAAATATTGAAATGGAGCTGTACTAATTTATATCAGCTGAAAATTTTTTTCTATGATAAGGCTATACACTACCTAGCTGAAACTGGAATGCACTTCATCACCTTTTTCCAGTGGTAAATGATTTTAATAATATTATTCTCACATATCAGTTTTATTAAAAGAAAAACCCTAATCAGTCCTTTAAGCAATAGAGAATAATTTTTATGTTGCCTCTATTCACATAATTCATATTATGTATCATTTGATTGTTCATGTGCTTGAGCTTCTGGATATGACCATGTGATTGAAACTAGTAAGTTACTGAAACTACAGATATCTTTACGGTATCAGTATCTTCTGAAGTTTCCTGATTTTTCAAATGAGAAATGAAAACATCCCTCTGTCCCTTTCAATTTAGTTTCCTGATCCTTTCCAAACTCTATCTGACTATCTGTTACACTATTTCATTCACTTCTTCCATTTGCCTACTTCTGAGGCTCCCACATTCAGAAACTCTTGTTGATGCTCCCCTGTGCATTGGTAAAATTAGATGCTGACTTGCAGTACATCAGATGTGAATAAAAACTTGGAAGCTTTCCTCCCTGGGCTAGGGGAGGAATCGAAATAAACCTCCTTTATACTTGTTATTTGAAGCATCCTGACGTTAGAAACAAGTCTCTTATTGAGACTTATTAATTTGCAGTGGTGTATAGGGCAAAGGAAGTTATCACCTGGAAGTCAAACTAGTGGAGTCTTTGGCATAACACTGCTAAAACTAGAAATGATTTGTCTTTGGTAGAAAGGAATGTGTTTTCGTTTTTTGAGAGAGAGGGAGAGAGAGGATAGAAGCAAAAGATATGGTGATGAACTAATTTGCTCATGTTTGGAGAGTTTTTGACGGTGAGTGACAACATATTTTGATGTAGGAGAAAGGGAGACTGCTGACACCAGTTGGTCATCAACAAGACTCGTTTATTGAACACTCAGTGTGCACTTTTATACATAGCTTAATTAGGTTCATGCATATTGCAAAGCTTGAGCTCAGGATAGGTTAGCTCTTATTTGCGTCAACGAAATTCTATGCAAGATTTCCCCGTACACGCGAGCGCTTCTTTACAATGATTGGTCAAGACCCCGCGTCCATGCGTCTAACTATACAGTGTGATAGGCTAACTAACAGAGGCTAACTAACAGTGCCCACGTGTCCTCACATTTAATGACCGTCCCCCTCTACTTGTTTGTCTCAACTCTTTGCCTCCTTATCTGACTCTCCGCAAGATCTCCTTATCTCTTAGTCAGCAGTCCTTCCACCCTTTCAGCTAGGTCTGGCGCCCTTCTGCCCTTATCTGGCTTGCTCACAGCATGACCACTGGCCTTCAGAAACCCCACATTTTGACAAACATTGTGAGGCTGTGTTGCTTTTCTAAGATTTTATATAGACATTTGTAAGGTCATGATGACATTAATAATGTTTTCATTACGTAATGAAGTGATGCAATTAAAGTGATTTATTGTAGGCTATGTATGTGTATGTATAGCCTTCAATCAGTATGTGGATGAAATGGCTTTGCCTTATAAAAGACGATGTATAGAGACAGCTTTCTCAGAGCTTTCTAAGGCTTCTCTTGTATGGAAAGCTGAACTGATTTTTTGTTCTGCTGAAACAGAAGATCTGAACCTTCACAACCTCCTCCTCACGCCTGGTTGTTTTGTGAGGATCTCTTAAGGATCTCTTCGGTGCAGAATGACAGCAAATCAAATGATAGTGTCTAGTAGAATTATATATTAAAGGTGCACCTTTGTTTTTTTCTTGACCTTTTATTTCTCCCTAAGAATGCCCTGAGCTTTATGAAATAATTGTAGTATGAATAGTCACTGCCAAATCTAGCAAAAGTAACTGGAATTAAGTTTGTCCTTATCTTCTCAATCCACCTCTGTTTTGCTTACTGACAGGGATTTGATCAAAACCTTTTGCTCAGGGACTCCTAGAGTCTGAGAGGATACTTTGAGTTGGGGATGGAATTCCAACTTCATTGAGTTGAACAATAAAACACCTGTTAGTTCCAAATAATTACCCAGAGTGAGATTGCTAGCGATGAAGAAAAATTTGCAGGTCTAGAATTTACCACTTTGGTGAGCTCTACACGTTGATGGAGTTATTTTAGGCAGTCTGTGCAAATTCCCACACTCAAAGGAAAAATTCTATGACCGAAGGTGAGGTGGAATGAGTATACGGTGATATTACATTATGAAATTTAAAGCTAGAGGAACCCCAGACAGAATGAGGATGCCTGAGAGCAGGAGGCTTCAGAATGCCCAGAAAAATATTTTTAAATACTTATTGGGGTTACCCTATACAATCATACAACAAAATAGCATAAATGCTGACATCGACAAGCTGAGTGTAAATTTGCTGAAAAGATTGCAGTTCTATCATCAGAATCACTGGAGCCAAACCAAGGTTGAATTTGACCCCAACTGGGTAGCATATGCTCAATCTATTACTTTGACTTTGATATCATAGTTATCAGAATGCCTACTAAGTTTTTAAAGCTATTTCCTTTCATTATCCACAGTGGTGCCTAGTAAAGGAAGATTTCTGTGGCTTACGAAAGAATTTCTTATTTAGCTCTCTTGTATCACATTTTTTAATAGTTTATTTTTTGGTTTATGAAGTAAGAAAGTTTTCAAATAAGATCAAAAGCAGTTTTCCAAATTAAAAAAAAATCACACAATACAATATAAATACAGGCTCACACTTGTCTTGAACTCCAGTGATAGTTGATATTTCCCTTTATCCCTTATGATTTGACTCCCAGTAGAGCCACCTTGGATGTAGTTATGCCAGGAGCTAGACTAAATGACTTGACTTATGTCAAGAGAGAGGTTGTTTCATTTCCTGCTTGTCATGGACAAATGATTTCTTTAATGGTCTCTCCACCTCATTCTTTCTGAGATGCTACACACACTGAGGGCAAGACCTTGGCATACTTTAATATTGCTTCTGACATGAAGCCTGGAAGAAGTGGCTTTAAGCCAGAATTGTTCTTTTAAAGCATGGCAAGCATTGCCTACTTTAGTAGAGCAGGAGGTTTCATATTTTTATGCAACTATGTTTAAAATTGAAAGGCTTTAAAAGGCTTGTGATCAAAGGTAATTGAATTGTTCAAAACTCTAGGTACTTTAAAATTCTAGCTTTACTGTAGTTAACATGAACTCAGGCCTGCTCACAGAATAACATTTCCTACCAGCTCTATGGCCATTCTTCCTAATGATGATAATGGCTCTACTTTGTTTTCCCTGAAATTTGAAAGGCTACAGCAGACAGTAACGGACTGCCAAGTTGTCTATCCTTTTTTTCAAAGTTAAACAAGTTAACTTATGAACTTTTGTTATAATGACTGTAAATATTTAATAGTATAGCAGAAAGATTACTTAAATTTCAGCCTACGAAGGAGTGATTGATGTTCTCCATTAAGAACAAACTGCAAAAAAATAGGAAAGACATTTTTCTCGCTCCCATTCTTGTCCTAGGGAGACAAGAGTCTGTTCAAACCTTATAATAAATACAAATTACCTCTTCTGCAGTACTGGTCAATCTGTGCCAGCCAAGTCTCCTCCATTGCAGGGAAGCAGCAATCCCAGTGAATCTGTTCCTCCTCCTCCCTGCAGAATAATTACTTTGAAGGCCACATGAGCATACTGCAGACATGCTATTTGGGGACTTCCAGTCTGCCTGCCACAGGCAGATTGATAGGAAGTTACAGACTAGCCTGTAAACTCTTAAGGGCTGTAAATCCTGTGTAAATGCTTCAGTCAGCTACGATCACGTAATTGGAAGCAGAATTTAGCTACTGCCATGGATATCCTGTGTGCTATGCCACTGAGAAGTGCAGCAAAAAACTCTCTGGGAGGTATCTTTGCACCCACTTAGTCTGTGGATATTTCATTATTCTCTGCATTGAAAGAGCCCAGGGGTCTGTCAAACCTACAGCAGATTGGCAGGCCTGCTTTGGATTTTGCTTGTAATCTGCTATTTTACATGGTGCAAATTGATCTTGGTACCAATCTCTCATCTGTACCCTGTGTGGAGACTTAAATAGGAGGTATTTTTCACCATAACCAAATGCTACCCCCAGCCATCGGTATAGTTTATATAGCTTTTTTCATCCATTCAGCACTTTGATCCAGGACATAAAGATCAGGGCAGAGGTGAGGACTCAGTCATCTGCCTGGAGAACATCTGTGTGTGTGTGTGTGTGTGTGTGTGTGTGTGTGAGAGAGAGAGAGAGAGAGAGAAAAAAAATTAGCAAGTATTTAGTTGATTGTATCAAATAGCAGCCTTAAGTTTAACAGAAAAGTCTAAAAATCCTTGGTGGTTATAGTAATATATAGGTAATAATAAGAAATATTAGGTGCCAAAACATCTCCTGAGATATAAGAGGAAAGGAAGAATGTTGGGACAAGAAATCAGATTAGTTTCCTGAAGAGAGATTGTTAATTTATGAAAATGTTTTTACATAATGTCAAACCAGTAGCCACAGTATAGTAATTGTTTTACAAAATCTCAGAGTAACAGAGCATGCAGCTCATGCTGTGGAGGTGAGAGTTATGTTACACATCTTCTCCAGGACTCTTCATCGGCCGGAATTTGAGGATGGAGAAGACAGTGAAAGGGCGAGGTCTCATCTTGACATGAAGAAAGAACCTAGTTTTAGAGAAAAGGAATTATCTGACAAAGCACGAGACTGAAGTGTCCTTGAAAATCATGCAAAATATTCAGGACTCAGCTGCTATGAGCATGGGCTTGCTGATTTTAGGAGAGCTGTGCTCATTTGTCCTTACTCTTCACCTTCCAACAGAATTTCCATATTCCTGAAAAGTACAGCCAGAAGTGGCTGGAAGAGACCAGCTGATCTGTCCACTGTCTTTGGAAAACCATTGATCTAATGGCTGCTTGTATGTTGTATCTTATGCAATCCCACAGGAAAAGCGAGTGGATAGCTGGGAGCCCTTGGAGTGGCCAGGAAGCCCTGTAAAGAGAGGTCCCTGGTACTTGCCCTGTTTTGCAGGTCGGTGACCCTTAGGAGAGATTAGAGCTCAGTACATCACCAGTGCCTGGTGACAGGCACACAGCGCAGCACAGGAAAGGTATAGACATATGTTATTTGCAAGGTGGGGGAATGAATTGGTGCACATCTTTGGATTTTTGGTGAGATCGTGACATGATGAGTAAGAATCGCACTGATGTTTCAAAATAAACATAGCTCTCATTGTCTCAGCTCCTGAATGACATGATTTTTGTTTCTCTCGTTGTCCAAAATGTTCAGAAGATTGTCTTTCTTTATAACCCTTTGGTGCTATTAATCAGACATTGTTGCTGATACTAATGATCTGCATGTTTCTTAAAAGTGCCTCTTTTCCTTCCCTGCCCAGCACTGCCTCTTCCTCTTTCCCTTCCTCTTTCTCTTCCCTTCCTCATCCACTTACCCTTCTTTCCTTCACTTCTCCTTTCCTGCATGCTGGTTTGTATCATAACATCTTTAATGTGAAAAAGAATATTACAAAAGAAAGACTTACCAGAAAAAAAAATGTAAAAGAATTTTCAGTGACTCATTTGTTTACTCAGTAGAGCATTCCTCTCTGTCTAAAATATTAAAATTAAAACTAAGAATATCAATTTGTTTCCTCTGTTGTCCTAAATTTATAAAACATGCACCTTGTTTTTTTTTGTCTCTAAAATGCAATAAAATGCATTAATTTTGTTAATCTTGAGAGAAATATCTACCAATCTGCTTTAAATATGAAAGAGATGCAAATATTCAATTTCAGTGCAGAGTAATGTCTTTAATTCATTTCTAAGTCTTGAATTTGCTTCCTTTATTTTCCTATTAACTTTTCTGCTTTCCCTAGAGCCTGTTTACTTTTTAGCATCAAAAGATTTAAGCTTCAGAAAGTCATAAGGTGAGGCTGTTTTATACACAAATCACTGTCCCCAAGGTTAGTTACATCTTTTGGACTTCTACCTCAGAATGCTATAAAGCTTAGGCAGTCAGAGAGTAGTCTAATCTCCAGTTTACATAATGCATCCCTGATAACTGCCTGAAAATGAGATGTTTATGTTTTATGCACTAATCTTTTGATCACAGTGCAATGAAATGCTTGAGATAAAATATCTTGGAACACAAGCACAGAGCTACCCAGGGAACAAAGTGCAAACAGCTTTGCAAAGAGAAAAGAAATTTTACATGCACTAAAAATCACCCTTCAATCACCAAACAAAGGGAAATTCTCCGAATGCAAAAGCACCATAGCTCGGTGATGGACTGGCACTAGAACTGGGAGGTTGTGTCATAAAACAGGCAGAGACTTCTCAGCTCAGGAAGGAGGGCAAGATGACTTGTCAGAATCGTAAAATAAGTATGTTAATAAGCACAATGCATAGCAATTTTTAAAAAAGTAAGTATGAAAGAGGGAAAATGCTAAAATACTGCTGAATATATTTCAAGAGCAAGGAACCAAGCTGTTTAAAATGAAATGGCAAGAGAAGAAAGTGCATAAGTAATCTGAAAAGATGAAATATCTGATTTTTTGAAAAATATCAAAGGTGATGTTATTCTTTATTTTTAGCAAAGAACTTCTTTGATGTGCTACAGGAATTTCTAAAAATCCAGAACCTCCAAAATGTCAAAAAAGTGGATGCTACAGAAATTATAGTGTTATGAAAAACTTACCCCCAAGGATTTGGGACTTTTTTTTCAGGATGAGTATATTGCAGCATATGGCAGAATATATGTCCAGTTTGTTATGGAGCTGGATAGTTGGGAACACAGCAAACGGATTGCCCATTTCCTTAAGTCCTGATCAACTAAGGAAAAAGCTTCCTGTATCTCCTGATCTTGGAGTTCCAGATACATAATTTTCCACCAGCCATATATAGCCAGAATATGACCTGTGGCTCCTGGGGAGCCAAAATTCTGGGTGATGCATCAAGCAGGAATTTAAGGACCTGAGAGCCACCAGGGCCAGGCTTCCTGTAGCACTTCAGGCAGCAGTTACAGTGAACCACATGAAGCTCTTGGCAGAGAAAGCCTTTCTGCCTCAGAGCCCTGCTGGCATTGTCATTTTCCCACAGAATATTTGGATTTTGTATTGACATTTTCTGTGGGAAAAAAAAAAAAAAGGTCAGAATCAGAATCAATTAGTTTTATCACTAATTGCTGCAAAAACAAACAAACAAAAAAATCAGGTAAAAAATTAACTGTAGAAGTGTGATAAACTAGTATTGTGCTATACATTGATCTCCAAGAGATGCAAAGGAGCACTTACAGACAGTCCTTGTCTGCTGCTAAAGGAGAAGAAATTTATTCTTCAAAACATTGAATGAACAAATACTTCACTCCCCTATTTCTATTCTAGCTCTTCTGAGATGGCTGATTTCCGTATCAAAAGAATAGTATAGTATCAAAAGAATGTGCCTGAATTTTTATTATGATATATCTGTATTGAGGTAACATTATTTCTTTTCATGGATGTTTCATGTTTCAAGTGACCTCTTTATGCTTGGAAACATCTGCGGCAAATGTCAATGAAAAATATTCACCATCAAAGTTGGCTTTCAGGTAGAGATTTTCGCAATCATTTTACACCGAACAGACAATAACACTTAATCAAACTAGGAATTTTTTATGGAACATTACATGAACAAATACCTTTCTTCTATATTTTACCCAAGAGGCCCAAATTTAAAATATTTTAGAATATATATAATAGGCAACTGACAATTTGATCGGTATTTACATTCACTGTATATTTTAGAACAAAATCCTCTGTGAGTAGTGACGATTTCCACGATTTTGTGGAGTTTAAAACACTCTACATGCTGTTAACCCATTTTCTTTGTACAGTCCTGTAGCTAACTGAATCAGAAGCTTATGTTTTTTCGCCCACCAGCCAAGTCCTCCCAGGGACTGTAACTGAGGAAAGCTACATGGATGAATGCAATTAAAATTAATTTGGCTAAATCATAAATACTATGAATTTTTTGTTACAATGAATTTTCTGTTTGGGCCTTCCTAAGTTATTATTCTTACTAATTTTCTACTTTTAAATATTCTGAACTTGTTTGAAATTGTCTAGCTGGTGATCTATATTGTATTATTTTGTTTATTGTAATTAAAGGGTAAAAGATTTCATTCCACTAACAAACCAGATTTGCTTGGAAGCAAAACAGGGAAAGTAACTAAAAAAAAAAAAAAGATCACATACCAACAATAACTTGTCAATTGTCAGAGTTTAAGTGGTGAAACACAACAGTTGTTTAATTCACTCAAAAGAGACACAGTATAGTCAGCACAGAACAAGGATGGAGACCCAGTTTTTCATTAGATTTTTATTCATAGAGGACATTGTTGGAAAGTTAAGCAGCACATCTTCTGTTACATTTTAAAAGTTATGTTGTAGTCCTAGAGGCCAGTTACTGAAGTACACAATTAATTTTTTTCCTAATAAAAGAATTTACTTATTACCTATGTGAAAGCTTCATTGTTCCAGAAAGCAATGAGAAATTATCTGATAGGAGTGGAAAAAGACAATGTAAATACACATTTTTATGTTAATAGTTTTAAATATCTTCCATTAAGTGTTACAGTCTTTGCAGATGGGTATAGCTGTAAAACAGGACAATTTTCTGTTATAAAACAAATAATCAGCCTACTTTTTGTTATGTTTTGCTGTCAGAGATGGAATGATAAAAATATAAGATTTTTATTAATAAGATGTAGTACCATACTACTATGAATACTACTCTCGTCTTTGGCATTTTTGATAATATTCTCTGCACTGGACTTTATCTCTGGTCCTTCCAGTAGGATCTCTTGGGACTCACATAGGTTTAGTGTCCATTTCCCAGAGGAATCATTAATCTTTTTGCCCTGTGTTTTTATGGGGAATTGAAGAAACAGGAACTTAGTTTTCTATCTGCTATTATTCTGTGTGCTATGATCCAAGAATGTTGTTGTGTGGGAGGTCCTTGTGCACAAATCAGAGGCAGCTCCTACACTGGGTCCATATTTATAAATTTTGGACTCTGAGTCCTACGTCCTTCTTGTGCATGTCATGATGCAGCCCAGAACCAAACACAAAGCAAACACCAGGGCAGTAAGGGCATCCTGCTCCTGCACAGGATGGTTCAGAGAGTAGGAGTGTCCTCACCAATCAATAATCAGTTGAGCTTCACTGTGACATATGAATAATACACAATATATATAAAAACACAGTGTATATGGCATTTGTGCTTCATTTCCCTGGTCAGGATCCAGAAGAGAGAAAAAGAAGGGAGGATCTGTGTTGAAGGAGTCTATTCAGCACTCCTATTGAGTCTCAAATTTGGGAAGAGAGAATATCTGCAGTGCTTTGCTCTATCACACAGTATATGCAGCAACATTTATCCTGTAAAATTTAGAGGATAGTACCACTAACTGTACACCAGCATCTTGCATGCCTGCACCTCAAGCTCCTCTAATTTTTCACTTGATCAAAAGGAATATAAGAACATACTTTCTTCCAATACAGAATTTACAGAAGATTTGAACTGCACTATATTCAAACAATTTATTGCAGATTCCTCGAAAAATAGTATTTCAAAATGTTATTGTATAACACATTGACATTCAGATTTAAATATTTTTAAATTTCAAGGTAAATATAGCTTACAACAAAATCACTGTTTTTACAGAGTTGCTCACATTGGCTTCTGTGGAATAATTTTTGTTTTACCAAGGGTATGTAAGAGGAGCATCAGATTCTTATGTTCTGTCATGTCTCCCTTCGGGCTTAAGTTACCATTGACTTCAGTAGGCATTTGATGATTAAGCATAGAATAAAGGCTGTTGGATTGACAATTTCGTTATTAAAAGAAAATGAATTTTGAAAAGTTATTTTAGCATTGTTTCTTGGGAGAACAGTATTTTAATACAAGAAATGGGCATGTTGCCTTTTTCTCAGTGGACCTGCAGGCAGAGGAGAATTGAGAAAATTTAAGTCCCACTAGAAATCACTGAGAGTCAGACAATCTTCAAAGCTCTTTTAAGGCAAAATCTATAGTTAATAAAAAGACTGAATAGTTCTCTTCAATCTCAAAATATAGAAATTCCAATTCCTTATTTATGTTTTAATTTTGTCCCCTCTCCCTACCAGAAGAAATCCGTAGATGTTGAATTTTGTGAGATAATGATGAATGGAATTTAGATATTTTCTCCTTCCTTCTCTTCTTAACAGATATAAATTTAAATTTGAATATTCACAAACATTCTAATTTAAATCAAAACGTTTGTGACAATATCACATATCTGATAATGAGTGCAGAATTTCAAAGGTAACTTCTATTGCTTTTATGCTTTATGTTTTATTCCCCTTTGAACATTCATTGTGAAAAAAATTTATTCTTTGCTGCTTTCTTATACAAGTAGTGATGAAAATACATACTCATTAAACTGTGTGAATGGGAGTTCAGCTGCATGTGCTGTTGTTACAGAAAGATACACTGGCAGTGGAAATGACTACCATTCCTTAACGGAAGCCAGAAGATTTTGGTGCTAGAGAAATGAAAAGGAAAAACATAAAAGTAGTGGTATTGATTTCCTTGATGTTTTTCCACTCTTTTGCTTATAATGCAGATGTTGGAACTACGTAAAACCAAGCGGAGACATGAAACAGAACAAAATTAGATCTTTCTCAAGGCTTTTTTACTAATAGGAAAGGTCAATATAGGCAAATTAAAATTCATGCTCAATTCAAACTTCAATCAAAATATGACTTTAGTACAAAAAAATTAATGAAACTGTCAAGAGCACCAAAATTGAAAAAGCCTTTTTTTTCAGTTAGATACCAAAGTTATAAAAGTATTACATGTCTCACTGCAAGTCCCTTTACCTTCCTGCAATCTGCTGGCAGTAGTTACCAGTCTATGCTGACAGAATCCCAATATGTATTATTTGTATATTATTAACACCTGTTTTTTTCACTTCATTTTTAGAATGTTTAGGGTTTTTATTTTTAATTAAAAAACATTTATGTTAATACAATTGCAGAAATTACGCATGAAGAAGACCTTGAAGTTATATAGCTCCTCATCCTATCAGTGTAATCCTCCCGGATATATACCTTTTTCTGCAATTAATTCAGCAGTGTGCAATGCCTTAGTTTGGTCAGTCCAGCTTTGAAACACATTCAGTGATAGACTTCTGTCCCATGTCCTCTGAGAGACGATATGAGGAGCAGCTGAGGTGTGTGCAGTTCCTTTGATGGCTTAATCTGTAAAGAGAAGACCTTCAGGGGATGGGTTGGTCCACAGTGGGAGGTTTGTCCTTGAGATTCTCAGTGTCCTCTGGGTCTTTTTGTAATACTTAAGAAAGGCTTTGAAACAAAGGTATGGAAAAACTTCCTTTTCAAATTACTTGTCTTGAGGAATGCTCAGAGAGCCTCTGGGTTACCATGAGAAGGGAAGGGAAGTTCTCAAAGGTATGTAACACAGCCAGTCTATATGATGATTGGCTGCATGGATAGATACTTGCCTAATGCCAAGGCACTGTCCCAAAGTGCAGAGAGACAGTGCTTCTAAACATTTTTTTAGAAATTGCTGGAGTAGTTTTAACATGGACTTCCCTCCTCCCCTGCTCCCACCCCCCAAAAAAGCCTTTTCCCCTTTAAAATTTGCTAAACTGTATTTTATTTAAGGGTTAAAATCAGACTGACAGTGATTCATCACTTAACAAGGAAAAAGTTAGCACAAAATATTAGATTTTGGCAAAAAATGTTTTAAAGTTTTGTATCTACATTTCAAACCCAAAATTTTCAGGTTTACAGCTTCTTCTTTAAATTCCTCTATAGCAATGTCTTTGTCGGGTTCTGAGTTAAAAGCTGTTCTGCACTAATTTTTACTATCTTTTTCTAGGAAGAACTGACAGATGCCTTAATAAAGAATGGCCAGCTGGTTTATAGACAAAGAGACACAATCAATTTAGGCTACAGTTTAAAAGTACATAAAACATCTGTACCCTGCTAATGAATTTTAATAGGTTTACATCTTGTGCATCATGCCATTCAAAATAACCATAATTAAATGCACATTTTGTTAATGAAATCTTACTCTTGAATCATTAAAAAAGCAAATTTTACATTTTCTAAAGACTCTTCCAGACATGTTTGGAAAACTGTTTGGTTTTGTTTTCTGTTATCTCAACTTTCAAAATATAATTATTCTGTATCAATTTGCCTGACATACAAAATAACTTATTTTCTATTCTGTCACCATGTAGCAGTTGTTAGCTGTTTTCCATTGTAATGTAGCCTTTGATTTCCAGGGAAGCAATAATTTTGCGAATAACAAAGACAATAACCACTGAAATATATAGAGAACATACTGGGGGATGGGAAGCTAAAAACACTCCATTTTGTGTTTACACTAAGAAAAATATGATGTTATGAAATGTATGAGAATGATAATATCTCTAAGCTAACCAAAAAATTGACATTATATTAAAAATAATGATTATTGAACACTAAACACATTCCCAAGACTATCAAGAAAATAATGCGCCTTAGTTTATCAGGAATAGTGCAGCCAGCAGGACTAGGGAAACGACAGTCCCCTGTACTGGAATACTGTGTTTTGGGCCCCTCACTACAAGAAATGCTGAGGTGCAGGAGCATGTCCAAGGAAGGACAGTGAAGCTGGTGAAGGGGCTGGGGCACAGCCCTTATGAGGAGCGGCTGAGGGTGCTGGGGTGATTTAGTCTGGAGAAGAGGAGGTTCAGGGGAGACCTTATTGCTCTCTGCAGCTAGCCAAAAGGAGGCATAGTGAGGCAGGGGTCAGTCTCTTCTCCTAAATAACTACTGGAAATGGGAGAAGAGGAAGTGGCCTCAAGTCGTGCCAGGGGAGATTCAGGTTAACTATTAGAAAGTTTTTTTTACACAAAAAGAGTAGTCAAACATTGAAATACGCTACCCAGGGAAGTTGTGGAATCACTGTCACTGGCAGTGTTCAAGAAACATGTAGATGAGGCATTTAGGGACATGATTTAACAGGCATGGTGTTGAAAGGCTTATGGTTGGCCTGTATGATCTTGAGGGTCTTTTCCAACTATAATGATTCTATGATTCCATGATTCTTTGACTCTCCCCTTTAACCTTTAAAGGAAGGAATTTTTGCAAACCTTCAGCTCTTTCAACCCAGTAGCACTTCCCTATAAAAAGTCAGTTCTTTTGATAGAAATTCTGGAGGGAGATGAAAAAAGTTTTTCTAATCAATCATCTATTGTACCTTATTATCCATATCAGAAGACTTGAGTTCAAAAGGCACATCTGATATTTTTCTATTTCTTTCCATTTTCTTAAGATTCCTAATTCCTAGGAATTAGTAAGTAAAGTTTATTTGTGCAGCCATACCCATGGTCATTTAAAGAGTAATTTGATAGGGTGTGAAATGTGTTCGCTGTGTGTTTATTGGTCAATAATTATTTGATATTCATCAAATAATATTTAACTTCAGGGTGGGGGGAGGGAGGGTGACTCCAGGCTGTGGATCCCATGAAGATAAAACCATTTCCATGTAGCCCTGAGTTCCTGAAGAACAAGATTTAAGACTACTATTATTATTTTTAATTGGCTAGCTATCAGAAGCTCCTTAAGTGATGTCAGTTCAGAGGATCATTTTTTGGAGGCACCCAGGTTTTCCAAGGCACTGAACTGGGCCTGTTAATTGTATTTCAGCACTATGTGGATGAATGGAGAGCATGTCAGCAGTGACTTTGTATGAAGGCGGGTTTATTTGTCTCTCTCTCCTCCTATCTGGGTTGGTTTTGGAGCCCAGTACAAAGTTGCAGCCTCCTCCCTGGGGAAATGAAGCCTTTTATCTTAGAAGTGTAACTAAAACTAAGATGCTGAAAGCAAAAATGTCCCACTGGATATAGCTCAGAAGACTTATGTTTTAGGTAGGATTGGGAAATGGGAATTAAAAATATGCTGAAGAGTGCTTAATGTTCCTTCAGCTGCTCCTGATACGTTTGAGCCAGTTCATTTCATTTATAGCTATTTTTTAACAACAGAGGAAAGAAAAGATTTATTGACAAGAGAATTAAAACAATTACTTTTTACTCACTGTTGAATTTACAAGGACATGGATGCTTGCTGATTTTATTGAAACATATCTGTGGCTCTGAAAATAGTGAAAAAAAATACTCTGGAAATGTAAGTGCCTAGTTAAATAAGGGAGAAAGCCAACATTTTTTTTCCCAACCAGAAGATCACCATATCCTTTTTAGTGTCACTGAACTGAGAAAACCACATTATAAAACTTCCTTAATCTCCAAGGATTATACAGAAAGAGATGCAATCTCTGAATCCTGCTTAATAAAAGCCTATTAACAGTGAATGTCATATTGCGTTATGCAATCAATGTTGGGGAAGATATTAGCATACGGACACGTCTTCAGAAACCAAAAGCGAAATTTAAGCATCTAATCTGATAGATAGAATTGTAAAATGCAGATTTGATCTGGTTTTAAAATTAACACTGCAAGAAGAAAGGACATTGAAGAGGCTGCAAGCATGTCAATAACAAGAAGTCAAGAAGTATAGCTAGGGGAGATCTTAAATTATGCTCCCTCTATGACATTCTAGAGAATTTATCTACTGTAAATAACAAAACATCATCCCTCTGTGTTCAAATTTATTTGAGAGTCTTCCACGAGAAGAGTGAAACAAACTGCTTTTCAACTCCTGCAAACAAATTTAATCATATCTTCTTTTAAAAAAGAATATGAATAGTACACAAATACTCTGTAAGAAATGAAGGGCTGCATAAAAAATATTGTCTTATTTTGTGAGAAATACTTGGTTTCATAAGCTGATAAGATTTTTGCTGGTTTGGTTTTAAATAGTATGTCTTTTTGCAGACATAATCAACATGTGATGGCAAGATTACAAGGTGTAAGAATATTAATTAAGCTTTGGATTATTTGTTCAAATGAAAGGATAGTGGCTTGTAAACCTGCTCAAAGGTTTCCGTCCATTTCTATCTGCCATAAGAAACAAGCTGGGATCTTTTGGGTGTCATTTCCTTGATCTGAAAAAAAGGAGAGAGATGCTGCTGATTTTCCAGATCTAATAAATTGCCGGGAACCCTACTGGACCTCCATTTCTCAAGTGAATGTAGTGTAGCACACAGCTGGATTTATAAAGAGACCCTGGGAATGTAGTGTTTTTAAAGAATATTGTGAAAATACGGCTTGAGGTGAATTTAGACGATAAGAGAGACATAAAGCAAGGTAACAACTATAGGAGGGAAAGAAAAACCTTGAAGCAACACAGGAATGTGCTTAAATCTTTTAAGTAAATCAGGTACTTAGCTTTTATTCCTTTCTAAGGAAAGCAGGCATCTAAAATCTGGACAAGACTGACATCTGTACTGGCTCAGGAAACAATATGAGAGCAAGTTTTGATTTGTTCTGCTCCCTTCTATCTGAATTTGGGAAAGATTAGGCAATTATTCCATCCATGTACCTGTCTTTGCATCTTATAATTTCTCTTCGGAGAGTGCCAGCAATGGTGCTTTGATCCTTGCCTGAGGTAAACTGTGCTGACATACTTCTGAGATAAACAGGACCTGGGGAGGCCTGAAGGATCAAGGAACCCTGAACTTCCTGTGAAAAACTCCTCGAGTTATTTTGGGAATGTTTTCTTGGCCTTCATGTCATGACAATCCCAAACATGTGAGAACCTGAACCTGACCTGATTGTAAGGAAGAGATCACAGCACACTTAGATATACTTGATGCAAGGACATATAGTATTCTTGACACCAAATGGCAGAGAGATAGGGGGATCCTTTCCCCTTATCTTCTACCACACATTATTAACTCAGATGCTCCCTGCTCACAAATGGACCTGACCACTCGAGAGCACTAGAGAGTATTAGTGTGATGACCAGACCATGTAGGATGGATATGTAGAAGTCTTTCTGAGACCCAACAGAGATGACAACTTGCCGTAAATCTGTGCTGCCATCCTGGGCTCCCCTTAACTGTTAGTGACCATTTTAATCGCATCGTGATGTTCAAAAGCTGAAAGAGGGTCAGAATTGAACAGTATCTGTGACAAAGTAGGAATTCACAGGGGAAAATAACTGGCTATCATGGACATTCCCTGATTGCTTTACAGTATTCTGAGTAGCACAGACTCTCTATTTGTGCTAGATTCCTTCCACCTCAGTTTTCTTATAGCTAATCCTGTCCTTTCGAACCTTTTGGTCTCACTGCTCAGCTTAATATTTAACACTTTATTTCTAACCAGCAATGACTTTGAAGGTCAGTGGAGAAAACAAAGTGACCTTGAAAACTGAACTGGAATATCCTCCGAACTGTACAGAGAGCCGAGCTGGGACATGCATCCCTTAATTTCTAGAGCTGTGAACTCTTCCAGAATAAAAGATCCAAGGGACTTGCCTCTCAGAATTTGGAGGGTATTGATTCAAACCATTATCACAGGTATTAGTGAGAACTGGTTGTCAGCTGCTTGTCAGCTTTTAAAACCAAAGATATTCAGAATAACTTATATGTTCTTATCGTAGGAATGTACAGACAGTATATTTTCATCAATACATTAGCAATACATTACCAATTGGTAACTAAAAATGCTTTTGCTTTTATTTTAATAGATTCAATTTACCTTTTTACAGTGATAGATATGGATTTTTCTTTGCAGATAACACCAATATATGTTAAAAGCTTTGTCCATAAATACAATTTGTTCTTCCTTGCTCATAGATATTCTAAATGAGTTATACTATGGACTTATCAAGGTATGTTATAATAAATTCTTAGCTTTCTTTTACTTATGAATATATATATTAAAGTGCTAGAAATACTGAAATTAATGGTTAAATAGTTATTTATTTTAATAAGATTTTTTGCCTTGTATTCAAAATAATATTCAGCTCTGCTGAAAAAATATACTATAATATGAAGTATTTAGTAAAGCATCTATATTTAGTAACAGGAATATTATATTTTTATTGTACAAGATTTGCTATAGATAGCTTTGCTACCTTTATATAAGATAATGAAGTTAAAAAGTGAGATTTTAATGGAATAAAGTAGGAAAACCTTTATGTCTTCAACATATCTTTCCCAGGTGGCACAAATTTATCTAAAATACATGAAGTTCAGCATCAAATTGCAACTTGAATTATTACTGATACTTTAAAAATCTTTTTTCAAATAGTCTTGAGGAAAGATGAAAAGAAAAAGAAATCTAATCTATTGGTTATTATAGAACATGAATATTCCTTATTTTCAATTCCAGTCAACCTTACTGCCCCTAAACTAGAACATTTTTCATTGTTTTGATTATTTTCATGCAAGAAAATAATCTTTAGTCATATTATCGTTTCAGTTTCTACTAGTTTGCTGTTTTCTATTTTTTTTTCTTTTTGGTCAGCATTTGGGTAAGTAAGTTTAACATAATTCCTGGATGAGACACTGGATGAGTGTCTGCAACATTAGATAGGCATAACCAGCTGTCTTTGAAGTAGCTCTTTTCCCTTCACGATTTTTAAGAATATGTAAAAGATGTTTAGAGACATTCAAGTAGGAAGGTGTTCTGGAAGGCTCTAAGTCTGCATTATCTATGAACTTGTTCAATGCTACTTATCAAGAAAAGGAGAGAGGTTCAGTGACATTTTGGACATATTCTATTATCCCTTTAACTTCAGGGTTGTATTAGAAGAAGAAATGCATTTTCCAGCTGTCTGTCAAGCTGCATTTGTCTGCCTTTACCTCCCTTCTTAGGAGGCATTTATTACAAGAGTAAGATACTCTTAACAGCAGAAAAGGCGTGTTGAAAGAATTATAACATGGAAAATTAACTGAAGACTCCAGTGCTTTTTCTCTAAAGGTTTTTCAAGCCGATTTTGATCATAGGAAGCAGCAAAAGAAATGAGAATTCTGTTTCCTTGAAGGAGGACGGCAGTTAAAAGTAGCCCAGTAGATCTCAGAGTCAAAACTTGTTCATCTAATATATAACCTCCCATTTTTTCTTCTAGTAATTTCATCCTACAGATATTGGTCATACTAGTTTGCATCTTGCAAATATAACTCATCTGAATGTTTTTAGACTTTTTTTTAACTCTTGCCTTAGTAAAATACACAGCTGGTTCATATATGATCAGTCCAGCAAAGTACATGCAATAAGGCTGAACACTGAACCTGTCAGTAGTCCTGTTGACCATGATGATCAATATGAACCACGATGTGTGCAATATACAATATGTCTTAAAAAGCATTTGCATCTTTTAGGGCAGTTATCTGTATAAAACCAGTCTACTGTCCAACTAACTTGCCAGTCTTATCCTTACTATTGGTACTTACATTGGAGTCACTGCAAAATGTTAATATATTTTAGGTAACATGGCACTCAGAAGTGCATGTGTCACTCCAGGTGAGGTGACAAGACAGCTGTATATACATATTACATCTCTGCTGTTTATATGCATCTTTCAGCCTTAATTCATGTAGTGCTATTCCATACAATCTTAACACACTTTCATCTGAAGCATTTATTTATTTATTTACTATTTCACAAGTCATTATCTATGTTTTCAACTATTATTCTTCCTAACCAGCAGTTTTGCTTGGTGCATTTGGTTTCTGATACACATGAAATTGTTCTTAGTAAGCCCATCCGCACAGAATCACAGAATGGTTAAGGTTGGAAGGGACCTCTGGAGATCCAATGCCCCGGCTCAAGCAGGGACACCTACCAAGTCATTGATGAACAAGTTGAAGAGCACCGTACCCAGTACCAACCCTTGTGGGACACCACTGGCCACAGGCTTCCAACTAGACTTGGGCCCATTTATCACCACCCTCTGGGCTCTGCCATCCAGCCAGTCCTCAATCCACTTCACTTTCCACTAGTCCAGTCCATACTTCTGGAGCTTTCCCTTGAGGATGTTATGGGAGACTGTGTCGAAAGCCTTGTGGAAGTCAAGGCAGACAACATCCATGGCTTTCCCATGGACCACCCAGCCAGTCACCTCATCATAGAAGGTTATCATGTTGGCCAGACATGACTTGCCCTTGGTGAATCCACGCTGACTACTCCTGATCACTTTCTTGACATAGCTAGAGATGGTGTCCAGGATGAGCTGCTCCATCACCTTTGCAGGGATGGAGGTGAGGCTGACCAGCCCGTAGTTTTACATTTCAGTACGATATAAATCAGGAAATTGAAATATGTATTTATCCAGTGCAGGGATATATCAAGTACAAGTAGTTATTTGTATTCAAAGCATTTTAAAATCCTATGACTTGTTAATGTTTCTGGGAAAAAGTAATCCATAGTTTAGCTAAAAGCAAAATACTATTTTATTTCAGGAGAGTATAAATAATCAGGATTGCCAATTTCAGTTACTGCCAAGGAGATGAAAGTAAATCTTTAATTATGGCTGAGAAAACTTTTTTTTTTTTTTTAATTTAGGTTAATAACCCTCAGTCTATCAAGTTTTAGCTCAAGAGACAAAGGAAACTTTTGAGCTTTGTAGCATCTTAGTTTACTTTCACATATCTGTGAATTTCCATCTCTAACTGTTTTTGATCCTAAAGGAAAACAGTAAACTATTCAAATGAAGGCTGCAAGATTGCTGGTCTTGTCCTTTCAAAGTGAGAAAACTGGGATGTCTTGGATATACTCCTAGGCCCGCGGGTGTTTCTCTTCATAGAACAGAGTTAAGCCTCTAAATGCTTTGAAATGTGCCCATCGCATCTAAAAACATCCACTTTCATTTTTCTTTCCGTATGATTCAGCTGAACCCAGGCTCATTGTGGCTCAACGAACAATCAGCTATAAATTTGATAAAGAATATTACAGCCAGGATCCCACTACTCTCTCGAAGGTTGTGGAAGGTCAGAGGGGAACACCAAGGCTTCTCTCAGGATTGTACAGTAAGCATTTGTGTGAATATTTGTGGCGTTGTTTGCTAGCATTTACACAAATGATTGATGGTTTATTCCCAACCCAAATCCATCAATTCTTTTAGAAGCTGCTACAGAATTCTTGCCAAAATCATAAGCAGGTAAGTGCATTAAATTCTCCACACTCACCCTCCTGCCGCTTAACAAATAGCAAAGACAGCATATCAATA
Source organism: Tinamus guttatus (assembly GCF_059628265.1). NCBI lineage: Eukaryota > Metazoa > Chordata > Aves > Tinamiformes > Tinamidae > Tinamus > Tinamus guttatus. The sequence goes on from NW_028288936.1 coordinate 1,502,811, forward strand.
TTAGCATTAAATGTGCCTCACTAAATAAAGATTTTTTTTTCTGGATAAGAAACCTCCTTTTCAGCTTGCAACTCTACAAACATAACCTCTTGAATGTATGAATGAATTTTAGGAATAAATTACTTCATAGATGCCATTATCCTTAAAGTTACTGCTACAAATATATTTCTTAGTAATACCTGCAAGATTCTTTTTGTATGCACATGGATGAGTTTAAGCATGCCAAAGCATATATTTTATTCAGCCCTTCAAAATGCGAATGTTTCTTCAAAACTGCAGTTATCAGTTGATTCTTGTCAAGCACTTTCAATAGATTCGAACATGCAGTTGGTACTAACACCCAGAAAAACTGGGTTTATGTGCAAGAAGACTGCCAGATTGTAAACCTGTAGCACAAAATATGGTTCTGCTGCTGCAAGTAACAGGACACAGACACAGTATTAAGTTAGGAAGGCCTGAGGACGGAAGCTTGTTAGGGCTTACTTTGTATAAACTTGCTATGACCTGCCTGGAGCTTTGCTTTCACTTGTTTCAGCTCTATCAGCAGTTCTGCTAATCATGGTATGTCCCTGTTTAATTTGTTCTACTTGTGTTTATCTTCATGTGGTGTAAACCATAGCCGTAAGTGACTGCAACAAGTGTTGCCGTCACCCTGGGGCCGGTCCCGGGCAGGGTCTCCTCGGCAGGCGGGGCTGAGCAGGAGGGGCGGGAGCTGCAGCCACGCGGCCGGCGCGTGACCAGGCAGCTCATTGGGCGGCCTCGCGCGGTCGGCGCGGGATCCCCTCCCTGATTGGCTGGTTGGTTGCTGGGCTCCGCGCGCTGCCGGGCAGGGCAGGGGCTGCTCCGGGCTGGGCAGCTCTGGAAGTTGTGTTGAACCCTCAATAAAGCTCTGTGGTTCGCCAGCACAGACACCCTGCACCTCAGTGCGCCCGCGAATGGGGCCCACGTGGGGCTCGAAGACCAGCTGTCTCTCCGGTTGTACCGCCCAGCTGAACTCCGGGGTTCACGCTGAAAGGAAGCGTCCTTTGTGCATGCACTAAAAGCCTCTTGAAAGGAAAGAGGTAAGCGGCTGGGAACTACGGGTTCATACCTAACGAAGGAGCAGAAGGACTGAGTCTGCTCCTTCACAAGGTGCAGCAAATGGCGCCCGAACAGGGACAGAGAGGCGGCAGACGCGCTTGTCGCACCAGGGCGTAGCTCGACTGAACAAAGGCTGAAAGGAAGCCGCGCTCACAAGTGCCTCCTGCAGGACGGAGGTGAGCAGTCGAGAACGATGGGGAGCTCCATGACACAGGGGCAGAAGAACGCGGGAGAGGTGGCTGACTGGAAACAGAGCTTGATACGGGCGCATGAGCAAGAACCGCATCTAAATACTCACACAGTGTTAGACCCGCCAACGTGGGATGAGGTCGGGGTGACGCTACGGGACAGAGCAGACGTGGCCAGCGGCGGGGCCGGTGGCGGCGTCCCGGCTCGCCCGGTTCGGCGCGACCTCCGGGCGCCAGGACGGGGCGGTGGCGGCGGCGCGGGCCGGGGCCGGGGGCGGCCGCGCTGCCCGGCGGGATCCTGGTGCGGGCGGCGGGCGGGCCGCGCCGCAGCGCCCCCTGCAGGGCGGCCCGGCCGCACCGAGCCCGGCCCGCGAGCGGGGCCTGTGTAACCGCCTCGTCATGGCGCTGCGGAGATCCCCGTGCTCGTGTCAGGGCAGTGAGGAGAAGAGAGGGACTGCAGCGGTCCTGCTGCAGGAGAACTGCTGGAACGGCTCTTTAAGAAGAGAAGAAACTGGTCAGGAAACAAACATCCAAGAATACTGTCTTGGAAATACGATGGTAAAGAACCCGGTGTCAGGACCAGATCAAGAAGAAAAGGAAAATCCAAAAGAGTGCAAAAGAGATACCTACAAAAAATACAGAAGGGCAGATGACCGTGTACTATCCTGTAGAAATGGAAAATGGCACACGTTGTAGCTTCAGGTAAAACCTACCCGGATTGAGCACAGTGATGTACACCTGCCATCCAGAAGCTGAGCGCGAGATCCTCTCCATAGCCGAAATCACAGCTTGTGAATATGAAGGGGTTGTACTGACACCTCTGTTATGCAGCCATCCTAAATACAGGTTCAGGGCTTCCCCTGTGAATGACATCTTTTGCCAGCCAGGATGGCTACTTAAACACCATAACCAGAAACAGCTGGAGAAGCAGCAAGAATTGATGAAGATGCCTTTTAGAGTTAAGGAGGAAGAAATGCGTTCAACAACAACAACAAATTTTATTCCATCTATAAACCAGCAGCTATTGGAAACCACCAACTATTGACTGTGGGAACAACCCATATTTCCAAACTGACTGATGACCAACTTACAAAGGAGTTTCTTAGTGGTTCCTACAGCTTCCATGGGGGGAGTCGCTTGGTGGAAGTGCAAATGTTACCACGAGGATAAGGAAAGCAGACGAGGCCCCACCAATGCTGCGGCATTTTGGCGGAAAGGAACTATCCCCACCTAGTAAAGCCATGGTGGAGGTGCGGGACCCAGGAACGGGCGTAGTACTGTCGCAGTCGTGGTGGCCAAAAACATAAACAACTGGGGTAGATGAGACGCAAACTATGCTTTATTGTTTTCTAGGTACATTATTTATTCCGAGCTCTCCTTGTCGTGGCTGCTGCTTATTGGTGAGGACTACAAAGGACAGTAGCTAGTGACAGAGTTATGATTGGACGATTCTTAGCTTGGCCAGTTTCTGCTCTGTGGCCAAACCTCCTTAAACTTGTTAATAACTTTCTGCTGTCTTTGTGTGAACTCCCTATCTCATAGATACACTCTAATCTTCTCAAGGTTAACGTTCTCTGCTAAGGGAGCCAGGGATTTCATAGACCAGCTGCAATCCCTGACACAGTACCACTGATAACATGGGGGCGAGGGTATGCTTGTGTCTCCAGAGATCAAGGCCCACAGTGGATTCCTGCGCGAAGGGTCCGACCGGCACTAGCGGCGGCCTCCTCCTCCCTTTCTTCATTATCCTCACTGGAAGCATAATGGCAAAAAACAAAAAAGGGGGATAGGTTGCAGCCACCCTGGGACCGGTCCCGGGCCGGGTCTCCTCGGCAGGCGGGGGCTGAGCAGGAGAGGCGGGAGCTGCAGCCACGCAGCCGGCGCGTGACCAGGCAGCTCATTGGGCGGCCTCGCGCGGTCGGCGCGGGATCCCCTCCCTGATTGGCTGGTTGGTTGCTGGGCTCCGCGCGCTGCCGGGCAGGGCAGGGGCTGCTCCGGGCTGGGCAGCTCTGGAAGTTGTGTTGAACCCTCAATAAAGCTCTGTGGTTCGCCAGCACAGACACCCTGCGCCTCAGTGCGCCCGCAAACAAGGAATTATTCTGTGTAGACTGAAACATTTATGACCAACATGCTAATGCGGTTCAGAGGAATAAAGGCCAGGTATGATATCTGAGTCCTTCAAAACTGCGAAGAGGCTGGCACTGGGTACCCAAGCGCCATAAATAGCTCACAAAACTGTTAGTTATGGAAAAGTAGACAAAATGGGTTTTAACGTTCTTGAGGTGAATAAGAGAAGGCATCAAAGATACGTAAAATATGCCATATGTAGTGAATTCATTTGTATGGATCTTGATCTTCCAACTTAATGTCCTGACTTGATCCAGGACCATTCTCATCCCTATGGACTTGCCTGGCCATTGCTGGGCTGTCTTTGGCCCTGTTGCTTGTCACTGGGCCTGCCCTGCTCTCCTGGCTTGGGCATAGCCAGGCTGTTCACTGGCAGGTGATGATACTGCCCTATCTGCAGGGCTGTTAGCCTTGGCTCCCTGCTCACCTTCCTTGGGGAACACCTCCCTCCTTCCAGGCTTTAATTTTGTCTGCAAAGGAAGACCATTCCTGTCAAAAAGATATCTCTACTGCCATATCAGAAAGCCAGGGCAGCTGGCCATTGGTGGTTTCCTTAAAATTTCATCAGTTGCTGCTGCTGAAGTAAACTGGGAAAGACCTGTACAGCTGGAAGCACACTTCTTCTGTTAGTGATAACCAATGGCTTACCAGGAAAAGTAGTGTTTTTAATGTCATTAGTCATTCCAAAAGGGGAAGGTGGAGAGGAAATTCAGTCCACTGGTATTTGCATAGCTTCCCAGAAATGAGCGATGTCTGTACAGTTGTCAGCACAGAGGAGATCAGACAGCCTTGTTTCTCACTACAATGGCATTTAACAGCTTTCCATCAAGTCCTGAATCTCATCCAAGTACATGAAGCCTGTTTTGAAAATCTGTGACAAACAGGATACTAAGCAGTAATGGTGGGATAATACAAGCTTGTTTTATGTCTTTTTCTAGAGGAAATGAATTGAAAACATTCAAACTTCCACCAGTCTTGCCTTCATTCAGTCCTGAAATTGTTCAAACACTATGATGGAATTTCCCAAGAAGCTAGTCCTAAAGGAAATGTCTTACATACTGTATCAAGTTCATACCATCAATTGACACATAAGGTCAACAAATACAAAGCAGACATAAAAATCCTTTCTGTATTTCTATTCTCTGTGTTACCCAACAAAGATTAAGCTTGTTGTTCATTTCATTCTCTGAAACAAGGTTTACTGCTGGGAAAAAGTAAGAAACTTCAGCATGACCCTTGTGATAATATTGTCAAGAAGTTTTAACAGAGGAATACCTCAAAGAGTGCAGCATGTGAAAGTTTATAGTCTTGTGGGATCACTACTTTATCTCATGTAAACAGGGCTTTGTACAGATTCAGAGGCCTCAAAACCTCTCAAGGTCTCAAATAAAATGAGACTAAGTACTTTGTCATCTGAATTTCTGAGTCAGTAAATAAGTGGATACCATTTCTATGCACATGAAAGACAACAAAGGTGATCAACAGTAGTCAGCATGGATTCACCAAGGGAAAATCATGCTTAACCAATCTGATGGCCTTCTATGGTGGAATGACTGCCTGGGTAGATAAGGGCAGTAGCAGTGGTAATTGGCAGTTGCATCTGAATTTGAAGAAAAGCTGCTTGACTGTGAGGACTGAGCAATGGAACAGGTTGCCCTGAGAGCTTGTAGAGTCTCCTTCTTGGAGACATTCAAAACCTGCCTGGACCTGATCCTTTGCAAAATGCTCTAGGTGACCTTACTTGTGCAAGGGGTTGGGCTAGATCATCTCCAGAGGTCCCTTCCAACCTCAACCATTCTGTGAATTGATGGTTTATGAAGAAAGTGTTCAACAGCCAGTTGAACGGTTGGTGATTCCTTAATGAAAAAAAAAATGCTGAAATTTAGTTTCAAGAATTTGATTCTTTTCAGTCAGAAAGGTAATTGCAGACAGAATTCACAATGAGGTGGAAGCTGTCATAAGTTCCATGCAGCATTTTAAAAGTACAATTAGATTTTATGCCATTTTGATTCAGCTGTTGTCACGGATCATCTGTTTTCTTTCCAACCGAGCACTCTGAGTAGCTTCAATTTATGCTCAAGATTGTAAAGTCTATTTCTTAGAGACTGATACACTATAAGCTATTCAAGATTAATATAAGTAATAATTTCCATCAAGCAATTTCTTGCAAACTCTATCTCCTAGAACCAGTCTTTATATTTTCAGACCATTGCATCAGGTGTGTTCAACACATTTGTGTCAAAAATACTTTTGAAATGCTGAAATATTGCCATAAGTTGTATTAGTGATATTCAGCTTGCATTACAATGCTTCACCACTTAGCAATTTAGCGTTGTTTAGTTTCTTCAAAGGCATGTGCTTTGAGTTCTTGCAGAAAGAAGATGCCATACAGAGCAGCTGAATTTTGAACAGTTGAGAGAATAGTTTGCCCAGCATTAAATTTTTCTTCTAAGCTTGATGTTGTTGATGTATCTCCTTCACAGTGATTAATTAAATATTTGGGGATAAGTTGTAAACAAGTAGAATTTCTTTTATCCAGAAACTGAAAACAAGTGTTTATAATAAAATTGTACTCATCAACTGCCCTGTAAAGTATTACTATTTTTTCTTCTGTGTCCATTCTCCTAGGTAATATTCTGCCAGGTTCCTGGTCAATCCAAACTTTAGAGACATCCCCCAAAGTTTGATATTTTAATCTGGCGCCTAGGACACTGTGTAACGCAGATGTTTTTATACTTTGTTTTGGTCTCATGAGGCCGTGTCATGATGATAAGTAGTCACTGAACAGTCACTTGAATGAAAAGATCTGACCTTTCATGGTACAGAGCTGCCAAGTGCCTTTGATGGGACACTCCCATTAAGTTTGGGGGATGTGATATTTGGACAAATGTTCTTGGATACAGAGATTAAGAGATTGATATCTGAAATTTTTCTGATAAAATTACTAGTAAAAATCTGAACTCCAAGCACTTTATAAATCTTTTTCAGAATAGTCCTATTTTAAAGTAGTAAACATACGATGGGAGATCTTGATATGGTATTGAAGGACTTACTAGTCATAATTGCTACTGCATCTTAAAATTCTGCCTGCACCGAATTAATTTTGTAGCAGCAGTGGGCTGGAGAAGAAAGATGTTTGCCTCTTGCTTGAGCGTTACTGTTTGCAGTAACTGTATGAAGAAATAGAGTCCTGACTAATCTTGCTCAGTCACGAAGTCAGTAGCCTGCTGAGATCTAGTACCATGACTCTGCCTCTGGTTTGCCACATCCCCCTTGCATTTACCTGTTTTCATTTCTGTGAGACTGAATAGATGCATTTGCCACCTCTGCTAAACTTAGGTCAAAATCATTGTATTTGACACTTAAACCCAAAAAATAGCAAAGACGAAAAAATCGAACTCTACAGTAGAGAGAGCTTTCTTGATCTGTTTGCTTGCCAGGTTACTGTGTAGTTTCCACTTCAAACATTATAAACAAGCACAATTTATTTTCAGAGATGGATATCTTTATGAGGTCTGTGACGCTTTTAAGCCCAAGCATAGATATTTTGCACAATCTCAGTAATTCAAAGCATATAGAAGACTAAGGAATAAATAAAAATGGAAAGATCAAACATGACAACGCTACTTTAGAAAACATTTAATCAGAATCTTAACTGTTTCTATAACTAAATAGAACCCCAGTTTCAGTTCCAAATACCTCACCTTGTTTTTCCAAATAACCCCTTAAGTTTAGAAAAAAAAATCTGTTTGATGAAGGTGATCTTTGTGAAAAGTCTTGATCAGAAACATTTTCTGTTTAAGACACATTGGCCACAAAATCAAGACGTTATTGTAAGACTCCCTGCTGTACACTTTTATTCTACAAAGCGATTCTGAAACTATAATTATGGTCCTCTATATTTTTTATGATTCAAAAATTTTAAGTTAAATTTATTCAAATTATATGTAAAAAAGGTTTTGTAACTCTCAGTTTATAAAATTGGACAGGATATATTCTTTTAACTCTTGCTTTATCTCCTGTAATCAAGTTTCAACAGGCTGAAATATTCTCTCCCCTCTTTGCCTTAATGGGAGAGAGCACAAACAAAGGAAGAAACCAAATTAAACTTTTTCTTTGTTGATGATATGTGAGTTAGCTTCTGTAAATCAGTCTTTTCCCCTGTCTCTAGAGTTGGTATGGCAAAATCATCCCCAGGCTCCTCAAACCACAAGCTAATCTTTTGTTTACCATTGACCAAGATCATGTGAGTAGTTTATCTCTTCTAATATGTCAGTCAACACTAAGGATATCCAACTTGGGAGAAAGAAAACCCAACTATAAATAACAACGTCTGATTATTGATTTGTTTTTAGGTGTGAGACCTGTAGAAGAGGCGTTCTTTTTGTTGTGTCTATCAGTGCACAGTATAAAAACATCCATGGAGGGGCGAACAGCATTAGCTGTAGAAACTTTTCAGACTCTGCAGTCCAACAACCCATGGAAGAAACTTGAATGCCGTATAACCTTTCTGTTTTCCGAAGTATTGGCCATTTTGCAAAGGAGTGACTTTTCTTAAGGAAAAAGGATTACAAAACCAATGAAGTGCTGTTATAAAAATCCATACAATATACTTGTGAAAGTGCACCTCATTACAGCATATGACAGATAATTCTTCAGTAAAAAAGGCACTGCTTTGGAGACTGTGAAGAAATATGGATCGCACAGACCAAAGGGAAATTCTATGCCAGATGAGTTCTTTGGACAAATATAGTAAGTGCTTTGCTCTTTCTCCAGTACAAGGCTCTGTTACAAGGAGATATTGATCCAAGTATTTGCATGAGGATGGTTTTAAATGCTGGATTTTGTACATAGGTGAAACACATTTTAATTCCTCCCCATTCTTATTCTTTGAAGACAACCGTTTGCTGTTTTTGTCAGCAAATGGTTTATCTGTGTAAGGTTTAGTTGGTATCTCTTTAATTATGGAAATGGAAGAGTGAGAGAAGTCACCTAACAAAGGATATTTCAAACTAACAAAAGTAGAAGAATGCCTTATTTTACAAAACGTAGGAGTAATTTGATTGTGTTTTATTTATTTTATTCCATGACTAAATACACAATACATTAAATTTGAGCAAAATGTATAGTTTATAGGAACGATGAACTTTGCTGAAGTGCCAATGTTCAACTTTACTGAAGTTTATCAAACTAAATGTTTTAAAGTGCCCACTGTTCAGTGCAGTACATTTAGAAAGCAGTGGAAAGAATTATATAGGATTAATGAACTCCATTAACTGCAACTAAATCAGCTATGGTATTGCAGTGGTAAATATAATATCATACCTGGTTTTTGTTTGCTTGTTGGAGAGATAATACTGAGTTTCTCGTGAAATGGAACTCAAAAGTATTTCGATACATTTGGCCAGGTTCTCGTAAAAACAAATATAAGACTCTCACTAAGAAAAGCAATTAGATTATATTTTATGAATCTTTTGGAGTAAGCAGAAATTAGAGAAACAGAAGTTAGTCAATCTAGAAATGTTATTAGTAGATCAGAGAACTCTGCTTTGAGACCTGAGGCTTTTTTCAGATTCCAGTTATAGGAAGAAGGTTCTTTTTTTGTGGAATCAGGCTCTTTTCCAAATCTAATCTATATATAAATGACTGAATATCAGTTTCATCAGTCATATAATAGCATTCAAACTATAAGCTCCCTCTGAAAAAAGATTTCTCTGTAGAAACTGAAATGATTTCTTGATATGTTTCTTCTGGATACAACATCATAATTTAATCAGACATCTATCCATGCTCTCTTCTAGTGATGAATCATATTACTTGTTCTCTAGTTTGTGGCAATCATAACTCAATTTCCTCTGGAGTATTACTGACTTTCAGAAGTATATCCCATTTACTATCAATACACATAAAGATAAAATGTAAAGTATTTATCAAATAAAGAATATAAAATATATGTCAAAATAAAAGAAAATTGACATTTATTAATTTTCATTTTACATTCAAGTGTCAAAGAGAGCATTCAAGAGCATTCACCCTGGAAACTTTTGTGAGTCTCACAGCCCCTGTATCACATCCAAAGCTTCCCCAAACTCAGCCTTTCTCAGCCCTTCTGATCCCAGATTCCCACCAATCCTTCTCCTTTTTCTCTTGTGTGCTCTTCTGCTACTGAAAATCTATATGTTCAGTACGCTCAAAGGCATACTGAACTCCAGCATGAGCTATTTTGGCCTCATCCCTTGAGGAGAGGAGGGTTAACTCAATTTTGCCTACACTGAACTGCTGCTGCCAACCCTCAGTTTCTCACTAGTGTAATATATATATGACTGATTCTATGATTCTTTTAAACCGTGGCACATGTGTATAAAAGGCACTGAGCTTGCAAAAAAATTTTAGTCAGTAGGCTACTGTGGTAACTAAGTAACTCCTCTGTATCTGTGCAACTCTACCCTCACGGAAAAAATGTGACAATATAATTGCAAAAAAAATTGCATTAAATCTGTAAATTGGAAGCATAAATCCTCACACTGCTCTCTAGGTACAACCACAAGTGTTTTTAGAAATTTGTTGTGTGAGATATTTTTATTGTATTTTCCTGTGAAAGATTTATGTCATCCTGCAGAGCAGAGGACCACAAGCCTCTTGGCACCCACTCTTTGTAGGCAACATCCTGTACATAGCAATGTTAGTAAAGCAACCAGCAGATTCTTATCCTGTGCAAAACTGATGCAGTTTGGCATTCACAAAACTACTGAAAATCATCCAGGTTATAAAATCGAGTTGTATTTTAGATTATGTACATCTATTTTAGTGTGTTATTTATGTCTTTGTCATCTTCATACTACATTGGAAGTCAGCAGAGAAATATTCATATTAATTCACCCTAAAAAAAAGTTTGAAATGAAAAGGTGAATTTCCGTACTTAAATTTGAAAGCTTGTAGATGAATTAGCAGTTTTTGAAGGCACATGAAATGTTGGCCTCTTATGTAAGGAAGGGATTTGTCCTGGCTAAGAGACCCTACTTTTCTGATATGCTCATGGAATTTTCTTATTAATAAAATCCAGATATCAATGTATGTGTGTATGAATATCACATATCATGAATAAAGATAATGGCTAACTAGAGATGATGGCTAACAGTTAATTTCCTTGTTTCTACTGAGCTTGAATCTTGAGAAAGTTCTCATACTATTCAAAGTCTAACCAGCTTTCAGCCATTAGACAATTTCAACCCATCAGAAATCCCTTTACGTGTATAATAGGGGAATCCTCTCCTTGATGTGGTGTAAAAAAACCAAGAAAAGTAAATGTTTTCTGTGGTCGTCATTTTGGTTAGTTGGACTTCAAACAGCAGTTCAGTAGAACAGCAGACTACAGTTCAGTAGAAAGTAGATTATTCTCCAGAGCTATTTGTATGCTTCTAATCTCAGACAATATTCTGCATGCATTTCCTAAAATATGCCTTTTGGAGTTATAAATCATAAAGAGAAGGGATACAAAACAAAGAGCATGTATATGTTAATAGGAAACAGACTCCTGCTTGATTTATGTTATTAATATGTTTCATGAACTTTGACTTAAAAACTATAGGCTTTTTTTTTCTGCAGGGATTTTAATCTTCCTTTATCTCTTGCTCAAATCAGTGTCCTGATAGTGGAGGAAAATTACATGAATTTTGAGAAATTCCCTGCCTTTGTTTCTTTTGCTATGGAAAAGGATTCCCTCTGTCAGAGCCTCCTCTGTTATTAGTCTCTCTTCCTCACCTCTGCTGAGCTCCTCCTGAGGGCAGATCCAGGTCAGCATTTGGCTGAGGTCTGACAGGGGTCAGGTTGTCCCTTCAAGGGCAGCCTGCTCTGTGCAGGAGCCATCTTCAGCAGACACAGACCTAAATGTCACCACCGACCCTGAAAGATATCTGCAACCCAGACAAGGCTTCAGCTGTCGAAAGTTCAATTGCAAAATATGCACCTTGAATAGAAGGTGATATATATTATTAAATTGATTTACCTGAGAAAATCTTAGCCATATTTTCAGGAAAAGGCTGTTACCTTTGTCTTCTGTGGCAGGTGGTAGTGACTGCTAGTTCACATGGACATTTTCAGGTTGAGCAATAACCTGCTTAATCTTCTATGACCAGTGATGAAATTTGATTCTTTATTTAGAAGACATTTCATGAACGAGTATTTCAGAACCTCAGGAAAAGGGTTATATGAAAAATACTATCACTATTTCCTGTTCATCTAATAAATCATGTTGTCTCTTTTCTCGTTTAAGCTCTAATGGAACTAAGCAAAGAGTAGCTCTAGTGGAACTAAGCAAATCGTACAATCTCTATTTCTAAAGGCCTTGCATTTCTCTGTAGCAAACAATTCAAGCTGTAGCAAAAATAGTTTTAGATTTACTCAAATGAGAAATTTAATTTAAAGAGGTTGCTTCGGGCACAGTGAATTAGTATCATCTGCTTTTAGTCCTTTAAGATACACCTGCAAGGAAAACTGTCCATTTTGCAAGGCCGAAAGGTTTCTATTATTGTCATATTGAATTAATTCTACTTTTTAAATTCACAACAATCTTTTTTAAAAAGAAATCCTCATTGAGGACTATCTAACAAAAACAGGTTTGTAATTGTCTGGAAATTGCAGAACTCACATTGCTAAACTAATAAATAAGAATAAAGAGATAAAAGGGAAAAAGCTGCCAACATTGTGTTTTGTAGATATATATCTGGTATTATCAAGCAGAACTAGTATTGGAATTGGACTAATTTTAGAAGAAATTCATCTGCAGCATCTTGCCTTATAAGCAGCTTTCACTCTTGTTTTCTATGCAAAAGGATGCCAAGGAAGAAAGAAAATATCTTCTCAGTTGAGATTCATAAGAATGCATCTTCTCACCTGCTAGCTCAGGACAGTATTTTGATGAAGCACTCTTGCCAGCATTGAATTGTAGTTTTGTTTATCATTAAAAAGGGCAATAATGATAAAAAAATGTCCTATATCCTGAGCTCTCTTTTAGGTGGAAACTGAAAGATGGGTTTTAACTTACTTTTTCTCATTACAGCATAATGTAAAATGTTTGGGTTTAGCTTTTTTGCTGATTCACAGGCCAGTTAATGTTGTCTGGAGAGAGCTGCTTGCTGTCCATGGCTCTGTTCCTGCCTGCAGTTTTGTCGTCACCATAACAATGTCAATAGACGGATTTTGTCCATTACGGAATTGGGTTCAGTGTGCTTACAGTAGGACAGTGAGGCAGTGTGCCTAGATTGGATGTGACTAACCTGATGGCAGCTGCAACTGGTAGGTGCAGGAAAGAATGGGCCTTAGTGCTCTGATATAAAAGGCGATGGCTGGGCTTTGGGCAGTTGTAGAGAAGGTGTTTAAGTAGCAGGAACTTGGTAGAAATGCTGCTGGAGGGAGTTGCTGCAGTTTCCTCGGGAAAGCAGAGCCATGTTAGGCAGCCAGATAGGTCTAGAGGAGAATGAAAATAGGAATACAATCAAAAGATTCACTTGATAGTTTTGCTGGGTCAGGCAAGAAGGAATGACACAATGAATTCTATAGAACAGAGTGTAGAGAAAGAACAGTTGGGCTTTCTCATAGAACAGTTCAGAAAACCTTCAGAAGAGGAATAAAGTTATCAAGCTGCAGACATCTAAGGGACTGCATATAGAAGATCAAAAAGTATATTGAAAATGCAAGTGCTGTTTTCTCAGTATGAGATAATCTGCTTTGGGTAGGAGTGAAAGAAAAATTTTGATGGAGTCTGTGAGTTTCTGCCAAGACAGACTTATGAGCTGTGGTCCTTCAGTAGGTACTTGCCACGTGACAGCTACTGACATCCTATATACTACTAGCAAAGAAGCATTTGGTACAATGTCTCCTATACTGTTAAATAATCATTGATATTCTAGAGACCACAATGGCACATTCTAAAAAGGTGGGTGATTGCTGTCCTACCATAGGCAGATCTAGTACAATCTGTTGGATTAAGAACAGTTTTGAAGGACCTACTCTGAGTCTCCTTTCCAGCTGGAACAACTCTGTTCACACCCCACACCCCATATCTTGGGAACTTTGCTCATCTTTTTTTGGCAGTATTCATCTTCTATGAAGATTCTACCAGATCTCTAATACAATGGATCAGTTCTACTACATCAACAGGGCAATTCTTGAAGAAAAGGCAACTCCATTCATCTAAGTCAAGTTTTTCAAGAGGAGGAAAGCAAATATTTCCTTCTAATAACAAAATTGTATCATCAGAGAAGATGATAGGAGATAACATTAAGCTTATCATTCTTGGTTTTCCAATCATTATTTAAAATTATATTTTCTCTTCCTCTTAAATAATGATAAAAAGGATAGTTACATAAAATGAAGGCATATGTTAGACTTCAGATGGAAAATTTGCCAGCAAGGCAGGAAAAAAAAAAAAAAACCCTCAGGTCTCACCACCAGAAAGTGTTTTTGGGTTTACATGATAAAAATAGACAGATATAGATAAGTCAATAATGTATTTAGTTCACATGACTGTGAAGACCTTCTCTATGTTTTTTGTAAATCTCATTTTGGTACTTTACTAGCTGAAATTTGATTAATCACCATAAATGGTTAAACTTACAGGCTTAGGATTTATTTATTCCAAATGCAGGACTTCTAAACCAGGGTACACAGTGCTTGTTTTTGTCTGATGCATCTTTCTGTAGTGATTTGAGATTTGATTTCCTCTTTCTGGAAGCTGTGAAACAGCATGAGTGCTCAGAAAACCCATCTACATTGTAGCCCTAAAAGGTTTTACACAAATTGTAATCCTTTTTTTTTCTTCTAAGGATAACAGTTCCTCACAGTGCACCTTGCAAATCCTGAAAAAGTATTTGGGTTACATTCTTGGATACCAATAAAACAGGGTTATAGCTTGGAATGTCAAGGATGTTTTACACTGAACATTTCTCAACAGAACAAATGACAGTGAAATATAAAACATTTTAAAAATACTGGACTTTTAAGTACCAAGTGAGAGCTTAAATCCCTTGAAACACCTGAAACACCCACTTGTGTCTGTAGAAATCTAAAAAATCTGGTTTGTACTGCACTGACTTTTATAATTTAATTTGTGCTAGCTATGTACCTTAAACTGGTATATAGTAAAGTTACATCGAAATAGCCACAGTAGCTCATTCTAGTAAAAATGAACCAACTCATATTTTTGATGTTTGGCTACTACGCATTACATTCTAGTCAGAATTACAAGTGATGTCTCCAGTATTCAGGTGTAACTCTCACTGTAATATGTGTCACTGGGAACTGGCACATTGCCACGGGCCTTTCAGTGACTCATGTGGGGACTCCTTAGGGTCAATCTAGTTTTATTAGTTGCCCCTTTTGGGGACTGAGCTCAGAAGCAGTACCATATGGGGGAAGGCTGGCTTGCACGTTTGTATACTTTCTCTCAACATAGTGTACATCAAGATGGTGCCTCACTAAGTAGCACACAAGAGGAGGCCCTAGAAATTGCGGTTCCTAGCTTCCCATCTCCTTCCTAGCCCAGATGCTAATCTCATATTTGTATAAATATGTCACTGTGATTGAACTTCGCAGAAGTCAAAATTCCATCTGTGCTGAACTGAATGAGCTGAGCTCCTTGCTTTTGTGTTATTACAGTAATTCTTCCCTCCAGAAAATTATGTTCAGACTTCAAGTGTTGATAATAAGTTTCCACTTTCAAGGCAATTATTTCATTTGAGCACTTACTAATATTAATATAAACACCTGTCATACTTCCTCCTTGTTCCCTTTAATTGCCTGAAGTATCAGAATTTTCAGATGAATTTCTTGCTGTATATTTAAAATACGTCTTTGTAGTTCCTTTGTTGTGTTTGATGTTTTATTTATGATGATTATTTTGCTTATCAATGTTGTGTTTAATTGTGTCTAGCTTTCATAAGGTTCTCTATTTAATACAGTATGTTTCACTGATGTATTCATTGATACCATTTTGTTATTTTCAAACAGGAAAATATCGCAAGATAATCCACTCTATAAATTTATTGCATATGAACGTATGTTAATGTCTCCCATTGATGACACCTCGTTTAGAGATGGAAAGGTTAGAAACTACCTTTGATTCAATATTAAGCACCAAATTCAAATATTTTAAATACTGTGTTTTAGTATGATCTAGAAGCAAAATTAAAATAATGGTTGTTTTATCTTGGAATAAAATGTATGGAGTGCTGCAGTCCTGTTTCCCTTTTTATTTATTTATAAGTCATCATATTCTTCAGTAGAAATTCTTTGAGCTAAGAATGTTTGAAGACTCTCTATATCTTTTTATTCCACCCTTTCTTTGGGGGGGCTAATATTCTATACAGTAGGAAAAAAGTAAGTAAGTGTCTCTCAATCACTATGTGCATATGCTATATATATATATATATATAAAGAAAAAAAACTGTAAATTTCAGAGGATGTTTCTAGCCTTGCAATATCCTTTTCCCCAAGGACTGCAGATAAAAGGGAGTGCAAGTGGCTGTGAAACATTATTCCCCTGACAGGTTATCCTATGGGGACTCCTGGAGTCTCTGTGGATCTGAAGCTCAGGCAGATATCAGCCTTCCCTAAAATCTGGCTTCCACTCAGGAGAGACCCCAGCACACAGGCAAGTGGGAGCTCCAGTACACTGAAGCATGTGTCTAGTTTTAACCTCCATGTCCCTCCGGAGGTACACTGAGAGGTGATGTATCCTGAGAACAAAGCAGGGACAAATACTGACTCTGGACGTTGAAACTAATAAACTGACAGTGAGGAGCTGGCATAACTTTCGTTTTTGAGGGCAATTATTGAAAATTCGGGTCTAAATGCGTCAGTTCTCAGATAAGACCTGTATTCCTAAATATTCCTAAGTAACCAAATAACTAAATGAAAGATTAATTTACTCCTAACTTTTAAAAATATTTTTTTATTTAGAAGCCTGGTTGAATTTCAATCATTTACATGAAGCTAACCTGAGGCAACAAGAACCGTTTTGTTGGGAGACCCTACAGCACTGTAAATGTGAAAATATACTTCCAGCTGAACAGAAGCACTTAAACAGCGAAAAGGAAGAGCTCTCTTAGACTGCTGCAGAAATATCCACTGCGTGCATTTCTGTTCAATACCATTATTTGCTGTAGTACATGTTAGAGAAGTCCAGTAAGGACATCCATGAGATGTGCCAACATTAACCATGGATGTGAGTAGTAAATAATTCTATAGACTGATGTCCAAAAATTACCTCAGTGAAACAAACTTAAATGTCTGTGCTCATGATTGTTTTCCTGTGTTTTTTTTTTTAATATACTTGAGTAGTCTTGTTGCTTACAAAGTAGGTATCTTTGCAACTGTTAAACTACTGTAGCCTAACCTATGCGAATAGCAATTCATGTTCTTTTTACTAGCCCAAGAGACTTGAAAGGTTATGTAAGGGTGAGAAAACATCATAGTGTTAAGAAGAGGCAAACTGACGATAAGCCAGAGTGACTTTTTCTTTACTGTGGACTATAAAACTCTTTCAATTTTCTATTTTTTTTGTATTTGATAGAAAATTTTGTTTTTCATTTGCTCTGTTTTCATGGTGGGTCTGAACTATTCGGTGAAAAACTATTCTGCTATAAAAACCCTCTGCAAAATTTTTTGATTACTTCTTTTGTCATTAGACAAAGTTATTTTCAGTTGATCAGCGGGGCAGTCCTGGTAAATGTTGTATTTACACTGAATTTAGAAATAAGTAATCTTCAAATTCTGAGATTTTTATTCTGTAAAAAAAAATCATTTAAACTGATGAATTGGTTTTGTATCATAAAACTTGCAGTCTAGATATTCATTTGAAAAATACCTGTACAGGTCAGTGGATTCTGTGCCTTTTAGAATTGGACCTAAAGACTGCTAAGTGAATGGGATTATTTTTCCCCTTTTTTTTTTTTTTTTCATTAAATGCAAAGATTCTCTTCCTAGGTGCTTCAATGGGAAAAAAAAGGTGGGACTTTCCATTTCCCTTGGACAAATGTGCTATTGAGATGAATAGAGACACCTTTCTTTTAATAATTTGAGATTCTCATGGGGCAGTTTTATTATTTTTGCAGAAACATTTTGGAAGAAAGATTTTTTGGTTGTCTTTTGAAAACAATTTTTGAGAACAAAGATATCTTTTGCAAGTGTTTGAAGCTGTTACAGTGACAGTTTTCACAGGCTCACCACCTGAAAGGCCTTCCCATCGCCACAGGAGATGATTCAAAGCACATGTTGCTTGTGCAGTAGTGTTGTTCAGATCTCCCCTTTTTTCTGCTTGCTGATTAATTTAGAGTCGTATATTAAAGGTAAGACCCTTCATGTCTTTGGAAGGCCACATTTGCATTCCTCTCCTGGCCATGGGTATGTATGGCTTCATATGGCTTAACTTTGTCAAAGTTAAAATTCTCACCCAAATATTTAATGTCTAGCCACTTAAGAATGACCCAGTTCTACTTACTATGTTAGACCAATGTGTAATGCCAGAACAGCGAGTCACGATCCTTGGGGCAGGGCTCGTCCTGTAAAGATCTGCAGCATAGTCGTGATCTGTAGGGCAGCTTTGCAAGAAGCAAGAGGACAGCCCTGCACATGGGCACATTTGCAGAGATGTGGCTCAAGGCAGTAGCCAGCAGACCTGGAGGCAGAGACAGAAAATATGAGGTGAATCTAAAACGAGGCCAACACAAAAGACTGCCAACCCAGGCAGAAGTAAGGAGGTGGAAAAAGAAGGACCACCTGTCAAAACACACGCGCGGGCAAAGGCAGCCCTGGCACCAAGGGCAGCAGCAGGAGGAAATGAGTTTGTGGGAGGTGCGGGGTGTCGCCTGGTTTAACAGGCAGCTTGGGACATTCCTGTGATTTTTAACAGGCGTTTCTGCCTAACTGCTTTCATGATAGTTCTTGAATCTTTTTATACAACATGTGATAGGCTGTAGATTTTTAATGCTAAAACGGGCAGTGAAAATCATCTGATGTGAGTGGCTGCTTAACCCAGGCTGTAGAATTTTGTCCAGTGATTCTCAAAGTGTTGGGAAGTATTTTAGGAATGACACCCAATGTTGATATTAAGTTTTATTGATTTAAATTTTTTTTTTTTAATTTTAAAGTGAGGGCTAAGAATGTGAGAGATTTTGTAGAGAGCTTTCTTTTTTAAAAATAAAAACCCTCTGTACAGTCTAAATATATTTAAATTTTATCTAAATTTAGGCTCCGGCTACTGTTTTTTAGAATCCCCCTTTTATGCAGGGGAGCCCTTTTTCAATAGAGAATCCATTTATTACTAGCTACTTCTTGACCACGCAAAAAGTTAGCACTCAAAGTTCTCTTTGATAAACTCAGTAGACTGAACAGCTGTTTCTCCCAAACCACAAGCAGCAAGGAAGCAATCCTTATTCTTTTCTCTATTTTTTATGTTATTCTTGCATTTGCCATCAGAGACCTGTTTCTGTACGATGACTGGCACAAAGGCTTAAGACTTTGGCCTGTCTAAAATGTTAGTTCTTGAATATAGATCCATGTTTATTACTCTGAATTTTAGACTATTTTAATTTAATTTAAGGAGAATGGAGAAAGGACAGGCAGTTCCAGAGGAATGTTCAGTCTATATAAGATTGATTTGCTGTTTGGTGGTAATGCTCTGTTCCTTGAATCTATGTAGAGCATAAATGATAAATTTCAAACAGGTTAGTTACAGCATGTTTGCAGAAAATCTGGGCCTTGTTTTGTGTTTATCATAATTAGATATACTCTTCCAGCAGTGGTGTTACTCAAACTTTATTTATTACATTTTTTTATATATATTCATACAGTATTGAAAAACAAGGGACTGTGTTTACAATACTAGTTTCAATTTTTTTAAGGGAGGAAAGTACACTTTATTTTATCACAGCTCATAATCATTTTAACAGATCTGACTTTATACTGTGACTTATTTAATTCCTTGTTATATAGCTTGGTATATTTACTCGTATTTAAGCTTTGATTTTCAACAGATCCCGGAGCACCTTACAACTCAAATTTCTTTGTAATGCTATCTTTGTTATTTTCTAATATACCAATTTTTGTTCTGCTTTTACTGCCAGAAGCATTATACTTTCATCTTATAAAATTAATGAAGCTGCTAAATAAAATTTGGCTGAAAATGAGTGTAGAGTCCAGGACACTTTCAGAAATACCTCACTTGGATCCTGGAGATTAAGTAACTGCAGATAAGTCTTAGAAAAGTATTCTAATGTTTTGTGCCTACTGCATTTTTAAAGATTTATTTTAAAACTTATTATTATTATTTGAATCTGGAAAAAAATCAAGCACTATTTTGCTTCATTCAGTTTTCGAATCAACGTACCTTTATTGTCCATAAAATAATCTTGAATGTACTTTGCTACCATAAAGTCTTTGCTACTGAATCTCTCCTAGTTCCTTTTGGTCATCTTTCTGACAAAGAGGTTGGGGAACAGTTGTCTGAATGAACTTATTTTTTCTTTGAAAGTGTCAATTCATTCATGTTTCCCACTAGTGCTTATGGATTTCCCTGGCATCCTAGCAACTTGAACCATAAGCTCTGATGTTGAAGTTATCTAGGCGTGCACATGCAAAACTCTTTCTATCTAGCAGTTGCTGTTCAGCACATTTTGTAGTTATGGCTGAAATAAATAAAATACAAACCACTTACGAAATATGCAAACATCATCCAGCTCCTCTGTTATTTTGCTGCCATGCTCTGGCTGTGAGTGTATCTTGACTGAGTCCTTAGATTTAGCTCTTGAATCTAGTAACAGACTGTTGATGTTTTCACAACTGGTGCAGTGAGAAGTGAAGAGCTTCTTTTAGGCACCTGCCAACACTGTAGGGCTGGAAAAAGAGTGGAAAAAGACCTTCTGGGAAGTGTGCCTCGGGTGAGAAGGTTCTTAGAGGTCCTGTTCTTTTGTGGTAGGTTTGGATTCTCTGTGCTACCTGTCTGCTGCTGCATGTAAACCTGGGGAGGAATGAGCTGTGCAGATGGAAAAAAAAAAAAAAAGACAGATACAAGACTCAAGAGCTTTAAGACATCTGCAGAGAAAAATGCTGGAGGATTTTCATCCAGGGATATCCTTGAGCAAAGAACAGGGACATCTGTTTAAGCATGAAATAAGGGAGCTGAAAGTTTAGGATTTAGAGCTACTGGTCATCCTTGTGCACAGTTAAAAGCAAACGAACAAACAAACCCATCCAACAAGGCAGGATTTCTCAGTGTGCAGAAAAGAGTGGAGAAGGACTTACCACATGCTGGCAAATAATAATTGCATCTGTTTTTATTTGTGGAGTTTTTGAAATAAGAGGACATATTTGTGGGAGAAAATAATTGGGAAACTTCTATACAAGTCCTGCCTTATTCATTCCTGCCAGGTTTGACATGTCACAATCACTTATGTTGTATAATTTGACATGCTGACATAATGAGAGCTGATGTGTCACCCTAACGATAGGCCAGTTCTGAAAAATGAAAGAAGACATGGCTCATAATATCAGAGCTCAGATTACTATGGCTTTCAGTAACATGCTTTCTCCAATTAAGATTGTCTTAGTCAAGCCTTGCTAGACATACGTATGAGTGAAATATGGTCATTCATAACTACATACTTTTATAAATGCAACAGTACCATATACCCTTAATGTATATTAAGCATATATATTTTACAGAGTTTAGATTTAAAATTTTACAGGTTAGTAGTCACACAGCCAGGAGGCATCTGTAGTAAGGCATACAGAAATTGCCTTAAGAACTTAATGGCCACTAATTGATTTGCGTAGCTTTTCTAAGCCGTTTTCTAAGGTTCCAAGCAAGACTCTAATATGATATTAATAGTACTCCAAAAATATAGTTAATATAACTGCAATGACATTTCATTTTAAATCTATCAAGATTAATCATTCATTCCTAAAGTGTCCAAGGTTATGTACAGTCCTGCATTTATTCATCCACAGAGAACAGTATTAGCATTCCCTATGGAGAGTGTGTGCACACAGTAAATGCGCATTTCTAGAGCATAATGTCTGGTCATTTGTATTGTAGTGCTACTGATGTGGTAGAAATACAGCAAATGATCGCAATTACTGCTATATTTCAGCTATGACAACCAAAATGAACAAGATTTTGAAAATATGTTATACTTCCTTTTTTTTTTATAAGAGCTTTTAAAATCTTTTACTGCAGAGCTGCGACCTTGCAGAATACACCTGAATTTCCGAGAAATAAAAGGTGCATTTTTCCCTTTTCGTACTTCTGAGTCCTTTCAACTCCCATTATTGTCAGTGGAAGTCAGGGGCCCTTGGCATCTTGTATATATGTCCTTAATGAAGATATTTGTGATTCCCAAGATGCCTGGTTTAGTCTTCGCTGTGTTGTATAGACCCATGAAAAAACTCCTTACCTGGTAAAGGATGCATGATTGGTCCCCTTGGGATCAATTTTATTTCTGCTTTTCTTTGCCTATAAGTAATGTTACCCATAAATCTAATATTTAATATTTATATATTAAATATTTATAATTATATTATAAATAGTATATATATATTTATAAGTATAAATAGTAAATATAGTATTCAATACTATATTATAATATTTATGACTATTTTGCATGTTTTGCTTATTTTTTTAATAAGATCAGAACTGGGTAGTGTAATTCAGCTCCATGTCCTTTAATAACTAGGGCATGTTGACTAAATTCATTTACTGAACACTTTACAAGAAAAAGTTTTCCATCTCAAACTGAACATGCAGAGAAGAGGAGAGACTTCATGTAAACCTTTAAACACAGGAAATTTGATAAGGTAATAAGGTAATATTCCTCAGGAGAAAATAAGAAGAGTCAGGAGAAACACCTTCATTTAAAAAAAGAAGAGATAGAATTTAATTGAAATGAAATAAAACCCGTGCAGCAGATACACTGCTGTTTTCAGTCACTAGAAATTCTATTGCACAAGGAGGGGGGCTAGTACAATGCTTCCTGCTGACCTGCATCACTCTTTTGCTGTATAAAACTCGTGGTAGAGAGCTGTGGGTGGGCACACCTTTGTCAGAAACATTCATCTGCAGAATTATCCTCTCAGGGATTGGGTCATATAGCTTTTCTGCTTCTTAGTATATTTTTATACTTTTAAATATATTTTGAGCATCAATATACCCATTCAAATTTTACATAAAAATAAGAAAAAAGTAAAAATACATTGGACTGATGTATTTCATTATCCGTTGCATGATAATTTAAAATATAAGTGAGCTACCATTAAAGAAATGGAATGGAACAATATAATACTGCCTTTTTCTTGTGCCTTTAGTTTACTTAAACATTGGCAAAAGAATGAAGCAATCTATTTATAATGTTGTTGGGAGAAGAGGAGAAAAATATTATTTGAAAATAAATTCCATTAATTTTGTTTTCTTTTACTGAAGAACTTAATTTCAGCTTCCCAGCAACTCTGAAACTGCTTGATCAGTGCAAAAACAAGCAAAGTTAATTAATGATTTCAGTTTCAAAGTACCTTTGATTAACTGAAGCCAGTACATAGGGATGCAAACTACTTTTCATTAATGACTCTTTTTATCGTTTCTGTTATAAAACGCCTCTAACTGACAGCACATATTTTCCAAACAGTCTGTATTATTAGATTAGAACTCCTGACGCTGTTCACATCTGGGTACATGAGCAAAAATAATTAAATTTAATAATAATGGAAAAAAACACAGTAATCCATCATACTACTACTGTAGCATGAGCAGTGAAGTCTGAGTGGGTGCCAAATTAAAAAATGAAACCATAAAAATATGCCAATTACTATAACTATAATAAAATTTCAACCCTTGTTTAAATGAATATGAACCACAATCATCATTTGCAATCTCAACGGTGTCTTCTGACTTTTACCTTTCAGAAGCACCTTATCACATATTCAAAGTGACTAGTGTTGCACGTTACCTTTAGAAATAATATATAACAGTGTAGTCCTGACTGAAACCAATCTACTGAACTCTTCAACTTAAAGTTCCTTCTATTCCTGTGCTATTGCCTGAGGTATATCAAAGCATTCAGTATAATCTGGGCCATTTTTTTGACTCATCATTCACATACTGTCAGCTTCCTAAGGTAAGTATAGTGTGATTCTCTTTCTTCAGACTCTTCCCTTTCTCTCATCTCTCTGTACCAAATGTTCCCATTTGTCAGGCTTTAGAAACTGTTTTGAAGAGGAAATAGAGAGTCTGACCATTCAGAATTTTTTGTAGGTGTTCTCTTGACGGTATCGTTCAGCAAACAAATTCCATTTTTTTCCAGGTTAAAGTGGATTGTTACTTGTAATAACCAAGAAAGGTATTGTATAAATGTTGCTTTGGCAATGCAAGCACATACACCAATGTCAAGCTTGTTTCCTCTTTTTTAACACATGGATGAAAATAAGCCTTGGCAGATATACTTTCATAATGGACTCAGCAAGACCCATTCGTAAGATCATGGGTTGATCTATGATAACAAGGTTGAAAAGGACTTTGAGGGATCCTCCAGTCCAATCTCCTGCTCAAAGTAGGATCAGCTTCATGACTGGGGATCATGGGGGTTCAGACCAGGTTGCTCAGGAATTTATACAGTTGTGTCTTGAAAACTTCCAAAGATGGAGATCATCTAACTTCTCTGAGCAACCTGTTTCACTGTCTGTCTGTCGCCAGGGCGAAAAAGGCCTTGCATATACCCAGTCTGAAGTTCTTTTGTTTTATGCCCAGTGCCTCTCAGTCTTCTGACATGTTCTCGCTCCGTCTACTCAATCCCTCCCTGTAGGAACTGCGGATTGCTGTTAGGCTCCCACAGAGCTCTCCCTTCTCCGGGCTAGACCAGCCCTGCTCCCTCAGCCTCTCCTCACAGAGCAAGTGCTTCAGCCCCTGACCATCCTGGTGGCCCTGGTGGCCAGACCACCGAGGTACTGCAATTTTACTGGCCTCCATGTAAAGCACAATCCACTAACTATGACCTTCTGAGTCTGACCATCTAAACATCTTTTTACCCATGCAGCTGTCCACCCAGCCAGACTATAATCTAGCTGGACACAAGAATATTCTGTAAACAGTGTAAAATGTTTGCCGAAGTTGAGGTAGATAGCGCTGCTCTCCCCTCATCTACAAACCACTCACTTTATCATAGAAGGCAGTAAGATTGAGCAGACATGATTTAGCAGACTACTCCTGATCACTTGCTTCTTCATGTGTCCAGAAATATGTCAAGATGATTCACATCATGATTTTTCCAGGAACCAGAATGAGCTTGTATTTCCCAAGGCTGTCCTTTGCTGTAGAGCTGTAGACACACCATGAGTGTAGTTGTCAGCACAGCTTCCTAAACCTGTTTGCAAACAGCAGGTGCTTTACCTGTATCCATGTATGCAGTGCTTGACTGTGAGTTTCTCAGGCATTTATCTCTGGGAGACCCTACCCTATTCTGACAGTCTTTCTTTTCTTTCCTCCTGTGAACCAGTAAAAAAAAAAAAAAGAATTCTGCTCACATGAGAATAGCTTGAAAAGAATGAAAGTACATTTTCTCATGTGAACTTCTTGCAAAGAAACACGTCAGTAGTTTTGCTTTGTTTTCCATTGGAATGGGCTGAGGAGAGATATTTTGCAGGAGTCATAAGACAATCATGGTTTTTTTTCTAATTTTCTGGAGATCACAGAACATAGGTGATGTCTGTAATCAGGCCAACCAGAGGCAAAACAGAGCCTTCCCTTCACTATATGTCAAATTTACTTCTCTGTGGTGAAACAGCAGCTACGTGCATACAAGCAAATTTTAAGAATATTCACTTTAAAGATACGGGTAATAAATACCATTAGCATTCTCATGGAGCCCCAGTAAAACTTTATTATCTCTTAAATTTATTTCTTTTTTCTTTAAAAAAGTTATGAGAAAAGCAATCCTTTTTTAGATCATTATGAAAGTTCAAAAAGCATTTTTGAAAATACACCTTAAAAAAAGAGAAGAGTCTTGCATATGAAACATGGTACACTTCTACCTGCTTTTCAGAATAAATAACTTACTGTAATCAAAGTTAAGTTGTTGGTCTTAATGATCAACAGGCTTCAAAAATATCCTTATGAATCTTGTAAGCGCATCTTGTGGGCTGCACACAAACACGTAAAGGATACACTAAATATAGATTTTTTGCCAAAATATATTAGTGTTCTTTAAAATCTCTGGCATACTGAAAGGCACGTACAAAGAGTGTTAGTAATTACCATAGCTATATATATGTATAATTAATTTATATATTTATATACAGCTTATTTACGTAAGAGACATGAAAAAAATATATTTCTTGCTATCCAAATAGCCCCCCAAAGTATTTCATTTTCCAGAAGAATGCTTGGATAACTACTCTGTTTTTTTTCACATTGAATGATCTATGATGTGATCCAGGTTATTTGAAGATGGGTACACTCATCACAAATAAGATAGATTCTGGCCCCGCAAATTGTTAGGTTCAGAAATAAAATCATTCACAATGAGAGCAATAGAGAAAGTGAGTACAATGGGATTTCCAAGCAAAGATGGAAGTCAACTGTCTTAAATTCAGCAATCTAAAAGTTGTGACTACACTGAATAATTTTGAGATTCCCTCTATAGCTAATGGAGAGACACGTTTTGAGGGTGCCAATGTATTTCAGGTGTTGTTAATCCCATCTGGTTCCTACTACTGGTAATGGGGAGCAGAAATGCACAGCTTAATTAACTTGCCTGGCTTTTAAGAGGGGAAATTCAGGCCACATGAAATGTGCAAGGTTATTGCAGGATCTCCAGGATGACAGTGAAGTAGCCAGGCAGAGGAGGGACAGCTTTCTCAGCCAAAATGCTGTAGATGGCACCACTCTTACACAGTAGCACAAAGATGCTGTGTCTTGGTAAACTTCTCAGTTGGCAGAAAGCAAGACATTCTTATGCTGTAGGACCTGGCAGGAAAAACACAAGAAAGATCAAATAAATCTTGGATGGACTGATTGTGTGAGTGGCCAGTGACAATGCGGCACTGATCATCCTGCTGAGGTCAGGGTCATATCCAACTATACTCGGAGAGTCAGAGAGCTGCAAACCAATCCTAATACCTTTGGGTTCCAGGATAAGTGGATGTATTTTCTATCTGTCTTAAAAGGAAATGCCAGATGCAGAATAGGTCCCCATTGTTGAGATGAATAACTTGCTGCAGAGGGAAAGCACTGTGGAATAGATGTGCTGACCACCAAAACCAAATCAGTCACATATTTTACATAAATTTTGGATAAACATCAACCAAAAAGCCTAATTTATATAGCTATATAAGTATAGGACCAAGCAAAACCCTAATTATTTAATAGAAAAATGGATCACAGAATTAGTGCTCTGCTGTAATGATGGTACTGCTAAAATATATTAATGAAGGAATTTTAATGTCAGAAGAGCTAATTTTAGTGATGTTTATTAAAAACTACCCTTTTTTTTCTGATACTACCCTAAGCTCTGCCTGCATGAAGTCTGATTTAATTAAAGTATTTTTGTTGACAATATCTTCATGTTTCACAGCCAGGAACTCTATTTATAGAATAAACCCTAATAAGGAAAAGAAGAAATAAAATGCTCTCCTATTAGTACTGAACATGGTTTATTGCATCTGAATTTTCTTTGCCCTAGTAACATGACAGTTATCTTACATTAAAAAAATGGTCACTGTCATTTCGATACAATTGATTTTCAGCTAAAAGCAAGTAAATATTCTTGTTTAGGCATGATATTAATTATTGCTGTCACTTATTTTACATTGCTGCAACTTCATGTAGCCCACATTGTAAATTTGATGCTGCACTGTTAGACACTTTGCAAACACTGAGTTTACAACCCAAGGAAGCCTCCCATTTTCAAGACTAGTGAAAGACTTCAGATACATATCCTTTTGTGGCAAAGGGAATAGTTATACCAGTACCAGAACAATGATGTCTCAGGTACACACTCTCCATGGACTTTCATAGTACTCTGAAAGTAAATGAAAGCGTTCATCCTTATGAAAGAAAGGCCCAGGGAATCCAGATTTTTGACAATGATACCATTAAGGTACCCTAAAAGATATGTCGTAGCAAAGGAAAGACTCTGTCCTAGTCTGTAGGTAAGGAAGACGAGCTGAACCCTTTTAATGTGTCAAGTGTTTGACCACATTGCTGGAAGCTTAGACAAGACTTGAGGAAGAATAAACCCAACTGTGCTGACCTAAGCCAGCTGCAGATCTCAAGGAGAAACCTATACTAAAGAAATGCATCTCTCTATATAACCATGGTTTATCAGAAGTCAAAAGTCACTTTAGTCTCCAGGAAGAAGAACTTGAATCTCCAAACAATCAGAAAGTTATCTCCTGGCAGCCCCTTTGAATCGAACCCTTCAAGGATTGCAGGCCCAGCAGTGTAATTGGGTGGCTGGCTTCTCTAGCAGTCAACTGGTGCCAGGTACCTGAATACAGGTCAGAGTCCTAAATAGCATTTTATGTCTGAGCCAAATGTTCTTACACTCGTGAAATAAAGTCAGCAAAGCTCTGCAATATTAAAAAAGATTAAACTAGTGCAGGTCTGCAAACAGTTAGAGATATAGTCCATCTGCTTTTGTGGTGTAATACAAATATCTTGCAGACCTTTTCAGTGATTTTAGATCATGAAAGTTAAGAGTAAATACTTTCAGTAGCTTACATGTTATTATTACTTTTGACTGTTCTCAAGGATATCAGTCAAGGACTAGGTTTTTACTAGAACATTTCCTTCCTGCCATCCCTCTCCATTCTGTAGAAATTGTTTCCACTAACATCGGAATACTGGCAGCTTACTGAAAATGGTATAGAGATAATCCATATTAAAAAAGCAAATAAATCTCCAATATTGCAAAGGCATAGAGAAATAAGGGTAAATATATATAAACAAGCAGCAGATATACAATTAAATCTTATAAAGAAATATGTGTTTTCACATGTTAAGGCTCTACTGAGGTAAGTTTCAGTGCAATTAATTGTATTTTAATTGCTCAGGCTAGAAAATGCCTTCTCATATTCATTGTCTGTTTAACATTTTAAGCTCATTGCATTATAGAATCAAAGAATAACCACAGAAGCATCACTAGAAACAAAGCAAAATTTAGCTAATTAAGGCGCTTAGGACTCATGGCTAAAAGAAACGTGCTATTATTTTAAGTTCCACCTTTAAAGTAAAAGCGCAGAAATTCTTCTAGACCTACACTGAAAGTATAGAGTAATTCTCCAATCTCTGAACCTCTTCATGTGTTCATGGGCTTAATATCTTAATAATTTAATATTGAACTGTGTTCAACAGGAGGAGGAACACAAACTCATATTACGTACTTTGGAGCAACTCTCTGAAAATATCATTCCTGTCACTTTAGCTTGGTTTGGGGGATCGTAGGAACAAGGTTGGCTTCAACACGCAAGAGATAAATCTCTCCTTGAAAATCATCTTTGCACAGACTTGTAGCATGCACAAAGTTTTGTTGCAATGTAGAAAAAAAAAACCCTTTTTCACACAGAAAGAATGTAGGAAACACTGTTAGAAACTGAACCCTCAAATTTTGTCTTGTAAAATGTCTTGTACAAACACCTAACTGTCTGTGATTCTAAGAGTTACGAATTGATTTTTAAAGAAAGAATATTTAATTTATGTAAATTACCAGGAAACTCAGAAAACTTAATTTAAATAGAAGATCAAAGAATAACTCTCTTTTCTTTTGAAATTGCTCTTCAATTTAAACAGCAACAAGGGCTGGAACATTGTTTTCATGTTCAAACATGTATAGTGCCTCAGCATCATGCCCCATAAGGCTTTCATGGATTGCTGGCCTGGCCATCACCAGGCCATGCCAGAATTACCAGTAATTCTGTCACATCAGCTAGTCTGAATTTTCCTTTGGAAATATCAGAGCTGCCTAGGATTTTGGAGGCCAGGCAAAAGAATTACTTAGCTATGTGGTTCATTTTTTCATATATATTATTGCCACCCATTATGTTTGCAGCAAATGTTGCATGATGGGGAGGTTCTATTTTCTCTTCATGACTGTTTGCTGCTCATGTTTTTGCCCATGATTGTTATGGCATTCTTTTTCTTGTGTCTACCAAAAGCTTACAACCTGCAAGGGGCATACCAGGCCCAGAAAAAAATAATTAAACCATAGTGGAAGTAGTCAGCAAGGAACACAAGTTATATTTTGACATCTGCTCAATTCCTGCTGCCAGTACAATGACAGAGGAAGGATCTTGATGATAATCTAAATTAAAAATGATCATTCTCATAAAAAATATACTAAAACCAGTGAGATATGAGGGAACAAAGGAAAATGGGAATTTCATGTTCCCAGACAGTTTAGCGAATACAAGACATATTGAGAAATATTAATACTGTATAACAATTTAGTTTTGCTTAATATGTTTCTATTAGTTCGACTTTTGAAAGAAGTGACCCTGAAGCTACCTCTTTTTTTTCATCTCTTAGTCAAAATTCTGCACAGATAATTTGGGATGAAAAAGTTATCTACAATAATTCCTGATATACATTGAGTCACTGCTTTCCAAAATAGAATTTTGCATCCTGATATTAGAGATAACTTGCCTGTCTTGTTCCTAAATATATGATTTCCTTGTTTCTAAATATATTACTTGGCATTTCTCTGTGCAAAGCACCAAATGGTACTATTCTATAATCCATATGCTCCTTACTTCACCAGCATAGTTCAGTCTAGAGGCTTGTTTAAATGAATTTTTTTCAACCAGGAAGTTTATTTTATGAAAATTATGTGACTTGTTCTTTCTGATTGTAGCCTCAGCATTATTTTTTCCCTTAGTCTTTGTATGTCTTTAAAATTATATCTGTGCTTGCCTCAGTCCCCTATTTTTAATTAGAAGTTTAATCAGATGTTTGACTTGATGTTCTTTTAAGACTCCCCTTTTGTGAACGGCAGAAAATTAGGAAGTAAAAGAAATCAATTATTTCCTTTGAAAATTAAATCTCGGAGGACTGATTTCTATATTGCACAATTTTTTCTTTACCAACACAGATTCCAGAAAAGAAAAAGCTAGAAAGCTGCCCATCTAGAAATCTTTCTACTGACCACTGATGACAATTCTAAGAAATTCTCCTTTAATATTTCATATTCCAGATGTTTTATTTCCCTTTTCATATTAATAGGCTCTGGTAAATTCCTTTTAAAAGCTTTAAATCCTAATTTTTATGAAAGAAAATTAGTTGCTTTCATGATATAAATTTTCATTTATAATGTCTACAGAGGATCTTACAAATTGATGGAATATGCTTATGAAATAATAGTCGGGCATGGACTCATATGTTTAGTCCGGTAAAGTATGCTTTATTAATTGGAATATGCTTCTATAACAGTTACTACAGGTGGCCACATAAAAAAAAAAGACCAGGAAATTGGTTGTTTTACAAGATCACCTTTAAAATTTTTCCAGCTGATAATTAAGGATCTTTTGGGGATTAATTTTAATTAATTAAGACACTATGGAAATACTTTTCCTTCTTTTCCCTAACATTCCTACCTGTATATAAGCAAGGATAAAACCCATTCTCTGTTTTGAAATTCCTCTTCCTGACAGTTCTCTAATTAGCAGAAAATAATTAAAAAGAGAAAATTATAAGTCTATGCCATTATGAAAGTATGTGCTTTTGTTGGTTCTTTAACTGTTTATTTTTTAACAATTTTTTGAAAACATGGAAAAGTTCAGGATAGTTCTATAAATAACAGTTAAAATATTGATAATTAGTTATTGACACTTTAGAAATCCATTGCTTTGTGTATGAAATTTTGCGGAAACGTGATTAATAGCAACAAATTTAATGGAAATATTTTTTAAAAATATATTAATTTATATTAAAAAGATTTATTTTCAGTCAGTAATAAACTGTGACTCTAGCCAATAATATTCATCAAGCATGTCATATACTGGAAATATCCGTATGAATTTTTAACACATAACTACCCAAGCTAGTTCACATCTACACCAGTCCAGAATTAGAAATGCCAGAGGAAATATCTGAACTACATAGATTTACTTCCTCAAAATAGTAAATAAATTTTCTGGGGATCATTCTCTGACCCTGATGCCATCTGGCAAGGCATGAGTTGCAGTCATATAGCTAAACTGTCTTGCATCCGAAAATATTCCAATGATTATTTGGGGGAAAAAAATATTTCTGGTTTGTGTTAACCTCTGAACTGTGCTCTGGCATTTTCTAAGAGGTGGATAGCTGTTAAAAACCATGCCAGGAAGCACATTAGCAGTTTAAAGACGCTAAAATACACCTGTTTGTGCTTGGGGAGATAGTGTGACTGTGCATTATTTACTACTGTAGATGTGGCCAGTGATTCAGGAGTTTGCTAGTTTAGCAATATTGGAAGTATCCTGCACCATGCAGTATAGGGATGAACCCATTCTGTCACTTTTAATTATATAAATGAGTAAGATCCTTGAACAGCAGTAGTAACCTGGCAGAGATCTTTATGAAGTTTTTTATTTCATGCAGAGTTGTGGCCCTTCTGTTTTAAATGACAGCAAATTTTCTGTTGACTTGCCCTTGTAAAGCCTTGTTGACTTCTTCTTGGTGTAGATCAAGATGTAAGACAGCGTTGCATTTCCTGAGGTTTGACAGTTTTGGTTTTATACAAGAATTATAATGATTTCATACAGCTAGAGCTGTAGTACTGAAAATACAAATTTAGGATTTTTCATCACTTTTTTCCTCCTCTAGCAGTTTTGAGACCAAGACAACTAAGATTTATTGCCTCCTACAGCTATTACAGAAAACAGAGTCAGGCAAGCATATTTCACATGGTAAAATCAGCAGTAGACTGTCTGGCAGGTGGACTATTTATTCCCAAATTAGTATTTTTTTTTTCAGAGAAGATTCAGATTTATGCAGGATGAAATATATTTGTAGGTTTTTTTTTTTTTCTTTCAGACTTTGATTGCTATTAGCTGTATTTCAATTGCTGTTAGTTGTGGGTAGCTTGCAGAATTTTATCCCTCAGATTCATTGTCTTTTACAGTTTTGTGATTTGGATTTTTGGAATATTTGAGCTTTATTGCAGTTGCGTTGATATGTTCCAACTGACAAGGCATAATACAGCCTAAAAATTGTCAAATTATTGCTAAGCTGCCTTACATGAGGTACAAGATGATAGGGATCATAGTTCTTGATTTTGCATTTTTATCACTTCCCTGACTGCATATGAGACCCAGATGTGCAACACAGAATATGTTAGAATAAATCAAAAAGGCATCACAATGTTCATGCAATTTCAATCTCTTCTGAAACTCCAGTTGATATCCCTCCAGTGTATGTGCTCAGTATTTGGGCTTGCTGTGGTATTGCCAGAATTTTTAGAGATGTGCTGCATGCAGGGACTGCCACACAGGCCTGGTACTTTCACAAGTTGTACCAACAACACTTCAGATGCTGTGAGACCTAACAGTGCAGGGAAAGAAAAATTCTGTAACTGAACAGCTGTGTTGCGGCTTAGTAAGCACTTAACATATTTTTCTTCATGAGAACAGTGCTTAGTATCTAAGTAGAGCTCTCCATCTTCAAAGAACTAAGCAAATGTTGACTAATTGATGCATACAGCATCCTGCGATGCAGGTAAGATGCATTATATCAACAGTTTTCCGAATTCAAAGGCTATAGCTGATTTGCCTAAACCAAACAGTACGTCAGTATACACAAGTATAACTCAAGAGTAAGGGGAGATCGCTAGTGCACCCTGATTATTAGCTCACTGTCAACAGAATAGTTGTATCATCTCTCTCTTGTTCTCTCTCTGCTTTGTTTTTGTCTTTTTAAAGGTTTTAAAACAAGTCTTTTTGTTAAATGCTAATTTAACACATATTTATATCAAAAGTTAACCATAAGGTGCAATTATGAAATGTAAAGAAAACTAAAAATAGTCACATAAAAATTAAGAACAAAACCTTTTCTAAAAAAAATGTATGCAAGGTGATTGAAAGTACTAAGGGGAAGTTATAGGATTATAATTATATTTTCCCCCTCTGGGCTTCCACAAATCTCAGATTCAGGTTGTTCAGGAAGATAGAAATTAGCTCAGCAGGAAGTAGCTTAAAACTGTGCAGAGCCCTCCACACCATTGCTGCATGTATAGTCCTTGCTTAATAACATGTTAACATGTGCATCCTATTCAGTGGCCCATGACAAAGACAAGAACTGCCCCTCCTTTTTTTTCCCTTTTTTTTCCAGAAAGATTGACCTTTATGAAATTTCAAAAAGGGAAAAAAATGATTATTTCCCACAGAGGAATTGTGGGATGTGGGATTTTTTTTTAATGTACCAACTTGCTATTCATTGCACTTGCAAATATTTTGTCATTATACATTAGTTTTGAAACACTGTTTTGTTAGGAAAAAGTAGATAGGCCTGCTTGAATTAGTGTCCTCTTGCCCGTACCTGCAAACCTATCACCAGCTCTGCATTTTGCGCTGCAGAAGGGGAACTGTTCCCATCACTTTTAGGATCAAAATGTACATGGCTATCACTGAAAAAGAAGAATGCAGTTTCTGACAGTAACAAAGCACAAACATAATTCTTTTTCAATTTTTTTATTAGATAATGCCTGCTACTGTTAAGATACTATTTGTAAAACAAATGTGTCAGGACATATGGCGTTAAGTGGCTTTTGGCAAACCTATAGAACAGGACATATGGCATATTATAACCTTGGAAGAAGAAATGTCTCCTTGCTTCCTGTAAAACGATATAATATACTGATCTCTGAATCTTTTTCTTGTCATAAACTTGAAAAATTAACTTTGCTTACCTAGTGAAAATATAAGATGTTTCATAATTATTTTTCTATCCAATTGTGACTGGTAACTATGTCTAACTGGCACACCGCGCCTAACTTATGGACATGAATATAAGCAGCCAGCTTGTCACTCACTATTATTTTTTTCTGTTATAAAGATGGTGTGATATAAGAAGATACAAGAAGATTTCTGATATAAAGAGCTGATGAAGCATCTCACATCACCTCAATTAAACATCACAAAGATGTTACATATAACAAGGCACACTTGTATGTGTCTAAGAGCACAGAAATGCCATTAATATCAAAATAGTGAGCACAGTAATTTAAGAAAGAAAATCATGTCTGTCTCTTACAGCTGTGTTTAAATATTACGCAAAAAAATCATTTCTGACTTTTCTTCTATTTTCAGTGATAATCATATATAAAATACTGGACATCTTCTTGCATATGTTTCTGTATTGAAACCATCCCATATGACTTCATTGATCAAGATTACAGTTTTAGCAGTGGTGAACTGTGAGCAGATACACTGCATTACCATGATGTTTTTATGCTATACAGTCTTAATACAAATTCCATAGTAAATTAGTTTATAAAACTGTAAATAAATCTCTTTCCCTAAAATTTTTTCTCCCAAGCAGACATCTTTTCCAAGGCAAGTTTATTAATTAGGTATGTATTCATACAAAGAAAGAAAGCGTATTTAATGACAGTTTCAAGACATGTATAGTACAGTGTTAATTTTATGATGGAACATCCATTTTTCATTACTAACAAAGCTCTAATAAAACCTAAAACTGTGCCTAAAACCAAAATGAATTAGGGGTTTTGGTTTTCTCGGCTTTAAAGAGATTTTCTGATGGACAAGGGTTTAAAATTCAGTATCTTGCAATTTACAGACCTTTTTAAAAATTAGAAAGCAGACTGTTTAACTCCTTAGAATAATTGCATAATCTTTATCAGAACGGAAGTGTTTTTGCAGTCCAGAATGACTATTACCATGGTTAACACTGACAATTTGGAGGTAACGGTATCTATCTCAGTTTGGAGATAACTGTCTCTATCTCAGTTTTGTAATCAAAATCATTCCTGATTTATCTCTCTGTGGAATTACAGCTGAAATGAATTTAATTCTAAGAGTTTTGACTGTGATTCAGCTCACTATCCTGAATAGAATTTCTTTCCTAGATGTAGCAATTCAAAATATTATAATGAAGGCTACTGACCTGACTTGGAGTCTTCAGGGTTTTCTGCAGCCCACATGCCTTTGTGACATCTGTTGATGGACAAAAAAGCCCACTGATACCCCTGGACTAATAATTATTTTGGAAATTTCAGCTGCCTCCATGGGGAATCATCTAAGTCAAGCTACCCAAAATTAAGCATATAAAATAAGCCACTTGCTTCTATTTCTTTTTCAGTCAGTATATAGAAAGGTGAACCACAAGAAGAAAATTCATTCCAGTCTAAGAGTTTTGTCTAAGATGATAGACACAAAAGTCAAACTTGCAGTATTTTAAAACTCACATCATTCGCACATCTTCTGAATGCATAGAGCTAGGTCAGATCTATATCTTAAAGTAGTTCACATTACAGGATGATACTAGCTTCGAAGGCTGTGTCTTTCCTTGGCTTTTCTTTGGCTTTTGCTTTTATAGAGCAAATCTGAACCCATGACCACAGAAACATCATGAATCCTCCATGTACCATAATGGGATCTCAGTTTAGGACTGTGCCATGGTGTTTACAAGCTGCTGAGAAAATGCTGGACACCCTCAGACTCTGCTGATGCTAACGAGGGCCAAGAATCACCATTATGTTTCATATAGGAACTGTATACACTTGGTAGATGAAAGCAACATTTCTTGCCAGAGACCTTACCTGACAAATATGATGTGCAGTTCCATGGACAACGTGTTGACAGTCTCCACTTCATTAGGGATTTTGTCT
Organism: Tinamus guttatus; assembly: GCF_059628265.1. Taxonomy (NCBI): domain Eukaryota; kingdom Metazoa; phylum Chordata; class Aves; order Tinamiformes; family Tinamidae; genus Tinamus; species Tinamus guttatus. Next base: position 1,539,064 of record NW_028288936.1, read on the forward strand.
TCAGATTTACCAGAGATAAAATTTCACTGTAGGCATCTAAGTGACCAAATTCATGTGCCTATAATCTAAAAGATAGCAGCAATAAGCCATCATATTGTTCCTATGTGCGAAATTTAATGGCAAGTTCAAGCTGTAGAACATGGAAAGATATCTTGGTGATGAACATCTGATAAACAGATTTAATAAAAATTAAAATGAAACAATACTAATTCAAATTTATTTTCATTACATTAATGTAATCTTCAATTATTCATTAAATATAATTAAAAAATAAACTATGCTCTTCAAATGCCAATTGTACCTTGTTACACTGATGATTTTATAATTGCAAATGAAAATGATTATAACAGGAAGGAAATTGTTTGCATAAAGGTGTTAAAATTGATTTCTGGTAGAGGAGCACACCAAATACATTTTAATAAAGCAGTCAGAATGGGATTGGACACAAGATCTTTAACAGGCACGTTTAAAGAATAGCTTCCATCATCCAAAAATAAACCCCTTGTGTTGATTTTAATTATGAACTGACATCATTAAAAATAAATGACCTTATGGGCTCTTGATTCACATCACGCATACTTTATACAAAATTTCATATTACTGTTAATGCACTGCAAATAATTACCTTATTCAACTGCTCAGAGGTTAAACAGAGTTTTTTTAATGCTTCATAAAGAAAAATAAATACCATCATGTGGAACTAAGTTCTTATCGGAGAAATGATGTTCTGCTTTCTCTTCCCAGTTCTCCCTATGAGCTCATGTCTTTTTAATGGGAATTATTTGCAGACCTTATATGGAGCAGAAATTTAAATAAATAACATTTCTGTATTAAACTGATTCTCATTATCCTTCCTGTTGCGTGTCTGCCTATCTGCTTACCAAACCTGTCTGTCGACTTCCCTACCCACTAGTATCCATCAACCATCAGGGTCTAGTTTCATGTACACATACAGTCGACATTCCTGAGTGTGGCTAGTGGCTAAAAAAAGCACATAATGCAATATTGGAAGAGTAAGGTGCAAAAAAACAGCTCCATTGCATCTTTGAACTGGCCTCATCCTGAGCATGTTGGCATCCCACTGGTCCCTGGCAGGATGCTTTAGCCATGCTGTTGCGTGGTAGGGAGCTGAGGTTGCAGCACTTAGCACACGGGAAACAATCCTGCCCCAGTCCTGCAGCCGTGGGGTCGGGTTGGTCACAGGATGTCACTTTTACTGTCACTGCCAGGGCAGCTCTGCACCCTCCCATGTTCCCTGCTCACTCTCACTTATGTCCCAGCAAGTGGAATAGCTGCTTCACATCCACCAAGCAAAGAAGTGCTGACTTGTTTGCTCTGCTTATGTGTATTTTGTTCCTCATGCACCCAGCATTGCATAAACAGTCTATGGTAATCCTGTAATTACATGCAGGTGAACGTTAATTGATACAGTAAATTATTTATAATGGCTTCAATGTCCCTGGCATTAGCAGGGGTGACATCTACTAATACACACAGGACCACTGTATCTGCGACCTGGTTTGTCAAATTATAGTAAAGACTTATGCACAAAATTTGCTTCTGTGGCTAAGACTGTGAAAGGGCAGTAAAGCTGAGCGGACAGGGAACTTATAAATTAAGTGAATTTGGATGCAGTGAGATAGCTCATGTAGCTTTAAGTTGACACCAGCTAAAATCATAATTTTTATGACACTTTTCAGTAACGCATTCAAAATATAAAAATATATAAAATATATAAAATTTCAAATAGAAAAAAATATAAATAATGCTTTATAAAATAAGATAATCCATTAGCATGAAAAGACTTGTTTCTGTTTTGAAATAAAAAGAGCACCCAAGTGATTTATGCTTCCTGTTTGCCCTCTGCCTTTTCCTGCATTCATCCCACATTAACTCACTTAAAAGCCCAGAATAGGGTGTGACTATGGTTCTTGACTCTACCTGGTGTGAATGTCATTGTTTTTAAAACATATTTATAGCTATTCGAATCAGAGTTTTGTGAAAATTACATTTATTACTTCCTTAACTTACCTTACTTTATCAGAGAAATAACTTTTACCACCTGATAAAATGTTTGACATTTTGAAAGGTAAGAGCTATGTTCTGTCATAAATAACATCTCTAGGTTAAGACAATGCTATTCAAATCAAAACAAAGCAAAGCAAAGGGGTTGAACAAAAAAAAAATAGCCCCAATTCAAGGGCAAAATAAAAAACAGTTGACTAGAAAAAGCTTTTCACATCTTGTGTTAGCAATAGGGTCTTCAGGGGAAGATTTGTCTGCGCCAGTGGGGATCAAATCACCTGTCAGATTTCTGAAGGGATACATCAATCATATTTGACACATTGCTGATTGCTCCATTAAATCACCACTGTGGTCCCGATTTGTCTCATCAGGTCAGATGAAAAATTTTTGAGGTTGCTTGAGACAGTAAGCTCTTTTTCAAATTTCCTGATTGAAGACTCTTCAAATAAATATGCACTTTGCATTGAACTAGTTTAATGGACTATAAAGCTCTATCCTAACAACATGATATCTTAGAATACACAGGGCTGTCCTGTTAAGCATATTGCATGAGCATGGGCACCTCTACTTTTCTCTGTTTCTTCTTCTTCTTTTTCTTTCTTTCTTTCTTTTTTTTTTTCCCTTCTTTCCCTCTTCCTCCTATTCCCCACGCCCTCTCCGTCTCCCTTTCATTCTATTTTTCTTTTCACTCTCTTTTTTTTCCCCAGAGTATTTGAAAAATTAAAGTTCTATTCCAGAAATTTTCTGCTAACATTTAGGTCACAAAAAAAGAAAGGAAGAAAAAAATCAAACAGCTCTGGAGAGCTATAAAGCCATTAGAATGCAGCAGTTTCCCTCAGACAAAGTAGTTCTGAGGGGTGTATCATATGACTTCATTATGTTCCTGGATTTTCTATTAGTATTTTGTATGAGCACCCAGAGCTTTGGATATATGAATATTTAAGCAATCTAAAGAAATGAATATATTAAATTATCACTACTTTAAATATTTTTTCTCCCTTGCTTTGCATATTGGTATATCATAATCTCAAATCCATATTTGAGCAAGCCAAATAATTGATACTTGATGTGACACAAGGAAGGTGCTTTACGCATGACTTTGGCACCCTTCAAAGCAAAGCTGTAACTCAGCAACTTCCTTACCTGGAGTTTTCTGGAAGTAAACCTGCTACTGATATTTTGGCATTGCTGCTTCCCTGATACATCTTCTTACCAACTTTACTTGAGCATGCTTGGAAAAGATCACATTCTCCAGATGGGTCCTACAGCTTTGTATCCCATCTGCTGAAACCATCACATTTACTCACTTTGATTAGAACCTCAGTTTTTGCAACAGCTTAGCAGACTGATCCACTGTTGATCCCATGGCAAAATTCAGAAGTGTTTGGGAAAGATCAGTACTAAAGTTTCACTCAACTTGAAAAAACATAGGAAATATAGAGAACTGTGGCTGAATCTTAAAGACTGAGATATCATTGAGGAAAGAAAAGAATACATGTCCACATATGTGCTAAACATAAGTGAAAGTATTATATTGGACTCTAATATAATAATCCCTAAATTTACAGAATGTTAATAAATGCTTAACAGCTTTTGTGCCAACACTACAATTTTAACTAGTATTACCTTTCTTTCCTGCATACGTTACACGTATGTTTATAAGACACTATCTCTTTATGAAACTGACTGAGCACTATTAAAATCTTCATACTGGATTTTTAGATTGAAAAGCCTTGAGGTTTTACTCAATATAATGCTTTTGAAACTCCCCAAAAGATAGAACTCTGACCTTTGCTTCATCAAAGAGCTAGCCTGAGGGGAGGAAAGAGAGTGAATTATATTTGGTGTTATGTCAACGTTTTTGCCTCCTTAAATAAGATACTACTTCACAGTGCTTGGTGCATTTTTCTTGTCATGAACTGCAAAATGAATGGTCAGTTCTTGTTCACAGTTTAGAATATGGATGCTGATCAGTAGTGCTTGCCTCAGGATCATCCCTACTCTCATCTTAAAAAGAGCATCTGGAGAATATAAAGTATAAACATAAGGAGAATATTTATGATTGCCTTGCCTTACTTTTGTTGAGAACACTGTAAAATTTAGGATATTGCTGGACATTAGGAGGAGGACAGGGAAAAAAAAAAGAAAAAAAGAAGCATATTTAGTGGATAGAGAGTTAAGACAGCAAGGTGCTTGCACCAGAGATATTGACTATATTATTTACAAAGCTTGGTACACATTTCAGCTTATTGTGGTATAGATATGTCACTCAGGAAAAGACATATGGTGCTACATTATCCTTGTAACATATGGATTCTTGGAACTATGTTCCAAGGATGTGTAGGTCTGTGCACATTAACTGCTTTATCTTGAGCTTTCACAGTTACAGGACGTGTTTGCATTTTAAATGATCTGATTTTCACCTGACGTTTGTTTGATATTCACTTTGATGTCAACATTTCTGCAATGTCATTTGAGATACACTCTCTCCAAGGAATTAAGCCATCGCTTTGGTGTTTTAAATGTTTAAATGGCATATGACATAAAACCTTGAAGAAACAGCAGCTATGTTTTAATTTGACTCTTCAACTGCAGCAGCTGCTGCTGGTGTACATCAGTACCAAAAAACTAGAGTAAAAAGTGTATGAAATCTAAATTGAACAAAAAGTATTCAGCTTGTAACTTAACCAAATAGAAAAGAAACTAGCCATGTCTTAATGTTTAGTTTTATAAAAATTATAAATTATAAAAGCATTTTTAACACATTCGATTGCAATTTCTTATGATATATAGAAATTTATACCTTTCATCTTCTAAGGGACAGTATTTTGTGACTTTTAAGGCTACATCACTTAGACACACAATATGACAATATCTGCACTGTGCCCACACTACAGTAATCTACACTACACTCCTTTTCCTTTTAAAGACATGCAATAAATTCGAAGCCTAAAATTGTGATACTGTCATTTAAGAAACTGATGTAGACTGAACTTGTTTGTCTAGTACACGATGTAGGGAAATCCTGGTTTCCTTTGAGCTTGGGGCTTATGCACCTACCTTTCTCCCTACATCCTCCATCAGCTCCTAGCCATTCCCTCTCTCCCATCTCCTGCAGCTCGGACTTCTATCAACTACCAGCACTGTCCTCTGCATTTTTACTTCCCCTCTAGGCAAAAAGCGCTTCACCTTATTCCTGGCATGAGTGCACTGATTTGCCATCTGGAAGGGAAAGAAAGGGTGAGCTCATGCTTCAGCTTCTCACTCAGGAATGTCACCACTTTAGTCTCATCTCCCTCTCATGGGAAAGGAGACTTATTTAGTTAGTTTTTAAATCTTACGTGTTTTAATGACAAATGATCTGATACTTTGTGAATAAAATGAAATAGAGATAACAGAGATGCATCATGATGTTTTGCCTATACATTTCCCTGTATTGGAAAATGAGTGCTGTGTTTGAGGGGAAGATAAAATTTGTTAGATATGCTATGGATAAATAAATAAATAAACAAAAAGGAAATCTCTGGTATATTTCTAAAGCTGATAGAAACATTATCTATTTGCATTTCTTGTTTTCATTTAACAGGAATACTGGAACTTGTAATGCTGGAAAATGCTTTTTTGAAAGCTTTCAATACAGATGGTCACACTCTGGAATCCTCCTAATCCTGGAGGTTTCTCCTGTAGCCAGATCTCTTCTTTGTCTCCAGGGCTTGGAGATCAGTCTTGACACAGAAAAACAGAGCTGTTAGCATCAACACCTGAAGAAACTTTTAATACTTAATAAGGACATGGTTCATTAATTGTTCTCCAGTTCAGGAAGGAACTGGAGTTTGGGTTGGATGCGTGCCTGAGAATTTAAACCACAGACGTGATAGATAGCTGCATTTTAAACAAGTTATAATCTACAAAATTTGTAAAAATCTAGTATGAAAACCAGGTTTGACGAGAAACCTGACCCACAGTGCCAGGAAGAATTGCCATTTTTTTTTTTCACTTCCTACCAGGCTGATGGGGCAATGCAGGTGTGTTGTTTGGATGGTAGTTCAGTAGGTAGCAATTCATCATTTCCTTTTTAGTTTTGTCCTAATTAACATGCATGCTCCTTACCAACAAAACTTTTTAAAAACTACATGTCTCTGTAAAATCTCTGCTTAAATGAACAGAGAAATCAAACCGACTCCCTCTAGGAAACTTTACTTAGTATTTCTCTGTTATTGTGCTCTTGGCTCTTCTAGTTCCTGCAGAGATGAAACAAAATGAAGCAATAAATAGGAGGCATCAGCAATCACTCCACTACTGACTCCAAATTGGTCCATTGTAAGTATCTTTATTTGTACTGGTCATGTCAGCATCAAGCTGTTTACCTCTCCTTCCCATCTCTACCTGTACTCTTCCCTGCACTCTTAATATTTGGCAACACCCAGGTAGCACGGCAGCCTTCAGCTTGCAGTTGTTTTCCTTTAACCTCAGGGTCTCTGTGGTTAACTTATGCTAGCAGAAGTTTAGTTGTAGTAGGTCCAGTCTATGTTTTCATAGAATCATAGACTCATTATAGTTGGAAAAGACCTTCAAGAACGAGTCCAACTGTTTTGTAGCACACCTAAAACTGAGTAAAGAACACAACTTTTATGCAAGACTACCTGCAAGTCATATACAAGACTTACTACCTGTAAGATTTCAAGCAGAGTTAGTCCTGGTGAAGCTGTGTTTGTGTGTAACAGCTAGATTTATTTATGAATGTGGGAGGAAAGCATTTCCCAAAATGCAATGAATACTTATCACATTTTTCTTCTATGTTATTATAAAAATGGTTTATTTGTTTCTAAGTTCTTTTTACTAAACAGATTAAAAACTGAATGTCCTTTTATATGTAAATCCCTACTTTTGTTTTTATTTTTGAAAAATGTTTCCTTCATCTTTAAGGATCAACATTTTTGTAATTTACACAGTTAAAGAAATAAATGGAAGTGCTTCCCTTTCATTCCAACAGCAGGTGCATTTAATTAGATGTTTTCCTTATTCTGTTCATGCAAACCACCAATCATCCCTAAAATTTCTGTACGTGACAGATCATTTTTGTGTCCTATTCTTTTTTTTTTCTTCCCAAAAGTAAACAGATTTTTCATTTTGTCTATATTCTGTTTTTCCAAATATTACATTTTGATGTGAAGCTTCCTCATTTTACTTTCATAAACCCTCCAAACACCCGCAGTTTCATTTTCCTTTATTTGTACTCCTCATGTTTTTGTTCCACAGTACCGTTATCTCTGTTAATTGGATATTGTTTTTCACTTTCAAGTTCTGCTGCTGTGGTTAAATACTGCTTGCTGGACAGAGCTGAGAGCAGCTGACAAGTTTTATGCCTAGTCCAAACTCTTCAAACTGAGTGCAAACTTCTCATGATGGTATTTCACTTTATTTTTTTAAGTGTAGACTTAAACTTGTTTTATTTTTCTTCATCCATTGTTTAAAGGGCAATGAATAGCTTTAAAACAAATCTTGTTTTAAGAAGAGCAGAAAAGACAAGATCCCATTAGAAATAGTTTGTTTTCATAGTTGTAAAAAACAAGGTCTTAGAGGCTAATCTGAAAAATCTTTTCTGTTGCTGATTCAAGCAGATGAGTAAAAAGGTTTGTAAATAAAAGCTAGAGAGAGTACCTACTGCAGATGTAGTCCATATGCTTAATATGAAGCAAAATAAAAATGTGTGAAATAAATACAAAAACTGTCTGTTTAAAAGATACATATTTTTGCTCCAGCTTGTGTTTTTGAGCTCATTTTGATCCTTCTTGGTTATATTATTTCCCATATTTTGGCCAAATATTCCAAATGTTCATGGAAGATTCAAATATGATTATAATATATCGTCCTGGAGAGCACATCTCTGTTTTCTGAAGCACAGAAAATGGTGGGAGTAGCAAATTTTGGATTAATCCTTTTTTTTTTTTTTTTTTAAATATGATCAGAGGAAAACAAAATTGGCTCTTCAAAACTTAACCTAGAGTATAGCCCAGTTCTTGGATACATGTTTTTAATACCCCCTGATAAATTGTATCCAAAAGAATGGATTAATCTTTCACTATGACAAACCCTGATAAACTGAAAAAAATAATCAAGCTATAGTCCATGAGGTTAACTTAGGAGGAGGAAGTGAAATACTGCAGTATGGATAGTAGGAATGGATAGTAAGAACTTGTGTCTCAGGTTTCCTAAAAATATCTTGTTTTAAGCTATGTAAGAATTAGCAATTGGAAGTCATACAGAAATCACTTTCTTACCACAGTGGGGTTATATCATGTCATTTGTTGACGTAGATTGTTACACTTAGAATTTTTTGTCTTTTTATATGTATTTTATTCATGAAGACTTTTCCATCTCCTCTATAGGTAGGATAAACAGGCAGATGATTTCTTACAGAAATGCCTACCGGTTTCATCCTGTGTCCTATAGGAGTTTTCCAGCCTCTTATATTTTCAGCTGGGTTAGACAGGTATGAAAATATTCATCTTCTTCCTACGAATTTTGAGGAAGACATTATAGTTTCCTCTTGCTGAAACTTTTGTTGCTTTCTTTGCTATGCATTTCCTTGGGTTCATACTGCATTCTAGCACCAGTACAGTGGTGGATCTTCTTTTGATGCTTAAGCAGCAAAGCAGCACATTTACCTTCTCACTGCCTTTTTTTTTTTTTTTTCTCCTTGTTCTAAACAGCAACTCTGGAATTGCACTGCAAAGAAAGTGTATTTATACTGCTTTTCCCGTATCAATGAATCCTTGGATAATTTCCCTTTCCCTGCTCTTCCATATTGATCAGGTACCTGTACCGGATCCCCATCACTTTTTACTCTAGTTTTTACACTCATCAGAACTAAATTCTTAACATAAACCTCAAAAAGAAGAGAAAGAGAGGATTTTAGATAAATGCAAACAGCTATTGATGATTAAATCTAAAACCTTTTAAAATTTAGGCATCCTTGAAGAAAAATTCTAGTTTCTACTACTTTGTAGTATTCTGAGAAAACTACAGTTAACTGTCTGAAAATAGACTATGAAAACAGATATTATCTATGAAAGAGACATCTAAATGACTAACAGCTTCAGAACTTCAATCACAACATAGATAATAAACACAGACATTTTATCAGCTCTTTTAGTGTAAGAATTACTTTTTCAAAAAATAGTTAGATCCCTATTGTATAGTCAAAATAGTTATTGGAATAATGCAGGAAGAAATGCATCTACTTTCTTATTGTTTTATTTTTATGGTTATTAGACCAAATCATTTTCTAATCCAAGAAAATAAAGGAACCATCATCTGACCTCTTTGAATTTCATACTAGGAACTTCTTGCACAATCCCATTAAAACATTTACAAACTCCTTTGACTTTGAAGACTTTTTAAACTCCACCACTTGCCTTCCCTGGCACATCCACTGCACTCCAGCTCTCAATTGTTGCTATCAATATTCCCTTCAGAAGATAAATTCAACTTATTTTTCAGAGAAAAAATAATGCAAGCTATAAATGACTCAGATGAGTTTGAGTCACTGAATCCTATACCAAAATATATAGAAGACTTCTATATTATCATTGTGTTAATCAACAGATTAGTGCTGGTATCCTGCAGTTTCAAGTATGAAAACTGTTCAAGATACTTTAAAAGTTTACATATTTACCTATGTTATGTTGATACTGACACAATGTAAGAACTAATTCCTCAATAACACAATTTATTAATATAATATCAAACAACAAGTTGATGTTTTTGATAGTATGAGTACTTCATAGATGCATTTGCTCTTACCTGTACTGTGCCTGAGCCATGTAACCTCCCAGAGAAATTACGGACCGGACATATTTTGACATCCTACTGCAAATCTCAGACACGGGGCCAGTTCAAGATCTAGGTGAAATGTTTGTAAGATAAAACCAACCTACTTCCATTGAAATGTTAATGTAAATTAAGGTATCTGTGTGCCTGTTCCTCATTGCTCCTCAAACTTGTTCTTTGTCTTTGGTCATGAACTCAAGTAATCACAAGATGTCAGCACTGAGAATCACAGTTATGTAGAAAAGCATAATGTTTCAGAACCCTATTCTTAGATAGGTGACTTAAACCTATCCACACTTACACCATGAGCAATCTTCTGTCTGCTACTGCTAAGTATTTCAAGCTGCAGGTTTTCCAGAATTAGAGGTTTAATTTAGAATTATAAATAAACAAGAGTTAATGAAGGGAAAAACTTCATAACCCTCCATATGGGGTTCATAAAGCCATATGCAACGAAGTAATGGGGAAATACATTCTCTCTTAACCTGTGATATTAGCCACTTGAAAAGGGAACAGAAACTTAATGCTCGTGATGATATTGTCTTAAACGCTTTGATGCTTTGCAATGACTTGTAAATTACTTTTGTAAAAGAAATGTCTATTTGAAAAAGAGCGTTGATTGTCTAAGCAATTTAAGTCATGAAAATCAAATGACATTTTTGTTTTCTTGCACTGGCACAACAGACGTTACATTGCCATTAGTAAAAGTATTTGGGCAGGGGTACTAGACAAAATATCCAACTTTTGTCAGTTCCATGGGTTAATGATATGTATAGAGAACAGACAGATCTGCATTTTGGGGGGATGTAACAGACTTAATATTTTTCTTGTCAAGGGAAACCTTGGAATTGTATGAAATAAATCTTATACAGGAAGGGCATCTTTTCCAAAAGACCCTTCCTAAAATTGTTCAAGCATGGGAGATTTCATGGATATTTTTTAGAAACTGTAGGAATTTGCATGCCATCTATCCTTTCCTAAAAGTGCAACAACTGATATCAGTTCATACTGTTGTCAGCTGTTCTGGCAAAAAGAGGTAAAATTGATTCTAGAAAGCTACTGCCATGCAAAGACCATCTGTTCCACCATGCCCTGCATGCACACCATTAGACAAGAATCTGGAGGCAGTATGAATTCACTCTGTTGAGTCCAAAAAATTATGGCTGGACAACTGATGCCAAAAGGAATCTGGATATTCAGTGAATGGGGTTGGGTCATCAGCACCTAGGCTATCCCAGAACGTATTAAATACAATGACATTTGTCCCTGCCAAATTAGAAAATGCACATGCATTAGAAAGGGACTTCCATGCACAGGCGTATAAGCTGCAAGCCTGTATCAATTACTGAAGGCAGAAAGGAATAAAAAATCACTGCAGTGAATATGTGCAGTAAAAGAATGATAATATTATTATACAGATCAACATACTATATAATCATATAGAACTTTATAAAGTTATTTATAATATTGTTTTGTCCTATTTTATATAAGATATGATTGTATACATATAACATGAAATTCACTTACCTTTAAGTATTCATACTGTTATGATACTTGTAAGGTATATTTCTTCAGATCTATTTTAGGTCAGAAGATTCTGTCTTAGTTTCTGTCTTAGGACCCTTAATATTCCTGTATCTCTCCACTAATTACAAAAGAAGTTCAAATAGAGTAGATATTTGAAGTTACATGTGATGAACCACACCCCTGCTCTTTTACAAATGTCTAATATCCTTTCAGCAAGGAGAAATATTGTAGAATTTTTACTAGTTCATAAAAATAATTTTAATATCTTATCAACGTTACATGCACTTTGATCTTTTTTTCCTACATAAATGAGAGAAACTCCTTATCAGAATCTTTTCTTTTCATGCTGATGTTGATCATGCTTTCCTGTACCAGACTTGCAGGCAAGCCAACCCTTTCCACTACTGTCATCTGGCAGCAGGAAATCTTTATTTGTGATTGTTGCCTGCTTAGTCTTTTTAACATAGACTACAACATTTTGAACTGGGATCCAGATATGTCAAGAGATGTTCTTTTTCACTTATCTTTTCCTTCTATCTATCAATGGTCTCTAAGCCTAGGGAAATGTATACCTAACGGTGAATGTTGTTGGCAGCACAACACAGCATTTTGGCCCACTGAATTATTTCTGTTGCCCTGTCTTAACTGAGCTGCTGCCTTGTTCACATCATATGTATCACATTGTCTCTGGAGATCCTTAGGCTCTGGATCATTCCATCACTTTGTCGTATTCCAGAGAGCTTCCTTAATGATGCTGACTGATGCTGGAAGAGACTTTTTGTGCCCCAAATCTCTACAATACTTAATCTCAGTTGCAGTAAAAAAAAAAAAAAAAAAAAGACAATAATTCTTTGACAAAATCCTGGAAGAATTAGCAAAGAAACTGGAGTTCTCTAAATTTTACAGCTGTGCCTACTTTTAGTGATGAAATTCCCTCACGTGAGCTCACTATTTTAAAATCACCCTTAATTCAAATCAGACTGAGTTACAAGTTAAGGCGCTTATTTAGCAAATCTCAAATTCACAGCACAGTTTGCAAGTTCATTAAGTATATATACGCATATATATGAAGCGAAAGTGTTATTTACCTAACACTATCTTGTCTTTCATGATTCCCTTCACCTGATACAATCCATGTAATAAGATGGTGTTTCTCAATATTCCTGGATACTCTCATGGTTCTTATACTGAATTTATGTTCACAGAAGGAAGTCTGTTTTGCAGATGCTTTTTCATATGTGTAGTCTGTATGCAATAAATCTTTCATCCTAAAATAGACGTTTATCACCGTTAATAAACTCAAGAAAGTGTCTAGATCTTTTTTCAAACTGTTATGAAGTATTACATGCTTTGCATATATTATGTTTTCAGACCAACTGAAGCCTCAACAAAGCAATTTTAACTGTCCAGAGTTATTTAACTTCAGACATCTATGGTGTAGATATATGCATCTGATCAAATCATATAGTTCCCTTTATATTCAGCAAGAAAAAGAAGTAGGGATGTAATTCATCAAGTCTCTTTTAGATATGTTTTAGGATGAGATTAATTTCATATGCAGTCATGTGAATACCATTGGCATTTGAGCAATACTGAGCATCAACCTAGAGGGCTTGTTGTGATAATGTCTTTGAGACACACTGTGACAACGGAGAAAGCATGAGACTGAAGCATGTCTGCCAATTGAACATCCAGTTCTGCAACTTAACGAAGACACAACTCTTTCACATTTTAGTCTTTCCTTCCTCCTGCAGAGGAGAAAAATCTGTAAAACTGCTTTCTTAAAAACAGTTTAGACATCTTGTAGCTTTTGTTCTGGCAGTTCTAGATTGTCTGTTACCAAGTCAACATGACAACTTTCCCTCCATCAGCATGTATAACCTGTCCCCAAACTTGCCCATTGACTTAAAGCAACTATGCTGGTTTCCACAGCACTTCAGAGATGTAAACAGTCCTGTTGCGAGGTCATTGTTATCACCTCTGATACAGTCAATGAACGTGTGTGCCTAGCATGCCACACGTTTCTGTTCTCAGAATCAGGTGACTGTTACACATGTCCTTCTCACTTTGATGATTACGGAATTTTGGGAATTTTGCAACTACAGTCTCTCTATTAATGATGGGAGTATCCTATTGAGCATCATCTTTGTTATACCGTTTCACTCACAAATATCTGCAGAACACAATCACATCTGACTAGCACTTAATGAGTCCTCACTATTCTGACCTCTCACTTAAACTTATGACAAGATATAGGACTAGTTATAGATGGCTGACAGGCAAATACTCAAGGAGTGTCTGCTGGAATCCTCCACGTGGGTGCCTGGATCCTCTGAAAAAGTGAATACTACATTTGGAAATTTTATGAATCTTGTATGGAAATGTTCTCAGAGGTCTTGTATGTGGGAACATGAACGTCACATCTGTGGAACAATTCTGCAATTCTATATGTGTGGTAAACTACACTTCACATAAGTAAGAACAAGTAGTAGCAGATGAAAGGCCAAATGAAAGAAATATTGGAGCATTCATTTTTTATTCTGGTGAGAATAAACATAAGGCTTCAGCTAAACTAAGGCACTTAAAGCAGATGATTGCCAGACGTTTGCCACCTTAGATGATCCTGGTTAGCAGCTTTGGCTCGTATCTATTTGTACTTAAAAGATGATGTGAGAGTAAGTTCAGTCTTTGCAAAAAAGCCTCTTTTAAGAAAATTATTGCACTTAACGATTTACTAGCAGATCTATAAACTCTCCTTTTTTTGTAGAAAATCATTTGAAAGATCTACACACATTTTGCCTGTGAACCTTTCTAACACTCCCTCTCAAAGCCCAGAGCTGTGTAGTGGCCAATCCTTATAGTGCCAGTCACTCAACAACAAAAGTATTACCTTCCTTAGCATCTTTTCATAAAAGCTCTAGTTTCTGGCTCTAGTTGTCTTAGAAGGGAAGGTCCAGCTCTTTGGAATCTATGCTCTGCAGAAAGCATTCAGAGACATTTTGTATGTCTCAGAAACTGCATATTTTTCCATAGGAAAGAAGAGGAAGTAAAGGATAAAGGTGAAAGAGTTCTAAAGTTATCAGAGCCTCAACAGATCCAAGGTTTCCCATACATCCGCCAAAGTAACCTCCACACATGACAATCACAGTAGTATTATTAACTGGAGTTGATTGTTGACATTAGCAGTTCCAAAAAAAGTTCCTTTTTTTTGTTGTTGAGAATAAACACAAGGACGTCTCCATCCAAGAGCAAAAAAAAAAAAGCCATAAAGATGTAAAAAGATTATCTGAAGTATCTCTCCTTCAAAGCAATGGGAGAAGGAAATTATGAATAATATGGAGAAGGAAATTATGAATAATATTAGGAACATTTGACATCACTTTCACAAAACCCTGTCTTTGTTTTAGCCTTTACTCCTCCTTTACCATAGTAATGGTCTTTTATTTGCCCTCCATCCTGCTGCACCTGGCAAAAACATGTATACTTCTCATTCCTGAATCTTCTTAGCTAGGTCAGGATATAAGTTTTTTGTTTAGTTCTGAATAAGGATAATCTTATCTGTAAGAGTTCTACTCTTTGTTCACCCAATGTTTTGTCACAGTCTTCTATTTTCAGTTTTACCTTTTTGTCCGTTGAAGAACAACCACTCAGTTCTATGAACCTCCTTTGCTGTTAGCGCCTAATTCTGTATTGGGCTCATTCTCTTGAAGTTATAAGCATAATTATCATCTGTGGGAAAGAGGGCTTAATACAGGTTCCCAGAAGACTGTTTGGGGGCATCATCTACCAACCTTGCTCTGTTTTTCCAAACAGAATATTTGCCAGTTCCAGGTTTCTCTTCCAGGGTTGCAAAGATTCAGGACTGCGGATGTTTTTTGCTTGTTTAAAGAGTCTCATAAGAGACAGAACCTTGTTTGGAAACAAATGGATGGTAGTACTTGTCAGTGAGCTCCAAAGTGTTTTATTGTACAAATAGTCATAATACTGAGATCACTGGAGCCTGAATACCAGTACAAAATTAAGCATTACTTTGTGATCTGAGTAGATGAAGCACTGATGTCAGAACAGAATTGAAACCAGGAAGGGCTGAAGAAGAAAATAAAACAAACGCAAGTCTAAAATTAAATCCTTGTTGTTCCTCTTCTGGTATTCTCTGGCAGGACATAAACACTGAAACAAGCACAGCAGTCTTCTGCGTACTCATAAGGCACAACCATTCATAGCCATAAAAGCTAATTGCTTATAAGGAAAAGTACAAAATGATATTTCACCTGAAATATGAACAGCCATCTATAATGCTGTTGGTATATAGGTGAGGCATTTAATGACAATTTTAACACCCAGAGTGTATATTATCACAGTTTATCTTGATATATGTAAAGCAACTGGAGAATCTCAGCATATTTATGTTGAAATAAATGCTGCATCAGTTATGTGCAGTTACAGTACGATACTTCCTGCTGTACCTGAATACTGAAAATCTGTTTGTTAAACAAAACTTGGTAAAATTGGTCCTCGGCCAGTACAAGAATCAAGAAAGTTCATACCACAAGTGAATGTATCAGCAGTTTGACTGAAGTAGAAAAAAAAAAAGACTCAAAAGGAATATTTAATATGGAAAGTTAAACACCAGCTCTCCTAGTATCACCACTCTGTACTGACATCTGAAGATTTGCAACATCAATTAGCAGCCAAGCAGCTTGTTACAATTTCAAATAAGAAAGATGAGGCCTAGCAGGTGAAATTAGATAGGTAAGTCTCTTTTTAGGTACCTCTAAGACTCCAGGAGGACATTATCAGCTTTGTAGATTACCATTTGAGATTAAATGTGTCAGTGAAATATCGTAGAAAAAGAGTTATGAGGCACTTGGTGATACTTCCAGGGAAGATATAATTGCTGATGATATGATTATTGCTGCAACTGATGAGGCTGAGCATGATGGTACCTTGAGAACAATAGTGCCGAAAGCAAGAGATGAAAATATTAAATATCACAAAGAGAGGATGCAGCAGAAAGTAGAGATAAAATACAATGCCACATCCTGTATGACTTCAAAGTGACTAACAAAGCAAAAGCTATAGTAATGTACTGAAGAATCTCAATAGGAAAAATAAGAGAGATCTTTATAGAGAAATATTTTGTGTGAAACATATGCATCTTAATAACATAGGAAACATCGGGATATGTTTTTCAGTCATGCAGAATTCAGTGTTTGCCATATTGAGGTTTTTTCCATGGCTCCTTGGGGCAGATAATTTAATGTTCTTCTATGCTGCTTATACTACTGCTTTCTCCTGAATCATTTATAATTTTGAAGAGATACAGATAGAGATAAATCCTAATTCTTCATTCACATGATTAAAAAAGACAGACTCACTTTGGTTTAGTTTATGTATTCTACCACTGTCTTAACACTTTCCAAACATTTTCTATAAAAAGAAAAATGCACAGGCTGGATTATCAGTTGTCCCACGTGTCTGTACAAAATGTAACACTAATCTCATTGGAATAGCTTCTTCCAGAAACATCCAGAAAGCAATTCACACAGTTGTAAAACTACTGTTTGGTAAGAGAAACGAATCACTTTCCAGAAATACCTATTACTCTTTACAGAATATGTAAAGGATCTAGGATGATCTAGCTGACAAACTTAGCTGACAAGAGGTTTTTAAGGGAGAGAAATTCCACAGAAAGTATGAGAAGACAAAACTATCCTTCTTTTCAGTAAATGTGTATGTGCAACAGGGGCAAGCCCAGCATAATGCCCAGTAGAGGCCAGTCTCCCCTCTACTACAGAGAATTCCTAGATGTTTCAACATTGTCCTGCCAAGCTATACTCCAGAAGAACTTTATATTCCTATGTAAATCATTGCTTTATTTTTTTAAATTAGCATGCCTCTGAAATTCAGTTTGAATTACATAAAATGTCTGTATAGTTTTAATATTGTATTCCTATTAATCTGTGGCAGAGCATGAAATTTAATATTTTCACCATGACAAACCCATGAAATTTATCAGCCTAGCCTGTGCTCTGTACAGTGAACTATTTATAATCTCTGGTTGTTAAAAGCAAAGGAAGCTGAAATAAATGAATAAACATGCAGAACTTTTCTCCCTTTGGTAGCTTCATTAATTAGTTCTGTGGAATGTAAGTTCTGCATTATTCACAAAGCCATCACAAGCTGCAACCACAATCTTTGTTATGGTACTGTATATTATTAGCATTCAACTTGATAGCAAGTAACTAATCTTGAATGAAAATTCAAGGATAAAAGGAAAACATCCTCCTTGATAATTTTAAGTAGCACACAGATGGGATTCTTCTCTAGCTTCCTGACTGTCCTCAGCTGTTGCAGTGATTCAAGGCATTCCTTGTGACTACGGTTCTTATATGGCCTTGTCCTCTCCTGCTGCTGGGTATCATTGTGTGGTCACAGTATGGTCAACCTGAAGTACCATGAGAGACAAAATCTCCTAAGTAAGTAAGTGGCTTGAAGGACATGAAAATGAAAGTAATCTTACTTTTTATTTGCCCATTGTCACTGATAGAGATTTGTATCAGTCACTACTATTTTTCTCTCAAATTGCAATGTCTGGGTACTTTAGGAACAAGGCCAACTCTTGTGAGACTTGTTAAAAACCAGAAAAGCTCGCAACACTGAAATATTTTTTTAGCCTACGGTGTATATGTTTTGATTTTTAATTTCTTTTGAGGGCATCAGGCATCATCCACAGGCTGGTGAACATAGAGCTGTGTTTTCTGTTCTGTCATCTGCCTTTGCAAAAGTACCTCTCATTTTCCCTCTTTTTCAAAAAGTAGATCTGAAGAAGTGGAAAGTTGGAAAACTGCATCTGGTAAACTGCAAACTGCTGGTAAATTATCAATAACTCTAAGGAAAAGGAGTAGGAGTCCTGGTGCGCAGTAGTCCAAACATGAGCTAGCAGAGGGCTCTCACGGTGATGAAAGCTAGCAGCATGCTGGGCTGTATATGTAAAAGCATGGCCAGGGACTAAGGGAAACTGTTCTTCCCATACACTGAGAACTCATTAGAACAATGCTGGGGTACAGTGTCCAGTGAGGATAAATTTGCATGGGTCCAGCAGACCTGTTCCATGAAACATAATAAGGGGGCTGGAGCAGTTGCTTCTTGAAGAGATGCTGGGAATTTGGGCTTGTGCAGTCTGGAAAAGACACCTTTGGGGGACCTCACAGCAGCCCCCAGTGCCATGGAGGGGGTCAAGGAAGCAGAGCCAGGTTCATTGCAGTGGGATGTGATGGGAGGGTGAGACACAGTGGGCCTAACATGAAATAGAAGGGTCTGACACAAGGACAAAACTTTACATTATGACCATAATTAAGCACTGGAGCAAACTGCCCGGAGAGGTTGTGCACTCTCAACTGCTGGAGATTTCCAAGGTTGGATAAAGCCCAGAGCGACTCCATCTCACTCAGTTGCTCATTGAATATGCTTTGAGGAAGAGTTTGAATGATAGACCTTTTGAGTTCTCTTCCAACATGAACTTTCTATGGGTCTAAAATTTTGTAGTGGCCATAAAGTCATTACTGTAAACATATATATTTTTAAATTCAATTGCTTTTTATCAAAAGACTCTTTTAAGTGAAGAAAAAACACAAAATTATACAAACAGATTAGATTTAAATGGCTTGACAGTATAGTACAAAAAGAATGGCATGATTGAACTGTGCAATTATTAGATAATTTGTATATATATTATCACCAAAGATTTGTATTTGTATGCATATATAGAGAGACAGATGTATCTATACACAAACACCCATGCAATAACTATTTTTTCTATCTTTTCACTCACTTATATAAAATAAATGACAATATTGTATTTTCTATTTTTCCTTCCCTATTGTTTCTTAATCAAGAGTCTGAATTTTTTATTCATTTCCAAGATTCTCCTAACATTAGAGAATAAGAACTCCTGGTAAGTCTTAAGATACTTATACAGTACATTAATTCCTTTGGACTTTTACAGCTAGTTGCTTTTTTATTATTTATTCATTTATTTTTAATGAAATGGGCACTGCATATATAATGATGTTTGGGCTGATGGATGGAAATTAATAAAATATGACCATTACACTGGAAATGATTTTGAGGTCTAATGTGAAAAAAATGTTATAAGCCAAGAGCTGTATGGATCTGGGGGAGATCTGTTGGTAAAAGCTGGTGCAAAGTGGTGCAAGTACAAACGTACAAAATGTTTTGCTGCTATCTATCCTTGATGAAAGCATTAAAATAGAACTGTAAGTTACAAGTGACTGAAAAAGTCCAATGAACCAACATATGGAATGAAATTAAAAATTTTGAATGGATCAGATGAATCAGCATGGATCTTGTTTAAAATAAAGTTCTTTTATCAGCTATGTAACAAAAACAAAATTGTCACTAGTCCAAACCTGAACATTTAAACAAACTACTAGTAAAAATAATGAGTATAATTATTCATTTTTATGACATGAAAACCTAAAATAAGCCTATATTCCAGAAACCATATAGAGAACTGAGATCATTAATCATCCCAAAGGAAGCTGAAATACAGAAGAAGGAGAAAGAAGGTAAACAGCAGTGATGTGCATTGTTGAAGGCTAAGAAGCAAGTCAACAGCAGTACTAAGGCAGAACTTGTGTCTCCTGGGCTAGTGTCATTGCCACCACTCACTTATCTGCTCCCTAAGAGCAGCTCCAACCCTTTAACCCTTCAGCAATTAAGATGAATTCTGCTTTGTGGTAAAGTACATATGATCATACCCCACAGTCATTCTCAGGAGAGCGTGTTTATGTAATGGACAGCACATTTTGCCAAAACTAATTATAACTCTCAATTTCCCTGGAGACTAAAACACTATCATTTCCTTCTGCAAATAATTAAGTGTGAATAATGACAGTGAATCTTTCATAAGAATATCACCAGATGAGATGTATTTGCTTGGTCGTAGATAGACTTTACCTAAAGATTAAAACAATGAGACTTTACCTAAAGATTAAAACAATGCGTAAATCTTCAGAAAACAGAATTGGCGTGGAAAAATCATGAAATGCAAATTCTGCACGATCAGACAAATTATTCACTTAATATGATATCCTAGAGTACACCTCAGTGAGGAACTTTTCATAACTTGGTAGTTAAAGTGGCAAAAAGCATCAGTGTTGGCAAGGCCTAAAGGAAATTTGTAGGCAGAATTTTCAGACCCAAACCATACAGCACTTAGTTTTGTACTTGGAAAGTGATAGAAACAGTGCATTTGAATGGCAGCTAACCAAATGGATTTACAGTATGTTTTAGGATGATTCCTGACAAATCCTCTAAAGAAGGTTAGAATACGTATTTATTTTAACTTTTTCTACTGTATTTTTATAAATCTATCCTTTCACTTTGGGGGACATAGTATTTTGGAATCATCCTCAATTTTATAAATTCTATCATCAACCTTCTGGACATTTAAATACTCATATACCACAGACTCCTCTGTACTTGTAAGCAAACTATATTAATCCCACCAAAGGCACTGTTTACAAATATGTTCAAAAATGAGAACAGCCGCTTAAAATAAAAAAAAAAATAAACGGTAGGGTATCAAAGCTTTCTTTTGAAAGAAAGCTGAAGCTGAGACTGTCTTTCAGACTCTTATGAATATAAACCTCCATGAAAGAGCTCTCTGTGTTCAAGGAAAAGAACATAGATAACTACTAGCACAGGAAAGTAGAAAAAGGAAAAAAAGATGGATACACTGAGAAATAGAGAGAGGCAGATGAAGAATTTGGCACAAGAGCTGAAAGAAAGGAGCACAGAAAACACCAACTGGAATAAATAAACTAAAATGAAAGGGCTGGATAGAAATGTAGTCCAATGGCTAAGCTCACTTCTGTGCTCCACCCGTACTGTGCTGGAGAAAACCCACTGATATGAGTGGATGCTGAACTGCAAAATAGCAGTAACTAGTGATGAACAAATGGGAGTAGGAAAAGCAAGAGCAAGAAAAGTACACATCAGAATTGAAGCCTGTCTAAGCACCGAAGGAAGAGGTGAGCAGAAGAGAATAAACATGAAGAACAAGGTGCAGTCATTTGTACACAATTTCTCTTCCTGTATGAACTGATAACGCAATGAGCACATCCTGATGCACCCATGGTTATCTGATATTTTTCATCTGTTCTTTCCCTCTCCGCATGCGTGTCCCCTGAGAGAATTTATGTACAGAAATTTTATATTATCTGAATTACATTACTCTGCTTGCATAATATTATTATATAAAGCAGCAGCAGTTGGAAAATCAGCAGCAGCATTTGGAACAGAAGTGCAAACTTTTCTCAGGTTTTAAAATATGTAGGTGTTCTTTATACAGTCTCGAGTAAGCTTTCAGGATGCTCTCAGTCGCAGTAATAGATACTTCCATGATTTCATCTAACATTTTGGAGAAACAGCTGAGCATTTAGATATTGTGATTTAGAACCATTGATTATTTTCAGGCAAGTCTGATTTTTGTTGCTAGGTCTGACAGAGATAATTTGAAGGTATATTGTGCAGCACCCTTGATCTCTGGGCCAGAACTGAATCCCAGCTCAGCCATTATTTACATCCAGAAATGGTCAGTGGGCTACCCACAACTCACCTAGCATCCTGTCTGATGGGGTCAGTGTAAAACGAGAAGTCCCAGTGATGTCTGTTCGCTTGCGATGAGCTGGTCCTTGGAGTCCTCCTGTGGCGGGTCTGCCCAGTGCCAAGAGGGCTGCAGGGGCCAAAAGGGGATCTTCCTCCTATAGCAATCATCAATATGTTCTATTTACTTATTCATTTATTTAATAGGAGAACTGAGCTACTTATGCATTTTTTTCCTAAACTCACTAACATAATCAAATTTTCATTGTGACTCAAACACTTGGGTGAAATTAATTTCAAACAATTTATTCCTGTTTTGTAGATATCTGCGTCTTTGCTATCCCACACAAACTCCCTTTTTAGTCAGTGGAAAAAAACCCCAAATTTTGGAATGAGAATCGCCTTGGCTCCTTTAGATATTTAATGATGAGAATTATTATATCACATGAATGTTTTGCTTTCTTCATTGGCTATACAGGGAAACTTCACAGCCAGCTCAAGTAGGGATGCTTGCACTCTGAATATATATTCATACATGGCTTCATTTATTCATTAATATTGATTTATTTGGTTTAACTTTGTTAGACTTTACCTGTCCCAGGTTATCCAGCTCTTCTTTCACTTGAACAACAAAAATATCTGGGTGTCTTATTTATTTACATGTAAAGATCAAGGTTATAGTGTACCACAGAGCAGTCATTTGCTTAAATGCAAGCACCTGCTTAAATTGTTCCTTCATGTGATAAGTAACCTAAAAATGGAGATGCTATTTTCATAGCAGTAAAGAAATTATGGGAAGGTTAGTTGTATATAACTTTGGAGGAAGGGGTGTGTGCGTGTGTGTGTGTGCGTGTGTGTGTGTGTGTGTGTGTATATGTATGTATATATAAGCTAATTTTATTCAAAGTACACTGAAGGACAGAAAAAAAACTGCTGGATTGTTTTTGACTACTATTTAGCTCTTATCTCTTTTTTTGGGTTTTTCTGTTTGTTTGTTTTATTTTGTTTTTTATGGAAATATAACCTATAAGATAATTGAATGGAATGGTTAACGTCTAATTGGATGTATTTGAAGAAGACATAGAAAGTCTGATGTTGAGGTAAGGCCTTTTTTTTTCTGCCAAAGTGCTGAAATGATTGAAAAGACAGGGGCTCCCAGTATCTTCTAGCTATGTGTGCTGTGAAACTTTAAACCTAAAATGGTGCAACCCCTGATTCCAACTTATAATGGTTAGGATACCCATAGGACTGCAGAACTTAGGCATTTGTGCCCTGGCAAACCTGGCTAACGTAGGAACATTTACACCGTCTTGTGCTTGGCCACCTGTGTGGAGAAGTCCTTGCATTCCTGCAGAATTAATATGTCAAACCTCATTTCTTCCATTCCATTCAAGAACAGTAAGAATTTGCTAAGACTGAAAAACAGGAAGCACAGATGCAAAAGATCTCTTCAGAACTTGAAGGAAATATGAGTATACCTGAATATCTAAATCAAGTGATTTTCAAATTTTAGGCAAATTCAAATTTTAGGGAAAAAACTTTTCAGTAAGGTTGTATTGCAGAAGAAAAAACTACAGCATATTTAATTAACTGACCTGCTTCTTCATACTCTTTAAAGATGTCACATGTACTAAAATGACAACTGCCCAACAAATTACTTTTGGTTTAAGTTTCCCTATAATTTTAGCCTACAAAAATAGAAAATATTTGTCTATTTAAAGGAATACACATTAAAGGAATAAAGGAGAAAGAGGAAGTCTTGGAAGTCTTTATCCATCTGTCATATTTACTAATCACCCCTTTCCTATGCCAATGGAGGAGACATATACAATGCTATATTATCTTTTCAAATGCTCTACTTTGCTGCAAAAAAAGTCACGATAAGATGGAAGTCTTCATATTGTGGCAGCTCTCAATCTTTCCTGTCAAAGGGTTTTCTAGCCCTTTTTTTTCATGTCACTCTCATGAGAGGGTAAGGCAGGTCAAAATGTATTTTGTATATAAGCAGCATGAATAATAATATACATTAATAAGAAGAAGGTTTAAAGCCCATTTCACCCTTTTTTAACCACTGTCAATGACAAAAAAAATACTATCAGTATATATGCATTGCACCATTATTAGGAGGTGACTCACCCTAATAATATTTACATTTGTCACGACTTGAGTGTTTAGTGTCTGGAAATGCAGAATTATCTTTTCTTAAGCAGGGCAAGGCATATAAATATAACTCTTCATTTTATATTAGTGTGTTTAAATATCTGTTTTGATCATCTGAATGCAAATTCACTAAGCGCCGTTAGCTATTCAGTCATAGCCAAGATAAGGAGAATATGAACCCTCAAAATCATGACACAGCTAGTTCATTTACTGTGTTCAATGAGACACAATAACAGAGAATTGGTTATGCTTGAAGTTTTACAGGAAGAAAATCAATAACTGATTATCAAAACTTTTTTTAGGCATTGAATATATACACATCTGAAGACTGTCATTTAAAACTTTTTTTTTTTTTTAATCATGAACTACTAAAAGTCATTGCATAGGAATGATTAATTCTGGAATTTAAACATGGTTTTTTTTTTAAATAAAAAGATAAACTTGTGTTTTTTTCAGGTGAACATGCCCAGCAAAGTTATGTTCAAAATATCCAGCATTTTGGTGGAAGGCCACTAGCTAATAAACTCACATTAACACGGAGGGTAATTGAGTTCCCAACATTCAGAGACAGTTCCTTGCACAAACACATTACTCACCAGTGTGACATCAATAATGAAATTTAGAAAGAGGATGGAAACCTCCAAAGTTGCAGAGCACCACGTGGGACTGCCAGTCTACTATTTTTACAGCCTCTCTCCAGGAACAATTCTTGTTTTCTGTAATCAGCACCAGAACCATTCACTTGCTCCCCACCAGGATTTTATCTCCACCAAGTGAAGGTGACAATGAAACACTCTCCTGTAAGATCCTCTTGGCAGCATTCCCACAAACCCTGCTGGACTGTTTTCATCCCATTCCATATGTCCACAATTTAAGCAGCACTACAACTGTCTGTCCCTGAATTGTGTCATATCACACTGCAGGGCACAATGCTGCAGTACCTGAGTTTCGAAGTAATCTTCTCATCCCGTTTCAATTTTCACATTAAAGAGCAGACTGCCTGAAACTTGATGATTGCAGGTTGGTATGGACAGGATCAAACAGAAGAAGATGCTGGCAGGGAGTCAAGAGTGAGAATAATATTCTGCAGACATCCCTGGTTTTCTTTTCTCCTTTAAATAAATTCAGTCTTCTACAGCAACACGGAGCTAAGCACAGCCTTGCAGTCAGATATTACTGCAGATCCATTTCAGTAAATTTTTCATGTGTAACTACACTCAGGAAAGTAATTTATGAGACAGCTGGTTTCAACGTTATCTAATTGCAGCTCTGGATTATTAAATGCAGAGACTGAAGAGTTAATATCTTTGCACTATATGAAGTTACATATTGATAATTTACTTGGGCAGTAAAACTATCAATTATTTTGTCTGCAAATTAAATACCATGAATCCTCCTGAAGAATCAATTTCTTTTTCAGTACAATTCATTTTCATAAGCAGACACTAACTGTTTTTTCCCTTGTAATTTGTCAAATGTTCTTAGCTCATATTACATCAGTATTTTAGTAAAATTATTGATGGTTAATACTATAAATGATGGTTCTTTGACAGTGAACAGATCTGTCATGTCAGAATACTAGCAAAGCTCTGTGCTGTTTTGCATGTTGAATTTCTATTCACAGAAAAAAAAAATCTGGAGGTACCACTGCCATACCTCAAAAATATTAACTAAGGGATTCATATATTCATATATGAATACAGAATATATCAAAGTGTCATATTTCATTTGGAAATAGCTACCATGTACACATTTTCTAACGTTTAAAAATCTAATATAGTAATAGCTTAATAAACATTCTTACCAGTGGCAAAAAGATAGAATATACATGGTTTTAAATTAGTCTGCCTTACTGGGTGTGGGACTAAACTAGGGAGGATGATATTCTCAGAGAGCACTTTGTACTCCTTTCCTGGTCCTTGGTGTCGTCTGTGCAAGTAAAAATAAGAACTACTTTTCTTTCTATAATAGATGGTTAGTTAGAAGAATACAGACCACAGAGCCTTGGCTTTATCCATATTCAAGACTGTTACTGTGCCTGTACTCTCAGTGACGAGTGCTGAAATACTTTCCTCCCCTTTCCTAACTGCTCAGAGCAAGAGAAAAAAAAGCACTGGAGGAATTATGCCTGGCTGAAGCACATGGGATGAATTATGGGATCCCAGTTCTGACATCCCTCCTGATCAATTCTCCTCTGTCCTACTTTATTTACTATCAATACCACTGTAATATCTAAGAATCTGTCATTGATAGATTTAATAATGTGATTAACATCTCTCATTTATTTCACTCCTCTCTTCAAGACTGAATGATGGAAGATTGGTGTACTTTATTTTGAAATATTTTAAATTACATATATCTATATCTATGCATTTGTCTGCTTATACACTTATGAATAAACATTCAAAACTACTCTGAATTAAGGAGAAATGCATCAAAGGAAAGCGAGGCAGAATAAAATAAAATTTCTTTTGTGGTGGGTCCTAGTCTCTAGATATCTTTTTAGAATGTAAAGCTGCTTCTGAGAAAACTTGCTTTTGCTATTTTTATTTTTTTAAGTGTATTTATCATTATTGGAAGCCTTCACTTTATGACTTCTCAGTAGTTAGGTGTTGTAACCAGACAATGAAATGCCTTTGGAAATATGTAGATTTTCCAAGCTTCATATGTGGATGGATCAATTACTACGGCCAGGCCAGACAAAGGCATGTGCAGTTGTGGCCAAGCTGTAAGTCGCAAAGAGGAATCAGATTTTCTTAGACAGCTGGAGCTGATAGAAAGCATTAGTTCTGAACAGACCTGCTTTGTGAAAAAGTAACATGAGTGAGCAAACCAGGAGCATTTCTAATACATGGGCTCAACTGGCCATCTGAATATGTTTCCAACTGAAGGACTCATCCTAAGGCTACCAGCTTTTCAAGTATTCTTTGCCTCAGAGCATTCCTTCTGACTTATGAGTACACATGGAAAAAAACATTTTTCTCTATGAAATTGCATTGATTTTTTTTAGCCTCAGTGACAGATGCAGAATATGGTATAAATCAGCATCTGAGAGAGAAAAAGTGAAGCCATAAAGCCATGCCAAACCCCCCTCATGGCTGATGAAGCCTGCACAGGTAACTTAAAACATGTATGAAAACCGAAATCCATTCATATGGACAATATGCAAAAGAAGAGCAGTGTCTGGAAGTTATTTTTCTGTGTGCTCACAGCTCTGACCATCTGATCTGCTTTGATCTGATCTGACACTGCACCATGCATGGAATTTCAGTAGCTCAGTTTCCACTTGATGCCAGAGAATATTTACAAGCTACTATGTCCTTCGGGACTAGGTTTGTTTCCAGTCTATCCTTGAGGAAAGAATATGATAAAGTTTGATCTATTTCAATAGAGGTCAACGACACAATCTCCATTAATGTCATTACATTCATGGTGTCATCCTTTACTTCTATTTCTGGTAAAAGAAGAAATAACTAATGAAAACTCAATTATTTTCAAATATTTTAGAAGACACAAATCTGTCTCTAACTATAGTGGCTAGATTTTCCATCTAATTTTTGGATGATTCTTATTTCAGACATAAAAAGATGTAACTGAGCATAAATAAAATATATATATCATCACTTCAAAGATTAAAAAACTAAAATAAAATGGAAATTAATTGGAATAAGTATATTGCTAGGAAGCATTGTCATATTTTTTCTGAAGTTTCATGCAAATCATGCTCACTTACCACATGTTTCCGTATGTTATTTAGTAAATTTCTATAATTTAAACTGAACTGAAAATTACTACATGAAGAGGTGCAACATAAGATAATAAATAGTTTACACATTTAAATAATAATTAGAGATTCCTTTTAATTCTGTTGTGGTTCTCCAGATAAATGTGGTACTCACAGGCTCCACCAATGTAATAACTGAGTATATCTTAAATTGTATTCAAACCAAATTTATTTGACATTCCTAAATAGAATTAATGGTCCATAAAGTCATATGAATGGGGGGAGAGGTCTGATCAGTGTTTACAGAGAAGTCTCAAAACATGAGAAGTACATGGGAAGTAGTGCAAGACATTACGTATCTTTAACAAAAAGGAAGGTTATTAGAGAACACTATGTTATTAGTACTATTATTTCTAAAGGTACTTGATATTCGACAGACCTTGTGTTGTGGTGAAATATACATTCCTTTTTTTCTTGTAGAAAAAATATTTCTTTTATTTATTATATAAGCAGTGTACATTCATGATGGTCTTAACCATACATTTCCTTGCACTAAAGAATTCTAGGATTTGTAAGTGTTGTGGTAAATAATTACAATGATGCTGCTTTATATCTTCTACTCCAGATTTAAAATGGACTTTTGTTTTGTGTTTGGAATAGGATCACTAGCTCAAATATTTATTATATCTATACCGTTATTATGCTGTTGCTGTGCAGTGTTACTAGGTTCAAACAACACCTGCACTTCTAATACATTGCATATACATACTCTGTAGCTATTTATGAGAATGATGCATGAGAAAAATGCTTTATTTACAAGATTATAAACTGTACCATGAAATGGCCAATGGTCCAAGTTTACAACTTAGAGAAGACACGGGAATGTGATTTTTCAATGGCAAAGATATAATGACATGTCTTCTTAATGAAAAGTTGATGTAGACTGCAAGTGGCACGCAAATATATTGACAGCCATGTGCTGGAGAGTCAGTCCTCTTTCATTTCATGAAACCTGTATGATTTGAAGGTACTTCTGAAAGCTCCCAAACAAATGCCAATAAATCTTTAGGCTAAAGTTCTGCTTAGGGTTTATTGGGGTGGAGCTATATGTTACACATCCTGCTCTTAGGTCACTGGATCTTTGGAATCTTCCCTGCTCAAAAGCATTTGAAATGTGAACAGTCACAGTTTTGAAGTCTTTGAAGCACAGGTTCTCATTAGTTGTGCGTCATACAACCTGTGCATACAAACA
Source organism: Tinamus guttatus (assembly GCF_059628265.1). Lineage (NCBI taxonomy): Eukaryota > Metazoa > Chordata > Aves > Tinamiformes > Tinamidae > Tinamus > Tinamus guttatus. The sequence goes on from NW_028288936.1 coordinate 1,568,217, forward strand.
TGCCCTTTGCACATAAGAATATAGTATGTGAAGACTATTATAGCAATCATAATTTTTCAATCCTAAGAAAAACTTGAGGAAAGTTAAAAATGTTAGTGCTATTAACAAAAAGTTGTTAACAGTTCTTCAAAAATAAATAGGAATTAATTTTCCTTCTTCAGGAATTGGAAAAATAGTGAGTGTTTCTGAACAACAACGGAGAAAAGAGGACCTTCAAGATTTCTTTTTTTCGCCTTCTCTCCCAGAAATAACTACTCAGATGCTATGGTCTGGCTGATATTTTTTAAAAAATTACTGAATGCTTTGATAAATGGAGCCGATCTTTTCTGAAATGTTGATTAAAAATTATATAAATATAAATCTCAGCAAGGCTGAAAATCAGGTATATCTTACTGGTATTCTCATCAGTCTGCATTTTGTCTAATGGAAGTGACATTATAATTCCAATGACAATAGAAATAGTAAAGTATCTTAATTTCACCTCTACCTTGCTAGCAAGGTGAGACGAACCATTACACCAGTGTCATACCAGGACTGTGATTAAAATAGCGACATTTTCCTTATATTACAGCTGAGAATGGGACAGTTGCATTTGGCTACACATTCTGGAGAGCCAAAGGCAGAATTAAAGCACTTGTACTGAAAATTATGGATATGTTTTGCTGTTCCATTTTCTACTTGGAGAAATTAAAAGGCTGTGACAATATCGACTAGATCATTAGATGGACACAGTAGGAGCAAGAAAGGCAGAACATAATAGAGATTGGGATAGAGTGATGATGGCTTCTCAAGACCCATTGACCCATTCTTAGTACTTGTTCGAGAATATTTATTTCCTTTGGTGTGTTATTCCACTGAGCAGGAAAGAAAAAATCTCAAAACTCATTACCTGCTGAAGCTGATGAGCTGATATTTGGCTGACATGGTGCAGTATGTATTGATCTGTAGGTAGCAGACTTTGTGAGCAATCTTTGAAGTGTTTTACAGAACAATTTTGAATTTTGTTCCAGGCCAGAGAGCAGCTTAGATCATATATCATTTAGGCATGAGCTCTCAGTCATTGAGCGGTGAGATAATTAAAACAGTTAAATTATTCTTACTTTAGGATTTTTCCTTATTATTTTTCTCATCATCTAATATTAAATGCAAAATGGACCGTATCAAAGAAAGTATGTGCAAGAGTAATGAATTTTTATACTCTTAACTAACAGAAAGGCCTTGGAGTTCCAAATATAAACAAATGTAGCAAAGGTTTCCATCATCAAAACAGACAGTCTGTACTGCAATGAAATGCAAATATTTAATAAAACCAGGAAACAATATGTGATATATGTCAAGTATCTAAAGATCTACAGTTGCTCCCAGACAGATATCTTCAGACTTACAGAAGACAGGTCTGAAGTAGCTGGGAGTATTTCTATCTTTAATGACAACAAAGCAAAATGAAGGAAAATTTTTGGGGCATCCCCCTTCTCCTGCTTTTGTTACAAAAAAAAAATTCTACTTTAAAAATCTACTAACTTTTTTTTTGGCTTTATATGTCATTTATACTGACATTTATGGGATATGAAAAAAAATACTTTTTGTGATAGAAAATGTGTGGATTTGAATTTGCATAGTTCATATTTACATGATTTTATAAAACAAATATTTAACTTCAAATGATATTATACTGCTTGTGAAGATTTTCCCCCTCTACACAGGGGTAAAAACTGCAAAATATGAGTGGATTATTGACTGAAAATCAAACAGAGATTCAGCAAAGTATACACTTTTCATTATTCAGAAATTCTATAAGCAGTTCTATAAGCTTATTACACTTGAATTGCTACGCAAACAATTTTAAAATTTTAAAAAAAATAGACATCAGAAGTACATGTAAACATGAAGGAACACACTCGGAGCAATTCAGGTCCTTGAACCAGTATCATTTTGGACACCTTAGGATGTCTGAGACATTTGCATGTGTCTGATGAGTGAGAAACAATATTTACAAAAAATCTGTACTCTTCTGAGCTGGCAGCTGAAGGCAAGGCAGGAGAATCTGGGAGCCTAAGATATCACTAGATTTTTTTTGTTGTTTTTGTGGTCAGGTTGTATTCCTGTGTGGGCTAGGGCAAGATATTCATATTAACAAGAGGTAATTAGCATGAGTTGTTAATCTGAATCCAGAAATTGTAGAATATCTCATGGTCAAACTATTTACATCATGTTAAGTATCAAAGTAAATATATTTAGCTCTTGATCATATGAAGACTCATGTATGTACCCAACCTTATGCAACTTTATGAAATGAGTGAAATAGTGCATATTTCCTTATAGAAATATTGCTGGGACAAGGGTCCAAGGTGTTAATCTTGCTATTTTAAAGTTTCATTCATTCATTTATGTTTTTAAAACATTTTTATTTTAATCTTAGATGCTCAGAAGGAGGCTTTTGCTTAGCTCAAACTGAAATATTCTGTAGAAGCAAAATGTTTATTTGAAAATAACAGTAGCTGAATGTACCCTATGAATGTATGTAATTGTGAGGCAAGTCAAAGCTATATTATGACCAGGTTTATAGTGATATTGGGTGAAATAGAGTTACATCAGTCCCCCAGTACCCCAATTTTATATGTTGCAACTAAGTCCATGGTTGAGACTTTATACAAACTAGGCGAAGAGTTAGCAAGTTGTTTCATCCTATAGCAGCACAAGTATGTTCAGGGAGGACATGTGGCCATTGGGGGCAGTGCAGCCTTGTGTGATTTAAAGAGATGCACAGTTTAATCATTGCTGAATGTCACATTCAGAATTTAAAGAGTAATTTATGGAGTTAATCTGTATGTCAAATTTCTTAACACATGATGTGGCATTTGCTACAATTATTTGAGACCGCTAATACTGCCAATCTAATAAGAATATTGGCATGCAGCTAAAGTAGTTGTGTTAACATTGTCCTTTAAAAATACTGCAGGTTCATCCTTTCTTTTATCTCTTTACCAACCAGTCCTTCTAACTTCCTTCCATCCTTCATATTTCCAAGACATTAAATGCTTTATCCTGTATACACCACAAGATACCTTCTCAAACCTGCAGGAATGTTCCACCTCTTCTACAACTTCACTTTTAAGTGTTTTTTTTTCTTAAGGAAGTGACCTCTTTTCACCTACATATAAGAGAATAGGGATAGAATTCAAGCGTGAAGCTGGAGCCAGCACGATGCAGTTAACTCATGAAGTAGTGGTTATAACAAATCATAGACCCCCTGGCAAATAATATCATTTCAAAGCTTCTGAGTAACTTATAAAAATAAGGCCAATGACTTTCAAAGAAATGTAGGTTTTTGGGCCCTGGGTTTATACATATTTAAAAAAATAAAAGACACACATATGCACACATAGATATGTATATGTATTTATACACATGTATGTATTTATTAATATATGGAAGCACCTATAGTCATTTATACCTTAAATATTTAATATTCTCTAATTAGTAAGTTCTGGTTATAATATTAGAAAATAATAATAATGTTTTTGTTTTGTAAATACCAGTAGGAGGCCTATTAAATATTTCTGCCTTATTAAGAGTCTAAACATTTGTTTTTAAAAACTTGTGAACTTGGCTTTCAATCACCTCGGGAATGTTATTTAGGTTTCTAAATTACTAAGGAGCCCAGACTCTGAAATTTTTCATTCAAAGACATAAATATAGTTCAAGTGATCAATATGACCTGAGAACTGGGGTCACCATTTTCATGCTCTCAGCACAAGACCAGTAACAAAACCCCTTATAATATTGTCATTTTCGCATGCGGGACTATAAAGAGAGTAGTTACAGATCCTGAATGGTCCCCATATTTCATGTTTTATTGGAAATTAAGGTTGCTGCTGGGGAGAGGCTGCTCACAGGCAGGGCAGGACTGAATGAAGGGAAGTTATTACTAGCTTAAAACTGAACTTCCCAAATTCTCCCCTGATTTACTGCAAAGTCACTTCCTCCAATCTCATTCATATAGCAGAAACATTACTAATCAGCTCCATTCTCTCCCCTTTTCCTCCTCATTGCTCGGCTCCTTCCCTCATTGCCTCTGCACCATCAGTAGCTGCGAGCTAAACATAACCTTGACAGGGAAAAAAAAATAATAGGAGAGGGATACATAAATATGATGAAGAGTTTTTATCTGTAAAAGAATTTTGCAGCAGCCACTAGTTAGAAAGACATAAAAGGAGCCTCTTCCTTCTTCTTATTGTAACTCTTTCTGTTCAATGATCAAATACTAATAGTCCAATGCCATAACAGTGTATGTAATGTGCAGACATTACAGCTATGGATTGCATGGACTCATAGGAGTTGCATGGTTTCCCTTAGCTCCCAAAAGATGATGTATCTTCAGAGTAACTCTGGGCTTTCAGCAGCATGGCCTTCCACATTTTTTTCTGACTTTGGCTGGGCTTTGGCAGTATAGGTTAGACTGACATTTGCCAGAATGACAATACTCCTCAAGCATTAGATCAACAGGTACTTGTGACCAAGTGCACTAAATCCTGTTTCCTCTTAAAAGTCTTCCAGGGGAACACATGTTATGGTCTCCAGTGACCACAGATTTAAGAGTAGAGATGGCAACAGACTTCTGGGAATGGATTACTTTTATCAGAGTTAGTCAGTTAAGAACAATAGGGACTTATATTCTTTTCCTAAAAAAGTTTGTCTACAGCAGTTTTGTTCCCACTGTCAGCTCAATGCACTCCTGCCTTCTTACACTCAGAATGAAAATAGTAAATATTTGCCTGGCTGCTAGAGGCTGTGGAGAGGCCCTCAGATGTTGCGAGAGAAGGGACAGGCAGAATGAAGCAGGATGGAGAACATTCATGAGCTTTGGTTGAAACTGCTGCAGGTGTCTTTATATTTGCAACAGGTTAAATAAAACACAGGATCACACAGTGCAAAGTGAAAGAGGACTGAAACACTCATGTTTAAGAGTCTTGCTTTTGTCTCCTGTGCCTTTGATAAGTCAACTTTCCCCTCCACCTCTTCTAGATAAGAGAATTCTTGTCAGTGAGTGTTCAGCCATATGTACCTTCCAGCTTGTGGAGAAGGCCCCTTACTGGGAAGGTGGTGGGAATGCTGGGGCAGAAATGCAGGACTGCCTGTGTATGATGAGACTCTGTGGAGGGGTAGTTGTGCTCTTCCTGGGGCTTCAGCAGTTTTAAGACATCCCTTGCCTCTGAAGAAATGCCAGCAGATCTTCCTATACTTTCCCCTTACCATTAAGATAAAACTAGTTGTTCCCTGAAAGTGCCTATTTCTCTCTATGTGAAACTAGAGGAAATAACTCTATATTAGAGGGGCAGATATCAAACTATTAAAGGTCTAATGTTTGGTGAGAGGAACACCATAATTAGGAATACCTAAATACTGAAGATCACCATCTAATAGTGAGGAAATAATGGTCTTTGCTACACGTACCAGCCACATCAGAAGCATTTTACTTTGCAGACATTAATGGCTGAATAAAAATCTCCAGTGATTTATGTTCAGCAGCCCGTTCTTTACTTCAAATCCTACTTCAGAGTTCCTTCCTGTGATCTCAGTGAAGTTTTTAATTGCACTAAGCATGATTAAAAGCCTTTCAGTGAACATTGGTGCTCAATCTTCTCCTTTTTCCAATGTTATGTCTACTAGCTCTTTCTCTGTAAAGTCATGAAAATTTTAACTCCCTATCATGGAAATTATAAAACAGGGGGAAACTTTTTTTCTAGTTATTGAAATAGCACCTTTCTCTACTGAAGAACCTCTCCTTAATTAATGTCTTTAAGATATAAGTCTTTAAGCCACAACTTTTTTTTTCTTCTGTCACCTTTCTTTTGTCACCATCCCTGGTGTGCTATCATAATTTAACTTCACTTTAATGTCATATTTGCTAATTTTTCACTGTTGTAATTAATTTTTGTAGGTATGTGCAACATAAATGAAGTCAAGGTATTATATTAAAAAAATAATTATTTGTTTTACCTTCTTTCTCCAGCATCTTCTCTAGGATTCCTTGGCTTTTCCTTGTCACATGGTATAAAGAAACAACACTTTAGAAGGTAAAAAGAAGGGAAAGAAAAGACAAGCATTAACTCTGTTTCACAAGCCAGAGAATGGCTAATCAACAACAAAACAATAGAGATTCTCCTGCTAATGTGCCATCCTTTAAATATGATCTATTATTTATTTTGTGGGTATTGTGGTCATCCACAAGCAACTCTTGTTTGGGACACTGTTCAATGTTTACATGTTGAATCTGAGCTAGACCATAAGGATGTTGTGAGGAAAAGAATTGCAGTCAGTTATAAAATACATCAGCAGCAGAATCTGAAAGTTAAGGTGTGTTTCCTGACTCTCTATGTATTAGTGTTTACTTATTTTTGTTATTTGTGCACCCCTTAAAAAAATTTTCCATAGCAAATTTTATTCTTCTGAGAGCAAACTTGGTTTTCTTTCTTACCTTTCATAAATAAATGAGAAATAATTTAGCCCTCAGACTGAGCCTATACTATGAAATAAAATGATCCAAGGGCTGTCTTCTGGTCTGAAGCTGACTCCGTAAGAAAAATACTCTCAGCCTTCTCCCATATATTATGGTTACTTCCTGGCTGCCTGCTGGGAATGAACCCTGATGTTGCTAACCCCCAAAGTGTGCCTGAGACTTTGCTAACCATTTAATAAGATAAGCAAGAACAGACCAGTGCTTAGTCCCAGACTCTGGCCCTGTTTTATTTACTGATAAGCCATAACCTTGAGATGCAGAAGCTACAGCTTGAAAAACACTGCGTTAGATCATTCTGTTCCCAAATGCCAGAGAGAAACACTTGTAAAGCACATAAAAAACCTGTGTGATTCACTTTTTTTTTGGAATCAGCATTCATACTATCTCCAAAAATCAGAAATCATAAACTGTCTGATAGCCACTGGCAGCACATCTGTGAGCTGGCTGTACTACCTATGCTAAGTAAAAGATGTGAAAGGAGTCAAGTGTGTATGACACATAGCCTAAGGATAATTACTGTGGACACTTCATCTATGCTGACTTTTCAGGTCTGCCAATGTTTTTACTAATTTATTTGATCTTGTAGCCTTTTAAATGAGTGAAAACTTCTATGTGTCTTTGTGCTAGCTCATAGATGGAAACCTCATGACATTTTCCCTTCCTTAAAAAAAAAAAATGTTCTGTATAAATCCTAGCTTTTGTTTTTTCCTTTTTACGTTGTGAATTTTCTATAAACAACTTTTGATAGTCGGTGTAAAGGATGAAATAGTCACAGGGAATGGCCTTTTGGGGCACAGCCTGAACTTTGAAACACCAAGGTTCCTGGAACCAAGTGATGAACCACATAGAGCAGGCTTTGGAGAAGATCTGGCAGTTTCTCTGCTGCTGAGAGCATTGAATATCCTGCAGCATTCTGTATAAAGTGGAGGCTTACTCTTGTAAAAATAGCCTCAGTTCCCCCAAGACTGTGAGGCATGGACTCTTACCAAGGTCTTTCCAAGCATGTCTCTTGACAATAATAGAATGAATCCACTGTGCATATACCCAGCAAACAACAACAGCAAACTGTTATTTCCATACTGACACCCTTATACATGGTTCTTTACAAAAAGCTAACAATATATTCTGTTTACCCTTGATGATGCTCATAGAATAGATTTATTTTTCTACTTCTCTTCTTTGATGGAGAGCAGACAACAGCCTCAGTACAATAATACTAGGCTACAATCTAAATAGCAGCTCTCTATTTCTCTATTGATGGAATTTGAATGTCTCACTCCAAGTCACGTTAATACAGTGCATTAGAAAGTTTTAATCACTCCTCCTATGTTTACCTAAAATTTAAAGTAATATATTTTTGCGCCCTGATCCTTACATTTCAGATTTATCCAGAATTAATTATAAAATCCACACTTTCCCCTAAAAAAAATTTGTTGTAATAACAGCCAGGAAGAAGCAAAGGAAAGAAGAATATCAAGTCAAGATTTTTTTCTGCTTTTTTTCATGTTTGTACTAGTGGGAATAAACCGGAGAGGAATATGTGCCTCTAGTTTGTTTATTAAAGAAGATTATTTTATCATACAACTTGCATTTTCTCTCCCGTGTTTCCAAATGGTGCTTCTATACTTTCATATACTCCAGGGTGAAAATACCTATGATACTTAAGCCATAAGATACTAAGCCATACTTCTTCGTGCTGTATGTAGAAACAATGCAATAATATCAAGAGAATTCACTGACAATTAATGTGATGCACTGATAACATCTTAAGTAAATAATTCATATTAGTATGCAGTACTGGAGTAATTTTAAAATGTTTTGGGATTGAACTGTACAAGGAAAAGGAACTAGCTAACTCCAAGGGAGGTCATCAGTAGAACAGGAGACAAGGTGAAAGAAAAGTTTCAAAGGAAATATGAGAAACAGATGAAGTATAAGTATAAATGAAATTGGAATGAAAAAGGTGTGAACAAAATAATTAGTGATAGAATTAGTGAGATAGAAACAGTAAAGTGAAAAGGAAGACATAGGTAAGAGAGACATGCGGGATAGATTTTGAAACACAACACAGCTGGGTTAAACAAAAGCTGGTGCTTCACTCTGATTAATGAAACTTGCAGATGTTGCAGAGTTCCTAATCCAATGTTTCCTAAGTGAGTCGGTTAGGCTGGTACAATTTTACTGTAATAAATATGCATTGGAGTGGTATCTGTTTTTGCAAGTGGCCTGGTTCATCCACTTCTTGATCTAAAAAAAAATGCTCAGGAGAGATACTGATAGTTGCTTAAGAAGAAGGATGTCCAACTAGAATTTCTATGCTAGCAAAGTAATGATAAAAATAAGATAAATAAGTCTAGTGCCATCCCATGGAAAAAAAAAAAAAAAGAGAAGATAACTGGTAGACTATCAGTATAGTGAGTGACATTTCTCAAGAATTCTCCCACAGTTTCTGTAAATTTTAGCCAAGAAATAAAACATCATTGTCCTCAATTTTCTTTCTTTTTCCAACTCTAAGACAAACAAAAGATGCCATCTAAAAATGGGTCATAGAGATCTCTTGCCAACTTTCCCAATTTTGGAAATATTTTACAGAGCAAAGTCTACTAAGTGAGTTGTTTTAATACTTCTTGTACTTACAAAAATGAAAGATACATTTTTTTTAAGCAAGGTATTTTATCAGTAATCCTATCTAATTGTATTTAATAATTTAGATTGAGTAATTACATAAAAACTTTATGTTCTTCTGAAAAATCCTATGTATTTTCTACACTGAAAGTAAAATAAGAAAGAGATTTGTTTTAATGGTTATTTATTTACTTATTTTTTTATTTCCTGTGACTGTTTCAATGAGTTCCATGTGTTCATGTAGTAACACATGTCTCTCTCCAGTTGAGTGTGCAGATAAACTAGTCAGCTGAGTATAGTACTGCTCAAAGGGCATCTTTTTTACATCAGATTTGAACTGATGTTCCTGCCTGGATATTTGTGAAGCATCACCATATATAAATATCAAGCAGTCACCTTTCCAGAGAAACCTGCGGATGAAAAAAAGGTGGACTCCGCTGGCAGAGACCCTGTAGTACATGCTGTGGAGCAGCCCAATGCCCTGGTACCTTGGCCACTCAGATCAGGGGCTGCCCAGAGGGTGCTGGAACTCTCCTTTCCTCCCCTGAGTCTGCTGTACAGGTTTTTTTTCTGTGGAAAAACAGGAAAAATGGAGAGCAACAGTGTGTTCTTAGGTTTTATTCAAGAGGTGGCTGGGCTACACTTAGAACTGGCAACTGAAAATACACTTAGGTCCAAAATTTTTGATAAAATCTGAGCATATGATATTTCTAATTCTCTGTATCTTATGGGAAATCAAAGCCCAAAGCCCCAGGAAAACTAATAGGAGAAGCTGCCTTTAGCTGATGGATAAAAAGGGCATTCCAGAAGAAGAACTAAGTTTAAAGTTATAGCTTGATGCATACAGGTCTGATTCTCAATCACATGGATGCTCTTATAGTCTTTTCCGCTATTGTAAACGGAATTCTAATCAGGAGTTATTTATATTCTATTTTAAGACTTCCTTTTTCTTATCTGATAAATAGGGGATGTACACAGATTATAAATGGGAATAAGGCCTTATCTGGACTCAGAGTACCAAATAATTGACACACAGTTCTCAGTGTCAGTATATGATCACTGACACTGTGCCTTAACTATTCCTTAGGCATTTGCAGTACCCTTTGAAAACAGATTGCGTTATGCCCAGCTTTGCTGGGTCCATTGCTCCACCCTACCACCTCCTTTCCTTATGTGATTCCATTTTGCAGAGTTTAAAACTGAGCAAATTACCCTTGTCTTACTCAGAAGGCTCCAGCACTTTAGCACCAGATTTAGTCACATTTGAGCTATTTCTTGCTTGCTTTCAGTTTCATCATGAGGCTCAATATCTTTACTCTGAGAGTATTTGATCAGGACAGACCTAAGGGTAAAGACAACAGCCTCCCTTCCACCATTCAACATTTTTATAGCATACATTCTGAGTCCCAAAGGCTAGCTAGTCAACATTTCTTACTGATGTCAGTCAATTTCTTTATCTCTTTCTCCTTCCATAGTGGAGTCCGAACTGTAGGAGAAGCAATTGGGGTGAATGAATCATCAGAACCAACTTAAAGACTCAGCCAGTGTGCAGGACAGCGAGGAAAGCTGTGTCAATGCATAGTGTATATGCAGATTTCAGACTGGTCCAGAGTTCTTCACGGAAGGAAAAGCAGAACTGGCTAAATAGCCAAGTTTCAAGAGACCTTGAGGTTAATCCATTTCCATTTTCTGAATGGCACCTAGGACATATCCTTTAGAAAGACATTTAATCTTTATTTAAACATTTATCAGACATCTAGGTAACTTGTTCTGTTGGTTTGTGATGATTCACTGTGGCTTATTTCTAGTCTCAGTTTACTTATCCTCAGTAAATAGCCTCTAGATCTCTAATATCTTTGCTTATTAAGCTTCCCTCAGATGTTAGAGGTATCTGCTCCATGAAAGCATTTATAGACAATGATCAGATCACTTCTTAACCATCATTTTGATAACATAAATAGATTGAGATAATATTTTTTTCAGGACTTCCGTCATCCTTGTAGCATTTCTTAAACCTTTTCCAATATGTCAACATTACCTTAATATGAGTTCACAGAACACAGTACAGGTCTCACCAATAACACAGAGAATCAAAAACAGCTCTCTCCATCCATTTCTTAATCGTATTTCTATTTATCTAAGAATCACATTTTCTTCCTTAGCCACTACTTCACACCAAGAGCCCACTGAAATCTACTGCTTATATTGACTTCTGCTGCCTAGGCAATGCTTTGTATCAAAATCCACATTAGCTAAAACCCCTTTTCACCATTCAAGGGTAATTTAAAATTTTGAGTAGTCAACAAAAACATAACACTTTAAAATATGAACCTTCTTTGTATTCATATATTTTATAGATGATTGCCTGTAAAAATGCAAGTAAATTTGCTATACAACTACACTGGTGATTATTTAAAATGATAGAGATTTAACACATTCAAGACTAGTGCAGATTATTGAGACGATACATTTTTAGAAACACCACTGAAAAAAGAAAAGCCAGAAGGAATAATTCTGCTTTTTTCATTATGAAAACATTATTATTAATTGTATCATATTCAGCTGGACTACAAAGTGATACTGAACACGTAGTTAAGTGATCTGTGGGCTTCTTAGCGGCTTAGATTTATATCAGGGCAATGTTTAATTAAAACATGACTAATGACGATTGCCACCTTATCACAACGATACACAGGCAGTTTGGTCTCTTGCAGTCTAAGTTCCTTGAAATTTAACTTTTTTTTTTTTTTTTCCTCACTGGATATTTTAGCACTTGCATTTTCTTGGCATTTATTATTGGGAAACGACTTTCCCTGCTAGGGGAGCAGAGTGGGTGCTGTGTGGTGGTGCGGTTCTGCTTGCAGCCGAGTGCTCTCCTCCCTCGCTCTTGGGCACAGCTCTGCGCAAGGCAGAGATCACCGCTTTCCCCGCGAGCCAGCAGCACCCTCTGTCACCCAAGGCCCCTGCTCAAGAGCCAGTGTCTCAGGCAGGTAGCGCCTAAGCGAGCAGTTCAAGGGCAAGGTTCGTAGGGCTCTGCACGCACAGATTTGGAGGTGTAATTTGCTGCATGTACCACGTAGTTACCTGTACTGCAGCGGGGTGGCTTTGGAGCTACCTTACTCAAAACTAGCATGGGCATGTCTACACCATGCTGTGGTTTTCAGGACAGGCATACAGCTGTAGCTCAGTTCATTTTTTGATCCATGGAAAAAGGCAAGATTTGGGTTTATGCAGGAGCTGGAAGTTTCTAGCTTTGCTGTCTGAATAAGTTATTATGGAATAATAATTTGGCAGAGATTTGTGGCATTTTTTGTGGCATTTTGGCAGAGATTTGTGGATTTTTTTTCTTCATTTGTAGCAGAAACTTGCAAAAGGAATCAAGTTGCAGCATACCAGACAGGATTCTAGAATATTTTTAAAATGTCGTTGTTCACATACATTTATAGTATCTTTTTTGCTCAGCTTCAGTCAATACTACTGCCCTATGGTGAAAAATATAAACAAAAAAAATGGTTGCCTTTCCATCACTGACACCCTCCATTTGGTTCTGAACACAATTCATTAAAGTTTTGTTTTTCTGCTGATAGTTCCAGTATCAGGGGATTTTATTTTATTTTTTTGTATCAGTTCATGCTTTATTAGGTCGTTTCACTTGTCTCTTATTTTTATGTTTCTTTCACAAGGGATAATTTCCAGGCTTCTCCCTCCTCTTTTTTGAGAGACAGATTGATCTGTTTGTGTTCAGAAGCAAAGGCAAAAGTAGGCTGTGCTTTTGGAAAAAGAAACATTGGCAACACAAAAGACAATATTTTGACAGATTATTTAAAAGTCACTTATGCTTGGGCAAGAAAAACAGACTTTCATTTCAGATGTTCAACCATAGGGGACAGCAGTGTATGCCTGAATGGCAGTGATCATCAAGGTCAATTAAATTTTTTTTTGTTAAACTTAAAAGACGTCTTGATGAGGCCAGTCTAGGTGGCAGGGGTTAAGAGAAGTTTATCTATCTACACTGCTTGGTGAGTTGTGCAGCCTCCAGCTCACAAGCTGGGGAGTGATCCTGCATCTCCCCGGTTTCTCTGCCTGCTGCTGCCTGCCTCTGCCCCACATGGGTGTGCTTGTATGTCACTTTGCCATTTTCAGGGACAAAGCAGCCTCACAGACTGCTGTAATTTGTGTCTATCACAAAGCCCACATATCTCTGAGGAAGAAAGGAGTCTTCGGGCAAATATCCACCGCATGTGATATCCAGAAAATATTGTTTTTTACAGATAAAATGGGACACTAAGTGCAAATATCATTCATGATTCCAGACCTGAACTCATCCATTTGTTTCTCCAATTGCATTGAAAACAATAGCTTTATATAACAAAAAATACAGAGAGGGATTTGAAATATTATTAGAACTATTACAAAGGCACCTGCAGAATTACAAATACTGTGTTGTTACTGTATCACACTGCCAGCTGGCATTACTCCTGGAAGATGTATCTTTCACAATATTTGCAAATGGAAGGGACAGACCTGTAATTGTGCCAATCATATATGAAACTGTTTGAAAAAGAGGGCAATTTATTGTGGGCCTTTTTACATTGCCACCCTTAGGATTTATTTTGTCAAGGACACTTAAAGCTTCTGGTGAGCTCATTTTTAGCTTTCCTATAAACTCAAATAAATCAGTGAGCCCCTGGGGACATGACTAGGTGTTATGCCTTATCACTGTCTTTCTTGGTTTACAGGACAACTTTATAAAACATGGTATGTCCTGGTTGTCCTGCTCATAGGTGTTGCAGAAATAATCTAATTGTAGACTACAGTTCTATAAATAAAGACATGAATTAAAAAATGTGAATATCTACTCTATGACAGACTTGTGTTGCTAGTAATAATCCCAATAACAATTTACTCGCATTTAGTCACATTTTTTAAAATTGTAAAATTGAAGAGTAATAACACATCCATACTGATAAAAGTCCCAAATGCCATTCTTACCACAGAGGATTTGGAATGTGATATGTAACGTCACAGTCCTTCCAAGTTAACCGATGAGCCTGACAAGAAAGTGATGGATGACCTCCAGTTACCTGTTGTGCATGGTGATAGAAGCCATAAGCTCCACATCAAATTTGTGATTAAACCTGTAATTGCGATACAGCAAGTTAAAACAGCTTCCAAGTACCCCAGATCTAGTGCAGGTTGCTCAATTCTTCCTCAATCACAGAACCAGTAGGTATTATTTGTGTAGATGATACCTTGTGCTGATACACCTTCCAAGAAGCTACGATTTCTTTTATGTTGGATTGCCGTTTTTTTTTAAGGTTGCAAGTAAATATGATAATATTTTCTGTAACTTGATTTGTATCAAAATGGCATGTCAAATAAGGAAATACTGTTAGGTCTTTTGGTATAAAATACTAACAAAAATTCATATTCAGTATGATAAATGATGGTAATGACTGCACACATTTACTGTATTTTGCACAGAAGGCAAAGTAAGAGGTAAATAAATGGATAAGCCTATTCAGCAGATTTTATACCATTTTATTAGAATATTATTAAAGTTAATTGCAGCCTTTCTATAAAACAATTTACTTGGGACGAGGCCTATACAGTACAGAATTGCAGTAAGCAGAGAGGAACCAGACTGTGTATATGCATATTTTTTCTAATTAGTGCTTTAATTTAATTTTAATGTTAAATTAATTAAACTAAATTTAAATTTAATTGATACTGTAAGTAATAACAAAAGTGATCTTAAACACTATCAACAATTGCCACAGCACTGATAGAACAATTACTGTTTTGAACTTGCTCATCAATAAGTTGTCACCAAGTCATCACCTATCATTCACACCAAAAATGATTAAGTTTTTCAGGTACAATATATACCTCTGTGAAATATTATAGTTTGAAAGCTGTAGTGGTAGTGAGGAAGGCGGTGAAGGAGATATCAAATCAGTATTGGCTTCACAAACAGCCCGTGGACAGTAGGTCCAATTGCCTTCCTAGGAGCGAATCGAGTTCCCAAATAGTGTGATCAACTATAAGCTCGACTTTGGCAGTATCAGATTCACGAACAGTCTATCAACTGTAGGTCCGATCGCCTCCTCCCAAACAAGTAGTTGAGTTCACAAACAGTATGATTTTTTCAAATGCAACATTTACAAAGCAGGTTTCAGATGTCCATACAGGATATTCTCTACTACAGTGTGGGGCTTTTCAATAGCTCTGATGTACAAATGTGCAATCATCACTCACCCCAGAAGATGGGAGAGGGCTCTCAGTCTCGAGTCTCCTCAGGCAGCGCGCCAGTCTGAGGGGAGAAAAGGGAGATCACCCCGTCAACTGACCCAAGAGTTACAATGGATTCTTCCCCCCTCACTCCTTAGTCTCCTCAGGCAGCGTCCCAGTGTGAGGGGAGGGAAGGGGGATCAGCCCGCTGGCTGACCCAGGAGTTACGATGGTTTCTTCCCCTCCTCCAGATTTTTCATCCTTAGTTCACCTTTTATACTTTTCTTTACATTCAGGTGGAGCTTGAGTGACTAGAGTCATACTTAATATTGTTATTGATTGGTGAAAAAGTTTCTCCCTTCATTTAAAGGTACAATCCACCAAAAATCCAGAGAGCATGCTCAGTGAGGGGTGGTCGTACCTCGGAGGCGGGTAACTTTTGGGATGGAGGTGTGGTTTTCACATTATAATGAGCAAAGTTCAAGAAAAGTTCATCTAAAAGCAGTGACTTGCCACCTTTGCTGTCTCAGCACTGGACATGTTATCATATATCTCCCATTAGACAGCCAGTGTGAGCCTTATAAGTGGCCCAGCACAGGGAGTGCAACAGAGTTTGGCCGCGGTGTCTTCACTCCGCTCCATCCTCCGTTACTTCCTTTGCAGCTGCGAGGAGGGCAGATTGTGCTGCCTAGGGAACCATGGAGGAGCTGAGTCCGTGCGTACCAACCATCCTGGAAGTGGCAACTGTGTAGTACCCCAAGCAAAAACATGGGTTAGACCCTAGTTTTTGTCTCAGTTCCTGCTTTCAAACAATTCTTCCTAAACCTCATAAATTTTGTATTTTCATCCAAAGTGAGGGGTTTGTTTTCTCTTGGACTGACTCCCCAGACAGATTTGTCATCCTTGACAGAGTGTTGCTCTGGGATTTGTTAGTGGAGAAACTGATGTCCAGTGTGTTGCCTGCACCAGAACTAGTGGCTCAGGAAGGACAAAAAAGTATTCTATATCTTTTTACTTTCCAAGTTGTAATGACAGAGCAGCAATGTTTCCATTAAAAGCTTTGCCTGAAGCTCATCTTTCGTTTTACGCCCATTATCACTTCTGTGTCACCAGTTCTTTTTCTCTGTGATTTTATTGGAGGTCAGGTCCTACAAAGCTTGCAAACTTTTCCAGTGCTTCTCTTGCCTGGATTTGTATACTTTTTTTTCTCTTTTCATCTAGCTTCTAAGACAGCCTTCATATTGACCTTCAAAATAAGAAGAAAGTTTAATGTGAAGAAAATGTAGTTGTCATGGTATGTGTTCTGTGTGATCAGAAACCACTTCTCGAAGGTGCTTATATGGCTTTGTTCAGCTGGTTACATTATACTGTTTAAATCCCTTTCATTACTGCTTACCTGGAAGTGACAGAGCATCTCAAGCATTTCCCATCAGGCCTTCCACTTGGTGCAACTTAATATATGTGAATATATGTGTGTATATATTTATGTATGTATATGTGTGTGTGTGTCTGTACATAGATACATACATAAATATACACACACCTACATATATATATGTTGAGAAAATTAGAGATTGCTTTGCTGAAAGCATTAAAATAATTAAAATAATTAAAATAAATCAGGCCAGTTTCCAATTTCAGAGCAGCACTCTTTCTATATAGGCAGTCATTACCACCACATTCGCGGCCAGTAGTTAATTCTCACTCATTATCTTCATTATCACGGTGTATTCCAACATAATCCTTAAGAATCTTTTCTCTAATGAGCTGTCAGTGTCAGTGCCTGCAGAGCTGTGTGCGGGGATACATGTTCAAAGGTGCTATGCATTCAGAGGTGATGCTGTTGTTGCAATTGATGGCCACAGACACTGACAGCCTGAGTCCCTGAGGTCAAGGTGGCCAGGCTGGGGAGCTCTTCCCTGAATGAGGCTGGAACTAAAAGTCGTTGATTTTTTCTCCCTGTTTTAGCTCTTTTATCACCGATGAAAGATGCTCCTTTGCCATCTTCTCCTCAGAGATTGGGAAGAATCTCAACTGCATTCAACCAAGCGTATCTTATTTTGCAAGGTGAGAACTTGTGGCAGTTCCTTTCCTGCTCATTTTGCAAGATTATTCTGATCCTGCTGGACAGGATCCTTTCCTCTCTGCTCTACCACCTCTTTTTTTTTTTTTTTAAGTCTGGTAGATTTTACCACTTAAAAATGTTTTTCTGTACGCAATGTGCAATGGAGACCCAAGTCTCCCTTCACACCTTCTGGGGTACATATTATTTATATATTTATGCTTAGCTGTGTTGCAAAATGCTTGCCGCTGGATTAGTATCAATAGCATTACAGTGCTATAAAATGCTTACCCATACTCTGTTGTCTGTTCATCTGCTGTGCTTATGTCAGGGATCAAGGCCAGGAAATATCATTTATATCTTAGCATTTTTCTACTTCTATGGGTGCAACCCCTCCATGCTTTGGCTACCAGATCCCTGTAGTCCTACATATCTACCTACCTTATCTCCAACTGCCTTTTCTCTCAGTAAAGGTCTTTCAGTTTTCACACAGCCTTTTTTTTTGATCAGTCAACTGTTCTGAATTTAATCTCCATGACAATATATACAGATAACAAAATATTATCTATGAGACTGACTTCTTATGCCTCTCAAATTTTGAGTCCAAATGAATGAAAGATGACTCATTTGAAATTATGCTAGAATTGTAAAAATAAACCTAAAAATGGACGCTATCCATATATATGCTTAAGCATGTATGATAAAAAGTACACTCGCTATGCACTTTTATTTCTAACATTGTATCAGCGCCACAAATAAATGTTATTTTGCTAATACACAAAATTACTAATATAATTACTTTTATGCACTGTTATAATCAATAAAAATAATATAGTTTTAACATAGTTTGATACTAATACAATTAGAGCCAAGTTCGTTAATAAGAAATTTGGTAACACAGTAAATAGAGCTTTTGGGAAATGTTGATACCTCCTCATATGCTTTTTAGTTTTCATTGTATATTTCAGGGAATATTGTAATTTTCTTTCCATGGAACAGCAACAGAGTAGAAATGAGAAGAGTTGCATTATAGTCTGGAAGATCAAGTTCAATCATCAAATGGGATTCACATTACTCAATAATGGTTTGATGCACCAAGACTCAATTATGATATTGTTCTATAGCATTGATGCACCCTCATATAGCTCTCTTTTTTTTTTTTCTTTTCCAAAACGTGCATTTCATGATTTAGCTGTTTGCCGTGACTATGGTTTTATTTCTCTGACACGTATGTTAATATGTATTTTAGCTACAGTTAATCCTTCAGACCAATAAACGCTAGGTAGCAAGACTAGAGCAACTACTTCGCAAGTACTTCTTTGATTATAACCCATGCCACATTAAGTGGTGTGTAATATGATATATGGTCCTTGCATTTTCCTTTGGCTTCATCTCAAGGAAGATAGAACAGACAGTAGACATAGAGAATGTAGTAAATGAACATGATTGGGGGCAAAACTTGCATAATTTATATCCTTTTTATATTAAGCACTTTGATGTAGTGAAACTATTTTATAGCAACACTTGCTCTGGAAAGCAGACATATTATAAGCATACATGAGGAAAGGGCTAAGCTAATAACTAGGATGCTAATAAGGACATAATGCAAAGCTATACCATGTAGCTCTGGATAGATACTGTGAAACTGCTATAAATGTGTAATGTGTAAGTCCAAGGAATTCATTTTCATTGAAGTTTTCATTGCTTTAAAAGCGGTTGTGTTAATTGAAAGAAATAAGAAGGGGAATTTAGGAAGGATTATGACAAACTTTATTTATTTTTCCCCCTTCTCTTTCTCCTTGTATTTAATGACAAAATAAATTATTCCTTCTTTTGTTTTGTTTTCTTTTAATTTTGCCATTTTATCCCAGAGCTGAAGAATCTTATTCATGGATATTGAAAGACAGCAAGATAGGGTTCAATATTTTCTTATAAAATGCTGCTGTCGTGTAGTGCCATGCATCTTTTATAAAATAGCCTATGGGAGAAGAGTACTCAATCAAGGAGACAAGCATTCAGCACTTTCTTCTTTTTAAGGGCAATCAAACACCTCACATCTCTCATGACTGAGTCCTAAATACTAGATCATGGTTAATTTCCATCTTTACTGTTAAGTTGTACCATCGAGCAACAGAGAACGATAGATTCATGAGCAAGAGGGTTGAGAACAGGCAAATTAGAAGACTATTTTCTATATCCTTAATATTCAGACAATCAGACAGAGCATTCTGTGTTCCTATTTCCTCTCCAGGTATTTTTTCTCACTGCTTATTTGGTGAAGATACAGAAGTGTTGAATAAAAATGGCTAGAAGCATTTTACACCTTTCTCTAGAAGTGCCGTGAAATTTGAATTTCACAAAATGATGCAAAGTTAAGTCACACTGAGCAGGAGTGGTACATATCCATCAGTGTCACTGCTAGCTGTATTTTTAAAAGAGTTTCTGGTGCAATATTTTAAAATATCCTGATGTAAACTACGCATATCATGATCATCTCTATTACATGATGGGATTTATGTGGGAGCATTGATTTCCTGGCTTTCAAAACCAAGCTTATGCAGAAAGCACATTATCAGGATATTTGTCTAGGACAGTTCTGGTAATTCAATACTATGCCAGGAACCAGTATCTTCAGGTCAAGCAGAAAGGCACTTCTCCAGCTTATACATTAGATGGAAACTGAACAGAAGAGTTTTCAGGGTGACATCTTTTCTTTTTGCTCTTTACTTTTATGCTGTCATCAAACATATGGCACTCTTTTTATTATACACCTCTTCCTGATTAAAATCTGCCATAGTCCTGAGACAGACACCAGTGCATAGTTTGGTAAGTCAACATATCCATGTGAGTTCTGTTCATTCAGCACCTTTGTAAAACATAAATATCATATGCAGGACAGTACACAGCAAACAATGTGCTCAATTCTAGACATCCAGCATTAATAATCCAATCCCATGTATTGTGCTTGGACAAGGAACAATAATCAGAGGACCTGTCATTGCTAATAACTTTTAAATGCATTGGGCTTCTTGACTGGCCTTAACAATAACAAATGATAAAATAAATGGATTAGCCAAATCTTAGTATAAATAGCAGACCCCTACTGCCTGGATTCCACTTAATTTGAGAAGTCTACTTAATGATGCAGCTACCTCTTTGCATATATCAAATATTATTTTGACAATGTAATAAGATAACATCATTAAACTTTATTCAGAAGTATTTTGTGTTCAGAGATTCTAGGCCATTCAGCAGCAAGGGGTCTGAGAATTGTTTTGACTCATGACTCTTTGAATTCTTACATGAATCCTTTCTTTCTGTGGGTAAATGATGTGTATTAAAGACTGGAAAAGCCACCTGCATGAACATAAATTTATTTACATACCTCCTGCAGATTTATATCCATACTTTGTAGAGAAGAATGATTCATAGGTAATGAACATTTTACTCATATGATCTGAATTTTATCAAAACATTTTTTGTCTAGGAAGATAGTTCTGTGATTTAAAGATATCAAGGAGCAGAGAATTCACTGCTTGCTTTATATTTTGTTTGAGCAGCTTTACTCAAATCATGTTTCTTAATTTCAAATTTCCATCATTCTGACTTCAGCATCTAGAACGCAGCTTTTGTTCTTCCTTTCCCTCACAGACTGATAAGATTTCAGAACCTGGCTTTTTCTCCTTATAAAGAAACATGCATAGTGTAATGTAGGCATTTCTTCTCTGCTAGCCATCTGAGCTTTAAGACCTTTACATCATTTCTAAGATATAACAGTTGTATCATAGAAAGAGAATTTCTCTTTCATTTCTAAGATATGACTGTCTCTCTTTTTTGATTACCTCTTTAATTTTTCAGCATCCTCTTAAGCATAGGAGCCATTTGTATAATGTGAGTACTGCTCTGATATTAACTGTGTTGACATTTTAAGTAAGAGTAGACTTACAGTAGACATACCCTCTACTCTTGGACCTTAATATTCTGGTTTTAAATGTAGTGGTCCTATTATCCTTTTTTTTTTTTTTTTTTACAATTCTTTTTGCTGAAAGCATGTGCTGAGTTACCTGGTTATAGTCCCAATATCCTACAAACTGTTCCTAGATGTGTTACTGCATGGATGATAATGTTAAGATATACCTAAATCAGCTACCTAATAGTCGAGTTCCCTCTATATATGATCATTTTACAATATTATTTATTATTCCTCCAGTTTTTATGCCATTTCTATTTGTTCACCAGAAAATATTTCATATTTTTAAGTTATTTCAGATGATTCTTGAAAATAATGGAGAGCATGGGGTCTTTTACTATTCCAATCGAATTTAAGCACAAACCGTGTCACATAAGGGTAAATCCCTTTTAATATGTTCTTTTCTCACTCCGCCATACATATCTCAGCCCTCCAATATCCTTTTGTTACTGTGTGGTTCAGCTTTTAAATCAGAATGTTATGCAGTGCCAAGCTGAACTGAAAAATAAGGTGGAATGATGCCACATCATTTCTGCTACACAGACAGCTTAGCCAAGGTAGATGCATACTACTGCAAGTGAATAGAACGGCTATCTGTTTAGTTGCAATTCAAAGGAAGAAGATGAGTGTGATGCTGGGTGGAGATAATTACTCCTATGCAGACTTAACTGCTACTGTCATGTTCCATTAAAGTGTGAAAGATAGGTTTTCTCTGAGTCTGTCTGCTATGAAAATAACATTCAGGAGAAAACGGTGAGTGTACAGTGGGTAATAAATGCAAGCTTATGCAACATTTTGCAGTTACAAGGCATGTACTGCATTATGTTTCTTTGCAAAAATGATTTTGGAAAGCCAAGAGAATAGTTCAAAAAAAGCAAGAATGCTTATCAGCAATGTTTGTATGCAAATTGCTAATATTTTTGCATATCAATCTATTTTTGCATTAGTAATCTATGATGTTACAGAAATGATAAACAAAAAATAAATGATACAATAGAAAATAAATCTATGCATTGGCGACATCTGAGCCAACACCTCTTTAAGCTAAATTTCATGAATTCTGTTTGGTAATAACATAGTTAACTCCCAAGTACTAATAAGCCTTTTGCTTAGAGTCCAGATTGCCAGGCTGTCAGATGTTTATATACTGTTAGTTCATTTCAAATTCTTCCCTGACAGCCATCACCACAGTACCATATGGCTTTAAGATATCACCTCTGATTAATAGGGAACAATCCAGACACACTTCATATTAAAAAAATGTGAAACGTGATATCTATCTTTAAAATATGCAGATGAGATTTTAGTGTATTCTAGATATTGCCCAGAGCTCAGAAGATTGCTTTAGCATACTGAGAACATTAGCCTGAACAGAGGAGGTCCAAGGTCTCTGTTCAGCTGAGGGACAAAGGGCAGGACTGTACCAGAATATTCATAAAAATTTAGGAAAAAGCTAGTGCCATACACATTTTTACCAGTCCTGCTGTTTAAATATTTTCCTACAAAGCAGCAAAAGATGTGGACCCTGCACCCTGCCTCCTTATAACAACATGGAGTGTACGACAATGCAGCAGTTGAATGTGGCACCTCAGCATCCTGATGGACAGAGGAGGTCATCTAAATGCAGTCTGCAACTATTTGCAGGGGACTCAGTGGTATTTCCAAAAAACTGAATACTGATCTTTTTGTTTGTTTTGTTTTGTTTTGCATTTCTATGAAGTGTTCACACTGGTAGACAGCACACCATGAGCTATGCTCACAAGGAGAATCACTTCTATACCGCAGTTTGTGATTCAAGGACTTCTTACATTTCCATTCTTGGAATACAAAAGGAATCCAAATACTGTTCTTCTTCTCTTTTGTTACATTATTAGCAAAATGTGACCATAATGTCTTGAAGAGTCTGGTCTGAAAGCTAAAAATAAATGTAATCTGCACCAGACTCAGGTACCTCTTGACAGTAGGAACATTTCTACATGCCTTTGCTTAAAATATCCACTAAAATTACACCTGCCTTGGTGATCCCAAGAAAAAAATTCAGTCACAGTGATGCTGGTTGGAAAGGACTTCTGGAGCTTTCCACTGAGCTTTCTTTCCAAAGACAAGAGAAGTGCTGTGCTGAGTAGGAGCTGAGGCTGACTGTGAACCCAGCAACACAAAAGGGGCAGATCACTGTGATGATGGGAAGGAGACCATAGGAGGATGTTGATGAGAGTGAGGAATAGGTGAAAAACAAAAGGTACCCAAAATTCCAGCATCCTGAGCATCTTCAGCCCATGACCATGTACTTTGTACTTTGACTTCTAGACAGACCTCCTTGGCAGACTGCGATTGCTATATTTTCTTTGACAATCAAGCCAATCCTCACAAAAATCCAGTTCACATAAAAAGAATTGTAACCTATCTTAGATACCTAGATTTATGGATGTGCTTGCACTGAGGAAAGCCAGAATGCACAAAATGACTCTTTTTGAAGTCATCTAGCATATATTCCCCACTGAAATAATTAATGTGATACAACAGAAGAAAACTGTGCTTGATTTTACTTTGTGTTAAAAAACAACAACATGAGTCTCCTGAGAGGTACACACTTGATTACTGCACTACTTAGCAGACTTAACATAAAAAAGGGTTTAATTATGATTTCAAGTTCCACAGTTACTACAGCTATTGTGCAACATTATTACTGTGCAATAATGATACATTAATTCTAAAACCACAGAGCATGGGGCTCTACCCTAGGGATTAATGCACAGAGTAGGGAAGGTCTTGTTTAATAGTTCTGTCTGGCATGTTGATATAAATATAACTAATAATTTTGAGACTCTGTCAGCTAGAACGTTCTCTGCGTCATGCCACTTATTTCAGAGATTATTGAACTAAACCATGCCTAACATCCATGGTTTATTCTGGTATAAACCCAAGGATTCAAAGGGGAAAAAGAAAAGACTCCTTATTTATCAGGTGCAAACAGAACAAAGCCCACTGTGCAAATAATGTCACAGCATGAATGGAACTGGTAAGCCTTACCATGTTACACTGCTGCACTTAATTTGAGACTCTATATTAGACAAATATTTTTTGTTAATTGTCACAACAACTGCACAACTGCCTACAAATATTGTGGGGATATGTGAAGTCTGGCACTAAGCAACCAAATGTTCTAGAAGCGGAATTCATAGCTCAAACAAAACCAGATTTGAAATGAGGGGAAATTTAAGATTAAAATTATGTCTGAACATTAAACTAAATTTCACTATTGTTTCTATTCCTGCCAAGAAACTATTAGTTATACTTTGATAAGCAAGGATTTCAGGCCATTACTGTGGAAAACAACTGGCAGCACCCACATTTTCAATCAGTTTAGTAACCTAGTGATTTCTACAGCTGCTCTTCTGTTTGTAAAAATACAGATCTGAAGTCAGGCTGAATATTTTAATGCAAACTTTCCAATGACAGCACTTGTGGTCAAACACTAAACACTGACAGAACACTTGCTATAAAGCAAGCATAGATCCGTGCAGGTGGCAGTTATAAAAATTAAACTATGATGATTGTTAATAAAAAGAACAAATATGATGAGCTGTTCAAAACCTTTTAATGGTGTGTGCAGACAGTGCCAAATTTCAGCAGTAAATATATTTTCCTCCATTTTGCATAATGTTTACAGCAATAATATAATAATTCATTCATGAGGATTTCAAAAAACAACAAGCCAAATCAAAACAAGAGAGAAAATATTTTAAAAGCATTGAGGGTTTTGCTACAGACTGAAAAGTATTCTCTATAGACTATAGGAAGTATAGTTTTTTCATCTCTGTAAGAAATGTACTGCTTGCAAAGTGCAATTTAGGGAATTCCATACTGAAGGTCATACAGAAAATTATACAGATACGATGACAAATAGATAGATGGACAGTCAGATTGACTAACAGAAAATATGTCCATCCGTAAATCCCAGAATTCAGCAGCAGAAGCTAAACAAACCAGAATAGGAAGCTTTATGACAAAAGGGGTTAAAATAATAATTTCTGTCCTTTTGTGTTAAAAAAGATTCCAATAGCTTATGATTATACACCACAACCAGGTGCAGAGTTGCATCAGATCAATAATTCATTAAAATACTAAAAATTCAATGACAGAATAGTTATCTTTTGACCATTACTTTCAATATAGCTCAAATTATTAATTTAAGTGATAGCTACTAACGTGTCATTTAAAGCTAACTGCTTAGACAGTCTTTCTCAATTATTATAGAGATTAATGTTCCCCAAAGGTGCTTATAATAACGAAAAACATATCTTTGCGTACATTACTAGTACTGTTGAAAGAATAATCATATTGAAGAACTCGGAGAAGAAAATCTTGATGGGTTTTATATCAGTAAGATAGTGTTTCCTGTCTTATTGTGTTTGTATATTTAAAACTGTACAGGATAGAAAAATACCAATGATAACAATAAACCCCACTTTGTCTGTTATATCTTCTCTGCTATGGAGAAACATCCATAAATCTCATTACTTCCAGAAAAACAAAACAAAAGAAAAAGCATGTATGTTGATGTTCTATTTAAATTTGAATAAAAATTCCCAAAGTCATTATCATTTGCTATTTTTATTCCCTAGAATAGCCTGCAACACCTTCAAGTGCTACAACACCTAATTTCTATCTGCAGAGACTCAGAACTTTGAAGTAGGTAATAACTGCAAGAGGATTTGGGATCACAGTTCAAGACACTTCTCATCAGTCATGTTGCCTCTACAGCTACAGTTTTATTTCTGTTCATAGCTTGACCAAACACAATTTTTGAAGATAATTAATGTTTATCTCACATCTAAAGGTATTTAGAACTCACTCAGGAAATATGAGGCCTAGAAAACCTTATCTGCTACTGGGCAGGCATATGGGTCCTACTACTTCTTGGAGTCTTTATAATTTTATTTTATTTTTAAATAGAGCATAATTTTCTATCAAACTTGTGTCTTACAGTAGATTATGTTTGCCATGACCCTGCTCATCACTCCAAATTCAGACTGAAAAATTTGTAGAGATGAATTACTTTCTCACTAATTTTCTTTAAGATTTCAGAGGACGGAGGAGTCTTATTTAATTCAAGAGTCCTTGTCATGTGAGCTGAAATGCTTTTGGAAATGAATTTTCAAATATGAAAGATACATATTACTTCTCACTTTGGGAGGAGAAATCAGTGAAATTTGTACACTTTTATTTTTCTAATCTTTCTAATTAATTGGTCTGAGACTAGAGAGCAATTCCTGTTTTGTTTGGGTACAGCCAGGAGGTTCACTATGATGATGTATGGGAAATTAAGTGTTACAGCACTTTCTTTTGTGAACCTGCATTGTCCAAAACATTTTAAAGCGAAGTTATAAGTCCTGTAAGTAACACTTAGGGCTTGTTCTAAAGGCAGAATGGCATTTAACTTCAGTTTAATTCCTTTTCTGCTTAGTGTCTGTCTTCAGTCAAGATGTGTTTCACCTGCTCTTTCTGTCACATGGAAGAAAATCTGCTGAAACAGTTTTTGGCTTTAAAAGGGTTTTCTTTGTCCGTTCTGCCAATCAGGATAAAAACAGTGGTAAGAGAAAGGAATAAGAAGAAGAAGTTGAGAGTTTTTCTCTATTTATCTTTCTTGCAAAACTTTTTCCATGACCTTTTCCTTCTGGTGAGTGAGGCAAGGGCAGTGAGGTCATTTGGACTTTGCCTATTGCAATTTGCTCTCAAGTATTCAGCACAAATAGCAAATGGCTTGTTTTTGTTAGGCAGGAACTCAAAATTTTTGTAGCATTTATCCTCACCGGCATCATGAAAGCCCCGTTAGCCTGAAAGATAGTAGTTGCATAAGAACAGAGTGATTCAAAATGCTTGTGTATACATAAAATGACCCTGGGATTACTCAGTGGCCGAGTTTGCAAGGCAAATCAAATAGCTCAGTTCTCATATCCCAAGAAGCATATGCCTAAATGCTCAAGACCGGTAGCAGATTACAAAATCGAGTATGGTATTAGGGCTTCTCCAAGTAGTTGCAGATCAAAGGAGACGAGAGCATTATTAATGTAATTTAGAAAACCAGATCTTTTTTTCCATGCTTTTATGCTCATGATGCTGCATGATTCCTTACGTAAAGATTTCAGGACTGATTATTCTTGCATAATAAGTGACAACATGTATGCGTGACATTCTGCAAAGTACAGTATCAAAACATAATGGTGAAAATTATTTAATTCTGGATATTTAAAAGTTATTTGCCTAAATGTGAGCTAATCATTGTAAAATGAAGATAAAGGTAGTTCCAGAAAGCTGTTCATCTTATCTATCTTCTACACTGATCCTAGCAGAAGATGCTTTACTCTCTGAAGGTGTCTAGTTTTCTTCTCCTGTTCTGGAGGTGATTATTTCCTTTAGATGACAGTGACTCCATGTTGACTTTTTAAGCTTAGACAAATAAATGTTAGATGTCTAAGTTAACTGAAATGAATCCCAATACAAACGTCCAACAGTTTGTGAAAAAACAGCCATAACACTTAAGTAATTTGTGACTTACTCTTTTCCCCGCCAAGGCCTCTATTTTTATTTATACCTTTCAACAGTAAGCATTTGTATGTCACTTGTATTCATTTAAGAATACAGAGAATATAGTTCAGAGAGCTCTGAACTATAGTTTTAATAATATTCACAAAGAAATTGCCGTGGAGTAAGTTGCTTAATTATTTTTGTATGTCTTATAAGCAAAATATAAACACCTTTTCTTCATTAAAAATCTGTTGTTCAAATTTCACACATATATAGATAGATATGAAAATCCTTAAAAATATGGTCCTGATACTCTGTCAAATGATTAAATATGGAATATAAACCAAAAACAGAGCCTATTACTATTTTTTTAAACTAATTTCTGAGACTGGCATGTTGTATTTGCAAAAAGAGCTATTGTGGATTCACATCTGAGAGAGAAGTTCAGGAGAAGGTTTACAAATCAAGCATAATGATTATGCACTATTTACTCCACGGCAGAACAAACTTAAGAAGCCTACTACTAGCATGACCACTTTTCCTTCTGTAACACAATATTGCCTAACCACCGCCAAGCTGCTAACAGTTTTCAGGTGACTCATGAGTAACAAGGCATCCATCCTAGTATAGGTTCAAAAAGGTATAGAATAAAGGTAAAATCTAACAGGTAACAGTTAAATCAAATTGAATTGTATGAATATATTTCTCCTTACATGTTATTCAAAGCATTAGTGCAAGAATGAGAAAAAGCAAAATTATAAAATAAATTTAAAACCGAGATACATGAGGGAGTTGGAGTCTCGTTGCTGACATTGAATTTGAGTCTGTGTCTCCATAGTCTTTAAGAGAGGCAGTAGTGATTCTATGCAGATTGCCTACACCCTCTTGAGTAATACCAAATACAATATCCAAATGCTTATCTTAGAAGAAGATCCAGTACTGTTAAAAAGAATTTCCCAGTGTTTATATATAATGTGCAAGCTAACATGCTAGGCCAATACGTAGATGCAAAGAGGACTTTATTTTTCTGAATGGCATTTGGGAATGCGAATGAAAGCACATATCAAAGAAAAAGATCTGAAATAGTGACTGTAGAATTTCCTCAAGAAAAACACTGAGAGTCTATTCCAATCTATTTCTTCCTACTCTTCCTGATTCTCTTTTTTAGAGAATTTAGCTTGGGCTTTCAAATACTACACAGTGGAGGGAGGTTATATATAGTAATTTGCAAATTTATTCTTTTACACTGATGTAAAAAAAAATTATACTTCATTTTCTGCAAAAATTGCATCAAAATTCTTACGAGGGATTTTTTAATTATAAAGCTGAAATAAGTAAACAGAATTATATATCTATATTGATGTTTGAACTTTAATTATGTGCTAGAAAATATAGATGAAAACACTGTTAGCCTTTGATGGCAGCAGATGTTGCACAGTAAGTTACAGACTTTCAAAATTGTCTTCTAAGAGTTGACGGCCTGAATTTAGAGATGACATTTTAAAACTGTCAGGATTTTTTTTCTAAGGACAAACATAAAATATTACAAGAAAGCATTTTTAAAATATTAAATGATTTACTAATGGTATTTTTTGTCAAGGCAGGCCACCTGCAGATTGTTAGTATGAAACAGGGATGAGGTTTGATGGGGTAACTGATCAGATTTTTTTTTTAACACTAAGCAGCCAATGTTTGTTGTCAAGTCAGTAAAAGTCTAAAGCATTTTGCAACCATTCTGCTTATTTATACCTCCTTCAGCCTTCAGGTTTGAAGTACTCAAACTAAATACAGACCAAGAAGACACAAGCTGTTCCAGTCTTCTTTCATAATTCTTGGTACAGGAGATAATTCACGCCATTATTCACATTAATTTATTGGCAAGTATTTGCCAGTTAAATTTTACATTCGGCACTACTAGTACAACCTAAGAGAAGTTTCTTAGGAATGGAATGAGCATAACTGGGTCAGAGTACATTCTATTAAAAGAAAACATATAGTAAAAGTTCATCCACCAAAATAAAT
Source organism: Tinamus guttatus (assembly GCF_059628265.1). NCBI lineage: Eukaryota > Metazoa > Chordata > Aves > Tinamiformes > Tinamidae > Tinamus > Tinamus guttatus. The sequence continues at coordinate 1,598,175 of NW_028288936.1, forward strand.
ATGTTTTACAACATTAAGAATAAATCTTTAGCGTATATAAAACAGTATGTTACAATGACTGGCTTCAGGTAGATATTTTAATCCAATAGTCGACTATACTGTTAATATAAATTTTCAAATTTTTATATATTTTGTGTTAATCCCACATTGTGTTTGTGGTGATCAGTTTTACAATTACATATATGGTGCTAAAGACAATCATCTGCCACATTACTTTAAGAAGCAAAATCAGTTTGTCCAGGAAAAAAGATTTTAACTTTCCGCTTAAATTTAAGTGTTTCACATCTCATTTGTCCTTTGAACTATGGCTTTCCATTGCCTGCTGGTATTTGTAGTATTTCCTTTAAATGGACACACATTTTTCACAATATTACAGGATATGAAGTAGTCAGTCTCTTTCTATTTTATGCCCAGTTTCCTCACTGAATGGCCTAATGGTCTATGGGAGTTCTTAATAGCCTACTTTTAAATCATGAATACTGCATGCTGTCCCACAGTTTCCGTACATTGCTCCTTTCCTCCTCCTCCACAGCACCCACCATTTACTGACTTATTTTTATTTCACTTACTGATTTTTGATATATTCCCAGCTAGGTGCAGGGTCTTTGTAATCCTCTACTGTACCTCTACTATATTTCTACTGTCATTATAGGAGAATGATCAAGACTCAGTTGAGACCTTGCCAAACATATGGATTTGTCAGGAGTACTACATTTCTCAGAGAAAGCTACAATTTTGATAGTTATAGTCTTGATTCCCTCTCTGCCCCAAGAAGATGTAAATTTGTGCCAGATCTGCAGAGAGTATGGTAACCTTTTTCCAAGGTGTTATATCTTCCTTTCCCATGTGAAAAGGAGAACATTAGAAGACAGCTTTCCCTCCCCTGCTGCTATCTGTTCCAGTTTTAGATGGATGGCAGCCAGCTCCAGTTGGGATACAGTTTGCTCTATAGGTAGGATGTCTATACCAGGAAGAGGAACAGACTGAACTGAAGGTAATAATCCTACAGTTAATGACCTAAACATTTGGTATTTCTTTATCACTTCTCAGCATTACAGCTAAATAAGGAATGGGCTGTCAGTAGATCTGAAGTGTTAATTTGGATGTACCAGTCCCAACACTCACCACTCATCTGCCTAGATGGATGTCCAGGAAGAGAAAGAAAAGGATGAAGCTTTTGTCAATCACTTATAGAATTCTGCCAAATGCTCTCTCTTTCTTTTTCTACACTTTTATGTTTATCCCAGAATGATTTTTTGTTTTTGATGATAAATTATTTAAATGATGGAGCCAGTTCTAGCACAAACGCAGTTGACTTGTTTTCATACATGTTTCATATATGTGTTTTCATATATGTGCACCTGGGGAGGAATATTCCCAGGCACCAGTACAGATTAGGGGTTGACCTGCTGGAAAGCAGCTCTATGGAGAGAGATTTGGGAGTCCTGGTTGTCAACAGGTTAACCATGAGTCAGTAATGTGCCCTTGTGGCCAAGAAGGCCAATGGGATCCTGGCCTGCATCAGGAGGAGTGTTACCAGCAGGTCAAGGGAGGGGATCCTGCCCCTCTCCTCAGCACCTGGAGTATTGGGTGCAGTTCTGGACTCCCCAGCACAAGAAGGATGTGGAGCTTCTAGAGAGGGTCCAGCGCAGAGCGACAAAGATGATTAAGGGACTGGCGCATTTGTCCTATGAGGAAAGACTAAGAGAGTTGGGCCTGTTCAGTCTGGAGAAAAGAAGACTGAACATGTTCAAGTATCTGAGGGGTGATTGTAGGGAGGATGGGGCCATGGTCTTCTCCGTGGTGGCCGGTGACAGGACAAGAGTTAACGGATGTAATTTGAAACACAGGAAATTCCACCTCCATATGAGGAAGAACTTCTTTCCTGTGAGAGTGACAGAGCCCTGGAACAGGCTGCCCAGAGAGGTTGTGGAGTCTCCTTCTCTGGAGATCTTCAAAACCTGCCTGGATGCCACCCACCTGGATGTGCTGCATGCTCTAGGTGTCCCTGCTGGAGCATGGGGGTTGGACTAGATGATCTCTAGAGGTCCCTTCCAACCTTAACCATTCTGTGATTCTGTGATTTTCAAATATCTGGATTTTCAGTATTTGATACAGAGTAAACACTTTAAGAAGAAGCTAAATTTAACATTAAGTTAACAATTGAGCACTACCTCTGCTTTTCTCTTGCCAAGTATTTTGCAAAGTTTCTGGAGTTCCTCTGAACAACAGGACATTATATTTCAGAAGAATGTATTCATATGAATTGCTTTGCAAGAACAGACCCATGTCATCCTATTTATTTAACAGAGTTATGGATTCCTGTTTTAGAGACAGAGAATACACTCTTAAAAAATAAACAAAACAAAACTTACTAAAAAAGATGTAGGTCAGGATAAGGTTTCAGGATAAGTAGCCTGCTACTACTGAACTTCATTTACATACAGACACCAAAAAAACTACAAGAATTAATAGCCAATAAACACACCAGGTGTGGTAGCTGTTAATGTTGGTAAAGTAATGTTAAAGACAACTTACTGTAGCCTCTCTGATTCGCAGCTCCTAATCCTACCTACCTGTTTAGAAAAGATTTATGTTTTGAAGGGCAGTGACTTGTGTTTCCTTTTATGTAATAAACTTATTCTTAGAATACTTGGCAAAGAGCAAACATACTTGCCAGACACCGTCCTTCTGAGGAAGTTAAGACTTGCAGCACTTGCTTTCCTAAACCAAATCTCTTGTTCTACCTAAACACTGGTCTAGCAGCCAACATGGGATGTGGAGTTGTCTTCAACATTCCTGTTGTAATTGCATCATGCACTGCCAAAGCTCAGGATTAGTGAGACAGAAAGAGGAAGCATGAAAAGCAACATGTCTGCAGCCTCCAAGTCAGCAGTCTGATGTCAGAGAGAGAAGTCCTGGGGTGCAGGCTGGTATCTGTTTGTTTTCAGAAACAATAAAGCTTTTACTAACAAGAGGAAAATGTTCAAGCTGTTCAGAAGGCTGATGCAAGATCTTCAGTGTTCTCTGTGCAATTCTTCAGCTCGTTCATGCTGAGTGTGTTAGGTATCAGACAAGAAATTTCATCAGTACGTAAGGCCAGAACATAGCAGGTGTGGCACAAAAGCAGTGTCCACTGCAGGCATGATTCCTAGGAGCTTGGAATTATAACTAAATTGAGCAAACATGCCCAGGCTAGTGTTGTTTGGATGTTTCTGGCAATGAGCTGAATAAGCAACAGCAGAAAACGTGTCTCTAGGGGTCTAATCCTCTATAGAGGATTAGAAAGAAGGGGGTTCTTCTTGAGATACACAGGGTCTTATGACTCTGTGTAAGACAATACACCTGCATTCCTAGATCTGTGTGAGAGAATTACCAAAATGTACTCTTGTTTGTTATTTCATCTAATATTTAGAAATATTTGTAAAAGCATGATTTCTATTCCACTTCTTTAAAGACAGTTTTCAATGAATTAGAATTATGATTCAGAAAGATTTTGTTGTTTTCTGATTTCTTTTATTATTACAGTATTTGTTTGTGAGATGAACATAATATTAAGTTATAGTAAAAAATATGACTGCTTTGCACATTAAGATTTATAAAATTCATATACTAACTGCTGTCCTGTAAACTGATCAAATCCATGCACTGCTAAGTTATTTGGAAAAACTTTCACTGCCTTGAGTGGACTTGGGATGTGAAACCTGGTGCCTTCTTTGTAAAATCAGTTTTGCAGTATGGAGGCTTGATAGTTTTCCATTATTTCTGACAGTTGAGTTGGGAAAAAAAAGTTGGAAAAAATCTGTTTTGAAAACGACTAAGAAAAAAAAATATAGAGGATTATAAAATGCAAGAAGATTGTGGATGTTTCTGTTTCTTTCATCTTCTGCAAGTAAGAAAGCTTGTGTATTTCCTTGAAATTTCTGGTTGCAGTTATGATAGGTTTTTTTCATCCTAATATAATGTGCAATAGATTATGACCAGAGCGCATGTTTGTAGCCCACTTTGAAAATCATGAAAACAGCAGTATTTAATGAAAATGCTGAAAGCCTCTTAACTACAGAGATACAATAATGCTGTAATTTTAATTATGTTTTTCTCTAAAGCTACTTTTATGACAAGCTAAATTAAAAAGTAAGTATATAGAGACCCTTTAACACTGTAGCAATGCACTTTAGCTATAAGCATGTACTTGCAAACCTTAGAAATAGAAGAACAATCAGATTGTTTGTCTTTTTTTTAGGCAGTATTATTAGTTCAATTTGGTAGTTGTAGTAATCTTATTTCCAAGTGTTACACGGAGACTGGTTTTGTTTGTTCAATGTGGGAGCAATATTTTTCTAAAGTACCTATTCTAACTATTCCATTTGAAAAGAAGACTGAAGAAAAGTGTCTATCTGACAGTTCCATGTTAATGTTTACTATCATAGCTCCTGCAGCAGGCATAACTTATAAAGATAGAGCACAAAATGGAGAATGCTGTTACTGCTAATTAAAACAACAATGAATGATTTTAATTATAACTGCATAATTAATTCAGGGAATTATACTGTATGTTGAACGGAGATGAAACTTGAGTACATGATACTTTGGAGTATCTTTTCACTTAAGTAAAAATCATTTTCTTTATGTAAATGAATGTTATCTATTTTTCTAGACACAACATTGTACAAACAGCATGTTTAATATAGTTTTTATTTGGTTACTTTTGCTTCAAAGTTGATAAATGATGATAATAAAGATTGCAAGAAAAAAACATACTGAGAAAAGAAGGTATAAAAATAGGAAAAAAAGGGCACAGAATAGGGAGCAACATTAAAGAACAACTCATTTCAAGGTGCAAGGGAGGTCAACTTTACACTATCTGACTTTCAGTTCCCTGACTCATTCATTGGGTGTCTCAACAAGAATCAGTCATTGATACCTATTGTGTGAACTTGTCAATAAGTAATTTCTGTTTGCTTCAATTGTGTATACTTTGTTTTCAGATTCTCTTTGTAAACCACAAAAGTCACTAGAACAAAAGTGACCTAGAGAGAAAGGGTTACACTTTAGTCTGCCGAATACGTAGTATGTGTTCCTGTCAGCACTAAGGTTAACATACTCAGTACAGGCTGGCAAACTCTGTTCAACCCTAATTGCAAAAAATGTGCAGCCTATTACCGCTACTGTCACTTCCAATACTGCTGTCCCCACTACCTGAAATTGCTGTCTCACTTCTCATGCACGTGACTGGAAAGCCGTAAAAGTATCTGATGCCCATTACTGTGTTATCCTCGTCCTTTGAGAAGAGGCAGATGATGGAGACGAGAGTCATGCTGGAGAAAATTCAAACCTTGGGTATGGGAGATGCCAACCAGAGCCTCTGATCAAGAAGGTTGTCATTGCCCTCCTGAGTTTTCTATCATCTTATTCTATCATCCAGCTGATTTAAGGGCTGATTACGGACCCATGGGCATAATCACAGTCACATTTTTGAAGCTATCTTATAAATTCTGCCTTGTAGTCTTCAGCAACAGTCATTGACTTGGTGTGGATAGTCATCCAGCGCATGCTCCTTGTTTGCAGGGAGGCGATCACTGAGTTTGCCATTTTCTGGCCTCCATTTGAGCAACTGAGATAAATTGGCTATAGTTGATTGTAAAGTCAAACCTTATTCTATTGAGTTTAACATTTAAAAAAAATCTGTTATTTGGAATGGGAGTAAAATTTGGCCTTCAGTTTATATGATATTCATTTAAAATATTAATAAATTGAGATATAAGATTTAGTAGAAATATCTTCCATATTTCACAAGTATGTGAAGGTGACAACTAATGGAGTACAGATTTGACGAGTTAGACAGCTTTTTTATTCTATTTGACATTTCTCTCCTTGACATCTTTAAACTTCCTAGGTCATTTTGAACCCCATGCCATTTAATTTTCTTTTTCTCTCCCCACCAAATCAGAAAAACACTGGGAATAAAACTGAATGAGGAAACAGAAAGCAGTCTTCCACCTCTTCTGAGGCTGAAACAAGCAAATGTCATTGGTTTGGAAATCATCCTTATGCAGGAGCCTATGCCAGCAGCAAGAGCTTTATCTTTCATAATGAGTGCATCAAGTTGCATGTAACCAGCAGCACTCAGTACAGTGCCGTGACCTGCAGGAAACCATTCCATTTGTAAAAGGTCAAACATTCTTAGCCTTAAGCTTTGGAAATGAAGCAGAGAAAACAATTTCAGAGCTATTTACTACCCAGTCCTCTGACAGCTTTTGTCCTAGCTTCCTGTAAGAGATATTTGCTTTTATAGTCTCAATCCTTTAAGTAAATATGATGCTTGTGGCTACAAAAGAAGTATTTGATTGTTTTCTTCGAGTCATAAAGATTTTTATCTTGATTCTAAAATCATAAAGACAGCTTGGCAATGTATATTTTTCAGAGATAATGACTGATGTCCTTTCTATAAGTTTTAGGCAAAGTGATAAGACTGTAGATGATCATAGAATAATGCTAGTAAAGAGGAAAAGATTTATATCGATGTAAGTATGACCACTCTAGAAATCAGATAAAAATGTTTTTATCAAGTTCCAATTTTATTCTACACTTTTAATCTGTTCCTATGCTACTGACTTTTGGAGAATTTTTAAAATCTAAATATAACCCCCCTTCAGTATTATTTAAACCCAGCGCTGCTTATAACCAATGTCATTTGTTATCAGGCAAATGCCACATTGTAAAATAAGAATGCAAAATCTGCTAAGAAAACCTCCATGCCGTGACTGAAAATGAACAGTGTGTTATTCAAATTTCTCTAGATATTACATAGTGAAAAAGTGTGACATAGAGAATATTCTTTTCAAAGCAGCCCCTATTAGTGGTGAATTTAGAGAGCCTAGAATCTTTCCTGTGTATCAAGAAATGATGACACTGTTAGTACTGCCAATGGCAAAGAAAGGGATGGCATCGCAAGAGTGTTTGTGACAAAAGCAGTGCATTATCAGGACATACAAAAATTTAAATAAAGCTTGCCCTACCAGTGTCCGCCATATACCATATCCCAGTGGTATCAGTCATTTGCATAGGAGTTCTGCTTCCCCTGCTTCCCTCCACCCACACAATTTTAATGATTATTTTTTTCCCAACACTTCCCTTGTTTTTCCTTTTCTGCTGCTCTCTTTTGAAAGCATCCCTAAAGCACCATCAGATTTTTGACTCTCTAAATCTGTAGAAAGACTTAGAGTGAAATAATGGTCATCTGCTTCTTAGTTAAAACTGTATCATAACACTGGGGACTAATACCTATACACTTGTTAATACTGTTAAGTTAAACACTAAATGGAAAAAAGTCCTTCCCCAACATGACATGCATGACACAACTGTTAGTTTTCTGACAACTTGTTAGAAAAAGACTTCAATGGAACAATAAGGGGAAAATGAAGTATAACAAAAATTTGAATTATGCTTTTTATTTGCCTCTAGTTTGTAGTCATATTCATGATAATTAACATAACAGAAATTAAAATTAACAACTGTTTCTAACAATTATTGCAAAACAAATGCTTAGTTTATTGATGAGAGTCCCTTTAGATAAAGGTACAAATTAGGAAAAAAAAAATAGAATTAATTAATGTGTCTTCTGTTGTACCTTCATAAAAGCTAAACAGTGAACCTGAAGAATTACGGGAGAGCAGATTGCAGGGCTTTCAGCAATGCTTATACTCCAACACCCATACCCAAATCCAATGATAGTGTGTAAAAAAAAAAAATATCAAATAAAATTCATTATAGTTTTGGTATACTTTTGAGTTTCCCAGCTCAACTCTCATCCGTGTAAATTTTCAGTTTTCTCATGCCAGGATTTTCCAAAAAAATTCTGCTCCATTTGAGAGTAATTTCAATACATGTGGGGTTCTTAACATTAAAGATCATTTAGACTATGGTTTGCACACCCATCTAAGATACCCATGTCGAGTGGTTCTTTGTTTTCCTTAATTATTACAACATATGAATACGGGTTTTCTCAGCAGAACTGTAAAGTGTTCTATTTTCTATTACAGCTTTATGTTAAAGGTTATTGAATCAGCCACTTACCAGCTCAGTCTGGACTCAGTAATTTAATTGATTCTATTTCAAAAGGATCAAACATTCTAAAGTAAATATATTGATAGAATGCTTGGAATTTGACTGTACAAGTATTAGAGTTGTACAGGATGTTTTTCTGAATTCTTTTTGTTATTACTTTATTTCTTCATGCCTCTTGACTACTTTTATCCCTGTTCTCTCATTAAAAAATAAAGGGGAAAAAAACCAAACTGCTATTATCCTGTTACACGATCTTCCTGCAGTCTGAAATTTCCTGTACTCACCTTGGTATGAGTCACCTCTTTCACAGTGCTGATATCGTCTTTGCTTACAGCAATGCTATCTAACTAGGGCTAAGTAGATTTTAAGTAGCTGGCCAGAGGTAATTCACTCAAGGTTTTCTAAAAATTCTTAATTTGAAAGAACTGTCTCTTTATTGTATTGGCAACTGAAAGATGCCTTGTTAAAATTTTAGTTCCTTGAAAAGATAGCATTCAAATTATTCAGTGTATTTTTAACACAAAACCATTTATTTCAACATATTTTGAGATGATATTTCTCTTCATTTATTATGTATGGAATCCTCTGATTTATATCCTTTTTTAATAAATAAAATAGCCTCAAGTAAATGGTAGAAATATTTCCACCTCTCTTTCTTAGGCTGTCTAATAATACTTTTTGGACATAAGCACTGAAGTCAAACAAGAAATTTCCTATCCTTGATGACAACTATGTCATACTATAGAAATGAGAGGGGAAAATCAAAAAGAAATATAGGGAAGAATTTCCAAATTCCAAAAGAAAGCTACCCAGAAATAAGAGACAGTTATTCAATTTACACAATCCGATGAAATATGTTTTTTTAGAGGTCAGATTCAGAATTTGTTGGAAGATCACAACTAAATGCATCCCAGTAGAGCTGGGCCCTCTTATCTTAGATCCTCATGTAGTCATTACCACTAAGTTACTCTGACACACTCCTCACTCTCAAGCTTTATTTATTCATATTTTCTAGATTGTATATATTTTCTTTTGTCCTCTGTTCTCTTCTCTCATCTTGTCTTTCCATAACTGGAGTGGATTATTCTTTTATATTATTCTCTCCCTTGGCATAGTCTCTTTCTGCTTGACTGAGTCACTGACTTTTAAAAACATCATCTTTCAAAATGTATCGCTTCTTTTTTTCTTGCCTGACACTGGCCTAACCTCTTGGAGTAAAATCAAAATTTAGTCTCTGAACCTCTGATTTTTTTCTGTGTTCAATACTACCTTCAAAATATGTCAACTTTTGCTGCTGTTCTTGTTCTTTCACAGACAGCATCCTCATATAAAATATAACAATTTTCTCTATATATGTATTGGTATGCAGAGGTAATGTTTATTTCACAGCATGTCAGATCACTTTCTTGCACCACCTTACACTACCTAATTGTATCCTTTTTTTTTCTTTTTTCCCCTAATGAAAACTTATTCAACATTTACAACAAGAGAAAATGAGATTACATAGTCTTGTGTTATCTGGTAATGCAAATGAAGAGCATTAAATTCTGAAAGAAAATTGACATTTTCTATGACCTAGTAGAAAGAAATACAATCTAGGATTTTGTAGAAGAATATTTCTTTCTATGGAGGAAGCTCCTGCAAGTCTTGTTAATAATGTATATAAAAAGTAAAGTAACGTTGTTGCAGCTCATACAACAGTATAAAATGATAAAATACGTTTTTATCATTTAACAGCTCTTATTTAATAACTGCCCTTAGGATCCTAATGTTCATATTACATGTTACAAAGGATTTATCTTGTATATATTTTTATTTGTCCAGTACAAGTTGAGTAAAAAACCTAAAATCTAAAATTCATTGGAAAATGACAAAGGAATGCCAGTGACATCTGAGTATCTTTTGTGTCTACAGAACAAAAATAATGCAAATTCTCATTATGCTCCACTGAGAGCAACAGAGACCTGTGGTTTAAAGTAGAAAAAGAAAAATACAGTCGGGCTGCAAAACTCAAAGATCCTCCAATTCATTGATATTTTAATGTAAATTAGCATTACATAACCACCTATTAAAATACAGAGCAAGTGCTCACAAAATTGATGAAGTCTGGATTGGTGAATGCAGTGTAATCGTGTTATCCATAAGGACTGGCTGAATTAATAATTATTTGAGGGGTATGATAGCACAGCATTTTATCCATCAGCTTTACAATGGAATACAGAAGATCAGATTTCTTTTTTTGTTTGCTTTTAAATTAGTTTTCTTTCAAGTTTTTTTAATTGCTTTTATTTGTTGTTTAGGATGAATAATAGCCCTGGAAAAACAAAACAAAACAAAAACACAGTTCCCCTGTCCATTATTTACAGGTGATAATTTACAAGTACACCGAAATTTACCAGAAATACTTTATGTCAAGAAGTGTGATATAATTCTTTTTCCTTTCTGTAGGAGTTTCTGTAAAGATCCTTAAAGATCCTACAAATCAGACTTACTATCCTGCTTCACTGCACAATGTGGCCTCAGATTAATCTACAAAGTGTCAATAAATCATAAACTCTTTTATTCATGCTCAAAGTGCATTCAATCAATTTTACCCACTGCTGCGCTTCTGGTATTATCAAATGTCTGACCTATCTTTGTGCATTTACTAAATAATTAGGAATATGCTATTGACTGATTATATGTTTTTTGGAGCACAGAGAATCTATAATGATATTAAAATTTCTCAAGCTGAAAAAAAATACCTTCAGATTATTTGGAAAGATATGACTAACACTTTGCTTTACCATGGCATGAAAGTTACCTTTTAACTAAAAAATTGCTACTTGTGCAAAAACTCTTTGTTAACATCATGTTTTTTGTATTATACCAAGGCTATTATCCACTTCTCATTTTCCTACTGTTTAAGAGCCTGTGGTTTTCAAATAAAGAGCCTGTGGCTTTCTATAGGGTCTTTCACTTTGATTCTTTCAGAAAATAATAGCAAAGATGTGCCTCAGGTAGATACATGGCCATGAGATTTGATTGAGGTATACTGGCATATTTCAAAGGTAGAAGATGGATCTGCACCTACTGAGGATTATCTATTCTATATACCTTTCAAATAAGTCCTTTGCAATGCTTGTGCAGCAAGCAACCTTGACAAAGTCACCTCTATCATTTCTTATCCTACCAGGCTCATATCTTTTCACTAGTAGGCAAAATATTTGGCATTAATAAGGTATAACTTTCTTAGTATATATATACATATATAAAAGAATAGGAGATTGACAAAGTGCTCCTATTGCTTGGAGTAGGAGGTGTTGAAGTTTGTTCTTGCAGGAGTTCCTAAAAACTGATTACTTTTATACCTAAGTCATAAAGCATTAGCCTACTTCAAAGAGGACAAAGTGAAGATTAATATTTTGGAAGTCTAGACATTGTCTTATCATATGGGATAGAATTTCTTGTCAGTTAGAAAGAGCAAAACATTATTCCTACATTGGATTCAATGTGAAACCCAAGATCTCTTCTAAATTACAGCATGATATAATCAAATGTGAATGCACACAAAAGATCCATGCTTTTGATTCATACAATTTTTACATTACATACACAGAGATCATGACATAAAAAGGCAGCATTTAAATTGATGTTTAGGACTTTCAGATCGAAAGGAGTGGGTTTGGTCCTGATACTGCCTCCCTGGGTTGTTTATCTGTTTTACCCAAAGGCAGTCAATGAAAAATTAGATATAGTCCAAGCAGCATCTACTCAGCACTGCAGACCGAGAAGAGAATCCAACTCTACCATTGATTCTTCCTCTCTATGAGCCTACAAAGCACATCTCTTCTTTATGTGGCTTAACTTCAGAGAAAGGGCTAGAAACTGCTCCTCTCCATTCAGACTGAAGTTTTTATTTCTCTGATGGGAAATAGGCAGGATGTATTTGAACTCCCTCAAGGGAGACACCAATCTCTTAGAGACCTCTCATCATCTAGTTACAAAGGCAGAAGCATCCCAACTCAGCTGGTTGTTCACTTTATAGAATTAGTTAACTCTAGTATCATTCTCCAGAAAAATAAGTGTAGGTACCTATCCACAGGCTCTAAGAAGACAAAAGAATCTAAAGTTTTCCAAAGGGGAGCAGAACACTTTCACTTTAATGCTCCACTTTAGGCAGCCCCACATTGCATATGAAAGCTTTCTAGATTGCCATCCCGAAGAACTTGCATGAAGATTGTACAGTTCTGTCCTGATTATACCTACACAGACAACTATGGGAGCAAAGAGACCAACTAATAATAAAAATAATAATAATGAGGTGAGGCCATGCTAAATAAGTATCATCCTATGGGACTGGAAAATTAGAATAAGGAAAAGAGAGATCCAATTTATTCTGAGATGCCTCCAGATATAGGTAAATAGGTAAAAACTGAATGAAGATTTCTGGATTTCAGTTTCAGGTTTTTGGTAAATAACTCTTAGCTGATCTCTCTCTGTCTTTCATAATTTGCTTAGATTTGAAGCTATTTAAAACAAGATAGGAATCTTACACTGTTGTTGGTGATCAGACTTATTAATTTTGGATGTCCTTGTCTACATCTTGTGTCATGTCCTTGGCCAACAACTTGGCAACCTTACCAGCGTGTGTAACTATTTGTTATACTACTTTCCAATTCATTGACAGCATAGGTTGAAAAAAGTCCAGTGAATGGACAGAGACAGCAAGCATAAAGAAAGGAGAGAGGAAATGAAATTCAAGGCATTATAAATTCATATTTATCACTTTTAGATAAAGAGATCTGGGTAGGCAGAGCAAGGGAGAAGATTTGTGAAATGAGGAATCCTTTACAATAAGGGAAATATAATGAGAAAATAGAAAAATCATAAAATCACTAATAAAGGAGGGAGACAGACACAACACATATCTATATATTATATAGAGAGATATGAAATACAAGAAACATATTATTCATAGGAATAAATGATGTTTTCCTCTCCTCAAAACGGAATTCATAGCTGAATACAGTTATAAGACATTATATTACTAAGACTTCATTACTTTTTCAAGACATACTTCAGAACATTTATTAGCATATTATGATGTGTAATAAATAATTGAAACTGAGCTGCAGATTTGGGTGAATAAGTGCTTGTGATGCATTACCATTACTGTTTGTGCTTACTCAATAGTCCTCAATTTCATTAGTTTTCACTGAGCTCATTCATACCTGTGGTACTTCTCCTGCTCAGGGAAGGAGTGACTGGTGGTGACTCACAGGAGGCACTCCCTCTTGGATGCACCTTTCTTCTGGAGACTCTCTTCTGCACTCGCCTCTGGGATGATATAGAGTAACTCAGACATTATATGTTGGAGCTTAACATTTAACTGAGGTAATTCTACTGGGGAAAACAATGCATACTTTGGAATTTCTAAATGCAGGGGAGAGAACTGAACGGATGTCTCATGACATGCCAAGGACTGGGTCCACCTAGTACCTTTTGCTCCCTGGGAGTGACATGAAAATGTTCTGGGGACTGTGAAAATATCAACAAAACTGCTGTATGTTGTCCCTTGTTTCACATTCCCATTTCACACTAATTATTAGAAGAGAGACATTTTCCTGTGTTTTAATGCTCAGAAGATAATAACTTGCATATCATCTACCTACTCCATCCCAATACCCAGACTGATTCATCCAATCCCTAATTTATTTCAGAGTCAATCAATATTTTGTAAAATGTGCTGTGCTGCTTTTGTTTTTGATAAACAAAGAATTGCCTTCTGAAACACTTCTCGTGCCAAATATATACATATCATATCTTTTATTTTTTCTCTTTGATAAGCAAATCTGCTTGAATTGGTTGTTGATTAAGAGCTTTTGTCTCTAACCATCGTGATGGATAACGTCTATCTTGACTTCACCATGGCTTTTGACACTGTCCCTCACAACATCCTCCTGGGCAAGCTCCGGAAGTGTGGGATAGATGAGTAGACAGTGAGGTGGGTTAGGAATTGGCTGGATGGCAGAGCTCAGAGGGTGGTGATCAGTGGTGTAGAGTCTAGTTGGAGGCCTGTAGCTAGCAGGGTCCCCCAGGAGTCAGTTCTGTTCAATTTATTCATCAATGACCTGGATGAAGGCACAGAGTGCTCCCTCAGCAAGTTTGCTGATGACACGAAACTGGGAGGAGTAGCTGATACCCCAGAGGGCTGCGCTGCCATCCAGAGGGACCTGGACAGACCGGACAATTGGGCAGTGAAAAACCTCATGCAATTCGACAAGGCCACATGCAAGGTCCTGCACCTGGGGAGGAATAACCCTAGACATCAGTACAGGCTGGGGACTGACCTTCTGGAGAGCAGCTCTGCAGAGAAGGACCTGGGTGTCATGGTGGATGATAAGTTGACCATGAGGCAGCAGTGTGCCCTCGTGGCCAAGAAGGCCTATGGGATCCTGGGGTGCATTAAGAAGAGCGTCTCCAGCAGGTCGAGGGAGGTGATCCTGTCCCTCTACTCAGCCCTGGTGAGGCCACATCTGGAGTATTGTGTCCAGTTCTGGGCTCACCAGTACAAGAGGGATGTGGAGCTGCTGGAGAGAGTCCAGCACAGGGCTACAAGGATGATCAGGGGCCTGGAACATCTGCCCTATGAGGAGAGGCTGAGGGAGCTGGGCCTGTTCAGCCTGGAGAAGAGAAGGCTGAGAGGGGACCTGATCAGTGTCTATAAGTACCTCAAGGGAGGCAGTGAGGTGGATGATGCTGGCCTCTTTTCACTGGTGGCCACCAACAGAACTAGAGGTAATGGCCACAAACTGAAGCACCAAAAGTTCCACAAGAACTTAAGGAAAAATTTCTTAACATTCAGGGTGACAGACCACTGGAACAGGCTGCCCAGAGAGGTTGTGGCGTCTCCTTCTCTGGAGATCTTCAAAACCCTCTTGGATGCAGTCCTGTGCCACGTGCTATAGGTGACCCTGCGTGTGCAGTGGGGTTGGACTAGATGACCTATAGAGGTCCCTTCCAACCTTAAGCATTCTATGATTCCATGAACTGCAGTACAAACTTGAATGTTTAAAATAGCAGCTATCAGCTCTTGTATTCCTATAAATTACCACATATTGGTAATTTATATCTTGGATATAAAGATTGGATTGATAATTTATATCTTGGATATCTCGGATTTCATATCCAAGGCAATCAGAGACTCGACTGCATTTTCTAATTTTTTAAATAAGTTTAATTTTTCTATTGCTATTTATGCTCTAAGAATCATTTAGTCTGTCAGGTAAGAATCATCCTTTCTCAAGTGTTGTGTCTGCAAGTCACCTGAAAATCAGAATAATTGTTGAGGAAATGTACTCTAAAATTATGATATCCTGTTGGAATGTCACAGATGCACCCTATCAAGGTATTTCCCATACTTAAGAAAATATGTGCTATTTAATATTAAAAGAAAGCCTTCCATATTTGCTATGGCATATAAATTACCCTTGTTACTGCTGTTATATGTAATTTTGTAAGTTTTTTAGCTTTCATTTTAGATTATGGTTACTGAAGATTTTAATCAACATTATTGGAAATTATTAATTTTAAAGAGAATTTAACTTTCTATAAATATTTGTTTTACAAAGAATGTACTCTAGCTTTTGATTAATATATAACTTCAAAAGCTCATTGATGCAGAAAGGTAGTTTTGCATGATAGTTCTATTTTTAGGGTAAAGAAGGTAAAATATGCTTATTTTATTACTTTGTTTTCTTCAGAGAGATATTTTTGTGAAAATAAGATTGATCTTTTAATTCTTGGGAATGCAAGTGCTTCTGGTGATTTTTTCCTAATCCAAGTCATAGTCTGCCTCTGGCATGGAAAGTGTTTTTTGTGAAAATGATTATCATATCAGTAAACAGGATTATGACCTCAGGTGAGCAATAATCAGGAGTAGCAGCTGAACCCCTCTGGCTATGAGATACCATCAGATTGGTACTAGAAGGTTTTGAAAATTGGCTTTATGTGTTTTAAGGATAAGATTTAATTGAAGATTCACTGATCAGTTTGCATCCTCCAACAAGGGATGATTATCTTCACATATTTTATAAATACAGTGCAAATGACCCCCAAAAGGAAGAACAAAAGCATATTTTTTTTGCTTGAACAAAAGCATTTAGAAAGAGATGCAGAGAGAGAATAATACTTTCTGCCAGAAAACTCAATATGAGGAAGTGTTTATGCAGTATAAATCAAATACTGCTCTTGCTGGATTAGTACTTGCTCTTGAGCTTCTGTAGCTGTTTGATCATTAGGGATCCTGAGTACACATTTTTATGCATCTGGTAGCTAAATCAGGCATCCAAAGGAAAATTGCAGTACTCCAGACATTGAATGAATCCCCAACATTCAGTAGAGAATCCTGGATCAGCCTAGATTATAAAGATAGAGAAATATATTCTGCTTTGCAAGTAGCACAATATTTGGATTATATTGCTTACTACGTCCAAAAAAAAAAAAACAAAACAAAAACAAAAACAAAAAAAACCCTTACTAGGATGAAGAAATTTCAATGGAAAAAAATAATGTAGTCTACCTGTACAATTAGTATCAGACTCCTGAAATCCTAGAGTTTAACTGCTCCCAACATCTGTTTCTTTCCATGACATATTGAGAGACTTTCACATTGAGATATAAAATATTAAAGTGTAAAAAGATTAAAAATGATATGGTGGTAAATTTTGTATCCTAAGGATCATGAGATAAGTAAAATTTACATGTTGTGGGCAAACACAGGAGAATTGAGTTTGTTTAGGCATTGAAAAACAAGGTACTGCTTACACACTGTGGATTGCTCAGATCTTGTATGGGTCTTGCCCTGCTTGAGTTTTTTCACCTAGAACCCATTTAGAGAGTACAGGGGAGGTCTAGTAATAACTGCATACTGCCAGACCCCACAATCTGAAACCATACCCCTCCTCTGAGATAGCAAAGTAGAGAAGGAGAGAGAGAGAGGAAAAGAGGGAGCAAGGGAGAGAGAGGAAGAGAGAGAGGTGAGCTCAGTGTGGCTCCATCAACTGCATCTCCTCGTTCTGGGATGCTCTTGCCTGAACCTCAGCATCTAGTCCCACTGCTAGTCCTGTGCTAGTCCACCTGACCTCCAGCCTCTACTCTAGAAAGGGAGCCCTGCAACACTTCTGCCATCCTTGCTTGGTGTCCGCAATGCCCTACGCGGCCTCAATGGCGCTGAGTGCACGGACGTGCAGCCGAATCACGACCCTGCATGATACTGGCGGGAACACATTTACCTAGCAGATATTTATACGCCTTCACCTCCAACCGAATCCCACCCCAAAGTTTAGCTATGTTAATCTCAAACCAAATCCTGCTTTCATAAATCTGCTTGCGCTTGTAGCTTTCTGGACACAGGCCACATTCAGCGTAGAAACTGTTTAGCTACATTACTGTTGCACTAAATCTTCTCAGTTCCAGCTGAGGAAATTGATTGTTTCCCCAGTGATGCTCTCATCTTTTTCTTCTTTTTCAAATGCATGGGCTCTACCCATTGCTATAAATAGCCATTTTGGCTCAGACTTCAGTGGTAAATTGGATTTATGAATTCAAATGTCTCCGTATGTGGCAGAGTAAAAATGTGACTCTCTGAGCATCTCAGTATCTGTGCACTCATTGTCCAAATCAAACACTTAAGAGAAAATGTTTTGATGTTAAAGCAGCAGTACAATGGAACACAAATCTGGACAATATTATTGTCCTTTCAGAGTTAAACTGTTGTCCACTTCTGTTGCAGAGAAGTCTTCTTGCTGCAGTTAGTACGTTGCCTTCTGTGCTAAGATACACTTTTGCCAAAAACAGCCAAAACCAGTCAGACATAAGTAATGTTAATACATTTTCAGAAAAATAATGTTGAAATCTTGTTTTTTAAAATATAATCATGTACATTTGGAACAATCTATTTTTAACAAGAGAGTTTCCCAGGATATTTATCTCCTGTTAATCCTGTTAACTAAAAAAAAATCAAAAAGAATCTTCTTGCCTCATGAAAATTCTTCTATGAAATAAATAAACATATAAGTATAAAAATTAAGTCTATAGTAACAATGAACATATGTTTCAAAATGAGCATAGATGCACATGCATCCAGTGAAATTTATATGCATGGAGACCATGCTATGGCAAGTATCCTGCCATGCTTACCTAGGCATCTCAGACATTTTTTTTTCAGAGGCTTTTGCTTGACTCGAAACCCAATACCTGATGCCAGCAAATATTGAAATACTGTTCTATTGCAGGGGTACTGCAAATGGAACACAATTTATGAATCAAATTCTGTTGTAAATTTTTGAGTTAAACTGAGCTAACATGAATGCTCAAAAATTAATATACCCTGTTTCCACTTTCTTCTTCTGAAAGTGAGTTGTTTCCCCTGGATGTTTTCTCAAAAGTTGCAAACATACAGAAATCTATTCTGTAACCAATATCCAATATTTTTATAAGAATTTTTTCATATTAACTTAATTCTAAAATCAGAAATAGTAAAACTGATATTCAGCGTAAAAATATTTAGTTATAACTGTGAGGTAATTAAACTGGAAGGTGACTGGATGCTGGGGAAAAAAAGCAGTAGGCATCATAATCCCCTATTTTAATTTCAAAGGTGAATCTGTTGAACAAATTTCATTAAATTTGCATTGCTTTGCCTCTATCACAGCAATGCTTTATGCACACTGGCTGAGCAAGCATTAGTTCATATTAGTTATAAACATATCAGAATCCAATATCCTATAGTGCAAAATTTACAGAAACATAATTTACCTCAGATTTCTGGGGCCTTGGGTTTTTGATATCTGATGAAGATGGCAACAATGCCTAGATATGAATTATTTGGAATTTGATTAAGTAATATATAACATTGTAATAGTTGTACATCCAGGAAAGGAAAATCCTTGTTTTTCTTTAGAAGTGTATTTGAATGAACATGCCATATGTAATACACTACAAATGTGAATGAAAATGTGACCCTTCATTTCATTAATCTGTGTAAAAATCAATATTACCAGAGCTGGAGGCCAGTAAAGTTAATGTTATCTTTGATGTTACCTGTTTTAATGCTGACTTGGTGAATAGATGAAAGGTTTACCATTGGTTTCCATTATGATTTAAAGGCTACATGTCTCTTAAAAAGGTAATTTTAGAAAGCTCTCACTTGTCTCTATTCATTTTGTTTTTAAAACCTTGAGTTACTGACTCAAACCAAGATGTCTTCCCATATCAGGGAGTCAATGTAAAGCGGGGACCAAATTTTCTAGTTGATAGGGATTTTTTGTTGTTGCTTTGGTTTGTTTTCTTTTTCGTACATTGTACATTTGCCTGTGTGTGAGTGTTGGCAAAATAAAGCTAAACATGTTAGGCATTCACAGTAAAATAGGCCACATCAAAATTTTTTGAGTATTGTTTTCTGATTTTTTGAGTATTGTTTTCTGATTAAAACTATTATCTAATCTGCTCTTGTCTTGTATCTCAAGATCACACAGGCATACAGAGAAATATAAACTCTCTTCCAGCCCCCCAAATTATTACTTTCTGTTTGTTTTCTCTTCATCACAAACAACTAATTGTAAAGCTGGGAAACAATTTATTGTGTAATTCTCTCTTTTTAGTTATTCAAACCATCTGAGGCTTTTAATTTTCAAGCAAAATTCTTAGTCTCTGCCTGAGATAAATTTTAGTTGCAAACATTTGGCAAGTACAGTATGTCTTTGGCCTTTCTTTCTTAATTACCTTCTGAAAAGAATCTTTTGAAAACACAATAGCCTGAATAGTAGGAAACCAAAATTTGAAATGTGTAATTTATGATACAATATGCCTTTCAACAAAAGTTCATACAAACTTCTTTCTGGGATAATAGGCTTAAATTGGATAAGTTATTATTACAAAGTATATGTTGTTCTTTTCTCTCTTTTGCTATGTTCTACTGACTTGTTCTTTTTTAACTGAAGTAAATGAGTTTGCTAGTCAGCAACGGTAGACTAAGATTTAAGTAGATGAGTGTTGTGTAGCACAAGTGTACAATCAAATAATTGTACACTAATTTCTCACATAGCATTTGAATTTAAGGTGTGCAGGTTTCCTTGATTTTTTTCCAAAAGGACCGATTCTCTTCCCAAAACTATACAGTATTTTCTACTTACAAGGATGTATAAGAAGCAAAGAGAGGATTTAAGTGGAAGGAAGAGTTCAAGAGTTGGCAGAGACAGAATTGGTTTGACCTGTACAGAAAGTAAATTACTTGGATTGAAGAGGAAGAGTTTAACAGATATATTATCATGTTAGAGACTCTCTGATATGTAAACAGAAGGAAATAAATAAATTATAATTATAAAAAATAAATATGTATATAAAGACAATACTTTTAGTATATCATGAACAGTTGAAGATCTTTTGCTTAAACAGAGGTTTCAAGAAAGGAATGGCATCAGCTTTCACAGTGTGAAATGAAGAAGGACTCGGACTGGACAATCTACTCAGTATTGGTCTCAGTTGTGATGATAAAAGTTATACCCTAGTTAAGTTACATTGGAATTGCCTATCTTTCATCATGCACTGCCAGGGCAATATGCTTTGTGCAGCCTGAACCATTGCCTCTCAGCTAGGAAATTCCTGTAATGTCCAGGAGATCAATTTCTTGTAAAGATTTTGGGTGTTTTGCCCTCTCCCTCTGTATGCTAGAGCCCTGAACTCAGAAAAACATTCCAGACTTAATCATGCTTTTGTGCTACTTCATCAGCTATACAATAACTACTTCCAGTAGCTTTGGGTTTTGGAAGTTGAAGTGTGTTTGCAAACCAAAGTCTTTTTCTAGAAAGAAGTGACTCTTGCAACAGATTAGCGTATTAGTTTGTGATCCATTCTGACCTTTAGTGAAACTAGGCATTTACAGTAAGAATCTTTTTTTTGATTTTTTAATTCCAAATTTTGGACTTCTTGACTGTGAACTGTCACTCTTGTGTCATATGCAGTTAATCATAAAGCAGTAATAGTTATTGTGACTTGTATATCTTACAGGCAAATAAAGGTTATTGTGAGTAGGAACATAGCTTAGCTAGCTGAACTAAGCTAGCTGCTTAGCTAGCTGAACTATATAAAATGGCAAAATGAACGGGAAATGACCTCTGAAAGTCAAGGAATTGAAGGTACTAAAATGTTAAACTGAACCAAAACATTCATGGGTCTGTTTTCCCTTGAATAACATGCCAATAATTATTTAAGAAATTTTGTATTAAAAGTATCTTAGAGATCCTCTTTATCCTTTGTAGCTAACTTCTGTGACTAAAACAATTTACATTTCTGAAAATAAAATTCAGGTTGAGTTCAAGGGATCTGGACTACCCTCAAATTCTCAAAGGCCTCAAAGATTTCAGAATTAAGTGGGCAGTTGTAGCAATAACTGGAAAAGAGCAGCTGGACAAATTTGTAATTCCTGAATATTCTAAGATCTTGGCTCCAACACACATCCTAATTTTATTTACATTATGTTTGGCTTAATCTATTTCTCATTTGATTTATTACCAGAGAGAGTTGTGCTAACACAGCTTTATTGTTGCCAGTGTCGCTGAGTATTTCTACAATGCATTGCATGGCTTTTATAGTTGTAGCAGTTCTCCGCCTGTACTGAGCCAGACCTTATGATGTGTATATTTATCCTCAGGTACCTAAGAATTACACGCCAAAACTTTGCTTAAAGATTGTCTTTAAGCATGAATCATAACTAAATGAACAATAACTAAATAAACAAAGTCTGCACATGGTTCAGGAAGCTGCTGAAAGTCAGAAAATAGTGCATCAGCACTTACAGCTAGTCTAAATGTTGGAATATGATGGGTGAGGAACATTTCCACACAAACAGTTTAATATTGTCTCAAGTTCATATTAGTGCCTTAAGAAAAAAATGCTCACTGACTGCTCCAGACTTGGAGGCAAGGAAGTCTGGTATTTGTAGCATTTCCAGTAGCCTAAGATTGCCCCCTTATGCCATGTAGATGCAAAGAGAATTGGCTGCAGTTCTAAACCGGGGATGTGGAGGAGTCACCTCCAGCTCTGTAATGACAGCCAAAGGCAACTAGCAATGCCTTTCTAAATTGTTTCCTGATGCTCCTTACCACATGGACACTCTTAGATTGCTTTTAATTTTGCCCTGAAACCACCCGAGAGCTTTCAAACAAGAACTTTCTCAAGTTACAGGAGAGAGAGTTTAGAAAACTACTGCTCTCAGCTTTTAGTGGTCTGAGTGCAGTGCCAGCTTTACTTGTGGAAAATGCTTACTCTGCACTAACATAATGTGTAGTGCAAAAGCATACTGAGATCAGAAGTAAAATTGGCGAATCACACAGATTTTTTTTCCAGTTTTCAGTGAATTTCTGAGGTTATCTTTGTCAGGTTACCAGAGATATTCACATAAGTTGAAATGCTAGCTTGAAATATGTGCAAAAATACCTCTGCTTTGTATAAAACGTAGGCAAAAAGAGATACAAGCCCCACATCCTTCTTTCCTATGGGATCCTGGTTCAGAAGAGCCTCAGTTTCCCAAATGGTCTATTGACTTGTGACCAAACACTCCAGTAGGACAGTGGTCTGGGGAAGTTAGTTACCATCTATGGACGCAAAGAGGAGGGAAAAGAAGAGACTAAACAACTCTGTAGCCAGGTGGGTTAGGTCATTCTACTACAGTTAATCTCTCTACTCACCAAATATAATATAGTTACTGGCTAATACCCTGCAAAGAGTCCTAGGAGCAGCACCATATTACTGAACAACTCTGAAAATTTAACACTGAAATCTAAAACTGACATTTAAAATGTAGAACTTAAAAAGCTGGATAGCAGTTGACCAAGGACCTGGGAGATCATATTCCTTGAGTAAGGTAACTTCCTACCCTACCTTACCTGAACTTTTTTCTGCGTCTGACTCCTGTTTCATCTCCTATTCTCTAGCTAGTCATGAATACCAGTCATTTGGATGCAAGCTAGCCACAGGGTATAGTTTATTAAATGATGCAAAATATGAAACTTCATTGAGGTTTACTCTGTTACCTGTTTTTTTGCTTATGAGCATTGACTGTTCGTGCTTAAGAGACTAAAATTTTACTATCAGTTTGTCTTCTACTTATTTCTTTCACAATTAGGGTAAAAAAGTGTTCTCACTGAGTCACTGTCAAATTTCATTTATATCAAGGCATTCTCTCAAACAATCTCCTCTTTCTCTTACCTACTTGCATGAGCCATTCTTGGCTGAAGCCAGCCAGGTGGCTCACTAACTAACTTAAAAACTTTAAAAATTCAATGATGTGAATTATAGTTTCTGCAAAATAAACTCTACCAGAAGCAACAGAATTTTCCCAGCTAGAGCGATAAATGGAGTTACTTCAGGGTTTAAACAAATGTGAAGTGTGTTCTTTATGCAACCAATTTAATCAAACACACCACTGAGTTCTTCTGTTACATTATTTTAATTTAAATCACGAGACCTCTATTATATGTTTGATCAGTTTTAATTCCTCAGAAACTTGAATCCCTGACGCAGGCTAAATCTCTACTTTCACAACAATAAAACAAAATAATTCCCATGTCCCTTTATATAGAGAAGTATGAAGCTTTAAATTATGGAAACTTTATGTAGTATCCACAGCAATTTTTAAACTTCCATGGACTTAGAAAAAATACTTATTGCAAGTATTTGGTTAATAAGGCAATGTCTATAGGAACCTGCAGCTTTTCAATCTGCAATTATCTGAATTTATGACAACTTTCCTGAATATTGCATACTTCAATTACATCTGTTATTTAAATGCTCAAGCACTTTTCCAGTAGAATAAAGAATTCCACAATGAGCTCAAGTGACAGGTTCACCATTAGCTTTCAAACTAGTTGACAGAATTTACATTTGAAAATCTAAATTCCTTCCGAATTTGTTTGCAACAGAGTAACACCTTACTATGGTAAAAAAAGCGATAAAATCTACGAAACCAAACTAACAGAAAACAGAAAATTATTAGTTCAAGTGTTCTATTTTTAACAGTGATACTCCTATGCAGTCAGTCAATCAAGAGGCCAGATAGTCACCCAAGTCACATGGTGCCTGATTTATTCAAAGCCTTGTAGTAACTAAGGCCAGAAGTTAAAAAAAAAAAAAAAAAAGGAGGGGCAGGGGGAAGGAAAATGTATAAATGTATTTGCATTTAATGACACCAGGGGGAAGGAAAATGTATAAATGTATTTGCATTTAATGAAACATACAGTTCTTCCTGAATGACAAACATTTCATTTTAGGAAAGAGCAAAACTTCTGAAAATAGAGAAACAGATATTCTACATGTATAGCTGCATGTATAGCCTCTACAGCTACTGACACTGTGTTTGGTTGAGCAATTTTTTATTTTGGTTTTATATTTAATAGATGTCTTTAAATGTTCTTGAAAGTTTGATTTTGGCTTTTGTTTGTTCGTCATGTTGTGAAAAACATCAGTTTACTTATTGCTTTATGATTGCACTAGCTATCTCTGGTCACAAAATCACTTCATGGTTCTTTTCATCTAAAATCTGAAGGTCAAAGAACTTGATTGTAGCCTGCAGCTCAGACTTCTATGTCCTGGCTAAATGTACTTTTTTGGTCAGTTCTGCATATATCGTAGTTAAGACAAACTAAGTATGTCTCGTATGGATTACATGGAATCATAGAATGGTTGAGGTTGGAGGGGGCCTCTAGAGATCATCCAGTCCAACCCCCCTGCTCCAGCAGGGACACCTAGAGCACGTGGCACAGGGCGGCATCCAGGCGGGTTTGGAAGATCTCCAGAGAAGGAGACTCCACAACCTCTCTGGGCAGCCTGTTCCAGGGCTCTGGCACCCTCACAGGAAAAAAGTACTTCCTCATATGGAGGTGGAACTTCCTGTGTTTCAACTTACACGCATTATCTCTTATCCTGTCACCGGCCACCACCAATAAGAGTTTGGCTCCATCCTCCCTACAATCACCCCTCAGGTACTCATACATATTGATCAGAACCCCTCTCAGTCTTCTCAAGGCTAAACAGGCCCAGCTCACTTATTATTTCTTCATATGATAGATGCTCCAGTCTCTTAATCTTTTTACATACCAAATGAGGTAGCATGGTCAAATATAAAGGAAATTTACCTTTTAAGAAATCTGATATAATCAGTTCAGGTAGACTGATATATGACATAACAAAGCACAGTACAATATAGTCAGATGGACTGAAAGTTGGCTGATCTACCAGACTCAAAGGGTAGTGCTATACAGCACAAAGTCCAGCTGCAGCCCAGTCACTAGTAGTGTGATCCCCTCTCTGGCATCACTATTACATCCTCAGCAAATCTGTAGCTAATACAAAACTGCGAAGAGTAGTTTGAGACACCAGAAATAATAAATATATGGAAAACTTTTTTACTGTGAGGATGATTCAACATTAGACCAGATTTGCCCTGTGAGGCTGGGAAGTCTCCATCCTTGGAGATATTCAAAACCTGGACATGGCCCTGAGCAACCTCCTGTGGTCACCACGCCTTGAGCAGGAAATTTAGGCTAGACAGTCTCCATGTCATTCTTTTTAACTTCAGTGATGTTGTGATTGTATGATACTTAATTTATCAATCAATTTATCATCTTATCAAATGGACTGGGAAGTGAAAAATATATACAAAGAAATGTGATAGATCAAGAAGAGAAAAAATAGCAGTTGCAGTGCAGCAGAATACTTTTTCCTACCAAGTTCTTTTGACAGTGATAGTAGCCTAGTGAAAGAGCAATGGATCAATATGATAACAAAATTAGCACAGGGGTAGGCCTATCTTGCATTGCTTATGTACCTTTTCCATATAAGATCTAAATGTGATATATAAAAAATAAATCCCATTAGTCCAGTAGCATTATATTTTTGCCATATCCATAAAGCTCCTACTAACATCAGTAGAAGATTCTCTGAATAGTGGGAGGTGCGTATTCCTAAACTTACACGTTAGTTTTTGGACTGCTTACATCAGAGAAGCTGTTATCACTTTTTGTCTGCGGGAAAAGGATTCTTGTATTTCTTGAGAGACTGAGACTTATAACATTAGAAAGAATAAAACTGTGTCTTCCCAAGGAAGATGCAGAAACATTTGGTTTAAATAAAGAGAAAACAACAACTTGACAAGTTTTTCAGACAATAACAGGTTTTAAAAGTGAGACTTTCAGGACTGTGAAAACATAGAGATTAAATATAAACAACATTTTTGGTTTGCTACATGCTAAAAACCTTAATACAGCCAAAACCAACAAGATGTGTACCACAACCTTAGAGAACCAAGACAAAAGCGAGAGTCGAACATCTTCCATAGGCTCCACTATTAGGTGACTATGAGTTGAGCTACACTTTACCTCAACTACACTTTAAGAAAGTTCCACTTTAAGCTAGCTAAACTTTAGGAAAGTCCATCCATGCTGACTTCAGAAGAGCCTAATGATTTACTTTTCATAGTAGGTTATGCAGTGATCACCCAACAGCCTTAATCATAAAATCATTATTGTGGTTGGAAAAAACCTTCAAGATCATCGAGTCCAATCATAAATGACACCAGAGGCATGCTTCTGATATAAGGTCAGCATGTGATCTCCTGAGAACTGCTTCCAATCTGTGTGCACTCCCACATCTCCGTTGCTCCATTTTCATAGACAAAGAAAAACAAGTACTTGCAGATATAAAGGAATGAACAGACTCACAGAAATGCCAGCTATTTGGAACACTAAAAAAATAAATCAGTAACTGATGCAAATCCTTGGCTCCTCTTAAGTAGTAAATCTCCACTATAGTACCAGAAGTAATGCTAAGATGACCTACTACCTGCCTGATGGTTTCAAATAGGGCTATTAATGACACTGTTGATTCAGTATTTTTTTTCCATCAAAAGAGTAGATTCAAGATGTCTGACCTTTCTCTTCTTTCATTATCTTAACTTTGCTGTTAATCTTAAGCCTACTTTGCTAATCATAATTTCCTACCCACAGAATTATCTAAGTGCTAAAATAATTTGACTGAGCAATAAAATAAATAGCTTAGTGATCTTAAGGGGCATATAAAATCAGCATAATGGAGCAATTTCAAATTCCGATTTTAGTTTGTAGTCAGCCCATTATTTAATTTTATGGAATTTGTTTCTTCTAATGGTACGAGTTCCTGTACTGCATGTTTCAAGTTCAATAGACAGAAATGCTGATTCAAGACAACTGTTTCTAAAACACTAGCTTTTTAATATTCAGGATGCATGCTCTTAAAAAAGTCATTGCATGCTTTAAACATTTCACCGGACATCTATGCATCAGTGCACTTTTAAATCCCTGAATCATATCCTGCAAGAAAGCTTTCTAAGAAATTCATATCATACTAAATTGAAACTAGTTTCTAAAAAAAAACCTACAAATAAAGTAAACTAATGCTTAATGATCTATTCCCTTAACATCAACACCATATTACCTCCTGGAATTACCTCCAGTAAGATATCTTGCTGAGCAGGATCTTCTGTCTTGAGTCATTCAACTCTTGATCTAAGATGTTAGTCAGGGCTGATTTATATTACCTAATTTGAATCAAAATTTTCAAAAAAAAATCAAGCTTCACAGAAAACAGCTCTTTCTAAAATGCCAAATCAGCTTTGATATAACTGAAATAAAAAATTAGAGGTATCTTTTTTTCTTCTTTTTTTTTCTTTTTTTTTAATAGGGAGGCTGCATGATATTTAGGAGAGAAAATACAATGAACCAGTGACAAATGGAAGGAAGCAACTGCAAAATGAAAATAGGAGGAAGAGGATGGGGAAGGATACTCTGAACGTAAGATAAGAAATATTAGATTAAGAGGAAGAAAGTATCATGATAAAGTTTATACTGATTAGAACTATTGAATGAAATATGATAATCAAGAGAAGGGAAACAACCAATCATAAGCTCAGGAAATTATCTTCTGAATATATCAAGAACAGCCTTCTTGTTTCAAAGATTTGACAAATAATAAATAAGATTTCTCAAGTATGCCGTATGGGTTTTGCAATCCCTGGATTTACATTTCTATGTCTTGCAGCCAGAATGTCTTTTATAAAAATTAAAAGTTAATAGTGAACATGTAATAATATAAGCAATGGCTTCAAGAAAAGAGGAATAGTATTGTGACAGGAAAAAAAAAAGTTTGAAGAGAAAGAAAATTGTGATGTTTATTCTGGAAATAAAGTGCTAGATCACATATGAGGAGCTGCTTCAGAAAAAATGATTTTTTTCTCCTGACTTTTATTCAATGATTAATCATAGCATCCAGTGTTAATCTGTCTCAGTTACTTGACGGTTCTCACATCTGTTTAATCTCCACAAAGAAAGATTTCCAAATCTATCAGATCTTTCCAGATCTATCAGATATGCAGAGAAGTGAACACAAAGGAGAAGATTTAAAGCTATCTCCAGAATAGTAGCGGAATAAGAAAGAAATAGTAGAGATCAAGAATAAGAAGGAGACCAAAGAATGCATGTAGTCTGCAGGATAGGTGCGGGCAATGACAGAAAAGCATTGTTAGTATTAATATTGCTAACTTTTTAGTTACTATAAAATTATGTATGTCATTCTTTCCTTAGTATCATTTTGCTATTTTATGTTATTCTGGAATTTAATCGATGAAATATTTGCAACAAAAAGGACTAGATGCTGCTCTGATGTCATATCTGAAACCATCTATATTTAAACAGGTAAGTTGCTTCTATGTGTGGTGCATTTTATTGCCTTAGGTTGACTATTTATGAGACTAACACAGGCTCTGGATGTAAAACTAAATTCCTTGCTAACCTATTATCCTAAAAAATATGGGAGAGGTGGAAAGCTACAACAGGAAGAGATTTTCTCATGTCCAACTAACTGTAGAAAGACCACAGTCTGGTATTAAGGGAAATATCATTGCTAACTTGCACAATCTTCTGGCAAAGAGACTAAAAGGGAATATGTATATCCTTGTTATCTTCAGTTCAGCTAAACTCACCTGTTAGAGACACCTTGTAAAATGTGAATAATTGCACTTAAGTCAAATACCAAAAGTGTCAAAAAATGACATTTTTACTTCTCAGGTCTACAGAGATTACACAAGGATAAGCTTAGTTGCACAGTGTATATTTAACAGAGTGTGTTTTTTTTCTGAAAGCAGCGCTGCACTTCTGATACTTTTAGAGGCAATTCTAAACTTTCAAAGATTAAAAAAAGAATAAAAAAAAACCAACACCCTCTGGCCACATGAAATCCAGAGCATTTCTCAGAAACGTACCATTTAGAGTAAACAGGGAGAGCTGCAAAGACATATCTGTTGCGCATCTACTCTACTGCATCCTGCTGATGTATCCTCTTTATATTGGCCCAAATTTTAGGCCCCTCTTGTTAAATGAACGCAGGAGAACTTATCACACAGCAGCAGCTCCAATGGGTTTGTGAGGTAAACCCACAAAGCAACGTTCCTGCGTGGGCCCGGGTAGCTCTCTGGTCTGTCAGTAATTGGTTTGCCTGTCAGTCACTGCACAATTAAATACCACCTGGCTGCAGCAGCTTGAACTGCTGAATCTGACAAGAGGTGACTGGGGAAGTTGGTCTGGAAAAGGAATGAAAAGAAACCACTCCAAACGCCACATCAGTTATCTGTGTCTTCTGTGATCTTCACAGAAAGGCAGCAGGAGATGAGCTATTATGAGACTATCACAGATTTATGCAGATAATTTTAATGATGCTTAATTGTAAGAATAATAAATGCAAATCACACTGTCTGGGGATAAACAGATATTATAACTCAATTGATCCTCTAAGAAGTAAGGTAAATCTACCATAAAAATGATCATTTCAAAGAATTGTTTGTCAGAAGACAAACCATGCTTAAAAAGTTTAAACAAGTTTTCCTTTCCATTTCTCATGAAAATAAGGCCTCTTACCCATTAGTTCAGAGTGTCACAATGGCGTGACTAGAAGTCATATGCAGCTCCGTTTTCATTTTGTTATATGGCCCAGTTATAGTTCTTATCTCAGATGAACAGGTTAGAATTTAAAAACTTCAGTTAATTTCTAATGACAGATATTATCCTAAATGACATCTCCATCACCTCAAAAAGCCCATAGAAATGATCAGAATTGGTTCTAACTCCTAGTCTTTAAGAAGAATAATATAATTTCTCACTAGCACACACACAGCAGTTGCTGCTAACATACATTTGTAAATAGATGACCTGTATCCAGGTCCGTTAAAGCAGGAGCTGCTAAGATTGAAGTAATCGGTAGGATTTTTTATTATTATTTTTATTTTCAGTTTGAAGTTACTAAAGGTTATGGTTCAAATGAGTAAACCTTGAAATTTGAAATATACTCAGAGAAAAAAAAACACACTTGTATTTTTATTATAAAATAAATTTATAAAAGAGAGTATCTCCTAACATGAAAACTTAACTGCAGATTTCATAATGACCCCACAGAAGTAAATATTTTCAGAATAGCAATTTCTAAGAAGAATATGTATAGCATACAGCACTCTCTTAGTCTAGGGCAAAATGTATAAACAAAGATCTTTGTGGATAGGTGCAGCAACATTTAAAAGGATGATAAAACTTCTTCACAAGACGTGGGTAACTGCAGAGATATACTGCCAAAGAAATCTTAAAATGAAGATGATTAGGAGTGTTTATCAGTTTTCTACTTAAAATGTCTATGCTAGATCTACTGCCTAAGGTAGTGCATTGCCTTCTAAGGCTTGCAGCTTCCATAATCTCCCCTGAACTTTCACCTGATTTTAGTATTGCAAATCTTATTCTAAATGCATCTGTTAGTCCTAAATGCTTCCATCAAAAATGTTATCTCAAATAAGCTCTATCATTAAGTTTGGGTAGCAAGTGCTCACTGGACATCAATATAGGAGGTAATAATATTTCAGTGAAGATCTTTTAATCGAAAGCAGTGCATTTTATCTTCCAATATGTTAATGTTTCACTTTCAGAATGATGGTTTTGGCTTTATTTTGACAGTTTTATTATGGCTTATATTTTGGTGTAGGAAAAGATATGTACATCCTAACATTTTGTGGTGTCTGAATTTTTAAAACCTGCACTTCTTTCCCTTATCTCGGGAAGAGATCAATAAATTAACAAATTTTATTTAAGATGAATCTTAATATACTTTATTAAAATTGTTTAGTCTATCTTGGCAAGACTGAAGAACTATGTTTCGATCAAAAAATAACAAAAATGGATTCTTCCTTGTTCTCAAAGCATGTAATAAAACTTCCATTTCATTTAATGCAGAAAGAATCAACCACAATGTTTCCCACTTTGCCCTTTTCTTTATTACATTCCCTACAATTAACTTTCCATTAGATTCTAGTATGTTACAGTTCTTACCTTCTAGATATATATCAAATGCCAGGAAAAAAAAATCATAAATAAGATTAAATACTTCATTAATGTTTTGCTACTAGTTCTTCCCGCTTAGTGGGAACAATTCTTTGGTTCTCCTTAGGTTTCAAATAGTTTTTCTCCAGTTAATATAAAAGTGCAAAAAAAATGTTGCCTAATAAGATGTGTGGCCATTCCTAAACTATATAGAATATTTATGTCTGGATTCTTGTTATAATTAGAAATCCTCAATCAAATGCCAGGCTTGTTGTTCTATTAAAGAGCTCAGTTGTAACATTTGAAATGTGTCTCTAGAGAAGAAATGTAGTATAGTGTCCCTAAATGATAAAAAACAGCTGAAAATTCTAACATTTTAATTTACTAGTAAGTCTCCCAACTTTTACATTTCTGTAAAATTGGCATAATATATTAAAGGCTCAGAGAGAACTGTTGTGTAGAGGGACTTGTTAGTGGAGTGAGAGCCCTGGAGTGCTACCTTTCTGATTAAGATAGCTCTCAGCAGGGAATGTGTTTTGAATTCCTTAGACCGAAGGAAGAAATGCCAGGGGAAGGATAAAATACATTCTTGCTAAACAAATGTACAGCAAGTTTAAGAGTTAAAGACCAGCATAATAAGCTCAAGAACTAAGTGAGTATCAAGAAGGGAAAGACTTGAAGGAGTGTGGGAGGTAAAGAGAATAAGAAATGAGTACGGCATTAAAGCTGCCAAGCCAAGCCACAAATTAAGCATGGACTTGCAGCAGAAATAGAAAGTATTTTTCAAAAAAAGCACAGAGGAGGATCTTAAGTATAAGATTTAAAAGCAGTGTGGGTAAAATCACAAGTAATAGCTAAAAATGATCAAAGAACCAGAAACTGATGGCAGCAAAATAGTCATTACAGATGACTGATTAAAACTGAGAAAAGAATGTTTAGAAAGAAAAGGTTCATAGATTGGAAATTGCATCAAAACCTTATACTAAAGTTACTCTTCCCTCAATGGAACTAGCTCAGAGATTTTCTTTCTTTTGCTTCTGGTGAAGAGAATGGAAAAATCATTTCATTTGCATTTCTGCAAGATTTTTCTCCCTTGCCCAACACTGAAAAGATGTAGGAGTCATTTTAAAGATTTAAGTGACCCTCCAGGGTATCCCTGAGTACACTGGGTGGTATTTTATAAAATTGTTTAATTTCTTCCACCAGCGCTGAGCTCCAGGTGTGCTAATTGAATTTTGTCTGATAATTTTGAGAAAGTACACAGAGGCAGAAGTGTTTCACACAGCTTTAGTCAAATTTTTTGCTTAAAGAACACAGCAAACTTCCTTATGGTCAATATATGTATCCATTTATCTCAAAGGGAAGAAAAAAAATTGTTTATGTAAACTGAAACAGCTTTCTTCCTTATTCATTGAAAAACATTGTTAGAAGGCGTGGAGTCAGCTTTCCCATTCACATGAGTGAAGACACTAACTGTGAGAGTTGCTAAGGCGATGTATCAGGCAGTCCGATCGAAAGTGTCTTCCTCTTCCCTCTTCCCCATAATCTCGCTAAATTTTCTTCAAGTTTCCAAGTTTCCCAGTGCAAACATTATGTCCAAAAAAGGTTTTTTAGTTTATTTAGTACACCTCCTAAGGGAACAGGAGCTTTTTTTTCTTCCCAGATCTTATGCTTTTGCTTTTGATACCCATCTCTTCAGAAAGAGTCCTGTCTGCTTTCTTCTCCTGCATACCTTCACTGTTAGCTTGGATACCTACTTGCAGTCTGTTCCAAAGGTTCCTGTAAGAATACTCCAACTCAAAAATCTCTTTCAACCAATTACCTCTTCTTCAGTATATTTGTTCTTTTCTGCCTTCACAATGCCCTATATATGTGTATATATGCATAAATACCTGTGTGTGTGTGTGTATGTATATATTAAGGACATTTACTATCATTCCAGGTGTGCTCTAGTGTGTTTTTTTTTTTTTTTTGGGTATCCAATTTGCACCAAATTTTGGACCGTGCTACAGAAAAGTGCAGTGAAGACTGTGCTTCCTCAAAGAGGAAGCTTGATTGGCATACACAGATTCCTGAGAAGGAGCTCTCTCTCTCCTCTTCCCTCAGTCACACTCACATGCAAAACAGATTATTGGTAGACTTAATACATCTTTTCTCCCCTGTTTTGAAATTGAGCACAACTAGTCTTCTGACAAACTTCTGAAGCTCTGCAAAGCTCCCTCAAGGCCATTTTAAAGTTTATTGAAGTCAATGAAGTATTGGCAGCTAGCCGTGAAATAAACACAAAATAAGTGTGTGAGAAGCAAAACGAATGATAAAGAGCATAAACAAGTTCCCTGGAGAAAATAGGAGTGACACACATCACAAGAAAAAAAAAAAAAAAAAAAGGAAGAAAAACCTGAAGAAAGGGGGAGTCATTCAAGGCAAAATATGAGCTTGAGCTGTAACAAAACTGTGAGAGAAGCACTCGGAATTTAGCGGTTAAAGAATAAATACATGAGATAAATAGCAAAATAACAAAATATATAAGAATTGAAGTTAAACATGTCACTAGATAAAGAAATACCTTGCTCTACATTGCAGAATGAGGGTTGAAGTAAGTCTTGTTGTAAGTCTATTATATATTCTATGTAGGAAAACACATTCTAGATCCAAAGCATAGAGAAAATGGAATACAGGATTTAATAGACAGTGTCAAATGTTTAAACATCATTTAAGAATTTAGATAAATCGAATTTAAATCCATATTCATTCTGAAAATAAAGCAGCCTTCCCCTTTATTTCTGATTTAAACTGAATTTATGCATAGTAGCTGAAGAATATAAAACCAAAGACTTGCTTTCAGTTTAATGGGCATATTTTGTAAAATGGAAGCAAATATGTCTGTCGCTGCCCTAATTGCCAAAACAAATTGAAAGTGAATATTCATTTCACATTAAGACATATAAAAGTCACATAATTCCTTAATCCCTTCAAAGTTGCTGCAAGCTCATTATTTTCTTCTTCAACAGAGTATCCACAGAAATAGCTGGAGGAGAGTTTGCCTTGAGGATACAGTCTAATATTTACACCCAATTTGCCAGAAAGATTTGAAGAACAGCTCTGCCCTAAATTGGGAAGTTTTATATTCACTGTGAGCTTTAGCAAGTATGCCAACTGAGCAAGCAGAAATATACTATTTATTCTTTTAATTTTTAAATTTTCATCATAAAGTTACCATGAATTCTGAGAAGATGGAGTTTTGATCTTAGACTTCTCATAGGGAATTCAAAGCCAGGTTAGATCAACAGACTTATTCTGTTAGACCATATTGACTGATTATCTTTTTTTTTTCTTGCTATATAACATTTGTTAAAGTTAAGCACTACTCAGGATGGTTCTCGGGATACTAAAACTCATGCCTAGGTTTGAATGCTCAGGTATTCAACTGACCTTGAAAGCCATTTCCATGACCATAAGCACGTATGTAAATGACTTTCCGGACAGAGCAATCGTGATCACTACCAAAATCAATCCTGAGTTAAAGACTAAAAACTACTGTAGTATGTTCTTAAAGTATTGTAAAAACTTCATCTGAGAGTGACAAGTGAATATCTACCATTACTAAAAGTCAGTATCAAAAGTTTCATTGAGATTTCATCTACTTATTGAGGCAAAGAACCTATTAAAACAGTCTTTGGCATTTGAAAAGTCAATCTCTATGTCTATCTCAATGTCTTTATGTCTATGTCAAATTATGTTCTTTACAAAATGCTTTACTTATTAGATAAATCTATACATACTTGATAAAGTTCCAAAACTCAGACATTTATACTACAAAGCAAGGGGAAGCAAAAGTTTGAAAATACCTGAAAAATATAAGTTGTCTTAGGCTATATATGGTATTTCAAAAAAGTGCATACTAAGGTTATTTTATAGATTATATTTGGCACTTCACTGTGTTGCTCTGAAATCTGAAGGGATTTAGAGGATGGCAATACCTTAATGAAGCATAAAGCTGCCTGAAACTTGTGGCATAGGGAAGCTGAGAAGTTCTTTTCACACTACACAATTCTGCCTTTTCTCTTCTGTTAGAGAAAACTGTCCAGATCCACTGACAATTGTGTGACCATTGATCATTGCTTGCCCATGCTGTCATAATCCTTTGATATTCATGTTTCTCAAGAAAGAAGAAGAAGAAGAAAAAAACAATCTCAGGGCACCATGCAATGCAGACTCGAGATTCTCCAAGTCTTATAATGGCCATGCAGGATGCATTTGGATGAGGAAATGAGGAATAGGCAGAATTTTTCCCTGTCTTTGGGGAAGTGGCCTCCCATACTGCAATATATGAATGCATTCATAGCTGTAATATGGATAGATGCCTGAATAATTCATTCCTACTGGAATATTGAGAGAATATGATAATAAAAGATGTGTGACTCTTTTTTTTTTTTTTTTACATTTTCCTCTTCTCGGAGCGTTTTTATTTGAATTAAAACCTTTCTGCAGAGAAAGTTTTGCACTTTACAGAATAGTGCAAATGTATGATCTTCTAAATGGAATTACTTCTCACAACTGAAAAGAATGCAAAATGCTAGTTCTTCCTTCAGTGAGATGACTCCAGGTGAAACCAGTAGGACTCGTATTTTTTTGAGGAAGGTAAACTAGACAAAAGTGTCAAGTCTGAGAAATATAAATTGCATCTATTTAATTATTTGATTTAAAAAAATCATACACTAGATGATTTTACTTTCTAGAGGGAGAGACTAGACAGGAAATGAATTTTATATCCACTGTGCATGCACTTTATTTCTTACATTTCCAGAACTGTGAATTCAGTCAATCCTTCAGTGCAATGAAAGAAAACAGCATAATTCCCAATATGCTAGTACTATACTTTCAAAATCCTGTTCTGGAAATAGTCTTAAACACAGTTTCAATAAGCTTTGCTTGACTCAAACCAGTTCAGCCACACTGTGCACAGTGCCTTAGACCATCAGCTAAGGAACAATAACAATTCTTTTCCTTCACAGGAGCCCAGAATGCACAGGCCTTTCACTGTCCTGCAAATAATATAATTTTATTCTTCTCTTCTTTTTTGCCTATTTTATTCTGCATTTAATTAACAGCTTAGTAAGCATTCATTTTCCAATGGAATTTCACTTCTGTTTTTAAATGATTGAAAGTGATGTAGTTGCAAAACACCCAAAACAACACATCCACATTATATGCCATGAGCAGATGGCATGCTAAGCTGACCTTGTTTATCACTGGACCACATCCTGTGACAAGGTATTTTTGTAAGGACTGCAGCAACCTCAGGTGTTCTGGGCATCAAATTCTTGCTTTCCTCTTCAGATAATACAGTTTTAAGTTTACTGTGTCATTTCTAATTGTTGACTTCATATTCTAGCACCAAATTCTGTTTGAGACTTTTGAAATTTTGAAATAACATGTTTCGATCCATGCATCAGGAGATCTTTTAATGCACGATGCTAAAATTGAACACAACAAACAGAACTACTATCAAAAAGCACATACAAAATTTTGATTCAAGTTGCTAAGCTGACTATTTAGTTTGCATTTGAAACTACTATTTCATTTCAATAGTGCTATTGCTGTTCACAAATAATAATAAAATTGGGCAGGGGAGAGGAACATTTTTCCTACTTTCTACGAAAAGCTTCAATTTCTAAATCTGTAGTTCAACTAGTCCAGATGCTGCCCTTTAAGATGAGGGAAAATAGAAGCTCAAAAGCTGGCAGATCTCTGCACATATTAAGGTCAGCAAAAATCTACCAGATTATATTTCTTATTTTGACTGTGTTTTATATGCAGGCTTTAGCAGAAGTTTACATTTCTCCACTTGAAAAACACAGTATCATTGTTCATCCAATAGCGAGTCGATTTAATTCTTAGATTTTAGGCTTTGTATCAATCCCTAATGCCTTATTTTGGCTTCAGAGTATAGATTTATCTCCCTAGCAACTGGGCTTCATGAAGAATCACGTATCAATTTTCAGGCTAGGAATAATAATATGTAGAGTATGTTTGTTTGATTTTACAGGATGAATCATAAGGGAAAAGTCAAAAGATGACCTAACAGATATTTTATACAAACTTTGTCACAAAAATTTTGTATTCAGTATTTATATGAACATATAAAGACAAATTGTGTAAAGAAGAGAGAGACTGATGAGAGAGCATTTGGATGCTTCAAAATATCATACTTCCGGGCTGCAGTGGGCATGCAGGTTTTAGGCAGCCCAGGAAACAAAACAGGACCAACTCTCTTCTTCCACCATGCGGTGCCTGGCATAGCCTGACTTTCCTTACAGATTCATAAAAGGTTGAGCTTGGAAGGGACCCCTAGAGACCATCTAGTCCAACTTCCCTGCTCCAGCAGGGACACCCAGAGCACAGGGCGGCATCCAGGCATGTTTGGAAGATCTCCAGAGAAGGAGACTCCACAACCTCTCTGGGCAGCCTGTTCCAGAGCTCTGTCACCTTCACAGAAAAGAAGTTCTTCCTCATATGGAGATGAAACTTCCTGTGTTTCCACTTGTACCCATTACCCCTTGTTCTGTCAGTGGCCACCACCAAGAAGAGTTTGGCCCCATCCGCTTTACATTGCATATTGATTAGATCCCCTCTCAATCTTCCCTGTTCCAGGCTAAACAGGCCCAGCTCTTTTAGTCTTTCCTCATACAGTAGATGCTCCAGTCCCTTAGTGATCTTCATGGGCCTATGCTGGACGCTCTCTAGAAGGCATTTAGTAACTCTGCCTTCTCTGCATCCTCCATCCCCATTCAGCAGTGGACTAACATTTTCTCTAATCTTTCTCTTGCTGCTGATGTATTTATAGAAGCCCTTCCTATTTTCCCTGATAACTCTTGATAATTCTGATTCCAGACGGCCATTGGCTTTCCTTGTTGCATTCCTGCATTCTCTGAAATGATCCTATATTTTTCCCAGGAAGTCTAACCTTTCTACCACATTGGGTATGCTCTCTTTCTCTCTTTAAGTTAACCCTACCGTTCCTTGCCCATCCATGCATGTTTCCTGACCCTCTTTCTTGATTTCTTTCTTGTAGGAAATTAAGTACCTCTTATCTCTACTACTGGGCTGTTTAGACCACTGATATGGTCTGGCTACACCCTGAGTGTCCTGGAGTAGCTTGTGTTACTCCAGAAGAGCTCTTACATTCGTAAAATTTCTTCAACCTGCAATACGTGTGGAGAAAAGCAAATTCATAATGCTTAATCTTTATTATGCTGGTAAGATCATAGCATTCAGGTTGTCCCTTGAATTGTGCCAGCGTATGCTTAATTGCGATGTTGATGTACATTTTGGTGACATAATTTAATCCAGATTTCAACTAAATTTTTTTTTTCATATTTCAGCAAAGTTCAGCAGTACAGAAAGAATAGTTACGCAAACTGACCAAACTCTGGAAAGGTAAAATGATAATAAATAAACTAGAGAAAAGAAAGTTTCTATCAATTTAAGAAGACAAGACAGAGAGTCATACAAGCTGAAGTTTGCTCTTTCATCTGCTGAGTTCAAGTATGACATGTGACTATTTGTTTATTCAATGCTGCTTCTATTTGGTTGCTTAGTTCTTTCCATCGTATCATTCTGGTTTTGGCTGTGCTTTACCTTGTTAAGTTTACGTTGTTAACTTTTATCTGTTCACAATAAAATTTTCTGTTCTGGATATCTGTCTCAGGATGGGAAGTTTTAGGAAAAGTAGTTTAAGAATTTTCCAAATTGATATTAGGAATACACGTTATTTTTCCCATGTCAGCAAATTATTCAGAAATGACTATACTTAAGAAGATCTAATTCCTCCAGATTTTTCCAAGAGAAACTTGGATTTTGCCCTGGTATCATAAAGCCTGTTTAATTCTTCCAGTGAAAATCACCCTTATATGGCCTCATTGACCTCTGTAGAAATACATTCTTCCCATACTTCACAGAGACTTTTATAAATACAGTTGTTAAGTTATCCAAAGATACCTGTACTAAGCATGAGACTGTTGCTCCCAAAGGCACCTGCCTGCCCCTGGACTACGTACAAGCTAGCCATATAGAATTTTACTTTAAATGCTGTTTGTAGGCATTACATTGTGTTTT
This sequence comes from Tinamus guttatus, assembly GCF_059628265.1. NCBI lineage: Eukaryota > Metazoa > Chordata > Aves > Tinamiformes > Tinamidae > Tinamus > Tinamus guttatus. The sequence continues at coordinate 1,637,786 of NW_028288936.1, forward strand.
AGAACTTCTAAAACATTGTGTTTTAGAAGTTACAATGCAGTCTTTAATTATGTAATCCATACTTTTTTAAAGGGGAGGTGGGGGCTTTATGATATCTCAGATGTGTTATATATAGTTGTTGGGGAATTACTGGACTTGCGCACTGGTGGGAGTTGCTGTGTGGGGAAATTCATTTAATACCACAGAAAACATGCTTATGAATGAAGCAAAGGTTTTTCAAAAGAGCGCAGAGAAATAAATCTGAGATAAATCTATCCCTGTCTCTGCCTTGGAGTGCTATGTGATGCAGAAAAAGGCACATAAGCCAAGCTTTTCATAACTGACCATTTACTCTTTGTTCCTTATCTCTGGCTGTCCTACATAATACCTTGGACTGTGATTTGCAGAACAGATGAGCATTCATACCTGCAGGTAGTGTCAGCTGGAGCTGTGGTTTAAATCTCTTTATAACCCTGTAAAGAAGGCAAAGCAAGGCCAATGAGAAAAGGGTATCTTAAAGTCTCAAGTTGGTCATCTGTGAACAGTAGAAACCCCTGATAATTTTAACACATGCATCTCTCATTCCTCACACCGTTTTTTTTTTTTAAAAAAAGGAATAAGTAAATAAAGATCATTATGAAGCACATAGAGTAGAGCTAGATGAAAAATTATCTATGGAGTTTTAATTACAAAATTTCACATGTCAAAATAGTTTGTGAGAATGTGCCAGTTCCATCAAAACTGTAAACAGAAACCATATAGGCCATCCTTCTGGTTTTGATCAAGCTGTCTGTACAATTGCTGAGAATTTCTTCTGAGAATTTATAAAAACATTGGTAGAGGTTGGTCATTATCTAATATGAGTAATATTGGAGCAAAATTACTCTGTTACAGATGGAAACACTATATTAACATTTCACTGTAATTTGATCATCATATACTGACTCTCTGTCAGAGATTATAAACTAATAAACTGACTAATTCTGTCAGAATATAAACTAATAAGGTCATGTTTTCTTTTCTCTATTGACCTTCTTGTTTAGGTGGCGTGTCTTGTAAGGCAACGCATGGCTACATTAGACCTAGTTTTTGAATTGTCCTGTCTCGTGTGACAAGAACACCTCCTTTCCCTGGCCCAATACGGACTGTGTATGGGTCAACAGCCACAAGGAACAGGTTCCCTCCTTTTGAGAGCAGAACTTGAGCAGCTGTTCGAACAGAATTGTTTCCTCAGTACTCTCCAGACAGGGTTGAGCTGGGTGTGCAGTTGGGTGCCAAGGGAACAATGTAATGTTGGCATTGCTAGCTGTGCCTGGTTGCCTTCACTTTATAAGCGCAATAAAGGACTATTTTGCTGCAGGTCATACAGTACTGCTCAGCTCCAGCGTGGGACCTGCATCCAAAATATAAAATATCATTTGAGTTTCACTGTTTTTTCTTCTTGAAATGACTCGTAATAGTGAACTCTCTCTAATCAACTCTTTGATCTGAAATAAAGTACACAGAAAATTAGTCCTTTGCCAAAAACAACCCATTATTTAAGATATTTTTGCACTGATCAGCTAATGCACCATTAGTTTATCTCCAACTTAAAATGCTGTGGATTATTCCAACTATGCCTTCCCCCAGCACATTACTACTTTCAGTGCAGCTTTTGTTACAGGGCAATACTAAATCAAAGAATTTGTTTTTTTTAAGTCATGGTAACCCACACAGTAACTTGGTGGATTCTTTGTTTTAGAAGTACGTCAGGAAATAACTTTTACAGTAGAGTAATACTCTACTGAATTGCACTGTAGAAAAAGCTAAAAAAAAATACTGATATTGCTTATCAGCCTCATTGGGATTACATCTGCACTAGATATCTTTCATATAAAACAGGCCATGTCTCATTAAAAAGTCTATAGTTTGAGGAAGGTCTCAGCAGCTATTCAGTTGTGTTTTATATCTATGTCATCTATGTAAATTACTGCCTGTGGTGCTCATTCTTAACAATTTGAGGTACATCCTTCTTGTGAGTATGTAAGTATGTGTTTAACCTTATTTTACACTGAGGAAATCTTAATAGAATGTTTCTTTTCAAGTGGAAGCTTCTTTTCAAGTCAGTATAATGAGTACTGCAGTCCTTGGTGTTTTTAGGAAGGTCATAGTTTCCAATGATAGTTTTCAATGTTTGACAGTATTCATGATGAAGCTAGTTCTGTCACACAGGTTGGTCTTTCATAAACAACAGATCATTAGTCTAAATAGGTTATATGAAATAGTTTTTTTACACTGAACAGCAAAAACATGGGTCATACAGACATTATCACAAGTTCATATACATTTGGATGAAGATATATTTTTTAAAAGACAGGTTTATTTTTTGCGCTGCTTTATAATGTGACAGTATAGAGACTTACCAATTACCAAAGCATGTGTTCAGCCTTATTTTATAATAAATGAACACAAAAATGAGAATCCTCCAATAAATTATTTTCTATTCCTTTTTAAATTAAAGTGTTCAAAAATAAGGTTAGGACAACTCATCTACAGAACTGCATAGTGGATTCATTTTAACAATATATCTTCAATATAATATTCTACAGTCTGGGTATCAGTGTATTATTCTAACCAACATGAATTTAGAGAGAGTAAATTGCAATTGAACAAACTCACCTCCTATCTGTAATGCAAAAGGACTTAAGATTATTGTTTGATTGTATCTATTTAAGCTGTGTAACTAAGGATCAGACTAACAGTAGCATTTTGTTTATTTAAAAAAAAATCTGTCACTCGTAAGACTTTGTACAGAGGAATTGTGAGAAATATTGTCCAACTAAATTCATTAACTTGTGAGTTTTCAAACTTGTTTTTTTTTATACAATGCCTTCCGTTTGAATTGTTTTTTCAGAAGTTCCTTGGATATGAAATACACAACCAGTCACGCTCAGCCAGGACCACAGGATAGTTGTGAACATAAAGGATTGCATTACTCTCACCTAAATTTTCATGCCTACAGCACTCGTTTGCAGCTAATCTAACCACCTTATGTCTATTACTAATCAAGAAGAAGAATAGACATTTTGGGGGCACAATTCCCCTTACTGTAAACTGAGCATATGAAATGGGTCACATTTACTCAGATTAATTTTTCTCAACCAAAAAAGTGTTATGCCTTGAAAGGTATAACAGAGGATATGAAGACAGAGATAAGGAGGACACTCTATAAAAACCCTGGTAGGCTCTCTTACCAGTGGTGACACAAAGTTATCTTCCACACACTCCAGTGTCTCTCTCGTGCCCCTCTTGTGCTGGGGAGCTGCAGAAGGAGCCAGCAGCACAGCAGAAGTGGCCTCCACAGGGCTGAGCAAGAGGAACATGAGCCCCCTCCCTTCATGTCCACCTGGAACTGCTGGTAACACCTTCCTTAATGCACCCCAGGAGAGCATTGGCCTTCTTTGTCTCAAGGCTGCCCTGCTGCCTCATGGTCTCTTGTTGTCGATCAGTATCCTCAAGGCCTTCTGTGGCAAGCTGCTTTGCAACTGCTTGGCCACAGCCTCTGCTGCTGCCCGCCACCTCCTCACCAGCGACAGCACTTTGTGCTTCCTGAGGCTGAAGTGTCTGAGCGTCCCCACTGCCCATCTCTGCAGCCTGCTCAGGTCCCTCTGAACGTCAGCACAAGCCTCGGCATTGGCAGCCACTCCTCGTACGTTGGCACCAGCGTCAACCTTGCACAATGGAAGGGTGGAGAGCAAGGCCATGTTTGTTTCCAGCTTGGACATGGGTGTCTGCCTGGGAGGCAGGAAGAGGGCTTTGTTGTTCTCGTCAGGCAAAACATGCCTACCTCAATGGGATGCTCCTTTTCCAGGGGCTTTCAGGTTGTGACATGAGTTGAGCCATGATGAAGCTGCTGTGGAGGCTCCACCTGGTTTCATAGCCAGATGGGAGCCTCTGCTATTTCCCGCAGCAGCAGGCAGGAGCTCTTTCCTCCTCCATGGCAGCTGCGAATATACAGCAAGGCAGAGAGGATGCAAGGTGTGAGGAGCAGGTGTGGACAACGCAGGGCAGTGCACGTGCTTGGAGAGCAGAAGCGCAGTCCTGCTGGCCTAAGCCTTGTTTCTGTCCCCTTGTGGTGGGTTGAAAGAACTCTGCCTCACTGAGCAGGGCCGCTCTCCTGGCTTTGGAGTGTAGTGTTTAGAGAGCTGTGGAAATGGAGGCTCAGCATTGTGTGTTGAGGGCATGACTCAGCACAGAGCCACCTGGGTTGTGTGAGACACGGTGCTGAGAGGCAGGAGGGCTCTGAGGTAGCTTGGCACCAGGCTCACCCAGGTGGGATGTTGTAGGCCTGGCAGTACCTGCACAGGGTGGGCAAAGTGGCTGTCGTCTGCCAGCTGCCCCCATCCTGCCTTTCAGCAGCCTTTCTTAGGGGAGAAAGCAAGGGGGCTTTTCAGGCGAGGACCACATGTGCCTTTTGAAGCAGGACACCAGTGGGTACATTGCCTCCTCAGTGCAGTGGCCTTGCTTGCAGAAGAGGCTGGCTGCTTTTGAACTTACAAGCAGGCTGCCTTTTTTAGCACCACACCGTCCTGAGGAGATGACAGGCAGGTTTAGGACAGAATCGAAGCCTCTGGCACACTGCACTGACTCCCTTGTTGCTGCCTACAACATCCTGTGCTCCTCTCCCTTTGGGAAAGAAGCACTTAAATTGAGAGATTTTTTTGGTCTGGAGTCTCCTGTTTGGACTTTTCTAGTACTTAACAGATCTTCAAGGCCTAAGTAAAATTATGGACTCTCCTGATAACTGCCACCTCTGTTACAGGTCAATGGTTCATTTTTATTATATTCTGTTCCTTGTCATTTTATTCAGCCTAAACTCAGAGCTGCATTTGGGGAGAACTTCTCAAATTTAGGTGTCTTTAATATTGCTTTCTCTAGCAGTCCTTTTGGCTATAAGTAAAATTTCTGGCAAGCAATCTCCTTTTGCATGGATTGCTAATACAGTTCATCTGCTTAATAAAGACCAGAAGAATTAATTCAGGCTGACAATATAAGTAAAACAGTGCTGAAGTGAGGAAGGTGGACTCAGCTCAGATATGAGATGCTTTCTCTTTCCAGTATACCTTGGTTCCAGGATAAGATCCTTCCTAGTTTTTCAAATCAGGGCATGAACAAAGGCTCTTTTTTGAACCTCTGTAGGGCTTTTCCTGAGCCTCTATAGGATGACATAGCTCTATAGAGGCTCAGGAAAAGTAATGAATTTACATTAGATCTTCTCAGCTGAGCCATCAGTTTACCTAAATAATCTCAAATTTTCATGAGTAGGACACTAATCATATTGATCTCACTTTCTTCCTTTGGACCTTTAATAGACAAGTTTGAAAATATCATGGAATCAGGAGAGGGCAGAGTAGACATTCAATGGATTCTCCTAGACTATGAAAATAATTCTTGGGAAACTTACAACTGAAAGAGACTGAATTCTGTGACAAGTAATACCTTTCTTGCCTATAGGAAATATAAGTAATCAGTAAACTGTGGAGTGGATTTATCAGCTCTCTCACGTTTCCAATGAGCGTTTCCAAAATCAGCTTAACAAGTTATTCTCTTTCTGTTTTTTTATTATTATTATTATTATTATTTTGGCTTGATTAATGCATAATTATTGATCATTATTTATGGAGAATGAAGCAATTTTCATCTAGTTATACAAATTTTGGTATGTTGACAGTGCAAAGAGACTAACTGCTCTTACAGTGAAATATCTTGCTGAACCGTATAAGCAAGCAAAGCAAGTAAAATAGATAATTAATAAGATCGTGACTCTCTCAAGACTTGATATTAAAACACAGCAAAAAACATTCTTGAAGATAATTTTAATTGTTTGTGTTTTGGCTGAGTGTTTAATAGGCTTCAGGAGTAGTGCAGGAATGTGCTTTTATGATTTGAATGGTATCCTAAGGCACTGCTGTTCCCATTTAGGTTTTCAGGTATAACATTGGTAATTTGTTTCAATATATTTCCTCCTTACTTAGTCTGCACTATAAGATTTTATTAATCTATGCTGTATAGTCTGTGCTGTCTTTTTTTTGAGAAAGGTATGCATTTTGTACAACATAGTGAAGCAAAAGTCTTCTGCATTAACTCAGTCCCTTCCTGTAGCTTGTACTTCCATTTTTTTAGCATGCTATATTAAAAAAAGAAAAAGCTCAAATATATGTGTGGGAAATAACCTCACTGGAAAAAGCTTAGTTCAAGGAAGCTTTTAAATAGTATTCACTTGACTTGACAAATTGTGTAACCACAGCAGCACTGTGAGTTGCAACAGAACCTGTCTTTACAATGCTCTTATCTCAGGTCTCTAAAACTTTCCAGTATATTTAAGCATACTATGAATTGCATAACCTCAGAATCAAGCATTAGGGGATTTTCAAATGCTTAGTTTCAAAATTGCTGGATTTCCAGTACCGCCAGCTCTCTGTTCATGAGTTAGGAGTTATGAGTTATGAGTTGATGAGTTATGAGACTGGCTTAAAGGATGAAACTGTAAAAATAATTTGTATATTGTCTTTTATTTATTGCTGATTTTTGAGCTCTTAAGTTTTCCTGGCTCTTTTTTCTTAGAAAATTACTATAATATAGATGAAAACTGAATACTTTGATACTTCGATTTTAATAGCCAAGATTTTAAAATACAGCAAGATTCCAAGAGCTATGATAAAATTGGATTATATGTGAACATTGGTTTCCAATAAACATACACCTGCACACACTCACACACCTACTAGTAACCAGGTATTAGTAAAAATAACAGAGAAATAACGCAGGTAGAATCACAGTCATAACATCAACTGTGTTCCTCATCTCCTAGTAAACAGCTTCCAACTGTTTTCCTAACTAGATTTTTGAAAACTGGTGATCTGGTGATTTGGGGTTTTTTTACCCATTGTTATTACAAATCCATGCTATTCTTGCCTGCCTCTCTTTCATACCCATTGCACTTACCTGCTGCTATTTTGTGTGTACTAATGTTATGTCCTAGACCTTACTAGTGGGGACTGATCTGCCCTACAGTGAATTTTGTATTGCATTTTTCCAGTCAAATCCATGTCTTTCAACCCTGTTCTCAGGTCCTCAACAACTCTGTACATTCATATGCACACTTTTCTCACCCTACTCCTCCATTACAGCTACTGGCTAGGTGGTATAACTACTGAGTTTCTTTCCTGAATACGTCTGAATCCATGAACACAGGTAGCAGTAAATGAAAAGCACCTTCAATTTAGTCCCTTCTCCTGTAGTGCTACTATGCAGCAGTTCTTCCAACAGATACTATCAGGAATTCAGAGTCTCTGAAATTAGGTAAATTGGAAAGCAAAGCAGTCCTGCCTCTTCCACGTGCATAATCCCCAAATCTGTAAGATTTTGAGAGTTAGTACACAATGCTGTCCACGGTGGACACAATTGTATCTTCTTTGCTTCTAGACTCAGATCTTGAATGTACAAACAGAAGTGCAAGGTGGCTGTCATATATCATTTTGAAAATAACAAGTATAATGCACTTACAGTAATCGTCAGCATGGTTAAAGCATGCTTTCATCGTAAGCCTCTATTTTTAGGCTTTTATAAACGTAAAATTATTGGGTTTTTTTGGATGACCTTCCTCCAAGTGTGTTTTCAATGCCAAGGTGATTTCTTTTCTTTGACTGAATGGGGATTGGTAAAATCAAATGTTTCTCGTTTTGAGTTATCTCAGTGAAAATAATGACACTTTCATGCTTTGGAAAAAAATGTTAAGATGCTTATTTGCTCTCAATACTGCAAAATGACTTAATTTTATCTTCAAATTTGTCACTCACAGAAGAGTAATTATGTTCTATTTTGAAGACGAAAAAAGGTTACGAAAGAAACTTTCTGCCTGAAAATGGCATAAAGATCAAGAAGGTACATGTCTCTTGGTTTCCAAAACAAACCAGATATGCTTCTAGTGACATTTAAAACACGAGTATGTATATGCTTGTAAATTGAAATACACTCTTAAGTTCTACTGCATACTGTATATTGGTTTGTTGTCAATCATTCTATTCTATAATTCTGTAGCTGTTCAATGTAGATGGAGGGTAGGGTTAGCAGAACTATTTGTATTTAAGGTTACTCAACTTTTCTCATTATAGCTGCATATTCAATTTGAAACTACTTGACTCATTCCCAGAGAATAATCTAGCTCCTGTACTAAACAAGGCAGGAATCCAATGACAATTACAATCATGCAGTTATGCAGTATATCATTCTATAAAGGCTATTATTTCAAATTATGAAGGTTGTAAGTTATAAAAGCCATCTCAACTCTGGCTTTTTCTAACTTCCTCTGTTTCCTGCTTTGTATCTTTATCATTCTTTTACCATTCCTTTATATTCTTTTGCATTTCATTTGAATATAATTTGGAATTGCGTGTTTAATATAAATTTTCCTTAGATTATATCTTTCCACAGCATTTTTTTTTTTAGTTCACCATCATCCTTAAGGCATTTGGGATCTGAAGAAATTAGTTCTCGGGAATTCTGCAAGAAGTCAATTCACCTGAAATGGCTTATGGCTCTGTTGTAAGTTCATGATAAATAAAATACTAAAACTCTGCTTCTAAAACATATTTGATCTTAACACTGCATCTCTTCAGTCCTTACGGTTGTCATTAAATGTCTCATCTTTCCCCATTTGAAGTTCTAATTACATTTTTCTTTGCCCAATCTATATCACTCCTTTTTTGGGCTTCTTGTTCTTACCTGATTAGTATTTTTCAAGCAACAGAAGCATAGCATTGAATTCCTGCCCCATTGAAGTCACAGCAAGATTTACCTTTGCCTTCAGTAATGACATAGAAATATTCTGTTAATGCTTGCAAATTAAAAATTGAGCAACTTCATGGGACTTTTTGAAACCTGCTTCTTTCTTTTCTGATATTACCTCTTTCCATGCCTTGTCATGTCTAGTCTACCACACTGAGCTAGCAAAGGGACAAGTATGTAGCGGATTTCAAGTTCTTGGGAAGTACTGTTGCTTAATTCTGCCAGTAAAGCGCCTTATTCATATGCTGTGCATGAGTTTTGTAAAGATATTAAATGATTGTTCTATTCATACCACATGTTCCTTACAAATATAAAATTCCACATTTAAATGCAAAAGTTCTTCAAGACAACAAGAAGTTCTGACTTTGGTTTTGATCACTCAGATTTCTCTACTAAAACAACTTTGATAAGAGTGAATTGTTTTTCTCTGAGGGAAGTATAATTTTCTGCAGTATGCTTTGGCTTGGAAGTAATAAAAAGAAAAACCAAGGACTAAAAAAAGATTCATTGTACTCTATACTCTAGCAAAGGATCAGATTCAGCAAATCAACTAATCACAAGGTAACATTAAAATGCAAGTGGGCCAGCCACCTGCATACAGCTTAGCATGTTTAGATATACTTTCCTGAACCAGGACCACAATGTAGATGTCTGTGTTAATTTACACACTAAATTTATGGTAGCCAAGGAAAAGATTCCCCTATGGGCATTGTTAGGACAACACGGTTACAACAGAATGTTAGCAACAAAATTGCAGGTGTAATAAATATGAGATACATAGTTAGGATCCAATTTGGAAATGTATTAAAATCATTTTTTTCTTGGAGATCTGGCTCGTTTTGTCTCAAAGGTAGTACTGGATGGATCAGAAAAAGAGCTTTGCCATAAAATTATTGGAGATAAATATGATTAACAGATTGTGCCCCCATCTACATAAATGACAGTAGCCAGTTTGCAAGCATTTCATTTCCTATTTTTTTATGCAACAAATACATATATATTTTGATGATTCTTTTAAGTTTCTTATTTTCATAATCATTTTGAATTTCCTTGTTATGCCACTCTAGGTTTTATGAAATAAACATATTTCGATATCTATAATTTAATCAGAACTCACTCTAACAAACTCTTTAAGGGAAAAATAAAAGCTAATACTAGATGTGAGTACTTTTAAAACAGGCAGAATTTTCTATTTCTAGACACCATTTTGTACTTGTTATGATTTTTATCTTATTTTCTCTGCACAAACTTATGTTTTTTCCACTAGAAATTCTCACAGAAGTCAGTGAGTCAGTAGTGTGCAGGAAAGTGGAAAAAAATGGTTCTTAAAGAGTTAGTGTAAACACAGGACTTTTTTCTGATAGAAAGGTTCAGCTATTTTCCCTCCAGCTGCGCTTAAAAGCAATTGAGAAATACAAGTTCCTATGAAGCCTTGTGATACTGCAACCTGAGCAGTGTTGAAATGCTTGAAAGGGCATAGAAGCGACCATTAGAACAGTCCTGCTCTGCTGAACTGGCATTGATGACGGCCTTTTGAGGTGAGACAAAGCACAATCAACCTCAATCACACCCAGGCCAAATATACCTATAAATGCAGCACTTAATCACCAGCATGGAATTATCACTGCATTAAGCAGCAGTTTTTCAGTTGTATCATCAGACTGCAAACCTTTTTGTGTGGGAGAAAGGAGGATTGAAATCACAGAAAATCAAGGCTATGACCATTTTCTGTGTCAATTTAATATACATGTCTGGATGACTACTTTAGATAACCTATTTAAATGGGATATTTTGGAATCAAAAAATCTCTGTTTATTTCAGCAGATAATTTTTCTTTAATACAATGAATTGAATTGCTGATCCTCTTGTACTCCGTCTTTTGCTGAACAAAACCTGAGTATGTATTTTAAGGTGCTTAGTATTGCAAAGGCTCTCAGCCTCTGGCAGAGAAAGGGTAAGGATGTCTACAAGTCTCACAGATAAACTATGAGGGAAAATAGCCAACATCTTCCCAAAGTGAGCAATGAGGGGAATGGCAAGGCAAGAAGGAGTTATGCTTGACTCTTGTCTTATTTTGTACTTTGATATGTAGTATATGTTTTGTTTTGACTTTTGGCTCCTATTCAAATTAAAAAAAAAAAAAAAAGTTCATTGGTGAGTAACAGCAGTCTGGAGACTTGTATTTTTGAGTTGATCTCTGAGCCATATCTCAGTTACAGAATCCAAAAGAAATAATTAGAGATTAAATGGAAGATGCTATAAATGAGAGGTCAGTCTTCAGCTGAATGTCTGTCCTCCTGCTCCACTTATCTGTTCGCAACAGCCAGGCTGTGAGTGCCACCATCACCCAACACACAAAAACCTCTCCTAAGTTAGAAACTAGACCCATTGGTTAAACTCATATCATCTGTATCTGGTTTTCTGAAAGAATAGGGTCAACTGCTGTTCTGCATACAGAAACGCAACACTGTGTTTTCAGGTGTGCAGTGAAGAATTCAGTCTTTTCATTTGCCAGCCCAGACCTAGTCTTGCATTTCTCTTGAGGGCTTACGAGCACATGGAGAAATTCAGCAAACAAATATCTGGAGTGTCCTTAACTAGCAATGAGACTGGGAGTCCCAGAACTGGCTTCTGTATTTCCTACATTCGTAAGGACTTATTCGGGGATGGTGTCCTCAGGTGCAAGACACAGACACAATTCCCTGATAATGGTTATAATTCTATACTTCTATGTACTTCTGTACTGTGTTCTATGCAATTAGTAGCATTAAATCTAAACTATTAATGTGATGAAATCTTTGCAGATTGGAGTGATAATTTAAACTTTCTTTCAAAGAGAGAATGTGTTCTGTGTTCATACAGAAATTCAACGAGCCACGGATTGTTTGGGATTCATTTTAGTAGCACGAACACTTGAGTATGAATAATGCTCTTCAAAACAAGCACAAAAAGAAAAAAATTTAGAACGAAAAGAGGCTATATGTTAAATTATGTAAGAGATCAAATTTTGCCTGCCTCTAAAATGTAAGCAAATTGTAAATCTTTATTTCAAAAAGCACTACTAAATCTATCAATCTAACTAGAAATCTGTAGCTGATCATGATACAAAAACAGACACTGCTGAAAAAGAAATATAAAAAATGTATACACTATAACTGTCAAAAGCAATCTGTTTTAATCTGTTTTGGTGTTTGAAAACAGTGCTTTGTGCAACCTCAATATATTTTCCACAGTTTATTAAAAAACGTATAATGTTTTTGCTCTACATAAGCAATTCAGTTTGACAGTGTTGTATGCAGATTAGAATCAGTATATGGTTTAAAGAACCAGTTTCAGTGTTTTGGGGAATAGTGTTTCCTTCTGCATTTTTTTAAATATAAGTACAAGTCCTGTTCGGTTCATTGTCATTCAATAAACAGATTTTTAAATAATTTACATTTTGCCTGAAGTCAGATATTCCTGTTCTTATATAATCTGTTTAGACACACAAAAAGAGTTTAGATCTTTAGCGACAGGGTGGAGTGTTTGTGTGGGCATCTACTAGGTAGACAGTAATGAAAACATACAATAAAAATGACCCAAAATACAAGCTCATCCCCTCAAATATACGTGTGTTGCAAACACTTATAATTCTGACGAGTACACTTAAGCTCATTTGGAATTAATGAAATTAGTTTTTCACTTGTGTAATGTTAAAGACAAGGAGAGAAGATAAAGGTGCTTTTTCCAATTCTGTTCATTCTAAAAAAAGGAATTCAAAAATAATAGATTTGCCATTCCTAATTTACCTTTCTTTTAGCACTGATTTCTTTTCTGGTCCCCTTTTCCTCATTTATCTTGAAATAAAATTCTTCACACTGCAATTCTGACTCCACAGATTAGTTTCTTATATCTGTCTGGCACCATATCTCCCCACTTATTGAAAAACACCAATGCTGCTTCTCACCCCATTTAGCTTTCCTTAGCAAACTAAGCAGCCTGTGAGGATGAGTTGTGCTCTTCCTGTTTCTGCTTTTGTGTGAACCCAAGTGTTTGCAGAAGGCTCTATCAAGCACAATGGTTTTTTGGGCTATGGAGGTCACAGCGGAGAAGGCAGCCCATGCTTTTCACTACTAGGCATGGCCAAGATGCAACTCGAGCACAAAGTAGTGGAGTGGGAAATCCAGAGAGCTCAACACTACAAGCAGCAGCCCAGGTTAGATCAGAGAGGCACTGGGGCTCACTCCCCCTTATTCCAACTATCCCAAACTGCCAAGGAATAAACTATTCTGTGAAAGGAAACAAGGCAGCTGCAAGCACTCGGGGGACAGGAGGTTCATCTGTTCTTCAGCTTCCTGCCAAGTCAGTGTAGCTCTATGCAGCCCTTTAGATTAGACTGAAACTTTATAATCCAAGCTGTTGGCTGCATCTTCATTAACTTATGCAAAGTTGTAGAGCTGTCCCTGAGAGCATAATTTGGCTATATGCTATATTACTATATTCCTAATACAAAGAGCTCTGCTTGACTCTGAAAATTAGGCTGAATTAGCAGGAATAGCAGCAGTAAAAGCCCCTTTTTTCTGTTTTTCTTTTTTACTTGTAGTCATCACACTTATATTACGAATTTTCTGAACCATAAAAATCATGCAACCCCATATAGCTACATTTACTGAGTCACTTTTCAGAGGTGAATCACACTTTAATAGCTTTACATACCAGCACCTATGGGAGGGAAAGTTTTCAAATGTATCCAAAAAAAACCTGCTTTTATTTTCTGAATATGTCAAGTTCATTAGCTCACAGGCTTGGACTGCTCAGAACTGGTTGTTTTAACAGCATGCTCTTGATCAAAGTACAATCGAGCTAATGACAACTGATTTTGCTAGTATGAATGCTATGAAAAAATAGTTGTTGGGGTTTATCTAGAATTCATTATACACATTTCATCCATCAAGCACATATGCAACCATTTTCATAAACTTTCTCTGTCGTTACAAATTACTTTCTCTGTTTCACAGAAGGAAAACTAACAGATCATGTAAAAGACTAAAAGAACTCTAAATTCTCTTTATTGAGAGGAATATCCTGTGATCTTATTTGGTTTTCATACAGCTCAGGAATTCAGTTTTATCCACTTTTTTTAGGCGTACATGATATGATCAGTAGCTGGAGGTCTTTGTCCTTTCAGTTATTCCTTAGTTGATTTGTACATAAAAGCTCTCTGAGATGATCTGTCTGCCGGCTACAGCAAAAATGCGACCTCTGCTTTTTCTCCCTTAACCCTGTGTTTCTATTTCCGCTGTATGGGGGGGTTTGAATGAGCCTGATGATATGGTCAGAAAATCTGTCTTTATTTCGGTATTGTTGAACAGTCTGAGAAATTGATTGTGTGTTTGCATGTTCATGTGGCTAGAATGGATGAAGGTGATGAACTCACACAGCAGCAGAGAGAACGCCAGGATATTTAACTATTACAGATCCCCCATAATTACGTTAGGACCCATACAGAACGGTTCTCCCAAGCCTCTCACACTTATACATGTATTAGCTGGTTTGCAACTTGCAAATTAAGAGTGGAAGCTGAACTATTTTCCTGACCAATCCATTGACTTTAAATCACCTTTTCCCTCTCTTTAGTTGCACAGTGCTAAAAAATTTTTCAGTTGAAATATAATTATTATGGTCCAGATGAAATACTTTATCACCTGGTCTGACAAAGGAAAGAATATTTCCTATGTTTCTGATATGTGTGCTTCTTTGGGAGAAATCAACTAAATATTTTGTTGGTTAGTCTGGAGATTACCTGCATGATTCTTGATTACAGTAGTAATATACCTTCTTAAAAAAAAAAAAAAAAACACCTAAGAATCTATCAAGTTTGCCTGCATATATGGGTGCTGACAGGAGCAGTATAAATGACTCAAATAAGTGGTGTTGTAGTGTTCTAGAAAAGACAAAATGTAGGCTATGATGTTGGTTGTAAGACCAAATAGCTATCACTTCTCTAATAGCCTGCAGCAGAAAAAAAAACAAACACGCAAACAAACAAACATGCAATTTATAAAAGCTGTGACTTCTACTACTTTTGACAGTTTCAGCAATTATTTCCTTAAAGATTAGTGGCTATTTTGAGAGTCTTCTTTTTGTTGTTGTTTAGACAACATATTATCCGCTCCATTACTTTAAGGAGTGCTTTTCTGTGAGAAGTAGATAGCAAGCTGCTTGGAACAAAATCGGCCACTTTTTCTATTTCTTGGGAAAGATTGGGAGCAGAAGGCTGCAATTATACGGAAGTTTGAGAAAGCTCTTTCAGCACGTCTTGGGAGACAAGTCTTGGGATTGTGCAGACAGCCTGTTTTGCAATGATGTTTTGGTTGTCTAACACGTTTTGTTGTGCCTTTGTTTGGAAGGACTTCAAATGGACTTGAAAATATTTCTACGGACATTCTGGCTTTCCACTTAGATATGGGGAGGATCAGCTGAAAAGCAAGAGCTTGGCATCACATTTTGACTGTTTCTTTTCAGACTGCCAAAATTAGTTTTCCTACAGAGCATGGAGCACAAATCACCTAATGTTAGGCCTTACAGCTAATGTTTTAATACCAATACATTCATTCTGAGTTTTTGCTGGGAAATTTAATGTTTGGTAAAATTTTAAGCTTCCCAGAGGAAAGATAATTATGAAATGAAGCATGACACTATATTTAATATAAAAAATAGAAGGCACAGACCAGGGTATAT
Organism: Tinamus guttatus; assembly: GCF_059628265.1. Classification (NCBI taxonomy): domain Eukaryota; kingdom Metazoa; phylum Chordata; class Aves; order Tinamiformes; family Tinamidae; genus Tinamus; species Tinamus guttatus. The sequence goes on from NW_028288936.1 coordinate 1,653,311, forward strand.
TTCATAACAGCAGAGCATGCAGCTGTGCAAGCAGCCGGAAGGATAATGATTTAAGAGTCACAATTCTTTTGTGACTGATCCTTGATTTTTATGATAAGTCCATCACAGTATTAATATGGCATCATACCTATAACTGAATAAGTCTCACTTTTCAAATTTCATTGCAGCCTATAATCAGTAAAAAATCAATAGTACCCCAATCACAGTGGATATGAGGCTTGGGGATTTTTTATTTTTAATTTGGATGCTGTAGAAATGGAATTGCATTTTAAAATATTACAACATTGCATCAACATAAAAAATGATGCAAAAAATCATCCACTGAACAGAAGGAAATGGAAAAAAAAAGGCCCAGTAATCACATTGCTATTTAACATTTCAAGATGGAAAAGATCTCTAAACTATCATGCTGCTAAAATGGAATAGTAACATATTTCTTCATGTATGCCAATTGGCAAATATTGAACTATTATTTTCAGCAAACATAGAAGTAAGGTAGTATGTAGTATTCAGTATTTAAATTAGTGAATTATTATATGTATTTTACAAAAGCACATATATAATTTTAGGACAGCTGATAACTTAAAAATGCAATTGAGACCTCAAAAACAGTGGTTAACTTGATGCAGTACTAAATAATAGAAAACAAAAATTATTTGTAATGCAGAACATTCTGGTGAAGAGCATTTATTTATCTAAGCACATTTAAATAAATCATCTGATATTAAATGAATGGCGGGAAATGTTAAGGAAAAGAACTTTGAAGTTGCAGAACTGGATTTTGCTGGAAATTTGAATGTTTCTGAAATTTAGTAGATTACCGGCAAATGAGAAGAACATTAAGGAACAAAAGTAAACTTCAAAGACAACTTGAATCACTAGTGTACTGAAATGATTAAAAATTCATTTGTAAAAAGATACTAAAAGTATGCATAGTAAAAAATTCACATTACTGTGTTCCAGGCATGGTTAGTGACACTAACAATAAATGCTAAAGACTTGCTAAAGTAGGAGGAGACGCTTCTGAGACATAACTGAGATTTCAGAAATCTTTATGGTGTCATGAAACAATAATATCACTGTAAATGCAAGCTCTTTGCCATCAGTGGGATTTATTTCAATAGAAAATGGAAAGGATTTTGCAATTTTCTAAAACATTATGAGATGGTTAAAACATTTTTACTGTCTACGTACGTGGCCTTATGAAAACCGACAAAAAGCACGGAATGTGGGTGGAGAAGACCAATGAGGCATGTTTGTGGGACGCAGCATAGCCTACCTACCCTATAATAATTTTTAGAAAATGTTGAATATTACAGGATTCCCTTGAGCAGTTTTCTAGAATACATAGGAACAGACCTTTTTTTTTTTTTTTTTTAGCTATAGAAGAATTCTCTAAGAAAGAACTTCATTCTCTAAAAACCTTTTTGTTGTTAAGATACATTTGGCAGTTTGGACAAAACACTTTTGGACAAAACTATTTTATGCAGGCACAAATGATTACATAGAGGGGAAGAAAAAGAAGAATCTGTTATCTGTTTTTAAATATTTCCAACAGTTTGAAAAACGTGCCAACATTGTAAGGAGCTTCTTTGCACCTTCCAGATCTGTTTCCAAGTAATCCCAGTGCCTCAATGTGCACACTCCTTGATGCATATTCATGGCAAATTTAAGGGCGCTCTGAAATCGAAACAGCTGGATTCTCTTTTCTACAGACTCACTTCTCCCTGTGTTTTGGTGTGGGGCCAGCTGGTTTGATACCACTGCCTGGGAGGCTCTGATTCCACCATCATTACTACCTGTGCGTGGCCATATCCCAGCAGGATGTGTTTGATCCACTTCACCAAATATCCTCTGAATGGACCAGAACCCATCGTTGCAATTATTCTGGCTTTAAGCCTTTATATTTACCGTAAGGATGAACAACAACTGATTCGGTATAAAGCAGCAATTCCCGGCCTGGTGTAAAGTCTGCTGGTATAAAATTAACCTGTCATCACCCTCTTTGAACAGCCTTGAATGAACGGAGATTATTGCAGATTGGCACTTAGGATGGTGGGATTGCAGTGCTTTCAGACTGGTAGTGGGGGCCTTCAGATAGGATTTCTTGGGTTGCTGAAATGGTCTGAGCTAGCTACAGCTTTTCAAAGTGGGTCCTGTGAATCAAAAATACTAGAGTAGGGGAGGAAATCATAGACATATTTCCTCAGTACTGCTACAACGGGAGCTTCTTATCTGTTAACTCTGTTAACTTCAGTGACCTTTGGCTGTTATTCCATGCTCAGCTTTGTACAAGAGTAATCCCATAATGGGACTCCCTTTGGAAGGGAGGCAGAGGTATTCCAGGCTGCCCCATTTCATCCTTTGCCTTCCTCCTCCTCTCACGCAGCTCCATTGCTCTCACGTAGGAATGTGCCATTCTTGGTGGAAGCTTTCACTGTGAGGTATGATATGATGGCTTTTATTCTTTTTTCTTTCTTTGCAAGTATATAAATATTTTGAGGTATACTTTTATATTTTGAAGCACTTCTGTAACATCGAGTTGAAATTCTACTTCTTTTCCAAAGGTATTTCAGAAAATACAATGGTGTGAATCAAAACGAGCCGAAACAAGTTAAGAAACACAAACACAAATCTGCACCACACCAAAGAAAAATGATCACAGCTCCTCGGTCTAGGGCCAGGCTACAAACTAGTGTGTCGTTCCAAGCTGTGATGCATTGGCACTCGTATCAACTATTCAGTGTTTACCCAGATGCACTGCTATGAACATGTGGTATCACACTGGAGCACAAAGATGGGAACTTTCACATAAGCGTGACTTCCAGGTGACTGTTTCACCAGTCACAGCTCTTAATTTGCCCTTCATTTTGTAAACTCTAGGAAGAAAGCTGAAAACGATCCAACAAGCAAAGAAACAAATGCCAATATACTTGTGGCCTTAAGATCACAGTATTTGCAGAACTTGAAGTGCTGTTTTCTACTACTACTTTGCAACTACTTTGATTATTCTCCAGAAAAATGCAAGCTACAATTTTGCATAGTGCTGCAAGGTGAGGGAGGTAACCCATGCTGCTCAGTCAGGTTTTCTGACTATCATAGATATTTAGTTTCTGGCACTAGCATGGTCCTGATGAAGCCATTCAACCTCAGCTGAGACTGCTGGGCAGCAAGAAAATAAGAAAAATAGGGGTGGACACTATTATGGCTATGGACCACGACTGCAGAAGCGCTGTCTCTGGAAAGTCTTGGCATTCTCCCTGTGACTTTTTCTCCAGGCAGTGAGTGATGTTTAGATTAAAAGAGCACAAACGCTCTTCTAGTCCAGAGTACAACAGCAGCAATAGTATGCTGTGTCCTGAAAGCACAGGGTGGAGTTTGCAGCAGGCAGCAATTCTCCTCATTAGTTTCCAAGGGCGCAGGTGTTGCATGTCTTGGATTGCAAATTGACAGCCCGTGGAGGTGACAGGTTGTCTCGATGGAGCATCTGCTGAGACAAGACAAAATCTGCGTATGATGAAAGACCTACTAAAATGATGGAATTTAAGGCACTGTTTCTAAAAGCTTCTCCAAAGTTGCAGATAGGTGTAATGAGGGCAGTGACTTTCTCTGCTTTCACCATTGTGTGTTTGTGCGAAAATCTGGTGAGAGAAGGGGTCTTTGTTCGTAGTACTGCTGGGGTTCAGCAGAGACACTTTTAAAGACACTGATGTTCGTTTAATGCTGCCAGGATGTAATGCAAATTGATTACTTCAGTCCTTTGATCTTAATGATTTCCTTTGTTGTAGTGGATATATTTAAACATGACATCAAAGGTCTAAGAAACACCAAAGCTGGTATAGTTATGGCTAGATTGCTTTAATGAAGAGATAAGTCTTGGTCTTATACAATTAAAGCATAAGATGTTGTTTTTGTTCTGAATGTGCCTGGAGGCTAAAAATAAGACCAGCTAATAAATGGAAAATAAATCAATAAAAAGATAAATATAAGCAAAATAATCCAACAAAAAAGTTAATGATCAATAAGCATCCATTAAAAATTGGAAATCAAATAATAATAAGAAAATAATAATAACTCGGTTTACTATATGTAACTAGGCATACTATGCACTGTAAATGACTGGATTATACTAGTACCTAGGCCAGAAGAAAGAGACTGTTCTGTGAACAAAGTCTGGTTGCATATGCTATGATATAACTGAACAAACCCTGGGATTGGCAAGACTAACTGACTGGCTAGTCTGTTTGGCTTTAGGTGTCTTTTTAAGCAGAATAATTTATTTTTCTGAAAATGTATTTTCAGAACAGTGAAAAATATTTGTCAAATGGGTCCTAGATCAGGTGGATTTAAAAGGCCATGAAGAGTTAGAGCAGTTTTTAATATATCACTTTTCAAACAATATATTTTTGTTCATCAAATAAAAAAGTCTTATTTTTTTCTAATTTTTGTGAGTCTAGACAAGCAAAATACTTGCTTAGACCTTTAAATGGAAACAGGTATTCTCTGCATAAAGATTCCTGAGACAATTAAGGGAGGATTATAAACCAGAACATCAACATTCTTATCACTCAGCTTGCAGTGCAAGTAAACTGTAAAGTGGGAGACACCTGTAATGTAGATGGCTACACCTAAGGTTATTGCCTTACTCTGTCAGTGGAGTAACACTCCACTATGGACTCCACAAGTGCAACCCTCATGGTAAACTGCATTTAAAGTTTGATTAAGCTGCTTCAGCTCTTCCTTGGTTATAAAGGGAAGAGAAGGTAGGCAGCTAGAAAGAAGCGAGATGGGTCCCAGCTGCAGTGCTTACAGGGGCAGCACCAGTCTTTTAGCAGGTCACTCACAGCACAAATGTGTCCCAGACCAGAAAGGCACATTTCTGCCATGTTAGCTATACAAAATAACTAGAAATGTTAGTTGTCTCTGTGTTTCCATATCAACTGCAGAAAAGCAAGTGATACCCAAACATCCAGGTGACCTGACAATAAAAAGTTAACTTAAAAAAAAAAAAAAAGTTTGCTGCTGTGCATATATGGACACAGTTCCACATATGATGTAGTTGATACTAGCATCCCTAAAATTGGATTGACTGTGTTGTCAAACCAGAGTCTGAGTCCTCCAGTACTTTCCAGAAGGGGACCTCTGAACTGGAAATGCAAGAACTAGTGGGAAATAATGAACATACTTCTTTCTATATGTTTTGGGAGTTCCTCACCTAGTAATCCTGTCCTATTGCTTCTTTACTCATTCACATCTTTAGATGAGTTAAACTCGATCTGTTTTATATCACACGGCCACACCACATTTGTTTTTAATGAGTAACGTAAAAGAAAGGCTGTAGTCTCACAAGACATTTTCCTCATTGGAAAAGCCTATTTTTGTTCTCATTTTATCCGTAATCTTCATTTTGAAAACGGGTGAAGGATATCCTTTACTATAGTATAAGTTGAAAATAAGATCTGGATGGAATTTCAGTGAGAGAGAGAACCTTCTTGAGCCAGCTTTTCTGCTAAAGAAGACATAAGAGGTAACTACATGCTTAGAGAGTGATTCAGATGGCAAACTCTCAAATATTGCCTTTTCCGTAAGGCACTGAAAAACAATTGCCTCCTTCATTTTGGTATATATTTTTTTTGTTATAACACTAAAATCTTGTTTTTCTGCCAGTTGCTGCAAGCATGCTATCTGACAACTACATTGCAACTGCTGTCTAAGTTCTGCGGCAAATCAGAGCTGGGTGGGAAAACATATTAACCTTCTAGAGCCTTACCATAATTGATAGATATGGAGATGGATAGATATGGAGATATGGATAGATATGGAGAAACAGTCAACAGACAGCACAGAAATGAGTCAGTTCTACTGCAAGGCAGGGAGGAAAAGGTAGGTAAATCTCAAGGAGGAAGAGAGTATTGACTACATTTTACACAACAGCTTATCCTGTGATTAGTACACCCATTCAGACATGGGGAGACGTGTTTCTTCAACTCTGTGGAAGTATCTGAATCTCCCATCTCCCAGGAGAAACAGATGAGTAGTAAAGGGTATATGCACATTAGCAAGTCATTGCATCAATGCATAAAATGTCAGGATCAGATCCTGTGGCACCTTTCTGCCAGGGGGCCTGCTTCCAAGTCGGTGAGTCAGGTTTTTAGCATTCCTGTCTCAGTCATTGACTAACTTTTATACGAGACATCTTTTGCTTTATGAAGTTCAAGGCCATGGTTGGTTTGCTGGGAAGTAAGACATGAGTGTTCAAATCCGTTCTGGAAAACTCTCATGCTTTCTAAGTGTCTTTAAGCTATTATGCAAGACGATGCTGCTATTTCTTCCTTTGGAAATAGACAACTAATTTTAAGTGGTAGGTAGGCAGACATAGCCCTGTGTTTGCTGTTTCCTTTTAGATGTTCCCAGGTGACTCACACACAGAACACCACGTTGCCCTGCAAAGATGGATTTGTTCCCAATAGGAAATGAATGAAACAGGCAGCCTATGCAGGCTTTTCCTTTTCTTACCCAATAGGCTCATTCCTGCTCTGAATCATCCTGTTGGTGATTCACCCAAGTCTGCTGCCTAAAGCAATCTAGTTTATGAGTTCGAGACTTAACATACCAGGTGGTGCTCTTTAAATTAGGGTCAGTGTTTTCATTCAGCATAGCATCCATATTTAAATCTATATAGTCTTGCAGTAGTTTAACTGAATGGTTATCCTTGACATTAGTAGTGTTAAGGAAAGAGGGTTGGAATCCACACTGGTGTGAAAAGGAAAGGATGTGTTCATCAGTCATTTGCTTGGATGACAGTGTTTGTAATAAAGATGTTACCTTTGTGATAATTACGCTTATAATGGATGCCTATTTTTCCTTGAGAACATTATTATGCAAAACTGATAACAAACAAATGTGATTTTCAGAGACTATCCAGAGGAAGCAATTATCATTTTCCATTTAGCACAAAATTTTAGGAACAGACATTTTAATCAGGAAGATATTTAATAAGGAAGGTGATATCCACTAATCTCAATGCTGCTGCTATTTCATGATGCCTATTACACCTGAAATGAAAGAGGAATCAACTTCTGTTTTTCATTTTGATGAGACTTGCTTTCTTTTGTAAATTTGTCAAAGCCTGATTTTTCAAAAGCTAGAAGTCAAAGTATTAGCAATTCTTTTTCTGCATCTTTGAGGCAGACAGATGAACCAAGACAAACAAGAGCCTTATTCTGTAGGTCTCTGGTATCTAAAGATTCAACAGCAATTTTAGTTGGCAAAAGTTTTAAATAAGAAGCAAACAAGAAATCATGACTAAAAACTACTAGGTTTTGTACAAAGAAAGTGTAAGAAAAATATAAATCTCAGAATGCTCCCAATTAGTCAAATAGTCTTATTGCTAGGATATATATGTTCAAATGGTTTTCTACTTTGCTTATTCACCTTAAAAATCATTCATGATTTAATAAATTTTATTATGACAAGAATTTTCTAATAATGATAGGAATTTGTATTAAAAAATAAAGTACTTTGAACCTGATTTTCATTTGCTTTGCTTCTCATTCTTTCTTTCATCTCCTTTCTTCCCCACTGAACAATGCAAAACAAATGCAGATAATGGAAATCAAGTCTTAAATAACCCCAAAGAAGCAGTAATTTTCAGAACTGTTCTGATTTTTTTTTTCCTGTCAAATTTTGTCTGGCCAAAGATCATTTGCTGATTGTGAACATGCTGATTACACAGGAATTCAGGAGCGTTAGAACATTGAGTTGAATGCTGTCAGATCAGAACTATATGAAGAAGACGCTAGTAGTACAAGAGAAAATAATTGGTAGTAGCACAAAGTAGCATTTTCAAGTTTTAGTTAAAAATAAATGAACAAAAAAAGCAGAAAGAGATCCCATACCTCCTCACTCACATCTCTGATAAATGGTGCTCGAGAAAGAGGTATCAGCTATAGCAACTAGGAAGGAGAATCATGCTAAGGAATAGACTGTAATCCATTGCTGTCAAAATAATATGGCAACTTCTGCCCCATGTGAGTCAAAATAGACTAGGTTAATTCAAGAAGCTTAAACAGTAGGTCTTTGCCATGCAGGCTATTCAAACTGAAATGACTGACAGGCTGGAGAACATAACCCTGACCAGGAAGAAGGGAAGAGGAGCTGGTGGGGAAGAGATCGTCTCACTTGAGGCAATTGCAGTCAGAAGATGTATAACTGTGTCCTGATTTGAACTGGTTTGTTTGCTTGTTTTAGTTGGAATGTATTTACTGTTTGTAATGAGAGCATTTATATGTTTGCCACGTCCATCTCCATGTGCTCACTGCAGTGTCCTGGCAGGACCACACTCTGGAGGACTCCTCAGGCGTTGTTGAGATGCTCAAGAGAATTGTCATCCAAGGTCCACTGAAAGATTGTATAAATGCCGTATGAGCACTCATTACAAAGAGTTATTTTCTGTGGGTGTTACTGTCCTAAACGCAAGATTTTTTTTTTCTAGCAGTGCACTGCAGCAGCTTGAATAATACTTTTCAGCAACATTCATTCTTTTCTCTTTATTCAGAGAACTGTATGGCGTGGGAGAAAGTCAAAAAGTTTCCTTTTCTTTAGCCTGTGCTTCCTTTAGCTTGTGCCCATATATGTAGGCTTATGTAGAAATGCACACCCTAGTTGACAGAGCTGTAGTGCAGTACAGAATCATAGTGCAAACGCTGTCAAAGAAGCTCTACTCAGTATTGCACAGTAAGAGACTTTTCTTTGGAAGTGTTACTTTAACCATATGCTGAATTATATGAACAGAGGCTTCTTTGATAAGATCAGATATCAAACACTGTCTTCAGAGCATGACTCTGATACACAGAGAAATGACATGACTCTGATAAACATTATTTCAAATAAGCATTTAAGCTTGCCTATTGTCTCTCTAGTATCTACAGATGTTAGAGATAGTGACGAATACAGATAAAAATAAATCTCTTATTGACTTTATACACAAGACACTGGAAGCCAAAAAACTAGCCATTCAATCCTCCCTTGGAACACCACATTGAATCAAAAATAGGCTAATGCAATACAGAACACAAATGGCAGTCCATCTCTGTCTCCCACACATTGCCCAAGGATAGCAGCACACTGTCACGTTTGGATGCTGTTGGCCATAAGCAATAGTCCAATACCTATAAACAAAACACAAACGCATTAATTCTTCCTGTTAGATTAGCTGATTTTTACATACCATTTCTAAAGACTACCCCTGCATAGTTTTTAATTTTTGCAATATTTTAGAATTATTTTTTAGAATATAGAAAGGAAAACATGAAAAGAGATTGAGAGCAGCACAATTTGCTTGGCAGCCAGTATTCTCCTCCAGCATCTCTCTCTGACTGGGCTGCAGCTCAACTTGATTTTCAGGGTTATCAAACAGATTTAGGATTGAAGATTGGCAGCAACAATGTGCCAATTTGACATTTCCGAGCTCTTCTAGGGAGAAAGAGCACAGCAAACCTTGCATCTGTTTGGCCACAGCAGCATATGTGTATTCATCCAAACATGGAAGGAAATGCTAATGTAATTAATGCCTTGATAATTAGAGATATAGTTTGCATAATACTTTAACACAACGTATGATAGTAACCAGTCCATTTTCATTCCTGTCTTGTTGATGCTCTTCTCTCTCAATATATCTGATAGAAAAATATATATTGTCGTTATCTCTTTTTGTGTGTATGTTTGACTAAAAAACTCAGAAGAAAAGTTTATTGAGAATTAGTTTCAGAAAGTTATCCATAGTCAAAGTAGAGAAAACTCAACCAAATGCCTATGATACAGATATAAAACCTTTCCTCTGCTTAAATAAACCCTCATGCATTATTATTATTTTATCAGAGTATTGGCATATTATTTCTTAATAACTGAGTTATTTCCTTTTTTTTTTTTTTTTTTTTTTTTTGTACAAAATGATCCTGCCAGTACAGTTGCAAAAGCACAAAGAAAATGTGGTTATGTTGTTCTCTGTTTCAACGATTCTGCATAAACAGAGAAAACACATCCAGTTACTGCACTGTTCTGCTGCTCATCATTATCATTGTAGTGATTGCGCCCACCAGAGAGCATCGCATAGCACCACTTTTATGTTATACCACTCTTTTGCACCTCTGGGCAAATACACCTTGGGGCAGATCCTCGTATTGCTGCAAACTGTTCCCTGCAGGTCAGAAAGAAGTGAACCCCTAAGGTGCGCTCATAGCTAGCACAAAAATAGCTTGTTGCATTTAAGGAAAGATAACTGAGTATAAGGACTATAAAGTTTTTTTATTATTTTTTCAAAATAAGTAAATTTTAAAATAATTAATAGTCTACATGATTATTTCTCGTCTTTATTCCTTTGCTCCCCAACATAACTTAAAACTTTTTCTCACCCTTCAGAAACATGAGATCTTTATAGGTCAAATGAAATCCTTCAAGTCTGAAGTAAGATCACAATATTTCCAAAACTATGTTTCTTATTCATAACTGTCATTTACAGTTTTTATCCTGTGTTTACAGGAAAGTCTGTCAGGGCTCAGAGTTTCAGTTTGGATGTGCAAATATTTCTTTATAGGTAAAATCAGTTGATTTGTAACCACAACCAAATTAGGAAGATTTGAAAGTGCTTTCAGCACATGCTCATTTGTTCTACTTATAATAGAAGTATCACAGAAAGTTATGAAGGTTGTTATTCAGCTTCAATACACTTGTGTAATTTGGCAGAGTAAAGGGCACATCTGCTGAATCTACATTAGGAAGCAATTGCTGAAACACAGACTGCAGAGTCTTCCTCAAGTTCATGTGTTTTGCAAGGAGCAGAAACCTCAGAAAATATTTTGTCCTGCATTCAGGTCTCATCGTTAAGGTGAACTACTCCTTAGCAACTTGAATTTGGTCTCAAATGAACTCATGCAGCAAAAGTTATTGCAGAATCAGACTGAATCAAATTAGTGATGTAGTTTCATCTTTCCATATCTTTAAGCTTTGTTCCTTTTGCGGAGAGGGTATCTAAGACTAAGAATTGCATGTCTTTTTTACTTATTGTGTATAAAGACACTCTGGGCACTCCTCTGCCCTATTAAATTTAATTATGGTTGCAGACATATGCAGAAGTTTATTTGTGGGGAATCCGCTGCAAGATCCTAATTTCCTCATTATCATGACATCTTAGTATTCACTCAAAATAACAAATAAACAAAAAAAAAAAACAGATAGAACATTCCCTTTTCCTTTAAAAATGGTGTCAGAGGAAAAGGGGGATAAATTTGCTAGCACTTCTTGTAAATTTAGTTTTGTTTGTATTGATAGGTCAAGGGAAATATGGGCAACATGAATAAAGAAGATCAAAATCCTGCACACTCTACTCTTGTGGTTCATCCCTGAGTTTATGAGGCAATAAAAAATCATAGACTCACAGAATGGTTGAGGTAGGAAGGGACCTCTAGGGATCATCTAGTCCTAACCCCCTGCTCCAGCAGGGACACCCAGAGCACGTGGCACAGGGCGGCATCCAGGTGGGTTTGGAAGATCTCCAGAGAAGGAGACTCCACAATCTCTCTGGGGAGCCTGTTGCAGGGCTCTGTCACCCTCACAGTAAAGAAGTTCTTGGCTCCTTCTTGCCTTGGTCCTGTTGAAGCTGATGGAGCCACCAGGCCAGGAGGAGCAGTTGTGGGACACCGCAGAGCTGAGCACCAGGGAAGAGACACCGCCAACCAGTCCCGCGCTGAGCCCGGTGTGCCTCTCACCAGGCTTCAGTGCAGTAAACGTGCAATAAACACTTGTGTGTTGTGCAGTGGGAGTGAAGAGTGATTCTTCTACCCCAGTCTCACCCTCCCCCTGATCCTAGCAGTCCCACAGGCAGGGGACACTGGGACGGAGCTGCAGGAAGGCCCCCTGCTCCTGGCCCTGCTCGTGGCAGCAGTGATGCCCCTCTGAGCACTCTGCCCCTCACTGCCTGCATGATGCTCTGGCTGTGGGCCCGGATCCTGCCAGGCCAGGCACCACCATTGGCAACTGCAGGCCCAGCAGCCTCACCTGCGGCTGCACAAAAGCCCCACAGTGGCTCCATGGGCATGCCAGCTCCAGCTGGGAAGGAGGAGCTCAGGAGAGTGACATGCATCCGCAAGGGGAAATCCTGCTTAACCACTCTGGGAGCCCTCCATGATGGGGGGGCAGGTGAGGGGAGGGCAGAGCATGTTGTCTACCTTGTCTTCTGCAACACTTTGGACACTGTCTCCTTTACCTGGCAGAAAGGCAGAGCTGAGGGTTGTTACTTGGGGACACAAAGTCTAGCTGGAGGCAAGAGATTTTATGGGCAGAGAAGAGGCCCAGGGAGAGGCACTGGTGTTCTTCTGGGCCTTATACTAGCAAAGAAAGACTGTCTGGAGATTCGAAGGTGGGATTGCTGAAGGCCAGTCTTGCCAAGGAAGACAGAGGCAAAAGAAACACTAAGCATGTCATCCTTTCCCAAGTCCTTTGTCACTATCTCCCCTTCCCTATCTAGCAGAGGGCCTGCTATTTCCTAGTCCACTTTTATCTCTGGTCCCTTCTAGAGATGAGCTGAACTTGGAGGCAACCATCCACAGATGAGAATCAGAACAGGAAGAAGCAGCTCCAATCAGATCAGTGATGGAAATCAAGGGTTCCCACACTGTGGGTGAGGAGGCAAGTAGGACATATTCTCCCAGCAGGAGCCTCCGAAAACTCCATCTCCAAGACTGCAAGTTGAGGGCTGCAGTACAGAAAACTTGGCATCCTAACAGTGAGAGGAGAGCAACAAGGTCACAGCATCTACCCTCTGCTGTGCCTCCTCCTGAGAGCTCCATGCCCTGCTACTTTCCTGACCAGCTCCTTAGAGCTGGTCTAGCTCCTGAGTATATATAGATCGAGGCATAGCATGGGACGTATCAAACAACCTCCATTCTGAGACCTTATGTTTGTGGAGTCAGGTGCGCTCCGTACAGTTTGGATACAGCTAACCAGGCTGTTCTCACTCTCTTACTCACTAGCTAGTACTAGCTCACCAGCCAGTCTTGGCTAAGGAGTGGATCCGTGACAATGCCCAGCCATAAACCGCATCTAGAACATCATCCTATAGGGAGTACATGATTCAGTGTGGAATGTATAAAAGTTGTCAGTCTACATTAAAAATATGTTCACCAAGTATAAAAATACCGTGTTTAGTTACACATCAGGTTGGCTAAACCATATATACCATATTGATATATAACTTCTCTCATAATGTGGTGAGAGACTTTTACATCCCAAATGTCAGTTAGGAAGATTCTTTTTAGTCTTCCCACCCAATAAGTTTAAGTGTTTTAAGTATCCTTAAATGAAAAATGACTAAAATGTATAAACATTACTAAAAAGTTGTCTTCATGAGGAGAAATGAAAGTTCAAGAAGTTTCAACAACTGTGTCTAGAATAAAGATTAGAATGAAAACCTACACGTGACCCAATTTGCAGTAGTTGCTAATACACTTTCTGATAATTAATACTATTTGCCAGATAAGCCACACAGAGAATAACAAGCAGATTTTCCTCTCTGCAAGAAATTTGCACATGAAAACAATCATGGACACATTCTGTATTCAGCTTTGAGTTATACCAGACAACTTAAAGCTCAAGCATTTCAAACACCTCTCCTTTTCAGAATGAGGATAACTTGGGTATATTCTGCATGAAATACTTATCCCTGTTTTAGCACTTTACATTTAATATACCTTTCTTCAAATGTTTCATCACAGAAGAGGAGAGAAAAAGAAAAAATGGTAAAAATATAATAGGCAAATGTCATTATCATAAGCAAATGAATGACTTTCCTTACTAACTCATATTTTTAAAATGTACCTTAATTTAAGTGGATTAGTTATCCAAATCAAATTGAATACACTGTGATATAAAACTGCAGAGGACAGTAGTTTTTATTTTGTCTGCATTTAATTTCAGTCTTTTCATAGAATCATAGAATCACAGAATCATTATGGTTGGAAAAGACCTTTAAGATCATCAAGTCCAACCGTAAACCCTCCCAAACCATGCCCAGTAAACCTAAGTGCCTCATCTACATGTGTCTTGAACTCTATAGATATTTGTATCAAACTAAACCTACTTTGTTTTCCTGTGTGAGATGCCTTGCACAAGGTGGAGATTATACAAAGATTGAATAGCATTAGTAACTGTTTCTAAATGGGATGCCATGATCATAATCTCGAACATCAAATTTTCTAAAAGAACTGAACTTCAGCCTGTATTTAGCTTTTAGCGATTTTGAAATTAAGGTTTGAAAACAAAAATGATAAGGTATTGAGGTATCACTGTGATTCTTTACAAGTGTGTTAACGCCATGCTCAGTTACACTGTGGTGTTTTGGGCTATGTTATAACTGTTATAACCAAGCCTCTAATTTAAAAACTATACAAGCTTCCAATCAAGCATTAGAGACATTAAAATCTTGTTATGAGCAAGTACCTGCTGCAGTATATATCTGTGAAATTACACACACTAGATATGAAATATTTCCTATAGTCTAAAGCACTGCGAAAGATGAGTAGTCCGTACAGACAGTGACTCACACACACCACATGCAGCTACCAATATCATTGTAAGTCACATGAAAATGCTCTTTCAAGCAGTCTCTTTTTCCCCCTAGCGTAACACCTTACTTCCCAGTACAGCTCAGGAAATGTTTTTTATTTTAAATCTACGCAAGTTCCTGAGATGACCTAGTTCCGCCAAGCTAAATGAGTTACTGAACTGACCTTTCAACAAATCCAGAAAATTAGAAGCATGAGCTAACTAAGGTCAGCGTTCTCTCATATTCTGCACGTTGCTCAAAAGGTCTCATAAGACTCACGTGAACATGCCTCAGATACAGCACAGCTGAAAAATCAACAGATGAAGGAAAGAGCAGAGAAAAATAACTATTCTTATTTGCAATTCGAGAATATTTTTGGAGAATTAGAAGGACTACATGAAAGAAACTTCAACATTTGCTGTTCTTCAGCCTGTTTTAGCTGCAGCTAGGATGCAGGGCAATAGGATACCAGAAAAGAGGAAAGGCATGATTATGCATGCAGCTAATGATACGGGAGAGTGATTTTTCAATCAACGATGTGTTCTCATTTTTAATTTTATTCCCACCAATGCTTACAAACTAATAAAGATTACTTATTGGTAGGACCTATATTTTCAATGGTTAAGGTCTGGCTCAGCAAATTATTTTGTTGTTCTGTAGCAGAAGCAAAGGATTTTTGTTGAAGAAAATATTTTTCTATTATGCAGACAGCCGATGGAATTTTGTAAATTATAAAAGGAATCAAAATTTCACAAAACATCTGGGTTGAGATCCAGAGAGCTTGGTCCCATAGAAACAGTTAACTCATGAACAGTTAACTCAATGAAACTCATATTAACTGATATTTAAACTTTATATATATGTGTAATTTTGTTAATTTGAAATAATCTTTTTCAGTATTCAGCAAGAATTGTCCAGCTAGGAATTAAACATACCTCCTGGATACCCCAAAGTGATAGCCAGTAAGCACAGAATATATAATGAAATAGATGTATCAGTCTATAACACATCAATTCACAAATTCAGATATTGTTACCATGCATATCTCTGAACTCACTTCTTACCATCTGTATGACAACCACATTTCCTCCAGCAGGAAAGATTGTGTGCTGTATCTGTGTTATGACTTTCAGGGCACAAACGATCAAGAAATTAATGAATAATCTAGCTTGTTTATGTTGCTCTTCCTTATTTAGGATTTTTACTGGCCTATGGCAAAACTGCTACTAATGGAAAAGGAGCATTATTTATTAATATTCATTAATTGAATAGCCCCCTATTCCAATGCCTTTGCCATTGTAAGTCACCAGCAGCCTGTTGGCTTCAGAGATACTTCTCCACATAAGTGCAAGGTTATTTTGTCAAGCATCTTCTAAAAGCAGGCATTCTTTTGTATATCCTCCTTCCAGCTATTCACACTCACTGGTAGCAAATTGCTTTTCTCCTGTCCTGCTTGTACAGGAAGAAAATTCCCCAGTGATGCTGCTTGTGCCGTTTCCTGGCTGCTTGTCAACAGGACAAATTGTCCTGCCTCTCTCTCATCCCTTCTACCCCTCACGCCTGTTCTCAAGGTCTTTTGAATTCCGTCTTTCTTGTCAGCAAAGTAATATTCCAAATATTGTCAGTAATGCAACAACCTCACTTTGAACTCTCTTTTTGGCTCCCTACCCTGGTGAGCAATTCTCACTTGCTAGAGGAAAGGAGGGCTACCCATTTTCACTGCTGGCAGCATTCATAAAAGGAGTTAACAGATAACAGTACACACTACTGCTACCAGGGTAAGATAATATAAAAAAGAGATGAGAAGGGTATTAAATCAAGCAAAATGTCACAGATTCCAACATTCTTTTTTGGTTCCCAATCTTGTCCACCTGACCTATGGGATGTATCTTTGCCATAGAATCTACCAACTGGAGTAGCATATACAATGTCTAAGCACTTCATCGAAGCAAATCCAAACTCCATCTGATGATCAAAGGCACATACAGCTGCAGAAACACAAGCAAGAGATGAGGCTCTCAAGCTGTCTGCAAAGCTGAGAACAAGTGAAACGTTTGACAGAGAAGAATAGGTGTTGGCAAAATTGCTTGTTCCGCATTTTAAAGGGAAAATTGAAATCATGCTGCCATAAACTTCAGATATTAATCACTGCAGGGGTGTTACTGTATACAGGAGATGCTTTTTCTTCCCAAGAATTTATTTGGCTCTGAGGATCTGAGATGTTTCTTAAAATGACCCAGTTTGAAAATGGCCTGAATGAGAAAAGGTATTTTTTTTTTTCTTGTTGAAAGTTGCTGGTCCTCTGTTCCTTTTCAGAGAAAGAAATATTTAACTAGCTTAAATGTTACCCCAAAGTAGTCACCCTCAGCAGCTACAGGACCAGTGCTGACATCAAAATTTGTAAAAAATAGCCAGAGATAATTAAAAAATACGAAATAAACAAGAAATTTAAATTTTCAAGGATGCTACAACATAAGTAGAGGCCATCTTTGCATTACCTGCAGGACTAAAAAGGATAATTTTTATATCCACATTTAACACATTACTATATAATGATAGACAGGTTGTTTAATTTCAGTATCTCAAATTTCACACATAAGCTATGTAGAGTGAAATCTAAGGATGAATATTTGTTTACCCCTTTGAGATCTTTGGATATAACAGGTGAGATAACACATAAATATCCCCTTACAGACATCACATTAAATTAATATGCAACACTTCAAGACACATCCTTTGGCCTGTTTGTTTTATTTTTTAGTGTCTAGAGAGGTCAGTGCAAATTTATAGTAAGAATGCAGCTTTTTAGATCTTGGATTTGTTTTGTTTGTTTGGTTGGTTGGTTTGATTTGTTTTGGTTTTTTTTCTCTATCACAAAGAATAAGGAGCATTCTGTATAAAAAAGCTTGTCCAGAAACTTAATGCAGGAAGTGTATTAAGTGTATATCTTTCTACTGAAAGTGTATTAAGTGCATTAAGCGTATATCTTTCTACTGAAGATGGTGGCTCTCTCTATGGGTTTTCTGAAAAATATGAACTATTCCACAGGGTCAGGGTCAGGGCCAGGGCCAGGGCCAGAAAGTTTTGCACCTGAAAGGATTCAAACCTATCTATCTAAGATGCAGCATTCCTCATAAACGAATATTTCTGAGACAGTAAGTAGTCCATCCTTTATTTCCCACCTATTTGTAGCTTCTTTTATTTTTCTACCACCAAGAGTGATAGTGGATTAAGTGACACCAGCCTAACTCGGCTGCAAACATCATGCTCATGAACTAGGCATCAGTAAGAAATGGTCTTGGCTTTAAGTCAGGAAATAGTTATCTGAAGGCTGTTTGCCACATGAATTTCAGCAGTTAATGAAGGAGGGTTTTTTGATGTTGTTATTGTTATTTTGCAAATACAGATACTATTTGCTGAAGCAAGGTCTTTCAGTAGGAGCTTTTCATAGCAAAAAAACAGTGTATTTCAAACAAGTTGGAGTAAGCAGCAAGGGTTTTAGTCCTTACCAGCTTCAAATTGTCACAAAGTTGGACTCTTTTTGCAACCCAAGAGCTTTCAATAAGCTCTTTCAATAAGGGACATCTTTGGAAGTTTATAATTAGGGAAAATGTAACCACTTTTTTGCCATCAGGACATTAATATTTCCTAGGCACCTAAAATTGTCTATTTGTGGGCATAACCAGAAGTGTCTCAGCTTGGCTGGGCTGGGTAGCTCAGGATCTAGTTTAGTTCTCATGGTCTAAACTCCATGAGAACTGCAAAACTTGAGTTCCCCAATGTTCACTGAATGAGACACTTAAGCAACATATTGTCAGGATTTACTAGGGGATTGTGCTCTGCACAAAACATTGGCTGATTCTTTCCCTTAAAATACTCAGGGAAGAAGGTGGCCTGGTTACAGCCCTCAGTTATTCAGCTTTATGATGAAAGCAGAGCTGGAGCCTGGAGTCCCCGCCACAGGGATTTCTTGCGGTCAAGGGGCATGATTTGCACATCAAACTCTTCACAGACAGTCCTCTAATGGCACAGATTTGGTGGGTTCCTTATACTTCTCAATACAATTTGGTTAAGAAGAGGCCACAAAGGAAGAAGGTCTTGCAAGCGGGGAAAATCAGCTGGCTTCGGAGAAAATTCTGAGTTACAGTCGTTGATTCATGGCTAATTCCAGAACTGTCTGTCTTGTATTAAAGTGGAAAAATATTAAGAACAATCCTGGAGTCATGCAGGCACTATTTTAGCCCTCCAGTCACCCACAAGTTTTGAATGAAAGGCCTTGAACACGAGAGGATTAAGACCTGTAAATCCTAAGTGGAGAAAGTTACCTACTCAGAACATTTACATTTTGTAAAGCGCTGATGCCCTAAAAAAAAAAAAAAAGGGGGGGGGGGATAAAAAAAAAAAGCAGGATTTGAAACACTTTTGCTCCATACATTCGGCTGGCAAGGCAGGGCTATATTTAGCTGTAGTGCAACCTCTAAATCTCTTTCTTTGGAAAATACCATTCAAGACATTCTCCTGTGTTATAGAAAGAACATATATATTCAGGTCTGTGGCTGACAAAATAGATTACATGAATGCACCTTGAAAAGAATATGCTCAACAAGAGTTTTGCCTATGCACTGAGCTCACCCAGAGCTACACATGTCCTTTTTAGCAGGAAGAGGGCAAATCATTCCACAACCAACCTTAAATCAACTGCTTCACCTATCTTGAATTCTCTGCAAACTGTTCAAACCCCACCAGCAGGAATATAAAAATCCTGTCCAGCAGGACTGATCAATACAAACAGCCTAGTTCCTTCCACATCATTTCATACAGTTACTAAATATTGCACAATGCTGATGTTTGAAATAAAAATTGGGAAACACACAACATCCCTCGATCGATCAAATATATCCCTCAGATCATCAGCCAGATAAATTTGTTCATTACAGACAAGTCTCTAGATAGATAGCATGATAGCTAACATTGGTCTCCAGGCAGTTAGCATGTAGATAAATCTGTGCTCAGGCAGTTTGTAAAAAAAATGTTTAAAAAATATTTTTAAAGCATCATTGGATATTATTTTATTGCTTTCCATCTGACGTGAAAACTCAATGGCAGTGAAGAAAAAATGCTGGAGCTAATAATATATATTTCTATATTTATATATTGATCTAGTTTTTAAATGAAATGACTATAAAAATGTTAACAACAAGAATGAGTAATAGATTTGTGCATCTGAGTAAGAAGAGAAATACTTAACATTGATCCAAATACAGAGGCACTTCTACAGTGGCTGCAAGAAGCACTGCAGAACCGGAAAGGCCTGAACGTTTCAGCCGCCAATGCAATATCCATCCTCCTCCCCAGGACATGCACCTGTGAGTCTGTTCCCAGCCTAGATTTCTCTTCTAGATGATGGAGTTTCTATGCTTTCTTTGGAAAGGGTACACAGCCAAGAAAATTCCGATATTAGCAATTGTGTCATCCCATAACTGGTAGTATAAGAGAAGACCTAGTATAGCCTCTTTCTGAACTTCCTTTTCAATATTACTGCCTGTTTACCCTTTACACTATCGTAAATTTCCTCTTTTGCAGGTGTAAATATGACTGAAATAGCTTTGTATATTCTCTCACTATCCCCACCCAAATACGGTTTTAGTCTAGCAAAGACTTTCACCTTTTTATATCTTTGTGTTCGGTGACATTGTCATTTCCTACATACACAGTATATATTGAGGTGTTTGCTAAATTAAAAATTTAGGATCTCCTTAGATAGCATAGGATTGCATCTAGGCAGGACACTAGGAAATGCACTCATTTAATATGTTTTCTGGCTATTTTTGTTGCTTTTCTCCAAACTATTTTCAAAGTCTGAACTCCAGTCTGAACTGGAGGCAGAGGGCTAATTTTGGTTTCATCATTACGAAATAACAGAGTTTTATTTCCATTCTGACAGGTAGCTTTAATTTGCTTGGGAAGAGCTTAGAGGGAGATAACTGCAGTTTTTCAAAAAAAAAAAAAAAACCTTTAAATGATTACTCCCTTCAATATACGGGCTGAAAAGTCACTCCCTTTCTCTTTTGTTCTTTCTCCCTCTATTTTTTTCTTTTTACTTCATTACATTGCTAATCTCCTCCTATATTCAATTCTATTCTGTGCTTTATGTTCTAATTTGTCCATTCCAGTGATTTTCATTGTTTAAGGGTTTTTATTTTTTAATTTAAACACTTGTTATAGTTCTAAAATATGCAACTTTTTCCTAATGAATTTTTCTAATACAAACTTCAGCAAGATTTCTTTGTGTAAAGTCACATTTAATATGATACTGCCTACACGTTTTACTATGAGGATACTTAACATTTATTCAATTTATTTAGCATTTTAAATGGGTTGAATGGTGAATTGTTTTTTCTTTCCAAATAATTATCATTACAATAACATAACCTAACCTGCTAAATACAGTAGGGGCTCTACAAATGCGGAACCCAACAAGACAGAAGAACATTAGCATGCCAGAACATTGTGTCTTCTCACCCATTCACCACCTTGTAGTAAAAGATTTATTTTGTCCCTCTTTGTGTCCTTTACAAAATCATGACTTTAGAGTAAGTTATGGTCTTGAAAAAACACAATTTGTTATGGATTGCTGCTCAACTTGTCAAAACAACTCAAGGCAAATGAAGCCTAACCATGGTGAAATATTGGTTTGCTTCATCATAGTACAAGCTATATATAACCGCAGATGAAACTGAAAGATGATAATTGAATGTCAGAGCTTTGTGCTATATACAGTGATCTGAGACTTGGTCTCCAACACAGACTTGAATATCTTTAGCTGAATATGATCTTGACTAATGCCTTGTCAAGACACAATGCTATATTGCTCAAAGATCCCTTGTCCTCTACCTGGCTCAGGTGTAGGGTTCTGAACACAGATTTCTGTGCCTAAAATAGTAAATTCGTAAGTCCCATCTAGCTATCACCCAGCAGAGACCTGCTTAAAGCTTTCTCCTGAAGCAGCTCAGTGGTGTTGCCATTACCTTAAAGCTTCAGCTCTGCTGGATTCACAAACCAGAACTTCTCTACTTTCTTGTATATGGGCTACAAGTAAAATAGTATTCTCAGAATGCAAATTCCACAAGATTTGGTGGTAACCTACTTTTGCATGATAACTCATTTTTAGTATAAATCAGTAGCATTCTCCCATCCCTACTGAGTTCTGGATTAACACATTTGCCCCCAAAATATACAACTGATTATTTATTGTAAATTCCTCTTTAAACGTGAACTTCGAACTTTTGTTTGCCCCTGGGTTTGAGGCATGGAAGATATTTCTTCAAACTTGAAGGTGCTCACAGCTAGATTCATAAAGCTTTAATGAAACTGAAGCCTCCCATACTTGAAGAATTCCCTCAGTAGAAGTCTCTGACTCTTTATACAGATATTTACTGTGAATAGAAAGCTGATCTCTTACACACTTCATAAAAACAACATCCCAAGCAAGCTGGAATTTGTATTTTTGAATTAAACCTGACAAGACAAAAAGGCAAATAAGCTCAAAGAAGACTGTGTTTTAACAACAATGTGTATCCTGTTCTGCTAGATGAGGACACGATATTCTACCATGGACTCAGGACTGTAACAGACACAGAGGCTTCAAAGTTGTTAACAATTTCTTTCAAAAATTTTAAAGCAAAGTGTAAAACAGTTTATTCCTCCAGGGACTCTCAACTTACCTCTTCACATCTCTCTCTTATTTCCAGTCAGAAAGGGAGAGAGAACTAAACATTTTAAAAGGCTGATTACAGAGTAAGGAAATAGAAATTGTCTGCAGAGACAGTTTTACTTTCTTCACATTATGGAATGAAATGCCAGAAAAGAGCCAGCATTAAAAATAATTGTGTGACAGTATTGTATCTACTGTAAAAATGTTAATAAAGAGCTGCAGCAGCATCATAAAATTAAAAAAATACTGCTAACATGGCAATCAACAATAATAATTCTTACAAAATAGTTATAGTATCTTGCTTAACTCCCATTATTAGTAAAGACCTCTGAGAGAAAAGCAAAGAAACAAAAAAGCTTAGAAAAGTGTTTAGAGTGAAATAAGAGCAACCATATTTTGAAGCCAAAGCCCATAGTGGATGTTGACTCGTATCAGAGTTGAGTCATAAATCAACAGAAATATTATTCTATACTACAGTGAGATTTAGATCATTTCATACCTGCTTTTGTAGTTCATGCACAAAGAAAATTAATAATGAATATTGAATTAATTTAACCCGTAGGAGTAGATGCTCATGCTATATTGCCAATATATAAAGTTGAATTCTTTTTAAAAAAGCTATATTTTCTGCATACTTTGTGGTATAAAGGTATAGATTTCAAAAATCATGGGCAAATGAGTGTCTCAGATGTGCAGTTAGGAAGAGTGACATCCTCTGAAAGCAATGCATCTCCTGTGTACAGCCAGCTTCATTCAGGATACGTTTTGTCTTTTACAAGGATAAGAACAGGATGGAGAGAATAATTTCTCCTTCAATACTCAAGAGCAATCACAGGGAAATATTTGGAGTGTTCCTCTTCTGCAGAGAGGGCAGAGTCATAACCCCCATATCTGCTAGAGGATGCTGTTATCCTGAGCAATTGTAGGCTAGACATAGTCTTTATAATAAAGGCCAACAGGAGACACCAGAGATTTAGATTTCTAGCAGTTTTCCACATTGAATCAAAAAAAAAAATTATAATCCGGAAAGATAATGTTAACTGCTGTTTGCTTTTTTTGTTGATTCTGGTGGTAGGGAACTTAGATCATCCTCTGAAATGACAGTGCAGTCACCTAACTGGGCTGCAGCCAGTAACCATGAAGAGCAGCCCTAGCACAGTTCTCAGTTAAAATTGTAGCGGATTGTGTTCAGCCACAGGGCATCAACATCACAGACTATGGTGATGAAGTTTTAGGTACTGAAAATTCAGTGGGAGCTTTACACTGACTGCATTTTCATTTCTGTGGATTTTAGATATATGAAGAGCTGTAGCTTCACACAAGACATTTCACACTCCCTCTAATAAAATGTTGTGAATTTGTAGATTAATATAAGTTGAAAGAGTCCTCTGAAGGTCATCTAATCAAATCTCTGCTTAGAACATGTGCAAGTTCCCCAGCATTGTATCCACTAAAACCACAAATGTTTCCAAGAATGGAACATGTCTGCACAACATATTCCAGAATTTAACTACTCCCATGATGAGAGTCAAATCAAATTTTCTGTATAGCAATTTGCTTCCATTACCCATGGTACTATCATTGTGCATCTCTGAGATGAGTATGGGTCAAGTATGGCTCTGTTTGTATGTCACATACTCCATCTCCCTTTTCCATGTTGCACATGTTTGGATACAGGCATTTGAGATGAACCCCCAGATATGCACTTTTCAGAGGGAAGTGAAAGAACCTCCCCAAACATGGCAATCCCCAGACACTTCCTCACTGCCTTCCATGCCTTCTCTTTTCTTTCAGGTTATCATAACCATTTTTTAGCCAATCTAGTTTAATGCCCTCCTCACTGAATTTGCAAGTATGTTGGCAAAGATACTCTTGCCAACTTTGTTGGGGATGGGATCCATTTGACAGTAGCCTCATTGCTTAGAGAGTATCACAACCATGCAAGCCAAAGCCTTGTCTACAAAGCCAGCTATTCAGCAAGACATTGACCCAGAGGAAGGTCCAACGCCTACTCAAGCCTTTCCCCTTTGCTAGCAGAATCAAGAAGAACACCAATAACACCCGGGTTCTCTTTCTCTGACCTCTCACACCTGGAACTCTCTAGCTACTCTTATGGCCACCGTTGGCAGTGTCACCCACATTGATAAGCAGTAAGCAGGGATAGACCAGAGACTGGACAAGCCCTGAAATAGCCTAGATCTGAGCTCCATCAAGCTGCAAAACACCCCAAACATCAATTTTACAGAAGGAGTCTCCAGGGATTATCAATCACCTTTTCCTCTTGGTACGTATACTGGACTCAGATTCAGCTAGCTCTGTAGCCTCCTTTAACAGTTCCTCCTCACCTCTTCTGCATCTCCTGGTGACTCAGCAGCCCAAGCAGAGCACTCCTCTTTGGGTGACACAATCATCGCCCCCAACCCTGGCACCAGCAGCTTACCTGTGTAGCTTACCATGGAGATTCCCCCTGGGCTGGCACCTGGAGGGGCACCAGCAGCACCACTGCGCTGTCCCAGGCAGTTTGACACTGCCCTGAACACATTTCCAGGCTCTCTGCACCCCTTGGTTACTGTGTTGGTTAAAACACAAAGTCTCTGTTTTCTGTGTCACTGCCAATCCATACAGCTGTTCCCCAAGTACCAAATCACTAAATAGCCAACAGGACTTATCTGTTAGAGCTGACAGAAGCAAAAACCTTTAGAAGCTACCCCTCAGCATCGGCACCAGCCCGTCAGAAAATGCAGATGTTCCCTGATGTCCAAGCCTAGAAATAGCTGTGACAACTGGAAATTGCTTTGTGGCATCTCAACCTCCAAATAACTCACAAAATAATAATCATAAAAATAGAAAATTAAAGTTAGTATTGACAGTGCTGGAAAGTTCTTTCATATTATTCTTTTTATTTTTAATATTACCTATGATAGAGCTAGAGCAAAAGTGCTATTCCTTGATGAAAAGCAAACCATGACTGCTTTTGAACACTTGCACATTTTTCCTTCTCCATTTTATCGTAGCCATGGTTTCTTAGGGAAAGAAAGTCAGGGATTCAAATTATTTTAAGAATTTGTAACTACTTATGTATTTACAGCGAGCACTCTGTAAGGGTTCCCAAGTACCTTCCAGAATAAATAGGTCATCATGAATATTGTTGCTGATAAAAAACAATTTTTATAGTGTTGTTCAGTTAAAAGCTTAGCTGTGACATCTAGGAAAAAAATCCATCTTGTTTGACATGGGTTGGGCCAAATCATAACATAGAGATATTCATGTAGCCGTATGGCTATTTCAAGATAAACTCTTGGAAATAGTTAAGGCTATTGAAGCAGTGTTTAAAATATTTTCAAAGCCAGAATACTTGTAGGTACTCGGTGATGGGCCACAAAAAAGTGACTTTGCCGGTGCTTTAGCATGGCTTGATGCAGATCAGCTCTGAAGCCAATGCCATTTACCTATTTTTGCATGACATTGTGCTAAAAATGTCTGCTGAGTAAATAGGCTTTCTTAGCTGAATCACCAAATCTATATTAACAGATTTAAACAGTGTCTGCAGCAATGTCTAGAGCTCACATCCAGTCTGTTCAGATCATGAGAACAGCAAACTGGAGCTTGAAACTAACCATGAAAACGGATCATAATAAGCTTTTCATTATTTATGTCAGAATGAAATTTGTGGAACTGTGGTTGTGAAGAGTAATTGGATGGCTTGGAGGCACCCCCATGCACGACTATATATCTATGCACGTGTCAGTGTCACAAACTTAGACAAAAAGAGAGAATTTTTATCAGAGTTTGTTAAATTCCCTGGAGTTTTACTATTTCAAAACAAATGAGAACTACGCTTGGCCCGCTCCTGAACCCTTAAATGTCATTTGAAGGGAGAAACAAAATAACTCAGCCCTAAGACATTATTTAAAGTTTTTGTTTGTTTTTGTTTTTGTTTTTTTTATTAAGAATCAGTAAAATACAAGGAGATGAGGAGCTCCAGGACATCCTGCTTATTCCCCAAGGCACACCTCTGGTTTCTGACGGCACAGAATTACTTGCAATGTATCCAAGACAACACATTTGAAAACTGTGCCATTAAAGCTCACAACTGAATGGAACTAGGAAGTCAGCATAGTAATTTGCTCAGCTTTTTCTGAATTACAGTAACAGGAATACAGTACTGCCTTCCGCAGTTATGACCCTACCGCAGCCCTTGCCTGGAAAATACTGGCATGGGAGTTTTTAAAGGCTTTTACGAGCATATCATTGACTTGGACGATATGTATATATTCTAGAACTACAATTTGTATGTGCAGTATTGTTGTCTGATTTACACTTCCTGCATGGATGAAAGCACTTGGCCTTCAGCCTCTGACCTCCCAGTCTACCTAAGAGCACACACGAAGAACAGCAATACAAGGTACAAGCTCTGGAGTGTCTTTCTGCTATAGTACATGAGCGGGCAGAAATAAAGGAATGTCTGCCAGTCTATACTTTTTTATCATTCTTTTGACAGATTGGAGAAACATTTTAACACTAGGGGTAAATGCTGCCTTAGGTATGGAACTTTCAGAATAATGCAATTCCTCCTGAGGCAATTTTCTGCCTTCCAGTAACTCTGGACAAAGAAATAATGAAATTTCAAGGACTCAGTGTACAAAAAATATACACTCTGATGTAACTTGATGGCATCGACACTCTAGAAAGGATTAGGGACAATGGAACAAGGCCCACTGTTGATTGCTTCAAAGATACTGACTTGCAAAGCACAAAAAAATTTACTGTCAGTGTTGAAAAGGGGCTTGGAGACTATTCTATAATTCCAGGAAGAGAAATAATGTAAATAAAGTTAGAGTGCTATAAGGATCTTAGCATAAATTTAAAGCTATTGATTAAGACATAGTTCTTTTGAAGTCCATTTACTGACAATTTATGCATAGTATATGTCAAAATAAAAATTTAGGTTTAGAAAGAGTGAATAATTTGCAACAATAAATAAGACAATTTCTCCATATGGTTAAAGATTTAGGGAAGAAACAAACAAGCAAAAATGTCTTCACTTTTTCTCCCTATGGATGTTTCTACTCTCATTAAGAATGGAGAAATGAGCTCTCATTAAAAATGGAGAAATAGTCTGGGGAAAAAATGAATTAGTACATGCCACAAATCAAAAAGATAAACCTTGAAGCTCCAAAAATATTTTATTCTATAAATCTGCCTTTGGCCAAAATAAAAGAACATTTAATTCTCTTTATGTTTAATAAAAGTTACTCTTGAGATGTTCTTGAGATGAAGCATTCAAGGAGGGAGGGGGGTATCATCAAGGCAGGTGATGGCCAGTCATGCCAAGCACACCAGCCTGACTCCAGAACACAGGGCAGGGTGCTCAGGGAGGTGTCACTGCTGCTGTGAGCAGGGCCAGGAGCAGGGGGCCTTCCTGCGGCTCCATCCCAGTGGCCCTGCCTGTGGGACTGTTGGGATCGGGGGAGAGTGAGACTGGGGTAGAAGAATCACTCTTCACTCCCACTGCACAACACACAAGTGTTTATTGCACGTTTACTGCACTGAACCCTGGTGAGAGGGACACCAGGCTCAGCATGGGACTGGTTAGTGGTATCTCTTCCCTGGCGCTCAGCTCTGTGGTGTCCCACAGCTGCTCCTCCTGGGCCTGGTGGCTCCATCAACTTCAACAGGACCAAGGCCAGAAGGAGCAGGGGAGGCCCCCATGAGCTCTGGGCCTCCCCTAAGCCTCTGTGTCCTCAATTCACCTCTGAGCTCGGCTGTTCGGCCAATTCTCAGGCCACCTTCTGGCTGCTCGTCTCGCCAGCACTTCCTGAGGCAGCCGAGGATGCCTGTTAGGGGAGCCAGTGCACAGGGAGGTGTCACTGTTGCCAGGCCCAGGAGCAGGGGGGCTTCCTGCGGCTCTGTGCTGGTGCTCCCTGCCTGGCCGTCTGGCGAAGGGGAGAGGTTCTGTGGGCAGAGGAGAGGCCCAGGGAGAGGCAGCGATGTCCTGCGCCTCTCCCAGATGACAAGGGCCTCAGGTACCTGTTGTGGTGCACACATGTTTTGTGCACAGCCCCAGGGCAACAGGGCACCAAGAGGCCCAGGGAGAGGCACTGATGGGCTGCGCCTCTCCCAGATGACAAGGGCCTCAGGTGCCCTGTTGCGGGGCACAGATGTCCACCCCAAGGGGACAGGGGCGCCGGGCCGGTGGGCGCTGCTCAGCACAGCCTCTGCACAGGGGCTGCGCTTCACAGCGTCCCACTGGTGACATGGGCGGCCTGGCGGCCCCTGCGCCCTCTCCTCCTCCTCAGCACGGTGACGTCGTGGGGGAGCGCTCTGCCTAGCGCCCGCCAGCCCGTGCAGGTGCAGCCAGGACGGAGCAGGGAGTCCAGTGCCGCTCACCAGCCCGAGCCGGCTGCAGGAGGGGAGGGAGCCTCCATGTCCCTGGACCAGAGCTCCACCATGTCCCAGCCGGAGAAGGGCTGGCCTCCACCGCCTGGATGGGTGCCCAGGGGCACTGCAGAATTGATTTGCACACCACAGCCTGGGGCCAGTCCAGATGGGGCTCCATGGGGATCAAGTCGAGGAGCTTGTGCTCCTCGCCCAGCCCCGGAAACACTACTCGGTTGGCCCTGAACTGCACATGGCAGCCAGGCCGGGATGAGCCACGAGGCTCCGCAGCCGCCCATGTCTGGGCAGCTGGGAGGGAGAAGGCAGGTCAGGAGGGGGCCCGGGGCTGCCCAGTGTCCCCAGCAGGAGGCCCTGGCGCTGGCGGGTCTGAGGGAACCCAGCCCAACTCTCTGCCTCCTGGACCACCCTGCCCAGCCTTCCCCTGCCCGTGGACCAAGCCAGCAGCCCAGGGCAGCTCCAGCAGGGCTGGGCTCCACTTACCTTTCCAGCCCCCTCCCAGCAGGCTCCTCCGGGAGCTCAAAGGGGGACATGGAGTCTGTGGGAGAGGAGGCAAGAGGCTGTCAGCACCCTGGGGCAGCCCCTGGGCAGCCCTGGCCAGCAGAGTGTGGGCACCGGCAGCCGGGGTGCTGCCCGGGAGCCGCTGCTGCGGCTGTGCTCAGGGACGGGGCTGCTCACCTCGGGGGATGAACACCATGGCCATCAAAAAGGACGCCAGGACGTGGCAGGCCAAGGAAATGCCCAGGATGGTAATGAGCACAAGGCTGAGGTCCATGAGCTGGCGCACGGCTCACACGCGAGGCCCAATGTCACTGAGGTGGTGGGGCCTCACATGCAGCTGGCACCGAGCTCTGCACTCAAGTTGTGTTTGCAGAGGAAAACATGGCCCAGTTTGTGTTAGTGGCCCCAGCAGTGACCTACAAACCCAGCCCCAGGCCAGGCAGCAGCACCACAGTCCTGCCCAGCAGCTGCCTTCCCACCCACTGCACCCGCTCCTGGCCCCAGCCCCTCTGCTCTGGCCTCATCCTTGCGCCTGGCGTCCGCACCAGAATAAAACCCAACAAAAAAGAAATCATCTCAAAGCTGATGAGAGGAAATCTGGAAAGAGAAGCGTGCCCCATACTCACTCCATGCGTCCTCCCCGTCCCCCAGACAGTGGCTAGGGGTTCTTGGGAGGTCACTGTGCAGGAGAGTGTGAGGGGAGGGAGTCCTGGAGTGGCGCTTACCCCACAGTCTCGCTCCTTGATCACAGGGTCAAGTATTTGCCCGCTCGCTCGCACGATTGCTCACCGCCACAAGCTGGATTTGTCCAGCACGGATGTGTCTCCAAATGCTTTGCTTCCCAAAAAGGCCCTGTGCCCATCAGTGCTGTCTCTTCTTGCAGACTCCAAAGAACAATCGAATGATGCCTGAAGCTTGGAGAGGGAAAATGGCATAATATGAGAAGTACTGAAGGCTCACAGAGCCAAGTTACAGCTGCCCCAGCTAGAAAGGGAGGCATGTTGGGTGCCCACATCAAATGCCTCTATGTAAATGGTGAACAAGCAAAGGGAATAGGAGATGCACGTGCAATTGCAAGGCCATAATCTCACTGCAATTACTGAGACATGGTCGGACAGCTCTCATGCCTGGAGTGTGACCACAGATGGCATCAGGAGGAGCGTTGCCCCCAGGTCGAGGGTGGGGATCCTCCCGCTCCACTCCGCTCTGGTGAGGCTGCACCTGGAGTGTTGTGTGCAGTTCGGGCCTCCCCAGTGCAAGAGGGACGTGTAACTTCTAGAGAGGGTCCAGTGGAGAGCCACGAAGATGCTTAAGGGACTCATCTCATCCAGCGCAGGGCTACAAGGATGATCAGGGGCCTGGAACATCTGCCCTATGAGGAGAGGCTGAGGGAGCTGGGCCTGTTCAGCCTGGAGAAGAGAAGGCTGAGAGGGGATCTAATCAGTGTATATAAATACCTCAAGGGAGGGAGTGCAGAGGACGGGGATGGTCTCTTTTCAGTGGTGGCCACTGATAGGACTAGAGGAAATGGCCGGAAACTGAAACATCAAAAATTCCATAGGAACTTAAGGAAAAATTTCTTAACAGTGAGGGTGACAGAGCACTGGAACAGGCTGCCCAGAGAGGTTGTAGAGTCTCCTTCTCTGGAGATCTTCAAAACCCGCTTGGATGCAGTCCTGTGCCACGTGCTCTAGGTGTCCCTGCGTATGCAGGGGGGTTGGACTAGATGATCTCTAGAGGTCCCTTCCAACCCTAAGCATTCTATGATTCTATGATTCTATGATCTATCTTATGAAGAAAGACTTAGAGAGCTGGGCCTGTTTAGTCTGGAGAAGAGAAGACTGTGGGGGGAGCTGATCAATATTTACAACTACCTGAGGGGAGAATGTAAAGAGGGTGGGGCCGAACTCTTCCAACCTTAACCATTCTGTGATTCTGTGATTTGCCATGCATTATAATGCCCCATAAGTTGAATGAATACCTAGCGCTGTGAAAACTATGGGTTTGCCTCAGTTTGCTCTCAGGAATGGGTCTGTAGTTTTACAGAACCTGCGTTTGACATAAACATATTTTTAATTGTAGAGCAGTCTGTGATATCAAAAAAAAAAAAAATCTTTACATAGCGGTGGTTCTTATGAAGAAATTTCAGAAGTTAGTATAGTGTAGAAATGGACTAATAAAACACTACTATATGTTCATACATTCTTATTTCAAGGGAGATTTATTTATCAATTTGTTTGCTAATCCTATCAGCAAAGCAGCATAGTCCATAAACAACTATTGGCTTTAGAATATGATTCATTCAACCGATAGCAGTGAGAACTCTTGCTGTACAGTTTTATAGTCTATGTACATTTACATTTAATGCTAAACTTTGAAAGTAATCCTGTGATATCTAATTTGGGAATAACAGGCCATGAGTTACAAAAACTCAGCAAAATATGTGCTAGCTGGATTCTAAGTTAACCCAGCAAACAATTTGTTTGTATAAAACAGCATAAAAGGTGTTTATATCATCCTGTGGTAAACATCTGAAATGGAATATGACAGAAGAAAAAAGGAAATTCTATTTGAGTTACTTGTCAGCTCTCACAATACATAGCTGAGCAACTATTTCTAAGTTTGTAATTCTTTTTGGTGAGCATACGACAGTCTTATGAAGAATAGTTAAAGACTAAGTATATCTGTAAGAAAGGAATTAAATTACAGACATTGGCTATTCCTCAATTCAGCTAACTCAGCTCAGACAACTAGGTCAGCCAGTAAGCAGAAATTCCCTGACATCCAGTTAGGGATGTGATCATAATCAAATGAGAAAACAAATCATTCTGAAATTATATCTGTAACTATTTAGAGAATCTACCAAATACATGGAAAACATTGTAGGCTTCTGAAAGCCAGTTTTAACTGTTTTCTCTACATCAAAAATTGTGTCTCAATAAGACAGTATTCCAGCGTATGGCTTGTTGAAATGAAGAACTAA
The DNA here is from genome assembly GCF_059628265.1 of Tinamus guttatus. Taxonomy (NCBI): domain Eukaryota; kingdom Metazoa; phylum Chordata; class Aves; order Tinamiformes; family Tinamidae; genus Tinamus; species Tinamus guttatus. Next base: position 1,685,504 of record NW_028288936.1, read on the forward strand.
GAAAAAGCAAAGTTTCTGTGCCTATCGGATGATACAACAATCTTATAGGCATCTAAATGTTATTAGAGGAAGCAACAAAAAATGAGCCTAGGAAAATTATTCTGATTTCATAGATTCATACTTAAACCTGCTGTTCTTTAAGGACAGTGATGGCAGAGTCTAAGGCTGATTGCCTTTTCCATGCTTAGTATTACCTGATTCAAGTGTAGCTTGCAGTCCGATTTGTACTAGATTATTTTTTGATATCCTTAAGAAAATGTCATTAATAGCAGTATGCTTGCAATAATTTAAATGTGAAAAAGAAACAATTCCTGATTATATTTCTTTCTTCGAAGGGCAATAGATTTCATCAGTCCTTCCTTAAAATAATAGTCCTTCATTAAAAGGGCAAAATCTCTTAATACATTCAAAAAACCATGACAAGAAAGCTTCTTATCTGTTTAATCAGAACAATTTTATTAATTAATTAAATTAGGTAAAGCAACCTAACTGTCATGGATTTCGTAATTCTGTTACAGGTGATGTCAGCCTGTTTTAAGTAGCAGAACAAATGAGCAGTACAGTGAAATTAAAAAAAAAAACCCACAGAAAAAGAAACAGATCAACTCTTCCTCTGACAAACCCAACTCATATTCTATAGTTTCACTCAACTACTGCTGCTATTTGCATACAAAAATCCTCCTGATTTTGTGAAGTTTTCAAGTGTTGTACAATGTCTAGTTTTGATGCATGCTTGTAAACCTTGACTGCAGATCTGAAATCAGTTCCTGAGACTGAAACATTGATGCCATAGTAAATATTGCAGCTCGTTAGTCATGAATAGCTGTAGGATTTCTAGGGAGGAAGGATGTTACGGGATACCTATGTTCTACACACCTCTGCTTTCTACTGACCTGCTTTTCTGTGATCTTTTTTCAGTTTTTCTTTTTCAGTCTTTATGTCCCCATTACGCAAAAAGCTTTTACTATGTTTTTTTCTCTGCAAAGAGAAAGGCTGTCTGACTTTGCAACTCTCTTGGAGGTTTGTAAGTGCGTGGTTCTGTCTCTTCTCACTTACTCAACCAGTAAGTTTTACCTCCTTTGATTAATGGATGAACAGATTATTCTCTGTAAATATCTTTCAAAACGATATATGCAGATTTTCTTTCTTAGCCATCTTTTGCGGACCCTTAAGAGACAATCTTCAACCACACACTGAAAGCAGGACTGAAATATTCTTTGAGGAGGGGGAAGAAAAACAGGATTACTGGATTTTCTTTTAATTTCTTCCTTTATTAAAGAATAAATATTCTGCTTTCATTTTCCCCCTTATTTTTCTTTGCAAATGAAAATCACAAAGGATGCTGGTGGATGGTTTCAAGTCTATAAACAGAAAGGATCCTGACGGATATTTTCAGTAAGACCAGAGATGGAGAAACATCTGGAAAGACTGCTTCTGAATTACATTTGGTAGTTAATCCTTAAGACGTCAAGAGAAACAAAAAGAGTGTGTGGAAGACTATCTTCTATCCATCTATCCATCAGTCCTTTATATGATAAAAAGTCATGCTGGTGTTTTGTTTCCCTATGCATTCTGTACCTATGCGTATGTACCACTCATATGTACCTATGAGTGAACATGTGTAGCATGAATGCTTAATGAATTAGTACATTTTTGATATGTCACCAAGTTCTGTAACACTAAAGGCTATTACCAAGAAAAATTTGAAGTCCTCTGGAAGCAAAGTCATTTCTGGTGTATTGAACATTCACTATTTCATCTGAATTCTTTCTTGGTTTAGTCAATCAGACAGTGTTAGAAAAGATGAAAAGGGTATTAAATAGGGTTAGTTTTGTACAGCATCCTGAAGTTGCCTTCTCATAATTTGTTTCGTGTTGCTCAACAGTGTTGTGTCGAGTCTCGAAATGTTCTCCCATACCTCCACACTAAAGTGCCTGCCTATGTGAATAGACACAAATATTTCACATTTGACAAATCCAGAAATTCATATTGTTATCAATTCCCTTTGCCTACAGCAAAAGTGTAGAGCTTCAGGATGTAATACTGCTAATTATAGAAAAAAAATATAGATGAGATCCTCTCTCTGAGGTTCTTCCTACATTTTTTGCCTTATAATGCTGTCAAGTACCTCAAATGGTTACCAGCTTTGACATTAGTAACTTTGTTGTGAGACAGAGAAGTATAAAAAGGGAGAGGTGGAGGAAGGCGTGTTTGACATGAAAATTAAATGTAGGAGCTGTCAGATACTGTTTTTATGTTCTCGCCACCAATTTCACTGTTAAATTTAACCTTGCTCTGACTGAATTTAAGAGCAAAACTGCTATTAACCTCAGCCAAGGCAGGATAGTTACCACTCATTGCTTGTCTTAACTCGCTGTCTTAATATGAAACTCACATATCCAGTGTCTGTTGATCCAGCACTGGACTACGAAGCGTATGCAATCATTTTTATGTAAAGGAAATACTCAACCTGTGGGCAGTTATTACTCATCTTATTTAAATAAACTAATGAGAGGAATCACAGAAATTTGTCACTCTGCTCAGTACTGAAAACTCTATGTTTAGTCTATGATGCCTAGAACGGTGTTTTCTGTGCTCCATGTATATTGGGGAGAGCTACCAACAATATCCATGATAATACATTATGATTCACAGATACCCTCATATACGCTGTTGTAGCTGTACATATAAAGGAAAACATTTGTCAGACAGTGTGTTAAGGAACTTGAGTGTGACCAAAAATCAATAATTAAAATAATCATCCACGGTAATAATAAACTCACAAGGATTTGGATGGGTTGTAACCTTCATTCTAAGGCACATAATTCCAGTGTGATTATTGTCATCAGTGAGTGAGAGAGAGAAAAATATCATAAAAACTAAGACAATATTGCCAGGACTACATTACCTGAGGATTGTGTCTCACAGTTAGAAGTAGCAGAGTATCACACCAAACATGCTGGCACGGCACCCTCTTGACAGGTAAGATGTAGGAATATAACTCGTGCTGAAAGCAGCTGCTTGCAGCTAGCAGCAAATCACCATAGCAACTACAGTATTAAAGAAATTTGAAGTAAAGCAGTAGCAGATCAAATTAACTAGAATGGGTTTTCTTTTTTTCTCTCTCTCTCTTTTGTTTTGTTCTTTTTCCCTTCCCCGCCCTCCCCCTCCCTTTTTTTATTTCCATTTTCATTTCTTCTTTCCTGATTTCCTTTGTTTTTGAGGACAGGTAGTGGCAGATGTTGCTGTATATTTTCTTGTCAACGTGTTTAAAGAAACTGGTGATTTCATAGCGCGGCTCTGTATTGCATGCATTAGGCAGCATTGGCAGCAGCCTATACATTAGTTTAACATGGCTATCAGCATCAGCAATTGCTGAATCTATTACTTTTACTGCAGTGAAATAAGTCAACCTCATTATTTTGACTGGTATATGTGGTCTGTATTCCATGAATGTGTTCCTTCTGTACTCATGTATATTCAATTTTTGGCAAATACACATAACAAGAGTTGAATGAAGTCATTGACCAACTTAACTTTAAGAAATAGTACAGAGAAGAATCTTTTATTTATAATGGTTTTAAATATTCAAAGATGTTGTATTATTTGTATTAGAACTGATATTTTTAACTGATATTTTTATTTTTATAATATTGCAAACATCTGTCTGATTATGTAACTGAGAAAATGTTCTTGATGGAAAATGAAGAAAAACATGTTGAACTTTTGACAGTTTTTATTTCACAGAAACCCTGCACTTATCCAAAGGCTGCCTCTAGGATGAAGAAGCGGTTGTCACCTTTGATATTCTGGCACATTGGAATTCTGCGTAAGGGTAAAACCTCCTCAGGGCTGGAGAGAAGACCTTTCTGCAGCTCTCTGCAGACCATGGAAGGGACTCACAGAGGAATCAGGGTGCTGTAAATGGACTAAAGAATATATGAATAGACCTTTCCTCTGTTATTTGTAGTGTCCACAATGAATTACACTAATTCAAATATATTAATAGTTATTTAATAACCTTTAAAGAAAATTCAGATTTGAATATTTTCCCCAGACCTAACTTTGTGACCTAAATTAGGAGCTCATACTTTGAAGAACATTGCTATCAGATTTTAATATACTTAATCACATGCAATGTGAAAAATAGTTTTAATGGTAAACATTAAAAAAAAAGAAAGGAAAAGAAAGAAAGATTTTACATTCTTATATTACTTATCATCTGGAGTTTCTCATGCACTCATTTGGGAATTAGCCTCTTTGCCAATTTGCTGATTGCTTCTCTTTGCTGTATTTTCATGCCTTCGCACAGCAGTGCAACACAAAATAGGTACTTCGAGTAGGCCAAGGCCAACGCCACAGAAATGGGAATTACAGGGTGTTGCTCCTGTCCAAAATCTGCTTTCAGATATAGCAGCTCACCAAATGGGTGATGTCCTATGTAGGCAGGCTGATAACTCACAGCAACAGCGTCTCTACCTACTGCTTGTAAAGTTTAGAGAAAAAGAGCAAAGTACAACATGATACAAGATAATATATATAACTCTGGTAAAGCTTAAGGATGCTTCAGGGTCAAGTGTAGTGTAAGTTTAATTATTTCTACGGAACCAGGAAATTATATTTAAATTATAACTTTTACTCTTTCTTTCAATTTCAGAATAAAATTGTTCTTTTGCAGGATATCTGCTAGCTGCTTTAGCTGTTTTAGGGCTGCTTTGGCACTAATCTATGCATTGGATCTAACAAGCAGCAGTTTTTTTAAAATGTGAAAGCTGAAAGTCACAGAGAAATGGGAGAGTTTTGAAAAGACGGTAGTTATTTGTGTGTTATTTAGTGAGCAGCATCTCAGTGGCATGACACGGACTTGTGTATTTCTGATAAGCTTTATTTGGACAACTTCTGCATATTTGAAATAAAATGTTGTAGAAGCTAAGTGATCTTAGATTTTGGATTCTTATACACATTTTAAAATTTCACTAAAAGGAAAGATTTTTCAGCAAACTTGACCCGATTGTTGCTATACTTACATTATACTTTGATTTTGATTTTAATTCCTTTAAGAACTTTTTCTATTTAAGTAAACATATTTCATATTATTGCATTTGTCAGATACGACTTCACCGGTATGCATAAGATAATTGTATTTCTTGCCACAGTGGATATAGTGCAAGTCCCCTATGATTTCTAGAAAGAATCCCATGAATTGAACTTGGCAAGTTTCCAAAAATGTTCAGCTGTATATCTTGTTTAAAATGCATGGGCTTCTGTTCAGTCTTAATTTTGATACGAAAATGAGTACAGTATTCATGCAATGATCTTGCATCAGAAACAGAAAACACAGCAGTATTGGAAGGGCTGCGTCTTTTTTTTTTTTTTTAATATATTAATACATTATTCCTAAACCTTTTCTCTCTTTTGCACTGCACTAAAAATGTAAGTACAGGTAGGGAAGGGTAAATGTACTTTATAAATCTTTCAGCATGTTTTTCATCCAAATAAAATTGTGCAAGCATTGTTACTTTTAAGGTAATAAATAACTCAGAAATTCTTGCCATATTTCAGGCTAAATTGATACTGAACTATCAGATACATTCTACTAGTTTCCATTAGTTTCGTTGACACTGTGGGCCTGAAAAGCAAGCCACACACTTGTTTTGAGGCTCTATGTTTTATTAAAGCAGCTGTGTTAAGTGATGGATGCGAGAGCCACGGTGCTCCCTGACAGCGCATTATGTTTTGGAGCTTTGGTCTCATTGAGGGCGAGTAGTTTGTGCCAGCAGTGATGCTGGGGCATGCATGGGTTATTGTGGCACATATGCCATCTCTTTTCCTCTCTAACTCTTCCTAAATAACAGGATCATCACTTTACACTTCAAGTGCTAAGTGAAAAATATTTTTCTAATTGGCACCTAAGCCTATGACACTCTTCTATCAAGGAGCTATGAGAAGGAAACAAGGATGATTTTTCTTTCCTTGCTCACAGAAATTATGTTGAAAGGCAAAATGTGTTTGTAGAGCATCACTCACGTATTAACTGTGAGAGTGGGATCATGACAAGTGGTGTACTGGATAAACTGCCTGCGCTATGTAAGTGCAAGATTTCTCCCTCTATATTCACCTTTTTTTCAAATTATAGCAGTGTGTGGGAGGATCCTGTTTCTTTGGCTGGGGAAAGGTCTTTATGCCAACTTGAGGCCTGACTTGGGTCACAGAATGGCCGGAGTTCTTCTGTATTATAAATATCTCACCTCTGCAGTGAACAGCCCAATAAAAACACAAAAACAGTTCAGACAAACTGCTGCAAAATTTAAAACCTTCAGACCAGACCTTCCCCAGTGTTCCACACTGTGTCTGCACACTGAAATGATCTAGATATGACTTTGTAATTTGGAAAAACTCTAAGGTATAGCCTGCACTAAAGCATACTCATTTAATATGTGGAGCATGCTTTGCAAGAACAAGAAAATTTAGGAATTTTTATGTAAAAATTTGACTTTACAAGTGTTGTAACATCTTTTTTTTTTTCTTTTCCTCCTGTATTTTGGAAAAAAAAGTAGCAAACAAAACCCAAACCAGAACAGTATTGAGACTTGAACTAGACTGACTGACCTCTCAGGTGAATATCCCGAGTCACAAGCTGGAGAGGTGTCTTTAGGCCAATTCACTTCTATTTCTTCTAGGCAAATTGAAACAATTTCTACATGAAGGATTAGGATTACCCTCTCGCTAGAGAGGGTGAGGTGTGGAGAAGGAAGGAAAAAGGTTCCATTTTTGAAGCATTATTATTATTATTACTATTTTTACTATTGCTGACTGCAGTCTGTGTTACAGTTGACCTTGTGAAGTTATTTCACTTGTGGCTGCTTGGTTTGTTTGCTGTCGAAGGGAGGCATCCCCTCTCCTACCTGATAGCACGCAGTTTGCACAGAAACAGGCTTTCCCGAAGGGGCTGCTAGCCAGCTGCCTCCTCTAGACTGACAACAACCCGTTCTCACTAGATGAATGACATGAAATGTTAATAACTGGTTGAGTGAGGAATATGTGAAATCTCCAAAGGTGGAATTAATTCTACAATATATGCATGATCTGTATGTTTGCCACAGAAATAAGGCATCCTATGATTTTAAGGAGAAAAAGGTACTATTCTTAACCTCTTTTAACATTAAGAAGCTTTGAAATTTTCAGGGAAACTGCTACTAGTTTAATTCTGGATGAACTGTGAGACATGTCCTGTTATATCTAAGCATAGTATGAAGCAAGCAACAGGACCCGCTGTAGGGATAGCAGCATCTCCTGAATGATGGCATTACCTGAGATGTTTAGGAAGGGGGCAAAGAAAGAAGATGGAGTTACAAAGTTTAAGTTTTCAGGGCTGAGGTCTCTTGGACAGGACCATCTGAGGTATCTTGGACCATCAAATCACAATGGTTTTCCTGATCATATTGTCTGTGAAGAAACCAGCTTGCAGGAAGAGTGCTGGTAGAACATTGAAAAGGTAGAAAGGTACTAAAGAGAGACCCAAAATAAAAGCCATGAAAGCAAAGGTATCCCTGCATTTTGGCTCTGGCCTGCCATTAGTCTAAGTAGTCCACTGCCTTGTTAACATGTTCGTAAAACATTTAGGATGTCTTTATTACAAATAGTTAAATGCTGGCAGTACGAATTTTGATTTTTGTCTTTTGTTGTTACAAACTTTGCCTCTGTTTTCATCATCACCTCTGATGGGAGAATACTGGGCAGTGTGTTTCCAAAGACGGGGCAGAAAAAAATGGGTGTCTGGCAAAACATTGCAAAAAGGAAGGGTACAGTGGAAATGCCTGATGCCGTTCAAGGGAGATTTCTGCTTTTCTGAGATCTCTTAAGCTCCTGGCACTTTCTAGCGGGTGGCAAGATAAGCGTGTATTTAGCAGTGCTCTTTGTTCTTGCATTAGTGTTGACGCTACTGTATTTTGTTCCTTAATAAGCCTGTGGAGCATTTCATCTGTGAACAACGGCAAGAAAATGGAGTACATTGTTTGACTATTGCACTGATAAAAATGTACATTAATTTCAAAATCTTGTTCTGTAATGGAAAATCTTGAACTGACCAGTAGAAGTGGGTAGTACTTGCAGTAGTTTGGTGAAGTGTATACACACTACCTCATTTAGGGAACAAAATGATCATGGGCTATAGAATAATGGCTCTTTTGCTGACATACTGGAATATAATTCTAGAGTGCTTGAGAATCTCATATACCTACAACTGTACTGGAATCCATATTGTAAAACTCTGCAAAGTCAGAATATCTTGGTTTTGAAGTGTCAAATTAATTAAAATATAATTTTAAATAAACTTCCATGTTAGTAATGTACACAGACCTCTCTTTTTTTTTTCTTGTCTTATACATTTTCCTATACAAATTAGTTGGAATGAAGTAGTTTACTCTTTTTGAGGATTTCTTCTAAAACACTTACATAGAAATGTTTAAAAGAAAAACATTGATTTTAGACGGATCTGTCTATTGTAGAATTCTAAATTATCTTGTTAGCTGCATCTTGTATTTAATTATATTTAATCATTTGAAAGGAACTGAAATTCAGAAGTAGTAAATTCAGGGAACTATGTATAAGCAGGAATTCTTGATTATGCATATTCATGATTAGAAACAACCGATTAACAGCTGTTCTTAAGAAAAAGCTCTGTGAGTTGTATATGATCGTGCTGCAAAGGAGGCAATCCTCATTCTGGCTTGTATATAGCCCACAGGAGGTGTGAAGCAAGATTCCTCTTTTCACCACTGATAAGGTCTCACCTGTGCTGCAGCTGAATATATGTATGCACATGCAGCAGCTGGCACGTTTGAGGCTGCTAGGATGGCAGTGTTTAGAAGACTGATGGATCACGCTAGCTTTTAAACAAGATTTTAAAAGACCTAACCTGATTAACAATATACTTTGCTCTACACAGAGTATAAGATACACATTATCAGTGGTTATCTCTAGCTTTACAAAACTCTTAGTCCTTAACACTTGTACCCCACTCTAGCGATGAGTATACAATACTACAGGCCTGGTGCAATACAGTTAATGTTGATGGCTACAGTCCCAGGAGCTTCTTGGGCTTAGAGGTCAAGGTGATTGGGCTTGAGAGCTCTTTGACAAGAGAACTGGAAAGTGAAGCACATCATTGACTCTTTTTCCTGCAATTTTCTGCACTGATGTTTTTATGCTGCTCATCCTACTCCAGAAGAAAAGGGAGAGGGAAATACAATCTGCATCTGATGATGCTTATCTTTATTTCAATTTTTCTAGTAACCCTTCCTCTATATTCAACAGGATATTGTGCCTGTTTGCAGATCTTGGATCTCTTAATGTTTGCTATCTTGCAAATTATTTGATTTGGGTAGTTGTTTGCATGTTCCCCAATTCCTTCTTTGTACAACTGCACATTGCTGTTTGTTTCTTTAGTGGTCTGTTTGTAAAATACCTGCAAGTTGGTTTGGTGTGCCAAAGAACACCAGCAGAACTGGGAGTGTTTCACCTCAATTTCTACCTTTTTTGCCCTTCGTAAAATCCCTGAGTCTCATTTTCCTTGTGCGCTAAGCACCGACAGTGCTCATGCTAGCACCAAGCCTAGGACTCCAGCACAGCAGGACAGTAAGTACGTCTTGGGGTAAGAAGCACATCACCCCTGGCGAGCAGCTTTGCCTACCCCAAAGTCAGAGAGATGAGCACATGGCAAATCATCTGCGGGAGGAAACATGGAACATAGGGAAAACCTGGAAGATCCAGGCATCCACTCTTTTGAGGTTTTGCTTGTAATGTGTCTGGTGAGAATTTATAACTGTGTGCTTCAGCTCTCCTTTCTACAGTGACGCTGAGCAAAACAGGTTTTCTGTGAGAAAAAAGCATTCAGGAAAAGACTTATGGAATTGTCATGCATTCATGCACCTGCACTGTAGCCCTCAGCTGGGATCTTGCTGACGATGCTCTTGCTGGCAGCAATGATATGTGGCAACATGGCCTCAGCCCAAAGAGGGAGCATTGAGAGCTTGAGTCTGAGTTATACACAGCTTTTCATCTGCATGTTTTTATTCTGAGCTTGCAAGGTTTTTCTTTTGGAAATCACTGAAGTAAATGGAAATGTAACTGCCCCAGTAATGAAGGCTGTGTAACTAATACATATTCCTACCCAAGGGACATTGTTTTTAGAAGCCTTTGTAACAGGAAATGTATTAGAAGTGTTTCTTTCTCTTCCTTCCCCTCCGTGATAGAAAAGCTGAGCAGATGAGGCTGTATACAGATTGACTATACTGCTTTAATTCTTAGAGATTTTTTTTCTCAGACTTCTGTTCCTCTACCCATTGCATCTTTCCTTTTCTGCCCATTTTCTGTTGCTGCTTTTCCCCTTTTCTTCTCAGTGGATTCCATTTTAGCAATATCACAACTCTTCCTGCAATTCCTTCTCAGTTCAATAGGTTATATTATTTCACCTATTGAATATTCTATGTTTCTTAAAAATAATTAAAGGGATACTCATGTTTGAAAGCAAAGTCTAAATGTAGCATAGTAAGTAAGTTTTTATATACTATCTAATGCCCTCTCTAGGCAGTAAAAGTCAATCCTAGATTGCTTTAGGAAGAACCATAAAATGTAAATTACTGAGATCTGATTTGGTCTTATTGCCTGAGTTCTAATAGTTAAACCTAGAATATATGACTGCTAAAGCTTGTTAATACAGGAAAATTTACATATTCGGAAGGATCCTGTTTTACTCTTCTTCTCTCAGTTAATATAAGATGAAGGAGAAAAGGCTCCAGAGGACATTTAAATAGAATTCAGAAGTTGAAATTTTTGCCTTCATTCTAAAATTCCTGACAACAGATCATCTCATGGTGCCTACGTCTCCTATATTTTCTTGTAGGAGAACACAAAGAAAAATCCATAAAATTTTATTTGGCCTGGATTGTTATTTTAGGGAAAATAAATCATTGCATAAAGGAATTCAGAGGTTTGGGGGGGTGGTTTTTGTTTGTTTTTTTGTTGGTGGTGTTTTTTTTTTGTTTTTTTGATCGTTAAAATCTGATAAAAACATTATGAAATCTCCATATGAGGAAGAACTTTCCTGTGAGGGTGACAGAGCCCTGGAACAGACTGCCGAGAGAGGCTATGGAGTCTCCTTCTCTGGAGATCTTCCAAACTCACCTGGATGCCACCCTGTGCCACGTGCTCTGGGTGTCCCTGCTGGAGCAGGGGGGTTGGACTACAAGATCTCTAGAGGCCCCTTCCAACCTCAAACATTCTGTGTTTCTGTGAAATCTGCAAAATACGTCTCAGATGAAAGACATATGTACATGAAAATAACATTCTGCATTCTGGCATTTCCAGAATGATTAAGGCAATATTTATACTGAAAAAAAAGTGGAGAAAATCAGTCCTTTATTTTTTAACTGCATGATATTACAGAATCACAGAAGGGTATTAGATTATTGATATTAGATCCTGATCCACTCAGTCACTTAATCATAGAATCATAGAATGCTCTGTCACCCTCACTGTTAAGAAGATTTTCCTTAAGTTCCCGTGGAACTTTTGGTGTTTCAGTTGTGGCCATTACCTCTAATTCTGTCGCTGGCCACCAGTGAAAAGAGGCCAGCACCATCCACCTCACTGCCTCCCTTGAGGTACTTATAGACACTGATCAGGTCCCCTCTCGGCCTTCTCTTCTCCAGGCTGAACAGGCCCAGCTCCCTCAGCCTCTCCTCATAGGGCAGGTGTTCCAGGCCCTATGTTATCATCCCTGTAGCCCTGCACTGGACTCTCTCCAGCAGCTCCACATCCCTCTTGTACTGGGGAGCCCAGAACTGGACACAATACTCCAGATGTGGCCTCACCAGGGTTTTTCCGTGGATCCTGCATAGCAGAATATATTGCTTAATAAAATACCAGATTTGGGCGTGTTGAGTTTTTATTAAAACTGGCCTAAAGTGCAGAGAAGATATGATTGTTTATATAACTCAGATACCATATATAGTAGCAGTCGGTGGTAATACTGGCATTTTCTTCGCAAGTGGGGCTTCTTTTAATTTAAATAAGCCATGTAATGCCTGTCTACTTTTTTAATAGAAATAGTTTGTCTTATTAGTATTAATTAATCATATTTATTGCAATGCGAAGAAAATAGTCTCTACAAAAAACTAAATGAGTAAGACAAATTACATGGTCCAATGAACATTAATTTGACAGATGGAACTTACTGACATGGATCTTTCTGATTTTATGATTCAAAACAGACGAGACATTTGCGTAAATGATATCTTCAGACTGACTATCTGGAATGGAATTGGTAAATACAGTGAAGTCTCTTGAACTGTTCACCAGCTGTGATCAATGATATGATTTTAATATTTTGGGATATTCATAAATGGTTTGGCCAGAAGTTAAAATTATGTACAGCCAATCTACTATTTTCGAGGTCGCAGATCTTATTGAATGATTCTAGCATTGACTTCATTGCTTCAGCAGGGCTGCCCCATATATTTCAGAGATGTAAATGTTAAAAAATTTGATGATATTCACTTTTGATTTTCACTTCTGGTGAATCCATCAAACCTCTATCATACTGAATAGAAGAGGAAAGAGACTGGCAGTATATGGTAGTATGTACTTTCACTTAAACCATTTGGTGCCGGATGATGTTTTTGGTGTCTTCTTTACATAAATCTAACTCTGACAGTAATAATTGCCCCTCGAGCTTTTGATTAACTGAAGGACTACAGTTCTAACAAGTATGATCAAGCTGCAAATTGTGTGATTATTTCTTCATGGCCATTAGAATTTCTGTGCACAGAAAGGCACAAGTTCCGTGAGGCAGCAGTGTGCCCCTTTGGACAAGAAGGCCAATGGGATCCTGGGGTGCATTAAGAAGAGCGTCTCCAGCAGGTCGAGGGAGGGGATCCTGCCCCTCTACTCAGCCCTGATGAGGCCGCATCTGCAGTATTGTGTCCACTTCCGGGCTCACCAGTACAAGATGGATGTGGAGCTGCTGGAGAGAGTCCAGTGCAGGGCTACAAGGATGATCAGGCGCCTGGAACATCTGCCCTATGAGGAGAGGCTGAGGGAGCTGGGCCTGTTCAGCCTGGAGAAGAGAAGGCTGAGAAGGGATCTAATTGGTGTCTAGAAGTACCTCAAGGGAGGCAGTGAGGAGGATGGTGCTGGCCTCTTTTCACTGGTGGCCACTGATAGGACTAGAGGAAACGGCCAGAAACGGAAGCACCAAATGTTCCGCAGGAACTTAAGGAAAAATTTCTTAACAGTGAGGATGACAGAGCACTGGAACAGGCTGCTCAGAGAGATTGTGGAGTCTCCTTCTCTGGAGATCTTCAAAACCCGCTTGGACGCAGTCCTGTGCCACATGCTCTAGGTGACCCTGTGTGTGCAGGGGGTTTGGACTAGATGACCTCTGAGGTCCCTTCCAACCTTAACCATTCTGTGATTCTATGAAAGACTGTATGACTGAACTCCATCTCAATGTAATAAGTTGCCAGTACACAAACGAACAAACTTCCAGGTAGGCAACCTGTACATACATTATTTTAAAAATAAAAAAAAAAAGATAGTTGTGAAGTCAGGCTGTGAATACTTATCTTCACCTAAATACTCAACAGTGCTTGTCAAATGCTCTAGAATTATTTTATCTAAGTTGACTAATATTTTTTATAATTTCTCTTAATATTTACATTGACTAGAATTCTGAAGAATATATCCCGAAAATATTCTATAAACCAAAGCTAATCTTTCAATTTATCATTGAAACTGCATTAAAATATTTGGCACATTTACATAAAATCCTAAATATTTAAGAAGTTGTGTTATGATACTTTGTCATTTTAAAGACAACTTGAAATAACAGATTCTTCTTCTTTGTGCACATTAATATAATTCAAACACTGGTCTCTCTACTTGGCCATAAAGCTGATGGCTATTTGGAAAATTGATATAGAGAGAGCAAATGAAATAGGGATGATATAAAGCATTTTGATTATATATTGTGTTTTTTATTATATATTTTGTTCCCACTCTATACAGATGACATATTTCTACAAATCCATTAGCCAATATCAGGGAATGTATATTTTAGTACTGAAGTAACACCAAAGGAATTTTTTGGAATGGTCTTAAAATTTTTGTTTGCAAGGAAGGAAGCAATCATCATGGACACTGTCAGAAACAAACAAAAAAATCAGGATCCCACAAGTAACACGGAGAACTGCATATTATCAGCAACAAAATGGCCGCAAGTGGTTTAACCCTATGATTTTTATTAAGACAAAAAGCAAGCATCTGTTTCTCATACCAAAAAAAAAAAAAAAAAACAGTTGGTACAAGAGAGTTTGGCAGGTGGAACATTCTGTGCTACTAGACTTTAGTATGGTATCTGGGTTATATCTCATTTCGACAGTTTAATTAGAAACTTAGACTTAATACTCTCGTCTTGTTTATTTTGCCACAAGTGCACGTAGTAGTTTAGCCAAGGTTTTTAAAGGTACAGGAGCAGGTCTGGGAGCATTTACAAAAGCAAAGTAATCCAGAATTTAGTAGCTGGGTGCTTTTAAAAATTTCGCTGTGTGGATATTTGCATTTTTAACCACCACCTCCAAAAAATCCTGCCGTTAAAGGCTCTAGAAGAAAAATAAGAGTATTTATTTAATCTTTTAAATTCCGTAAAACTCAATACCCCCTGAAACTTGCCCCCTGCTGATTCAGATTGCTTTTCTTTTTATGTAGCAGTGCACTGAGAGTCTTCAAATATATTAATGCAATTCAGTGCAGTTTATTTTTCATAGTGGCTTTTATATCATGTATTCTGAAACCATCAATTTTCTGAATGATAGACCATATGACATTGAACAATGCACAGTAAAGAAAACATGTTTTATTTTGGGAATAGATAATTTGTGACATTTGAGGAGGGAAAGGTAGTATACAATATTTCAAGTGTAATAGAACAATCTTTTAATGTTCCCAACATGGGATAAAAAAAGCAATAAAAAAGTATATAGATAAATTAGAATACAAACCCTGCAATAGCTTTGGAGATATAGCTACATAGAAACATACAGCAAACAAAACCAAGAGAGACTTTGTTGACTTTTAAAAAGATTGAAAAAATAAAATTTACATTCAATTAAAAATTAGTTTAAAAGTAGAAAAGTAAGACTGGTGCATTGGTGGAGGAATTGCTTTGGGGAAGAGTTAAGTAAAAATTCCTGGCAGTACTTAGAGTAGAGATGGTGGATATTTTTATCAAGATGAACTTGATGATTAGAAAATAATTTGTTGAGAAAAGGTTGTTCATAGGAGCATATCTTTCTGTCAAGACATTCCTATGCATAAGGATTAACACGAAAGAGAAAAAAATACCAGAACATTTAAGATGCTCTGGCAAGCAGTGATAGAGCTCCAAATTCCCTAATACAGTCAGTACACTGTCTTTTACGTTATTATCTGATCACCAAGCTACTGAATATCACTGGAATATTTTCTTTCAATCCCTTCTCTTGACCTGTTTCATTCTATATGGGACATTCACAATTCCTTGGATCGGCTTAGTATAATCAATAGAGGGTTGAAAGAATCAAGCAGAGAAAGGTCTTGAATAGAAAATTTCAAATCATCTGGAGTAGTGTGTCCAGTTCTGGGCTCACCAGTACAAGAGGGATGTGGAGCTGCTGGAGAGAGTCCAGCGCAGGGCTACAAGGATGATCAGGGGCCTGGAACATCTGCCCTATGAGGAGAGGCTGAGGGAGCTGGGCCCGTTCAGCCTGGAGAAGAGAAGGCTGAGAGGGGACCTGATCAGTGTATACAAGTACCTCAAGGGAGGCAGTGAGGAGGATGGTGCTGGCCTCTTTTCACTGGTGGCCACCAACAGAACTAGAGGAAACGACCAGAAAAGGAAGCATCAAAAGTTCCACGGGAACTTAAGGAAAAATTTCTTGGCAGTGACGGTGACAGAGCACTGGAACAGGCTGCCCAGAGAGGCTGTGGAGTCTCCTTCCCTTGAAATCTTCAAAACTCACTTGGATGCAATCCTGTGCCACATGACCCTGTGTATTCCAGGGGGTTGGACTAGATGACCTCTAGAGGTCCCTTCCAACCTTAAGCATTCTATGATTCTATGATTAATACTCTAACACTGCTCTTAGCTATTTAGTAATGTAAGGTTCCATTTCAGTTTTTCAAGGTTTTAGTAAAAAATAGCAAACCATTTTTTTTTTTCCTAATTGAAGACTGGAGGCAGATTTTCAAAGAAATATTATTTTCTGGAAGTTCAGCTCAACAACTCATTAGTTCCCAAAGGAATTTCAGCTAGTCTCAGAGAAAATTATTCCTGTGAGGCTTTACGAAGTCTGGGTGGTCTGTAGTTTCTAAAATCTCTGTAATTTGAAATTTCCTTTCCTTCTGGTTTCATGAGTTGGAGCATCTAATGTCCAACACATCTCACATCTCAACAGTGTTTTCTTTCTATTCTAGATATAGAATTTCTTGCTTTCAAAAGTAAGAGGAAGAAAAGGAGAGAAATCTTCAGGCAAATTGGAAAATTAGACACAAGCATTCAAAAGTCTCCATCCGTTAATAGAAAAACTTTGTTTTCATCTTTAGGAACTTTAGAAAAGGAAAGAAATAGTGTCTCTATTTCTCTCTGGCAGATTTATCTATTCTTAAAATAAAAAGAACAACAGCTTTTATAAACCTGCTAAAATGTTGTCTTTCCCTTGGGAGAATTTAGAGCACCTAGTTCCCGAGGCTCGCAGATATCAAATTGTATTTGTTTCCTTATGCACTTTCCAAAACTGTTGGAAAAGAGCATTGCTTTAGATTGATGGGCTGAAGAGAAGACATTAACAATGTTATGCAAGCTGTTAATTGCAGCTGGAGCAGATGCCCCTGTGACAGTGTAGCTTCTAATTTTTGTTGTGTCTTAGTTTGCATTTCCCTTGTGGAATTCAGTCCAACATACTGTGTTTACAGCCCGCAATAGCATTATCTTCCACATACCCCAAAGTAGGTTTGAGATCCAAAATGGCTGAGTGGAAAAAGCAGCTGGACGTAAGATGTGGTAAAGCAGGCACTCTGATAATACAAAAAGAGAACATCTTGAAGTTTAATGTGATGATATTGCCTCCATTGGTTGAATATACACCTTATTTCAGATATACAGCAGAGCTTTCATGATGAGCACAAGCAGACAGTGGAGCAGGTTGTTCAGAGAGGCTGTGCATGTTCTGTCCTTGGAGGTTTTCAAGCTCAACTGGGTAAAGACCTGAGCAACCTGATCTGATCCTGTATCTGACCCTGATTTGAGCAGGAGATTTCCAGCAGTCCCCTCAACCCTGAATTATCTGGCGACTCTATGAGTGAGTGAAAAGGCTATTTGCACTTTGTGTTATTGCACATTTCTCCATTGATACTTTGGTCTTGTTGCACAGACAATCACATACATTTGTTTTTAAAGAAAACTCTAATATATTGAAATCATTTGCATATTATAATACTCATTGTCTTAAAATAGTCCATTATCTCATCTGGGTAGAAACTAGCTGGGGAATTACTTGACCTAAATGCACTTGGCATACACAGAGGCACAACCTTTTATAACCTGAGTATAATGCAGCTGTAACTATACAAAATGATCAGTTTTCATCCTTACATCACAATTATAAGTCCCACATTATTGCAGAGTATTGTATCTTCAATCTTCAAGTAGTTAGAACATGCATCTTAGTAATATGCCTTACAAATTAAATGCATACATGCTTTCAGGAAAGATCACTGAAATCCAATATAGTTACAGCTGATACTATCAAACTTTGAAAAGTAAAATGAATCATTGCAGAATGCAACAATTATTTGCCATCTATGTAAGCTAGGCATGAAGAGCACTTCAGGCCTTTGCTGAGCCTCCTCCACTTTTTCCATATGAATCCATATGCATCAATCAAGCATTTTTTTCTGAGATATCCTTTTCATTCTACCACTGGGAAGAAAGCTCTCTGTAGATATTTTGATATTTTTATTCATAAATAACAAATTCAACTTATATTTTATATTCAAGATGCTTTAATGATATTTACCAAATATTTATATACCAAAAAAAAAGAGAGAGAGAGAAAGAAAGAGAATATTGAGATGGTAGGTATTATATTTTCGCTAGAAAGATAAGACTCTCAGCCTTGTTCAGCAGAGATTGCAGTTTTGTCCCACTCTGTGTCCACTATGAGTTACTAGAGAATTATAAGACTGGAATAAGGAAGAGCGGATTATATTTGACCTGACTAGCAAGAAGAGAGCTGCAATGAGCAGAATGCAATCTAACCCCATGTTCAGTCCATCACATATTTTTGTACAAGGGAGATTCAAGCATCACTTTCTTGTTCATTAGATGAACATAGTTTTTATATAACCTGTTGGATATGTATAGTCTTTGGGACTGTGGACTCCCAAGCTAATAGATATAGTTATGCAGATATATAGCAGATATAGTTTCCTAGACAGACTAATGAAATGAACATTTTAAAGCTTAGTTTAGCCTTTTAAAGAGTTGCATGGAGGGTATGTATATTAATGTAAATTATATAGTATAATTGCGTTGTATTGATAATTGTTTAATGTTAATTTCATTCCTAATAAGACATCAAAAACAAATCCTAACAGCTATCATATCCCTAGCCTTTTGATTTACTAAAATAAGACAAATAATAGATTTTGGAAATATTTCATAGGTAAACATGTAAATATTTTTTAAAAAATAATTTTTAATTACATCACTGTGTGTTATAAAACTGCTCTTGCACAAGACAAATTATTCCTCAAGCCTTTTTATATATATTCATTCACCCTTGACTATTATAGCAGTGGAGAGTGGTCAGCACTTTTTGGGTACTAGTCATCTTCATGTGTTTTCAGTGATTGCTATAGTATGAGATGAATTACACCTGAAAAGTACTTACTTGTCCAGTTGATTTTTAAGGCTGAAAAAGGTGACTGACTCAAATGTAGATGTTCTAACTGTAAATGTCAATATTTGGTTAGATGTATCACCTCCCATTCCCAAGTACACATACATAAATCACTTCCAGCACTCAGAACTTACCATTCAGGTATATCTGTTTGCTATTCAAAGGAAAAGAGAATAATTTGTTCACAGATATAAACCGTAATGAAATAAATAAATTCCTTTAATTATCAAATAATGTGCTATCATTTTTTTTCCATACATATATATACACAAGAACAAAACTGTAGCATTTAGCTCTGAAACTGATTTCATGCTAAAGTACTTATTTCCTTCCAGTAGAATGTATAGGACATTTGCATTTTCCAGCTTTACATTTAATTAAATTAATCCCAACCACAATATCGCATACATCCTGAAAAACGCTGCCCAATATTTGATTTTAAAATTTTTATTTTATTAAAATATTTCAAACCTCCTCCATGCAAAAGTAATTATTTTCATTAAAAATACTAAACTCTGCTCTTATATGTAAACAACTCATTTTATACCCATCTCACTTTTATGACAAGACTCATACTTAAGATAGAGAGATCTGTGTCAACTTTAGATACCACCAGAAGATCTAAGCAAGCATCTCAGAAACCTAATTAATTTCTGCTTGAATACCTCCATTACACGATTGCTAAAATCTTTGATGAAACAATAAACAATTTAATGCAGGTGCCAGACTCATTGACCAAGTTGTTAAAATGATGAATGCAAGAGTTATTATTCCAGTCTTTTTTCTTCCTTTTTGATAAGAGCTAGTTAGCATTTCTTTCATCTAGGGATTAGGAGCCTTGAGGACCACTGTCCATCAGCTCAAATTGTTAATCTTGCCAAGACGGCAGCGAAACTCCTGAAGTTATTTGAGTCATAAAAAACTTCAGTCAGATCTGCAGCAAATGTCAGTCTCTGTATCTGTATTGGAGATAGACTGTGAGGGATTCATCTCACCAGACTTTATAACTGAACTCATAACCTTAATACCTAGAATGTAGGTATTTTGCTAACTTTAATTCTATCATTAAAAGAAAAAGAAAAAAAAACTTTAAGCATTGACCCTCAGGTTGAGTTTTAATTTTTAGATAACCAGCTTTGCTGAGGCAGCAGGCTTAGTCAACACACTGTAGACTTTGGGTCTTATGGTAAAGTGGAAAGCAAAGATAAGGCTGAAGCCTGTTGTGAAATGGCTGAATTTATTGGGTCCTGGTACTCCGCTGGATAGACTTGACTCTTAGGAGAAAATTCCTCTCTTAAATTTAGATCTAAATTAGAAATGGATAGATGTGAATAGATAGATTAAAACTGCTGATAAACATTTTTCATACGACCACTGTGAATCTTTTCTTCTAACCCACACAGGAACCCAACAGCCTGAGATGTTATTCTCAAAGCCATCATCAGAAAATCCCTCACGAAGGTCATCTCTAAGCTCTCATTGCAAACCAAGGTGGTTGCTCACTTCCCTTCAGTGATTCTACCCATCCCTGAATCTGTGGACAACATCCTGGAGGGCTGGTGGGGTCATCTGAGGGGAAATTGCTGAGGCCATCACCCACCACCTTCTGCAGCACTGTGGAAACCCATATGGAAATGGCAGAGCTGTTCAGAGAACTGAGATACAATTTTACTCTGATAGTACATGAAGTAATGTGAGTCGTGACAGATTTACAGGTTGGAATGGAAAGTTAAAGCTCTCCGTGCACCCTGTGGATAAGTTCATAAAGGAAACCCTTATAAGATGGGGGAAAAAAAGTCTTTCTGTCAGAAAGACTGTAGCTGGACATGATCATCTGAGGCTGGCATAGGAAAATGCTTTGGCTGGAGAATTTTGCTGGTATACTGAGTAAGATTGACTTCCAGTACAAGGTGAATATACAGCTTCTTTTCCTTTTTGTAGAAATTACAGCCTACAAGATTACTTTTCCCTGAGTGAACCCAACTAAAACGCACGATGTAGAGAAATGCTGTGCTGAGAATCTGCACTATGCTGGGAATCTGCACTGTGCTGAGAATCTGCACCACCTGCGCCTTGCTGATAATGTCCTGGGGAGTGTTAGTGAGTTGTCCTTGGCCGGCTGGGAATGGGGAGCTATGTGGGAAAGAGTAGTTAGCTGTCTCTGGTAAACAACTTTGCAGAGCTGGGAAAGAGCCTAGGTGGCCGGGACATAGCAACCTCCCTAGCAACCAATCGTAGCTAACCTGGATATCCCTCAGATGCTTGTAGGTATAAATATATGTGCACTTCCGCTAATAAACGGAGCAAGATCTAAACTCATATTGGGATCGTGTCTTGTAATCCGGCTCGGCTCCCGTAAAGGCCTGTGCAGTTGTCCTGCGCCTGGTTCCAACATCTGGCGCCCGAACAGGGACCCAACGGCAGGGTCGTCGGGACCTGGCGGCAGGAAGGTGCTGTGGCAGGTCGGAGATCCTGGATAGCCACGGCTGACGGGGGAAGATCCGCGGGCGGAAGATCCGGGGTCACCGCGGCTTGACGGAGGATCGCGGAAAATCCAGGGTCACCAGAGCGTGACGGAGGATTGAGGAGCTGGGAAGCGGCGTCCGGTGTGAGGTACCCACACCGCCGGGACAGTGCTGGGCACAGGGTCTAGGGGCGGGGGCGGTTGAGCCGTCGGGGCCCCTCCGCGAAGACCGCCTTAACCATGGACTGGGGGGCGGCAACACAGCTGCTATTGTATATTCTCGCCAAGCGAGAGGCAGCTGTGAGTACAAAGAAACTCTATGAGTCGTTACGATGGGCACAAGAGATGGGACATCTGCAAACTCTGGAACTTATGTGTAGTGCCACTGAGTGGCAGGAGATAGGGGACTCTCTCTGCGACGCCACCATTGGGGGTAGTAAAACGGCTAAGGACTTGGGTTGTACGTGGCAAGAAGTAATGATAGCGAAGGTCCTCCTCACTCCCGCGCAATATCTGTTATGGGAACGGGAGTGGGAGAAACAAATCCAAGAGGTGGTGAACGCACGTAACATCTCGGGAGATCCGTTGTGTGGTGTGACTGGGCAGATGCTTATGGGACGGGATCTCTATGGTGACCCCGCGACTCAGCTAACCTACTCGATGCCCATGTATAATGCTTCACGGAAGCAGGCGCAGTTTTTAGTGCCGTCAGAACGAAAGGCCCCATCATTTACGATGGTGAAGCAGGGATTGCGGGAGTCCTACGGAAATTTGGTGAATAGGCTCGTCCAATCCCTGGAGCAAGCTACTGAAGAACAGACCCTCTGCAAGCTTTCGATCTGGTGCAGAGAGAATGGGTTCAAAGCCGAGCCCCACCTAGTATTCAAACCCGATGTGAAAGCCAAAAGCAAAGTGGCCATTGGAGCCACGGCAGCCTTTGCAAGCACTTCAGGACCGGGACCACCACGCCACTGAAAACCGCTGGTGTTTGGAGATCCATCGCTAACCCCCCGGCCCGTGCCTGCCTCTGTGCCTGCACCTGCGGCGCCTACACTGTCTGTGCCCCCGCTTCCACTTGTTAGATTGCCTTGAAAAAAGGAGGAAGGGGGGCTGGGGAAGAGAAGGCGAATGAGATCAAGGAAACTTATGTTGCTGAAGGCTTGATGAAAGCCAGGAGGGAGGTGCAGAGGAATTTGATCTGTCTTTAAAAGTAGGGGTTGAAGAACTGTAATGCTTTAAGTGAGGACGGAAACCGTTATTAGGGCTATTATTTCTATTTGCTATGTTCATCTCTATTATGTGTTGTATCCTTTGTATATTGATGCCGACACGAGGTATGGTTGAAAGGTGGAAATTTGTATGATCTGTAGAGTCATAAAACTATTGTGCAAAATAGGATCCAAGACCCTGAGAAAGAAGATGTTTGCCTGCCCAGGCTGAGCGATAAGGAGTGCGGAGGCGGCTGCCCAGCCAGGCTCACAGCCGACCTCCTCCAAAAGCAGCTGAAGGCGGCTGCTCGACTGGGCTTGTAGCCAACTTAACTGCAAACATCCTCTAAATTAGTTTGAAGGTCAAACACCCGAGAGGGAGGGAGATGAGAAAGGCAGGACCCTCAGACTGACGACTGGGACCACTTACTGGCATGCGCACCTGCGCACCCAGGAGGGAAGGTTATGTGACTGAAGGCGGAGTTTGTCCGCCCCCTGGTCTGCCTGCTGGCACGTACTGGCCCTACGTGGCAGGATGCACCGGGCATAAACAGACAGTGCAGAGAGAGGGGGGGTGAGACTCCTAACACTGAGACCCACGTTGTCTCTGCGGGGACGCCCGCCGAGTTAGGAGCCTGTCGGCAACCCTCTAATCTGCCAAATCGAGAGAATGTTCAGTCTCAGTGTCCTGCCGATAACCAGTGGAACTCACTAGTGGAGTGCACAGCTACGTGAGGTCGTGCCACTGGACAGAAATTGTGTTTGTGCTGTTTGTGTCTGTGGTCTTTAGATCTTTATTGTGTAATATATATCAGCAGAGAGGGCTAAATAAGCACAACAAGAAAGTGCAGAATTTGAAAACGGGAAAGCCAGGAATAACTCAGACTACGGCGTTCCCCCCCACCTCCCCCGCCCACCCCCCCCCCACCAATGGAGGACTGGGAGCCGTACTCTGACTTGTATCCTTGGACAGAGCTTAGGGGAATACTTACTAATTGATTTAAAAGATTGTTTTTTCACCATACCATTGCATCCTGAGGACCATGACATAGTGGAACATATGAACCAAACGCTGAAATGCCAGCTACGAAAAACGAAAAATTGGCAAGAGCAGTATACGTTTTAAATTTTTGAGGTTGCACCAGGGTAGCCTGGTCCCTCGGATGGTCAAGCATAGGGCTGGGCTAAAGGGGGCCCTGACAGAAGTAAAAACGGGTCCGTGTAAGGTGATGCTGAGAGCCTGGAACACGAGAAAATGGACGGGAGCCTTGGACTTGATAACCTGGGGGAAAGGGTATGCTTGTGTCATTACGGATACTGGAACCTATGAGTGCGCTACAGCCGGGGATTCCATCCCCTGTCATGTTACCTCAGGGGTGGGATCTATTGATTGTGGATTTAAAAGACTGTTTCTATACCATTCCCTTACATCCGGAGGATTCCTCGAGGCTCACCTTCACGCTACCTTCGGTGAACCATGCAGAACTGGCACAGCGTTTCCAGTGGGTCGTCCTGCCTCAAGGTATGCGAAACATGTGTCAGATGTTTGTCGCTGCTACCTTACAGCCTCTCCGACAACGATGGCCTGATACCATCATCTACCACTATGTGGACGACATCCTGTTTGCCCGAAAGCCTCGATTCACGACAGAGGATGAGGAAGCAATTGCCAACACACTCAGCAGCTCCGGTCTGGTCATCGCTCCGGAAAAGGTACAGCATACTAGCCCATGGAAATACCTTGGCTGGGTTATTACAGAATCCACAGTCGCTCCTCAAAAGGTTACCTTACATGTGAATCTACGTACACTAACTGATGTGCAGACCCTAATGGGAGATCTACAATGGGTGCGTTCATTGCTGGGTATTTCTAATGAGGACCTTGAGCCACTACGTCCTTTGCTCAAAGGTACAGACGCTGGGAAGCCGATTTCGCTCACGCCAGCGCAGCAAGCCTGTGTCGAACGATTAGGGAAGTTAGTAGTTACGCGCTTATGCCCGCGGTATCTTCCAGGATTGTCTTTGCGCCTTCTCATTCTTTCACGGGAGAATTCCCTCATGGCGGTAGTCATGCAGTGGCAAAAGAAAAAAGGGGGAGAAGACTACCTTGCAGTTTTAGAATGGATTTTCTCCTCAGTTCAACCGTGCAAGAGTGTGACCCCTCGGTTGGAAGCGGTGGCTCACATGGTCCGCCGTGGGAGAATTCGGGTGCTGGCAATCTCAGGGGGTGAGCCGGCGGCGATCCACCTTCCCCTGCAGGCGGCAGTTTTGGAATGGGCCCTGTGGCACTCCACTGCGCTGCAGCTAGCGCTCTTGGAGTTCCCTGGGGAGGTGACTTCGGAAAGGCCTGCAGGAAAGCTTGGCCACTTCCTTACCAGCTATTCGTGGGTAGAAAGACCAAAGTGTGTAGAAAGACCTCTGCGTGATGGCCTCACGGTATTCACGGATGCAGGGAAATCTTCCAGAAGGACGGTCATCACCTGGAAGGAGAAAGACCTATGGAAAGTCCACACCCTACAAGCGGTAGAAGGTGACTCGTTGCAGACTTTAGAATTGGCAGCTGTCGCATGGGCGCTGATGCACTGGAAGGACACCCCGTTGAATATTGTATCGGACTCCCTGTACGTCCTCGGAGTAGTACAGCGAATTGAGGATGCTCTTTTGAAAGAAACTTCTAACCAGCGATTGTTCCAGCTGTTTCTACAAATCAAAAGAGCGGTGAGGTGGCGTTCGACAGCATTCTGTATCATCCACGTCCGGAGTCATCAATGGACACTAGGTTTGGGGGAGGGTAACGATCGGGCTGACCGGTTAGTGAGCTTGGTGCGCGAGCATGGGCCACTGAGTTGTTTTGAAATCGCCCGTATTGCTCATGAACAGTTCCACACTAATGCCAAAGGCCTGATCCGGATGTATGGTATAACTATGTCCGATGCCCGCGGAATTGTGCAGGCCTGTCCCCAGAGTAGTCATCATGGGCCAGGTCTGGGCATTGGTGTGAATCCCAGGGGCCTGAAGGCATTAGAGATATGGCAAATGGATGTAACACATGTTCCGGAGTTTGCTCGACTTAAGTATGTGCATGTGTCTATCGATACTTACTCGCATGTAATATGGGCAACCGCTCAGCCTGGGGAAAGAGCCCTTCATGTGAAAAAACATCTAACCGCTTGCTTTGCAGTATTAGGAGTCCCAGAAGTGATTAAGACAGACAATGGTCCGGCATATGCCAGTGACAGTGTTCATCAGTTTTGCGAAAAATGGGGTATTAAGCATGTCAGGGGAATTCCAAATTCACCCACTGGCCAAGCCATGGTAGAATGGGCTAATCGCACCTTAAAAGATTACCTGATGAATTTTAAGGAAATGACAGACCCAAAAGAACGGTTGTCCTATACACTGTTTGTATTAAACCATCTTTGTGTGTTTGGAGATGACACGGAACCCCCCATGTGGGTGCACGCGCAGCGGGTCCGTAGTCAAAAGATACAAGAATCATCTATGAGCGTGCACTACCGGCACCCTCGGACCAGGTTATGGGAGGGTCCAGCAGAAGTTGTATTCAATGGTCGAGGGCATATGTGTGTTTCTACACCCACAGGTCCACTATGGGTTCCCAGCAGATGGACTCGCCCTGCGAAAGGACCCACGGATACGAGGAACCGTCCTGTCGGAAGGGACATGCAGGACAGTGGTGGGCAGCAGCGTTGCTGATGTTCTGGGTGCTGGGCTCTGGGACGGAAGGGGCTCCAGGGTACCATCCACGGTTGTTTGATCCTCGACAGAACATCTGGGTGACCTTAACTCGAGAGCTAAATACCACGCGCTTCTGTGCTAGTCTGGCCACCCCTAGTACCTCCTTTGTAATATGTCTAGTTGGGGTACCTGTGAACGAGACCACGTGGAAGTATTTCTGGAATGCAGTAAAGGCAATGCCGTCTTTGAGAATCCTCAAACTTTGAAAAGATTGACAGTACTCGAGAACTTGGCAACGGGAATCAACCGTTTCGATCTTTGGAGCCACAACCTGCCTGCAGGGCCTGAACCACAGGAGATAGAATTAATAGATTCTCTTAATGCTTCTATTTGCCTTTATATTAATGCATCGCATAAGGGTTGCGCTTCGGGTTATAATAATAATTGTCGCAGTAGCTCTCAGGCGCCCACCTGGTTGTACCCAATCGGCAACGGGAGTCGTTGGAATAAATGGTGTGGTAAGATGTCCCACAATTCCTCACATCCGGGATCCAGCCCTGTAACCCCTTGAACGTTGCCTGCAGGATATTTTCTCATATGCGGCAACCGGGCTTGGTCCGGAATTCCATCAAAGCCCATAGGGGGTCCATGTACAGTAGGCCAAGTAAGTATGGCTTTGCCCTGGGTCCATCCTAACAGCACCAGGGTCAAAAGAAGAACTCAGCGAATGGCGTGTAGCATAACCCAGACGGAGGACTGTAATGACAACATCCGTCTCTGGTCCAAGTGGGAGGTAATTTTGGCATCCTTCTTTGTACTGGGGGCGGCAGCAGCGCGAGCTCACAAAGTCCTAGACACCCTATCCTGCTGGGTGGTTAAACAAGCAAATGTCACCAGTCATGTCCTCTCTAATCTTGCGCTAGATTTATCACAGATGCAACACGCGGTGCTACAAAACAGAGCAGCCATCGACTTCCTGCTGCTAGCCCATGGGCACGGATGTGAAGACTTTGAAGGAATGTGCTGTATGGATCTGCAAGACCACTCTAAGGCAATCCACCAGCAAATCCAACAGCTGATGGAACACACCCAGAAGATACAGAAGGATGTGGGCTTCTTTGGAATGGATGGGTTAACTAATTTATTGGGTATTGGTGGGTGGCTGAAATCCTTGCTTAAAACAGGTTTAATGCTTTTGATTATTATACTTTTAATCCTAGGTTTAGTCAGCTGCGCCTTTGCATGCTTAAGGCGAATGCTATCCTCCCTTACTCATAACGCCTGGTTAATGCAAAAGAAAAAAGGAGGACTTATAGAGGAATGGCTTGGAGATCGAGGACACCTTACGGCTCCAGGCGGTTGGTAAAACCTCGGCGATGAAATGATCGAGAGTCCTTGAACTGCCCATCAGCAGATCAATAGACAACAGACGCTGCTCAGCAGGACGTCGGACTCTTTGACTGGAAAGACCTTGCAGGCCAACACGGACTTGGGGATGGGTGCATGTATTAGTAAATCGCGGCTAATGTTACTAGTTGTTCTATTGCTTATGCCTTGTAGTTTTTGGCTGTGCTTTTGCATGTATTAGACATAAGGTATTCTCACTTACCAGCAAGGCTTTATTAGTGCAAAAGAAAAAAGGGGGAATTGTAGAGAAATGCTGTGCTGAGAATCTGCACTATGCTGGGAATCTGCACTGTGCTGAGAATCTGCACCACCTGCGCCTTGCTGATAATGTCCTGGGGAGTGTTAGTGAGTTGTCCTTGGCCGGCTGGGAATGGGGAGCTATGTGGGAAAGAGTAGTTAGCTGTCTCTGGTAAACAACTTTGCAGAGCTGGGAAAGAGCCTAGGTGGCCGGGACATAGCAACCTCCCTAGCAACCAATCGTAGCTAACCTGGATATCCCTCAGATGCTTGTAGGTATAAATATATGTGCACTTCCGCTAATAAACGGAGCAAGATCTAAACTCATATTGGGATCGTGTCTTGTAATCCGGCTCGGCTCCCGTAAAGGCCTGTGCAGTTGTCCTGCGCCTGGTTCCAACAGCACGAGATGGAACACTTCTCAGGAACATGCCTTCCTACTAGAGAGGGATGAAATATCGGTAGGGATATGGCTGGTATTGCACTTCCTGCCATGGTAAAGGTCATGCTTTGGGGGATTTTTTGAAAGACAGATAACAAAAATATGTAAGCAAAATATGAAACATTTACTTGTGTGCTGGATTTGCCTTGGTACCTGCTGTCTTCTGCTTCAAAATAACAGGCCACACATGAAAAGTTTATATTTTTCAGAGCTCCATTTGCCCCTTCTTTCCCGCTGTGCTCTTCCCCCCTGTCCCTGCTGCTGCCAGAGCGGTGCCAGGCTCCCGGCCACCGCGCGCGTGTTCCCGGCGGGAGCCTTGTGCGTGTTCCCGGCGGGAGCCTTGTCCTGTGAGCTGCTCCCAGGACAGGAGTGCTCTGAGCTGTGCTCCGAGCCCCCGGGAGCGGCACAGGGAAACGACCGACCCATCTCCGTTTTGGAGCTGAGCAGAGGCTCTGTGGGAGCAGCAGCAAGAGCACAGGCTAGGAAGATGCCTGGCTGTGCTCTTAAGAAGGCATTTTTCCCTTTTAATTCACATGTAGGCAATTATTCTCACAACTGAAGGGAGTAAAAGTATATTTTGAGCCTGGCCTTTACAGAGGTGGTGACATTTGCCTAAGGGAAAAAGCCTTTTTCTTAATGTGTACTTTTCAAGGCCTGATTACAGTATACTTGATAAGGTCCATAGAGGGAGGGGGTAGGAAGAAAAAATAATGGAGAAGGAAATATACTTTTAAATGAGCACACAGATCTGAACACAGATCTGACAGCATCTATAGCTGTCTTTAGGAATCAAAAATGTAGAGGGTCTCTGGAGTTGTTAGGACAACCCCTTCTGTCACAGACTTTTTACTTGTAAGCATCTTGCTTATAAATAAGCAGGAGCACATTCACATGCAGTAACTCTGTCTCGATCAAAGATGGCTATTATGCATTCTTCTCCTCACATACCTATTGACTAATGAAGATGCACTGTGTTGTTTAACTTTATTAAAAGTTTATCTTTCAAATAAAATTATTATTCATTAGATGGCCAAATTGACAGAAAAGTATGGAATGAATAAAGACATTCCTTTGAAAATCTCATTTCTTCAGATGTTTAAATAGATAGAAGCCCATCAAAGCCAAAGGGGTTATGCTGATATTCTCCAGTGTACATCATAAACTCTAATTTAAAATTTTTTTGAATTTAATTAAATCCTAATTCTTGTCAAATTCTTTCATTTTCAGTTCTTCTCAGCCCTCAACAGTCTTTATAATCACGTATAACATCACCTTGTATGATGTAATGATGGGCAGAAATAAATTTTCTCTGTATCTTAAAAAATAGAAGCACTATACTTAAAACTGGTCTCCTTCTTATGCCTGCTATATTTTCTTCCTGTCCTCTCCATTTATACCTTCTTGGCCAAAATTTCTGCTAGTATCTCGGTCTCAGACTATGCTGCTAAGGATTTCTGTAGCAACAGTTGGTTATAGACCCTGTGGTGTTGACATGGTTTTACAGAAGCAACAGTGAGAATCAGATGCATATGCCAGGTGAAGTATTAAGCATGCTTTTACTTTGCCTGAAACAGCTAACAAGTCCACTATTAAATCTCTCAAGTGAGAATTTAATCTTTATTATTCTTACTTGTCAAATACAGTTATGAGGATGAGTCCTGGAAAAAATGCAGCACTAATATAAGGATTAGCCACTGTTGTTCAGTTATGTGTATGAGCAGACAGCAGCCAACTCTGACAATATTTGTACTCCACCAGTTTCCTGGATGTGCTTATTTTAGGCTCCAGCCAAGGAGAAGGAATACATTGCTCTGGTGTTAGATTTGTTCATCTGTCTGTCACAGGCAGACAGCTGTGATTGGTCTATTTTGGTTTTAGCTTACTTCCCATTAAAGACTGAGCCTATCATTGGAATTAAAATAAAATTGGTTTTCTATTTGTTTTGGATAAACCCCATTGAGTCATGATGAAAAGCTGCTACTGTGGTCTGACAACCCTCTGCAAAAAATGGACAGTTTTGGTAGGGTTTTCTTTTTATCCAGCATGAGTTATAAACCACAGAAAATTAGGAAACAATATTGGTCTGACTTTCTTCTATTTGGTCTTTCTTTTACACAGTAAAGATTCTTTATGGTGATCTGTAGCGGTGTCCTGACCATCTCAGTCATCCAAATTTCAGTGACTGACCATACTGTTAAAAGCTACATTTTGATTGTTTTTGCTGACAAAGGTTTTCTCATCTTCTGCCCTTGCAACTGTCAGTGCAGCTGAGTGTAGACCCACCTACCCAATCCATTTTCCATGACCTAGCATGCAAGTCAGTCTCAAATGGATGCTATAGTTTCAGTGTTTGAAACAAAGGTGCTGAATTAAGGGTATATGGAACCACAAACTTGCTTCCCCAAATAGTTAATGAAGAGAAGGAGGAGGCTTTGAGTGTCTTCAGAATGAACATTTTCATTTTATTTAGGAGTTAAAGCATGTTAGTCGGGCAAAGAGGATCTTCGGGACTTCAAGGCAGTGTGTATCTTCCTTAACTATAAGTAAGTGCTGTAAATGTTTATTTGAGCTGGACAGCTTTCCTAGGTGTTCAGAATTTCAGCATAGGTGGATGGATCCTTTTTTAAAAAAACTTATTTTATTATAACGGCCTTATTTAAAATCTATTTAAGCCTTTTAAGTGGCTGGACTGTCTGAAAAGGGTCATGATTGGACAAAACTGCAAGACAGGTTAAAATTGGAAAGTCTAAGCAATGCTCGTATATGGAGCCAATCAGGAATTCCTCAGATTGGTGTATTGCATTCTGAAAGTGGTGGGGAAAAAAAAAAAGTAAAAAAAAAAAAAAGTAAAAAAAAAGCAGAATTCTGATTCATTCCTTTTCTGCCAAAAGTTCAGAAAACAGTGGCAGTCAGGCTAGTAAAGCAATTGTGCTTACTTGCTTACTTCTCCGCGAGGCAAACATATGCGTCCTAGTGGTTCTTTGTTTTGTCAGATGTCATCAAGCTGGGCATTCTGGGTAATGTTGCTGTTACAAAGTCCATCAGCTCTTCACTTGTTGTAGAAGAACATGTCATAGCACTAATATAGTGTTCTGGGCATCCCTGCTGGGGCAGAGGGGTTGGACTGGATGATCTCTGGAGGTCCCTTCCAACCTCAACCATTCTGGGATTCTGGGGAAATATAGGCCCTATCTTCTTGTTCTCAGAATCTGCCTCTGGTTCACGTCTGGTTCTCATCTCAGCTGAGTCATTGGCTCTTGGCTTTAGAAAGCCTGAGAGGGCAGCAGTTTCCTCCATATCACAACATAAATCCCATACTTAATATGGACCTTGAACTCGGAAGAGCAGAGCCCAGAGGCCCAACCTCAGATAATATTTTCATTACCATTTATTTCAGCATTTCTTAACATTTGTATCTTGCCTTCTCATTCTGATTCATTTTGGTTCTTCTTTTCATGCCTAGCATTTTAATATTTGAGTATCTTTTCCAGTACAAAATAACGTAGTGATTTATAACCTTCCTGGAGAAAGAATCACAAGAATAAAATATCTGTATGTATTTTTCTTTATCCTGAACATATTCCAAATGGTAATACACACAGAATTATGATGAAAGTTGAATTAATAAGCAAATAACATTAATTCTTTTATTTGACACCTAGAAGTTCTCATGAAAGGAAGTCTGTGAATATGTATATTGGGAGATAATTTACTATTTATTGTCACTTTTATAGTCACAGTTCCTTATACAGAAACACTTTCATGCTTTTTTTTTTTTGCAGTGTCTGAATGCTAATTTTAAAAAAATGGAATAAATAATGAAGCAAAATGAGCTGAATATTCCAAAAAAGTTAAAAAATCTTATCTTCATGGAGAGATGTATAATTTTTTTGTATTACTCTTCCAAAAGAAAAGAGAAAATCTATTACTTCGGGCATTGAAAACAAACATCCCAAAATGACAGAAAATACATCGCAGGAAAGAATATATTTCTTTTTTTGAAAGGACTGGGTAAGATTATTTAGTGCCCTTTCCCATTCATACTGCCTATTATTCACCTCCCACAGTCAGCAGGACGAAGAAAATGTGAGTTATGTAAAGCTCCCAGTAATTAAGTTGTCTTCAACTGGCAAGCTAGCACATCAAAAGATAAAATGACCACAAAATATAATGCATTGCAGTCCAAACTACTTTCATTATATTTGTAATACAGAGCAAGAATGCTGTTAACTTAAAGCAGGTTTGCTTGAATAAATTTAATCAGTGAACACTGAGTATGTTATTGCTAATTTTCGCTACTTTCACATCTAGCTCTGTAGCCATTTATTTTTTGTTGTTGCTTTTTCCTTCAAAAATCTACTGCCTAATATGTGACTTGGGATGTTGCGTTTATGAAGAATGGCCACTAGAGTGCTGCAGGCATCCATTCAAGCTGCGGCTCTGTGTGCTTACTATCAGTATATCACATTGCAGATATATTCATATATATACAAATGCATTTATATATGTACTGCTATATTAGCTATAGGTTTCTAAATAAATAGTTTATTTACTGACTATGCACTTCAAATATTTTAGGATAGCTATATGCATAAGTAATTTCATATCTGAAATATCTGTATGCATAAAAAAGACATGTGACTTTAATTGGTACGCTAGAATTGGTTAACAGTTTAGGGGCTGGATAGTTACACCATGATGACAATGTCTTTTAAAGACCTACCAAGCTAAATACCTATTTGCTTTTTAAGGCTATCTAGAGCTCTAGTGATAGAACTATAAATAATGTATGCACTTGTATAATTAATTACTTATCACATATGGCGTCCATTTCTGAATAAACAGATACAGGCAAAACTATTTTCAAAACTTGCTTGAGTTTGGATATGAAAAGCAACATAAAGGTCTTGGTCTGTGCCCAAGTTTTCCTTTATTCTACCAAGCAGGTTTCGGCAGTTTTCTATGACTAAAGAGAAGGTATTCACGTTCCCAGAGAGAAGTCCTGCAACCAAGAACAGTTGCTAATCCCTAGCCTAGCATCACACTTCCCTGTCTTCCTTGTCTTCCCTGCCAGTGATTAATCCCTTTTAAAGCAGTGGTTAGAAGAGTAATAGCCTGAGCAGGATAGATGATACGAGGCCCTCTGTAGATCCTATAAAAAGTTGAGCAGAAGCCAAGTGCCATATCATGTTTCTGTGTTTTCAGGGTTGACCTTGGCTCTGTCTAGTACAGCAAAGACCCCTTGGTTGGTCTCTTCATAGCCACAAGGAGTGAAATAAAAGTGGACTAATAGCAAAAGCAGTTTGAGATATTCCAGTCCTGAGGCTGTCTGGACTAACTCACTGTAAAAGAGCTATAAAAATATCACTTTAAAGCTATGTGAAGACAAGGCCAAAATACTACTTAAAGGTTAGAAAAGGAAAGATTAAAGTCACAAAGTCCTGTCAGAAAAAAAGATAATGGGTTGAAGGGGACAACTGAGCACTTCCAGCTGAAGAGTGTGTCAAACACAGGACAGTGAAGGGGGAGAGTGCTGGAACAAATAGATTAAGAAAGGCAACAACAGTTAAAGGATCAGACAAGGTGGCATTGCAAAACACTGTTACAAGAGAAAGCTTTAAAAAAATCCTGGTAAGACCCTGAAAGATGAGGAGAACTGAGGTCATTGTAACTATGACGACCAGCAGAATGGATGGAGAAAAAGAACAGCCGAAGAAAACTGAAACCAGAATGATTTGACACACACACATGCTCTTTCTGATCACTTAGGGGAAAGGACAGTGGAAGGAAAGAGAAAAAGCATTTCAATGATAAGCAGAGAAGGGCAATCTTTCTTTTGCCTTCTCTCTTTGACTTGTATTAAATTCCTCGCCATTTCACACCCTCTGTCCTAAATTGGCAGTGCCAAAATCTACTGTGAAGTTAATGAAGGATGTGGTTTTTAAGTGTTTGGTTTGATATATCATTTAAATGCCATTATGTGGTAGGAATTTCCGATCATATTGCTAAGTCTTTTATCAGCTTTACAATCTCTTACAAACTCTTTTTTTTTTTCCTCCCCATACTTGTCCTGATCTTTCATGGCAAACTCAGAGGCCAAGCACAGAAATCTCCGAAAATCCACAGATGTCAGACTGTCTCAAATACGTGGATTAATAAGGATTTACCTAATCAGTAGTGTGGAATTAATCCATGGAAACCTATGAGAACAAGTTGGCTCACAAAGTGTAGCTGGTATGCCAAAACCTTCGTTCATTCAGGTACGTGCCAGCTCATTGACTGATGTCATTTATCCATGCAAGAGATTTGTATTTTAAGTGATTTCATATTTTAATGCAGAATATAATCATCATGTGAATATTATCAGCATGTTGTGAGAGGGGAAAGTATTTCACTTTCCCCTCTCCTAAGGAGAGAGCAGGGGAAAGGCAAGACCCTATTCTCATCACAGAGACAGTAGCATGTTGTGGCCACATGAACCCTCATGCAGTCAAAGGCATCTTGTCAGGGCCTGGGAGCATGGGTGTGTGGAGCAGTCTGCAGGGACAGAGCCCCGATGGACCCAGTAACCTTCCTGTCACACTAACTGGTGCTCTGAGTTATGTCACAGGGTGAAATGTCTGTTGTTATATGTTTCTACAAAGTCTGCTAGGAAATTTCTTGCTTGAAAGCACTGTCAAGAAACCAAAAAATTCACCACAGGAAGAAAGATATTGAGAATACCATATTTGAGTTTTTAACTTTCTAAAAGTCGCCTTTGATGCCAATAGGTACTCAATGGCTTAGTTTCACGTAAGTTTTCTTCTGGGAGCTGATCAATCAATTCAATCCTCAGTGATTCATGAAAAAAATATTCTTCTCCTGTGAAATGCCATAACACAAAAACATACGACTTTTCTCAGACATAACTTTAAATGCCAATTTGATCTCCTGCAAGATGGCCAGTGTTCAGAGAATCTTATTCCTCATAAGTCAAACTTTTAGACTGTTTCTGCTAAGCTTCTGTTCAGTGAAAACTGGTGTGTTTATCTTACTGGGCTGCATCTGTTGTCAGAATTGGGGTTAACTTCTATCGCTACTCTACCCTATATATAGATGATGGACTCCAGAAAATGAAAGGGGAGTGAGATATAAAACTAGAACTAGGCTTACAGAGGTCTTCTGAAAAGTTATTATATGAGTGGAATCAGTTGTGTAGATAAGACCATGGCTTAAAGCCTTGGTGTTGCCTAAGTCTTTCAATTTTATGAGATTTTTGAATTCCATGAAAAAACGTGCAAAGGAACTCTCCGGTCTGATACTTTTAAGACGCTATATACATGGATAAGCTTTTGTGCATGCATTTAGCATGCTATATATAACCTTCAGAATTATGCAGTGCATCTGTCACATTTCACAAAATAGAAGAAGGAACATTTTGTTCATAATAAAGAAATTCCCTTTTTCTCCCTTTAATCTAGCTCCAGGTGAAAGGCTAGGCACTCCATAAACTCCCTTTAAACTCCTCTGCATATTTTACACACAGTTTAATTTTACTATAGGTACACCAGCAGGTATTTGTAGACCAAGGTCTACGTAAAGTGTATTGGCATACTTGAAGGAGTATTTTGTGGAGAGAGAGAAGGAATAAGACCAAGGATCAGTAAAAATGTGTTTTAATTTCTTTGTGACAATAAGTGTAGAAGACCCCTTAGGGCCACAGTTATATTTGTTAGCACTCAAGTGCAGTTGGATGAATATCATAGAATCATAGAATCACAGAATGCTTAAGGTTGGAAGGGACCTCTAGAGGTCATCTAGTCCAACCCCCCTGCACACGCAGGGTCACCTAGAGCACGTGGCACAGGACTGCATCCAAGCGGGTTTTGAAGATCTCCAGAGAAGGAGACTCCACAACCTCTCTGGGCAGCCTGTTCCAGTGCTCTGTCACCCTCACTGTTAAGAAATTTTTCCTTAAGTTCCTATGGAACTTTTGATGCTTCCGTTTCTGGTCGTTTCCTCTAGTTCTGTTGGTGGCCTCCAATGAAAAGAGGCCAGCACCATCCTTCTCACTGCTTCCCTTGAGGTACTAACAGACACTGATCAGGGTCCCTTCCAGCCGTCTGTTCTCCAGGCTGAACAGGCCCAGCTCCCTCAACCTCTCCTCATAGGGCAGATGTTCCAGGCCCCTGGTCATCCTCGTAGCCCTGCACTGGACTCTCTCCAGCAGCTCCACATCCCTCTTGTACTGGGGAGCCCAGAACTGGACACAATACTCCAGATGTGGCCTCACCAGGGCTGAGGGGCGGGATCACCTCCCTCGACCTGCTGGAGACGCTCTTCTTAATGCACCCCAGGATCCCATTGGCCTTCTTGGCCATGAGGGCACACTGCTGCCTCATGGTCATTTTGTCGTCCACCATGACGTCCAGGACTTTCTCTGCAGAGCTGCTCTCCAGAAGGTCAGTCCCCAGCCTGTACTGGTTTCTGCGGTTATTTCTCCCCAGGTGCAGGACCTTGCACTTAGCCTTGTTGAATTGCATGAGGTTTTTCACTGCCCACTTGTCCAGTCTGTCCAGCTCCCTCTGGATGGCAGCGCAGCCCTCTGGGGCATCGGCTTCTCCTCCCAGTTTCTTATCACCAGCAAACTTGCTGAGGGAGCACTCTGTTCCTTCATCCAGGTCATTGGTGAATAAATTGAACAGGACTGGACCGAGGACTGACCCCTGGGGGACCCCACTAGCTACAGGCCTCCAACTAGACTCTGCACTGCTGATCACCACTCTCTGGGCCCTGCCATCCAGCCAGTTCCTAATCCACCTCACTGTCCACTCATCTATCCCACATTTCCGAAGCTTGCCCAGGAGAATGTTGTGAGGGACGGTGTCAAAAGCCTTGGTGAAGTCAAGATAGATGACATCCATTGCTCTCTCCTGATCTATCCAGGCAGTCATTCCATCTCAGAAGGCTGTCAGGTTAGTTAAGCATGATTTCCTCTTGGTGAATCCATGCTGACTACTCTTGAGCACCTTCTTGTCTTCCATGTGCCTGGAGACAACAGCCAGTATGAGCCGTTCCATCACTTTTCCGGGGACGGAGGTGAGGCTCACTGCCTGTAGTTGCCTGGGTTCTCCTTCTTGCCCTTTTTGAAGACTGGCGTGACATTGGCCTTCTTCCAGTCCTCCGGCACCTCTCCCATTCTCCAGGATCTTCCAAAGATGATGGAGAGCGGCTTAGCTATGACATCCGCCAGCTCCCGCAACACTCTGGGGTGCATCCCATCAGGGCCCATGGATTTGTGGGTATCGAGTTTCCTTAGGTGCTCTCTGACTCAATCTTCCTCTACCCAGGGCAAGTCTTCTTCTCTCCAGGCTTCTTCTCTTTTCCCTAGGGCCTGGGACTCTAAAGGGCTGCCCTTGGTAAACACCAAAGCAAATAAGACATTCAGCAACTCTGCTTTTTCTGTGTTATTCATAACCAGGGTGCCCATCCCGTTCACCAATGGACCCACAGTTTCCCCGATCTTCCTTTTGCTGTTAATATATTTGAAGAAGTTTTTCTTGTTATTTTTAACATCCCTTGCCAGCTTGCATTCCAGACATGCCTTTTTGCTTTCCTTGTCGCATCTCTGCATTCCCTGACTATGTTCCTGCATTTCTCCCAGGGGGCCTGTCCTTTTTTCCGCATTCTATATACTGCCTTCTTCTGCTTGAGCATTGCCACAAGCTCCTTGCTCATCCACGCAGGTCTCCTGCCCCCTCTGTCTGACTTCTTACACACAGGGATGCACTGTTGCTGGGCATGGAGGAAGTGCCGCTTGAAAACTAACCAGCTCTCTTGGGCCTCCTTCCTTCTAGAGCTCTAGCCCATGGCATTCTTCTGAGGAGGTCTCTGAAGAGGCTAAAGTTGGCCCTCCTGAAGTCCATAGTTGCAAGGCTACTTACAGCCCTGCCTCCTCCTCGTTGAATCCTGAACTTCAGTATGATATATATGAATATGATGAAAACTTAAAAATTCTTTCTATTCTAAATATCTCCCTATGAAAGTAAAATCTTGACATCTTTAGCAGGCAGGATGTTTAGTCAGAGAGCACTAGATCAGAACATGTAGAGCAGATTTTGACCTATTATCCTATTTTTTACTCTAAACGAACAACAGCCTTTTTTTTTCCTCCTACCTGGGACTTTAATTCAGTAATACAGGAATCATCATCTCAAAACTCTGCTTAGCTTCCCCACTGTATGTCAGTTACAGAAAACAAACCTTCGAGGTTTAAACATTAAGCAAAATCTCTAAGAAACCTTTCTGATTTGCCACAAATCCAGCAAATCTTTTTCATATCTATTCAGAACATTGTTGTAAAGTCAATTGCTACTTCTCTTGTTTGACCATATCACCTCTTCCTGTGTATTCCTCCGCTAATTGCTTCAGGCTTATAAAGTAAAACATAATAAGCTTTTTCATTTTCAAGGTCTTCCACGATCTCTTCTATCCTATCTATCATTTCAAATTTACTGTGAATATGTCAATCCCATTCCTGAGTCTCTCACCTCTCTCATTTTTCAAATATTTTCTTCCCAAAATACTCTCCTTCCTCCCTCCCTCATCTCTAAAGTGAGTTTCCTGAAAATGCCTGCAAAAAAACAGGCTGTATTCTTCAGATGTCCCTGAAGCTTCTCTTTTTGGCATAATGCCTGCAGAATTTTCACCAGGGCTTGGTTTTGTTACTCCTGTGAAAGGTTCTGATATTTGTAAGTAAGGCCATTCTCTGTCTGTCTCTGTCCATTATATCTTATGATCAGATTAATCCTGATCTTTGGGACAAGAACCATGTCTTCGTTTGATACCTGTACAGGATTCAGACTGAAGGATTCCTGGTTGCAGTACTGGTCTGTCAGCTATAAAACAAAACCAAACAACACAAAATGTCTATGAAGAAAGACATGTTTATGTCCTCTGGCAAAAATGCACATTTTCTGAGACCCAAACTATGCAATGAAGTATTCATCAAGCAAATATAAGGCTATTCACACACTGGAAAACTTGTCATCATGTCCCAAGTTCACTGACTTCAGCTTCTCCTTCAGTAGTGAGTGCAATTGCATTTTGAACAGCCATCCTGGAATACCAAAATATATAAACACTTCAGGGGAAATAATGCTTTTGAGAGTATTATATATTAAATTTTGTTCTATTTGCAAACTTCAGGCTGGTCTGGAAATTGCACTAGAGTTATGACAACTCATTCCTATGATAGCATCAAGTTTAATGGAGCTCTGGAGAAAACAAGGGCCTGTAGCGCAGTTAATTAAATATTATGACACAGTAATCACAGCGAAGACTTGTTGGGACTGTTGACCTCTGCAATAGGCAGTCTTGGATCCTTTCTCAATAATCCCAGTTTAGTATGGATGGATTTCATCTTTCTCTGGTATTTGCTGGATCAGTGTGCTGTTTTTCCAAGATGTAAGAATAAAATGAGTTACAATCTATTTTTATTGCACACAAGTCCTAATCTAACAGGAAATATGAATTTTGTAAGAAGAGAAATATATGCAAGAAAGACAAATCACTAGTGAAACCATACTGAGCAAAACCTAAGGTTATATACTAAAGGAAACACTAAACAGGAATTCTTCTAAAGGATTCAGTAATCATTGAACATTTGCAGCTGCTAGCATGTGACCAAAAAAGATATCTTTTTTTTTTTTTTAATTCAAAAAGTTTAAAGACAGATTAAAGTATATTTCTACTACAGATCCAGGCAAAAACAAAGCAAAACAAAGCAAAAAAGGAAATCACAGTGTTTTTTAAACAAAAGTATTTATGTCTGAATGTGAAACAGAATTATTTTATTTTAAAATAAAACAAATAAATATTATTTATGTTTTTGAAAACACAGTTGTAACCTGCCCAGCAAATTAATTGCCGGCTTGGTCCTGGATTTCATATTTGGGATTTACCACAATGACACCAAATGAGATTTTCTTGAATGGATGTGATCTACTCTTGGTCTTTCCTGTGGCCATTCCATTTTTCAACACGATTCTAAATGACTATGGCAGGACACACAGAAATACATGACGACTCTTAGCTAGTTTTTGCAATACTCAGAAGAATCTGGCCGTGGCAGTGTATAGGTAAACCTGCCAGAGAAATTGCATCTAGAACCACTGGAACCCTTCATGTCCCAAATCTGAGACATGGCTAATACACTTTTTTGTTTCCTTCTCTGATATGCTTCTGGTTTCACTATTTTTATTTAGCATTTCTCTTTTCCATGTGGAAATAGGTTAAGCAGTAAGCAGTCTTTTTTGTTTTTTCCCCATTTTTTCACAAAGGCTGTCAAACTAAGCAAACAGAAACAAGAGGTTTCAGCTGTTGTATGTAGAAGTGACTGCATCATCTCTCTGAAGGTAACCACGGAGTTACCTTCACAGAGGATTGAAATCCTTACAGGGAACTCATCTTCCTCTTATTCTGGATATCTGAGGACTTCTCTGGTGTCACCAGACTATTCCTTTTCATCAGCTCTTCCCTTGAGCAGTGTTGTCAGGAAAGCAGCTTGATACCTCCACTGCCTGCTCAAACAGTTCCAGCTGTACCTTGGCTTGGGAATGAAGAGTGACAGGGATGTGCCAGAAGAGAGAGGAGCAAAAAATGTCAGCAAGGCTTCTCAAAGCCTTCAAATTAGGGTGTGAGGAGCAGGACACTGCAGAGGATGGGGAAAAGGTCTGTGTGACGTCCCTGAAGAGTAGAGAGCAGGGATGATTACGGCTCTCAGTCTTGTAATTCCATTGCCAGACACTTCCCTAATGTGCAAATGCAGTGGAGGGTGGCCAAACATACTCAGAGAAAATACCAGTGAGGAGATAAAATCAAGTCTGAATTAGCTGCCAGCCCCAGAGAAATTGTTCTTCTGTGTCTATTAGCTGGAAAATATTTAGACGCTTGAAAGGCTGTTACTGACTTGGGAATAATTAATTAACTTAATTTCATGGTGCTGCCTTACTGAATTTTTGTCAAAATAAATGTTGATTTATAAGGTTTTAAATTTCTAAAAATGCTTAGTCTGTTTCATATCTTAAAATTCATAGTTAGCTTAGTTTGCATACTATTTAAACACCCTCGTATATCATAGGCAATAACAAGTGGTTGAGCATTTTTTCCTGAAATGCATGTACCTATGTCTCTTGCACCCATACTGCGATACTGTTTCCCTTGAGTACCTGACCAGAAATCTGAGCCTGCAGCTGGTTGCTTGAATGCACAGTAGTTCTGCTGATTCTTCTCAAATATGTAGAATTAAATATATATGCAAATCTTTCCATGTTTAGAACTTTAATACAAAAAAAAGATCAGTGAAACAAGGATAAGAAGCAAGGAACAAAGAGCAGGGAGCTGGGCAAGGTGGAAGATTATTTATTTAGACCAAAACTGAAGAAGACAAATGTCAGAAAATAATCAAATACCGATCTGAGAAGCAGTAGAGCTGTAGGGATTCAATCACTGACTGTTTATATTATAATGCATTGCAGAGATCCCAACAATATTCTCAACCCCATTCCTACAGGTGATATTACAAAATGCAGAAAAACAATGAGTTCTGCTCCTAACAGTGTAAGTAAGTTGAGGAGACAGACGAGAAGGTAAAGATTATGATTATCATCTTTACTTAAGAGCTGAAGAGCAGAGGCACAGTCAGTTCTTATGAGCTGCCTGGGTACAAGCCAGACTTTTTTACTGCAGCAGTGATGCGCAGTCACAGCATTGCTGTTCTTTTGATTTGTTCCTGGTAAGCCGTACCTCACATAGAGCTGTGTCCTGGCCTGCAGAGCTCGCAATACAAAAGAAAGGAAAAGCTCAGGAAAAGAAATCCATTCAGAACTGTAGTTGTGATAGGTGATGTGCAGTTATTTATTTATTTTAAATTTACTTCTACCTGTGGTTAAAAACCACAGTTTTTAACAGGTTATTTACAGGAAAGCATTAAGTAGAAATGGGTCTTCAAAGCTGATTTGCATGGAAAAGGGAATCAAAAGAGTTCTTGATATGTGCGGCAGGCATTTGCTTATATACGTAGAAGAATCTTTTTAAACTTTGTGCGATGAATTGTGCAAAGATTTTGCAGTCCTGACCAGAGTAACAGAACATCTACTACCAGAAATATCCTGGAGGTGATAAAACATTGATTTGCTGAGCAAGAGACAGAAAGCAGCAAGATTCCTTATAGATGTGTCTGACTCAAATATTTTCCTGCTGACCTGCAGACTTTGGGCAGTCTTTTTACTCAAGCTGTTCTATGGGCTGACTTGATGTTTGCCCAGTTTTGCAGAACTGACTACCGCATTTAAGGAAGCAGACACCATTTCCAAACTCCACACCACAATATTCCTGGATAATGATCAGACTAGATTTTGTTAAAATATTTGAAAATGCGAGAGGTTATTTATTAAGTAAAATTCTTACTCTGTTATTCATATTAAATAGTTCTGAGTGCTCTCATCACTGCAGTGTGTGAAGTCTGAACAGTGCTTAAAAATGCTAGGGTTAAAGCTTATGTGCTAGGGGAAAATCCCCTAATTATTTTCACTGCTACCTGTTTTACTTAATGATCAAAGCTTTTTTTTTGAAACTTTCAGAGTTATTATAAATTAAACATTAAATCTTCTGTCCAAGACATTTATGTTATCTGTGCTCCTTTTTCTCATACATGCTATCTGATCAAAATTCTAATTAAATATTTCTGTTAAAAAAAAGAAAGATAAGTCACTATCATTATGTATCAAGGTTTTCTTCCTGTGTTTTTTTTTTTCCTTTTAAGTTCTCTTATAGAAGTTCCATGAGGTTTCCCTTCAATTTTCTCCCTTCCTTGTGAGAACTGCTCTTCTGTATTGTCTGGACTCAGAGGTCTTGAGCAGTCCTTAACAGTCCTAATTCTTTCAAATGAAAAGATTATAAAAATAAATTAGAGATGTTCAAAGAGTTAGACCAAGAAACATACTTATTTTTTCAAGAAACATAGCTAGATTATATTGTTGCTGTAGGAAGACAATTTTTTTACAAAATAGAATTGATAAAAAACAATTTTGGAGAAATAGCTCCTTCTTACAATTTAATCTAGAGTACTGGTAGTGCTGGTTTGTGACAGGGATAGGACCAATGTATTGAACTCCACTCTCTACATCTTCATGTTTTCAAATGAAAAAAAAGAAACATGGTTCTGTGATGCAACTGAATTTAGTAGTTAGTGGTATTGACTGTGAAACTGATGTCATATCTCCAGTGAACATTCTTCTGTAAGAGTGAATTATTGCCTTTCTGATAGCTGTAACTGTGATACCATTTGGGCATGACAGTGTCCTATCTTTACAATTTCTGTTTTACAGTATAAAGTTATAAAGAAGTAGTGCTCTGGTCAGGAAGATAGGTCAGGAAATCTGCGTATGGAAAAGTCTCTGGAATGAGGCATGCAAATAGGATATTTATCATAAACTACATTAGTCTGATACCTACTGTATGAATACAGTAGACTATACATGTAAAGCTTGAAACTACTTTAACTCCCACATGAGATTCTTTGCCAAATTCAAGGATGGCAGATTTGAGAAGCCAGCAAAGCCATATATTGT
The DNA here is from genome assembly GCF_059628265.1 of Tinamus guttatus. Lineage (NCBI taxonomy): Eukaryota > Metazoa > Chordata > Aves > Tinamiformes > Tinamidae > Tinamus > Tinamus guttatus. The sequence goes on from NW_028288936.1 coordinate 1,729,567, forward strand.
GATACCATGAGAAAAATGCAAAATTGTACGTTTGAGTTTTTTATCAATGATTTCAATTTTCAAGTACCACAGTATGGTGCAGCCCATTTAAGACCAAGGAGTATAAGTGAAATTTTACCTGTTATACTATGATGATAGTGATGATAGTTCCTGCTGGAAATGCATTTGCTGCTGTTTTTTGAGGACAGAGGAATACAGATATGTACAGATATGTCTGATAGATTGGCCTATGAACATTACAGATTTTTCTAACCCTGAAAAGGACAGAAGGGAATATTTCTCATTGGTACATTCAAACTTGCGTATTTTGTTTCTGGTTCAGTCTTCTGAATCCCTGCTAAAATTCAGTGTGCTTGTTTACAACAGCTTCTGTATGATCCTAGCTAATTGGTATTATCATCAGGGCATGTAACAATTATTTATAGTTTCTGTCTGTTGATTTCAATAAAAACAGAAGTTGTTCATGCTGAGGTTTTACTGTTGGTTGTCAAAACATAACATAATACTATTAAAAGAGCTGAGGTTAATTGTGCATCCTTTTGAACGATGCACTTACAGCAGTTAGATTTTAGCTTCCAGATATAATCCGAGAGTGTAATATCAAAGTAATAAATTTTCTTGTAAAATTATAAAGCTCCATTAGTTTTGATTTTTAGATAACCGGCACCAGTTTAAGAAATACATGAGACCAAAGAAATAGAAGAAGAAAAACAGACTTTTCATCATCAAAAAGTGCATTTAAATTTTTAGAAGAAAAAAATAATGACTATATTTTTACCTCATGTAGTATAGATTCAGATCACCCCAACTTGGAACAAACAGATAGCTATTCTCTTTGCTTTTCTAGCAAAACATCCTGGCGGATGCTGCGTTCAGTTATAGGTATTAAAATATCACAGAAATATCCAGAAAATGTAGGGAATTCAAAGACAAAAATATATATAAAAAATCTCTCTTTTAATGAGACAATATTTAATGAGACAATATTTAAAGCCAGATTGATAAATTAATGCAGCAGCTCTGCTTTCCTTCCTTTCTTCTCTGGCTTAATGGATGTCAAGGTCAGCTGCACAGATTTTTTTTCTGGATAAAAATAATTAGTCTCTGCAAATCATAGGTGTAAAGTAGGATTTTGTAATATGGAGGATGATAAGATCAGGATGCTTGAGAAAAATAAGGCATGAAGCAAACTGTCAGTGCAAAGTTATCCAAAGAGAATAGCAAATTAGAATATTAAGGAAACGTTGCTGAAAAGTTTAGAGATATTAAACTAAACTTCCACTTCTGTGAGTTTATCTCCTTAAAGGACTAACGGTAGCATGAATATTTGAGTATGAAGAATGAAATTGTGGCCACTTTATAATTAGTGGGAGTTTTACTGCTGACTCCTGACTGAAAATAAAATTTGCTTTAGTCATATCTCAAAATCCCAATTGTAGGGAATGGAAAGCCATTCCCTGCATGCGCTGTTATGTTAGAGGGATTAGAACATCCCTATCTATCTAGTGATAGATTCGCAAAAATATGTAGCATCACAGGCCTCTGCCCTGTATATCAATTAATTAATGCAAAACATCAATCATATGACATATTGATTTTCCTATTCATCTAAAAGAAACACCCACTATTTTAATTTTGGACTTTAGTTCTTGAGTTGTAATATATTATATAATTTATATCATTAATAAGTAATTTTACTACTGAACGTGATGCATATAATTGTTTTCTTTATATATTATTGAAAGAATCAAATTTCTGTTCTTTCTTTTTCTGTTCACTTAACAACTGTTGCAACTGTTTCATGTGATGAAGTTCCATATAGAATATAAAAAGCTTGGGAGAAGATAGTAAGTCTTTGATTCATGTACTAATCAAAGCAGGCAGTTCACTGTGTGAAGTTAATCTTGCAAGAAACAGATTAATCCTGATTTTGTGACCCACCTGGGAGTATAATATGACTACTATCTGTATTCCTATTTGAATTATAGGAGTATATTCATATTGATTTGTAACAGCCAAAACCATGGTAACATATCAGTGTTCTCTCTTTTGTACAAAGCAATTACATTTAGAAATAATCTTTTGAAAAAACTAGAAGGCATTAAGTTGAATGCTTCTGGATGTAATGTTCTGTGCTAATGTAAAAAGTAAGTGACCAGTACTTAGGAGAGTCACGGAAATCTTGCATATAGTAAAATTACAAAAAAGTCCTTTCAGACTCTGAGTTTTACTACTGATTACAAGAAAACATCACTTGCATTTCATTAGCATTAATTAGGCATATCAGAATGATTACTGTTTCTAGTATTTCATAGCCAGTGATGTATTCTGTAAAAGAATTTATTCATCCAAACATTGCAGCCATATTTGAGGAATGTAGGGAAAGCAGATACACTGGACTTATTTTTGTGCAAAGTAATACTATAAAGAGGAGGAGTCAGGATTAAATATAACAATTTCTAATAAATAAACAACAGATCAAAGTGAATACACAGATTGGGATTAAGCACTGCGCAGAATGATAACTCTACATAAAACAGTTTTCATGATACTAAATATAAGTTCAATTGAATATTGAACTATTTCTTTATTGTATGTGTCTTAACATATTTTAGAGTGTTTAGGAATTATTTTAAAGTCTTCCATGACAAATATGATTTTTTTACTCCATACTGGGTGTTAGAGAAAGTAAACTTTATAATAGTATATATAATAATAATGTAAGTTGTCAGAGTAATTGTAAGTTGTCAGAGTAATTGACAACATATTGATCAAGGCTCTGATTCAGATAATTGCTCCTATCAACACATTCATTGAATCATTGGGGCCCTTATTTTATAAACAGATTAGTATCTAAACACTTTGGCATCTAAATGTAAATGAACCACAGCCAAAAAAAAGAAAAAAAGAGTTAATGGTTATACATTAATTTACACTTTCTACATTTTTAAATTCTTCAAAATAATTTGCTTTACATTCAATAGAATCTGCCAGTGATAAGGCAGACTAAGGGTAAATCCACTTTAGGACCTAGACATCATTTACTTGCCTGGAGTAAAACTTAAAATACTAACATTTAAGTGTCCCAAAGCCCTGTATTTCTCATAAAAGTTCCTTACACATTTAAAACTATGCTACTGTGTATGCCAAGGGCATCAGTTTTTGTTTCTATCTCCCTTATAAGGCCATTTGAGATTCATAAATTCTGGGTCTTGGTGCCTCTAAGGAATCTGCTTGACATGCTGAGTAGAGTTAGGAAACAGCTCTGAGTTCAGCACACAGGGAAGCATTTCTCAGTGGAAAGATATTCAGTGATGCCTAAATTTGGCATCATAATTTAGTTGTTAAAACACCTTCCCTTACTTTAAAAATGGTTGAATTTTGTTCTACATGAGCCTGCAATTTCTGTTTTCCATGGTCTGTCCCAGTTGCCCTGCTATTTCTGAGTTGCTAATTCCATGAAAGACAACACTCTCTAAAACCCATGGAGTCAGCAGTGGGAGACCATCAGGCTGGAAGGAGAGGAGGCAATCCAAAGACAAATCCAAAGGCAAATCCAATTTCTTGCTGAATCTCTCAAATACTCCTCTTCCGTGGAAGAGTTTAAGATTATTAATCCAAGTTTTGAGGAGATATTTTCTCTCCTGGGAGTTGATGTATTTCCCAACCTGTGGTAGTTCTCTCTCTGTTTCCTAGATGAATGATTTCATTTCCAAACTCAGGATTCAAATTCTGATTATGAATCTGGATGCTTGCCTGCTAAACATTTTGATGTAAAAAAATACAGTGCCTTACTGCCTTTTTCTGCCCTCCTCTAATCTGCAGTGTGGAAAATGGGAAGAGAATATGGGCGTACGTGATTTACATAGAACACAGAAAGACGAGTGTCTTGCAGTGTCACATTGGCAAAATTCTGATTCAGTGGCTAGAGGAAGAACAGAAAAGGAAATGCAAGTTTATAGTATAATACTTAATTTACTTTCGAAATCTCTGGTCTCTCTTCCTAGTATTAATTCTGCATTTTTCTCAGAAAAGATGTGGGCTGGGAGCTGATCTCTCAAGTAATGACTTTTGTTAATAAATTTCAGCCATGCTTCCTTTTTCTTTCTCTCCTTTTCCAGTAAGTATTGAATTCCTTCCTGCATGGCAGCCAAATTTCAGTGGAAGGAACAGACAATTTCCTTTCCAACAAAACAACTTATAACCTGGTTGTACGACACATGTCTAAAAGATAGAAGTAGGTTGAATTCCCTCATAAGGCTGAGTCTTCTTTAGATGTATGCTAACTGCTAAATTATTATATTAAAAAATGAGTGCTGCCACAGAGTAGAGAATGTGCTCATGTGAGTTGTATTAAGTATATTTTGAGAAAACCTACTGTGGAGAGCTCCTCAGGGGACAAAGGAGGTTGAGATTTGTTTTCTGAATTCTAAATGGGATTAGACGCTGAACTGTACAGAAACACAACTCACACGTTTCTTTCAATCTTTCTATTCAAATCCTGAGGTGTATATGAAATTAATGTAGCAGGCATTCTGCATTTATTAAAAAAACCTGTATTTCAAATACAATTTAAAGTCCTTAATTTAACTAATTTAACTAATATTATTAGGGGGATTTAACTAATAAAAAATAACCTTGAAGATTGTTGGGTAGGACTAAGTTCTTTAAACTGTAAACTAGTAGGAGTAAATTATACCAAGCACATCTGAAGACCTTAAAATAAACTACATATTAGTAATTGTGCTAATAAGAAACCACATTTTCCTTCTATTGATTTTTCAATTTCATTACCAGAAATTTTACCAAGAAAAATAAGGCAAAAAAACAAAGCAAAACAAAAGTTCTTAAGGAATTGATTCGAATAAGAAAGAAAAAGACTGGGAATTATGCCAGGAGGAGCTCCCAAATTAACTTATGCATCTTGCCATGAAAATGTCAAATTGTGGGAGAATAGGCCTTTCACTCCACTTGAGCTGAGGAGACCTAGGGGACTCTTAATTAGAGTCCAACTTAGAAAGTTCTTTGAGTCTTCCAAGAAAGAATCTATATATCTACAGTCTGGGAATACTGGAACACTGAAACACCAGCTGCTCTTCAGTGGGACAGACAGGTCTTTTGAAGAGTTGTTGACCCATGCACTATGAAAATACAGAAATCTGTTGCAAATTACTATTTTCATCACTCCTATCTAACACATCTTGCCATTTTATTCAGTTGTGAAAAGATGTGCATGTACGATCATCTTTTATAGTACTTCTGAATAAATGCATTTAAGCATTTAAAATGCTTAATGCTACTGCAACTCACTCTCACTCTAAATAACTGAAGTAGTCATTTTTTCATATTAGGAAATAGCCATGAAGATTGCAAGTACTGCTGTATTTTGATATATATGTCAAATTCTAAATCACATTTTAGAAAATTAATGACAGAGCCACTTACAGTCTAAGAAACATATGCTTGGGGATTATAGAGGAATGTGATTTTACGTTTCCAGAACTCCAATGGTTACCAGTGTTTCGCAGTAATTTTGCAGTAAACCTACTCAGGAAAATGACTTTTAGTAAATAGCTTCTAAACCTTTGCAAATATCACAATTGAATATCAAAATCGGGAAATCCATTTTCTTGACATGATTACATTTTTGATCATTGTATTTGAATGCTTGGTAACCTTTCAAGAAGTTACAAGTTGGGAGATTCATTTTTTCTTTATTTATAAGCTGTCTTATTTCTGTGTGACTACATTGCCTCTTTTTCTTATAATAAATTTGTCTTACTAATGTCTATGAATTTGTAATTAGGTGTCAATTTAAGGGTTACTAGGCTCTAGTCTAGCTCAGCTGCTACTGGTTTGTCTTGATGCTCAATTCCTTTTACACTCTAAATAAAATGGAAAACAGAAAATCCTAATTTCCACCTGTATTCTCTACCGATTCAGTGTTCTTATGTTAAAAGGCATTTTTAAACAAATGTGTTAAATTTATTGATTCGTATCTAAGGATATGTGGGATTTTTTGTACTAAGAGAAACCTGAATACAAAATGTTTATTCTCTTCCTTAGTATCACAGAAATGACTTGGGCAGATTCAAATCAAAAGGGAGGTAAGAGGCAAAGGCAGCAGCAGTTTCCTATGTAATTTGTTCCCCTCTTCCAGTTTAGTTCCTCTATCTCTTGCAAAATGAAACCCTATGTTACCATAATTTGGAATTAGAAATATGTTAAGTAATGAATGAATAGAAAGCTATTACCTTCCTTCGAATTACCTTAGGTGGAAATGTGCCATACATGAACATAAGCATTTAATTATCACCTAAAATAAAAAATGAGAGTGGTCACAGACATCCCTAAGAGTTCATTAATCAGTCTTTAATTTTCAAGTGCAGTACTGTTAGATATGCATTGTGGATCTTGACCTTTATTGTTAAGACAATGCTGCTCAGTGTTCTCCTTTCTAAGTCCTTCCATTCACACCACTATTCAGTGAGTCAAAAATAGGGGATTTAAGTTAAGGCAGCAAATTCTAATGATGCTTTTCTAAAAGCCATCTATGTAGATTTTGTTTATAAATGATATCCTTTGCTAAACTGTAATGGTAGCTTAGTAATAATAATTATATTCCTAACGATGATACCTCTCATCTTTTGATAAATATGTTTTTATGTTACAGCGCTCAAGCTTTGCATATCTATTGGCAAGGAGAAAACCTTAACGCAAATTAGGAACCAAAATATATATTCACTGTTTAAGTGTACCATCAGCAAAGAACTCATAACTTCCCCCAGATTAAAATATGTTTTATAGAGTCCTAAGATTTCTTTATAATCATTAGGAAACTACACAGTAAGAAGTTATTCAACTAGATCTTACAGATGCACCTGTGAATAAGATTGTTTAAATTATGTTAATTCAATCAGCTACTGAATATCCAAATTCTTACTGACTTTAGATACAAACCAATAATTCACTGGATAGAGCACAGTTCATATTGTAGAGATTTAGCTCCACACCTTTTGTTGAAACAAAGAGACTTTGCTTATCAGAAGCTGCCTGAAGTATGCTTTACTTTACTTGGCCTTGAAGCATTCCTGACTCATTCACTGTTAGCGATTGTCTATTACAGATATACAGATGATGTGGATTCCTGCAATTTCCTAAAAGAAACAGGTGGTGAAAGCTTCTGTGATTGCTGACACTTAGAAAAGGTCTATCAGTAACAGAGCTCCCCTGTCATCATTTTCAGTCTTCAGCTTTTTCTTGTTTATAACAGAATTAGCAGTGTTAGATCCCCAAAGAAAACACACAAATTAGAGTCAGTATCAAGTACCTTAGTGTCAAGGATGTATGATATTTCACAAATACCATGAACCTATGGTCTACACCTAGACTTTCTTATATATCAGTTGCAATGTATCAGTTGTTGCGTTCAGTTGCTGAAGCCAAAATAAACCACTAAGATACCTGTGTCTTCAACTGTGATTATGACTAATTTGCATTCACAGTTTGCATAGTTTAGTTGATGCAATTTGTCAATTTTCCTCAAAACAATCTTTTCTTAGTTTAAAACAGAGGTTTCCCTGTTGTATAGAGATCTCTATGATTCACCATTGTTTTGTATTTTTTCCCACTCCTTGACCAAAAATTTGATATGACTACACAACTGATGTGCTATGCTGATTGTTGATTCAGCCTCAATAAATTAATAGACTTACCAGAGATCTGTCTAATAAGCACTCTTTGTATTTATCTGCTTGTGCAAGTCTTCCAAGCAAGGTTTCATAATCTCTTCAGACTTTCAATTATTCTGTAAAACCATACATCACAGGAATTAGGTAAAAGTTAACTAAGTTTGTCGTGTTCCTATACAAATCATTTCAGCAAGCCTCTTGGAAAAGCTACTAATCTGGAAAGGTTGTATCTCTACCAAACCATACAAATAACTCTGATTGATTGACTCAAATTTAGCAAATTCAGATTTATCAGGACTGCTCAGCCCCAACTGATGAACTTACAGAGTTTCTCTGGAATCAATCATTTATCAATCCACTTGCAACTACATGTGAAAGATCTTCAAGATCTTCTGAGATCTGCTTGTGTATCCTGGCAGACCTGTTGTTTATTCATTTTTGAAAAAAAAAAAAAAAAAGGATACTTTTCAGATTTATTTCAGCTACAGATACTACGTTATTTTTTGTTTACTGTTCCACTTCATATCTTTTGTGGTTGGTGATGAACAATTGACAAAACATAAAATGAGGCAGTATGGTTTCAGAAATGTATCGTCAGCAAAAGTTTTGCCTAAAGTTCAATTTGCTTTATAAAATACTTGTCCTAAAGATATATTCTCCAGCTAACCTATGGTTGATGATTTGCATCTAGTACATGTGGGAGATTTTCCAGCTTTATATATATTTAAACCAAAGAAATAATTGGAAGAAACACAGTAGGTATATTTCGTCTTCTTAATGGATAATGGATCTCTTTATATTAGATCATAACCTCTCAGAAGTCAGCAAAAGAGACACAGTCTCTTTCTTTGGAATATCTCTTCTGATAGTATGTACAATGCATATCAAATTCTAATATTGCATATTTGCTTTCAAAATGTGATCAGCAACATTTCTGACTAGTCTTGCTGAGATAGATATTTTGAATCTACCAATGTTTTGATTTTACATTATTTTTAGGTAGCCATCTCCTTTCATGAAAAGCTCTGATATCTCTATTTGTATTCCTTTTCAGAACTACTAACTATTCTCTTACAGAAATTCAGCCTATGTAACATGCTTATATTTTTGCTTTGTATGTTCCAGGCTCAGATGTTAGGAGGTGCAAACAATGACAACAGAGAATTTCCTAGACAAGGCACGACTGTGATGAAAAAGGGAAGCAAAATGGCCCTTCAAGTACGTAATGCAGTCCCACTGCTACAGAAAACACGGCAAACACAGATAAAGAGGTTCATTAGCAGGCACCATGCTACACTCATTGAAGCGGTCTTCTTACGTTCATTGAAGACTGCTTCAATGACTGTAGCATGGTGTCTGCTAACAAACTTGAAGGCAATGACCTGAAGGCACTATCTACAGCTGTCAAATAGAGGAGAGAGCAATTGCAATCTACAAAAAGCAACACTGTGTGAAAAGTATGGAAGAGGTGAAACCTAACAGGAGAAAGGATGTAGTTTATCCTGAAGAAGTAAGATCAGGAAACCAGGTGCAAAAACTCTGTAATTTATTTGTATGAACTCCTCTCTTAAAATGGGAAGACACCTGAGAAGTATCAATAATTATGCTGTCTCCTGAAGAAGCAAGGCTGACAGAAAGAGTCCTAGAGACTGACACTAGGCTCAACGGTGGTCCCCTAATTACACAATGTAATTGCCAGCTTTTATTAGCAGTTGCAGCATAGATATCATGGATTGAAGTGCTATTGTCTTTTCAGGAAAGATCCAGACTAAAACAGTCAGTGGTTACTTTGTTCACTAGGGTGTTGATTTATTAGAGTATTAGCAGGAGCGGATATCCTACGCAGTTATCGAAAGACCTAGCCCCTCTATCTTTGAATTTAAAATCATCAGAAAAGATTGATGCATATCAACTTTTCAGGTATTTAACAAGCCACGAGTATACCTACATACACCAGATACTGGAATAGTAACACTCTAACATTACTATATTGCATCCTTTCAGCCCTTCAGGTAGTCTTTCATTTATGTGTGTAAATGATACACAGACATCTGTTTTCCATGCATGATTGACCAAGAGAAGGGTATTTCAAGCATATGGCCATTCTGTAATACTTTCGCTACAAAATTTTACTCACAGTTATCATTGCTGATTCAGAGGGATTATGGGTGATTTATACAAAGCAAAGTGAAATCATTTTGAATTTATGGACACAGGTCAAGGATCCTGCTAGAACGATGTGTTTGGAAAAACCTCTTCCTCTGATACTTAAAAATTTTCTTCTCAAATCCAGTCCAAATTTGTTTATGGCCCATGAACACACTTTTTCCTTGATTTAGTGTTGTCTAGGTCCTACACGAGAGTTGTATCTTACTTTCAATGTTTCTTTTTTCAACCTTATTTTAACCACATATGGTACTTATTAAGAGTGATCAGCTTAAAAAGCTATTAGAGCTGTCAGGCTGTTAACCTGAAAGAGCTAATCTTTTGACCATTTTTCTGCAGATGGGTTCGATTTCTATCTTTATTCAAGCAGTACTTCCATTTTTAAGTTAACTTTCTTAAACTAGATAGGAAGCATAAAAAATTGCAGTAGTGTAGGAGGATGTTTGCTGAAAAATATAAAGTTATAAAGTTTTTTTTTAATTGGTCATCAACCTATTGTTATTTAAAGAAAAGAATTGCAAAATTCTGTTGCTGTTCTGTGTTACTGTTTATTTCTACACTGATACCAGTTTTTCTCTTCATTATGTTTTGTGGAATTTCTACTGTTTACCTTAGTTGTTTTGACTGAAGTGATCTATAGTATACTCCATACAGAAAACACGACTATTTTGATCGATCAGAACATATCTAGAAAGAGAATTTTGCTTATTTTTGGAATAAGTGTTTCATTCCTATCAAATCCCAACAAAATAATGGATAAAACTGTGAGGTACTATTTAATTTGTCCTCACATGAGAGAGGATTAATTCATTCTAACAGATATTTGTCTAACCTTTTAAAGGTCTTCAGTGAGATTTCCCCAAACTCTCTAAGCATTCTCCTTTACTGCTTTCACTTTTCTATGAGAAAAGACTTGCTTATTTGTTCTTTTCCATTTCAAACTAAAATCTTTTCTATCAAAGTTTTGAGCCCATTAATTTCTGTCCTGCTTTCCATAAACAAGGTTAACTATTTATTTCTGTTCTCGGTCTTTTGCTTCCTAGACCTAGAAGAACTTCAGGTCATTTTGTTTTCTGCAGAAATCGTGTATTATAAATCACATTGCTCTCCTTTAGGCTTTCTTTAATCAGCCCATCACTTGCTCAGACTAGAGCACACTACCGTCCATTTGCTAAGGGGGAGAATTTTTTACTGATGAAAGCAAAAAGACATTCTTCCACAAATAGACCCCTGCTGTGCTCCCCTGCCCTGTTTACCTCTGTTTTGTTCTTCTGGGAGAGCATGGCATCCGCTTCAGCTTGGAATCCAATACGACTACTAAAGTTGTCCTGAAGAAAGCAGAATTGTTTCCTCAGCTTTAATCTGTGCAACTGATCATTCCTTCATAATTAAGATGCTTGGCTGAATCCCATACTCATTACATTCAGTTTAGCATGAATCTAAGTTTTCTAAGCTACAGAATTACCCCCATAAGTTAACATATTAAAACAGGTTCAATTCTACTTCATTTCATTATATTAAGCCTAAAAATTAAACATTCTCATTTTTAAATTCTAACATTCATGGAGATTCTACTTTTTTTGGAATTTGAATATGCACAATGGATCTTTTCAATGTTGGCATTACTACCAAGAAAGAGTTTTCTAAAGAAAAGCAAATATTTAGAAGTAAATAGTTCAACCATATAAGACTATAATAAAATTAAAACATCCAATGTTTTCAATGAAATAATCCTGTGAAAAATTAGCAGCATGCTAAAATAGTACATCAAAAACATGTCTAAGATTACCAAGCTCAATAAAGAAATGTACTTGATTGACCCCACAGAGGAAAACATTCTGATATGTATGCTGTCAGCGACTAAAGACAAGTTTTCCATTCGTCTTGTGTTGCCTAGACAGACTGTCACCATGTTCCAATCCATCTTGGTTAGCAAAGGATACAACAGAGCTATTGATTTGTTTCATTCGCAGACAAATCGTGAAGAGATTTCCACCCTGATAGACAGTTCTGCTGTATACCTTTGCATTGAAATTACTCAGAGGTAAATTTATTTATCAAATAATTGCAGTATCTTTTATTGTGTCTATTGTTAACCATTCAAATAAGAAAAGTTAGGGCATACTGATTCTCTAATATGATTATAATCTTTTATACACTTTCATAAATAGTGTTCGCTATCTAATTTGAAAGCAATGTGTATGGAGAAACTTCTAACACTATTATATGTCATTGCAAATTTAGCTAAAATTATTAATGGTGACTTTTTATACTATAATTTAATAAAATCAGTTAGGTCTAAAGCACAGGTTTAAGCAAAAAAATTTTTTGATAGTTGAATAGACAGGTTTAAGCCAAAATATTTCTTGATCGATAAATAGATCTATAAATAGGAAATCATAAGAATTTTCAGGAATAAATCCTGTTCAGCTGTGAATTGTTTCGTCTTCTGCATGTGTATTGCCCAGAGGCCCCCTGCCTGTCCCTGTCCCCCCAGGTCTCCCCCCTGCCCACTCCCATCTTCAGACCCATCTCAGCCCAGCCTGGGGCCATTGGTCACTGTCTTGTGATGTGCAGCAATGTTGCTCCAGCCCTGCCATAGCCTGGCCCCTGCCCAGCCACAACATCTTCTGTAACCCTAGATAGAAAAAGTGAATTTTATCAACTTGCCTAAAATGAGATAATTTTTCAAGTAATTGTTTTTTCTTGTTTACTCAATACATCTTGGTACTTTAGGGACTGTATCGTATCATTGTCTTTGTGTTGTTTCATGTTAGCTTCCCTGGTAGCAGCATCCTCTAATGTAGCTCCTTAAAGGTAGACAGATAAGGTTATCTTTTCATTCTCAAAACAGTATTATATGCCAGTAAAATCTTGACCCCTTCTAGTCAATAACAAAATGTACTTTGCTAAAAGGGATTGAGGTATTTATTTTGGTTTAAAACAGTGCAATTTAAAAGAAAGGAAGTGTAAGAACATATTTCTGTTATTTTTGTTAAAGTCAGATGAAACATGCATCTTATCTTTTAGCTCAGGAATTTGATTTAAGCTATTAACCAAAAAAAGAACGCAAAACAAACAAACAACAAAAAAAAAACAACAACATTTAAAGTACAAACACTAGTTCTAAACATTATGTTGTGTGCGATCTCCAAACAAAGCATTTATTCATCTGTTATTAGGGAGAAAGTAATTCATAGTCTGTGAAAAGTGGTTCGAGAAAACTTCTTGTGGCATGTTGAAAATTTTTGTTTTAATGAAATATTTCAGTTTGCAGTAGTGATTTTATGTAGTTTCTCTAATGAAAAAAAGAGAAGGTGAAGAGTGGAAATACCATAGATCTCTAATAAATCCATTCCCAAATACAAATCAGTGAAATGCCACAATACACTATCACTACTAATTTCCCCCGCTGTTTCACAGGTGGACTTTGGTTTGCAAAAGATCACGGTGACATAATCTTCGGTATCATTCCATTAAAAATGATAGGAGACTGAAGCTAAGATACACGATTATTTCAGGTCACAACGTATATGGAACAAATGTAATAAATTGTTTGAATATTGAATGTTTGAAAGTCCCAAATGCTGACCTTAGTGGCATGAGATCAATACTAGTCAAGGAGAGGCCACTGTTCTTTTACCCGCTGGGTCCAATATTTCATTTCCTGCCAAGCCTGCTATTGCTAATCACTACTGGATTTGCCCTTATTATAACTAGCTTGATGAAAAACTGGAGAGAAAAAAATGGTGATGCCACAAAAAATGTAAGGAATGTTCCGGTGCCCTTCCAATGCTAAATGTCCTTTATCCATAGATGTATTATAAAATTTTGAATAAATAAAAGACTACATGGGATACGGATAAATAAGAATGAGTAACCATGACAGATTATGTCATATGCAACTGTAATAATTGCCCCTCTTTCCCATGCATCATCAATTAAGATTAATGCTTGCCACTAACCTTGGTAACTATTACTGAAAATACAGGGTTAGCTATGCTGACAAATAGGAGTAAGAGACTGGCATCTGCTATGAACTTGTCATTAGCAAAGGGTTTTGAAAAAGAAATTATCTCCTTTAAAAAAGGCACAAACAAAAGTAATATTTTCTGAGAACTAATGCAAAATTAGCTTGAATTTTGCCTTGGAAAAAATCTTTGGCATGCGAAATGTATTTTGAAAACCAAATTGGGAAAGTTCATTCATGCCAATCATCAGCTGCATTAGAGATGTAATTCACACTTTTGTGTCTACTACATGTTTGTCTATGTTTGAGTCATGTTCTTCCTGCTCCTCAACACAGAAGAGGTTGCAAGTAGGTGATCAGAGATATTCATTCCTGATCATTTTATTCATGTCCATATCTGTTTTTCTTATAACCACCTCTGCCCAGAGAAGGAAAGGGCTGGGATTTTGCCCTCTGTCCTTCTCAGTGCTGCGGATGCCAGTGCGGCTGCAGGAGGTGCAGGATTCCATGCTCAGAGTGCATGTGGCTTTGGTACGCTGCCAGTTGAAAAGCAATAACGGAAACCCCAACAGGAAACAACAATTTCCAGAAGTTTATTACCCAGTCAAACATGAAGATAATTTCCTGGCATCAGCCATTGGTATTTTCCTAGCACCAGAAATTTTCCCTTGGCAGAGCTTGCTACAAATAATGTACGTATATATGCTGCCTAAGGAAAAGGGTCCAATAATCTTTCATAATGGAGAGTGTTTATTAGGTGACCTAAGCATAAGGTCATTATATATATGATAAAAATGAAATATTATTAGTAGTATTACGCAATATACTGGGTCATCTCAGAGCTGCAACAGTAAACAATTTTAATTTCTTCCTATTCCCTTTAGGATATAATTATTATCTGCATAAGAAAATTACAATACAACTTATGACAGGTATTGTATAATCACATGTAAGTGTAATGAAAAATCTTTCTGTTATTTCTCCAAGAATTTGAAAATAAATGAACTTAAAAATGCAGAAATGCACTAACATTTTTATAAAGAACTTTTGATATATTAACAAATTCATATATATTTTTAAAATAGTTATATATTTTTTATTTTCTCATTTGTTGCCACAGCAAAAATGAAGCTTAAATTGTGAGTGCTAACAGACTCACATGATTGGGGCAGGGGACAGGCAGTGTGAACATCTAAAACTGAGCTTTTCACTTTCAAGTAGAAGCCTGCTACTTGCTGGCTGCAGCTAGAACAGACTGTCAATAAATTTTGATAAGACATGGACTAAACAAAAATGCCATGTCCCAAATCTTCGAATTAATAAAAGAATAGAACCACCAATTAGGAGACTGATCACACATTGTGCTTCTGCACATAGACTTTTTAGGTAAAGGTAAAATATTGGTGTGGTATTCCAGATAGAAGAGCTGGTATTGAAAAACAAGGATTCTCAGAATAAGTGGTTTCAGAGAAAAGGAGGCTGAGGAAGAAGGCTGGAGGCTGGCTAGAGGAAAGAGAAATGGGAGGATCCTATTTTTTTGAGAGAGATTTATGGAGACAAATACCAGGAGTTGCCCAGAGATCACGTCCAGTAACACTGGAGACTAGTCACTGGGACCAGTTGTGAACATACACAACTTTCTGCCCACCTTCCCAGACCAGCAGCAATTTCCCTGCTAGGAAGGAAGGGGGAGACATAGTGAACCTAATAGTGATGAGGGAATGAGCGTGTGGGTAAGATAATCTTGCTGGTTTTCAAGCACATCCCAGTATTTAGTTCCTCTATGCCTTGTTTGCTCTATCTTGCCTGTCATATTCGTACAAGCAACATTTTTAAGAATTAGCATGGCTTCAGAACATAAAATTCCAAAAATATTATAAAAGGCTAAGGAAGAAGAAAGAAAAGAGAACCAAATTGAAAAACCCCAAACTCTACTTTTAAAAGCCTGATATGGCCACCGAGGTTACTGAAGTAAGGGACACTCCTTTATACAGGTTGGCAAAAATCCAGAGGTAAAAGACCTAAGTGGTTGTAAAATCAATATCACTGGAATCTCTTAAGTGTTCACTCTTCAAACTCTAGAGGAAAAGAGAATGAAAAAAAGCAGAAAACTTGGAGATCTTAGCCACAGAATAATCCGTCTCGACCTACTAGGTCCATTAATGTGTGTGTTTTTTTTTTTTTTTTTCTTTCATAGGTTGAGTCCTCTCTTTGGTGGGATTTGCACAGGAAGAGGAAGGTGTGCTGAAGTTCTGCTTTTAATAGATACTCAAGACAATGAAAAATGCTCTTTGGTTCAATCATCAATGACCAACCTTACTTCTTCCCCAAATAATCTGAATTGTAGCTTATAGAAATCTGAGCAGATCTCTGAATATGAATTACACATGATCTAAAGAGGTCGTAGTGAATTTAGACACAGAGGTTGGGATTCATCTGAGCTAAGGTAGTATCTAAAGGTTAGTTGCCTAAATTTGAATGAATTATAGGAAGCTCACTTTGCAGTCAATGAAGATAATAAATATCTATTGTAAATTAGAGGAATTACTTTCTGGTGACGCTTATTTCTCTCCATTAACTATATAGAGAGGAAGGGACAACCAGCTTACAGTCATACAGCTGTCTTTAAGGTCTATAGTTTTTATTGCAATGAATCCCAGAGTGCTAAAGCATAATCTAGTTCTACAAGATGACTCATTTCTTGTACTGTCTAATCTGTATTTCAATAGCAGAATCTTCAGATCTTATCCATCTGCCTAGATTTCTTATAAAATCCTTGAATCACGAGTGTGCATTATAAGTGTTTGTAATATAGATAATATGGTTAGAAAGTAAGAAAATACTTAAGAGTGGCAATTGTACTTTAGATCCTGCCCCTCTCAATTGCACTGATAGCACTGAACGAAATAGAAGTGTTCACTCCACAAAGCATACCCCTGGTGTTTGGCACCTAAAAAGAACACAGAGTATATCAGGGCCTTTTAAAAACAATTGGGACGTAGGTACTGTACTTTTAGTTCATTCAAAAGGTAAGAAATTCTAAAGAAACCTTAGCATGGAAGGCAATAAAGAGAATAAGATCAAATCAGTAAGTATTTGAAAGATCTAGTTTTATGTTTCAAACAATTTCCTAGAAATCAGTAAATCCAGCTTTGCAATCTTCTAGGAAAAAGGAAGTGGATCCCATAAGCCACATAATGGAGGAACTAATGTGGAAGCGACTCAGCAGCGCCCCCACACAGTGGGAGAATGATGCTGTTCAAGCAAAATGTTTTTAAGATTATGGAGATGATGTTTGACAGTTTGGGAACTAGTTGCCAACAACCATAAGGAGAGAAAGGATAAAATGTACTTTCCAGTGCTTGCAGTTAGCTTGTGAATGCCATTCACAGATGCTTAATCCTTCATATACTTCATGGGAAGTCCATCTACTTCATGACTGGCTTCTGACCTTAAGCAGAAATAGGGCTTGTGCTTATTGAAATCGTGACACCAGCAGAAAGACACTGGAAGCCAAAAGGTTACTTTCTGAAACTGCTTTGAGCTGACTGCTAATTAGTGTTTTGTTTGATAGCCCTTTCATAGCTGGATGCAGCTGGATGAAAATAAACCACAAAGGGAACTCATTTTTGCTTATCATTAATTTTTGCTTAGTTTTGTAGACACTTCTGAGATACTGCAATAATCTTCTTAATTTGTAATATATTGTAAATTGATTTAGTAAGTTTATTCATTTGCATAGTCTTTTTTTCATTATTTCTCATAAGTAATCATGACAACATGTTCATAATGTACTGGATCATGTGATATTGAACTGATTCGGTCAATTTCTATTTTATTATAATAATTAGATACCATTACAGTTTGCTGTAGAGGGTGAGATAAATTTTCCAGTGCCCTGAAGGTATTTTCCATGTTATAGAGAAGCACTGCCCTGAAATGACTTGTTTAGATGTATAAAATAAGGAAAATTCTCATGCCACATGAGAAATTAATTACTATAATTTACAAAATAAACAATAACAAATCTATAACTTTTCTCACTCTTCCTATTATGTATATAGTCATAAGTTGATTATGGTACATATGGCCTCAATTTTTGTGTACAGTCATCAGCCTCAACTTCATCCTGAATTTGTATCAGGTCAAGACCGAAGAATGCACCTGCTGTGTGATTATTTCCAGGCACAGGAAACGAAGGCGTATAGGAGATATAGGGCCAACTCATTCTCTTTCTGATCTGGAGTATCTAAAGGGCAAAGGCCCAGGAGGATCAATTTATTTTAGAAAGCAATTTTTGATTATCTTAAGAGGAAGCACTTTTAGCCAGCAGTGATTTTTTTAGTGAGATACCTGGCCACTCCGAAAAGGAAAAATCCAGTCTTTGCTTCTCCTCTAGTCTTCCACAGGCTTAATCAGTTTTCAAGATATCTCTTTTCTCAACACCTGGAAAAAAATGGTGTTTTGGCAGTATCCAGTTTAGCTACTGTCTGGCTTAAGATTTCAAGCAGTTAAAAATGTCTCACAATCTGTGCTTTAAAGCAAAGAAAAATTGCTTTTACCTATAAGTTAATCTCCTAATCGTCTTTTAGTGACGAAAGAGGTATGCTTTTTCTTCTAGGCTTCAGTTCAGCTCCACCAATATAATATGCTTCAGAAAAACCTTGCTTTTGCCTTGACTAGGATCTTAGGACATGTTAATGCTAGCTCTCTGACAGGATCTAACAATAACACTTCTGAGCAAAGCAGTTCCACTCTGCAGGATAGACTCTTATCATCTCGAATGTGTGATCAACCATGATGCCAGAATTTCAATGAGGAAATAGACTTTCACAGAGCTATGTGAGGGGCTAGCCTTGGCTGTACAGTATGAAAATCTTCAGTCAAAGAGCTTGTGCTTGTGCGGAAATGGGTCATTCTCTTCAACTGCTTTGCAGCATTGGTGGTACTACAGTCAGCCGGAGCAGAAGGTTTGCAACATGACTCTTTAAGTGGTTTATTCATAGTCACTGATATTAGGCATATTCTTTGAACTACAGCTTGCTTTCATAAAATGAGGGCTCTCAAATTGCGCTGGAGTTGCTGGCAACAGAGGTATTTGCAGTTTTCCCCTCTCATATAGAAAGCATGTCTCCAAGTATTTGGGATAGTTCTTACTGCTACTATAATAGTTGGCAGATGGAAAACTTTTTAAATACTAATATAGTAAATAGGATATGAATAATTTGGGCCTGCAGCACGCAATGAAAGGCTATAGAGAAATAGCAATAGAAAATGGGACATGGCAGTGACTTTTACTAGACTTATCAATATTGTTTTAAGCATGCAAGGAACATTGGGGCCCCTGTGTATTCTTATGTCTTGGTAGCATGTTCAGTGTTACTGAGTGGAAAAACAAAAACAAAATTCAAAATACAGCTTAACCAGGGAAGCAATTTTTAAGCTATATTGTACATAACTTAGACCTGAAAGTACACAGACTGCCCTCAAAAGAGCGGATTGCTATAATTCCAAAGGAGTGTAATTCAGGGACCTAAACTACTGTCTGTTTTTTGTTTGACATCTGATCATTTTAACTATAAACCTCTATTTGTCTGGTTTTACTGAATGACATACCAGATAATTCCTCTTTTTTTTCTCTCTCTCTCTCTCTTTTATTGAATTGTTTTATATGACCTTACAATGCTTTAATTTGGCATAAACATAGTTATTCAGTTCTTTGTAGCTGGGCATCAACTGGATATAGTAATTCACTAAACTAATAGAATCTGGGGAAGTCAGAAGAATAGCATAGTCAAAAGAATGACTTCTTAAATTAAAACATTTTCTTTTTAACTATAAAGCACAGAACAGAAAAGAAAAAAAGGAAAAAACAGCAAAAACTGTTAAGCACTGAAAAGAAGGTCCACAAAAGCAGGATGACACTGTCTGCTAGTTTCTTTCCCCTAGTACGATTAGCCATATAGATGGAGAGTATAGGTAAGGTCTATTTTCTTCACCCCACACTGATTTCTCTCAAACCCTGTATTTGCCTATTGTTTCTCCAAAAGCTGAATTTCCAGCAGCCTGTAGCAAGAACAAGCACAATGTAAAGGAACATGGTACATGTGAATGTTTTGCATGGAGCTGTAGCTAACAACTTACATGTGTGCCAGCTCATTTCCTCTCACTGCTCACATGTTTCTGGACCTTTGGTCCTGAATGATAATTGCGGATAACTTACCTGAGCCCATAATGTTGCACCCAAGCCAGTGGAACAGCATCAGAAATGTTAAATTTGGGTGTGAGCAAGAAACTGGGCTGATAGGGATGGGGGAATAATGAAGGTCAATGTTTTTATTTGGAAAGAGGCAATGGTGGAGAAAGGGAGGGATGAAGCAAAGACAAGAGCGCAGAAATAAAGAGCTATGGGGGTATGATGGGCAGGCAGGGTACCAACTAGTGCCAGTCCATATGCTGGTCTGTTTGCATCTCGTCACCACTTCTTAGTCTGTTCTGAAGCCTGTGTTCTCACAAAATTCTATTTTCCTGTTAATTTCTGTGCAAACATGTTCTCTGCTCTGCACACTTGCAAAGTCAATGCCAGCAACCAGAGAAGGCCCTGTGGGATGTGGGGTCCACAGGGCCAGTGCCATCATCTGGGGGCACCTGAGGGATGGGAGGTAGCGAGTTTTCCTAGCAAACCTCAGTGCTGTGTGTCGTTTGCTAGCAAATATTGAGCTATTGAGCTGCAGCTGGAGACCCTGCAGTCAGAGCCAGCCCTGGGGAGCAGGCCCAGCTCCATGTGTGGATGTGGGTGTTGCTGCCAGGCTGATCTTCAGGGGAGCCATGAGGGTGCTGTGCTGGAGGTGGGGGCCTTTGCTCTCGTGGCCATCAGGCATACCCAGCACGAGGAGAAGCACCCGGGGCTCTCCATGCGCATAGCGAGGGGGCAGCCGGAGGGTTTGGCGGGCACTGGCATAGCTGTGGCTCTGTCCAGTCAGCGCTTTGTGGACTACGAGACAGCAGCTGGAGTGAGTGTTCCCACTGCAAAAGCCACCAGGATCAAAGCAGGAGGAGAACACTTAAACCTGAGCTCCAGCGTGGATCAAACTTTGGGAAAATGTCTTCTCCTAGCCACTCCCCCCAGACTGCTTGACAAATGGCGTCTCTTCCTCTGCTGAAGGTGCTGGTGGGAGAAGTCCTCTGCACTTGCGCTAGAGGCCCTCCAGGAAGAAATTTTGCTTTCAATGCCCAGTGCTTTTGAGGGAAACGCAGGAATTTAACCTAATGTTCCTAATGATATGTATCCTAATGGTAATGTTTATACTAATGGTAATTTCTTCCAAGGTTTCTTCCACTGTTTCTACTTCTCTAAGTTTCTGCCAAATGAGTGCATAGTTGTATGTGGCCAGATGCTAGCCTTTGTATGGTAAAATATCCACATCTCACAATTATGTACACACACACACATATATACTTGCATATATATATACACACACACACACATAAAGACCTACATTTTGGTTTTGGTCAAATGATTCATGAAAACTGTATTATCCACCAAAAGGGAGTCTCTGTCTTGCCTACTTAGGTAAGATATTTACCCTCTCTTGAAAATTAAGTGCCAATACATTATCTGGTACAGCTTAAAGCTACCTAAGTACCTACTTAAGTACCGGGTTCATTAACAAACCTCTTTCCTCTCTCTTCCATACCCCCATCTTCCCATTTAACTCTTATTTTAATTAATTATGTAAATCACTGTTTATGGAAGAAAAAGATATAAACACAAATGGACTGGAAAAGAAGATGCAAAGATACATTGCTATTACACATTCAACATCTAGCATTTCATTTCGCTCAGCTAAACACATTATTTACAAATTTTTCTGAATTCAGATTTATACAAGAAGATAAAAGGTAGGTTTATTCAGTAGAAGACAGACAATAATGTAGAGACTGAATATAAGAACTCCAGTTATTAATAAAAAAGAAAACAAAGTAGAACTTTGTTATTCTCCAAATAATTAAAAAAGATATGAAACTATTCTTTTTTTTTTTCTGTAAAAATCACTAGCCAAGATGACTTACAGCTATGCTGCCAGTCATCTAATATATAAATGTAAAGGTATGTAAGTGGTAAGTGGGTGGATAGGAAGGAAATTGTACTGGGTTACTTGAAAAATAAATACCTTATATGACCAATCTGAAATAGTCTTATGAAGTAACATTTTATTTTGGCAAAGGTTTAAACTCCCAAAAGAAAGTGTCTGAATAAGGCTGCTCTCCAGAAAAGTCTTTAAAGACCACTGATTGAAAATCTTTAAAGACCACTATAAAACTAGACCATAAACTAGAGTCGGTGTGAAGGCAATACTGTTGGACAGCATGATATCAGTTCCAACAGACTGGAAACATCTGCTGCAGTGTCCTTGTGCCTGATTCAAAGCTCATTACCAATGACAATACTTATATTAAAGTAAATAGTCATTCGGGTGAGGAAGCCAAAATGGAAAAAAATGCCAATTATTTTAATATTATAAAGAAAGCATACATGACAATTTTTATTTGTTTGTTTGTCTTTTAGTGGACTTAACTGGAAAATTTCTGGAATCATTAAAGGATGCTATTAGCCCCATAATATTACTGGCACTTTTGGTATGGACAGATCTTTTGATGTTATGGCCGATCTGTTTGGGGAAATTAGTCCAAAGTTGCTCAATAGTTGTCCATTCTGTGTTTACAAAAATAAATGTTTTATGATATTGTCATGAGCAAGTAATTTTTAAACACAGTATAAGGGAAAAATAAATTGCAAACACGGAGCAGATAAAAGTAGTTTTGCATAATTAATAAAATTAAATTATACCTTAGAGCCATTTTTTCAAATTCTTCAAGATCTCTATTTTTATATGCCTAAAAAGCAGATGTAATTATATATTAGTTACTGTGGCTGACATTTGCATCATTTGGGAATTATTATCATCAACTTTCTTGTGACTGCTATTGATTTCCTGTAAATATAAAGTACACTCAATTTATACACATGCATAGTTATTATTACAAATATTTTATACATTTGTAAGTTTTAGTTGCACTTGAGATGGAAAAGTACAAAATTACAAATCACAATCCTACAAAATTAAGGTCAGAAGACAATACTATTGTTTGTTCACTACATAAAGATATTGCTACTGATTTAAATGGGACGGTCCTTAAACATACGTAACTGTGGTATAATGTGTCCTTAAATTTCATCCTTCTGAATTTATGTAATCATTGAGCTCATAGGGCTGTGGAATGACTTACTTGGAAAATTAAATAATAGTAAGATGAGATTGAACTTAATGCACTATTCCGAAAAAGAATGACTCATCATCCATTTGCTCCATGGGCAAATTGAGCTTTGCAATAGTTGAGGCTAATACAGCACAGCTCCTGAAATAAAGCAAATCCATTTAATCTGGCACAAAAGGCAAATAAACTCCATTATCATGAGCAGATTTAACAATATTTGCTGAGCTTTTAACTTTTTCATTCTTACTATTAGTGGAGCTGGTCAGAAACTGAAAACATTTTTTCCACAAACTTACTAAATGTTTTTTGCCTTTTAGAATTTCATCTCCTCTAAAGTTTCCTGACCCTCTCTGTTTATTATGCACATCTCTAAGAGACCTATTACCTAAGAACTGGTACTGCTAAGTAGTGAAGAGTTCTCAAAAAAGAAACTGCTGGGAGCGTTAAAAATCTTTGAAGAAGAACGGGAAAAACTCACTAAAACTTTTGAAATGACTTGTGACCTGAAAGCTAAAATATTTGGGTTTGCAGTGATGTTTCTAGCCCGCAAATGCTGTAGGAGAGAGTGTTATTCAAAAAAAAAATACTGAGTCTCTTGGCTTTTGTTAGCTCCCTTGTTCCTGCTGTATATAACAAAGAGTACAACCTTTCCCACACATTTTTAAATAGATAGAAAGAAAATTATTATTTAATTAAAAAAAAATGAAGACTTCAGATTTAAGCCAGGACTAAACAAGCAAAAATCATATCAAATAGGTAGCTGGTATGCTATGATATGGTCAGTCTAATGTACTATTTACGTGGATTGCCATATATTAAACAATTTGTAGTTCTTTTCTTTGGTAATTGTGCGAGTCAACACACATACAGCGCATAGGTAGGTCGGTATTCTGAAACAAGCACACGTTGCAGCATGTTTGAATTTGATTGTTTTAAGAGGTTGATAATATCTCATTGGCTTAGAGTTTCTGTTAGAATTTGAGTTACTGTATTGGCATGATTGTTGGAAAGCAAAACTTGCTTGGTGAAGCTTAGGGTAACATTTCTTTGTTGCTGTTTTACTCCATGATTTTCTGCTAGAACTGCATCTTTGAAAATTATCATGAGCTGAGGTAAATATGAAAGCACGTGCCCATCACACCTCATATTTATCAAGCTGTCAAATTATTTTGTTACAGGTCCACTTGTCTTCTCCAACTACTGAGCTTAGGTCAGTAATATTTCCTCAGCAGCATGTTGTAAAGCTCTCACAAACTGTAATGGACAAACATGAAATTCTCTGTAACCCTGAGGAAGTCAAATTTTGAAATAAGTTTGGCTTGTCCAGGACAATGCTCAGAGTGGCCTAAGAATATTTTTTGAGTTGAAATGCTCTTTCTTGGAAAGAGAGTCTGGGAATATAAAAGCATTTTGATAGAGGATTTAGTCTTTAAAGGAAACTAAGTCATGAAGTTTTTTATTCTGAAAATATCTGTAGATTTGTTCACTACTCATTTAAAAACTCCATTCAGATACGCTTGGGTTTGTTGAAATAATTGTGAAATTGTTGAAATTGTGAAATAATTTGTAACATTTTTGTCATGACTTACAATTTTTAAGTACTACCTTGACTTTCAAGATAATTGTCTTTATTTTGTTACATACCTTCTCTTTTATCCTGCTAAGACCCTTAAGATCTTTCAGTGATCCTTCCAGAAAGTATTTTCCCTATAACCAAGTAAGACTGAAAATTATGTGATGTCTTGAAACTTTTCTGAGGGAGATAATTTTTTTTTCCAGTCATTGCTAATTTGTATGAATTCCAACATTATATATTTGTTTTTAAGATTGCCAGATGGATACCAGCCACAGATGGCTTATTTGTCTGGAGTTTACTTTGTGTACTTCTGTACTTCTGTCAAAAATATGGAAATAGGCTGAATTCTGTAAAGCTGTATGTTGTAAATAACAGAGGTATAAATAGGTATGTTTTAAATCATATGCTGGATTTGCTCCATTTCATTTTTCTCTACATTGCAATAGACCACCTGAAGTCTTACTAAAGCATAATTTTATCTTGTTGCTTGGATATAGGTTTTAAACACTTAATCCATAAACTAAGAATGTTGTCTCCATTGAATCCTTCTTAGTGAAACAAAGTTAACAAAATCAAGTTGCTAAATAATCAATTGCAGATAAATATTATCTGAACAAAAATTGAACTAAAACAAGACAAACTGGAGAAAAAGCTACAAATGCATTACAAATAATAAAATTATTTTGTATTATTAGCTTTCTTGTATAAAAAGTTACCAGCCTCCCTCAGCAGATGCACTGTTGTTTCTGTTTGTTATATTTAGCTGATGAGAGTTCGCTTCCTCAATGAAATAATAAAGAGAGCTTGTTACATCCATTGATGTTTTCCCATATATAATTTTATCTTAATATTTTTAGTTTTTATTCTTTGTATGCTCTAAAGAGTTCTGTTTTCACTTGATTATATTTTCTCCAGGTATTTGTAGATTTATTTGTATCTTAGATAAACTATATATGTCTTTTTTTTCTCAAATAAATTCCATCATTTTTATTTTGAATGTAGGCTGTTTTTCTACCTTTATATGACAGCATTAATTTTATCATGAATATCTCATAAATTTTTTCAAACAGTCGTTGTTCTGATCCATCATCTGTTATACAATGGCAAACTCTTCTGGCCTCCTTATTGTCATACATTTTCAAAATCTATTGGAATTCATCTGTGCTAATGTTGTTATGCACCAGATATTTAAATCTAATCTGTTACTGGCTTCATATTCAGTGGAAAGAAATCAGATCCTGCACAGGATGACTCATCTTGTCTGAAGATGATGACCTGCAGGTCAGATGAATAATCTGCTGGAAGAGCCTATTCATCCCACTGATTGCAAAGGATGTCTGTGGTGCCTGGAGTAGAGTTAGACATCTGATTTTACGTGCCCAAAGTTAGAGGAGAAGATTGCAAACTTCTGTATCTTATTGTGATGAAAAGCTGCCACTCAAATAAAAGCCAAAAGATTAGCCCAGGAAGAGCCCTAGAAGTTTGGAAACTAGCTCAATTATTCTAAATCACGTGTCTTCTTTTTGTGTACGTTCGTCGTACCCCATTTTTTTACCATCTTTGTACCTTTTTTAAAAAAACTATTATTAGCTGTTTAAGAATGATAATTACTTACTTACAATCATGTGCATGAGATTCTCTGATTTAACCACACAGGTATAATAAGTTTGCTTTCCAGAACTTGTGGTTAATAGTATAATAGTACCCTGACATTATTTTGCTCCCTACCAAGATGATTCTTACCCATCTCTTTAAGCATCCTGGAATTCCTTGGTACTTTCTGAATACACAGAAGGACTTGCACTTTTCACAAAGAAACTGTTGTCTCTACCTGGTCTGAGGAGCTTGAAATCTAGAAACAATGAAGAGAAACAAGAACATTTGAGATGATACACTTTTTATCTGAAGATGTTTCATATGATTCATAGATTAAAGACTAATCTGTATGATTCATCTCTGTTTAAGTCCATCAGTGTTTATTCAGTTGTATTAGTGGAGAGATCCTCAATTTATTGATATCAGGATGTTTCCACAGAGTTCAATTCGCTGTGGGTTGGATAAAACACCTGAGTCTTTTTCTGTGCACAGTGACTATTCAGAAGGTGATCTACAGTGATTTGTGTATTTGCTGAAGTGCAGCATGTCCTTTCTGGGCTGTTTGTTCAAACGTTCTCATTGTGGAATCACGTTTTGCACTGATATCCCAGGTGTGTCCAGGTGTCCCACTACCAGACTGCAGAGCATGGGCCCAGGACTGGGATTCACAGATGAGGGAGCGATGGCCAGACAGCATCCAGGTGCAGGCATTATCCCAAGAAAGAATTAATCATACTAGAGAAAGGGAGGCGGGGACATTCTGTGTTGCTGTTTCCTTGTTCCAAATATTGTGAATAACAATTCCAGTTTAAGGATAGGATATGTTTAACACAGTGTATTGGAGATAAAAATTTCTGTGATCTGTAGAGTCATAACAATCTCCTATGGGAAGCAGAGGCCAGACCTTGGGAAAGAAGATGTTTGCCTGTCTAGGCTGAGCAACAAGGAGCAGGGACGCAGCTGCTCAGCCCGGTTCACAGGCAGCCCCCCCTGGAAACCTGTTGAAGCCGGCCGCTCGGCTGGGCTTGTAGCCAGCTTAACCACGGACATCCTCCAAACTAGTTTTGGAGCCCAAACACCCAGAAATGAGGAGGAAGAGGAGGAAGGCAGGACCCTCGAATTGAGGGTTGGGCCCACCGACTGGTGTGCACGCCTGCGCACCCCGGGGGGGAGAGTTGTGCAACTAGAGGTGGAGGTTGTCCACCCCCCAGGCTGCCTCCTGGGTCGGACTGACCCTACGTGCCAGGATGCACCGGGCATAGAGAGGACAGTGCGGAGAGAGGCAGGGAGGAGAAACTCCAGACTCTGAGGCCTACGCTGACTCCACGGGAGCCGGTCAGCAACTCTCTCGTTCTGATCAGCTCAAGAGGATGTTTGGGCCCAGATCAGCAGGTATCACCTCGTGAGTAGTTATCCATGCTTTGCTTCTTTTATGTGCTTCCACCTGAATAAAAGCTCGATGTAGTCGCCTCGTTCTGATGTGGTCGTTGCCGAATCCCGAGCCCATCCGGAACACACAGCTGATGGGAGAAACCCCCTAGGCCCTTTACTCTGACCTGGAGTCAGTTCAGGAGCTCATGTAATCTCTGCCACTAGTTAAAATGGGTGAAACAGAAGAAAATTGAAAGCAGATGGACTTTCCCACATTGGAAACTCTTAACTAATCTCTGGTGTATGAGGGGCTAGGTGTACTCACACATGCATAGATACTCAGCTAACTTATCATCATGACTAATGTGCTGTTTCAAAAGGGTAGCTGATTGCCAGTGCAAGCACACCAGTCATTCATTCTACTGCATATTCTCAATGGACTCCATAATTTTAAAAATATGTTTTTGGAAAGTTTGGAGATTTTCCTCCAATAGCATGCCTCCACTGCCTCTTGACTTCACTGCTACA
This sequence comes from Tinamus guttatus, assembly GCF_059628265.1. Lineage (NCBI taxonomy): Eukaryota > Metazoa > Chordata > Aves > Tinamiformes > Tinamidae > Tinamus > Tinamus guttatus. Next base: position 1,757,744 of record NW_028288936.1, read on the forward strand.
TGATAGTACAGGGGAGATACATTCAGCTGGTAGTGAAAAAAAACATAATGATTGCTACCTGCCTGTCTTCAAATAAGCTATAATCTTATATGCTGTGATCTGCTTCATTATCAGACTTAGTAATAAAATATAGTACAGATAAACTTTAATTTGGCTTGTCACTTCAAACTAAAAAGTTGTAAAATGTGTCTTTGGTTTTTAGTAGCTATGAAAAAAGATTCAATCTCCAACTAGCAATGAAACCATGCTTGATGTCATTAGAGGTCTATATTTCCTGTCTGACAGATTTTAATGATTTTTTTTTAATGAGGTCTAAGGTAAAATTTAGAAAAGCATCTCAATGGTTTTGCAGCCAAAGTATCACTGAAAGTCAATTTAACTTTATAACTATTCAAAATGGAACTGACAGAAAACTTGTCTCTGTTTGCTTTGCTGAAAAAGAGATATGCACAGAATATCTGTTCTGTACTGCCTCGGCCAGAAAAAATGCATTCAATGGACGTAGCCCTTCCCACTGCTCAATAAACATAGAAGTGTTTGAACCAAGGCTCGCCACGAGCTAGATAGGATGAGTGCAACTACACAAAGTGGCATCCCTCTTATAGCACTCTTGAGGGAAAGCCCATCAAAATTCTTTATTTTCATATACTTGAGAATACAGCATGCCCTAAAGGCTGCCATCCGTGTTTCAGTGTAAGGATGGCTTAGTTCAGCCTCGGAGATGTCATCTGAGAAGGTACTTCCTAGCAGTCTTTTCTGTTTGTGCAGTGAGAGAACCAGCCTGACCTGTTCTGAGGAGGACAGGAGGACATTGGGGATATCTCCAGTGAGACAGTTTTGAGGTGTGCAGCAAGCGGCATTTCTTGCAAAGGGGTGAGCCCCATAGAAGGAAAAAAAATTGAAGCAGGATAAATTATTAATAAAATACCATAGCTCTGTGCTTGTCTTTGTTTTATTCGTTTTTTTTTTTTAATGACTTGCGTCTTCCCTACATCCCCACAACCAATTTGCAATAAAAGCTGATTGCCAATTAAATCGGCCGCTTCCGGCACCAGAGGCTCATTAGCTGCTTTTGAAGCGTTTCAGGTGCCCTGCAACCAGACTGTTTTCCCTTTCTCCATGGGGAGCAGAGTCCTCGTACACTTTTCTTTTTTCCTGGAAATACCACAGATTGGCAGCACGGAGGTTTATATGTATTCTATATGTATCACAGTAACCACCTTTGCTTTTATTAAATAAAAAAATCTAAAAAAAAAATCTAAAAAAAAAAAATCTAAAACCGTGTCCCGGTTGGCCCCGCCTCCGGGGAATAGCCCCGCCCCTCAGGGATAGCCCCGCCCCCGCTCGCGGGCGCTCCAGCACCGCGGAGAGCGCCCGGCCGCGCGCCCGCCCTCCCGCGCGGTCACAGCCAATGGGAGCGCGGGGGCGTGGCGCAGCGGGCCCCGCCTCCCTAGTTAAGGCGGCCTTCGGGCGCGGGCCGCTCACTGCGGGGGGGGCGAAGGCTGCGGCGGCGGCGGCTCCGGCAGCGGCTCCGCGCGACGCCGGGACACGCGCGCCGACACGCGCGCCCCGCCGCGCCCACGCGCGCGCCCCGCGCGCCGAGCCGCGGGGAGGCGCCGGGGGAGGGGCCGGCGGTGCCGCCGCCGCCGCCGCGGGAGTGGCGGCGGGCGCGGCGCACCTGGGAGGCGCGGGGCGCCGCCGGGGGCGGGCCCCGCGGGGGCGGCGGGCGGCGCGGCGCGAGGCGGCGCCCGCGCAGCCCGCCGCGGCGCCGCGGCCATGGAGCAGGAGAAGTACCTGCCCGAGCTCATGGCGGAGAAGGACAGCCTGGACCCCTCCTTCGTGCACGCCATGCGCCTCCTGGCCCACGGTGAGCGGCGGCGGGCGCGGAGCGGCGCGGGCGGGCGCGGAGCGGCGTGCGTCGCCCCTCGGCAGCGCCTCTGCCGGCGGCGCCGGGGCGCTGCCGCGGCGGCCCCCGGGGTTGTCGCCGCGTCCCGCCGCGCCGCGGGGCTCGCTCCGGGCGCCTCGGCGCGGCCCGTGCGGGCGGCATCGGCGGCTCCTGGCCGCGGTGCCGCGCGGGGCGCGATGGCTTCCCCGCGCGCTTGTGCAGGGCTGGAGCGCAGCGCGGCAGCCTGCCCGTCCTCGCGTAGCGTCCCGCTCGGCTCCCTCATTTCGGTCAAACTATTTTTTTTTTTCTATTTTTTTTGGGGGGGGGGGAGGGAGTGCTTTAAAAGTTCATAATTTGGTGCCTGCGTGGCTGTGTCGTGCAGGCCCGTGGCGCCCGGCGCTTCGTGTGGGTGCCCTCAGTGAAGTTACCTCCGAGGGGCCTCCGCGGTCTTTGCTGCCCTTGCTTCTTAATCTGCATCCTCATGTCCAAAAGGAGGAGTAAAGAGGGATTTGCAAATCAAGGCAGGTGGCCAAACCCTTTAACGATACAGAAAATTACCTGGTTAGACCCTGGGGATGGCCACCAATTCCCCTTATCTCTTGTTCAGCGAGGAGTGACCAATTCCCAAAGTTCAGTAACAACTTAAGGAAAATCATAACCGTTTAAAGCTCGCTCTACTCAGAGGTGCAGAGGTCTTTTCATGGCCTTCCCAATGTGTGTGGCTCACGGACTATGGTTGGGGTGCCGAGCCCGGGCCCCGCGATGCCCGGGAGTTGGGTGTGAGGAACGTCCCTTTGCCGGGGCCGCCTCGCTGCTGGGGCCGTCGCCGCGCCGCTTGCCGCCGTTATTTTTCGGTTGAGAACTTTGCTTTTGTCACACTTTGATTCATCCAAGGGGTGTATATTTGCGCCTTGCAATTTGATCCGTTCCCAGAAGGGGGAGGTGTCTACTGAGAGCCTCTGTGTGCGGGAGAGGAGGAAAATGCGTGCGGCAAATAATTCAGTGCGTGTGAAGGAAAGTTAGAAAATAAAAATAAATAATAAAAAAGGGTGGGGGGAGGTGACAAAATAGCTGTTTCAGAGTTTTAGGTTCATGCAAAAAAAATGCATTTTCAAGGGCTTGTGAGGCTGCAGAAGTGATTAGTATTCTCATTCATCCCTGGTATAACTGGGACTAAGTCTGTGCTTTTCTAGCAGAAGCTGAAGGTGAGTTGTCTGTGGAAGCTGTAGGGATGCTAATGTCACGTTCACACCGGATACCTGGCATTATCCTTCAAACGCCATCTGTCAGGCTTTCTAGAGATTCATTTTGGAGTCTAGCATATGATGACTATTGAGACAGTTTTGTCAAAGTAAGTGTGAGACCAGTTAAGGAAGCAGGAATGAAGGCAGTGATTGCTCCTGGGCATTCAGGGAAGGAAAATGTACAACAGGCAGAAACGTGTGGGGCTGCCAGAAGAACGTGGGGCAGTAGTACAATCTCTGTAATAATATAGTGCTAGGATGTGTTGGCATTGCAGCGCTGCATACAGATGTCTCTTCTTTTGAGAAATAACACAGGAATACATAACAATAGCAGGCAGGTGTTATTTGTAGGTTGTACAAATTTTTGATTGCCAGGAGACTTAATATAAAATGTGTCAGTTTTGGTGTCAGGTTCTTTTTTTGCTTCGGGGAGGAGAGCCTCCAGCTCCGAGTTGAGTGCTGTGATTTTTCATGTCACTTGCTAGCACCTGAGGTTGAGGAGAGACATCTTCCTGTGTGAAACCATAGGTGGAAGCCTTCCAGAAATACACTATCAGCTGGTTTTTGTATTTAGGTTTACTTGGATTTACTTTAAAAAGTATTTGTTTTTTTAAATTTAAAATAAAACTCTGCCTGTTCAGCCTGGAAATATGTATTTTATGTTTAGATATGCTTAATTTCTTAAGCTGTGAATGACACAGAGGAAGCTACAAACTACTGCAATTTTCTCATAGTATATAATTTCTGTTTTATAACAGCTTTATTTTTATAAACCAAACTGTCAGCTATTTATCCCAAACAATATATAGGCAATTAAATTTTCCATGTGAGTATGACTTTGAACTATCTTACAGCTGTCGGTGTTTTCTAGTAGAAGCCTAAAGGAAAGACCCTTTGGAAAAAGAGCCAGCCCAAGTAACAGCGTCTCTCCTCACGGAAATACCAGCATTGCTTAGGTAATGAGGTAGCTAATTTCTCTGTTTAGCGACAGTCCGAACAACCTCTTGATTTCAGCTGGCGTGGGGAAGGCAGCGAGAATCAGGCCTTGTGCTTGAATCTCGGGTTAAGCCCCAGCTCCACGGATGGTTCCCATGTCTTGCCCGGAGCCTGCTGAGGCTCTGGGCTCCTCAGTTAGACTCCCTGGTCTCACTGTCCTAAAGCTCCCAGCAGGACAGGGCACAATTACTGGAAAGGCATCTAATTGTTTAGCCTCTGCCCTCTACCTGGAAGGTCCTTCTTGCAAGCCTGGTGTATTTATTCTAGCTAGTCTGAGAACTGATATAATGCAATTCCATTTTGCCCTGTGTACAGGGCAAATATTGGTTTATATATTGAGATCTTTTTTTTCTTGGACTTATGGAGAGTCATTTGGTTTTCATAAGGCAAGGTGGATTTGTCTTGTAACTGTATTTCTGTATTAAATAACTTGGGGCAAAAAGAAGGGCGCTATAGGCAAATGACTTGTCTTGGTGATGTAGAATATGGAGCCCAGGATGTGAGAGGCTATTGATCAAGCCTGTGACCTGCCTCTGATACTTTTGTATTTTTATTTATTTTTCTATAACTAGATATGAAAAGAGAGATTTTATTAGTTTATTCTGTCTAAACAAGCATTTAGGCTAAAATAAGATTAATACAAAATGTTAGTGTAAACCCATACATTAATATTAATCTGTAAGCAGTCACTTCTCTACTTATTGTGTTTCTTTTTCCTAATGTTTACATCAGGTGAGAAGAAATCTGTGTTTGCAAAATTGTTTGTATTAATCATCGTTTACTTTGTCCAAAGAAACGCAGTGTAAATAGCTGGAAGGTTGACTCAGGAAACCTGCAAATCTTTAGAGCATATATTTTAGAAATTTGGGGTTGATTAGAATCTAGATTTATATATCTCGTCTTTCATTAGTATCATATTCAATAAAAACGAGTAACACCAGTGCAAGCTCTAAAGGAGTACAAGCTATCACTGTTTCTACAAAGAGCAATGTCCTGGACATTACAGACTCGATCCCAAACTGGCTGAAACTGTTGGGAATCTTTTATCCTAGTTAGTGGACTACCAGGTAGTCCTTACACAAATAAGTTCATGGAGGTCCATGGTATTTGGAATAAAGATGTAATGAAAAAGGATACTTTAGAATGCACTGCTAATCTTAAGACTGAGTGTATAAGTTCTACCCTCTATGTATTTTTAAAGGTAAGATTTTTTTTTTTTTAATTGTGGTATAACAGCACAGTGTGTTTTCAGTCCTAGGAAGTGCTTTTGTCCTGCAGAATATAACACAGATGAATCCCTGTGATTTTAATGAGATAACTGATTTTAGAGTAACCAAAATAGGATAAAACCTCAGAAGAATGAGTTAAGTAAAGCAGCCATGTTAAGTGTTCATACTGATCTATCAAAGTTCTTAGTCATAAGAGTTGAAATCCCTTGGTGGGGGGGGAAAGACAGAATTGGTTTAAAACAACAACAAGAACAAAGTCTTAAAATTCTTCCTTTCAGAGCTGTGAATCAGCTTAGGTCCATTTGATCTGTCTTCATGGAAAACCCCTGCTTTGGAACAGTAAATTCTTCTACAAAGGAGGAGGCAATGTAAATGCAATAACTGATGGTAGTTTCTGACACTTCTCACACAAAATAGTGCTCCGTTGTTCATATAGTGCTGTTTGAATCAGCTGGGCTGCTTAAAGAATGGTTCAGTGTGAGAAGCAGAATTCAGCCACAGCTGTTGAAGAGAAGGTCAGAAGCACTTTCTAAGCCTTATCTGGGTAGCTGGAGCCTCGCTGGAACTCCACAGCACACTGTCTTTTTAGATATGTGAATGTTCTCCTTGGAAGAAAAGTATAGAGTATATTTGTAGTATTTTTAAAAAGATATTTTGAGTCTTTTTAGTGTATTAATTCAGGGAACTCTTACAACTGCGTTTCTCCCCCTTCTGCCTCAAGGCAGACATTTTTAAACTCAAGAACTTGGGAAATCGGCAATCCTAGCTGCCAGTGCCAAGGGGGAACAGTGAACAGAAAGTCTCTGTCTCTCTCAACTTGCCAGGCACTTGCAACCTTTTTGGAATCGAGTGGCCATTCGTAGCCAGGAGGTGGCATGATTGGCCTCCACATGCCAAGCCTGGACCTCGGATCCCAGCGCCTTCGCGGCAAGGTCCAGCCTTGCCCTGCAGACGGTCTTGCTCATCAGATGTGCTCATTTCTCCTTTAATATGCAGGCAGCGTATCCTGGCTGACCGGATTTGCTGTGAGTTATTAGGGTATTTGTTACTCCCTAAAATCTGATGCTGACTGTTGTGGCAGGTGCAAAATACTCCTAAGGAGAACTCAAACATATGTATAAAGAGTAAGGCCTTGCTAGCCTGCCAGGCGATGCTAGGACTAGAGAGGTGCCTTGGTGACATCTGAGCTGCAGGCTTCGAGTATAAGGTGTGTTGGGTCCTACTCTAGAAAGCATAAATGTAGCTGTTGTTGGGTAGTTCATGTCCAATCTTTATTAAAATGGAAGTGTATCATGCTTTGCTCTGCAGCTGTATCTCTGCCTGAAAGTACTGCACAGATGAAACAGTGTTTTCTTGGCCTGTAGAGTCACTGCATCTGTCCTGCAGCTTGATTCGGGCTAAGAGTATCTTTCTAAAAGTAGGCAATTTTTAACTGTTTCCCAGAAATCTCTTTCCCTCAGATCCAGTAGTTGGTGGGAGAAAAGTTTATTTAGCCTCAAAATATTCATTTAAATTCTTGTTGAGGAAAGGACAATTAAAAAAAAAATGGGGGGAGAGGGGGCGTTCCTCAGAAAGTGGAGATGTACAAAACATAGGCTGTTTTGCAGGCAGTAAAAGCAGTAGGAAGGCACTAGAATTCATCTGCTCTTCCTTCTTTTTTCCCCACTCTTTGGACTGTGGCTGTACCACGGAGTTGGACTTGTCAGCACTTCGTATCACAAAAAGTTTAGGCAGGCTTAAAATAAAGTGGGTAAAGCTAAGAATTAATTAATAATAATTAATAATAATAATAAATTAGTAATTTCCCAAGATGTCCCTAGCTGTAAAAACATGTAGGGTCTTTGTGGTTGGACCAAGCAACCTTGACATGTGGGTCTGAGGTGTTTAGTACATAGAGGCTTTTTTTTTTTCTAGTGGTACTATATACCCTACTGAATACCTTCAAAACCTATCTGTAAGAAGACTGTAATGCTGAATTTCACTCTAATTTGAACTCTCTAAATGAAAATAGCTTTATAAGAAATGTATGTTATCTCTATTACTTTTTAAAAGAAATTACTCTCTTAAAATTTCCAGGCAAAAATAATCCTGCTTATTACAGTCTTCTGTAAACCCTGTCAGATTGTAATTGGAATCCTGCTGGAACTGAGTACAACTATTTCCTTATCCTGAATAGAAGTATATACTGGAGCTAATAAAAACATGAAGAAAAATTATCAAAGAATTTTAGCAAATTAAAAAGTTGCCTTCCTAAAATAATATATATATTGTTTTCTGATTTTCAAAGTTTCTTATTGAAGGGGACTTTTCAGATTCAGCACTGGAATTTTAGCGAAGAAAACTTGTAATACAACTAACATTGTAGCAGTGAAATTTGTCCCCCTATAAGACGATGGAGAGTTGTGAGGGTCTTGCATGGCTTCATGTGGTATCACCAGAGACATCCCTCATGGCTGCTGGCATTTCCCTTGGTTCCTCGGTTAGCAAATGGAAAGAAGCTGGGCAGGTCACTGCTGCCCTTGAATTGCTCTGTGCCTGCTGGTGAACATCAGCATCAGCTTCTTGTTGTGAAGGTTGTGCCTAAAGAGGGAAAGCTGCTGATTTATAAGTTCCTTCTGGAAATCGATGTGGCCTTTGGATAAAAAATGATGTTTTATGATAGTCCGTAAAAGATTGATAGGTAATTTGTGTTCTTCCCTTTAGCTGTGGTTTGGGGCCTGGAAGAAGAGTCCGCTTTGTTGGAGCAGATGCAGCCAGGATTTACTGGTGAAGGCAGCAGTGTCCTCAGCACACAAAACAGGCAGAGCCAGAGCCACCGGCTGCAGCCAGTAACTTCCGAGGAGCCACACTGGGAATAAAAGGGGAGAAATGGTTTTCACAGGGAATGTGATTACTGGAAAAAGGAATCAAATCCTATTTTGGCATACTGTCCTAGCTAATCATCTCTGGTATTAAAATGTTAAGATCCCTAAGAGTATATGGTTTATTTATTTATTTGAGGGGGAGGCAAATGTTTGAAATAGTTTTCAAGAGCTCGATAAGGCTTGTATGTGTGTTTTTAAACATGGACTTTTGGTTTCAAAATATCTGTTTTCCCTCTCACCTCTCATGGTGCTTTTATGCTTCAGGCTTCTGATAGTCATCTGGACGATTATATGTAAGCAAATCTGTTTTTACCCTTTTCATCTTTTTAAGATTGGTGGCAAGAACTTCTTGCTGTTTTCTGGGATTTGTGCTGCTTGCTCTCTGTGGTTAGAGAGTGAACTCTTTAGTGAGGGAGTGAGACTGTCTCTTTCTTCAATACCTATGGCTGTGCTGTTTTGCTGCAGCAATAAAGCGGCCTCTGTGACTTCCCAGTTTGTAACTAAAACGAATCTCTACCAGCTCTGCTGAAATTAGCAACACCAAACTCTTAAATGACTTACTGAGTTTCCTGTTGAGGTTTGAGGGGTAAATTAAGGAATGATAAATGAAGGAAAAATCTAAAGGATTTTCTTCCCCCTTTCTTCAGATTTCTTTTTCTTGAGGAATGGCTGAGTTAGTTTTGGCTATATTATGTCTGTTGTTCTAGTGTATGCACAAGTTATGGAACTATCAAGAGATTCAGCTTTAGCTACATGTTTGTAATTATTTTTGCCATATATATTGTAAAGTGGTGCCCTTTACCCTCAATTTAAAATTGGAAGGTACTTTCTCTTCATAAGCATAGTCCAAGGCAAATATAAATATAGCATATTTATTTTGCACTCAAGGGACACTGACAGGAAAGCTGCCTTGGTCACCTGGAAGCACCCGGAAGAAGCAGCGGGTGATCGTCATGGGTGACTCCCTGCTGCAGGGCACAGAGGCACCGATATGTAGACCGGACCCCTCATCCAGAGAGGTCTGCTGCTTGCCAGGGGCCCGAATAAAGGATATCACAGAAAGGCTCCCAGGGCTTGTCCGGGAGTCTGACTATTACCCGCTCGTACTGTTTCACATGGGTGCAAATGGTGCCACGGGGAAACTGAGGGATATGAAGCAAGATTTCAGAGCCCTAGGGATGGCTGTCAAAGGTACGGGAGCCCAGGTAGTGTTCTCCTCTATCCTATCAATGAGGGAAATGGATTCAAGGAGGAGAAGGCGGATATGGCAGATTAACTGGCTGCGCTGCTGGGCTTGGCAACAGGGTTTTGGCTTCTATGACCATGGGACTCTGATGACCAATCAGTGGGGAATGATGGGAACCATCTCAACAAGAGGGGCACACGTCTCTGCCAAAAGACTGGCCAACCTGATTAGGAGGGCTTTAAACTAGACGAGAAGGGGGAAGGGGAGTGTCACATAGACAGGGCAATCAGTACCACACAGCCAAAGTCAGATGGCTTCCAGTGGGAGTATGGTAGTGGGGAGGTGAGGATAGGATATGATTATAGAGGGTCCTCTTTCACCCTTCCTGCAGAACTTGCAGGCTCGGTTACTTCCCTGAAATGCCTGTACACCAATGCGTGAAGCATGGGGAATAAGCAGGACAAACTGGAGATTTGTGTGCGGTCCCGGCGTCATGATCTCATTGGAATCACAGAGACGTGGTGGGATAGCTCACACGACTGGAGCGCTGCCATGGAAGGCTGTGTGCTCTTTAGGAAGGACAGGCTGGGAAGGCGAGGTGGTGGAGTTGCTCTTTATGTGAGAGAGCAACTGGAATGCATGGAGCTCAACCTGGGAGTGGAGGATGAGCGAGTTGAGAGCTTGTGGGTAAGGGTTAACGGGCAGGCTGATGTGGGAGACACTGTGGTGGGTGTCTGCTACAGGCCACCTGACCAGGACGAGGAGGTTGATGAGGCCTTCTATAGCCAGCTGGATATTGCCTCATGGTCACAGGCCCTGGTTCTCGTGAGGGACTTCAACTACCCCAACATCAACTGGAAGGACAACACAACCAGGCACAAACAGTCCTGGAGGTTCCTGCAGAGCGTCAACGATAACTTTTTGGCGCAGGTTGTGGAGGAGCCAACGAGAAGAGGTGGGCTACTGGACCTCGTGCTATCAAATAGAGAGGGACTTGTAGGAGTTGTGAAGGTGGGGGGTAGCCTTGGCTGCAGTGACCATGAGTTGGTGGAGTTCAGGATCCAACGAGGAGGTGGCAGGGCTGTAAGTAGCCTTGCAACCATGGACTTGAGGAGGGCCAACTTTAGCCTCCTCACAGACCTTCTCGGAAGAATCCCATGGGCTAGAGCTCTAGCAGGAAGGGTGGCCCAAGAGAGCTGGTTAGTTTTCAAGCAGCTCTTCCTCCACACCCAGCAACAGTGCATCCCTGTGTGTAAGAAGTCAGGCAGAGGGGGCAGGAGACCTGCATGGATGAGGAGGGAGCTTGTAGCAATGCTCAAGCAGAAGATGGCAGTATACAGAATGTGGAAAAAAGGACAGGTCCCCTGGGAGAAATACAGGAACGTAGTCAGGGAATGCAGAGATGCGACAAGGAAAACTAAGGCACGTTTGGAACACAATCTAGTAAGGGATGTTAAAAATAACAAGAAAAACTTCTTCAAATATATTAATAGCAAAAGAAAGATCAGGAAAAATGTGAGTCTGCTGGTGAACAGGGTGGGTACCCTGGTTATGAATAACACAGAAAAAGCAGAGTTGCTGAATGCCTTCTTTGCTTGGGTGTTTACCAAGGGCAGCCCTTTAGAGCCCCAGGCCCTAGGGACAAGAGAAGAAGCCTGGAGAGAGGAGGACTCGCCCTGGGTAGAGGAAGATTGGGTCAGAGAGCACCTAAGGAAATTTGATACTCAAAAATCCATGGACCCTGATGGGATGCACCCCAGAGTTCTGCGTGAGCTGGCAGATGCCATAGCTAAGCCGCTCTCCATCATCTTTGAAAGATCCTGGAGAACGAGGGAGGTCCCGGAGGACTGGAAGAAGGCCAATGTCACTCCAGTCTTCAAAAAAGACAAGAAGGAGGATCCAGGTAACTACAGGCCGGTGAGCCTCACCTCATACTGGCTGTTGTCTGTGGGCACATGGAGGACAAGAAGATGCTCAAGAGTAGTCAGCATGGATTCACCAAGGGGAAATCTTGCTTGACTAACCTGATAGCCTTTTATGATGGAATGACCAGCTGGATAGATGAGGGGAGAGCGGTGGATGTCGTCTATCTCGACTTCACCAAGGCTTTTGACACTGTCCCTCACAACATCCTCCTGGGCAAGATCTGGAAGTGTGGGATAGATGAGTGCACAGTGAAGTGGATTAGGAACTGGCTGGATGGCAGAGCTCAGAGGGTGGTGATCAGCGGTGCTGAGTCTAGTTGGAGGCCTGCAGCTAGTGGGGTCCCCCAGGGGTCAGTCCTCAGTCCAGTCCTGTTCAATTTATTCATCAATGACCTGGATGAAGGCACAGAGTGCTCCCTCAGCAAGTTTGCTGATGATACCAAACTGGGAGGAGTAGCTGGTGCCCCAGAGGGCTGCGCTGCCATCCAGAGGGACCTGGACAACTGGGCGGTGAAAAACCTCATACAATTCAACAAGGCCAAGTGCAAGGTCCTGCACCTGGAGAGGAATAACCCCAGATACCAGTACAGGCTGGGGACTGACCTTCTGGAGAGCAGCTCTGCAGAGAAGGACCTGGGTGTCATGGTGGAGGACAAGTTGACCATGAGGCAGCAGTGTGCCCTCGTGGCCAAGAAGGCCAATGGGATCCTGGGCTGCATTAAGAAGAGCATCTCCAGCAGGTCGAGGGAGGTGATCCTGCCCCTCTACTCAGCCCTGCTGAGGCCGCATCTGGAGTATTGTGTCCAGTTCTGGGCCCCACAGTACAAGAGGGATGTGGAGCTGCTGGAGAGAGTCCAGCGCAGGGCTACAAGGATGATCAGGGGCCTGGAACATCTGCCCTATGAGGAGAGGCTGAGGGAGCTGGGCCTGTTCAGCCTGAAGAAGAGAAGGCTGAGAGGGGACCTGATCAGTGTCTATAAGTACCTCAAGGGAAGCAGTGAGGAGGATGGTGCTAGCCACTGATAGAACTAGAGGAAATGGCCACAAACTGAAGCACCAAAAGTTCCACAGGAACTTAAGGAAATTTTTTTTAACAGTGAGGGTGACAGAGCCCTGGAACAGGCTGCCCAGAGAGGTTGTGGAGTCTCCTTCTCTGGAGATCTTCAAAACCCTCTTGGACGCAGTCCTGTGCCACGTGCTCTAGGTGACCCTGCGTGTGCAGGGGGGTTGGACTAGATGATCTCTAGGGGTCCCTTCCAACCTTAAGCATTCTATGATTCTATGGTCAAAATCTTGTATTTCTCTGAGTCTTCTTCCTGATCCTGTACACTTCTATTCTACCACAAGTGTTTTTTTTTTTGTCTGCAGTAAATAAACTATTGCACAGCACTGTAATTTCATTCAGTACTTAAATTAGGTTAGGGGCCCTCCAAATGCTGTCTGTGTTGGTGCTGTTATTGAGGTTGGTTGGTTTGTTCTTTGCTTGCTGCAAATGAGGTGTTCAGTATAAACACCAACAGATCAATTTGTAAAAGCCTAGGAGAGATATTTTAGTGATCAATAAAGCAAAAGGGATCCCTAAGTCAGTGCTGAATGTGGCAAAACCAGTGCTTTTGTTGCATATTTTGTGTTACTCTTATTTTTTCCGGAAGAATTAAACTGCTGGGTAGCCTGGATATATCATAATTGTGTCGAAATATATGTGACAAAAAGGTGCCTACCCAGAACAAGCATGTTACGCTGCAAGCCATCTGTTCAGTGTTAGGACACTCTTGCTAAATGCACGAATAATATGAAATATGTGTGGTGCTAAGAAATTATGAGAACAGAAGGCTTCACTTTGCCATTGATACAAGGATTCTGAGATCATGTTTTTGTGTAAGTTGCCATTTTTACTCTCACTCGTGCAAGTCCTTTTTTTGTGATAGAAGTGGAAGGAAATGTATAATTACAGAAAGCAGAAATGAACTGGTTTGAATTACATGCAAAACGTGCTTAATGTGATTATGTAGCCATACAAACACTAGGAAGGCCTGAACTAGGGGTAAAAAATAGTTACAAATTAACAGCAATGTTTGGTTGCATCTTGCATTTCTTGCCGTTTCTATTCCTTCTTCTTAAAGACTTTAAAATTATTTAGAGAGAAAGATGATTAAAAAAATCAGGTGAAGAGAGGGAAAACAATCAAACAAGGAAAGAAAGTGAGGGAAAAGAAAGAGCAAGGGAGAATAAGAGAATATTGCAAGGTTATTAGAGAACATAGCGGAGAAAGGGGTAGCAATACAGAAAAGGATATAAAGAAGAAAACAAAGATGGTAAATAAAAATGTGAAAGACTAAATATTCTGAGTTAAAAGGTATATTTTAGTTAGCTTGAAGACAACGATGAAAGCTAGAAATAGCCAACCTTTAAAGTTTAAAAAGGCTTCAGGAAACTTTCAATTAAGTTTTATTCAATTAAAATGAAAAACAACAAAAAAGTTGCTGATAAACATTTAGAAAATTTTTTGATTACTTATGGAAAAAATGAGGATGCTCGGGTCTTTCTGAAAAGCTTCTGTGACAATGGTATCAGAACAATATAATTGTTTTTCATGTGCTTAGGGATACTATAGGTGCCTGTGCCTACATATATAAATAAAGATTATGCATTAATCAAACACAACAATCTTTTTTCAGAGTTACTGCTAATTTTATCCTGAACAGCAACTGAGATTTTTACCTTGTAGTAACATTTACAATTTTCTGGAATCTTTTAGTCCTACAGTGTAAATAGTTACTCTACTTACACTTTGTACTTTAAAATATAATACTGTATTGTCAAACAACCTTTTATTTTAAATTCCTCTGACATTTAATGCAATATACTAATTCTTAATGTTTTAGTTGTGTTGTTTGTTGCTTTTTCATTTAATAACACCTTTGAACTTTACATTGGAGTGCATTGGAGTGATATGAGCTGTGAGTTGGGGTGTTTTTTTTATATATTTGTATCAGTAGTCTCCACCTTGCGAGTGAAAAGGATCGTTCAGATTCTGTCAGGGATTTCAGCACTGCTGTTCCAGCATGGTTCTTTCCACTGCCTTTCCCTAATAATTTATGTCTGGTCCAACCTTCCTCTAAGCAGGAAGGTTGACTGGTGAACTTACCACCCTCAGCAGCTTGCATTCTATTTTATTCTTCTTTCCTATCTCCAGAAGCTTGATAAAATAGGAGAGAGAGAGAGACTGTTTTATATTTTTTTCCCTCTTGTGGAGCCTTGAGCTGGCATTAAAGTCAGCAGCTTCACTGGGAAGCGATGTCACAGAGATGTTGAAATGGGACTGGTTATGATGAGGAAAAGTTAAATGATTGACAGGTGTATTCCTAGGAAAGGGGAGGAAAGTTGGGAGGGGAGAACTCGAAGAAGTAGGTGAAGGTAAGAACAGAACACAAGGAAGAAATGAGAATAAAAGTTAAATTGAAGAATTCATTTTTTAGTCTAAAAGGCCGTAATGCTAGTCTACTGACTATGCTGAACTTATAATACTCTGTACTATACATATCCATATTAGCAGGTAATTACTTAACAGGTATTTTTTTTTTCTACCCAAGCAATTACTGTAGTTAATTTGGGAATGAGAGAAGAGTGTATTTATCTCATGGAAAATCTTCCATTCCATCATTAATTTTTCATGCTTGTAGGCCATAACCTCCTGTCCGTATCCCTGTAGGTAGATAAATCTATGTTAAAAATGCTAATATTGGTTTGAATGATTGAATGTCGAAAGGAAATGAAGACTGTATTCTCAGGATGATGTGTATTTCAGCAGGTTGACTCTTCCAGAGAAAAATGGCTCTTGGTATCTTGGTGTCTCTGGTAGAGACTTGTGGCATTTGAGTTTCCAAGCGTTTTGACATAGTCTCCTGAATTAGAGATTATTACTCTTTGTAATGGAGACGTGATTCCAGCTGCCGGCACGGTGGCTACCGCAGCCAGCACCAGCTGGTAACTTCCCAGAAGGGCTAAGGATGAGCAGATGTTGAGCCCTTTGCCCAGGCTTCCCTTGCGCCTGCAGGTCAGAGAACCAGCTAGGATATGTTGCTGTGCTCTCTCCTCTCGTGTGCCTGCCTTTCCTTCCTCAAGGAAACGAGGCTTTGGCTTAGAGAGGTGGTATTATGTGTCCTAGCCTTGTCCCACTGCTGAGCACAATCACAGCCAAGTCCAGACAAGGGTTGGAAGTCACTGGAAGTTTTATTTTAACGTTATTTTCTACTTAATTTGGGCATATTGATTTGCAATCTATCTCAAGCCTTACTTCCCTGTGCATTACTTGAACAGAATCACTGAACTATGGCTCACTGTAAAACATCTTGTGTTGGTAGCAGCTGATATGCAGGATCATGTTTTGCATAGTGGCATCTCATTAGTTTGTTTCAGGGAAGGGAGAATAATCACCTAGAAAAACTACCCAGTTCTTGTAGCTTTTTTTGTTTCTTTTCAATTGACATTATCAAAATTTTGCCCAAGGACTCCAGAGAGTGTGTGTGTGTTGTTTTTATCTTTTTTTTTTTTTTTTTTTTTTTTTTTTTTTTATCTACTAGGACAACAATAAGGGCTTTTTCCTTCCATTTGACTTTATTTTTGACATATGCTACAAGCCTTAGTGGTTTCCTCAATATAAATGCTAATTTGAAAAATTGTGGAGCAGCTGTTGAAATTTACAATGACCAAGTGCTGTTTGAATAACCCTTTTGGCATACTTTTTCTGAGAGAGCATCATCTTGGAGACTTTAGCCAAAATTTTATCTTGTTCTGAGTGCTTTACCTTAAGTTAATATAGTAGCTGAAAATTACTCCTCCCAACCATCTTGTGGTAAGCATTACTTCACTAACGCTGGCAACAGGAGTCTAAGTTTTGTGTGAGACTGCCATTACTTATGGATTTTGCTCCACTGGATGTTTTCCTTAAATTCTAAAGAATCTACTTGTCACTGCTGGATCTTTCCAGGTTGATTTACAGTCACTTCCAGCACAAACTGCCATGAGGACATCACATTTTGATAGCCACACATCCTGTTGAATCTTAAGCATAGTAAAAATTAATTTACATTACACCCAAAACGTAAAAGCAATTTGCCACTTACAACCTAACTGTTGTAGATCACTCTAGTACTTTGCAAGAAGACATGGATGGGCATTTTGGGCACATCTGTTACATAGTACTTACAAAATAGAGACTGTTTAACCACATGTTGCGAGGTTTTTTTTTTTTTTGTTAGTTTGTGGTTTTTCTTTGTTTTGTTTTTCTCTCCCTTTTCACATTTAGACTCGTCTCTCACGTACTCTGGGTCACCTGGAGTTCTCCTCACTTGCTGTTTCAGGCTGCGTCAGCTCTGTTAGGCAAAGCCTCATTACCCAGTTCACTGTCTCCAAACCTTTGTACCTTCCCTTTTGTTTTTTGGGCTTCAGAGCTTTGTTATTTTCTTAATTTACAGTAATCTCTCTGCTTGGTTTACTGGGTTGATTTCAGTGCCACTCGTGCTACATCTGTTTTCTCAGCCTGAACCCAGCGCTCTGTCTCTTTTCCAGGACGCTCAGAATCTTTGCTGGCCGCTTCTGTAGCTTATGTAGATTTTATTGTCCTCAATCTCACAGAACTGGCTGCTTCTGTGAAACTCCAAGGGGCGAGTTGTGCCCAGGCTCTCGATCTTCGCCCCAGCATTTAAGTTTCAGGTAGTTCCTTAGATCACCTGGTGCTTTGCACCTCAGCGCTATTCCCTTGTTGTCTCTGTAGATGTGGTGTCTCTAGAGCAGCACTAGAGCTGCAGCCTTCAGTGAGTGGGTTTGTGTGCTAAATACAACCTGTCCCATCAAAGCCTTCCACTTTGCTGGAAAAAATCACTGAGTCTTCCAGTGCTCTTTTTTTTTTTTTTTTCTCCTCTCCAAGAGTGTTTTCTCCCTGTCTTCCAGTTCCAGATTTTCTCTCGGCTAACATGGTTAGTGCTCCTACTATTGAAAAATGTGCTCTTCATCCTTGGGTAACGTGCAAGTTGTTCTACATTATCAAGCTGTCCATAAGCAGCATACCAAAATATAACTGGAGTTCAATATTCTTTGCTTTTGCTAACAGCTCTGTGATTTCATTCCTAAGCTCAAGCTAAAGGAAAAATATTCTAAACATCGGGACATCCAGAAGATAGGCTTTTGGGGCTACAACCTTTCTGCCGTTTTATCGTTCAAAAAGAAAAAACTCAATTTCAAAATTGCTTGATATCCTTATTGCTCTATAAAAAGCACTGTGAATTCTAGCAGAGTCTAGAAGTGATGGAATTAAGTGTGTGACAGTATTTAAGAAGATAATAAATTTAAAAGAAAAATAATGATGGGTTCAGATGCTGCTTAACCCAGAACAGAAGGCATAGATAAGAAAAGCTGAAGCTTTGTGGTAACTAATAGGAAAACCTTACCCCTTCTAAGAGATACCACCAAAATTCCTGAGGAGGAAAATCAGTGCAAAGCTAGTTGTTCAGGGTCCAAGCTTGTCAGATATCGCTCCAGTGCAGGCAGGAGGAAGTTCATAAGCACCAATTTTAGTAGAATGTGCAGCTTTGGAGCATGAGGAAAAGAATGTGCTTAAGAACTGCACTGGGAGTAGAATGTAATGTTTTTGTTGCTGTTTTTAACTTACAACTTTAACTTACAACAACTTAACTTATAACTTACAAAATTATATCTCAGCCATACTATTAAATGCAATTTCTCTGTTTTGCTGAAGCTAATTTCTGTTTGAATTTTCAACAGCTTCCGTTTCTCATAGCAATATTTAATACCACTTATCTTTCTTTTTAATGTCAGTATAAAACAAAAAAAAAATACACTATTTAATCTTAATAAGGTATTACACTTCACTAGTCCACAGTAGTGCTTGTCGGGGAAATAAACAGAGCCATATTTGAATGTTGTGTTTTTCTTGCTTTGAGGGCTTTTTGATACTTTCCTGAGCTCAAGAGTAAATAATTACAATATTACAATAATTTTTGTAATATTCAACTCATATGAGACTCGTATGTTCTTACTTGAATAGCGATTATGGTTATATTAAGTATTTATCCATCCCATTAAATGTTCATCTTGCCCTATCCCATTCCGGCACTAAGAACAGAAAAATCCAACATTTTCCACATTTGGTGTTTCTTTACAAAATTTCCACTTTGTTAATATTGTTTGAATTTGTTCATAAAATATTCTGTCACTGCAGCAAATGTAATTATGTGCTTTCACATGGACAGCTGGCATTTTTTGCACCCTTTTTTTTTGTTTGGGTTAATTTGTACAACAACAAAACAGAGGGAAATGTTTGTGCATTCATACACAAAATAACAAGTTTTCATTGTAGTTAATTGCTACTATAAGGATTTTTGAATCATTAACAAGCTTGCAAAAACTGCAAAGTAGTTCCTAATTTGTTTGGCTAATATATAGCGAAAAAGGAGCAAAAATCATCCCTCCAGGCCCTGGTGTTGTTCTGGGGTCCATATAATATAAACACATATTTCGTTTCTGCACAATTACAATTCTAAAATACTGATACCACTGTGCTCATCTCTGCATCCATGTAGGCATTTTTCGTGCATCTTTTAAAAGTAGATAAAATGTAGAAAGGAATTGGAAACATCCTTATTTTAGTTGAAGAGTTGTAGCACTGAGAGGTGGAACTTCATGGTTGTAGAGGAAATTAGTTGTCAAATCTGAACTTCTCTTATTGCCTGCAAAGTCTGCGTATGTTTCTTCTTGAAGTTTGTCCTTCCTTTTCGCTATGCAAGTGAGTCATGAGAATAGAGGATTCTGTTGTTACCCCATCACTTTTGTGCAACCTGCCTGTTCTGGGATGCAGCTAGTCGGCAGAGAAGCAGACACCTTCTTTTATCATCAGTGTCACTTCCAAGACACCCAACCTTCTATAACCAAGAAGTCCAAGAAAGTTGTTTGTTTTCTTCACGAGGTTCAGAACTGCATGGAAAAAACGTTTTACTAGCTGTTATTATTATCTTCCTTTTCATTTTGATTGTTGCTTTTATAAATTTCTGTACTGTTTTAATGACTACTTCTTGTGAAAAAGAAGTAATTTCCTGCTAACAGGTAGTACAAAGCAGTGGGTGATAGGAATGAAAGAGAATGATAAAGAGTAACTTACAAGATTTGATTTATTTTCTTATGTGCGTAGTTAGCAATTTGATTTGTGGAATTCAGAAGTTAGGCTCTTCTAATTTGTACGGCTCTAAATCCACAGTTGTATCAGGTTAAAGAAAAATACCTTGAAATAACAGTGCTGGGAAGGATTTAGAATCCAGTCACAAACAGTTTGTGCTGTACAGTGTGCAGTCACTGGGCATTATTGATTGAGGTGCTTCAGCCTTTCTTTCCTTTTTTTCTTTTTTTCTCTTTGCTACTGAGTGTAAAATGTCATCTCTTCTTCATGGCCTCTACAGTGCGTGTGTGACATGGGATTCGATTGCGCAGAGGTGCTGGGTGGCTCCTTGGAGATTCCCTGACCACAGTTTGCACCAACACTGTGCACGTGCTGGGACAGCGGTACAGAACTGATGTGTAGCCATTTATCCCTTCTGTACTCATTGAAAAGCATCTTTATTGTAAAACATGCACGTGGTCTTTGTCATGACTTGGATCTTGCAAGCCTGCCTAGATTTATTGCCTCTGAAGTCCTCTGAAGAGGGGTGGTCTGAGAGAAACAGAAAGTGGCTGAGGATGTTGAGCATTCTGAGTAGAGTAAGATCCATCTCATCTTGAAGCTTCTCTGCTTTTGCTTTCTGCTATTGGAAGAGATGTTACCGTAGTATAAACCAGTACGATACTGATGGAGATGCTACAAGCTTTTGCTAGCCATAGCTTTCATAACAGAGCACAATCTCTAAATTTCATTAAGCCTAAGAGGCCAGGTGGAAAGTCTTAACAACTGTGGGGTTGTCCTTCGCAGTTCGGGATTGTTGCTCTCTGTCATGGAAGGACATTCCTTAAGGAAGCAGGAAATGCAAAAGGTCGAATCTGTATTTTGTTGTGGTTGTTTCTGGTGAACGTAGAGAAGAAAAAGGGGTGTATGGGGGCAACAGAAATAGCCATTGAGGTGACTGGAGTTGCTATGAAGTTGTTATTGCAACTTCAGTTGAAGTTGTTATTGGAGAGTTTGCAATGCTTTGAAAACTGTGCTGAAAGGGATCCTTGAGTTCATTTCAGGTAGATGCACTGAAAAAAAAAAAAAAAAAACCTAAAAGAAATTCTGGATTATTTGGGAGCATGGTATAAAACTTGATTATTTGAGAGCATGGTATAAACTTTATAAAATTACATGGCAGAGTTGAGAAGTTTCTACCACTGAATTCTCGTGCAGTGCTAATGCATAATTCTCAACTGACTAATTTCAAACAGCATTTTTGTAATCAAAATTTATGTATTCTGTGTATAAGAAAACTGTGGGAATTATAACCTTGAGCAGCCATGTGAATTGTTTGCTTTGGTGAAAGCTCACATCTTCACTGTCAGTACCAAGTGAACTGCTGTTTTTATTTGTGTGTTATTTGGTGAAAATACTGTTCAGACAAATCTGGACTCTCTAGAACATTTTCATGGAAATTATGCTTATATTACTCTTACATTTTCTTAAATTGTCTTAGATCTGCTACTGCTCTTAGGGAAGTGTTCTAGAACTGCATTTATCTGCTTGTATTTTAATTACAAATCCTTGTAATCTCCTTACCAAACAAAAGCACGACCAACAGCCGGCAGCCCTGCTGAAACGTGAGGGGAAGGGGGCAGATAAAATGACAGTGATACCATGAAACCAAAGCCCCGCACATTTCAGTGTTTCAAACTCGCACGCCGTTTGTTTCAAAAACAAATCCTCCCGTTTGCAGTTTGTGCGTGGCTGGTAGAAGTCAGCCCCCCCTGTATCGTCACCGTGCCGAAAGCCCGAGCAAGGCACTGCTGTCCTGCAGATTCAGCTGGACGTCCTGGGCATCTTTGGGCATCTCAAATGGCAGTAGATGCTTATGGTAGGTGCTTGACTGACTCATGCCTGAAGATGCATTTGGCAAATGTGTTGAACGTGATCCACGTAGCAGTGATGTTTCGGCCTATAGGTCATTCAAAAGCTGCTTTGCCAATACCACAAACTAACCTCCAAGAGTATACTTGGTTTCTTTTTATCTTTCTATTTTCTATATTTTCCAATTTTTCTTTCTATTTTTTTAATTATTCTTTTTAAAATGGTATTTTAAATAGCTTTCGAGTGCTGTGTAGCTAGTGTCCTGTATATTGGCTCACTCCTACTTCCTTATGTTCCTACATGCCATATGGCTGCTCCTTATTTTTTCAAGTCTAATTTTTCTCTCAACTGATTCTTCCCTTTAAACCTTATCTTTACATGCAACTTTTCTTTTGTCATGTATGTCTGAAAAGGCTTCTTTTTTCTGTTCCCATCTTTCAAAATCCTTGAGCTTTTGCTTTCCATGTTGTTACTGTCTGTCGTATGATGCCCTTGTCTTATTTAGACTGCAGTCCCAGAGGAGGAACTGAGGTGCTGTGTAAATGTAGCTGTGGGGTAAGTAGGTGCTTTACATAGGTGGTGGTGCCGGGGCAAGGTTTGGGGTCTGTTCTGGAGATGCCCCCCGAGAGTTACTCTGTTCACACCTGCTCCTTCACGACCTCAGTGCTGTAGTCTGCATCTCCTCAACATGCCACCATGAAGCTTTCCACTAACATGCATATGGGATCTGTTAGCTTTGATAACCTTTGCTCTTTTTCATCTCTATCCTTTCTGTTCGCTCCATTACTATCTTTGGAAGTTATTCTCGATCTTCTCTGCAATTGTCCTTAACCAATAACCAGTGCATCCTCTTGAGGGTCTGGATCTGAAGGCCTTCCTGCCTATGCAGCAGGGTCTAGACTGCACTGTCTTTTGCAAAAGAACGTAACTTGGCTGGTTTTAAGGTACCTGCTACACATTGTCATCCCTTTCTAAGCTATTCCGTGTTTTTTTTTTTTTTCTTCTCTTAAACAGCTAATTTCTTGTGCCCATTTCTGGCTTTATTCTGCCTTTTGTGTAGGTGCAGACAAAACGTGGCGTTTTGACTTGACATAATGCTGACTTGACATGGCGTTTGACTGTCAAATACCTTATGTTATAAAACATGCATCTTCATTACTCTTGATGCTCTTTCAAAAGTGAGGTACTAACTTCACAACCATAGAGAGTTGAGCTAAAATACAGGGTGAAAACAAGGTGTCGGTTACAAAGCAGGAAAATTTTAAGCAAAGTATTATATAAACAACTAGAAAATAAGTACATCCAGATGTCGTGTGATGGAAGTTGCAAAGAACAAAATATCTGCATCAGTTGCAGAAGGAGTTGTGACCCTGTGCCACGTGCTTGAGCAGGGCGGTTGGCCTAGATGATCCCCAGAGGTCCCTTCCAACCTCGACCATTCTGTGATTCTGTGTGGAAAATGCATCCTCACATTGAGAATAGGGGAGCGGTGGCGTGCCAGGGTGTGCGGCACAAATGCAGCCTGACGGGATTCTTGCCTGCTTGGCAAAAGACAGAGCTGCACTTTATTTGGAAGCTGTTACTTTGTTGCCTTTGATTCCTCTCCTTGATCAGTGAAATGATTCAGCTAAAGCTGGCTATAGTGTACCTTATTGGCTGTTAATCACACCTTATTTTCCAGATTTCTCCATAATTGAAGCCTCTTTAATTCTTTTTCTTTCACTTTTGGGGATCCTTGCTTCTTATGTTTGGCATCATTTTTTTCTTCTAGAGTTGTACAAAGAAGTGTGAAATAGGGCAAAGTCTTTGATCACGTGTAATACAGGATGTATAGATGGCCTGTGGTAGTATCAAGTTATACCGTATCTATACCATAGAGTTATATACCATATCCATACCATATAGAGTTATACAGAAACGAAACACCATACCTAAAGCATGCAGTTCTGTGCTGTACAGTAGTTGCAGAGTGATACTATACTGATAAAATAGAACTATAGAGGCAAATGCATAATTGTTTAGTTTCAGGTGGTCTGCAAGACCCAGAGATGCTGGGGGGAGAGTAGAATAATCCTTCTAAGAGTGTACCCTGAAGAAGAATCTCCTTTATCTTCTAATCCACTTACGTTTTCTTCGAAGTACAACTATTTTAGTCCTTTGTCATTTAGCAAACTTGTGTAGAATGGTGAGACACACAAGAACAAAGTAACTCTGTTTAAAATATCCCCTAATTCAAAATAATACAACCCAAAAAATAAAAAAAATCAGCTAGAAGAAAACAATTATAGCAGCAAATTTCTGACTAAATTGGGTTTAAAGTGTGACCAAAATACCACAGTATACTGTGGGACTCTATTGACCTCAAAGGGCCTTGGAGATTTTTTTTCTTAAATGTTCTTTGAGTGTGTGTGTGTGTGTGTGTGTACGTATTTGCAAAGAGAAAATACCTGAAAAGTAACATCTTACATACAACGTATGTATGTGTTTAAGTAATTTTATTTTGGGTACTAACATAAAGGAACAGAAATCAATCAATAAGTCAATATTATTCAACTTGTATAAACTAGAAAGCTACAATTAAATAGCTGCCTCACACTGGTTCAGTTTGAGATCTCTGTTCCTAATTAAGATTTTTTTTGTTTTAGATTTCATAATTCCACTATATAATCCATATCTCATTAACCTTTTGCTACCATTGCCTGAAATTATCTTGCATTGCACAAGACTTTGCTTAGCTTTGCCCTATGATAAAAGAAAAGTACCTGTAGGCTTGCTTCCATATATTACTTGAAATTGTAAGAGTATGTTGCTTTTCCATGTTATTCCATGCCTCAAAGCATGCAGCAAAAGCAGTATGCTAGAGTTGATAAAAATAATTAAGAACTAATGTGGTGAAAACATGGCTTTTTCAATTGGCTTTTGGGACGTTTAAAGGTTCTGTCTTTGAACATGAACCTTGTCTGTGTGATTAATTGTTTCAATAATGTGAAACGGTGCCGTTTTTTAAGCTAGTGTTTAGCATTGCTTATCTCTAAGAATCTGTTCTAAAGATATGGTTTTGGTGATGTGTAATATGAAATTTCTGTTTATATTTTAAGAGAACATATAAAAATATTGCTTATTTGTCACTTATGCTATTAAAATATAGTTAAAGATCCTTTTTGCCTTTGGAAAATTAAATACAGTGTACAGAGTGTATGTTTATAATCTCATCAGGATTGTTCTGAAAAGAAAAAAAAAAAGCCTTCTAGCTTCCAGTGTATTTAGTTAGAACATACTTAAAAATGCTAAAGGTTGGTCACCCCAGATCGGTTGTTGTTATACTACCTATTGAAAGCCAGTAACTTACTGTGTGTTTTTATTCCAGTTAGACAACTATATCAACTATATTTATTAACATATAGCGATACTCTCATACACTTAAAAGGCCCCGTGTGAGACCTTTTCACAGCAGCACCCTCACTGAACACCCAGCAGTAGCCAGGAGGAGAGTTACGCAGCTCAGTGAGGTGACAAAACGTCATTTAGTCAGAGAAGTGTGGGGAGCAACTCCTGTTCCGAATAAAGGACACTTCTCCAAGGAAGGGAAGGGAAACAGTTGATGGATAAACTCCAAGATAAGCAGTTGACCAACTAGTTTTGTAGAAAAAAACCTTGAAGCTTCATACCTGATGCACAGAAATCGGTGAACAGGCTCATTAGTCTCAAAGGAGTTTGGTTGTGGTGTTAAGAGGAAGAACCAAAGGATTTAGCAACCAGTTATCTCCAGCAATAAACGCTAGCAAATTAATGCAGAGCAGGAATAGTGACATGACAAGAAACTGCCTAAGCTGGTTCCTGAGGCTCACATGCAGGAAAGTCGGGGCCCAGCAGTTAGAGCTGGTTGTTCTTTGTGCCTCCTCTTTGGCCATATATTAAAATGTTTTTTTATTAAGGCAATAGCCAGAGACTTTTCAGAGGACTAATGATTTTGATTTGATCATGGAAACTCCAGTAAATTAAAGATCTGTAATGGGCAAAGGTACTTGGACTAAAAGATAAGGATTTGAAAACCTGCTTTGTTATTTCCTAGCTGCGACTGTTCGTATTTACAGATCTAGGAAGTTCTTTTTTTCCACCTGGAAAATAATTTTGGCTTTCTGATGAAAGAAGGATGAAAAGAGATGTGAAAGATTAAATGTTTCAATGTTATAATATCGAACAAAGAGTCCCATCCACTCAAGCTGTTGAATAATTTTCTGAAAATGTTAAGAAGGATTAAATCAACTTTTCACTGAAAAACAGTATTAAGTGCTGAGAAAATACTTGTGAATGCAGTCTGTGGGGGTTCAGACCTTCCCAACTGAGCAGCAAGAAGATACAGCAGTTTCAAGCACAGTGTAAGCAGTTCTGAGGATGTTTGTTCAGGTGTGCGGGTTCAGGCCACCTGTCTCCTGTTCCTGGGCTTTCAGCTAGTCCTGCTCCTCCCAACTGCCTTAACTTGGGCCAGAAATGGAAATCAACCAGGATACGAAGGGGTGAGCTCCGCTCAGGGGATTCGGGGCAGACATTGTTATACTCTTAGATCTTTTGTATCATTCAATACTTCTCAATAGGATACTCCAGAGATTACCCAGGAGAACAATTAACAATGTCTGAGGTCCTCTGAGGTGCTAAAATTGATATGGTGCAATAGAAAGCGCTATTTTCCTTTATACCTCTAGTTTATGGGCTATAATGATGATTTTAGGGAGTTAAATCAGGAGTAAAAATGCAAGTGTACATCAAAAAAAAAAGAGGTAAAATTTCTAGACTGTAAAATGTCTCCAAGGAAAAGGGGGAACCTGTCACTTAGGTGTCTTTGATTCAAATGGGATAGTGTCTGAAAGTCAGCTCTGGCTGTTTCTGTGCTAGGGAGACTGAAATCATCTTCAGGCTGTCGTCCCCGTATTGACATGGAGATCATTTAATCCCCCTAGACGCGGGGGTCGCCCCCAGCGGGGCTGCTCCGGGGTATCGCCCGCCCTCCTGCTGCGGCCCGGGGGCCCACGGGTTTCCCCGGGCGCTGCATCGTGCTGGCCTGCCCCAGGCAGCTCGTTGTGGGCCCTTCAGACCCCTTCAGATGACACGAGGTGCCTCCGTTTGGGTCTCGTGTATCCACAGACCAGGACGGGCGCTCTGGAGGCCAGCGCTGCTGTAGGCCCACAGATCTCACACAGAATAACTGAGCCTGGAAGCGGCCTCCGAGGATATGGGCCGATACCCTTACTCCAACTAGGGTCAGCCACAGCAGTTTGCTCGGGACAGCATTCAACGGTGGCTAGTTCAGAAAGTTTGTAGGAAATATATATTCTCTAGGAACAGGCAAAGCAGTATTGGAAATTCAGTTACTTTGGCACTCTGAAGGCTTTTTTTTTTTTTTTTTTTCTGCAAATAGTAAATGGCAGTGTTTGTGCAAAAATGTAGGACAGATGAGAAATAGTGCCCCTGCTGGGATCAGGAGTTACTAGAGACTGGTTCTACCATGTCGCCCTGCCTGAAGCTCTGCTGGGCTGGTAAAGTACCCCACCCTGAGTTCGGAGTAACTTAGTAACTTTTTCCTTAGTAACTACATATTTAATATTTTCTTCAAAATCCTGAGCTTCCAGGCTCCATTTTCTGCTTTCATGTGATATTGGCAGCACCAAATTAGTTACCTTGGAACTGTGAAGTTGTGTTTTAAGCTCTGAGTTTGTTGCCTATATTTGAAACAAATGTGATAGATATTTCTATTTCACAGCCAATTATGATGTATGAAACTGGGCTGAAAGATCTCTGTTGCCTTTCCTTACTTTTATTTGGGATGCGGTGAACAACATGGAAAAGGAGGGAAAGGAAGTGGAGGAAGAAATCCTTCTGGGTCATTGTCTGGGATTAAATTCCAGAGGAGCTCCTGAAACCATCGTTTACATTGTGTAGAGGCTGTTCGCTGCACGTGGGGTGAGACTGGGCTAGTGCTTGAAGCCTGCAGAGTGAATCATCACCGCCTCCAGCATGTGCCACTGAAGTCTTCCAAGCTAAGATGTTTGGAAGATGTGGAAAGGGAGTGGGGAAACGTTCCCGTTTCCGTGGCTGCAGGCATCGTGAGTGAGCGGCAGGCGCTGCTCTCCCGCTCGTGTCCTGAGCGATGCCGCGGAGCGGAGACGGCTCCGCGCAGGCTCCGCACTTCCTCCGGCACGGGGGCGTCTGCTCCTGCAAGTGAGATCCCAGAATGGCTGAGGTTGGAAAGGGCTTCTAGAGATCATCTAGTCCAACCCCCCTGCTCCAGCAGGGACATCTAGAGCACGTGGTACAGGGTTGGTGGTGGTTAATTCCCCTCCTTTCACACTGTGCGGGGCTACGTTCAGCAGGGCTAAGTGCTAACCTAATGCAGAAGCTTCAAAAAAAAAAGTTATATTAAAACTAATGCAGCTTAGAGTTGCGTTAATCTCTAGTGATGATCAAATTTGCCAGCTGGGTGCCTGTTCCTGTCTGGCATAAGAACTCTTCATAGTCACTATGTTGTTATTACTTTTTTTTTTTTCCTGACAATATCTTGACTTTATGCTGGAATCTTTCCCTACAGGAAAGAGGCCAGCATTTAATCTCTGGAGAGATGGGCTCCAGCTTGAGATGGGCTGCAGGCAGTGTTTAAACTGCCGCTCGCCAAGTCACATTTTGCTAATCTTTTATACGTTAGGTCAGATCATAAAATTGTTGCTGGCAGTTCTTGCAACCAGCAAGAAAATCAAATGCAATTATCTCAATGACACCAATGAATACGGACTCCTTAACCTGAGCTTTTAAAGGAGACCAGCTATAAGCTGGTATTCATAGCAGTCAAAGATATAATCACACTTTGAGTAAGTCAAATGTCTGGTTTATGCTTTACAAACGGCAGTGATAAAGCTTTGTCTGATCTTATGTCTGAAAATTCCCCATCAGAACATCTTGAAATCCACTGTTATAATGGCAAGATACCATTTAAAAATTAAATTGTAGAGAAATAATGAAGGAAATAGGATTTGAAAGGATCAACTTTATTATAACAACAACAACAAAAAACCTTAAAATTTGATACTATATTCAAAAAGTTTGAACAGCAATTATGTATATGCAATTTCACCTTAAATGTGTGTGTGTTCTTGACAAAGCCCTTTTTGCTGTCTCCCTACAGTAGTGGGTTTCAAACATTTGGTAGCAGTTGGGGGAAAATGTTATGCCCCATTTCTCCCTGGATGCTCTTCCTTTCCTGCCTTTTTCCTCCCCTAAGGAGGAGGAAACTCCTTGTGCTGCTGTCTCCCTGCCTTCCTCCCTCTTCTTTTCTCTCCCACTTTACCAGCTGCAGAATGGCTGTTGCAGACTCAGTCCGCTCCTTCCAAAATCCACTCCAAGATCTTATTCTTTGGCTGAAAGTCTCGTTGTTCCTCCAAGCAACGTTTTATTTTTGTTACAAAGACTGAAGTAAAAAATGAGCACATTCACTTTAGTCATTTTGGTCTCAACTATTATTAGCTTTGATTTCCCTTTTTGCTCCTCAGAAATGTGGTTAATGGTGTTTGCCCACACTCAGCTTAATGTAAAAATATGGCTTGGTTTAGAGCACTAAGAATTTTAGAAAAATGAATAGCTCAATTTCTGAAACTGATTCTTAGTAAGTTTAGATTTCTTCTTGGAAGACCCAGACATACCCATGAATTCATGGGTTTTGATAATTGCATTTTTTTAAGATTTTCTCTTTCAATTATTTCAAAAGGTTAAATTACAGTGCAAAGGAGGAATAGGAAAAACAGATTAATTAGTCATCTTAGGTGATTTTTTTTTTTTTCTGCAAATAGTAAATGGCAGTGTTTGTGCAAAAATGTAGGACAGATGAGAAATAGTGCCCCTGCTGGGATCAGGAGTTACTAGAGACTGGTTCTACCATGTCGCCCTGCCTGAAGCTCTGCTGGTCTGGTAAAGCCAAATACAACCCAAATACAACCAGTTCCCCGGAAAAACATATTTGTTTGAAATTTTGTGGCAATTTACTTAGCAAAGACTCTTTCTGTTTTTTAAGTGAAATGGAAACAAATTTACTGAACAGTAATGTGATGTTATTAACTACCTACTCCTTCCTCCAGAGTTGGCCCTGAACATATTTGCATTAATTTATAATTATCAGTGATAGAGCCAGCGATTTATGAATAAGACAGAAATATTTCTTAAATAGACTTGTCTTCATGTCAGCAAATAAGAATGCCAAGGAAGAGTCCAGGTTTGGTACCTGACATGAGAGCTGTGAAGATGTATGGAAGAATTGAAGCAATCAAGATGTTGGGAGATGGTCATCACTCAGAAGCAAGTAAGCACCAATATGTCTTAAAGACCAGCATTTACATAGAAGTAGGCTTATAAGCAATTACAAACAAAAAACAGCAGTAGCTAGCAAGCTGTGTTTGTTTTTCTTCGTAACACCCCAAAAGTTTACAGTGAATGAAGTTAGTCACAGGAGCAGTGATGTGCCAAAGAGGAGTAAAAACACACAAACTTAAAGAACCATTAAGGTTCCATAAAACAAATAATTCTTCCATCCTGTTTCCCCTGTCCCCACTCCAGTTTCCCTTCCCATTTCAAATCTGTTACTAAAGCTTTTCTAAGTTATGCAGACATTCAGTTTTACACTGTTTTGAACACAGGTGGGGGCTGTCAGTGTGAAGTTTTCACCTGGCCAACTATTTTTTTCCTGCTTTTTCTGCTATAGCAACCAAATTATTTCCTTTTTCACTCTGAGTTTCTTCCGTTGGTTGTAAATAGTGTGGGGCAAAGTAAAGTGAGTGTGTGTGTGTGTGTGTTCATGTATATGCATATATATAAAGTAGGCATATACAAATTATGTGTATGTGGTATGTATGGAGAGATGCAGCATATGCAGTTAGCCAAACAGCTCATAGGAAGGGCACAGCAGATCACTGCTGTCTGAAGACAGCAGAGCAGATAGTGTAAACTGGTGGAGTACAGTCCAGTGGTCAGTCCCCAGATTCCAGTGAACAACAGTGTCTTGGCGTAGCTGCAGATATTGAGGTTTCTGTTCCTAAACAATTCCTATCCAGTAGTCACACATATATATATACACACACACACACACATATATATAATATATATATATTTTCCTTCGGTGTCGGTTTATTATTTCTCTTCTGCACTGCTTCAGCTCATTTCCCCCAACTAATGTTTTCCAAAATGACTGCCTGAGAAGGCCACTATTCCCCCAAATCTACTAGGATTTTCAGGTCATTTCTGCCTCTGCTTCAAGCTACTTTCTCTCTCTCCTGTCAATAGTCAGGAGAGATGACAGTAACAAGAAATTTGGAGTGTCCATGCGGACTGTATTGTGCATCCCAGCCCATTAGGTGCTTATGGGAAGTAGCGTGATCCTGAGCTGCGTGTTCCCAACAAGGGAATCGAACCCATTTTTAAGCCTGGTATTTGAATTGCATCTTTGAAAACTGCTGTGGAATTGTAGTGAGCAAATGGTTTTGAGAGCTATTTTGTTGATATGGATAGTTTCATTTGCAGCACAATAGTTTAAGGACAAATATTCATATATATGGTTTTGGTTTTGTTTTAAGTTATCCTAATCTTTAATAAAGCAGTTACCATTTTTTCTTGTTTTGGGATATTATGTTGATGGTGCAACTGTAAATACAGTACAGGTTTCTAGTAGTATGCTGTAGCAGCTCTACTTTTATCTTCTCTTGAGGAATCTTGCGAATCAAAATTACTGTATTTTATAAAACATCTATTTGAATAATGTATTATTTCTCTCTATAAATAGTCATAAAATAGAAACGAATGAGATCTGGGTAGCGTACCTCTAAATGCCTTTATGAACTAGCTTATAAATTTCACAGAGCAAAGACTTTACCTGTTAGATACCTACAAAATATCATGTGTACTTCTGAGCAATGTGCAAATTAAAAATATTCTGAACAAAGCCATTTATGAAATTGCAGAACTGGCACAGAGTGCCGTTTTCCTTAACCAGTAATTGCTTGAGAAGACTGCAGTGTTACTAATGGGGGACCATTCTTATAAAAGTAAAACAGGGAAATTCTCAACCATTTCATTTAAAGTAAGTAAGTTTCTAATTAAAGACAAAAATAGGACATCATTTGTACAATGCGATCTGCTGAAAGTATCAGACTTTCCTTTAGGAAAATGATGCCTTTTCAGCCTGCCAGAGTTCTTAGAAGCAAAGTAGGTGAAGTAAATAAAGGCTACCAACATTTGGGTAAATACCTTAGTTGGCAGGAC
The DNA here is from genome assembly GCF_059628265.1 of Tinamus guttatus. Lineage (NCBI taxonomy): Eukaryota > Metazoa > Chordata > Aves > Tinamiformes > Tinamidae > Tinamus > Tinamus guttatus. Next base: position 1,789,408 of record NW_028288936.1, read on the forward strand.
TTTTAGAACAGAAGACTAATTTTTGCTGTATATAGTGCAGGATAAAGTACAAAGGGACCCATGGATTTAGGTGACTATGTCCCAAGAGGAAATAATGATATCTTTTATTTAGTATTTATGAGATAGGAAAAATAGTTTAATTTACCAGAAGGTATGTGTGCATTTAGTCATTTTATGTTTAAAAAAAATAGTGAGGTACCTAGTACAGTTAACCATGACATGACTTACAATAGATTATACTAAAACAATTATAATTTATTTTACAGGAAGATTGAAGTCATGATGTATTGAGGGAAACTAATCAAATGCACCTTTTATCCTTTTCAAAAATAATAAAACAAGCAGAGAGTTTTAAATTTAAAACCAACAAAATTAACTAGTCTGGGGTACATTAAGAAGAGCATCTCCAGCAGGTCGAGGGAGGTGATCCTGCCCCTCTACTCAGCCCTGGTGAGGCCGCATCTGCAGTATTGTGTCCAGTTCTGGGCTCCCCAGTACAAGAGGGATGTGGAGCTGCTGGAGAGAGTCCAGCGCAGGGCCACAAGGATGATCAGGGGCCTGGAACATCTGCCCTATGAGGAGAGGCTGAGGGAGCTGGACCTGTTCAGCCTGGAGAAGAGAAGGCTGAGAGGGGATCTAATCAGTGTCTATAAGTACCTCAAGGGAGGGGGTGAGGAGGATGGTGCTGGCCTCTTTTCACTGGTGGCCATTGACAGAGCTAGAGGAAACAGCCACAAACTGAAGCATCAAAAGTTCCACGGGAACTTGAGGAAGAACTTCTTAACATTGAGAGTAACAGAGCCCTGGAACAGGCTGCCCAGAGAGGTCGTGGAGTCTCCTTCTCTGGAGATCTTCGAAACCTGCTTGGACGCAGTCCTGTGCCACGTGCTCTAGGTGACCCTGCGTGTGCAGGGGGGTTCTACTAGATGATCTCTAGAGGTCCCTTCCAACCTTAACCATTCTATGATTCCATGATTCTATTGTCATCCCATGGAACTAATTAACTCAACAAGGCTTTGAATCAAAAAACTGAGACTTGTTTTTTTTTTTTTTTTTCCTGCTTTTCCTACAAAATACTTCACTCACACCTAGTACTGCATGCCCAGCAACAAATAAAGCTGACTTTCCATTGCTCAGGGATTTATATATTCATTTAAATCTGTTCAAGATTGTTGGAAAAAGGTCAGATGTAAATGACTAAGCAAGTTCAGTATCAGTGGATTTCTGATTTTAGCTCTGTTTTGTTGGATTCTATCATGTTAGATATAGATATAAAAATGTAAATTTATATGAAGTAGTCTTTTTTTTTTTTTTTTTTTTTTTAAGGTGGGTGTTTGGATTTCCTGGTGGGAATACAGGCTTCCTCTTGGTGTTTGCAGGTTAAAGGACTTGTCTGCAAGCTGTAGGGTTTACACTTGCTTTACACTGCTGACATTGCATGAGAGATTTAAAATTAATAATTGTATTAATTATCTATGTTATGTGTAAGACAGAATGCTGTCTGCAGCATGTTATTTGTTTAGCACTCTCAGTGCCAGAAAGGCTGAAATGACTGGATTTAAGTGAATTAAAGTCCTCTTAAATGTCAGCAAAGCAGGAGGATACACATTGCTGCACAAGGGAATGGAAACCCGAGTAGGCCAAGCTATTGAAATATAAGCATTTAATCTTTTTCAGGTCAAGGGTAATGGGTATAAACTGAAACACAGGAAGTTCCTCCTCCGTGTGAGGAAGAACTTTCCTGTGAAGGTGACAGAGTCCTGGATCAGGCTGCACAGAGAGGTTGTGGAGTCTCCTTCTCTGGAGATCTTCCAAACCCGCCTGGATGCCACCCTGTGCCACGTGCTCTAGGTGTCCCTGCGTGTGCAGGTGGTTGGACTAGATGGTCTCTACAGGCCCCTTCCAACCTCAACCATTCTGTGAGTCTGTGAAAAGTCACACTCCAGATGTGCTCCGTTCTTGAATTGGGAGGACCACCTGAGCCGGCTAAGATCCAGAGTTTTGAATGAAGCCTTCTTTATAACACTACCTTAAGGGTCTAAAGCTATCAAAGATTTTGAACAAGCTTTTGTAGAAGCTTTTAGTAAGTGAGAAGTTGTAAGGGATTTAAAAGATCTTGCTGAGGGCTGTTGATTCTTTAATTTTTTTATTAATCTTTTACTAAATAAAGTGTTTTATTTTTGAACTGTATGTCCTTTACTTTTTTTTCTATAATTGTTGAGTTTGGAATTGTTTATTGAGGTAGGGATGGGAACAATGTACATTTCAGTTGCTTTGTGTTGCCAAAATTAAGAACAAACATGCTGCAACTATAAGCAGATTGACACAACTGTTGTAGCATGTTAAAAGAGATCAGTGCTGATTACTTCTCATTGAAGTCAATCAGTAGAAAGTCTCATCATTATTGATGACAAAGATATGTGAAGAGGCGTTGTCCATTTCAAAGTGTCTTTCTGACAGTCTGCTTCCCCACCTGTCTGAAACCTGACTGTGTCATGTACCTGCTGTCTGGGTCCTCAGTGGGTGGCTGCTCTCTTCTAGGGACAATAAAACTGCTGAAAACAGGTAAGTTCTGTTCAAGTTATGCATACTGGGTGCCTAGGAGACCAAGGAATGATGAAAGCAGCTACGGAGGGACATTAAGTTGTCCGGAGAAGGCTCAGCTGCTAGAAACATGCTTTTCTTTAGAAGAAAACAGATTTGCGTTTCTCTGTAGTGCAGAGGCTCTTTCCTCCTTGAGCGAAGCAGGGGAATGTACATTTCTGCCTCCTCTGTTAGACTTTGAAGACTCTGTGAAATCTACACTGAAAGGAATTGGGTCTAGCTGTGAAAATCCAATTTATTCTAGACCAGTAGATCTGAAATAGAGCTGAAACTTCTAAATCCAGCGATTCTGATCTAAGGATGGCACCTGAGGTGCTGCTGTTCAGAGTTACTGCCTCGTATACGAAGGGGATGTAGTTCTCTGTTATATCACAAGAATGAAAAATGAGCTGAGATCATTGTGCTTGCAGGGACATCTTGTTGTTTTACAGAAGAGTACTCGCAAGGACTGCCCTATAATATATTTTAAGATTAACTGAAATACTAGGAAACTGAGTGAGGGTTTGTCTTACTTTGCGATATTAATACTAACAAAATGTTGCTGTTTCAGCTTAATTAAGAGTGCTTTCTGGAGGAGATAATTTTGAAATCCTGAAGAGAAATTAGACTGGTGAGAATAGTAGCTTGCTAAAGGTATTTTCCTTCTCAAATATGTTTACTTTAAATCACAAAGAAATGAGATGCTATTTCTCACATCGGTATAACACCTAAGCAGGAAGGAACCTTAGCTGTTAAAACTGTGTCAATCATTGATAGCTCAAGAAAGAGGTAACCAGTGGATAATTATTTTCATTTGGCACCAGAATCATGTGCCATAAAACTTTCTATTCTGATAGAATAAAATGGCAATTTTCTGGTGAGTTAGGTGGCGGGTAATACTTGCTAACAGAGTATGATGTATCCAGACTCTGCCTATCTCTAATTGTAGTAAGTGCTATTACTATTCACTCGGACTTGTTCATCTTAATGTGTCATTAGGAGTGCTCTGTCATACTTGTTTTTTCCTTCATTTGCATAATTTGTCCTGGAAAATAATTTATGCTCACCTACAAAATACGGTATAATACTTTCAGAAATGAAGGCAGTCTGCAAAGTGAGAGTGATATATTCACATTCTAGTTTGTTTAGGGTAATATTTTTCTTGCTACGTGTAACATGAGGTACGGTTCTTTACTAAGGTGTGTGCATTTAGGATTGGTTGAGACTGGTCCTCTTGGAGAGACCGAGTCAATGGAGATCTGGTTAATGCCGACCGTTAAGTACAGAGGGATTTATGTGAGCGCCTGCTTTTGTGAGCTGAGCCACTGTCTCGGCTTCTTTGTTAGTAAAACATCTCAGGTGGGATTGATCCAGTTAAAGTAATGCAGTGCCACTTTGGATACCCTGTGGATATCAGAGACATCCACAGAGCTGACAGATACGACAAGGGACCTGTGGCAGACCTGGAAGCTTCAACAGTGGTAGCTGGAGTCCGGGCAGGGTATCTGACACCTCAGATAATGGTAAATCACTATATTTAGGCAACTGCATCTGATCTTGTCAGTGGACATCTAAATTTAGATATCTCAATATGAAGCTGAATCCCACACAGATATGAGGCATCATTTGAAAATTTGCAAGACACAGAAACTACAGGAGATCTCCTGCGCTGGAGACTTCAGGCCGTGTGAGGTAGTTAGGGGCATCTCAAATCACACTCCATCTGAAGGAAGACAACATCGCCTGCTACAGTGTAACTTTCCTAAATGTGTTTGGTCAAAGTGACAATGCTAATAATGCAAAGAGATTCAGTTAAATTAGTTAAATAATGTTTACCCATTCTTCTTCAGGGAATTATTTGCAGCCAAATGATCTGAAGTCTGAACAGGAGCAGAGTGCTCATGCTATTTTGTATGCCAGAAATATGCCCTCCAATAATTATTTTCCCATGCAAATGTGCATACAGCAGTATTTATTTTTAAATCTTATCTTGCATCTGAGACTGAATTCATAATTATCGTTACGAGGGTATTTAGGGCTTATTTCATTTAAAAGCTACTTTTAAGCCTGTATTGTGAAATCTGCATTAAAATATTTGGAAATGCTGTTGTATTTGCATATTGAATAATTATGATAGTTATGAAACTTGCTGTTTTCTCTGAATTATCCTGTATGCTTGCTAGTAACATATGTAGAGAGAGGGAAATCATGTAGTTTGTTTTTGAACAAATATTATATGCAACTTGGGCTCCTATTTGATATCATCCTGCCTGATAAGCAGCCTACATTGGTAGGTTGTTGTTAAGGGAGAAACTAGCAGGAAATTAAACAGTAGAACAGATAAAATTCCCAGAGTGATTAGCTTCAAATGAATTAAGATAGCAGTGTCTGCAATATCATTTGGGAAGTAATTATCTATTTGACTCCATCCAGGCTCACATGTTTTATTGTTCCCGCTAGGAACTAAAGGGATCCTAAACCCTAAAGTGGTGTCATAGGTAAGCAGAAGAGCCGGTGTATTATGAGGTTAAAAATAACTAGGTTGTACAAACAGAGGGTGCTGTTAGCATCACAGGGTGACCCTCCTTAACTCAGGAATGGCAGTGTGCTCTACTGTCTTACACCATGTATGGACAGGTTAAAATTAGGAAAGGAATCATGCACTGAAGAGATTTGTTGCCTTTTTTAGTCTTAGCTTCCTGATTGTTTAATCTTTGGGTAAAAGAATATGGGTTATTAGTAAAATTATTAAGTAATAACATGATTTAAAATTAGTTTTGAAAAGCAAATTTGTGGCATATGAATCAATGAAGTGTAGGCCTAACACAAGTCTTATAATATTCATGTGCAAACACAATTTTAATAGCTACTTTTGTAGACTGAGAGGTTAAACTTGAATGTCTGTGTTTTCTGGGAGATATATTTTTCTTAAGCAGCTGCATAGATCTAAGTCTATTCATGCTTGTGTTCAAATTGTGCGAGCTATCTGGTCAATTTTATTAAGGTTCATTGCTGAAGGGTAGGAAAATTATGAAATTAGCCAGAAAAGAGTGACGGGACCATCTGCAGAGCTCGACAGAAGTTTTAGAATTGCAATCACATTGAAGTCACATGGAAAAAAATGAGGTTTATTGCTGAAACAAATGCATCAGTGAATATGGTGTCCATATGATACCAGCAGCTTCATTAAACCTACTAATAAGATGTCATTACTTAAATCAGACCAGTAACATATCAGTATCTGTTGGGTAATAATGATGTAAAGACGGAGCTTGGAAAGGATTGTAAGAATTGTAGTAAACTTCAGCAGAACATTTTCCATATGAGTAACTTAGAGTGTTTGAGTTATTGAAATGCCCCATTAACGTGACTTCTGTGGCTTAAAGCCAATATACCAAAGTACCCGGAGAACTTTGGTAGAATCTGGTGTGACAGAAACTGATGCTTCATCAACAGCATTTAGAAATACTGAAGAGTCTTGTTATGTTTAAAAACGTTCAACTGAGCAAAAACTTTTAAAGAGAGCAAAACTGTTATGCTATTACTAGTTGCAATTATAAATATGGCTAAAAAAATAAAAAAGGAGGAAGAGACTTTCCTTTTTTTAAAGTTCCCAGAACCAGAAAATACAGAAGAAAAACTGTGTAACATTTTGTTCATGAGCCAGTCTCTGGTTTCTGTTTCCAAAGTATGTGTTCACTTTCCAAAACTGGAAAATAAAATATTTATGTAGTCACAATGACTCCTATAGGAAAAAAACAAAAACAAAACCCAAAACATTACTGTCTCCCAAATTAACTGTAGTTAATCACAAAGCATACCATAACGTACCATGTCTAGTTTAATATTTGTACTTTGAATTACTCTTACTTTGCCATTGGTCAGTGTCCAAGATGGCATTCATTGAATAATTAAACTTGAGAGAAGCATCACAATGTGCATAGTTACCTGCAAAATCTTTGGAATTGCTTGTTTGGAAACTAAGTTGGGGGGGGGGAGTTTATTTGGATGGTTTGTGGCAAGAAATCATGACCACAAGATCAAGATGCAGGAGGAGGGGAGAGCTCCAAGAAGAATTTTTGATCACATAAAGCTCAAGGTTAAAAAGTTAGTGGAGAGAGGAGTCTGGGAGGAAAGTACACAGGACGTGAAGTAGGGAAAAAACATCTGCCTGGGAACTCCTGAAATGGCTGGTTTGACATGCACTGCTCATCAGTTTTTCTCAAGTGACAGTTCTAAATTTCTGGCATCCAAACCCTTTTCTTCATCAGCATTTCTGTTCACCAGCAGGTTTGACTTTTTTTTTCTCTCATGACATTCCCTGTAAAGGTTAGAAAGCAAAGTTGAAGGTATCTCTGTAGCATCCAGGACGCTTATAGAGGATGAAAGAAAGAAAAGCTCCATATCAAAAAGGATTGTGGAGAAGCACAAGGTGATTACAGTAAGTTTAGTATTCTGATTTTGCTGGCAGGTATTTATCTTCTCTCATTACTTTAAAATGTTTGGCATTTCATAGCAATGAGAACCAGGATTGGGCCTCACACTGTACCTACTCTGTGGCTATCTGTAGCTCATGTCAGTAGTTGAGCAGCTTATGAGCACTGGATGCCCCTGCTTTTGATGATCACTTTACAAACCTTTATTCTACTAGCAAACTTTAATACACAGGCCTGCTGAATTTTATACTTTTTAAAAAACTTAATAAGGAGTTCTCATAGCTCAGTACTAAGCTTTTAAATAAATTTAAAAGTAGCTATGGATAAGCCTTAGTGAAATTCCTAGCCTGACCCATTTTTTCCCCCCCTTTTTTTTTTAATTAAAAATGAAAAAGGAGATTAAATTTAGATTTTAGATTCTGTAGGCATAACAGTTGGGGAGCCCAAGTTCGGTTTCCTAATATTTGGACAGCAAAGGATTCTCTACATAGTGTTGTGCATATTTTTAAGTACTTTTTAACCCTAATTTTCAAATACATGGAAGTTCACAGAAATACCGGAAGTGAGATATCTGCAAAAAATAGCCGTACTTTATCTGCCATTCTGTTATTACTGGGCTAAGAGCCTACAGAGTTGCAAAACTAATATTTTAATTTAGAACAAATTATGGAAATCTGTTTCTTTTATCTTTGTGTTTGATGTCAAAAATAGGCCAGAAAACCTTAGGGCAGGCTTTTGCAACTATTTGAAAATACAGAGGATTCTTCTCAATCCCTGACTTAAGCATTAACTGTTGTTGCTTTGAACTTTCCTAATAGCATCAAAAGGCCGTAGCAATAATAACATAGGACAACATTTACAGAGGTATATGTCATTTTTAAAGTTTGTTAGGGTGACAGATAATACGAATGGAAAATATTTAAATAAAAAGCAATTTTAATTAGTAAATATTACTTTATAATTGCACATTAACTTTCTAGCATTCTGGGATGAATGAGTTTTTATTCTCATCTAATTCATAAGGAAAATCTGTCATAAGTTTTTCTAAAATACTGAGCCAGTCCCTGATTTGTCATGTAAAGGTTCTCGTCCTATGTTTTTGTTAGCTCACATTTTCTAAAAAGTAGCTTATGCTGCTAAGACATATTAGTTGTTGGTGACACATTTGGTAATGAATCAGTGTATGTAATTCAGTGTTTCCAAATACCTGTAAATACAGTAATTTTTAAAATAGTCTGTAGAGGTTTTTATATCACTGATAGGTTGAAATATTGCTCAGATTTAATGTTGATATGTTGCTTAAGACTGTTTTTTTATGTTATTTAAGTCTCCTAAATCTTATTAATGCCAAGAGGAAATGCCTCAGAGCCACTTTGGTTTTCAGTGCAAACAAAATGCAGGCATCCTAATCCAAACAAATTACCCTGTGAACGTTTATCACTGTGAAGACTGATCACAGGAAAGATGTAATTTTTAAGAGTTTTATGGAAAGAAGGGGAAGGAGCCAACTGTAAAATTGGAGCAATTTCATGTCTATCTTCTACTTAATTTGGGAGAAATACTAGTGGCTTTCTCAGTCACTGGCACCTAAGGATCAATAACAGTTCAATTAAAGAAATTATACTGATCTTTATAGGTTTTGCTGGCAGCAAGATTGTTCCTTTAGTAGTAAACTGGAAGCATCTTTGTGGTTCACTTTGTTCTCTTGTAACCTTCCTGGAGAAACAATACTATTATCACCGTACATTTATCTTTGTATTAGGGATAAAAATGCTGTTTCATGTCATTCCCTTTCCCTGCCTGATCACTGTAAGCAATCGCTATGCTGTTGACCAGACTACAAAGGGCAGTGCTTTCCTTCCATAGTTTCTATATGAAGTTTCACAGCACGGGGTAATGAGACTAACAGAAAATGTCTGCTTTTCCAAAATAGCCAAGAGATGAGCGCACTGTTCGCAGAGTTAGTAGGTTTTTGTTTATAGCCCTTCAAACCAAAGAGGAAATTAATCCACGGAGGAGCCTGTCTGCCCCAAACCCTCCCAACGGCAGTTTGGTTCACCCGCTTCCTGACGCTGCCTCGCGCCAGCGCTGGGCGCTTCCCTGCGAGGCTGAAACCTTCCTGGTTGTGTAACTGCAGTCGTGCACAAGCGGCTCGCCTGCGGTGGGTAACTGCCCCTGTCCGCCGTGCACACTGCCCGAGTCGTGCGTGGACAGGCCCTGTGCGCTAAGTGCAGAAATCAGATGTCATCAGGCTTGTAGCGAGCCGTTGGTTGTGGAGGAGATGGAGGTGCCTTCTGTTTGCGCGGTAGCTTGCCGGATTCCTTGGTCCTGATCTTCAGGATCATCTTAGATACAGGGCCGTCTCAGCAGAGTTGACTTGAAGTGCAACCCCTAATGAACAGTTGCCTAAAAAGAGTTACCAGTGCTACTTCATACCCCGGAATTGTGTTCTGTGGGGACGTAGGCAATGCATAGATGCCTAGTGTGGTAGAAGAATAGGCACAGAAATCGAGTTCATTGGATTCCTTAATCTAGAAATTTTGTGAGTAGAGAAAGGGAGTTGCAGGTATAATTACGTGGAAATACCCCTTTTGTAGGTCTTCCATTGCATCTGCTTCTTTTCACTGACCAAAGAGCAAATTTACATTTCTATCCGAGGACATTAACTGCTAGAGCTACTTAACCCAAAGTTTAAACAAAATAAATTTAAGGGAGTGGATTCTTTTCCATGATTTCCACATCTTGTGCTCGTGCTGGAATTATTAAGCTTTTGAAATAGAAGAGCGGTAATTGCTTTTGCTACTTGAGTATTGAGCCTTCACTAACTACAAAGAGTCAACCCACACACATTCCGGAGTCAGATTTGAAACGTATAGGTCTGACTTTTACTTACTATGTCATCTCAGAGTAAAGGCTACTACTTTCTCCAGGGGGCACAGTTTAAGAAATGTTTATTAAAGGAATATTGAATTAATGCCAAATTTAAGAAATGTTGAGTCTGGACACTGATTTGAGTGCATTTTGCATTTATAACAGTTCAGTAATCAGCAGAGATGCTACTGGCTTGCAGAGCCAATGGCAAAACATTGCTCTAGGCTTAGTAATAGTATTATCAAAGCAAGAAATGCTTAACCAGGTTACCTCAGAATTGTATGAAACACGTCCTGCACATAATTAAAAATACCTTTGATTCTTTCTTGCTCTGCTATTTAGTCTGTCCATCATGAAGGTATAGTACTAGATTCATTGCATTTCATCATTTCTCTTTGAAGGATATTCCTTTATGTCGGAAACATAGTCTTGTGATTGTAGAGACATGTTAAGAAGCTTCCAAGATACTTTATATATAGTTTTAAGGTAAGCACTGGAGAGAATTCAGTTTGAAGAATGACTGGAAACAGAACTCATGGAACAGAAACAGTGACAATAACTAGAGCAGAGGCTCTTGAGTCAAATCTGTGGAGCACTTATTGGAAGGGAGTTCTCTGATGTGTTGCTTCAGAAAGTTAGCAACTATTATTACTTCAACCTAATAAGAAGTTAAAATTAGTTTGCCTCACTAAATGAATGCTCAGATACTCTTTTATTGTTCAACAGTGTATTTTTACTAATCTTCATATGTGGCGATGTTCTTAATTTCCACCAAGTTTTGCACTTTTTTTCCCCATGGAAAAATTGACTTTTATCTTCATACACATTAATGTTTCAAGTTAGTATTTCTCAAGTGCATATTTTATGAATGTATTGATTTATCAAGGACACTTACATCTCTTGGTACAGTATTTGTTAGACGTAGCTGCCAGTCCAGTGACAGTACATGCAGTATATTATATTACAAAAAGGCCTATGCAAATTTCTGCTAAATAAAAATGTCTCAACAGCATAAAATAGTAAAAAATATGTCAAATTACAAGGAAAGAAGTCTCTTGGGACCAAGTCAGAGATCTTCTACGTCTCCATGTCCAAAGAGCAATCGGATAGGCTTATATAAGATTCCTTACAAGTGTTGGTCCAGCTTGACCTTGAACATGGCAGGTAATGGTGATTCCTCAGGCTTTTCCCATAGATAATCTGTGCTGCTATTATGTTGGAGAAATACTTATTCTCTAGTGATGGCTTTTTTGCCGAGACCTTCTATGTAATTTAAACTAATGTCATTTCTTTATTCAGTTCTGCATCTTTGATATCTCGAGCTTGGCTCCCTCAGTGTGGCTTGGAAGGCACAGTTATAAAACTTTATTCTGGAAATATGATGTGTACTGGCCAGTTTGGGAGTTTTTTTCCAGTTTTTGGTAGATTAATGGGTATGCATTATACTGTTTTCATATGAACTCACCAGACATGGTTGGACATGTATATTTTCAGTTGAATATATGTTGATGAAAATGTTCTACTGCAAAGATTAATCAAAAGATTATGTGGGTTTGGGACACTCTTGTGAGAATTTTAATTCCATAAAATGAATAGATATTTTGTGATATGTATGGTCTTTATTCTCTAAGTTTTATGCAGTTTTAAGTAAAATTGCAATTAATTGCAGCATGATCAAATTGCAGTGTGTTATATATTAAAAATGAACTTGACAAACTGCATGATAATTTGTGCTTCTCAAATAAACCCGGCAAGCCATTCCAATACTGCTTCTCATTATTGCCATCTTCAATGCTTTTTAGATGAGAATCTCAACAGAAAATGGTGTTGTAAACATGTGCATGAACATAGCACAACAAAAATTAACGAGGAGAAAGCTTGCAAAACAGGAACAGTTTAGGTTATTTGCAATCCAGGTGACCTTAATAAAATGAGAATATTTAGTTGTTGTACATTGGAAAGCAGAATAAATGGCTGTTACACTGTAAACTGCTTTTGTATCTGTCTCTCCTGAGTGTCTTTTCACACTTAGCCTGAATTGCGGCGTGCACATTTCTACGGCCTTTGGGATAGCTGGGGAGGTGCTAGTGAGAGCTGCCGTGCAGGTGTTGGCTACTCCCTGCTCCAGTTGCAGCAGAAATTTCTGGAGTCATTTTTGCAGATGCAGGTAAAATCAAGCTAAAGTAAGTTTCAGGTTGCACAAGGCATTTCAGTCCTGCAGCCTGGTCTGGCTAGTTATTTTTATAAAACTAAAGGCTGGCACTTAGCAATGCCAAATTTACGGAATGTGGGGCTGTGTCACCACTGGGTTGTGATGTTAAAGAAGATCTAGTCAGAAATTTCAGATTTGGATGTACAATTTCTTGTCAGATTTTATTGCTAGAGATTTTTCAGGATTACTTTGATCCATATACTTAAAAATAAGATACCTGTAAAGTAATTTTGTTTATGAGTGAAAAAATAAGAGGGAAAGAGGTAAGAGTCAGAAGAGCTGGAAAGAGTAGCAGTGTGAAAAAAGCCACAGAGAAGGATCCTCTGAGGGTGTAAAACTAGTGCTGAATAGAAATGGCACCTGAGTTTGAGACCTGTTCCAGAGTGCTGATCCTGTGCCCATGCTTGCCTTTTAGGGCTCTCTTCTCCAGACCCTTATTCGCCGCTCCAATATACACAATAAAGAGTAACATGAAAACAACTGTCTTCAAAAATTTAATTTGAGATGACAAATGTTTTATTCATCAACTATATCATTATTTCATGGCGTCACTAGAAGATGGAAAACCTTAATGCACTATATGCGCCATAATTCAGGCTGAATAGGTTACGTCTAACACTGGCTTTAGCCTAACTGCTTGAGTGTTGGTGTTTATTAATAATGGCACTGTCATTTTTATTATCCTTGATTAACATAAAGTCATAGAGATTTTCTGAATTTTGTCATTGACTTTTCATATGTTTATTATTACTATGGTATGTGTCAGCATTTAATTTACTTGTGTATTTTTTCCTGAAAAAATATTTTTCTCCTTATTAATAAACGTGACATCAGTTATTCAGCTCATTTTACTTTGGCATTTACTTTAAGATCGGTATTCAGTAGGTTGATTGTTTTTTCAGAACTCTCGATACTATTGGAAAATATGCTCAAACAAATTTATATTTCATATGTACATATTTACATGCATTTATATACATAGTTAAGCAATGTTTCTATAGATTGATGATAAATGCTTATGATAAATAAGTGCAATGTCTCATTTCCATTTTTCATTTATGTAGTGATGTATTTATCAGTGATGATGCGATTCATAATTTTCTGAAGAATAATAAGCATATTCAAAATTTAGTATCCTAATGTTGTGTTTCAGCATTTGTTCACATTGGGCAGCCAAAATGTTTTGAAATATATTCATCTATTTGGAATATATTCATCACAACAATGCATATATTCATTATGAAAAATGGCATATTCATGTTTATAAGAAATATTTATAACATCACACTGTAAAGAATTCATCAAAAGGCAATCAAGACAGATTAGTGGCTGAGAAGTACATAAAAATAGCAGTGCAATTTATTTCAACCTTATCACAAATAAGCTTTTTTTTAGTAAAACATAAACTTAACTGCCATTTGGAAAGAGAAGAACGTACAGTAGCTAAATTATGTTCATTGAACTTGCTCAGTCTGATAACGAGAACTGAGATGAAAATCAAGTGTACATTCCAAATTGTAAAGCATGTACTGACTTTTTTTTTCCCAGCCTGTTGTCCCCACCATGTAGGCAGGCAAGAAATGAGATGCGCAACATCTTCCCTTTTTACAGTTCTTTGAGTGATTAGTGATTCTGTGATTAGTGTATCCTCAGATTTCTGGATATCTGCTTGTGATATGGCATGTACATTTCTATAGTTCCATGAAAAGTATGATAATCCCTTCTAGATGAAGGTAGAGTTTATAAAATCTCTCATGGGCTGTGACTCCATGGAGATATACTGCTATCTAGATTTTGTTGTTGTTGTTGAAATATCTCTGTATAAGCTTTTTTAGGAACCAAATTGTAAGTACGTGGACAACAAATGTCTTTTTAACAAATACATTTTTGAATATTAAGAAGGTTTTAAAAGTAGAAGTATAGATTAACATTTCATACTCTATACAAGAAGGATATAAAGAGAGTGATCAAATAACAGACCTGTTATTCACAGACTCATGTAAAGGAATATATGCTGCCATTCTTTACCTCTCTTGGCTCAAATGTGAGTCTTTGCACTTTGCATTTGTTTGTCTTCCAACCTCTGCTATTTTAGTTACATTGATACTAAGGTAGTTCTTTATCTGTGCAGTATCATTACCACTAGAAGCTATACAGAACACATACAGGACTTGAAATACCTGGTAAGAATTATGATTTTTTCTTAGAGGATCCTGCATTGTATAGATGGCTGTAGAATATTATCCATAGAACAGTTAGACTTTTCACTGAAAACCAGGTAGCATTGAAGGACGATGGAGGGGATCCTGCCCGTCTCCTTAGCTCTGATGAGGCCGCACCTGGAGTATTGGGTGCAGTTCTGGGCTCCCCAGGACAAGAGGGGCATTGAGCTTCTAGAGAGGGTCCAGTGCAGAGTGACAAAGATGATGAAGGGACTGGGACATTTGTCATATGAGGAAAAACTAAGCGAGCTGGGCCTGTTCAGACTGGAGAAGAGCAGGCTGAGAGGAGATTTGATCAACATGTTTGAGTACCTGAGGGGTGATTGTACGGAGGATGGGGCCAGGCTCTTCTCTGTGGTGGCCGGTAACAGGGCAAGAGGTAACAGGTGCAAGTTGAAACACAGAAAGTTTCACCTCCATGTGAGGAAGAACTTCTTTCCTGTGAGGGTGACAGAGCCTTGGAACAGGCTGCCCAGAGAGGTTGTGGAGTCTCCTTCTCTGGAGATCTTCCAAACCCACCTGGATGCCACCCTGTGCCACGTGCTCTAGGTGTCCCTGCTGGAGCAGGGGGTTGGGCTAGATGATCTCTAGAGGCCCCTTCCAGCCTCAAGCATTCTGTGATTCTGTGAAGGTGCTGGTATCTTTTAAATCTTATAGAGTTACCTTTAAAAAGCATATTTAAATTTTAGAAAAAGAAAATACTGAAGATACAGAAGAAACTTCTCTCTGCCGGAATTGCCGGTTTTTGTCGTGGTTGTGTTGACTTCGTTATGCCATGACTGCCGTTATGTTTTGCGCAAGTTATTTTGTGCCTCCTATCATTGTAGAGTCTTTCAGCTCTTTGTCTGATGAAGGGACTAACATGTGCTGTGAGGTCTTTTTCTTCTTTCTGCATTAACCATGATTTAAGTTAAGTTTTGGATTATGACAAATATAACAGTTCAGTGTAATTTATAGCATTGGCTATATATCTGACAGCTATAATGTTCACATTTTTTTTGGTAATTTATTTATGCACCTTGCCTATCTAATAGCAAGATGGCAATATTAGAATGTTTACTCATGCTTCCTTCAACTTGCTTCTTTATATTTACAATTCTAACACAATTATTATAAATAAATATTTTTCTTTAAGCCAAGAAAAAGATCATTAGCTTATTAGTTTATTTTCCATCTGATTCTTGAATTCAAGATTAATTTAAGTTGAACACGTAGTACTCATATTTTCTGCCTCAGATGAATATGAGTTCATACAGAATGAGCATCTGGATTTATTTACATTCTTCAGCATTCCTTATGCAAAAATGTAACGGTTATTTAAGGCCACTGCTTGATAGCCCAAGAAAAGTGTTTCAGAGCATTCAACGATGTTTGAAAAGTACTTGCTTTTATTTGTGACACCAAGAATTCCATCATGTCTGATGATCTTTGGTTTTAAAAATAACTTAAAAGAGTAGGAAGCCTGTCCCAGTAGCATGAGGGGTGATGATGTACTTCACTTCTAATTTTTACTGACAGCATCCCTGCAGTACCTTACATGATATAAAATAGTTTTGAAAGCTCTAATTATAATCATTAAGAATTTAGAGTTGTGCTGATAGTATCAGCTTTTCACATAGAATAATGGAGATTTTTTTTTTTAATGTCCTACAAGTATTTTCATCATTTTGCCTGGTCTACCCATATTATATGTGCGGAAGATATTCATCTGCTGGCAGGAGAAAGGAGCATAGCATGATGATAAAATGTGTCGGAATTATAAATAATAGTAATGACTGAGTTTATTTAATAGGACATGCTTATTAAAATTCTATTGTGAAAAAGTTTAGTTTTTTACCATCTGCTCTTAGGACTTAATTCAAATATGTAAACAAGTTTCTAAAATTAGGAATCACTTTTTCTGGCGCTGTATATTTAATATCATTCAGTTGGTAATGGTATATAGCTTGATCTCAACTTCCAACAAAAGAATATAGCCCTGCTTTCCCTGCCGAAATACACGTGAAGGAATTAGAGGGCTGAGGTATCAGGAGAGAGCCGTGGTTCACTCCCTTCTTTCCTGCATAGGCGCCCAGGTGAGCAACTTGAGATTCGTTCATCTATCCATCCAGCTAATTTTCTCATGCAGGCTGTTTCCTTCTGTCATCGCTTGCACATTCTTCTTTCTGGTTGACAGTTTAAATCTGCCTTGTGCGCATCACTTCAAAATGCTTCTGAAGTGATAAGCTTCCTATTCGTAGTGTCCTTTCCTTGAGTTTCATCACTCGCTTTCTAACTTTTTGACACCAGATGACATTTATATAAACTCTCAGTCTCTTCATAGCATATTTTGTGATGAGGAGATCAGAGAATTCCCACTCAATCCTTCATCACTCTGTACTGAGATGTCTGCCTGCCAAGCCAACTTTCATCACCCTTGTTCTAATTTCTCAAGGAAGGAGAATTCCGTTTCTCAAGGAAATGTCCTCATTCTGTCTCACACAGTGGTCCTTCATCTTAACATATGTAAAATGCATCTCAATCCCTCCATCTCTGATTATTTTAGAAAATTCTTATGATTTATGTTAACAAAAAACACTGAGAAACAATAGATACACAGTTACATTTAAAACCTTTCTTTCTCTGATGCTGTATTGATACCTAAACTCCCCCATGCATCTGTCTGTACAAGTCCTCTATCACATTTTAAAATTAGATTGTTAACAGTCTGGGATGAGGACTCTCTCTTATTATTTATTCATTTTTTGAATGCATTAATGTACTGGCGTGCCAGCGTTTTCGGGTGTGGTGGTAAATACAGATAGAGTATATGATCAATAATAATGGGATTTAAATGTATGACTCATTGCAAATATGGACAAAAAGATAATGAATTACATCCTCTCTGATGATCCAAGACTTCAAGACTACACTGAATTTCAAATGTAGGCGCTTTCTGATTAGCTTTTGATATGTTTGGATGTTATGAACATGATTAAAAAAGAAAACTCCTTACACACTGACTGTGTGTATCTGTTCTACTAGTAATCCATCCCTGTGAACAATATCAGAAAATAATCCTTATTTTTTAAAGAACACTTTTATTTTTATCTCTTTCCTAGTTTTAATAGTGAGGATTTAATAGGAAAAATATATAGAAACTGATATGGAAATTCAATCTCATAATGTACAAGAGACAACTAAATTTTGCAAATCCTGGAAAAATACTGTGCATAGATAAGAAAATAGATTAATATTGTTACATATTGGAAAGTTGTAGTATGTTTATTTAGTTTTAAGTACTAATACTGTTACATAGTGGATCCTTCCTGGAGGATGCAACCTGCAGTGTAGATTTTAGTGCTTAATCTAGATGCTTGAGTAGGGTTCAGGTTCATGTAAATGTCTAAGGGTAAAATTTCCATTAAGACAAGATTTCCCAGCTAGATTACCAGTGTTCATTTTGCGAGTGATCTCAGCATTGCTTTTCCTTGTTTGCACACTTCACGCAGTCATTTATAAATGGAATGAAATTCCTTTGGAAGCCATAATACCATTACTTCATCCCTCTGCAAACACTTTCTGAAGTGTCACCCCCACTTCAGTGCCCACAGAACGCTGCTAAATGACAGTCCGTAGGCAGGTGGCAAGCTGAGATTTCTGCCAGTGCACAAAATATGCTGTTTTACTATAATTGCAAATTCTCCTATGAGTTTCTTGGTTGTTGTTCTCCTGTGTGTCGTATTTGATATCTTGTTTGTATGTTTTCAGGATCTGGTACTTGGTACCATCTTTTGTTTTTTTAATTATTATTTTTTAAACTTACTGCCTTGAACATAATGAAGACCAGATTTGTGCTTGTGTCCAAACTTGTAATCATAAGGTGTCAATATGACAATTATTGAGCAATTCTACATTAACATTACCCTGTGAGATTTATCCTATCCAGCATAATTTAATGCTTTTCAGAGTTTCATGATATATCTTACATAGACTTATTGCGTAAGTCTATAATTCACTTAACTTGAATTAGGTGCTTGTCCTATCAGGTATTTTAATACCTACTGAGGCTTGACAGTTGGAACAAAGCTCCCAAA
Organism: Tinamus guttatus; assembly: GCF_059628265.1. Classification (NCBI taxonomy): domain Eukaryota; kingdom Metazoa; phylum Chordata; class Aves; order Tinamiformes; family Tinamidae; genus Tinamus; species Tinamus guttatus. Next base: position 1,807,808 of record NW_028288936.1, read on the forward strand.
TAACTGCATGGTTTTGATGGCATCATGTTTCTTGTTTAGGGACAAACTAATTCAGTACTGGTTAGAAAAAAAAAGTTTATTTTTTTGTTTTTTAATAAGAGAGGGGAAACATGACTGTTGTAGAGAGATGGTCTGAAACATGACAAATGCTTATAGGATCCGTATGTGGACTTATCCACTGGTTGAATACTGTCTTTAGGAAATAAGCAGATGTCTACAAGGGTATTGTTCTTCCATAAATGCAAAAATTAAATGTAACTGATAAAAAAGGATGATCTCAATGTAAATTCAACTGTTATGTATGAAGATTGACGTTAAAGGAAGGAAATGTTATGTGTGGAGATCTGCTATGTCAACTTTTTTTTTTTTTTTTTTGTAAAGGCTATATAAAGAAGGTGAAGAGTAATAATTGGCTTTCTTTAAGCTGTAGTATTGGAGAAAGTAGTGGATGTTTGTTGCTTAGAAACTGCTGTTTTGGGGGGGGGATTTTTTATAACAGGAAAAAAAAAACACAAAGCCAGGAAGCGGTTGTATTATTTAATTTCCATTTAAACTGAATCATACATTTTTCATGACTTATTCCCACTAATTTCCCAAAGGTACTAGCAGAAGGGTATTTCTCAATCTGTGCATCATCGGTGGCATCTGGTCTCAAAGGAGCATTTCTGTCCTACGGGTGAGACTAGGTTGGCACAATTATGGGAATTATATGGAAGTTTTATATTGGATCCACAGCTATACCTGTCCTTAGACAGAGACCTTCATGATCCAGTCCTGGCCTTATTCATAAGCAGTAAGGGCAAAGCTTCAAAAGTTATTCAGTCATCTGACTGCTGTTAATTTCAGTGAGAATTAAGCACTTACCTGTCTTTAAAATTCATGGCACTATGCATTAGCACTAATGCATTTTTATATTTATCTTTAATTTAGGGCTTTCACAGCAGTTATGCTTATCCACAGAGCAAGCACTTATTAGAAGTGCTTCTGTCACACAAAGGAAAGATTCTGCTGCAATTTGGTCTGTCCTGCTTTACGGTGTCTTTTGTTTACTCCATTCCACCCTGCGTGTGGTTGGGTTACTGAGTCTTACATACAGCTTTTGCAGACACTTCTGTAATAGAAACAATGTGGCTTCCGCTGAAGCGTTTATTTCCAAACCCTTAGACTTTGTCTTTATGAAATGTTTCCATATGGTATAAGGAAGATTATTTAAAGACAGTTTAGATAGCAAAGGAAAATCTGCAGAGTTTCCATTTCTCTTGGCAAGTATCCAGATAACAATTTACTTATGACAGGTTATGTTATTTGAAGAGTCTTAATGAACAGAGTGAATAATTATGCCATTTTTGTTTGCACATATTCAAATCTATCATCCTGTTATAACAGTAGGCTAGCCCTCTTCAATTTTTGTGTTGCAATTTTAATTGGTAAAATAAAGATGTTGGATGTAGCAGTACACATCTTTAGAAATGTGTGGACAAATGAGGGCTAAGCCATTGGCGCGTGTGCGCTACCAGCATCAATTTCCAGGGAAAAAAATTAGAAAGCAATGCAGAACAGCAAACCTATTATTATTCCATGCAATTTTGATTATATGAAGATGTTCCAAAATCTGAGTTTTTGTTTGCCAATGTGTAATTCAAAAGCAGTTTTTATTAGCTAATTGTTACTGGCTTTGATTTGATTACTGAATGGTGTTTTTCTCCTGCCTACTGTTAGCCAGGCATATGGGCTCAAATGTAACATGACCTTTCTTTCTTTCTTTTCTTTTTTTTTTTTTCCCAAAGGCTGATATTAATCAATTCTTTGGATGTTTTCCTATCCATTTATAGAATTTCAGTTTTACCAGTATTTTAAAGTAGGACATGGTTAGTATCCGAGTTACTGAGATTGTTTGTTTGACATTGCTTGACTTTGATGCCTCAGGCATCAAAGATACCCTAAGGAAAAACATAGTGGCATTTAGCATGTAGCCTGTGGTTAAACTGCATTTATGTAAAGAATGTAATGTGATGTAGTGGATTGTTTTTGCCTAGTTTCATTTTTGCAGGTTCCTTGCAGGAGCTGATCTTTATACGCTCAGTTTGTTGGCCTTCTACAGCTTCGTTTGTCAGATGTTGCTTCTTTGCAGTAGCACTGACCAGGTTGTGTTCTCCAGGATTTCTTCTCTACAGCTGCTTTGCTTTATTTATTCATTTGTTTGTTTGTTTTCAGCCTCGAGGTATCAGGGTCTTTTTTTTTTTTTGAGAATCTGCAAAAGTGTATAGCATACAAATTTTCTCTCAGGTTTTACGTTTTGTTCTTAAACCTTCTTAAAAAAGGCCCTTGGAAGAGGCTTTTAGGAAATAACATGGTCATGGGGAAAAGGCATTAGCGACCTACCCTCGGCGTGAACCCCACCCATTACGTTTAGACTCACGAAAACCGAAATGAATTTCAGAATCGATAAACTGTGGTTCTAATTGTGTCCATCTCTGATCCATGTATAAGCTACGTCCATGTGAATTAAGCACACCTGGAACCTCTCTCTATCATTGATGCCAAGTGTCGTGAAATCTGATGCATCCATACCATTATAGTTTCTAACCCTCCAAAACAGAGAACAGACTTTTTATTGGGAATGCTTCTCGGTCATGCTTCAGATGTGAATTATCTGGGTGATACTGGTGAGCTCAAGTTGTGCCGGGTCCATTTTTGATAATTTCATAGTATAGTTAGTCAAGTTGCAGTTCACAAGGTCACTCCCTGGCAATCATTAATTTTATGCCACTTATTTTTTTGGAACATAAAGATATCACCCACTCTACTGCCTTCTTCCACTAGTCTTGCCTAGGAAACAAGGAGAGGATGGGCAGACTCTTCAGTCCCCCTTCCTCCCTGATACACTTTAATTGGCGAATCTGGCTAAGCATCCCTGTACAGGACTGTCCCCAGCCACCCGGGAATCAGGCTCTCCTGTTAAGGAGCAGGGTTTGGGATAGTTCACACTGGGAAGCCTGAGAGTTGCAGCCTTGATTTTTTTTTTTCTTTTTATCGTAGCATACTTATGTTGAAAGGGCATAACCTAACCCTAAGCATATTGAGTGAAGAACCAGATTTATTAGTACGTTTACATTCAGAGCATATACACATGAATAAATACACGTTTTAACAGGCAGTTCAGAGTATGCAGGGGGGCTAACTTTACCCCTTTCTGCTCTCCTTTGGAAATGATTCTTTATCTCCTGTTTGAGGTCAGTGCTCGTTCTCCACCTCAGGCTCCTGTCTGCAGATTTGTTCCCTTGATTTCTTGTTTCCTGCTCAATAACTTGTTGTCTTCTTCAAATAGAACATTGGTAAAGTACTCCTGTCTTACCTGTTTTTTCTTTTTCTTTTTTTTTTAAAACCTTGATTGATCCTGATCCATCTCTTTTCTTGCATTTCTGCTTCATATGTTCTTCAGTGTCCCTTGACTGCGTCTTGACAAAATTGTTGCCAAATTTCCAGAATTCTCGTCCCCACCTTCATGCTTATCCTGGATTTCTCCCTTTTCCAGCAATATTTTATAATGTAAAATAAGCTGCATCTAAAGGATATCCAATGTCATGTCCTGTACAGTACTTGCAAGCTGTCAGAGCGCTTCATTTTACTTTCTAGAACTGACATTAAAAAAAACCTTTTCAGCTGAGAAATAATCCTCTACTGGTAGAAAGTTCTGATAAACCAGGGGAAAATCAAACCTTGTCCTTCCTTCCCACTCTTTCTGTCATGGTATTTAGGTCCTTTATTTATTGAGTTATTTTTCCTTTTGGTGTTCACACTTTCTGCTCATGTTGTTGCATTTAAAGGCTCGTATTTTTTCCTGGGAAGCATCTTTTAATCAACCATTCCTAAAGCGGACATGAATATCCTTCTCAGTCATCATCCAGATGGACAGCCATGATGCTGGGTGTGTGCAGAAATTAACATGCTCCCTGTGATGATCAACAGTTTCAGCTCTCGAGTACTGAGATTGCTGGATCTTTTGACTGAAAGAAAAATCTGTCTTCTATTTTTGATGCTTCATTAAAACTAGAGTGATGTATCTGTGAACACTGCAAGCTGTTGCTGCTGGTGGGTGCATCCATCCTATAATAAAGGAAAAGCTATATGATTTTGAACAGCATTTAAAAATATGTATATATTTACCAATTCCTCCTGGAATATTTTTGTATGAAATGATTGCATTTTATTGAAAAAAGAAACACTCCCACAAAAATACTGAATTCCTGTTTGGTTTAGCATCAAATTACAGTTCTTGTGGTGGATGGAGCACGAGCAGAACCGCTTTGGAGCAGAACAGATTGTCTTGCACCACTGTGTTCTCCTGGAAATTCTTTCTTAAAGAATGAGCCTTTGGCATTTTCTGAACTCAGGAGGCTGCTTCCTGTGCTAATCAAGGCAGCTGACAAACTCTTCAGCATGCTTGAATCAATGGGGGTTTACCCAAGTTCTTTTTCTGCCCTGCACGTTCTTAGAAACGGGAACAGATTGGCAGATGTTTATTTGTACCAGCTGCTGAGATCTTCAGTGACAGACATGTAACCAGATGAAAGGCTTGTTTAGTCTGAGACGTAAAATGTAGGCAAACTGAGCAATTTGTTTAAACGTTTTCACTGTGAGTTGTATTTTTCCATGATTTTTAAATATTTTATGATGTAGCAGCTACAGCAGTATAAGCCATTTCACCTGGGCATGGTTAATGGGGATATTTGTTGTGAAGGGGGCATTTTCTCAAATCTGGCCAGCCCTAGAGAGCTCGGTACTGTTTCACCAGCGTGCTCAGAGAAAAGAAGAACAGAAACAAACAAAAAAATTAAAAAATTAAAAAAGATCACAGCAATGGGATTTCTTTGTAGACCCATTAATGAGCAGTAATACTGAGATAGTTTACAAGGATGGCATATAAAATATTAGAGATGGGAAGGAAGAAAAGATTTTAACAGATATACAAAGGTATAAGGAGAATTTTGAGTATTTTGACAGTTCTAAGTATGGCAGTTGTTCTTTTTCACTTCATGAATCAAAACGCTCGTCTGCCAACTACTTTTGTTGGAAGAAAGAATTGCTTTTAAAGGAAAGCATGGCACGTGTCACACTTGTATGCCTAGTTTCTGGGTAATAAAATAAAACATCGTGCAAATTGGTGAGAAAACAAGCTGAATGGTCCTTCCACTTTTTAGATAGAATGTAATGTCTTTGTTTATTTTATGAATGCTATTCTAGTTCCCCATGCTGTTGTAAACAAGTGTCATATTGGGGTCTGTGCCCCTTACGTGGCTGCTTTGCAGGATTCTCTAGGGATTTCAGTTATTCCCATGCTGGTCAGGAGGAAGGCAATGAGGAGGCCGCCGCCGGCTCCTGTTACAGTCCATCCCATCCATAGGCTGTGAGCTTCTACATTAGCCAGATATTCGTTGTTCTTCTGGCCCTTCCTCCAGGGAAAAACAAGGAATGCTTGTATGGGATTTTTAAGGAGAGATTTCCAAGGAAACAGTTACTGTATATAATTAAGAGGGCCATCTGTTTGTCTGCTAGTCTCTCTTTCCTAAATAACTTCTGAACCTAATGGTTATTTGTTACCGTGTCTGATATAAATGTAAAAATTCACAATAGCTCTTACGTGTTGTTGGGATGGAAGGCTGGTAGCTGTGCTTAGCAGAGAGGTTCCAGATAGTGGTCATGTGGAGGGAATGCAGTAACTCAGCCCCTTAGACACTCTAAAACATAGCAGAAAACTGCTGCCTAAACCAACATCAGTCAATCACAGTATGTGCGGCCTCCGTGCCTGCCTCAGCAAGCTGAGGTGAAAAGGAAGGAGAAAAAAAGGATACCGTGTGTGGGGAAACATGATAAAAGATACAGGTCATAAATCTAAAGGAAATGCGCATTTGTTCGTCCTGCTCTTTTATTTGTCTCTTGTATTTGTGTTGTTGCAGAAAGGTAAAAGCAGTGCATGAGGTCAGATATTTGGGGAAGACTCATGACAGGTTTTGGGAAATGTTGTCTTCTGGGAAGGCTGGATCTCCCACAGAGCTGAGCCCTGTCTTTTCCAAATCACTGTTACGGGTTTCATTGTGCCTGAGGAATGAACTCGTTTCCCAAGGTGTCTGGCGTAGGATTGTAGGCCACCTCTTAGGTATCCTGGGCTGCAGGCTAGGAAGTGCCTGAAAGTGTGTGTCATTGCCTTGAACTTGAAACTATGAAAAGCCGGAGTTGAGGGCTCAGAGTATATTTGATTTTATAAAAGGTTGTGATACAGCTGCACCGTTTTGAAGTGGAGTCCAGAACATGAAATGTATCTCTGAATTTTTGTCAGAGTGAAAAATGATATCAGGCCATGGTGTGCCTGTGTGGGCTCTTCCAGCCAGCCAGAGCTAGAAGCATTACTCGTGGATATAATTTATGGATATCCCCTTATACAAGATCTCAGCATCAGCAAGGATACAAAGATTACTCCCAAACTATGTAATGCCTTACGCAGTTGTTTATATCCTTCAGACGCAGGTTTCAGCACCTCTGTGAACTTCTCAGGTGGCTCTGTGAGCTCCCAGCTCCCTACCCTTCTGCTGTGTCTTGACTCAGTTTCATCTAGCTGTTTCTTGTCAGTGAGCTTTTATGTGATACGTGTCTATTTGATTAGTACAGCTGCTGATTAGGATCTTAAAAAATATTTTTTTTTTCTTTAAGGGTTACTGAATAAGAAGCGAAGAGTCTAGTGGCAAGAAAGGGCTTCCTGTCTTTGATTTCTGGATGTATGCAAGTAGCATACATAGCCCTGATACTATTTTAAAACATTGTTCTGGGTCCCTATTTCTTCTCTGTGATCAGATAACAGCCTTTCATGTGTAGCAGTGATAAAAGTGAGTTGCAGACAGGTTCAAACAGATGTTCTTCACCTTTTAAAATTGATTCCTAGAAACATAGTTGGAATAGAAGGATATTTGCAGGAAATAGTCTGCTTGACACCTGTACATTTTAATTTATTGCTTTGGCCTCTACAGTGAAAACAAGTACTGTTATGGCTAGTTGACAAGCCTATGAAAAACATGCAGCTTGTCTGTTGCTATATAAAACTGCTATCTGCAACTGCTATAGTGTATACACTGTAATGTCAGAGGAGATTTAATTGACCATGCCAAATATCCTGCTGCAATGAAATTACCTTACCTGGTGCTAGCGTGTTTTCTTTCCTGTAAGTACAATGCTGGGATCTTTGATATAGCTGCCATAGAGAATCATATTTCTGGATGAAACTCAGGATTCCTGCTTGCTTGTTGAACAATCTGTTGACACTTAGTTTATTTTGAATCTTAAGAACAACTCTCCTCTTGCCTCAGTTACCAAGTGCTTTTTCCTGCACAGACAGATAGTAGCCAAGAACCCTCAATGTCACTTACCAACCAGACTAATATGCAGCTCTTAAGGTATCTGCCACAAATAACACTTGTGACCACCCGCGTTTTGATGACCGGATGAGCTGCTAGATCCTTCCATCATTTCATTAAATGAAACAAGGCCAATGCGTAGACACAAACATTGGCTCCTGCTTCTCCAAATTGCTTATTTGAGAGCATGCTCCCTATTTGGCCCACAGAAATCTGTGTTTTCTCAGTTAATCTTTGGTCATGTCTTGAAGAGCAGTGTGAATGAGGAATGATTTTTCCACGTTTCTGTGCGTGGATGCTGTTCTAGGTCAGCTGGCTTCAGGGCCAGAGACGGACTCCTGGAGTGCTGATTTTACTAATAAAATGTGACCTTAATGCCTTAAATGGGAAAAGTTGCCTGCATTAGCAGTCAAGCAAAGGAATTACTGTTGCTAGCCAAGGGCAGTAGTATATGCCTGTAGTATCTGTGAAGAAATGTAGGGGAAAATATGTGGAATACAGGTTTTTAAAGTAGATACTAGGTGATGATAAGAGGAAAAAAAAAAAAGGGGGACTTTATTGAACTCAAGTACCTGTGTCCCAGGTGAAGTTACAAATATAGGCGTCTCAGATGCTGATTTTCATCTTGAGGTTCTTGTGACAGGTTTGTAGTACTGGATGCAAAAACTATTAGCATCAGAAAAACACTGATCATATCTTAAACTGGGGTTTAGTTATGGCCCAGTGTCTCCCTTTTATTATATTTTTGACATGATTGCTTCTAATTAGTGATTGTGCCTAGCAGGGGCAAAGAAAACAGAAAAGAATAACAGCAGTAGTAATAATAGTAATAATAACAAAATCTTTTACTTTTGGAGGTCTCATGTAGTGGAGGCACACTGTTGGCAGGAGTCCTTCGTGCAGTGAAGACCTGCCTGTAAAGCAGGTGTTTCTCAATTGCTGTTTTTGACAGGTATCTTCTGAGTTTTTTCTGCCAAAGGACACGATGCCCTTTCTCAGCAAGATTGAGTGGCCTGTTGTTTCCCGCATGAGCTCCGAGGAGACCTGAGCAGGCTTTCAAATTGTCCTTGAATTGCTTTCTTGGGACACTCGTTCTCAACAACTAACCAGGTGTTGATGGACGTGCTGCTGCTGTTGATGGTGATGCTCCTCAGGGTGCAGGAGTTCCTCGGTGTAGTAGACGTGTCCTCAACAAGGAAAACCTAATGACGAGTGTGGTGTGGGCACCTGGGCTTCAGCAATTTCAGTGAAAATTAAACAGGAAAGCAAAGTGAGAGACTTTATGTAATTAAATATCTAAAAAGTATTAAAAATTGTACTACTTTTCAACACCTTACCTTCCTCAGTTTTTGATGTACATTAGTAAGCAGGTGCATATATATTGCTGAATAAATCATAGATGTTTTATCTTTCCCTGACAATTAGGAATAGGCACTATAGGAAGCTTGATCATCTTTTAGTGTACCAGAGCAAGGATCTATTTGCACAGACTTCAAGGAGGAGGCTCAGAGCAAGGATCTGGTCCTCAGTAGGTTTGTAAGGGAAGACTTACACACTTTTTTTGCTATTACATATCTCTAATTTACTTCTTTAATAAAAGTATCAATTTATCCCAAATATTTTATTTGAAATTGTCATTTTTGGTCTGAAATAAGGTAAATTAAAATGTACAGCAACGGAAAGCAAATATAAATTATGAAGTATAATAGAAACAAGTTAGTAATCTTTCTGCATAATGAGAAATAGTGTAATAGTGTTTAACCTCTGAGTATTAAGAAACTTGACATTTGCCACAAGCAAACTTAATGTGTATGTTAGCTATATAGTATCGTGAGAATGCTCAGGATTCGTGGCATTTGCATTGCTTAAGTGTACAGTATTCATGTTGTGGAAGGACCTATTCAATAAAGCAATGGAAGAATGTAAGAATATTCAATTCCAATTCCTTTAGAAATTGGAACATTTTTTTATTTTACCTTCACTGGAAAATATGTCACACTTATTTGATTCAGTGGGATCAGCCTTTAAGTATACAGCATGCAAAATGCAACTATGGGTTGAGAAGTCCTGGAGATCAGTATCCTGAAGAACACTGGGGATGCAACTTCTGTGTAGGTGGAACTTGGTTGTGATGAACCAATTGTTGTTTAAGAGAAAACAGCATTATAGAGAAGTAGATGGGATGGATATGATGATATATACTGAATATATGGTTTCCTTTTTATGTTTTTTCCAGTTTGAATAAATTTCTATATATTTCATATATATGTATTTATACAGACATGCTATCACACACACATACTCAGTGAATTTTCCTCTCTCTGTGGTACTCTTTTTTTCCACTTGCTGATGAAAATGTGGTAGGAAGCAAAGATCTTATTTTGAGACTTTCTAAATCTCTTCCCGCTCTCAACAGTTTCTCGTGGTTGCTTGGGGTGTCTTTGTCTCTTTCCAGTGAACTTCAGTTTTCCTACTCTCAGCCACGGTCAATAGCTGAGATCAGGTCAATATTGATCAGGTCAATAGCCTGAGCTCAATAGCTGAGATCACATCCTAAGCAGATCCTGGTTCGAATGTTTGTAGGCTGCTTTCGTATGTTTTGATAGCTTTGTGAGCGGAGGTTTGTTAGCTCAGTAGTGGTGGTGGTGTCTGGAAAAGCAAGAGAGGTCGGTGAGTAACCTGAAATCCAAGCAAAATATTATACTGGTTCTTAACTTCGTAAGTGGCATCTTTTTATAATTTTCTTTGCTGTAAAATGTCAGTATACTCTAAAATGTCAGTCTTATTCTATATCTGTTCTACCTCGTGACACAGAAAAAAAAAAAAAACCCTTTAAAGAGGCTAAATAAGAATCTTGCCTTCTGTTCATCTCTGCCTTGCCCTAAGGAATGAATAACAGACATCTTTTCTATCACTAATAAGTTCTGGGACTGGAGATAGAAATAGAAAGTTTTTCTTCTTCCAGATACTTTATTTTTTTATTTATTTGTTACTGCAGCTAGGCAGAGCACCCTTTTAGGAATCCCATTAACTTTCAAATAGTAAGGGGTAGAGAGTAACTCAGGGATTTACTGGTGATTTCACTGATCAATTCATCTTTCACTCCTTCTTATCTGTTCCGAACCATACAATATATAACACAGCATTGATATTTTCTCCTCAGATTAAGATGTGCTGAAGTGCTCTCCTGGATTAGAGTGCCCTGTTAAATGGACTTTAACACAGTAGAAGCTTCAATGATCTCTGTTGACAAAGAACTACTTTCTTTTTCTTAGACACCTCAGCAGTGCAGCTTTCCAGGATGTTAGATGTGAGGACAACTACAGCTATGCTCAAAAATAAATACACTGTCCATATTTTTGGAAGCTTTTGCTTTCTTTTTCTTTGGTCTGAATAAATCCTCAGCTCTCTTCTTCTTTTTATGGCTGGTCTCAGATGAAAGAAAAACGGAATTAAATAAAAAATATACTGTCAACTTTCAAGTTTGCCTTTCATCTAACTGGTAACATATTCGTAATACTATCTAAGCTTCTCTGAAGGTAAGAGGTAAGGAGGGAGAACCGTACTGAATTCAGCTACTCAGTGAGCTGCACACAGGAGCTCTGGAAATGCAACAGCTGGTAACATCAAACCTTCATCACAGCCTGTGCAGACTAACTCCCCAAAGAAAGATAGGTTTGACTTCAAAGGCACTTTTAAAAGAACCTTAGTCTTTAAAAATTGTTCCCAGTATCTTTTTCCGTCTTCCTCTTCATTTTTTTTCTTTCTTTCTTTCTCTTTGTTTTTTCTATTTTACAGTCTCATTAAAAATATATTTAATCAATGTTGTAATTTCTTAGTTCTATTAATAGCAATATTCTCCCAAAAGCAGCAAAAGATTTAATATCTTGTGACTAATTCTAATTTCATCAACTGTGTTTTTGTAGGTCATTGCACTCAAACTACATTCATATTTTTTTATTCTGTTGTACACACTGCTGCTGGCCTCAAATAACGGAAGAGACAAAGTCTTTACTTATTCGCCTTTTTATCCTACAATCAGCTTCATCATAGATGCTCATATTTTGGTAGTTACAGCTTATATAGTCCTAAAGTTGAGGATCACCGGGGGCCTGGCATGAGGAAGACGAGGATGATCGGGAGCCTGGAACATCTGCCCTATGAGGAGAGGCTGAGGGAGCTGGGCCTGTTCAGCCTGGAGAAGAGAAGGCTGAGAGGGGATCTAATCAGTGTCTATAAGTACCTCAAGGGAGGCAGTGAGGAGGATGGCGCTGGCCTCTTTTCAGTGGTGGCCACTGAGAGAACTAGAGGAAATGGCCAGAAACTGAAGCATCAAAAGTTCCACAGGAACTTAAGGAAAAATTTTTTAACAGTGAAGATGACAGAGCACTGGAACAGGCTGCCCAGAGAGGTTGTGGAGTCTCCTTCTCTGGAGATCTTCAAAACCCGCTTGGATGCAGTCCTGTGCCACGTGCTCTAGGTGACCCTGCATGTGCAGGGGGGTTGGACTAGATGATCTCTAGAGGTCCCTTCCAACCTTAAGCATTCTGTGATTCTGTGAAAGCTATATGGATACCCTATTGTGACATTGCTTACAATCAAGCTTTAAATGCTCCTGAGACAGCTGTGTCTGAGCAAACGATAATCATAAATTTAGCAAGATCTGGTATTTCTAGTTGAAAACTTTTCTCGCTATTTTACACTATTAATATTCTCCTGGATATTCTCTAATCGTATAGATTGCTAAATCAACATAAAATACATGTTTTTTGAGAGGAAGTAATTCTGTGGATAAAATCAAAATATTAACCTTAATCATTCTGTGATTCCGTGGCCAGCTATAGATGTAATGTATTGCTTTACATCTTTGCAATGCAAATGTATTTCAATCTTTAATTTCTTTTCTACCTCTATGTATTTAGTTATTACGTTTTGTTAGCAAATTTCCTAAGGCTGCAAGTTATCATGCTGTTTCTTTGTCTATGTCCAGTTTTATCTGCAAAACCTTTTGAATCCTTTGGTCATGTTCAAGCAAATTGAGCTTGAAAGGTTTTAAAGCTATTAAGTTAATAGGTTTATAGGCGAGTTCAGGCTGGAAGCATCTCTGCAGGTCTCTAGTGAAGCCTCCTGCTCAAAGCAGGGTCAGCTTTGCTGTGGTCCCATAGGTGTCAGGGGGCTGCTCCCTTTGACAGGCTGCACAAGCCCAGGTTCCTCAGCCTCTCCTCATGGGGCCAGGTAATTTTGAATTGCCTTTAATAGCAATAGCTTTTTTCTTTCTTTCTTTTTAAGATAATGGTGTATCAAAAATGTATTAATTTGCTGGTATTTGCTGATTCTTTCTCTTTCTGTTCAAACATGGTTCTGTTTGCATAACCAAAAGTGCCCACGCAGCATGGTGTACTTTCCAGAGTGCTGGATAACCTTGCTGACGTGTAACACTACATACAGGCAAGGCACTGGTGGTATTCCCGTTACAGATATCACTCCCATTAATGGAAGCAGACCACACTTTAAAAGGGTCTGAGCTTGTAACGGCAGCTCATGTTTCTTTAATGAAACTAAGGCAGCACTACAAACCCAAGATTGGGAAAAGTGAGATGGAGAAGTTGCAAGGTAAGCTTGCAGGATTCTTCTGAATGGGAAGCAAATGTTGACAGCTGAGACAGGGATGTGTAGATTTCATTTTTGGTAGGTTGGACAGGCTGACAAGGAGAACATTATTTTTTGATGAGTTTTGACATGACTGTAAGTGTAGCAAAAGGATGTTTTTACTGTGGCATACCTACTTTTAATGGAAAAACCATATTAATGACACAAGTTTTGTAGTAGGTGTCAGGTATATTGAAGCTAACTATAATTAACATCATTTTATTGGTGCTGTAAAAGTAAAGTGGGTAATTTTTATAAAGTAGGAGCCATTCATTCAGCTATGCCATTTTATGTTAAAACGGTGAGGAAGAGGAAGCAGGTCTTCCCCTCACGCGAGTCTGACCAGGCACATGGCGCTTCCAGAGCGTTACAGCCCCAAGTCTCCTCAAGGGAGAGCTTGCAAGGAGGTTGCTTTGGAGAAAGGCCTTTAGAAGAGGAATGCCCTTATCCTCGGCCTCCTCTCCAGCTTTGACCTCTCTGGCGGGACTGATACGTATGCCCTCTGCTGGGTACAAGGGGCAGGATACACGGGCGTCTCTCAGCAGGCCGCGCCGGAGCTCCTAGGAGCTGCTGAAAGAGGAGCATGAAGTGCGCTCGGGCGCTGACAGGTGCTGTGGGAGGTAATTGAATAGCTGTCTGTCTGCCTGCTGTAATTCAGTTAGCTCTGAGGAAAAGTGGGTGGAAAACGTGTGAAGTTTTTTTTCTCACTTTTTGCCTATGAGATCTGTGTTGGTTAAAATGTTCTGTTGGGCTCTCTCTTTTTCTCCATGTTGAAATTGAGAGCTCATGCTGATGGACCTTTTGTGTTCTCAAAAGCCTGGACTAATTCCAGCTTTCAATAAACAGGCAAAATGTCATGGATTTATTTATAAAGTAAATGTGCAGTTTTAAAATCTAAAGGTGGTGGTTGTATTTTCATAGTGTGTGTTACAAATGACTAGAGTTTTCAGTACTGGTTGGCAGCTCTTAATTTACAATTAGTGAAACTTTTTGCCCATCAGTGCCACAAGTCAGAGAATAAGCAGTGATCAAGGTACGGTTTGATCCTGATCCAGGTTCTTTCATGGCAACATCCAATTGCTTCTGATCCACGTGGGTCCTAATGGCACAAGGTCTGCTGAGGGCTGCTTTTGGTAAATACAGAAAAGAATCACATGTTTTGTCTTGGCCCAATAATTACTTTAGTACATCATCTCTGTCTTTGATCAAGCTTTCCTGCCCACCAGTTTTACTTGAAAGCAACAACGTTCTTTCTGTATTAAAAGGTTACTCTTCAATGACTTTGATAGTCCTTGAAGTTGATCTGAAGCAGGTATGTAGCATATTCCCCACTGAGGACTTACCTGTGAGGCTCAATGAAGGGTATGAGCTCAGGGGCAAATTTCACTGTAAAGGCCTTAAGGTTCGAGAAGGCTTCACGAGCATCCCGTGAGATTTTCAGAGTTAAGTAAAGGAATGCCTAGCAGCAGCAATTTTCATGTTAAGTAGCATCACTTGTAAGACCTGTAGCAGGACATACAGTTCTGTAGATGGATTTTTACTTTTGCATCGGGTTAATGATCTGTTATGCAGTCTTGAATAATGTTTTATATTATAATGCATTGTTTAATGTTTATCCAATAAGATGTGTCTCAAGATTGATTACATTGCAGCAAGATTGAAATTAATTGAATTGTACAATTTCTGAGAAAGATATCCCCTTTCACAGAAAAAAAAATCACTTAAATTGATTCTTTTCAAAACCTGTTTGCAGCCAAATTGGGTTGAAAAGTGTTTCTGAATGTTCAGACTGATGTGTTAAATGAAATGGAGTGCAATATTTTTCAAACATACTATATGAGCTTTGATGGTCATGGTTATAATTAGGATTTTTCAGAGGGTGAATGATCAGCAGTAGTTGACAATACCCAAGAGCCCTGAAAATCATGCAATATACTTGAGTATTCAAATCTGCATATTCAGATTTGAAAATGTTAACCCCTTTTTCATTGCTGTTTTTTTAATATTGATGAAAAGAACATAATAACTTTCGCCTAAACAGGAATTGAGAGAAAAACTTTTTGGTTGTTTAAAATTTAGGAAGTTATCCCAGTTCAATACACCCTACCATTGAGCTTGATCTTCTTATCCTAGTTTGTCATGCTAAAAAAAAAAAGTGTATAAATTAACCATCATTGCTTCACTATGTTTCAGTCTGAAAATTGAAGATGACAAATTCTGCTGTAAACTACAGAATCATTGATTTCGGTAGAGATGCCTGGCCACTTGTGCTTATCCAAAAGGAATCATGCTGCAGTTTTGTTTTGCTTTGTCTAGTTGATTCACCTTCCCCATTTTCCTTTGATGTTCCCTAACTCGCTATGGTTTATTGCATTTCTGGGATGAAATCCAATGCAACCTTTGCATAGTTGCATTGTAACGACCTGAAGAGAACCTCTCACCTCTTAAATCTAGCTAGAATTGAGTAATTTTACTACATACTTTGTATGCTTGTGCTTCATTGCTACTTGTTGCTTTCCAGATTTGTCCCTCCCACTGAATTCAAAGTACTGTTTTTTTTTCAGATATATTCACATGTTTTATGAAAATGAAGCTTGCCCTACTCATAATTTTAGGGCTTATTAAAATAACTTTTATAATTTTAAATTAGGGGAGATATACATCCCATCCCAGTCCTTGTCTGTTTAAAAGTTCTTATAATGGCCACATTCAAGTACTGTTCACTAGTGCAAACTAAATAAGTCTTCAGCTAGAACAGGCAGCATTAGTATTTATCAACAAAGTGTGACATGGGCTGATGCCTTGGAACATACCTTTCCTGCGTGCTTGTTGTAAGTCAAGGAAATAGCTGTGTATGTGTTGCAAATCCTTTTTAGCTTTTTACTCCTCCCTCTGCTCGTTTTCTGGGCCTTCCCACTAGATACTCTCCCAGGCACAACTGACCCTTTTCATCCATGTAATTAACTCGTTATCAGCGTTATCAGCGTTGCCATTTTCTAACTGTCAGTAATGACGCTGCTGTAAATGCAGCTTTTTCAATAATACCCATAATTATTGAGAAACCAGGTCTTTGCATGGTAATAAATTCAAGTGTTATTGTTATCCATTGCTTGTAGAGCTTTAGGAAATTAAGAGTTCTTGTGAAACCACACGAAGTATAGAACCTAAATATGTATGCTGGGGGTTGTCTTTGTAAGCTCTTATCAAATGTTTTACATGTCATCACTGGTATCTTGTGTAATGATTACTTACTAAATTTATTCTATGAAGCATCTTTTTGTGCGAGACTCACCTTCCTTATTTTGTACAAATTTTAAATAATGCAGTACTGTTTGCTTTAAAATATTTTTAATCCCTTGCAGAGAGTGAGTAATGCCACTTCTGAACCACTATGATCTGCTCACAAAAAAAACCCAAATTTGAATAAAAACTCAGTAAAAACAAGAAAATTCTTCATTTTTTTTAATACTCTCACTGAATGTTAGCCATTCCAATTTGAATCTGCCTAATTCTGGCAGGTCACATTTACCAAACAACATCAAGCTGAGATGATGTGATTCTCTCTTAATGATTGATAGACTGAGTCTTCAAGCTCATCTGTTCCTGTTCCCACTCAGATCATTTGGAATCAGTTGCTGTTGGGGGAGAATTAGTCAAGCAGTGCAAACCGCGGCCTGTCACCTCTCTATCTCTCAATGCTGCTGACAGTCTGTTTTTTTTCAAAGCTAACAGTACAAGCCACATAAGTGCAAATAGCACAAATGTTATGCAAAATCTGTATTAGGCTGTAGAAGGTAAAATTTCCAAGGATGACAAATAGCATATCACTGATTCCTTTTTTTTGTTTGTTTGTTTGTTTTTTTTTTTCAGAAATTGAAAAATTTCAGGGTTCTGAAGGCAAGAAGGAAGATGAAGAAAAGAAATACCTTGATGTTATCAGCAACAAAAACATCAAGCTGTCAGAAAGAGTTCTGATCCCTGTCAAACAGTATCCAAAGGTACTGTAAATATAGTCTAATATATTTTTAGCTTTCATAATAGAATAGTAGAAAAGCTATGATTTTTAAATGCTTAACCATTTCTTTTTCTTGACTATAAATATGCAGTCCTGAAGATATCTTAAAGAAACAGAAACACAGTTTCGATCTGAGTTTAACTGCTGTTGGATATTATTTGGTGTAACTTCTATCTCAGAAAAGCTATCCAGAATTCTCTGATTCAGAAACTGAATAAGAATATTTTATTTTATTGAAGTGGGGTTTGTAGCTGGTCCTTAGGTGAACTGCTGAGGTGTTTTCTCATAGTGTTTTTTTTTCTTTTTTTCTTTTCCATAAAAATAGCAAGATACTTTCTTTTAGAAATAAAAGACCAATATAGTCACAAAGTATTCTGGTGGAATAAAGAAAAAATGATTTAATAACTGTCAGAAATCAACCCAGGTGTGCTTCAGCTTTTTCATGAGAAAAAAGGGGGATTTTTTCTGGAGTAATAAGTCCTAAAAGAGAAAGAAGCGGGATTCTTGCAACCCATTAATTTGACTGTATATGTCCCTACCTATAAAATTTAAATGTCTTTTTGCTGTATGCCTCTTTATATGGCATTTTCTTCTCCTTTCTGTTACACCTCATAATTAAAAAAGAAAATTTACATTGCAAGCTAAATTCAATAGTTAGCGTTCCATTTTAGTTTTTAATTTCACATTGTTCTGCATGCTTAGTTAAAAAAAAAAAAAAGAAAAAAAAAAACAGAGATACGGTGTTCTTTGTACAGCTTTGTATTTTACCTAAGCAGTTGTTGTAATAGTATACCAAATGAAATGGTAAACATCTCCATTTATCTCTAGAATATTTTTTTCTTACTGATTTATTATCGCTTGGTATTTGGTTCACCATTAGCCTTGATTACACACTCAGCTTTGTACTTTCATCAGTAATAGCAATAAATTACAATGGGTAAAAAGCCTATCAAACAAAATGAAAGGTATAAAAAATTGAGATTCAATGATTCAAACTGACATTTACCTCCTGACTAGTGAATATAAAACTGAGGTAATGTAATCATCCAAATGGTAAAGACCTTAGAAATGCACACAGTGATATAAGGAATTACTTTCTTGCTTCATGGCCTGAGGTACTTTGCCTAGATTTTATAACATTTTGAAGAAATGCTGTAGGTGACCTGAAAGTCTTAATAAGAATCTAATAGTGCTGTAACTTTGTAATGGCAGTATGATAATATTCTGATTATTCAGAATACTATTTGATGAAGATAGTAGAATGAAAGACAAACTCTTTGAAAGACAAATGCAATAATTTATTCAATATAGTGCCTGATTATGGTTAAATTAACCTTCATTTACTTTAATGAGCCTGTTATATTAATGAGAAATAAAGATATAAAACATTTTTACAGGTTTTGAACAGTCAAACAAATGGTCAGTGTAGTGCTTATAAAATACTTTTTCAGTAATGTAAAAGATGATCTCAGAAAGTTTCTGTTGCTGATTTCCTAGCAATATTCTGTGTTATATCTGTGACTGTCTTCTGCTGTCTATTAACCATCCTTCAAGGAGTAAATCTGCTATTAGGAACAAGCTGCTGATCATTATGGTATGATCACTTTTGTTGCTGAATTGTGTAATATAGGACAGTAAAAATCTGTACACAGTTGTTGTTGAAGATTGCTTTATAAACATTCACCAAAAGTAGCAATTGATTAAAAATATGTTAATTTTATATCTTTAGCAGAACATGTTAATCAGACTGATGTTTAGAAACAGTTAAGACAATTCTCTATTCAATCTGACAGGTATTTATTTTTGAAAGAATATTACTTTACATTATTCATTGCTGATATGCTTTTCTGGGCAGTGTTGGATGAACAGGATTCTGAAAATCTATAAAAGTGTCCATGAGTGTAAAACTTTGGAAAAAAAAAATCTGAGCATTTGGCAAGAATAATAATTTAGTGTTGTTTACAGATTCTCTAATCTACTTAGGGATGAATTCAGCCCTCTAGAGACATTTGCTCTTATTTTAAATATGGCTGGACACATAACTTGCTCTAAGGGAACCCTTAGCATAAAGGCTCAATATGGTCTGTAAGGTTGCAGTGACGATAGATCCTTTCAATGACAGCTTTAGAATTAGAAGCAGCATTTTAAGCTTTGAGGAAAAATTGACTTGAACAGAAAATGCTCCTAGTCGCTAAATAGCTCTTGAATTTGCAGAATAGGTATTATAAAATTGTCTTTGCTCAAGTGTCTACAGTTTGATTTATGAATTATGAAATTGCTGGTGCAGACAACATAAAAAAAAATCAAAGACTGTGATTAGCAGCAGCTATCTAATATTACCGTGTCTGTCAAGGATACAGGCCTCTCTCCTTCTCTGGAAAACAGAAATATAGGAGGGACAAGAAGTGTAAGTAGATAGTTCAACAGCTGTCTTTTCCAAGATGAATCACTTCAAATCTCAGTAGCTCAAGTAAAAGCTCAGTCTCATTTACACACACTTCTTCTAGGCCATAAATAATGTTAGTGGCTCAAAATTTCCTCTGAAACTGTAGGCTAGTCCTGTATTGTTTATCCTTTTCTTTTTTCCTGTTCCATAATTCCTTTTTCATTTTTACTTCCATGATATCTGAATTCCAAGGCAGAGCAAGCAAGACCAATGAAAATAGCCAGAAGAATACTTATTATTGGCATTCCTATTTTTCAACAGTTTTAGTAGTTCAATTTAAAATCCATGATGAATACCCAGGGGGTTGTTCATAAAGGTTTAGTCATCTATTAGTTACATGCCTTATTTCAATTACATCCAATCTGGAAAAAAAGGGTTGGTTATTTAAAAAAAAAAAAAAAACGGACAAACTGTAAAAATTATCTTGTGGAAAAACTTGGAAGCCACACTTGAGAGGCTTTATGGGCAAACTTGTCATTTGCCTACCACTACCTAGTCCTGTTTCCAAGAGATCCACACATTACCCTAAGAGTTTAGGGTCAAAACACCAATAAGCATAATTACCACATTAATATGACAAAAGTCTTTATGGGGAAACTTTGATTATCACGTTTCAATAAATATTTTTTTCCTTCATATGAATTTCAGCAGTTACCTTCTTTCCAGTCACTACCTTATCAATTCACAAAATCACTATTGTATTTTTAAAGATAAGGGAACCCATGTCAATTTAAATATATAGATTTGTATTTTTCTTATAAGTTGTTATTTTTAGAAATTAAATTCTATTTTGGGTAGACCTGCTTACAATTATATCTTTTGTTTATGATCCATTGACAGGAAAACTATTATAGATCTAGGAGCAATGGTAAAAATTGGGCAAATTTGGAGCCAAAATACTGAGTTATTTAACTGTATTGCAGTTCACATTCAAGATAAGAAATGGTCAAGTTGTATCAAATTTCAATGACATCACATTCTAGAAAAAATAGTTGCACTTAATTAGCAAATCATTTTTCAAAATCATTTAGTTGCTAAAGAGTGGGAGCCACAGTTTCAGGTGATGATACTTAGAAATAGTGAGCTCTCCTTTTCCCGAGGAAGTACAGAATTCAGACAAATGTCTTCTGAACAAAAAATGCATTTCCTAGCAGTATGGTTACTGAATAAAGAAAGTTTTGTCTACAAATGCAGCAGGATCATTGGATGCTAGCGTGAGTACAAGCATGGAGTTCTAAGATCACATATCAGTTTGTGTGTGAATAATTATTTCTGCAACAATTGGAAAATTAAAATATTATTCTTGCTTTGCCAAAATTGGATAGACAAGAGTCCAATCTGAAGTAAATTCTAATGACTTAGAATTCAGTTTTACATAAATACTTTAAAATGTTGCCATAGTAAAATGTATATCAACATTTCAGAAGGGAGGTTACCTGGAGAGATTCATTTTTATATCTGAAGGTTGAAACGTCCTTAAATAAGGCCAAAGACACTTAGAACATGCTGTATGTGCCAGTTTACTGTATATGCATGTACTCGGAGAAATCCATAGTAGAAATGTGCCATAGAATGGAAGATTCCAATTGCTCTGCAAGTCTAGAGCGCTCATCAGAGAGCTGTGTTCTCCCCTTTCAGTGGAGTCCGTGTGAGAGAGGTACTGTCTCTTCAGACTGAGTGCTCCATGGCACACTTCAGTTATATCCCCAAACTTCAGCAGCAGTATATGCAGTAAAACACATCCATCACAGTCTGCTCAGTTGACAGTCCTTGACATCCATGTGAGGAGCAGCATTTTCAACTGGTATATGATGGCATCTGCAAGGTGACTGTGTTAGGGATGAGATGAAGTTCTAAACCATGACCAAATAATGGTAGTTTTATTTTCTCTGTACTGTTTTTTATTTTTGAAAATGAAAATTGCCAAAATACAAGATACTAAAAACATGTCCTAACTACTGTATTCCTAGAGTAAGGATCTACAGATCGTGCTTTATAGCAGGAATGACAAAGATGGCAAGCAGGTCGTTTCTGAATGGCTTTCACGATGTAGAGTTGCATACTGAAAGCCACAGTATTTTCCAGAGGAAGCAATGTAATAAAGCCTCTTCCCTGCACAAAGGCAAGATAACAAGTCAACTGATAGGCAGTAATGGTCCCTTTGAGAAATACCATCTCTTAACTCCTGCTGAGCTTTCTAACTCCTGCTGATTTTCATCTGGATGTTTAACTACCGTTTTGGAAAAATAAGGATGTCATCCAACTCACTACCCCTTGAAAAGATGCTGACACCCTGTTTTACAGCATGCGTTTCCAGGGAAGAGATTTAAGCTAACCTTGTTATATAAGGTAAATTAAGTTAAATTCCAGATTCTTCATATTCTTAGTTTGTCTCATGACTGAAATCACCTTTCTTGTTCTTTGTCGTTCTTTTAACTGGTTATTGTGTACAGAACATGTCAGGTTGGATTCACGGCTCTTGAAATGAAATGTATTTGTCCACATATAAACTTGCAAAGTATTTAAAACTCTGTAGTGCATTAAAAAGAGTTCATAGGTGATTTGGACAACAAGGTACTATATTCCTTTCGTATATATTATATCTCAGAGTGGATCTCTCTGCTGAAAACTTTCTTATTGGGCATTTGAAATAGATTTTGGGTGAAATAACTGCTTTTAGGAGAAGGCCTGGGTCTATACTATTTTGCTTTCCTAATAAATTTAACGTAGGTCAATGTGATTATTTTGTTTTAAATAGTGATGTCCTTTAGGCACTACAAACAATTCCAAGAAGCTTGAATGTAGAGATGGTATTAATGAAAATTATGTCCACGTAGCATCAGGAAGGCAGTTATCAACATTCGATCAGTCATTTCTCAATTCTACCAAGTACATATTTCAGTAAACCTTGAGTAACCTCAGTAACTCTTTTTCACTCACATAGATAATGGAGGGATGTATTTTATATGTTATTACCTATACTGGAATAGGAATATTAATAAGAAGCTGTCTAAATTGGTGCAACATGAATTTTTCAGGAAGGCAGGAAGCAATTGATAATTGCTTATCAATTCAGCTGAGATCTGTCTCTGAGTTTTCCCCTGCGTCTAATTAATTAACCATTTTTTTACAGTTAATTAACTGCTATGTTTTGTATTGTGTCAATTCCATGTTAAAATATACAATGAAAAAAATGCAAATTAATTCAGGAGACTTCTGGGAGAGGAAGACCTATGATTATTCCCCTCCCCAAAAGTGAAAGGAGGAGCTTATTTTCTTGACATTCTTTATTCACTTGCTTTACATACATAGAATAAAAACCTGTAATATTTCTGTTTCTGTTCAAAATATTCAGAAATTTAGTTATAGAGATGAAGATAAAATAAAAAATATAATTGATAATGAGGAGAAGATGTTTCAGACTGGTGAAAATCTAGGAAGAGAAGTGAGAGAGAGAAAAAAAAAAAGAGACACTAAAGATTTTGAATACAAATGAGTAACCAGAGTCACGATGTCTGTAGGAAAAGTGGTTAAGGAGGAGAGAGTGAAAAAGGATAGTCATGCCTGAGACTGAGGGAGGACCAAATTCACAAACATCTGTATATGCAGATAGAGAGATAATTGTAAAAGAAGGACTTGAAAGAGATGGGAATATGAGTGAGATGAAATGATTGAACTCCAAGATAAGCCAGTAAGAACGATTCATGAAAACTTTAAAGGGAGAGTCATGAGTCAGGCATAGGAAAGAAAAAAAAAAAAAAAAACAGGAAGCCTCATTTCCATGGAATTTTCATGCTTTGTTGGTCTCCAGCACCATCACAGTGATCTGTAACCAGCTCCGCACCCCCCACGCTTTTTTAGATGACACTGGGCAGAGGTGAGAGCGTGTGGGGGACAGTTTGAAATGACCCGTGGGCTGATTCTCTGATGAGCACTTAGATACTGAATGAGCTTTCACCAAACACATCAATAGCTGTGTGCTCACATCCTCCTTCTCAGTAACAAGTCTGTACCGTGACAGCAATTTTTATGAATTATGTGGTAGCATATGCATTGCTAACACTTCCACTAGGCTTTTGCTTTTTGCACTGGGGAGGAGGGGGGAAACTGTTCAGCTCAATTTCCAATAAATTTTACCTCATTCACTTTTGATTTTGGTTCTTTGAACAAACACTATTGAGAAATCAAGGTGAATGGGTATGAACTGAACCACAGGAAGTTCGTCTGCATGTGAGGAAGAACTTCTTTCCTGTGAGGGTGACAGAGCCCTGGAACAGGCTGCCCAGAGAGGTTGTGGAGTCTCCTTCTCTGGAGATCTTCCAAACCTGCCTGGATGCCACCCTGTGTCACGTGCTCTAGGTGTCCCTGTTGGAGCAGGGGGGTTGGACTAGATGATCTCCAGAGGTCCCTTCCAACCTCAAGCATTCTGTGATTTGGTGATTCTGGGAATGCCATTTCTTCTAGCATGGCATGTATGAAACAAGCATTATTGTAGAAATTATCTCCTAAGAAAATGTGTGAACAAAGAAAAGAAAGACCTAGAGTGGAAATGGTTCAATTGTGTATTAATGTTTCAAATATGTATGATTTTTCCATGTGTATTAAGAATCTGTTTGGTTTGATCACGTACTGTTTTGAACAAGTGTGCTGTTTTTAAAATTAGTGTATGACTGAAGCAGCTATTTATACCTTAGAAGCTATGATCAAGCTGTGCAGTTCCTTGATGTAGATTTTTGACATTTACTGATGTTTTGTCTTTCCATTGTTTTTTAAAGTCGTCTCCATGGTTTGTGATGGCATGCTTAAGCTTATAAATCCTCTTTTGCAAATTTGTTCCTTTATACAGTTTAACAATTTGAGACCTTGTTAAAATCTTGGCTAAAAATGTCTTTGCAAGATTGTGCTGTGTAGAGTATTAGTTACAATCAGGTTGATTCTGGGGAAGTTCTGCCCCTGTTGTCCTTGGCTTCAGTTTAGCTTGATTTTAGCTTTTAAGGGATGACTGGCTTTGTTCATTACTGCTGGAAGTGAGAATCCATAAAATGTTTGACAAGTCAGAAAAATGCACAGTGAGCATATAAAAATCTTTAATATTGCAGTACCTACTTTGCTATTTGTCACAGTGCTGAATATGTGCTTATATACTCTTATCGTTCGTAAACTCGTGACTTCTTGCAAGTAACTCAGTCACCAGTGCTAAAGGGTGCGTTCTGGAGGGTGAGCTTTTCTGCCCTTGTTCTGTCATAAAAGTAGAGCTCAGGCAGTGAACGTAGTGATTCTTTTATTTTTTCACACTCTTTCTGTTATGTTTTGATCCTCTCAAATCTGACAGTTAGCTGTTCTGCTTTAAAAGTAATTGTCACGTTAATCATCTCCAGGTGATTTGTGTGTTTACTTGCTGTTTTAAGTAAGGCATGAAGAAAAGGAAATAGTCAGTGATATCCCTCTTAAATGTATAGATGAGAAAATACTAAAATTCCAAGGATTCGGCTTGTGAGTTCAGTGAGTAGCCAGGACTTGAAACTACAGTTTGTTTCACTTTACACTCATGTGTAAGGCAACAGGACAGTGAGGTCTGTCTTTCAAGTCTGGAGATGTTTCAGTTGTCTGGAAAAAAATCAGTATATTTTATAATAATTATAATAAAAAAAAAGAACTATGTGGCTAGCCACAGAATAGGGATTCTTACCTCCCTTACTAGGTTTATTCTTTTTCCACTCATAGCTCTATATAGTCTTGAAGAGCCTATATACTTGGAAGGATACAAGAATTCAGGCTGATGCCAAACTAAATCTAAAGATTAGGCTTGTTTTGTTTTACAGCTGTATTTTTTAAAGAGAAATCTGAGCAACACGAGAGGAGTATTATTAATTTAGGTAAGATGTACTGTTCTTAAATTAATGCTATGTATACTAATTTAAATAAATGCTTAAATGTCAGAACTATTTCAAAATTTAAGTTACATTTTCTCAGTACTGTAGACTTCTTTCCTACAAATAAGTAGCTCCTTTTATGATCCAGGTGTCTGCTTTAATGATGTCCTTATGAACTGTCTAATTAACTCTGAAAAGCTGAATCAAATATGTGAAGAATAGAGTACAGGTAAAGTGTGAAATCTGTATCTACATTTTTATTTTTCTTGCTATTGTTTTATATTCTAAATAAATTGAAAATAAATACTTTGAAACCTTCCAAACCTTCAAAACTCATGTAACCAAAATATTCTTATGAGGGAGTGACTTATCTCAATGTTATTCAGTACAGCTTTCCAGTATTTCCAGCCGCACTCAAAAATTGTAATATATATGAATCTTCTATGCAGCATTTAATTATCAAAGCTATCAGGAAAAATTTGACTTTATTTCTACTGCTACTAAGATACATAAATAATATATCACCCAAACATTTCTATTTCTTTGTTTTCTCACTTTTTTTTTCTTTTTTAAGACCTGACCTGTCATCCCTCTATCTGTACTTATTTTCTTTTTTTTCATCAGGAGACAAACTGTGGTTGTAGTCTTCTCATCACCAATGTCAAATTTAAAAGTTTGTTTAGTGGATGCAGAAAATAGCTTCATGTTAATGAACTCCCATTTTTGTTCATGATTTGTGTTTTCGATTCTACGACGTTAACTAATGTCTTTGTCATCTTAAGAAATTCTGTTCTGTGCAGATTCCTTTAGAAATATCTTCTTAAAATTGTTCCTCACTGCAGAGAATAGCATGTATTCCAGACAACGTTTTAGAAATGTTTCATTTACCTATCCATGGCCATATAGTATTCTAGCAATTTAGTTAAAATAACATTAAAATAATTAAAAACAAATAGCACAAAGTTATATTCCCCCTTTGCTTGTATGATTGTAGGAAGAGTCTTTGCAGGGTAGCTCTTTTTCTTTGTTTTTTCTTTTTTCTTTTTGATATGCATATAACATTTGACATCTAGCATTTACTGCTTTCTTCCTTGAGCTCAACCTTAAAATTACAACAAGGGAGCTAAATTGCTACACCGACTTTCTGATTTGAAGGACTTTGTCTGGGTTATTATGATGGAATTCAGTTTTGCTTCAACTACTCTAAAAGCCCATCTCGACATGTTATCATATAACATTTCATATCATAGAGCACTCAGAGGGCAAGCCAAAGTTGGACGCCACTCGTGCTCAACACAATAAATAAAACTGTTCTTTCTCCAAGGATTGACAGTCTGGAAAACACAACATAATTAGTAGATGAGAGAAAAAGTTCAGCAAGAGAGAGCTGATGGTTGGTAGCAGATGAGTGTAATATAGGTGATTGCTTGCCACTCACCACTAAGTCACCACAATTCTTGCATTTCTGTCTAGGTGTCATTATTATGTGTGTTCAGAGAAAAAAATATATATATTTTTTCATAAAATCAGTTTCATAAATTAAGATTGAGATTAGGCAGGAATTCAACCAAGAGCATGAGAAGACAATTCTAATCAGGAACATGATTTTGTATTAATGACATACAGTTTGTGCATTATTGATTTTACTAACAGATGTGCTTCGATTGTAACTAAAGATGTTTCGGTGTCTGTTTGCAATTAAAGCAGTATTGTTTCTTCCTGAGCTATTACTGTTAATTGGAGTATTTAGACTAAATTCTGTTTCCAGGATCATCAGGCCAAATTCACTGCTTTCAATGGCTATAACTCTGGAAAACTAAGAGGAGTTCAGAAAGCAAGTGTGCTGGTGATTCATGATTAGAAATAGAATGTAGCTCACATCCGCTTACCTGTGTTACTGCTTCAGGGCTACAAAGGGGAGAAAACAGTAAGAATTACATGTTTTCTCCAAATACACAATGAATCAGACCTAGTAAAAAAAAATTCCCAGTCATGTTTCTCATTAGACTTGTGTTCCGGAGGAAAATTAAACAAGTCTATATTTAGTGTGAGATTTCTGAAAGTACCATTGACTTCAGTAGGAGCAGAATTAAGACAATGATGCATACTTGTCAAAAGTTTAACTTGGTTTGAGATCAATTTTGGTTAATTTTGTCAAATTTCATGCAATTTCCTTGTTTCCTTTCTAGATATTAAAAGAAGCAATTACCAAAGTTAGTAATGCTAAGTAAAATTAAGTTGTGGAAGAAAAGAAAAAAAAGCTTTCTGTTAAATAGTTCCTTTACATTTTTTAGATATTTTAAAAAGGCAATTAAAAATAAAATATACAAGTCTACTATCATTTCGTAGGTAATGAGAATAAAATGTACCTTTAAGATGATGAGAATTGGTCTAATATAGTAACTTCGGTAAAATCAGAGTGTGTAAAACGTAAGTTATACTGCATCTTAATGAACAAAAAGCATGCTTTTCTTATAGATTTATATCTAAACACATATTACAAGATCTTTAAAACAGCAGAAGGGCTTTTGAGTTGGAGATGCTCCAATTATTACTAAAATGAGATTTACCCTTTCTTTTTGTTGTAGTGGAGTTTGGTATTTAATTGTCATG
Source organism: Tinamus guttatus (assembly GCF_059628265.1). Taxonomy (NCBI): domain Eukaryota; kingdom Metazoa; phylum Chordata; class Aves; order Tinamiformes; family Tinamidae; genus Tinamus; species Tinamus guttatus. Next base: position 1,835,810 of record NW_028288936.1, read on the forward strand.
GAGTTTCACCCTGTTCTTCATGATAATGTTGTTTGTAATACAGAAATTTGGTGCAGCATGAATGTTTTATAGTAAAATTTTCCTCTGTCATAGACTGTCAACCTGCTTAGGTATTATCAAGGAATTAAAGAACAGTAAGCTGATATCTTTAACTGAAGTATAAGGCTATAAGAAGAGTATCCTCACAGATATGTCTAGCATTTTCCAAAGTGTATTTTAATGACCATAGCAATTTTAAAAAGTAGTAAGTAATGTGTGATATGCTTAACACCAACATTATGAAACAAATACTATATGGCCTTGTGTTTAAAAAGATAGGTCAAATTGTATGCTAAGTTTATATTTTACAATATGCAGTAGAATTACAGAGAATGGAACAGAACAGTAAATTAGTGTCTGCTACGTTTAGTCTTTGGCTTATAATCAGCGAAATCAGAGTGTGCATTTTAGAACTGCTGTAACAGTCAATTGCTGGTCGTATGCCTCTGCTGTTCTAGTCTGGACTCATCAAATATGTTATAAATACAGAATCTGTATGAGGTAATCAGTTCTTCAAATCAAATGTACTGTTTCGTCTTGTACATACGCTCTTGAAGATGTGTCTCCCTCTCATTTCCAAATATGAAAAGTTTTGTATCTCTTCAGTTTTTTTCTCCTGTTCAAGTGGGTTATAAGCTCCCTTCAAAGTGGTCATGGATGTGGCTTATAACTCTCATACGAAGTTAGATAAAATTTGTAGAAATTACTTATAAAATATTAACACAAAAGCTAATGCTCTGCCTTGATCCCATTTTCACAGACCTAATGATTACAAAGCAGGAAATAACACAGCTTTTCATAGAGCTGCTGTGAGAGATTCAGTCTTCAGTCTTACCTAAGTCAGCAAGTAATTTCTTGAATACTGAACCTGCTCAAACCTATTTCTACGGGGTTTTGGCCTTGTGGTAAACACTGAGCTCCAATTCAAAGTTTTTCCTCTGGCTGTACAGTGATAAAGTGATTCTGGAGATCTTCAAAACGTGCGTGGATGCGACCCTGTGCCACGTGCTCTAGGTGTCCCTGCTTGAGCAGGGAGGGTTGGACTAGATGATCCCTAGAAGTCCCTTCCAACCTTAACTGTTCTGTGAGTCTATGATTAAGGTTTTTTCCTCTGTGGATATTCAGACCTCTCAAAGGTCTGAGCTACAGCCTTCCCCTCGGTTTGGATGTGTCTTTCTACCTCCAAACTTTGAAGAACTTAATTATCTTTGAAATAGCCACCTCTCTTTTAAATTTAGTTTAAGTCAACCAATGAGTTCAAAAGTTTTTATTGAAAGAGACTGAACTGGAGCCACAACAGGAGCCCATAATCTTCCTTCCCTTAGAAAAGCCACTTTGGCCTGAAAACCCATGGAACGTCTTATCACACAGAGTACTGAGATAATCTTGACCAAGTGCAATGCAGCCTGTGTACAAGCAGTCATCTCTGGATCATAGTAGCCCTGAGACCTGTGTATATGAGACAATCTGTACTAGCTAGTTTAGTGAAAAGGGCTTCCTCTTTCCTCAAGACTGTCCTTTGAATGGTTTTGTAACTCCATCGCAACTTGCCATAAGTTTTGGTGGATTTCCCTTGTTTCTCAAGCTTGTCTGTTCCCTCATATTATCAGAGACCTTTAAAACTTCATTCTATGTGAATAAAAGAAAATACTATGATGATGAAATCTAGATTAAAAACTCTCTCTGAGTAGCAGATATTTAGCCTAGAGTCTCTCTAGCCTCAACCTACTTCCTTCATAATTTGCTTTTTATCATGTTGAACAAATAAATTAGAACAAGTGACTCTTTCATATGAGGAACACAGAAACAAATTTCTAATCCTGAAGATCTATGTTTTATAAGTGCGCCTTTACAAATTTTATTTATAACATTTCTTTTTTTTGTTGGTTCTATTAGAATTTATTAAAAATGTGTCTTCCTGTTATCTGAATTTATAGCCAGGTGGTAGTATATCAAAATTGTCAGGTACTCTTAAGAATCCATTGCAAGACTGTTCAGTTGATAGAAAAGTTTGTATTTTCAATTGAATTGACATATATGTCCACATATCCACAGTGGTGGTGTTGAATGCACGGAAGGAATATAGAAGGAATACAAGGAGCTGTTGGTTGAGATTGTTTATGTCTGCATACCTTCTAGATAAGTGTGAAGAGCTATGGCAAGGAACATCATGGAAGTTCTTTCCCAGTTTTCTGCAGTTTTAGTTTGTAGAACCTCTTCATTTTACAAGGTTGAGGCTATTATGTAGGAAAATATCATGGCAAACTGCTGGCATGTGGAAGGACAGGGCCCCAGATTTTCTCTTTTACAGAATGGAATTCAAATTTCTGCTTCTAAGTTATTTGATATGCTCAGCATAAGAAACATAAGAAGGCTACAAAATTAAGCATAACATTTAATTAGTCACAGCCACAACTTGACTATAGTCTTTTAGAGGAGAAAAAAAACAGTCAAAATCTATTACCTCTTCCCTTGCTACTATCTTCTTCCTTTGAGGACTTCAGATGAGTTTTGTTGTGTGCTTCATGAAACCCAACAAGAGTTTTTAGGACTCCTAGAGAATGCATTTGCTAAGGCTTGTGGTTTTCCTAATACCTTTAAAGATCTATATTTTAAATAGTGTTTATTTTTGTTTTGTATAGGCTAAAAACTACCTGTTTCTTTAACTTGATGGGGTCTTCAATCTTTACTGCCTTCAATTAAATTAGAAATAATGCTTTGAATTTAATGGCATTAGCTCATAGACTGAGGTGAGAATCTATTTGTGAGTACACAAATACATGTCTTTATTTGTAATATAATTTATAAATGAGAAATAGTGGGTGTTTTCTTACATAAAGGTCATTATGATTCATGTCTTTGAGGCTGGTATTAATTCAATTTTAAGCTATGTTAAGCTGTAAATATGCTTTCTAATACCTGGATAGAAGAGAATGTTGCACATTATGTTTAGAACATGTATGTGTGGAACAAAAAATATTTCATTTTGTTATATTCAGTTAAAAGTGTCTTTTAAGTACATGAGGAAGAATCAAAAGATGTCAGTCAGTCATAGGTAGAAGTTTGTTAAAACAAGAGGTTAAAGTAGCTGAGTAGAAGACAAGATCTCTTGCAAAAAGGAAAGAGCAGAACCACAGGTTCTATTGGGATTCCAGAGTTAGGAGTCAGAAAGAAAATACTACAAATGAGGAGCAAAACGTGTCGTACTAATTCCATTTCAATCACTCAATATCACTTTTTAATTATAAAAAGGGGCACGGGAAGGAAAGGACGACTTCCATTTTTTTCCTAGATATGAAATAATAGTTATGTTCCAACAGAGTAACGTTTAGACGGTGATGAATATATCAAAAATGTGTTTCTATTCCACTGCTGAGTTGGTAGCTGATAGTAGATAATAGTATTCAGGTTAGGAATAAGTAACACTCATATGACTGCTATTATGGAGGCATTTTTCCAGAGTAAAAAGTAGTATATGCAATATGGCATGCACAGCATGAGTATACCCCATTTGCACTAATCATTGGTTTCCAAGCTGGTAAATCATCTACTGACTGATTAGAGGAACGGTTTGCTGTTTATGTGAACTCAGCAAGGGGAAATTAAATCTTTTTTTCTGATGGTTATTTTTAACCATAAAGATTCTTACAATGGAGTAACAATTGATATACTATTTCCAACAAGTCAGCGTTTCCCTATCTGGTCATGCTTCTATCTTCAGATGCTCTTTTTAAATGCTTAACTAAATGTTAAAAGAAAAACAATACAAGGTATAGAGAATCATTAAATACTAATAAAATAAAACCATTCCATAGAGGTTAAAGAAACTGAGTCCTGAATGAGCTATTTCACCATGATTTATTGAGAAATACACTACAGCCAAAAGCAACAACTTTTTGAAAGACAGCAGTTTGTTACTGCTTTTTACTGACAAGGAATCCTTTCCATCTTTTTTTTTTTTTTTTTCCCGATAAACTGGCTATATTGTTTCAGACTAGGTAAAAGAGAAGAGCCCTGTTTTAGACTACTTCTTATCTTATTACCTTTTTTTTTTAAAAAAAAAAATTGGTTTCCGATCGATGGAGATTGGTCTTTGAGAGATCCAGGTTATTTTTTTCTCTAAGCTGTAGAACTTCAGCTCACATAGGTGCTAAGTATTGTGTTTTCCTGGCTTTGTCACAACAGGACAGGAATGGAGCTTGCAGAACACAGACGGGGGAGACAGGAGTCTGGCTGTCGCGGCGGGATGAGTAACGGAGCCACTTCTGAATAGGTAGCGGGAATTTGATGAGAAGCAATGCTGAGTCAAAAGGACAGGAATTTCCATAATTAATAAATCTGTAGTGCATCTAGCCTACTGTCCTGTCCGCAAGAGAAGCTATAATGTGACCGTGGGCAGACATGCCCTGAACTTTAGTCTCTATTGCTGGTGAATTTCTGCCCTGCCAGGGTAATGAGGCTGGCTGTCTTGCTGTATTCAACGTGTCCTGCCTCTGCCTGAACTCTACCTTGACTCCTCGTTTTTTGCTGATTTACCCTCCTCTCAAGCTGTCTGCTGTTTCTCAGGTGTTTATTTTGCCTTTTGTCAAACAGGACAAGGTTTTTAGTATCTGGAAAAAACTCAGGCTCTGTAATTATGACTTGCTTGTTATAGGTGCATTTACAGACTCTGCTTCAGAAGTAAGCGGTGTCTGTTAATGGCACGTTTCATGGGATGTCCCATTGTGATACAGAATAGTGCTTTTTTTAGAAGTCTGAGAGTCTTTTTCTGGGAGTCTGAATTTATCATGTTACTGAAATTATTGACATGCTTAACTGGAGAGCTTTTCTGAAGACTTCCAGACCAAAATGTCATTCCCCATTCAGCGTTCATAAAACTGTCTCATTATGTACAATGTTATTAATTTTTTTTCATGGCAACCTTACTTCTTTTGCAAGAATCTCTGATGTCTGAGGATTTTAAAAATGATTAGTATGTTGGGCATCTCTTTTATCTCTAATTTGAGCACAATACTTTTTTGAGTTCCAACTTGTAGGTGGCATTTTGGATGAATTTTGTCTTACAGACCTGACAATTTCAAATTTTTACTTTACTCACAAACTGCTCATGACCTATGCCAGCTAACAGACAAGTCAGCTACAAAATTGCAATCTAAAATTTAAGCTATTCTTAAAAAAAGTAACTAACAAAGCCATTAACAACTGTCTTGTGCATGCCCATAAAAGTAGCTAAATCATGTAGGACAGAGTTATAAAACCCTGAAATTAGGGGTTCATAATGTAAGCGCTGGCACAAACAGAATTCAAGAGGCATGCATGGTGTCACTATAATTAGCTTACAGCTAATACAGATCATGTTTTAGTATTCTTTCTGCTTCTGCCAGAAGAGATGGTTTATTTCTTTCAGACATAATTACATTTGTCACTTCTTTTTTGAGGTTGCAAAAACCATACCAGCATAGAAACTGGTAGCAACAGCAACAGCAAGATGACTTTCAGAACACAACATCGTGTTGTTCCTAATATCGTTAGAGGAAAGAAATGATGGGAAAAAAAATAGAAAACAGAGCTTTCTACTTTTCAGATATTTTTTCTGCCTCCTCTCCCTGTTTTTCTTTGTTTTTTTTTTTTTCTCTTTTTATTTTCTTTTCTAGCAGGGTAACATAGAGCACATTGTATAGGATTGAGTCCAGGTGAGTTTTGAATATCTCCAGAAAAGACTTGTCAACTTCTCTGGGTAGCTTGTTCTGTTACCCTTACAGTCAAGAAGTTTTTCCTCAAATTCAGATGGAACTTCCTGTGCTTCAGTTTGTGGCCACTGCTTCTTGTCCTATTGCTGGACACCGCTGAAAAGAATCTGGCCCCATCTGGCTCATTTAAGCTATTTATAAGCAATGATAAGATCACCTCTCAGCCTTCTCCTGACCAAGTCCAGCTATCTCAGGCTCTCATAAGACAGATGTTCCAGTCCCCTAATCATGTTCATAGCCCTATGCAGGACTCTCTCCAGTAGTTCCATGTTATTCTCTTACTGTTGAGACTGGATCTGGGCACACTACTCCAGATGTGGCCTCACCAAGGCTAAGTAGATGGGGAGGATCACCTTCTCTGACCTGCTGGCAACTCTCTTCCTAATGTACCTTGGGATTTGCCTTCTTAGCCGCAAGGTCACTTTGCTGGTCACTCATGTTCGACTTGTCCACCAGGATGCCCAAGTGCTTCTCTGCAGAGCTGCTCTCTGGAAAGTCAATCCCCGTCCTTCACTGGTGTGTGAGGATATTCCTCCCTAGGTGCAGGACCCTGCACTTGCCTTCGTTGAACTTTATGAGGTTCATATAACAGAAGTAGTTGCAGAGACTTTGTTGCTTTCATATAACAGCTAGCAAGAGAAAATTGCCAAACAAATCACTTGTAGTACATATTCAGTGCAATGAAGTAATGAGACTATATTTAAACAATATACGACTTTTTTTTCTTTGTATTTCCAATGTATTAGGAGTACTGCAATCTCAAAATACCAATTTAATTAGACAAGAAAATGAATGCTAATAAGATGAGGCATCTACACATGTGAGCTAAGGGATGAATTAAGTAGCGCCACAGAGGAATAAGCTATGTTGTGGGGAAAGGGGAGATTGAAAAGTCATTTCTGAGATGGAAGTTTCACTTTGAACTTATTACTGAACAACGTGATCAATCATTAAAGCACTTCGGAAACCATAAAACATTGTCAGGTTTAGCTAAGCGTAATCACAGAACAGACTTCCAATGGGACAAGTTTTTCTAATACAGTCAGAGAAGTAAGGAAAGGAGAGAGGGAAAGAGTGAAGAGAGAAGGCTTAAAGAATAATAAACAGTTCAAAGTCAGATATTTACTGAGAGGATCCAATACAATTTTAAATAATCCATAAAAAATAAGATTTAATTGAATAGCAGGCCAGAAGTTGTGAGGAATGAGACTCTCAGATCTGATGCCATTCCTGACCAGCTATTTGTGTCATATAGTTTATTAGACCCATGTGCGCCATGAAGCCACAACTCCAGTCAGGGGTGCTGTTCTTATAAGAACTGAGCCTTAAACTGAGCATCTCTCTAGGAAACCTTTTGATGTTCAATAACCATATACTCCTATGTAGAATACTGAACATACCCAGTGTACTGCTGTGTGGAATATTCCTTTCTGCAACTGGAGAACTGAGATGTCTTCCACTGTGTATTCTGACTAGAAAGGAGACTATCTCAACTCTAAGGTTAAGTAAAATAAATCACACCCCAAGAGAAGGTGGTTACTTGGAAGTACTACCTACACATAGGACCTGTTCAAAACCACCGAAAGGCATTGGAAAGACCTTTCTATTGCAGCTGCTTCTCTATGGCATGTTCTTTGAAGGTCTTAGGTCTGCTGATTGGAGTCCATTCTTAACACCTTCTCTCTTTGGGAACAAAGGATTTATTCACTTGTATTTGCACATCTTCTTAGGGCAACACCTCATTGATTCAGCTTTCCTTTGAGAGTTATATGTAACTTAAAGATTCCTAAAATATTGGTTCTCCTATTTAGAATATAGAATATAAATCCAGATGGAGACCAATTTATGCACATATTCTGAGGCAGATCAACAGCTTATGCAGTCCCAGATATTCTGATGGGGCTATTAAGGTTCATATGTTTTCATACCATCTTCCTTATACAATAGCCACTGAAATAAATCCTTTGTGTCAGAGGTGTTGCATGGTGTCTTCAGTTGCCATACAAACAAGTGATGCTTTTCCATAAATCAGCTGAGCAAACTGCCTTGACCTGAAACAACAGTTTTTCAGTCATATGCTGTATACAGTTAAATCAACATATAATTGAAGTAACTGATTTAATTTCTTTGACAGTTCTTAATCTGCCAGTTCTTAATCCATCCAAACTAAAAAGATATCATGACCACATGTTTTAGAATATTCTTCACAGTTCTTTGTAATTAGTATAGAGGATAGTCAGAGACTATTACTACTATAAATATGGGGGTAACTCTATCACAGCCAACTGACTGACTTAACGTGATCACCAAATACTATTAAATATATAATATATTAAAATATTAACAGATATTTAAATTGGAAAAACATCTTTGCATTCCTATAAGAAAGAAGTCAGGCAAGGTGAACAGGAGACCTGCGTGGATGAGCAAAGAGCTGTTGTGTAAACTCAGTGAGAAAAAGAGCATGTACGTAATGTGGAAGAAGGGCCAGGCCACATGGGAAGAATATTGTCAGAGAATGCAGGGATGCAATGACGAAGGCCAAGGCCTGTCTGGAATTAGAGAGAGATGGCAGGGTCAACAGGAAGGGCTTCTACAAATACATCAGCAACAAAGGGAAGACTAGTGAAAATGTTAGTCCGCTGCTGAATGGGGAGGGTGCCTTGGTAGCGGAGGATGCAGAGAAGGCAGAGTTACTAAATGCCTTCTTTGCCGCAGTCTTTACTGCTAAGGCCAGTCCCCATGTGCTGAGTCTGGAGACACAAGAGAGAGAACCAAGAGAGAGGAAGACTTTCCGCTGGTTGAGGAGGATTGCGTTAGGGACTGTTTAGGCAAACAGGACACCCATAAATCTATGGGCCCAGATGGGATGCATCCAACGGTGCTGAGGGAACTGGTGGGGGTTATTCCTCAGCCGCTCTCCATCATCTTCGAGAGGTCATGGAGAGCAGGGGAGGTGCCTGAGGACTAGAAGAAACCACCATCACTCCAATCTTCAAAAAAGGCAAGCGGGAGGAGCTGGGAAACTACAGGCCGATCAGCCTCACCTCTATCCCTGGAAAGGTGATGGAGCAGCTCATCCTAGAGACCATCTCTAGGAAATGGTCTGTGAAGGAAAAAGGTGATTAGGTATGTGAAGGAAAAAAAGGTGATCAGGAGTAGTCAGCATGGATTCACCAAGGGGAAATTGTGTCTGACGAACCTGATAGCCTTCTACAATGAGGTGACTGGCTGGATGGACGAGGGGACAGCCATGGATGTTGTCTGCCTTGACTTCCCCAACGCTTTTGACACTGTCTCCTATAACATCCTCATAGGAAAACTTAGGAAGTGTGGACTGGATGAATGGACAGTGAGGTGGATTGAGGACTGGCTGAATGGCAGAGCCCAGAGGGTGGTGATAAATGGGGCTGAGTCTACTTGAGGACCTGTGGCCAGTGTTGTCCCACAGGGGTCAGTACTGGGCCAGGTGCTGTTCAGCTTGTTCATCAAGGACTTGGAGGAGGACACAGAGTGCACTCTCAGCAAATTTGCAGATGACACCAAACTGGGAGGAGTGGTCGATGCTCCCGAGGGCTGTGCTGCCCTTTAGAGAGAGCTAAACAGGATGGAGAGTTGGGCAGAGAGGAAACCTCATGAGATTCAACAAGGAGAAGTGCAGGGTCCTGAACCTGGGGAGGAATAACCCCAGGCACCAGTACAGACTGGGGGTTGACCTGCTGGAAAGCAGCTCCACGGAGAGGGATTTGGGAGTCCCGGTTGACAACAGGTTAACCATGAGTCAGCAATGTGCCCTCGTGGCCACAAAGGCCAATAGGATCCTGGCCTGCATCAGGAGGAGCATTGCCAGCAGGTCAAGGGAGGGGATCCTGCCCCTCTCCTCAGCTCTGGTGAGGCCGCACCTGGAGTATTGTGTGCAGCTCTTGGCTCCCCAGTACAAGAGGGACGTGGAGCTTCTAGAGAGGGTCCAGTGGAGAGCACCTATTGTATGAGGAAAGACTAAGTGAACTGGGCCTGTTCAGTCTGGAGAAGAGAAGGCTGAGAGGAGATTTGATCAATATGTGGAAGTACCTGAGGGGTGATTGTAAGGAGGATGGGGCCAGGCTCTTCTCTGTGGTGGCCGGTGACTGGACGAGGGGTAGCAGGTATAAGTTGAACCACAGGAAGGTCCCCCTCTATGTGAGGAAGAACTTCTTTCCTGTGAAGGTGCCAGAGCCCTGGAACAGGCTGCCCAGAGAGGTTGTGGAGTCTCCTTCTCTGGAGATCTTCCAAACCTGCCTGGATGCCACCCTGTGCCACGTGCTCTAGGTGACCCTGCCGGAGCAGGGGGATTGGACTAGATTATCTCTAGAGGTCCCTTCCAACCTTAAGCATTCTGTGTGATTCGGTGATCTTACTAAGAGGAAAATACTTCAGTGAAACTGTGTGTTTTTTTTTTTTTATCTTTGGAAAATAAAAATGTATTCAGTAATTTTACACCATATCATGCTCAGTTATATTTACTGTAAAATGGCAGGCAGCCTTCAAAATTACATTACTTTTTATCAAGTCACTTCTGATATTTTTTACAATAGGCTTTTATTCTTCATTGTCTTTTTTTCTTTTGATGCATATACATTACTAGTTATTGTACAGAGTATTAATCATACCTATATTTTATGCAGTTACTAAGAATACAATACCATGGTCTACAATGTCATTACTGTAGTTTTTTTTTTTTGTTATAAAACTACTGAATGCAAACTATTTGTTAAAGAATAGATACAGGTGTGCACCCCCATTCCAATACTTTAAATGATGTCATGTATTTATGTGATATCAACTGACAAAATAAGGTTAATTTTATCACTGTCAGCATGGGAAAGATTTGCAGAATGTGTTGCACAGAGACAATATGCAAAGGCTACACAAATTACGCAATAGATCATCATGAGAAAAACAGTTTAGTCATAGCTAGTACTGTCTGTGTCAAAGACAGAATTCACATTAGACTATATATATTAGGCTTATAAAATGAGGGAGATGATTGTTTTTTTCTAATGGAAATACCAACTTATGTTTTTGTTGTTAACCTGAATGTTCATATACCTTAAAAGCTAAGGTTTCTACCTGTGCCTTGCCCCTTCCCACTTCCCCGTCTTAGCCAAGAAAAGGCTATATATGTGCTTTTCTTATGACATTGGGAAAATAAATCTCTCTCTTGCTGATACAGGTTAATTTTATGTTCTAAGATGACAGGGGTAGACCGATGGGAGTAGAACAAGCTTTGTTCATGTGTTAAGGAAAGAACCCAAGCCATATTAAATCTGCTGCTCCCGAGGCTTGGAGTAGAGCAATGAAGGCTGTAAAGATGTTTATTAATTCAAATAACTGTACTACTGCATCAGTAGCACTCATAAGTGGATACATCCTATATATATATATGTACACACACACACACATATATATATAAAGTGTTAACACACACACACATATATATATACATATATATAACACACATATATATATGTTATATTATATATATGTTATATATATATGTGTGTTAACACATATATATATATGTTAACTGATGTCACTTCAAAGCTATTATAAAGTACAGATGTGTAAGGTACAGATGTGTAAGCTAAGATTCGTATATAACTGAATTCTGGATACAATTTCTTAACCAACCACTGCTTCATCTTGGGCTGTAATGTTCTAGAATATTCCTTATCAGTAAGGTCAAGTGTATTGAATACGGATAAGAATGAAAAATGTTGCTATGAATGAAAATAGGGGGAAAATGGTTTTAGTACATCTAAATGACATTGGTTTCTATAGGCATAGTTCATCTTTTTATGCTTGAGTCATTTTTGATTTTTGTATCTAAACCCACCATTTTTTTCCCCCTGTTTCTTTGTGTTATCCTCTTGAATAGATATGATACATGCATCTCATTCCAATACACAAAGTGTTTGCATTACATGCTGGAGAGCAGCACCTGAAGAACTTAGCTTGGAGCAAGGCTTGGCAGCTGCCAAGTTCTGTGCACAGAGGGAGGCAGAGCTTCTTCTGCATCTGATCCTCTGCTGCCAGCTGGCCACGATCACTGGCTTTACCGCCACGTGCGTCACCGCCCTTCTATTTTGTGTGGGGAATTATTAGAACTGGAGCCATTTATATTGTGACTAATAGTTGAATAATTAGCCTACAGAAAAATAACTTTCTTCTCATTTATCACACTGTCACATTTAAAATGTATTGTCATTAAAGAAAAGAAATATTGACATTGTAGGCATTTGTTTATAAATGAAAGCTAGGTAATACCATGAAAGTTGTTTAGTTGTTTTTTTTGGTCAAATGAGATCTGTGGAAATACAGTTTTAAGCTACACTGAAAATAAGTAGGTATGTAACGCTGGTGTAAGAGCTTGATGTCAATGGCATAAAATCAATAAATGGTGGCTTGGCACAGCCTTGCATGTGTTTTAATATTTTACATATTTTGACTAATTTTACTGAAGATGGTGGATGTATTCGTTAAATATACCTTTCTTCTCCTACCTTGAGTTACTTTTGAAATCTGTTGAAAAATATAGTTTCTAACATGAGTAAGTAAAGAGTATCAAATGCTATTTGCCACAAAATAGTCCTTAAGTCATTTTTTTTACCTGCATTTTATATTCAGACATTACCATGATTTTCTAAGCCTCTGGGTTGGTTTGTGCAGATATTTTTTTCTTCAATTAATATACTGTTTCTCATCTTCTGAACAAGTGCCTCCATCCTACTTTTAAAAACAGGAAAATAAAATAAATCCCAGACTGTAGTCTAAAAAATAGACTACAGACCAGTTTCAGTCCAGTACTATGGCTGCATTTTAGCACCTGTTTCAGAAATATCAGGTCATCCTTTCAGGCCTTGGGTAATGGAAATATATGGGACTTGATTCACTAATATAAACTTTAGTTACATTAATTGATTTCATGGCCTTTCAAGTCTTAATTATAAAAGAAATGAAGTAAGATAAAGTTAGGGATTTATCAGCCAATGTAATGATTTATAATGAAAACCAGCAAGCATAGAACTGTATTATTCTTGATCCTTATTAACTGTGCCATTTGATCTTTAGGGAAGTTTTTCTAAAAGTCTGTATCACTCTGTAAAATATTTTGTACAGGGGCTTAAATATTATGCGTAGATGGGCAGCGCTTAAAACAAGTGATCTAGGTACCCATTTGGGATATCAGCTGAAGGTCCTGCTTTACACTTTATAAATCTTCTGGATGAAAAGAGAAACCTGCTCTGAAACTTGTGTAAAGCAGCAGTAGCAGTATTTCCTTCGCTTGCTATCAGCTACCTTTACAGTATGGTTTAAGAGAGTCTACTGATCGTAAATTGAAAATGAATATCTCAGTCTGGTGAGAAGAGGACTGTGAGCATGATCAAGAAAGAAAGAAGAAAAATACAGTGCAATCCTTCTTTCCAGAATACAGAAAGCTAACACTTGTTTTGAAGCTTCAAAGATTTCTATTTTAGGCGTGTAGTTGGAAGATGTAATAGACTTCCTGTGAATTGTTATTAATATGTTATTCTGGCAGCCAGTGTATTTGTCAAATTTTAAATGAAACTTCCAACACAGGAAGTTTAAGGTCATCATTTGACATACATCTTGTGTTAATTCGTAAAACAGTGAAAAGTGGTTGTTCTCGTATCCATCTGTAGCAATGTAAAGCAGTTTTACTAGGCTTTGGAATAAATACATATAAGATGATACACATTTTTCAGCTGAGTCTGACATCTAACTTCATGAATAAAAAAGACCCTATTAATCATGGGATGATAGAGTCACATAGACGGTATTTATCATTCTTGTAGGAGAATGAGTTGTCTCTTGTTAATGTTTTGAGGGAATGCTTAGTAATTATACAGAACAAAAGTCAAGAAAATGCAATATGCAGTTAACTTGTACAGGAGCTTAGATATTTGTGTCTAACTTTGTATTAACCTGCATATGTGGAGCATATTATTCATTTGTATGTTTATTAATGCATCTTTATTAATACATGCGTGAGTAATAGTTAACTTGACAACCTGAAAACAACTTAAGGGAATTTATACACTTGATGTGCATGGCAATCTACAGGAAGAGAACACATACAAGCCCTGTGCAGCAAGGACACAGAAATGGTATTTGTAATGAATACTTCATACTATAAATTATCAATAGTTTGATATCTATTTATATACTGATGTATATAATGATATACTATTTATTTTCTAGAATCAACGTAGGATGTTGATACATATAGGGAGGCTCTATTATTACTTAGTTGCTAGCACAAGATTAAGTGTGTATAATGACAAACTCATTTTTGGTGTATACCTGGTAATTTTGTGGGAAATGCAGAGTCTTCACATCTAACATAGACTTTTCAGTATGACCTTTATTCATATGCCTGTCTAAAGAAATAGAAGTGTACTGCTTTGTGCACCATACTTCTGGTACACAAATGACATAATTTAGGATTTTCAGTCGATTTGTAGTAATCTAATGATTTTTCACCCCAAACGATGGAGGATCCTGCAAGGACCGACAGGCTCCGAGGGTTCCCCCACCTTGCTTGCCCGCCTGTCCCCCTGCCCTGGCCCAAGAGCCACCTCAGCCCAGGCCAGGTAGGACAAGGGCTGGCTGTGGGGCTGGGACTGGCACCGCTGCACTGTCCTGGGGCAGTGAAACATGGGCCAAGACTGGGCTGAGATGGGGCTGGCACTGTGGGGAGACGGGGTGAGGGCAGGTCTGGGACAGGCAGGGCTGAGGAGGCCCTCAGCGCCTGGCAGAATCCTTATTTTTGGTGCCATAAATGATACTGGCCTCATATTTCAATTATGGTTTAGGAAGGCTCTTTGATAGTTATTTATTTCAACTTTTTTCTTCCTTAAGCCTACAAAGAGTTAACTTTATTTGGCTTTGCTACCCTAGTTTGTGCATTCCACACAACTTTATCTTGTACATATGTGGGCACAGGTATGGGGGATTCATGAATATTTTATGTATGCCTTCTGATCTTGCTTCTGTTTCTTCAAAGAAGGGAAGAACAACTGCAGTTCTTACTCTTATGGTGAATTAGTTACATAAATAACACAATTTTCTTGGATAAGACAAATTTTGTCCTCTTCCCCTTCTTTGCACCTTTCCTTCCATCCATCTCCTTTGAAATGGCATTCAACATATTTTTAGCATATTTCATTGCTGGTGGAGGTTTTTTTGTTTGTTTGTTTTTAGGTATTGGAAACAAACTCAAATTTTGAAGTTATGGGACTATATCTTCCTGAAATGGACTGCTGCTATCCATAATCAGAGCCATACGCCAAAGACTAGGCTTTTGGGTGGCTTTGAAGGAATACCTATCCACATTTACCAGAACACTGATATACATCCTTAAGACTTACGGACCTTGAGTTTAAGCACATTGTTAAAGCTTCCCATCTGTTTTCAAGGTGTCCTCTGTAATGCTATTGTGCTCTGCAAACAGAAGAGTGGTAATATGTTAATTCTACTCCATGTTCCGTTTTCTGAGTTCTTAAAAGCACTGATGCATGTCGGTGGCTTATCCTTTCTTAGATTTGTAATAGGGCGTTCTTGGAAGCCACATTCCTTAAAAAGGGACAGGCACTAAGCTATATGAATGACAAGATATACAAGTAGCAAAAGTACTTGCTGTTTTCACTTTTATTATTTCAAACTATCTGTAAGCAAATCTTATACTTTGTAGAAATAAAGTCTTTCTAAGTCCGGTTTAGTATCCTATATAGTGTAGACTATAGTCATCAGTATGCATAGTATGGTGGCAGACTTCAGCATGTAGAGCTGAAAACAGCTTTAGTAGAAAATGGAGAGATAAAATGAGGTAGAGCAAATTTGGCAATGTCCTCTTCATCCTCCTTACTAAGTCTGTTTAATGGTTTTATTATATTTTTTTGAGATCTTTATTCTTCTGCCTATTGCAGCATACTGGTGTTTCTGACTTTTGGCCTTTTCTGCTAGTCCATCACAAGGTGTTAAAAACTGCTTTGTGTTCCTTTAAGTGTTGGTGAAATAGAAATTTTGAGGACTGCTCAGTACTAAGAGTCTACAGTTGGACTAAACTTGACGGACCATATGGTTCTTTCCAATTCCATGTGATTTTGAAAGCTCTTCCTATATTTTATATTTTGCTTGTTAGCAATCTAAACTTGCACATTTTAAATCAACTTTCTTCTTCTCCAAGCCCATCATTGCCTCTGTCTGGAGCGAGCTGTGAGCATCAGTTGCACAAATTTTCACCAAGAGAAAGTGGCACATTGGGTAGTCACACCTCTGCATCTCCATGGAAGGAGGAGTACCTGTTCATTGGCCACTGCTTATGCCATTTCTGTATCTAGTAAGAAATTAATTGAGGGCAATTTTTAGGACCATAAACTAAAATTTGGCTGTAGCTGAATTTGTAATTAATGTATGATAAGAAATAGATAATGGGATTACTTTTCATTGGCTGTTCTGAATTACAGGACATGCAAACCAAGGCAGCAATTGCCCTCAGTGAGACAGCGGCGGAGTGCTAACTATTGCAGGTCTAGTGCTCTCTCACATTGCAAACCTTTCTGTACTCCTGCTTAGGAGCCCTTAGTACAGCTCAGCCTGATAGCTGACCTATTGCTTAACTCTAGTTTGGTGGTGGCTATCATGGGTATGACTGGTTTTCACTTGTTGGGTGGCTATAGGCTGGTGTCTACCTACCTACAGAGTTGTTGGGTGGGTTGTAGGGTTTTTAAGTGCCTAAAATGGTCAATAATTAACTTGCTTCTCTTCTAAAGGGAGATAATCCCCTACCTCCTCAGATACCTTTGAAAGTCTGCAAGAAAGTCTGCTATATCTGTATGTAGCAAATTGCATATGTAAAATATACACTCTTAAAGCTGCGCATTGAGGTGCCAAGTACTCAGCTTATTCAATCCCTGAAATATCAAAGCCACACTTTTTCTCTTGGCTTTTTGCTAGTTGCAAAGCTTTATGAATAACAGACTGGTTAACAGATGTTGCCCTTATGCTTTCTGTATTCATTATATAGTTGATACCTGATTATGTATTTGTTTTCTCCATGTATTTGTTTGTTGCCCGTGACGCATTCTTATCTTCCCATCTATTTCAGAAACACCAGTTTACCTCTCTATCATCACTGCTGCCTCTTTTATGTGTTCCCTTAGCCGCAGGTGATAGGGGTTCTTGTCAGTATCTGTGTCTTGCCTTAATGTACGCAGCATGTTTATGTCTGATGTAAGTGTGCATACTTTCACTCTTCTTAGGTACACATTTCTCCTTATGGAAATAATAATAAAAAAATCTGGAGTTGTTATTTTCATATTTCAATAAACTATTTTAATAGAAAGAGGAAAGTAGTATTTTACAAATTCTTATGCCAGTTATGGTGTGTAGGGACTGATATTGCTGATTCTGCAAGCGGCTTCGTGTACCTGGTTAGTGTGATGAATTATAGAGTGAAGAATTTTTAATGCATGGATACAGGTATGCATGTGCATGTATATTGAAATTATACAACATAAATCTTTTTCCCTGACTCTGCTCCAGTGTCTTATTACTGTAGTACTTTATGCATACCCTGACAGGAAATTATTTCTCATTTTCTGTGCAGGCAAGTCTTCGGTGAGCTTCTAAACTCTGTGTGCCAGTAGGTTTGGCATTCCCAGTCCCTTGAGAGATGGGGCCTATGTTCTTTCTTTCTTACTAATTTCTCACATCCTTCATCCTTCTCTTCACATAAAAATATTTCACCACTGAATTATTCAAAAATCCCTTCCCCTTCATATACAAAATCAACTGTATAGATCAGAAATGCAAGTTAAGTATTCACCATCAGAATGTGAGTTTATTTTACATAATTTTTCTTTAAAATTTGATTTTGAAAAGTTACTGGGATTGTCTGGCAAGCATAACACTTGCAAAGCTGTCATTCTGAAGGTTTGTAGCCAAACTGTGCACAGGGGTCACAATTCTTTCATCCAAGCTTGTGGCAAGTCCTCAGGATGATAGACAGCAAATGTGTATCACTATTACTTACATTAATGCTAACAGGTTGCTTAAAAGAACATTGACTTCATAAGGTTGTTAGTGGAGGGTCTGCACTAGCTGGCCACTCTAAACTGTCGCTCATTCATGTAAAACACGGGGAATTAACTAAAAACAATGAAAGAAACTTGCATGCACTTAATGCAAATAATTAATGCAATTAAATTTGTCTTTTTAGGGTTATTATTAGTAAATTGTTGCAGAACAAAGTTACATTTATACAGCAAGCATTTGTACAATTGATATATATGAAGTTTATGAATAGAAGGTCTAACTGTTATTATTTTTATATACTTTTTCCTCTTTTTTTTTCATGTCACATAACTGCTGTTTTATTCCTAAACGTAGATTAAGCCAAAAGCACCAAAAAGCCAAAAAAAAGGTGTATTATGGAGGTGAAATTGGTTACTATTATAGTAAGTGTTTTATTTTATTTTGTTATTTTGTCTGTGTTGATTTGTTAGCCTCTCTGATGCACTTACGTGGTCTTAGGTTTTCGCCAAGAAGTTGTCATATCGCAGGCTGCTCCGCTGCAGCTGCATTTTTCATGCTGTGTACGCAGAGGTTTGTGCTGGCCTGTGTACCCTTGTTGTCCAAGTGAGCTGAACCCACAGGGAAAGAAGGATCAATACTTCTGTGTCGTTACCTCATAGTCCCATAGCTGACTGGAGAACTGGTTTTCTGGAGCTTGAGTAGTCCAGCTTTATTGGGGAAATGTGGATAAAGATGTGGGTAAATCTAGGCCAGAAAGTAACTCTTAAAAGGAGAGGGCAGTAGAGGAAACTAGGAACCAAACGCAAAAGAAGGGGATGGGGCCCAAGAGAATATGGTACGGTGCTGTTTATTATACCCTAGTTTTACATTATTTAATTAGTCTGGGTCTTTTTTTTTTTTTTTTTTTTTTCCATGATTAAAAAAAATAATCCTTTGGCAGATATACTGTGTTTTCCCAGGAAGAAAAAAATAATTGTTTCTTTATACATTAGAGACAAGGACAAAAATGGAATTTGTATATAGGATTTTGATATAACTTACTTTGCAGAAGTTTATTATAGTTCTGTGAAAACAAATCATTGTATTGCTTCAACAGGAAGTAATTTGTGGGTTAGAGATTAGACAAATAGCATATTTAATTCTATCAAACTGCATAGATTTGTAAGCAATCTGTTAGTCTGAGATCTCAAATAGAGTTAGCAATGTCTTGTAGAGATTTATTGTAGCAGTAATAGCATGACTGTGGAGAGAGGATGCACTCGAGTAAGGTTAGTCTGTCTGCCCCTGAAAATTGTGAGCCCCAAATTATCCGTTTGGTTTGATGCCCCATGGAGATCTTGTGAATTAAAAGGTGCCTGCCTTTATAAGCAGAGCAGTCTGAGGAAAAAAGGCTGATGCAGCTATAGGGTTCTTACGCGTGGTGGAGAGAAGCCATTAACATGAATTCCCCATCCTCTGAGTACCTTTGTGACTCCAGGTCATGCAGCTTGTGATTCCTGCTTCTTAAGCTTGCTAAAATAATTTCTCCCAAGCAGACTAATCCACTGAGCAGCCACTAACCTTGAAAATCATTTAAAAAATATTTTTAGGAACCTTTTCTAATTTGGCTTCATTCTTTTTCCCTTCCTGGTTGTATAATTCACATTATATTTTAGTTTCGTTTTGCTGTAATAAAAAGTGTAATTTTCAGCACCATATATGCTCAACTCATATAATAACAACAAAATGTCTTCATATAATTTTGGACCTGAAGAGATGTGCAAACAAACAGACTGTCACTGTAAACACTCTGTTTTTATATTGGAAGTCTCATCCTGTGCAATGGCTTGTTAATACTGCATGAGGAATGCGCAAGCAGCAGACCATTTCTTCATCATCATGGAATCAGAGTATTTAGTCCATCTGTATGAACTCCAGGTGCCTTTTCCACTAAGGTTATTTTCCTTCTTTTTGTTGTTCCATTTGAATTCCTCATGCCTTCATTGCCTCTTCTAACAGGGATTTCTGTTTCAGTGGACACTGTAATTGAGAGAAGCTAAATGAACCCCCACTCTGCCCATTTGTCTTGAAGGCAAGATAACTACTTATGCAACTTTCACTCCAATTTTGGTCACTGAAGCATTTTACCAGTTCTGATTAGTCCCACAGAGTGGGAGCATCCTCGTCTTGTCAGTTCAGAAGAGTCATTAAAACTTGTGTAAGCCGTGGTGATGCATGAGCTCGGGGTATGTAAATTCCCTGTTAGTGAATACATTCTTCATCCTGTCAGGTTTCTGCTACCTGCTGTTAACTCTGTAGGTAACTCAGTGCAGCTGGTAGAGGAAAAAGTGTTGAAAGCAGATTGCTTGTCAAGAAATTGCAGGTGATGCTTACACGTTCATAATTAAGCTTACTTAGAGCTTGCGTAAAACTGATTTTCACATCATTTGCATTGAATAATCATAAAACATAGCTTATGTAAAATAGGATACAACAAATCTGAATTTTTCACTGGATATGGAAAGAAAAAAAATGGAGGTATTAGCACGGCAGCTAAGTCATACCAATTACGTAAAAAGACGTGTGTTTTATACATGTATTTTAAAACAGGGAGGGTTCATCTCTCTCTCTCGAGCTGCTTTCCTGAGTGCTGCTGGTACTGGTGGTTCCTCTGGCACTAGGTGGTTCATCTCAGCTGGCGCTGACCGGTGCAGAGTAACGAGGGGACGTTCATGTGCACTTGAGCTGACCTTGAGGAATCTCTCTGCTGCAACTGAACGAAGCAAACGACTTGGGGGTGGGGAGCGTGTTGTTTTTTAAACTTGTAGGGCTTTTTAACTTTTTTTTCCCTCTAGTATATGCAAGGACAAATACTACTCTTCATACGCATTTCAGTTCTACAAGGGCTGCCTGTCAACTTGGCAGGAGGATAATACTATATAACAAAATTCAGTACAGAACAGCACCAGAGTTTTTACTGTAAAAATACTTGACAGTCCTTAAACTTGACCTTTGATGCAAAACATGATTTTGTTTAAACTGATTAGTATTACTAATTTGCAAAAATTAACTATATGATATTTTTTCTCAGTACAAATCATTTTCCAAAAAGCAATCCATTTCACAGGCCCTGCCAATTCCCATTTAAGCTTGTTCATTACTCTTGCATGTAATGCAGAATTGTAATGTCTTTTTGTATTGTAATGTCTTTTTGATGGTATTTGAGTAAATATATGTCTTAAATAAAGCCTTTTAATTCTTTTCAAAAGACATAATGGCAAAGTTTTTTTGTAATTACTTAAAATGAGGAATTTGGGCAGTATGGGACACAAATGCCATTAAGAATTTATTGCAGATTCTTTTGGCTGCTGTCTGCATCTCAGCTGGCCTTGTCTTTTCCTGAATTTACTACATACATTCTCAGTCCACGGGAATTCTGGTTCCAGCCTCAAGGAGATTTATCAGAGGCAAAAACTTTCCTTTAGACCAACAGTAGCACTGTAACATCTTCTCCTCACTCATCCTTATTCAAAAGCAAGCCATAGCTTTGATTCAGGATTTTCTTGCAACTACAGGAACTCAAAATTTCAGGAATTTTTTGTAGAAATATAGAAACATTTTTTTTGTCTGTTGGCAAAGTTTGTACAAACACGGACAAAGCTCTAAGTATAAGCAGATCTATGAAAAGCGAAGTCAAATATTTTTAATGTATTCATAAAAATGTATAATACTGTATTTAAAATGAATTGCATTGAAAGTTAAATTGGTGCCGTAAGAAAATAACGGGTAGTATATGATTGTAATAACATATTCCCATATTTTTCTTTCTCACACAACTTAGAAGAAAATGGACTACATAGATTACTAGGTTAAATTCCATGCAAAAAATGTAAGGTTAAGACAGTATTTTTTTAAGATTGTTACTGTCAAAAGTACATGTTTCACATTGCCCTTCTTCAGCTCAGAGAACTGAGCTAATCTTTCTCTGTTGACAGTGAGCAATAGAGCTGGCATTGCTTGAATGTCACGGACGTTGCTAAGAGTAAGGAATCCCTAATGGAGCCGGTTTGCCTCCCACAGGCATTAGGTGTCATTGTAGGTGCTCCAGACACTGCTGCAGATCGGACGAGCCAGACCAACCCCTGCCTTTCTGAAGGGGCAGCCTGTGGCGCTGGTTAAAGAGCCTGGAGATATCCGTGCTCATGCAGCTCCATCCCATCCCCTCATGACCTCCCCTTACCAACATTACCAAGTTTTATCTCTTCATTAGCTGACAGCTGCCAAAGATTTGAATGATAGTGTGTTTGTGTGTGGCAGTTTTGTCAGAACTTGGAAGTGGTACGTGGAACACGCCATATCAAATACCAGGAATGGCCATACTTGTTCCTTTTTAAATTCTGCTTTGCTTCTGACTTTGGTATTCCGGGCTTTCCAAAACACATGCTCATTAAGAAATGTCTGACATAAGAAACCTCAAACAACAAATCCTAAGCTATGTTTGGTTGATCTCCTATTCACTGACTATTCACAGCTGTATAACAATCTTCAAAGTTTCAGCAACTGACAGATCACAGATGTTTTCCTCTAAAAAGACAGGCTTCTACCTAAATGACATCTTAACTCTGTATTTCATCTTTTGTGAATCAAAACATTGAAACAGTGGCTAATAATCTGCTCATAAATGTTATGTCATCTTTAACGTACACACATTAGCAACAGGGTTTTTCTCAATGCCTTCTCTTTCAATACAACTTGTATCTTCAACATTTCAGAAATTGTCATGCAGGAAAGGACTCAGTCTTCCAGGTGGATACTATTCTACTGAATCTTTGATTCTGTAAAGAAAGAGCTGATGTCAATAGCAGTAACTGAATTACCGAAACAAACAAACAAACAAACAAAAAAAACCCCAACATCACCAAAGAAAGCAAAACAAAACAAAACAAAAAAAATCTTAATTAAAAAGCCTTGGACATTATTACTTTATTCTTTCTGTTTTTCATTATTCTTTGTGTTTCTTTACTGTTTCTTTAATCTCCTCAGCCTCACCTGGCTCATAATCACTCATTTAGAACAGATTTAGCTTTAGATTCAATTTTTCATTGAACGGCAATGCACTGAATATGAGATATTCTGCTGTTGCATTGAGAGCATAAGAATGAGAAGAATTATTTTTGTTATTGTTGTTTATTATTTTTTAGCCATTTGGGTGGTTTCTCTTTTTTGATGTCTAGCAAAGAACTCAATAATGTACTTAGTATTTTACTGGGATCTGTCCTTAGGCCACTTGTTTATTAAAAAAACATGTCATTCTTTAAGCCTTTATCAGCCCTCCATTCCTCTTATCTTATGCCGGAGAAGGTATTAAACTCTTTAATAGGCTTTTTTAGATGGAAAGTAAATAGTATAGAATTAGCAAGCTAGAAATACGCATGTCATATTGTTGTGTGTTTAGGCACAAAAATATTTTTCATAGTAGTATAAAGTATTACAAAATATTTCTCGTAGTTCATTGTAAGCTATTAATTCAAATTATAGTAGAGATTTTCTTGCTGGATTTGCATGTGTCAGCGTCCCTTTCGAAATTCCAGCTGCAGGCAAGTATTGTTCTGGTAGTAGGTAGTGACCTGCTATACCAGTAGGTTGTTTTTCAGAAGGTGAAAATTGATTTTCCTCTTACCTGCAATGGTCTCCATACACACAGTAAGTGTGCAGTGTTACTACTAGTGCCGAGCCAGGCACCAACACTTTTCTTTTGAGCAGTGCCATAGTGACAGGGTGGAGAAGCGTCCTGCCCATCAGTGTTACTCCCTTTATGCCCCCGGGTAACAGGTGGATTGAGGTAAGCTTTTTGTTCTAAGTGCTACCGATTCTTCCTCTTCATTCCTGTTTCAAGTTCCTGATAATGTTGCAGTGCACTTGTAAGCATTTAAGATACTTTCATTAAAAAAAAAAAAAAAGAGAGAGCATAGTATATAATTCCAATGATTATCATGTGCCTACTAGCTGCTGAGATTGCTTCATATACAGACAACTTAAGTGAAAGATGTAAAGATTAGCATATGAAAGTAAGTAAAGGGCAATTTTAATCTCAGGCAGCACACGCTACAGCGCTTTGCCTCTACTTCAGTGCTTTCTACTTATTACTCAATGTTTGCTTTTCTTTGTTTCTCTTAAAATAAAAACATGGTATTTTCTTTCAGAAAATTTTCAGTACTGGTTTGTTTCTCAGACATATTCTGCCTTACAAATATTTCCTTTTCTAAAATGCTTACATTTTGAAGTTATGGATCTGTAGTCTTAATCAGGTGAACTAGAAGTGTGCTGATAAAAGTGTTCATCCACGTCATTGTGACATGACACTGAAAATGTACACTGCAGTATTGAGTCTGAGTCAGAAACAAATACAATTCAGAAACATGACACGTTATTTCAGTATTTTTTGAAACAGCAATATAGCTTTTAGAAGAATTTATAAAGAACAAAGAAGTCATCATCTTTTTATGTTTCCCCAGCCGTCTGCCCACACAAAGAGGAGGGAGAAGAGAACAGTTGTGAAAACATGAATAAGAAGGAGTTTTAGTTGGGCCTAGTACATATGTGTATAATTTAATGTCAGTAGACACTTGCAGATAAATGACCTGTTTCCTGTTTCTTATTGAGGAGAATGAAAAACAGGTTGTCTTGAAGAGAAAAGAATGAGAACATTGGTAGGAGGTGAAGGAATCAGTAAGGAGGCCCTGAAAGGAGCTGGGATGAGTCTATGGTAAGAGGGAATGACCTTAAACAGAGAAATAGGAATTGAGCAGTGATGCCTTGTGGAAGAAAATGTCCATGCAAATGAAAATGGTATATATGGATGAGAGTCTCTGGAGCCTATGAATGGATTTTTAAAGATTTCACATTCCTTTTTTTCTGGAGATCAGTCTTGTCTTCCTATTTCAAGGCAGCATCAATTATACCTTAATCTGTACTGACAGATGTTTGACTATTCTGCTTTTATGAATAGTGTGGTTATATGGAATCCTGTCATCTTCAAATTATGGGATGTAAACTGCTTGTTGAAAGGATATTCTATTTACTTCATATTTCTTTTTCTTCATATTATTCAGTAAAAATATGGTAGATGAAGAGAAAGGTCTAGAACTGTGATGGTATCTCTCACAGATCCTTGTGTAGTATTATTACCTCTACTTTAATCATGGCACGTGATTTCCAAGTATTGGGTAGCTCTAAGTCATGGGCTGGGAACTTATTTATTTATTTATTTATTTTTCCCTGTTTTAACTGGCAAGAAGGGACAATCTTTCATTCATAATCACCCAGTTTCATTTCCTGCCAGTGACTTCACCAGTTCCAGAGGGGAGTTTTCAAATCCTGATTTCCTCTCTCGTAACTCAGAGCATCTCAGATATCCTTGATCCTATGTCCAGCTTTTTGCTGCCTAGCTCTCTGAATCAGATGTTTCCAGCATGTATAAGTAAAAGGATTAGAAGAATGACTGAAAAAATGGGTGTTCAAGAGGAAGCCATTGCCTGAGATATATTCTATGTACACTTAGCAGCAATACATACTTTTAGTACTTCTTTACTTTTGAGTATATCTTAATTAAAACTGATTTTTTTTTAATTCTGGTTGAAGTGTGAGGCGCTTTACACTATTGTCTGGGAATAGAAGAATATCAAATGGCAGAGTCTTCTCTTTATAGGATCAGAAAAAATAGTGTACAATCATTAATAAATCAAAGCAGAAAGATTTACATAATCATGACAATAAATTATTTTGAGAAGGTTTTCACAGAATTGTCATTTTGTTCAGAGACTGCTTTGATTTTTAGTGTGACGATTTTTGCACAGGTGTTGAATATTTTAGGGCTATATCTGTAACTATATGTCACATATTGCTTGGTTGGGAGAGACAACTCTTTTTAACTGTACTCAGGAATAGTTCATAGAAGAAAAAATAAATTTTGTTAAATATAATTAAAATGAAAAGCTGCCTGCTACATTCTTTCTTTCTTTTTTCACTGGTGTATTTGAATAAGATCATGAATACACTTGAATTTTTTTCTTTCAAAACCTTGAAACCATTAGTGTCTGAAAACATGCTAACTAGTTGCATGTTTTTGCAAATGTAGAATGCCTAATTAGTTACATGTAAAAGCATGTTGATCAGGCAGTCACCATCCAAACTTATAAAAGATAGAAGCTAAAAAGTCAAACAGAATTTGAAGGCACTTGCTAGATGTTGTCTGTAGACTTGTTTAATTACAAAAAAAATGCAATTTATCTGAAATTAATAAATTATACTTTAAAAATATTTTACGTAAAGGAGAATGATTTTGTGAGGTTAGACTATAAATAGAATAATATATTAAGTTGAGGGCATAGGAAGAAGATGGGGTAAATTATCTACTATAATTAAAGTTTTCACAGACTCCAGATAACGGGAAAAGCCCTAACAAAAATTAGAACTGTTAATCTGATCAGGCCATGATCCTCATTAAGTTGTGTTGCTGAAGAGCAAAGTCGAATGCACTTTAAAAGTGTTCATTTCAATTTCTTTAACAAAAAGTTGGACATTTAAGAGTGACCTCTTAAGCTTTATTTTCTGTTCAAATAAGAAATCAATATGCAAGTGCCCCATCATAAAATACTTAAAATACTCTAAAGAATGCCAATATACAGTCTTTTTAAATGACTCAAAATGTTTAGCGTTTTTTTTTTTTTTTCCTATTCTATGTAAGGCTAAACTACCTTATAGCCCATTGGAAAATGTACAGAAACATAGGTTACAGTTCTCGAAAGTTGAAGTTTAAAAACTTAAGACAAAAAAGAGAACAGATAAGTCAACAGCATCAAATTGGTATCGCCTGAAATTGGGAGCATCCTGCCTGAATAGTGCAGAACACACTGGAGCAGCATTTTTCCATTGGCTGGCTGGACACCTCTCTGTGGAGGGTAGTAAATGCCAGTTTCTCTGGGATTCCTTAAGGGATTGCCCAGGAAGAGCATGCAGTCAGATGTAAATACAGTGCACTCGGGTGGCAGGCAGCGTGCTGACATGGCTAATCTGGGCTCTTTAGTTCCGTTTCTTGCTCTTCAGTTGTGTTTCCTTGCCTCTCTTGTGTTGTCCTTGCTTTCCCTTGCCTCCCACATGGCTTCTGATGTTCTTGTTACTTGTATATAGAAGACTAAGGAACACTGGGACATGGACGCAGACAACAGAATTTGATCATCCATCCTAATAAACAATAGAGAAGTCCCAAAGTGGTTTGGGTTCAGATCCCAGCAGTGCGTAACAACTCTACCTGCTCTGACTAATTTCTAGTGTGATATTAAGGTTTTAGGTAAATAATATAATTCCCAGGTAATGACAGATACATTTCTAGTAAATATGTTCAATTCAGTGGTTGTTCATTGTTCAATTCAAAATATGTTCTAGTTCAATTATGCCTCACTTCAAACTTGAGAAGTCTACAAGATGTAACTACTTCAGCAATCAGGCGGTTACTGAATTTTAGTTAACCAGTCAAATGAGAGTGAACTGATCTCACCATGTGGAATAATAAAACGTGGAACTCAAAAGGTCACAGAGATCCTACTTTGAGTCAACAACATCCCTATACTATCAGGATAGATGAGTGTTTAATTAAGGGACACTTTGTCAGCATAATTGTCTTGCTAGGGTGCTGGTATCAGTATTTTCACGTTTCTTGTGCAACAGTATCGGTACTGAAGCCACTGAGTTCTCTGATCAGATAGAAAGTGTGGCAGATACAGCCCTCTTGTGCTGCTGGGCAGCCCGTACTTCCCAAGCAGCGCCTCCAGCACCTTCTGCCGGGCTTTGCTGAGGACTAATTGGAGGACTGGCAAAGGTTACTGTTCGTGCTTGCTTACCCTCCCACTCGCTCCGTAACCTACAAAGGATTTCGCCAGTAATGATTCAGAAGAGGTCGTTAAACCAGTGGAAAGCAGATACAGAAAGAACTGGCGTGTGCTCTGGAAATCTACAGCACCATTTAAATGTAATCACCTCCAAACTGAGCGGTAGCAACCAGCTGGTATTCAGAGATAGCACAAGTTTAAGTGTAGTGTTAGATTGAAAGAGAAGGTGAAATACCGGCAAGAAGAGTGCATAAACAGTTACTGTTCTTTTTAAAAGAGTCTCAGTGTGTTATTGCAAAAGCCCTCTTGCTTTCAAGCTCTCCTATGAAAGATCTTTGTTTGGCATGAACTCGTTTTGATGGTTGTGAATAGCTGTATGTCTGTTTCATGTGCATTTATATTATGGAACTTTATCCTGAAATGCTGTATTAACATAATCATTGGCATTACAAGAAAGGAATTTGTGCACAAATTGTTCCCTTTTATATTGTCTGATCTCTGTTTAACATATTTTTCAAGAATGCTTAAAAAGTTATCAAAGAATTTTTTCACACAAAGAAAGAAGTGTTTAATGAAATTGCATTATTGAGTGGCAAGACTAACTGTTCTGCACAGTTTTCAAAGGAAAGATCTGATGCTTTGAGGCATCAAGCTTCTGCAACATGATTAGGTGTGGGGACATTGAATACACTGCCAAAAAAGAGCTAATTTTATTTTGATTTTTAAAAAATCATAGAAGCAGGTGACTGTGATCTGTTAGTTGTCTTCTATGCTTTGACTTAGCGTGTTACTACAGATATCAGTGACCTTTTCTCTGCCCTGCATTTTAATGTGTTTCACTCTCCAGTCATGTATTTGAAGAATTTCAGAGGAAATGATCTTACAGAACAGCTTTGTACTTCTGCTTAATCATCCAAAAGATCACTGATTTCTCTGAACATGCACGACTAATACTGGTTTCTTTATTTCTTTCAGAGAACTCTCTATTCAGAAAAAAAACATATTTTCAGAAGATATTCACATATCTTTTATGATATGTTTTCGAATTTCCCTTATGAGAGACATCTGTCCAATCAGTGCATACACACTGGCTGGTCTGTATGAATATGGGTCCTGATTTGCAAAAACATAGTTTCGTAACAAGGGACGTGGTTAGGAACTGAGGTTGCTGCAGTGCAAGACTTCAGGGAAACAGAATATGACTGCACGAGAAATTAGCTGTTATTCTTGATCAACTTTATGCAACAACTTTCTCTAAACTAACAAGATTAATCTAAAATTATAACTATGCAAATTAGATACAGCTCCTAAGAAGCATCTTATGATGTGAATGACAAAAGAGAAATTTTAAGGTTAAGCACATTGTTGTTTTTTTATATTGAGTTGTATCTACATTCTGCTAGAGACCATAGGAATAAGACACCATCCTGTTAACACTCTTAAGGCAAAAGGTTCTTAAGCGTGAGTTGCTTGAGCTTGAGTTAATCCGTGTGTGTTAGATATTTACTCTAAATAATTTTGTTGTTTTTGAGACTACATTGACTACTTTTTTGTTTTAAATTGAAAAAAAACCCTGTTTCTGGTTGATTTTAAAATTTCATTTTAAACATTTTAAATCATCCATGGCACTACATTATTAATATCTAGAGGATGACACAAAACTATAGTATAAGTATGTTTTATTTTTACTTTATGATAGATGATTTCTAATTAATACTCTTTGAGACGTCTCTTGCTTGGAAGAAGAGAAGGTATTTTAATGAAACACATCACATGGTTTATATTACTGACATCATAAAATATATGAAATAATGAAAATATAAATCTGAAAACTCAAATTTCAAATATTGAAAATATTTGAAATCTATGCAAAGTAGATTATAAACCTGTTTCATATTTTAATATTTTTCTCTAATATTTGTTTTCCTTTTTAATCTGAAATGAAAAAAAATCGAAGTTTCTCATAAAGAATAATTTCCTCTTTTTGAATGGTTATGTTTTCAACTTCTTTTGGATAAAAAATCTGTAGAAAGGTAGAAATGGCCACAATGGAAACACAGTGGAAATTGCTCGAAAGTCATATAAAATGGAGATATCCAAAAAGAGAAAACCTCCATAAATGTGTTTTTAAATTTATTTTATTTTTTTTTTTTTAAGGATTCAGAATGGCTTATTATTAGTTATTGCTTTGTATTTGCTTGGGGAGACATCTCTTCCTATTTATATTTTTTAACATTTTTTTTCTCAAAATCTCATGAGCCACATGTTTTTTCTTGCAAGAATGCAAACATTTATAATAATCTATCGGATAATGAAAGTCATTACTCTGTAAGGAAGGCAATAAGTGTAATCAGAATCTTACTAACATGTGTTCTATATGTAATAGACGTGGCATTTTTTAAGTTTAAGACATCAAAGCTTTATATCTCTGTGCTTCCTCATTAAGGTTGTTTACTGAAAGCAAATTTTCCTTCTAAAAAATTGCATTAACTTGTTTGATACCCACACAGTGTGTTTGCCTTATGTTGCAGCGTGTTCATCTAAGTAATTATGCAGTTTCACTAAAGTGAACAATCTAGTTAAAGTAATATTGCTGACAGAATTATTTGTTATTTAAACAAAATATTTGGTGCTGCAGAATTGGGGTGGGAGAAAGGATAATACAGTGAATATAAAATATATGTTAAAGAATCTGACTAATAGCTACAGTTGATGCAGCAGTGATTGCTATAATGAAATTTTCCAAATATCATTTGTCGCAAAGCATAACTTTCCAAAACCTATACCGTCTGACTCAAAAATTCAGCATCTTACTTCAGCGAGAAGGTGATATTTTCTCTTTGAAATAAAATTTTTAATTTATAAGGCAGTGCTGGAAAAAAAAAAAGCTCAGGGGCATGTGGAAAGCTTTAATTTCATTGCAGGAAGGAAAGGGTAAGGCATTCATTGTGTCAGGCTTACAAAACCAGAAGATTCAGATGTTAAAACTTCTTGGGGTGGAAGGGACCCATTTGCATTGGGACCCTTAGGAAAATTCAGTGAAATTAATTTTGTCATCCTACTTGAGTCTAACTTTATTTCATTTTGCAAGTAGTTCAAACCAGGACCATGTCGGTTTTAAGATGAGCTTAACTAGTCAGTTAAGCAGTACAGCTAATCATCTACTTGTTTTGAGTGTATTTTCTGAATGCCATAGTGTAAACCAGGCCTCCATCATTTAACCGCTTCCTTCTTCCTCGAGGTGCGTGGCTGATGTTTGTGCTCTGTCCTTTGCCCGTGTAGACGAGCAGCAGACGTGCTGAGGTCTGCTGCAACCATCCGGGCTATGTAGCTGAGCAGCACGAGCTGCACTTAGGCCTTCTCCACTTACTTAACTTAAACCAGTGGCAGGTTAAACTGCCTAAAATATATTCTGGGTGAAGCCCTGAAGCTGCAGTATTGCAGTATTGTTACCAGTACGCTTTGCATCTTGTTTTCTTTCTGTCTTGTTTGCTGATTATGCCCAGCCTCTTCCCATTTCCATGCTTTCCACAATTATCTATCACGGCAGAAACCATCACCGCCGTAGCGGCAGGACTCGCCACAGGTATTTGGGTTCAACCAGGGTTTCCCTCTTTTCCCTTGGAAATCCATGCCAAAGTAAAGCTCTGCCCCCAGTAAGGGAACACTTACATTTTTCCCTTCTCTTTTACAAAAAGGTGAAAATTTTACACGTAAGAATTCAAAAATATTTTCGGAAGAGACCATTCCTTGCCTAAATATTTTATAAAACACAAAATCCGTACTGAAAGCCTCAGTATTCACCTTTGTGCATGCAGACATAATGACAGTCCATCTCTTCCTCTTACTTTCTTCCTTACTCTTGACCTGTTGTGGTCACTGGCAGGAAGTTTCTCCTCCCACTCAGTGTTTTCAAACCTCCCTTTAAGCCTCGTGAAAGTGCTGGCACCGTGTTCACCCAGAGGATTAAGTAGCCTTGTCTTCATCCATGCTTTTCTTGCATCTTTCAGACAAGGCTGGTAGTGGAATACTTGCTTCTCTCTCTGATGTCTTACTCAGGTACTGTGAAACATTACCCAGTTGTTAGCCAACATTTGGCACAGAATTAATGAATGAACATTCATTTTCTCCATAGAATTCCTGGTATTTTTCTTTGTGTTTTGTACTGAATGGCATGTTTTTCATCCCACATAGTGTCTGTTTTTAATGAGATAATGTGTTTTATGACCAAGGTATTACAAAATGTGGTCTGGCAAAATTCCTTGGCTTTAGTGATGCATTCTAATTTGATTTTTGAAATTTTTACTGTAAGCTGTAGGAGGTTACAGTAACACAGCAGCTGAATTAGCTGGGCAGAAAAGGGAAAGGCATCATTTGTTCTTCTTCAGTCACAACATTTCAATTACATTTATTTGAAATGTTATGCTTCCTATTTTATAGTTATATAAAAGTGCTTAGGGATAAGGAATGAGTTCATGCCTTTTCTCTTGAAAGGGTATAACAGTAATCGATAATCTTGTCTAGGGTTTACAGGGAGAGATTTAGAGTGATTAATATTTATGGCTAATACTTTAAGCACTGAATTGCTTTGTATATGGCAAATTCTATTTCAATGCAAACATTTTGCAGGGTTTAAAGAATCTGATAACATTAATTTAATCAAAATGAAACCTTAGTACAGCAGAGACAATAAATACATTTTGCTGTTGGATCTCAACTGTAACCAAAGTGCGGATGACTACATTTACACTAGCAAATTAAATAGTGCCAATGCCTGTTAGGCTTTGTGGCCAGCTGTCTAGCCACATCCTTAGCATCAAACTCCCCTATTGTCTGTATGGCTTCATAAAAAATCCACCTTGGAAATGCATCCTGGCCCAGGTTAACTCCCAGGCCATGCTTACAGATGGTCTGGGAGGGCGCTAGCCCCACCTGCACACTCCTCACAGCTCTGATACTGGAGGGGAGCAAGTGCCTGCTCCGTTTCTCTGCCAGCCCCCTTTTCTTATATATAGGTGGTCCACGTGTCCCAGTCTGCTCAGTGGTCTATAACCGGTAATTTTGAAAGCCTTGCCAAGGCAGAACCAAGGCTGCAACCACACCATGGCCATTGCATTGCAGCTGTTTTGAATCAAGTGAGCCAGAATGCATCAGCAAGAATCTTAGAAACAGAAAACAGTCCTGCCCTGTATATACTAGCCTCTATATTTTAGACTCCACAGTATAATACAGCTTACTACATTTTAGCATTTTTTAGCTTCTTTGTATACATCTGTATAAGCTAATTCAAATTGCACCAAATGAAATTAATAAAATTAAACAGAAATTGATTGTTTGGCAAACCCAGGGCAGACCCTTTCTTCCTGACGTTTGTCCTATGCACAGTGTTTTACTTTAATAATATCTAGTGATTTCTGTTTTTAATGAGGTAATGGAATTGAAATTGCAATTACAAAGAAAAGGAAACTGGTCTGATTGGCTTTGTACACATGCTTTAAAGCAAGTGAGGGCTCATAGCAATTAGCTTGTTGTGTTAGAATTGCTAATGATACAACCTTAGACAAAGAGCTACAAAAGAAACTCTATTTAAAAGAGGAAAAATACTTTACACCCCATACTTTTTTCTTTAAGCATTATATACATTTTTTTCTGGCTTGCATTTTCCAGAAGTGCAGTGACATTTCACTTATAAGGAACCATTTTATATAAAATGGTAAGATATTTATTGTCCCTAATAAATTATTGTTGTTTCTTAGTGCTTGATTTACAGTATTTGTTTTCAAACCTGCTGTACTAAATTTTGCTTGGAGACACTAGCACATTGATTACCTTTATTTTTCAGGTCAGTGGAAATTGTGCTCTGCTTACAAAGTAAGACATTACAATAAAGGATTTTTAGATGTGGTTCATTTAAAATACACAGACTTATTTGTATACATACAGGTCCTCTGACAATGACAAGAAAAAATTCTCTTTTATTATGAAATAAAAAATACTGATCCTGTCTGAAAGGTAACATTTAGCATCTTACATCAGTGTGCTTTAAAACCTTTTACATGAAAATGAAGAGAAGCTGACAGCACTAAATTTCACTAATTTTCTGAATAGCACATATTTTTCTCCAAAATATACAGGATGCTCAGATTATGTAAATTAAGAGTAATTATAATCTTGAAAAGCTTTTTTTTAAAGTTTTCTTTAAGACCTGCCATAAATCCCCTGCTATGAACATCCCTGAATTATTCACTTTCTTTTTGACTCATTGCTCATCATCTCCTAGAATTACGTGTAAAATAACCTGATTGCACTTATATGAAGCTTTTCATCACGTTGAAGCTACCTTTCAAAAGCAATCATTAAGGCATTTGCCAGCTAACTGAGGCCTAGAGCTTTTAATTGCTTCAAAAACTTATAATGAGAATATAAATACAAATACATTTTACAATGTGATGAGAATATTACCAAGAATGCTATTGCAAAGGTCCTGATTTTCCACTCTCAAACTACGTACATTTGCTTGCAGAAATTCTCTTTGGCCTTAACCAGCAGTTGTTATGCACAGGAACTGTAAATCACAGGCTCTAGCATTTCTTTAGAGTTTGAACACGTTTCTTGTTGTGTCCCCAAGTAGCTTATTCACCTCTTCTGGAGGAGGTCCCCTGCATTGGTCCCTGTTTCGTGATAGCTGCGACGTGGCACCAAATCACTTCATGGGTTCCACCTAGGCTATAACGACAGCGTGAGGGGGCTCTCAGCTCTCCCTGTACAACTGGTCCCCTCTATCATAAGATTCTATGGATGTGCCTTCAAGATGATCACATTTCAGTTATATTTTTTCATACTTGCATGATTTGGAAACAGGACTTCATGGTATTAATATCTTTTAAATTTGTTACTCTTATTTCTTCTGCCATTCCATTTTTTTTTTCCTGTACCATTTTTTTTTTCTGTATTCATGATAGAGAGGTGTCCTGAAGCAGAAACTTTCATATGATAAATATTGTGTGGTATTTCTTAGAAAATATTACATTTCTGGGTTTGTGAGGCTTGAATGGTGTGAAACTAGAATTCATAAGTTGAAAGCCCTGTGGGGATTTGGAGATCTTTCTTTGCTAGCATGTTTGGAGTTCATTCACTTTGTATTTGCTAAAGATTAATGAACCAGTTATTCTCTCTACTATTGTAAGCTGGAAATAGAGAAACCTAAGAATAACAAAACAGTATGCGTGGCATATACTGCACATTTAAAACTATTTGACACATCCAAGTCTGGAAATTATTATTTAAAAATATATTCAGAGATAATCAGTTGCTGATGCAAGACCAAGTATAAATAAAACACAGGGTATTATGTTTCATAAGAAATGACATGGCAGAAATGAAAGTTGTCATCTGAGGCAAATGCCTATGAATTTCAATACTTTAAATGAAGCTTAAGGTTATACTGTGCCTTTTAAATAAAATAATCTCTTTTCATAACAGTTTTTCATCTGAATCTAATGATGAAAACATGCAATTTCAACTGCAATTTTGTGCGTGGCACCTAAATATAGGCATATGTTTGTTGGAGAGTAGAGACTTTTAATAGGGGAAAGGAATTTATCTAGAATTACACAAATGATTCTTTGCCTCCGGACTTCATTGTTGTTGTAGGTTGAAGTGTACTGATCTGATCTTATCTTGGTGCACTGGTTTTTACAGATGTATTCAGTATTAAGAGAAATAGGTTTTTTTGTAAATCAATTTGCAATGTGAAAACATTTCCAGAAACTTATAATTGTGTATTTTTTTTCTTTGAGAATGTATCATTTTGTTTCCTGTGCTTTGCTAAGATTGAAGACAGATATGTTCTGTGTTAAATTAAAAACTTCAAAGGGCTTCTGAGATTTCCACAGAATATAATGTTCCATGTATAGTTATAGTTGTTTTTTCCCCACTCTCTGTGGAAAATTAATTTTGCCTGTTGTTTCCTTTTTTTTTTTTTTTTGTCATGGCAGTTTTTTTTTTGAGTTCATTTCAGTGGCTTCAGACTTATATTTGAACACTGGCAAATATAAGAGATCACTCAGGGAATAAATGTTTGAAAGTTCGAGATCAAAACATTTCATTATTTAAACCTCTGCAAGAATTTGAATGAAATGATTTCCCATGGGAACAGAAGAAGGTATTTTAAGCTTCAGATTTTCAAAAGGACTAGGGTTAGAAGATTTCTCTTCTAACCATTGCAGCATCTAGGCAGTGAACACCTAGCTCCAGACCTAGATTCACAAATCTGTTTGAGATACCTAAGTTCATGCAGTTAATGAAATGAATGACCAAAAATATGAAAGTGAGTTTCAAAGCCCAAACCAAGTCCTATTGCCAGATATCAAGTCTTTTGGTAGAGCTGACTGTGTCACTTTGTCCCTTCCAGAAGAACACTGCTGTCACCCTTGAACAGAGGAGCTGGGCAGATACTAGCTTGATAACCTGAATGGAGAATATTCAGCTTTGTTTTTTTCCATTGGCTTAATGCGCATATTGCAAACCCCTTCATGCTTCTTGCACTTCATAGATGTATTGAAGCAGGATGATTACAATGCAGTAAATATTAAGTTAAAACTGATTGATTATTAAATACACCTTAGAAGAAGAAAAAGGGTGCAAGTGAAAAAAATTAACAGATCACTGAATATTTTATGAGGTAGGAGAACCCTAGCCACAGTTTTGCTGGCTCTTGGAGTTGTTGTATTGCAATGGCAGGACTTTCCTCCCTGGATGCTCTTG
Organism: Tinamus guttatus; assembly: GCF_059628265.1. NCBI lineage: Eukaryota > Metazoa > Chordata > Aves > Tinamiformes > Tinamidae > Tinamus > Tinamus guttatus. The sequence continues at coordinate 1,872,330 of NW_028288936.1, forward strand.
GTTATTACAGTCTTATTAAAGCCACTCTGGCTCTCCATCTCATATTTGGCAACTCATTTGTCACATGCAGTATGTCTTCTTTTTTCAAGGTGTTGGCCTGAAATACGTTTTTCTTTTCTTAACAATATCTGAAGGACACTTATGGTACTTCTAAAGATGTGCCATCAGCAAAACACTACAAATCATTTATTAATTATTATTATTATTATTATTTTAATTTTACCACCTAAATGTTATAAAACACAGTAACATCTAGTTTTGTGATGAGTGGGCAGTTATTCCAAAAGTCAATCAGTGAATAGAATGAGCAATCAATCTGGCAAATTAAAAACTATTGACAATGAAAAGTCATATTCCTTGTATGCATATTTAACACAGTGATTGATTCTTAACAGTTAACAAAGCAGATATATTGATATCAAATTATTTAATTATATATGTGTGTGTGTGTGTGTGTTAAGCCTCATGTTTTTTGTAATATTAAGCAAAATGCAAATTCAAGCCTTATTTTTACTGGCTACTGCTATTACAAGTGCCCATGCGTATTATGGGAAGGCTCTGCAGACCTATGTTTTTACATATTACAGAGGACATTGAGGCAGTTTCAGTGTGAAGGCTGGGGTGGCTCTTCCCTTGCCTGATACATTTACTGAGTAAGACAATGTAGAACCCTCTGTGCAAGATTTTGAATTAATGCTGATGATTATTTTTTGTGTGTGAGATCATCACAGTTAACAAAGAAACTAAGCAAAAGAAGCTATTCACAGTTCGTATGCTGTTTGCTCTTCAAACAAACTCGCATGGTATCTATGTGGCTTATGGCAATTTAAGCTCACAAAGGAGCAATATATTCAACTGTATTTATTCTATGTTGTCTCAGTTTTTATAATGTTCTATATATGATCTGTATGTGATCTTATAATGTTCTATATATGATCTAAGGAACAGCTAGGCAGCCACTTTCTGTTTTCGGTACTGTCCCTGAATCAGATAAATGATATCTGAACGGAACAGGAATGCAATTCAGCACCAATTCAGATCTTTGAGTCAACACAGTATTGCTGTTGTGTTTTCACTTTGTCAATATTAGTTTGGAATGCTTTGCTCCTGTTAACAAATTTTATTGAATTACAGTTTCATATCAGCTAAATACTCATGAAAAAAAAAAAAACTTGAACAATACTCAAATACTCAGTTTTCCTCACTAAGCATAGAAAAAAGGAGGATAAAAAAGTAATAAGCTGTGAAGAATAAAGGTTTTATTTTCATGCATTTGTCCTCAGTAATAATGAACATGAAAAACAGTATATAAAATACAGGGGGAAAAAAAAAAAAGCAAAACAGATTTTTGCAATGTGTTTTTGATTGCTTTCCCAAGATGGTATAATTTCCATAGAGCTTGTGAGTGAGTTTGCATATGTCAGTCAATTTAAAGTAATGCTTTGCTTTGATTATGAACATGACTTGGAAATAAAATCAATGTTTGCATAGTGCTTTGTATATACAAATGCAAATGCATTGTATTTGCATTGTGTATGCAAAACATTATATAAATGCTGCTGTATGTATAATTACTTTAATAATGAATGTAAAAATCCAGTTGATGAATAGTAGATTAAAATAAAACATTAATAGAATGCTTTCCACAAATGACATACTATAAGCATGTATCTTAAAGCAGGTCATTAATATATTAGGTCCAAATTATCTGTTGTTGTAATTTCCATGAAAATATTTTTTTTTTTGCTACATTTGAACTAATCCAATATCACCAACCTATCTAAGAAACATGTATTGACTTCATGGTTGGGGATTCAACTTAAACTTACTCTAATTTTGCAAATATATCATCTAGCAAAGAGAAACCTTTTACCTAATATGAAATCATATACGGCACAGTCAATGCATTTGTCAGTCCCACTGTGCTACAACTCCTTTGGATCTGCCTTTTAAATTCTAAGCTCTTTAAGTTAGAAAAAAAGTTAGTAGGTTGCTGCCAGTTAGCAAAGAGCAGATGGTGTTTATTACTGTGACCAGTAAATTGTGTATCTGTGGGTATAATAAGCCCAATTAGCCAAATGTTGATTGTGCTTTTAAGCAATGTAGTCTCAGTACCTCTTTCCATACCTGTGCATATGCTTGAAATGAATTGATTTAATTGTTCACTTTGAAAAAGCTTAACAGTGCACTTCTTCAGTCTGTATTTTTAGCATTCCTAGAAATATCTTTTTCAATTAAATGTGGTTTAAAGGAACCAGTTGTAGATACACGTAATTACAATAACTTTTCATTGCTTATTGTATTTTATTTATTTCCAATAGAATACACTGGCTACCTCAGGTTTGGCCAGCATAAATGATAGAAGACAGATGTTGCAGTTTCCTGCAATGGGGCCCCTTGCCTTTGATCCTGTAGCATATGACTGTAATGTAAATATTCTGGCTTTCCTTTGAGGAGATGAACAAAATCCCTGATAGCTCAGCATACTCTGCGCTTTTAAAAATTCTGCTATCCTGAACAGCTTTTCCTTAAAGAGTGGTCAACCCCCAAGGAACATCCTGACTCTTTATAGACATGAGCTGGGGTCAGTCGTAGCCCCAGACTCACGAATAGTTTAGCAGCACCTCTGAGCACCTCAGTGGGGACAGGGGAACCTCGGAGCTCTTCGCACCGGCCGTCAGGCTCCCTCGCTGCCCCAGCTCCCCGGCCAAAGAGAGATAAGCTTAGGAAAAAGAAAAAAAAAATACTGTGGGTGGCTTATTCCATTCTTGAAATGTAGCCAGAACAGGATCAAATGTGTAATTAATTTAAAGTTATAAAAGAATTATAAGAAGGGCTAAAGGCAAAGGTAAATGGTAATATTGGGTTCCCCTTTCCCCTTTCGAAGGTGAAAAGCAGGCTGCTGCATAATCCTCTTCTCAGTAGAACCTGATCCTTCTGCACTTACCTTGGCTAATTTCCACTTTCATAAGCAAGCCCGGTGATGTTAATGGCAATTTCTACAATCACTCTCTGACCATCCAAATACGCAATTGTAGCTAATATGCAACACAAAGATCATTTGATTCTTTTAGTGTACTTGACTGCTCTTCAGGGTGAAGATCAGGGCTTCCTATGTGCATGCACAGTGCCTAGTGCAATGTTTCTTTCTGGCTATCTTTGCAATTAAAATAATCGTAAGTGGCTGCACTGAGACATCCAGCACTTAGTCATAAGCCCCTTAAACTTGTTAATTGCAGGTTTAATAAAGATCCAAAACTGTAATTGGGTTCTTGGCCTCTTTTCATTTACTTCATGTCAGTCTTTCAAACAGCATCATTCAAAATAAAATGTTTGAGTGTCTGACAGATTAGCAGATTATAATAAATCACACTGCTAATGCTGGTGTTTGAAAAAATAGCTATTCAAATTTTCCTTGGTTAAGAAAGTTGTTACGTTTAACTAAATAAAGATAGCAGACACCAAACAATTATTTTTAACCATAAAATTTATTTTAGTGCTAAGACTTATTTAAATTCCTTTATTTAAATGTCGCAACCTATTACCAAGCTCTGACAGAAAATTGCTAAAAATGAAAAGTGAGAGAATGTTTTTATCTCCGTATGGACTTGTACTCTGGAAGATGTTTGTCTAGAGTCACTGACCATCTGTTTCATGGAGCTATGCCAAAAGTATATTCTCACTGTGAAATTAGATGCTTACTATGAGCTAGTAAATAGCCAAATATTGCACTATGTTCTTCAAGCACACCATAAATATGAACTCCCAGCATTTTTCAATGTGAAATAATGTGTAATAAACAAGTTTATTTCTCAGGTGAATCTTTTAGCAACACTGTGGCTGTAATGCTTCTGACTTTGTTACTCAGGCTTAATTTATTCTTGAGGTAATTCTGCTGATATAGTGGAATAACACTGGGCATGAATTTGACCCCGGTTTTCAAGAAGCTGTATTTTTCCCCGGATCATTTGATTTTTAGTCCTTTTTTCCTCCCACTGGCCCGGTCTCATGTTGCTGCTCAAAGCGTAATGAAGAGCTGAGCTGGGCTCTGCAGGCCCCTGCCACGGAACTGCAGCGGAGCAGGGTTGGCAGCTCTTGGGAGCATCCACAAAACCTCCTTCCAGCTGGTCTCAGAGGCCCCTCTCAAGGAGACCAGTCCCTTCTCCTGCTCCTCCTCCTCCTCCTCCTCTTCCTCTTTCTCCTCCTGCGGTTCCAGCCTCCTAATATGTCCCAGAAAATGCGACCCTGTGCCACATGCTCTAGGTGTCCCTGCTGGAGCAGGGAGGGTTGGACTAGATGATCCCTAGAGGTCCCTTCCAACCTTAACCGTTCCGTGATTCTGTGAAAAATGGAGCCCTGCAGATCTCTGCCCCACCAAATTTCTTCTAAGCTCTTCTACAGGGACAGCAAACATTGCAGTGCTGTAATAAAAATAAAGCTACCTCCCCCTCTGGAAAGCCAAGTTCCTTTTGGAAAAGCTCACGCCTGATGCTGCAGAGGTGCTGAGGAAAGCTACTGTGTGCAGAGGGCAGACTTGTACACTGCAAAATCTGTTCAGCCTTGCATGCTCATAAAGCATGGAGGGAAGTAAAATTGGCCTTCATAATCTTCCAGTACTGCCTTTACATCCAGGCAGGTCCCGTATGCCTATCAAAATGGGAGATATTCATAAAATAAATGCTATTCTAAAATGATGGAACTACCAGTACTCCTAGAATAGGGCCAGAGGAAAACTAATTTAAGCGGGTCTCAATCTGTAAATCAGTGAGGTTTTTTTTGTTCAGAAGTGAATAATGTCTTTGTCTCCTCCCCTTTTCTTTAGCATAGGATTGAATTTAGATAGGAGGAAATAACAAGGGTTTTTTTGGATTTCATGAATAGGGAAAGGTTTTTGTTAGAGTAAGTAGCTCTGAGTAGGGAAAGACTCCTTTCCCCACAAAGGAGCCCATAGCAGTGGTGAATAGAGCACGCTGCAGAATAACACCCTATTGCGTGTAGCCCAAGACATCACAATTTGTATTTTTGCTGTTTCTAGGATTACAAGAAATGAATCTGGCACCCCAGGTCAGGGCATTGTGTTGCTTTATCTTACAGCATTGAAAACATTTGTCTGTCTCATTCCTTATTTATCTAGGTTTATATCTCCATCACATTTTGTTGCTTTTCGAAGCACTGTGTATATAAAACAGCAGTAGTCACAGGAACATACACTCGGTTCTGAATGACAGACATATTCCTTGTTTTTGATTGAAAAGAAATCATTAAAAATATGAAATGTGGTTGTTTTAGTAGAAATGTATTTGGCCTATATCAAGTATGGAAACCAATATTCTTCTAAATGTAAATATTTACTTTCTGTCAATCATTGTATTCAGTTTGAAGCTTGAATGCTGAAAACTGTATGTTATATTTTTCATGGCTACTGCATGGTGCAGTCAAAAATCCTCAATAATATTAAATGGAGATTTTTAACTTGAAAGAACTGCATGTTAGATTTTATGTTTCAACAAAAGATAGCATCAAATGATGGAGGTATTTGCCTAACCTGTTACCAGCACGCTTGCCCCAGTAGGCAGCAAGGGGGAGGAAGATCCATGTGTGGTTTTATGGAGCATCCTTTGATTCATGGTGCTTGTGGATGGCAGAGTAGCTTTCTCTATGCCTCCTGTGGTGCAAACCCACTGAGGAGGCTGTCTTAGCACATATATGTTCGGAGTAGCTATGCCAGCCTGCCTGTATAGTGATTCTCACGGAAGAACTGAGCAGTGTGTATTTGGCAGGTTAATCAAAGCCAAGCTTATTACCAGGTAATGTGAGAGTCAAGTCCAGTGTCTTCAGTTAAGGTAAGGATTCAGTGTTTAACTACAGAGTCAGGGCGTTGCAAGAATAATGTAGTGATGAGACTCCTCAGTCGCTGCTGCCTCGTCGCAGTCACTGAAGCCGTCAGTTCAGGACCCGGGTGCTGAGGCCACGGCTGAACAAGCGTCCCCTGCCAGAACAGGCTCCTGACAACTGGCTCCGGTTGTATCCGAGTCTGCCCGCTAACCTGCCTAGACGAAAAAGAAAAAAAGCCCAGGCTTTATTTAGGCAGAAAAATCCAAAGTTTGATTGAATCTCTGACATGCATCTAGGGCTTCACAACTTCTTTATTTTGTTGGTTAATTTTAATTAAACTTTTATTTTCTCGTGTGCGGTGTCAAGGAATCCTTTTCGGTAAGATAGTGAGTATATAAAAAGACTTTTTGCTCTCCAAATTCTCTCTTTCCCCCACCCTTTATACAGTACAGATGTAATAGAGGAGCTCTGTCTTTTTACTTTAGATATCTGCTTCAAAGCTCAAACTCACTGTGATCATGTCCTAGATAATTTGCCTTTATATGCCCCGGTACATGATACAGTAGCAAAATAAATGCTGGTAGTCAGGGTGAATCGCCTGCACTGTGTTCCAGCTCAACAGCACCTTGTAGATTTGGACGATTCATATTTTTTTTTCTGGGTCTTAACCTGGAGCAAGTGAGGTGCGTTGAAGACCGACTGATTCTATTATGGAGGGGTTTGGGAGGATCTTACAAGCAAGTGGGTGATTATGGATGTGCTCATGCAACGAGCATGACACTAAGCTTTTCAGCAAAATAGGCAGTGTGTAAGAAATTTAATGTGAATGGTTCTCACACCATTTTCCATGTGGTTCTTTAGTATCTAGTCTATAGTTTTAAATACTGATTCATAGCATATATATCCCCAAAGAAATTCTCACAGTGCCAGTCACTTTCCTCTTCAGAATATAGTGTTTAAACACAAAGGTTTGCAAATAGATGGGTGAAGTACGCTATGGAGGAAGAGAGTAATTTCTTTGTGACTAAGAGCATGATCCTACTTTTGCTTATATCTATTTGAAGATAAAATTTGAAGATAAAATTTGAAGATAAAAGTTTTGAGAGAACAAGCAAACAGAAAAACAAGCAAAGAACTTCGATGGGGACCGAGAAGCCAGAGTGCTGGGTTTGGGTACCTCACAGCCTAGTTGCTTATTGGAGGTGGAGTGAAAATGTAATCAAGATACTGATAAACCTGATAAAACTTGTGTATATAATAGCTGGGGAAGAGGTTGAGGAGACTGTGATTGTACATACTCAAAAGATCTACTGAAATATACTTCTCTGTCAGACTTTATTTTGCGAAGGAGAGAATTTATTGCACAGCTGTTGACGTATGAACCATCATGTGCACTTGAATATGAGTAAAACATTTCCTACTATCACCTGATCATTTTCCCCTGAAGATATGCATCTGTCTTCCACAGGTGATAAAAAATCTAAGAAAATAGTACACAAAATCTTTGCCATAAAATGGGAAGGGTTTGTACAAACACGCAAAATGCCTAGCTTGCACTCATAAATATGATTGAAAAGACCATCAACACTTCTAGTTGCCATGGATCCCACTTTGCAAGTATAAGTGTTTGGCCCCAGGACCAAGGTCTTTCTGTTCATACTCTCAATTCTGTACATCGTCATTTTTCCACTGTCTTTGCCTAAGGTGACCTGGCATTATCCCTGAAACTTAGAGCAACTAATTTTTGGAGAAAATTTGTGCACACGTTGGAGGTGGTTCAAACTAAGATTGATATGTAGTTACAACAGCTGTACCAGTAACATGTGGCTGTGGTTAAGGAAAGCCATATGTGCTGTCAAGCTGAGTGAGCATTTGCATTTTCCTTCACTGTTTCACCCTCTGTTTGGGTGCAGAACAGCCATAGCTGCTATTAAAACTTGTTCTGCTTAGGCTCTTGTCCAGCATATTTTAATGAATAAATAAAAAAGCAGAGGAATAAAGCTATGTTTCACATTTCTTAAGATTATTGCTGAAGTGAAATTTTCTGATACTTATGTGCACTTGTTACCCAAATGTAAACAGAAAGCTTTTAATCTTGCATGAATTATTGATCGAAAGATACTATACCAATGTTTTCAGCCTTGTGGGAGTTCTGGAAAAGCAGACTGATGCTACAGACAGCCAATAGCACCATAGCATTGTGAATGCTTGGAGACCAAGTGTAATGGCCAAATTTCTGACAGAACACCCTGGCTTTTCTGGTGCTTTCAGCAAAACCCAATTAATAGCTGTTCGGTTATTCAGTGGTAAGTTACTGCTCGCTTCCTGATGTGTGTTTTCAGAAGGTATTGAGAAGGTGGATGAAGTGTGAATGCATGTCTGCCTCATAATCAATAGAATTAAAATCCCCCAGACACCTATTTCCTGGGAAGTGATTAAAATCCACTTTGTACATAGTTTATGCAAGCCCTACCAATCCCTTGCAGCAGTATTTCAAGGTAATTATTAGACAGTTTATGAAGTGCTTAAATATAAATGTTCAGCATAAATCTTAATAAACTGTATTTTGATAGTTTTACTGTAATGTACTGACAAGGTGGGCCCACCTCTGACTGGGTTCTTCATAGTATTTTCCCCCACTCTCTGGGTACCCCTTTTTCACCACAGACAGCTCTTCGTAATACTAAGAGACACAGGAAGGATGCAGCCTAAACTCTCTCTGCCTTCACTCTCGCTGGTGCCATACAAATGCTATGAATGATTTTCTGCTGTAACTTGTGGACACAGTCTGACAGGGTCCGTCTGCCCAGCAGAGAGATGAGGAAACGAGGCAGCTCAAGTGTTGGCATCACTTTCTCTACTCAGCATCCACTTGCTGCCGGGGGTTTACATCCAAGGGCGAGTGTGTGGTTTCAGGTTAAAGTTAAAGCTCAGTCCTTGCCATTCCTGCTGTACTGTTAGGTTTTTGGGTTTGTTTTGCTGTGAAATTTAGCAGTCTTCCTAAAGACAGCAACTTCTTCCAAGCCAAATTGGGCCTGGAAGAAGAAGTTTCAAGACATAGTGGTGTTACCATGGTGATTCAGAGGAGGTAGGATTTATGGGAAGGGTTGATAATGTCTATTAAATCAGGAGATAAAGTTGGAAAAATTTGCAAACATGACAGTTTAAGAGCACCAAAACTTGCTGTGTTTTTCTGCAGTCCTACAACTTACTACTTCCCCTAGATACTTCGTCTTGCTGAAATCAGATATGTTAACTTAGGTGGCAATACATCTGGTCTAGAAAAGTGCTTCCTATTAGAAGAGCCATGTCTCTCTTATTTTCTTCGATGGTTTAACCAATACCTGAACCAAATTAGGAGTAGAGAGTAAATAAGACCCAGGACTCAAAGTCAGACTTAATTCTGAATTTGAGTACTTCTAATACATTTGATTTGATGCATATTTATTTTATGATATAAAGCAAATCTAACATTTGTGTTTTAGTTTCTTTTTGGTTAGAGTGGAAACAAGAATATTTTCCCACTTTTTTTTTAAGAGATTAAATTTATAATAGGAGGTAGAGCAAAACAAAATAGGATATGCTTTCTTGCAATATTTTTTGATAATAGCATATCCTTGATTCCTTAATTGCTATTTCTTTTGATCATGTTCTTATTCCTATTTTTCCTTCTAGTAGTGCTCTGAAATAAATACAGAAATACTAAAGCAATCCCTTTTTTTTTCATGAACTGAGCTAAATCTTTCCTGAATGCCAGGCCAGCGCTCTCTGTTTAGACTCGAACGTAATTTAGAAACACACTAAGTAAGCGTTGTTGTTTCCCATACTCATTTTGAAGACATCATGCTATATAATATTTTAACAGGTTTTAGAAAGCACAGAAGCATGATAAATTGAAGATGCTACTGATAACAGAAGAAACAAATTGTTTTTACTTAATAAATTATGCCCTTTTTTTGCTGCTTGGAATTGATGTAACATTAATATGCAGTTTATTTAGTTTTCTGTCCTCTAATTTTCATGCAGACATATCTCCTCTTTACCCAGGAACCATGATAAGTGGTATGAGTCATATGAACTCGCCAGTGCTTAAGAATATTAGCAGCCTGCCAGTCAAAATCCAATGCTCTTCAAAATCCTCTGAGGAAATAGCTTGAATATCTTGAGCAACCTATGGCTTTGTGATCTGCTCACTGGCTGGCAAAACAGATATTTGAAGCCAATACACAAAACAGCACATATTTTAAAATCAATATGAAAAAGATCAATTCTTAAAAATCCATCTAAAGCCCTAATGTTACAGAATATATTATTTTGCCAATAAACCTGTCTGACTCAGGAAAAGAATGTATTCTTTCTCTCAGTTTTGCTATTGCTCATAAGACACAAATTTCTTGTTTAGCAGTTATTGAATACCCTTAATGCACACACACATATATATATATATACGTGTATACATGTAAATGCAGTACATAAGGTCTTTGTTATTTTGTGAGTCAGCTTTCAGACGAGAAGGCTGGGTTTGACTGTGTGTCCCATGTTGAGCACGTTTCCTAGTGTTAAAACTATCTAAGTAAGTAGGTTGTGAACAACTACTGGGAACATTTAGGATCTGCTATCTGCTTTATCTGGAGCTTTTTGGGTTGTTCTGTCCTGTGCCATATGCATATGTGCAAATAACTGAACATGGTCTCTTCCCCCTGCTTCTCTCTCTCAACGTTTGAATAATAATGCAGAATTTCCCTTGCTTGCTTAAAGCACCTTATAGTGCAATTTGCACCACTTTTTTCACTTTTTGCTTTCTAACTAACTTAATAGCTGTTAATGTTCAGTTTGACAGGACAGTATGTCCACTGTGTGTTGCACACAAAATGTCTGTAACATGACGGTCTAATGTACACGGTATTGATTTCTAAAGTTGTGCATATCTATATTGCAATATTTTTTGAGTGAATGTTGTCATATTATTTAGCAATCCATTTGGTCACAGAGCCACATAAAGGCTGGAGTGGAATTCAGGAGGAATCCTGTTCCTCCACGGAGCAGGAACACCAAGTCCTAACCCTGGGGCCCACAAACCCTGTCTTTCTCTTCCCTCTCCTGCCTCATCCCATATTCAGCAGCTCTGAGGCCACCGCTGTTCAGATAGAAGGGTCAGCAGCAGCATACAACAACAACAACAGCGGGCTAGGATCCAAGCAGACAAGTGGAGTGGGAGGAATAAAGCTAAGGAGGAACAGAAGTAAATGAAAATGCATCTACAGAGCCCCTGGCCATTCCTCTGGAGAGGAGTTTACTGGGGTTCATAGGAAGAATGAATGCTTTTACTGCCTTCAGTTCTAAGAGTTACCTCAGTTCTTCAAACTTGTTTCCTGATGAGTGAGGGCCAGAACTCAGCAATGAGATTTTATTTTAGGGAAATGAAACGTTTTTCTTTTAAGCAGGTTTTATAAAGACTTGTTAAGTTTTGGGGAAAAAAAAATGCCTCATGTCTAAAACAGTTGTCTTATTTGCTTTGTAGTTCAACTTTGTTGGGAAATTGCTTGGGCCAAGAGGAAACTCCTTGAAGAGGTTACAAGAAGAGACAGGTGCAAAGATGTCTATCCTGGGGAAAGGCTCCATGAGGGATAAAGCTAAGGTACTGTGTGAATTCTGATTGTAATTAATGCTGATACACTTTTACTTCAACTGATCTATTTAGATTACATGTGTACCTATTAATGACTCAATGAATAGACTGATTCCAAAGGCCTTCTTCATTTTTTTATGAACAGCTTGAATAAAATTTTTCTCTCCACTGCATAAAACTTGCTTCTCATATAGTCTTTCACCACCCCAATTGGAACAATACCAATGTTATTTAAATAATTCATCTGAAATAATGGAAAAAATATTTAAATCATACTAAAAATGCACAAGTTAAAAAAAAATCACTGCCTGCTTTTTGCACCAAAAGTAATTATTTATAAAATAAGGGGGCTTCATATAAATGAGATCGAAAGAACAAGTATTGATTGTGTTGTGGCATCTTACTTCACAGTGTGTAGAACAGCAGTATTATGGTCAACATAGAAATAATGACTAATAATTTCACTGAAATGTATTTTATATTGCACTTAGTAATATGGAGCATTACTCAGTTTTCTGCTCTGTCACTCTGTTATTCATCTTGGTAGCTAAACTAAGTAAAGAAGGAAATATAGGCTAGTGCCAGAATAAAGGAAAAACTAATCAGGATTTTACCATTTTTATTATTGGCATTATTTGGTCTTGGTAATGTGTATCATCAGTCACTTGCATTATAAGATCTCCATTTGCAGTATTTAAAAAAATAGGGAAATTAGGCATGCAGAGTGTATTTCATTTTGCAGAGATTTGCTTATGATGTTGAACATACATACAGTTATTTTACGATAATATATGTTGATTACACAATAGGTTTTGTTTTTAGTTATTGACAAGTGAAATACTTTACGACTTTTGCCTTTCTTTTGAAAGGATAAAAGATGACTGCCTGGATGAATGAATGTGCCTTCTGCTAAGTAGCTGTGATTTGCATCTGTATTATGTCCGCCAGCTCCATTCTCAGCCACCTAATACTTGCAGTATTATTGCCAGGAGCAGCGATTGCCCAGACAGGGAATTGTGAAGAGCTTTTCACCAGATAAAGATGTTTAATCACATAAGTAGATGGACCCAGTCCTCTGGTTTTGAGATTGGTCACTCATCATTTGAATTTCATCTGATCGTAAGAACAGCGCCAACGTGCCAGTTATTACATTCAGTCGTGAATATCTCAGCAGAATTAAGTAAGGGTCTGTTTCTTTAGGCATTAAGAACAATCTGAAGTTAAGTATTAACTTCATGGAAATGCATTTGTATCAGAATGATGTAAAAAATGAAGGTGCAATGTAAAATAGTGTTAACTATGGCAGTGATGAAGTAAGTTATTGTTACTTTAATCCAGCTAGGACACTACTGCCTGAAACAAAAACAAAATCACTGGGCAATCAGAGTGAAGAAGAGGATGAGCTGATCTGTGTACTTCACTTACCAGTTCCAAGAAAAAGACAGGGGATGATCCTGTGTTAGATAAATAGTTACAATTAGTATTTCAGAGAGGATGTTCTAGGTTGAAAACTTGGTAAGAGTTAAAGAAAATATATTTGACTGTAAATGTAAATAATGTTTTAAAATTGCTGTGGCAAAGCAAAATACCACTTTCTCTGGTTAAAAGATTTTTCTGACTATAAAACAAACTCATTAATCTCATGTATGCAACATTTTTTAAATCAATTTAAATATGGATTACCAGAACGTGGAGGCTTGTTCTTGTTATTTTCTACCATACTAGTAACAAGCTTGGGTCCATCTCATGATAAGTCTTCAGTTTGGAGGATTTTTGGGGAAAATTCTGTGTAATTTCTCCCTGTAAATTGGAATATCCTTAGAGCTGCCTATGTCATGCCATAGGCCATGTTGCTTCTTCCACTTAGCCCGTCGCTTTTGGCTGTTCAGCTGGATCAGAGCATTGGAGAGACAATTTCAGCAACAGGCCTGCTGCAAAAGATGAAACACATTTATACCAGAAATCCTAAGATACCTACCATTCAAAAGCAACAGAACCAATGATTTTAGTCGTTTTGGTGCCAAAATGATGGTATGCAAATGTTTGGCTCTACACTAAAACTCTCTGGACATCTTACGTAATTTTGGGCATGTGGAAGGGCAGTTTCCAAGTCTGGAAAGCAGAATATATAAAGGGAGATTTATCTGCTTTTCATACTTTCTGTATGCTTGAAAAAGTAAATCGATGAGTAAATTCCACAGACTGAAGAATCTGGGCTGTTCCTTTCTAGAACCTCAGGAGACACTTGTTAAGACTGATGTGAGTTTTCTGAGTGTCGGCTATGCCTACAGTGCATGAGCAGATTAGATTAATTGGAGGAGGCAATGCAACTAACTTAAAATTATGAACAACTCCAGTGGTTCACTAAATACCACTGAGATTATATACTTGTCACAGAAAGTTGTGAATAGATGCTCAGATTTTACTGCAACAGTTTTGCAGAATGTTATTGCAGATGTAAGCAAAAGCTCAGTGATTCTTCTAGAACAGTTAATACGAGCACTTAAATCTTTTGGCATAAGCTTAGGCTCCTGGCTCAATTAGTAGAAGTTCAGTTTTCTGCAACCGACACTGCCTGAAGAGAAAGATTTACAGAATTCTGGCAGGGGAAAAAAGCCCTGTCATGGAAAGTGACATTATTGCTGTGCATAACAGAAGATGGATGCTGACTTGTAGATGTCCTTTTGGTTTGATACTGAAAGCTGTAGTTTCAATGTTGGCCCCTAGCTACTTTGAAATATTTGATAACTAAATAACTCCACTTATTTTTAAGCTTAGAGAAGGTATTGTTCAACATGATGAACATGATCGTGATCACTGTGAATTCTGCCTGTTGAAAGAACATAGCCCTTTCCAGTGTTTTTTATGACAGGTGGAAATAGCAAGGTTTCCAAACTGAGAACTCTCATTATCTTGCTGACTCATAGGATGCCATTAAAGCTCATGATTCCTATAGTAGTATAATGCTATAAATATGCATTCTTCTGAGCAGGTAGTGATGAGGTTAAGCATAGTATTGTTAAGTTTCTCGGCTTTTGATTCTTTCCCATTTCTTTTTCTTCTTTTCCAAAAAGAAGCAGCATAGAAGGCATGGAAGATAGTAATAAAAGCAAACAATCAAACTGAGCTGACAAGAGAAATCTCATTATAAGTGGAATGAATTGATTGCCTTCATATATCGATGTAGATTCGCTCCTTTTCAGACACACCATGAATGCCTTCCACTGCACCATTAGGAAAAAACAAAACAGTTAGCTACAACAGCTCTTTTGCATAAAATATAGCAGAAAGAGCATGGCTTCTCTTCAAGAAAAGCAAAAAAAAAATGTAGAGCTGTTTCTTAGGCACTTCTAATTTTGAATTAGTTACACAAAAATAAATACTAGAAAGACTGCTTTCTCTGCCAGAATTTATGTAGGTTCAGGTATTAGGTCTATGTATGAGCAATGTTCTCAATTTCTATTCAGAACATTGTATATGAGAAAACAGAGTGGCTGGGCTTTGATGCAGATGGGAGTGGAAGAATATTTTCAGAGGAATATGAAGACCATTTAGAAATAGGGATAAATTAAAAATGCTGATATTATTAGAACTTTCATTAAGGGCTGCATTACATAACTGCAGATTACAGGAGTTTGGGATGGAGAGAATTCAAGGGAAGAATAAACCACATAGTCCTCCAAATATATTTTTCCTTCGGGATCTGCTATCACCTGGAGGTAAAATGCAGATCTCAAGGTGCAGTAATCTGGAATGAGTCTACACCCTTAATTTCAGATATGATAGAGATTTTACATTAAGAATTTACCGGGTTAGACCTGCAGCTGGTTTTGGTGTATTTTAAGTCTTCAGTGTATTGCTGGTGCTTAACACCTGTTAGCAACAACGGCAGCAATGGCAACAGCGAGAATTGGTCAAAAACTTTCATTATAGTCCAGCCACATGGTGCTTCTTTGCATCATGACCTCACACACTCTTATTATGGTTTTTTCATAGGTAGACTGTATTGGAGTAGATAAGATTATATATGGGAAGTGTATCTAGGAATTTGTACTTTGTGCAATACCACTAATGAATTGGTATGGATAATATTAGTAAAAGAGAGGAAATAAAAATCATGATCCCAAATTAATAACTGAAACAGTGAACAAGGCATAGACAAAGTAAAACCTTATAGTGAAAACCATATAGTGAAATGGAGGAAGACTCGATGGAAAGAATGTAAGAATACAGCAGGTCCTTTGTGAGAGAAAAACTGTATCTTGTGCAGCTGAGTCTTTTGTCTTTCCTCTTACGTGTTTAACTTTATGATGGGAACATTCAGAGAAGGAGGTGAAGAAAAGTGTTCGATGAACACGAAGTAATTTGGAAAACACATGAAAGCTCCAAAAATTCTGAAATCAAATTGAATTTAGTTATTTTTATATCTAGGAAAAAGAAGGATTATGAAAGAACCTTTACAGATGTGCAAGTATTCTTGCTTAAAAAATATTCAGAATAAAAGCCTTTTTTTTTTTTTTTTGGAAGAACTTTTCATTAAAATTGAGCCCAAATGAAGGTTTTTAATAAATTTGAGTGAATTACCTAAAAACAATAAAATGTTATTACTTTTCTGAGGCATTTTCAGTTTTACTCAAAGGAAGATTTTTCATTGCTTTTCTATTTGTTATCAACAATGAAAAGTGGATTTTGAACTGTTTTTTCTTTTTTTCCTGAAGACTCATTATGCATCATCTGCAGAGCAGTTCTTGCAAGGCGAGGAAGCTATTTATAGTGAAAAGGCTCACACTGTATTTTCATAGACAGTACAAACATCCTTGAACTTAAAAAAAAATGAAAGAAAAAAAAAAGAAGAAAAAAGAAAAGATTTGGAAATAAGCATTTAGCCTGAAAGATAGGATGTAAATTGCTACATGGGGCACATGTTGATAGGTAACTGCCACCTTAATTTAAAGACTCACTTTTTCCTGAGAGTAACCCTGTCAACATCACTTTGTGCTTTGCACATTTTCTGTTTATTACCCATTTTTCTCATGGTTTAAACTTCCACTCATTTATAGCTTTTGTCCTAGTTGTTTGGAAGATGTTCTGTAAATGTGTTTGGAGTTTCCCTTCACGTCTGTTTATTTCTTGACTGCTCAGCAGAACTGCCACACACGGCCTAGAAATCATTTGTATGACTGAAGACCTTGTTATTAAAGTCTTTTTTCTTTCCTGTAAAACGTGGGAAATTAAAGAACAAACTTGCGCCGAAGCTTTGAAAACATAAGAAACTACTTGTTCGTGCCTAAATCTTTATCAGCTACTGAATGAGCATTTAACTGCTCTCCTTTTCACATTTTAGCTGTTATTATTTAAAAGAGTTATTAAAGAAAGATTTTGTCAAAGAAAACTGAAGTGCACTAGAACTGTCTCTCATTGATCTAGCCATTAAATACCTTCCTGTTCAAAGGAGTTCCTCTGACAGTGGATACCAACGTGCCATGTTAGCGGGGTTTCTTCCTTTTTTTTTTTTTCCTTTTGAGAAGCACAAATGTTAAGAATTTCATGACAACTGATGGATCTAGTCTTTTTCCTTCTGATGCCTCTTGCAGACAAGGCACATTTCTCTTTCCTTCCAGTGTCTTTTGCAAATAAGATGTGTATCATATACATCTTATCTGAAGTCTGAAGCCAGCACAGAGAGAATCTATGTAGTTTCGGTTGTGAAAGTCTTCAGTGTGGTTTTAAATACCCATATTATGTGAGTTTTTGATATAAAATTTGAAAATATGGGAGAATTACAATGTACACTAGTTTGTTCCCTACAAATGCTAAGCGCCCTGAATGCCATCCCACAGACTGTAAGTATATGTTTAAATATATTACAGCATTGAGTCCACATATGAAAAGCAACTTGATGCCCAGGAACCCTGTGATTTGAAGTACAATATATTTTTTTCATTAGATAGTGTCTACTGTAAGTATAGTATCCTAATGTTGAAGACTTAGTTATTTGATTTTTTTCCCTTGACCTGATTGGTTTTCCAATAGGCCTGTGTAAACAATGCCCGGTGGTCTCAAAAGGTAAGAAAAAAGTGGCAAATTCAGTCCATTGGAAGCAATGATATGAATATTACATTATACCTTTTCCCAGTCCCTTTGCTTTACTAAACATCAAAACAAAAGTTTCTTTTCTGTCCTGAGTCGCAAGAACCTGTGAGTGTCACTGCTGGATGCCTTTTAAAATCATTTAAACAATATGGTTACATATACAATATTTCACTTCAGAGACAGCATTCTGAACTATAAGAAATTACAGAAAACACTAGGAGGTAGATTAATCATCTAGTGGTCTCTTGCACCAGGTGTTACACTGGGGTCATTTCTCTTGAACCAGTGTAGTTGCTTGCTCTAGTTTATGGCTGTGCTAGTCAAGCCCAAATCATGAGATTTCAGCTCTTACAGCTCACCAACATACAAATTGCAGATTAAAAAAAAAAAAAAAAACTCAATTTTCATTCTTAAAACAGAGCCCTTAGGCGTAACTTCAGCCTGCTGGGAGTTTTGATCTAGATTTTATGCAAAATCCCTGAAATGTTTGTTTCTTACATAAGAAATTTCCACTTCATTGAAGTACTTCTGACATCTTTAGCTGTAAAATCTTTAAGGGAAAGATAGAATAACATGTGATATTTGGTTCAGGAAACTGGCTCACATCCAGGACCATCAACTGCTAGTTTTAAAACGCTAAGTTGGTGCTTACTCATTTAATCTTTTAATCTTTTTTTTTTCTTTCTGTTGAGTTTTCCTTTGCTGACTATAAAAGCATTATTAACTTTATGGTATTGTCTCTACAGTCTCTGTGGTACCTTAGAGCTTACAGGTATTCTACCACAATGGCCATTTTAGGACCAAGAGCAGGATTAGACCCTCAGCCTGCCTTCAAGATATGAGCAGAAGCAACTCAGTACCTCTGCTGAAGCAGTTTTTTCCCTTACTAAATCCCATTACCTCTCATATCCTGGCTGCTGTGAGGCCACCAGAAACATAACAAACAAACAGCAACAAAGAAAAATGTAAGCAAAATCAAAAAAACAGAGCCCCTCCATATTTTCAAACTCAAATATTTCTAGTGAAGGTCATTTGCAAAACAAGTTAACTCTTTGAAGTCTACATTAATCTATGTCAAAAGGTACCAGAGACTTCCAAACTGTGGATCTAGACAAACTGAACAAAATTTCTGAAGAACATACAAACTCCCTCTACAGATAAAGTGTAAATCTGTTGGCAGGTATAGGCTAAAATAAGAAATCAGACTTGTATCACTAGTTTTTTTACATATTACTTATGAAATGTGTATTCGATTATTATAGGGGGAGATGAAGTTACCACTGCTTGTTTTTATGCAAGTAGATACTCAGGTGTCCCATGTAATAGTGATGGCATTTTCACAACTGAGCAGCCAAGTGCGGGGAAGGGGGGACAGTTTAACCTTGTGCTTAAGTATCGGCCCCATGCGCTAGTGCTGATACTTAAGGAAACATATTGTTCTCATACAAAAATTACATCAGACTTTGAACAGATGCCCCCAAATCCCTGTTTTATTACTGATGCATCACAGCGATGATATTAAAAACCTTCATCTCCTCCCTCGCCTCTGATGTTAAAACATCTGATGTTAAAAAACTCTGATGTTCTTAGCTTTGCTGGGATATTTTTTAGAATTTTGATGCTGTTTTCAAAAGGTGGGACACATTCTTCTCTTTCTGCTGTATTAAACTAATTCCAAGGGGCAGAATGTACAGATCGCGTTTCAGGGTTGTTTTCTGTGTTCTGAGTTAAAAGTCATGATAAGCCTTTGCTTTACAGAAAACAAATCAAATAAGTAGTGAAAAGAGGAACATAGAAAGTGACAAGATGGCCCTTAGTGAAAAACAAATATTATTCAGAGAAGTGAAAGATTATATGTTTTCTGTTTTGCCAACTTGTAACCACTTAGTACATTTTGCCCCGAAGTAAGTTTTTTTGTTTGTTTGTGGAATTTTCTGATTACAGCAAAAAAACAAAAGGGTATGTGCGTCTGCTACGCGTTAGAGACAGCAACCCAGTCCCCGGGCTGCGCTCTTCCCCGTGCCCGGCTGGTGCTGGGGTGGGAAGCCAGGGCGCGAAGGGCAGGGGCTCCTTTGGGGCAAGTTGCTGCAGTTCCTCCCCTGCTGACGGCCCTGCGGGCGCTCTGGTGCCCTGCACCAGCACGAGGGGTTTGGGCATGAGACCCTTGCCCACTCCCCCAAACTGCCCGAATTGCCAGGCTTGGAAGGTGTCATCACCAAGAGCCCTAACGCCGATGTCAGCGGCTTTGGGAAGGCGAGAAGTTTTCTTAAAAAGAGTAAAGCAAGCTCTGGGACAAAAAGGCAGGGCATTTCTGTGGAGTAAAGAAAAAGACAGAGATAAAGGAGGTGGGTAAATGAAAGAAGTAAATGAACTCAATGGCTTATGGCAATTTTAGGGACTGTAGATCTTTTCACACAGGTATTCTTTTCCTCTATCTATACGTTTTTCAGAGCAGAGATTTATTTTCCAGAGTATTTTATTTATCTGAATGAGCCTGTGCAATGACCAGGTTTGATCTTGCTTGGTTTTGTTTTACGATTATTGTTCGTGCTGTTTTACATGTAGATAAATGTAGAAAGAGCTATTTTGAATTATTTGGAGCAATTATGTTAAATCCCAGTTTTCTGTGCATAATGTTATCTATGCTCTTGAGGACCATGATAAATACTTTTAATATGCTTTAATAGGTTACTGTTACAAGGAATTTTGCATTGCCACAATAGAGGCAGCATTACAGTAAATTAAATTACAGTGCACACAATTAAATAGAATAATGAAAAAAATTAGACTTGGAGCAGCAGCTCTTTGGAGTCCTCTGAAATTTGATTCCATGATAAACATAATTGGAGAAGATGGTGAGTGAAATTTAGATAGCTAAGCTAGATAATACTTTGTTTGCAATATCTCCATCAGGGATTAATGTTCTCTTATTCAGAGACATTGATTAGTCTCTAGATTATTTTTCTGATTGATTACTCTTGTACTGTAGCATTCCTTCTTCATTTATCTACCCAGAATCAATATAACTTCATAGCTATAATTTCATTGTTGTACAGTTCTCATGCATTCTGCAATAATTTGTGGTTACTCAGTAACAGTTTTAAGGAAAATCTCTGTAGAGGATTGCTTAAGCTTGTAGCCATCTTTTACCAAAACAAAACAACAAAAAGCTTCTTTTCATGTTGTCTGTAAAAGAGAAGTATTAATTTTGTATGTTCTCCGACACCGGGAACTCTTGAGCTTCTTTCCCAGAACTCTTGAGCATTTGAGGTACATTGCTGTGTTCTGGGCATAGTTAAAGTAAAGCAAGTATGCAGCTCTGGGCAATCATTATTTTGAATATGCAGCAACAACAACAAAAAGTACCTAACCTGCCAGATGGTATCGTTATTGTTTTTTATTGTATTTGTTTTTTTCCCTCGGAGGTGAATATGAATTGAACCTAATATGGACCTGGAATTTGCAGTCAGAAGTCTAAATTTTGTGTTTAGTTCCCGATCACTATGTGGCTCTGGGAAAGGGACTTTCTCTCACAATAAAGGATAATAATTCTTGCCTGTTTACTTTAAATATGTCTTTAAAGAACTAGTTCATTGATAGCTATAAATCTCTTTACAAATACAGCATGTTACTGCACTAAACCTAGAGTTTTCTAAGTTCAGAGTTTTAAGGAAATCTGTGGTTATGTTTGAGACTTTCAAGTTCTTTTCCAAACCCTTTCTCTCTTGGTGTGATGCTCTCTTTATCTCTTTATAAGGCCATATGTTCCATTGTATTAAATCAGATGACTTCTATTTATAATCCAAGAATGAGTTTCTATTTTTATAGCATTTTGGAGGGAGGTAGAGGGTATCATAGTTAAGTATGCATGCAGAGCCTTACCCTGATCACCATATACCACTGATCCTTTGTCTTTTCCACTATCTTGTAAGTTTGTTTGAAAGCAGGTCTTTAGAACTAGCCCTGGTGCTTAACATTAGACCTTGATCTCATAAACGGCTTTTAGAAGGCTTAAGAACATGTGTTTTTGTAGCTTGGGGATGTACAAGTGCTTTGCTGAATTTAGGCTGTTCCTCCCTTCCTATGTCTGCAAACCCTTGCTGTAAAGGTCCAAAGTAAATGGCTGCTTGTTGTGTATTTTTTTTCTTTTTTGTTTGGTGCCACTCTGGCACATAAATAATTTGGAGAATTTCTATAACGTTTGACGAATTCACATAAGAGTCATTACTGAAGTGGGAAACTTTTCCTGTAGGAGAAAAAAAAAAAAAAAAAGAGCTCTGTTTTTCTGTCCATCTACATCTCTTGTTTCTCTCCTGCTATATTGAAGCAGTCTGTTATCAAGTGCCTTTTTATTTGTCATGAGAGGGAAAGGAAAAGGATGTTTCTATGGTGTTATGTTCTTAATCCTTCTCCAGAGGTCACTTTACGGGGTAGGGAGAAATGGGGAATGACCAGCAAAGCTACTTCCTTAATTAAAAATGTAATTAACTATTCATATATTGTCTTCAACTCTAATATAATACTAGGCTTATACTTAGTCTCTGGGTATCAAGAAGACAGTAGATCCATAGGTACATATGTAAGTTGAAAAATAATGGTTTTTAATTTCTTCAAGTTGATGTAGCAAATGTGCACTCCTGAGTAGTCTGATATTATTTAATATGTATATTTTTGCTTTACTGTTTTCAGATATTTTCAATGCCAGACTGTTGCACATGCAATTGATATTTTAGTTTGTCCTTGAAAAGGTTTTTCTGCAATTGTTAAAACATACTCCATGGAACTGAATATGTTATGGACTCTCTATCAGTTATTATAGGCTCTCTAAAATCTATGGGCTTAATTTGAGTCACTGTTGAGACCCTCTGTATGAGAAACATGGTCTATGTCCAGAGGAAAGATAATCCTCCCTTTGGACATCTACCCATCCAAGATACATGGGATGAGTCTTGCTTTGTCATCCTGTGTCATTCTGTTCCCTCTAATGCAATTTGGATGATGTGTACATCCAAATAGGAGAATATTGGAATAGAATGAATTTAATTTCACACGATTAAGTGCATAAATTTGGATTCTGGTCTATTAAAAAAGAATACGGAGACAGCTTCCCCAAATGCCAGCCAAGATTTTCCTAGTTACATATATTGTTTTGTAAGTTGCAGTGAAAATACCTTATGAAAAAAGAGAGTTTAGCAGATCACAGCTGGTCTGGGGACTGCAGAGATAATAAGCAACATCAAAGAGATTGCATGTACATTCAGAGAATATTAGGCATAGGAGTGCCCAAGAATTTCATAGTAGTTCTTTGAGATGTTAATAAATAAACAAGAAATTGCAGCCAATTTCATCTTCTGCATGTAAAATTAAAATTTCTCCTCAATATATGATCCTATTTTTTTTTCAAATTTCATTTGTTAGCAGAAAAATCGGTGCCAGCTGGAGGATACCCACAGAATTGCCTAATACACCATATACGTTTCCTTCTCCAATACCATGAGGTATCAATGGTATCCCAAATACCACTTAGACATTGTTCAAATTTGCAGTTGCTGTGGATGTTTCTTCTTCATAGGAATAATAATAGTAGAAATATGGCTGGTTTATTACTTATGTGATATTTAAATGAATCATTATTCTTGGAAGTTTGTATCAAATTTAAAATAATTTTTAAAATAATCATACGTATTTTTAAATGAGATTACACTTAATTTGCTTTCCTTGGGTTTTATCATTTGCTACTTAATCTGCCATGTATACAGTAAGTGTTATTTTGTATAGTAAGTGCGTAGTGGGATATAACAACTTTAATGCAAATTCATGATTGAGGAGGAATCTTCATGTTCTTTAAAGTATACATTGAAGTATATGACTATTAAATAATAAAATAATTTATAAATAGCATTCTGAAATCTACTTAGAAAAGATTTAAACTGTTCACGCGTGTTTGGAGGCCTCCTTGTAGTACGTCAGTTAAAGTGAATAAGCCCATTAAAGTGACTAAGGTATGTAAACTATTCTATATAAAAGTTAGTTACTTTTCTTCCTGTGGGCTTCCATGAGAAAAGTCTTATGATAGATCACAGTCCAAATCATTCGTTGCATAGACTTTCATTTCCAAACTCATCTTTTCTGTGTCTAAACAATAAAAAGTTATTGAATTATATATCATTTTGTTCACATTTTGCATTATAGTATTTGTTATATGTAGTACAGTAGAGAAATCAAGGAGTTGTCATAATTCACTAAGTTATTAATGCCCTGGCTCTGGAAATGATATTCAGTGTTTTAGAAAACAATAAGGAGAGAAGTAGGGGCAAATAGCATTCCTGGATAATTGAAAATGGTAATATGCTCGAGGAGAGAATTCCTTTCTATCACGCATAAGTTATCACCTTATACCATGAAATGCAAGATCAAATGACCCTTCATAATACATTAGCTGGCATAGAAGCGTATGCTATGCTTCGCCATCCAGCATGCCTAATTACATTTTCCTAAGCTATTGGTGCATAGGTTTCTCGTTGCATTGTATCAAGAAATGTCATGAGAAAAATAAGTAAGTCCTTTGTGACTTTGAAGCAGAATATGTAGACAGCATTGAAAGTTTGGCAGGCAAATATTAGAACAGATTTCTGATACCAGAAGAAAAAAAAAGAAATCTAAGTCTAAAAGAGTCTAAGAAGGAATATGTTTCTGTAAGGGTTTCAACAAGCTCAAATGTCTGACAGGTGATGCCAATCTAAAGGGTATCCATGTCTTGATTTTGATTTATTTCTTTCATTTTCTGTAAATTGAGAAAAAGGGTTTATAAACTTCAAGGAAATGATTGAGAAAAAGGGTTTATAAACTTCAAGGAAATGTCATGGCTTTGATTCTTTAAGACTCAAGTGTTATGGGGCATGAAAAATTGTTAACTATCTCTGTGTACCATGATGTATTTGTGATAGTTTGTTCCTTTATTTCTGTGAGTAATTCCTTATGCGTGCTCTCATTTTAATTTTAAATACAGAAAAGTCATTCATTATGTGTTGAATAGGCCACAGTTTAGTGTCATTAAGAAAATGAACGTGCTACTGGGCTGATAGAAGTGTATTTGAGTTATTTAAATATTAGAAATTATCCTGTCAGCTTTTGGCATCTCATGGAATTAAAAAAAAATGTTGAGGCTACAGATGAAGTGATACTTTTGTGCTGTGTATTCTTGTTCAGTTTGTTCAGATGTCTTTGGTGTCTGGATTGTGGCAGTCATTAATTCCACCTTCATGCTGCTTCTTGTGATTTACGTGGGTTATTTTTTAATCAAGTGTTTCATTTCTCTGCTATTTCTTACTCTTTTAGCATCAGTTCAAGAAGGTTATGTTTTTAAGGTGGGACAAATCCTAACTCTTTGGATGTGAATTCTTCACCCGCCTTCCCAGCTCCTAGGGTGGTCCTGACCTGGAGCCAGAAGACTCTGTGACACATCTCTTGTCACAAGTGACTATGAAGTTTAAGGAAGCTCAACCAAAGCATCAGATGAAAGTTCCCTTTGTTTCTTCCATCCCCATCTGGGTCACCCGCAGCTGAGCTCCTGCTTTGTGCCAATCCCCAGGAGAGGCTGTAAGTCCTTGCAGGACCCAGGGGACATCTGCCTTTGCCTACGGTCCATGCCTGCAGTTGAGTAGTGTGAAGGTGCTTTGCTTTACACTACACCATGTTTTCCTAGGGATGACTTCAAGCTGCTTCTTTGGCCTGGCAACAGTTAAATGTTACCATATATATATATATATGTATATATATACATAAATAAATATATAAAGGCAGACTTAATTTGAGCAGGTATATAATGATACTTGGGCTGGCAACATACAACCTGAATGATTATGTTTGTCATAAGGGACAGTGAGAGCATAAAGATTTTACTTTCTTAAGCTCCTGAAGAGGGCACAGACCCATGCTGCTGTCAAAGTTTGCATTTGGGCCCATGTTTAAATGAAGTCTAGATACAGTTCAGTGGCTTCCATGATTTTGGACAGGGTTGAGTAGACGGAAATCCCACATGTCACGTAGCTGTGCCCTTCTGTTACTGCTCAGCTTGACACTCATGGGAGGAACTCCGTTGTCTCAGATTTTGGGTCTGAAGAAATTCAGTAGTATACTTCGCAGTTTTACTCATGATTCTTATATACTTATGTTGTTGTTGTGTTTTTTTTTATCCCATTCCTTTGTGTTGCACATATTTTAATTAATTCAGAAGCATACAGAAATGTCATTAAGATTTTTTTCCTGGAGTAAATTGTGATGGACTATAGTGTCATTGCAGGATAAACTTCTTTATCGAGTGTGAAAAAAGTAGGTGTTTTAGACAAAGACAATATGTTTTTAGTTATGTTAATTAGGCATTAATAAGAACATTGCCAAGGTGAATAGGAATAATAGTCCCTAAATACTGGATTATTGTTTAGCATTTTTTAAATTTTTTATCTAAAAATGAAAATAAGCTGGTTATCTGTTACTAATTATGTTCATATGTAAAACAAGATAATCAATCTTATAAAACTCTTTTATTATAAAATTATACCTTATCTTAACTCATAATCATATCTTGTTATATCTTTCAGTGTTTTGTATATTGAAGTACATTCTTCTTGTCTGACACATTCCTAATTGTTTCAGTTCTCTGTCTTTATTTCTGTCTTGTTGCAAAGTCTTATCAATGTGACTGTCATTTCAAAAATTACAGAAGCATTTAGGCATTTCACCAACATGTCTTTGAAAGACTACTGGTGCAGGCAAACATCTTTTAAATGCTGTATGTCAATTTAATTTTGACACAGATAAGAACACATCGGTGCCTGGCATCATTTGAAATGGTCCGGGATCTGGAGCTCATCTAGGGCTCTCGCCTGCCCTATGTGGTGGGCATTGGCATTAGCACCCGCCTGCGTCACCTCTCGTGTTTGTGGAAAGATGGATATGCACTGGTATGAACATGTCTCGTTCAGCCAGGATACTTTAGCTGTCATGTGTCTAATAGGACTTCTGGTGCAGGGGTATGGTGTTGGGGTCAAGTATTTATTCAAAATTGAGAGGATCTAATGTTACTCCTGTAATAACTCCCAATGATTTTAATTATTCTTTATTGCTCTATTTTTTAATAATAAAAACAGAAATAAATGTAATTTATTTCTAGTTACCTTTTCTTGGGCACACCTTTAATCCGTATAATTTTATGATTCAGAAGCATCTAGCTGCAGCCCTGTCCAGAATTCTCTCTCTAAAATAAATCTTCTTTGTGCCACCTATTTCTGTATGAATGCCACTTTCATCACTTATGTGGGCATTTAATCTGAGCAGCTTTAATGTCTGGTTCTGTTGTGTCTCGGTGTTTGCAGTCTCCCATTTTGCTACTGGGTTGATCGCCTGAGTCTCGTAAATATTTTGCCGGATGTTCAGTAGTGCTCACGTCAGCCCGCCAGTGCTGCTGCCGTGTGCGCGGTGGTTGTCACGCTTGCTACGTCCTTTCTGGTTGTGGTTGAAAGCCCTTTCCTGCTCTCTAATCACTTGTTTTGGCAGGCGGCTGCTTCAAAGGGCACGCGTGGTGCCAACTTCTTGCAAGCTGTCAGTCTTCGTTTCTAGAGTAGGTCCCATGAAGAGGGTTGTGGAGAGCAGAGTCAGCGGTAGGAAGCACTAGTAACCGTTCCTCTCATGCACGTGGTGTTCTCCTTGGCAAACCGCAGTGTCGGTGAGCATGGTGTCAGTTAAAGCTGATGGGGCAGTCGTTCAGCGTTTATGGTGCTGTATGGTGCCTCAGCAAGCCGCTCTCCAAAGCCTAGGAGTCTCTTTCCAGAGACTGTGCAAGAAGAGAGGGCTCTGTCAGTCTGCAGTTTGTAATTTCAATGAGAAAGTGGATGTTTGTACAACTGCCGTTTAAAACGTAAATTTCTTATAGCAATACATAGTTTCCTTCAAGTATCTGATGCTTTAAAGAAAAGACAGAGTGGCACTAACTTCTATGGTAGGGAAGGGGTAGCTGATCTGGTAGATGGTTGCGAGGAGCCTCCTGAACACATGGGGAAATTTAGAAAATGTTTGAATGGGAAGTTGCAGGTAGTGGTTTGAAGTCACATAATTCAGTAGGTTTAAAGTCCATGTCTCACAAGTACTGAATATACAAATGCCTTTCAAAGCACTTTTAGAAGTGATATCTTCTGACCTCTGTCTGTGCCTAACTCTTAATATTTTGAGCATTTGTGTCTCAACAGAAAAGAGGAAGGTTTTTTTTTTGTTTCCCCAGTGGACACAGCCTGAGCCTGTTTAGGACTAAGACAGCTCTATTTAATAAAAGTGAAAACTGAGGTCTAGGAATACTAGCAACTTCCCTGAGCAAATGTTCCAGGCCTCAGAAATGATGAGATTTAATTTCAAGATGTGGTAACAGATTCTTGAATGATTTGCTATGCACGAGCTGTCTGTGTCTCACTTCCCTCTGTCACTATCTGCAACTGAATCTCACCCATGTGTTATAGTCAAAAATTAAGATAACACAAATTGTTGCAAAGTACCAAGATTTAGGCTCATCTTTAGGTAGGAGTGGTTGTTGTGTCAGCCAGGGTCTCTCTCTGTCTTGCAGGCACAATTTCTTTACTACAGAATTGCCTTCAAGAAGTTTCTGTGTCTTTATCTAATGCTTCATTAATCACTTTTTGCCAAAATGTAAGAAAGGGAAAAACTATGCAAGAATAGTATCCTGAAGTACGGCAGTGAGTGAGAAAAAAAAAACAAAACAAAACGTGTCCACACTTTTTCAGGGCTGCAGCTGATGAACATTTCTGGTGAATTAAACATTTTTTCTGCCTGCTTTAGTTTGGACAATTTTTCTGCTCAAGCTTGCATAGAACATTATACTATCATTCCAGTCTGGGTGATACAGATTAAATCATTAGATTTTTTTCAGTAAGTCAGAATATCCAAGTAATATAGTCCTTACTGGTATTTTAGCACTCAGTGGGGATGTAGAAGAGGATTTTTAATATCTCTTGCTATATGCTGAGATCTGATTCTGCTGAAGAAAAGTTTCATGGCTAGATATTTGGTATTTTTATTGCCAGTCATGTCATAGTCACTGTTGACGAAGCAAGGTGCCGGTTCTGCAAGGTGCCTTCCTTGAGCACCACGGTTACGTGGAGCAGCCCTGACGCAGCAGCGGGGGCTCGAGGGCCGCTCGCAGGCCGGCAGCCGCGCGGCTTCGGCACGCGCCGTCTGTGCAGCGAAGATGTAACGCTCTCCTAACCCTCCTGCTTTGGAAATACGTGGTTGGGAATAAAAAGACAGCTACAAAGAAAGCTCTTCCCAAGCTGCTGGCAAATGCTGGCCAGAAGATGCCATCTTTTGTTTTCTGTCTGCTCATCAATTTTCTTTTATAGGGGAATGCAAACCTGCTGGGTAGGAGTTAGTCCCGTGATCCTGTTCTGTCCCACAGGCCCGCTGACAAGCTCATTGATCAGAGCATTATAACACTGCACCTGTTTTATTGTTTGACTTGCACTTCCTGTAGTGCTTCATGTTAGATTTTGAAGTCAGTTTTGTTGTCATATTTTGAAGAACAAAAAGGCAGTATGGGATATGAGAACTGGGGGTTCATAAGTCTAGAAATGAATAAGCTAAGAATGATTATATAATGTAAAAAGAGGGATTTAAATTTTAAAATTACCTAGTTACTATATAACTTACTTACAAAGAAACCAAGAAAAATCAGCGATTGGGGCCTACATTTCCCGAAAGGCAGTGGCGCTGCCAAAGGCTCAGGGGGAATTCAGGCTTGCTCAGATCATGCAGATTTAGAGAACCACAGCGTAAGGCACAGCGTTACGGATACACTGGATATTTAAACAGTGAATGGTTGTCAGGCACAGAGTGAATTAATCTTTGCTCTGTACCTACT
Organism: Tinamus guttatus; assembly: GCF_059628265.1. NCBI lineage: Eukaryota > Metazoa > Chordata > Aves > Tinamiformes > Tinamidae > Tinamus > Tinamus guttatus. The sequence continues at coordinate 1,901,810 of NW_028288936.1, forward strand.
CCCTTTCTCATACCTTCTGTAGTTATTTGTCCGATCAAGTTTTGCTCGAAAATTTTTGAATCACACCCAGCAATGCTAGTGGAGATCCCCATTTGCCAAGTTTCTTGTGCCTAAAACACTCATCCATTCAGAGAAGTGATATAACATTGGGGTCAGTAACAGCTGAGCAAATTCAGGGCACTGGCAGATTTGTGGGACAAGGCACTGATAGCAAAAACTCAAGTCTGCAGCCAGGTATTTTGAGAGAATGAACAAAGGTCATCATTCAGTAAATAAAATATTGCAGATTATTTACTCAGCTCTATTTCTTGCCCATCGATTAAAGGCGTTTTAAACCAAAAATCTGTGCTCTTGTTGCCATGTTACTCTATTCACTTACGAAATTTAATAATAGGAATAAGGTAGAATTATTTTTATTTTCCTTAGAACACAGCTATTAATGTTTTCCTTTTTTTTTTTTAAAGGAATGCTCTCAGAAAATAGAAAGGTATTGAACCCTGTGGGTGTCTAAAGGAGGTTTTTTCCTTCTCTAGCCTGCTCACAGTGAATCCAGTAGTGTAGTATTGTAGTGAAAGAGCTGCATGTGAGATTTCTGTTACTTAATTATTCTTTGTGCAGCTTGGCATGTTGTTTCCTTTTCTCTTTCACTCTCACTGATCAAATAACTTTGGAGCAATTTAAGAAACCACTTAAGAAAGGTTAGCCAATTCAAGAGGTTCTTCTTTTTTTATCCTTTAAGTATTTAAATTGCTATGACCTTCTCAGCAGTTAGCATAGCAGACTTTTCTAAGTGCTTAGAAAATAATTGGATTTTGCATTTAAAATAAGAGAATATTAATTTCAAAACCTTTCAAGTATAGATGCATTTTAAAAGAAAGAAAGATTTCTCAGAAAAAAAATAATGACATTAACCTCTGGAAAAAAAGCATCATGAAATCGAGTCTCATCTGTCAAAATCCTCAGTCCTTCCCCCCACCCAGCGTTGTGACATGGAGACTTTCCCCATTGGGGTTTATACTCAATCCAGTTCTGCTCGTATGGCGCTGCATCCACGTCAGACAGTCCTGCTACCCTAATGAAGACAGGCTCAGTCCAGACCTGCCATGGTCGAGTCTGCGCTTTGCCAGGTTGTTCCGTGGGTGCTGGACTGAGGTTGGCGTTTTCTTGGCATTCTGTCCCTGACATCTCATCTGCAGTACACACATTCCTTGGGATCGAAACCAAATAAAATAAAGAAAGGAGAGAAAGCTTCTTTTATCAAGTGTGTAGCTGACTGGGGCTCTCTGCTCCTTTCACACGTATTTCATGTAGCACTTCCCTCAGGAACACTTCTTATCCACCTCAGCTCAGTGGCATTCGGAGAAGAAGGAGAATCAATGGTAGAAGCGTCTATGGATGGTCAGTGCGATGGTGCGTGGTACTGTGATGATACTGAGGCTTATTTTCCCTTCAGCTTTTGTCCAAATATGTACTACATAATGTAGGAGTAAAGAAAATACAGTTGTCATCTGGGTGAGCTGGCTGACCGTTTGCTTTCAGAGCAAGCTGTCTGTGATAAACTTTTCTCCCCAGAACCTCTGATCTAGAAAGGCTCCTCTAGCCGGGCCATACCCAGGAATAGCAGTGCTCTGTGGTACGTGCATGTTTTCACTACCAGGCAATTATTTTCATTACCAGAGTACTTTCAAAAAATGTATATTTCTGCTATTAAAATGTTCTGTAGGAAATGCTTTTTCAATACAGCAAGCATGCATAAACTTAATGAGCATAAGCTAAGTGCATAATCGTTGTCTATTGGGAAGTGCTCAGGATTGCAGTTCAGGATTGACACTTTGCCATATACAAAATAATCCCACAATGGAAAAGGTTATCATTTATTCTTTGTCATTCTCTATTTCCCTGCACTTGCTTAGTTGTCTGCTGTTGGCCGCCAGTCTCACAGCTTTGTCCCCTATGATCCGTTCTCAGACCAACCATAACAAAATCCAAGAGTCTCCCTGAGAAGATAGGCTGTGGGCTATGTAGTTCTTTGGTCAGACATAGCACATGTTTTAATTTGTTCTGTATTGTTTAAAGGTGAAATGTGTAAGCATTAAGTGCTACATGATTTTTTCTTAAGCAGCATGTGCTTTTTATAAGCACCTATGTTCTATTTCTTCAGATACAAGCAGAAAATTTTCCCATTACCTTGTAACAAAAAACAGACTGTGCTACAGCAATTTCAGTCCCCTAAGGATGGTAGCCTGTCATCTCTATTAATCTTCCACACATTATCTTCCTCTACTTGCTTTGTTCCAGTATGATGAATTTTTACACCAAATATAGAAAACTATTGCTATTTGGGAGAAAGTAATCCTCCTGACAGAAATTTTTGGGCAGAAAGATGCAAGTGGACAGGGTGAAATTCATAGTATATGGTAAGTCTTTTGGACTTTTTCTTTTTTTCCTATTGTATTTTGGTTACTGAAGGAATTCTGAATTTCGGTAACTGCTGGGAAGTGTATATAGCTTGGCAGTCCTCCCTGTTTGCTTAGTTTTGTTGGAAATAATTTTATGTATTTCATAAATGCAAGTCATCCTACAGACTCGAAAGGCATGCTTCTCCATTCCAGTTGTGCATATTCATTAGTGTCTCCGTTAATGAGACCATCCTAATGAGACCTGCTGCACCCTATGCATTTAATCCAAATGACAGCTCTGAGCATCATCAGAATAGAAAAGAATAATGTTCACATTCATGTTTTTTTTTTTTTTTTCCCAAGCTTTGGAAATGACTTTCAGAACAGAAAGGTCTTGATTGTTTCTGCTGTTCATATAATGCTGTTGGTGTATTAAAGAGGTTTGCATGATGCATAACAATGTACTTTATTGTGCATCATACCACTATATACTGCAGTGCTGAGATCCTATTATTTGTTTAGAGCATTTTGTAAGACGCTGGCTTAGACCGTTTAAATAGTGTTAATGTGGTTTATGAAATAAATTATTATTGTATTTATATTAATGCAGTCTCTAATTGAAAGCAGTGTTAATTTTTCAAAATTAAGAGAAGGAGATATTAATGCTTCTTTCCCCACTGGGTTGTTTACTGCAAAATATAATTAATAGCCACATTATGTATTGTGGCTCAAAATCTTCTCATGTTTTTTGTGATTATTCTTTCTTTTTTTTTTTCCCAAACAATTATTTTCTCCTTCCTTGTTAAAAATGTGTTCTGGTTAGGATAATTTGTGCTGAGGCTTCAGTGTCCTGCTGACTTGTTCTCAATTGCTGAAAGTGAACTCAATGACTGTATTCGCAAGGTAGTGCAGGGATATTTCCTAAAAGTGTAATTCTCTGTGAAAATTCAGTATTTCCCAGCATATCTTGCTACTTACTGGTTTCTTATCAAGTTTTGGCATTGTTGATCCCCCATCCCAAGTTGAAACCACCTTTTGTTAGAAACCATGAAGTCTAAAAGGCCGATTGCCTCTCCTTGTGGTACTGCAAACTTGAAACCTTTGCATCCAGTTTAGTCATTGCAAACAACTGTGCTGCTCTTCCTGCTATGGTTACAGAATCAGTTAGAGATATCAGGAGAGTGTTACTGGAGAAAGATAGGCAAGTGAAATTATATTTCTTAATTGTTTTTATTAGTATTAAACACTTAATTTCTTGCAAGTATAGATACATTCAAAATTACTCTCCATATCCCTTATTTTCCTTCCACACCTTTTAATATTATCCCTTTAGGGTTATAAAGCTGGTAAGGAGGAAAAATATCATTTTTTATCGGACAGCCTCTGACTGCTTCCTCCAAGGACGGAAAATAGGGAAGGAAACCGGATCTCGCAGGTTGTCTCGGACACAGAGCCCTCCCGGGGCTGTTCCCGTGCGGAAGCAGCTCGCGGCGCGTCGCGGCGCTCCGCGTTCCGGCTGGCCGGATCCAGCTCCCGCGGCCAGGGCGCCGGGGCAGCTCCGCACACGGAGCCGCTCTCACGGCGTCCTCCTGGCTCCGAGTCACGCACCCGCGAGCTGGACGCTGGAGAGTTGCTTAAAAATCATCATTTCCAGGGCCGTGCTCTTCTGTCATAAATAATGTGAAGTGAAATGGAGCAAGAAAGGGAGTAGCACGTGGTTTTCACATAAGCTTCCTTAGAACTATTAAGAAAATGAGGGAAACAATACATCCATGTAGAAATATAATGGAATCTGTATTTCAAGATAAAGTACAAAATAGTCTTGCGGATAAAAGATGTTTCATCATCTTCTGAAACATACTATACAGAAATATACTGTGCATATGCAGTAAATTATTTTGATAGTTAACAGCGATTAAACAAGTAGAATTAAAGCAGAAGAAAATATATTATTTTCTGTGTTTTAAAAACACTGCCTTGTTTTCATGATTTTCCATCTTTCCATGGAAATCAAAGTGAAAGTGTTTTACCTCCTGCTAATTTCTAATGCTGGCTGCCATTCCCTATCTTCTCATCCAATTGACTGGAAAAAGACCAACTAAAACAAATAGCAAAATTAAACAGTTTCATTTTTTCTTTTTTAATGAACATAACTCCAAGTTTAGGGCTGAATTTTCACCCTATAAGTAGGCTAATTTTCTGGAAAAGAGTAAGGCCTTCTTACTCCTTAGAAAGCTAAGCTAAGTAGTAATACACAAAGGATATTTCATATTTCCGTTTTTTTTTTAATTTCCTTACTATGTTCTTAAAAAAAAAAAAGGAAAAAATCACCACATGTAATGTTACTAATAGCTTGTATGGTAGTAACATTGTGATATCCTGATGAAATATACTGAAAAAATGAGGTCATTTTCTATTGCTTTGTTTAATTTTGGAAATACACAGGTGTATCTAACACTGTTCATAATTTCATCTTTACGCCATTCTGTAAAATAAATGAATGACTTGTTTTCAGTGAGCCTTCATAGTGTAAAATCTTATTTCTGGAAGGGACTTCTGTGGGGCTAAGCAGGTAGGAAGGACAAAAAACTTGAATTAAGTTTGCAGGTTGCCAAAGTAGGGTAAGGTTACCTGCAAGGCCCAGGGCTGCAGAGTAACTTTATTTCATTTCATTCATACTAATGTGCTACCTAAAAGAGGAACATTATGGTTCATTCTGATGATACAGTAGTCTCTGTAATCGTGTAAATAAGAGTCATTCTTTAATATTGGAATACTGTCAGCTTCATCTGACTAGGCACAGAAAACCACAGTGAACATGTGAAAAACTCAGTAGCAAATACCCGGTACAGGGATCACAATTCCACAAAGCGTTTACCAGCATGTGCCCAAGATGTGGATCTGTCCTGTTTATGCTTGGAAAAGCAGCACTTGTGCTTCACAGATTCACTGGGAGTCAAAGGTGAGAACAATCCCTAGAGCCCAGGCTGGGGATTTGGGCACCTGGCGGCTTCCTTTAAATCCCAGCGCGCACATCCCGGCTTTTTGATATGGGTAACCAGAGGAATCCTGCTGTGCAGCGACACAGTGTCGGGCACGCGGCTCAGCTCGCGCTGGTGGTGAGCTCAGTGATTTCAGCTGCTTCTGGCGAGGCTGGTCTTGTTCTGCACGGGAGGTTGGGCTGTGCAGGCGCTGTGGAAATACCAGGCTCTCGAGCAGCTCCGCTCGTGCTGGGAGTTACTGGGTGGTGAGGAGCACTAAGCGCACAGCGGGCCTGCGAAGGCCCTGGAAAGAAGTGATTTGGTTATAGGAAGAGGAGAGCGTGACGAGGTAGCCTGGACACATGATAGTCCTGTACTAAACACAATGCAGCTTAATTATTACACATACATGTAGATATAACTGTGTAAGTACTTTGCTGAAGCACTCAGAATTTCCCAGAATATTAGCACTGCATTTAAAAGTTAAGGGCATCAGTCATAAGATGCTACTAGAGTTTCTCATTCTCCACTTTTACTGCACTGTGTGTGCCTTAATACTGTTTGTGCAGTAAAATCTGTTTTGGTCTTTCCTTTCATCTGACAGGAAATTACATGGTAAAAGGTATATAGCAATATATATATATATATATACACACACTGTTTTGGGGGAGATAAAGTTATAGGAGGAAATAAAAAATAACCAAATATTTTAGGGAAAAAAAAACTAAATATTTTAGGAAAAATGCAAAATAAATCAGCATGCCTGGCATTTATTTTTTTTCCTAACAAAAACATTTCATATTTAACCACTTGACATATCAATAAAAATGATCAAGTTACTTACCAACATACCAATATTATGGGAATATATTTCATCTATAAAAAAACATACAGCAGTTATGTCATACATTAGCCTGAAAGCCCAAATGCTTTCTGACTTGGCAGGTAGCAGAGAATATGTATGTTCCAGAAAAGCAATGAAGCTTTAGCATTTATTTAATGCTTAAGTGCTTTACCCAAAGAAGGATGAAGTTAAGATTGAGATAACTCTTTCTCGGAACAAGGATCATCATACTTCCTTGTTGTAGAAGCAGACTTGCTGCTCCCTGCTATATAATCATATTATATAACCTTTTTAATAACCTGATTAAACTAATTTTAATAGCTTTGCTCCCATTACCGGCAGCTGAAAGTTGTTTCCAGACAAAAGTACTCCCTTATAGTTAGCCCTCAATTTCATTTTCCTTATTTAATGTTTACCTACTTTTAACAGAGAATATGAGGTTCCATCTCTTGGCTTTGACTAGGCAAAAAATAAAAAGCCCCTGTTATTTTAATTTCTTCTCCTAAATACAGTTCCAATTCTTCTGAGCATCCTAGTCTTTTTTTTTTTTATTATTATTATCTATTCCAGTTTGAATCCTAAATTCTTCCGTAGTCCATTGTTTGCAGCAGTTATTTACCAGGAATGAATTTTGTTCAATATGTTTAGTTCCACAAAAAAAGAAACTTTACAAAAGAGAGTCTAATAAACAACTCATTTCATTATGCATTTGTTTAGAAACATAAAGCCAGATTGTACCACACTTCCTTACACACATGCAACATTTTCTAAGGACATAAGGGAAAGACTAAATGCCTATGCCAGCAAAAATACAAGCGGTAATCAAAATAAAAATGTTCACTTTTCAATATAATATATTTTACACAGAACACCAAAAGAAATATAGAAATTCTGAATAAAATCAAAAAGATTACATATAGTAAGGTATAATATTTGGAAAAGGCCCATTATTTCTGAACTATAAGGAAGTGATGAATACAATATCTCTAATAAAATATTCAGCATCTTTTTCACACTCAAGTATCGAGATTTATATTTTCCAGTGCCCCTTGCAGTGGCATTTTTTTTAGTGACAATATTAGCCTTTTTTTCAGAGCTGTAAAGCACATATCCACAAAGCAGTCATCACTCACAGCCCGGTGATTGAGAGCACTTAATTTAGGAGCCCTAGTTTTATATATAATTAATGGAGAAGACGGGAAGCAGACCTCCAAAGGAGAATTAAGATAACCTAAACCACTTTGTGTTTTTCCATTCCAAGTACTGGAATAGATGGGATGTTGGTAGGATGCCTAGAGCCAGAGAGCAGGCAGCGATGAGCACACCGAGAAGTCTGAGGTTTGTCAGATACAGGGTTTCACAACGGATGTTTCCATCTGGTCAAGGTTTAGGTGCTGACCTCTCTTTTGAGAAATGAGTACCTCAGTGAAAGAAAAAGGCAATGGTGGAAGAACTTGCAGCTCTGTATTTTTAGAAGGATGATGTAGCTGTGAACTGGATGCAAAACGTGCTTGGGGAGGTGCAGAATGAGGGAGTGTGTTTGTTTTTCTGCCTATTTTGGGTCACTTTGAAGGTAGGACTGCGCTAGTCATGAAATGAAAGAGACAGAGAGCAGGACTGATCGTGGCTCTGCTTGGTTTGCGGCAATAAACTCTGAAGGAAAAACATGCTACCAGTGTGCTGAGCCTGAGCTGATGTGTTTGCCTCCCAGTGGATGTTTCTAGTTTGCACTTGCTGTTTGTGGCTTAACTGTGGCAACAGGTCTCACCTGCTGTACTTATGTACGTGGATTTGGCTTGGGCTGTGGGCAGGGCATAGTCCTTATACATGGCCAGGTGAAAAGGTAACTCCTGCAGGGATGAGTTTGGGATCTAGTCACCCTCAAGAGATGTTTCTGCTTATTCCTGGTGGTATCAGCTGCCTTCAGAAGCTGTTTGAAGCATGAGATTGCGGCCTGAACTGCTCTTTGAGACTTGCGGCATGCAACATAGCTCACTGTGTGCTTGACTTCCATTTTCAAGTGGTCACATTCTTAATCATACAGAAGCTGAAAAGATAACTTTTCAGATGAAAGGCACAAAGGCAAGTGTATGGATATAGCTGTCAAACATAGTTACAGATTTATGAAGACCCATGACATCATATTCAGTGGAATTATACTAGCTACAAAGGATGGGAAAGCTTATTCAAATAGAAGATCATTCTAAAAAAGCACTTTAAGCTTTTTAAAGTTATGAGAAAGTCAGATGGAACCATAACTTTTTATCAATATTCCTTTGCTAGTCTTTAAACTCAGATTTTAAAGTCTCGCCTTGCACTGATAGCAATGAGGACTGTCCTAGTGCTTCTAGACCGCTAGAGCACTAGTGGTGCTGACGTGTCCCTTGGTTTAGCCCAGGTCAGGCCCAGCAGGGCCATCAGATGTGATAGCCAGTGAGGAACCTGCCATGTGTGAGCTCTGCCTAGCACAGGCTCTAGTTTGGCAGACAATTTTCTAAGCTGTTCTGGCTAGTTTTATCATCTGATAGCTGAGAAATATCTCTTTGCCAGTCCACTAGGAGTGGAAAAACAGCAATCGAAATCTTACTTAATAATGGAAAGCGCTATTAAAAAAGGTTTATAGATAGCTTATACAAACCTAAACAGATAACGTACCAAAAGAAGGAAGGATATTTAAACACATGCAATTTTCTGCCTTCATTACTCCATGGCCATTTATCCATCCTTTCCTCTTAGTCCAAACTTTCTGACTACTTTTTTTTTTCCTCTGAAAAGTAAAGTTGAATTTCTGATGTCAGGGAGCAGAAGAATTCTCTTTTCAAGTCACTTGTTTTTATTATGAACATGCACGTGAAGCAGCTTAGAATGTTCCCCAAAATACACATTTTGAGATTTATTTATGCAAATATCTTTGACCCATCAAGGGACCTAAAAATTAATGGAAATAGGAAAAATTAAACAAAATCAATCTACTGAAAATAAGCAAGAAAGGGAATGCTTGAAATATGCAAACTATACTAATTAGATGAGCATTTTAATTAATTATACTGGAAACAGGAACAGTGGCTGCTGTGAGTAAGTCATTAATTGAGCATTCAGATTCCTAATGCTGAGAAAAAGGGCTGTAAAGTTAGTGGATGCAGTTTTTCAATTCCCAGAACAGAATATTTTGATTTTCTAGTGCAGAAGACTGAATCTGAATTAAAGTGTTTGCGTGCTGTGCTTAGATTTAAAAAGTGATAAAAATAGTGGGTGGCTGGCTCAAAAGATTTGTCATGGGTGGATTACAAAACTAGTTGGCAGGCACAGGGTGCATGTACAGGCAAATGTGATGGTTTATTTTAATTTGGACAGTGTTTCTGCAACGGGTCCTTTGTGCTGTGGCCTAAATAGTAAACGATGCTCAGTACCACACTTCTCAGTTTTTTGGACAGCGTTTGTGGTTTATAATGGCCTGTTTTGAATAATCTTAAGTTTTTGGAATGTTGTAAAGCAAATGGAAGTGCCTCAGATCTGACATTAGTGCTTATCACTTTACAGCCGTGGTCTGTGTTCACAAATTACAACGACAGTTAAGGCTAACAGAAGCCATCGTGCCATTTGTGCAGTCAGAGCCCGCTGCTGCGGCCTCCTTCGCGGGCCGGGCCTTGGTGGGCCCTGGTCGCTGGTTTGGCGGCAGCCTGTCTGCTCCTACCCACCACCCGCTGGCCGTGATTCCCACGTGCCCCAGCATTTGCTTTTTCTTTTTGAGGATCATGGAATCATGGAATCATAATGGTTGGAAAAGGCCTTCAAGACCATCAAGTCCGACTGTAAGCCACCACCATGTCCCTAAGTGCCTCATCTACACGTTTCTTGGACACTGTCAGGGACAGTGACTCCACCACTTCCCTGGGCAGCCTGTTCCAATGCTTCACCACTCCATTTCTACTCCAAGTAGAAATTTTTCCTAAAATCTAAACAGAACCTCCCCTGAAACGTAACATGTCACAGTAGCAACAACATTATGTGGCTCTAGGAGTTAAAACTATTTCCTTTTCATTTTGTCAAAAAGCATGCTCTGTGATCATGCTTTCTTCTTAAATCTTTCCATACTATTGTTGCTGCCATGGTTCATAAGATAAAAGAAGAAAGTGTGTTGGGCTTTGGCAAAATTCACACTTATTTTAATGAACTGTGCTGACTTGGGGAAAAGGTTTCTTTCTGAACTTTATAGAAGAACCCACTGCATTCCTAAAGATGCAAACATCTGACCCGTTGCTGATGCCTCACTACTTGCTAGGTAGAAGAACAGTTTATAAGCAGAGATTTTCCAACAGTTTTGTCATTTTAATTCACGCCACGGTCTGAAGCTATCATTTGGACAGTGCAGGATCATTGTTGCATTATATGCACATGGTTGATTACTTTTATTTTCCATATTATCCATCCCAAAGTGGTGTTCAGTTTCTCCTCTTACATGCTAGGATGCTGCATTTGCTGATCTGTATTTCCACAGACCCAGAAGAATACAGTTTTATTTCTCTCCAGTGGAAATGACAGTTCTTCCCATTTGCCAGCCTCCAAGTCTCAGAGGACATGGTGGCAGAGAGATTGAAAACCAGCACAAAAGGATATTAGAAGCTCATCAGAGTTGTGGTGAGAAATGGGCACTTGAAGATCCTTTCCCCATGGGGAGGTGCTCTGGCACCCTGTGTACTCCCCCACAGCCTGTCTCCCAAGGGTGCCAAAATAACAGTAGCAAAAAAGGGTTGCTGCGAGGACTTATTGCCACTGAAACTTTCTAGCGCAGAAATGTGTTTCTTGCATTCTGGTAGCATTGAGGGAGCTGCTATGAAATGTGGCTTGCTGATAGTTACGTTTAAAAAAAAAAGAAAAAAAAAAAGATGATAAAGCTGATTCTTATGAGAAATTTCCCCCAAGGGAAGGAAGGAAGGAAGGCTTCTTTCCTTCCTCCCAGTCCCTGAGTGGTGAAGTGCTCTCTGCGAAGGTGAAAGCTTGCCGAGTAAACTCCTTTGCTGAGTGGAGCTGGAGGTACAACAGCAGTGGCAGAAGTGCTAAGGAAGGACGGGGCACGCAGGAGCTGCAGCAAGGACCGAGAAAGAGGGGCGCTGCCGTGGGCTGGAGCAAGGAGAACAAAAAGAGGGGGTAGGTCCCGAGCAAGACCTGGGAATTGAGGAAGCAAACGCTGTGACCAATGTGGCCTGATGGTGGCCTGCTCTGATTGCTGCATCAGGATCTAAAGCTGCTCTTTGGGACTGCTCTGTGCATCTCAGGTGCTTCAAGTAATGTAATGTGAGCACAACCCTGTAATTGCTCAGGCTGCCCAGGTACTGAATGGCTGAATCTGTCCTTGCATGACACATTTAGAAATATTGAGAATCTATAATTGATAAAACATTGCTGAGTAAGAATTTTAATTAGCAACTGTTGGTACGTGGCACTGTTCCCACTGGTTGCAGAAGAACGGTCAAAGCAGCAATACAATACAGCTTCTTCTGCTGGGTGACTTCCTCATTGTCAAAACCATCCATAACTTGCATAAAATGAAAATAAACTCAGTGGAGTTTCTGGAAGTTAGGCAAAACGTTCCTCTTAAATTATACGAGGATTTGTTGCCCAATGCTGCTTTTGAGTTCTTCCACTGTTCCTGAATGGAAGGTAAGCTGAGCCTACTGAAGCTGGTGGTGGTGCCATCTCAACAATTGTGTCTCATCGCATATATTGATACCTCAAGGTTGGTTCTCTGTGGCACCAGCAGGGTAACATCTAGGTCACTTGTAAAATACTTCAGTTTTCATCCAACTTGCCTAATAACACCAGTTAACACTTCAGTATGTATTTGAAGGAGAAAACTGATATATGCTGTGTTTCAGATTCCTGCTGGTTCTGTTGCATTTGTTCAAGAGAGCTCAAATTATGTCTATAATCCTTTATCCAGTTTCAAAAGTGATGGCTAGCAATCTTTATTTTTTTTCCAGCAGAGCTCCAGTACTTTTTTTTCTTATGCTAAGAATTTTGCTGAAGGATCCAACCAGTAGAAGGCTGTAGCATGTTTGTATTTGTATAGCAGCTAATTTTACTGTCATTACTCCTTTATTGGTATAGTTGTGGCACATCCAAAAAGATATTTGGAAAGTATTTAGATACACTGAGGAAAAAAGATACATCTCATCCACATTTAACTTCCCAATGTGTGAGCTAGGTCCCTTTTCATCCCTGAAGAAAAGTGATCACCTCCACAGACCAAATCATCCAACGTATCTTCAACATGTACCTCAGCAGGAGATGAGTCACCCTATAACAGCGCTGCATCTTTCCAATGATGACAGCTCAGCATGACTAGTTAGGCTTATATATCCAGCTTTTGGACACCAGGGCTAGTTAAGGAACAGAAATATTTAGCTATCCGGTAACTATCTTTTCAGACTCATGTTTAGCAAGCCAGAAATGACTTGAGGCTGAACACAGCCTGGTGTAATGGTGTCCTCAGAAGGCTTAAAACTTTCCCTCTTTGCATGTAGGCAGTGGGGGAAAAAAAGGGCTTTCAAACAGAAAATTTAGCAAAAGAAGTTAAGTCTGGTAAGAGCTGAAGCTTTTCTCAGTTTTTGTGGGGCATATATTTCTGTGTGATTTATTTTTGATTTTGTTCTCCCTCTTCAGGAGAGAGGGGAAGAAAAGAAGGGAAACGGGATGTTTTCAGCATTTAATATAAGTCAGAACATTTGAGGGTGCTCATACAACAATAATAATAATAATAAAAAAACCCTCTCATCTTTTGTCTCAGAGCTATGGAGAAGGTCTGTCAGGAACAGGGCTGCTGTTCAATTTTATTTTACATTCATTTGTACTGGTATTGAAAATGGGCAACAAGGGAAACCACAGGTGCTAGAGCACTGAGGAAGTAGAAAACAAATGTGATGTTTCATTTGCAGCCAGAGGCAGGTTACAGTGTTTCCAGGGAAAATCATTTTAATAGAAGGAAACTTTGTGGTAAACTGCTGGTGACATTAAGCAGACTTGAATATAATTAATTAACATAATCTGCATATTTTATGATTATCTGAGATACAGCTAGTGAATAATGAAAGTTTTGCAACACTTAAAGCCTGTGCACAAGGTTATGTCTTCTTGCATAAATCTGGAAGCATAAAGCAGCTTGGGGAAGTGCTTTAAATTGCCAAGGATGAGCTGGATGATAAAACTTAAGTACAAAGTGAGTACTATATTTTAGTGCAGGAGAATTAGGTGACTGTTTCAAGATGGCTGATATTTATCCTTTTCTGGAGTGCACTGATCTGCTCTAAACCGGATTTTTTAGTTATTTTACTCGTACAATTTTGTATTTGCTCTGTATGTGATAGTGCAGCTACTGCATTTTTGTTTGGGCACAGGAGCTCGTGGGGTTGGGAAGCTCTGGGGAGGGGAGCAGACGTGTGTGCTGAGAGGTGTTGGAGGAGATGCTGTGTCTGCACTTAGACACTAACATCTTGGCAAGGCCAGTTCAGCACCAGTGACCCCTTCAGCCCCAGATAAGCTTCTCTCAAATGAATGCACGGCTGACATTTTCTTTGGAGCAATAAAAGAATAAAATAAAATTTAGATTGTCAGGCTTCCCAGGGGGAGCCTGCTGTTATCCACTGGGGTACTTTCTATTCCTTTCCATGCCTTTCAGCCCAAGAACTGACAGCAGAAAATATTTTGCAACCAGCATCGTGAATATAACATGAAGGGAAAACAAGAATAGCTTTGAAATGGCATTTCTTGCAGAGAAATCCGGCCTGTGCAGTTTTGGAGCACAGCTTTGGCAGGCAGTCGTGCGGGACGCTGCAGTCTCTCTCCCCTCAATACGGAGGCAGTTGTGAGTGGCTTGATTAAGGTTGGGATTATTCCCTGTAACACTAGGATTTCTCTATCCCTTGTCAAAGTGGCCAGTTCGCCTTTCGGCGGGGATACAACATCCTTAATCTTTCTAGGTGAATAATTTCTTTAAAAAGTTGTGTGAGGAACCCCGGAGTTCCTGCTGGAGTCGCACTCAATGTGTCCTGCCCAAAAGCTCAACACGCCTTGGCCACGTTCTCCCAAGACAAACTTGTCAGAGCTCAGTTTCACTTCCTTTACTTTTCCTTCAGCAGCGGAACCTCTCGTGCTATGTCACTCTGTCATGATTCAGAGTTCATGTCAGGATTAAACTGTCTAGCCATGGAGTTGGATGTTTCCTGAATTATCCATGGTCTCACTACTACTACATTTCATGAAAATGGGTGTTCTCATGAATTGATATTATAATTGCTGTAATAGCTACTCATTAAAAAATTCAGAGTTTGCAGTCAGACTCATTTATGGCTTATATTGGACTAATCTACTGGCAGTTTTCAATTACTAGCAGATCAGAAAATATGTTCTTCTTTCTTTGCAGCACAGTCACCATCATAGCTGAAATGTCCAAAAATCTATTTGCGAGCTATTTTACTTGCATTCAGTAACTGTGTGTCAGATATAAAAATTATGATATATGGAATATCACTACAACATATTAATCTGCTAACTACTAACAACGTTTTTGTGAGAAGTCATCCAAGAACTTGCACTGTCACTATAATTTATTTGGCTAAATGAATATAATGAAAGAAGATAGATTTCTGGATAAGACCTTATAGAAAAAAAAGTATTTTTTTTCCTTTGAAATGGGAGTTTGTATTCTTTGTCAATATTATGCAAAACAAAATCACATACGGAAAGAAAAAGAAAGTGAAATCTGTAAAGTCATATGTGACTACAATATAAAGTGTAATTTGTAGAACATTAAAATCGCAGCTCAGAAAAAAAAAAAAAGGAATAAAAAGATATGTTTGTGATGAGAATTCTACACATGTACACATGTAGATGTCCAAGATGTTTGATCTTTTTATTTCAAATAACTTTCAGGAGAAAGCATGATATTTCTGTGATTTCAGATATTTAAACATTCTAGATTGTTTTCTTACCTTCAGACATATAGTCCTTACCAATTATTTAAGGCCCTTTCCTTCCTTTACTCTACATAATGTGACAGTTTCTCTCCATTGCTGTAATTTCAGCATTACTGCATGAAAATTAAGGCGCTATGGAAAATAGTTGTGTCTTTCTGTGATTGGTGTTTGGACCCTCAAACTCATTTGCTACTTTCATTTTCCAGGTTGTGCTTTGCTGGGGGATGGCTTTATTAAGTAACATCTGCTAAGTTGCAGGAAAATGAACTTTATAATGTAGATTATCAGTCAGGCATTTGAATGCTGGAACCATCCCTGTTCCCCTAACTAGGTCACTATGACAATCAGGGATAATTTCCTTTCTCTTCCCCGCCCAATGGCCATTATGAGCCAGCAAAATTTCATCTAAATTCCATTCATAAGGAAGAATCCCAAGGGATGGAAAAAGCCTTGCGGAATATGTCTTTGGATAAGAACTTATCAAAAAGTTTATGTTTCACTCATCTCAAGAAAAAACGGAGTTTGAATGCCCTGAGGGAAAGCAGTGCCTGCTGCCGATACAAGTTTTTCCTATTTGTTTGGAGAAAGTCCTTACCTGCCTCACAGTGCCATTACATTTCAACCTGGAAACCTCCTCAAAGATGGAGATATCCCTGTAAAAAGCAGCGCAGAGCCAAGTGGGCTGATTCTAGGTTTTTAACCTAGCACCTGCCCCGCAGGCGTACGTCAGAGACGCAGCGGTGGGTTCCAAAGGCCTGGCTGCACGTGCGTCATTCCAGAGGCCTGGCTGCACGTGCGTCGTTCCAAAGGCCTGGCTGCAAGCGCGTCATTCCGAAGGCCTGGCTGCACGTGCGTCATTCCAAAGGCCTGGCTGCACGTGCGTCATTCCGAAGGTCTGGCTGCACGCGTGTCATTCCAAAGGCCTGGCTGCACGCGTGTCATTCCAAAGGCCTGGCTGTACGTGCGTCATTCCGAAGGCCTGGCTGCACGTGCGTCATTCCAGAGGCCTGGCTGCACGCGTGTCATTCCGAAGGCCTGGCTGCACGTGCGTCATTCCGAAGGCCTGGCTACACGTGCGTCATTCCAGAGGCCTGGCTGTACGCGTGTCATTCCAGAGGCCTGGCTGCACGTGCGTCATTCCAAAGGCCTGGCTGCACGCGTGTCGTTCTGAAGGCCTGGCTGTACGTGCGTCATTCCAAAGGCCTGGCTGCACGCGTGTCATTCCAAAGGCCTGGCTGCAAGCGCATCATTCCGAAGGCCTGGCTGTACGTGTGTCATTCCAGAGGCCTGGCTGCACACGTGTCGTTCCGAAGGCCTGGCTGCAAGCGCGTCATTCCGAAGGCCTGGCTGCACGTGCGTCGTTCCGAAGGCCTGGCTGTACGCGTGTCATTCCAGAGGCCTGGCTGCACGTGCGTCATTCCAAAGGCCTGGCTGCAAGCGTGTCATTCCGAAGGCCTGGCTGCACGTGCGTCATTCCGAAGGCCTGGCTGTACGTGTGTCATTCCAAAGGCCTCGCTGTACGTGCGTCATTCCAAAGGCCTGGCTGCACGTGCGTCGTTCCGAAGGCCTGGCTGTACGCGTGTCGTTCCGAAGGCCTGGCTGCACGCGTGTCATTCCAAAGGCCTGGCTGCAAGCGCGTCATTCCGAAGGCCTGGCTGCACGTGTGTCATTCCAAAGGCCTGGCTGCAAGCGCGTCATTCCGAAGGTCTGGCTGTACGCGTGTCGTTCCGAAGGCCTGGCTGCACGTGTGTCATTCCAAAGGTCTGGCTGCACGCGTGTCGTTCCGAAGGCCTGGCTGTACGTGCATCATTCCGAAGGCCTGGCTGCACGTGCGTCATTCCAAAGGCCTGGCTGCATGCGTGTCGTTCCGAAGGCCTGGCTGCACGTGAGTCATTCCGAAGGCCTGGCTGCAAGCGCGTCATTCCGAAGGTCTGGCTGCACATGTGGCTCCGTGCCTGCTGCCCAAGGACGGGAGGAAGCGATTCCTGGACTTACAGCAGAAAGTGGCTGTGAATCCCTCTCCTCTACACTCCTAGCCGTGACTGTAACGAGCAAGCGGAGCGGCTGAAACGTTGCACTGCTTTCAGGATGAGCCACTCAGAATTAATACTACGTTCAGCTCATGGGAATGCAAACAGCGGCTCTTTAAACAAAATGTGCAGCATAGTAAGAAACGTATCTGCATTAAGCGTTTGTGTCTTTGTTATAGGTGGTGTTTAATAAAAAAGATGCAGCTAACGCATCACCAGGCAGTTGCAAGTACCATAAGACAAAAAATATCTTATGTATGTGAATGATTTTAGTCTTTAAGTGCCCAGCACATTATATCCAGCTAGTTGCATTCCCTTTTTTAAAAAATGAAACAAAATAACTAAGAACTAGCTTAGCCTGCAGGTCCATCAATCTGACTATTCTGTCTCTAAAAGCAGGCAACAGTGAAAACTTAGGGAAGAACATAAGAAACAGTGAAGTCTTCCAAGAATTCCAAGTTAATGCAAATGCACAAATATCAAGCTTATCAAGACTCCCACGTTCCACTTCCCTTCATATGGATTTTTATATGTATTTATATATATATATTCATGTATTTATGTGTATGTATATGGGTATGTGTTTTTGTGTATTTATAGTCATCCTTTTCATCTCTACCTTTTATGATTCTAATTTTTTTTTCTTTTGAGGCAGCAGAACATTTCTCCATACAAGACGAGGGAATACTGCAGATTTTACAAGGGCATGTGCTGTTTTCTGTTTGATTGCTGTTGTATGCTGATCTAATTATTTCTGTAAAACCATCTATAATTTCAAGACCTCTCTCCTGAAATAACCTATTTAGAACCTTTTATTGTGTGTATAGAACAGGTTTTTTTAATGACTTTGGCACTTTTATCACTGCTCAACTCATTTGCTAGATCACTTAAGAATAGTTTGACAGAACACATCCCCAAATAGTTCTTGTGGGATTGCTGTAGCTACTTCCCTGAAATGAATGCCCGTTTTTTAACTTTTGAGCTGTACAGGTTGGTGAGCACTCCATCTGCAATCTCATTGTGTGTAAAGGCAGCAGCACTGCTCTTTTATTCAGGAGGAGTGTGTTCAAGAACATCTATCTTTTTAAGCCCTCACTAGTTTTGGAATCCCAAAGAAGCTTAAATATGAAGTAAGTGTCAGATTTCTTTATCCCTAATGAGTCAGTGCTGGTCAGACACTTCTCAGTCTGAGGAATAGTACTGCTGGCAGTTGCAGCGTCTGCATATTTCTGGACTAGGCAGCTACTGAGTAGAAACTTAGATGGCCTAAATTTGGATTTTAGGGTCTAAATCACACCTGGATCCTGAGCATTTAAGTTCTTTTGTAGCTATAAATCAAATGTCTATGTTATGCAGTTAGATCGGGCAAGGTTTGGAGTATCAATTTATATAGCCACCTATGATAGCAATTGGGCACTAAAGTTATGCCTAAATGCTTTAGTGGCTTTATTCTGTGGGCCTGTATTTGGGGAAGCACCTTTCCTCAGATGGAGAGTTAAGTATGCAGTTATCTTTTAGTGTGTACTTAAAACTTTCATCGTGAAATTGGATTTAAATACATGACTAAATGAAATCCCAAACAGACACCTCAGCCTGCTGTATACTCAAAGGGTATAGAGCAGCGATAAGCTCTGTGCTGACTGGCCTGTCAGTATATAGTGCAATTTTTTTTTTGTTATGATTACACGTAAGGCGTGGATTTTTCCTTCCAAAAGATTTTAAGGTAGGAATACTCTATGTACTATTTATTTCCTTCATGTGACTAAAATGAAACCCTTCAAAGTACTTGACTACTGCACAACTGAAGTTTATTTATATTTCAGTTTGAAAATATAAAGCATAGCAAAAGAATTCATTCTGAACTTTGGGAACTTTAAACATTTAATTTCACATAAGCACATTTCACATACTTACAGACATCTGCCCACAAATCTTATGATATAAATATTCTGTCTACGTACTTATTGAGGGGAAAATTGTGTTCTTAGAGGACCAATAAAAATAATGGCAAAGTAATTGCGTAGAAGAAAAAAAAAAGAGGATATTAGTATTTAATTTAAATTATATGCTTATTTCCTTTTTGTGTATTTGAAATGGCAAATATTGTTCTTTTGATTAAATACAGATTTGGGGAGCACTGTGTATACTTCATAGAGTTCAAAATGAATGTTTTTGGGATAATTAAGTATTGTATATGCTTTAAAAATCTACTATTATTGTTGGTGTATAGAACCGCCTAAATTGTTAACATAAATGCAGGTAATCTTTTTGAGATAAGTCAGGAAATTTATCATCAACCAGCTTGTTGGATTATCTGAAAGATTAGTACAACTTTCTAGTCTAACATTTTCATGACATTAAGGTGACTGTTCAGCTTCTCTGATTCTGGAAAAAAAAAGGGATTAAAATTTATTAAAAAAACAATAAAATGTGGCTCAATACACAATGAAATAAATAGAGCTAGACAGATGTAATAGAGGGAATGAGATGATTTCAGAAAAGCGACAATGATAGCAGGGAAAAGAAAATATGTTTCTTCCAACCATTCTAAACAAATCTATGTCTGCTTTGCTCTGAAAAATCTTATTTTTTCTTGTGCCACAGGCTCATTACTTTATTTTGACAAACACAGTAAGCTTTTAAAGTTCTTACACTGTCATCTCTCATCATAATATATCTCCTTCTCTCTCTCTCTTTTTTTTAAATCAGTAAATTAACTGTATTTATCTTTTTCAACATACTGATTTAACCCTTTTAGGCACCACCAACATGTTGAGCAGTTTGGTAGAACAAAATCCTCTAAAGTACTTAGAAACCCTTATTAAAGTGCTGGTAGGGCTGGGAACGGAGCCCGTGCCAATCGGTGCTGTTACCTTGTGCAGACTCGCATCCCACGCCGTGGCGCAGCCCATCACCACCTACATTTCCGCACAGCCCGGGTCGGTTTTTATACCCTCAGATTGACACGTGTCAGACCGACGTCTTATTTCTGAAATCTGTTTCACTGAGTTGCCAAGTGAATATGAAACCAGCAGACCTCTTCTGGTTGTGAATTTAGATTGAAAATTAGACATTCGTGGCTCTTTATGCAGGAGTATTTTTCAGACCAGTTCAGAAATGGCAATAAGTAATTTATGTTTTCTTATGGCCGATACTTGTTGTCTTGTATCCCAGTAAATACGGTGTTGCCATCATTTGTACCAGGTCGCTGGCTTTGTGTAAACTGGTGACTGCTTTATTTTCCTCTCTTCAGTTCTAATGGCAATAACGGGTGATGGTTACCCGTGTTGTTTTAGCCTTTGCCTAGATTGGTGTGATTGTGGTGTAACACTGTAAGATGTTTGTAACTAACAGGTAGCAATAGTAAACGGTCATTCTGTGTAGGATGGGCTGTCTAGAACCGCAGATCAAAACGTACCATAGAGGGGTACGGCCATGGGAAGACCCTCTACTTTCAAGTAGAGGCCTTGGAAACAGAGACGCAGGATGATGTGGAAGAGCAATAAGCAGGGCAATAAAAAACTCACCAGGGTCAGTTGCTGGTGACTAAAGTAATGCAACTTGCGGGCCTGAGACAAACCCATTTTGGGGGTAAAAAGACAGCAAGCATCCAGTGTACTAACCATATACAGTGAATTTGATGTGACATAGATTTGAAGAACAGTGGAGAAAGGGCAATGCCTATGGCTTGTTAGCATATCTAAAAATTACCCTAATTGCTTCTTAGAGAGAGGAAGAAATTATCAACAACAACTTCTTGTATACTTCTTGCAGCAAAGCACACCTCACCCAGACCAAAGACATAAACATCAGTGCCCCGTAGGGCAGTGCGGAGGTGAACACAACACCAGAAGAGGATAGACCAAAAAAAATGTGTATGTGCCATTTCACCTACATGCAGTTTGAACTACAAGAATTAACATCGTTGGAGCTAGACTGCTAATAATTCTTTGATCAGACTTTAAAATTTTATTTAGACAAAAAAAAATGGCTCAGCATATAATGTATTTTCCTTTTGCCCATAATAAGAGTGTAACAGCTTGGTGGGAGTTCAGATAACCTATTTTGCAACTTGGCTGCAACAAATTGGTAATTAGCCTCTCATAAATCAGAACATGACATTTTGCACTCATGTGAATTAAGGCCAAGTCTTCTTCCTGGCACTGAATGCACCCTGAATGCAGTGGTGTCCAGATTAGATTGTAAATTTTAAGGTGAAAATAAAATAATCTTCCTAAGAAGCATGTTTAGATATGGTAATGGCACATTTATTGAGGATCTTTAATTTACAGCAATTTACAGTTTTTCAAACTTTTTATTGATATTCGTATATTATACTCACTGAATACCTTACACAGTAGGTTTGAACTCTCTCTCTGCGCTAATAGCTCTCTGTTCTAGCAAGTAATTTGTGCATAGATTACAGTTGGTTATAATCATTCGTTGTAGCTTCAATTTTGGAACAAGCTGTCACTTTACTTTGTTAACCTTTCTCTGAGACATTTTATTTCCTTTGAATAGAATTTGTTATTTTTGCTCAGTTAACATTTATTCCATCTGTTTGGGCTCTTCCAATAGGTATTTAATTATCATATTATGTCTGTATTTTGCTACTGGTTTTTCTTTGTCTTCTTTCTCACCTAACTGAACAACAATATAATCTAGGAATCATTTAATACCTCTTTGCCACTAAATAGTGTTAGAGGCCATATTGCAAAAGGCAGTGCTGAATGTACACAAATCTCTGTTCCATTTCACCCAAGTAACAACTAGTATTTTAGTGACGCACCAAGTGTAGAAAAATAACTGTTGACATCTGTATCCTTGCAAAATTACTCTGTGGTAAGCAGTGGTCTTTTTTACATGTCTGTATTTAATTACATGTTGTCTCTACCCAACTGCAGGTGTTGTAAATGAACACCCTTTCTTCTAGCTCTACAGTGTGAATTCTCAAATACTAAGAAAATTCATCTTCTTCATTCTTTTCATTGAAGTAAAAATTAACTTGTCTCAAAGCAAGAATCAAGGGATGCCTAAGCTCTTTTAACTTTATTCGGTATTTCACTGAGAACTACCCTCTCCCATACATGCTCAGGCCATTCCTTAGATGATTCTTAATCTCTTCAGTGAACATTGTTTCCTGATACAACCTAGAACCTGACAGTTTTTTAACCCCAGAACAGTTACCAATGAGAATTCATATCTGTTCTGGTTTGCTCCATGTCAAGTATTCCTACCTTGTATTTAGTTCACTTACTATTTTTAGTAGTATCAGTGTTACCGACAGCATCCTGGGTTTCACATTTGTGTTCAGATTAAAAATCAATAGGTTTGCATTTGTCAGACTGCACGCTCATTAATTTTCTTCTGTAGCATTGCCCATTGATCCTATGAAAAATGCCTCTATAAGGACAGCACTGTGATTATCACCTTTGTCTGTGCTGTGCACCGTTCTTATATTCTTGTATCTTGCAGGATATGAAACTATTATTCTCCAAATGCCGGTTGTTGCTTTTCACTGCTGTATTTTTAACAATAGTGGAAGTTACACGTGCTGTGTTCAGGAACTACCTTGCCACAGAAATCCTGCTTCAGATCTCTCTTCTGTTACTCTTGGATTTTCTGTCATTTCCATTTTATCAGGACACTTTCTCTTCATCAGTCTGGATTGTGTAATTTTGTTTGCTGTGCAAATTCCATTTATTCTGTCAAGTTCCTTCCATTAGTTTTATTCGAGTATTTTGGTCTAGGTCTAGTCAGAAATTAGTCAGGACACATCCTTTTAAATTTATCAGACTGCTTTCTCATGCACAGATAATTCATCATCTTTCCTGGCCTTTGTGTTCATATCCCTCATGCACTTCACTTGAAGAGGTCAGTACTCCTCAAATTTGTGCTATAGAGTGCTATAATTAATTATTTGCCCTGCTTTATTCAACCAGAAATTATAAAACAGAGGTGTTTCAAAATATCTCCTGTTTTTATGAGCAAGTGGGCTAAGGACCCAAGCATCAGGTTAAGGGCAGGTGAACTACAATATTGCTTGACAGCTTTTAAGGCGATAGGTGAGGATAAAGGCAGTCTGATGCAGGTAGCAGGTTGAGGTTACAGTATGTAGTGCTGTTTGCTTTGAAGGTTGAAGTGCATGGGCATGCAGGACGGAATGGAGGAGGATGACGACTCGGGTAATTGGTCTCTAGAGGGTGGTGTGCTGAACCAGAAGTGTAGTTAAACATCATCATCCCATGGCAGGAAACATGGGAAACAGAGAGTAAGTACTAAAGGAAATTGCTGTCCCCGATTCAGAAGCCCAGGGATTCTGTTTCATTCATTTTATAAATCAAATCTGGCCAAGTCCTAGGAGTTAGCAGAAAGTAAAAACCCCTGAAATGCTACATATATAGTGCTATAATTCTAAATATATGGTGGGGATGTTAGGTCCTTTGTGTGTTCCAAGGGAAAAAAAAAATCTTTAGATATCACCAAAAAGAAATGTCAAGAATCTTACTGCCCTACACTGCTATTTCTAACAACTATAGAAATGGCTGCAGAGTAATAATAGAAAAGGCATGTTCCAAACCTAGGAAGAAAGATATAAAATGATGGATTTAAGAATTCTTGTGTTTGTTGAGGGAATAAAAGGGGAAACCTTGCCACCTTACAAGAAAATAGCTGGCTTTCTCAGAGAGATGCATATATTATTAAAATGTTACTGTTAACTAATGTGTTAACTGTGCAAAATACTCATTAAAATAAAGAGCTAATTGGTTTTGCCTTTTCTATATTTGGTAAAAAAGTGCAGTTTATATTTCTTGCCAAGTGTCTTGTTAGTTTTATCCTAAAAGACAATTTTGGAGGCTATTTTGTGTTTATTTTAGGAAACCTTACAAAACAATATGAAAGAAATTTGGAGAAATCACTCGGTTAACACTTTATAATTATGAAATTTTATTCTGTTCAAACACCAGAAGGCAAATTATTCTAGAACCTGAATTCTGTATTTTCAAAATTTAAGCTGATTTTTTGCATCACAATGATTAAGTTATGATTTTTACCATAATCTTCAAAATTCTGTCTTAACGTAAAGTAAGATACAGGATTTTGGAGCTAGAGGGTATTAATATTGTATATTATTTGAAAAAATCAGAAAGGCTGGATGTTCACTGTAGTTAAAAAGAACTGTATGCTATAGGAACATATTGGTTTAAGCATAGCACTGTGCACATGGTTTTGATGTTAAGCAATGGTCTAAGGAAAGACTAAAACAATGTAAATTAATGCATAATTGTTTTAAGTTGCTAAAAATTATCATAAATTGTGATTTTTGTATCTTAGATATCAAAGTGTAGGTAAAGAATTATTGGAGTATAAACTTAGAAGCTGTAGCTTCTTAGCCAATAATAAACAAATGAGTTTATTTCTTTCTCTGGAACTACATTTTCAGTCTAGAAAATGAGGATATACATATTTTCTTTAAAATTACATTTCTAAAAATATTTCTGAAACATTACTTTCAGCATTTCTCATTGCTATTGTACAGTAAAGACATAAATTTTGCAGTATGTTACACTATAGCCAATACCAATAACATGAGCACTACTTTATATACTTGCTTTTTATGCAGATGTAACTACTATGACTCTATCTTACAATTTACATTCACTATCTCAAGTCCTTGTATAAAAAGTAGGTTGAAGTTTCAGCACATTACTTGGATGTGAAGCAGGATTGTTGGGCTTATGATATAGATGGAAAACTGGGTCACAAGGACAATATAATAAAGCTACGTGAGGGGAATCACTGTCTTATCTGGGGTACACAAGTTTGCATAGATAACATACACCTGAACGGTACAGAAATTCGGACCTCAGGACTCCAGGAGAAGTCTAAGGGCATGCTTTGCTTTAGCAATTTTAAAATGTACTAAAATTTACAGCCCAAAGGTATTCATTAAATAACTTCATTGAATTTAGGAACAGTACTGTAGGCTAAAATGCCCTAAAGTGAGCTACTCTTTATTTTATTTTTCTGTGAGCAGCTATGATTCAACCAGGCTAATACAGTTTTCAAATTATGGAGTTAATATTTCACTACTCATTTCTGGAGTGTTTAGCATTTTCCACTGTGCTGATTAAAATCTCTTGTGGATGATAGTTATGCAGGATTTATCATTCAAGCACTTAAAATTATTTTAAATCTTTAAGTGGCTGGTACTAGATTTATTTTTCAAAGGATTTAAAAGTCTCCTTATTTTATGTCCTTTTGTCATGTTCTGTGAAAATGCCAAATCAATAGAGAATTAGTAGATTTTTGGTTCTAAAAAAAAACAAAACTTTTTTTTTTTCATAGGAGGAAGAACTAAGGAAAAGTGGAGAAGCCAAATATGCACACTTGAGTGACGAGCTTCATGTATTAATTGAAGTATTTGCTCCACCTGGGGAAGCATATTCTCGTATGAGTCATGCCTTGGAAGAAATAAAAAAATTCCTCGTTCCTGTAAGTAGCTTATAGCGTCCTTCTCTGTATGTAGTTCTCTGTCTTTGAATGCAGAAGAGTTTGCTCTGAGATTTGTCCCAGGGAAATGCTGAACGGGCATTTGTTGTCACAGTGGTATCTATCTTCTACATTTTTTCTTGTTCTTTTTTTGTCATTTCTTTTCTGGAAGAGTTGATTTATTTATTTTTCTATTTGCAAACATTTGACATTACTGTGGAAGTACACTTCTAAGATTTTTGAAGTTTTAGATTTGTAAAAGCGTTTAAGAATGCGCTGTGATTTATGTAAATACCTAACTCAGGAAGTTAATGAATTTTATGCGTGGACAACAGTGCAACCAAAAATTCCTCATCACTATTTTTTCTAAACTGGCAATTCCAGTTTATACAGCTAGTCCTGACTCAGACAACAGTTTCAGGTACAGAAGTAAATATTCATGTGTTTTCTAAAGCAGGGAAATTAAAAAGCATTCAAAATGCTCTGAAACAGAAGAAATATAAAATGGAATAAGATTCTTTTAATTTCTGTTTTTACTAAACATACCACTTTCTGAATTATTCACCTTTACGTCTATTGTTTTTTTTTCCTTAAAATACTCTCAATTTTCTCTCTGAAATTCTTTTTCTCCAAAACTATTCAGTATTCCATGATATTTTTATACTATAGATTTATTCAGTGCTTAAACATATGCATAGTAAATAAAGTTTGCATTGTGTAACAGAAGGAAATAAGTTGTAGTTCGAGGTCTGTGCTAAGTCTGTAGAGCACCCTGAATATGTTCAGAAGTTGCATTCCTAGAAAGCAATACAAAATAATGGGAGCTTATTTCTATCCATAAAAAACAAATCAAATGCAATAAATCAGAACCCTTAATCATGATGGGATGGTAATACCTTTGGATTATATGTAATATGAAGGAAACATGAAAGGTGCTCATACAAGGACTATATGTATTTGCATGACAGAACCTAACCCTCTTATTGGGTGGCTTTTTGTGGGGAGGTAAGGAGAACACCCTACAAATACAATATTTAAATACAATCCTTAAAACATTCTATTTAAGAATAGAAGTAACTTCCATCCCATAATTATACTGTTTGAGAAGACAAATCATAGAATCATAGAATAGAATCATAGAATGCTTAGGGTTGGAAGGGACCTCTAGAGATCATCTAGTCCAACCCCCCTGCATACGCAGGGACACCTAAAGCACGTGGCACAGGACTGCATCCAAGCGGGTTTTGAAGATCTCCAGAGAAGGAGACTCCACAACCTCTCTGGGCAGCCTGTTCCAGTGCTCTGTCACCCTCACTGTTAAGAAATTTTTCCTTAAGTTCCTATGGAATTTTTGATGTTTCAGTTTCCGGCCATTTCCTCTAGTCCTATCAGTGGCCACCACTGAAAAGAGACCATCCCCGTCCTCTGCACTCCCTCCCTTGAGGTATTTATATACACTGATTAGATCCCCTCTCAGCCTTCTCTTCTCCAGGCTGAACAGGCCCAGCTCACTCAGCCTCTCCTCATAGGGCAGATGTTCCAGACCCCTGATCATCCTTGTAGCCCTGCGCTGGACTCTCTCCAGCAGCTCCACATCCCTCTTGTACTGTGGAGCCCAGAACTGGACACAGTACTCCAGATGCGGCCTCACCAGGGCTGAGTAGAGGGGCAGGATCACCTCCCTCGACCTGCTAGAGATGCTCTTCTTAATGCACCCCAGGATCCCATTGGCCTTCTTGGCCACGAGGGCACACTGCTGCCTCATGGTCAACTTGTCGTCCACCATGACACCCAGGTCTTTCTCCGCAGAGCTGCTCTCCACAAGCTCGGTCCCCAGCCTGTACTGGTGTCTGGGGTTATTCCTCCCCAGGTGCAGGACCTTGCACTTGGCCTTGTTGAATTGCATGAGGTTTTTCACCGCCCAGTTGTCCAGTCTGTCCAGGTCCCTCTGGATGGCAGCACAGCCCTCTGGGGTATCGGCTACTCCTCCCAGTTTGGTATCATCAGCAAACTTGCTGAGGGAGCACTCTGTGCCTTCATCCAGGTCATTGATGAATAAATTGAACAGGACTGGACCAAGGACTGACCCCTGGGGGACCCCACTAGCCACAGGCCTCCAACTAGACTCTGCACCGCTGATCACCACTCTCTGGGCCCTGCCATCCAGCCAGTTCCTAATCCATCTCACTGTCCACTCATCTATCCCACACTTCCGGAGCTTGCCCAGGAGGATGTTGTGAGGGACGGTGTCAAAAGCCTTGGTGAAGTCGAGATAGACGACATCCACCGCTCTCCCCTCGTCTATCCAGCCGGTCATTTCATCATAGAAGGCTATCAGGTTAGTCAGGCAAGATTTTCCCTTGGTGAATCCATGCTGACTACTCTTGAGCACCTTCTTGTCCTCCATGCGCCTGGAGACAACAGCCAGTATGAGCCGTTCCATCACTTTTCCGGGGACGGAGGTGAGGCTGACTGGCCTATCGTTGCCTGGGTCCTCCTTCTTGCCTTTTTTGAAGACTGGCGTGACATTGGCCTTCTTCCAGTCTTCCGGCACCTCCCCCGTTCTCCAGGATCTTTCAAAGATGATGGAGAGCGGCTTAGCTATGGCATCTGCCAGCTCACGCAGCACTCTGGGGTGCATCCCATCAGGGCCCATGGATTTGTGGGTATCGAGGTTCCTTAGGTGCTCTCTGACCCAATCTTCCTCTACCCAGGGCAAGTCTTCCTCTCCACCAGCTTCTTCTCTTGCCTCTAGGGCCTGGGGCTCTAAAGGGCTGCCCTTGGTAAACACCGAAGCAAAGAAGGCATTGAGCAACTCTCCTTTTTCTGTGTTATTTGAAACTAGGGTGCCCATCCCGTCCTCCAGCGGACCCACGTTTTCCCTGATCTTCCTTTTGCTGTTAATGTATTTGAAGAATTTTTTTTTGTTATTTTTAACGTCCCTTGCCAGCTTGCCTTCCAGACGTGCCTTAGCTTTCCTTGTCGCATCTCTGCACTCCCTGACTACGTTCCTGTATTTCTCCCAGGGGGCCTGTCCTTTTTTCCACATTCTGTATACCGCTGCCTTCTGCTTGAGCATTGCCACAAGCTCCCGGCTCATCCACGCAGGTCGCCTGCCCCCTCTGCCTCCCTTCCTACACACAGGGATGCACTGTTGCTGGACGTGGAGAAAGTGCCGCTTGAAAACTAACCAGCTCTCTTGGGCCCCCCTGCCTTCTAGAGCACTAGCCCATGGGATTCTACCGAGGAGGTCTCTAAAGAGGCTAAAGTTGGCCCTCCTGAAGTCCATCGTCGCAAGGCTACTTACAGCCCTTCCTCCTCCTCGTTGAATCCTGAACTCCACCAACTCATGGTCACTGCAGCCGAGGCTACCCCCCACCTTCACATCTCCTACTAGGCCCTCCCTATTTGATAGCACGAGGTCCAGTAGCCCACCTCTCCTCGTCGGCTCCTCCACAACCTGCGTCAAAAAGTTATCGTCGACGCTCTGCAGGAACCTCCAGGACTGCTTATGCCTGGCTGTGTTGTCCTCCCAGTTGATGTCGGGGTAGTTGAAGTCCCCCATGAGAACCAGGGCCTGTGACCGTGAGGCAACATCCAGCTGCCTATAGAAGGCCTCATCAACCTCCTCGTCCTGGTCAGGTGGCCGGTAGCAGACACTCACCACAGTGTCTCCCACATTAGCCTGCCCTCTAATCCTTACCCACAAGCTCTCAACTCGCTCATCCTCGACTCCCAGGTTGAGCTCCATGCATTCCAGTTGCTCTCTCACATAAAGAGCAACTCCACCACCTCGCCTTCCCAGCCTGTCCTTCCTAAAGAGCACATAGCCTTCCATGGCAGCGCTCCAGTCGTGCGAGCTATCCCACCACGTCTCTGTGATTCCGATGAGATCATGACGCTGGGACCGCACACAGATCTCCAGTTCATCCTGCTTATTCCCCATGCTTCGCGCATTGGTATACAGGCATTTCAGGGAAGCAACAGAGGCCACAGGTTTCCCAGGAGGGGTGAAAATCAAATGTGTCTTCTCAATACATTGTTTTTATTATTCTTATATGGGGAAATGAGATGAGAAAGCATTTTGATTTATGATTTTGACTCTGGAATGAACATACAATAAGGGACAAAATCAGGTCACTATGATAATCCTGGCAGCATACCATGGAATGGCATTTTGGCTGCAGGTAGATGACAAGGATCTGCCAAGGCAGAGCACTGAAGAAAAATTGGTAACTAAATTACAGCTTCCTGAAAAACCCATAATATTGTAGCTGTGAAAGGTAATAGAGACAATTAGGAAGATTGTCAGTACTTTTTATTTGGATAACCCTATTTCCACTTGTACGTGAGTTTGCCAAACTTTAACCTGAGTGAGATTTTCTATGAAAAGTACCTATTTAAAGGTAGATTTTTGTCCTCTTTGTTCTGAAAAAGAGCTAACCCATTGTAATGTTATGTAGTCACGATGGTGTCTAGTCCCGTGTGCTCCTGATTTCTAACACCCTTTATGTATTTTATCCAGCCAAAGAAAATCTGTTCTGAATGAATATGGGAAAGAATAGCATATTGAGAGTAGAATTAAAATGTGTGGTTTCCTGTTCTAACATTCAGAATCTGCACAAACACACATCTTGTGTGACATGATTGTTCGTTGGTAAGATTACATTTATTTTCCAATGTAAGCTACACTGGAGGAAATACAAAAATCAGGTTCTTTCCTTATAAGATTTTGAACTTGTTTGCCAGTAGCAATAATCACTCCAAACATACACCGATCATACTTTATGACTTACTTATTTGTTAGTTTTATCTCCTTGCTGAACCAGTTCAGATTTATTACGATTTACAAAGCAATTATTAACTGGCTAGTTGCAACATATGTTAAAGGGTTTACACTCAAAAACCTTGCACTGGGTAGTTTTCTTTGTTTCATGTTTATAGCCTATTTTCAATGTTTTTTTTTTATTGTTTCGAAGACCTTATTTATTGCAACACTGATTATTGCATTAGAGGAATGAAGAAATAGAACATAACATTTTTATATCAAATCAAGAATGTGCAACTGTACAAATGAGGTTTCACATTGCCAATGATATATTAAAAAAAACAAGTGAACTATTGCCCTCAGAAATTACAGAGACTGATTGTATCTGCAAGATGGAGGGGTGGTAATTAATCTGTAGTTTTAATGTAATTAATCTGTAGTTCTAATTTTAGAATAAAAATGCAAAATGTTTACACTGACATTTTACATTTTTACAATACCAATGTAAAATTTTACATGTAAAATGTAAAAATGCCTAAAAAGATAATAGTAGAAGAAGAGGAATATGCAATAGGAATGAAGAAAAAGGGAATAAAAGCTGAATAATCTATTAACTGAAGAAAAATTACACTAAACAGGTACATTTTATTAAATGCAATTACTTCGCTCCTGCCCAGGGATGGTATTAAACCTTTTACCAGACAGGGTTTCACCTAAGTTTTGGAAACAGGGAAGAGCCTCTGCAGCTTAGTCCTGTGTGACAGCCACAGTCAGGGCTTCTCTTCTAGCAGGCAGGTTAAGATTTATTTTGCAACTGACTTCACTGGATCTTTGTGTTTTGGTATTTTGGGTTTTTTTTTTTTTTTCTACATCACTTTAGCAGTGGTCTTCCAATTACTATCTGGGGGTTATGCTCCATTATGTTCTGATACTTACACTCTGTCTGAAAATTTGACTGTGATGAGTCATGTGAATATGACAGCTCGGGAGAGCCATGATTGAATCAATGGGACTGATACCTGAAAGCTGTGAAATGCAGCTGCCTGCTGCAAGACCAGAAAATTCTCTATACAGTCTAGGTTCTAAGGTAGCGTTCAAATTGGAACAGGGAAATTGGTAAGGAAGTGGATATTCAGGTGGTGTATGTTATCCAGAATTAACTCCATGGGAAATAAAAGCAGAAGAGCCAAAGGATTTGTGGGAGGTTGGGGGGGTTTTTCGTTTGTTTGTTTTTGGAGGGGGGTGGGGGTGATATTCACAGAGCAAGAGAATGGCCAGGCTGTCCTGTGGGTGAGCAGCCCAGCCGGACAGGGTGGAAGGAGGGAGCCAGTGAGGCCTCCGCGGGCCCAGGATGGGGCTGTTCCTTGTGGAGTCCCTAATCCCAGTTGTGGACACGCCAACAGAATGGGTTTCCTCTTTGCATTCCCCCTTCTTTCCAGGGGAAGCCCTTTCCTGTCGAACTGCAATGAGTGATCCGTTCTGCTCCAGGAAATCCTGCATGCTGGAGCAGGGGTGCCTGAATGAATTCTTGTTTCAGGTCCCAGAACCATTAATGTTACTTGTATGCAGTGACTTCAGTTTATCCCCCGGAGAGGAGAGGCACATTTTGCAGGTTTAACCATATGGCAAATGCAGGTTAAATAAAATCCATAGGCATCATTACCAGCTCCAGATAGATGCTCCCCCAGGTCATGTGGCCACTTGAAGCTGATGTTGTGTCCTGATGCCTCAAGCTAGGAACCAGGGCTAAGTAAACAGAGCCTTAAAAGTGCCAATATGGGAAAAGTCTCTTCTAGCTCTTCTGACTTAAAAAGGCTCATACCTGGTAAATGTAGTATTTCATTGTTCACTAATAATAAAGCAATCTTCACAGCATCAAATTCGATCACATCACCCTGGCTTTATACCTGAGTATAGAGCAAATATATTTCCTAAGCAAATTCTCATTTCCATATGAGGAGTATACCAACTTTAGGATTTCCCAGCTTCTTAACACAAAATCTCCCTCTGATAATCCTTATTGCTGTAAGCATTGCATTTTTATCTGAGATAACTGGCAACCCTGGGAATGGGGAGGAAAAGGGCTCCTGATCGCTCAGTTTATGTGTGAGTGCTCTGTAATGGTGGCAATTATGTAGAGGATAGGTTGCAGCTGCTGCACCGTGGCCACTTTAAGATATTGTTTACAAGTGTGTGATTGGATATTGGACCAACTGCCAATTTAAGAGCTATTGCTCAGATTATTTGACCACATATGTTTTTCTAGCCTATTATATTTGGTTTAAATTGATGCTTCTTGGCAACAGAGGTGGAAGTAAACACATTTAATGTGGGTTTGTTGATCGTGATCAGTTGTGCTTCTGTGATTGTATTTTCTGAAGGTCTTTACTGGATTGGATCCATTAGGAGAGGCAGGATGGGCTGCAGGCTGCTTCCCATGTTCTGGTGGGGTGTTGGTGGCACCTTGGGTGCTGATCCGCTCAGATGGGCCTTTCTGCACGTGCAACATAGCTTTCAATCCTGTCATCTTATCTTTCTTGATTACTTTGATAAAAATGATTTTCTTCTCAATAAATTCGTGATCCAGCTTTAACATCACCTCCTCAGTCTTCCTATCTAATGGTGAAAAGTTGCGGAGGAAAGAGAGCCTTTGAGCCTTTCAGCAAAATAAAAAGTTACTGAGGTCATACTGGAAGTTACTCATACCCAAGGCTGCCATGAAAAAACTGACATTGGGGGAAACTGAAAGCAGACTTTGATGTCAGTATATTTTAGCAGGAATAGATAAATGATTTTAATTGAGAGTTTAATCCCTTGAAAGTTATTTTGTGGCTAACACTCTGTTTCAAACTTACAATTCCTATATTTAGTAACTTGTACCTAACAAGTCTATATATAACCTACAGACCAAGATTGCTGGTGATAAGTTATGCCATGTTGTGCTGGCTATATTGCACTGTATATAGCCTACAGTAACAATACTTTGTTTTAACCATAATGTAACAAATATGTAGGAATAAGGCATTTTTTGCACATATTTTTCATTAGTTTTCTGTGCTACAGTGTAATATGAAATTTCCATTTACATGTTATTTAACAGTGTTTTTCTAATCTTTCCTTTTGTTTCTAAATTGACTGTATTATTATATTTTTATTTTCAGTCCTTTTGTCCTATTTTAATGGTATCTCAGCAGGCACAATATTTCTCTGTGACAAAGAGCAGTGGCATAGCTCCATTTCTAAGAATAGAGACCTTCTTAAAAGTAAATAATTTGTACATTTTACAAATGTATAAGAAGACTCATTAAATAAATTATTTAATAATTGTGATAACAAAATCATTCCAGCAACTGCTTTGCTTTTGTCACAAGTTCTGTGTTTGCAGTTCAACTCCTCTGGCATTTTACATACAGGTTTTGATAATCGACAAAAGAATTTGTGGAGGATTTTGTCAAGGCCTAATTATATATGTAATATATATAGCTTTACATCATTTTTTTTCCTAAAGATTAATTATTTAATATAGTTTGAGTTGGTATGGTATGTTCAAAACAAAATACATAGGTACTCAAGAGAGTATTAATAATTTGTGGTGGTATACTTTTTCAGAACTATGAAGGTTTTCTGAAACACTTCATTGGTTAATCTAACAACATGCTATGCACCATTAGAGATGCATAGTTTAGATCACTCATTTTAATTGCAGAAAAAAAAAAAAAAAAAAAAAACTGATAGTTATACCTCAAGGTGGAGGTTTGCTTCAAGAGACATATACTAAACACAGATGGCCTTCTTTGAGCTAAAAACAAAACACTGCTGTTTCTCAGATGACTGAACTTTTATTTGCTTACTACTATACAGTATAAACTACTGATATTACTGGTGCTATGAAACTATAAAATGAGGAACAAAACCAAGAGCATACTTACATGGTTGATAGAACAAATGCCAGTTGCCCTCTCTGCAAGTGTCTAAACTTGTGTCATGATGAGACCCTTGCATGTTTGCCTGCACGCCAGCAAATACCGCTCCATTAGCCGTTTCAAGGTAACTACAGCTCAATCCTGCATTTCTTTTAAGGGTTGGTACTTGTGTTGTGAGTGGATTAAGACATTTTTAGATATCCTAGAGGCATATTTAGTCTGTGAAAGCAGTTCCTTGGTGATCTTTCTCTTGACACCCAAAGGAATTAATGTAAAGGTTGCATTCGTAGTGCTAGAGCCAGCCCTCTGTTTTGCCTTTATGATTAACCAAATGGGAGGTATTACGTTGGTCGTTAATGTGAGCACAGTACTGAGGCAGGGCCGTAGTTGAAAGTATTTACAGCTTGGTTGGTGGCTCTGCAGCAATGTTACTGCTTGCCTTACTGCTTGCTGCTGCTAGGGGGTAGTTTTTCCCCAGTGATAGATCCCAAACACTCATTTGGATGTGGTAGATAAAACTAATGACTAGAGAGTTGAATCCTCAAGTATTGCTCCAAGTTTCTCTGTAGCAGAAGCGGTAAGATGGGGAACATTCAGGAAGAAACTGGACTTGCTTTTACACATTAAATGGTATTAACCCCTCTGTTGCACAGGGACTACCAGAACCCCCAGCGTATCTCTCATTTCATTCTAGAATTAGGTGTGGGGGTAAAAATTTGGCTGGCTCATGAATGGCAGTAAAGGTCGGGTGTTTAGCACCATGATGACGCTCCAACTTCACTGGCAAAACATAAAATTTCATAGGCTTCTATGTAAAAGTAGGTATAAATAAGATTGACATCAAAATCAATTGCTCTTCATCCTAAGGAATACAAAGTAATGATGACAAAAAAGTGATGTGCACAGTGGTATTATCTATTGTTATCATATAGGGTAGTCCCATGTTTTTTGTTGTTTTTGTTTGTTTGTTTTATCTTTCAAATGATGGTGAAAGGAAAGTAAAACCCTGGAGTTATGAACATGAGACTAGAAGCAAGAAGATAAGTTGTTTGTTTTGACTCTTTCAAGGAAAAGGTTTGTGGCATAGGCAATTGCTTTATCTCTCTATTTCATTTATTTCAGTAAAATGATAATGGGATTTTTGAGCTTAATTCATTCATGGAGGTAGACTCAAGTAGCACATTTATTTTCCTGCTTTAATTCAAAAAATTCAAAAGCTTCCTGCACATAATACCAGGACTATGTTTTAAGAAAGAAAGAAAGAAATGGAAAAAAAAAGTTTCTGGTTTCATTTCTAAACTTTTTTTTTTCTTTTTTCTCTTTTAATGTAGCAAAGGTCACTGTAACTCATTTCTGAAAATGCCGTGCTTTGGTTGCTTAGGAAAGTATTAAAAAAAAAAAAAGCACAAATACAAGGTAATCTTTCCTTTATTATATACTTCCAGCTTCTAGCAGAGGAAAAAAAATGAATCTTTTCAACTTTTCAAGGCTGCATCCAGGCCACCTTGCTTTATGCCCTGTGTATATCTGTCTTAGATGTGTATTTTTTGTGAATTGTTTGCTTTTTTTATTATGTTATTTTGATAAGTTAGATAAGTTTTTGGCATCAGAAATATCAAGTACTGATGAATTAGATAGTTTGCTAAAACAAAAAACAGCTGCCAAGTAATGGTGTGAGTGCCTTTATGTTCCTACATGCCTAAAAGCAATGGATAATTACTTCATTTTTTGTATATGGCTGTGCCTCTCTTCTTATTACCTTCACACTCTCTTTTTTTTTGTGTGTGTGTGTGTATCTTTCTTTTTATTTATTTATTTGCTATGCGTTGGCCAGGACTGCATAGAATAGCCTCATTTTGGTAGTCAAGTAGCCACCCACTTCTGAAATCTAGATTGTGCTATGTTCTGGTATGTGCCTTTTTTTTTTTGTTTTCTTTTACTGGCTAACATTCCCTCTGCATACAACTGGCCAAAAGTTTGATGTTTTCAGTATGCCATTCATAGAAATGTCATTCAACTTCTTTGAATGGTAGTAGCTAATTTAGCATTATTTACCTTTAGTATTTTAATGTCTCTAATTCTGATTATTATCATGTGCATTATTTTTCATTTATCAGCACTTTTTTCTGCCATTTTATTTCTAATCATACAGAATAATCAGGTCTTTCAGCAATTTCTGCAGTAAACTTTAGATTTTATTGTCCTGAAAACTTTTAATGAAATACTGTCACTTCAGTATTCAGAACCTTATTTTAGATAATTTTTGAATATGATGAACAAAACACATTTTTTGAAGAACTCAGTGAACTTTTCCCTGAAAAAAACAATTTTTAAAAACAGCCCAGCTCTTTTCAACCTACGTCCCTTGTCTCCTAAGTAATGACAGAATTATTAATCAATAAGGAGCTCTCTCTCATGTCCCAATAACTTGTGCTGTGATGTCTCGTTGGTCAAATGGGTCTCTCATTTCCTACCTTATGCCCTACCTTATGGTGTTAACCTTTTCAGAAATCGTCTTTAGGAAGGATAAGGGTGCGTTAATCAATACAATGGAAATCAGTGGTTCTTTAGAGACCAGTGAAAATAGTCTGAATATATTTAGTATGTGCAAGTGTGAGGAAGTTTCAGTAAGCAAATAGTAATACAAAGGAGTATCTGTAAATACTCCTGATGTTTTGAAGGCATATTATGAAAATGAGGCATCTTATGAGAAACCTCTCAATCCAGTGAAGTTTCTTAAGAAAAAGGGAATTAAAATTTGGGTTTTTTTTTTTTTTTTTGAGAGAGAGAGAGAGAGAGAAGATTGTTGTTTAACTAAGGAAGCAGTATTGACAAAAAAAAAGTGAAAATTATTTTAAAGCTTCAACCTTAGTGAAAAGAACAGTCAGTGTATAAGTACCTGGGTAAATGGGAAAGAAAGAAGTTAATAGTGATTGTAATTTATAACATATAAGTTCTGTATGGTACACTACTTATGTTTGAGAAAAATTATATGGCCAGTAATGCAATAGTAGCAGTTCGAGGAACATTAGAAATAAAAGGAATCTTAAAAAAAAAAAGTATATACTTGAATGCCTGGAGATGGTAATTTTATAATTCACCTTAATGATGTAAAAAAGGTGACTGTTTCTGTAAGTATCAATTTTGTTGCTGGAAGTACTTTAAAAAAAAAAGAATAAAAAAAGAGGCACAATGATATGCTTGTATTATTGCATCATTACAGGAATGATGAGATTTTTTGCAGTTTTTGTAGCTTTTTTGTGGATTAATGTTAA
The DNA here is from genome assembly GCF_059628265.1 of Tinamus guttatus. Classification (NCBI taxonomy): domain Eukaryota; kingdom Metazoa; phylum Chordata; class Aves; order Tinamiformes; family Tinamidae; genus Tinamus; species Tinamus guttatus. Next base: position 1,939,495 of record NW_028288936.1, read on the forward strand.
TTTTAGAACTTGTCCAGCAAAAATATCAGGAGACTAGATAAAAGGTCATTAGCGTTAGTAGCTGTGTGATCAGCAGAGCAAATGAAGGCTGATTTTGAATGACCTCATGTCTCCTAGTTGGATTTTATAAGGGCAGATAATGTGTGTTCTCTGAATTTTTATGTGTTCCTGGCATCTACAAATTTATCAAGTTTATTCATTTGTGTGTAGATGTTTGTTTATTTGTTTTTGTTTTTTTTTAAGGGTTGACATTATTCTGACATAATAAGGATAAAAATATTATCTTTATTATACATCTGGAAGGCTAATTCCATGAAATTGCAAGGAATTTTAACTTGTAGGCTACTGCATACCTGTCAAATATAGTTGGAATTAACTGACAAAATAAAACATTAATTGGATTGGAATGGCAAGCAGTCATATAGAATAAAACCGGGCCAGGGAAAGAAAAATCTAGGATAGTGGAGTGACCTCCACTATGCAGTACATGCGGTAGCCAGTCTGATACTACTCTCTCACAGAAATTGGAAAAGATTGCAGCTAATAAAATATTGTGTGCATTAAAAAAAAAAAAAGTTTGTATGAAACACAAGCTTTCTAAAGATTCAAGTTGATGTAGGGATCAGACCATAAGGTTTCTGGTTCTCTCTAAATAAAGAGGAGTGAGACAACCAGAAGTTGAGAGTTGGGAAGGATGGTCTAGGATCTCGCTGGTGAACAGGGCAGGAGCTGCTTTGGGAAGGGTGCCTGTGAAAGGGAACAAAGGCACGATCGGAAAGGATATCTCCTATTTCTTCTTTAAATGACTTCTGTACAGTTACTCTATACATACTTGCCTACTATTTTTTCTCAGCTTTTTGAAAAATGTGATAAATTGTAGATTATTTTTTAACTGAAGAGAGAGAAATTGGAACTATCATCTCCTTTAGGCAGGCTGGAACAAGATTCGCGTCCGTTGGTCATTAATTCTGCTGCAGCATAATTTTCATGGCTGCAAAAGCTGTGAGTGACCAGTGAATAACAGCTGAGGTAGAGTACTGTTGAAAATCTGAGATTTTAGCAGCAGGCTTGAAGAAGTGATAGAAGTTTAAGAGGAGGCACTGTGACAAGCTGGGCAGGATCTGTGGCTGCTTCTGCATAAGGCACGTGCCTACATTTCTGTTCATAATGGACACCTAGCACAGAGCTGTGTGAGAGGGACTGTTAGACAGAACCAAGAAGGAACGGAAAAGAATGGAAGAAGTCTTTATTTTCAGAGTTTCCCTTTCAGCTAAGATTATTTCTTCACTTCTGATTTATTTATTTCCCCCCCTCCGCCACCACAGTTCATAGAAGGAAGATGCAGTAGATCCAGTAGATCAAGTATTTGACTCTGGGTCTTAATTAGGCTCATAGATTAGGGTTGCATGAATGGGCAAGGACTTTCTCGAGGACTGTCTCAAGGACTCAATTGTGAGTGAGGCAACTGGCAGAGAAACAAGGTCAGAAGGTTATTTTATCCAGCAAGCAAAGGCTTAAAAATGTCATGGAGAGCTTTGTAGGGAACAAAAAAAATCGCTTGTAGACCCCCAGTTAGCAATTTTTCCTTGCTTTCGTTATTTCTTTTGCATGATTATTACTGTTAGTCCTTTTTCTAAGAACAGTATTTCCAAGTCGTTTTAATCACAACTGCCTAGACTGTAAGATTTCTTTAGATGCAGGTTAGGACAGGCAGAGGCGGGGAAACAACAGAGATGTGAAATTACAGTAGTTACAGCAAGTAACTACTTCAAGAAATCAGACCTATTGCTTCAAAAGGGGCTAAGAAAATGAGTAATTGCATATAAAATATGGTGCTAAATAACATAACAGTCAAGTATAGTCTTAACACAACCATTGTCTTTCAACTGATCAGTTGAAAATCAGTGAAAGGAATTAAGCCTAAAATAAACAAAGATTTTGGTCTGACTTTAATTGAGATTTGTTTTCTGCTTATATGTGCATAAGAAAGACAGATTGTGCCTTGGCTGTCGGTTTGCCCACACTTCTCTGAATGTCTTGCTTTGAAAAGCAGTCAGTAGATTTGTCAGTCTGTAAAATAAACTGCATCCAGGTTAACAGCTTGCATACTGGATGAGGCCAGGCACAGTTAGAAACAGACCTCTGGGAAATGTTTTGTACAGTGAGAAACCTGACAGACTCCTTCTCGGTGGCTTTTTCATTGCAGTATGGTGAGTCATGTAGAATGGTATGAGTCCCAGATATACCGTTGCATACCTGCACGAGAAAGCTACTTAACCACCCGTCTGTCTCTCGACTGTTGTGAATATGTTGCAGGTTGTTTATAGATCTCTGACAGTCCTTGCTCGGAGCTCCTCTCTTTGCGTGGTAAGAAATCGTACTGTCTGCTGAAATGCAAAAGCCAGCTTTGCTTTGTGGTGCTTTCAGGTATTGCAATATCACTTAAAATAATTTCTCATATTTGACATGTGTGTCGTTAAACACCTGTCTGAGTCATGTCCTTATTAAAATGACAAACAAACAAAATTTGAACGGAGTTCATTTTCTGTCCAACCCCAGACTGCTTTTATACAGATTTCTGTGTTGGGGGCCATAGCAGAAAGTTATTTATACAGAATGAATTAAATCTTCACTTCAGCCTTGTGATCAAATTTGAGTCAGAAGAGATTTTATGTATTTTAAGGCCAGAGGAAACAAACAGAGGGAAAGACCAGAGCATCTGAGTTTATATGTATTACTCTATATTTGCTATGGTTTATATCGTATATTATAGAATCATTCCAGATGATCCAGAACTCATCATCTCCCTGCTAAACTGTAATTACCCTTACTGGTAGGAAATTACGTCTGTTTTTTTCAAGGTTGCCCAGTATCATCACCCAAATTCATTTTCCAGGCAGTAGTTCTGTGTCTTTGTCTGCCAGATTAAAAGCATCTCCTTTCCAGTTATTTGCTATTCCTTCAGGTCTCCGGAGAGAGAAAGAAATCAGATTTCTTTTCTCAACCAATTCTTAAATAAGCAGAATATTTCTAAGGCTCTTTTTTTAAAAATAAAAAATAAAATAAAGTAATAAAAAAGCTTTGTTTTTAGCTGAGAAATAATTTCCTCAGCCCACCCTTCAACCTCCAGTATGTCTGAGCACTTCAGCATGTGCCCATACTCCCTGGATTCTGAACACGACAGTCTAATAGTTTTATGCACAGAAACAACAGCTCTTTCTACCTTTGATATTCCCTTTCTGTATATCCGTGTGTGTTCTGTATACCTCTTTAACCACTGGATTTCACGGACAGGACTTTGTTCGAAGTTTGACCATAATATGGATTAAATGCCTCTTAAAGCAGTACTCTCTAAACTAGTCTGTCTGAGGGCATCCCTGTGCTTTTTCTTAATGTTTAATACTCAGTGTCACCTGCCTACCAGTCTACAAAACAAAGATTTGATATAAGTGTCCTGAGGGTTAAGGAGAATATTTACCAGGGACAAGCCAAGAAATAACTTCTAAGGAAATTGCCTGTCTGCATGTTACTCATTCAGTGGAATCTCAGCTAATTACATGAGAGTTTTTAGTGAAGTTGTTAAGTAGTGCCGAGTTCAACTGAGACTCCTAAAAACTATTAATTACATGCAGCAATGTAATTGTTTGTTTGTTTGTTTTCCTGAGGTAAAGTTTTGGGATCCGTACGCATCAAAATTGTAAATACTGAACTGAAATATGAGTATTCACAACTTGCGTGGCATCACCTATAATTTTACAGTTTTCATCTAGAAACGTACCTATGTTTACCTTACATTTTGGAATGGAGAGAACGGAAGGGAGTGCTGGTTGCATTTCCAAATACCTACATATCGTCCATGGTCATAGAGTCACTTTCATTACACTAATACCTTTTACTTCCATTATCAGTCACCTTGCTTTAAAAAACATTTTTCCTACCTTGTTTTTAATCCTGCTGAGGCATTTAAGCTAAATAACTCAGGGCTGCTTTTTAAAATATCTGAGGGATTTGGGTTATGTGGGCAGTCTGTAGGATATTCTTGAGCAATCCCCAGTTTTATGGCTTTAGACTCATATTCACAGACAGGAATGACAAGAAGAACTACAAGTTTCAAAAAGCCAAGCCTTTTAAAGTTACAAATTGCCTAGTATTCTTGATACCAAACAGCAGTAATCAGAGCAAGATCAGTGCGTTCTGCAGCTTTTTATGCTATTGGTTGATTCCGCGTTGTTTGTCAGGATAGCTTCACTGTGGGCTTGTTCCATGCTGAACTCAGACTTTTATTTAAGTAATTGCAATCTCGTCTATTTTAGAATCACAAAAGAAGTTCTGTTCTAGTTGCACAATAAGGCATCTAGTAAACATCCGCAAAACAAAAGTCAGAGCCATTAAACAGGATTTTTCTCTTGTATAGTGAGAGCAAGAGCTTGGGAAACATGTTGTTTTCTTGAGCAGATAAAGTGACCTGCCACTTATGAGCACTCTACCCTGTGCCTGAAGAGAGCTCCAACTTGTATTATCCAGTGGCCTGAATCACCTCTTGTAACCATCGTCCTTGAAGTACTATTTGCTCTTCTCCTAATCCTATTTCTCCACTATGCAGTGCTCAAAAAGAAAGATATTTTGACATTTTGTTTTGGGTACTGTCATAATCTCAATGCATAATCTTGTTACGTTGCCACCATGAGCTTTTCTCTCAGATCCTTTGAGCTGTGTTTAGCATCATGAATTAATGCTACTATTATTTTTAATATTTTTATACCAAGGAACACTTTAATAGCCATTAAGGAGGAAAAAAAAAAAAAGCCTGAAAGCTAACATTTTAAAGCTTGCATCTGAACTTATGGAAGAGCTTATTTGTAAACAAGCCTTTTTTTCTTAAATCATCAGTGAAGACTGTTTGAGGGAGCGAACCTTCTGTACTTGATTCTCCTTGTGACTTGCATGGAGTAGAAAGTATGCTGAAGGTATTAGGTGTCTGTAATTAATGCTGTTGGAACTTTTGAAAAGAGATTTGAGATAAAGGTAAGGAGATATTACAAAAATAAATAATAAATAAATAATAAATGGACAGAAAATGAGAAGAATCAAAGGAGGACTGAAACATGTGACAGGTTTATGACAGGTTTGGCCATGAGCTCAAGGAAAGAGATACTAGATGCAAGATACGAATCTGTGTGTATATGTGGAAATCTACTGACACTGTCTGTTGTAACTGTAAAGGATAACTTTAGATTTAGCTGCAGCCTGTGTACATGCAGATTGGCAAGCAGAAATAGTGAAGTAGATCTTGGCTATGATTTTATATGATAAAAGTCAAAGAGCAAGATTTAAGACAACAAGAAAAATTAACCCATATCAAATAAGAAACTGTAGCATTTTCAAGCTCTCCGTTGAAGACAACAACCCAGACAAATGGGCATATTATACTTGATATTATCCAGTAGAGTGAAAATAATGTGTTAAAATTCACATGTAAATTCTGAAAAATTAAATAAAATAATTACTCTTTTTAGGCATTATCTTGGAAGATTACTACTTGCTAGAACAGGAGTAAAGACAAGCAGACAATTGTATCTAACCTCTTTGGTACTTCCTTGATCAAAGTAGGTGATTTTTACATTAGATCTGGGAAACATTTACATTTAAACTGAGATTTGTTTAGTTTAAACTGTATTTAGCAGTTAATTGCTAAATATAGTTTAGCAAAAACTAATTGCTAAAATTAGTTTTAGTTGAATACAGTTTGTCTGTATATCATGTTTTCCTGACCCTTGCACCTCTGGGGTTTGTGGGAGCTCCAGTTCCTGTATAGATGGTATCAGTGCAGAAAGTGATGAGTAAGTAGGTTGTGAAGTAAGGCTGTCTCACCCTTGCATAATAAATAAATATATGGTAAAAAGGATGAAATTGTAAAAGGGGAAAATAACGAAGAATAAGTGATCAAACAAAACTGTGAAAATCAATTTGATATAAAATACCAAACTTGGAGAGAACAAACAGGAACTTAGAACAGAAATGTTTCCACACATTGCTAAAAAAAGTGAACAATTGACAACTAGAAATGAAGTAATGTTATCAAAATATATCTGTGTAAAAATTCTATTTTAATTTCCAACAATCACAGATGTGCAATGTATAACCTGAGGAATTACTTCTGGGTATGTAATATGTAATTGATAATGTAATGTGCTTCTGAATTAAGACAGATACATTGGGAAAACAAGGAAAAAAAAGAGAAGACAGAAATCACAAGAATCTGGGGACATGTATAAAGCTTAAAAGAATGAAGCAAATAAAAGGATATGATGTAAAGTGGGAAAGAAAAACAAAGGACAATAAAAAAATCTAATTTAAATGAATATAACTAAATGAAAATTTAAAGTGATTTAAGATTGGTTTAACTTTGCAGAAGTAGGTTTTAAGTCAAGTGTAACATAAATATTTGTAGTTCTTCCAGTTGTGAAAAATTCCTTCCTATGTTTATCAGAAAACAATAATTGCCATTAATATCCACTTTTTATTTGCCATTTTAAGTTAATGGAGTCATTTCTTAGGAAAGAGTATGCAACTGGTATATTTTACATAAAAATTACAAATTGCCATTAACATATTAAGATGTTCTTTACTTCAAAGGGAAACTATGATAAATCATTACAGCACACTGATACTTTTAATGGAATATTAATGGCTTTAGTTTCATTGAGATTGACAGGCAAAACCTGGTACAATTTCCCTTTTGAATTTTTTGTCTTTGCTGTCAAAAAAGGGTCTTAACATGTCACAGTACCTACACAGATTATGTGAGAAGGCCAGCATGAAAACAACACCTTTTTCATGTATTTTGGCTGAGAAATAACTGGCCCAAATTGTAAAGTTTCCAAATTAAAAATAATAATAATAACTAACAGTAGTTGTCATATTTCCTTGAGCAAGGCTGGGGTTATGATGGGAATGGCCAGAACAGCAGGGAAGGTGAAAAGTCAGGAAGAAGCACAGCTGGCAGTCAAAGATCAGACACACAGTAGGAGATACCAGATGCCTTAGAGGAAGAGGCACTAAATGGCCCTCCCCTTCCTCTCCTCCCCCATAGACACCAATATTGAATGAAGACAGATCAGTTTTACTCTGAAGAAAATTCTTTAGGGAAGCCGCAAAGTACTTTATTAGAAATAAGATGGGAATTTAGTAGTTGACAATACTGAGAGCAGGACCAAAGCTAATCACATACACAAATACTTTACAGCAGGGGAGGCTAGAAAATAAATCTGAATTTTATTCAGTACAGCGGTATTACCACTTTTTTTCAACAGTTTATATTACGATTAGTTATCGCTCCAAAAATTAGTCTCTTTTCCTCTTGCAGTTAACTGAAAAGCTTCTTTTCTTTTAAGTGGGTCTTTCCTCACCAAAATGTTTTGAGTTATTTGTTGCCAGTTAACCTACAGAACTTACTTTATGATTCTTTATTTATGATTCTTACCAGAGTCACGTGAGTTGGTCTGGGCTTTTCCCACTATTTTATACTGCAGGGCATAAATATAGAGAGCCAGAAGACTTAACTGTTACAAATGCCTTAATTAGTCTGAGTTAACTCACCATCAACTGTCCATCATAAATTACTTCTAGCAGTTTGTGTATGCGAACATAAGATTAGTTACATACAAGTATGTACTTAAATATCATCACTTGGATAATGACAGAAAAAATAATTTAAAAGTAATCACCAAGTTTGTGCTTAGAGCCAAAATTTGTCCCAGGAAATAATAATGGTGGACCTGATATATAAATGGCAGTATGAGAACTTCAGGAAAGGTTACATAAGAATTTTTGCAGGTTTAGCTGTTGAGAAGGCCTAGATATTTTCTTGCAGAGGAGCAGAAAGTTTGTAAGTGGAGAAAAAAAAAAAGCAGAATTTTGGGCTCTCAAAGCTGCCAGGTTTTAAAGCTCACTCAGAGCCACCATCCTGCAGAGAAGATTGAAATTATTGCTGTTCCCCTTCTGTGCTGCTCAGACTAGATCCTGAATTAAAGATCTGAGAGGACAGAGGGAAAATGACCTCCAAGGGGCTGGTTCTGTCACCTGGCAAGAAGGGCTGCCAAGGGAGCATCCCTGCTCCTACAGCCGTATCTGCCTTTTATCCCTGGGAGCTCTATAGGCAGGGCCTGTGCGCGGTCCGAGCCTGTGGCTTTCCTCCGAGTGACCTGCTCTCAGCATTAGCTCTGTGACTTAGATGAGCCACGGCAAAAGATCTTATTATGCAAGCTGATGGCTTTACGTTAACATCTGCTTTCATGGTAAGGTTTAATTGTTGGATTCCAGCAACCGAAAGAAGTGGGGAAAAAAAATCAAATCCTGGTGCTAACTAGAACTACTTATCAAAACTGTGGGACCTTGCAGGATTGTGGAATGTTACAAGAATTTGTCGTCTAGAAGGACAGGAGCTTAGTAAGGGATAGCAATCAGGTACTCATTTTTGGGGGCGGTATTTATTTACAAAATGTTCAGTACTTGGGCCCAGGGTATAGAACATTCTCCAGTCGTTGTCAGTCTAAGCTGAACTTCAGGAGCCGACACTTTTGGCAAAGGTTATTGGAAATGAAACATCTATTTACTTAGTTATGTATGTGCAATTCCAACCCTTAAAGGGCACATACTGGAGTGAGAAGCGTCTCTGAAGCCTCCTGCAGCCCTGATGTTGTGTGGGCAGAGGCAAGAGCAGCCTGCCAGCCTCCATGTGTCTCTTCGGGATATCTCTATATAAACAACTCTTAACATTACTCACTGCTGTGGAATTACCTGAGAGACTTCTCCAGGCGATTGAAAACTGAGGAGATCATAGATGTAAAAGTTTAAGAGAAAGGGTGAGAGTGTTGAAATGAGCTTGATTTGCAGCAAAATGTAGAATGAAAGGCAGAGCAGGCTCTTCTCATGTATTTCCCAGGAAAAGAGAAAGGAGAACTTAACAGGATATGACTAGTGCAGAATTCCAATCTTTTTCAAGAGTATGGCGAAAATGGTGAGAAATTATTCCAAACAGGGTAATGTAGTTTAAAGCATCCTGATGGTTCATATATATGTAACATGTGGGAAATCATAGAATGCTTAGGGTTGGAAGGGACCTCTAGAGGTCATCTAGTCCAACCCCCCTGCACACACAGGGTCACCTAGAGCACGTGGCACAGGACTGCATCCAAGGGGGTTTTGAAGATCTCCAGAGAAGGAGACTCTACAACCTCTCTGGGCAGCCTGTTCCAGTGCTCTGTCACCCTCACTGTTAAGAAATTTTTCCTTAAGTTCCTATGGAATTTTTGATGTTTCAGTTTCCGGCCATTTCCTCTAGTCCTATCAGTGGCCACCACTGAAAAGAGACCATCCCCGTCCTCTGCACTCCCTCCCTTGAGGTATTTATATACACTGATTAGATCCCCTCTCAGCCTTCTCTTCTCCAGGCTGAACAGGCCCAGCTCCCTCAGCCTCTCCTCATAGGGCAGATGTTCCAGGCCCCTGATCATCCTTGTAGCCCTGCGCTGGACTCTCTCCAGCAGCTCCACATCCCTCTTGTACTGGGGAGCCCAGAACTGGACACAATACTCCAGATGTGGCCACACCAGGGCTGAGTAGAGGGGCAGGATCACCTCCCTCGACCTGCTGGAGACGCTCTTCTTAATGCACCCCAGGATCCCATTGGCCTTCTTGGCTACGAGGGCACACTGCTGCCTCATGGTCAACTTGTCGTCCACCATATGCTTGAAATTGGGCAAGAAGGAGAATAACTATATTACAGTGGACCTTGGATCAAGCCAAAGATTTTGTTCAAATGAATCAATGCAGAATTTCACTGAGTATTAATTCCTCTGGCTCAAGGGTTTGTGGAGTGAGACAAGGCGATTATGTCCCAGGAAAAACCAAGACTGCTGCTTTGTGTCTCATTGATGTTTATTGTGGGTTGTGTACAGCAGGAGAGGATTTCCAGGTTTCTGTGCCCAAATAAGTGATTAGAGGTGTGATTAAAGGTGTCCATGGAGAGATGTCATAGCAGTGTGAGCAGCCCGGAAGTCAGGGATCTATCATGACTTTTTCTTTCCTGCTTCGAACAATAACTCACTGCACTGAGAGAAGCACTCAGCCAGCATTACAAAGAGTGAATCTACAGATCAAGACAAGATCTGTCACAGGGCTTTAGATATTTTAGGAATAACTTTTAGAGGAAAGTTATTAGTTAAATTAAAATCAGAAAAGCATTTTATCTTCTTCTAGGCTAGGCTAGAGGAAAGATGGAGCATGAAAATTGCCATAAAGCATTGATATTAACAAAGAAAACTATCCTCACCTCATTATTTGAGTAGGATTTAGTTATATTATACTTCTTGAAAATTGCTAGTTAAATGTATAATATATAACAAAGGTATAATGTTCTATGACCATTAGAAAACAAGTGAACAATCTCTCTTCCGTTTAAAAAGCATGATTTGGAGCTGATGTCCTCCAGAGATTTCCGAGACTACTGTTAATAACTTTTCATATTGATGTGACTAAGGATGGGAGTGTGATTCTGTTTTGTCCCTCCCAGAGAAGGGACACTAGGAAGAAATAGGGAAAGGAGACATAAGCCTTCTGTTTTGTCTTGTGATAGTTGGGATTTATTTCACAAAACTTACTTAGATTCTCAGACAATGACATTTTAACCCATTGGTTCATGTTTTAGGACTATGCTGTATTGAAAAGATGTAGGAAACATTCTAGAAAAGAGTTGGCCAATACCAAATTGTCCAAATTACATGAATGCACAAATAACATGAACATTGTGAAAATAATATTGTCTTTCATATTTATGATTGTAGATATTTTAAACCCATGTGACAGGTTATTAGTGAATTATATAAGCAGTAGAGATTTTTTTATGAAATTAATTCTATCATTGGTTAAATATTGAAAGTTTATTCTTACTGGATCCATTACTTTAGTGCAACAAATATACATTCCAAAGCATTAGTTTTCAGATACCTTATTATTTTCTCTCTGACTTTCCATTGTTAGACCATGCAACTAAAAATAGAAAACATGGAATTTATGCAAAAGATTGTCTGACTTACCAGTAAATGTTTATCTATCTTCTTTATTCAGCCAGCATGCATGTTCTTTATTCAGCTGGGATGCATGTCTACCTTTCAGTCAGAACCTGCTGAAAAAATATCAAACAAATTAAAGAATTACAAGTATTAAGGATGTTAAATATCTGTAAGTTTTTTGAAAACTGATTTATTGATGAAAGGGAACCCCAAAAAAGTATTCTCTCTAAGGAAAAGCAAATGAAACCAACAATATTCTTTCAGATCAATCAGCATTTTTGCATGTTATCCTTTTTAGTATCCCAAAGAAAGATGTCTATTAATGGCAAGTGTAATTTTATACTAGAAGTAATTTTCATAGCTTTTCATGCATTTTTACTATGCTAAAATTAGAGTCTGGTAACTCAGAACAACTTTGGCAGTAAAATATATCACCATTAGGAAAAAACTTGGTCAGTCCTTTCCTTAGTCTGAGATGGAGCATAACTGGAAAATGTAGTAGTGCCACATATCTTAAAAGCCTTATAATGTTGACCTTTTGAAGAGAATGAACTTTTGAACATTACTTAACGCTCACAGGTGGGCATTAGCTTTAATGCCCTTTTGCTTTCCCAGTTTTATACTGGCATGCAAGGAAAGAAGGGCTGTTAGTAGCCCCTGAGCCTTGCAGACCACTTAACTGCCTGCAGGCGTACCAATTAAGTGGAATTATCATCCCAATTAACCATTGTCCCTTGCCAGTCAAAACTCATTTGGTTTAATTTGGCTCCCTAGGAAATGTCCCAATTAACTGGATTTCCTAATTATCTGCGTCCTGATTAAGTGAAGTGCACTAGTAGAGCTCACATTAATAAAGGAGCATTTTCATACAATTGTTTTTGTTGTCTCTTTATCCATTTTTCAAAGATTTGGCCTATAGGTAATGTCCTCATAAAACAAATGGGCAAATTTGAGGTTTTATTCTAGGAAGTACAGGTTTAAAATTCAGTTGGACCACTGACATTAATAATTTAAGCGATGCTTGCAGAGAAAGTGTTATCTGTAACCTAAGGCAACAAAGGTATTTATACTTTCTGTTTTGAGCTGAAAATTTCTTTCATATTCACATTTGATATTCACATACGGTGCACCTATAAGGTTAATTTTTCAGTTGGTAAAAACTATCCTTGCTTTTTGATTACAAAAGAGCTTTGCAGGGATACAGGGAAATGGAGCTATATTTTTGAATCTGTTTAAATACATAGAATGTGTTTTCAAACATATTTGATCTCTGCCAAATGAAAACCATTTGGAATATATTCAGCTTTAGGAATGCTTTTAATCTTCGTGCTGTTTGCCCCAAAGTATGGAGGACTTTTCGGATGCTTCCTGTGTCTGTGACCTGTGAATAAACATGAAACTGTGATATCGAGCAATTTTTAACCCCGATAGTTTATATCATGTAAATGAAACAAAAGATAAAAGTCACTGTGCAAAGAAGGAGAAGTATGCATGAAGTAATTAAGGACCTAATTCATATACATGGATAAGATACTTTGTGATTAGATTATACTGAGATTAGAGTATATTACATTTGTCATGTTACTAATCTATATTAATTATAATACTGCATTTTTTATTCAAGAATCTCAAATCGTGACTGCACAGGAACATTTAGGAGAGGTGAGGTGCATCATTTACAGGCGTAAAGTTCATCTGTGGATTTTTGTTTTCAGATCAGGAGTCAAATAAATGAGCAAAATTCACCTAGACAATTTCTGTGTCTCGGCATGACATCTTTAATTTGCCTGAACTTTGTTGCGCATCCTTGACAAAACCTGAAACACTTTCTGAAGCACTGTGAGACTGAAATTATTCCTAGCAACTAGACTTGGGCTCAAAATCAAACAAACCTGGTCAGCTGGTACTTCACTTTGAACATGTGGTTGCAGGGTTGAGAGAATCCATCCTTGTCCCAGTTTTGGCAGAAGCATCCCCTAAATCTGCCAGCTCATGATTAATACATATATATATGGAGTTTTTCAATGATGCATAGTGACTATTTATAATCCCTTATATCGTTCACTTGTGGCACAAAATGTAGGTTTCCAAATTAGTCTCCAGACCTAGTACGTAAATATTCAACCACTTTCATTCTCAAATGCCTAAGATCTAGAGTGGCCTTGGCTGACATATCCAACCTTTACTGAATATCCGCCACTCTAAATGTTCAACCCATTAACTTTTTTGTCTTTTTTAGCATCTTCTTTATGGTTTTCAGGTCATGGCCAAGACCAGTCAAGCTGTCAGTGCAAGGAGTCCTGTATAGGACAGGGATAGAGGCAGTCGGTAGCCTAGGAAAAGACAACCTATACTGAAAATATAACACACAGCAAAGGGACATTATTGTGCAAAAATGATAAGCACAGCTATCAGGAAGTAAACAAGGCTACAAAGAAGATAAAAGCCTGGTTTACCCAGGGCTTAGGTATCTCTATTTATGCTGTAATGAGATAAATGCAGTAGCAAAAGAAGAGAGAGAATGTCATTGGCTTGATTGCTTTCAGAGTTTTTACTGTAGGAGATATTAAAAACATTAACAATAGATTGTATCATAAGAGGTTTCTGTTAACTGACAATTTTCTCCAGGCACCTGGGACTGGAAACGGATGAAAATGTTTCCCAAGTGAAAAATTTCTGTGTCAGAATGAAATTTTCATTTTCTGTATCATGTGCTGTGACTTTTCTGTCAGACTCACTTGAGGTGTATTGAGTAAAGCAATATTTAAAAAAATAATAATTAGAGTACTTCTTCAGCACTTTCACATAATTTGAAAACAGCTGAACTTCACTCCTGTCACTCTTGCCATGCTTAGATGAAATATTATCTTTACTGTTTTTCCTTAAGGCTTTTCAGCTCCTGGGTTTTGCTTAATTTTTAAAAAATTTTAAAAAATTAAAGCAAATTAAAAATTAAAGTCCAGAGTCCCTGTTTCTACTGAAAAGATAACTCTGTAAATTTTACTGCTACCAGTGAGAGTAGAATAAGGACACTTGCATCTGCAGTAAGTAGGCACTGAAAAAGAAAACTTATACTATAAGATGATCAAACAGTGAAAAAGAAGAAAGTAAAACAAAATATTTTAATTCACTTCATGTTAATTCCAATAAATACTTGTTGAGTCATGTTGATCAATAAGAATGGGCAATAACGTATGTGTATTATATAAATAACAGCTCTCTAAGGGTAGCAGTCTGACCCTACTTCATAAATAGGCAACTGGCCATTGGCCATACTTGTGAATAGGTGGAATATGCAAAATGTTAAAGTGAGTGACAGAATCTGGCCCTATGTGAAAAACATGAGTTGTGTTTTATGGGCAGGAAATGCATTTTAATATGGTCTAGGCCTTCACAGACTATTTTTTTTTTAGTCACGTAAAATGTTAATTCTGATTTTACAAGACTTCTGGTATTTTGGACAGAGAAATGCATACAAAATGGTGTTGATACTGCGGTAAAGGTAAACAGATTTGAAACCAATTTTCCATTTACCCACTTGAAGCGTATAGCATTTCTGTGTTCTTTCTTTCTAATTCTAAAATTCTCAACACTGCTTAATGCTGGTAGGTAGAAGAGAAAAACTATCTGACTTGGTACATTTAGTATGATCTTTAGAAGTGTGGAATTAACATTCGGCTGATATTTACCTGGTTTTCTGCTTTTAAAGATTTCCCAAAGCAAAATAGGATTTAATTAATTTTCTGTTAACTGAATGTGTTGTGTAGTGACTGAGGGCACAAATATCAAAAGACAGTTCCCTGTGTCTTTATGGATATAGTTTATGCAAGCAAAGCATGCAAATCAGTATAATAGAAATATTTCCTTTAGTTATAACGTTATTGAAAAGGAAAAAATATTTTCATATTTTTGAGTATTGTTTTTAAGTTGAAGCCACTGTAAATTTAACTGTTGCTTGTAGAGTCAACATGGGGAAATGTGGTGTTTTTCAATTTTCTCGTTCTTCTCATTGCTGTATTAGATGTTGAAAAAAATAAATGTTCAAAAGTCGTGGCTCCTGTGAGCTTTCCATCTGCCAAGTTCTGTGCTAATTGCGAATACTCAAGAAAAATAGCAGAAACACCATTTGAAACATAAAATATCGTGGTCAAAATGGGAACTTATGAATGCAAGGCAGAGAGAAGCTGCAGCATTTTAGAAAGGTAGCCTGGAAGAAACCTGGAGTTTTTATGGATTTTAATAAAATATTTTTGTTTGAGTAATAGCATCAATGAGAAAACACTCAGCATGAAAACTAACATGCTAATTATAACTTTATGGGATTTAGAGATGAAAGAGAGTAATACTGACGATCTGTATGCCTCTGCCAGAGCTGGCTTGTTTGTGTGAAAACAATCTGTGCACCTTTTGAATAGAACATTAAAAATATTATATAGAAAAATCAAACATAGAGAAATTAAATTTGTTTATTGTTTTTGGCAGTAGCCTGTGAAACTGTTGTTCCATTTAAGGAAGATTCAAGTTTAAAATACAGCTCTGTTTGATTATAAGCAGTAGTATTTTGAGTTTTCATCAGTATCCTAAAAGGAATGAGCTAGTTAGGATTTCAGCAAGGAGTTATTTATAACTCAAAACTTAAGCAATTGATTATGGTCTGATCCCCTTTTTCATCACCTCTGTGTGTTCCTGTGGAAACACGTTCTAAAAGATCCCTCCCTGTTGTGCAAACTATTTTCTTTCATCTATTTTAAGCCAAGTTCCTACTAGTTTGATGGACTGCCCTTTGTCAGGTGTTTTCTGAGATTGGCATGTTACAATTCCATATTCATTTTATCCGTCCTTGAAATATTTAATGATTTTGCCGACCTCAGTCGTGTGCTCCTCAGCATCCTCCTCTCCCAAAGCAGAAGTCCAGGCACCTGAAGTCTTACCTGGTAAGGTTGCTGCTGTGTCCCATGGTTCATTTTAGTTGCTTTCCTTTGTACCTTCTCTAACTCCAATACCTCGTTCTTGAGATGTGGAGGACAGAATTGCACGTAGTACTAAGGATTTTATATAGAAGTAAAATATTGTCTTGTTTTCAGTACCATTTCTTGTGATGCTCAATATTCTTCTAGCTTTTTTTAGCTGTCACTCCACACTGAGCTGAGACGGACGTTAAGGTCAATGTTTCCACTCTTGCGGAGAACTTAATCCAAGGTACCTTTAACCTGATTGACCAGAGATTTCAACATTAAGTATTTTGAGAAAACTGTGTTCAATGTAGCAAGGGTCTCATTGACTTTGATTGCAGTTGAGAATTGGCTTTGATTGCGGTTGAGATTGCTGCATGGCATTAAGTCAAGCTCGGGAAATCTCAAATGGGAACTGAAGCCGCGAAGAACAAGAATTAGCTTGCCCCATTTACCAAAGAAAGTCCACATTAATTCCAGCTCTCTCCTGCCCTGTCCTTTCTAATTCACCGTATATTTTCAAACTTCTGTACCAGATGAAACAATACTTCTGTACACAACATCTTCCAGTACCCAGTGTACCTTGAGTGCTATTAATTTTGTACAGTAACAAAGGAGAGTTCTTGTCAAAAAAAAAAAAAAAGCAGTTTCTTCCATCTTCTGTGTGGTCTGGCTTTTAAAGGACATATTAAAAATAATATAAAGCGTCTAGGTTCAGAATATTACAGGATATCAAATATAGTGCATAGTAAGAGAGGCCATTACTTTTTTTCTTTCAATTGTAGCTAAAGTTGCACTTAGAAATTAAACAAAACTGCTAGCTAATTAACACAGAGCTTTTATCGGCAAATTTTCCACATTGCATTACCAATCTATCTTTGCTTGTATGATTAAATATTATACTTTTTATTGAATATCTATTACTGTTTGTTATAACAATCACAGACTTCTTTAAAAATTCTCATATTTATAATTTTAAACTACTTAAAATATACAGAAGCCACCATATACCTTTTTATTTATAAATTTGTCAAAAATATTGTTGGCAGATGTGAAATCCTTTGGGGAGAAGTGTATCACATAAAATAATTATAAGAATTACTGTAGTGGTATGTAGTTCTCTGCCTCAGTGAAGAACTGTCCTCTACTGTTTATTCTCTAGTGGTTTTTCAAATGTATTTTAAATTGTCAAGCATATCCATATTTATTAAACTAGTTAGAAAAATTAAAAGCAATCCAATTTCTCTTTTTTAATTTGTGTGGCTAATATTAATTCACACTTGTATTCTGTACACTTGTCATATTCAGAGATCTCAATCCCCACGTGCATGTTTCGAAGTCAGGAATATTGTGCAGTAGTCTAAAAATACAGACAGATATTTCATTATTTCACTTGCCATATTTCAAGCTTAAGGAAACTGGAAATGTCCCCTGAATGAAAGGTAAAGAAAGCTTTACCAGGACCATGAAGCCTGGAGTATAGTAAGGTACTCCTTACAATCTAAACCCATGGATGAATGCAAATATAAGAAAATAATCCTGAAAGCAGATGTCTGAGTACATGAATTCTGCTTTCAAAGGAACTCTAATAAGGTCCAACCAAGGAAAAGAAGAATTCTTCTAAGAAGAATTTTAATTGATACTGCTACTTTAATAGTGATGTTAAAACATAACCAAAATTGGTTCTTGGCTTAGTGGATCTTAAATTGCTGCCTACAGTTTGTCGTAGTGCAAAAGAAAGAGTGGAGTGTGACTTTTTTTCTCCTGTGCTGATCTTATAGTCATTCTTGATCTCTGGTTCTTCTCCTAATGTGTAGGCTAATGGTTAGCATACTCTCCCGGGAAATGACAAAATGCCTTCAAAATGACAAGCTCCATCAAACAGAGAAAGTTAGTCTCAGACTTCCAGAGCAAAAGTTTTATTTCCAGGCAGTGTTTTCTGTTGCTGCTTTAGGGAAGGGCCATGGACAGGTACGTTTCACGAGATGCCAGTTGTTATCAGTGGTGCTGTGCATATGCTGATATGTTCTACACGGAGCTTCTCAAGGCTCTGGGGTGAAGGTAGCCCCTGTTTTCAAAACTCCAGCCATCCTGCTCATAAATTTTAAGCCTACATCAGCTGTGGATGGATGCCAACACAGAAGTCTGTTCATGTGAACACTGAAAACCGTATAGGCAGCTTATTAAAAGAATTGCAGTCACAACTTCAGGTCTAACTCTGCCTAAATCCCACTTTTGTGCCTATGACTTTCTGCATTCACAAATGTTGAATAAAAAACAGGTAGATTTAATCATGCATGTGCAAAGCTCTTATTATTTACAGTTTTTAAGGAGAATATAGACATTGTAATATGCTAGTATAGGTAACAACTCTTCTATTACATTTTCCAGTTGACACAAAAGAACTGTTTTGATCAATATTTTAATTTCGCTTGGAAAGGATGGGTAAGACATCTCAGCAGATGGTTGTCACAAACTCCATGCTTCATCCCGGAGTTAGTTTATAAACTATCCAGCTTGGCACGAACTACACAGCATAATTTTCCTGTATGTTCGTGCCAAAAGAAATCTAGCATAGAGAGTATTTTTTTTCTGATTATTTTCAGGTTTTATTAACCAGCATCAGACCTGTTTAACCTGTGGTTACTCTATCCGTAAATCTTTATGTTTCAGGATTTTATGAGGGAAAAAAAAATCAATTCTCGTACATCAGTGACCTAAATCACAGTGTTAGGAATAAGGGTAGCTTAAGTGGAATGACCAGTAACTTCTTTTGCTGCTCTCTAAACTGCTATTGTCTGGTGATGAGCCTTAGTGAAATGACTGTACCTAAATTACAGGAAAGCCTCCTGAGAAGAGATAAATTAGAAGACGTACTAATATTCATGAAGGAAAAAGTTGTCATTATTAAGATGATTTAAACCTGACTCAATAATTTTTGTAACCCTTGTAATATTTTTCTAATGGAAGGAGCAATTCCTCACTGTACCTTGGTGAGAGGGAAGACAGGTAGTATCATCAGTAGAAACTCTTCTCCCTCCATTGTCCAGTTCATACATTGACTCAAAATACCTAGTATCCTAAGCACATTAATAAGTATTTTTATCTCCTCTTGACTCTGAAATAAAATAAGATACAAAAGTGCCTAACAGAACAGCGTGAAAGCATATTGACCCCAGGAGGATTTTCTGCCAGTTAGTGTAATTAGTACTATCTGAAGCTACCAACATATTCTGTTCGGCTGTACCTTTGAAGGAATAATAAGAATTATGCCTGACAGATACTCCTGGTAGAGATTGGGTAGTTATAGGAAAGGAATGAATACCAAAAAAAAAAAAAAAAAAAAACTGAGAACTTGCTTACTAGGTCTTATCTGTGAACAAAGCTTTCCCTACATGAAAAATAGCATGGATAACATCTCAATATCAAAGATGGATGATAAAAATACTGAATGAAATCTCAACAGAATAATGAGGATGTCTGTATTTTTAACCTTAAAAAAGAAAGGCTGCTTGTAAACTTTTCTACATTGTATCAAAACAGGTCGAGTCAGTTGTCTGAATGCCCCAGCACAAGACACTCAGGTTCTTTTTTCTCTTTTACACAGTCCACAGTGGGAATAGGGTAACAAACACTGTACCCAAGAGACACTTTCTGCCTATAGAAAGGCCTCCTTGCCTTCTCTTCCCTCTCCTCCTTCAGGTCCACTTTTTCTTCTCCATGAAAGCAGAAGATCTCTTCACCTTACATAAACATCCAAGACAAAACTGTCGTCATTTGACAGACCCTACAGGGATTAACAGTGTCAGAGCCTTGGCTCGATTATGCTTAGGTTGGATTTCATTGTTTAATAGCATATTTTTTAGTTTCTTTGGCACCTGACTGATGTGGCTTATTACAGGAAGTTAGTGTTGTGCAGTGTGACTGTAGTATGCTATGGGAGTTGAATCTGTTTTATCTTTTATTGTATCTTACTGAGATGTAACGGGAATCTTTTGTATGCTGTTAAAAAGTGAGACTCCTATTTTGAATTTGTTAGTTCCTAAACTCAATTTGATAACTCGGTCACTTATCTACCTTTGGAATATCTGACATAAGAGATTTGGATCTGAGTATCTCAATACTTCCAAAGTTTTTCACTCTTTCCACAAATGATTGACTTTTGTTTAAAAACAAAACAGAAATGTAGAAAAGGGGTGGTCATTTCTTCATGAAAAATGTTTTGCTGTGTCCGCACTTTAGTAAGTATTATGTATATTCTTTGTTCTTAAAAAGAGTTTTGTTATCTTCATCTCTGTGGTACATGTGATGGACGTGTGAGGAGTCAGGGATCTCCTAGAGTGCAGCCATGGGAGAGCTGGCAGAGTGCAAGGCTGGAGTCTGGACATAGGGCTCCTGGGCTTCTATCATCCTGTACTGCGCGTTTGCCGTGCTAGCAAATGAAACTTCATGTATTTTATAAGTTGATATTTTAAAGAGTGAATAAGGGGGAAAATGAGCCCCGTATCCTTTTTTTTTGCAGGATTAGGGGAAATTAGTTCATAAATAATGTAAATGCTTTACACTGTTATTTGCATTTGTGTCAATGCCACTGGCTATTCTACAGTACTGCTGATGATAACTTTGACCTAGTGTTCAACTGTATGATGCTTAAACTGAAGTACAGTTTTTTCAAGCTTGGAGCCATTGTAAGTATGCTAAAAAAGTGAAAAAAATAACGATAATTTGATAATTAGGCAAAATAAAACAGTCTATTTTGAACCCTGTGTTATGCCTATGTTTCATCTTCTTCAGTCTTTAAATTTTGCTTGTGCAGCAGGAATCTTTTTGGTGTACAGTTTGTTTTACTTTCCTTTGGGAATGGACAAGACAGAGTTTGTATAGGAAGTAGAGGAGTTCTGTATAACATGAAAGAGGATGCAATCGGTGATGTTGTTCTAACTGTTTTGTCCTGACTGCTAAATATGTCCCTGTAAGAAAAAAATCAAATGAGCCACTATATTAGGTCCCGATTAACTTGTAGTGGATTATTGGGGAAGAGGAAGAATTCCTGCTTTTTGTGCAATTTTTTGTATACCCTTATGTAAGATATTTAATATTGATGCTACTGATTCCTAATTAGTAAAAAGAATATAATAATTCCTAATTACTATGGCTATTTCATATTGGGAGCATGAGTATAAATTATTTATAAGAGCTGGAAATATAAAAAGCTTTTTAAGTGGATAATGTGCTGCACTTCAGTCTATTGACCTCCACTGATAATGAAGAAACTGTGAGTATGAGAAAAAAGTATGTTAACTGATGAATCTTTCAGTGTATGAGGGCATAACATCAACAGCAGAGCCTTCTCTAAGTGTGAGAGACCAATCTGTGAAATCAACTCCAAATATGGCACAAAAATGAAAAAGAAAAGCAAGAAAATGAAACTCCTAGTGACCTACAGTTCTGTTGTCAGCCTTCCAAAAATAATTTTCAGTAGTAAGGACACAGATGACCGTGGACAATAGCACGTGTGTCTGAGATGCTAAAATAAACAGTGTATCTTGCTGCATCATTTAGCAATATGCTACAATATATGTACCCATGCACTGATTGTTATCACATCCCTTTTCTAAAATGCAGCAAACATTCATTCCTAAGAAAACACGGTACATGGGCAGACTAGATCAGACAAGCATGGAAAGTGATGGTGATGTTGATACAACTGACCCAGTTAGGCAGGGAAAAAAGAAGAGTGAGAACTATGAGGAATGACAGATAGATGGCTATATTAAACACAACAGACTTCTTGAAATACGTCTGTAGCCCAAGGGTATAGACCTACCTACATGTTGAATATTGGCACGTCATTTATTCAGCATGTTGGGGAAAAGGGCTCTTATTGTGTTAACAGGGAAAAAAAAAAAAAAAAGAAGTACCGGGCAGATACTGAACACATTATCCTTATGGTGTGCAGTGTTTGCCCGGGAAATGAAAATAAGTGAATATTAATTTAAGGCTATCCTTAAGTACCCTTTTTCTGTAACATTTCCTTCCACTTTTCCTTCTAACAAATGTGATGTTTGTTTTATGCTGAAATAGCTCGATGCCTTGTTTCTGGCCAACAGCCTCTGGCGTGGTACCAGCATCCTGGAGTTAAGAGTGTGACCTCAGTGATACTAATGCATGATGCTCTTCTGAGGCCATTGTAAGTGCCATAGGAAGGAAAAGAAATTTAATTCTTTTCTGAAGCAAGCTTTTCCTAATTTTTGCCTAAAAAAAATCATGTCTTCTTGGAAAAAGAAGTGAAGCTGATGAGGAAAGACAGATTGGAAAAGTATGTGCAATTGGAATACCAAATCTGAACGATGGGTAAGATGCCGACGGTGACGACGACGCGTTGCTGGAGAGTGTGCAGAACCGTGCAGGTGCTGCTGGGTTGTTGCAGCGCAGGGACATCCTGACATGCTCAGCAGCGTGCCCGGTGGCGCCGCACAGCGTCGACAGAGGCCGTGTCTGCCAGAGCAGATACTTGTCACTGTTGGTTCTCGTTTGACAGTTCTGGATTTTGCGGCGACTTTGTTCCGTATGTCTTGTTTATCCGTTCATGATTTCATACACCATCTGCTGCTTCTCTCTCTGCTTTTTCTTCTGTACATGGGGTCCTAAGTTCTGATCAGTGTAAATACGTATCTATTCTTCTTTTCACATAATGTTTTAGCTAGCTTGAATTTTTGATTACTGCAGAAATTAAGGGCTTACCCTTACTTCGACCTTTAGTCAAATGGCCAGATTTCACACTTGTTTGCCCTTATCGTAAATCCTAAATAACTCTATGAGATGTCACATAATTCCATTACATATTGCTATAACTGACAGGATAATGTCAGTCGGTTTCAGGCCACAAACCCTTTCCATCTGGTCTTAGAAAAGACGGGTAGGGTACGTGGGAATTGGGGAAGATCTCCAATTTTCTTCTACACCGTACAAGGCTCACAGCCCAAATACTTGCCACAACCACAGACACTACTGACAAAACAGAAATCACAGTTATCTCCTGTGTTTTGCTACAGAGCTTACATTTCAGA
Source organism: Tinamus guttatus (assembly GCF_059628265.1). Classification (NCBI taxonomy): domain Eukaryota; kingdom Metazoa; phylum Chordata; class Aves; order Tinamiformes; family Tinamidae; genus Tinamus; species Tinamus guttatus. The sequence continues at coordinate 1,962,589 of NW_028288936.1, forward strand.
TTGCTTTGAATACTCCTGCTTGCTGCAAGCCTTAGGTTTGCCATGCAGGGGTTTAGTATGACTAGTTCTAGCTCCAGTGTTTTGAGCACCATCCCAGCCTTTTGCCATCCTTGTGGCCTGGCTCTTTGGACCTTCCAGCCTCAACATCCTAGTGCAGTTGCATATTTGTTAGCAGTACTACCAATCCCTTTTTTGTCTTCAGTGATGCTGTCTCAGCTGAGGCCTCCAAGGTATTTCTGGGTTAATTTCTTTGCAGCCTTTGGGAGTGAAACATCTGTACTTTTGGCCTTAGTCAGAGGGCCATGACACATGCAGCTTCACGAGCAGTATCAGCAAGTTGCTTCTTTGCTTCTTTGGTTCGCCATGCCTGGGTCTTGTACTTTCCTGTCCTTGTCAGAAGTGATGTGTTCTACAGAAAGGTAAACGAGCACGGAGTCTTTACAAGGGCTTTGCTGAGAGAGTGTTTACAGAAGAGCTTGTTTCTTAAGATGTCAGAAATGCTGAAGGAGGCAGTGTCAGTAGGAGGCTGGGGGTTGTGGGGAAAAGATATCTGTATGTCAGAGATCAACAGCTGCACCAGCCCATTTATGTTCTATAAAATAAATGTGTAGGTTCTTATTTTGTCGTGCAGCTAGATGGCTAGATGAGGAACACGCTTGAGAAATTCTGGGAAGCTCCACTTGGGAGCCTGTTCCTGCTGACATCCAGAGGGATGTTGTCATTGACTAGCACAGCAACAGAATCCAAGTTGCAGCACTTTGAATGTTTGCATTTTTCTCTTTAACTAATGTTAATAAAAGTGAGAGGCAGATGATAGCAGATAGAACTGAAAGTTTCTAGGTTTAGTGCCAAGTTTACTGTAACCATTTTGCTTTTCCTGTAATGCATTCTTTCTAGTGTCATTGTAATACATTTCAAAACGGCAACATGACAGTCTGAAAGAGTTTTTAAAAATATATACAATTTCTTTGCCACATAGTTCAAAAACAATTGTAGTAAACATGGATTAAATAGAGTAATTCGAGTAAACATATTAAACAGGTAATGTATTTGCCAACACGCAGGACCTATTCACGGACCCAGTCAATGGAAGAATTTATTAAACAAAACATTATTTCCTATTTTGGTTATTGTTCAAGTTAATCTACTAGCAGAAAAAAAATCTTATCTGTACTTTTTTTGTAAACCTGCAATTTCACAGACATAACCCCTGGATAATTTGAAAAATCTAATCAAATAATCTGTCAATTCAGGTAGTTGTATGTGTTGGTAACACATACAGATTATTATGAAATCCCCCCTCTTCTAGTAAATCCCCTGTTTCTGGTTTCCAAGAGTCTCCCCCCCTCCAGACAATCTTCCTCAGTTCATTGTTTTCCCTCCCCTTATGGAATACTCTCCAGTAGCTCCAGATGAACATCCTTTTCTCTGTTCATATAAGTGCAATTTTCTTCTGGCTTGAATATCACAAATATGTTTTAGATGGCCAGGATGAGGAAATGGGAATTAACCTCCTGCCTTGAACCCAAAGAAGATCCTGTGGAGGAGGAACTAATATCCCAAAAGTCAGCAGTTTGAGAGAATAGAACAAAAGAAGACTGAGTCAAGAGGAATTGTATTCCTGTTTTTCCTCTGGATTTCCTTGGCTGGATTTCTCGTGAGCCTTCCGATGGGGACTGGGGCACTCCACTGGCATGCCTCTGCAGAAGGCACGTTACCCTGTGAGCTCTATCTTTACAGTGAGAAAAGTATAGAAATATCACCATTTCAAAGGAAAAATTATGACTCCAGGATTTCTTTAATGTTCTAGACCATGCTTCCTGGAACTGACTTCACCTGACTTGAAAAAAAAAAAAAAAGAAAAAAAGTTGAATAACTTCTGATCTGATTCTTCACATTTATGTTAAAGGTGTTCAGTTGGATTTTTTTTTTTGGCCAGAAAAATTTGCTGAAGTCAGGCATCTCACATTCCTGATTTTATTTTCTGAAGGCTTTTTTTTTTTCTATTAGGTAGTAAAATAAATGCCATTTGTAGGGAAACCTGATTCTCAACATTTACCGGGGTATTGAATAGAAATATTTTCTTGACAACTAACACCTGGCATTTTTTCCTATAAAATAAATAAAGCAGCAGCTTCTCTCCTTGCCCTTTTATATCCTGATGAATATTCCACTGACAGCCTTAGAATAAAAAGTACCAAGAAAAAGCAAAGAAAGAATGTTATAATACTGTAGGACATAAATGTTTCACAACCTTGTCTTACCATGCCAGCAATCTTTTGTCCTATAAAATCTCACACGTTGTCACAATCTTCCTAAAATAATCATGAAATTTCTGTAGTAAACAGTTTATTTTGTCAGCTGATGAGGACATTTCCGTGAATGCAGAAATAATGATTTACTTCATGGTCACCAGCCTATTTGAACTCCAGTGACTGTAATTACAGAACCTGTGGGACAGTTTTGTGAAACTCTTTACTGAGTGGATGCCAAAACCCAAGAATGTACAGGATTACTTATGCAGACTCTGATGTGATAAATGCCTTTTTATTTGCTTCAGGTTAAATTGCACATTTAAAAGATGGCTGTAAATAGCTCTGCTGAGGTCACTTTATGGCCACTGCCCGGCAGACATGTGCATCCCATAAAAGTGTTCAGTAATTTACACTGTATTTGAATTTTAGTAATCCTACTTTTGAAAGCCTTAAAGTACCTTTCCTGTCAAACTAGTAGATTTTAAAAGATGTGGATGAATGAGCAATCTAGTTGTGTTAGATAGCTGGCATGCTGCGTAGCTGACACTTTTCCTATACCATTCTATAGTAAAGCACTAATTTTTGCTGTACTAAAGGAGAGCAGAAAAATAGAACCCCAAACACTACAGATGATTTAGCACTAAACACAAAACCAATTGATCTGTTTTACCTAAGCCTGTGCTATTGCACAGAAACAGACAACTCTCAAACTAAAAAATGACCTGGTTGGTCACATGCTGCATCTCTCTCCTCGAGGCAGGATATACACTCTCAAAAGATCTGCCTTTTTTTTTTTCCTCTTGACTGCTGGTAAAAGAGAAGGTCCTCAGAAGAAGAAGAAGCCTCAGTGCTTCCTTAATCATCCATATGCTACTATATAGCCCAAAATGTTTGAGGGAGGTCAAAGGTCTCCCGCTTCAGTACAGTTCCTAGCACAATTGTAAAGACATTTTTAAAAAGGGCAATATTGTTTTCATTATTGCAAAATTATTCAGGAACTTTAGTATGTTTTCTGTATTCTGTTATGCAACTGTACCTTGCACATGCAGGCAGAGATAGGCATTACATAGTGCAGTCATTTAGCTAATTCTTAGGGTTGCCTGTGAGATTTTAGTGAGGCTTTTAATGCATGCACAATTATAAAAAGTTATAAACAGGAATTTATAAGAGAAGGGATTGCACAATCAGTCCAGAATTCTTTCTCAAATTTGAATTTCATGCATGCATAAGTTACCTCATTGGGAAGGAAGTCAGAGGATAACTTTTAATTGTAGCATTTTAATTAATTGTAGTATTTAAATAGTACTAGTGGGAACGAAGTGGGGAAGAGCAGTGCAAGTAAGGTGGTTTATTTGGAACATGCTCAGAAAAAAAGCAACAGAGATAAAAAGATTAAAAGAAAAACACATAAAGAAGGGCTAAGTGTGCATGTTTGTGTATGTGTGTATAAACACACCATAAATGATCTGAATAACTTTCAAAGTTACAATGATCCTCATAAAAATGCAGGATTTACAGATTCCCAGCTCACTATAGCAATAATGCAAGTTTGGTGTATTTGACACAGAGCAGTGGCAGTTTAATGCTGACCTTGAAAAAAAATTATGGCACAGTATGAACCATATAATTGCAAAAACCTGTTATGTTGGTACAGGAGGCATATTATTAGCAGCAGAGAACTAAAACAAAATGCTTGAGGTTGCTTGTAAAGAAGAGACTAACCGTGAAGTCAATAGAATTCTCTCTTAAAACTGACAGTTCTTGTAAAATTAATTCTTATTTTTCTATTTTCTTACTTGTACTACAAGGACAAGGCAAGTTCTGTGAAAAAAGCTCATATTTATAATAATGCACAAGTCATCTGCAAGTCTTTAAAAGGGCTAGAGGAGAATATGTAGAAACTTCAATACTTCAGTCAAACCTAACAGCAAAGAAATGTCTCCTGCTGAACTGGCATCCCTCCGTACAGTTACAGAATGGTTTGCACACATAAAAGATTACTTTCCTTCATTACCTAATAAAGGGTTTACTAGTTTTGTGAAATTCTGAACTGATTTTATACAAGAATATGACATCTCAATTCAGAGTGTATAATCCTAACATTTCAGGAATAATCTGTTCATGAGGAATATGCCTTTTTTGTCCCTTGAGAACTGGACAATTACCTTTTTCTGAGGAATGTAACTTTTTTTGCCTCTTGATAATTGAATGATATTTGGTCAAATAATAAGCCTTCAAAAAATCCCAGTTTGCAAATTCTCAGTAAAAAATATTGGGTTTTGTGTCCAAATTAACAGAGAGAAAAATTTTGCTAAAAAATCCTCTCCCAAAAATAAGGTAGCGGTGAATTTTCCAAGGAATGGAAAAGCCGATTGAAAATTTACAAGAAATGGAAAAGCCTCTGACCTGCTTGACTCAATCTTTAGTTCCAAACCAGCTCAAAACTTCTCAGCAGTGTATACAAAATAAGCTTTGAGGATCTAGGATACTGATAAACCAGACATTGCAGGAAGGTTTTCATTTTTGGATGTCAGTTGTGTTTGAGTTCCATTTTCTGTCTTTCCTATAAGCTTGACAAATCCTCGGGGCAGGTGTGCATTGTATACCTTAAAATGAACAGTAGACCTTGGCACAACTCATGTGATGTTATAAAAACATTAGTAATTGTTTCTATTGAGTGTCCGCGGAGCTGTACAGTGCTAGTACTCAACTCCCAATCTAAATAGTTTCACATCACTAGGCATCGGTGCCTTCTAGCTCAACATCTGCAAAAATTTATGGTCTTTATTGTTTTTCTAAATGTTTAGAAAAGCGTTGTGCTCTAATTCTAGAGCTGATTTAGCTGCATAAAATATTTAATAAACAAAAGCACAATTACAGCTCAAAGATTTCAGTCCTCCAAATTCTGATTTCTCAAGTTCCTGGAAGACTTGGTCTGGCATTCAGATTCCCCTGAAACTTCAGCACTATTAGAGACTAGTAGAGCTTGGAACCCCACAGAGGCTGTTTATCTTGCACAACTCTAGAGAAAAATGAATCCTGCTTACCTGAAACTGCCAGTGCAGCAGCCAGGGACTGGTGAGCTGGATTGTCATTGCCTCTTCTTGGTCTTGCCAGATGCATATGAAATATATAAACAGTCATTTTAAATGAGGCTTAGTACTTTCACTGGAATGCAAAGACTGATATTGTGTGATGATTTGTATCCTACTTTCACTTTAAAAACCTGTTTTAGTCACACCAGTATCCTAAATGGCAGAATATCCATCCACAGCTTTTACATTCGCTATATTAACTTTCAGCAAGTGTTGGAGTAGTCTACTATCTAAAGCCAAGAAGTTCATTACCCAACATCTGTTTCTGGAGGCAGCCTGCAATATCAGTGGCAACAACTATGCTATTATTCCCAGCAGAGTAATATATTATGTTTACTGCATTTGCACTTACTTTCAAATAATAAATGAGTTAAATCATGGAGTCATAGAGTATCCAATAAAGGGGAATTATAGTGGTTCAAAATAGAAGTTTTGCAGGTAGTTAAGCTATTGTGTCACATGAAAGACTTCCTGTAATGAGATATTTTAAGCCTAATTGCTACTGAACAACTCCATCATAAGTAAAAACATGAAATATTGACAGCACTGTCAATCAATAAACATATATACATATACTGCAGTTCAGATACATGTCACTTGAGGAATTAAAGAAACAAAATCCAAGGATTTCATTCCCAAGAAAAAGAAAATACAGCATCCGGTACTGAATATATGCTTATTGAATTATTTTTCTGATGTAAACACTTTCATTTAAATCGTGAGTTCTCCAACACTTTCTAGATGGTGTATGCCATGGGATATAATTTGTCAAGTGTGCTACTGCAATAATAAGTAAAAAGTGAAACTAAATTCTTATTTAAAATCTTACCTTCAACTGGAGTCAGGCATTTTTGACTGTATAAATGTGTCTCTGGCTGTCAGTGGTGTATGCTAAATACAACTTTAAAAAATATCAGGGGAAATTGCTATGCTCAGAACATCACTCATCAGCATCTCTGTGTATTGAAATGGCCGTTTGAACTGCAAAAACAGCTTCAGGGAGCCTTTTTCTTTCATTGGTGCAATTTAGGTAACCAGAAAAAAAATCCTGCAGTAAGTCAGAAAGTTTGATACTTTGTTAACTTATGCCTGTGCATAAAAACACTTCAGAAAAGAAAATGTGTGCCATGTGGGAAATGCATGATAAATGCAAATGTGATTTCATGACAAGGAACACTAATTCTTTGCAAAATCCGTATGTGAGTTTGAGAAGAACTGAGACACGTAATTACATATAGAGCTAGTGGATTTTCAAACACAAGTTTTTCTGTGCAAATAGAGGAGTTGTTTGTTTTTCGTAGCCACCGGCTGTGTGCTTGGAAAACATGGCTGGAAGTGTGTGTTTCCTTCCTTAGCAAAATATAGGCCAGCGCTGCCTGTGCTTAGCCAGGCTTGCTGGTCTGGGATGTTCTCAGACATGTGGCAGCAAGGTCTCAGACCTCAAAGAGACATAACCATGATGAGGATCAAACGGTGTCTTTCAGAGCTGGTTGTGATGCTGGGAATAGGGATTTGGGTGTGCAGGAGAAGGTGGGGACAGCTGAGCAGAATCTGTTGCATGCTGACTTCGGTCTGCTTTCTGCACATACTTAATTCAGCATAAGAAATGAGTCATCCAACCACGGAGTTTTGAAGGGATTACTAAGGCAACTCCCAAAATTGCTTTTAAGCCGACAGATTTCCCATCTCCATGAGAGGACAAACTTCTTTCCTGTAAGGGTGCCAGAGCCCTGGAACAGGCTGCCCAGAGAGGTTGTGGAGTCTCCTTCTCTGGAGATCTTCAAAACCCCCCTGGATGCCACCCTGTGCCATGTGCTCTGGGTGTCCCTGCTGGAGCAGGGGGGTTGGACTAGAGCATCTCTAGAGGTCCCTTCCAATCTCAACCATTCTGTGATTCTGTGAGATCTCGTAATTGCCTCCTAAAACGTTGGGTTTCCCTTCACGCCGTGAGTATGGTTAAAGCTGTCATCTCTGGGGATGGCCTTAGCAGTCCATTCCCTCACCGCTGAGGCAGGGAGATGTGTTGAAGAGCCACAACTGCAGCCATATGGACAGCTGGGTTGTGGGCAGGTCCTCGGGGCATCCAGGAGGCATGTGATGCCAAGGTTTCTTGGTCCTTATGGTCTATTTTAGCTATGCAGGTCTCTGTGCTTAGCAGATTGGTTTGAGTGGATCATATGTGGGAAGGCAGCCAACATGCAGTGATGATATTTAGTGCCATAAATAAGATTGCAACACTAATTTTATGACCTTTTATAGTCATGTGTTTTTCCTCTACTTTAAACAATGGCATGTTCATGTTGTTCAAAGTCCTTGTCCATGCATCAAGACAGCACTTTTTCTGATTATAATGTAGGTACCCAGGGGAAGTAATAAATCACAGTAAAATGCCTTTCTGAGCCAAGTTGTCTGTCTGTCTTGATCAAAACAGTAGCTTCTATTCTAGCAGCCTAACAGAATAAAGTGAATCAGAAATAAAATGAGTTTCAAGATTGAAGCTGTATCTGTCCCTCCAAGCTCAAAGTTGCAAGTGCTGCCTTGAAACTGTCTTGGAAAGCTCTTGCAAATGTATTCCCTGCCAGAACCACATCCTAGATTTCAACTCTTGAAAATCTAGGTCCATCTCCTGACACTTTTCTTGTTATTGTTTACTACTTAGAATATTGAGAATGTGGGATCATAAGTTTTTTGGTGTTGTTGTTGTTGTTTTGATGATGATGATCTACAGAAATTCCATTTGCCTGAAGTTCACATCCAAATATCTGGCCTTGACAGAAAAAAACAAAAAAGAATGCTGGGGTTAGTTAGGAAAGAAGGATATATCTTCTAAAATATGACAAATTGGGAGGAAAAGCTTCCCAACCTCCTTTTGTGGCAACTTTTAACCACCAAAATACCTGTGGATTTGAATCAGTCTTGTTCTTCTGTTGAATGTCTCTGGCCTTGTGGCCTCCTGCAAAATAAGAACTGGATCATCTATTAAGATGAAAATATCAAAACAAAGAAAGAGTGGAAGTGTTTTATGCACTACTGAAACAATCCAGCAACAACAGGATTGATTTTCTTGGTTGGTAGCTTGTGTCAGAGGAGGTTTCGATACGATCCAAAGAGCGAGATTAAGACACAAATGAGATCAAATGCCATATAACCTTGTAAGTTATATTCTCATAAGCACGATAGGACAGAAAGAAGAAGAAGGGAAAAGGAAGGAAAAGATAAGCAAGAGATGCAGCAAGATTATAGTTACCACCACCACCACCAGTTCGGCTAAGTGTCGTGGGCTGCTCTTAGGTGCAGGTACAGGTGCCTCAGTGCAGGTGATGTTCTGCACCCCTTGGTGCGAGTGATGTTCAGGGAAAGAAGCCGTGCATCTCGGTGCAGGTGATGATCCACACACCTGGGGGGGGGAATACATGCTCCTTTTATGTCCCCGTTCTTGAAGAATCCTTTCTGTGTGCTCTGGTGCTCCTCTTCCCCCAAATCAAGTGCAAGCGTCACTGCATAGACACTGCTGAGCATTGTTTGGGTCTCGTGCTGATGGAGATAAAACACCTGGAGCTGATAACACAGTTCTCTCAGAAGCAGGATGCCAAGGACAAGAAGTCGTAAATTTTATGGAGATAAGACGTCCCAATCTTCCCGGAGACGGGATGCCAAGGCTGAGCAGTCGTAAATTGTATCCCAGTCCTCCAAGAGACGGGATGTCAAGGTGTAAAGTGTATAGAGATAAGACACCTCGAGCTGATAAATGGGATACCTAGTTCAAGAAGTCCTAAATGGTATAGCAACAATGTCGAGACAAACACAATGCAAAACAGTCTCTTACATAGCTCTCAAAGGAATAATTTGTCCTAAATGTGGCTAATGTTTGGGGAAACAGACACTTTAGAAATCTGCAGGAGTAAAAAGAACCAACAGATCACAGGGGAGAAAAAAAAATGTTGTCAATCAGTCCTTGAGCTCTTCCTGTTTTGCTTTAAAAAAACAAACAGGAAGATAAACATGAAGCTTAATGTCAACTCCATAAAACTGAGTTGATCATGTAATGCATTCTCCAGCAGATATAATTTTTTGTTTGTTTGTTTTTTAATTCATTCATTCTGGATATTTAAAGTTGGTGCTGGGAAATGGCCCTAACGTGAGAAGATTGTTTTACCAGTAGGGCAAAAGCTGGAGGAAATTAAAGGACTCCTGGCTTAGGCAATGCATCTGTCATGTTTGAAAATGGATAGGCTCTTTTCCATCGTGTTTTATTTTGTTGTGGTTCACACTAAAGTGTTTAACAATAACTGATCTGTTTACAAATGCTCTCGGAGAAGCTTAATCTCTGCCAGTCTGAAATGAACCCAAATAAAGGCAATAAATGATGTGAAATTTGCACTGAAAAGAAAGTTAAGGGTATGAAGACATGGTGAACTCTGCAGATACTTAGAGAAATTTGGAGCTTTTAAGGCATTGCTTTTATTTACAAAATCTGTTTAGACTGCCCAATGTTGAAAAAGCATGAAATATGTTGAGTAAAAAAAAGAATATATCATTCATTTATCAGTAATAAATATTTTATTATTTCAATCAGTAATAAATATTTTATCATTTCAAAAGATTATTGTAGCTGCTCTCAGCCTAGTCTTATTTCAAAAGCCCTTTCATATGCATGGAGATGCTAGTCCTTGCCAGTATCAAGTCAGTATTGATTACAGAGCAAAAAGGACTTTGAAGGGAAGTCCAGAGTCTTCTCAGATGAACTATAGAACCACTTGAAGGTGAATAAATCTATGTAGAGTTTTTGCTTGTTTGTTTTGCTACTCTTTATACAGAAGATAGGCTTGCTCTAGTTTTCTATATTTGGGAATCCTGGAGGACAGTGTGAAAAATATTTCAAAAATAACCATGTGTAAGTTCACAGTCCAACAACCTGGCACAGACATGACAATGTTGGTTGTCCAGACAGCATTTGGGGAAGTTAGTTCCAAACTCCTCCATAAGCAGAGACAAGGATCACAATGCTTCAAGGAAAAAACAAGTCAAGAAGAGATGTCTTATCTGCTCACTTTCATAATGTGCACTTTCATAATACCAGAAAATGGTATTGGTTCAACTGCTGGTGAATGCATTTGCAGGAGTAGACTTGAGAGCTGCTAAAAGTTTTCCAATTTATGTACCTGAAATCACCAGGCTGTGTAATGAGAAAATCTTTTTTTTTTTTTTTTTAAGAGCAACTTTGACTTTCTTAATACTCAGAATGCCTCAAGAAAAGCTTTGAGATCACAGCAGAAAAGCCTGGAGTTCAAATTTTCTGGTCAAGACAAAAATTCTGAATCAAAGTTGTTGATAGGAAGCTTGAAGAATCCATCAGAATCATTTTCCAATTTCCCCTTTACCAGACCACATAGCCTGAGTAGGTGCTGAGTGTAAATAACAAGGCAGTTTTGAGTGAGTTTTCTCCCTGGGAGAGAGTTGGCAGAGAGAATTTAATCACATAAACCCAGGGCTGGAAGGCTTATATTCAATAAAATAATCTACCTTTGCTGTTAAGCAGGATTAGTTGTAGGCAGCAGGATCTGAGATTACTTAGCACCTTGAGGTGTGATGAAATCCCATATGTTTGCCTTTACTCACTATGCAAAATTTAAATGTGTAATGAGGTATTGATAATCAGTACCCATCCAGATTTGACATGAAGAAGAATGGCTGACATTCTTATTTTATTTTTACAGTTTAATTAAATTAAGTATGTTTCAATTTTAATTAAATTCAATTAAAATTGATCATTTGAATTACGAAAGAAAGAAGTCAGCCCCAGTTAATTCCACTTACTGAGCCTTTTCCTTTGAGAGATCAGTGATGATGATATTGCTATCTTTTTATCGTATCTTCTGTGATGGGGTGATTTCCAAGATGAGGTACTTTGTGCTCACCTGTTCGGATTGGTCACATTGAATTAAAGGTAGGAAGAGTGTATGTTGAAGGAAGAACCAAGAGGAATGTCCAGCACTGATTTCCATATAATTGGCGTCAGTGAGACAGAATTGGATTAATTATGGGTAAATAATAGCTTACAGCAAGTAAGTTCCCAAAGAGTTATATTCTATTCCAAATATTTGTCTTGTTAGCTATATGCCCTTTTAGTTGGAAATCATATGATGTAAGGTGATTACTGTTTATTCTGTTGGTGTTAAGATAATTCATGACAGGTTTTCTAGCAGAAAGAATTAGAACACAGGTGAGGACCCAATGTCCAGTATTTAATTCTATTAACAATATTGTGCTCTTTCAAGGTGGAATTAGTGAGTTCGGTGTTGAGATAGCACTGAGCCCAACAGGTACTACAGTTCATGCACTTCAGCACAATTTGGACATATGAACATCATACATTAAACTGCCTCCTAGATTTGGCCTTTTATTTCTCAGATGAAAAAAAAATGTGTGTTCTGTGCTTCTCTAAGTCTCATTTCTTAATTACATATTCACATTTTCACTATCCCTTGTTTACTAATTCACACTGGGAATTTAAGAAAGAAAAATTATGACAGTGATATTACTAATTAGTAATAATCCCTTAGGAGCAGGTCTACTAATATATATTATATTTTAAATAACTATATTTGCTTTCACACAAATTTATTAAAATTAAGCTATTATGGACCCTTTTGCCTCAGCTACTTATGAAAGACTGAAAAAATAGTTTTAATATGAAAGGGTGATTAGCATTTGCCCTAGAAAAAGTTCCATTAGCATTCTTTTCACCCAGCTTCACATATGCATTATCTGCTATAACATTAAGAAAAAAGTGGAATATATTCATCTTGGTTCATAAAAAAGAAAGTATCTTAATAATTCTTTGTTTGTGAATTAATGACTCATAGGACAGAATTAATTAAAATAAAGCTTTTTTTTTGATTAATAGCTAGATTAATAGCTCCAAAGAAAGGTAGACATTTCAGTATAATTCAATTGTACATGTTTATAATAAGCCAAGATGACCACCATGCATGTATTCATATGCCATTATCTAAATACTTTAAGAGTATGTTTGCAAGTGAAGAATTCTATGCATTGCAGTAGTTAAGAAACTAGGTAGAGTTGTTTTTTCAAAACAGTTTTACTATGATATGTCTGTAAAATTACAACATTACATGCTTTTTTTATATACACATCTTTGCATACAGATGAAGCTTTTCTTGTTTATGCTTAGATGGCTCCACAAATGTGAGAGCTGAGGACCCAAAAGTCTTAAACGTGCAACAGTCTTGTGATGTGGTCGAGTGCAGCTGGAAACAGGCAATTGCTTGTGTTTTCCAAGTGAGACAGGACTGCAATGTCTGCGGCTTACGGCTGTCAGTGACCAGGGGCTTCCGGATAATAATTCAGTGGATTTGGGAATCTCATTTTAGGTGATTTTTAAGTTACTTTTCCAATATCATAAAAGGAATTTTTGGAACTGAACATGCACTTTCCCTTTCTTTCTTCTTCCCCCTAGCAGTGTTTTGACCGCATGTGCTTGGCGTCTGCATGTGCTATTCAGAAATGACAGAAAAATGGATGTATATATTTCTCTTCTTAGAGAAAATTTGTGCAAGTACTGTAAAATTAGAATCTCTTCTTCAATCATAAGATTATCATTATGAAACTTTTAAAAAGTTTAATTTGGATTCTGTCATGTTTTGTTTCTATAAAAATAATTAAACCAGATTGTAAGAAAAAGAAAATACATTGGTAGGCTTGTGAGACAAACAAATTTGAAGAAAACATATGCTAATGAATCTAGCATTTTCCATGGAAAATGATAGCTAAGTGTGACTGTTTTTTGCTATTTGCATCTCTTCACTGTATCTCCTTTTTTTCTCCTGAGAATACAGTTTGCTGCTGTACCCAATGCATATAATCATGCTTAAGATTACATGGTGTGCAGGATACCATATATGGAGCAATCCTGCATGTGTATGCAGAAAATTGGGTGAAAAACAGAATAGAATATCCTGTTATAAATGCATATTTAAAAACTGGGCTTTTTCACTTCTGGGTCTAAGTTTGTAAGTAGGTTTTTAACCTTTAATGTTGCCTGGGGCCAGACACATAGCAGCCCACCTCTCTATGACCGCAGGCAACAGTGATGCTTGAACTGGACCAGTTGCTGCTGCATAGATGTTCTGTGCAAGGACCCTTCAGGCCTGGGGCCAGCTTCAGTCATCCCCTCCAGGCTGCAGCTTGTTCTATGGTCCTCACATTCCTGCTTATCCTCCTTTAATTTTTGCTTATATCATTACTTTGCTTGTCTATAAATCTTCCATACTAAAGCTAATTTAGAGTATAGCAGGTTCAGACGTATTTAAAATGCCTTTGATTCCAGTAGTGAAAATTGCTTGTGTATTTTTACAGTGCTGTTAAACGCCATCCTCCCAGCAAGTTTCATTTTATTTTTCCCTTACCATACATGAAAAGTCTTGGCTCTGGGGAGGGCGTGCTGTGCCATTTAGCTTGGGATAGGCAGTTTTCTGTGCAGGAGTGCATGAGAAGAACAGTGATTTTCTGCCTTGACCTCTGGCTAAGGGGAATTCTGGAGGCGCTGGTATCTCTCAGCAGCCAGCCCCTGGCGGCAGCCTGAGGCTTCTTGATTAAGTTTCTTTGCCTGCTGTTAAAGACTGGCAAAGGAAAGGAAGTCTTAGCACTTTTTTGGCTTTCGCCCCAGCTTTGCCTGGTTTCCTCCCTTCCCAGGAGCTGTGTGGGAGGGTGGTGCTTGCAGCTGCCTCTCCAATAGTGCTAGGCAGAAAAAAAAAAAAAAAAGCCATTTTGTTCTTGGAGTATCAGCAATTTGTGGCATCGTGTTTATTCTGAGCCTACAGAAACCTTGCCTGGATGCTGCCGTAGCCAGACTGGAGGATCCTGGAGAATTTGGACGTCACTGGACGTGGCTCTGCGCTCCCCTGGCTGCGGCCCCGGTGGGTGCGTGGCAGGTCCCAGGGGACGGGGGTCCACGTCCCCCCCATGCTTTGCTTCCACTGACTTCTCTGTCTAGGCACAGTGCTATGATGAATCATCCTTCTGCTCCCAGGACTTTATAGCTGGGTCTGTGCTGACTAAATTGAAGATATTCTCTATTGTCAGGTTTAGTATCTGACCAAGGTTATTTCTAGATTTTAGTTTATATTAGTAGCATTATTAATGCCATTTCTAGTGTGTGTTTGTAACAGACTTAGTGCTCACAAGACAGACCTTATTCCAAGGATGGCTCACATTATCTTTAATATATATTGCAATAAATCCAGGTAATACTACTTTTGCTTTAAAGCTAATTCATGTGTCCTATATCACATTCAGTCCCAAAGTACTGTGGAAGATCAACCCATGCAGATTATTGCCTAATAGGATTTTTAAAAGGCCTAAAATGATTCAGATACCATAAAAGAAAGGATGTTCAACAAAGCTGCAGCAAGATATTGACTTGGCCAGTTTTCTCATCCTTCATTGCTCTTTCGAGTCTCCTCAGGCCAAGAACTATCTTTTGCTTGCTGTGCCACATGGGAGCAAGAAAGCAAAGCTGCAGCAGGGCTGGGTGAGACAGGCGCACCAAATGAGAGCAAATGTGTTTGAATTTAGCTATTTTCTATTGCTGCGCTTGTTATCCCTGACAAGAGGTGGCAAACCTATAGCAGTGAGTTAGGAGGCATTGCCAGTCCCACTGGGCGTAGTTAAAAATAAAAAAAGAAAAAAAGATGCATATGTGCTGTGTATACATTGTTAACTTCATTTGCTTTAGTGTAGGAATTAATGAGAGAAAGGTTGTGGTCTGCCTCGTGCAGTTCTTGTTAAATGGGTACTCCAGCCTGAAGAGCGGTTAGTGACCCTGGTAGCAATGCGGCTCTCTGCAAACAGCCGCGGGGCAGCGGTGGCAGCTGCGCTTCTGCTCCCCACACGCAGGGATTTTCCTGGAGGATGGTAGGTCCTATCACATGCCTTCCCTGCGAGGAGTCACCAGGAGCATCCACTGCGAATCGCCAGGATGCCTTTAGGAGGACTCTGTCACCTTCCCTCCATGCTCTCTGTTTATGTTACCAAATCTCTTATATGTCCCTTCAGGTGACAGCTGTTAGCATAAGTCTGTGGTCAGTGGGATTTGCTCAGAATTAAATCTGGGGATAGGGAGCTGTCGACTGACTCGTTTCTGTGGTCTCCTAAGCATCATTTGGATTAATGATGGTATCTGTTTGTTTTTGGTCCTGCAGGCAGGAGGGGTGGAAGAAACCTGGGCAAATGTCTCCAATTTTGCATGGGTTTTTTGGAAGTTTTTGACTGTCATGCACTCCACAGTTTCATTGCGGTTATTTTGTACGGCTAACTATATTAAAACATAAGGAGATTATAACAGAAAAGACCTCCCCTTGTATGAAAAAAAAAATGAATCCACAATTGAACGAGGCTTATTTTGCTCAGTTGTAGCAAGGACTCAACTATCTGGCTGGAGGTTTCGTGGCAGTTGCCTCTGTACAATTTACATTCTGGGCGCTGGCAGCTTCGCTTCAGCAGCCGCCCCTCCTTCCCGCGCCGCGCGTGCACTGCGGTGCCCCATGCTGATGATGCCAGGCAGATTTAATTGTGCATGCTCAAAGAGAAAAATGACATCCACGCTTGGGTTAGTGCTCTCTGTGGCAAGCTGACAAATCCCCCAGCTGTCAGCTAACCTCAAAGGCAAGTGCGCGTGGCTCTAGCTTATGTCTGCTTGCATTCTGCCCATAGGCGTTTCGGAGCTGAAACCCGTGTTGGTTGCAACACATTTACTGTTACTGAGAGAAATCTATGGTCTGTTCTGTGTCTTCCAATCTTTAATGGTGACCCACACAACTAAAGTTTATTTTTAGACAGACTATAAGCAGGTAAAGATTACTATTTTTTGCATATGCAGCAAATGGCAAAATGTTTATGGTTATGGATTTGGCTAAGTTGCTGATTGCTTAGAAAAAAAACACATTTCTTTCTTGGTCTCCGATTATATTTATATTTTCATGTATTGATTTGGGGTACTGTCTGCCAGAGAATTGCACATATACAAAATAGCCTTAGCAAGTGCCAATATATATGGGAAAATGCAGAGAGGCACATGCTGTTAATGAAGTATTGGAGTCACAGAGGAGGACTTCTGGCAGAAGAATTGTCACTTGTGGTGCACTGCAGGTTGTCCATCTAAACCTATCATTACCTGGCACCTATGATCCTGCAGAATAATCAAACCGATCTGCGAATGGGCAAAAAGCCATCCTAACAGATGGCTCTGAGTGTAGGTAACCAGAAAACCACACACATACATGAAATATGGATTCAGAAAGCATGGGTCTTATCTAGGAACATCAGAACAGCTGTCTGTTTTGAGCTTCTCTGTATATTGTTAGGAACATGTGCCATACCCATCAGACACCCACGTAGGGCTAGAGTCAGCTCCCACGGTTCTGCTGAGCTTTCTATGAATTGCTTGGTTGAATATGATCTCAGCTAGAGATTAATGCTATATTTTACAGTGAACTTTGGATTTTTATTTGAGAGGCAAAGAATAAAGTTTGAAGATGGGATTCCACCAACAGAACTTGCATGGTTAGCTGAAGCCCTACCTCACCCAAATTTCTCGTAATGAAAAAGACTTTCCAGCCTACCTGGTGTGACTGTCTGGGTTTCTTAAATGCAGAAGTAGAATGCAAACCTTTATATTTTGAATCTGTGGAAATTTTAGGATTGGATCTTGGAATATAAATAAATAACAGGAAATGCTATTGTCTCTGTGGAGGCAGAATTTAGTTGATCAAACTCTCTCCTGATACTGAGCAGCCAGTGCTAGCCTTCTTTTTTGTAACAGATACTTAAAGAGCTCACCTAGAAAGTGAGAATCTCTGAGTTCTTGGCCTCTTATGTATAATAAGGAGCTGACCCTGACCCCTGACTTGAGGTGAGTATTTTTCACTGTGCAGCTGAAGCTGAATCATTTCACAGCCAACTGCTTTGAGGCCAAAGAGGGTCCAAAGCAGCAGGACTCTAAGGAGTTCTTCACCACCAGTTATTTCCACATGCTGAAAGCTTCCCCATGTACATGGTGGGGAAGCATACACACAGGGTGATTATGTCTCTTTTAGTGTCCAAAATTAGTATGTAGCCCAATACAAAAAAAAAAAAAAATGAGCTATATTCACATTCCCCAAGTCCACCTAAGCGCCTGTGTCCGACTGGCTGGTTGTGGGCTTGCTGAAGCATCTATTCAATAGAAAATTGTAGGAAAATTGGAATTTAAGCTGCCTGAATATAGCCCCAAGGCAGCAACTAATGTTGGATTTAGGGGAGATGTTTTAGCTTCGACGAATCTCTGCAAATTCACGGAGCCCTCAAGCTCCGTGTTCTCTGTCCACAACAGGCAATTTCAAAGATTATATTTTGCCTGAGAAGGAAAGAGAGTGTTTAGCAGTTCAGACTGTGCAGACTCAGATTTCCAGGAATGGAGGACCCAGTTTCTGTTCCCAGCTGTGCAGGTTTGTTGTGAAGAGTTGACGGCCTTCCCAACACAGCTGACCCTTTTTACTGTAGGGTAGATACTACTTTGAAGACCCTTTATGTAGGGAAGTGCTTTGAGAATCATGCAGAAAGTAAACATAAGAAAAGCATGCATTTTTGCAACCACTTTTTCACCCAACTAAAATCAAGGAGAGTTTGGTCACTCAAACAAAAAGTGCTGATAGATAGTGGTTTCATCGTAGCATTAAGATACCTGTATATTGTGCTAATGTGAGGGATGTGCTCCGTAGAGGATAGTCTGCTCTTCACATCTAGCTTAACTGTATAAGGAAGATTAGCACACTACAGTGTGGTGCGCATGAGGGGCAAAATGAGCCCTATTTTAGTACAAAGTTATCAAGGCAAATCATGAGTATTATTTTGTGTTTGATTTGAGTAAATCTGCATTCTTGTACTAGTTTTGCTTCAACCGGAGTTGGTGTTAGAATGAAATTCACCTGTCACAGATACAAGTAATAATTCTTATTAATAGTGCACATGGAGAGAACTTACATGTGCAAAATGCATCAGGGCAGGAGTTCACACTCCCTAAGGGATGGATTTATCCTCGGCTTCTCTGAGCCTTTGTTAAGCTAATGATTGATAGCTACTCCTGAAATCCGTTGTCTTTGTCTCTGTCTCACCCTTTGATTTCTTTATTAACTCTCCTCCCTTGTCACTGTGTGTTCTTGTTAGTTCAGATCAGACTTTGCAGTTTTACTTAGCCATCTTTTGCAAAAATGGTTACTGGAGTTTTCTAGCCTATGTGCATTCTTAATCTTTGCAGCTCTTTTCTGTCAGTGCTGCCCCGGGTGAGCTGCCACTAGTCTGATTTTGATACTAACAGGCTGTTTCCTTTGTTGCTGTAATAGTGAAGGCAGCTGACCTAATTAACCATTCCCAGCCCTCATTAATAAACATTGCTGTGGTAGTTTGGGATCATCGTGTTCACATATGCTAGAATACTAAATACTTTAATCTAAGAATGTAATTTGTTTTCAGGCACTTTACATATATAAATATCCAGAATTATGCTGGCCCTGGGTGCCACTGACTTTGCTACGATGGTAAATCCTTGGCTTTTGTGTAGTCGTGTTTAGGTGAATAGCGGTAGGTGTGGGTAGCCCCCTCCCGCAGGATGGCTCCACACCTTGACCATCACCATACGAGTAGATGGGACTCTTTGTAGCCTCATCACCTGGAAAAGCTCTTTGTAGTTAGGAATGCAGATACGGATGTGAACAACGTGGATTGAAGAGCAGAATATATAGGTTAATGTAGATCATCAGCTGCAAGGTTTCTAAATTAGAGAAAAACCAATAAGTACAGATTAAAATAGATTACTCGTGAGTTGATTTTAATATGAGGAGAGCTTTTTTTCTGAAACACTGTTTATTGCTGCAGTGTGTAACTGCTTCATTATACTTAGTTCAGTACAGGTATGTCTTGCAACATCTTGTGCTTTCTCTTGGGACTGGATATATCTGAAACAGCAGCATAATTTTGTTCAAGTCCTAGGCTCTGAAATCCGCTACAATTAAATATTCAGCAGTATTCTCTGTCTCTAGCTAGACTCCTGTAGTAGCTATGAAAGATTAATTTCTGTATTATGTTTCTGTTTAATGAAAGAGTTGAAGTAAGCCTTCCTGTTAAAAATTACATATTTCAGGTTTAGCCGATTACGATTTTTATTATGCTTTTTAAAGGACACATAAGATAAATAATCTGTATAAAGTTACATTTTCTAATTAGGTTCTTTAAGGATACCATTCCCAGCACCTTAATTAGAGTCCTTCATGTACTTTGTTTTTTTTTTCTCACTGTTTCAAAATATATTGTGCATGTTTCTCAACTGGCCATGCCATAAGTGAACTGCAAAAAAACAGAGGGTATTGCGTATCAGAACGGTGCAAATCTACAGACCTCGCTGCCTATATATGTAACATTTTATAAATGTTATTTAGATTTTCTTTTTGGTCGATATTCACATTTTAAATGATATGCAGATCTGGGTAAGGAATCACAGCTATGAGACTTTTTTTTATGGGTGCTTATTTATTCAGGAATGTTCCAAAGGTGAAAATTAAAGCAGCTACTCAAAAAGTTGCAACTTCTTACCATGCAGGTTTTCTACATCTCTCTTTTACAAAACTTACTTGGAATATTTATGAAGTTCACTCCTAGCATTGGTGTAGAATCTGAAGGGTAAACTCAGCTGGCAAGTTTGAAATCAGAATCCTTTCAAAGCCAGGCGTGAATAACAGATAATATTAATCGAGGCACAACAAGTGATACCTGTTCCATTATTGCTGTAAATACGACCTGATTGATGCTGTCTGTGTTTTTGCCTGTGTTTTACAGGGCATATTGATTTAGGAAGATATCTTTGGCTTAGTATCATTAATGTCAGACCAACAAAAAAAAATGTACAGAAAGATTTGGGGATTGGTGTGAACGAAAAGCTATTATCCTGTTTCTAGCAAGTGGGGATTTATTTTTAATTATGATTCTGCTTCAAATGCCATTTGTAGTACTGCATAATGAAGTTTTTTTTTTTTTGAGTTGTAGTACTGCATAATGAAGGGGTTTTTTTGAGTTTTGTTAATAAATTTGATTCCATATGCATTAGTTAGAAATTTAGAATTGAAATATGTTCTAAGAGGGTACAGACTTGGTCATAATATAGTAGCCCAGTTATAAATTTACCTTATTCCCAAAAGTGAGCACCTTGTTGGCTGGTATTTAACGAGGCATCCACCAGATCATTTCTGGAGCAACTGAAATGACTCGGTGCTCGCCTGGTTGAATGAGAGTGCCGATCCTGCACTGGGGCATAGAGTTGGTTATTCCACCTCTGGTGCAGCACTGGGACCTTCTCCTTGGTGACCTTCAGCCACCAACCCATAGCATCATCTGAAAATTTCTTACGCCTGCTTTGCTGGCAGAGGAAGTATGTTATATATTTGATTTTAGATAGTTGAGAAGGACAAGGACTGGGCAAAATGGTTGCATCTCTCTGGGTGCCCAGTCTGTAACCTGCCTAAAAAGAAGCGTCCCTTGTAATGCACCCAGGATATTCACCCACCTGGGAAGCAGCAGTCCCTCTGGTGCTTTCAGATCCTCAAATACTGGTCAATGGCAGTTGCTTGTTAAAGAAAGGAAAAGCTGAGGGCTTGAAATTCAATAATCCTTCCTGTTTTGAAACACTAATTAACTGTTGCACAGTTCTGTTGTCGGAGAGCCAGCTACTGCAGCACACTCTTATTACTATAATCAGCAGGCAAAGAGCGGAATACAAAAGGAAAGAAACCAAATAAAAAAAGTCATTATGACTGAGTCAAAGACTGCAAAATAAGTATAAATTGTCTAATATTGTGTATTTTGTGTCAGGAAGAAAAGAAAATTCATCTGATCTTCTGTTTGCAAAGCCAGGAGAAGATAGAGCTGATACCCTGCAGGCTTACAATAGGCCTATTTTATGTCATTTAATAAGGTTAGATGGTAAAGATGCTATAGAGTTACTTCCGGGCTCTAAAGAAATAATTCTCTTTAGAAATTGCTTAGTGGATATATGGAATAAACTAAAGGCTGCATTCAGTGCTGATACCATTCAGTCAGAGGTACAACTACATTCAGTGCTGATAACATTCAGTAAATGATACAAATGTAGGGTTTAAATTCATAACCATTCATCATCATTGGTATGTTATGATTAAATCATCCAGTTAAATTATTCCAATGTAAACTTTCCTTGCCAAAGTGCAAAAATTATATTGATAAGAAGGAATCAGTGTAGGATGCAGAAAGGTAGTCAGGAGTGTTCACCAAAAAATATAACAACAGATTTGTAAAATGCATTTTTTCATCCAATTTCTAGCTGTTTGAGGTTGGCACCTTTTTTTTTATGTGAAAGTCCATTTGCATCTTGTTTACAGATATGTTTCTGGTGTCCGCTTTGTGCCTATGCCTTGTGTGCCTTGCGTATTATACTTTATGTGTATATCTTCCTATAACCACCTTAATATGCATGTAACTTTGTTTTTCCACATATTATAGGTAGTTGTCCAATCTTTGAATACCTCAATTTCATGTCATGTCTGAGTACAAAAATATGATTTTCCAGCGTAGAGGTAATATTGCAAAACAATTCGTGCAAATGAAATCCACACAGAAAGGTGGAAAATGCCAAACAATACTTTT
The DNA here is from genome assembly GCF_059628265.1 of Tinamus guttatus. Taxonomy (NCBI): domain Eukaryota; kingdom Metazoa; phylum Chordata; class Aves; order Tinamiformes; family Tinamidae; genus Tinamus; species Tinamus guttatus. The sequence goes on from NW_028288936.1 coordinate 1,984,667, forward strand.
GGTGGCTTAGGAGCTTAACCAAATTATTGACAAAGTTTCAGTGAGTTTTACCATTTACATTTCAGGATTATAATGATGAAATTCGTCAGGAGCAGCTGAGAGAACTGTCATATTTGAATGGTTCAGATGATTCAGCTCGTGGACGGGGCATTCGAGGAAGAGGAATCCGTGTGCCGCCTGCCGCTCCTTCAAGGTATGCTGGCATGAGCTGTTATGCCACTAGTTTTAACAAGTGTAAACACAAGCAAAGTTTAAATAAAAGAAAATCATATACATGCCATGATCAGTGAACCAAGATGTTTTTCTTCCAAGAAACTGTCTGACCAATATTGCTCCCAATCCTCAAATGTGCAGTTCACTGGCTATACTAGGTGGTATTCCAAAATGTCAGACTACTAATCAGATTATATGCATAATATTTTATCTATATTATACACATTGCATTATATATTATTTGTTCTATGTGTTATCAATTCTATATGAATTAAACTGGCATTGTCTAGAAGTGTTGGTGTATGAATTGTTTCCTGATTTCCTCCAAGTATTGGCAACAGATAGCTCTGTTCATAAAGCCAATATACAATCTTAATGCTCTCTTTCAGACTTATTTTTCACTGTGAACCCTTGCGAAATTAGTTGCCTAAGGCATCTAAGTTATCTAGTTACTTCTAGGCCTCCACAGAGATCATTTTAGGGTCCTAAGGAAACTACTTTTATTTCAGAGCAGATAGAATGGGGAGCTTCCTTATTTTATTTGGTGGAGAGGTTCTTTTTCAGTAATTAAATTGGTAGATCTTGCCTATGTCTATTTTTCTCCAAAGACCTCTGTCATATTTCCCTTCAATTCTATTTGAATTAAATCAAAATTTTCTATATGTATTGTGAGGCACATGTTTAGGATTTTTTTACAATTGGCATTCATTTGCCAATCATACATTTGCCAAATAATGATTTGCCAAATGATTTGCCAGTGATACATTTGATACATCTGCCAAAATCCTGGCAAGTGTTAGTTTTCCACTGAAAATCTTTTAGGGTTCGGAAATCAGTCTTCCCCTAGACTTTATGTCTTTGAAGAGCTTTGCTTAAAAATTATATTGAGATTGTCACTGCAACGGACTGCCATCTTACAAATTATCACAGAATTGCAGAATCACAAAATGGTTAAGCTTGGATGGGACCTTTAGAGATCATGTAGTCCAACCCCCCCGCTCAAGCAGGGACACTTAGAGCATGTGGCACAGGGTGGCATCCAGGTGGGTTTGGAAGATCTCCAGGGAAGGAGACTCCACAACCTCTCTGGGCAGCCTTTTCCAGGGCTCTGTCACCCTCACAGGAAAGTTGTTCTTCCTTATAAGGAGATTAAACTCCTATGTTTCAACTTACACCCATTACCCTTCGTCCTGTCACCGGCCACCACCAAGAAGAGCCTGGCCCCATCTTCCTTACAATCACCCCTGAGGTGAATGTGTTGATCAGGTTGAATGTGTTGATCAAATCTCCTCTCAGCCTTCTCTTCTGCAGGCTAAACAGGCCCAGCTCGCTTAGTCTTTCCTCATAAGATAGGTGCTCCAGTCGCTTAATCATCTTCATGGCTCTGCGCCGGACCCTCTCTAGAAGCTCAATGTCCTTCTTGTACTGGGAAGTCCAGAACAGCACACAATACTCCAGATGCAGCCTCACCAGAGCTGAGTAGAGGGGCAGGAGCACCTCCCTCAACCTGCTGGCAACACTCCTCCTCATGCAGGCCAGGATCCTATTGGCCTTCTTGGCCACAAGGGCACATTGCTGACTCATGGTTAACTTGTTGTCAATCAAGACTCCCAAATCGCTCTCTGTAGAGCAGCTTTCCAGCAGGTCAACCCAGGTCAACCCCTAATCTGTACTGGTGACTGGGGTTATTCCTCCCCATGTGCAGGACCCTGCACTTGTTCTTGCTGAACCTCAAGAGGTTCCTCTCTGCCCAATTCTTCATCCTGTCTAGCTCTCTCTGAATGGCAGCACAGCCCTCTGGAGTTTTGGCCACTCCTCCCAATTTTGTATCATCTGCAAACTTGCTGAGGGTGCCCTCTGTCCCCTCGTCCAAGTCATTGATGAACAAGTTGAACAGCACCAGGCCCAGTACTGCAGGACACCACTGGCCACAGGCCTCCAACCAGATTCGGCCTCATTTATCACCGCTCTCTGGGCTCTACCATCCAGCCAGTCCTCAATCCACCTCACTGTCCACTCGTACAGTCCACACTTCCTGAGTTCAGGAATGTTCAAAATGTACTCAATGAGGCCCTTAATTCTTGCAAAATACAGAATCACAGAATCATGGAATGGTTAAGGTTGGAAGAAACATCTAGAGATCATCTAGTCCAACCCCCCTGCTCCAGCAGGGACACCCAGAGCACGGGCACAGGGTGGCATCCAGGTGGGTTTTGAAGATCTCCAGAGAAGGAGACTCCACACCCTCTCTGGGCAGCCTGTTCCAGGGCTCTGTCACCCTCATCCAGTCCACACTTCCTGAGCTTTCTTATGAGGATGTTATGGGAGACTGTGTCAAAAGCCTTGCCGAAGTCAAATTAGACAACATCCAGGGCTCTCCCATCATCCATCCAGCCAGTCACCTCATCGTAGAAGGCTACCAGGTTCGTCAGACACGATTTCCTCTTGGTGAATACCCTACTGTTTCCATCAGTTGCTTAGAAAGTGGGATTTGGTTTGCTTGCTCCATCCAGAACTCCAGAATCCCAGGATAATGTTTTAAAGGCCTGCTATTGACATGGGGACCATACAAGAACAAGAATTATGGAATTGAAAGAAAATGAAAATGTTAGATTAGGATGCATCCTCTGGACATGGTCCCTCCCAGCTGATTGTCTTGCTCACTGGGATTAACATACAATCCTCCCAGAGAAGGAGTTCATTGAGATATAACTCTAAAAACATTCCCAATTAATTATTTAAACATTTTATTAAATATTACCATTAAATAGTAAAATGTTTGTAACAAAATAAGGAACGTCAAAAGCTATGGGTTTGGCTTTCTCAACAGCAAACTGCAAGCAGCTCACACTATGAGGGTGATGAGTTTACTGCTCTGGACCTGACTGTTAAGTGATGCCAGTCACGCTGCTCCAGTGTACTGCTCCAAGAGAAGATTCAAAGCTTGCTTCCCTGGTATATCCCTTTCTAACTTAGGGTGCCATATAATTACTAGACCTTGTTTGTAACCTGTAACAGCTTCTCCTACAGACGTGCTGATTAGCACAGCAGGAGTGAGTGAGGCTGAACTTGTCTGTGCTGATCTCTCTGCACAGCAGGCACGAGCAGAGTCGACTCTACCCTGCTGTTCTGCTGCACTAAATTCGATGAGAAGGAAATGAGGGGAGAGCGGTGGATGTCGTCTATCTCGACTTCACCAAGGCTTTTGACACTGTCCCTCACAATATCCTCCTGGGCAAGCTCCGCAAGTGTGGGATAGATGAGTGGACAGTGAGGTAGATTAGGAACTGGCTCAGAGGCTCAGGCAGGGCTCAGAGGGTGGTGATCAGCAGTGCCGAGTCTAGTTGGAGGCCTGTAGCTAGTGGTGTCCCCCAGGGGTCAGTCCTTGGTCCAGTCCTGTTCAATTTATTCATCAATGACCTGGATGAAGGCACAGAGTGCTCCCTCAGCAAGTTTGCTGATGATACCAAACTGGGAGGAGTAGCTGATACCCCAGAGGGCTGCGCTGCCATCCAGAGGGACCTGGACAGACTGGACAACTGGGCGGTGAAAAACCTCATGCAATTCAACAAGGCCAAGTGCAAGGTCCTGCACCTGGGGAGGAATAACCCCAGACAGCAGTACAGGCTGGGGACCGACCTTCTGGAGAGCAGCTCTGCAGAGAAAGTCCTGGGTGTCATGGTGGATGACAAGATGACCATGAGGAAGCAGTGTGCCCTTGTGGCCAAGAAGGCCAATGGGATCCTGGGGTGCATTAAGAAGAGCGTCTCCAGCAGGTCGAGGGAGGGGATCCTGCCCCTCTACTCAGCCCTGGTGAGGCCGCATCTGGAGTATTGTGTCCAGTTCTGGGCTCCACAGTATAAGAGGGATGTGGAGCTGCTGGAGAGAGTCCAGCGCAGGGCCACAAGGATGATCAGGGGCCTAGAACATCTGCCCTATGAGGAGAGGCTGAGGGAGCCAGGCCTGTTCAGCCTGGAGAAGAGAAGGCTGAGAGGGATCTGATCAGTATCTATAAGTACCTCAAGGGAGGCAGTGAGGAGGATGGTGCTGGTCTCTTTTCAGTGGTGGCCACCGTCAGAACTATGGGTAATGGCCACAAACTGAAACACCAAAAGTTCCGCATGAACTTAAGGAAAATTTTCTTAACAGTGAGGGTGACAGAGCCCTGGAACAGGCTGCCCAGAGAGGTTGTGGAGTCTCCTTCTCTGGAGATCTTCAAAACCCACTTGGACGCAGTCCTGTGCTGCGTGCTTTAGGTGACCCTGCGTGTGCAGGGGGGTTGGACTAGGTGACCTCTAGAGGTCCCTACCAACCTTAAGCATTCTATGATTCTATGATTCTATGAAAGCGCTTCCCTGTCTTGGTGCCACTGCTCTGCTTGGCCTTGCCCTATGCATTTCTGCCATCTACCCTACTCTTCTCCTGACCAGGTCCTCCCACCCAGCATTAATAAGGAGGATGTGAGATGGCTGCTTCTGCAGAGTGAGGGCAGGACAGGAAGGTCCTCGCTTTCTTCCTGCTCTAGAGCTTCCTTACAGTAATTCTGGAAAACTGAATGACATCGATCCAGATTTTCACTGCTACAGGCATCAGGAAAATCAAGTTTAAAAGTCACTGAGAATCCTTAAGAATACTGCGTTTCCATAGTACATTTCTTCCGGAGATATTGCCTAAAAGCACTTGACTGCCAAAACCCCAGTTACGCGTTTTAGAAAAAGTATTGAAAAAATGAGTTTTTTTAAAATGAGGTACTGCTTACATGCCCTGCCTTGGTGTACACACCAAACAATTTCTTTTTACTCCCCTCACAGGGGCCGTGGGGGCGCGATTCCTCCGCCGCCGCCTGGCCGAGGTGCGCAGACACCCCGAGGAGCCCCGGTGACGCGTGGAGCCCTCCCAGTGCCTCCAGTGGCCAGGGGTGTCCCCACCCCACGGGCACGGGGCGCTCCGGCTGTCCCCGGCTACAGACCACCCCCACCACCCACGCATGAGGCCTACGAGGAGTATGTAAGTAACTGCGAGCGTGAGTAGTAGATGTGAGCCCCCTTCTGTGGGCAACTTCCAAGTTCTCCTGGGTCTGAAGGCTCTAGTCCAACAATTCCTGCGCTTTCTGCGACATGCCTCATGTTGGTTTGTCACAGCCTGAACAAACCTGTGTTTTAGGTGATGTGGGTTCCTATAGTTTCCATAGCTTATCTTAGGATATGGGAAGTTATGCTGGCTAGCTCTCAGTACATCACAAAAGAGCAATATAGATCCTCTAGAGACTGCATTATAGCTAAAAGGAAAACCTGGGCAAGTTCTTAGGAATAGTAAATGATGTCCTTTGTGAGAAAATAAGATTTCTGTTTGTTCTTCCAAGTCCTTTTTATTACATATAAATATATATATATATATCTGTGTGTATAAATACTTGCATTCAGAATTAAGTGTGTTGTAGATGCATAACAGAAATAGAAATTCAGGTAATTCTCATGAAAACTGATACAGTAATGCATATTAACAGTAGCAAAACTATCACCTTTTTTATGAAGTGTTATAAATAATCATGCTGTAAACATCAAAGCTTTCAAGTGAGCCTCATTAATGCTCCCTCCTGGAACTATCACCATAACAACAGGTATTCAAGTAGTAGAGAAAAGTACCATCAAAAATGTCTGACTTTTTCTAACTGTGGCAAATCTAAGCATAAAATTAACATCCATGCACTTCATAATCGCAAACTATCACTATGAGAACCATTGAGAAGATAACAGTCTTATTCAATTAGACATTTTCCTGGAATAAAGAAATTGGGAGGAAAACAAAATATTGGTAAAGCTTTACTCAACCACATATATATGTAGAATAGGGGTTATCATGGCCACTTCAAACAGGGATGAAATTTCTAACATTCAGGTTGAAAGTAAACACAAAGAAAAAAAAAGAGGTATCACTTTTATATGGGCTCCTCAGACTGTCCATCATCCAGCAGTTTGCAATGAAAAGCTCTTGCGATTTTGGAGAAAGTTATGAGTGCAGTCCAAATACTATTTCGTCTTAATATCTTATGGGCTTGGATAATAATTAACCCTTTGTTGGTGTGCAGGTGGAAAGAAAATTTCAGAATCATATTGAATAAATGTATGAATTTGTAAATAATATTTTAAGGGAAAGACATTAAATTTGCATGAAAAAAATGACTTTTTTTCCTTTCTGAGTAAACCACTACATTACATATCTGACTGGATTATAACAACAAGTGAATATATTCATTGGCCAGCAACAATGGCATATGTAGCTGTCCTATATTGTTCTTTTGTACTGAATCTTAGAGATGAAAAAATATTTTATAATGGATAATTTATTCAATTTACTTTTTCTCCTTTTATGCTTATAGGCTATCCACAAGCATATTGCAATTTCTGTATGTTTATTTTCTTCCTGTGTGACTACAGTATTCCACCCCCAATTTTTGCAAGAATACAGAGCACCTTTATACATATGCAGGCACCTTTGGTTTGATTAGCTATGCACATGAATGCAATATCACGGATTGATCCATTTTTTTTCTTTTTTCTCTAGTAGAATGAAATCATTTGAATGCTAAGTTGAAAGTGAACCTCAAGAAACAGAATAGGATGACTTTAGCAGACTTTTAAAATATTTAAACAGTGTTTCCTGAAAAAGTCTTTAAATATTTGCTCAGTTCTACTAATCAGAGATTGTATTGACCGCCCAATCTTGAGATATCTAACTGTTGAATTCAGTTTGAATAAGCTTTCAAAAGTTTGGGTCATTCCTCTGTAATTATTTAACATCTAAATGTTTTGAGGTTTCCTAGTGACTTTCATGAGAGTATTTAAAAGCAAATGCATAATTCAAGTCTTCTGGCAGTGTGGAACATATTGATACTTAGCATTTTGAAGGCAAACCCCAAACAAGTGGAAAATAATTTTCAATAGTTTTCAAAACAGTAGAGGGATACCTAGGAATATGTTCCCTTGGGTATCCTGCAAGGGAAAGTGGAGTTATACACCTCATTCCTTCTTCTTTACTTTCTTATGTAAAAGATAGTTAGCTTTTATTGGGAGTAACTAACCTTCATTCTAGCTCCCTTTCTTTTTAAGAAGTTCTTTACAGCACAATTCAGAGAAACCTGAATTGGCCATTATGAAGTTTCCTCAGAAGAAGCTTCTTTCACTATTCTGAAATAAAACTCTTGTCATTACCCACTGAGACATAATTTAAACCTGTAAATCCACAAGTAGTGTTGCACTGAAGGTGTCCTTAGCTGCTGAAAACTGTTTAAAACTGTTACAAAAGTGGCTTTCTGGACCTTGCTTTCTGGTTATTTTACAGCAAACCACATGGTGTTGTTCCCCATTGCATGCACTATGGATTATACTCATAATCCTTCCACTAATACTGTACACAGGTTGAGATGAATTATTGCCTACTGCTTCTTTCCGTGTATACCCATACATGACATGACCATGAGGCAGCAGTGTGCTCTTGTGGTCAAGAAGGCCAATGGGATCCTGGGGTGCATTAAGAAGAGCATCTCCAGCAGATCGAGGGAGGTGATCCTGCCCCTCTACTCAGCCCTGGTGAGGCTACATCTGGAGTATTGTGTCCAGTTCTGGGCTCCACAGTACAAGAGGGATGTGGAGCTGCTGGAGAGAGTCCAGTGCAGGGCTACAAGGATGATCAGGGGCCTGGAACATCCGTCCTATGAGGAGAGGCTGAGGGAGCCAGGCCTGTTCAGCCTGGAGAAGAGAAGGCTGAGAGGGATCTGATCAGTGTCTATAAGTACCTCAAGGGAGGGAGTGCAGAGGATGGTGCTGATCTCTTCTCAGTGGTGGCCACTGACAGAACTAGAGGAAATGGCCGGAAACTGAAGCACCAAAAGTTCCACAGGAACTTAAGGAAAAAATTCTTGACAGTGAGGGTGACAGAGCACTGGAACAGGCTGCCCAGAGAGGTTGTGGAATCTCCTTCTCTGGAGATCTTCAAAACCCGCTTGGATGCAGTCCTGTGCCACGTGCTCTAGGTGACCCTGTGTGTGCAGGGGAGTTGGACTAGATGATCTCCAGAGGTCCCTTCCAATCCTAAGCATTCTATGATTCTATGATTCTAGTCTATGACATAGCAGTTGGCAGCAGTAGCTCACTTACAGAGAGTTTCAGGAGTACACAGTTACTATTAAGCTTTATATTGAGTGCTTTTATTGTTACTCAAAGGATGCTCAAGAGCCTGAAAAGGAACAATCGTGGGGACTGGAATGCCAGCAGGTTCAGCTGGAGCTAATGAAAAGAGGACTATTTGAAATTTATCAAATAAAATTTGTAAATTTAATTAATATTCTACATTGCATTAGGCGGAAACTTTCTGAGTAGAGGAAACAGTACTGAAATTGCGTTACAATTGCCTCTTAAGCTTACATCTTGTGCATTTGTGGTTTTAGCTATTGGATTTGTCTGCTCGACAGCTGATGACTGATCCACACCTCTGATAATGTTTTTATATTAGCATGCCAAGCTAGGAGATGGTAACTAAAAATGAGTTCAAATATTGCTTCAGTCCTTCATCACCACCTTTATTGACAAGGTCAATGGGATGATTGATTTTGTGACATTTTTTTCACTACGAAGGTTAATTTTCCTTTGGTTGAACACACATTTTTATCATCTACCTGAAATATAGTAAGGATAATTAACATAAGTATCATCTCTACAAATCGAGGGGAGACTTCTGGAGTCTTTCCTCAACAAGAAGAGGCAATTTTAAAGACAAAGGTTTTGTTGGCAACTTGCAAAAAGAGAAAAAGATGATGGAGCTGATTGATTGACATTCACAATTTACATTGGGAGGTATATCCTGTTGAGGCAACAAAGCCAGTATTCACACTATATTCAAATCTGAACATCCAGATTTTTTCACTTGATTAAAGCTAAATATTTGAAGGGTGCTTAGCTCAAGTATAAGCCAAAAATAGAACTGCTTTCTGATCATGGTTTGGAAGACATTTGATTCAGGAGCTGTATTTTTGCCTTTTGAATCAGAATCTATTGATGAGTGCAGTGATGTTTTTCTTTACATTTTTTTTCAAAGCAATGTCAAGCTTTGATATAAGCCGTGATCTTATGTGAGTCTAGAAGTGACCTAGCCCTTGTCCTCTTACCCCATTCACAAAAAATATTTGCCAGTTACAGTTACAAAACAGAATAAATTTCAGACTAGAATGCCTATTATATTTAATTTTCACTTGTACTTGAATTGTAATTTCTGGATGAAAAAGAGAGGAACTCTAAATAAGTACAGTATGATTCTGATGAAATGAGGAGAACTGAGAATTACAATTAGTGTTGTATCAGACCTTTCTGTACTGCTTTAGCCAAAATGAAACACAAAATTGCTCTGCCAAATTCCCAGCACAATTACATAATGGAATAAGAGGATATAAGAGGATGGAATATCAAACTTCTCTGCCATATTTTTAACATATTAAATATGTAAGACTTCTCCACATCTTGTACTGAAAGCCACTCAGGTTAATATGAATATCTACATGAATTTTCAAGATATGGGAAACATCGGGGTCTAGGGCAGCTATTTTAGAGAGCAATTTTAAATGCAAATATTCTTTCTCACCCCTCCTTTTTCTGATAAAATTGGCCAAACACAGCTTCTGGTTATCTGCCTGAATGTGTGAAGAGTAACTCTCTTAGAAAGGCGCAGAAAAAGAACGACACAATGAGATAGATTGTGCTTTTAATGTCATGTTGTTCTTTCTCTCATTTCGAACTATTTAAAACGAAAGCAAATGTCACATTCAACTTTTTATTCTAAACTCACTGGTTATTTACATTTTTTCAATAGTTTTCAAACAAACTGAAACAACTATGCTCATGTTTATTCAGTAGCAAGCTAGACAATGAAAGGACTGACAGTAAGAGGCATTTTGTTACACTTTAACATTTTCAAAGGAATAATCAGCATTCACAGGCGACTATGATCCCAAAACTGTGGTTGTGGAGGCTTTGTTTAATATTTTGGGCTGGTGCTCTTAGGGTACTTTAAACCATTCTCTCATCCGCTTTGAATGTGGGTAGACGCTGCATAAAAAGACCTACTGTTCTGCTTCATGGCATTTTTGCACCTATATTCATGCTTTAATGAATATGTTAAATTGTGAAACTAGTACTTGATTCTGCTATTTTTGAAGTCAATCCTAAAATCCCAATAGGACAGTTTCAGTGAGAATGAGACCAGGACAACTCAGGAGACTTGTTCCAGACTTTCAAATAGCAAAATATATTGGAACTAAAGGCTTTTCTTTGTTTGTTTGTTTTGTTTTATTTTGTTTTCTGTGTCTCTTTTGGATGAAAAATCAATGAAAAATATCCTGAGACTAAAAGTATTTGAATAAGGCAGAAATTAGAGACATGAAAATCTGCATGGCTGAACAACAAATTGATCATAAATGATTGATCACCTATTTATGCTCAAGGCACTTTTAGATAAAGAGCTAAGCTATATTCAACTTAAATCTGCTGTGACTTGAAAAATCAAATTTTATTTTACCATAGCAGCAATAAACAATATAATGGTTATATTATCAGAAGGATTCTATTGAGCTTTAGAACAGTATTATGAATGATGGTCTTATAAGAGTAAGGTGGATTTTTGCATTCAAACTATGGTGGATCTAGACTGTTCATTGTATAAATATATTAATTCTGAAAAATCTAGCAACATTAATACAGAATTAAAGCAGCAACTTGGTTTGTTTTTGTTTTCTAAGAAGAATAATCTCAGCATTAAAACTTCAGTTTCTAAAAACCTGAAGTTTGAGATTTTTTGCTTACCTGTGCAAAGACTAATTGGGGTCATATTCTCACAGATGATAATCTGAACAAATAAGGCTTATTCTGTGAAACCAAAGGGACTGTTCTGAGAGCAATCCATTAATAAATTTCTCACAAACTGACAATGTGCTCTAAAGTAGAGTTTTCCACATCGTTTTTCTTGATTTGAATGCAATGATCATTTACATTCAATAAACTAAACTTTATTCGTAAGATACATAAAACTGTAATGTCTGTTTAGAAATGCTTCAGAAAGCTTTCATGAAGCAAAAACTCTACTGTTCTCTTCTTCATGCTGTTCTTATTTTGGAAAAATGATTCTCTCCTTAACATTAGTTATCAATTTTTCAGTTAAGGACTATTTGCTATGCTAGACAAAGTTTAAAAGAAAATGCTGATGCAGCTTCATATGTTTTAGGATTATTCCTAATGTTAATACAACTACAATCTAATAAATATTTATGTTTGTTATACACAGATCTAAATGAAGGGCATCTCTCAACTGATCATCCAGTCTTCCTTTGGCGCTTAAATATTCATAGTGTAAGCTGTTATGTTGATAGAATCATATAAAATATATATGGAGTATTCTCCATAGATGCAGCATTTGTCTATGTATGTCTGTATGTCTATGTCTGTACCATTCAATCATGAAACAGTTTGGCTGTTGAGGAGCCTATTACCAAAAATAATTTTCAAATGTTAATTGCATGTGTCACAGCTCCTCCCTTAGCTATTTATCTCACCAAAAACAGTCTCAGTTGGTACAATATTATTCCTTGGACATTCCCTCACTAAATGTCATGATGGACTGTATTTTGCCACCCATGTTTTTCATTTTTGTGGCAGGTTGCAAAGGAGAGATTCAAACAGTATGTGTGCAAACTTGTACAAGTGAGTGGATTGCTGCCTGAGAATTAGGGCAAGGCCAACTGTGTTAGAGTTGCTGAAAGTTAAGTTTCTGTGTGAGTTTAGCTGCAATGAAAGAATTAGAGGTTGTTTTTTTTTTTTTTTTTTTCCTTAGAATTTCTTACCCAGATTTAATCCACTGAGATACTAAAATGTTAAATAGTTTTGGACTACAAGGTACAGGCATGGTCACTGGTGAGTTCCTCAGGAGCCAGTAATTCTGTGGCAATGCAGAAATCTCACAGCAAACTGCTATTTCTTGTAAGCACAGAAACTTTATCCATGCCAGACCATTGCAGAAGTCTTTAGTCCTGGTGTCAGTAAAGGGTCGGGGTGGCAGAATGCTGTGGCACTTACTTAGCAGCATCACACCAGCTTTGCCTCCAGCAGGCCAGGATTACTTATATAGCCCAGCGTAGCCTTGCGGTAAACCCAGATTAGTGACCTTTTATTATAATGCATAAGCTCTTTGTATAAGTACACTTTGTTCCTGTCTAACAGAGTATTTCAATTCTGTGTGTTATATTTCCCTGTATTTGGAGATTCATCTTTCTTTTTTTCAGGTCATTTATGATGTATTGTCATCTCATTGCAAAAAATAAATACTTCTTTATGAAACTTCCCTATTAGCAACTGCCAGTAGTTGCTAGTTTTGTGTTTTGCTCTCTGTAGCAGAAAGTACTCATAGGCCTTTAGCCAGTTGCTCTAACCATACACAAAGTGCTTACTAGGGCTAATTGAAAAAAAAAAAAGATATTTGTATTTGATAGAATAAAAGGTCTGAAAAGTAGACTTGTATGCCTATATTTTCCCACTCTTTATGTTCAGTGCATTCTGAAACTCTGAAACTCAGATATACATAGGAGGAAAAAGTTTCAGGCTAGGTGATTTGTCCTAGGGGTGCAGAAGCAGTAGGCATGGATCCTGTGTCCTTTGGGTGCAGAAGCAGCAGGCATAATCTTAACATTTATTTATTTATTAGCTTTTCACAGGCACTGCAGGGCATACATATATGTATATACCTCATGTGTATGCTGGTATAGGCGAAGCTGGTGCAAGCTATGATGCAGGGTATGTGCAGACACATGGCAGCCGTTGCTTCCTGAAATGTGGCTATGGGCAGGAGAAGGCATCAGGACTCTGCAGCTGCCCTAGCTTTTTCAGTAAATCTTTGTCTGGGTATAGACATACATGCTTACATGCTGATGTAGACATGCACATATGCTGTACATAGCTCTGCACAGAAAAATGTGGTCCATCTCTTCCAGCACACCTGATTCATACAAACTTTGTGTTGTGCAGGGCTCTACTGCAGCCAGCAATATGGATGTGTGTAAGGAATCAGCCTGAAATATCAGAGTAATAAAATACTTAAAGCATATATTTTCCTTTATAAGCCAACAATTAGGGAAATAATTGCCTGCTTTCTCTTTAGAGTCATGTGTTAGTATTTGGTTTCTTATTATCTTTAATACACCGTTGATACAGACACAGGTAGTGATTCTCAGCATTGTCTGTATCTGAGCCCAAATTAATTCAGCCTAGCCATGGGAGCAGAAGTGTGGCTCTGTGTTAGGAAAAGAGACTGCTGATACACTGAAAAATTGGTACAGACCTACCCTAGATTGAAGAGTGTTTGGTGTTCCCCAACTCTTGTTTGGAAGAAACAGTGAACAATAGATACATTCTTATCCGTCTACCCATGATACTATTAGTAAGTGTCATCTAGCATTACACATTTTTATACGGAATAATCAAATTAAACTTACGAAAAATATATTTGTATATATTTTTGTATATATATTGTGTATATGTATATATAAGATCAGATCATTTATATTGTATCCAGGATGCAAACTTAGTGTATTGCTTTAAACTATAACAAAACTGTTGAGAAAATTGGTCTCACTATGAAACACAGCACCTTAAATTTGACCTAGAGGGCTCTTAGAAAGCAATCACTAGAAGAGGGAGATGAACTGTAATGGGATCCAGGACGATAAAGTGGAAGGCTAGAGATGAAAAATGTACTTCCTCTGCAGAGACTCACTTTTTTTTTTTTTCCCCAATAATATTATGGTTGCCTGCATTTTAATAGCTGCTACGCTCATTATAAGTGCTATTACTCAAAGATGGTTAATAGCTCTCTCTGACTAACTGCTGTTGTTTTGTAGTTCTTATTGGTAGGCTATAAAAATGTGAGGAGTATAGCATTCAAAATCATATAATAGAGCATTTGGGAGGTTAAATTAGATAGGTGAATACTTCTTATGTATTAGTATTGTGAGAACATGTAGGCATCCTGAGAACACTCTTGCAGACATTCTCCAGCTCAGGATATCTGTCCTAGTGGAAGATGTAACTCAAGGCACAAGTGACTATCTGTTCCTAACAAGGTTCTTGAGCTTGGCCTAAGTATTCATACAGTCCTCCAACTCTTCAGACTCACTACAGAGTTCTGTGATGAAAATATTAATCCTTTTGGTAATACACTGCCACCAATTCTTTTGATCTCCAAATGTCCGTCAGATGGCTGGAAATAATCTACACGTGAATTAGGACAGAGCAGCCTTAATGTGGGAGACCCAATATTCTGTCCTTTGTTTGGGCTCTTGAGGCCATGGTGGTTTGGTCTTACAGTCTTACTGTACATCCTCATCAACCTGAATCTAAAAAAAATCTGAGATCTCAGAAGTGGGTCCTATTTTGAGAGAAAATATAAATTGATAACCTGTAAGTAATTTAATATTTTATTTTCTTTCAGTAGATACTATCATGGTTTTTTTTTTTTCCCTAAGAAGTAAAAGAGAGCTTTCTGTTGCAACTGATTTGTCTTGTATTTGAGTGCCTGACATTTTGCATAGTGCTGGATTATAACTAGTAAGTTAGACTGAAGGAATTTTGGCTGAGTCAATAACTGTATGGCTTAATAGTGCCATACAGTGCTTAATAGTGCTTAATAGTTAGACTGTTTCGAGTTCCCTGTAAAGTGGAGTTCAACCAGGGCTTGCAGAATGCTTTGCAGCCTAGCGTTATAGTATCCACTTAGGTAGGGAGGTTTGGGGGTAAAGATTTAAATCCTCGAAGACAGAAGAAGAACTGAAGTTTTGTGTCTCAGTCTTGGATGAATGAGCTACTGGATTTAAAAAAAATGTGAAAATACTACCTCTACTCTCCTCATTTAGACTTTTTTTTTTTTCAAAGAAGGAATTGACCTCTTCCAAACTCTTCATAGAAATAACTTTCACACCATAATTACCAGAGAGGTTCCAAGGCTGTAACCATCAGGGAGTAGGACTTGCCTTCCTGTAACTCAAAGGATGGCATCTAAATCCTGGAAAGGACCATGGTTGAGGCAAAGCTCTGTTTTCAGCCTTTGCAAGAGGACAGATACAGAATTTCCACTAAGTTTCCTAAGGTGCTTAAATTTCCATCTGTATGATACAAAAAAGTACATTTATACAGTCTGTCATTAATTTCTTCTTTTGTTTCTTTTGTTTGTAAGTCTAAATAAGTTAGAGGGGTTTTGTTTTTTGTTTCGTTTTTGTTTTGTTTTGAATCACGTACTATTTTATTTGTAGAAAATATATGAGCAAAAAATCTGATTCCTGAAAGCAGGTTAGAGGGTGCCGAGGAGGCAATACTGTTTTGGTAAACCCTGACTATAAGGTTAAGATGAAATTTAGTTTTAGGGAGGATGAGCTTGTTGAACATGCCTTTAAAATAGCGGATTTATGTTAACACTGTGAGTAAGAATATATGAATGTATATGAGTTAGATGTTAAGCCTATATGACGTAAAACTCGAATATTATTTTAGGGACAGAATAACTTCTGTTAATGCATTTTTGCTGCCCTCAAAATTATGCGTTCTGACGTAATAATTTGCTTCTTGAAGAACACTTTAGCTTTGCTAAAAGTGCTGCTTAATTTTGTAGCAGCAAATACTGTAGATTTTATTGCAGAAGTATTTCTTCTTGAACTGCCCTGAGAACAGATGACCTTCTTATAAAAAGATAATAAAAAATCCAAGAATACACTTTGTTCCTAAGTTCAAAACATTATGTACCTTATGCTTACTTATATTTTGAAGCCTGCTGGATGCAGATCTGCAATTTTATGACTGCTTTATCATTTCTTTATTAAGTAAAAAGCATTTTTCAAAAGCCAATATAAAAATGCTTTAGATAAGACCAAGTGTTATGGTAACCTACTCCATTCTCTGTAGAGAAGAGAATATAGAAGCAATGAAAATATAAACACCAAATTATCAAAAACTGCAGAACTCTGAGGATACATATAAGATTGCATATATCTATAAGTTGCCTCATTGTCCCTATGACTTCATATTCAAAAAGGAAATGCCAGACATGTCAGGCTGAGGACAGTCAGCACTTTGTGTTGACAGGTGGTCTTGTGAGTCTATCATCTCCTGAATGGAGTTCAGAAGTGCAAGCAATGTAATAAGAAGTCAAAAATCCAGTCATGTATCATTGTAAAACCAGAGTGGCCCTTTGAAAATTAGATGGAGATAAAAGTATCCCAAGAAAATTACTGTTGGATGGGTTGAAGCAAGCCATGGTCCCCTGAAATATTTCTGGTTGTACCACCCAGCAAACGGCCCAAAATATTACTCTGTAATTTTATGCTTCCCAGCAATAGACTTAAAAAGCTCAATTTTTAGGCCTTACTCAATTGCTGTAAAACAGTTTTGGTTCGAGATTTCATGAGTGGAAATGGAAAGACAGTGGGCTGAAGCTCCTAGATCCTGCTATCCTTACTCCAGTTTTCAAATAAAGGGTAAGAAAAGGGCAAATCTAAAAGAAAATAGAAAATGTAATAGATTGCCTAAATATTAGTATAGTCCAACTTCAATGGCTTGATTCATTTAGTTTAATTGATGTAGTGCTTCTAGGATTTTAAATTAGCAGTTTAGATTTACCTATCCCTAGAGCAAATCACAAACACAAATTGACTCTTAGGATTAGAGTTGCCTGTCCTTTATAGTCCTTGAAGGGGCACAAGTACAAATAAATGTCCAACACAAAGCCTTGTTTGCATTTTAGTAAGCAGCTTGAAAGGATAAAAGACACAGGAGTGACCCTTTACCATTCCTGGGGAAAATCACATCATATGTAATCTTTCAACTGAAAGCCTGGTTGAACACAACATGAATGTAAAGATTATTCCAAAGCGCGCTGGCCACTGTGTGAGTTGCCCCTGTGATTTACAGCTGCAATACCATACCCTGCATGAATTTTATGATATAATACTCTGTCAATTCTAGAAGCGATAAAGTGAACCCTTAGAGATAACTGAGTCAGCCTCACGGCGATGGTCATTTCAGGATGTGACTAACATTTCTTTATTTAATAAAGAAAATGATGATGTGATTCAAAATGTCATGCTTTAGGTATAAGACTAGCAATCCTATTAAACTATAATACAGATGATAGATATTGTAAGTACTAATCTAGTCCAAAGTAATGTATTGGATCTGTTTCAAAGTAGATAGATAGGAACTGACAAAGGCCCATAAGCAACATAGAAAAGAACTGGGACATTGTAACCAAGTTATTCGGTGAGACTTAAAAGGTTTTGCATTTTTATTCAGACATAAGGAAGCAAAAAGCACCAACCATCTTCAACTGTAAAGTGCCATGATTTTGTTTATTTATGTTTAGTTGTGATTGGAAAGTTGCACACATAGTATACAAATATAAGACAAAAATATCTTCTCCAAAGATATCCATTGTATGTAAGAATTTCCTGTTGCGATATACTAATCCTGATATGTCCTCAGAATCGTGTTTGAGCACCTTACAGGAATACATTAAATAGGACTGATTCTTTTAGATGCAAGTCATTCTTTCCATTAATGTCTACCTAAAGGTGATTGTCATTTATACTAACAGTATCTGGTTTAACAGGTTAATTTGAAAACTTACATTTAGAGAATGAGGAAGTTTTATTTGCAGTTAGAGAGCGAGAGAGGAGGTCTGTCGTGGCTTTGTGTTGACGTTCACTCCATAATCTTGACTGGTCCCTGCGGAGTTTCTGCCTCCGTAACAAGGCAAGCTTTACCTTGTGATTTACAGCTGCAATATCAGGCCCTGCATGAAAGTCATGGCAAAATTGCCTGTTGACGCTAGAAGCTGCAAAACTTCACCTCCTTACAGAAAGTTCAGTTTTTCCTGATAATGGAACTTTTCAGCCAAACTCAGAGCTGTAGAAAGTCTTTGAGATTTTTCAGTCCAATCAGCATCTGAAATATGAGTATCAAGACCTCTGATGCTATCTAGAGATGGAGGAAAAAAAAAAAAAAAGAGCACAATGTATGTAGAAACTTGGATATTACGTGTTGTAGTTAGATATTATAAAGGACTGATACCTTTATCCAGATATATCAGATCCAGGAAGTAGTCTTAAGAGCTGCTAAATGGGTAGATTCTGATAATTCCAGAACATGTTACTACTGCAAGCTGAATAAGGGTGAGGCATGTGGTTTTGTTGGTTCATTTCTCTTCCCTAACTTACAGTTCCTTTTGAATGCTGTCTGGTAATATCACTATATTGCTTCCAGATGGATCTAATTTGTGTCTAGCCAGCTTTCTGCAAGAGACCATTTCAATATGTTCAAAACCCCTGGAAATAAATTGCACTGGTACTGGCATATTTGCCCTGCATAGATTTAACTGCAGATGGCTTTTAGCCAGCTGCATAAGAAAGCTGAAAGAGCAGCTAACCATCAAATGATGTTCTGTATTGTCAGATTTGTTATTTTGAAGAGGAAAATGTTTCTTCAGCAGCAAATGTTGCTTCTGGTCATGAACTCATCTGTGAAAGCTCAGTGCACTTTTATTCTTTTTTTTCTGTCACACACTCACTGCCAGGGAACAGGAAGGGCTGGCTGTGCCCTAAGGAAGGTGAGATAGGAGCCAAAGGGAAAACAACCACCGGCAGTGCAGGCTGGTCCCAGCCCCACAGCACCCAAGCGAGATGATCAGAGCAAGCTCAGCTGTGCGGCCAGGTCCAATCAAGAGACAGGATCATAAGGCAAAATCATGGTGATGAGACAGTTCTGAGATGAAGACTGATTATCAGTGAGGTTAGGATGAGGTCCAGGGATCACTGCACAGGTCCAGAGCAATCAAGCAGGACCACGATCAAGCAAGGAAGCAGTCCACAGTCAGGATCCAGCTCAGTGGTGCCCATGGCCAGGCAGGGCCTTTGCTACGGCTGAGCACAGTGCTTCTCCAGGATAGCTCTGGCAGGGAATGCCAGCCCCAGGGCTGAGCCGAAATGCGGGGCTTGTAGCCACAGGCAGGGGTGTGGGTGGAGGCCTCAGGTGAGGCTGATCAAGGTCACTAAGGCCTACTAGTGCCCTCCAAATAAAGGGCAAACTTCAACTTTCCAAATAAAATGTTGGATGCTGAACAGGGTAAAAAAAACGTAAATTTTGATAATACAGAAGTGAGATAAGACATTTCATCTATTTTTCAGTGAATGATGGGGGAATTTTTTTGAAGTTGCCTTGCTCAGTAGTTTGTCGTATGGAGAATGAAAGATGATTCTGTCACCTCTGAATTTTGAAACTGTATTTTCTTTTGTGCACACTGTTTGTTTTCACAGAGTCCATTTTGAATAAGAATGTGTTGCCATTTCCACTCTGCAGCAGGGCATTTATTTTAAAATTGGTGCTTCATACCTAAAAGCTCGTATAAATATCTAGAGATGGCTTTTTTTTTTTTTTTTAGCATTACCCCACACACACCCCAAAAAAGGAGTCTTCTGGTTAATTTAATAAAATGAATAATCATTGCAGGAGCCGGTGGAGCCGGTGAGGGAGTGAGGGGGTTTGGGGCCAAATGCAAGTGAAGTCTGGTAAGTTTGGAGTATCATGTCTGAGAGCTGTCCATATCCTTGAAAAACAGAGTAAGAAAGAGGGATTTGCCATTACCCAAACACAGACTCTTATCTACAGCAGTATCAGCAACATTTCTTGACCTAAGGTTAATTGGCAAGACATATCTTAGCTTGCATGCACATATAAATGCACTTTTCTGCCTTTTTTTTACCCAAGTTTGCCAAATTCCAGCTGCCTTGATCCTGCTAGTCACTGAACCATGCCGGGGCAGGTTCACCATGTGGCTTGAGATGAGACCATGATAGCCATATGCAAACTGTGTAGGATGAGTGACTGCGTAAGAGGGCTCAGGCCTTTGCTCTCACCCTTTTTACATTAATGGTCTATACATAGATGGGGTTTTAGAACATATGAAGTTCTCAGCTAGACATTCTCTGAACAGACTATCTCTTCAAACAGGATGTGTTAGATTACAAGTACAGTTGCCTTTAATAAAGCCACACGTGTTCTTACAGATACATACAATCTATTGAACCATTCCGTTGCGAGAAAGGTCTTTTTTTAATAACAGGTATTATATACAGAAATAGTTGGGAGTGCAATAAAAATGTACTCACGTCTCTATTCACAGAATGTCTTAATATTGTATAATCACTGGGATACTTCCTGCGCACCTGCACTTTTCTGTGAGTCATATACTCTGCACATGAATGTTATTAGCATAATGACTGAATATTTTTAAAATGTGTTTATATTAAGTGCACAGACATACTTTTTGAGAGGCAAATAACCCAGTATGGGTAATGAACAATTTGTATCTGCAATGAATCTTTAATAAGGCAAAACAGAAACTGGAGGACATGCAGTAGAGAGACTGACTCTCTTCACTGTAGGCTTATTGCTCCCATGCATTTTCTGTCATAGATTTCTTACAGCAAACATACAAGGTTTTGGTCTAGTCATCCTCTGTTAAAATAGCTGGTACATCCAACATGCTACTTTAGCTGGATCCTCTAGATCTGTTTGGCCTGGGTATATTTTTAGTACTCTTGATTTTATTATAAGGCCTTCTTTTGCTATGGGTGAGGCAGAAAATTCAGTCATACCCCAACACCATGTTTTATATTCTTCCTTTTTTTTTTTTTGTTTTTGTTTGTTTCACAACATCTATTCTCGCCCAGAAGCTTTCTACTCCAAATTACTGATGGTGCCTCTTTCAGCTTATCTAGTCTTCATTATCTTTTATCTAAGCTCTGAGAAGAGCGTAAAATACAAAAGATTCCCCTGAATCCTTGATCTGTGTCTGCAAGCTGCAGTTTGTAGGCAGTGCGTCACTACTGTCATAATGAATGTGGTATTAAAACACACATTTATCTTTCTGGAAGAGACTTTTTCAGCAAGATATGTAACAGAAGCTACAAATAGCTTTTGTTATCAGAGAGGCTTACAGAAAGAAGAAAAATATCCCCAAAATCCAGTAGACCTTTCACATTCTATTCTTTTTTTTTACGGATTTCCAGATCCATAAGATTAATCTTGCTGTTATCATGGATAATTTATATGGCATCAAATGTGCAGGAGGTACTTTGCAAACATATATTAAAGTTACGAAAGTCTGAGCTGAAGTGTTCATATTCTAGCAGACAATGTGGATGGTGGTTGCGGATGGGAAGGGCAAGTGAAAAGTTATTGCCACTGATAGAGAGCAAGAGTTCATCATTGTGGATGGTTGGTTGAGTTGCTTATGCAAATGAGTCAAGGAATTTCAAACATATCTGAGAAATATTTTTTTCACACTTATGTATGTGACTTTTATGTTTTAGAAAACTTTTGGAACTATGTTAAAAACTTAATTAAACTTTGAGCCCAAAGTTGCTTCATTCCCGTATTTTAAATTATGCTTTGGCTTTGAATTTGAAAGACAAATTAATAAGGAGAACAAAGAACTTTTTCCTATCCCCTGAATCTTCACTGACCTTAGATCTAAATTGAACAGAAGATTTTTGTAGTTCTGAAAATCTTTTATTATAGTCAAAATCTTTAATAAGAGAAAGCTAGCTGTAGTGAATTAAGAATGATCCTAAATTTAACATGAGAATATTCCTATAAAATTGTCTCGTCTTGAAATTAAAGAATTAACTTCAGTGTCGACATTAACCTACATTAATTCACAAACCATTCTCCTGCAATTGCACCTTTGCTATATACAAGAAGTCATCCTTTTCTATAACAAAATGCATGAAGATGAACTCATTAAGCAGCAACAACCTAGCAGAAAAGTTCAGTTTTAATCTGCAGAACAGTTGCATTTTCAGCTTACTTCAAAGTAAGGTTAAAACTGTATAATAAAGTGGAAAGCAAATGGAAGGAAGGGAAATGAGGAAAATAATATTGCTTATAATATTAAGGCACAGATTGAGATGTTAAAGCTGGATCTTGGGAAGTGAAATTATCAGCAAAGAATAAGATTTAGAAGGTAAAGCTCACAGTCTTCCGTATTAGGCCTGGACTTTAGCATCCTCATATTTCATTCAATAGCACAACACACCACTAGCTGAGTCATTACAAGGAAATCTCTATAGTAAAAATGGTATGTTCCTCAGTCATTTTGGTATTTTCATATAATAGTGACAAAGATTAACTGTTATTTGTATGAGCAATCCTTGTTCCCAGAACACTGTATTCTGTACAGACTTAAGCAGTTTTAGCAAACCATTGCATAAACTTTTGCATAAACTTTTCTGCAGTGTAATCAAATGGAAAATAGTACAGACGCAATGCATCAGACTAGTTTCACAAAAGTAGTGTTATATCTTGCAGGCAATGACGTCTGCTGAACATGATACTGTTTCCGGTTTCGCAGGCAGCATTGTATTTTTTTCTGAGTAGAATATTGTCACTTCATAAGGTGATAGCAATCAGATATTTCAGGAAGCAAAGTACAGTTACAAGAACATCTCAGGCTGTTTTGCATCCACAGAAATTACGTATTCATCGATAAATAAAATGTTTTGGAAAAGAATTAGCAAGAGTGAAAGAAACCTCCTGACTGTATAATGTTCTAGCACATAAAAGTAAATTATAGAATATATTTTGGGTAGGCAAAGTCTCAGCTTTTTTATCCTAGCTCTGAATTGAAACATATGTGCTGAATCAGACTTAGACAGTAGGAAGAACGTGAAAGCACATTTGCAGCAAGAAGGGAAGGAGGCATGAGGGAACAAGAAAAGTAAGCAAATAAAGAAAGCAGAGAGTTCACTCAGTGCTAAAAGATTTCAGTGGGGCTTAGCGCATTGGAGAATTGTGCCTGAGAAGCGAATCATTTCATTATTTGATCCGATTCTCCCCTTTCACTGTCCACAGTGTCTCTCAGTGTTGTCTTGTCCATCAGCAGGTCAGAGTTGGCCAACTGTTCAGTGTCTACAAGGTTCGGTAGTTTCGCACAGTGTCAGCCCGTTGACTTAACCTCAGGCCAGAACTGGCCATCTGCATACATACCTTAAAACATATTTATTATCTGAATAAGAGTGCTCAGTTATTCACAGCTAATGATCCACAGTTCCTCTGAATGTGTCTCGCTCAAGTATATCAGATAGAATGGTGCAGGCAATTGGATGCAGTGTAGCACTAACAGCCAAAACCAGTTTAAGAATTATATCTTGCAAGATCAGCTCTTATATGACTGAAATTGAAACCTGGTGTATTATGAAGTTATACTTTTTTCTCTTTATCTTTGTCATATCACTGATAGAAGCACAGACAAAATCCAAAATTGCATCCTTCTCAAAATTTAAAAACTAACCAAACAGCACTACAAACTGCATATGATATTCATTTTCAATGTTAGGAACACAGGGAAACTCTTTCTCTGGTGATGCCTTTTTGGCCGAGGACAATATTTTGTCCAAGATCTGTAAATCCATATTATTAGAAAATAATTGTTCATCAGGGTTTAGAAATTCTTGGTAATTTTCTTGGAACATTTTCATAGGCCGTTCTCTTTTCCTGTAAGTGCCATATCCCATCCAGGTAAAAAATAGTACAACGTAACATTTTGATGTTAAGAGGAATGAGAGGCTTATTTTCTAACTTTTCACTCATTTGAGTATCCCTATAATACAAATATAAAATTGCAAATGGGTGAAGATAAAGGATAGAGCAAAGCCAGTTTATTAAGAGTCAATATATGATGAGAAAGATTACAAACATCTTTCTCTATAGGCTGTTTAGTAGTAGTGGTCACACAGAAGGATACAAGCAAGCAAATAAAATTCCCACCTCTGAAATTCCTTGAACAATTACGAATTTTCCACGATTACTGTATCCGCAGGTTAGCCTCATGAGCACCATTTATTTCTAGGAGCTCTTTGCTCCTGCTAGCATCTGCCTGTTTTTCAGTTATTTATATCCGGCCAGCCAGTAGGAGTAGTAGAAAAAAGTAGCACTTAGGAAATATAAAAGGTGAGCACTTCTCTGCTATTCTGTTAATGCTCAGTTTTGACATTCACTTTCAATGCTAAATACTTTCATCTCAAATCCAATTCGGATGTGGTCACATATCTTTCTTTACATTCTGGAGCTTCTGAGCAAATAGGAGAATATTCTGCCTGTGCTCTGAGTCATCTGAAGGCCTGTAGCAATCTTGGTGCAGCACTACACCTCATGTTAGTTATGCTACTGTGTGACGCAGACAACCTGACATTTCTTACTGAGTTCACATTCACTTTCAAAATACCATGTAATCATATGCATACCAGGGAAAAAATATCCTAGCTTTAGTGAAATTTATCACAGCCAAGTTCTGTATTTTTACTTCCTGGAGTAAAAGAAGGTAGTGACTCATATTTCAGAATACGTATGGGAGCACATGAAGGTGATCAGTTATCCAAATAACACCAAGCAGTCCATCCCATTTCTAGTAATGGTCTAGCACAACACCAATGGCAGTTGTGTGTTATAAGTACTAAGTTAGAACGAGCTTTTTAATGTGTCGAGACGAAGGCTATGTTTGACATCATCAAACTATTGTAAACTGAAAGAGGAAGGTCCTGGCATGTACATTTGTATTATTGTAGAAAAGGGCATTGTATACAGAACTGGCCTCAGAAGACTGTGAGGAGGAAGTGGAATCAGGAATTGGTGGCTCTCATTGTGTGTGATGTGTTTGGGTAAGGATGAGGGCTACATAGAAGTAGTGAGAGAAGTGCAAAAGAAATTAACTGTATTTCTAGTGATTATTTAAACTAGCAGGCTAAAAAAGAAAGTGAGATTGTAAGGGTCATGCACAGATACTGAATCATGACACCAATAATATACAAATAATATCAGAGTAAGGCACTAATTCTGTCGGAGAGACACATTCAAGAAAATATATGAGGCTTTCAGATTATGGGAATGGTAAGAAGTGAATCTTTGCCAATAACAATAGGGACCAGAGCACTTATAAACTCTCATAAACTCTTCTTCTGAAAAATAATAGTGTCAATCTTGTAAAAGTCTTTTTTTTTTTTTTTCATTTTCAAATAGATATGGCTAATACATGGTTGGAAAAAAAACTGTATGGAAATTTAAGAGCCTCAAAATAAATCTCTGTCTTAGATGAAATGTCGTTTTAGGTGTTTTCCTTAAATTAATTGTATATCGTCACAGAGAGGTGACATTTTTCAGGATTATTCAAAACTGAATATAAGTATGTGTAAGTTTGACTGGTTTAAGTTATACCCTTTACTACTGTGTCTCATCAAGAACAGAATATATTTGAAAGGATTTTTAAGTCTTTATTTCCTTCTCCAGAACATTTTTTTTCTTTTCTAAGTTCTGTAAGGCTGCTAGAAGATTCCCAGACTGAAGTTTAAATTACATTTGCAGTCATTTTATTTTAGCCTTTCATTTTTTCCAGTTCAAGTCCCTAAATTATATAGCAGATATTTTTAAATGAAGAAAGGGCAATGAAAAGTCCCCTTCATTCAAAGCACATCCACTGAATCTGCATTATTCCAAGCATTTTATTGGGTGCCTAGTCTTCATTACTGATGATCGTAAGACATAGGGGCGTGTGTGTGCGCATGTTTTATTGGCAGACTGTCCACGATTGTGTCTGTCTCCTACAGTGCCTTAGATCTGGCTTGCAGGAATTTAGATTAGGCTTTGAAAGCTGGACTTCTAGAAAAGCAAATTTTGCTTGCAGCTTTTTACTGTGCTTTATAAAAGTGGTTGCAAAGAAGTACACAGCCTGTCAGAGGCTGAGATCCAGGTTTTGGGGGTTGATTTAGGCAGCCCGTTTCAGTTCTCACAGTCCCTGTTGAGTCTGGCCCAGGGGGCCATCAAGAATAACATTAAAGCAGAACACATGCAGCTAAGCACCTATTAAGCAGCAATGGATGGACTACGTAGTGCAGAGATCAGAGGATATGTCTGTGATTGCACTGGGACTTCCAATGCACTCAACAAGAATCCAGTGGGCCTCATGTGAGCAGTTTATCATGTGATGCAGAGCAATATTTAGCTATAGCGGGAAGAATATTTAGTGTGCTGTAACAAAAGAGGCAGCTCGTTGGTCAAAGCAAAGGAAGGTTGACATGATCTGAAGGAGAATGTATTGCCTACATTAGAATTCACAAGTTCATAGATAGGGACCATTACAATCACCTTGTCTGACCTCTTCTGTAATCAGAACCACTTTTCAACGTGCTTTTTGAGGCACAGAACTGGACGCAATAGTGCAGCAGCAGTCTCACTATTGCAGTGACAGCTGTAATGCTACCTCCCTATTCCTGCTAAGTATTCTTATCTGCATACTTATTCAGTGCTCCCAATAACTCTTTTAGCTACAACATCACACTGGGAAAGCTCCAGTTATACTCAACATATTCAAACACATTAGCTAGGGTGGAACTTACTGTATCTAATTTAACAGTGTAAAATTTAGCTGTCTGATGGTACAGCTTGATAATATGTACCTGCTATGTTTTTCTTCAGATTAAAAATGAAAAAATGAAAATTCCAACTTCAGTTTGTTGAGTCTGCAATAAGTGTAAAATGTCCTTGGTGCAGCAGTCAGATCCAGTCCAATTTTGATCTCTGCATTCAGTGGTGGATATTAGTATGTAGGCACCATACAGAAATGTTTATAATTATGGTTGTAAAATCTGTGAGCCACAGGTTTACTGACTTATGAATGATTATGCCAGAATTCGCCAAATATTAGTGCACAGTTTCCCATGTAGACTTGAGAGTATCTAAATAAGGACTCCCATTTGAACTGAGGGCCAAAGAAAGCTATGACAAAGGTCTTTATAAAAGCAGTTGTGGCTCTCTATCTCCTGTGGTCTAGAATTTTCCTACAGCATTGCTTTTAGTACTTTAAGAAATGTCTCCTTTCATTACCTCAGCGTAATTAGGACTTTATTTTTACTCACTACAATGGAAACTGTAATAGCTTCTATTTCCGGGAACATAAAAAGCTAACAATCACACCAGAAAACCAGGATCCCAGATGCTTTTCCCTTCAAAATTTGTTTATTTTGTTTTCAGAGCTGCAGTTCTCTCAACCACCCTTGTAAAAGTCCCATTGCGTTAAATTTCGAAGGAAAGATTTAGTCATTTCAAAGTCAGATCGACGAAAGGACTTTATCTGAATTCCTAATTGCCTGCTGCAGCATTGGATCTCTCTGGAGGCAGTACATGAAGGGAAATGGAGACATTACTGTTCAATAGTAGCCAGAGCGTGCTCTCCAAACCACGGCCTCTTCCCTATAATACCATTTGCCAGAGACAGCCTCTGTGCTGCCTCAGAAAATTTGTCTAACAACTCACCAAGATTTGAAGGTACACTTATTGCAGCTGGGATCATAGTTCTGTGGAAAGAAAAAGAAAGAAAGAAAAAAACTACCATTGGGAACCTATTTGCTTTTCAATATGTACGTCACAAGGATCCTAGGCATTGTGATAGGTGACAAAATAATGATTCACTACAGTTTGGGAGAAAGCAGCAGGATAAACACCATGTAGAACCCCACATGGGTTCTACAATTCTAGCAAGGAAGGGAATATAATAACAATTTTACATGCCAGAGAAGCTAAAAGTTCGTATGTTGAGGAACTTCTTTATGTGGCTTAGAATAAAAGGGCAGTTACTTTCCTCTCATAGCACTAGGAAAGGAATCATAATGGTTTAGCATTGTTTAAAGCTCATAAACTGCAACCATAAATCAGCGAATTAGCTAATGATTGCCTCTGGGCAGTGATACATGATGGAAAACAAATGATGAAAGGTGCTCATGCATTGCACTTTGTAGCTACTAGGAAAATTAAAGTTCTATCTTCATAAAAAAATGGTTAGGGGGATGTTTTGAAGGGTTGTGTCCGGGTAGCAGAACAATTACTGCTCCAAATGAGCATGTTTTTTACTAAATGCTACTATAGTAAGTCTGCGATTCAGTGGTAGCAGTTTCATGCCCTATCTAAGAACTTGTACCTGCAGTAGAAAACTGTGGAACAAAATACTCTATTTCTAGTCCTTTCTAGATAGAGCCAACCTTGAGAACTAAAAATACACATAGCTAACTAAATAATGTCACACAGTGATATTGGTGCACCATCAGGTACCTGTGAAGAGATAGTAACAGCAAGCAAGACTCCACACCATTCCAATCAGTCATAAATTGATTTATGCCTTTTTAAACTTAATGAAGTAACAAAACAATACATTTTAAGAGTTCATGACCCATGGACTAGACTTCGAACTGCAGAGGGTAGGAGATTCCTGAAACTTGCACACTGATTCCTCAGTTCCCACACTGGTTGTGCTCAGCATCTTTTTTATTGTGTTTTTACTTCCAAATTACATTGTTTTTAGTGTTAGCTGATTATATTTAATTGTCCGTGTTGTGGAAAAATCTAAGTAAAACTTGTTTTTCTTTGCTGTTTAACATCTTTCTCGAGAGATTCTACAGCAGAGATGCCTTGTATCTCATTTGTCACTGCTGCATGCCGTTCTTTTAAATTTTTCCATGCCTATTTGTTTCACTATACTATACACCATAATCAAGGGTCCGACCAAACTCATGTCTATTTTTATTTACAGGAGGTAAGTAAGAAAGACAGCGAGTACATGAGCTGCTCATTTGAGTAAGATGGAGTCTATATACACAAAATGGGCTTGGGCCGCCTATTCAGGCCCCAGGAAAATTACTTCCTTGCAATGTTATATGTTTCAAAATACATTATTTGTATTCCAGGAGTTTATATGTATCTCTGTCAGTACCAGGTAGGTAATAGCAAATACAAGGATGATGATAAAAATAGTCCATTGACTGTGAGAGAATTAACTTTCTTTGCATGCTAACGAAATACAGCTTTGAATGTCAATCTAAACATGTTGAATCTTGATGTTTCTGCTATTAGTTATTGCTAATTTCTTTTGTGATAAATAATGGTTAATATTTTTGCATGGCTGAGGGATGTATGGTGAAGTCCATAAAACCCAGAGCTAGGCACTTATTTTCCAAACAGCTGATAAAAATCAGCCTTCTAAAACAAGAGGTCACTCAGATATCCCATACTTTTCCAGACCAGGAGCCACCCAAGGAAGACTTTCCTTTGTCTCACTGTGAATACATGTAGGCAATGATGACATAACTCTAGTTTTTGGCACAAGAGACCCAGCAAGCCACAAGCCATTCATCAGGCCAGCTGCTAGGAGTGCAAAACACTTGTGCAGGATGCCGGAGCTTGGCACATTGAGCCATGTGTATGTACCTCCACAAGCAGGAAAGTATAAAATTTTGGTGTGATATGTCTGAAATCTAAATACATATGCTCTCTGTTTATGGGAACTGATGAACTGGGATTTTTTATACTCAGACATTAGACTGAGTCTTGCAGGTGAAAACATTTACCTATGGTGTACCTTTTGAAGTCCATCATCCCAAGAAGGTACTGTTGAGATAGCTATGATTATGCCCAGAAACTGATTTTCAGACGTCTGAAGAATTTTAGCAATAGAAACTTAACTATTTCTTGCTCAAGTGTTATATGGTAACAGAAATTTTGAGAATTTGAAGTTTAGACTCAAGAATCTAAAGAGGCTATTATGAAGATCAGTGCTTTAAAGCAAGTGTAATCCTAAACAATAGCAAAATGTTAAAAGCCTAAGTCATTAACATAGTCACATTTTCTAA
The DNA here is from genome assembly GCF_059628265.1 of Tinamus guttatus. Lineage (NCBI taxonomy): Eukaryota > Metazoa > Chordata > Aves > Tinamiformes > Tinamidae > Tinamus > Tinamus guttatus. The sequence continues at coordinate 2,014,686 of NW_028288936.1, forward strand.
AAATCCCAAGTCAGTTAAGAAAGCTGTTTGAACAAGTGCCTAAAAAATAAATAAATAAAGCAATCTACTGTCCAGGGAGTAGTGAGATGTCAGAGGTATTTGTAAGTGGTGCTGAAGTACCTTACCTGAAGACTACGAAAATCCATTGTGATACACTTATGGTATAGTTATGAAAAACTCTTCATCCCAGAACATTGATAGTTTTCAAGCCTTTCTTCACAAAAATAAATGAATCAATAAAATAAAACAGGCCTGAAAGAAGAGAAGAAGGACTTCATATATGCCGAACACCGCTGTCAGTGAAGTATACAAAGCATTTTTGTAGCCCAAATACAGATTACTTTATGATTATATGTATTTGGTACACGTTATCATTAAAAGTGCTCTTGATGCTATTTGGCATTTTAGTGGAGCAGGCATGCTTTGCAGGCAATACAGCTGTAACAGTTCATACATACTTGAAAGCAATGCGTTGAAGGGATCATAGCCTACCAGTTATCCTGTCCTACTTTCAGAGTGACCGGGCATAATGTGCAGTGCAGTGATTCTTTGCATATGAAATAGCTGAAGTCCCCAGTCTGGATGCTGTTCTCCTAGTGTTGTAAATGTGGAGTAATTCCAGTGAAAGCAGTTGGTTATTGAGCACAGTTCAGAAAAGCAAGCCAAGACTAAGAAAGTTGCATAAAATGAGTCTTCTTCAGAGGTGAAAATAGTCTTGTACTGCATAATGTAGTGTTTTTTCTACAGGGTTCATCCAGATGTAGGCCCTTGGATACTGTTTTAAAATAAATAACCAGCACCTATCTTCAGGATTACTCATCCCCTTTATTGATTGTGTATGGATCCTAGATTTCTTATTAGGCATTGTAAGTAAATGAATTTCTCTTATGCTTCTATTATTCCTCCAAACTGTCCTACTTTTGAGGAAGGGAAACACTGTTTGCAAAGGCCTAACGTGGGAGTGTCCACAGACAAGCAGCAACAGAGTCTTACTTCATTGGCAGTACATACTATTTGCCAGTCTGAGTAGGGTTATATTCCAGCTTTTTATTAAGTATTTGTGTTTGTTGTTTTTTCTTTTCATTTTTAAATTAAAGCCATCTCTTTGGGAAAAGTGGTGGCAAAGAATGGTTACTCTGTGTTTTCTCTCCACAAAGAATATGTTTTCTACAGAGACCACTTTTTGACCATGTATACAAGGTATTTTATGGTTAAAGGAGAAAGTGCTGGTATTTTAACATTTTAATAAAACACAACCCCAAAGCTGTCAACTGAGGTAATGTATAGTGTGATATAGTAGAGTCCTGGGAAATATGGACTGAGATGTTGCCAGTAATGAAACTAAATCACTTCTTTATGTTAGCCTGTTTTACAAGATCAACAGCCACAAAGCTAACCTATGTTAAACATAAGAACCCATGTAAAAAAGGTACTGGTCAAATAATGGCAGCTACAAATGAAAACAATAATATTGACATAGGCAAGAAGTCAGTGTGTGTTGCTATTTAGATATTCAGAACTTTCCCCCGTGTCAAACTATGCACTCCAGTTAGTAACACAATGCCTGTGTCTTTAAAATGAGAATTTGCCTCATAAATTCCAAGGAGACCAGTAAAAATCAGTTTCTGTTTGCAGTCTTACCCATGTTTTTCCCTCTAATACTTTGTGAAAAACAACATTCGTGAAAGCAATTTTCAGATACATAAACAGTGGTAACTGATTCATTTGCTCTGGACATTGGTAGAGCAAGGTTTCTAAGAGTTTCATACAAGCATTAATATAAACCAGTTGCATAGTGGATGATAATATGATAATTGCTTACCGCTGAACCCGAGGTAAAGGACAAAAGATAAATCATGAGTTACGCTCAGTTCCAATCCTGTTCACAGCAGCACCTAACAAAGCTGTCAATGAGCCTGAAATTTGGGTGCCTAGTCCTGCAGCATGATGTGGTTTTCCTAAATGTAAAATTTGTACGAAGTATCTGGGAAGAGTACATGTCTCTCAAGATCACTAAGTAGTAGTTGCGTTGGAATAGTTTACTGTTGATCTCACTGGGATGAAGGAAGACTTTTGGGGACATTTAATCTCAAAAGTGGCAAAAAAAATCACTGTCTGAATATGTTCTTTTACATGTTTTCTTGCAAGGATGAATTAATTCATATATTGTATCTTTGTTAGAATATATATACATACAAGTGTGTGTGTATATATATATATATACATATGTATATATATATATATGAGTAACATGGAGTGCTTTCCTAAATTGCTGAAGAAAAATTAAAGAAAAATGTCCTGTTCTTCAGTTACTTGCTCAATCACTGTAAGAGCACAAAAAAGTCATAATGAGTGTGTCTATAGTAATAGTCGAGTGCTACCAGATTCTGACACAGATACGAAGCAAGTTCACACCTAAAAAGAACCCGTGCAGCACCTTAAATCACTAGTGTAGATACATCCAAGCTACACACAAAACAGGGAAGAGAGGAACAGTGTCTCCTCTCATGAGGAGAGCAAGGCTAATGGTTATCCAGTTTTAAGCTCTGTAGAGATGACACCACAGCGCCATCCTCTGCTGCCTCGTTCTTGAGTCCCAAGAAATCCATGCAGAATGCCCGGACATGACTGGAGGATCAAGATACCTAGCGCAGAGCTGGGTGTCCTTCACTCCTTGCAAACTCTCAGGAGGTAGAAGGGGAAAAAAATATCATAACTGAAGGAAATGTGCTGCTTTCTGTGGGTGATCATTTCAGCACTGTGTCATAGGGAGGTGCTCTCAGTTTGGTCACGTGGAATTAGGCAATCATTACATGTTAGGGGAGGAGAAAGGGGAGAACAAGGCTCAGGCATAACACACATTGACTTTGCCAGTCATAACACACATTTTGACATTTGACTATGTCAAATTATTGGCATTTCAAACATGCAAAAATAGAAAATTCATGTATTTTCAATCTGAGCAATAATTATGAATTAATATGAGGATTCAGCTGAATGCTCACCCTATCCTACTCAAGATCTCTTTCAAAAATGCTTTTGTTCATGCACATAGCCCTTCTCAGTAGCAGTTTCTCTGTATCTCCTAGCATTGTCATCATCGGCATACATGCTCTATCTGCAATATTTCTGTGTGCAGTTTGCTCTTTTTTGTGTTGTGCAAAGCACTGTTGACACTATACGTATTACACAGCAAAAGGCATATTCCATATCAAAAGGCATAAGTATTAAAACTGAAATGATTTGTGGATTTTAGCTTTAAATGAGTGACTAATGCATACAAATATTTTTAAACAGAAGCTGTAGTTTAGCATTTGTTCCATTTCCTCATAATTACTCTTTACAACACAACAGAGAGTTGTGGAGACAAGCATAAAATCAAGTTATTTTGGGTTTGTATATTTTTTATAGTAAAACAAGCTAAAAAAGAGCAGACTGCAGTCTGTAATTACTAGTCTAAAATGAAGGCAGGTAGTATAAATCCAAGTTAGAGTCACAGAACAATATAAAATATGTAACATATAAAATGTGTGCGTCTCCATTTACATGTATATATTATAGGAAACTGATTTGAACTACTAGGAATTGTGTTAATTAATTTCAAGTTGAACATCTATTAAACTTACCATGTAGGAAAAACGGTCTTCACCTTTACAAGTAAATCTCCTTTGCTTTTTATTAAAGCCAAAAAAGCCAAATTGAAATCAAAACAATATATTATTTTCATAAAGTTAGAAAGAGAAATACCTATAAATATTAACAGGAAAAAAAAAAGCAATTCATTGCATAACAATACTAAATAGATTAATAGATTTCACTAAATAGATTAGTGAAATCATAGAAGGCTCTTCCTAGTTAGTTTAGTTTTACATGGCTACTCCATACTAAACATATTATTTCATGTCAGTATAATTAGCTCTAACTATTTATTTATGTTGAGAAAACTACTATAATACTTGTGATCTGAACCAAATTCATTTCTACAAGAAAAATAAGGGCATACTTCTTGTGCAGATTCTTAAGGATTTTATTTTGTGAACTATCAACTGTGGAAAAGTTAGAGCTAGCCAGCAATAGCCAGGCACCTGGGGAGGGTGCCTGCAGGGGGATGTACATCAGCACAATCCTTGGGTTTCGCAGACTGCTCTTGAGGAAGGAAAAGGTCCAGGATGTATGAAACTCATTAGCTGAGATATATTTTCCAAAGTGAAAGAAGGCTATATAGTGTCAAGGGGATTTCGAGAATACAGTGCAATTTGAGAGCAAAATATCTGGTCTTGTACTTGCGCCTGTAGCAGCTTTTTGTGTCTTTAGGAGCTGCTGGGTCCAAGAACACTGAGTGATTAATGATAGAAGAGTATATAGTATGGTTTAGTTTAATTTGTGCTTGGATGGTATCATGCACCTAGTGACCATGGGCTGTGCAAATAAGCAGTCCTTTGATTGATGTGCAACATTATTAGAGACAGTGATTCGTGCATAAAGGGCTATAAGGTAAAGAGAGGAGCATAAAATATGTAGAAAAGAATGTGCCAGAATATATGAATGACACAACGTTATCAAAGCTATTTCAAAAGTATTACATTTTAGAGGCAGCAGCAACCACCTGTCCTAGAATTAATCAGAAACCAAAGCTTTCAAAAGTCTCCAGGACAAAGAATGTAGGTAGTATGAAAGTGTCACTCAGGTTAGCAAGCAGTGCGAACAAATTGTCATGTCTCTGTCAGATTCTCATCACTCATTCTGGTGTCAGGTAATGACCATACAAATTGCAAATGTATAGATCAGGCTAGATGTTTAATCCAAGCAGTCATCCCTGCCACACTATTGCAGGAATGTCTAGAAACCTCAGAAAAAGTTGAAAGGATTGTATTATTCAATAGTAATAATAAAAAAATCTCAGGAATAAATGCAGTGTAAAATAGGATTAATGGTATAAAACTGTGGATTAGCATAAATCCTATTTACTCCTTCTTAATAAGGCATTAGAAAGCAAGCAAGGTTTATGTAAAAGGGTGTAATCTTAGTTAATTTCCTTTTTTTAAGCGAATATCCAGTTGACCCTAAAATATATCATCAAGAGCCAGTTTCTGAAATAGCTCCCCTAAATCTCTTTTGATTAAGGGAGTGCATAAACTTAAACATAAATCTGTGCGAGCTCCATATAAGAACCTTGCTCTGCGGATGGCACAAAGGTAAACCTGTCACTAAAAAGAGAATTAGATTTATACTCAATAATCTATTCCTTACTCTCATTTCTGATTTATTTATTTGTTTGGAAAGATTTGGCTGTTATACTCTCTAATTATATGTCTCTAATTAATATGATAAAACTCAATTGCTTAATAAATATGCTGTATTTATATGCATCATTCATGTGTATATTTGGAAATAAATGGTTTTCCAACTTCAGTAATTTTCTGTTCTGACTGTAATTCATGAAAAAAGCTTCAGCATTGAATGATGATAATAGGTTTGTTTTTATGAGGATGGTAGACTTAATTAGCAACTTTCTTACAAATGTCTTTATGGGGTCATTTCGTCAGTTAATAAAAATGGACTTGTTTGCATTTGAGTAACACTTTTGCCTGAAGATAAAGGTTAATCATAAGAGTTTGGATACATAGAGCTGAAAATATTTCATTTACTAATGGACAGAGTTCATCTTCCAGGTTGTAAAATCTGTTTATTTTTATTCACTGCCTTGGAGCAGTGTAAATTAAGCAGAGATGAAAGTTAGCAAATTGATGAAATTACCACAATTTCAAAGCTAGTATTTTTATCCAGCAAGATATTAAAACCCAGAAATAACGAATCTCAATTTATCTACTTGTGATGAAGTTAACATCTTTCAGATCTTTCTAAACAACTCTCTACCATTATTTTTGTCATTTTCACAGATCAGGATTAATTCTATTTTTTTCTAATTTATTTCTATAAATTTTTTTAGGAATATTTGATAATCTTGCATATGCGTATGAAAGAATAGGTGGTTTTCCCCGGACAGTCTGATAGAAAGTGTTGTTACTGCTTATAACTACAGATAAACTACAGATAAACTCCTCTGAATTCTGCTTGGCCATACTGATGATTTTCATGACTTTACATTTATAGTGATGCATTTTAAATACAAACCATCAGACCGATTTAATGGGAGAATTCATTTCACCATGTGGGAATTTTCATTATTAACCTCAGTGCCCATATGCTACTTATCTCAATAATCCTCTTTCTTTTTTTTTTTTTGTTAGTGGTAGACTGTTTTGGAAAGTCAATCTTTGGAAGTGCTTTTTTTTCTGCTTGGTTATATGATAATGCCACATGAGTCTTGTGTGTTGATGTCAAAGCAGAGAGGGGGAGATACATGGTTCCTCCTGTGCCAACCTGAATCCCCTCCCTCAGACAAGCTCCCTAAACACTGCACTGATGTTGCTCCGGCACTTGTATCCTAAACAGAAGTGTCTGTCAAACTAAGCAGAGTTCAAGATTTATAAGAAACTTTTCTTGAAACCCTAATAGCTCTTTTATTTATTTATTTATTTATTAATCAGGGAAAATTTTCCATCTTCCTTCCAGAAATTTTGATTTTTTCCGTCTTTCTTACATATGTTTCTCAGGCAACATAGGATACACCATTTGGTGCTAATGCGTTGTTAACTAGAGCATCCATAAAAATGTGCTTGGTGTCAGACCCAACCTTCCTAGCCCCATCTACCTACCCTATATTCTATGAGAGTTCCTTGCTATTGAGGCCTTCTGATGCAGTAGTCTGGGAATTCCTTCATTTCTTAAGTTGCACTTTGAAACATGATATTTTCTGACACATGAAATCAGGAAATGCAATCTCTGCTTTGCTCAGAGTGTTCTTTGTTTTGATATTTAATGCCATTTAATTATTTCCATTGTTTCCACATATGTAGTCGATATGCTGAACATTGTGGACAGAAGACTAAAAACTACAACAGAGAAGTTGTAAAGGTTGTTTGAGAAATGCTTCTGGTATGTTACTGATACTACTACAACATAAAATTACTGATTGCATTTCCCAAAGAGCAGAAAAACTTCTAAAACCCAAATAATTTAATATTTCCCTTCATTTATTGGAAATAGGAATTTACTTTTTCCAAAAATCTAAAAATTTAGATTTTTAAATGTCTATTATAAATGTAACAAGTACATGTTCCCAAGCCATTAAAATAATTTGAAAGGAAATAAGTGAGTAATAGACTACTGTTCATCAAAGTAATTTTAGAGGATATCAGTGAGTGTGAATTTTGGTGCTGCTACAATGTGGCAAATAAATAGGCCTGTCAATAATTTGTTAATTAATTATGAAATATAATTGTTAATTCTAAGCACATTTTATATACTGTGTTAAGGAAGATTTTTCATTTAAAAATACACATTGGCATAAGCATGTGAAAAAAAATAAGCTTCTGGTATAATCGTCACACCAACATCTGATACTCTTGTTTAATATAAATTAAATTGCACTCCTGATTTCAATAGGAGTGTTCAATATAGCCTTATGAATACATCATTTGTGCTTTTTATTGATAAGCATATTTGGGAATGACCTTCCATGTCTTTTTAATATGCAGAAGCACCCTTGCCACCGTTAACTCTGTGCAGGGATCGTTAGGGACACCCAACCCACAATATGACCTTGACATTAGGTCCACATGGACCTGATTCTTCCCGGAAAGTCCCTGAATGCCGAGACCACAGAGATCCCTCTAGCTAGAGACGTAGCTTCCTTCTCTCTCCTTGGTCTCCTTCAGGCACTCGTGCTCCATGAGTGTCCCAGTCCATTCCTACCTCCTTAACCTATTTGCTCCATTTCAAGATCTGATTTTCTTCAGTCATTCTGGCAACAGGTATCAAGGTAGTCTCATTCTGGGGTGAGTAGTGGAGATGCAGTCTAAAAATATTAAACAAAATTGTACCTGCTATCACTAGGGAATACAAAAAGCCTTTTTTAAAGTCATTTCCTGTGAAGCTCCCTTTTCTCACAAATTTACAAGCTACTTCAGTAGCTCAAGTGCTGTGTCTGATTAGCTATTTAAAATATCACTAAGTGATAGGGCTTCATTTATTTCCCTTGATACGTCAACTTAATGCCCAGTGGCCCGCGCAGAGAGGAAATATTGTCTGTTCTTCAACTTACACACTTCTACTTCATATTAAAGAAAAAAATTACTCTTTTTAATGCTATTCTCATAGGGGTAGGGAGAAGGTCATGCTCTAATTTATGTTGAGCTACATATTGTGAGCTCTCATGGATATCTCAAATATAAATCTGAAGTTCCAAAGGAATAAAAGTAAATATTAATAACATCATTTCTTCATACATTCTCTTCTTTTCTAGTCATACTTTTTATATTTCCCTTTATATTTCCCTATCTTGTTCAATTTTTATTTGCACCCTTTCCTCTGCAGTAGGTTACACCCATTACAGTGAAATCTTACCACTTCATAAAAATGTGTTGAAATTGCTTTATAGAAGAGTTATATATCCTTCTCACCCATTCTGTTGTAATTTCAAATGTAGCCGCAATTTGTGGAGAAAAGCAAAGGGGGATTCTGTTGGATATTTATGCAGTTCTTCAATATTACCAGAAACTTTCCCTCATGAAAAGAAGAACAAATTTTAATAGACATTCCAGTCATTTCACGTGCACTGAAGAAAGATGACACGGTCTGACTTCAAACATAGGTTTGTAAGTTTATTTTTGTTTCTTTTGAGTCAGCTTTCCCTGATGGTGTGCTAAATCTGGATTGAATTAATAATTTTCCGCATCAGGCATTAGGCACAGTATATTTTGCTTCATGCTTTAAATTCATTCAGCAATATAGTACAAGTTAAAATTGGATTTGGTGTGTTAATTCTATTAATACATATTCCATCAACTTCAATCATAACATCCACCTCCTTGAATCTTTTCCCTATCTCTATATACCTTTGTATTAATTGGAAATGTCTCATCTTTAAGAGTAGGAGGTTTTATATTGCATCTTTGTTCCAAGACAATACCTGAATTTCTTTCTTTTGCCCTTCTTCTTCCTGTGAGTCATACCATTTGTTTTATCTTTCTCCTCATCTGACATTACAACCACTTTTTTCAAGTGTCTACTTCTCTTGGTCTTTAAATTGACAATAAGACAATGCATACATACAGAATAGGAAGGAAGATGTAAATAATAACTGTGATAAAAGATTTCTGAGAGAAATAAAGTCTGGAGTGGTTAAGATACCAGCAAACGTATGTGATCTCTTATTTAAGCAAACATTACAGAAATATGGGGTGCATAGGTATTTATAGAACACTTTCTAAACAAAATGTTCAGTATGTCAAGATGTCTTTTGAATTGTAAATTCCATCGAGTTTGCCTCTCCATCTGAACTTGGTATCAGCTATTCATTTAATAAAATCATCCAGGTATTTAGTTAAAATATTAAATAGCACTGGAGCAAAGATAAAGTAGCTCATACTGCATCTTTCTGTGGTAACTGTTGATCATTATTCTTTGAGTATGATTTTTCTAGCACTTCTGTGCCCGTCTTTTACATGATTAGATATTCTTTTATATCACACATGTTTCCCTAGCAACTCTACTAAAGAGCAATTCAGATCCTAAATAGGCCAAATTATCTATGAAAATGCCAATTTTCCCCAGTTAACAGTGCAAGAAGCGTAGAGCAACAGTTCTCCTAAACTGAGCATCTTAGTCACATAGCAAAAACTCAGTGGAAAGATTCCGGACCTTTGTCAGAGGTCTATGAATTTCACTAATCAAGAATGAAATGTTAAAAAAAAATGATAGGATTAAAATGCATCTCATTGGGCAAAGACTTTAATAAATGGGATAATGAGTCTGAGTCAAAGTTTAGACTGTTTTTTTTTTTGATGTTAGTGATCATTGCTTGAAAATATGACTTCTGGATCATAAAGAAATAAGAGGGTTTTTTGACTTTTTCTTGGTTGTGTGCAGTCATTAATTCAAGATATGATGCAGATAAACATCTAAATAATAAGGAACACTATATATATAATTCTTTTCACTGTGTCAGGATAGATACAGCACTGAAAGATGATAGTGAGATATGGAACAGTAAGAAGGATTATTCAATAAATGATTCAAAAGAATGAATGTAAAATTTTGTCTTCAATTAAGAAGTGAAAAAAATTAAATGCTTAGATACTAGTGCGTCAATCAGTCAGGGAGTAAACTAATCTGAGTATTAGATATAGAAAATATATGAAAGAATCAATTCTACTTACATCAGCAGGAATGATAGTAAAATGTTGGCAATTAAGGTTTTTTTTCTTCAATTACAGACAGTTGAGATAATTTTGGACACTGGGCTATCAGAAAAAGGAAATTTAGAATTTTCAGAGAGCAAGTGATACCCCGAGCTTACTCCAGGTTTCTGAACAAAATGAGTTCATAGTAGTCTGAGGCCAGAAAGTGCATGTCATCTCTTGCAAACATTATTTCAGTACCAAAATTGGTTTGGAGTGCCAAAAATATTTACACATATATATGTTAAAGTCACTTAGCATGCAAAGTACATGGCTAAAATTTGATTATAAAAATTAGTGCAAAATAAGAATTTTGACAACAAAGAATTAAAAAAAAATGTCATGTGTTTTCCTCGAAAAATGATTTTCTACGCCTAGAGGAACAATTGAAATAGAAGAAAATATCGGTGGAATAACAGGAAAACCTGATGCTCTTACTCCTGTCATTGAAACGGTTTTATATGAAGCAGCTATATCATAGATAAGTGTACAGTGTTCAGCTATGGACTGTTCAAAGTGGAGTCAAAACTTACTTCTAAGATTCAGCCATTTCACTAAAGTTTTATACATAGAAGAATAATCTGCAGAAAGGCTTTTGCATATACAACCGCTTTTGTCTATTATATTAATTGTGCAAGTTTCTCTGAAAGAGAACAAAAACTTTTTCTTAACTACTAGTCTTAATAATTAGAGTGGCTAGGACTTCTGTTTCCATTTTAAGCCTGACTTGTCCTCTATTCACCAACATTTAATAAAGTACATTTAGATTTGAATAGGTGTATGTGATGCGTGGTCAAAAGAGAGGTTTTCTTTTTAGGATTCAGCTAAATGTATTCATATAAAGGGATCTAGCTACAAGACAGAATGGATTTAATTATCTATTGAAAGGTATTTCAATTTCTGTGCTAGCTCTTAATTATATAACAGTACCTTCAAGAGGGTAGATTTACCCATGCAATCATCATACCAAGCTTTAAAAATAATTTCATACTTTGGGCTGCTGAGAGATACCTTGGGCTACTGACTGAGAGCTTCCCAGCAAGAATGGCATCAAACCATATTTTAAACCATCTGGCTCCTGCAATCCCCTGGGGTAGAATTTAAGCAGGAAAATATTCATACACATTCATTTTCAGTAACCAAAGTCAGGACTGTCTCCATGCTGCTCTGAATTATTCCAGATCTGTTAAAAAAGAGAAACAAACAAACAAATAAAAGCTCTGGCAGGCATATAGCACCAGTAATTGCCCATAAAATACTGAGAACGTGAGCCAGATGTAGTACTAGTACTTGACCTGTGCCTCGTGTCTGTCTAATACACAGAAAGATTGTGCTAAAGAGGGCTTCTTAGGTCATGTAGTCTAGGTCTTTCTTTCCTAATACAGTGTAGTATATCTTCATAAACCTATGTTCTGTTTATCATCCTTCCACTCACTTTCAGAACTTTAATTATGCTTTCCTTTGAAAAGTACTCTGAAGCTTATTGGGAGTTGGACCAAATGGGCTTCTAATTACATTTCTTACAAGTATTTTATTTTTTATAACTAGCACATAGTGCCATTCCCAGCATAACAGGTGTATTAAAAGTACTTGCAACCACCCTCAAAAAATTATTTTCCAGTTTTGTTCAGAATTCAGGAGTAGAATTTGTCTGGAAATTCGAGACATAGCTGTACAAAATCTTGAGAACAGGCCAGAGGAATTAACACAGCCTCAGCCCGGAGTCTGCAGACTCAGACTAGTCCCCTCTTTCCACAGTCCCAGCACAGCTGTCCCAGAACATCTCGGAGTTCGAGTGCAGTATCAGGGTAATGCGCTGGAGATGGAGCTCCCTGCTACCCAGTTCACACTTCTTGTGCTCACATATATCCCTATTCATAATACTGACTGCAAGACTGAACCCGAATTTGTAATGGAATTTCATTTATATTGAAGAGTTCAGCTATTCCTAATGAAATGTATTATTTCACTTCTTTTAACTCTAACACTCAAAAAACTCTGTGCAACTGCTGTATCTTTATTATAGTAAGTTTGTCATTTTTTGTAGAACACAATTTCTGGCTCAGATGGCCTTTGACTTAGAATTTATTATCAGAAAATATCTTTAACCAAAGTTTCTAGCTAATATTTGAAATGAAATACGTGCACATACATGCAATGGGAACATGCAGACAAGGGGAGCTATGGTAGGATGAGATGTTCCAGCTACCTCTCTCCTTTGGAGAAGAGGATGAAGAAATAGTGCTCGCAGGTTCCTAGATAATGGTGCTAAATGCTCTTTTGCACTTAGTTACAGGATATCTGCATGCAGTAGCTAACATCCCTAACTCTCACTTCCCTGGGAAAGCTGAATTTGGCTTTGAATGAAAAACAACAACAAACAAACAAAACCAAACAAACAAAATAAATAAATACACTATTCCCAGATCAGCTTTTTGTTTCAAGCACCAATGGACCAAATCATGAAAATCTAGAAAAGGCAATAACAAAACTTTGGAAAAATATCGAACATCCTGACTATTTTTGAATCCTGAGACTAAAGAATATTTTTTTCTTTTTACACATGCAAGCAATATAGAAGAGCAATAAAATCAGAACAAATACATTTTAAAGACCCACCATAATAAATTACAGTTTCTTTAAAAACATTGAATGTGATCAGTGAGCTTGTTAATGTTGTCTAGGAAATTTTTCCAGTCTCCCACCTAACAGATTGCACATCTCTTGCGAAATAATCAGGCAGGATATAATTTAAAACCAAGGAGCTGTTCTGCTTTTTTTTAGATTGAAGAACAGATATTATGCTGCCTAAAAAAACCAAAAGATCTCAAACCAAATTTGAAGAATAAATATGATAGAGTGTTTTTTCTGGATTCCAACATGGGCAGCTAGGAGAACATGTGAAATTCTAATTACTTTGGACAGTAGAAGTTGTCAATGTGTAACACTGCACACCACATAGTCAGCCTTGGGCACATCAGTACTCTAGTTACAGAAAGTCTGGCTCTTCACCAATGTTTTAACACTTGATTTATTTCCTGTTCAAATTGTTCAATAGAGCCAGAGTTAATTGGCTTTTCTAAATGAGTGTTAAAAATATAAAGATCCAGCTTCATTAAGTGGAGGTTGTACTTATTATGCACCACTGAGCTGTAAATCCATGCAAAGGTTAGAGGGTGAGTTTGCACAGCCCTATGTACAAAACCACAACTTGAATCAATTTTTTTTTTGCCTACAAATTATAGCTAATATCTGATAATTGACCCTAGATGCCTTTTCTCTTTTAAAGAAGAGTTTAAGCCAACTGAAAAAATGCAAGCTTAAATATATTAGTGATATGTCTATAGTAAATATAAATAGTATAAAGTAGCATATAAAGTAAATACATTTTATTTCATGTGATATTCAGTGTTTATTTAAATGGACTACAATATTCCATCTCTATTCCAGTTCACTTTATCCATAGAGTGGGGCAAGCATTTGAGAGTCCTTTGCCACTGTTAAAAAGATTCTGCCCAAGTACCTTACAAACTAGCAATGAATCACAAATCATCATTTATATTTTCTTGACCTACATTCTGCTGTAGTTCAGTAATGTGATGCTTCAAATAGCAATATTGCAATTCAGGAAACAAAGCTGGCAAGTATTTTGAACTCTGTGTAATTCCTAGGTAGAATAACCCTGGTAGGAGTGCTTACCTGTGTTTTCCTTGGAAGCAATTAATGTTTATCTGCTGTTTTGTTCTGTGTGAAAGTGTATGTATGTATTATATTTTCTAGGCTTTTATTTTTAGTTGCTATACTGAAAGATAGTTGCAACATTTTTTTCATCAAATATTAATTAAGCATTAAACCACAAGGGGAAAAAAAAAAAAAAAGACCTGTAAGAAACAGGTATAAGTTCAAGCTGAGCTCATCTTTGTGCCTATTTCTTTTCAGTGTCCAGTTTCTCTGGAAGTGAATTTGCTCTCACATCTGAGAGCAAATACTGTCTTGACCAGCTCCATCAGGTGATAACACAGATTCCAGTCTTTTTTCTGAAAATTTCAAAATAGTTTCTTTAGTATTAAGAATAGTGAATAGTCAATAGCAGTTTATAGTAACTGGTAGCAAATGGTGATTATTATATGTATAGTGAAACTTATCTCAGTAAATTTTTGGACTGGCCTGAGTTGAGGCCAGGATATCTTAACATCTTCACAGAAATATACCATGAAAATTCTATCAGATTTCAACCTCACACCTTTAGATCAGAGCTAAAATATTGCTAAATAGTAGCTGCTTTAAAAAATTGCACCTTTTTTTTTTTTCCTCTTGGTCCAAGATATCAAACAAAGCACAGGTAGACTAAGGTAGCTAGTAGAAAATGGAGCCACATTTCAATGTAAAATAAAAAAATCTAAAAGTGATACGAAAATATTATATCAGATTTTGCTAAGGATGTTTGTAAGGATGATAGCAAATTGTGATGAAAGAGAATGAGTTAATAAATTACTGATATAGCATAGAGCAGGGAAGCAAAACCAATCAGCTAGGAGACAGAGCATCTCCGTCCCAAAATGGGAAAATAACACAGGATTTATTCAACTGGTGTGAATATTGGCCAATCTTTGAATCTTTGCACAGCCTTTTTCTTATCGACATCAATTCTAGATAATTTTGTACTAGTGGGAAAAATGTTTGGATGTGTTTCATGCAAGGGAATCCTGCCTGAGTAGCCACAAAGACAGAACTGTATTCTGTTCTCTAAAAAAATAAATCTTTATTAGACTATGAATAAGAACTTTACTATAGTTAGGATCTTATAAGGTGGTTTCGTGACCAGATTCCTTAACTACATGCCTTAAAAGGCATACAAAAAATCACCTTTACTCTGCTGCACCTGATTCTTAGCTGTTTCTAGATTACTGATAGCCTGTTATATTTATTTCTAGCCCTCAAATGACTGAGGAGCTGTTGTACGATGTTAACATGTCTAAACTGCGATATGTCAAATAAGCTTCAGCCTTTTTTGTCAAACAAATGGTTAGAGACCGATGGTTGCTATACATAACATTTGATCTTAACATTGAGTTTGCAGAAGGTAATCAAAGGACTTACTTACCAAAATGCATTGGCTCGAATATCAATAAAACAGTGGCTTTGGATCTTAGTATTGATTAGGAGCTTTAAAGCACAGCCAGATTTCAAAGCTCATTTTTTTAACAGAGTACAGCATATACTTTAGAAATTTTTTCAGGGCTTGTTAATGTAAAGGAGTTTGGCTTTGCTAAATTATGTAACATGGAAACATAACTGATTTGTGGGTAATCAAATTTCAAAGTACATACCTGGAAAACAAACTAATTGTGGTAGTACGTCTCATTAACAATGCTGAATGCAGTAATAGCTTTCCTTCAAGTGTTACTGCATTTAATGAGAAGCAGCACAACGCAAGCCACATTACTGGCCTGACAATTTGTTCTATCGATTTATCATGACTCTTTACTGCTGCCTGCATGAAAGAACTGCAAAACATTTGTCAGGTATCAGCATTTTTTGACTTCTTTGTTCAACAAAGATAGAATAAGACTAGCACAATATAAGTGCAATATAACTTGGTAATTAGTCTTGCTTAGATTGTTTTTTCCCTTTCCCAAATGCAGCCTAGTCTTCACTTCAGTAAAGCAGAATGAAGCATCTATTGTAAGGCTCTGAAAAAACATTGATGAAATAAATAATTGCTAATATGTCATAAAGGAGGCCTTTTCATAAAAAAGTCCTGTCAATATATTACTTACTACTTATATTACTTACTACTGCCAATATATTATATTATGCGTGTATTCTTATTGCATTGTAGGTAAAAGATAATTGGGGAAACATTTAGAGAAAACAGTGCTAAGTATTCATAGATTTTTTTGGAACGTAACAAATACAAGAATGTACCTTCAAATACTGCGTCACATGCAAGTGTCCTAAATGCCTAGTTGCAGTAGCTTGCATATAATAAATGTCTCTTGAGAAGTTACTCAAGTGAAATTAAATACCAAAAGAAGTATTTCTAATAAAAGATGCTCATAAAATCTCTGGACAGGAAAATGAAGCTGTGAGTAAGTTATTACAGGACTGAGCACAAATTGTAATTAGGACTTTGCACAAGAAACTGTTACGTGTGCATGATGATTCATCAGCTGATGAAATCAATAGAAAGATTTCCTTGACTTTAGGGGCTGGCCTCAAATGTTTCTGCTTATGTTATTGTTAAGCCACCATTTTGTCAGTGTCCAGACACAAGGCAGTCTGATTCATTTAGCAAGAACAAGGTCTTTGTACACATTTAAGATAAATTCAAGAAGAAAGGAGACTGAATCAAGTCAGAGAGCGTGTCAGGTAGTAAAGAACACCTAGAACCCTCACCTAGAATAGGTTTATTTAAGTGACATATCACTCACTGAAAGGTGTTCCTTTGACGCAGGAATAGTACCGTAGAATTATACAGGATGTGGAGCACTTGACCTATAACCATTACACTATTTCTCAATTGACTAAGATGAGAATCGATTAGATTCTTAAATAAAAATTTTTAGAAAACCATTGGAAGTCCTTTTCAGTATATAAACTGATTATCTTTCCCTAATTAAAAGGCTGGGTGTTTTGGGACTATCTCCTGAACTTTTGTTTCTCCTTATAAGAGAATGAACAGCTTTCAAAGTAATGCGAAAATCTGCTTTACCACTATGCAAGTACTGTATAACACCTGTAAGATCTTCTAGCTGAGTGGGAAAGAGATTTGAGGCAGCTGCCATAGCTCTTGCTTTCTCAGAAAATCTGACTTGGCAAGAGAATTTAAGATCAGGGGGTTGATCAGGCATCTGGGTAAGCAGTAGCCTGCAGTTACATTATCATCTATGATAGTTCAGATGACAGCCTTACCTATGAAAATGAACTTAGTGCTTCTTTTTCATTTTAAGTGCTCATAACTTAAAACTGTGGCCGAAACTGTAGTTCTAAAAGTCCTGCAAAGGAGAACTACCGTGATATCTACCAAACCATCAAATCCATCAAAGAAGTAACTTTTGACATCTTGAAAATGAGATATCTGGAGGCATATTACCTGAGAGACTGTCTCCCAAAATTCATGACATTACTCTAGCAGGTTGTATTTCACACAGCATAGCTCAAAGGGATGGGTCATATACGCCTGAGGGATGACTGGAGATGGAACGATAGACACAAAACTGTGCAGTGATCTTGGCTCTAACTCATGCCGATGCCTTGGGCTTGTACGATAGACTTAGGAATAGACTTACCAAGGAAGCTTAAGTGTCGCCAAAACCTTTGTATTTATAAGCATGACATTCCAGTTTATGTGAAAAAAAAAGAAGGAAGGAAAGAAGGAAGGAAGGAAGGAAGGAAATACAGAATATATCTTGTCTTTGAAAGAAGATTTATAGCATGATTGTATAGATTTCAAAACTACCAATAAGAAAAAAAAAACGGTGAAAGAATGAACAGATTTGAAGAATAAGCATCATGTACATTTTATCAGAATACTGTAAGACAAACTCTGTAATATGGAGTCTAATGACTCTTGACCGCTAATGTTAGGGTACCTACCCTAACACAATGACTTCCATTGTCTTCTCTTCTGGACAGTCTCAAGAAAAGTTAGTCTTGTTGCTAAGTCTTTTTTCCATCTGTTCCTGTCCTTATTTGGTACTGAGTGTCTTTTGAAGCACTGTTTTCTACAAGCCCATTTTTGTGCTCCTGACAATTTATATATCTGTATAGGATTTATATGGAGGTGCCTTTGGAAAACATTAGTATTTCATTAACGATGCATTCCTATAGTCTACGGAAAAGCTGCAAAGTCACAAAGGAGCAACAAAGGCTGCTGACATACACATGGCAGCCCTGATTTCGTCTTTGGGTCTTCATAATTTTGAAATACAAGGCTATATATTTTCAAGCAGTGTTGCCCAGTATTTAAAATGCTATATAATAAATTTCTCTTTTTTTTTTACCCTAAAATGATCCTCCCTTCTCTGTCAAAATCTTTAAGGCTGGTGAACTGTGTTGGATCAGCATTCTGATCTTGTTTCCTATCTTTGCTTATCGTAGTCTTACCTTTTACAGACATCACTACATGGAAAATGGAGTAAATGATCTCGTTCCTTCAGAGCTGCCTGGGTAACCATCATTGTGTACACTATTCAGACATAAGGATATGGACTATTTTAATCAAATATTTGACAAATTAAGATTCCAGCGTATTTTGAACACCGTATCATTCCTGCTCTGCCCTAATTCAACAAAACAGAGACATAGGCTGCCAAAGTCTTAACTGTGACAGCTAACACATCTAAATGTGAACAGATTCACAAAAAATTCATTTGTACGTTGAAGAGCTTTTTAAATCAGAATTCTCTCTCATGAGCCTTAACTTTGGCTGAATGAGTTAATGAGGATATTAGCCTGTGCATCCAATTTGCCTAACTCAGTAAAGAATGCACCACTGCCAACTGCAGCTGATGAAACTCTTGCTTCTTATTAGTCAACTGTGTAAATCAGAAAGCACTTAACTGCCTCCTCTCTACTACATATATTATTTATGCTACAAAGAAAAAAGTAGATACTTCAGACAGGTAAAGGTTGAACATACATTTGTTTGCATTGGCCATCATCACAGAAATGTTGTAGTTCTCAAATCTGGGCAAGGGACTTGAGTAACTGATATCTGTACATTTTAAAAATTCCACAGAAATTGTCTCCTGATCATCAATCATCAATCACCGATCATGTATGAACTAGAAGCAGTGCTACATTCAACATTACTTCAAAGCTATCTAATAGTTTCTTTCGTGGGTCAAAACTCAATATTTTTGTTTAAGGAATCTTCTTCCTATTACTTATTATCATATGGCCCAAATCAGGGTTAGTTATATGTAGAGGTAAGAAAGTAATCATGAGGGAGATAAATAGGTTGTGTAATGTATAATTTTACTTCTAATTTCATTTATGTAAAAAAAAATAATAAGTTTCTTCATGTTCCTACTGTATATTGGCAGGTCTACATGGGCTGTTTGGTCACAGTACAAATGAAAATCATTCCAACAGCCTCTCAGTAACATGCACACAAAGTTTATTTGCTCATGGGTCCATAGTCATGGTCAAATAAATAATACAAGAGAAACTGTAAAATTCAGAAATACCTTCTTTTTGCAATTTCTATATTAGTTCTCTAACCTGAAGTTTGCAATTCTGGAGCATTGAGGTGTTCGGACATGTGCAGTAAATTTAGAAAGAGATTATCCATTGATGATTTTCTATTCCAGTTTCTTCATTATCTGGCACCACCTTCTTCTAATTGGCAATGAAAGAAAGATGCTTTTCAGACAAAAATAAATTGTAGTTGCACCACATATCAGTCAGAGATGTTCTTGTGATTATAATCTCCTTTTTCTACATTCATTTTTCCTGTATTACTTGTAAATTTTTCATTCTCAGCAATGCATAGACAAAGTTCAAAGAGCATTTCTTGAAAAACAGTCTTCTGCCATTACTAACTTCCTTCACATTTAAATTAATTTTATATATTTTAAAACTGGGAATCCAATTGTCTCCAGTGTGCCTGCCACCCTTTCCTTAAATATATTCTTGCAGCATAGGGTGAGTATAGTCAAGGATCATTTAACTTTTTTAAAAAAAAAAACACAAGATTTGAAAATGATCAGTTTGTAACAACTATGTATCATAAAACAAATAAAAGATATTGGTTATTTGTCTAATATAATGGTCAGAAAAAAAAAGGCATTTTGGACATTGAGGTGGTTACCAAATCATATTTGTTTGACCATTTTGCTCCCTCTTATATTTAATGAGAGCATATTACAAATATGTGGCCCCTAAGACGAATCTTTTGCTCTCTTTTATACAGTGCTATATTTATTAGCAAATGTTTCATGTCATAAAGAAACACATTTGTTCATTGGCCAATGGTGTTTGAAACTGCTGAGTTGGAATTTCATTGCACTTAAACTGACTTTGAGTGGATATCAGACCTAAAATAATCCTCTCATTGATGTTAAGAGGGCTTTGAATTTTCTAACTTATGAATGCATATTGTAGCAAGAGCTTTTGTTTAATATCTTACTGCTCTCTTTCTGCGTGTGCGTTTGTTTAGTTGGCGTGTATCCAGGAAGTGGGAAATTTGCTAGCTGCATGAAAATCATAGATGCTTTAAGAAAAGCAAACATATACAAGCTAAAACTAATTGGGGATTGAATGCTAGCTATTAAATCATTATTTCATTCTACAAAAAATAAAGGAGAAAATCAACTACTTGAGGCAAAATTCTCTTTGAATGGGCTGCCCACTGAGCTGAGCACTCCCTCAATAGACATTATAGCAAGCTAGAGCATTATTTTTAGAGACTGAATTGGAATTTAATTTGTTCTTTGAATCCCCACTACAAGAAAGCTAATTTAATACTATTATCAAGAAGGATTCCTTTAATTATGTCAAACCATCTATAGATGGTTTGACATCTATAGTTCTAACATGAACTGCTTTGGATATTTGAAGGTAATGTATAATATACACAAATCTCTGAGGTATAATTATGCTGATTTTATTGCTGGTATTAGTCAAGTCATAGTAATATTCAGAAGCCCGATCAGGTAACAAGTTCCTTAGAACTGGAAATATTACATGCTGAAAGCTTCTTTTACCTGGAAGTATGGAATAAACCTATTTGTTGGAGCTTTTCACTATTTTCCACTTTCTTCCTATAGACAATATGCAGAGAATTTGCTAGTTTGCTTTGATTACTAAAGGGCATATTTTTCAAGCACAGTTTTAATAGTACTTTAATAGTGCTTTAATCATACTTTTGATCAACGGTTTTGTTGTTGCAGTTGTTGTTGTTGTTTGAGAAATCCAGAGAAAGGTAAACAGTTATACAACAAAACAAAAACTCAGAATCAGGGCTATCTTCCCATTAGGAAAACCTTTGAAAAAATCTTTTTTTTTTTTTCTTGTCATTGATGTAATCAATTATACTTGGAAGTCTTCACTGAGTTTTTATCATCTTTCTTTACTGATAGTATGTTCATTAAATTACTAGAAAAAAAGAAAAAAAAATGAGGGCTTTCTGTTTAGTCATCTGTTTTGGTCTTGCAGATTCCAGTGCTGCAGAATCAGATTGTAAATTTCCAAACAACATAGCAGACACAGAATTACTATGTAAAATTTTCCTGAAAAAGAAAATTTGACATTTTTAAAAACATTAACTTGCTTCTGAAATAGATTATGAGTTCTCAAATTCAGGGGAATAATCTAACACTCATCATTCAGTGAAAACAATTTTCAATAGACAAAAAGACCAAAAAAACACAGATTTCTTATCTTCTCCAAATCACAGAATGTCTGAGATTGGAAGGGACCTCTGGAGATCATCTAGTCCAACTCCCCTGCTCAAGCAGGGACAGCTAGATCGCATTGCCCTGAGTTGGGCCCAGACAGATTTTGAATATCTCTAAGGAAGGAGATAGTCAAAGATATTTTATGGGAAAACCAACTCAAGGGAGTTGAATTTGGTGAAGGAGGTGAAGGGCAACATAAAGGGCTTCTACAGGTTTGTACGTAGGCATGTATTACCAGGTGCCTTCTTTGCCTCACTCTTTACTGGCAAGGTTTGCCCCAGGAATCACAGGCCTCTGAGTAAGTCTGGAGCAAGGACTACTTAGGTCACAAGGAGTTTTGACTGCTGTTGTGCTCCTGCTACCTCTGTGGAGCTCCCTTGATCTCTGTGTAAGCTCTACACGTAGGGCATGCAGAATATCTGAACTAGGATCACTCATGCAGATCTAAGAGAATTTTCCCTGGCTATACAGTATTGCACATTGCAGGCTGCTCTGTTCATACATTATAGATGACCTGTTTTCTGATAGATAAGCCTTAATCATAAAGTTAAAACTTAGTACTTTTCAACTTTTCATGACTGTATTTTAATACTATACTCAGATTTCCATTTACTATTCTCTCATTGGTATTTGTGCAAGATATATTTGTCTCAGATTTGGAAAAAAAATGAAAAAAGAAAGAGGGCTATATAAAAGCAAGCAACATTTTCTTGATACAGGATACCTGGTGTGTTGATGGGATGCTCTTTTGGGATATTTAGTACTGATTCAACACAGTCCTGCAGTATACTAGATATAATAAGGAATATACTTAATCCCGCCAAACATACTTGCCACAGTTTCTGCACAACTCCAATCATCTAACTTGTGTTAGATTAAAGTTTCAACTGTCCCTATGCTCCTAAAAAACCAATTCTACTCCCTTAGATACAATTTTTCCAGTCTACCAAAGTTAATTAGTAGCCAGACATGCTTGAAAATCTTGGCCTCAAAGCACAATCCTAATAAAATTACTGTCTAAAGTATACCCCATGATACAGGAACTTTGTAAAATAAAGATATCAATAGCAAAAGATAAGGAAAAGAATGATCCTGAGGAGAAGTGAGAATTCAAAATGAAAATAATGGGAATGAAACAGGAACAACTCTGGGCAGAGCATGTTAGTCTACAATAGTATAACTGTATAAGCCATATTATTGTAGTATTTTCTTCATCACTTGTAAAGAAAAAAAACAAAAGCTTATTCCAGCTGCAGAAGTTAACATGGCAAATGGAAAGAACAAATCTGTCAAAATCCAAATTTTATTTGTTACTCAAACTCCAAACAAAATTATACGTATTTGATTTTCATAGATAAATAAACAGAACATATAGTGCCCATTAAGTCTGAAAGAAATAGAGCCCTCCATCAGTGGCCTGGGACTCGGTGCCTCCTCTGTCTAGAATCTGCAACTATGAAGACTCTCCTGGAAATTTTTATCTAAATCAGACCAAGAGTAAGTCATTAAAGTGCTACTTTGATTTCTGTTCCGTGGTAAACAAATTAACATAAGCAAAGGACATTTCTTTAGTGTGGCGACTGCACATTCAAACTTTTAGTTCATTTAGAGCAAATAGCTTATTGCACTTTTCCCTCCAGAAAGAAGCTTTACTGTCTCTAATATATTTTGGGTCTCTCTCTATATTCCCTTTTTGAGTTGTTCCACTTTGTATAAATTATATTCATATTTGCTAGAGCTGAAACAAGACCCTCATCCCAACTGCGCGTCCACAGATTCCCTCTTACTACTTCGTCACACATACAAAGACATGCAGGGTG
The DNA here is from genome assembly GCF_059628265.1 of Tinamus guttatus. Lineage (NCBI taxonomy): Eukaryota > Metazoa > Chordata > Aves > Tinamiformes > Tinamidae > Tinamus > Tinamus guttatus. Next base: position 2,038,215 of record NW_028288936.1, read on the forward strand.
AAGTCATTTTCTCAGGCCTGACCCCAGGCCTGACACCAGGTCTCAGGTTCTGCACCCACACTGACAGGGAACCAGTAGGGGACTCCCTGCTACAAATGACTGAGATGGAACAAGCCCACAGCTAACTATGGAAGTGGAAAATAAGGTAGGGGCATGAGTAACCCCACTGTTAATTACTGCTTCCTTAAGGCTTGGCATATGTGCTTTGATGGAGAGAAAAATTGACTATTGAGTGTCCTCTGTGAAGCAAGTCAGAAGCTCGTAGCCAGGAACATACTAAAAGCTTTTTAAAAAGTTTAGATCCTTTCAAAAATGAAAGATCACAAAATCATTTATTTAAAATCAACTGAAAAAGGTGTAAAAGTGACATCTATATGGAGAAAACAAAAAGTGATGCTTCTAACTAAAGCAGTTTAAAGCCTCAGCTAAGAAGTAGCAACATTTGACATAACATTTATTCAATAATGACAGAATATTGATGTCAACCTTAACTTCAGTATCATCTGTGTCCTTCTTACCAGGCCTCACCTCTGTATATCAATCTGTCTTGACTTTAGTTTGTGAATTCTGTCATCCTAAGTGATAGATAGATAACTTGATCTTAGGTTGCTTTCCAGTCTCCTCTCAAGAGCAAATTTTCAAATTAGGATATAACAGCACTGGTTTGAATTTGGGGGCCATAAAAAGACATGTATTTTGCTGCTTGTGATTCCTTGATGCTTGTGACCTCATTACACTAGCAAGATGGTGGACTCACCGTTGACAGTTCTTACTCAGTACTTAACAGCTCTATAGAAAGCGAACAATTATTAGAAAACGTAGAGAAAATTATTATAGAAAAAAAATGAAAAAAATAAAGATATAGAAAAAGTTTTTGTCACATTTTTGGATATGGGCAAACCAGGGTATTGTACGTGCTGTGATAATACAAAACTAGAGAGAAAAGCTGTGAGTATCTTAGCTTTAGAGCAATAGCTAAACTGAAAAAAAGGACTTGACTGAAATAAATTATAAAATTAATATCACCTATTTATATATTCTCATCATTGTAGAGAGCATTTCTTGTTCAAAAGTATGATATAGGTGAAAGAAAGACTGAAATAGAGCTAGAATGGCTGGGTAGCACAGTTCAGTTCTCGGTCCTGGAGGATTATGTGTGGATAAGAGAGACAGGATTACCACCATGATTTCACTATTTGGTCTGAATTTCTGAGTAATCTATTTTTAAATCCAGAAAATTTGTTTTTGCTCCTGTGCTTTATTGCACTTGCAGTAAGACTAAGGAATTTGATTTTTAACTCTCAAGTATAATAAAATAATAAAACAGTAAATAATAATAAAAATCCTTTAGTAAAAAATGTAGCTTTTTTACACCTTGATTATGTATTCATATTACTAATTTCCCAGTAGTGTTCATCTGTTTTTATTTTGACTCAGCTATAAAACTTGAGAAAATATTGATTTTTTTCTCTTTTTTGGCAAGAATCAAATTTTTATTTAAAGGGGAAAGAATAAGCATTTGCTACAGACACAAAAGCTGACTTGTGATCAATAGCAAAAGTGCTAATGGGCTGTTTTTCTGTCACTTCATTTTTGGTATATTTCTAGCATCAACATTTATATTAATATCATGCTTCTAAGAGCCAAAAGAAGCTGACAGAGGCACTTAGCTGATTAGCTAAAACCAGCCATAGAAGGGAACCTCTTTCACAGAGAATCACAGAATTACCGGGGTTGGAAAGAACCTCTGGAGATCCAGTCATGCAGAATCACAGAGTCATAGAATGGCTGAGGTGGAAGGGACCTCTAGAGATCATCTAGTCCAACCCCCGTGCTCAAGCAGGGACACCTAGAGCACGGTGGCATCCAGGCGGGTTTTGAAGATCTCCAGAGAAGGAGACTCCACAGCCTCTCTGGGCAGCCTGTTCCAGCGCTCTGTCACTCTCACAGGAAAGTTGTTCTTCCTTATAAAGGAACAGGATTAAACTTCTTATGTTTAAACTTACACCCATTGCTCCTTGTCCTGTCACTGGCCACCATGCAAAAGAGTTTGGCCCCATCCTCCCCACATTCACCCCTTAGGTACTTGTACATGTTGATCAGATCTTCTCACAGTCATCTCTTCTCCAGACTAAACAGGCCTGTCTGGGCAGCCTATTCCAAGGCTCTGTCACCCTCACAGGAAAGAAGTTTTTCCTCACATGGAGATGGAACTTCCTGTGTGGACGTTCCTGTGGAACTTAATGCAGCTTTATATATATATAACAATATAAGATTATTAGACAATTAAAAGCCTTGAAATGGTGAGTTTGCCATAAACTGTATAAATAAATCGGTAGGGAAAATCGTACTCTGTTCTTAGGTTTATTGCTTTTCTAATGAAATAATTTTTAAATCATTTCCATCTAACATTTTTTGCCTAAAATTTGTAAGACAAATTTGGTGCAGGACAAACTGCCTTCTCAGTCATACAACAGCTAGATAGTTGCTCTGCATTTTCAGCTTCCCAAGTAGGGCTGTACCTTCAAATCTCTTGGCTTTTGCTGGGTAGAGAGAGTGGCTTCAGAACACTAAGTCAGTTGCACTCTCATCTAGTTTTTCCTCACTGAAAGTTTTTTTTTTTTTTCCATTTAGGATTTTGCTGATAGATTTATCTTTTTTTGCTCTAAGTACTTTCTTACCTACTTCTCACATGTTAGTAGCAGTCAGATATGGGTCTAGACAAGCATTGTTCAAATGGAATCAAGATATGTAGACATACAGAAATACAGAAATATTCCCATTCTCAAATGTTTTTTACACCTGTCTGAAACTAAAGCTTTTGGGAGTCTTGGAGAGGGAAATACTGCAAGGGAATTAGAGCACATTCAAATAACCTGAGGCCATTATATATTTTTCTCTGCTGGTTTTCCTTGGTTGGGATTACCAGCTTCCCAGCTACCGTCCCACCAACTCTAGGGGAAAATGCAAAACGGGAACAGTGTCAGACACCTTCCCACTTCCTCCCATGCCTATCAGGAGGAGATAGCAGGGTTTGCTATCCCGCAGGAACACGTCTGTTATGGCATATGACTTTTTTTTACTTCTCCTTTACAAGCAATTTCCCCAAACTTAGCACATAGGTATACAGATAAGTCTACCATCAGTAAAATTAAGGAACTGATGAAGTTACTGTAGCAAAAGAAAAGATTACTGTGAGTAGAAATTCCTTGCAACTCACAAACACACATGAACAATGAAGAAACTACATTGAAGGCTACTGCAAAATTGTCTTTTGTTCTTTATTAGACATGATAATTTGACTTAATTAGCTCTCAAACTGTCTATATCTGAGAACAAGTGGACATTAAATTTGCATAAATATGTACAATGCAGTTACAAAAACAAGGCAGAGATATTTTCAATGCACTATATAAATATCTCACAACTAAATGTGCACAGTATTCAAGCATACATATGCACAGGTATTTTGCTTGTGCTTTAAGGCATTGTTGTGATCCCTGCTAAAGACACATAGCATAAGATAAGCTTAAAGAGCTTCTGGATGTAACTAAGTTAGGAAATTCAAAATGAAAGCTGAAATATCTTTATCTATCCACTTTCTGCATGACCAAAAAATGCGGGTTAAAAGAAAGTCGTGTTCTGCATCATCTTCCTAATGTCATTTATAAGTAGCCAGAGCCACTCCATCCCAGAAATATAACCAGATATGAATAGAAGAAGGCATATACCTGTTTACTTGAAAGAAGAGTAAAGCCAAAATATGAAAAATACAGGAATTTCTATACTACTCTAATTCTTTTCTATTAGTACTACCATGCTGCTTCACAGCTAAACCTTTTCTATGCATTTGTCCTCAGTCAAAAATAAACATAATATTGTTTTTTGCTGCTGCTATGTTAGAATTAGTAAAGTGTCAGGATTGGGTTTGTTGTTTCCGGGGAGTTAGGAAAAAGACTGGGAGATGGAAAGTGAAATAATCTTTTTTTTTTTTTGTAAGCTGTTCAATTTTTTTTTGCCCCCCAACTCATCCAAGCCCTAATGTGTTTCACTAGCCCAAGCTAGAAAATGAATAATGTATTTATTTCATTTTTAATTCATCCATAAAGGACCCAGAGTATTTTACTTAAATTTGCATGTCAATTATGTATTTGACTTAGTGATAACCTCTGAATTATAACATGGAATAGCCAATAACCAGCAGAGTATACAATAGTATTACATAGAATAAAATTTTTCATATATTTCCTCTTATTTTTAATAGAATAATAGCTTTTCATGTATTTCAAATGGGACTATGTGTTGATTATTTTTCTGGTAGGTAACAATGGTAGTTCAGGTCATGAGTCTGAACTACCTTATTTCACTGAAGAAGCAGCAGAAATATGGGCTTCAGCAGAATATCTTTGTCCATTGATACCTGGGAATGGTCTCTTTCACCAATGCAAGAGGTGATTATTCACATGAGATTATTAAATGAAAAGTATGAAATGAAAAGTATGAAATGAAAATGTAAATGAAAAGTGCAATAGATAAGACTGATCTCTTCTTCTACTGCAAAATACAGTAGATATGTTAGGTCTATTATTTTTTATTTATATGGTTTTATAGGTTCATTTAGAGCCTTAGGAATTTCCTATGTGAAAAGGGTTATGAACAGTCTTGTTCAGGACATCGGAGTCCAAAAGACTGAACAGGTCACTAGATTCAGTGCTAAAGATAGAGAGAAAACAACATTACACCTTTTCTTTTTCTCATCTTTTTTTTTTTTTTTTTTTGTTGCTGTTGTGATTCAGTATTACTCATGTTTACAGTTGAAAATACTAGGAAAGAAAGGAAATTGACTTGTGATATTGTACAACCTCTCCAGTCCCATAGTGAAACTGAGAAGTAACCTGATTACAGAAGTTCTGTAAGAAATTATAGCAAAGATATAATGCTTAGTTTAATTATCATCCCAACCTGGGGCTAGTCTGGGGTTGGGAGATGGCATTCTGAAAAAATTCTGAAGAAATTCTGAAGAAAAAAAATGGAGTTGCATACAAAGAATGTCTGTCTACAGTTGTTCGCTAATGGAAGAAGTTCCCCAAAATAACCCTAACTCCTAACATTCTAACTTAAAAATTCCTCAAGTTTGTTTGCCTTTCTTATGGAAAAAATAAGGTCACGAAAGCTTTCTAGGCAGTAGGTTAGAATTTAGCATGCTTAGGTTAACCAAATTTTGAAGGCCAGATTATCCCTATTTGTACTTTTGCAAAGTCAAAAATACCTTAGGATAAGCAGATCATTATGGCAGATCATTATGTTCTGCAACAAATCTCACTGTTAATGAATTTTAATTAATATTTGACCTTAAATTAACTTTCAGTTAGTTTGATCCTATTCTTCTTTAAAACCCTAATACTATATGAAATCTTTTCTCTGATCTTTTGTGTCTGTCTTCCTTAAAAGCTGTAAGAAATAAAGTTGCATTCTTCAAATAAGGGAACATGTATAAATACTGGGAGGAAAAAAACAGCCTAACTTCTGGCAAGATATAATACATCTGAAATAAATAGAAAAAAAAAAAGATGATGATTTGAATAAAGTGACAGAAAATATTTATCAGCAATTTGGACGCAGAATGTTTGCCAGACAGTCAGTGTATATTCACTAAAGAGAATTTGGGAGATTCTATGAGTTGCATACTTAAGCACTAACAGAAAAGTTTTCAAATAGGCTGCAAGTATTGTAACAAATCAGTAGCATGTTTCTGACAGGTCTTAAAAACTTTAGAAATATCAAACTAATGACTTTATATAAGATTGTATAAATAGCAACTGCATTAATAGTTAAATTAATACCAAAGTAATTAAATGTGGCAAATACAATTTTTTATTTGCAAAAGTGTTTGGAGTAATCTGGAGAATTACAGATGAGCAAACTAGACTTTTTCTTCTGGGAAACCGATAGAAATTCTCAAGAAATGATGCATGAAACTAGCACTTGAAAAAAAGAACTCTTTGATACAAACACACATTGGGTACAGAGGAAAATCGGTGTAGCCTGTTGGGAGTAAGCTGTATTTTCAAAAATATTAGAGCTCTCTGAGGCAGTGAGAAAGTTAATATGATCAAGGCACTCCATAAGAATTCTGAAAAGACCTTGATCATGTTCTTTTAGAAAAAGCTCTTCAGGTTATCAAGCCATCATGGTATATGAGGGAAAGTTTTCTCATAGATTTGATTATTGAATAAGAGATAAAAATCAGTTCAAAAGTTGCTACAGATATTCATGGAGATTCATGGCCCACCTGATGGGCTTTTGCCACCACTGACATAAATGCAATTGGTTTAAAGCCGGGGACTATGTCTGAGAGATCAGGAATCCGTGTTTATTCTAGATGCTATTTCAGCCTCGCTATCTATACTGTTTATAGTCAAAATTTTGCTACTATTTATAGTTAGAGACAGCACTGTAAGCTAGGTGCTAGGAGCGACCTTCTATGTGGGCCACAATGACTGGTCATATGTGGGTGGATAGAGTGATTAATTGGTATGACCACACCTGGTGTACTTCATTAATTTTACTATATTTCTGTAAATTGTGCCGTCACAAAGATATGTTTGAACAAGCAGTTCTCCTGCATGCTTTGCCTATGGGCATAACAGAAGATGACAGCTAGTGTCGAAATGGAAATATGAATAGCACGTGTGACAGCTATAGATACACCTTGACTTGGCTGATAGGAATTTCAAAGGAATACTCGTGGTTGATATTAACTTTTCTAAATACAACTAATAAAACTAATATATAGTTTTATTATTAATACATAGTTTTATAACCACTGAAGTTTGTTACCATTGAAATACTTTTTGGTCAAGAAGACCAATTTTTCAGAATGTTTCCAATGTTATGTCATTGTATGAAAATGTCTAGCCCCACATCCACAGAAATGATTTCATGGCTAACTCCTTTATTTTTCTTAGTGCTTAGTATTAATCCTTCATGTTGCTGCCTAAATATCTCTCTAAATCTAATTCAGAGGCCTTTGGAGGGATTTGTAGTCTGTTTTTTTCCCCCCTTATCAGATCTTGCTTTTTCCCCACATTTTCTTAACATCTTCTCTTTTATAATTTACTTAGAAGAAAGACTAGAAATTCCTCTCTCTTTTTTCTTTTAATTTGTTTAACAATTTACAACACTTCTATTTTTTGTTTGTTTTATTTTCTGCAATACAACTTGGCAAACTTGAACTCTATAGAGCCTTGCTTTCTGCAGACTCAGGCTGTCTTCATCTCTGCTCCTAAACTCTGTCTTGAAAGTGGAGGTAACATTTTAAACTTATCATCACAGCCTTCCTCACCATAGAAAATTTAATTTAAATGTGCAATAAAAAAGGCAAGCATCCTTTTGTTGGTTGTTAATAGGAGCGCTACATGGTAGAAAGTCTTCAAGATAAGTAATTCTCAATAGAAAGCACCTAACACAGGAGGATATAATTTTTTAGAAATATAACAAAAGAAATTTTATGTCCTACTAACCCAGAAAAGCTGTATTTTGAGGTTGATCTACACCCTATGGGTAGAACAGTATAAGAGAGACACCAGCAGGATTTAGAGTTTGTTTTTCCTTACATATCAGGGACACTGGTATTGGCACTATTCAGCCACAATATAGCAAACTGTTTGATGTTTCTGTTAAAACACTCCTTAAGGCAATGGCTTTTTAATTAAATTGTATCTTTTGGTTTATTTTGTCTTGTATATTTAGAAATAGCACTATTTTTTCTTAGCTTGCCTGCTCTATTTTATATGATGGTGATGAATATTCTATTAAAAAAAAAAAAAGGTTTTCCCTTCACCTCACCCATATTGATTAGCAAAAGTGGCATTTGTAGGTTATACTTTTAAATGACTCTATAGGGTGCTGATGACTAAAGAGAATAAATCGCAGAGGTCTTTGAAGTAGGTAAACCTTGATAGCAGCAAAGGGTGGGCAGAAGTAAATTTAAGATCTTCTACAGCTTAACAATTTTTGTGAAGAAGATCCTCTTCTCTCTCTTTTCACTCCTCTGGAGGATAACTGACTTTCTTGAAGGGTCTTTGGAGGCTGTAGCAAAATGTAGAAAAACATTCATTTATAAATTCATCCTCAGATATTTCCGTTTATAAATTAATGTGCTAATCATCCATTTCACTGTGTGGAAGAGCAGGGCAGCTCGGCAGGTCTGGAGCAGTAGGAATGTGTTTCTTTCCTGCCACCTCCTGGGGCCCCTGCCCAGGTGCAGGTCCATTCCCAGCAGTTGGAACTGGTCAGAACCAGCTGGATCCAGCAGTAACGGGCAAAGGGCGGCCCTGGGCCTCCCTCCTGCCTGCCCTTTGTGGCCAGTACAACAGCAAAACCTACCCTAGATCTTTCCTTGCCTGGTTTGGTGGGTGTTATTCTAGTCTAGATCAGCCCCTGCAATTGCTTTGCACAACACTGAATGAGTGGGGGGAGAACTACTAGCAGATATTTTACTAAGTAAATTAATTTAGTAAACTAATTTGAGGAAATACTTACAAAATGTGTGTGAATGGTTGTTTTAACTTCTAGGTGTGTATATCTTGGGGCTGTTCTTAAGAAACAACAGATTTCTGTCATAAGTTTTCACTGAACACTTTCAATTTCAGGAAAAAATTACACATTTCTAGCCAAAAAAAGGAAATGAAAAAAATACATTTTATTGTAAAAGTTTGCTGTAGTTAAACCAAAAATACAAATATAAATTTATTTCAACTTTGAAAGCTTTCCAAGAAACTCTACTATTTTTACCTTATGCTCCTTGGATTTTCTTCTGTTACTTTTTTACTTTTAACACTGATATCTACTAGTATCATCTGAACATATTTGGAAGGCATATAAAGTCCCTTAGTAGTCTTTTCTGAGTAGATAAAATATAGTATAATTACAAAATCTAGGAAGCACAAGAAGTATTTCTGAAACAAACAAACAAAAATGGCTTCAAGAATGGAATGTTTTAGTAGAAATAGAAGCAAGGTATTTAAAAATTTTGAATTTTGAGAATATAAACAGAGAAGCAAGTGTTAGGGTTAGAAACAAGTTGGAAGAACTACATGGGATGTCCCTCTGGGAACAAGCATTTGTCTGCTGGCCATTTTGCTCTGCGAAATTTAATGTGAAGCTGTATGTGTAAGAACAACTGAATTTCATATATTTGGTCAAGAAGACCAATTTGCACACACACATACACGCCAATTGCATTGGTAGCAGTTGTTATCCAGCTATTGTAAAAAAAAATAAACATGATGTGAGATAAGATTAAATGATACAGGAAATATCAAAGATGAAGGTAATCACAGATCTCTTCACTATCATTCCTTTCAAGTAATTTGCAAGGGAAAATTAACCTGTTTTCACATAGAAAATGTGCTTAGGTAAATCACATTTTTTGCAGAACCAGAAAAATTAAGTCTTTTCACACAAATAACTTATTGTGAGATATTCAGTCAAGTCTCAGGCACACCAATGAAGAAGAAAGCATTGCTAGGTGTACATACTAACTTTCAATCTTGCAATCTTAGGAGGGTTTCGTTATGCCCTCATTATAAATGTGTGAAAATGTGTGTCAGAGAAAATTAAATGATAGTATGAGGGCAGTCTACGCCATTTATGTGAGTGACGTCAAAGCCAAAGAGCAGAAGGTGTGTGAAGTTAGTATAGCAGTTCTTAAATCCTATTCATCGACTATTACAACATGAAGCCAAAGTCCTACGAGTCTAGGCTGTAATGAACAAAACCACATTGGAGTATAAATATAATTGCATGTTTTAAGGCGATACCCTCTTTTTGTTGGCTGTGGACTTCTAAACATGGATCTATAAGTGTTTGAGTTGGCAAAGCTGTTCATTAAGATGTTGGCAACATTCATTAAAAAAACTCTCACCAGTAGAATCAATATCTAAGCTACCGCTAATGCCGATGGGAGCAAGATCTGATACATGTGCCATTTAGAAAAGTGTACATGTGATGCAGACAATTCAGAGTTTTATTCGTTGCTCAGAAGCAGACTTCCACTTTGATTTTGAGCATGTTAATTACAGCAGCTTATCTAACCTCTATTTTCTTTGTCTGTATAATGATGTGGATAGTGATAATTACTTATATCACTGTTTTCCTTGAAAGTTGAATTCGATAATATATGCAGCACCTAGTAAGGTGCAGTATAATTATTTATATTATATTAGTCAATTTATATTATATTAATATATATTAATTTATATTATATTACATTAGTTTTGTTGCCACTATTTAAAATAATTTTTGTTTCTGAATTAATTCCTACAATTCAAATTTATACATTTGAAAATGAAATATTTCTTGCTTAATTTCTTGATTTTGCTGACACTGAAGTCCATGAGACTTTTCCCACTGATGTAAGAGGGCACCTAACTGAGTTGAGTGGCTAATTTGTTGCTTCCTGCTGTAATTTTATAAAAATATGCAGATTAAAATGTCAATGGCTTTTTTCCCACATGGTGTGAACAATACAGGAGACAGATTAGTCATGCAGAAAAATATTTTCCTTTTCTTCTACCTGTCAGTTCTCTGATCAAAGATAGTATCTATGAAAAGTAGAGAAATAATCAGGAAATGGGAAATGCATGGAGGGACTCTTACTAAAAGGCAAAGAAAAAGTATGAAGTATTGCTTTTGTTTGTTTCACCTTGTCATTCTCAAAGACAATTAGAAGAAAATTTGAAACAAAGGATTTTTTTTTTACAGTGATAATATATACCTAAACATCAAAAATTATTTCTTAGTTTCAAAGACATTTCCAGGATGGAAATCAGAGCTTTAAAATGCTGCCATTTTCATCCAAAATTGTACTCAAGATAAAGTGTGGTGACTGACATCTCAATTGCAATGCTATGGAAATTTTGTATAGCATTCTTGACTTGGACAGTTGATTAAACAGACAAGGATATCTAGGAATTTCAAAAGGGATGTTTGGGATTTGCGGTTTCAACAGCTACCTACAAAGGAGTAAAAAGCCTTTTAAACCACCAGTGGAGGAGAATAGAGAATTTTACCTCAGAGGGATTCCGTTTCTGCTCTCTGTGGGCTAACATGTTGTAAAGTAGCTAAATATAATTGAGAATAACTCTTGCACCAGGATTACTCACCAAAACTTTCTTCTCCAAAAGTATGTCTTAGCCACAAAGTTGCATATTCATCTAGATAGGAGTGCCAGTCTCGCAGAATAGTTTAAAACCTTGTTGATGTAATAGCCTTCCTCATTAGAAATGTAGCTTCTTTCTGAAATAGGTGTTGAATGAGGTTTGGCACTTCCTCTATGTGTTGTGATGTGCTCCTTTGGAATTTTAGAAGTGATAACAGCTGTGCTTTGTGAGCAGCTTGATCATCATGGATGTATGCAGAAGATATTCTTGTTGCATGCCAACTGGCTCAAACCCTTCCTGGATGATAAGTGAAGAACTTCTATTTAGTGAATACTAATTAGGCATTACTGGGATACAATTTCTGAGCTGTTCATTTTTGCCAAGACTAAAGCAGCTACAGTATTTCCCAGAAGAAAAGTTTTAGGAATATAAACTTCGGTAGCTTAGATGCTTCTAGATTTGAGGCATATATTCAGTTAGCCTCAGTTTTGGAGGATTGGTGCTTGCTTAAGTCAGCTAGGGTGAGATGCAGTTTAATAATTCATGTTTAGGATGTCTAAAGTGACAGTAGGCAGCTATGCGCAGCCACTGAATTGAGGTTCAGAGTCTACCATATGTGAAGGTCAGATAGTGAAGCACCTAATTCTGACACTGACATCAAAATTAATTGCCTTAATCTAGACAAATTCCTTAAATTGCACTTTCCTCTAGTAGACATTGATGACAAAGGCTAATTGTAATTATAAACTCTTGCAGCTCTGGAAAGTGGATACATGTGCCTTGCAACAGCTCCGAAGCAGACATATAAATTCCAGAGAGCAATATATTGATTAGAAGCGTCATCTATTTATCTATATTACATATATTAGCTATCTATATTATATATCTGTATTAGCTATCATAAACCCACAATCCATTTCAACTCTAGGGCTTCAGTTTTTTTCCATGGTTTAAGGTAAATTATTCTAATGTCTTCTATCCTTTGCTGATAACAGCAGGAAGTGTTGGAGTTGAATATGTGTATGCACACACACACAAACATATATATACACATATCTATATTCAAGGAAAATAAGATAATACCCTCAAGGAGAAGCAATGACACATGGAATGTAGGTAAATAGATCCACTTGAAAGGCTGCCACTCATACTCTGGATCTTCTCCAACAAAAGCTAAACTAAGATATGACTGACTATTGGTGACTTAGGAATCACTAAGAATTCTTAGAAGACTAAGAATTGGTGCACTGTTTTTCTAATTGTTGCCCTGAAATAACTCTCCTCATTCTGAGCCAGTCCACTTTGAAGTGAAATAACAGGATTTCAGGGAAAATATTTCTACAGAGTCAAGAATACCTAAGCGGTCCACATGCTTGGGGCTGCATTCCCAACAACTCATCTCCAAGAATCCCCAAGAAGCTACTGCAGGCACCCACCCATTTCTCTCTTAATGGTTTCATGCCCTTTTCGACTCACTCTTTAACTTTCAACTCTTCAACTCTTTTCAACTTTCAGGCATTTGCTGTTCAGCCTCTTTCCAAGAGGAAAATTGTGTTGTTTATCCAAATGGACTTTGGTTTTGGCTTTTTTAATGTTAATTTCTTCTACAATAAGCTCACCAATATTCGCAGATCATTTTTTATGACATCCATTACATTCAACTTGGGCAGTGTAGCACCCCACATCTTTAAACAAAATAATCCATTTATGTTCTTGGATGTTTATGTCTTGATGAATAGATGAGCAAGGCAAGTTTTGTTTCTAATTTCTTAGGAATGTTTTCAGTTTTGGACTTCTGCTCTGATTTTCCCTACATTTGGATTGCGTATATATTCACCAGTCTATCTCAAGGTCAAAATACAAAATTATGATATAACTTTCTTCAGTAGGCAGGGGTGACCGCTCTTTAAAAGCCAAAGGCTGACTTTCTGATCACCGGTGATTTAACTCTGCAGTGATGCTTGCAATTAAGTGCTATAAAAGTCCCTATTTTGTGTATCAGGGTGATGCTTGGAGTTTACCTAGCACTCTTCTAATTCACACATCTCCAAACATTTTATCAAGGGAATAAATACCATTAGTGCCAGTGACTTATTTCCTATTTAATATTAGTGCTATATTCAAGTCAATAGCTATTCAATATGATAAAAATGTATGCTGTTTGTTGGCTACTAGAGTATGTAGAAATATGGAAATAAGTAGGAGAGCTATTTTTATATATTTTTAAATGGATGGAGTGTGAGAAATCCGCATCAGAGTTAAGTCGGCCTCTTTTGTTTCTTAACTGTGTTAACAGAGTGAGATTTTGGCAGAGATGACACTTTCATTGTAGGACAAAGAACTTCCAGCTGTTGTTTTGCTGATTTACTCTAGCAAGCTGAAAGTAGAGTTCTTGGATGCAGCGTGATGGGACTCTGAGGTGTCAAATGTTTTCGTGAGCCAGATTTGGATATTTCTTACACTGAAATTTGAAAACACAAAATCGCTAACCTTGAGGATATTTTGGTTTCAGGACTGAAAGAGCCAACTTCCCTTCAACTTATATCCCCCTAAGTGAGCAGATGGTTGGAATCAGCAAGAATATTTTTTGTACTTATTTAATTCAGTGTTTTAGTATCTTCCTTGCTTGGCACCGAATTTTAGGAATGCGTGGAACAGACAGCTTAATGAACTGAAGAAAGAAATACGAATAGTTCTTTAAGGGAAGATAATTACCATTTTAAGTAATATTTTGATGTTTCATGTAATCATGTATCCTTTTTTTTTATACTGGGGTGATCCTAGTTGGGGGTGAAACAGAAGCAAAAAACCAAACTCAGTCCCATGATTCTTCTCTGTTTCACAACCCAGCAAAACACTGTAATGAAGCACTGTACAGTGGGCTGACACTGTCTCTGAGAGGCACTGAGCTTTTTTATATGGATTCCTGAGTTATTGATCATTAGAATTACATCTATTGCCCATTATCCCTAAAATATTAACAGAACAAGAATTTGCAGATAAAGAGATAATACTGTTATTGTGGAACACTGACTAGATTGTGATGAAACATGACCAATGTGAACCACTTCTGTATTTTTTTTAAAAGATTTTTAAGAAGAGTGACAGTACCTTCAGTCTTTGACACTATGGCTTATAAAATGAGAGTAACCTTCTACTCAATTTTTAAATATTCAGGCAGAGTCTAAGTGTTAGCTGACCTTTCCCTCTGAATTGATAGTAAAAAAGATGTATCCATAGGACCTCCTTTTCCATTTGGATAAATGCACTTTTCCTCTTTGGCTTTGTTAGCTGTTCTTATCACTCCTTATTTAACTACTTATTAGCTTACATAGTAACTTTTGAGCTTGGCATATAAGACATGATATAAAGTTCACTGAGTTCAGTGTAAAAACTCCCCATAAAATTGCTGTCCTTTAAAACAGAGATCTGAGACACGGTGGATTTTTATCTTATCTGTGGCAAAGTATTTCCATTATATAAACAATGTATAGACGAGTGTGCAGAGTGATGAAAAGTTTTAAAAGACATAACAATTAAAAACTTTTTATTATTATTCCATTAGCCACTTTCTCTGCTCCAGAGAGAGATTTTACTAAAATATATAAGCATCTGCCCAGGGAGGTGGTGGAGTCACCGTCCCTGGCAGTGTTCAGGAAACGTGTAGATGGGACACTTAGGGACATGGTTTAACAGGCAGGATGGTGATGGGTTTGTGGTTGGATTTGATGACCTTGAAGGTCTTTTCCAACCATAATGGTTCTATGATTCTGTAACACACGACTACTTGTAATGCCAGCTATGCAGCTAAAAGTGTTCTGGGTTTAGTGAGAAGCACTAAGAAATGACAGCAAAAATTATTCATATATATAAAAAAACACCAACAACACAGAACTTCAAGTGCATTTGTTAAAAAAAAAATGATATCTGCAGTCTATATTGTGCTTCCACATCTATGGCCAGAGAGTAATTTATTTTCACAGTATTTCTTTCTAGAAAGCAGTCAGGCTGTCACATTTGACAGTGTTTATCTAATGTGGTTGTAAAAAGGGGAACTAGAAATTACATCTCACCAAAGATTTGAGTTATGGGGAGCATCACTTTGTGTTCACTATCATTTTTAGGGAGCGTTGTCATTACTTCATACAGTGTGAGTAAAAGGAATGAAAGGATTGTAGTTATCAAAGAGCAAGACAGGTCCCTATGTGTGTATGGATGAATATATATTTTTTATCTAGTGTATTAATCTACACTGTACAATAGAGGAGACCATTTCTTAAAAAGTTGCACCAATATTTTTACAGTACAAGCCATTTTTATAACTATATCAGATATGTGGCAGCTGTGATCAGCTAGAAACCTAGCTCTTGCTTAGCAGAGCTTGCCAAAATCTAAAATGGTACCTTTTCCAAAATATCATTTGACATTAAGAAAAATGAAAATGTTATTATTATCCTACCTATGAATCAGCGAATGCCAAAATTTTCCTGTAGTCAAGATTTTGTTAATTTTTGATTGGCAAATACGCTAAAATTAGTAGGTGAAAATGGAGGTATATCGATAAGATTCAAATTGCAAGCTAACAAGATGGACTAAAAGACATATTGATATTCCTCAGATCCATACCCGTTGTGCTATGGACTCTATAAGTAGATTGCACATTGACCAGAGCAGTCGTGGTTTTGGATGCTCTGTGGGACTGTGCTGCAGAGGTTTGGAAATCCAACCCTCGACATGCTTGAGAAGGTTTGTAGAACTCCACTCGTGGCCTGTGAAGTGTTTATAGTAGAAATATCATTAGATTTATTCTGTATGGTAAATGAAAATCAGTACTGGTGTGAACCAGTTTGCAGCCTATCAATACTTTTAATCACTTTATGCCTTTAATCACTTTATGTTATTCACTTGTCGACAGGTTGCGTTAGACAAGGTCAGAATACTTCTGTGGGGCTTCATTTTTAATGGGTGAATATTCTCCGGGGCTCTTGGTCTTTTTTGTTTGTTTTGTTTTGTTTTGTTGCTTTCTCTTCCTTTTCATTTCTTACAGGGCCTTAGCATAGATACATGACACTGTGTTTTCCATATGTCAGTCTTACCCTATTCTGCATCTCTAATGCACTTAACCCACTTAATGTATTGAATATGAGGTCTATTCTCTGAATTTTCAGCCGTGAACGATAGCTAACAGGCTGAGACTTAGATAGACCAAAGCAAATACAACTGGATGGTGGAAAGAGTCTAATATCCAGTAAGGGAGGCTGTTCGTGCCATTCCTTCCTCCTGCTTGTGCCTTGCCACAGTTTGGGAACATGTTGCCTCCTTGCTTGCTGCATGACAATCAAGCTGAAGCAGAGTCTAGGAATACACTCCCATAACAACAGGATTTTAATTCCCTTTCTTTAATATAATTTGTGTTACTATGATCCCTGTCTGCATCGCTTAAATGGATTAAAGAATCCACCAATTTTTCTTGTGCCGCATAGAGACCTGCTGAGTACACTAATATCTTGCAATGAAAACCAAATTCTGAGGTCTGTACTAACTGCCTGAGACTTTCTGGGTGGACTTTACTGAAGTGAGTCCAGTGGAGGAAGAGTAGGGTGGTGAAGGGCCTAGAGCATCTCTCTTGTGAGAGAGGCTAAGAGAGCTGGGACTGCTCAGCCTGGGGAAGAGAAGACTGAGAGGGGGGAGGATCTTATCTATGTGTATAAGTATCTGAAGTGAGCCTGTCAGGAGGATGAGGCCAGGCTCTTTTCAGTGGTGCAAAGCAATAGGATGAGAAGCAACAGGCATAAACTGAAACACAGGAAGTTCTGTCTGAACATGATTTTTTTTTTTTTTTTTTTTTTTGTGAGAGAGACTGAGCACTGGAGCAGGTTACCCACTGAGGTTGTGGAGGCCCCTTCCTTGGCCTTGATAAGCTGTATGGACACAATCCTTGGAAATGTGCTCTAGGTGACCCTGCTTGTGCAGGGTGGGATGGAGTAGTTGATCTCCAGAGCTCCCTTCAAACCTTAACTATTCTGTGACTGTGATTCTGTGACTTTATCACACCCCAGGTCACCTCTCCCCTTACGCCACAGCTCCTAGAGGTACTGGCTTGCAGTATGGGGGGCTACTCATAATATGTTCTTGTCGTGATACAGCACAGTCTCAGGTGACTGGTCATGTTTTCAGACACATCTACTTGCGGGAACCAAAGAAAAGGAGGGAATTTTTGGAAGTTCATGTTAAGGTTTTGATGAAGATTTGGGAATCCTGGCTTTTTGTCTTACATGCTGATTAGTATATCTCTGTGTCAGGATTGCATTTGGCTTTGAATCTGTATATTTTCCATTTGACTAAGTTATTCTCAAAAAACACTGGAAGAGTATAAGCACAGAGCTGGGCATATACTGACGATAGCACAGTGAGATTTGTTTAGTAGTATGGCAGAAAAGGTATCCTGACACTAAGATCTATAATGCTATCAAATAGTTTCACAAGAGAAATGGTGGAATCCGTACCACTGAGATTCCAATATTTAAATTTGATTAGAGAAAGCACTAAAAAATGTTCTGAAATGAGGAATCATATTCAATAGGAGCTCCTAATAAGCGATCTGTTCTTTACTATCCCTAATTTCTCTAATTGCATGCTCAAATTTGATGGAATACAATTTAAAGTCTATCTCTAAGTACCTCAATAAATATTAAATATTTTTTACTGTTCTGCCCATTATTATATTCACAAAAGAAAAGTCTCTTCACATGCTACGTTTGCTTTTAATTATACTTGACTTTTCTGCAATAATTCCTGTACAAGATTGTACTAGTTAAGTTCACACTTCTTGCATATCTTTTAAAGCCAAGAAGAAATTCCTTCATTACTTCTAGTTCTTCTGTTTTATACATCATGCTAAAATATATGTTCTAGTTATTCACTGACAAGATCCATTAAAATATGAAACAGCACAGTTAAGAGCATTCTTTGAATATACACTTTCTTCTTTATTTCTGTACAGTACACAGGACCAAGAGTAATTTCCAGGAACATTTTTATTCAAGTGTGATCAACAGCCATGCAAACATTGCTGCATACTCTGCAAAGAGCAGTTTAATCATTCTCATATACAGAAAAAAAAATGGGATTTGTCTCTTCTGGAAATTGATATCAACATGATGCTTAGTCTGTCCAGTACTAAATTAATTTTCAGCATTATCAAGAGAAGTACTTTGACATCTTCAAAATTTAGGTTTGGAAATTAAAAGAAAAATCAATTTTGATCAATTTATACATATATATGTATATATACTGATGAGACAAACTGTCCAGGTTGCAACTTCCAAAATTATATCAAACGTATCACAAGGACTACTGAATAATATTTAGTTCCAGGTCTAAAAAGCAATAGTAGATAAGAATTGTTATTGGTATGTCTTCTGGTTGCTGCATTATCCTCTTTGAAAGGAAAAAAAATCCTTAAGAGTTAATTTATTTAAATACTGAATGAAAAAATGCATAAATCACTGAGACAAAACATGCAAAACTAAATACTCAATTAAATCTCATTTGTCACAATTTATTTTTGGAAATATTTTTCTATAAAATTGTTTTCTAGGAAAATTTTATATTACTAAAAATTCAAATAAGATCAATAAGAGATCAATGATCTTTGTAATAAAATAACACTTTTGGAATTTGACTGAACAAGCAGGTGCCACTTATGAAAATATTTGTCCTAGAAGCTCTGGTATCTACCCCTTGGAAGTAGCAGGGTATCTGTCGTACAAAAGGATGTCAATGATTCAAATACTCAGAGTGTCTGAGTTCTCATTTAGACCTACCTCAGGAATAAAAAGGGAAAATACTTATTTGCCCTGGTTTATATTGTTTTAAGCACTTCAAACAATTTCTTCACTGCTTTTTTTTTCCATCTGAATTTGTAGTGTTTCATGATAAGCTGAAAATACTCTTTTCAGACCTATATAAAATATAATGCTTTTTGCAAATTAATTAACTGCTGCAAACTGGTTTTGAGCTGTTCCAAAGTGAAGTTGTTTTAGCCTTTCTTAATGGCTAAATATATTTGAACAGAAGATAAAAACAGATCAAAAACAATAGAAGTAACGTATACATTTTCTTTTCCTCAGCTTGAAAATGAAAGGCTATTTTTGTGTTTGGTTTTGTGTGCATGTGTGTGTGTGTGTGTGTGTGTGTGTGTGTTTGTTTTACTGCTGCAGTAAAATTGAGCAGATCTCCTAGCTGCTAATCAGCAGTTTTCTCCTGAGGGAATTCTGTAAATTCAGAGAAACGGTTTATAAAATTTGAGAACGTCTTTATATTCAAGGTCCATTACCTTGAATTTGGCCAAGTTATATTTAATCTGCCTATTTCCAGCACCAGTAATACAACAGAGCAAAATTTGCTTTAAATTAAATGTATTTCAAGGTGTTTTAAAGCACCTAACAAAGCATTTCTGGTCTTTGCTAGCATTTCAGAATCCGCTTGCACATTTACAAGGTCTGAGATAGACAGTTCTGTGATCACATTTTCAAGGACTGGAATACAGAAGGGAGAATTACTAGAAATCAAATAGTGGCATTATTTCAAGGGTCTGAAATTTAGCTTGCTGAATTACTATAAAGCTTATTTAAGATTGAAGTGGTTTATTTTTAGGGGACTGTGGCTACAATGAAGAACTACCATGACATGCTTTGAACTGTCAATAAGCTGTTAAACTCAGGTGCCTCAGTTGTCAGTCCTCCAATACAGTTTTCCGTATCTACTATATAAGAAATCTTCCTGCTCTATGGACAGATTTTATGTCAGATCAGTCTCCTGATTATGCATTTCCTGTGGATGTAGGTTCACTATCTGTCCGATTTACTTGAAATTTTGGAGAACAAAATATTAGATACGATAAAAAGATTAAAGCCAATAGTGGGTATTTACAGCCCATCCTCCCTTGGCAGCTAAAGACTGCTTTTTAGTCTATTCATTTCAATTCACAGGAAAATAAATCTTTAATTTAAATGCTAATTATGTGATACTGTCACCAGTGCCACTTGCTCCTGCTATATATTATCACTAAAGTGCTACATAAGTACTATATGACATAATGAAGCCTACATTTTGGAGAGTACATAGCAATTTGATGATGTATCTGAGATTCTGTTTTACTGTGATTGTCTAGGCACCCCACAGTTATTTGTTTCTGTGGTCACTGTCCTATTTTCATCTTGAGTAAAATCAATTTTAGGACTTCTGGGCAGTAAACTAGTTTAGATTGACCCATTATTAGCTTAATTGTTAAGTGCTGGGTTTCTAAACCTTTGAAATATGAAGATATGAATGTGTCATTTGTGTTCTCTGCTTTGTATTCACAAAATCACTGTAACTATGATTACACTGAAATATCATTGGCATTTTCGTGACTATGTAAAAGATGTTCAGCTATGTATATTTTACCATCCAGTTATAAAGGTTCTTCCCAATTCTTGTATATGAAGGACAAGATTGATTTCATTAGGAGGCCCAGTGTACTGAGATCGATTTGTTGCCTGTAGCAAGCAAATCTACTGTGGTTTTAGACGCTAGTTCATATATTGTATTTAAGCCTATGAGTTGAAGGAGTGAAGTATTAGAAGAGTCTTTTCTGTTTCCTCTCTTAGATCTGTTTTTCCATACAGGAAAAAAAATGAAGATTCATTACAACAGGGAGCATGAGTAGCAAAGGGCATGAGCTGTACAAATGCAATGAGAGAGCATCCTAGATGTGCTTCTGCATGTTCTTTCCAGATTTTAACATAAAGTAAAAGGAGTGGGATTTAAAATTTCCCCTAGTTGCTACCATGTCCTGTTATCTATATGTACAGTCAACTGCATGCCAAGCTGTTTGGCACGAGGTATTCCCTGAGCAGCATGCTGCCTGGTTTGGCTGCTGTTCTGACGTGCCTGCCCTCCCCGTGCGTATCTCATGGTGTGCTGGACTGCATTTTGGGTCTCTGGTGGTGTCAAAATTAGGTTTAGTAGCACTGATTTTTACAAGCTCAGATTTCTCTATACCATAAATTGCTTCAAATGAGAACCTAACTTACATACCTAAAGGTTGGTTATCTAAACCTGAGACACCATCCCAGCCTCCCTTTGCAGTCATTGAAGAGACAGACCTTATTTAGAGAGCAAACCAATCTATCCTCAAATAGGTGTCAAAATACACTAGATAGATAGATTATCCTCTAAAAACTGTTTTATTTCTACCTTTTGGTTCTAGAGGGAGTTCACAATGACTAGCTTAGAGGTAGAGCTTTAGAAAAACTATTTTTAGAATCTAGGATTAGATGATATGGATGTGTGAAAGAATATGCGACTGAGTCACAACAGAAAAGAGGATGAAACACTGGATTTATGGAAGCAGCCTGGAGAAAATAGAGGAAACTATGAAAAGACTCCTTTACTGTTCAGCCACTGGCTTTAGGATTGCAATTAGAACTGGGCTTTTGTATCTTCACTTCCTCTGAGGTACAAGACTAATCTCCATGATCAGGAGTACCGTGAATCTCAGACCTCGTCGTTGATCACATATTTGCCAAACCATGTACAGAGTAGTATAACACACTCTACTATGAACTGCTGGGGTTTTTTTTGGATATTTTGAAGTTGGCTGTTTTAAAAAACTTTGCACAATCTATCTTCTATAAAAAAGCTATTGAGTTTTGGCTTCCTTAAAATATCTTTTTTTTTTTTCATGTATTCCTGGGACAATGGAAATCAGCATATGTTCTCTATTGTTATAGAGCAGTTTTCATTAGAAACGTTTGAATTATTTTTTGCCTTGGTTACCCAGAGCTGAAGCCTACCATTTTTTAGAGCATGCTGTGAAAATTCTACTTTGTAAGACCATTTGGCGAGGGGATGGTTTAAATTTGGTGCATTTCGGTATGGGCTACTATTCAAAATGGGATTTTAATGTTAAAGTGGAAATTCATATTTAAAGAGAACAGGTTGCTTTAGACTATTATGTCTATGTTATTGATGATACTTTTTTTTTTAATACTTGTTTCAACATATCAAGCTTGGAGAGTGAATCTGAATAATTCTTTATTCTCTGAATAATTCACTCTTTTGAGTGAATCTGAATAATGATATCTAGGGTGTTGAATTATATTGGTACTTCATTTCTCATTAGGAATTATTGGAATATAAACATTCTTCCGGTTATTTCCTCCTTTTTTCTGGCACACACGTTTTTCAGCTATAACATTCTGTATCAATGGTAAAGTACTACATACCTCCTACTGAAATGAGTGTTCACGATTAATAAAGTCAGATGCTATTCTGAGAGTCTTCTAAGACTTTTTCATGTCTACACTTTGTAAGGAAAGGAAGAAAATACTAAAATACTCCTGTTTACAAGTTATTCCATTCTTGTGTTGATCTGTATTTTTAACTTTTTATTTTTTCCTTTAAATATTTCTACTCTCTGAGCTATGCCAGCTCCAGCCGTGGGTAAGCACGCTGAGCTGAGCTGCGTTTCCTCTAGCTATTCCACTTGGTGTAGGAACTTGTATCATCGCCCTCATCTCCACAGTAGCTGGATCCCGTCCAGCAGGGTACTAACAATGTGACGGACATCTGTCTCACGTCCTCCTGTCCCCAGGGCAAGATTGCGTATTTAGTGATCGAATGTTGAAGACAGAACTGTGATCTGCAAGCATATCTATGTTTAACCTAAAGAGACATAGCAGAACTTATGAAAGGTTTCTTTAAATCATATGTACACCGGTGAAGTCCAGTTCAATGCAGAAGTATGAGGTATCAAAATACCATTATACTTTGCAGCATTATGATACTTCGCCAGAAGTGGTTCCTGTTAGTTTGGAGCTTCGCTTGAAACACTGTGGCTTGAACAAACATAGCAGTTTGTCAATAGATAAACTAAAGTTTCAAATGAGAAGTGAATTTTGTTACATTTGCAATATACAGGCAGCCATTAACATGTATTCATAATTCTTATCAATAAGGCTGCATGTTTCACAGAACAATGGGCAAACATAGCATGTATACATTAACAATGATTACTTCTACAGTCTGATATTATTACTTGGTTTATCAATCTTCTAAGCTATGGTGTTTTATTTTTGTCTTAGGGATACGATGATGGATATGGGGGTGAATATGATGATCCAAGCTATGAGGCATATGACAACAGTTATGCCACCCAAACACAAAGGTAAGAATTTATAAATTTAAGTGAATTATCAGTGAAACTGTTAGAGTTAACATTTCTTTTCCCTTGGTTTTTATATAAATTTCCTGTTTTATTTTTGACATGAAATTCTCAAAATTTCGCAGTATTTTATATAGCTATCAATAATAATAATGGTGGTCAGAATTAGCATATAAAGGAAGAAAAATCCACAGAGGGACTTTTCAGTTCATTGAAAATTGAAATATACTTTTAAAATAACTAAGTGATAACACCATGTTACAACGTGATCTCATTTTAACCTTATTTAACCTTATCCGTGCATTTATTTTCTCTTTATTAGTGCAAAGTGTGTAAGAGTTCATAGTTTCTGTAATGCTTGAACAAAACCGGAATCAAATAAAAGAAAATAATAAAGATGATGGCAAATCCATACTATTCATTGGTATCCACCTTCCTCAGGGAAAACTATGAAATGGAACTTTTGCTTGAGGTAACACTGTTTTTGAGGTGTCTGCTTTCTGCCAGATACTTTCTCAACAACTTTCAGAATGGATAAAAGCAACTAAGTCTGAAAATTTTATTTTATATCATTGCTGTGTGAGTTAATGGAGAGAATTATGTTCATAGTTTTTATAATTCATATCACTGAACAGAGTCAAAAAAAGCTCACTTTTGCCTTCACATACCCAACACGTGCATATATTTCTCTCTACAGTTGGTCCATGTTTATTAAATACAAAATGATCTCTTTTTCACAGTTCAGCTGAAAGCTAAAGGAGCCTTCAGTCAGTTATTCAGAAAATGCTTGGATTGGTTGCTAAGGATAAATGTCGAATCATAGAGAGCCAATCAGAATTTTAACAGGAAAAGAAGTAGCTTTTATTTGAATTACTTGGATTCTCACGAGACAAGAAAATGATGTTTATATGCAGAGTTTTGCACTTTAAAGGCAAGAGGACCTTAAACGCACTTTCTACTTAATCATTTCTTTGCTGAGTGCTTTGCTGATGTAAATGCCTCCCAGAATTCAGCTCTATAACTGCTATAGTGAGTGGCAATGGAGCCAATACAAAAATTCTTTGGAATTATTTTTATAATTAGTGAAGAACATTTAAAAGGATTTGGCACACCTAAATGTGAATCCCTTGAAGTATACTTTAGCAACAAACTTTTAAATAATTATACATTACTTGCTGCACCCATCATGTCACTGTATAGGTGGATATTCTTGTTGTCAAATGTACTCCATTTTGTTTTAAAGAATTCAGCCAATTTTTTGATACAATAGTGAATTGTCACTGGAGATAATCTATGGTTTAAAAATAATAATTGTTTAGAAATCTGTCTGCTATGACATTGTTTTATATCATATGAACTAACTTTCTTTGCAAGTTGATGTCCCCAACAACGAAATATATTTATCAAGTTGATGAGGAGTATAATATGTCAAACTGGAACTAGAAGCAATAATTTGACTCAAGAAAACTTATGAGTCAATTTTTTTTTTCAGTTAAACACATATTAAGAAGTCAAATGTATTTTCCACTAATGTGAGGTCCCTCCAAAATGCCTAATCTCTTTCAAATCTACAAGTGAAATATTTTCCTTCATCATATATGGCAGGATATACAGCCATACTTATCCATGTTTAGTATTACTGAATGCCATGACTCGTCTAGTGACTTAAAAGAGATTACTTGCAGGGTAGCACACTACTCGGATTTCAAATATGTAAAGAATAAAAGAACTACTAAACATGTGATTTGGATTTCTGTATCTTAGGGGATATTTAGTTTCACAGAAATGCCTCCTTATTGAGTCTGGCAAAAATAATATAATAAAATAGCATCACAAAAATACTAGATTAGGTATATATACTAAAAACTTATGCTAATGCCGTGTCCTGTAATTAGTATAACCAATCATTTGAGCAAGATATATAATGCAGACACCCAAGAAAGAAGATAATTTGAACCCCTTCAGAATATTGATCTAGACCATGCAGTATGCAGTTTGTGAGGAAAAAAAACAACAAAATCTTGTAGATGATTTGCTCAATAAATAAAAATAGTTGTGCCTGCCATCTGCAAGGATTAACTGAAATCCTAAGGCATGAGATGAGAGCTGCAAGAGTTTTGCTCATGTTAAGTGCAAGTGTTTTCGCTCCTTTTGTATGGTTCATTAAGGAATTAGTATGTAAATCCATAACGTAGGTCTGAACTCTGGTCTGACTGTCTGTCTCACCCAAACGTTGACCAAGCCTTGTTCTCATCCTCACTCTAAACCCTTAAAACTACACCATGGGCAGAACTGGATGCAAGATGAACTCCACATGCCTCAAAACACATAATAAGTTAAGTTGTGTTTCTCTTCGGACCCAATTCACAGTACATGAAAGTGTTCTGGTAGCCTGCCATCACTACTGCTCTTACCTCTGCCTTTGTCTTCCAGACCTTATATCCACTTCCCCTTACTCAGCAAAGGTCTTTTCTGCCCACTGATATGCTTTAATGGGGCCCTTTAGTCCTTCATTGTCCAAGAGTTGCCCGATACAGAATTTTTATAAATTCGTCTTTGCCAAAGCAGAGAAAAGTGAACATGCTGTGAACACACACTGTTGTGTGTATTCAGTGTATCAGAAGGAGGGGCAAAAATGCCCAGCTGCAAGATGATCCAGCTGCAGGTGAAGATAACACACTCTGTACTTTTATGTACAATTATCTAAAGGTCATAGATGCAACCACATTCCCAGCCAAACATTTTGTGTAGGTCCTTCTGCAAAGAACTCTATCCCTGCCACCCTTCCTGACAGCAGTTCTTCATGACAGCAGTCTGATTTTTAGACTGAAGATAGGGGAATGGGAGCTCTCCTGGAAGAGCCTCAGAACCAGCCTGGAATGGCAGAACCCACAAGTTTGTATAGCTACATGAGCTAACAGGCACCTCAAGACCACTTTGAAATGGACACAATAATCAGCTTGAAGAAAGATGACAGCAGGACCTTGGAGCAGTACATCCTCACTGTGGTAAGTAGTGTGCCACCTGTATCTTTACATTTGGGAAGACTGTAATTTTAGGAATTAAAGAATTAAGGGTTATACCAAATATAGTTAACATTGCAGTCTATATTGCATAAGTTATGTCTTGTTTTAACTAGCAGTCACATTCCTAAAGCCACCCTTTTTCCTGCTCATCTTTCTGTTCCAAAATGACTATGCAAAGTGCAGGGTGATGAAATCTCAGGAAAAATATTTAAATGAGTAACTTGTTGCACTTTCCAACTGTGACAGTAATCATTATTTACAAGATTCAGTAAAAGACTACAGATTTAGCAAGGACATTTAGAAACACTGCTGGTTTTAGAAATATTTTCACTCTGATGTCAAAACACGGGTAATTTTTAAGGTAATTCAGATGAAAGCGTTATCTGAGACCATAGAGAACAAGGAACCAACCATTTCAATGGACAGGGATAGACATCAGATTTGACTCACATCCAGTAGGAATGTTGAACTGCATTTAGAAGTGCTTGATGGAACCTCATTTTTTTCCCTCCTCCTCTCCCTCCCACCGAAATGTGAAAGTGGCTCATATTACTCTATATCTTAGCCTGCACAGACACATCAGGCCCTTTCTATCAGCTAAACTTGGCTTCTAAACCTCTAATCTGACGTCTCAAGCTTATAATGTCCTTTTCATCGACAAGGTGACCATGAAGCAGCAGTGTGCCCTTCTGGCCAAGAAGGCCAATGGGATCCTGGGGTGCATTAAGAAGAGCGTCTCCAGCAGGTCGAGGGAGGTGATCCTGCCCCTCTACTCAGCCCTGGTGAGGCCACATCTGGAGTATTGTGTCCAGTTCTGGGCTCCACAGTACAAGAGGGATGTGGAGCTGCTGGAGAGAGTCCAGCGCAGGGCTACAAGGATGATCAGGGGCCTATGAGGGGCCTTTTCCTATGAGGAAAGTCTGAGAGAGCAGGGCCTCTTCAGCCTGGAGAAGAGAAGGCTGAGAGGGGACCTATCATTGTCTATAAATACCTAAATGGACAGAGTGAGGGAGATGGTGCCAGCCTCATTTCAATGGTGGCCACCAATACGACAAGAGGAAATGGCCACAAACTGAAGCACCAAAAGTTCCATAGGAACTGAAGGAAAAATTTCTTGACTGTGAGGGTGACAGAGCACTGGAACAGGCTGCCCAGAGAGGCTGTGAAGTCTCCTTCTCTGGAGATCTTCAAAACCCGCTTGGACGCAGTCCTGTGCCATGTGCTCTAGGTGACCCTGCGTGTGCAGGGGGGTTGGACCAGATGACCTCTAGAGGTCCCTTCCAACCTTAAGCATTCTATAATTCTATGATATAAATGACATGATATTTAGAAGTAAAATTCTTTTGAATATGATGGCCATCCCTGCTTTATTGGTTCACAGCATGTTGTACTTATGAGGAGCAGATAAGGGTTAGCATGAAGTTCTCAAGTAGTTGCATCTCATCTCAGCAACCAATTAGTATTCGTGTGGGTTTTCCACTCCATTCCCACTTGATACTTAAAACTTGCCAGATGCCTGTTTTGTTGACTAACAGAATTCTGGGATGAAACAAACTTACTGCAGGGGAATGAGTGTTTAAATAGACGTGACCATCACCAGTGAGTCATTCTATCAGAAGATGCCCAATTTCCATTACTAAGGTAGATGTCAGTCTTATGGGATGTCATAAGGAGATGTCATTTCTCATGGAAAGCAGGCCTTGTTTTTCACATTTTGGTGCTTCTTGGTGGTTCAAGCACACTGATAATCTCAGTAGCTTCCTGCCTTAAGTCCATTTTAGAACATGGCAGCAGTTTTCCCATTCCAGTACATTTGAAATTCAGGTTTAAGGAAATAAATATGATTTTACCACAAGGTGTTTTGTGCACTGCTGCATTACCAAAAGTTCCACAGGAACTTAAGGAAAAATTTCTTAACAGTGAGGGTGACAGAGCACTGGAACAGGCTGCCCAGAGAGGTTGTGGAGTCTCCTTCTCTGGAGATCTTCAAAGCCCACTTGGACGCAGTCCTGTGCCACGTGCTCTAGGTGACCCTGCGTATGCAGGGGGTTGGACTAGATGACCTCTAGAGGTCCCTTCCAACCCTAAGCATTCTATGATTCTATGCTAAGAGCAATTATTGAACAGAAAAACAAGCGGAATGATGAAGAAGAACTCTAAAATAGTAGAAACATACATTTCCAGATAAACTATATCATAGACATTATGGGAGTATTCTATTAGCTTCCAAAATATAATGCATTTTTTGATTTTTTTTAGCAGGAATTTATCCATCTGTTGAACTACTGCCCAGGATTCATCAGCTGAGAACACCAAATGACTAGGAGAAAAGGATGAAATGTTTTGAGAGAGGATCTGCCTCTGGCTACACAGAAATTGATAGAGGATTGCACTATACTGCAGGAGAAGTGTGGACAAGTCCTCAGCCAAGACCAATAGAATAACTTTGCAGAAGTGATTCAGTTGCTGATGAAAACCCTGTAGCCTTCAGCTCTAGCACCATACCTGTAGTCATCACCATTGACCCTGTGTCATTAGCAGCACTAGCAGTTTCATTTCAAAGATACCATATCCCATAGCCAAGAGACATGCTCAGAAAACATGGGACTGTGGCTAGCGAACAAACTAGGTGGGATATATTGCATATAATCCACTTGTGCATAACACACACAAATATATGCAGTGTAAACAGCCATGTCTGACAGGGAGTAAAGAAAGAAATAAATGATTTGTTTCAGACTCAAAATTCATGTCTTACAGAATTATCCTGTTCAACAGTATTTGTCCTGAACACACACACATTGATAATTCTTTTGTGTGGATACATTTGGCATATCTACAGTGTCTTTGAGGGTTGCTTGGCTGGCTTGTTTTTCTGTCTTTTGTTCCATTTGTTTTTTTGTTAATAAGCTAACAGAATGAGTTGGTGAGTGGGTGCTTACTGAAGAAAGAAGAGTCTGTTACTCCCATTCTAAGCTTTAAATAGACTTGCAAAGAATCAGAAAACCTGTAGCATAGTGACAAGAAGAATAAATAATTCAATGATAAAAGATGGATAGAAACAGTGCAGCCTATTAATGTTACAGATCCTATCCCACAGTGGCATGGACCTTATTATAACATATCTTCATTTATGCTCTATGCTGCACACAAAAGTCATTTTTTATTTCTCTTTCTTGCATGAAACTAGCCATGCAAAACCTTAGTTCCAATTCATTCTGGTTACCCTTGCTTGACCGCCAGATATCAAGACATAGCATGTATACATAATTTCAAAGATGACATCTTCACAAACACTGTGCTGCAGGTAAAATAGCTCTTTGAGACTAGTACACTTCTAAAGGCAGTATACATAGCTCTGCTGGGAAAACCTGTCCTCTAAGGGACACTATCCAAGGGACAGTTCTTCTCTCCAAGTTCCTTTTGGATTCAGAAAAAAAAAATATTTCCATAACAGAAATTTAAGATAAATGTTAAGAAAAAAGCATTTCTAAAAAAACAAGAAAACTCACTAATAGAATAATTTAGAGGCTTGAGAGGCTCTGAAATCACTGTAGCTTTTAAAGACATTTTATATAAATTTCAATAAAGATATCAATAAATTTGTGTTTGTTTAGTGGTAGGTGAAATGAGCTAGATAACACCATAAATTCCCTTCTAGCTCTACTTCCTATTAAGTTTTGCCTGTTTCTTTCTTGCATGTTTATACACTGGGGTAGCCTGCACAATTCCCACCAGATATTCAAATGAGACATTATTCTCCACTCTCAAATTCCTCACCTGAGGATAGACAGGTTTGGAATCAAGCATCAAGGAAGTTCCTACCTCCTTAACACTGTCTCTGGTACTCCTTGTCTGTTGTACCCAAATACATACCCTCCCTCCAACTGAATCCTCAAATACAATGCTGTGGAGACATTTCTAGGCAGAAGACTGAAGAATAAATATAAATCTGGGGCTATTTAATTGCCTATCAAGTAACTACTGAGCAAATATTCCCAAATAGATAGACACAGAGATAGACACGGAGTTGCTGTCGAGTCACTCACAATGCTATTTACATAATGCCTTGCTGAAGAGCTTTAGTAAACACCATTTGTTAGATTTATGTGTTCTGATTGCATTTAGACGGAAAATGCAGAAAGAGGTCTATAATCTTCCTTGAGGGTAAAATGAGTTTAAATAATGCATAAAGCAATGATCAGATACCCTTATTTAAGCAAAATATTCTGTAATCATTCCCACTATTTGCAATTTACTTGCTCCGTAAAAAGTTCCTGTATACAAGCTGTGGAGGGAGGTATCTATAGTTAAATGAATAAGTTTTGTCCTTAGTTTTAAAGTAATGATTAGACAGGACTGTGAATAATCATTAATTTATTTAGTAGGTTCTCACATGCTTAAGCTTGTTGATAACATGATTACGGGTTTACCCACTGTTGTCTCACTATCAGAATAGTAAATAGTAAAATGTAGACAAATAGACGTAATCCAAGCTGCAATAGGCAGAGTGCTTTAGACTGGTTGTTAGTAAAATATGACATTCTTTATGATTTTTCTCTACTGTGCATTCTCTCCATTTATGGCAGTATGCATTGTATTTATTCTTTGTCATATTTCATATTGGCTTTGTGCTTATTTCCACCTGTTCATAAATAAAGATTTCTTAGTATTTTATTTCCAAACTGTTGAAATCAATCAAGCCAGGAAGCCTACAATATGACATTTTATGTATCTTCACAGCAATCCGCTTATGATATTCATCTTCAGAAACTGTTTTCAAATGCCACTTCTCATTTATTTGATTCGATGAGCAAAGTAGAATCAAATTTAGTTGCTCTGGAGTAGAGAATTTTTTTTCTGTAAATCACATCTCTCCTATAATTCTTTGAATATTCTTCCTCCATACATCTGTCTAAAATTTTAAATTTTAAAGGAATTCCTCTGGATTTAGAAATAACCGCTAGATACTTTGCTATAGTCTCAATCTTTAAATAGGGTTGCTAGAATTTTACATCATTCCCTTTGCAAATAGCATGTCTGCAGACATTTTTAGGATATTCTGAAATATTTGGCAATAATTCTGTGAATATGAAAGAAGTAGAAAGGGATTAAGAACATTGAATAGAAATCACTGTTTCTCTGTGGTTATAGCAAATAAATAACAGATTGGTTTCTACTTCAGATCATGCAAGAAGTCCAGATCACACAGTCATCTTACCATTGATGTTACTCCACTCCTATGCTTATATAATTCTACTGACTTCATTTTTAAAAAATTCAGATTTGCATCAACATGAAATCAAACATTGGAAAATGCTGAAGACAGATGAGATCTAGTTTTAACTTCAGGCATATTGAAATTTTTAGAAGAAATCTAGGGACTACTGTAAAGGGAAACATTCCTCTCTGTTAAACATGAGCTTTCTGGGAAAAAAAAAAAAAAAAAAAGAGAGAGAAAAAAGAGAAAAAAATCCACCAAACTGTTTAATGTATTATTCCATTAGTTCTAAAGATCTATTCAGTAGAGGCTACTTGTGATTTAAGATTGAGTCTTTTAAGAAGTTCCTTCATTCAAAAGGTTTCTGATCATTCCTATAGATGTATGTTCTGTAAGTAAGAATGTTCCAGTTGTTTCAGATTCCTTGGAGGGTTATTTCCGTATTTACATGTTCTGCGATGAATTGTTCTGAAATATTAAGTTATAAAGATTGTATATTTTACACTTCATGGGAATGCAAATGCCTTCCAAAAGATGGCATAGTGCTTTGTTTAAGCAGCCTTTCTTTCATGGCCAAGTTATGTGTTCTGTTCAGTTGACCCCTTCCTCTTTTATGAGGTTTTACAACTATAACCTTAACATGAAGCAATGAAATTAGTGTTGACAGGATACTATTAGCATAGAAGCTGAGTATTTGATGTATCAGTTACCAGTATTGAAGGCTGCAAACTCCAAAGATAACTCAAAGAAAAGAGAATGAGAGAGAGAGATAAGACAAGATAGGAGTTCAAGACAGCATTCATTTGAGGAAAGAAAAAAAGAAAGGATCAGCCTTGTCTAAAAGATTGAATCCCACTTCTAGGCATCCAAGTAAATCATCCTGGGTGTTAACTTGACTTGAGAATCTTCTGTCTGAAGCTGTAACAGACTCAACTATATAGAGATGGTAGAGTTTCATTTCCGTGTTTCAGTATAGATGCTGACTGCAAGCTGACAAAGGCCAGGAATCCCTTTTCAGAGAGTGTCATTCCTGAAACAAAGTGTTTCCATTCACACTGGTGAGCACCACAACACAAAAAGGGAAGTATCTTGAGAGTCACTTCTTCAAAGCTGTCTTGGAAGCTTTTGATCTCTTTGATTATGAATTAAAGGTGGAAAAACGGCTTGTCGCTGACCCCAGAATGAGGACTCTGTGGCCTCACTTTTAATTCTTTGGTTGTGGCTCTCTGCTGAAGCCACATTAGAGCACCATTCTCCAAAGCCTTTCAACTAACAAGTTGTGTGGTTTCCCTACCGTCTTGGGGCAGTCACATTTGAATTTGGTTTTGCTTAGCTAAAGTCAGCTTGAAAAAGTCTCACTTAAGGAAGAATTAAATGTCAATTGCTATTTAACAGATAATTTCTATATTTGGGCCCTTCTCATATCATAGAAACACAGGAGAATTCAGGCCAGAAGGGACTTCAGGAGGTCCCTGTCTTATACATAAGGGTTGTAATTTCTGTACTTTTTTTGGAACTGATCTAGCTTTAGCTGCATGGAGAGAAAACATCATAAGTTTATGACACCTTTGGCCCAAATCTCTAAAAATAACAGATTCAAAAGCACTAACTAAATCCAACAACTGAATTAAAAGCAAACATAAATAAATTATTATTTTTTTACATATAATTAATCTTTTTGGCTGCAAAATAGGAACAAGGACAAAATCATACATCTTAGTTTTGAAAATTTCATCTAGGTAGAGAAAAATGACCTCAGAACTTCTGAGGTTGAAAACCATTTGAGATATAGAAATAATTAAACAACTTCTAAGGTTCATAGTCCTATATATGTCTCAATTCTTTCACATGTGGCATACAGAACAGAAGTCCAAATACAGATACAGAAGTCCAAATCTTGGCAAATCAAGAAAAGTGTTTCAGAAGCCTAGTGGTTAAATACAGTGCAATACATTGAAAATTTAAGCATAAAAGATGAAAAGTTGTTAATGAGTTAATCTTACCTATTTTATAACATGAATTGCATCCTGCTTGCAGGTGAGTGCATGAACTTGAACAAATTACACTTCATGTTGCTTGAAAGTAATGAACACTAATGACAGATAATGGTATCTTGTTTCCAATTAGCACTACCAAGAAAACCTGAGTTTTGTGGAACTCATGATCACTGTAGTTGGAAAGAACTGTCTGAGAACTTTAAAATTATCTAAACAAGTTTTTTATTATTATTATTCTAAATTCATTTGCTGACTGTTTACTTCCATAGTTGGGCATAATACAAGTGAATTACTCTATTACTTGAATTTTTGTATAATTATTAGAAATAACTTTCATTATGTAAAGCATTATTCATTGCCCAGCTTAATAAAAAAAAATGGAGGAGAGCTTTTAGAAGTAAATGCATGTACTAGATTACATATAATACATGTTCTGGAGGGTTTGCAATAGAGCAGATTAATGAATGAGCAGTCTGACTCCCAAAATGTGAGTGTAAATAAGATTCATTCTAAGAAATATATTTGGTTCACTTAGGTACTATCCAAAACACTATCAAAATAAGAGCTAATAAAGAATTTCGAGCAACATTTCAGCTCAAATCTCTAAAAAATGCATATTATTCAGGGAAATAAATTTGGAGAACATAGACTAAAGTCAGGTATTGTGCTATGAATTAGGCATTTTCAGCAGTGCATTCTGTTGTGCTCACAGAGACCATACTACACTATACAACAAATTACTTTTCTACAGTAACACTCAGGCTTATTTCTTATTTTAATCCTTTGCATACACTGTATATAGTTTACAATGCATTTAAGTTCTGAATGTTCAGCATGTATGTTTTTTTTATCTTACATTCTTATTGTTTATGTTTATGTGTCTCCAATAAAAGAATACAACAACCATGATGTAGCAAGGAGTTTTTAACTTCTCTTGCAAATTTAGTGTTTTGCTGGACATTATTTTGATGGCAGCAGCTCCAGCCCACTGACAAGTGAAAGCAGGACGGCTGTTGATAACTTACTGGTCTTTGGACTGGGTCCCAAGTGTACTCAGTTTACAAAAATTTGCCAAATAACAGATGCATTCTTCCTATTTGTTTCTAAAATGTCTTGCACCACTTCAGTAGGAGGGTACATATATTTAGGTCATTATTTTTCAGGAAAACAGCAATGCTGACATTATACTGGAAGGTAATTCTCTACCATGATTATATCATATACAACTCAGATGGCATTTGGAAAAAGTCTTTAAAAGAATTAACTCCATTTGCATTGAAGTCAGTCTTATGCACAATTTCTACTTCTGTTTTAGCCAATGAATTTTATCTGTCTGATATATATTTCAGAGTGTTATTGGAACACATAAATGTCTGCTGGCTAAATTAGTAAATTAATATGCAACAATTATAGTTATTATGGAACGACAAATATTTGTAGTTCAAACTGACTATAAGAACTGTGCCTAGCCAGACAGGGAAGGATATATCCCAAATCAAAACAGTTTGACTGTCATATATGAAATATATGCAATAAGTGCTCTCATGTGAGCTACAGCACATAAATTATTCTCAGAAATTATTCCAGGAATAGCTATGAATAACTATTAAGTGTAATAAGCAGTTTGTGAACCAAGAAGTTAAAATTTCTTTAAGAAAATAACTGCTATGTATGGCCTGTTCATGATTTTTTTTTTTAACTTATGTTCCACCATTGACAATACTTCTGTTTTGAGTGTAAACCCTTATTTTTTAAACAGTAATCCAATCTGGAAAACAGCCAAAGCAATAATGTTATGAATAGTGCAATGGAGCTGATTGTGTGCTTCTGTTCTTTTTGCAAGAGTCCATCTCACATGGTCTCTCAGGAAAAAGAAATAAGTGACTACAAAATAAGAGGGAATGTGTTATCTTTTTGTCTGCTTCACTGCAGGCAGAAGAAATACAATGTAGTAAAACTCATAGAGTTTGTATGTTTTTCTGGGTGGGGACTGATTATTGTTGTCTGTCTGGTACCCAAGACTGTGCTAGTCTGAGCTTGAGTTTGGTGCCAGGTACCAAATACAGTTGGCACACTATAAACATTAACAGCAGTGAAGTGAAAGTGTGATTAATTTAATTGCCATTTCAATATGCTTCAGACGACAAAACATTCTGGGTGTCCATTGTGGGCAATAGCTGGGGATTGCTGGTTATCAGGGTGTAAGTATGACCGGTTGTTTTGGTAACGTGTTGATATGACCATACATTTTCTTTGTTAATGAACAAAAAGCAGCCAAGAAGAATTTAGAGACTCTGACTTTCCACTTTCTTGCACATTGCGTATTTTACATATGCATTTTATTAGCACTGAATATGAACTTTGCATAAGAAGGTGGCTGTGGAGAATCAGATGTTCTCTTCAAGGAGTGGAAACATGCTTTCTTTTTAAGGAACAAAAGTGAAGAACTGTCAGTGTTCTCAGTAAAGACAAGTAGCTTACAGGTTCCATAAAACAGCCGTGGAGAAAATATATTGTGCTGAATTTGATACAGCATAATTGTTTGGAATTACAGGTAAATGAGGTTTGTACCTCTTTCGGTATTTTAAGAACAATGAATAAAAAGTGAATCGTTGTGTGTTAGGCCTTATTTTTGAAAACAGAATTTCTGTCCTCAATCTTTGTCACATCTCCCAACTTTACATATTTAGAAGCAATTCTGTTTTATACTTAGTAGATATGTGATGTACTTTACAATAGTTGTTACTGTCACTGGTACATTTTTTTCATGATTTTTTCAGCTATTATTAGACCTGAAATTAGCTAGATTGTGCTATATAAAAGTATTCAAGTGCATTTCATTTTTGTGTGTGTTCTATTTTTTTTTTTTTTTGCGTTGGTTAATTGCAGTAGTAGTAACATAGCTGTCTGGATCTGTTGCAGCGTGCCTGAGTATTATGACTATGGTCACGGAACAAGTGAAGAGGCTTATGACAGCTACGGTAAGGACTATTCTATCTTTAGCAAAAGTGTGAAATAAAAAAATACATATCACTGAAAACTCAGAAATTATGTCCACCTCTTTTCCTCCTGCACTTCTCTCTGCTTTTACAAAAACCCAAACTAAAAGGATTTGTATAGTTCTAGGGTGAGATTTGACTTCCTGAACTAGGATTAGAAAATTGGTCAGATGAATTTTGTTCACAATTTCGAAGCCAATTAATCACAGTTACAGATCGGCTTCAAGAGCAGCCCTGGAGTTTCTGATTAGTGCCTGAATGTATTTCACACTGTCAAATTTCAGCCTATTTGATGTGACAGTACTACGCATCTCTTGCTGTCATGTGCATCTCTTCAACCAGCAAGTTTTGTGAGATTTTGAGATGCCAGTATGAATGATTCAGAGTCGTATGTCTCAATTACTTTCTGGAAATCATTGTGAAATTTTGAAATATCTGCCAGAGAGTATCTTCTCCTAAATTCCCCACTTTTACAATGTCAGGGGACTCTGAAAGCAGCAGGGGCCGACGCAGGCTTACTCAAATAGCAGGGGAGGATGCTTTACCACTCTGTGACCTCCTGCTGCACTGAGCGGTGACGGAGCCCTCCCCGTGCCACCGCAGGCAGTGCGGAGGGACTGCTGTGCTCCTCGCGCCTCTCCCCATCGAGCCTGTGGGAACAGCAGTGGTTCCCACTGCACAGGAACAAAAGCTGTGAGAGGAAAAGATGGTATTGCTCCAATGTGTACAGCCCATTTTCCGAGCCCATTTTTGATACTAATGATACTGGTGTGTTCAGATAACTAATTAGAAACTACTCCATCCTTACCTAGCAAAACTTTTCAATATAGTCAAATGCACAGCAAACCTGGCTCATAGACATCTTTGCTGAACTGATAGCTGACAGCTTAAAAAGTGGCTCTAGTATGTTCACCCTAAATTACTATTGTTGGTAAAGTATTGTAAGTTCACACGGTGATTTCCAAAGCATTGCAAAAAGTGAGGGGTGCTGGAAATGACACGAGTAGTCCAAGTTGCAATAAGGAGATTCTTGCTTGAAAAAAAACATTTTGTGTATGAAGCTGTGAAGTAAATCCCCGTGTAATCCAAAGCTGCAGTTTCCTTTGTATTTGTACAGAAATCATGAGACATTAATGAGACATTGTCAAAAATGTATTGCATAATCAGAAATAATTTTTTTTTATACAATCAGTATTCACAAGATATTTGGATAATACCATGTGCAGTCAAGCACATTTTCACTGATAAACAAGTAATAATAACAATATTCATACTTACATGTGTGCATCGGTTACCTTTGTTTTGTATCCTTTTCATATTTATTTTTTTAACATCTGCTGTGAAAGACCTTTTCCCCCTTTGCAGATACCCTCCCATTCCCCCAAAGTGCATTGCTAAGGCTTTGGGTGATCCAGAAGGAGAGTGTGAGTTG
Organism: Tinamus guttatus; assembly: GCF_059628265.1. Taxonomy (NCBI): domain Eukaryota; kingdom Metazoa; phylum Chordata; class Aves; order Tinamiformes; family Tinamidae; genus Tinamus; species Tinamus guttatus. Next base: position 2,076,266 of record NW_028288936.1, read on the forward strand.
AAAAGACTAATTAGCTGTGGCTTACAAAGTGTTCAGAGAGTGGGATCATGACTAAATTTATGCTCGGCATGAGGCTACTTTTTTTTTTTCCATTAAGCAGCTGAGATAGATAAACTGAAAATGCCTAGGTTTACTTTGCTAGGCTTGTCTCGAAGTAACTGTTTGAAAATTGTGGGCTTACATTTCAGCAACCTGCAATAAACTCAAAAATAGAGTAATATTCCATTATTGCAATTTCTCTACTATCTGGACTTCTGAGAAATGTCAAGTTTTTTGGGTTGGTTTGGTTTGGTTTGTCTCCTGGGTTCTTGTATGCTCATTTTGAAAGAGACTGTGATAAAGTCTGATTGTGGATGTTTTTTTTTTCTCAGAAGTCAGTTATTCAGCACTTATAGAACATTTATGCTAGGGCTGAAAAAAAGCACACAGTGGTGTTTCAGGACAGAGGCCAAGATCTCTGTCATTTTCCAGTGGTGCATCACTCTGTATTAGATGGAGATCCTAAGCAAGAAAGGGCCTAAATGACTTGTCTGAGGCTAGGTGAGATAAATTCTTACATGCTACTTTTCCCTTTTTACATGCTATTTTCATTTGCTCTACTCTCAGTTAACTGTCTTAACTCCTTGTACAATTTCTGATGTGAAGCTGTGTTCCTGAGACCTAGATCCCCCCACAAATCCAGCCAAGGAACCTTCCAAGCCAATAGCAAAGGCAGCTGTGAGGAATATATGCAAAATCCTACTATTTTTTGTGATTTAGGCACGTTCCATAAATGCCAATTCATAGCACAGTATCCTATCATGTGGTTAAACACTTAAACTTTTTATTTCAATTTGATATGCTTGACTCCCCATCTCTCAGAAGGATCAAAGTGAAGACACTTCAAAGCATGCCCTGCAGTAGGCTCTGGGCACCTGGGAATAGTCTCTTAAGGAATTACGAGATTCCTGCAAATTTTAGATAGATTCAGGTTTATGCAAAATCTTGAAGATGGCTGTTTTGGGCAGAGCAACATAAATTTGAGACATATACCAGAAATCTTCATGTGGGTCTAGTCCTTATTGGCTTTCTGGTGCAAGTGACAAAAAAAAGTGTTTTGAAAAGGTAGTTTAATACTGAAAGTTTAGTCATTCGAAGTATTCGACAAGTTTCAAAAACATAAAGCATGTTCACCTCTGATCACGCTCAGAGGTACTTATCTCTCTGAAGAGCTTAGTATTTGCAGATATGAATTTAAAATCAAGAATGGAAACTAAAATAACTTTAATTTTAACTTGTTGGTTTGCTTATATATTATAACAGAAGGCATGAAAATGGGTTAGGATATAAACTGAAAGTTTGTATCCATTTGTCTCATTATACTTTGATAATTTTTCATTTTCCCTTCTGGCAGTGTTGTCATTTAAGGAGATATCTGGTGGAAACAAGAATTTAATGATTTGCCTTATTATAAATAATGTAAAATGTATAGCTAAAAAAAATGATTGCCGGGTACCTTTCCTGCCTATTTGTAAGGCCATGACCAATTTAGAAAAGCACCATGAATTCACTGGACAGGAACACGCTACAGGGAAAGCCATTGCAAATCGTTCTCATTTCTTTCTCCTTTCCCTTTTCAAAAAGCTGATATTCTGGGTACAGGTGCTATGCTTCTCATTAGGCTGCTGTAGTAAGATAAGAGACAGTATGACTTGTGAGCAAGGCACATCCTCTACCTTATAGGCTACGTTAATTGTATCTGTCTCGCATCATGATTGTTTCATCTGGATTCTGTTTGTTCCCTTGAACACGAGTTTTATTTGCTAGACACCATTTCTGTCTTAGCTCTTTTAAGGGCTGGGGGCTTCAGCAGATGAGCTCTGCCAATTCCAGCCACAGGAGGTGAAGGAGGCTTCTGCCTCGACATCCAAAGGTTACACTACCGTAGTGAGGATGGAGGAAAGTCAGAGGGTGCCCGATGCCATAGTTCACAACCTAATCCATGTACTGTCCTGCCTACTGGCTGAAAATGACGGTGATTTGTGGTTTTGTGCCAGCTCGTGAGCTGCAGGATCTGAGATGCCAGCATACAGGCAGTCCTGCTGCTGTTACCAAAAGAGCAGGCACCTTAGGTAGCAGGTGAAAGGAAAGGGCTGAAGTCTATAACCTCCTAAGACACTACCGTTAAGTGAGGACAAAACCATCTGCCAGAGGCCAACAAGAGTTTGGAAGGATGTGCCTTGTCTCCTAGACAAAGAGGGAAGAGAGAAGTGAACTCCACTCACATTCCTGTTGCTGTACAGCACAACGCTGTTCACTATATGTGGTGCCATTACAGCTGGGAGACATGATTTCAGTATGTACTATCTTCAGCAAAAATTAAACCTTGGAAATTATGAATCTGAGGGCTTTTTGCCCCCGCAAATGCTGCATATCTTAAGAATGCAACTGTACAAACTCAAAAATCCATTAGTCCTAATGCATTTTTTCACAATAACCAATAACAGGGAAGAGTAAAAGAGAAGGTCAAATACAAAGTGATATTTCTGCCTGCAGATGCTCTTCAACTCTCTGCTTTTGGCAATTCACTGCTAAGGGACTCCCTGGGCAAAAGCTTAACCACTGTCACTGTTTTTAATAGGCACTGATCCATTCTACTCTACTTGTTTATCTAATCACGTTTAAAATACATTTTAGTAATGCATGGAGATATGTCCTACAATGTTTCTGCCTGCCTGAAAATGTACTTCCTCTTGTTTAAGAAATAGTTCCTGATCATGCTTCCACCCTTTCATTCTGTAGTAAAGAAAATTGTTCCCCATGACATAAATTAATTTATGGAGTAATATCTTGTCCCTCCTCAGTGAGAATTTCATTCTGACCATTTATTTGGATGCCTGTAAAAGAAAAATTGCTCAAAAAAAGTCTTTCTGATCTTTGATTTAGATTAATTTAAATGAGACATCCTCAAAAAAAAAATCTAACAGAAAGGTTAATTAAGCATTTTTGCTTTTATAGGAAGAAAATATTCTGCTGATCCAAACGAAATATTGGAAAATATTTCCATGCAGTTAATCAAGAAACTAGAGGGAAAAAAAAGCTGTGCTAACTTCATCAAAACTAAATTTTAAATCTGGCAAAATTTTCACGATGAATAAATTCATTCCTTTCTCAACTCTAGTCATCCATTTAGGGGAATAAAAAGTACTATTTATCTTTAGATTCATTTAATGAGAAGTGCTGAAGATATTCAAGACAGAAAAAAAATGGGGAAAACACAGGCTAGATTGCTTTTAAATTTACTATCAATTATTCAGGACTTTTTTCTTTTTTCAAATATGCACACTTTCTCTAATTATCACATTATAATGCACACTCTATTCCAATTTAACATTAAGAACTCACTTGTAAATAACTAGTACTTGGTTTCAGAATAATTCCATCTTTAATTAAAATCAGAGAGTGTAACTGTTTGATATAATTCTTTATAGTGTAAGACATCATTTAAGTTTTCGAACACTGTCACGGTGAATCAACTGACTATCTCACAAATAATTCCCTGATAATCATTGCAGTTGTGAAGACAATTACTTTAGTAAGTAATAGGTAGCACTATATAAACAAATTATTGATAAGGGTCACACCTAAAAACACCTTTGTGGTAGTCTTGTTTATTTGTTAATTTTGTGTTTTACCAATGAGCTAATTATCTAGCCATTCTTTATTTGAAATAACAGATTTTACTGAATAGCTAAAGATAAAAATGTGTATATATAACTATTTTCATAGGGGAGGAAAGAATGTGCGAAGGGCTCAAACTGCAGCAGGAATTCTGATAAAGATATTGATTGACAAGATGTCACTTCAACTTCTTTAGGAGACAGGAGGATGCTTATTTACTGGGAAAACTCAAATGACTGCCATCCTCATGTGAAATAAGCCCTGTGTTGATTAATCATTGTTGAAGCCATACTGCAACATTTATAGAGAAATATTTGCAAATTTTGAAAAAGTTCTTTTTAGCATTTTCTCTGTCAGTGAAGATAAGTTTCTTCCACTGTCAAGTCCTTCCTTCTCTCTAGTAATAATATTGCTATTGTTAGTTACTGGTCCTGATACTCATCAAACTCATGGTGCTAACTGTTTTTTACTCATTTTTTCTCTCTCCTAGTTGAGTGTAAGTTTTCAAACATAGGAAATTAAACATTCTCGTAGGAGAGTAGCTGATATGCAGATATGAGAGACATAGCTTTTATTCTCCTCGTTGCAGTGTTTGACTTCACATAGCTTGTGATTACAGTTAAGCTGCTAATGCTAATTGATTAATTATTAGCTTGCCTTATTAATGCAAACTGATTGTGTTTACAAACTGAGCGTACGCATATGATAACTGATACACTGGCACATACGAATAGGAAGTTTCTTTGGTGTAGAGATCTTGGCACATCTTAGCATTGAGTAGGCCTCTCAAAGACAGGCCCTGGAACTTCTTGCTTTGTCCTTTCCTGGACCTTTAGTTGGGCAGTTCTCTCTTAAGACTGACCTAATTTTGAGAAGAAGTGATACTCCATCCCTTTTGCACCTACTTCTGAAAGACTACCCATGAGCTCCAGTTTGGGTGAAAGTCTACATATTTTTTTATATATTTAAGTCCTTGTTACTGATCAATAGTTCAAATACCAAACTGCAAGAGGACTCAGGTTGCCTGGTATGGCAGATTTATTTCAGCTGTGCCAAGACAGAGTGACAGGCAGACACCTCAGTGAGGTCTGGGTGTTTCCTATAGGACCAGGAATGTGCTTTTCCCAATGGCCTTCACTTACTGTGCATTCATTTCCACCACAGATTGAGCTCCGAGTACGTGATTTGATTTCTTTAGATTGAAGCTAAACTAGAAGATGCACTCTGGCTGCTCATGAGTATTAAGTCCAGAAGATCAAACTAGGGCCAGTCTGCAATAGAAAAAAAGAAAAAAAACTCAAGAAAACTAGCATGAGTATCAGGTCTTCAGCATCAGTTGCTTCACTCTACGGATGACTCTTTTTTTGTATTCCACTGTCTACTAATGTAGATGAAGTGCCTGAATCCTGATCCCTCTCCAGCTGGCCAGACCTTGCTGGATGTATCCTGGTTTTGTTCCAGAAGGTGCCAGGTGCCTGCAGGCTCTCATTTGTTTTAGGGGAATAGGCCTCTGATGGACAACTGGATCTGTGATTGAGCAGGCACCAGGTGTGCACCCACCCCTGGGACCTCAGAAGGGTTCCTGAGTTCTCCTGTACAGATTTAATCTCCATGTTTCTGCATTTCTCAAACCAGAAACAGGATTCATTGAATAATTCTGTTGAATACTTCTGTTGAATATGGACTAAAGTACAGCAAATAGATTGCCTTCCTTTAGTCTTTTCCATCTCAGTCATTCTTATCTTGTAGTTGCTTGCTAGGATATCATAGTTACTTTGTACTTCAGTTGCTACTCTGTGGGACAGAATGAACTGCCACAAAAATTTTCTTGTTTTCCTGATTTTTTTTCTCAATTATTTTACTCTGGGAATCTTTTTACTCAGTGGTCTGCCAAATAATATGCATTTCCTCAGAAGAGATTTTATGATTTTTTATAAGAGTATGATTTTGAAGAAGTAAGCATACTTTAAAATCAGCCGTGATGGAGGCTGTGGGGATGATATTAAAGTTGCTGCTGTTTTGTCAAATCACTATCTTAATTAGGTTATAACTCCTCATAAAATTCTATATTTAAATTTGTCACAATCTTTTAACTGACTATATATGCTACAGCACTTGTACTTTAGTTAAGTTATGCTAGTACTTTACAGGAAAATCCACACATAGCACAAGAAAAGAGAGTGCTTTTAATTTATAGAGACTTTCTGTGCTTCCTCGATTACTCCTGAACTATAAATCATTTTATATGACATATTAATAAGTAAATCATACAAAACTTTCTTATCATATATAGTGTTTCATGCAATCATTTCACTGCCTTTCACTTTGAGATTTGCAAATTTGGAGAATACAAAGCCTCGCAATACTGAGTTTCATATAGACATAAACATCTACATAATTTCAGACATGACATATTATATCACTGCATATTTCATAATGTATCATCTTAAAGTAATAAAAAAAAATTCTCCTGAAAATAAGAAGAAAATAAAACTCCTTCCACACTGTCATATTCATACTTGTCTCACAATAACACTGCTAATAGACTGTCAACCTTGTGTTATGACAGTGAGATTAAAAATCAGTGAACATATAGTTATTGCAGCTAAATTTTGTTAATTACAAGCTAAAATCAAATCTTATTCCCATACATTTTAGCTTAACAGAATATCCTACAATGTATACATTTAGAGCTTCCTTATGAAACATTTAATTTCATGTCTTAAAATGCCATAGTTATTAATTATAATTAGGGTGCCAAAGGTAGCCCAGATAATAATATTCTGTCATTATTTAAGATAAAAATACAGATCTAATGCCATTACTCTTACCATAATTTAATTCTTCCTCAATATATTCACTAAAAATAAAGTCTTTGACTGTAGTGGTCTAAAGATATTAACAGCAAATTATTTATCTGTTGAATTACATTCCTTAGCTACTTCCTAGTTCTCCACAAGTAAATTTTCATTTTTACGTATATACATTTTATTTCAAATGGTTTGAAGATCACTGAAAATATTTGTTAATCATTTTACTCACTTTTTTTCTTACTTTTCACATCTTACTTCTATCAAGTTTTCCAAAGTGTGCTTAAATACATCTTTGTCCAGATGAGATTCTTCTCATCTCACACCCGTGTTGTTAGAGACAATAAGGGTCTCTTACCGAAGGTTTTGTATATTCTTGGGCAAAAATCCAAATTTTATTGTAAGGAAATGCTCAGTCAAATAGTGTCAATGAAGTCCTGTACCTGGAGGTGAATACCTTCTTTTTTGGATCAAAGTTCTTAGGGTCATAACCAGAGGAAAAATAAACTACAGTTTACAAAGATTCAGGATGCTCGATCATTCAAAACGTTATCCAAAAAGTCCCTGCTCACTAACTGCCTAACTGTGAGGCTCTCAAACTCCCATTTGACTCAAAAGTTGCCTAAGGCCCTGCCATTTTGTCCCAGTTTGAGCTTCCTGACCTTCTGGGAAAAAAATCAGTTTGGCTTCACTTGCAGATATTTAAATCTCTTGGGAATTTGATATGATGAGCATGCTGTAGCATCACACACAGCTTGCAGTGCCTTTCTTTTAGGACACATCGAAAGGGAAGGGAAGATGCTCTGCATCTTTGCTGCAACATCCTCATGTTGGAGATTTCTGTTCTCTGACTGATAAGAGCACAACCTGCCCAACATCTCCTCATAAGGGAATGCCCCAACCATCCTTCTCACTGAAGCTGTGCAAGTCAGCAAAAAGAAAATCAACATTTGTGGGGAAAGCTAGAATAAGGGAAGAGAATGTGAATCAAAGCTAATCGCTATGGTATTCAATGAGGTGGCAGAAAATCCCGATTGCTGTTGATAGTAAGTTTATATAATTTAGATTAACGACCTCTAGGAAAAAGTGGAGCAAATGCAGAGAAGAATATTTTTTTACTGAATAGATAGTGAAAAACTTACAGCAGAAGGCCCAGCCACAGACACATCACTTCTCTTGAACTTTCACTTCACAGCTGCTGTTTCATTCTACTCAGTAGCAAAATCTCAGAAGAAAGAAATGCAATCAATTGCTTACTCAAAGGTAGGCATGTATTTATTTTTTCAGAATTTGGGTGAAGTGGATTTCAATACCTTCAGCATGAAGAAGGGAGTGAACCCAAATGTCCCACCTTCTGGAGCTGCTAAGCCCTTATCTCTTCTGCTAAGCAGAAGTTGAGAACTGTCCCCCCCTTCATCTTTTATGGCTTCATTTTAAACTAAAGGCATAAGTTCTAACGAGCTTTCTAAAAGAGCTGTTGAAAACTTTTATCCTCAGAGGAGAACTTTACATTCCACTGTCACTTAGATTAGTATTCCGCAGGTCTTCCACAGGTCTTCCAGAGGGTCATGTTTTTAGCTAGTTGCTTCTTCATACTTAGCTTTTCTCACTGGGTATTCCCAGTCCCTGTTCAGTATGCAATTTTTGGAACCACGCTTGTGAATTAACTAGCTCCCCTGCACACTTTGGCTTTTGGGTTTGTGGTCTGGGAGCCCTGCACCTAAACCCAGGAGCAATGGCACTGCAGATGTAAGCGCTTTTGGTTTAGTATTACCTCCAAATTCCTGTTGGGAGTTCCTGTTTGTCCCTTCGCATTCATTTATTGTTTTTTCTGGAGGCTCTTATGTCATTATTCCATTCATTATTATTTCTTTTGTGAATTCAGTCTAGTCTTTTCAGCTTAAAAAAATGAATTTGTGATCCATGCAATTTGTCAAGCTGACCACTTGTTTCTTCTCGTGCAAGTCCCATGCTGTCTTAAGCAGATGTTCACTGCAGAAGTGGCTGAATCCTTGTAAGAAATGATCTTCCCCAGGTACTCGTTATTCCTCCTCTGGCTGACCTTACTCCCTCCAAAGGTGATCAGGCAGCGGGGTGAATGCACGCGCCTCATGGGCTTCAGCACTAAGTCACCTGGATGATTTCTATGACTCTATACTACCACATTTTGCCAGGGATACTCACAATACTATGGTAGATTAAGAGTACCCACATGGTCGGATTTGTTACCCCTCTTGAGGTGAAGGTATCATCGAGCACAGAGACAGTAGCTTTATGAAGCGGTTCTAACTAAGTCCACAAAAAGGCCACAAGTCTTTGGTGGACTAAGTCCAAACAATACCACAAGGTCTTATTTTTCCTAGATTTTAAGCCAGATATAGTGCATACACAGTCTGTGATCTGGGTAGGTTTGGCATAGTATCTAGCATAGTATAGGTAAGCATGGTGGATTCGTGCTTGTTTTCCAAACACATATTTTGTCCTTAGACAGGACCAGACATTTCAAATTACAAAGGTGCCATCTGTGATTTGTAAAAGATAGGCACTTTAGTTATTCTTCTCATAATGCCTAAGTTCAATTACACAATGCGCAGACACCAAGCCAGAAAATCCTGGGTACATTGCAGACTGCAGATAAGGGGAAAGAGACGAGAATAGTGAAAAACTAAGCATATCTTTTGCTAAAAAAACTGTTCTTGAATTCTTCTCTCAAATAATATATACTTGTCCACATATAATAAAAGCCCAGTTGTCTTTTCTCAGTGGATTTACGTGGTGAAATTGTGTCAAAGTCAGTAGAACTTGAATCATTAACTTAAGTGGGGCAAACTTTCCAACCACTGCTTAACACTCTTGTTACTATCCACATTTTTGAGTAGGGAGAAGTTTACAGTCTTAAAGACAGCAAAAATTGAACTATCCAAATAAAACTATTATGATTTTCAGTGTTTTTGTTTTAAACTTAATGGTCTGGTTTCTGTTGGGTGGTGTACTCTGCCCATCAGTAGTAATTTTCTCTTACTTCTCAGGCTATTAATTACAGCCGGAACAGCCCAGGAAGTAGATTTTTTTTTCCCTTTCCATTCATTTTTACCAGTGAGGAAGCTAACCACACAAAAAAAATATCCAAAGTCACTGAGCAAAAAGGGAGTAGAACTAGAAATCACAGTTGCTGAATCCTGCTCCATCTCTTGTGTGGTAATGTAGTCAGTATATGCAATTTGGTGATTTTGTAAAGAAAGTAATGAGATTTTTTTTCCTCACAGGAAAGAAAACTATTTTCATCTAAATTAAAAGCAGCTTCTATGTTCCTAATAATATTAAAAGCTAAATGGCAATAAAATTAAACCATTTTCTTAATTGCTATCATACATATCTCAACTATCTTAACAGAATAGCTCATTTTATCTCTTCCTGGCCACTTGTCCCAAAATAATTGATCAGAGATAAATAAAATTGTGTCCAAAATTTCTGAGCAATATTCTGATGCTACATAACTTACCAAGAATAAGAAATGATTGGGTCTCTATTATTACAGAAAATAAGCAGTGAATATAAATGTAGAAATTATTAGGAAATAACATCTTCATATGCAAATTACATACTTTTAATGTATATTGCTTTAAATTGTAAAGCGTCTGTTAGAGTCATCTGCCTTTAAAGTACTTGTTTCGTTGCTGCCTGTGCATTTGTGAAAGAGCTTTGTTCAGTGCTGGAAAATTCCATGACAAGGTTACAAAATGCTGGCTGAAAAGTAGAAAAAATGGTGTTGTGAATATGTGCTGTGTAGAGTCTTGTACTAGCAGACATTAAAGCTCAGGGTAATAGCCAAGTGCAGGACAGAATTTCACAGTAGATGGACCATTATAATTTTTTCCGTAAAACAGTAAGACTGAAACAACATTGGACATATTTCTTTTTGTTATAAATGAAAATGTTTAGCACCTCCAGATTCTAAGCAATTTCACGGGTTAAACATACTATGATTTTTTTTCCAGTTTGCCAGACAGAAAAAAAAAAAGGCTTAAGACATAAGTTAATTTCTTCAGTTAAACAACGTATCAGAACCATCTACAACCCCACATAGAATATACTATTGATTCAGCACACAATAATCTTTAGAGATAGCTTCAGCTAATATATAGATAATGCCTCTAATAGGTACAGGAAGTGTATACATTTATAACTCAATGAATACAACAGCTAAAAGACGATCTGAATTTAAATAACTGTTCTCAAATAATAACATACAATTTAAGTCAATCATAAACCAAGGCTGCTGGTTGCTTATGATAATAACAATTAACTTAAACTTCCTGTATAATACTGAGTTCCAGATATTGATTCACAGAGAGCACACAGCAAATTGAAAGAAGTAGCCAGTGTAATTAAAAGTTCCCTCCCAATAGGAATCCCCACAACAAAAATCTTTAAGTTGTACTTATGGTTGCCCAAATGTAGTAATCAAAAAGACGACTGGTTAAGACAACATTATTCACCACACTTAAACAATCCTGGTGCCCGAGCACATTCAGACTCCTTATCTATCAGCTCTTTTATGCTTCCGTCATGCTGCCCATAACTTTTACATTTAGTTTCTAAAAGTCATTTCTTCTTAGCTAAGAATGGAAACATATGAGACAACCAATTTTGCAATAACATAAAATTCCCTGAGAAATTCTTCTAGCACTCTCAGAACTTAGTTCCTAAATTGCCTGTGTGCAATTGCCTTTTTAATTATTAATGAAATGCTTTTCATTCATTATCTCTCTAACAAGGTTTCTATGTCTGTTTTCGTGTTCATCTCTACAGACTAATTTCTATCTCTAGCTTTAATTCTGATGTTCCTATCTGTGAATCTTTCTTTGAATGTTTACATACTTCTTAAACCAGCGTTTTTACTGCCTTCCTTGACATTTTCAGCCCTAGTCCCTGTAAGTGTAGGCAAAAATGCTTTTGTGGCCCTCATCATTATCTTCACTTTTTTGTTATGCTCTCTGTATTTTTTTTTCTGATTTAATTTTTAATCATTGATGCCCGATAGCATTGGTGAGAGTCAGAAGTGGAAAATGACAGAGAATTAAGGAAGCCAACTAGAACAGATAGACTAAAAGGCAGGCAAGGCATCAGTGGGGGATTTAAGTCAGACTCCACAGGATTTCTTTCCAGAGAAATGAAAAGGAATCCGTGTTAAAACATGACGACCACTCTGCACACTGATTCATAAGCTCATTAGGAACTCTCCCCAAATTACCTCTCTTGCTCTGGACTACACCTGCTCTTCCTCCAAATTCTCTAAGTTGTGGAATGTTTTCAGGCTCTCCTTCCCCACTCCCATTTTGACACAATTTCTCTAAGAACAACCAAGAACAACTCTTCTCATCAGTGATTTCTCTTTCAAAGCATATTTTGACCTTTTATTTTTTTTCTCCTGTCTTTTTGTGTGTTTGCATTCTTTAGAACATACATCTCTGATTTCTTTCTCTTTTATATATCACACCCCATTTTTAAGATATTTCTGTAGAATGCAAATACTAGGTTTGTTTCTCTGCTCTGTACCAGAAAGCACTCTGTGAAATTACTCTTTCCTCTCTCTTTCTGATAAGTACTGTATCCCGATAAAGCTCATCTGTGAAATTCCTAGAATCAAAATCGTAGATCCTGGAATTAAATTTGGATGTAGGTCGTTTAGTAGTAAATGTAGCTTGTTCCTTCCAAAGCATCAGTTATGGACTCCCATAAGAAAAGAAGGTGTAAGAAAAATAGGCAAGAGAAAAGAAGTCACAGTCACTGACTATAGTGGAGTCACAGTACAGCACACAGTACAGATAAAGTCTGACTGCATACAGTCTTTCTTAATAGATGCAATAGATGCAATAATATTAGCTAGTTAACATTTTCTCAAGTATACTTTTTTTTTAAGGAAATACCAAAAAGGTCTTATTTTCCACTGTATAACCAGCTATGCAATTCCAGGAACAAAAATAATTTTTCTAACCTATTTCTAGGATCACAGCTTCTGTCAGGAAGTAGGAAGCTGGAAATCATCACATTTATTCTGAGGAATTAGTGAGACTACTTCATCCCTCTGTTGCATTCCCCATGTGCTGCCAATGACATATTCCTGTGTTTCAGTTAGCATTAGAACTGGATACAGGAGACAGAAAGGAGACAGGGAGTGTTGGTTTCACCTTGCAGGTAATACTCCCTTTGCCTGGACTCTAGGCCTTTAGGGGCACAATCCCTCCCTGTCAACCCTGAATACTGAGAGGTTTTGCTGGGAAAGCCCTATCATTCAGTGAAGAAGGTTTATCACAGAATCACAGAATGGTTGAGGTAGGAAGGGACCTTTAGAGATCATCTACTTCAATCCCCCCTGCTCCAGCAGGGACACCTGCAGCACGTGGCACAGAGTCTCAACCAGGCAGGTTTGGAAGATCTCCAGAGAAGGAGACTCCACGAGCTCTCTGGGCAGCCTGTTTCAGGGCTCTGTCACTCTCACAGTAAAGAAGTTCTTCCTCACATGGAGATGGAACTTCCTGTGTTTCAACTTGTACCCATTACCCCTTGTCCTGTCACCGGCCACCAGGGAGAAGAACCTGGCCCCATTCTCTTTACATTCACCCATCAGGTACTTGAACGTGTTGACCAAATCTCCTCTCAGCCTTCTCTTCTCCAGACTAAGCAGGCCCAGCTGGCTTAGTCTTTCCTCATATGATAGATGCTCCAGTCCCTTAATCATCTTCGTGGCTCTATCCTGGACCCTCTCTAGAAGCTCCACATCCCTTTTGTACCGGGAAGCCCAGGACTGCACACAATACTCCAGGTGCGGCCACACCAGAACTGAGCAGAGGGGCAGGATCATCTCCTTCTACCTGCTGGAGACGCTCTTCTTAAAGCATCCCAGCATCCCATTGGCCTTCTTGGCCATGAGGGCACATTGCTGACTCATGGTTAACTTGTTGTCAACCAGGACTCCCAAATCCCTCTCCAGCAGGTCAACCTCTAATCTGTACTGGTGCCTGGGGTTATTCCTCCCCAGGTTCAGGACCCTGCACTTGTCCTTGTTGAACCTCATGAGATTCCTTTCTGCCCAACTCTCCATCCTGTCTAACTCTCTGAATGGCAGCACAGCCCTCTGGAGTGTTGGCCACTCCTCCCAATTTTGTATCATCAGCAAACTTGCTCAGGGTGCACTCTGTGCCCTTGTCCAAGTCACTGATGAACAAATTTAAGAGCACCAGGCCCAGTACTGACCCTGAAAGACACCACTGGCCACAGGCTTGCAAACAGACTCAGCCCCATTTATCACCACCTTCTGGGCTCTGCCATCCAGCCAGTCCTCAATCCACCTCACTGTCCACTCATCCAGTCCACACTTCTGGAGCTTTCCTATGAGGATGTTATGGTAGACGGTGTTGAAAGTCTTGCTGAAGTCAAGGTGGACAAAATCCATGGCTCTCCCATCATCCATCCAGCCAGTCACCTTATTGTAGAAGGCTACCAGGTTCATCAAACACAACTTTCCCTTGGTGAATCCATGCTGACTACTCCTGATCACCTTCTCTTCCTTCACATATCTAGAGATGGCCTCTAGGATGAGCTACTCCATCACCTTTCCAGGGATAGAGGTGAGGCTGATACCGGCCTGTAGTTTCCCATCTCTGCCCTCTTGCCCTTTTTGAAGACTGCAGTGATGGTGGTTTTCTTCCAGTCCTCAGGCACCTCCCCTGCTCTCCATGACCTCTCAAAGATGATGGAGAGCAGCTGAGCAATAACCCCTGCCAGTTCCCTCAGCACCCTTGGGTGCATCCCATCTTGGCCCATAGATTTACGGGTGTCCAGTTTGCCTAAATAATCTCTAACCCAATCCTTCTCGACCAGCAGAAAGTCCTCCTCTCTCCTGGTTCTCTCTGTTGTCTCCGGGCTCTGTAGTTCATGGGGACTGCCCTTAGCAGTAAAGATTGAGGCAAAGAAGGCATTTAGTAACTCTGCCTTCTCTACATCCTCCACAATCAAGGCAGAGACATTCTTTAAATTCTGACATGACACATTTGGCTGGTAGGATCTTGTTGAAAGGGAATCTTTTTTCCTTTCTGGATCTGGAAATATATCTGATTAATCAGTTGAAGACTTTGTTTTCTATTTTTTTGCACATGGTATTCTTTATTATTTTTAGTGCCACCCTGACATAATTTTAATAGTAAAGTAGTCCACTTACATGTGGATGTCCACTTATACATGTTTTTTTTTCCATTGAAACTTCTGGGAATGTGATATGTCATCAGTCCATTTTCCTTAAAGCTCAAAGTACTTTAAAGATATTTTCTATTAAAAAATAGGCAACAAAATGCTTCCTTTTTACAGATGTCAGAGATACGGTGTCTTTCCTGTTCCTTTTAGGTTAAAATGTGAGATCTCCATCTGGTCCAAAAAATTATGAAGTAGTATCATAAAATACTTTTTCTTTCTTTTTGATGGAATTTGGTAATAAAGCTGCAGGATAGTCAGCAAAGGTTCAGTGGTCCAAAAGCATTCAGAACTACTGAACTATTAAAAAAAAAAAAAAAGGAGGGGGGAAAAATAAAAGTACCTGGAAAAACTAAATGGAACTAAATATTAACATGACCAGATGGTTATTTCAGACACAAGGACATAGCCCCCATACAATCTGAGAAAAGAATGGGTCAGAGGGGTGAGTAGAGCTGGATATTTAGTGCCAGTGTCACCTAGAGGGATAGATGTTAGACTGATATGTTCTTATGGTCACAACCTATTAAATGCTGTGTGAAACTAGATATGGACACAAGCTAGTAGTTCAGTCTAGCGTGTGTTTACCTTTTTATATGGCCTGTCCGCTGTGTTCCCTTTGCAAATGTACCAGATCATCTTTGGTGTTGCATGAAAGAACACCGCATGGCAGTGTTCCCCTGCTGGCAGCTTCGTGTTTCAGCCTTTGGGTGATTGCCAGCTACCTAGGCCTAATGCTCAACTGAGACCATTAGCTGTGCCATTTAAGAGTAGGTTTGTACCCATGTAGCCTAAAGACTGCTAATTGCAATCTAGTTTGCTGATGCAAGACTGATATGGTTTTGTACAATTTATTTCTTAAATGGCAGATGCAAAACTAGCATTGGAAAATGGTAGAAAGAAATTTCTACCAAGAAAGAAAATTTAGCGTTCATTCTGACTCTGTCGTGCATGAAGTGCTTATAGACATTATATATGAAAATTTAGTCCATATTTAATACTATACTGAGGTACAAATTTAAGGGGAATCGAGTGTCTAGAAGAGCAGTATCAGCATAAAAGATTTACTCAATTCTAGCCTGTCTTGAATGGAATAAAATATAATATAATGATATTGGAACATAATGAAACTCACCTTAGGCACCCAAATGGCTGAAGGGTGTCTTTGTGCATGTGTAGAAACATAACAGTCTGCTCAAATCTGCTCAGTAGTCTACAGAGGTTCCAACCTTTAAGACTATTCCTGAAGGCAGAGCTTTCCATTATCAGGAGGCCCCACTAGTGCTGAAAAAAAAAAAAAGAGGGAACCTTGGAATCCTGAATCTGATACGTGAAAGATCATCTTGGCTTTCACAACAAAGAACATTTGGTTATCTAGCATGCAGATACATTAATCTTCATTATAAATCCCTGTAGGAAAAAAACACCAGTAAATCAATTCCTTTTTCAGTGAGGCAGCATCTTGAAATGTGTTACCGTTATGTGGTTCAGAGACTCTTCTTTCGCCACAGTAGAGATATAACCTTCACTGCAATTAGAATGGTAGAGACCAGTTTTGACAGCTGAAGGCTCTAATCTCAAATTCCTTGTCTATAATTTGGCTGTAAATTCACCCATAAATACAATTAAGGTCTATCATGCCATGTCAAGAAAAGTTGTTAGCTATTAAACGTCCTCTCGTATTTTGGTGATAGTATTACCAAACATATGTAAATAAGTGGTGAGTGTCATCCTTCCATGTTAAAGCTGAGAATCAGCCAAATAGGTTCACCATGCTATTGAAATAAAGAAATTTGATCCACAAAATATGGTTTCTAGTTTGTTTAGTGTCAAATCTAGTATGGCCACAGCAGAAATATACTTTAAGAAGACCATTAGTTGAGGAAAAATAGCTTCTTCAA
This sequence comes from Tinamus guttatus, assembly GCF_059628265.1. NCBI lineage: Eukaryota > Metazoa > Chordata > Aves > Tinamiformes > Tinamidae > Tinamus > Tinamus guttatus. Next base: position 2,092,887 of record NW_028288936.1, read on the forward strand.
ATTGGTAAAACAATATCATTTTTTACTGCACTCATAGATTGTGCATTTCTCCTTTATATGACAGCAATCAGTCTGGAGGTAGGGGAGGCAGCTCGAAGGAAACAAGATATTGTTTTGCCTTTGTGTCGCACATCTCATGAGTCTTTTTACCACTTTAGCAATTTTCATTTATATAAATAAAGCTTCCCTTCTCTTTTTTATCTAAAGCTTACTTCTCCCCCAGGCCTCTCTGCAAACGCAGTGACACTTCAACAAAGGGTAATTGAAGCTGCTGCACATTTACAGCAAAATGCCGTTTTTAAAGGGTACAATGAAACATACTGCAGAGGCTGAATTTTTAAATTCACTGTATAGAAAGTGATTCCCTGTAGGGATGAGACACCCTAGGATTTAGGACTATATCATATTGGCTGCCACTTCTTCAGTCCTCCAGGCAATAGCTTTTCACAGTAAACTTTGGTTTTGTGTGACCATAAAACCCCCTGATATTCAAAAAGAGAACAGAGAAACTCAAGGAAAAATAAAATAAGTGGAATGCACAAGAAAATTGCCATAGAAATGCTTCTGCTTCTCTATCAAGGGCAGCTTCTACCAAGTCTCCTACTGGGACATGCGCTCCTAGTACTAGCCTAAGCCTATTTCAGACTCTGCCACTGATTTTATCCAGGCATTTCCCAACCTACCCAAAGGCAATGAGATAATGAGATGTAGCTGAAGTAAAGAGAAGAAAGAAATAGCCTCCAAAATCTTAGCCTGCTTTTTATGTTTTATATTTCCTTTTTTCTATTTTCGTAGACCATGATTTCCTTTTTTTTACAAAAGCTGTCTTTATAAAAGCTGTTTTAACCATTTTGTATTATAGTCTAGGGCCAGCTAATCATTTCCTTAGTAGCTGCAAAAGTCAGAAGTGGCTAGCCGCAACAAACTGTGTCTTCTACAAATACCTGTAACGAGAATGTACCAATCACCAATAAAATGAAACAGTATTAAAAATAACTAACATTTGCCACACTGAAATTTCTGGATATTTTCGATATTTTATTAAAAAAAAAAAAGTTGGTAGATTATCAGAGCACTTTGTGTGGGATATGCTGAGATGTGAAGCTGACTAATGAGCGTGTGTATGTCAGAAGTGTTCTAGGATTGTTAGGTGGTATGCTGCATTGAGATGTGGCGTAAGTCAGATGATATGGTGCAACTTTTGCATTACCACTTCGATCACTGTGTGTGTGATCATTTGAATGTCAGCAGCAGGGAAAGGGAGAGAAGGCACTTGACAGTTAACAAGTTGATTTAGGACAGAGGTCAAACTTCAACCCCAAGACTACTCCTTTAGATAGCCTCCTGCTTCCTCCTTTGGAAGCCTTACCTTCCAGAAATACCTTGTCTGTAAAGTGTGTAAAAATACAAACTGAGCTAGTTTTTTTTCCACATATTTAAACATTTTTAATGTTTCTTGCCAATATATTTCATTAACACAATTTTTAAAAATGCACTGTAAATAAAATGCCAAGTACAAGCTATTTGGCAAAACTATTTTGTTTGATGTAGTAGCTTTGTTTACACATATTCTTTTTCTTCCATTATTTTCTTTTTCTTTTGCCTCAGATGGAAGTAGAAAATAAAATGTATTTCAATTATCCTTTTATGATTCAACTCCTGATCTTATTAACATACCAACTGCATTAAATGTTATTCACATTAGTGCTTTAGCTTAAATGCTAGAAGCTCAAAATACAGAATAAATTCTGAACTGGCAGACTCATGCAGTGATTTCTGCAGAGTTTCTCTGCTGAAAGCAAAAAAGACTTCTTTTTTCATCCAGAGACAGACAAGTTGTCAGTATAGAGAAGTAAAAGAAGAGTTTTCTGTAAGTTTTTGGGGAAGGATGGAGAAACGGATCATAACACCATCTTATTTTATTTATGCTAAGCTTTCAGCTAAAACCATCCAGAATTTTGACAGTCATTACTGGTGAGATCAATTTGCTCTTTCAAGTTTAGACACTCACAAAACATGTCTTTTCTTCTTTTGTTTTTAGCACAAGAAGAATGGGCCACAACCCGTTCCAGCCTAAAGGCACCACCTCCAAGGTCAGCCAGAGGGGGTTACAGGGAACACCCCTATGGTAGATATTGAAGGTCCTCCTCATCTGTGACCTCATCTCAAAGACAATTAATAGCCTGTGGTCTCCACATAAACAGCAACAAGACAAGTAATAGTCCATTTCTTTTCTATCCTAGGGATTACTGCTCATTATTATCCTATGTACTACCTGTATTTCCTAGAACATTGAAGTGACATTGGCATTAGTATTATTTTATAACACGGACTCAAAAAAAAAAAAAACAGAAAATCTTTGGGAAGCATTGTCTATAGACCGTTCAAAGCTGATGTTCTGTTGGTTGTATTCATTGCTGTGTGTAACTTAAAAAGCATGACACTGTTACAGATCTTGAGTCTCTCTACATACTAGCTAAGGCTGAGTCTTTGTTTAGGGTTGCTGAAAGACTGTAATATGGTTCTTTTTTTTTCCTCTTTTTATTTGAACCAGACAATAATCAAGCTGTAGATAAGATGTTTTAACCTGTCTTTTTTAATATATGTTAGTTTAGATTAAGATGTTCGATATTAAGTTTGTAAATTTAATTTTAAATGCTGTTTTAATGGGGTTGAAAACAAGCAGCTACTGTATGTATGTAGCTAACTGAATTTGTTCAGTGTTTTAACCTGTATTTGTTTAAAAAAATCACATAAAGTTCCATGTGTAAGCTTCTCTAAATAGGAAACCATAATTTTGTCAAATATGTTTGCCATAATTTGTCAATAAAGCTGAAACCTTTTGTAACAAACTAAATTTGGAATTACTTGTTTTCTAGCTTTAAATGCCTGCTTTATTTCTTTTTCAAGAGATGCCTAAAATGTTTTATATATAAAAATTACAAAAATGAACCCAAGCCTGTTTTAAGATTTTTTGTGTAAGACTTTTAAAAGTTGTATTAATAACTTCTGGTTGTTAAATAATTTAAAAGTTAACAAACTAAACTGTTACATGAATCATGGTTAGTATCCACTAATGTATAACATGTTAATGGAAAAAAATGCTTTAGAACAATAAATGGATTTTAAACTATCCTCTTAAGCTTGATCTTGCTAAACACAAACTCTGATTGACTTGTTTGTATTAGCATGTCTCTCGAGAGAATGTAATGGAGTTTAAAGAGGTAAGATTACCACTTACCACTGTTAGACTGTCTAAATGCTAGTTCTTCAACCTTTGAGTTTCCCCGCACATTAAATATCCCATTCAACATGTAAGCATTGCATAGCTTCACATATTTGTTTTCACTCAGAGGAGTGCGTTGACTGCATTTTTGTAGTATATAATAATTTGTCTTGATAAACAAATCATCAGTGTCACTGCCCGCTTGTTGGTACTCAACTTCAAAAACTTTATTTGTAATTTTCAGTGCTAAATATCACCGCCCTTGAAGGCAGTTTAGAGGGCTGATATTTCTTATGAGACTATCAGATTGATGGCTGATGATTATTAAGGAAATATGTCGCAGGACTCAAAGGATGACTAAACGTTAAACAGGTAACACTAATAGTAACTCTGTAATTTTGAGTATGCAACAGTAATGTTAAATATTCTCAGTTATTAAGTTACTGATAGTTAAAAAAGTAAACCTACCAAAAGATAACAAATAGGTATATAGGCTATTAAAACAGCTAATTAACATTAACTAGTGACAACAAAATTATTCTTCAATACATAACCCTCAAGGTAATAAACAGAACTAAAATTAACAATAATAGTAATGCAACTCTTGCTAACAACAAATATATAACCTAAATTTTGGTGGAGAAAGAACAGAAAACTTGATGGCAGGGATACCAAAACTGTTAATCCTTTAAATACAGTTTTTTTGTTTACAGTGGCTTTTTGTCAATGTGATTGGTTTACTTTTTTGATGAGAATAAACTAGAGGCCTATTACTGTTCAGTTTGTGAACAAATCTCTTCCAGCTGGAGTTGCATGCTAACTGTTTTTGAATAGTTTATGAAGCATATATTTTGTCATTTGAATCTGAAATGTTAAAGTGAATTTAGTGGGCTACATGATGGTTACATTGAGTTTATTCTGTCTCACTATTTCAGGGACTCACAGGCTTTGGACAGCTAAACAGCAGATCTGCTGAGAAGTGTTCAGGTAAGCTCTGCCACGTGTCAGGGTTTTTTTATTAATTCACATTTTGTATTTGCATTTATCTTTCTAATACATGGGATCATATTCAGCTAGAAGTTTAAAAAAGACAGTTGTTTCCAGATATGTTTCCTTGCGTAACAGGAACATGTTAGTCAGAGCATTTGCTTTTGTAGGGTATGTTACCTTTGTTTTAATGAAAGAAGTAGTGTAGCATATTAATGGTAAATATTACAACAGTATTCTTATAACTGGTCCTCCTCGAAAACAAGAGCTCATGTTAATTAAAACCATGTCTAAATTTCAGAAGCAAAAAAGTCTCATAGTGTAGAAAAATACAATACCATCTTACTGGTTGATCCTCAAAATGTACGTCTTTACTTTGTATGACAAAAGTACTGATAGAGAAATATAGATAGAGGCTTTGTTATTTAGTCTTTTGCTTAGGAGCTATATCTGTGTTATATTTCAGAAAGGAAAACACATTAATAGCATTACCTGCAATGAGACAAATAAAGGCATAACTTTCTGTGTTTTTCTGTTAAATATATTTAAAGGTAAAGCTGTGGTTTGGATAACTTTGTTACATGGATTTCAGGTCAGATGTGAGGTTTTGGATTGAAAGCAAATATCATTACTGGACACACCAAAACTTTCCAGCTCAGGGTTTTTCCACACACACAGAGAAGTATCAAATTAATCACAGCACAAAACGCACATATTTTTTGGAGTGTCATGGATGCTAAACTGGATAATAAACGCTTAACAAAACCTGCAGTGCTACACATCAAAACCCAGGTGCATTTGTTACTGTAGCATCTTTTCCCATGACTGTGGCCTGGCTGAAAGTTTTCCAATATCGGTGTGCTCAGCAGTTACTTAAATGGCACTTGTTACATAACAAGATTAGAAGGGCTTAATTTTGCCTTTGCCCTAAGAACCTTTATAAATTGGTGTGATTTATTTGGTACAGACACTCTACAGGCCAAAATGATATAACATGGCTTTAGGATTTGTCTGCACCTAACATTTGTATCACTTTGAGTATACCTTTATAATAAAAATTATGCATTCACATAGTTCCTATAATAGTTCCATAAATGTACTTCATTGGTGTATTTTATTTCTATACAGATTGGAAAAACATACACTTCTGGTATAAATATGCTTTCCTACATGGTTACAGATTGTTATGCATTATAGACTTTATTGTATAAGTATTGCAGAAAAATCTCATATGCCTTACTAATGTGATTAGCTACACAAAACTGGAAGCAGACGGCATTTGATGTGAGATTCAGAGAAATGTATAATAAATTTCTCACTTGTGGATCAGATTTTTCTGTAAGGAGAACTGGTGTAAACTTTCTGAAGATGCGCTGCAATAAATACTGTTTTATAGCAGAACAGTGTCCTTTCATATCATTGTCTCAAAGTCCACTTTTACAGCTTTTATTTGTGTAGAATAAAAGAGATGATACAAAATGAGCCAGAAAAATGATACATTCTAAAATACTCTTACAAGAAAATTATTTAGAAAAAAAAATAGGATAAGTCAGTGCATACAACTACTTCTGTAAACATTATACTTCTGTTGATTCTCAAGAGATTAGCAAGAAAATTTTCCATGACGAAATGTGCTAGTGTATGCTAACTACAAAGTATATTTCATCTCCATTTCTGAAGAATTTTTATAGCTGATCAACTATATCTTCTTAATAAAATATCCATCTTCTTTCTAATTTATGAAAGAGCAACAGGAAATCTAATTATTCGAATTAGCAGTCATCACTAGGTCTTACATGATGTATTCCATACATCTACCGAACAGCAAGATCAGCCCTAATCATGAGATCTTGAAAACTTACAGACATCATCAGAAAACACAAAAAAATCACTTACGTTACAGATAATTCCAAGACCCCAAATCACAACCATGCTTTGTTTGGATGAATGTACATACTGATTAATTTTATTGGTATTAGAAAGAACTAGTATTAATTACTAAAACAAAAATTAAACAGCAAAGAAAATTATAAGATGCAAGTACTGAGTAGTCAAAATTTCTCTTAAAACCTTTCTAAGACTTTTTTTTTCTGGGTTTACTAAGAAGAACGTAGAACATGAAAAACATATAGAACAGATACATTTTTAAAAGAAATAGGTGCATTGTAGCTTTCAATATATAAAACAGTTACAAAATATCATACAGAACTACGTGAATATTATTTTAAAATCTTTTGAAACCCTCTTGCTCTATGAGAAAGAAATAATATGTGCACAGCTAGGTAGAGACCTTTATTGCCCTAGATAGATACACTATTGCATTATAAATGCAAGTAACATAGATGCCAAAAATTAATTGTCTTGAGTAGAATCAATGAGCCTGTTGCAACTGATGATTTCTAACCCGATGATTAGGTAGTGGAGTGGATGGCACAGAGATGGATCCATAACCCCTTGTGTCTACTCAAACAGCTTTCTAAAGATTTACTCCAAAGTTTGGAAGCAATTTTCAAGTGGAAAAAATGCACTTCTGGACTCTTTTGTTTGGCAGACTTTTTGCAGGAGTTCAGGAGTCATTATAACTGAAAGAATTAATTAGATCAGCAATCTTTATCAGAACCGTGTAACTATTTTCTATGCAGCCTACAGTGTTTGAACATGATGTTAAATCTTTATGTATATAAATTGAGAAATTTAGGAAAGATACTTGACTTCATCTCAAAGGATATTTAGAAAGTTCTAGTTTAGTGAGATCCACAACCTCCACTCAGAATAATGGTACTACAGCCATAAAGCTAGGGCACCTTTTCTACTGCACATGCCCTATTCAGTCTGTAATCCCAGGATAATTGCTCCATTCTATTTGAATTTATGATGATTTCCAAATTCAGTAATATGAATGTTAGACCAGCAAATGACTGCATATAAAACAGATCAGTATGGCTATAGTAGCCCTAAAGGAATGACTGTGAAGATCTAGTTCCTGAGCAACTCAGCATATAAATTTTTGTGCCTCTATTGCCGGGGAACTGGTCAGCTCCCCTGTACTGAGGTACTAAGCTGAGTATCTGGAATTTAGTAGAATCAGGATAATGAACATACATTGATGCACCCATTAAAAGGCTTGATATTTTAGCATTAGAATATGGACGTATGATAGCACTCATGAAATAACTTCTAGGATTATAGTCTGAAGGTTTAAGCTAAGAATTAGGAAGTAGTCTATTTTGTTCAAATAAAGCTAGATTTGGTTGATGTCAGTGATGTACTTCCTTCATATTTAACAGTGGCAGTCTTATTGGTATATTACCTTTATAAGAAGTTACATCTGGAGTTTTGGAAGAGTCAAATAATGCAGTTTCAAATTTAAAAGAGATGGGAGGAGAAAGGCAAAGGTTGAGTTAAATGTCAAGCAGAAAAATACAAGTCAGTAAGAAGAGAAATCTTGGAAAGATTTCCATATTGGATTTTGATGCAAAAGCAACCTAAATAGAGGTTATATAAAGAAAAAAATAGGGATACCATCATTATATGTCAATGTTCTCCATACAGCCTACTACTACATAAAATACTGCATACTCTTTAAAATCATCTGATACATTTCCTATCTTTTATGTAAAATTTGAAAATCAAAAGATAAGAGCAGAGAATTTTACAGAAATTTCCTAAGCAAATATATATTTTGACAGAAAATTGTCTTTCTGTTACACTGTAACAAATGAAAAAATTAAAGATTATAATCTCACCGCAGAATCTTTATATTTAACAACTTCATTGATATTTCCACCTTAGTAAGTACAAACTGAATTCTCTAATAATGCTGTAGAATCTGTAAAAGGCACATGTTTTAAGAAAGTGTTAATAAAATCAGAGTTCTAGATTATAAATTTAAAAACTACATCAAAAACTATTATTAAATTAAAAACTACAATTGTAGTTGTTTATAAAACAGGGTTGTAGATTATAAAATCATTCTACGTTACAAAAAAGTCACACATTCCCATTGAAAAGTAGGTGTCATTTGAAGGGGTTCAGGAGGGCAGAGTTAATTTGTTTATGAATTTTATAAACATAGAAATTCAAATAGTTAATTTTATGACAACATTTAACATTTTTTTTCCAAGAAATTGCAAAATTTTTAGTTTACAGAAATTGGAAATGCTGGATGCAATTTAAAGAAATGTCAAAAGGTTGCAACCATCTTTGTAACAATTTCATATAACCCTCTATTATCAAAATATTGGGTAATATACAAAAAGAGCTTAAATAAATATGCAAAATGGCAAAAAAGCACTATTTGAATGCTAAACAAAAAAATAAACCTAACTTGCTCTGAAGTTTCCTTCATCAGAAAATCTAGATGCACTTTGTGACCCCTATTGGTAACTAGAATTTAAGAGGTATTGATAAGGGTATCTCATCTTATTGCAGTGGTCTATGGACTCAGTAACTTTCACAGTACAGTTAAGGCTTCAGAGACTATCACCATATGCCACTCTGTGTCGTTATCTAATACATTTTTCCAATCATTATTGTTGCCCATTAGGCCTGACTAAAGCCCCTTTGCAACCATTAAGTCTTCCCTTTGACTTCAGTTGGTTTTTAGTCCTGTAGGTTAGATACTAACACTCACTTGGAGACACGAAGCAAAACAATTCCCACCAGCAGATTTTCTGTACTGGTTTAGGTACGTATTAAAAAAAGATGCACTTTGCTCATGAATATGTTAATGCTTTGTAGTGAAGATGTTGTATGTCATGTTTGGTTTTAAAGCTATGGAATCTAAACACTAGCTGTGGTTCCCAGTATGAGTACATAAAAGATTTTCAATCCATCCCTCATCTCTGATTGAGCAAGTCATTTCCTATAACACAGTAGAACATTTTAAATTTTTGAAATATATCTCTAAATCATGCATATATGGAACAAATGTGTTCTCAAACAGGAGGGAACTACGTTAACTTAAGCATAAATCTTGATTTTCTAAACATCTACTAAAAATGTACCACTGTTTCAAAGATTGGCTTTTCTTATATAAATCCTTATAAAAGACTATACTTAGTACTTATTGAAAGGCATAAATGCTCTCATTCCTGAAACAATTGAATCATCTTTGAAATCGAGGGTGGGTTGCCAGAAAATAACAAGATTGCTTGAGAAAGTAATCTCAGACTTTCATACTTCAAACCTGTAAATCAGAAGGAAAGTTTATGGGAGGAAGATCACACTCATACTATCTTGATATGGGATAAGCATTCATGTTTTAAAAGAAAATAATGAAAGAATAGGCCTCATAAAAGTTATTTTTTAAATCCTGTCTATGCACAGAGAACTTACAAGATTCTGTGCAGAAATGTCAGAACTTTCTGATGCCTTTTATCAGCATTTGAATGCACAACTAGCATAATGGAAATGCTTTAGTGCCCCAGTAAGAGTAAAGTTAATTATGAAAAAACAATTATGAAAACAATAATACTTGTTTCTTCTTGTTGCTGTGCTCCATTGATTTACTTAAGTTTCTACTGTAGCTTCTTACTACAAACGAAATATAGGTGACATAGAGTGTGCAAGTACCTGCTTATAACATGTCAAGCTTTGTTCTTGGCATGCTCAATGCATTAGCTGATGATGGATGACTTACTCATAGGAAAACAGTGGATGCATTTGTTATACTCGCTGGCATTACAGGACCTTCGCACTGTGTATCAGAGATATGAGAGCAAAACTGCTGAGCTGTTCGTTTATGACTTCTTAGCATTCTGGTTATTTTCTTTACTTCTGCAGAGTAAACAGAACAAAATATGAAGGTATTTTGCATCGTAGTTTACTATATTCACTTATGATTTCATGTTTTTTGCTTATCTAGTTCTTTAGTATAAATAGTAAATTACTATTTATATTTCTTTCTGGTTATAACAATCTTGTATGATTCCAGACAGTTCTGGCACATTTCTTTTTTCTTTTTCTATTTCCCCTTGCCTTTCTCCTTCCCAGAAAACTGTTCATACACCTGCCTTAGGTCAAAAGATAACCAGAGACACTCATATTCAAATGAAATGCTGTTATTCTCTGATAAAATATAGACATCAGCTCAATATACTAAGAGTGTTTTAAACTGACAGCTTATTCTTATTCTGTATGGTATTCTGAACATTATACATCTTTTTAATATCCATATTAGAATCCAGAATGCAAAGATATAAACTGGCAAGAATGCTCTGTTAGGTTGGATTTGGTTAATCAAGATAGCTTTTTGATTAAAAATTTAATCCTGCCAATCTTGGGTTTCACTCACTAAAATTCCGTGCTGATATCGAGGAAAGTTTTGCTGAAATGAAAAGGGAATACTAAATACAGATTTTGATATGTAATCTTTTTTTTATAGCTTACTGAATTTAAACAAAGCAAGTATCTGTTAGGTCAAATTGTGTCATTTGAGCCCTTGTCCTCCTTAGTGCAACAGCAGCATCATGCTGCAATGTGCAATGGTTTTGACCTGGGAAGAGCACTTCAAAAAGCTGCAGCAAGTGCTACTTAATGAATGTGAGAAGTGGCTACTCTGGGCCATCCTTTACAGCAGAGCAGATTACTCACCTCCTGTGGCATCCGCAGCCACAGGCCACCCAGTGCTTGGGAGGGACAGATGCCTGTGACCGCTGTGTGTCCCTGGCCTCTTTCATTCACTTCTCGTTGCTAATTTTAGTTGTCAATGTGAAATAATGATTGCAGCGATTTGAGAAAGACACTCTTACCCTAATTGGACCTTCACTCCTATGAAAGTGGATACAGATTTGCAAGGGGCATCATAGTATAATAACCCATATAAAAAGTGTTGAAAGTAGAAAACTGAATTGTTACAGTACAAACACTAGGATGTTAGTTATGTTGAAAAAAATAATTTTCCCATGTGCAAGAAAAATGTTCTGTTGAATATGTTCACCCAGAGTACCAATGACTTCAAATCTCACCTTAGCCAATTATCAATTTATTATTTATTGATTACTTAGTCTCTCATAGACCTGATTATGATAATATTATCACACAGATTAACCCTTTCTCTGCAAAATGTCATGTTATGACACAAACCGTTTCACTTAAAATATTAATATGCAGCAACTATTCCTGTTTTCCTCATTGAGCTTGTGTGCCCAACTTTGTCTTGATTTTCAGAATTTTTGAGCCATTCCTCAGGGAATTTCCAGTGTTCAGAAGCTCTTGCATGGTGCTCGCGGAACTGAGAGTATTCAACATCATTTGAAAGAAATCAGTGGGATGTGAAGCAGCCCTGGTCCTGCCGTTAGCACCCTCTCTAGTCTAGGACATGGCAGGACTCAGGCTCCTTCCAGCTGAGCTGTGGTATCTCCCTGTATGCTTTTAATCTCTGTCAAATGTGAGATAATTCAGTTTACTTCAGTCTGCACATGTTAAAGTAGTTCAGCTAATGTTTGCTACTGGCCGCGAGCTCTTGCACAGCTGTCTGATGTGTTGCACTTAGAGGCAGGAGAGTATCTAAATGCTTACACTCTTGAATACACTTTGTAGTAGGGACAAATAACATTTAATCACCTTTCTCACAGAGGTGACATAAAATAATCACACTACTTTTGTGCACTACACTGAACATAGAAATGGCATTTTTGAAAATGCCAAACGTTCTGAGAAACAATCTCCTTGTTGCGTGGGGATGTAGTAACGCATTGAGACAGCTGTGTTAAAAACAAATGTTGGGAATTCTGGCTTTTTTTCTCAGTTTTCCAATTGTTCTTCTAGAAAACTCTTTGTACCTTCACCAGGATTTTGAGAACACAGTCATGTTAACAAGGTTCATTTGCCATAACATTGCCACTGATAACAATAGACAATGAAAATCTGTGAGAAAGTAGATAGTTGTGTACAGTGGAAGGCTGGGGGGAAAAAAAGTCATACCACTAGTGTTTAAGGCAAATACATTTACTTTAATCTCATACTCTGAATAATTTAGGCCTTGTGGAGAGAAATTAGGAAAGGGTCCTGGATCATACAGTCATACATCATACAGTCCTTTCAGAGGGACTCTCTGTTCCTTGTCACCACTTGTTTTGAAAATACTATCTTACTACTCAATTCAGGATTTGCCCTTTGCAAACGATAATAGTTGGGTGGGACTATGCCAAGTTTAGATTTTTTCTACTCCCAGTGGCACCCAGTGGCAGATTTTGCCTTTTGAAATCTTTTCCGGAATGATGTCCAGAATAATTTTAGTTTTACTTTTGTTGCCATCTGTATTTCCTGGGTTCATTCAAACCATCATATAAGGTATGCTTTTCCTTCGAACTCCACTTCAATTGGAAAGGTTAAAAAAAAAAAAAACAGCCAGTAAATGGGCAACATTTGGAAGTTTGTTAATGCTGTAAACCACTGCGAAATCTGGCCCTTTAATGTTGCAGTGTCAGAAGTTATGCCAGATAGATAGTTTTGGGAAACGGAGCAAAAGGAACGTGGCCCGCAGCCATCCACACCTATCACATCCACAGGTGTAAGAAAAATCAGTGTTTTTCTAGAGTCCTTTTCCTAGCTAGAGCTGGAAATGCTGATATCACAGTACCCATACTTCACCTTCTTTCCTATGCATCTTGCACATAAATTAGTGTGAGAGTGAGGATTAGAAACAGGTGAAAATGTGCAGATTTTGGGAGGAATTACATAGATTAAAGTTAATTGTGTTGCCATTGTAAATACTTCACAAATAATAATAACAAATAATAATATGGAGTGCTCCATACTTATATCTGTGTGAAATAAGATTAATGAGGCTAAGGTTAATTATTTAATTATTTCCGAGTTGCATATAGGAAATGTAAGGAGAACTTTGTGGCTGTTCACACTGTATCACACTGGTTACTATTGAATGGAAGCAAATTTTCCTCTGGTAGTATTATTGATTTGCTTGCTTATCAAAGGAATCAGATTTTCTTAGAAGAGGACACTTCTATCAATAATCATGAACATTTTCAAAACAGAACTTAAAAACTTCCATCTATTTGAGCATCAAAGACGTATCTTTGTTTTCAGAAGGGCTGAGTAGCTTGCTCCTGTCACTAGCCTGCATTTGAGGATGTCAAAAATCAGGAGTAACCACTGGCACACAAGTAAGGTTCTACATACACCCCCCTGCCATAAAATACCTTTTTGTACACCTTGTCTTGTACCTTTATATAGGTATTGCGGAAATTTAATATATTACACATTTTGAGACAGTCAGCTGATATTAATGAAAGCCAGAAAAGTACTGAAAATATATATGTATGTATGTATATGTAAAATCTTAATATTTAAGTAATAACTTGATTTGCTGCTGAAGTGAGCCTACTTTATATTTCTAAAAGTATAGAATAGTATATCCCCATCCCCTACTGATGGGGATTTGTTGCTGTACTCATACTATATAGTGATGATCTATGGAAACAGGTAAGCAAGTAAGAAAAAAAAAAGGATAAATGCATACCTTCTTATAAAAGTAGATAAACAATTGGGGAATATTTAGCTTGAACCTAATAGATTTAAGACAGTGCAGGCCAAGTAATCATTAATGATTTTATTAAGCTGTTGGTTAAATGTAGATCTCACAGGTGAGTTGTAGTTACATCTGAAATGATTCCACAGCATATAGGTTCAGGTGAGTAAGCATTCCTTGCAACAGTGATATACAGCTTATAGATATTTAGTTAGGATTGTATTTAACCTTTAGACCATATCCTGAATTTTCCTTCTTCTCAAAGTCCTATATTGTTTTTAACCCTATTGACAGAGCACCTGGTCTATATAAGCCACCTGACTCCACTCAGTATTAGATCCTGATTAAATGTACTTCTCCTTCTCTGTGTCTAAGCTGACCAACCAAAGAAGTTGTGTTCTTCAGATATGAAATGTTTTTTATTGCTGAAGCCTGCAGTGCAGATCAATGGATGTTATGTAATAATATGAGAGGACATAAAAATGAAAGTATGTCAAAAGATAAAAGTCTATCCAGCTTCCCAGAGCATTTGAATTGCATCTTGTGAAGTCAGATGTCACTGAAATAATAATTCAGTGTTTTATATGTTCCCCTGTGGTGGCTGTGCTATTCCATAGCACTAGCTGTTGAATTATCAGTCACAAAGTCTGTTTAACATGCAATTTAATAGTTTACCAGTGAAGAAGTTAGATGTTAAGGTTCACACTGGCTTTTTTTCCCAGCTTTGAGGCCAGTTTATCTGTTGAGAACACAGAAATCTGTCCTTGAGAAAATAATTGCCTTCCTCTTACTCTTCCCACTGGAGCAGAGAGGAAATACAGCATGACTATGCATCTGGGCTCATGCACAAGTGTGTAAATGAAACACAAGAAGCCTTACTCAAAGATGCTATTACTGGATTAAAAAATATTTTTTTAAAAAAAAGGCAAGCAATAATACATGAGAAATAAAAGTAAGTCTGTCACCACCCTAAAATGCTTCTAAAAGTGCAGGAGCGCCATTAAAAAAAGCCTTTATTTTGTACAAATAGTAAAACTGTAGCATGAAACTAATCAAATTCAAATCAGTTCAACTGCATAATTTTCAGTGAAGAGGTGCTTAGGAAACACAAAATGAACTCCAAAAGAAAAGGCTCGTTGCTGCCTAATCAAAAGCAGTCAGCTTTAAACGCCAGCCAGTCAGGTGGCAAGTTTGTCATTTCTCAACTGCACTCTTAGAGGAAAGTTGTCAAGAAGGCTTGACAGCCTTTAAACTTCTCAGAGCATTTTTATCTGTTTATGAACCTCATGTTGATCTACTACTGGGAGGCTGGGAGGAGAGACACAGTAATAGCAGTTCTATTAAAATATATTTGCAGCCATGAATGTCAAGAAGAGTTTATGGTGTGAAAATATGGGTAGTTCCCGGAGAGAAATTTTCACCACCCCTCAAGTCTGATTCTTTCTTGCCTAATTGTGTCCAACTACTTTGGGAGACTGAAGAATATCAATGATTAATTGCCTAGGTGTCAGAGAACTACAGACTTGTAATACATCATTAAAAGTCAGGGATCAGGGAATCTGAATCAAAATGGGAAGCTCCGAATGAATATATTACTGCTATATACAATTAACGGTACAAGCTAGAAATCATTTACTTTCATAATTTAGAGCAATGGCAGCTCTCCAGTGAAAATATATTTACAGTAATTTTACATTGTTCTCTACAGGCTTTGTGCAAAAGGGAGAGAGATGAATTAATATTCACCAAGGCAGCAACAGAGAAACCTGTCTTTGAACTGTTCTTTCCTTTTAATCAGCATGAACTCTTCTAAATAGCAGAAAGAATTATGAGTAGGTGGAGATCATTTGGGTTACTGAGGGAAAATCACTCTCAGAGGAGTAACTTTGCAATCTGAGGAACAGAGTCTGCCCTTTATGTGATTTGGGTTGACCAGGTCTTCTCTGTTTTAACCCAGGCATTAACAGCAATTGCAAGACTGCTAACCTGAAGAGGCTTCACTACATGGAGGTCTCATTTCCCTTCCATTAGCAATTACACCAATGTCTTGGAAGCATTCTCTAATGCTGACTAGCATCTTCTATTTTACATCCGTAAGTGTAGGACTCTATAGGTATTTTAGTAATTTTTGATGTTAGTTGTAGTCCCATTAAGTTTCCGAGGTTCTTAAATTGCTTCTTAGGGTTTATTTGTCTTATAACTCAGGGTGAAAAAGTAGCCCCATAAACATTAATTGAACAGCCATTAAGCAGTATGGCTGTTTGTTTTGGGTTGATAGAGGACATAAAGCTTCATACCCTGTGGTGGGAAACAATTAGATCTGATGATGAACATGATATTAAATATACCATTACCAGACTTCTATCAGTTTAACTTTACAAAATAGCAACCAGCTGTAGACAAACCATACACAAGTATAGAAAGTCGTATTTTAATTGTCATGTCATAGCCCGTTACAAATATTATAGTTTCTAATGTTTTATGCTAATGACAGTGACTAATGGTAGTCATTATCTCCATTCACTCTCATAAAAAAAATTTCCTCAAGAGAGACTGATCGTAACTAGAATGCTGTTTAAAATTAAACTGTGTTTTTCTAAAATGGAGAGTATAAAAACACTTAAATACCAATAGGCCGGCTAGCTAATTTATTTTGTTTTGAGTATGTTTGGCAACTACAGCTGTTAACTGTGCCATGAGTTGAACTGATAATCCTTTTTATAGATATTTTTAGCATACTAACATGCATATACATGTCATGTCTTTGTGTATTCTCTGCTGAGCAGGATACGAGGTGAACCTCCTAATGCCCAGAACCTGTGGCCAGAAAAAGGCTGACTTGCCCCTTTAAGGCTTATTATCGAGAATATTGAATTTCCTCATCCATTTCTTATTTCAGTTATGAATTCTGCTTACTTGACAGGTACAGAGCACTTCATTATGTGAAGGAACAGAAATGCTTAAATGGATGAAGCAGCTATTTACGTCTGATAGGAGCTAAGTGGGACATTAAATTAATGCCAAACAAGTGAGTGCTCATTTTAGTTTCGTTATAAATGGCTGCAGCATAGCAGTAATGTGTTGACTCTCATGTGCTGACAAGTACTATATTTCTTACAAACTTCCCTTAGAACTCAATGTGGAAAGACAAATTCACACTCTGCATGATAAAATTAGCAGTAGGTACATTAATAATTGAATAAGGATCTCTGGGGAAACGCCATAGTTCACCAGGAGAGTTGGTGACTGACTGGTTTTAAGCAGAGGCTCCTGTCATAAGTATGCACGTACTTACATAAGCCCAAGGTAAGAGCCTGTGGCTTTTGGTACCAAATCCCCCTCCTGCTTTTAGAAAACCTCAGCTTACTTGCATAATAAGCATTTTGCAGATCCATGAGCAGACTGCCTGTAATTAATCTTGGCAGTGTATGGACTTGCTCATGCCTAGTTCCTCTGGGACTGTTCTCAAATGTACAGTCAAATTCAAGACAGTCCCTTTTCGCTCTGTCTCCATCTCCAAATGATGAGTGGAGTATTAGTGAATGAAACACTTTCTTACTGTATGAGAAGGCTCTTACCATACATCTCCATATCTTCAGTTCATGCATAGCTGAAGCATTTTCCTGAAGAGGAAAATCCCATTGAAAGAGATGTTTTCTGTCAGAAAAGCATTTAGTGGGCCTACCGCCATCTTCATTTCCATCCCTATAAGCAAAGCTGAGCACCTTCAATGATTCACATGCTCAGCATGAGCACACATGAGCATTCCACATTTTGGGAGTGTGTGGGCAGGGTGGAAAGGAAGGAGCCCCTCTCTTTTGGGCAGTAGCAAAGAAAACAAAATTATTTATAGAAAATAAACTATTCTAGGAAATATTTGCAGTTTATTTATAGGAAATAAACTGCTTTTTACAGGCACCACCAAGCTCATGTTGCACCAAAGGTAATAGCACCAAAACTATGATCATTCCTCACACCAAGTAATTTTGTGTTCAAAGGCATTGGCAGAGCAATGTCGCATCTCATAGACAGCAGTACTACCTATGGGGCGAGTCCTCATTTTGTAAAATTAGCAGTTTATTGTACCAGTGCCAAGAGGGTGATATCAATCTGAATAATCAGAGAATTTATCCCAGCTAGAGGAAGAGTAGCAAAATTTGGCATACTATTATTAGGTTAAGTCCACATATCTGTCAGCTCTACTAACTATCCATGCAGACTTCAGTCACTATGTGAACTGCTCAGGTGGAACTGACTTCTGCATTTGGCCTTCCTTCAATTGCAGATTGGATTTGAAGATACAGGATTTGAAAACTTTTTTTCGTGTAAGAAACATATGAACAGTTCCTGTGTCCTTTGAAGCAGGAGAGCAGTAGATAAGTCCTGGAGCTTCATATTCGTAAAATGAAGTAATGTCTCAATCTGTTAGACATCCTTGCAATATGCTGCAAGTGACTCAGCTGAGAAAATAACACTATATTTTTTGCTTTGCAGTGTCAAAACACTGATGCAGATGTTAGAGATCAGAGAATATCAGATGAAAGAATAAACATGCTGAAAGAAAGCATCGGTTTCAGCATAGTCTGAGATGCTTGAAACAAAGATGTGGAAAGGAAATTGGATTTGCTTATATATTTTTAGTGGGCAGAGGTCATATTTCAGAGTAATTATTTTATTTGAGTCACACCTATATAGGAGCTTTCATTGCTGGTACCATCAAGGACACACAACAGGCCTCCCAACATCATACTCTTACCATCAACTGAGTGTCTAAGGAAAAAAAGACTAGATATGTAAAAAAAAGTCATGCCCTTCTGCATGAGAGGAATATACCTGAATTACACCAAGAAAAGAGGAATGAAAAGCAGGAATCATAGGGGAGGGGAAGATCATGAGTCATTAACCATTGCTTTATGCTTCATATCTCTGTACGTGGGGCTTCATCCTATTAAGTGCTTCCTGCTCATTCTGTTTTTCTTCTGGAATACAATTCTAACTCTGTTCCATTTTTTTCACAAATATTATGTGGTCTGATAACTTTTGTATTTTTGTGAGTGTATACAAGGCACTCAAGAGGCACCATCGTTTACTCTTAGCATCTGAAATAATCATAAACTTTCACCTCTGCAGGCAGTTATCAGTCCTGTAGAAGGAAACAGATGTTTCTAAACCCTTCTTGTGAACAAATAAAGCAGTGGCTTTTATTGAGGGTTGCCAGGTCACTGGATGTTCTAAACAACAAAGCAAGTTAAAAGAACCTCTTCTCTTTTACTAATTTTGCACTTGAGTATTTGAGAATTTGCTAATATAATAGCTATTGGGGAAGATCTGAAGTGTATTTCTTCTACCATTGCCTTGAAAGTAGCAATAATTGAACGTATCAAAAATTACAGCTTTCTTTGAAATGTGACTTTATTAAAAAAGAGCATCTTTGACTCCAGGTTTTTATCCCTTGATGACTTCCAATCAGAAGTAATCCACTTAGAAGTGAACAGATAATTTTCTTATCATCTAATCACTAATACTGATGCTTCAGTAGGCCAGATTTTTTTTTTCTCCAGTGCATTCACAATCTTATTTTCTTTATGATTTTCCTCAGATAGACTTTTCTTTTTATTCTTATTATGCCTCTTCTGAAGTGTAGGGTTTGGATATGCAATGGGTTGCAAATTGGCAAGTCTGTTGATCATCCATGTATGCATAGGTACATCTTTACGGAGTTGTTCCCAGAAGAATAAACCCGCAAACTAGTTATGTGAGCAGAGAAATGAGGGGAAAAAAATAAATAATAATAGTAATAATATTTTTGCTGAACTTCAGCATGGTTATACAGCAACTAGTAAATGCTGTATTTCCTAACTCCCTGCTGAGTGCTCGTTCTTGGAATGGCCAGAAGTGTTGAAACAGAGCAGAGTGGTTGCAGCAGCAAATGATTGCTGCTACAGCCAGTACAGAATTGCCGTTCTTTCTTTGAGAGCTCTTGGGATGAGACTCACAACGTATGGACAGGGCCCACAGAGGCATAATTGCCCACAGTGGCAACTGCGAGGATCCGAATTATTCTCTGGTGACTGTTATAGCTCTGCAGGCATAACATGCAGTAGAGTCCCAACAGAATTTGATTTCTTTCTAGCTCAGCCTAAGCAGAGTGAGGGCAGAGTGTTTCAGGAAACTCTCTCTGTTAGAGAATTTCTCTAACAAATTTCTGCTTCCAGAAATTCTCTTTGTTAGTTTGTAAACTTTGTTAGAATTTAACAAATCAGATGGGATGCCAATTACATACAGTGCTCTTAGTTTTTTTCATAAATGATGCACATCTGATGTCCCTTCCTTAAACCCAGAAAGTGCTACACAATTCTACTTCGTCTCCTTCTGCTGTTTGAGAAAGTAGAACTTACTTTTCCAGTGTCTCATTTGACACATGTAGCCTCTTCGATAAAGAAAGCAGTGTCTATTTTGATCGGTTTTCCCTTCTACATTCCAATCTACTGAAGGAGACTTTCCACTCTCTATGTGCGGTTCATCAGTTCCCTAGTATTTCTTAGTCCAACTAGTATTATATTTCTTTCCTTCTGTCTCTCTGGTAATACTTAAATAACATACAAGTGTGTGCTGACTTTGGAATTAAAATGTCTATTTTGAACTTCACTGTGCAGAAACTTCTTAATTTGGGCATTAGTATGAGATTTTGGGTAACCAGAGCCCAAACTCAAGCTAGGCATCTAGTAACATCAGAGATCTGTAACAGTGATTTGGTACTGGCCACCAAGTCGGGGTTCACAAGCAGGAGTTTGAGACGCACAAACCATTTCCCCGTGAGGAATGACTGTGCCTCTGGGGAAATTTCCTCCCTAATCCCAGGAATTTGATGGCTCATTTCTGCCTTAAAGGATAAAGATTTACGTTTCATAAATTTTTAAACGAAGTGCCACTTCGCTTTAGTGTTTTTCTCTCTTTTAAAAAAAAATGGTGTGGAGTTCCACACCAGATTCCTCTGAACATAGAAGAGAGACTTGGGGGGTTTCTTCTTTTTTTTAGGGGGAAGGAAGGGTTTTGTGGACTGTTACTTTCTTTGACTGTGCAAATGTTATCTGACATGCCTTATGTTACCTTTTATAACCCTTTTTTTATTCTCTGCTGTTCACCTTTTTTGCTAAACTAATACATTGACCTTTTAAACCTGTCTCTTTTCTGACATCAGTATTTTTGATGTCTGTCTCTGAACATTCTTCTGCTTTGCTGGGGTTTTTTTAATAAAATAAATAGAAGGATTTTCATAAAGAAGGAATATTGACACGACAGTTTCCATTTAAGTCAACAGCATTTTTACAAATCTTTTAGACAGAGATTCAAGCTATACTTTTGGGTTATAAAGTAATCTAAAATTCTAATCGCACTTTGCATTTCAAATATTTATTGTTTCTTGGACATCTCTTGTGCATTGAACAGGTGTTTCTATTGGGATGGCCACAATGAATTTAAAATCAAGGAATTTATATTACTAGACAGACTACTAAGTACATCATCCTACGTCTTGTCAAAACACAATGTGTTTCTCAATTGCCTTCTTAAATTTGAGCACTGAAATTTCTTAGCAGTCTTTTCAGATCTTCCTACTCACATTTTTATGTTCTTCATTTTCAGCTATATTCTTGTTTTAATTAATATATATTCATCATCAATTTTGATATGGATACCAAGGTGCTATAATATCAATCTTATGTTTTACAGAACATTCTTATTCCTTGTTGGGAAGCATGTTCACTACTTAGGTATTATCCAGTTCACCTATAAAAATCAAAGTAAATCTCTCAGCCCATTTCTTCCCAAGACACCAAATAGACTATAAGCACTAGGAGACTTTTTCAACCTCTTCAATTATGTAACATAATGACAACACTAGAAAGAATATCCTGAATTAGAAAAAAAAAAAAAAAAGTTGCCTATGTCCATCTTTCTTGTGCTCTAACACTCATCTTTCTTGTTTTCTTCTCTGTATCCCAGAAATACTTTTTGTTGTGATGTAGATTTTCTTAGCATTCTTATAAATATAAGTTGCTGAGTGAAGATCAGATATTTTCTAAGTATCTGTGCATTGTGAGCAGGCATTCGGCTTATGATTTCAGCTGGAGGAACAAGCTTCAACTCATGCTATATCTAACAATACGGTGGCAAGTAATTCACTTCCAAGAAAATACGTATGTGTTTCAGAGGTTCACAAACATAGGCAGAGGACTGTGAACAAAAGGACAGCAGTTTCTACCTCATGGAAATTGGTTGGCACAATTAATTCTAATTTTTTTTTCAAGTGTAGAAAAAGAGTGAGGGGCAACACAGAGTAAACAGTAACATATGTAAGCATATGCTCCTAAAGAACGTTATTCAACAGGACAGTTCATGATAAATGTAATGACCCTGAAAAATAAATATCGGAACTCATTTAGACTTTTTCCTAAAACCACAAAGAACTGATCTACAGTAAGCTATAAAAGGTGTCATTAAATCATCAATATTTTTCCCTTGTGGTTTCTGAGATCCTATTTTTCCCAGTACTGTGAATGACTAGATGCATCTCCAAGAACTGATACCTGTATGGAAATTTCCATGAGTCAGTCTGACAAAAAAAGAAGGAAAAAAAATCATACTTTACTGCAGTAATGAGAAATTCTCTTCACCTCAGTGAGTCTAATCACAGCTGTAAATATTGTAAGATTTCTTTCTAAAATTATACTATGCTAAATATAACAATATAGAAGACAGTTTAATAAATGGGTTGCATCAAGTCATTTCAGCGCTATTCTCTGGAGTGTAGTCTGTGTACTAATAAAAATCTTCATGATTTTTATTAATTCCATTAAAGTAGTACACCACCTCCAAATATTTATAGATATCAAGCAAACTCGCTTCAGGATAAGCCCTTCATACATACCAGAGGTGCCATTTTCTGAAATGTAAACAAGTGGCATTTGCTGAGCTGTAATCCCTAAATCAGAAATACAAATGTTTGGATTAGCAAAAACCAGAAAAACTCATTCTTCATTGTTGACTTCCCAGTCCATGTTTTTTTTGCTTTCAGGGTTAAGTGCATGACTAACATTTTTTATTCTGTGCAGGAAATTAGGGTGGCTATTTGCCATAGTAACTATCCAGGACAGCAGTACTCAAGGTTAGACCTGATGCTCACTGACTTCAGGAGATTTGACATCAGGCCTTCAATTTGCTGCTACAGATATGAAGCAGCTCAAGAGTCAATATTCTTGAGAATCAGGAAGAAGCAAAAGAATACTTATTTTATCCCTTTAAAAGAATGGATGGCCCTGATACAGTTAAAAAGTTGAGAAAACATAAAACTTAAGCATATGCAAAGTGTTATTGAAATCTATTTGATTTTACATGCATAACATTTTAGTATTCCACTTCCCCAGTGACTAAATGTTTAATAATCTTTGTTTTTTAGCTCAGACCTGGAGCTGTTGTCTTTCACATTTGCAGTGCATATGTGCATAATGTAGACCGCAGGTGTACAGAACAATGCACGTGAACTGAGGGTGTGATAGCAAGGTAACTGCTTGAACCAAATGCTAAAGGAATGAAGTTCGAAGTCCTTTTCTCAGCATCTTTTATGTCTAGATACCTTTTTTCCCAAAAGGATTAGATACAAAGAGGAGGAGAACATTCAGAAATTGGAGAAGGAAGAGGGAAGCACTGAGTTGTGAGTGTCAGCGCCCAGCAATAGCAAGGGCCCTGTCAGTCCTGCCCATTCTGTTTTGTGCAGTGTATTTTAGCACATGGCACCTGGTAGCAGACTCTGTATTGAGACCTTCCCAGTGGTTTCAGGACCTCCTGATCTCCTCTCACCAAGCCTAGCTCCCGCTGTGGTTCCTGGCCACATGATGGGCTCCCAACGTTTCATACCTGAAAGGGCTTGGGAAACAATAGCAGAGCATATTTCATTATGGCTGCAACCTTGAGGCTAGAACTGACTTGGTACAGTGTGCTTGTATTTATAGTTTATACAGTACTACATTTGATCCTTGATTTTATTATTCCACTGTCAAATAATTCATGTCCTTCCAGATTTTGTCACTCCGAGTTACTTTATTCCCCTGGAACAAGGCCAGAAAATAAGAACTGGGCCTCTTTAATCATACCTCTTGAAAGACTGTACGAATTGAGAACACTACCCTGTCTGTGGATGACAGTGTGTGCACATATCCATAAAAAACCCACTGACCTGTGCCAGGCAGACAGAATACAAATATGGCTGAAAAAAATTACCACTTGATTTTTTGCATGGGAGACTCTGGGCAAGTAAGAATACTGGCAAAGAGTGACCAGAGCTTGAGATTGTGGTTAGGGTTTCTATTAGAAAATATTTTTACTTTTTTTAATAGAAAAAAAAGAGAAAGAATTCTTCCTAATTTCTCAAAATGCAAAAAAGTAAACAAACACATCTACCATTAGAATGATATATAGAGATATTTCTAGAGGCTTCTTTTGCCGTTTATTTTTACTTTTGTTTTCATTTGAGAATATCAAGGCTGAAAATTTATGTTGAAAAAAGCTATGAAGTGTCTTCCTACATTCACAAATCGTCTTGGGAAATTTAAAGTAGCCATTTCAATTTGAAGTCACCATATTTACTTCATTATTGTTTTGCCATCCTAATATATATATACAGAAAATATACCTGCATGCCACTTTGATGAGTACTGCAAGGTTAAGAAATACCCTACAGGGACAGAAAGGTTTCTCTTCTTTCAAAATGGGTCAATGATTATAGACTGCTTCACTGCCTACAAAAACTGAAGGAAACTTACATCAGATAAAAGGATCTACAAAGATCCAAAGGCTAGAAAATAGTGATTTATTTGAAGTTAAGCACCAAGTGTCTTTAAAAAAATCAGTTCTAAATAAAGTTGCTTGACATATAATATCAAAATTCAGTATAGTTCTCCTGGCTAATCCAGTGCCAGGAAAGCTCATTCCTGTAGGATACATACACAGCTCTTGTCTTAAGGGAAGAGGCTGTGTCACAGCTGGGAATTGGCATACTGTTAAAACATTTGCAAGTTCACAAACCTAGTTGATATATATGATCAGATCTCTGATCATGTAAAATGTCTGTCTTTTCTTCAAAGACCTGCAAAAAACTCCGTGCTTTCTCCTAAATAGCAATTTGGTAACTAGAAGCCGGAACATCCCAAAAGTTAAGCTGTCATTAGTTAGTGCTGTAAAAAGTAGTATATTTCAACTATTGATAGTTACTTAATTAGCTTGTATTTTTTCTTGCCTCTCATTTTGAATGGATTTGTGTCCTTGTTAATCTCCAAACCCTTTTTTCACAGTCCCTTGAAAACAAAGCATAAAATCCATGATGCTGAAGTTTATGTAAGCTTGATATTAGGCAAAAATTAAGGTGCCTTGTCCTGCTGTCAGGAGGATATGTTTATGCCGTTCTCGAAGAAGCACTTTCAAGAAGTGTAAGTGACAGCAATCTTATTTTGAGAAGAGGGAGATCCAGATGGCTCCGTTTTATGGCTGGATGGTTTTATAATAGTACAGAACAAAACATTTATGATCTTAAGAGATTCGGATTTCTCACGCAGTGCTGTGGAGTTGCGGTCCTTTCCACATGCTGTCTTTTTAAGAAAGCATGCAGAAGGCTGTGGGTTATCGAGAAAGAGGAGAAAAGGGACATTTTCCCTAGAGGGAATCTATAGAGCCATTTTTGGCTTCTTCAGAAGTTTCTCATGGTGTGCATGCTTACTGTAATTAAGACTGCTGCAACTACCTTGTATCTATAGTTCTCGGTGCCTTCAGTTAAAATTACAGTGAGAGTGCAAGGTGTTGATTTGAAGGCATCCCCAGCCAGAACAGGACAGGCTCTGGTCATGAGCCATATTGTGCTTTCAGATACACAGCCACCAGAGAAGGTTGTAAATTTGCATTTCAGCCCCTGTACGTGTGCATGCACACACACACATGGGCACACGGGATCTCTGAAAGGTTCCTCAATTACTTGCTTTGGCCTCATTCCTTCTTTTTGGTACCAAGCCGACTATATCAATAGAAAGTGAAAAAACAGAGTTCCTAGTTTCCTTGTAAACCTTTCCTGATTGATGACTTGCCTTCTCCCAAGACTCAGCGTTACAGCACAAACCAATTGGTATAACCTGCAGCTAAAACTGTTCCTTAGAGGACTGCTTCTTTTCTAGGAAAATGTGGTTTTCATTAACACTAATGTTCAGACTCAGAAAAAAAATGTATTTAAGATAGTACATTATACACAGAACTTGAAGCTATTGCTTTTTTTGATGATATTAATCTGTTCTTCTACAGACAATCACAGAAATCATTACCTGTTATTGCATTCCCATGTTCATCTCTCAATACTTCTGAGTGTACTATAAACCATATAAAATAAATTCACTGCTTCTTTTACTGCCCAGACTAGTCCCTTTTCTACATCACACCCATACAGCTTTCCTGTTTAGATTTTGGTTTGGTAAGTGCTAATAAGGCAATTCTAAGCTAGTGCTTTCAAAATATTAACTGATATACAAAAACAGAAAAGACAGGAAATGTTGGCAACAAATTGTTCGAATAGATAGATAGTGCCATCTCTCAGAAGACATTCATAACATTGACACCAACAAAAGTTGTGCTCTCTCAGGAGTGCAATTAACACTTATTTTATCATGAGTATAAATTTAATTATGTAATGTTAGTCCCACTGCTGCTCAGTTCTCCAGGGCAGAACCACTTCCCTATTATTTTAGATGTCATGGAAGGGAAAGTGGTCGTCAGCCTGAAGTGGTAACCTGTGGAGTCCTGGTAACACAAGTGTTTACAGACAGCAAGACAGTGAACACAAGTGAACAATGTATTGACCTCCTTTCTTTTTTTAGGGAAAGATATACACAGACTTAGAGAGCATTGTTTTTTTTTTGGTTGGTTGGTTGGTTTTTTGTCTGTTTGATGGTTTTTGACTAATGATTTATTTTGTAATTAGTCTGCTTTTTTTTTTTTTTTCTTGAATTACCCAGGAAAACAGTAACTTTTAGAAGGACAGAGTGTGCACCATAGATGATAAGTGGGACATGAACTGCCAATGAGATGTGGTTTGAAAAAAATATAATTCTTGTCAGAGGAAACAGGTAAATATTAATCAGAAACTGGTACAGAATTAATTGTATGTAACTTTGGGGAAACCTTTACTAGAAAGTCATGGGAACCTTAAGTAGCCTGAAAATCAACAGGATGTAGAGAGGGGTTTTAAAATTCATTAAATTTAAAAGTCGGGGCAAATGCACCAAATAACACGACACCATAGAAGTTCTAACTATTAATTTAGTCCAGAGAAGGCTGAGAAGTCATTTTACTGCAGCCTTCATGATCTTACAGGCAAAAAGGATTTCTAGTAATTAAGAGCTCTCTAATTCAGCAGCAAAGGGATGTATTTCTAGCTGAAGTGAAAATTTCCACTGTGAACCCTTTCCCACAAATTAACGATGGGAATGATTAACCATTGGAACAATTTCTGTCCTTCTGAAAGGTGAACTGCATCTCTCAGAGAAGCTACAGAAGTTGATAAAAAAGTAGATAGATCTTAGGACCACGAGATATAGGAAGTTCAGCAGGACAATAAGGAACAATTTGTTCTACCTTTAATATATATCTCTGAATTTTAGAATCTATAAATCTACAAAGATTAATAAGGTTAACAGAATCTGCTCCTCAGTCATATATATTTTAACATTTAATTACCTTTCCATTTAGGGATTGTAATTTTGAATCTTTGAAATTTTTCTACAGATCCCAGAAATAGTCTTTCGTATTCTAGTAACAGAACCTTGAGCGAAAAAGAAGCTCCTGAGCTTAAGACTTCAAATTTTTCTACTGATTTAAATAAACATATTTTTAACATTCTTGGTTATAACTGAATACAGCAATGCTAAAGAATAAAAAGAGTTAATATTTACTCTAGTCCTTGAACTATGCAAGTGTGTGGTTCTGTGTTATCATTCCCAAAATCCTCTGAATTGACTAGGTCTTGTTCCTTCTGTTTCTACAGGTTAGTGTGACTTTAATCAAGAAAAAAATATTGAATGAACAGCAATTTGAAATACAGCATTTGGAAAGGTCAGAATGGTATGTTACATCCTTATTATCCAAAAGAAAAGATGACTTTAATATCCTGCCAGCATTTTCCTGTGAAGAAGATATTAAACAAGAACTGAAAATGGCACAAGATTCCTACTTTGTTTCTTATGACAAAGATTGTAACAAGATGATGAAACTGTGCAAAATAAATCTATTCCTGCTTTAATCCTACCTAGATTTCAAAAACCTAAGCTAACCAAAGAGCCCATACACATGCTATTCTTTTCAAAGGTATCTATATGCAGTTTTTCCAAATTCCATTAACATTTTCTAGTCTAAAAAATAGGAAAAAACGGTAATAGAAGGCACACAGTATAGTAAGTTTTGATAAATACTAACTGTGGTAAACTGTAATAAATTATGCAGTACTCACTGATTAATGTATTGGACTGCCATGATTTTGTTCTTTATATCTGTATCTCCATGAAGACTATTTGTTCAGTTCTGTAGGTGTGAGGAAAGAAAAAAAAATGGATATCATAGTTTAACAGTAAAATACCTCATCAGGATTCTTATGTTAAGCCTGATCATGACAACCCAACAAAAGCTACGTACATGAAATGCAGCCTTATTGGCTGTTCATATTCATTGCACATGACACGAGTAGTTTGCTTTTACATAGGAATGTAACAATTTCAATGTTAAGATGTTATTAAACAAGACACCTGATATTATACCAAAAGATACCTATCTTCGACTATTGTTAGCTGAAATAGAACTATGGGTATCTGCTCATGATCCCCCAAGTAGAAATCAGATGTTACCTCTCTTTTTTTGCACCACCTAGGGAATATGTCTAAATATATATATATATGTGTGTGTCCAGGATACATTTTAGGCAGCATCATGCTGAGAAAAGCCATTTTACTCTGGTGAAGAGAGATAAAACAAACGTGTCCAAAATATATTTTCATCGTTGTGAGTGAAAAAAATAAGATATATTTGCCTGTTTTTCTTCTTTTCCTTAGGTGATTTTATTTGCCATTGGAGATTGTAAATGTATTTTTCATCCTTTGTTTTGCAACTATAATGTAGGATATTTTTTTTCAATGCACCGTCAGTGTGCAATCTATTTTGAAACTTCAAAGGTTTTACAAAACTACAGACAAAAATCCCTGATGGGTGTTCATTTCATAAGTACCTACAGAAATTAAAGTTTTCCTTGTATCTAGCAAAAGTCTCTTCATACAATTTAAAGTTTCTTTCTATTTAGTTACTTTTGATTTAGCTGATATACCTTGAAACTAAAATGACTATAAACAGCTGTTTTCTGCTTCCTAACCAGATATGTCAGCCATTCAAAATGCTGCCTACACAGAATAATAAAAAACCTCAAAACCTCTTTTTTTCTATTATTAATTATTTTTCAAGGCAGTAATTCATTTATTTTTATCATTTGTATTACAAAGAAATGTGACTATACATAGTTTTGCTACTAAGAAATAAAATATATGTTATTGTATCCATCTAGAAAAAAAAAAAAAAAAAGGATTAGGAAATCCAGTACAGAATCCAGAGTGCTGAGAGGAGGCTTGATGCATAAATATACAAACAACTGCAGTAGCTCCTACTTTTATGGAATTAATCCAAAGCATCAGTTGAAGACAGTGGTTGTCTCTTTTCAGTTCCAGTTTTATGATTATGCAATGTGGTATGTCACACACTACTTAGAATATCCCATTATTTAATGAAATTGATTTATTTCTGTCAGTGATCACGGTAATTCTGTTTTGAAAAAATACCAAAATAATCAAGTAGATCTTGTAAAGGGCACCTGCCTTCCTCACTCATCTTCAATAAATGTTGTGATGGTTGGGCATTTCCCTTGAGTTTCTCTTTAATTAGAGAGGTTAGGGGTATAAAATGAATATAAAATGTTGGACCTGTGAACCTGTGAGAGCCATGTCTAAAAGCAAAGAATCACAGGATGCTCTGTGAATTATATTGATTAAGTAACAACAGGTGAAGAAGGAGGTGAAAGATGATAACGGTTTCATGTTCAGGTGACACCATAAAAGCGATAAACACAATTGGCCATGTGCATCACACACATGTATACACACTCATGTTTCTCTGCATCTCTGTATGGAAAGCTTCTTCTCTGCTCCAAAGTGCAACAATGCATGTATATGGCGTATTTTCCAGAAGCAAATGAAAAGGTGCTTATATGCAAGCCTGCACACACTAAAATATCATTCATGTCTGTTGCAAACACTGATTTACACGTGTCTCTGTGTTCATCAAGCTGGAGTTGTGCAGAAGGTCAGTAGGTTTATAATTACACAATCTGTGCCTCCAAATGCTGTTAGAAGGCTACGTAAGTACATTTTTTCCTAAGTGTGTTCATTGTGCCTCCAGCTCAAAATCTGGCTATACTTGCATTGGAATTTGTTTTGTTTTGTCACACAATTTTACTTTGTATTATACATATACATAATACATTAGCCGGAAAACACACTAAAAATCAAAGAAGTCAGCTGCGATATTAAAGTGAGATTAAAATAATCTGAGATGAAAGGCGTTTTAGAGACAATACAGCTTGTCTGACTTGCTGATGTGCACAGAAGCTAACACATCATTGAGCCTTGCTACTGCCTGACAGCTGCTCTGCATCTAATGGGAAGTGTGACTGTGGTCACAGCCCAGTTCATCGTGGACAGGTGTCGACACCACAGAAATCATCATCACAACTGGCACTAATTGCCATCTTTGCTGACAATCTCACAGGGACTTCACTGGTGAGGGATGCAGGGCTTCATCTTCGCTGAAATCTTTTGTAGTTTTGCATGTTTTTCAAAGGACTGCACTCAGGTCCTGACACCTTTTATTTGCCTGCAAATATGAGCAGCAAGTGCTTTGCTATGAGGCCCCCCCAGCAGTGATACCTCCCTGCGGTGAGACACATCCTGGGGAGACTGAAGCCTGTCCCTGCTGGTGGCCAGCAGAAGAGCCAGTGGACTTAGGGCTCTGCATGGAGGAAGCATCAAGGTTGTCGGTGGTGCAGAGATGCAGCCACCCACACAACACACAGATCTCCAGTCTTTTCCAGTTTCTTCTCATTTTTAATATATTTTAGATTCTACCGTAAATTTGCTTCTAGCAACCACTTTACTCCTCTGTGCTTTGAGTCATTCCTTTGTATGAAGGACATATTTGTCTCTATTTCTAAGGTATAACATGAGATTTTCTAATTAACAAGTGCTTTGAAGTATTTCTATGCCTCAGATGGAAGGGAAGGGAGGAGGAAGGGATGGAGGGAATAGAAAAGAAACAACTGTTCTGGTTTCACATATGTGAGCAAAAAAATGACATTGTTGCACAAAACAATGGTTTTTATGTAAACAAAAGTAAAAAATATTAAAAATAGAATCACAGAATCACATAATGGCTGAGGTTGGAAGGGACCGCTAGAGAATCATCTAGTCCAACCCCCCTGCTCCAGCAGGGACACCTACAGCACATGGCACAGGGCAGCAGCCAGGCTGGTTTGAAGGATCTCCATAGAAGGAGAGTACACAACCTCTCTGGGTAGTGTGTTCCAGGGCTCTGTCACTCTCACAGTAGAGTTGTTCTTCCTCATATGGAGGGGGACCTTCCTATGTTTCAACTTACACCTGTTACCCCTTGTCCTGTCACCGGCCACCATGGAGAAGAGCCTGGCCCCATCCTCCGTACAATCACTCCTCAGGTATTTGAACATGTTGATCAAATCTCCTCTCAGCCTTCTTTTCTCCAGACTGATCAGGCCCAACTCGCTTAGTCTTTCCTCATACAATGCTCCAGTCCCTTAATCATCCTGGCTCTATCCTGGACCCTCTCTAGAAGCTCCCTCTTGTACTGGGGAGCCCAGAGCTGCACACAATACTCCAGGTGCGGCCTCACCAGTACTGAGCAGAGGGGCAGGTTCCCCTCCCTCGACCTGCTGGCAACGCTCCTCCTCATGCAGGCCAGGATCCCATTGACCTTCTTGGCCACAAGGGCACATTGCTGACTCACGGTTAACTTGTTGTCAATCAGGACTCCCAAATCCCTTTCTGTAGAGCTGCTTTCCAGCAGGTCAACCCCTAAACTGTACTGGTGCCTGGGGTTATTCCTTCCCAGGTGCAGGACCCTGCACTTGTCCTTGTTGAACCTCAGGAGGTTCCTCTCTGCCCAACTCTGCATCCTGTCCAGGTCCCTCTGACTTACAGCCCTCAGGAGTGTCGGCCACTCCTCTCAAATAAAATAGACACACAAAGTCAGGTAAAATATATCATAAAAGGTTGAAAAGGTTGAAAAATATGTAAAAAAAATGCAGTTTCTCTGATTTTATCAGTGTAACTCAAGGCTATTTATCATTAGCAATAATAAGAGTATAAGATTACATGAGCCTTTATAGCGGCTCAGAACAGTCATTTAGCAGATCCTGATCTTTCCCCATTGATTTTCCATGGCTGCATTATATTCAATTTCAGTGAAATGCCTTCTCATTTACATTCATCTGCATAAATTCCAGATCAATCCACCAGCTTTTGCTTCTTTAGATGTTAACAGTGAGCAGTGGCTGCTATCGCCTGTTCCTAAAGACACCCTGGAAAAAGACATGTCATCGTTAGCCTAACTAGGGGAGGGAAGGAGAGGGAATGCTAAATGTTTTCTCTCCAGTCCAATTAAAGGAGAGAGAGAGAGAGACAGAGAGAAGGGGAAGGCAGGCCAGGGGAAGATCTGTATTTGTGACTGATTTCTTCTAGCCTTTAGCTACAAGAGGATTCTCGTTAGGTAGAAGCAAAAAGGACAGGAAGATGTAGTAGTGTACAGGATAAATCCTCCTGCTGAAATCAGACTCAGGCAGCGCAGACCATCAGTCTGAGCCGCACATAAATTTTCAAAAAAATAGCTTGTTTGGGGAGGAAAGGAGGATATTCCAAAGTACTCTATTGTCAGGAGGCATTTTGAAACACATTATCTGTGTACAAATGAAGGTGCAAAGTCTGCCTGCTTGCTGCGGAGTTGCTCCAGCCATTCGCAGTCCCTGTTCAGGGCTGCTCTGAATACATATATGTATACAAATACAATATATTGGCCTTCTTGGCCATGAGGGCACATTGCTGATGCGTGGTTAACCTGTTGCCGACCAGGACTTCCAGATCACTCTCTGTGGAGCTGCTTTCCAGCAGGTCAACCCCTCATCTGTACTGGTGCCTGGGGTTATTCCTTCCCAGGCGCAGGGCCCTGCGCTTGTCCTTGTTGAACCTTATGAAGTTCCTTTCTGCCCAACTCTCCATCCTGTCTAGGTCTCTCTGAATGGCAGCACAGCCCTTGGGAGTGTCAGCCACTCCTCCCAGTTTGGTGTCGTCTGCAAAAAGATCCCATTGGCCTTCTTGGCCACAAGGGTACATTGCTGACTCATGGTTAACCTGTTGTCAAGCAGGACTCCCAAATTCCGCAGATGGAGCTGCTTTCCAGCAGGTCAACCCCTCATCTGTACAGGTGCCTGGAGTTATTCCTCCCCAGATGAAAGGTGTTGTATTTCCATACATTTCATTCAAAGTGATGAGACTCTTTTAATTCCCAACACAAAAAAATGTCATATGGCAGGATAACTTCGACACAGTATCTCATCTAGTAGAAGAGTATTTTCCTCTTTAGGATTCAGTGGAGAAATGGGTTTCCTAGAAAAATTTCTTTGGGTCACTAACTCCACTGCGGACAGCACATGGATCTCATGGTGTCTTGCTGTGACCACACTGTGGACCTCTGATCTGTCTGCTGCTGACTGGCTGCAAATGATCTGTGGTCTATGGGCAGGCTCACAGTGTCCAAAACAGGACAAATACAAGAGCTATAAGAGCAGCCAAATGAGGGGTGAGAGTCAAATGAAGGTTCCTCATGGCCAGGGCCTGAAATTTGGCAGGGCTACATGGCTAGCTGAAGATGTGACCTTTTACTGAGGTTACAGTGACCTGTAACCTAAACTAGCTAGGAAGGTGCAAGTTTCTTTACCATCAAATCAGGTACCAGCCCCTGATGGGAGTCCAGGTTTACATCCCACAAATTTCTCATGACCCCACACAGTGGCCAGAGCCAATCAGAGAGTAGAAGACGTTGCCTTGCACCCCTATCTATATCTAAGGCTCAGACTCTGAGTAAGAACTCAGATGTGCCTGGTTTAATCCACTCCCTAACTATTGACGTCATGTTGTTTATTTTGCATCTCTGCCTATTTCTTTACTTCCTTCCTAAGATGCAGCAGCTTTGTGAGCTAAGCTACACTTGCCTTTTTACCATTTCAAATGTCAGAAGCTTTAGCTTGGAAAAATGATTTCATAAATGCTTGCTGTGCTGTGCCAGTCCTACATACTGCATTTTCTCTCAATAACTAGAAAGTGAGAAAGCTCTAGAGAAAGAGTTGCATTAGCAAACTCTTGTTGTATTTTATTTTTAATCTGTGACTCTTGAAGACCTACTTTGAATTCCTGTCCTGGGAGACCTCCTGGCTTGTTCCAGCATCAAACCATTTCTGCCTTAGATTTTTTTTTTCTCTGCAATGAGACCTATTTGCTTTATTCACTACTTAACTGGCCATAGACCACAGAGGGAAAATATCAGCTCTGACTTCTGATTGTCCAGCTGGAATCACAGAATATTTTCCTAAGCCTTTCAGCAAAGAATACAGCATGGGAATGGCTTCTTAAGCTCTCTTGTTGGCACAACAAAAGATGACAAAACAGACGCCTGTTATGGAAAGAAGGATAAGACTGCCAGAAGGGTTGGCATAGCCTAACTCATTGAAGTGAGCACAGCTCAGCCTTATTTGTTCAGCTGCAAATAAAGAAGAGATGAGAGAAGACTATAAGGTGATGGTCAAGGTGATGTGAAACTCCCTATGATATTTTCAGGTTATCCAAAGGTTGTGTCTGGATATTTATAAATTATAGATATGTTAGTTGAAAATGATAATGTTTTAAGAAAACTTTCACTCAAACTTTCAAAAATTTGAGTTAGTTTCTCAAACTGAGATATATTTCATAGTTCAGACTCTATTCTTTTTCAGATTCTATTAGTTTATGGTTTATTTATAGTTATTATTAATAAGTACTAAACTCTCCAGTAAAAATCTACCCAATTTACATTTGTCATATTCTGGTTTTCTTTTTTTAATTAAAAATTATGGCCCACCCAGTTTCTGCTAATACAAGGTAATTGCAGTCGTTCTAGCAGTGTCCTCTGTCCTGGGTGATGGTAAAATTAGTGAATACATGACTCGGTACTTTCAGATCTTCCATCATGAACAGCAAATACAGCAAGATCTGAAACAGGACCATTATCCCAGATGTCTGAGAACAAGGTACTGAATTCTGTTTGATTTAACAATAACGTCTGCCACTGTGGGAGATATAATGGTTGTCTAATGAAATACTAAAATATTTGCTTACGAATGCCGTCCTGTAAAATGTCGTACATAAAAAATTAAGCACTTATTAACATTGATTCTGTTGAAAGTTTAGCAGAGCAATAAAGTTTAACTGATGCATGTGAGTTCGGTTAACTCTAAACTGCACACGTTAGGAACACAGCTCATGTACAAAGGACCAAAAACCCAGCAACAGAGCCCCTCACAAGGCTCCAAAGCAGCCTCTTGTGCAGGTTACAAATCAGGCCTTTACCTTAACCAGCATTGATCTAAGATGACTTAAAGAGGAAAGAAGTGAATCAACATTTGTGTAATGCAGAAACAACTTGGACACTTTCTGCTCACTCTTTTGCCTTCTTGTATCTCCACCATCACAAGCCTGCATCACACTAAAGAGGTGAAAGAGAAGTTTGCTATTAACATCAACATACAACAATTTAATTTTAAAATAAAATACTGCATTTTCTTTCATTAAATGGGGGATTTGTCTGCAGAAGTCACAGCACACATGCTGTCAGTAAAAATTCAATCTCACTGAGTAAAGGCAATACAAAAGGCCAATCTGGTCCAAATTGTCAGTCAGCACTTCAGCAACATTCCATTTATTTTCATCATTTAGAATGACCCTAGCAGTATTTTGAAATTATATTTAAAACTGTAGTGGTTATTAATCAGTGAACTATGGCAAGCCAGTATCATGATCAGCAGAAGGGTGGAGACAGATACTATATCATTTTGATCTTACTGAATCGATTTCTTTTAAGGGCAAAACTTTTTGCAGCCATCTCTCTTAATCATTTGGATGTCCAGAATAATAAAAGGAGTACCTGCCCATGGATTGGAGGGCCTTTGCCACATGTCATAAGAAGAAAAATGAAATTAAATCGTATCTAGCCCTCCCAACCTACATTTTTTATTTATATAGATCTAATCTTCATTAAATCTCAATTTCATAGTGGTTGGGATGCACAGCAGGATGTCCAGTAGCCCTAATGATATCAGACCAGACCTGGAAGGGGTTGTAAATATGTCTAGACCTCAGATTTCCTTACAGGAAATGAAGAAAATAGATTTTTTAAAAAAGTTATGAATCTCCATGACTTTTTTTTTTTTTAGCATTTATTCACATTTTCACTATGTTAAAAGCACTAATGTTAACATTATTGTTTTTATATATCATAGAATTATGGAATCATAGAATGCTTAAGGTTGGAAGGGACCTCTAGAGGTCATCTAGTCGAACCTAGTGGCACATGCAGGGCCACTTTTATTCATGCTTTTTATATACATAACTTTACTTAAACACTTGTGGTTTTAAAAAGACAATCAAAGAGATTATTTGTAGTTTTGAGCAATTTCAGGAATTTCACATTCACCAAACCTCTTTTCAGTGTAGGTCAGGGATGCGCAGAGTGTCACTGCTTGGGAATAATAAAGAAGAGATGGAATTTTCTGTCGTCTTAGTTCTTGTATCAAGCGAAATAAGTGGCTCATAGTGGCATCAGTGGATTTTTAAAGTTCCATTTTTTCATGGATCAGCAAAATTTTATTACATTGCTTGGTAAAAAAACTGGCTAAATTGTCTTGCATTATCTTAATAGAATAAAGGTCAGTAAGTCTATTTCTTCTTGGGGATAACATGCATTAAACAAAACAATTTCTTTTTGTGTATTAAAATGAGAGGTGTTAAGCAGTCAGTTTGCGTAATCTCATTTTGGATTAAAGCATCACATTTGAAGAAACTGAAAATGCTTTTAAAAAGTGCCACAGACAATAAGGTGTTATCTGCAGAGTATTTTATTCCTCTGAAACATGGTTCAAACAGACATGCTCCATGCAATTATCCGTGCAAATAGCTGCTGGATGCTACTTCTGTAAAAAGAAAAGGCAGAAAAAATCTTTCAAACTTTTCTCTGAAATAAAATCTCTTCAATGTCCACAGTATACAAAGAATAAAAACCTGAAAATGGTTCCTAGAAGATCTGTAATTCAGTTAGTTTCTGAAAAACGAGCGAGATACCTGTACGTTGGCTTTCCTTGGCTATTACAATGCTAGGCTAACTAGACTGTGTCATCCTTGCTGTCAGCTGAGTGATACTGAAGCAATTCAGTTAGCTAATTTCCTCTGATTTTGGCCTCCATCTAGATAAGAAGAGCAGTGAGGTCTATAAGCCTGTGTGAACATCCTGCCCCCTGCCATGCTGAGCCACCACCCTCAGCTCTAGTTGTGGAGGAAGGTGTCTCCCCTTCTCTCCATTAGTGCTCCTGGGTCTGTGAGCAAAATTCCCCCGTAACTGTCAGAAAGAGACTTTCCCCCACTATCAGCAAGGATAAAAAAAACTCTTCCTTTTGCCAGAAGCAAGTGAACTAATGGAAAGGTCTTTGCACAGCAGTCATGTTTCAAATACTCTCCTTAAGAATCTGCCAGCGGCCACTGACAGAGGTAGACCTTTGGACTGAACTAAGTGTGGTCAGTCTTAGGGGTTATACACTCTTTTTCCAGATGCTTTTAACCAGCAAATCTTCCACTCCTGTTTCCACGTTGCTTTTTGCAGATATATTCAATCTGTTTGAGAGAGACACACAAACCACAGATATTTTTACTATCTTATATTTATTAGACCTAGGATCCTATTATACCTAGAATAACTGTGTTAGCCAGTTCTCATGGCAGTAGATACACAAATGTCAAAGATACTAAAATCTTTAAAATATGACAGACAGAGAAATAGTTGACTGCTCAGTTACAGCACATTCTGTCAAAGCAGAGCTGGACTTGGGAAAAAAAATCATTTGATTAACAGTATGATCATGCAGCAGAAATTTCCACCAAAATAGTACAATATTCTCTCTGAAAGGAGAGAGGTTTTTTGACCTTGTCTTGTTTACCAATGATTTTCCACAAAACTTGCTTCTTCGCAGTAAGAAATAGCATGCAGCTGAATGAGAAGAAAATGCAGTGTGCTAAATATGATATCTAAACAGCAAAACAAAAGCAGTTCCGGCATTTTAGCAACATGCAAATACTCAAAGAAGGAATATGCAGGGTTATGACAACCAATCTAATCATGTGTCTGGTAGGTAATATAACATGCAGGAAAGATTGGAGTTATTTACTGGCTGCAGCTCTTATAGGGCACCAAGTTATAACTCACTTCTGTACCCTGACGTGTTCATTTGACAGTATTTCATCCCCTGAAAACAAAGCAGTGTCTTACCTTTCAGCACCTATGAGAAGCTTGGGCTGTAAAAAAGGGTCTTGTGCAATTTTTTTTCTTTTTGATTAAACTCACTTGGTGAGTGCTTGGTGAGTATACGAGTACACCACAACAGATACATTATACTTTGTATGATTTTCTTCGTGAAAATGTCAAGCTCCATTTATGTGAACATTTAGGAACTATGTGATGTAATATGCACAGACTGAGGGAAAAAAAAACATGCAAACAAAAATGGCTGATTTTTGGAGTATAATAGACTTACAAAGAACAATACACTTTGAAATATTTTCAGTTTCTTGTACTTATTACAGAGATGATTTCATCTTCCTTATATATCCTGGTGATTTTTATGTCTCACTTTAAAAGATGAAACAAGCCTCACAGAGAAAATCACAGGATCATAGAATAGCTGAGATTGGAGGGGACCTCTGGAGATCACCTGGTCCAACCCCCCTGTTCAAGCAAGGTCACCTGGAACGGGCAGTCCAAGACCATGTCCAGCTGAGTTTTGAAAATTGTCAAGGACAGAGACTCCATGGCTTCTCTGGGCAACCTGTGCCAGTGCTCGGCCATTCTCACAGTGAAAAACTGTTTCTTATTTTCCAATAGAATTCCCTGTGTTTCACTTTCTGCTCATTGCCTCTCATCCTGTCACTGGTCACCACACCATCTCTCTCCTCATAAGATCCTGAATTGTGTCATTTCATGGCCACTGCAGCCGAGACCGCTTTGAGTATTTTACTTGAAATTTTACATTTTAAGAGTATCCTTGAATTGGTTCTTTTTTGTTTTGATTGTTGTTTTTTGGTTGGTTGGTTGGGTTTTTTTTTTCTATATGAAAATACTGAAATGGGTTTTGTGTTGTATTGCATTTAGAATAAGAATTAATTTTGCCAAGGCTTATCTCGGTAGGTCATCTAACACCCCCTATTTAATACACTGGAAATTATGGCTAACATAGTTGGAGAAGATGAAAAAAAATACTTAAAATGCACAACTTATAATAGCATTCAAGAACTAATGTTTTAGAGTAGTCACATCCTTGATAGGGATATTTGCTGTATCAAGGACTCTGAAAAGCAGTTTTAAACAAGCACAGCTATAAACACCTAGACTGTTGGTTCAAGTAATTTTAACAATGTGACTGCATATGAGTGATAAACAGCTAAGCAGACAGCAAATGATTCACTCTATCCCCAAAGCCAACACATATTCTTTCAGGATCAGAAACTCTGTGAAATTGGAATATGTGGATTCAGACTATTGAAATATCACCTTTTCGTCCAATTGCAGTAAACAAACATCCTGCACCGTTCAGTAATGAATTGAAGAGTTTCCTTTTGCTCCTGGGATGCAGAATGAGAGAGCAAATAAGCACTACATTCATGCTTTATGGTTCAGAAATGAGCAATTCTCTGCCTTGTTTTCTCTAAAGAGCACACATGAGCTTGCTTATGTCATTTGCAGACTGTAATCCAGAATGCGTCTACAGTGAACATATTTCAGAAAGCACGACCCTTCCAAATGTTCTGCTGACTTCTGCTGCTGAAATGGCCGGTGAAATATAATGTCATTCTTCTTCTGGGGAAGGGATAAATCTTGGGCAGAATAGTAAACTTCTCATTAGAATGCTAGCAGCCAAGATGTGATAGTATTTGAAATGCATGGTTCAAGTAAATAAATAATTGTCTGACTTTAATGCAGAGGTGGCAGACTGGAAATTTTGGAGATCAAGGTTGACAAACCAACCAGAATAAGCATACATGGCACAAGCTTTCTCCTCCAGACTTGGAAATGTCTGACCTTTCTTGAGTGAAAGTGTAGGCAATATTTATTTCTGCATAATAGTAATACTGCAAATCAAGGTGCTGCTTCTGTAGTGCCACTATCAATGAGAGTTGTTGATGCTGGTGGCAAAAGCCCTGCCTATTTAGGCAACTGTGTCAGAAACAGAAACCATAGGATCTTTACCACCTTGCATCATTTTGCCCTGCCCTGAAATTTTCGCAGGTCTACAGCACGCTGCTCTCTATTGCTGTGCAAGAAAATATAGTTTTGGAGAGCAAAACCTAGTTCTGGGTTGGTCAACAAAGTGCAATTCCACACCTTCGCATGAGAAATGCTTATCTCTGTCAACTTTCAGTGAAATGCAGAAGAGGGATTTCTGTGTTGATAGATTGTACTACACAGGAAACTTGAATATCTTCGATATTTCTACTTTTTGCATTAGGAAGGTGTGTCTTCACTACTCTAAACATATACAGTAAGTAATGATTATGATTGTACCTTTGCATCTAGATCCTTTAAAAATACAGGATGTAAGAAAACTTTTTTTTTTTTTTTTAAAAAAGGACTAGATGACCTCTAGAGGTCCCTTCCAACCTTAAGCATTCTATGATTCTAAAGTTGCAAATGTGCCAGACTATCTAAACAGTTATTTCCAAAGTGTCTTCCATAAAGAGTTAAAGTTTATCCTTGGTCGTGTCTTGCAGGCCGACAGTGGCATTCAATAGTCAGGATAACCAACAAGCGCACAGCACTCCATACAGTTAGCAGATTGAATGTTGGGGTCACTTCCCCAACCAGTGTGATTAACCAGATGTGTCAGTCTGCGTTCTTACTGGATATAAACTATTTTACATTTCATGCTTGGCAGAATTTAAATGTGATGTGACATTAATAAAGCATAAAGTAGAAATGATAATGCCAAGTCTTTCACATCACATTTTTGCTGGGTACCCAAGCTTCTCTACTACGGATTACTTTTAACACTGTCTATACTCTTGGTTCATTTTTTTTTCCCACCAATCATATGAGTTTTTAGTGTACTAGAGTTAGAGGAGCCTGTATCTTGGGCTATCAAATAGCCTTGTTCACTGGAGTATCAGAAACAGAGTGGGCGACTTTTTAACACACTGCGAATTGGTGCATTATTTCTTTAGTTGTGAGTATATTTTGTGAACTTGCTTCCAGAAGAGGAAGCAAGAAGAACCTGCTTCCTACTTCCACAATGCTGATAGCATGAGAGGTTTTTGTGTGTGTTATAGATTTTGTATCTTTTTCTTCTTTTTAAATTTCGAAAAAATAAAATTGATTTAAAATCTTATTATTTCACCCAGTTTTTAGAAAGAATATTATAACAAGACATTTATCATTTACTTCAGCTGAAGGACTGGTTGCTACTTCCAACAAAAACATGCAAATCTTTAATAGCAAAGAACTTTCTCTAAAGGCTGCTGAAAAAAGAAAACATAACATTTCCAAGGCCATACCTATAAAACCAGCACAGAATTGTTAAGTATTTCTGTAAAACTATAGTACAAACATGTATTGTCAGTCCCTGATTCTGCCATCCGCACTGTTCTAAGGCTGCAGCATATGTGACAAGTGACACATTACCTTGTCACCCCAAAAGCACGCCAGCTGGTTAGGAGGTCCCAGCGAGCATCGTGATCTCTCCTTGCTCTTGCTTTGCTCTGAGGCAGCTGTCGTGCATCACTGGTCTGAACCCATCACCAGGTGGCTGCACATCACTAGCTCACACTGCCCGAGCAGAGTCAATAACCCAAAATTTCAAGCGCCTCCATTGATGTTTTGAGTTCAACTGAGGAAGAGATGAAGGAGAGAAGAGGGCAGGCTCTTTTTTCCCTTTGCTTCAACTCCCTGCCCATGGGAACTGCTCTGGAGTGCATTTCAACTTCTCACAGACCATGAATTGTATGGCTCACAAACAGGTAGCCCTCGTCAACCATCCTGGAGCTGAGGGCTGGGACAGACAGTGAGACAAAAGCCTCTTGAAGGTCAACCTGCCCTTTCCCCAAAGTGAGAGCAGCACGGACTCTTAGAGACACTGCCTGCAAATAGCGCTTGTCCCCCTTGAGATCCAAAAAGCTCCCCTCAGCTTAGTTTCAGGCCTGGCAGCTTTTTAACAAGCCGGGAGTGAAAGAGCTTTCCGATAGCACCGTCTCACACCAACT
Source organism: Tinamus guttatus (assembly GCF_059628265.1). NCBI lineage: Eukaryota > Metazoa > Chordata > Aves > Tinamiformes > Tinamidae > Tinamus > Tinamus guttatus. Next base: position 2,135,350 of record NW_028288936.1, read on the forward strand.
GAATCCGTATTATGCAGCTGTGCTGCAAATTACATTTTCCAAGCTGATCTCTTTTTTCCCCCCAAAGGTTATTTTTAAATACTTTTTTTTTTTTTTTTTTTTTTTTTTGCCTGCTTGATCTTCTCTGCTTTTAAAAGGCCACACAGGAAGATTTGTTGGGAATTTACTGTGTAGGTAGTACAGGGGTGGGAAGAGGATATCAGTTGCTGTCTGGGTGGGGAATCATTTATACGTTCTGGTCACAGATTTGTGGCACTCAATCCCACACCAAAAGAACATTTTATTTCAGTCTGCTTCAGCTGCTATGACCGATGCAAACCCTGCTTTTGTAGTGCTCTTTAAAGACAAAACACTTTTTTTTGTTGTTGTGTTCCAGCGACAAAAATACAATGTGAGGTCTGACAGACTGTCAGGGTGGCAGCCTTTCTTAGTGAAAATGGTTCCAAAATAAACCCTGGAATAATCTGGGGAGCAAAGGTTGACACTTCTGTCAAGATGTTAAGTCCCATTTTTCATCCTCATGCATCTTCCTTTTGGGATACCTCTCCTCAAGAGCGGAAAAGGTACCCCAGAGTCATGATTTTTAAGACAGACTCAGCTTTAGCAGATGAAGCCTTACAATCGAGATGTGCAAATATCTGATGTTCTGCACATAGCTCTTCTCAGCAGTGTTCTGTCAGGGCATATAAATTCAACAGGCTTGGTAAACAAGTGGCCCAAAGGGAGCTGCTACTAGCAGCGTTATAAATATTCAAGAGCCAGTCAGCCATAATTAATTTATTCCCTTGTGTTGCCTTTAATATTTCTCCCCCTCCTTCCAGTCCGTATACTTTGTCAAAGTTTTTGCTTTACAACAAAAGCCGGGGCACCTCTGTCCTCTCTTTGAGCACAAAAAGAAGGTAGCTCCTGGCAGTGCAAAAGCCCTGTAACTGTATTCTGTGCGTACAGCGGGGAGAGTCATTCATCTTTCTTCCTTTCTGATGAGTACAGCGGAATTTTATTATCCTCCATGTTTCTTCTGAGAGGAAACATCACAGTTTATATGCTTTGTGCCTCCAAACCTTGTATGTCTGTGCATCTTTGCTTGGATATTAAATTTTTAAACATAAAATGGTATAACTTACATTGCATCCCTATTAATGGTAAAAGTGTCTTTGCTGCTGTGTGACCTAGAAACTCTATGAAGTGCCTCTGCTGATATCAGAAGCATTGCAAAGCTGCAAAATATAAAGTGGTGTGATTTGTCTATCTCAAGACATACTGTATTTCAGATTTTCAAAATGAAGCATAACACATAAAAAATTAATAAGTTATTACAGAGGCAGAGTCATCTACAGAAGACATGCCCAGTCAAAGGGGCAAGAGATTAATGAATTAAACAAGAAATTACCTCTGCAAATAGCAATTTCTAGTATTTTGCATTTGAAGGAAAGTGCCATGAAAGCTGAAACATTTCTGGGTATAAAGACATTGATTTCAAATAAAGCATTGCCTGACCCTTTCTAGTGTTACCCCTGCAGCTCAGCAAGCTCAGTGTAACTGCTTGCTTGACTGGACTCTTATTTCAGAGAGCATGTTGAAGGTTATTTATCTACACTGCAAGGTTATGAATCTATGTGTTTATTTTAACCAGCCAGTGCCATCTATGCCATCGCCCCATTCTACAGCCAGTCCTAACGTGGGATGAAGGTTTTCAAGGTCATGCACCAGAATGATTGTGTTATAGGGTCCCATTCCTAGCGATAAATCCACATTAAGCTGCTTTTCACAGTGCACTTTTTACACAACAGTTGGTAGCTAGAATAGAGGTGAGTTTTAGAAATGTCTAATCTTGTTGATGTGTTGCAGCTATGAAGTGCAAATTCTCAGTATGAAAATTGTATTGAGCAGAGAAATGCATAGTTACGGATCTTAGCTTAGGTATGGTGGGAAACAGGTTTGGCACAACTGAGACAAGGACAGATAGCTCATGTACGGAACAAGCAGTCCAAACAGCTTCAGATATATGCACCAGGATTTAGAATAAGTTCTGCTTTAGGCCTCAAATTTTCTATTGTATTTAACTTAGATAGTATAGCTGTAGTAGGTGGCAGTGTATGGCTTAAACAAAGTGTTCTTAACAATTCACATCAAATAAGACAGGAAAAAGATAAAAAATAGTGTGAATGCATCTTAAAAATCTTTTACAAGGGGATTACATTAGTAGCTATACTATAACATTGCTACTATCAGGATTATCACAGAATCTTATGGCGATGAAGATTGCTGTAAAAATGTAAGACTTGGAGCTGTACATAACCTTCTTCAAAGATCAAGAGGGATCAAATTGAAAGTTTTCTGCTGTCTCATCTTTATTACTGCTAAGAAAATGTAAAAACTCCTAAAGCAAAAAATGTTCAAAGCATAAACACTGATAATACTAATGGCCTTTTAAGCTATTGTCTGAAATAGCTTACGTGTGTTCAAAGCTGAAAATATGATTTACAGCAATGCTTAGTCAGATGTTGACCTGTCAGGGCCCCAAGGGCACCAACACCCACGTTCCTGGGTTCTTCAGCCCAGACTGGAGCCACCACGGCACTGATGGGCTCTGGTCTCCTGCATGCACTTGGTCAGCCCTTTGCATCAGCCCAGGCTTCAGTCCTGTCTCCAGTTTTTCCTGGATGGCCCTTGGACCCAATTCATTACTTTACCCTGTCTGGGACTCTTGATGGTCCCTGTCCTATCACTACCCTGATTCTGCACCCATATTTTAGTATGGTCTCTGCCAAGTGGCATCCCTCGCTCATGCCAGTGCCACCACCACTCAGCTCCCTGCTTGTCCTACCTTGCTATTGCTGACCCTTAAAAAGAAAACAGGGTGAGTGTATGACACAGAATCAAGGAAATATTACTGAATAGATTATGCGAAGGAGGGCAAGTCAAACTATTTTATTTAAAAGGTAAAATCTGAAGTGCTGGACTTATAGTATCACAGAATGAACTGTGCCAAAGGACGGTATTGCAATTTATTCCTACTGTGCCAAAGCAATAAGCTGCTTTCTCTGCAAGTGGCATTTAGTTAGTTGTTTTGGAGCATGACTGCGTAGCATCACGAGCACAGTTTCCTTATGACTAAATTAACTCTTTCCCTGTCGTGAAGCTGAGTCATACACTAATACAAGACCCATACTTTCAAAGCTTAGTCATTTTAAAAGTGCTAATTTTTTTAAACCTCAACTCCAATGTTAACATTCAGTATTCATCAAATGCTAACATATGAAATGAATTAAAGTAGAAATATATATATATATATATATGCATATATTCCGGAGCAAAAACACGTGGGATCCATCTCATCTCACTTCAGACAATCTGAACTAGTCTATATATAGGCTGGTCACCCTTGTGTCCCCTTTTAGGAAATGGAGATACTTTAGGCATTGCCATTTAGGAAATGAATACTCTTTTTAAGAGCAAAATATATCTGATTTATTTTTTGATACTATTTTAGTATAAGATAGGTTGCTTCCTAGAAGTATCTTTGGTCAGATAAATGCTATATCTATTTGGGTTTTGTTTTTTTTAATCTAATTTTAATTTTGTAAATTATTTTTTATTTAAGCTATTTTAAATTTAAACTATTTTTGCTTTAAGTGATTCTATGTGTACAGTGCTAATTTTGCTGCTGATTACTCACAGCTAGTTTATCTTTTCCACCTTTCACTTTCCAAGCAATTTTCTGTGTCTGTTCTGTACCATCTATATTGTCTAAAAACTGTTTTACTTAGAAGTGATTCTAGTCTCAAAAACTGGAGGTATTCTGAAATGTTCCAGTACACATGACAGAGTCAAGGATTTATCCCCCATGTGAATAAAGATCTGGAAGAAAAACAATTTTGTCTTGAAACAGACTGTAAACACTCATAAGGGGGTATCCCTGACTGAAGACTTTCTTTGCAAAATCAAGGCTTCGCACTGATCCAGTTTCTTTTGGTTGCACTTCATTTTTTAGTATAAACATGCTGCCATAGGCTTCATCTGAGTTCAGTTCATTCTCAAACATCTCAAACTAAGGATATATGTTCCTTATCTTGCCTGCTTTACAGAGTAACATGATAAGCGCAGTCTGCACAATGTGAATGAGAGTAACTGCGGTACCGCCCATCACTTAGCAGAGCTACACAGCAACAAGGGACTCTGCTTCTGGCTGAGTCATTCAGACATACCACAGGGAAAAGGTTTTTAATGGGATGAAACATCGTAACATCTGCTTGCAAAAGCTTTACAAAGAAAGCCATTTTCTGTGCGCAGAAGAAAAGCTTTCCTACACATTCTTGACTACAAACTGTTGAAACTTAGTCTATTTATATCCATGCTGGCATAAAGCACTCTAGTGATGTACTTCAGTAACATCACTCTTCTGCTAACAGAAATAGAATAATTTAACGATATAGTCGTCTAAATGACTCTATGACTTCACAGTAGTTTTAGTTTCTTAAGTCTCCAGCCAATCTCTTTTGTCTTCCCCTCAAGATATTCATCTGCCCACAGATTTTTCAGTAGTCCTTCCTCTGATTTTTGATGTCTACAGGTTGTAACTCTCATATTTCTAGCACACCAGGGCATACCATCTGCATAAGCAGTTCAGTGCCACATATTTCTTGCCTTTGCTGTTAGTCGAAACAATGAGTTTAGCTGTCCTGTTTCAACTTCACAGTACTTTTATCTCAGCAGAATTTGGCTCATGTTGCTGCTGTTTAACTTGGACTCACATCTTACCCACTTGGTTTACTATTTTAAAACCTAAAACTATATGGTGTCATGTTAGTTTCTAAATAATTTGGCACTAGGGGCTAACTGGCACAGTTTGATTGTACATTTGGTCTATATAGTTTCTATTTAATTTTGGTCACACAGAAAAATCTCCCCGAGACTGCATTTCTTTAAAGAACTGCAGAAATAAATGAGTATAAGTATATACAATACCTGGAGAATTATACATCAAAGAGTGGCAGTCCCAAAGTGTATGAAAATATCTATATTAAAGTAGAAATAGTAAGGAGCTGTATTTCTTGCATCTCATTAATCTCTGGAACTTGGAAGGAAACTGAGTATGAGGACACATGTCCTTCACATTGGGATTTTTTCAGTCATATATTTGAAAACTCATATCTTTGCATTCCATAAGAGAATATCTATTCTTAAAAAAAAAGAGAGAAAATTATTCCTTTTTTTTCTTTCTTTCTTTTCAAAAATGTAGGAAATTTCAGGGTATTGTGGAGGGTGAGATTTTCATACTTACCTTTTAAACCAGAAGAGCAGCAGATTAAGTCAGCATGCAGAAGAGGGTAAGCTCATCTCACTCAATGGCCAAAGCAATATAGGACCAATATTCTCCTAGCAAAGCCCTAAACACTCAAGCATATGTCATTCTATGTGGCATTCTTATATTAAAAGCTAGTAAAAAAGAAGGTATTTTCAAAGAACAATCAGAATTTGTAGGGGTTTTATAAAGTCCCAAGACCTGCACTACCTGTTCTTGTGCACTTCCCTCAGAAATCTTACTATCGGTAAATTTTGATATAGGAAAAAAAGGGTATTCTTCACATTATACATTTTTTTTTTTTGTTTGGATACTGCCTATTTTTCAAAGTTGGCACATTGCATGGGAATGTAGTGAAGGGAGCTAAAAAAAAATCTCAACATTTCTGTGCCTTAACATAAATGAAGCAGAACTAGATGCTGGGCTCTCTGCCTGGGCCAATGGTAGATACACAGGGTGAAAAGTTTGACACGTGTCAGCATTTTGACAGCAAAAAGAAAAAAGAAAAAATAGCTGTGGAATTCGCATTCTGTATCATCTTTCTCTGCATTTCAGAGTGCTTTTAAAAGAAATTCATTTCATTTCCAATATCCTCTGGAGCAGACCTTCCAATCTCTGATCAGCTTCAGTGCAAACAATGTGAAACACATCCCTCCCTTTCCATGCCGGCTCTGGTAAGCTAACTGATGTCAGATGCATTGTGGACATGGGCTCTTTCAGTTTATCCTGGATCTATAAATGCACTGTCACACAGATGCTGAAGTCCAGCAGCTTTTGAACTCCACAGTAGGGCTTTTATGTCTAACCTCCACATAAAGCAGCAAGGTAGAGAAAGGCAATGCATGGTACATCTGCATCCATGATTTAGTTTGGATCAGGGCTGATTATTCTGATCCTTCTCATCACGTCTTAGATCATGACATAGAGCTGTCTTGGTTTCCTTTCAGAGGTAACTAAACCAGAAAGTGATCTCCAGGAAGATAACTGATGCACAAATGTGCATTCAGTCCATGCGACCAGACTAAAACTAGTTTAAAGTGAAAACCTTCAAAACACCTGTGGAAAATCAGGTCTTCATCCTTACCTCTTTCTTTGTTCAAGTTTGCTATACTGCTAGCTAATGTAGACATATTTCTAGTGTCATTAATTCCCTTTCAGACCAACTCTTCCTGATAACAGTAGAACAAAAGCAGGCAGCAACATCAATATGAGAATTCAGCTAATATAATCTAAAAATTCCACCTCATTCTCCTCACTTAGACCTAAGTATTATGCATTAGAAATCTGGCAGAGAGTTCTGTCAGATTGAACTATTGAACTGAGAGTGGCAAAAGTCCCTCCCCAGGCAAGACATTTAAATCATTTTCAAAGTTAATTTCCTGCTCCCAGACAGGGAACAAATCTAATCGGGTTTACTTCATTCTTCTGATGAACGGGAAAATGTTGGCTGCATACTGAAAAAGGGAAAGTGTCCTGGAAGGCAGCTGGAGCACACACATTGCAGCAGACGAAGAAGGCTCTTCTGCAAAGCAATCTGTGTGGACTGGAATGTGAGCAGAGATTTGCATTTAACCTGTCAGAAATTCTTGGTCTCCTGCTAACCCCTTTTTATAACAAAATTATGAATTGTTTACAAGATAAAAGAGCACACTGTAGATTGACAACATACAGAAAAAAATATATATTATGGACTCTGGGGGGTGTTTCAGATAATTGTCCATGCATTTAAATAGACCCCTCTCTAGTTCCCCTTTATTCCTGATGATCAAAGCTTTGCCCATGGGTTCTAATGATATCTCCATGAAATTTTCTGGCAAAAAAGCTTCTGGGAGCACTGTAAGGAAATGAATGAGGTCACTAGATAATTACGGAGTCTGTGTATATTTATGCTACAAGTTAAGATAAAACAAGGATAAATTAACATATGAGCCAATTTATTTTTGAAGACAGAAAATAACCAGTATTGAACTTTCTAAATTAAGGAGGTAGCAGACTATATTTTTGGAAGTGTTTTTACAGCTCTACTGAAAAATGTACATGAGTACTGAAAAAGGTACTGAAAATGTACCTGAGTTCCTAAGAACATCTTGCATCTTTTGACAGCAATAGAGATTTTTTTGTGTGTGTGTGAAATAGCAGAAATATATTTTAGTTCTTTTGAAAGAGGTTAACATTAACTAAACTTTTCCAAGCTTCAGCATATAGTATGTGGTTTGGTGTTGCTCTATTAGCAGAAAAAAAAAAAAGCCAGATGTTTTACTTTGAAATAACTGAAAATACTAAAGTGGCCAATTATGTTTATCTTAGCAGTAACAAGTAAAAAACTCATTCTAGTCTATGCAAGGAAATCATATGCTCATTGGTAAACGCTTAAATTCTCATTTACTTTTAATTTTAATTTTCATACTTTTATTCATGCTTTACAAAGACAAATTAGTTTAATGGGTATAGAGTTCCTGAGTACAGTCCATAAACCATGGAAAAGATCATCAAGCTATTGCTAAAGGGATGAAAATTTGTAACAATTATAATTTCATCATTGAGAAACCAGCAGTTCAAGTTACAGAAAGCTTGGACATTTTCAAGCAGGCTCATTCATATTAGCCTAGAGAAGGTTAACATCATGTTAGTAGAACACCAACAACTGTTTTAAGAATATATCCACTCAGTATTACCCCCAAGTTATCCCAAGGTACACCCTATTCCTACACCCTGGTATTACCTGTCATCCCCTACCTTCTACGCGGTAGAAGGTACTCATACCTTCATATAGCTTTCATATTAGCTACTTTACTTAGAAAGTATGTCCATTACTTCATCCCTCACTTCTGACTGTCCAGAAACTCTTTTCTCTTCTTTATGCACTCAGATTAATCCCTAAGAGACTCTTCTGTGATTTACAGAATATTCTATTCCTATTAGCTGTAAAATAATTTACTGTAAAGCATGACCAATCCTGCTGTAAGAATTAAGATATTTCAATGCCATTTCTGTCTTCCTTAATTTTACTTCCTCTGACAAGCCCACCAAAACTTCTGGATCTCCAAAGGTTGAAGACCTCCAAAGTACTCCTCAGTGAACTTAACATTGCCCCACTGAGCTAAAATTGACCCTTCCTGGCACTTAAAGAAAAGGAAGCATTTCTTGTGAAATGCTGAAACAAGCTCAGCATGAAAAAGCTAGCATGCTAACTCTTCAAAGATCACTCCTGAAGCTTTGATATATTCATAACGAATAGCTATTAAGTTGCCTAAGGCTACTGGGTAGGAGGCAGAAACCAGCAGTCTAACTGAAAATATAAGATATTCTTCTCCCATATTCACCCTCAGAAGCCTATAAGGGATGAAGCAGCATTCCAGTTTCTTTTCTGCATCTTCAGACTTTCCATCTTTTTAATATATATACTAATTCTGTCTTCCTACAAATTCTAGTGCTATTCTCTGGGCTTAATACATGCTATATGCAATAAAATAGTTAGGCTTTTGTTAGTAAATACATTAGACTTAGCATTTCCATAGCCAATAGTATATAATTTTTGTCTGAAATCATTTTTGTTTGTTTGTTTGTTTTGTAGGCCATTATGTATCAGCTTAATGGTAAGGGAGGAGACAAACCCCATAATACTACCTCTGTTTGCATGGTAGCCAAGTTGATTGTACTATGCAATATCTTCACCTTCTAACCTCAGAGCACCAATCTTTAAAAATAAAATGAAGATATTAAAAAAAATGAATTCATTGGCTACCTTATGTAATTTGGAGGGAGCCCACAGTGTTTAAAACACATGAAAAAAGTGTATTGATTTAAACTATTGAAACAACTCCATGGAAATGAAAACATTTTTAATGACTTACAGAATATATTAAGTTCGCTATACAATGAGTTTTACTGCCTCTTCTACTTCATTATAGTACTTTCCTCGGCAAAGGAAATGTTCTGCTGTAAGTATCTAATTGTCCTGCTTTTGAAAATTACATTTTCATCCAATCAGTGCATAGGATGTAACAAAAAAATGAAATCTCATTGCTTTATATGTGATAGCTCTTCCAGACAGATGGTACCCACTAAATATCCAGAAGCTTCACTGAGATGCTATAGTGCAAAAATTCAGGCAAGATTAATTTGCAATGCTTAGCAGATGATATACAGCTACTTCATCATTCTAGAATCAGGCTTTCAGAAGCGAAAGGAACAATATGAAACTATACATAGTGTATTTGCTTAAGCGGAAGAGCTAAAAACAGATGTTAAAAAAAGACTACCAAGTATTACATTCCTGACTGGGATGTGGTACAAGTAACTCACTCATATAAAGCTCTCTCATCTTGAATATCATTAATGAAAGTACCATTGGTTTCAGGGGATCAAGATCCATCCCAAGATTATATCTACTATGTCCTTAACACTACTATGAAGTAATCCTTCCATCTTATAAATTCTGTGCTGTGGACAGCTTGGTGATATAATTTATTTTCAAAGGTGCAATTGTAAAGATTTAAAGTTTTTCATCATGCCCATAGAGTCATAAATCTTATAGACCAGATGATGCTTTCTTTTGAAAGGAAAATGTTACCACTCATGAAAGAAGAGTATAGAAGGTATAAATATCTTTAAAACAATTCTTTTGGATTAGAAATGAATAGTTTGCATTTGTTATTATTTGTATACTAAATAGAGTCATAAAGATTACTGCAAACAAATTTGTTAGCAATTGATCATAAATTATTTAAGGCAATTTGTTTCTTTAAGTTTATTTTCCACTATTACAACTATCAGTGTAACCAATATTTTATCAAAGAATCTGCTTTACCTATTTACCCAACTTTCTCCCAGGGGAAAAACAACTTAGAAAGGTGGCATTTTCGAGGATCACTCTATACTTTATGCAGTGCTAAAGAAAGTTGGTACTAAAATACAGGTGGCCTTTGTTAATATGCATCTACCTATTGATTGAGAAAATGGTTTGAGTTTTTCTCAAAAAAACATCCTTCCCTCCCTAAAATGAACAGGATTAAAAAAATAGGATTGCAGAAGAATGTACACATTATCTTATTGTGAAAGGATACAGATTATTTTATTCTGAAAGGAAAGCGGGGGGTTATTTATTTTGTTTTGTTTTGTTTTTAGTCAAGAAACATCTAATACAAAATAACAGTGTGAAAAAAAAATGATTTCGGTTTTAATTTTCATTACAGTACTAAAACAAGAGAAGCACATTTTCAGGGAACATGCTACCCATTACTAAACAAAAGCTGCATAAATGGAAAAAGAAGACAACTTCTCAACTTCCTCTGGGCTGAAAGCAGCTGCCTCTGTTCCAAACCTGAGGAAGGACTTGTCTGCTTTCAAGTTATTCTTGAGGTTGTTCTGAAATTAACTGAGTTATTTTAACTAATACAACAAGTGAAAGAAACAGATGATTTGAATCTGAGGAGCAGAGAAAGGGAGTGAGGATGTGACAAGTCATAAATTCCAGCACAACAGAGGGAAGAGAGAAACGTGTCATTGTTGCTTATGAAACGCTGCAATGTTAGTTTTAGATACAGTTCAGGGAAAATTATAATATATAATATGTTAAAAAACTAATCTCTTTGACGAGTTCAGGACATGTAGTGAACACAAGCATTAAGAATTTTAGATGCCTCATTTATAGTTTAAGGCTATAGGTAGGTCTCTCTTTTATTTCCAGCTGGACTCCTTTGTTAATACAAAACATATGTTGCCTCACTTATATCCTCAACAATCACAACTGAAACGGCAGCATCACAAAGAAAAAGCCCCAACATTTAGATTAATTCCACCTAAGTTTAACATCCTATAACAAAAATATCCCAAACCATGGTGTGTTTTGAGTCCTAAGAGAACAAAAGCAGATGACAAAAATTTATATGTAAGCCTATTAATATTAATATGGAGTTTTTTATCTCATATTTTGTTTTAAAAAAATCTATATGCTAAGTTAGCCAGGTATCTAAGCAGGTGCAAGCATCTAGATGCCTTAATGAGAGCAGCCTTCCAAATAAATAGGGACTTCTTTCTACTTTTCACAATAGTTAGTAAATAGAGAGCATACCTAAAGCTACTAGAGGTACCTATCCTAAAGACAGGGGTATGCCTGGTGGACGGGCAGTCCATCATTTACAGGAGTTATTAAGAGACCTCACAAATAAGGTGCAGAGGTTTAGGGTGTGAGTCTTGTTAGGAAGTGATGATGGTTTCCACTTGTCAGTGCACATTCCCAGGTAATAATTTACCATGTAAAGCAGCCAGGTTGTGCCTTCTAACTAAACTAAATCCTAGAAGTAAATTTAACTTTATATCACGAAAGTTATGTGAATCAGGTTAACATAATCCAAACAGTGCTGGCTTTCTTAATCTCTAGTCCTTTTTTTTCCAGTTGAGCAACACTTAGGTTTATCAATTCCTCCTTGCCCCTTGCTGCCCCTCTCTTACCCCTCAGCAATGGATTATTCTGTTTCCCTTGTCTATCTGTCAAAATGATAATTTGCTTTTACATTATTAGTTCTTTTAATGTTTTCTAGGATAAGATCAAACTAAGTTGTTGCATTGCTTTAAAGCTTCATGAAACAATTTGTAAAGCAAGCAAAGAGAACTCATTTACAGTGTTTGATTTTTCAGCAACCCAGGGAATGACCTGAGAAAAGTAACTTCTCTCTTTACCTCTCAGCTGTGAAGCAGGAAATACTGACTTCCTTGTATATATATCAGAATTTTGCAACCTAATTCTGGTGCATTCTAGGAGATTACATTTTATTTATACTCGTGGCTTTGTTCCATTTTACCACGTTCAATAAGAATTCCCTTTTTTTTTTTTCCTCCAAATTTCCTCTTTGAATCAAAACTCTATTTTAATAGAAGAGCATATGAGGAAATATGAAAACATATTGAGAATGATATTTCCAAACATGAATTATTACACATTTGTAGTAGAGTGAGTAAGAGATGTCAGATGTGACTGAATACCAGAATTAGTGAAATTCTTCTGTTCATTGCTTCTGTTATTGGTCAAGTTTAGAAAGGCTGGCACTAGTGACCATTTTTTGCTCCTAAGTAGGGACCTGTGACTATGTCCTTTAAGGTCAATATAAATATGCCAACACTGAGTTCTGGAGGGAAAAAAAAAAGAACAGAGGAAGAAAAAAAAAAAAAGAGGTTAAATAAAAGTCCTAGAGCTCAGATAAGAGTAATAGTTCTGGAAGCAGAGACAATTTGTTTTTATTTTATTCATTTATTTATTTTCATTTAATGTTATCCATTCAGATAACTCGATCAGATATAAATCTGTATTTTCATGATGGTTTTGTCAGTTAATTTCAGAAGTAAACAATGCTCAACCTATGCTTTTGGCAAATTTGCTCAGTCATTCTAGAAAACGAAACTATGAGAACATATACACTATGAGAATAAACTGCTGAGAGAAACAGGAGCAATGTTACAAAGTTACATTCTGGATTTTAAGGGTCTAAGAACTGTATTACAGAATATGCTATTCAAAAGAAAAAATAATGAAAAAAAGAAACCTCCAAATTTCTTATCCACGCTATAGAGATCAGCCAAGTCAGAACCAAACCTGGGACTTTTCCTTTTTTAATTTCTCTATTAACTTATCATTATAATAGAGGAATGCATCTGTCAAAATGACAGTTTGCATATGGTCTCTGAATTTTACAGTTGCTCCATACAGTAGTACAATCCTTTTCCCATTTTAAATTTCCAGTCAGTGCCACAGATAAAATGAAACTTCCTCATGCCTTGATTTAGCAAAAAAGAATGTGAACTTATCTGAATATAAAATGTCCCATAATGTTCTTTCATATGCTTACAATAGTCCTTTCATAATTTATGTGTTAATCAGGAATATTTACTAAGCATTCCAATATAACTATTGATACATGACACTACAAATAAGTATCTGAATAGCGGATGCTGCCAGAAAGGCTTATTTCTAAATAAGTACACTTACCTTGAAGGTGTGGTGCCTTCTTAACTGCTTTTTGTAAAACATGAGAGGGACAAACATGCAGGGAAGGTACGATCCCACAGCATGCATAAACGGAGTTCCATAAGTCATTGTCGTATTGTCATGTCTTTGAGTCTATTAATCAATGAAAAGACATTATCTGTTGGGCAATATCAACATGAGATAATGAAAAAGGGAAAAATATGCTTGCCATTTTGGAGACCAAGGAGCTACCATACCAAAGGAGGCAAGGAGGCATAGAGCAGTTTTATGGTAATCGTGAATTTTTTTATCCTCTGCACAGCTTTCATGCCCTCTCAGTAAGACTGCTATGGTTAACTTTTGGAGCTTCCTCTTCCATCAGAATGGCACTTCGATTCACACCAAGAACTACTAGAGCATAGATAAAGCCAATCTTGATTTTGAAACACATCCTCCACACAAGCAAAATCTGTAGTGTTTGGCTACCTGTATTTTTTTGCACATAGATTTCTACCTTGCAAATCCAACTATAAAGTGATACACAAATGTGCATTTCTCTTTCTGGAGTTATGGCATTCCCAAAATGAACTTGGGTATGGAAATAATTTTCTTCTATTTAACTTGCTTCTAACATAGTTGCTTTATAAAAGAAAAGGTAATACTACTTTAGATCAATACTTCTGAAAGACAAATGAAAATGGTATTTCTAGGCATAAATCCTATGAGGAATACTCTGCTGATAGTGGTTATTTTACCACTTTTTATTCCAAAGTGTTTTAGATGAAAATAGCCTTGTTTAATAACTTCAGGAAAAATGAAATAAAGAAACATAACAGAAGGGAAAAGGCTTATTGAAAATATGATATAGAGTGGCAGTATTTGATGGTTTTCCTTTCATAAAGCCACTTCTCATATTCATTTTCCTTAAACTGTAGCAGAATATTTGAGCCATTCTCTGCCATAAGCTAGCCATCTGTCACATCACTGTCCTTCAAAAATTCTTCCTTACTATGTAATAACATATGCTGATAGAACATATGGTCTAGAAGGTGGTCAAATGTCCCTCATGGCTAATATATTCTCTTCTAGGGTATTTGCTGGTGGGAATTATTATGCTTCTCACTGACATGGGAAGTTAACTCCTTCTCTCGAGGATTTGGCTGTTAGTTCAAGAAATCATCATAGGAGACTCCAGTTCTCCAGCATCTTCTTGATCATCTTCTGTAAGACAAACTTCAGGCACTGGTTCATTGAGCCAGTCTTCATCTGCTCCCACAGATGGACAAAGGTTATTTGTCCTTTCAACTACATAAAACTATTAAATATTAAATCTTTACTGAAGTGGATGAATCCAGAAGAGAGGGTATTGAAAAGGTTTTCAACATTTTAGCATATGCCTCAGGTGTTTTTCAGGAGTCTTACTTAGTGATAATATTGAGGAGGGATGAGTAAGTAGTAATGGGATAGCTAGATCCTCTAAACAGTAATGCCAAAAACAGGCAGAGGAAATTCAACCTGCTGTCATATTTTCATCTAGCCCAGATTGCAGTGTGAGTTTGATTTCAGAGCAAGGGTGGTAGAGCTTTAATAAAGATCTGAGCAGACCTGCATCTCCTGGTGGTGACTGTGATAAGCCGGAGAAGCATCATTAGGGAATAAAGCAGTGCTACTTAATACCCAACCTTAATAAAAAAACACAACTTGTATGGCATAAGGCATCTTATTTTTTACTTTAGGGATAAGCTTGCTATACATAAACTGATAGAGAAAACACCTTTTTACAACTTCATCATATTACTAGAATATGTATGGTGTTGGGGACCTTTCTAGTGATCTCTTAACAGATGTTCTGGCATCACCTGAGCTAGTGTCTGAGATCTAAGACAGAAAAAGCTATGATGACTCAGTGATTATGTAGCCAAAGACAACCTGCAAAGTATATACAAAACCAAACTTGGCTATTGAGACTCTCCTTCTTAACATTTTTATGTGTTTTCAGTAAAGATCATTCTTGCTAGGTGCTTTAAAGAAATGACAAAGAGCCTATTCTAACTAAAACAAATAAGCATGGCTACAGACTTTGAAAGGCTACAGATACAGGGAAGGTTTGTCAACAGAGTGCGTTGTTCCAGGTGCACTGCTCTCCTTCACTCCCACACTGTAGGCTGCTAAGGATGTTTCAGGACTTATCATCCAGCTCTGCTCTCAAATGGGCCAAGGAGCAAGTTCATCCAGTGCCAGAGAGTATGAGTATGCTGGCAGTCCCTGCTCACACCTGCACATATTGAAGTTTACTTCCCATGCCTAAAATTTTTTACCAAAATAGGAGTGGGCAGAGAATTGGTTCATAATATCAATTAAGCTTTTTGACCTGCATGCCCACAACAAGACAATTAGAAGCAAGAGTTAGCGGGTGATTAGTTTTGATTTGATGCATTCTGTTGTTTTTACACATAACGTGCAAAGTCTCTACATGCAGAAGTCAGCTCCCAGAGAAAAACAATCCCGAAGTTTCAAAGATTTCACTCAGTACAGTCATCTTGCTTTTTATGCTTTTTTTGCAAGGCCATGTTGCAGTATTAGGATAGTTCTTTTGAAGTTTTCTTGGATATTTCTCTTCTGTTCTGTTCTGCCCAAAACGCAGAATCTTTTTCCTGCATCTGTCCCTACTACCTTCATGTTCAGTCATGACATATCTCTATTTTGATATGGAGATTTATACTATGTTCTAAAAGAATATAAACATGCTTAAGCCTTTCCAGATGCCCTTCTCTATGCCACCTCCTCAGTGTTAGATATATTTAATCCATGGAAGAAATCCATAAAGATTTCATCTTCTTATTCCAATGCAAAAATGGTAATATATTTTAAGTGTCATTTCCCAAGCTGCTTGCAGGTCACAGCATATTTCTTTAGTCTATAATGACCTCTGAGCTCATCAGAGTACTTCCTAGGCTCTAATTAAAATTTATTTATGGTAACTGCATGGCACTAGTTAGAAAATGAGCTCTGCCATTCTACTGCTATTTTGCAGTTTTCCTACTGGTCTGTTTTTTTACATTAGTTTCCCATGAAGTGGAGATATATTTTGCGCTGATCCTGTTAATATTGAACACAAGAGAAAAACTAGTTATTTCCCCTCATAAATGGTCTGAAAGCTTTTTATGTACATACATACCTATACATATATAGAGAGAGAGAAAGAGAAAAGGAAGGAACAGAAAACAGATGGACTGTGCTTTGGCAAACATGCATATTTGCAGATGCGGCTCTTATCTGCACAGGGAATGCACAATACAAAATCATCAGACAGCAAGAAGTCCCTTCTAGGGAACCCGTTTCTCTGATTACTTGGGTTGAGAGATAGCAGATACAGTGCTGTAGTGCCAGGGAGAGGGAATCATTTGTCTCTTTTTTTCTGTTTCAAGCTTTCCATGGGATTAATATCATGATTTCCCTCTTCCCAGCTGCTGCTTTTCTCAGGAAAGATGAGCAAATAAGAATTGGCACAGGTGCATTAAAAGATATTTTTAAAAAGAAAAGAAAAAAAAAGAAAAGATTTCTTCTTTTAGCACACTCAGAAGAAGATGGAGAAAATTACTTGTCCCAAGGAGAGTCTTTAGTCCATATACCTCAAAAGTATATAAGTGCCTGTTTCCCTAGAAAATCACTGGAAATTAGGCACTTGAATCTCTGCAGTCTGTCTGCCTGGACCTAGTTCAAGTCACTTTGGAAGTTAAAGCTTTCCATAGCAAGAAGCATAACAGAAAAACCTACAGAGATAAAATAAAACAGGGCAAAGCTTAAAAACTGACATTTTCACTGTAATTTCTCTATATTAGATCCACAGGACTATAGGATCACAGGATAATTCAGGGATAAAGAGACCTTAGGCAGTCTCTAGTCCAACCTCCTGCTCAAAGCAGAGTCGGTTATGGGGTCAGACCAGGTTGCACGAGGATTTATCCAGTCAGCTCTCAAAAACCTTTCAGGATGCACAGCCTGTCCTGCACAGCCACTCTGAGCAATCTGCCCCACTGCCTGATTGTCCTTGTAGAGAAAAAGTTTCTTCTTATCTCCAGTCTGAACCTCTCTTGTCTCAATTTACGATGTTGTACCTCACCCTCTAGCCATGCCTTGCTGTGAAGAGCCTGGCTTTATCCTCGGTGCATTCCCAGAGACACTGGGGAGCTGCTTTTAGATCCCCCCAAGGCCTCCCTTGTATCTGTTCATCTCAGCACTCCAATTATTTGAGCTGTCCCTCCATGTCTCAGTTATCCCTACCATGCTCCAGCTTTATGACTTCCCGCAGAACTGTAGTTCCTCCTGCAGGTTTCCCAAGCTCTGCACATTCATGTGCACACATTAGGGGCAGGTGATTTTTCACTCTCTCTCTCATGATTTCAGAGTCTCATATGTGCTCATCATCCTACATCCTTCACTTGTCAACCTTGATCATCATTTCCTGTCTTAATATGGTCAGTTGTAATCTCCCACCCTTATGCTTCCTCAATTAAAGCTCCTCTTACCAAGTTCACTAGCTTGTTGGCAAAGATGCTTAATGGCACAAATATTCAGATGGATCCCATCCCTCTCACCTTCAATATTTAAAGATGTCTCTGTGTTTGCAAAAGCCAAATCTATGACACCAGTAGCACAATCAGGTGTTGACCTGCAGTATCCATCTACTCCTCTGCAAGCCTTTCCCTTCACTGGCAGGATCAAGGAGACACCACGGTTTCCCACGGCCTGTAGCCTTGCTCCAAAGACATTCAGCCACTCCTGGTACCCTCAGGTGTCCCCTGGCTGTGTCACTGGCGTCCACATGGATGAGCAGCAGGGGTCTCAGCTAGAAACAAATAGGAAATTTGATATTAAGAAGAAAAGGATGTGTTTTTATGGTCATATTTTTAAATACTTTGGGGATCATCCGTATTTTACCATACTTCAGCTAATTGAGGGTGACAGAGCCCTGCAACAGGCTGCCCAGAGAGGTTGTGGAGTTTTCTTCTCTGGGAATCTTCCAAACCCACCTGGATGCCACCCTGTGCCCCATGCTCTGAGGGCACAGAGTCAGAGAGTAGTTAAGGTTGGAAGGGATCTCTAGAGATCATCTAGAGATCCCTTCCAACCTTAACTACTCTCTGACTCTGCGACTCTGTGATTTAAGTGGCTAGATTTAGCTCTCAGGAAACAATTATCTACTGGGAAAAAGTAGTTGTTGCAGCTTACTTGCTGTCTTCTTAAATAATTAAGAGTGTTTAGAAGGATATGCGATCCTGATTTGAAATTTGTGGTGTGTAAAAGCACAGAAACTTCATCTAGAAAATGTGCTTTAGTCACCCAAAAGCTTCCCCTGTACTAAAGATTTTTTATTCAAAATGTACATCTTTTGGCTTTCAATGTAACTGGGAGAAGAATGTGATTCATTTTAGTCATCTCCTCTTTTTAAAATGCCATTATTTTTAATCCTCAGTTCCATCAAGCCCTTCCACATGTCATGCCTATGTTTTCAGGCTGGCCAAGGAGCATCTTTATTTTTAGCCAAGGTTCTCCTTTAAAACACCTTGCCAGTATAATGTGTCTGTGTTTGATTATCTAATCTAAGAACAGATCAGTCCTCTCAGGAAAAAAATGTTAACTTGTTCCCGGGAGGCCAGAGTGGCTGCTACACAGACATGTATCTGCATCTATCTCTCTGTCTCTCTCTTGCATCTTGTGATTCTGGCAGAACACATCAGATAGATAAGAGCAGATAATACTTTGCACATTTATCTCAGTTTCTATCTGTGAATCTCAAAGCACTTTTCTAATTAACATAAAAAGTCTTTCAGATAGGTATGACGGGGAGATCAAAGCATCAGGTGTTTAGATGACTTGTTCAAGGTCATTACTGCAAATAAACAAAAGGACGAAGAAGAAAAGATTTAAAGTGATATTTTCAAAATGCTGTATAATGGTCTACAAAGACATTCTCCAAGCATGTGCAAGGCATTTAAGAAGCTAAGATCACAATTTATGTTCCAGTATCATCTACATGGTCACAACTGTATGCAGCCGATAACCTCTAGATGGTGGACAGATTCTGTTCACCCGTATGCCTCTACTGCAACTCAAACACCAATGCACAAATCAGGAGTCGTGATCCCAAACCTAATGGGAGACTTTTAAAGTTAGGTATTCACTATCACTTATCATGAGGCAGGAGCCTGTAAGGGAGATCAGAGCATGCTCAGATAGGAAATAGTCCAAAAAAAAAAAAAAAAGAGAGAGAGAGAGAGAGTAGAGCAGGAAGTGGTGGGGGAAAAGAGAGAAAGCCAGACAGACCAACATACTTGCCTACACATAGCCATTTCAGGCACAAAGGAGTATTGGTCTCCAACTGTTACTCCAGCAGAGCAGAATTGTCCCTTTAGTTCAATGACATGTTTACCAGCCTAACGTGTATATATCAGGTACTCCAGACCATCTCAAAGGGCAATACATACCTGTGTTTAGATGATCCCAATCCAAGAGTTGAGGTTCTTTCTTTTCTCATGTGAATGTAGTAAAAGAAGGTACAAGTGCCCCCACATCTGGTTAGAAGATAACGGCTAAGTCTTTGTTCTTTCAGCAATTTCAGCTAATTATTTCAGCTTATTATTTACTTCTAGAAGATGAAACATTTTGAAAGACTGACTCAAATCCAGACCCAAGTGCGTTTTAGGTCTCATGAGCGTGAGAGAGAGCTGAACTCCTTTCTGTCCTCCAAGACATACAGAAACACCTCCTCCTTATTTAAAATTCCCGGACAGATACAGTTAGCACAAGGCCCTTTGGAAATAATATGCCTGCCTTCTCATAATTTCTTAATATGTGGGCTAATCTCCATGGAAGAGTTCAACATCCAGTGTCCCACACAGGGATACACTTGCTTGGCTAGGGAATGGCCTGCAGCCTTGTCCATTTCCTTAAGCTCCTGTATCTTGTCCTTTGGGCAGATTTGTGCTCACACAGTTTCCAAGGTTTCTCTTTTTTCAGTTATCTAATTCTCCACATATATGGTATGGAAATTACCAGGTGATGGTTGGGAAACCCACTGTGCGATAGGCATCTCAACATACAGGTGCGTTTAAAGATAGAGCTTCTGGTGCTAACGGACAGCAAAGCAGATGCTTTGTGTTTAGCAAGAACTCATCCCTTATCAGATAGGTGGCGAGATACTTTAAATCCACTGCTAGGAGTCTCTCTGTATTTGAGATTGTATTTCAAATTGTATTTCATGACTGCTATCGAAATATCAGGAGCTGTTTTCTGGAGGTGCTTCTAATCTGCATCCACCATATAAGTCTTCTTCAATTCAGCCAAGAAATCCTTAATGTGATTCACCTGGGCTTTGTATCAGATGCACACAGAAAATCCCAGATTTGAGTCAATATACCAACTGTTCTTATACACACCAGTTGGGGTTATAGAAGCAAAAAATATCCTGTTTTTGACTGGACTAGTTCATGGACAAGCCTGTCCACTGATCAGAAAGCCATCTGTGCTTTCCTTGGCATTAATCCAGTTGCTGTCTGGTCTGTAAGGTTACAGAAGCATACACACTTCTGCAAAAAGTAGAAAGGCCAATAAGTCACCTATCTTCAGTGCCTGAGGCAGAGAAAATGCTATTCTCCTGGTTTCTCTCCACCTCTACTGTTCTAAGGCAATGTCAGACTTCAGATATCAACCTGCATTATTGTTTTTGGAGACTGACAGTTTTATTCATTTCTTGTCAGATACTTAAGTGCAATATAGCAAAGAGCATATGAGATTTATTTATCACCTACCATGCATATCAGAATTGCCATCTAGAAATCCAGGCCCTCATCCTATCTGATTTTTGTAAAATGTAAAAAGCAACAAGGATTGAGACAAGAGCTTAAATTTAATTCAAGCTGATAGAGATAATTGTTTGGGTTAGTGGTTTTTCCAATAATACCATCTATTCTTTAGCCACATATTGATCTAAACTGTTCTGATTTACAGGAAATTCCCTGATTAAATAATACAAAAAACAATAACCTAACAAATGTGCTGAAAATATTGTTGTTCAGTTTGTAGTAGGGTACTGTTTTTACTTTCTATTCATAGTCTGCATAAATCTTCTATTTCAGTGAGAGACAGACAACACCCAAAAGAAGATGTCTTTTGTTTCAAACTAGTGTTGAAAATTAAGTAATTTAGCACATGATCTTATCAGTAAGGTTAGCCATATCCTTCCAAATTTTCTAACCTTAAAAATTAATTTCAAACTCTGGAGTTCACCTAACTCTGCTGGTACCTCTAAAGCTCCCTAATGTCTCCTCCTGTGTATGCATCAATCTGCTTCTGCATGAGCATTATAGAACTTAGCTCACACATGTGCTGTCAGGATTCAGAGATTAAGGATCCTTTTTCCTTTCTTACCCGTAGCATCATATCTAGAGGGAATATGTTCTACAGACATGCCCTTTCTGCCCTACTTGTCCAGAAAATGGAGGGTGAAAAACCTATCATCTAAACTCATCAATAACAGGGTACATTGTAGACCATGTAAGATACAGCTTAGTTAGGAGAGAAAAGACTCTCTTCATGGTAGTCAGAAGTAATGAATGGTTTAACATAACCTTTTGTGGTTAGTGTATTAAAACATATGCAGTGACAAAATATTGACTCTGATAATTTTGAATTTTCACCGTATCAGCAGTAGATGATTAGTTCTCAGAAAAAAATTTAGAAATGTTTGGTAACTCAGATAAACTCAAGCTTGGTAAGAGCTTGATTTCTTTATACAGCAAGCATGACTAAATCTTTGTGGATGACCTTAATATGTTTTTCTTGTCACTTTATAACTTGGCTTAAAATATAATACAGCAATTTTCAGGTAGAAAAGGAAAGACTAAAAAGCATGTAATTCCACTCACAATGGATTTTACAGGCCTCAATGGAATTAATTACTGAGAACTTGCACATGTTGTAATTAATTTCATGCAATTCAGCACCATCTGCAGATGCATTATTTTCTTTCAAAGCTACGATAATTTGATGTAAAATAGAAATTGTTCGGAGTTTTTAGACAGAAAAAGCTTTTGTATCTTGTTTATGCCAAACCAATTAGATAAGGAAATTAAATATTATTTGAAAAACATAACCTCTTTTTTTTCACTGAATAAAAAATGGCTTCCAGTTGTTGGTGAGGGAATTGTTTGCAATTATATAGAGATCTGGGGAAAAGAAAGTCTCTGATTTTAAAGCCCTTCTTCTGTTTAAAGGAAATATTCATGATATTTTGGCAGTAGTCACTTATCAGGTCCAGGTTAAGCACATTATAGCATTAATCTTTTCATTAGTTCCAGACAAAGGCTATTGTATATACATAGCTCTACTGAAATCAATTCCAAAGTTATCTTACATTATTTACATATAAGATATATAAAATATTATTTTAACTACCTTTCTTTTCATCAGCAATTAAATATTATTAATTGAAGCATAGCAAAAACTTCTGTTGGTGAGTGGTGTCCTGAGGTATTAAGAGCATTCCTCCATTCCTGCCTTAGAATCTGTACAATTTAAAGCAGGAATTACTCTAGTTAGAAATAACACTTTCAAAGAGCAGATGAGAACATTGTACTGGAATTCGTCCTGTGCATCACCTGAGCTATCAGTTGTGTGTTGGGACCTCTGGAAAAAAAAAAATCAATCCTGAATCTTTCAAGATATTTACATAGACCTAAAACAAGTGCAGCTTCAGCTGTTATGCTGTGACTGGGAAAGTGTATGTGTTTGGGAGGCAGGCAATATATATGTATCACAGCTTCTTTCTGCAATGTGTTATACAGCATGCACTGCTCTTTGGCAGAACTAATGAATGGGTTACAGCCCCATCAATCTATATCTGTTTAACTCAGAGTTGCATTATAAAGAAATGGTTCCTGTTTTCAACAAAAAACAAAACAAAACATAAACATGCAATTACTATTTGCATATTTTGGCACTACTTCAATGTCAGCTTCAGTTTTATTGTCCTCTTTAAAAACAAACACTAAAGCCATAGATAGCTGAAAATAGTCAAAGAAAACACAGGCTTTATAATTGCAAGAGGATGTAAAAGACCAGTCAGGCTATGATTTTCCACATACCAATCAAATTTCTAGATATGTTTTTTATTTATGTCAAATACCCACTAAAGTCTCTTGTCTGAAAAACAAACTGGAGCATTAAAATTATATGCCAAGCCAAAGGAGGTACCACCATGACAGTCATGCAGGAGAATAGTAGAAGACAATACAGCTGACTAATACTATTACCTTATCAAACCACAAAGTAATAATCATGCAAAAAATCTTTCTTTTCTAATATGTTTACAGTATAAACATGGCAAGAAAACTCTGTTTTCTCATGACAACTGATTTTAACTAAACACTGCATGTTTACCAAGCAATATCAGTGAACATGAAATAATTACATGGAGGTCCCCATATTTCTGAAGAGCAGTACAACAACTAATCCAGTTTGAATGAAAATGTACTAAAATGGAATTGCAGACCAAATCTGTAAAACCTGCAGTTGTTACGAGAAGGAAAAAAAAAAGGTTGAAAGGGTGAACATGAATGTCATTTTGAGGGCCTGTAAAAGGCAATAGGTTTTTGGGTTTTTTTTTTTCTGAAAAGGACCTTGAAAGCATTCTTCCAAAAATGCTAGAGAAATTGGTTATTTTTGTCCTGTTCTCACTGTCATTACATTCACTGACAAGAGAAAAGATGAATAGTTTGAGGGAGGGGAGGCCAGAGAGATTTTTTCATTCTGCAGTGTTAAGATTTCTTTGGGACTGCATTGAGTGCCTTTGCCTCATCCTTCTGTAATCTTTAGCACAACAGGTTATTGCTAACATTTAATGTCTTAGGTATTCTCAATGAGTATTGTTATTCTTCTTATTATGACAAAAAGGCATGGTCTTACAGTAAATGCAGAAAATATCACGGATTTAATGCATTCTCATAAAGAGATCTTCATGCAATGACAAAAAAGACTCAGAATGTATTCAGTTTGATGATTCAATTGGGAATCAGTAAAACAAGCAAACAAAAACTCCTCACAAATCACTGTTCCTCCAGACAGCTTTAAGATTATGATCTCACTGTTTTCCTTGCTGTTGCTGAGCATGTACAGGGCAATTCAACCTCATGAAAATTTTAATTTAGAGGGCTTAAGTTCAAGTAATTTCTCTCTTTTTTTGACAGAAGATGAAATATTTAGACCGACATTTTTTTTTCTGTACCACCTTGAATAAACAATTGATGGATGTGATGAATTTGTAGCTACCTGGTAAAAGCTTCCTCTCTTAGTTAAAATAGTGTTCAGTAGGCTCATTTTCATGTTAGCTCTTCATAGCCTTTCTCAATCCTGTTCAAGTGTAAGGACTACATAGCTTGCCCCTACAAGTGCTAGTGCAACAGTTAATTGCACAATAAATGAAATGTGCAAACCTTTGACCAGCACCCCATATTTGCTCAAAGATTGATTCTTTTGATCTCTGTATGTGATAAATAGTCACATTTTTTTTGGCATGTAGCCTTAGTACATACCAAATCTGTCTATAATGTCTTCTTTATGTAGCCAGTTTTTCTGTATAAAATGTTCTGGATAATACTTTCTAGCTTCTTACTTCTAACTTATGCCAATGTTTTTCTTTTTTAAAGTGTTATCCATCTGAGGTTCTAAGCACCTGCAAAGTCCTAAAGTGTCCCTTTCTGCTCTGCAAATGTGAAAGATGCAAAAAGAGGAACATACAAAACTGAACAGAACTGAATGATTTTCTCTTTACATCTTTTTCAGGTCTTGCTTTTTTTTTATTTTTAGTTTAAAATTCTCATGTGTCAGATTAAACTGTATTTACAGTTCATTGCAAAGCACCGTATGTTTCATGGTGGTTGTAATAGAAAAGAAGTGACATGAATGCAAATATTCATACATGATAGACTTACTTCTTTCCTGGAATATTTTCCAAAGTTATATGAAATTGTTGCATTAATCAAAATATCACCATTTTTTAAATGCTCAGACCTGAGAGAAAAGATGCATATTACCACAACAGTGTGGGAACATCACATGTTAGTGAACGTAATAATAATAATAATAATAATAATAATAAAGAGCCACTTATTCCAATATTCAGCTATCTGGAATTCAGGAAATCTGGTCAATGATAACCTATGTCCTCTTAATCATATCTTTGATAATATATATGTAGTAATATCTCCTTCATCATGTCCCCCTTACCACTACAATACTATTTTCTACATGATACAGCTGCTTGAAGAAAAAGGTGACAATGTTTAATATCAGGTATCACACACAGGAATACAACAAAGACTTTCTAATGACATTAAGGTCATAACATATTGCTCCATCTTTTTATTTTTGTAACTATTGCCACTGACAAAAACATGTGCTTACTTTTAACCTATTTCATTTTTAAAATATAAAAATAGCTGTCAAGTTCATGCCTTGTGTGCCCAGAAGAAATTTGCTAGTAGATAAGTCAACAGAAGGAATTTCTCGTGGTCAGCATTACATATGTTAGAAAGTAAGAAAATAGAATATCCTTCTGTCTATTGTACCTGTAGAGGGTGAACAGAGCTAAAACTTAAAGAAATAAACATTCTTTCCCGTGACTTTGATAGATTTTAAATGAAACATCGCTGTATTCATGATCTGGAAATAACCTGTCAGTCTTCCTAATCCTGCTGCTTCATGAACATACTGCATATCAGAAAAGATGCCTGCAAGGTGTTTATGAGCTTAGCTAATGAAGTGACCAGGGAGTCTATAGTGTTTGCAAGCCAGAGCAATGTACTCTGATTATATTGAAATAATATGTTTAAGAATATGTGTATAGATGAAGGAGGAAAGGCAGAAATACGATGCCTGACTTCAGAAATGGAGCAAATAGAAAGTAGGGAGTTTTATGTCAATTTAGCATAACATGAATTCTCAGGTGAAAGAAAGATCAGCTGAAGTACAAGCAATCTACTTTAAAAAAAAAGAGAGAGAGAGGGGGAGAGAGAAACAAGTCGAAACAACCTAATTATCTTGTACATCAGTAACAGATATTGTGAATTCAAGAGAAGTAGTATACACTCAATATAATGATTCTCACATGAGACCTTTTAAGAAAGCTAAAGTAATATGACCAAGATTAAATCAGTTTGGAATAGGTCCACTGTCAACATGACATATGAAGAGGAGTTTCACACACCTCTGTTTTGAATCTAAGCTTATTCAATGATTCCATCCATGACCAGAAAAGATGGAGTAGATACATGTTGATTATCTCTGCTGCCACCAAGAAGCTAGCGGGACTGCCTGTATTTGGGAGGGTAGGGTTCAGTTCAAAATGAACTTGGCAAAGTGGATGAATAGTCCACAAAGTAATCCAGCATGTACAGGCAGGAATAGCTGACCTCTGATATATAGGGTGCAGCACAACTGATTGGTTCTTCAGAAAGGGATCTGGAAGGTACAGTATATCAAATGCTGAGTGCGAAATTGCATCATGCTGTCATGAAAATTACAAGCATTGGGGTGAAAGATTTGTGATGTCTTTCTCCCACTGTTCAGCCTGGAAAAAAAAATCTTTACTATATCATACCTGCTTTCTTCAGCAAGAGTATGATTTCAGGTTTGTGAACCGTACATGCAGAACAGTTCGAAAGACTGCAGAGGATCAGATATGAGAATAATCCATGAAAAAAAAATGGAAAGAACTGGGGTTACTTAGCTTAAAGAAGGGATGTCTGAGAGAAGAATTCTGGAAATACTCTTCAGTTCCCTTAAGACTGCTGCAGTAAGGAAGGAACAGATCTCTACTCCACATGCATTTGACAGGATGAGAAGAAATGACCTTAAGCTACAAGCAAAAATAACTTAGATAAGACATTAGGAAAAACTTTCCACAAACAGAGGAAGTATAACACTGGAATAGATTGCCTGAGGTTGTGGCATCTTCATTGCTTGTGGTCTTTAAGAAAAAGTTGAACCGACTTCATATGACAAGAGATGAAAAGGGAATAGGTTACCCTAGAGAAATGCAGTTGATTAGGTGACCTCTGGGGTCTCTTTCTGATCAATTTTTGAAGGTAGAGCAAGACTTAAAATCATGCTTCTGTGCATGTGCACTGTGCCCTGTGCCTATTCTGTCACCTTGCTCTTACATATTTTCAAGGAAATGTTGGTCTCTGTAGCAGCTGCTTTCATCTTAGACATCCTCTTCAACAAGGAAGCAGAGAAAAGAATTTAACTTTTCTTACACAGCATCAGGAAAAAAATGTTTTCTCTGTATTTCAAAGCCACTCTACCTAGGGGCAAGATCTCATTAAATATTTTTATACCAGTGATACAATTTTCTGTGCCTGTCATGCTTGACAGATGTCACTCCTGAACCAGGCCCCAGGGACCCTCTCCCCACAGAGCACAGGGCTGACCAAAGGCCTTGGGGAACACTTAAGGACATACTCACCTTCCCTTTGGAGGTGATGGTATCAGAAGCAGAGTTAATATTAGAAATGCCTGCCTTGCATGAGTTTTTTTTTTTTTTTTTTCTATGCCAGCTGCAGCTTGCTAGCTCGTTTAGAAGAGTAATGACCCCAATTGCACCTCCCATGTATCAGTGCCACTGGTTGTACCAGCCCAGCACTCCTGCTGGCCCAGCACGCTGGGAGCTCAGTGATTAGTAACTCAGTTGCCCCCAATTTACACACCTGCACATGCTTATGACTGGCTGCAGCCTTGCCCTGCGACATTAAAAGAATACACATGAGAAATAGAAGATCTAAATGCTGCCTTTTTATGACAGAGTATGAATAAATAAAAGTGAATGATTTATAGTACATTAACCATTGGAGAATTCAACCACTATAAATATAGTGTTCTCTTGAAATTATAGTGACAATTTGGAAGTAATTGATGGATGCTATGTGTGAACGTGTCTATATATACAGGCAGGTCCTTTCACCCCAAATTGTAGAGAATAAATAACATGCAGTACAATTTCTTTTATACCAAAATGACACTCCAGAGAAAAAAAAAGGAGTTGCAGAAGGATAACGCGACAGAAAAAGGCAGACAAAGGATAGTATAAAAATGCACAGAAGGGAGGCAAGGAGAAATAGGAAAAATAGGACAATGTGCTAAGGAAAAAACCTAGGTTGTAGTAAGGAGAAATTAAAGTTGGATTACATGATTTTTTTTTTTTTTTTCCGGACATCTTCCACATACCCGTCATGTCCTGGTGACTGAAGTTAAGTTCAGACTCATGATGCCATAGAGTATCTGGGACATTACCATGGGATTGGCAGAAACAGCACAGGATCAACAGGAAGCCTGTGCCTTTCTGAAGCAGCAGCTGGAGGCTGGGCAACTCCTAATCTTCCAGGGCATCTAAAATGGCAGTAGACACCTATCTTTATGTAATGGAGTCCAAACCATGACTTAGCTCTTAAGGGGATCGTGCTTGACCTTCCTGGACATAATATCTGCTGTAAAAGTTTTATGACCATGTGAATAGAGCTGTATAAAGTCATTTCACAGATATGTTCTTAGCAACCACTGATAGCCAGACAAGACCTTGCTACCTTATAACCCATCTGTATGTGACCTGACTAGAAACTGGCTAGGAAAATGCTAGGAATTTTCCTGCTAGGAATATGCTGTGACTTTCACCTTCTCTACTGCTTCTAACAAAACCAAAAACGTAATTCAAATGGTTAAGTTCTTTATAAACAGGTTGCCGAGAAATAGTTAATAGCTAGGGCACCTTGTAAAACCAACAACTGCCTGCATGACTAAGGAGAAAGTTCATGAATTCTCAGAAATGTCCTCAAGGATATATGTTCTCTACACAATGTAAAGAGGACTTGCTTTTAGGCATGTCTTTCTCTCACCCTCTTCATTGAGAGGAAATGTCTGTGGCATGAAACTGAAATTTCCAATCATACCAGCTTGAGCTTCATTAGCAATGACTGAATCTTATCCACAGAAACTGATTCATATTGAAAATGACTTTAAACGGGTTCGCGTTTAGATTCGGCCATGTTTTCAGTAACCAGGAAAACAAAACATGGGTGAATGCGGGAGAAGTCATAGCCTTTTCTACTAAAAAGTGAGCTGCAGAATTGGGACTGACATCCCATATTGGTTGTAAAACTTTGACTAGCCTTGTAGGATGAGAAAACACCATCTGTTCAAAAGCAGAACATCAGGACAATTCCATTCACTTTAAGCAACTGTAAGGATCATTTTTGCTCTCTCAGCCCCTGAAAGTAGAGGAATTTGTATCAGAAAACAGATTGAACAACATTTGTTTAATTGTGTATCAGATACACAGTACAGGAGCAAAATATATGGAAACACAGTCATTAAATATCAGAGCTCTTAAGAGTGCTGCATTTGTGTCAGACATGCATATCTGCATGATCCATTCTGCTTTCAACTTTACAGGAATCTAGCAGATTCTGGTTCAGTTCATAAACATATCTAACACATTGGAGCTGGAGAAAATAAACCGGGATTTGTTGGAGAGTATTCAGGGTACAAGTAGAATAGACTCCTTGAAAGAGAATTCTATTATAGATTTTCATTAATTTCACATATTTTTTCAATAAAAATGGCAAAAGATGAACAGTTGTTAAATATTTCAGCATTAATAATTCCTAGCATTGCAGGATATTAGTGTTTATGATGTGCAGCTTTCATAATCAAGTATTAAGAATAAGTGCCTTCTAGTTAGCAGGGAAGATTTGTGAAACATGATTCTAAATTCTTTATCTGTCTGAGTAGTACTATCTTCTTGCTGAAATCTGGGCATATTCACATACCCCAATGAACAAACTACAGTTATCGCAAATGCCAGCCCTGTCTATTTTGAATGTATTTTTAGGGCATATTTCAGCTTTCCTTGCCACTCAGCAGTTCCAAATACAACTACATTTCCTAATTTCCTGCTTAATTTATAAGTAAATCTGTAATAGCCATATTATTATTTCTTTTCTTTTTTCTGTAATACATGTTTTAGGAGCTCAACATGTAAGTGGAAACGACCATTCTCTCTCCTTCATCTGTCAGCTGCAAGATTAGTATTTTCTTTGAAAATACTGCTTCACTTAAGATCCGCTTGATCTCTGCATTAAGTGAAAAACCTCTATTTTAAACTCATGCAAAAAGAATACACCGAAACAGAACTTTTAAACTATTTCTATGTGCCATCTGTAAAAATAAATATCTGAGCAAAGATGGGAGAAGTTTCATTTCCATGCACAGAAATCATGGCTATGTAACCAGGTAAGGTTCACATGATAGACACAGGGAGTAAAAGCACCAAGTCACTAAAGCCTTTCTCATGCTTATGTGCCCTGTTCAAGGAATGTTCAAGGCCAGAAGAACTGTCTGGCTCTGTCTTAAGGCTTGATTTTTCTCTTTGAAAAGCATTCAAGCAGCAGGCAGGGCAAAGAAACATCACTATTGTGAGACCCTTTTCCTCTCTCCTGATTTCGAGAAGTTTTCTCAATACCACATTTAACAATAGTGTGCATAGTAGTGCATTTTAAAGAAGTTTATTAGACTACACATGATTCCAGTGAAGAGGCACAATAAAATAGATGTTTTAAATAGAAAGTCATATTTTCATGTCATGGGATCATGTTTTTTTTTTTTTTTTATCTGCTATAGTAAGCTGAGTTGTAATTTTATTCATATCTTTGAATATGAATATATTTTTATTTTTAAATATCTATTTATTCTAAGGTCCTTCCCAAGTTTTGTTTTCTGTAAATCTACTCTGAACTAATTTATCTCCTTGATGAAGTTTATTACAGCCTTTTACCACCACACTGTACACAAGGAGAGTGAGCTCCATGGACAAACGACTGGTTGACCGTCCACCCTGAGAAGCCGAGAAAGCCTGGATGCAACCAGCCAGAAATTAAGTTTCTCCCCTAAGGGTATCTAAATGATATGAAGGTTGTCCTTGAAAACTAGCTAGAATAAATATTGGAAAAACAATATTGAAACAACAAAAAATCCTTTTTATTTCGTTAGTATTTTTATTTAACTTCAATTACTTTTTTGTAGTGCATTTATTAGCATTCAATTAAATAGAAATGTAACATTTTACAATGTAATAATACAATAATAATAAAAATTTGTAAAGGATAAATTAACAGCGTAATGAATATTTGAAGTGAGGACTAGCAAAACATCAAACTAATGCAGTAATCCTATAAAACAATAATAACTGTAGTCACTGGAAAAGAAAATAGAAGCAAGAACTACTAGTGCAACCACAATAAAGTAGTTTGTGAATTTGTTTTAAAACTATCACAGATCAGAATCTGTTTGTTGCTTAATAGCACACTCCTGGATAAAACACTCCAGTCAATGTTCTGTGATATTTTCCAGGAGCTACATTGCAGTCTTTCAAGTTGAAGAATGTCTTTGAGATTTCTAATGCATTTGTCTTTTTGTGGAGGGAATTCTACTCTCCAGTTTATTTGCTTTTTGGCAATCAATAAAGCTATTTGTACAAAAGTCCCTTTGTATTTGTCTAGTCTGGTATTTTCATTTCTGTGAAGTAAACAAACCTTGTATATATAGGAATTTTCATTTTAGCTATTCTACTTGTGGTTCAAATGGCTTGAGACTAATACTTTCACAATTTAGGCGGGGTTAAAATATATGCATTAGGTCACTTTCATTTTTAAAAAATCTTGGACAACAAAAGCTAGCAACCTTTACTGCAAACTGAAACATTTGTCTACTGTAAAAAATGTGCCATTCTAACTACCAACATTTAACAAAATTTAATCCTTTAGAGACGATTTGCATTTTTCATTTAACTCTGGGCAAGCTTTTGCAGACTTGCACTGTTTCTCGTAGTTTGTGCTTTGTGGCAATTTTATAAGATTGGAGTAAGCTTGAATTTGTGAAAATTATCATCAATCTCTATACCAGTATTCTTTGGCTCACAATATGTCTGAAAAACACTTCTGTTGAAAAATGAATTTTCTGTCCATCCAAGGGTATATCCATCTTATACATCAACTCTTGTCTACCATATTGCTTCCTCCTGACTTCTCTGAAGTGTTTTATACACCCCAGTGACAAAAGTCAACATCTAGAGAGCATCTACATGAAAATTTATTCTTGTTCTAGTCACAACTTTCTACTCAATTGTCTCTATTTATTGTTATTTATATTTCAGTTTAAGCTTTATTAGGGCACTTCACCCAGAAATATTGGAAGCACATTAAGACAGAGAACCTTGTTGTCATAACGCACCTTAAACACAAGATATAAGAAGATTGCATTATACGACAATATAGACTTTGTAATAGGTTTCTGACTAATGCAGATGTGCAGCCAGCACAAACTCAGTCTGCAAAGTATCTACAGCATCGATTGCCGCTTGTCTGGGGAGAAGATGTAGCAGGGATCTGAGCTTAGGGATGGGAGGTAGCTAGGAGTATTCAAGAGGCAGAAGAGTTAGATTTCAACAGCAGTCAACAGGATGTGAGGGGAAGAACTGCTCATACAACCAGTTTTATGGAGAAGTGGTGTGCATTGCCATTATAGTTTCTGCTTGAGGAACCCTCTGCTGAGGAGATCATAATCAGTTTGCTGGCATCAGGTAATAGGATAAAAAAAA
Organism: Tinamus guttatus; assembly: GCF_059628265.1. Classification (NCBI taxonomy): domain Eukaryota; kingdom Metazoa; phylum Chordata; class Aves; order Tinamiformes; family Tinamidae; genus Tinamus; species Tinamus guttatus. The sequence continues at coordinate 2,168,323 of NW_028288936.1, forward strand.
TGGTCTGAACTACTTCATAGTTCAAGTATTTTTAGGTAGTCGGAGATATTGATTCTTGAACATTTAAATCTCTTATTGATAATGGCTTATTGGTACAGTCAACAATAAAAAAAAAAGATGGTATGACTTTAATGAATGTGCATAATTAACTAGAAAAAAATGCTTTGATGACTAATATTCTTGAATAACTGGCCCATTAACCTTAAATATATCAACCTTCTCTCATTATCAAGGTTAAATAATTGAGTGGGTAGACTTCTGTGGAAGCTGCAATCTTACCCAGAGGCTCAGAGAACCCAGAGGTTCTTTTATACATGAGAAACCCACTGCTTAAAAAAGTGGTTTGTGAGAGAAGAGGAATACTCACAGACAAGCTCACAAAATTAATATATAATTACATTATAATTGTGGGAGAATACAATGAAAAAAAAATGATTTAAGCAGTCCTGAACACTTTTCAAGCAGTGGTTCATGTATTGTGGAAACATTTATTTCCCAATGATAGTTTAACAAAAGCAGAATGAATAAAGTTCAACTTTCTTGTAAATAACAAGCAAAGATGATTTCATGTTCAGGCTGCCTCATTCCTTAGCTATGACTCCAGGTATTGTTTTGATGTCAGGAATCCCCAGAACCCACTGTCAGCAAACAAGACCCGTGAAGCATGACAGCATGGAGATTTTTATGAAGGAAAATATCTTACTCCTAGTGAAAGCAAGCCAAGTAATTATATACTTCCAGTTGGAGATAAAGAAGAACCACCTGTGCCACCTCTGAGTCATTTGCCATCATCACTTCCACATTAGCCTAGCCACCGGGCTAAAACAATTTCATTCCCTGCATTGGAGAACATTCTCAGCCACTGAGGGCCACCAGTGGGGCAGCAGGAGTGGGACACACATAAGCTGGGAAGCAGGAATGCTGACTGGGCACTGGGATGGTGTTGGAAAGCTGGGAAGTGGTGGGCAGAAGAGAAGTGACTTTCCAGCTCCTGGCTGCAACTTTTTGCAGGATTATGAATTTATTTTTCCTTAGGGCTAAGATGAGAAGGAGGGTTGAATTATTCATTGCATGCCAGGCTCAGCAGCAATACAAGGACAAATGATGCAGAAAGGGGCAGATTAGAGACATCCCCTAGGAATAGAGGGAATATCCTAGGGAAGCCACTATATTGAGATGCACAAAAGTCCTGAGAAATAACTGAGACATCAGCCCAAACAGATATCTATAAGCTAAGGAAAAAATATGGAAATTTAACTAAGGAGTGTTACATTCGTTATTCAAAGGCCCTACCTGTTACTCCATATAAAGCTACATACAGCTATTAAACTGCGGATGCATCAATTAAAAAAATCCAGTCCTCAGCTTATTTCTCTCCTTCTATAGTTTAAAATGCCTCCAAACTATTATTTTTCTTTTCTTTAAAACTGTTTTTGACTTACAGTATTTCTACAATGTAAACAATATGAAATCAGCACCAATAGTTACGATGCTGTGTTATTGAAAATCTGTAGTGTATAAATGATCAAATGAAAAGCTAAAGGCCAGGCCTTTCTAAAAAGACTGGCAGCTAATTGGAAAAAATGTATCTGTAGACTCTGAGCTCAACTAGACTCCCTGTTGTATTTCTTCAGAATGTGCTGGTGTTTTATTTATGTGTGCAGTATGTTGTGATTTTGCCTAGCATGATTTGTGTTTGTTTTTCAGTCTGTTCTTGCAGATATCTGGTATAGAACTAATTCACTCTCCTGCTCATCCACCTCCAATTCCAACTTGACTTGAATTATGGCCTGATGTTTGAAAGATTTCCTGCGAATAATTTTGTCTTGAGTAGAAGGATTATAATAATGTACAGAACATTGATTTCAGTGAAACTTATAAGGCAAAAAATTGCATGGGGGAATCATGAGTTTACCCACAGGCATAACACATTAAATTAATGACAGAGTTGATAAATATGTAGTGAGGGAGATATAATATCAAACTGGTCGATGCAGTTAAATGGTTAACAAATAGGGCTCAGTAATAGCCACATAATTCATTGCATTTTAAATATTCTATTATAAATCTTGTATTTTCAAAATGACCTATGACTGTAAGTATTATTGTTTGATGGATGGATGAATGGATGAATGGGTAACTAATTTGAGATTTAGCAAGAGCTAAGCACCGCTTTTTAGAGAGAGCTAACAGCTGAATTACTGAATTCCTTTATATTCTTTTCAAATAGGTATTTCAAATACCAGGCAGACAAAATATATTGGCACTTGATTTATTTAATCTTGATTTTAAAATCAAGAGAAAAATAAAATGGAAAAATAGAAGGTTTTGAAAAGACAGATATTACCTATATCCCACAATTAGTGACACACATTGGCATTGCTAACATCAATAAAATCTCGCATGATTCCCCTCTAAATGCACACACCAGCTGGAATGACAAATAAAAGCTTTCCTGTCCTATGCAAGCAGTATCAGTCTCCATGAGATCAGAGGAAACCTTGAATCCCCATGAAATTTGTTTGAGAAAGGGATGAATACAAACTTAATGATTTGCCCACAATTATTTTCTCTGTATGAAATAATCAAGGTCTTGAAAATGCAGTACTTTCTCCTTCAATCTTTCAGCAGCAAGGAAGGTTATAAAACTATCAAGTATCCAAATCTTCACCAAGTTAGGCCTTCAAGGTTACAAGCAAAGATACATAACAGTCACTCTGGGCTGTTGCTATGGAGCTTGTGTGCGACAAAGAAAATGGTGAATTGCAGGTATCTATTGCATGTGCCACCCTCCTTCTGTATACAGTATATAATATATGTGTTTACAGTGTAAAAACATACAAAGAGATTTTAAAAAGAGATTTCCAGAATCTGAAGAGGGAAAGGAGCTGATCAATTATTAAGATGTTTCTGAAACAGTAAAAACTGAGCCAAAGACAGTTAGTAGCAGAGGCCAGTTTGCTTGTCTGGGTATTACACTGTCTTAGGGTCCCAGTTCCAGCAACAAGACCCAGGCTGCTGAGTCTTTCACACGCCTGCTAACATGAGGGCAGTTAGTCCAGGTGCTCTGCACCCATTAGGAAACCAGGCTTGCTGAATTTGGCATTCCAGGAAGGAGATAAGACACAGAATGAGCAGATGTGACTGCACAAATCTCCTCTGTGCGTGCTCATCTTGACTTAGGCATGCACCAAAAATATAGCTCCACAAAAGCTCATGTTCCCACAAAGAGCTGCCATAACAGGTATAAGGAATAGCCCCACAGCAAATCACTGAAGCACTAGGAGTACTAGGAGTGAGGAAAGACTAAGTGAGTTGGGCCTGTCTAGCCGAGAGAAGAGAAGATTGAGAGGGTATCTGATCAATATGTACAAATACCTGAGGGGAGAGGGTAAAGAGGATGGGGCCAAACTCTTCTCGATGGTGGCCAGCGACAGGACAAGGGGTAATGGGTACAAATTGAAACACAGGAAGCTCCATCTTTATTTGAGGAAGAACTTCTTTCCTGTGAGGGTAACAGGGCCCTGGAACAGACTGCCCAGAGAGGTTGTGGAGTCTCCTTCTCTGGAGATCTTCCAAACCCGCCTGGCTGCCACCCTGTGCCACGTGTTCTGGGTGTCCCTGCTGGAGCAGGAGGGTTGGCCTAGATGATCTCTAGAGGTCTCTTCCAACCTCAACCATTCCGTGATTCTGTGATTCTGTGATTCTGTGATTCTGTGAGTACAGAGTCAGGGGTAGCTGAGCACTCTGGAAAATGCCTATTAAAAGATAATGAATGTCCTGTTGCATTTCAACAAAAGTGTGTAGTGTGTACAAAAATGTGTACAAAAAGTGTGTACAAAAGTGTGTACAAAAGTGTTCCTATTACCTGTTATGATAAATAAGCACCTTGGCAGTCGCACAACCAGGCAGATGTGCACTGTGAGTTAAGGTAAGTAAGTTAACTCATGAAAATGAGTTTCTAAAAACATGAAGCTTTTAAAGTAGAATAACCAGAATAAGGTCAAAAGGAAGTATTCTATTTGTCTAAAATAGTTTTCTGCCTAAATCAAGAAAAATGTTCCCTGAATTAATTCTTCATAAAACCACAGAAATACTATCTAAAATCAAGGCAGGATAATTTGCTCAGTTACCACATATAGTGACTATTTATGATGCTGTTGAATAAGCCGTTCCACTTGCTACTTAGCTTAACATCTAGAAAGGTCTACCCAAATGTACTTAGCATCAAGATTCTGTGTTCCTGCTTAAATACACCTTTGAGTTGGAGTAAGTCTTTTCATCTCTGCCGTAGTTATCCCTCAAAGACTGTGCAGGAGAGAGTTTATCTGTGACTAGCCAGCACGAATGCCCTGAACATTTACACTTATGCACTGGAGCTATATACAGAGGATTTTTTTTTTCTCATCTAAAAAACATCTGTGCCAGGTAGACACATTCACAGGGTGGTCATAGTCAGAAATGATGCATATTCACCCTGTTGCTGCCTGCTTGAATGTCAGCTGCCCTCTCCTATTGGCAGAAATCATAAGATCTCAAAGGCACTCAAATGTGCTACTGTAAGTAATGAACTGACCTTTTCTTTTACTACTCTCAAGGCATTTGACTAATTTTGAAGACAGGTAAATTGACTAGCTATTCTCTAATTTAGTTTTACTTATACATGGATATTGTTTGTCGTTTCTCATTCTCTTTGGATACTTCTTCCCAGTTCAAGTCATTTCTAGTCAGCTATGGATCTTGATCAGGTCGTTACCATGCTCTGTTGTTATATTTCTTTGCAAAGTGTTGTGCCCTTTTCTTCTTTCATTGCTATAGACTGCAGTAATTTTTATTCCTGATGAAGTTGTTTCAACTTAGCTCTATGTTTATGACTCTCTCTTCAGATGAAGTATATCATCTACTCTGTCTCTCAGGACATTTGCCAAAGCAGCAGTGCACAAGGGACTAACTACTTCTGGAATTCATTCAGTTACACAGCTAAAGAAGGCCTTTGGAAAAGACAGTCTTCCACTGTGCACTATTTATAATATTTATACTCTATTAATACTCTGACGTAAGACATTGATGGCAGTAGACAATAATTACAGGTGTCACAAGGGTATAGAGATAGTGAAGGTCATAGATTCTTAGATGTCTTTTCTTATTCCATTAGAAAAATGTATTACCATAGATTTCTGTTTGGAGTCTTCCATGTTTGTAATTAGATTGCCAGAGAGAAAAAATAAATTCATACAGCTCATAAAAACACTTAGTTATGTCATACAAAAATTTCTGCTTCATAAGGTAACAGTAACATAATATTATATGCTTTTAATGGATGATAGCTATCCTGTTGCAGTTCAAACGGCTGCAGCGACCTGGTTCAGGGACGGCACGGCGACCACCCCCAAGCCACTCGGGCCATCAGCTAGTTGACACCAATGTGGTGGACGGCAAATGGCGTTTATTGATGGGTAACAAGGTGTTATATATCTAGGTTTACAACGTCACATCCGTCTGCTTACATCATAGACTAAACACTATTGGCTATTAGGGGCCCTATCTTTCCGTACAGCACGATATCTTCCGGCCGCCGGACCATAACTATCTGCAACAACTTCCCCCCTCCCTATGCATAACAAAACTAGCTAAAATAGAACTATCTTATTTTTATTACTATATTATTCTATTCTTATAGTTTATACCAATCTTAACATTATTTATCATAAACTTCACATAAAACATAAGGCACAAAGAAGAAGGCGCATAGAAGGTAGGGGATGACAGGTAATACCGGGGTGTAGGAATAGGGTGTACCTTGGGATAACTTGGGGGTAACACTGAGCAGATATATTCTTAAAGCAGTTGTCGGTGTTCTACTAAAATGATGTTAACCTTCTCTAGCCAATTCTTGACAAACGGCATGAACTATTCAATATACAGGGTCCAAAGATTAGCGTCATCATGATCATCGTGATTGGCCCTATCAAGGTGGATATCAGGGTGGTTAACCACGGCGAACCGGTGAACAAATTTTCGTACCAGCTGCGTTTGGAACAGGGTTCAATGGGTGCTAGTTGGCAAGGCATGGCACTGAAAACTGGTGGCCCTGTAGTTATTTTTGTACTAATTGCTCGAGATTGTTCGATCTGTTCAAGTACCCCATTTAAAGGGCTGGTGTGACTCTACCTGTCCTATAGTGACAAGCTGCAAAATTAAGATAACGCAAAGACATCGCGGCCCCCTCTTGCGGAGGCTGTTTTGTTGTTTTCTGGATTCGGTCAGCGTGGAACTCACAGGCTTGGGCGGGACGCTTGTCACTGGAGCGTACGGGTTACGGGGGTGTCCGATGATCTGGTCCTGTGAACAGAAACTCACAATTTTCATTAGTTTTATTTTGAAGGTAACAGCCACCTGAATTGCGGTCAGATGCTCTTCCTTTACAACATGCTTAATCATGTCTGCCCCCGCCGGTTTTTCTTTAATTCGGATGTTTACCTTCTTTTTCTCCTTCCTTAAGTTTGAATCAGTTGTGAGCCACTCGTCCTGACTAGTGTCTGATCCGGAGTCGGAGCTCGACTGACTGGTCACTTCCGGGCTCCGGTACTTTTTCGTTGGGCTCCGGCGTTTTTTGAAATGTCCGCTCTGATCCGTTCTCGGCCCCTCACTCGGGCTTCCTCTTGGCGCCTCCCTCGGGCTTCTCTGATTAGTTCTCCGCCCCTCCCTCGGGCTTGCTCCAGGTCCCTCACTCGGACCTCCTCTCCGCCCCTCCCTCGGGCTTGCTCCGGGCCCCTCCCTCGGGCCTCCCTCAGCTGTCCGGTCAGGCTCATTGGTTCTCAGCGCCTCACTCGCGCATCCCTCACCTGTTCGGTCACTCCCATTGGTTCTCGGCACCTCACTCGCGCCGGGGGCACCCTCGCCCCACCCTACCCCCTGCGGCTCGGCACCATTTTGAGGGGCATAGGGTGGCGGCCTGGCCCAGACGTCATTATGCTCTGACTTCTTTTCAATGTTCCTAGCTTCCTCGGCTAGCTCGCTCCAAACAGATTTCGGCTGTTTCTGCTCCTCTGTAAGCGGGAGGGGGTTCGGGGATGGAGGGGATGTATCACCCTCTTGCTGACCTTTAGGCTCAACAGAATTGCCATCATCTGGGGGGTGCAAAGTCTGTGCAGTCTGTGCGGCTGCCCCGACTCCCATTTTCGGGGTGGCTAACAAACAGTCCCTTATTGCCACCCAGGTCTCCTACTCTTTTCTAGCTTTCTGCAAGGCTTGTACAACTTTTCCCCAAGCCTTAAGGTTTTTCCCACAACCTGAAGACATAATCTCCTCAGCCAAGGTCTTAGTACATTTGTCCCACATTTCAGGGACACGCTTCAGGGACTTCAGAATATCCACCGGCTGGTCTATAACCTTAATTTTTAAAAGCCTCGCAACTGCGAGAGTAAAATCTTTTGGCTTACAAATCTTTGGCTTACAAATCTTTCCCCCAGTGCTTATGTAATTGCGATACGACCTTCACGAGAGCTTCCATCCTCCTTGTTGCTCTGATAGCGTCCTCTCTGCCGGGCTGGTCCACTCACTCCGGCCGCCGTTCACCCGTCCAGGCGATGACTTCCCGGGTTTCGGCACCACTTGTTGCAGTTCAAACGGCTGCAGCGACCTGGTTCAAGGACGGCACGGCGACCACCCCCAAGCCACTCGGGCCATCAGCTAGTTGACACCAATGTGGTGGACAGCAAATGGCGTTTATTGATGGGTAACAAGGTGTTATATATCTAGGTTTACAACGTCACATCCATCTGCTTACATCATAGACTAAACACTATTGGCTATTAGGGGCCCTATCTTTCCGTACAGCACGATATCTTCCGGCCGCCAGACCATAACTATCTGCAACACTATACCAAAGAGTAAACATTTTATGCATCATTCTTTCTACATTGTGTGTATCTGTGAACCAAAACATGCATACACTGATTTCAAACTAATTTCCTTCAGTCAGATAGAAAATATAACTGACCAACTGTACTGGAGATGAAAATTTCTGTGATCTGTAGAGTCATAACAATCTCCCGAGGGAAGCAGAGGTCGGACCTTGAGGAAAAGATGTTTGCCTGCCTAGGCTGAGCAATAAGGAGCAGGGATGCAGCTGCTCAGCCCGGTTCACAGGCAGCGCGCCCCAGAAACCTGTTGAAGCCGGCCGCTTGGCTGGGCTTGTAGCCAACTTAACCGCAGACATCCTCCAAACTAGCTTTGGAGCCCAAACACCCAGAAATGAGGAAGAAGAGGAAGAAAGCATGACCCTTGAATTGAGGGCTGGGCCCACCGACTGGTGTGCGTGCCCGCACACCAAGCGGGGAGAGTTGTGCAACTAGAGATGGAGGTTGTCCGACCCCGAGGCTGCCTCCTGGGTTGGACTGACCCTACATGCCAGGATGCACCGGGCATAGAGAGGACAGTGTGGAGAGAGGCAGGGAGGAGAAACTCCAAACTCTGAGGCCCGCGCTGACTCCATGGGAGCCGGTCAGCAACTCTCTCGCTCTGATCTGCCAGCTCGAGAGGATGTTCGGGTCCAGATCGGCAGGTATCGCCTCATGAGTAGTTATCCAGAGTTTGCTTCTTTTATGTGCTTTCACCTGAATAAATGCTCGATGTAGTCACCTCGTTCTGGCATGATTATTGCCGAATCCCGAGCCCATCCAGAAGACCAACACAAACGCAAAATGAGCCTTTCACCCTGGAAAATGCTAAGGATTTGTTAATTTATTTTTCCTTTGTGAGAGGGATTCATTAGTTATGGGAAAATACTTAAGAAATGTGTTTTTAAAAGGATTTGTCCAGTTGAAAATATATTCATTTGAACTCATTAATAATTGCTGGAGAGCATAAATGTGTAATGAATACGTAATTGAACATTTACACGTTTCTTTAAAAGATCATGCTTAGCGATGACTGCATGGCTTTTGCACAGAAAAAAAACGTAGGATCTTGAGAGCGATCTCTAAAGAAAGAAATAGGCTGATAAGCAAGGGCGCATGTTGCATATTGTTGTTTCAGTCTTGGTTCCCTTAGACTTCAAGGTCATTAATTCTCTTCAGATCACAGCAGGATATTAACCAATCTTTTCTGGGGATAAATTTCTGGAGGATATTTGAAGAAAAAGCACTGATACTATTGAGTTTCCTTCTTAGTATCAAAAGTAAGTAATGAGCACTTTGGATATAATGTTAACTACAAGAGCTACAGACTGCATTACTCCATCTGGTAGAACTCAAGGAAGAAACATGCTGTGGATATTCTCCTCTGTTCTAGAAATCATCCAGTGGGCAAAGACTGGTGAGAACAAGCAATTAAGTGGCCAAGAGAGAAAATGTTCCTAGAAGCTGGCAATCCAAACTTTGCCAAAGCATTTATGCCTTGTCCAGACTTAGCGCCTCAAGGGCAAACAGAGTCAAGTTTCTCTTTACTCCTAATTTGATACTGTGAGATAAGTAGTCTTGCTGCTCGTGTGCTATTTCTTTTACACCAAGGATTCCTGGGCAGTGAAAAGGTGTGAGTGGTCTTTACAGTGATGAAAGGAGAGGGAGCAGGGAGAAAGTCTCACTAGGGGAGCTCTCTGAGAGAAGGTAGTATTTCAGAAGGGATATCAGAAAGCATGTCTTCTTTGTCTTCCTCTTCCTAAGGTCATTTTTTTTTTTGATGAGTAGCTTTCCAAAATCATTGCAGTTTGTTTGTTTTGTTTCACAGAAGATCTAGCGTCATGCTGGAAAAATTGGCACTCATGCATCAAATCCATGGAAATTTCCTGTACAACTTTCTGTGCAAGGACTTGCACGTTGAGTGATCAAGGATAACTGTTCTTCTGCACATGCTCAACACATGGCAATGTGAACATTTAAAGCTAGTTCACACGGTTTGATTTCCCTCCCACTAGCTGGTGGCTGAGCACATGCACATCAGTTATCACAGAGCCATTAAATGCCTATGCAAAATATATGTGCAAATCAGGATTGATAGGAATCTGAAACAAATGAGGAAAATGGTAGCCAAGACATCAAGCCAACATCACATCCATGTTTTTCACCACATTATACCAAGCAATTGTTCAGCTGCCTTACTCTGTTCTGGTCCTTTCCTCCTCTCTTTCTCTATTTCATTAGTCTAAAAATGATTCTCAGTTTGAAATATCTTTAGATTATTTATCTTTCTCTAGTGTAAGAAATATATGGTATTCATTCACATCGTACTTAACTCTATAATTTTATGAACATAAACATACCAAGTGTCAGTCTTGACTTACCATATCAGCAACATACCAAACACAGATTACCTAAAGACTTTCTAATGATTTCTTTGAACTGGGAGATAAGAGAAAATGTATTGGAAATTCTAACTGTATATTCATTTAAAGAACATGTTGACACCAGTGAAGAGCAAATAGCAGACAATCTCCAAGGCTTCCTGCAGAGAAAACAAAGTATACAGACCTGACACAGAAATCGTAAGTTTCTGCACACACACTGCACAATGCTGTGTCATATTTCATATTAGAGACATCAAGCAAGCTAGCGTATCAGCCCAACATGCACAGTTGTGAACAGCCCTTGCACAGCTTGAGCCAACTTCCAGTCTAACTGTTGTGGCGACATTGTACTTTGCCAATTAGCTTAAAAAGAGAATCACAGCTACACACAAACCTGCTTTGTTTTCAGTCCTGTAGCTACAGCTTACGAAGCTCTTGTGGCATGGACAACTCAGAAATGGCACACCGTGAGAGACCACTGAATTCAGAGATTAAAATGTGACAGGTTTGCCTGCATCCAAAGTCTTCCTGACCTGTTCATCTATAGGGTTTTATTATTTGATGGCAATTTATTTTTTTTCTGGACAGTTCCTCTATAATATATTCTATTAAAATGATGTGGCTGCAGTCAGTTGGTACCCTACAGTGGGGGGAGTGGGGAGAGAAATTGGTGGTGATCAAGAGGGAAAACTATCTGGAATGTAGCCAGAGCATACAGGGCTTGAAAGATCCTGCAGTTCATGAGTTTTCAGCATGAATTTGGGAATTCGGGACTTTAGGGAAAGAATGGGTGTGAAATCTACAGTCAGGCTTGAGAAAGACCCAAGTAGGGCACTTTCCTAGAGAGTCAGAAGGCACTACACAAAATCTGCTGCAAAGCAGGTATCCTTCAAAGCCTGAGAACAACACTGAAGGAAAAGATTCAGCAAGGACAGAGGAACAGGGGATTTACCTTATTGAGAGGTTATGAGTGTTTCTAATTTAGGGTGCCTATTTCTCACCTATATTTAGTAAAGACAATGTTCAGAGATTGTTGCCCCATTGAAATTTTTTATTCACTCAGGTGAAGAGAGAGTCTGGAGATTTCCACCCCAATCTCTCTGAATGATGCAGGTTCCCACTGTGAGAACCCACTTAGAGAAGCTTTGAGGATTTCCCTACTTTCTTGCTTATGTCTTCAGAAGATTAATGAATTTTATTTGAGCAAAGTTGATTGCTATCATGTTAATTCTGATTACTCATTACTCTAAAATAAACCCAATTATTTATTGTCCACCTCCTCAGCAGATGTATAGACCAACTGATCATTTTTATAAGCAATGTTTTACATAAAAGAAGACATGAGCACATCTATCTTGTCCATCTTCTTCTGCACTAGGGTAATCAAATTAAAGCTTTACTTAGTGGCCATATTATCTAAATTTAGCTGTTCTCTCAGCTCTTTCCAAATTACATACCTCCTCCTCAAAATATAAGATATAAAACTGGCCACAAAACTTTAGCTAGAATGACATCATGGCTGAAAGTCAATGTATAAACAATATGATAGATTTATTTCTGACACTATTCATAAAGAATTTCTACTTTGTAAATTGAATACTTTACACGAGAGATGATTTATTACCATGCAAGTATTCCTTCACTGCTAAAGCAAAAAAAAAAAAAAAAAAAAACTCTCCCTGCGTATGATTCTTCTATTAATACCCTCAAGAATGTCATTTGCCTGCCATTTTGGTAGTTCCACATTAGTTACTTATTTTCATTTTTTGGTCCATTGTAACATACAGAAATAACACTGTTGCTTGGCAAGACTTTCTCCATTTCCCCATTTATGCATTTGATTTCTTCCTCTACTTTGTATTTTGCAATTGCATTCCATCTTGGTAATTGAAATCCACATCTCCAGTGAATTCAAAGCAAAAGCAAAGCACTGGCAAAAGCAAAAGAGGTTGTTCCAGGCATGATTCTGAAGGGATGCCCTAATGGGCTTAAATGTACTGTACTTGTGAATCTCATTTCTTGAGAAATTGTGTGTGACAGTTGGAGAATATCACCAGTTGAAGTCATATTCAATATTCTCAAGGATATTCTGGAGCCTCAAAGCCTAAAACAGCAGAGGAGGTGGGGAAAGGAGGAGGGGAGACGTGGCATCGTCACTCATCCTGTTCAGCCCAGCTGAGTTCTGTCTACTTAGGCCTTTGCATGTGTTTCATAGAATCATAGAATGCTTAAGGTTGGAAGGGACCTCTAGAGATCATCTAGTCCAACCCCCCTGCACACGCAGGGTCACGTAGAGCACGTGGCACAGGGTGGCGTCCAAGTGGGTTTTGAAGATCTCCAGAGAAGGAGACTCCACAACCTCTCTGGGCAGCCTGTGCCAGGGCCCTGACACGTTTTTAAGGCCCTTGTGTCTACTAAAAATAAACTGTTTCTCTTTATTCCCAGCATCCCAAGTCATTAGTGAAGATAGAATTTATATTGCATTTGATAAACACTTATGGTTTGACAGAAAGCATTTGATACTGACTATTCCATTACAGTTTTTCAATCCCTTGTGCATCAAGCTTACTGGAATTTCCTCTAAACCATATTTCCCTGAGCGTCATAGGGGTCACCCTCAAAAGCCTTACTCAAGCTCTCAACTGCTTCTTGTTTTGTCCTCTGAGCTAGTTATGCTGTCAAAGATGGAAACTGGGCTGGTTTGTCATGATTTGTTTTTAGCAAATCTATATTATCTCTTTCTTATCACCTTATTATCCTCCAGATAATTTCAAACTGATTGTTTAATAAACTGTTCCCATATCCTTCTAGTACTGAGTTTAAGATAACTACTGTTTAATTTTCTGGATTATCCCTGTCTATGGATAGGCACTATATTTGACCTCCACCAGTTCCTCAAAGACCTTAACTATCTTACATTACATTTTGAAGGTAAATGGTAATGGTATAAACAGTGATATATTCCTAGAAGGAGATAGGTTCATTTGAATAATCCAAGTTAAAATAAGTATTTTAAAGAAGAATATTTGCAGTAAAATGTGGATTTATCTGCAAGTTAAGACCTTACGTATGGAAATATTATTGCCTTCTAGAGACTGTTTTGTTCATTCCTTATAAAAATATTACATTATTTAAAATAACTGTGTAAATGACTTTACACAGATTTACAGGAAAATGCTTTTAGAGAACAGGAAGAGATAAAGATAGAGAAAGACATGACATCAACACGGCTCTCTGAATGTCACTTGCACTATACTTACAGAGCAGGAAAATTACACTTTTTCCAAAACCCAGACAACACTAAAAGCAGCATTTCTTTCTGTCTGTGAGTTTCTTACGTGCAACAGTGACAGTTCCAGCATATAAAATAAATGTTTTAGCACTCAGCTATTAATGCATCCTGCAAAAAGTGGTTTACCTATGAAAGTATGGCTTTTAACATGCATATGTCTGTACAAAATATTCAGAATTTAAAGCCATGTTGACCTCAGCATGGGTGTTGGATGCTTGTGTTTTGGAATGTCTAGACTAGATCAACTCATGCAGAGCGCAGAAATGACCTGTGTCTCCTCCTATACATTCAATAGTGCTGCTCAGATGCCTTTGGGGTGCTCTATTCTGTTAATGAAAAACAGTTTGTGCTTCTGTAGATTACAACCCTGTCAAAGGCGATCTCTACACCTTCAAACATTGACATTATCCTGTACATAATACTAGCAATATTGCCAAAATAGATTTCCAAAAAGGAAAATACAGGGAATTAGGAGTAAGCAAAACAGAACAACACTGAGAACAATTTCTAGGTAAATCTCTTCCATTCAACACCCTAAAACGAAAACAAATAAATAAACAGAGCTCTCCTGCAGTCAAAAAAAAAAAAAATAACAAAAGTAGTGTAATCATGTCCGCCCTTGCTTCTGTTTACACGTGTGCATGTGTGTACAATTTTCTATATTGCTGATGAAGGAGGCTGATGTGGGAAAACTGGACTCTAGTTTTTTCAAAATAGAACTGTCCCTACAGGTGTGTTTCTGATGATTTTAATTTGAATTATTTCAGACTTTTTGGATGTTTCTCGGAAAGCCTGTAAGGAAAAGCCTTGTAGGTGAACCTTCCTAATGACTCACTTTTATCCTCAGATGTTACTTAATTTGTGAAGGCTACTAAGTGTTCTCATGCATAATTTTATGAACAAAGTATTAAGTGTAGTTTTTTCATATCAATGATGTTATTTGCATTCACTGCTTCAAGACCAGGGCCTGCTATTTTTGTCACTGCTCTATGAAAACAGGATTCTTCCAGAGAAAGCTTTCAGTTTATCAAACACTTGATTTGTTCTAGTAGCAATCAACCATAGAAATACCTAACATATATCTAACAATAAAGGTAATGTAACAGCAATATGAGTGTCAATTCTGAAATTCTGTATTAATATTTTATTGCGTACAGCCAATAGTAACAAGTAAGTACTGTTTGTACTGTCCTATATAGGTGGAAACAGCAGTGAATGAGGAAGGAACCTGCTCTGTAAATAGAAGGTAAACATTAAGGTCATTTATCTAGTTTAAGGAACAAAAAAGGTAACATTGCAGACACTGCTGGCTTTCAACATTTCCTTCTCCTTACAACAAATTTGTCTTCTTATAGATCACAGTAACCTGTAAGGAGTGTGAGATGTCAGGGAATAGCAAGAAATCCTTTATGAAACTGGACAGGGAGACAGGGACGACGAGCAAGAAGTCAAGCCAACTAAAGTGAGGAGGATATTTCCAAGAGGCCTCTCTGCTCTCAGTATGTCTCTTGCGGATGTAACGAATGACTTGATAACGAGCAAGGCTCTGGTTTCAAATGTCCAAACCTGATGAATAAAGGTGAATTCTGTTTCAATCCCCTATTGTTCTATTTGCTTGAATGGTTTTCAATATCTCTTCGCATGCAGCCTGTACAGTTGGAACACCTCAAAACCCTAGTTCCCTTTCACAATTGTATTCTGTTGCTGCCTTGAAATATTTCACATGAAACATGTTCAACATGTTCCTTTCAGATTTTTCTGGCATGGAGAAACAAAAGGATATGTTTAAGGACGCATGTTTGTTCTATTTATTGCTAACTACAAACATAATCTCTGCAGTACTTCTTCACAAAGCAATTGTTCTTTCTTCCTCATAACGTCACCTATTCTTGCCTTCTAAAATGTTGTTATGCACTCCACAATATTCTCATTTTTGGGTGAGGGTGGTTACTAACTGGCTTTAGTGGAGTTAAAAATACTGAATAGGTGCCACCGGGGAAATTAGTATGGCATGGCTGCAAGAATGGAATCACAGCACTAAATGAAATAGGTATAGCAAGTAGGTAGCCATTTCTGCTCTAAAGCTTCTATTCTGAAACTGTCTCATGCTTCGCACTTGCAGCAGTAAAGGCCTCTGCTCCGTGTTTCTGGGTGCTGGTTGGCAGCTTGGCCCCTTTGCTCTGTGCTTCTGCCACAAGCCGGGACTTTTCACAATGTCAGACAGCCATGCTCGGATGCTTCCCGTGAAGGACTAGGAAAGTACTATGAGAGACATATCTCTAGTAATAAAGGAATCTGTGGCATGTCATATACTTTTAAATTCCCAAACCCAGGAGTTCTGGGAACAGGAAGACTGCAATTAGACAATCAAAACTTGTTGTCAAAAATGCTTTTACAATAGTGGTGCCCAATCTATCCTTCTTCTAAGGAAAGGAGATTTCAGTGTTAGGTTCCATAAGCTGGAATTTGATCAGACTAATATTAGTTGCACTAATATTTTGTGCAACTTCTATTTAATTGGTATCCTGTATCACTATATTGAGTACTACAAGACTCCTTCACTCTCTCTTGTCAAGATTATACAGTCCTTAGCTTCCCTTTCACACTGTTAACAGATCAGGTGCTGGAAGAAGGAGTCAGAGCTGAGGATAATGCAGATGACTAGTGCTGTGCCAGCTGCTAGGCTCACCTCAGTACCATTTAAGACAAAACCTTGGAGACCTACTCCTTTGAGTTGTGCGTTTGTTCTTGGTATAGCTTACACATCTACTGTAACTAGCCACCACATTTCTTTAGGCTCTCAATTAGTTTGGAATTTTGTTTTTTTTTTAATCAAATAAAGATTCACTCTCTGAAAATGTACATAACAGGCATTTAGATCACCCCTCTGAGAACACTTACTCAGTTCTGCTATAAGTCATGTAAAGACATTTCCATGGGTACTAAAATAAATAAATACAGGCATCTGGTGAATAAAAATTTCCAAATTATCATAGTACCTTAGGAACCAAAGTTAAAATAGAAGCTTCTAAACTAAAGAACTATCCTCTAGATTCTGTTAAAAAATCGATGGAGAGACAATAGGTGTTGAGAAGACAGAGCCAGGTTCTTCACAGCTAGGCATGGTGGGAGGATGAGAGACAGCAGGCATAAGCTGAAATGGAAGAGGTTCATACTGCGTATAAGGAAAATCCTTTTCACTCTGAAGATGGTCAAGCAGCAGAGCATATCGCTCAGAGAGGTTATGCCATCTCCATCCCTGGAGATTTTTAAATAACCCAAGTGGATAAAGCTCAGTGAAACCTGGTCTGACACCATGACTGGCACTGCTTTGAGCACGAAGAGGGACTTACAGACCTCCTGAGGTGTCTTGCAACCTGAACTATCCTGTGATCCGATGAGTACAAATATATCACATATATATATATATATGCATAAATAAGCAAACTCTCTAATAAAATATAAAAAATTGAAAGTATTAGCAAACTTAGTGCAGCTTTAATTTTAAAGATAAGTTCCCTTTCTTACCAGTCCTAGACTTCCTCAATAAAATCATCTAATATAAAGTTTATACGTCAGTAGAATGGGAGATAAAAGAGAGGGATTTTCGCAGTATTTTCTACATCCATTCGGAAATCTGGCCCAGAAGAGCAGAGGCAGAGTTACTAAGGGCAAAACTGTGTGTCCACAGTGTCCAAGTTTTATCTTTAAAGTGTATAAGCAGAAACAAAAAATCAGAAATATTGTTAGATTAACATGTGCACAGAAACTAACAATAAAACAGGCACTTCTAGTGACCCATAGTCACTATTTTTCCTCTGCTCCCACATTCTTTACTATGATGTTATAATAATGAACTCTTAACACCTTGGGCTATTCACACTTGTTTCCCTTCTACCCTATCATTGATGCCAGTTGATATTCAAATGCTGAGGCTAAGAATATATCACAAATTAGACCTTTTTTACCAATTTCCACAGTAAAATGTCAATGCATGTGAGTCAGCAACAATGCAGAGTGACACACCGAGGCCTGGCTACTCGACAGCATAATGAACAACGAGGACAAAAAAATATAGTAGTGCCATTGGAACACACACACTGCTTCAAAATTGCCTGGCATCATTGTTTTACTGTCAGACCTTCTGGAGATATGAAACATATGAAAACCCTCATGGTCCCCACAGCTCCTACCTGTCAGCATTTGAATACAAGTCAGCTGCAAAAGCCTCCTGTGAGTTATTCTCAGAAGAACAGCCTGCCTTACGCATTTCCTCTGGATGTAAATGTCAGCCTTGTCACCAGGGAGGCTGTACGGCAGCATGGTCTGGACACGGCATCCTGTCCCGCAACGAGCCCAGAGCTCCTGCTGGGATGAGGGCTCCACGCCAGGAGGCAGAGGTCAACACACACAGCCTGTCTGCCAACACATGCATCCGTTGCTGTCCTATCCTCACAAAATTGCAATTCTTCTGATCACTGTTGCGAAAAGTTTGAGTTGGGGCATAGCCGAGAAATCAAAGAAAGTTCCAAGTCAAACCAAAGATACCCCTTCTTTAAGATTTTTGCTCGGATTTAGTGGTTTGCCCAGGACATTGCTACACTATCGTAGTAATGAAGATAGAGCTTCATAGTATCCTCATGAGTTTTCCTGATGATCCAGAGCAACTAACGACTGCTCTTTCAGAGTAGCACACCAGCTCCTCCCTGGCACCAATATCTTAGTGTAGCCAACGCAACCTTTGGGAAGCCGAGCGGTGAGGAGCCTCCCAGACATTCCTTTGATCACCAGTGCCACAGGTTTGGATGTACACTGCCATATCGAACACAACCACCTGATAAAGTAGATAATAACAGTCCACACCTGAGCTGCTGCTATCACTCACCTGTTCTGTGGTAGCACTTTCAAGAAACACATGCAACTATGATTGCACATTGTCTCTAGATTTTCTGTCTCTCAAAAGAAAATGGAAGTCCCATTAACAGCATCTTGAAAAAAATAAAGCATTGTCTGCAGCCTATTTTTTAATCTGTCCAGTCTTTTAGTCCGCAAGAATGAGATCAGTGTCGGCAATATTTATTGCTTAGAAAAGCAGCAGAGGCAGATACCACACCTTGGCCTCACACCCTTGGTTTACATGCCATGATTATGCAAGGAAAAATGCCTTTTTAAGAGAATAGAATGTGATATAATGGGTTTCATTTTAAATATGGTTGTTATTTCCCAGCAAATGAATTAAATTCAGAAGGCTGAACAGCTGCAAATCATGGTAGAATTCTACAAGCTTCAACAGGCTGTTCATCACCCTGGAGGGCTTGGCATAAATGTTTTAAGACAGAGTTTTAGGAGTTTTTTTTTAGACTTAGCTAAAGGTCTACGACCTATCAAAAGGAATGGCTGACCACTTGCAGCTCTCACTAACAGCTTAGGTAGTGGATTCCTCTTATAATATGGACATTAATCAATAAAAAAGATATTCTGTGATGAAACAAATCCCTTATAGTTCTTATAGCTGTAGAAAGTGTGCAATGGGTTTCATGCTATGAAGAATATAAGTTGCTTGCTTTAGGTGTTACATCCTACTTCTGTTTGCCAAACAGAAAACTTAACTGTTGCTAAGTCCCTTGGAGGAGCAGGGAGGAGCTGGGGAAACAAGCGAACGTTGCTTATTCCTCAAGTTAAGATTGTCAGAAACATCCATTAAAGGCAAGCTTTTTATCAGGAGACTGGTGACTGACATTTCAGCTGCAGGAAGATATATACATTGGTATTTGCACCCACTCAAGAACATAAAAATAGCTAATTTGACATTCAAGCTTATATTGTTGACAGCATAATAGCACTATCAAAACTCTGCTACGGAGAAGTAAGCCCTTGCCCCTTGCTCCCAAGCCCTTGCCTCACTGCAAACTAACACCCACTCCATAAGGTTCTTTACTGAAGGAAAACTAGTCATAAGTACAATTTGTACATGCCTTCCAAGAATTTCCTAATGGAAATATTCCATTAACATAATCTTAATAAATTTAAAAATGTGATTAAATAAAACACATTTTTTAAAAAATAATTGATTTATAATAAAAAGTGGACTTTGTAACAGCCGTTTTATGTAGCTATTCCTTTAACAAACAGGAGATCAGACCAAATAAGACAACACTGAATATGGAAAAATAAGAAATCTCATGTATTAAAATCTGTTTTGTTATTTCCCATAAATAATGTTCATGCTGGTAAAGTTTAGGTCATTTGCATTGATGCTATCTGTGGGGATATAAAAATATGCACTGTGCCAATGTCCATGGTGTTTCCAAAGAGTGTGCTCACCACAAAGGCAACCGGCAAGGGCTCCCTCACAGAGGCAAACCGCAAACTCACATACCAGTCGTGTCACAACTCTGCTTCACAAAAAAAGAGAGCTGGAATTGGCAGAACTGTTTCGTTTGTTTCATTTTGTTTTATTTTGTTTGAGAAAAAATGTGTAACTGCTTTTTAAATTTTTATTTATTTTGGATTTTTTAAAATCATAACAAGAATTTGAAATCTTGGCACATTATGGTATGGAAAAAGACTTGCAACAGTGAAAATAAAATGTTCCCTACTGCATACTTCAAGCAGTTTACTGAATGACAGATTTTGAAACACTACAATCTTTACTGAATAACAGTTCCAGCTGATCTACCGCTCTTGTAGCCCTTTGTTATCCCAAAAGGTTGGCTGTTACCCCAACAAATCACATTGGACCTGCGAAGAAATCATGTGCTATATGCACTGCAGTGTTGGGTACTACAATGGCACAGGCAATAATAGCTGAAAATGATTTTTTCTCCCTCTGTAGTGCCTTGACAATATCACTTTGCCATGCAGGAAAAGCAAGTTCCTGCCCATGTTATAATTCTTACCTTGAATCTCCTTTTAATGGACCAGCAGCTTCAATGCACTGTTTCTTCATGTAAAAGAGTACTCCTGTTTACTACATGTTTAGTACTCCTGGTCTGTGGAGAAACTGTAAACCACAGATCCATTTTTTTTCCTTATATTGCTTTTCTCCCCTTTCGATTTATGTTCCTCTAAGAAGTGCTGCTAAAGCTACATATGTAGAGATTAAAGGCAGGTCCACTGTGACTTGCAGACATCAAAAGCCAAGAGCAGTATGAGACTGGAGTAAATAGCATGGTACTGGCTTTTGTCAGGCTCTCAAAGCCTCTTATTATCATTCTTTTTTCTCTCTGCCACTTTTCTAGTGACTGTAGATGCCCATCAGAAGTGATAAATACTACCTCAGAAAGAATACAAGTCATTTAATTGACATGTGGAAAGAGGAATCTGTGATCCACGGCAATCCAGCCCACCATGAGCCCCAAAACCCTGCAACACAGCAAAAGCCAATGGCTGACAACTTGCCTAGGAGAAATGTCTGGCACAACTTGGAGGCAGAATGACTAGAGAAGTCCTGACACAAATGTTTTGAGTACCCTGGCAATTAGAATGCTGAAAGCAAATGCCTGTAGGCTGAAAACACATCCTGACCACAAAAGAAACTATTTGCAGAGTGGGCAACATGCAAGGGAGTCAGTGCAGTGTGCTGGAGGCTTGGATACTGTCCTAAACCTGTCTGTCTTCTCCACAGGACAGGGTCATTCTACCTTATCCCCATGGGAACATTGTTAACTGCAAAACAGAATCATAGAATCATTATGCTTGGAAAAGACCTTTAAGATCATTAAGTCCAATCATAAAACCCATTACCACCATGACCATTAAACCATGTTCCTAGGTGACATGTAGATGAGGTCTACACATTTCTTGAACACTGCCAGGGATGGTGACTCCACCACATCTCTGGAGAGCCTGTACCAATGCTTCACCACTCTTTCCTTACAACAAAAATGCTCTCCTGGCCTGCACTAGGGAAGGTGTTGCCAGCAGTTCCAGTGGACGTGGACATGGAGGGGATTGATGTTGCCCTTACTCAGACTTGCTGAGTCCTGCAGTGCTGCTGGCTCCTGCACAAGCTCCCCAGCATGAGAGACGTGGAGCTCCTGGAGCGCATGCAGCAAAGGGTTACCAAAAGACTGAAGGGACAGACACATCTGTCCTCTGAGGAGCTGAGATTTCTTAGTGTGCAGAAGAGGACGCTCAAAAGAGACCTTATCGCTCTCTACAACTACCTGAAAGAAGGTTGTAGTGAGGCAGAGGTTGGTCTCTTCTCCTAAATAACTACCGACACGACAAGAGGAAATGGCTGCAAGTTGTGCCAGAGGAAGTACTCAAGGAAGCACCTGGAGTCACCAACCCTGGCCGTGTTCAAGAAACGTGTAGATGAGATGCTTAGGGACATGGTTTAGTAGGCATAGGAGTGATGGGCTTATGGTTGTACTTGATGGACATAAAGGCCATTTCTAACCATAATGATGCTATATGATTCTATGGACCTCCTAGTGCGCATCCAGCAAAGGGCTACCAAAAGACTGAAGGACCTAACGCATCTGTCCTGCAAGGAAAGGCTGAGAGAGCTGGCGTTGTACAGCCTGGAGGAGTAGAGGTGCAGGGGGAACTTATCAGTGTGTATAAATATGTGAAGGGAGGTGTCGAGAAGACTGAACCAGACTCTTCCTTGTGGAGTGCAGTGAAAACATGAGAGGTAATGGGCACAAGCAGAAACACAGGAAGCTCTTTCTGAATCTCTGGACAAGTTTTTTAATGTGAGGGTCACTGAGCCCTGGAGCACATCGCCCAGAAGTGGTGGGGTCTCCATACTGGGAGAGATTCTCAAGACATCTGGTGATGCTCCCAGGCAAGCTGCTCCATGGGAGGCAGCTTGAGGAGGTCAGCTGGATCAGGTGGTCTCCAAAGGACATTCTAAGATGAGCCTTGTGTGATTCTGGGATTGTGAAAGTGGTGGGGAAATGCCCTTTCTTGAAACCTTTTCCCAGAGAGCAACACACGTTGCCTCAGGGGGGTCTGCACAGAAAACTGGTGTGTGTTGTAGGTTGGGTTTCCTGGCTTTCCTTTTCAGATGTCCCTGCCTTGCACGTGCTTTGGGTCAAGCCTCCACCCATGGCCCCATTGTCACATCACAGGGTGCCTCAGTGACATCGCAGCCAGCGTGGCTAAAGCCAGCCGCGCGTCGCCACCGCGGCAGTGTGCCATTGCGAGACAGCAAGAGCAGAGACGTCCCTCGGGCCGGCTCGACTGGTTGTCTCAGGCACACGCGTGCAGCATCTCGCGAGTCCCTGTGGAGCAAGACCATGGGACAAGCAAATTGCTGCCGCACCCGAGTCGCTAGCGACTCTGTTACGGAAAGGCAGGCAGGGCGTGGGACCCCCATCCATGGGTCCCCTGGTGCCCGCCTGGGGCTGAGGAGGAGGGAGGCCTCCCGGGCGCCGCTTGGCGCCTTTGTCTCCAGCAGGAGCCCCCAGCTGCTCCTCAGCCACCGAGTGCAGGTGACCCAGCAGCAGCGCACACAGCTGCAGCACCTGCTGCTCTTTGAGCACTTCCTGGCCATCGCCAGCTTCAAGTAAGGCTCTGCATGACACCTCGCTTCATGCCATAGCCCCGGCACATCTCCTGGCCCAGAGCACTGCAGTCAGGGCTGCTCTTGCTCTCCTCCCCACAGGTGCGGCCCCACGTACCGGCTGAGGCACCGTGTGCTCCTCAGCCAGCTGTGGGTGCTGTGCCGCGAGGAGGCGGTGGCAGCGGCCGGGCCGGGCCAGGAGAAAGAGGATGAGGAGGAGGTCTTTGGCATCAAGACCAGCCAGACCCTCATCCTGGTCTGGCCCCATGGCCTCCGTGTGGTCACTTTTGGGTGAGTGTGGGCAACACGTGCCAGGGCTGTGCCCCAGTGCCTGTGCTGGGGACACTGCCCACCCCAGCAGGGGCCAGCTCTGTGGGGCACATGTGTGTCCCAAGGAGCAGCAGCAGCAGCAGCGGTGGCTGAGGTGGTTTCTGCTCTGCACTGCAGGTCACCGGAGGTGAAGAAGATCTGGCTGGACACCATGCTCAGGTGAGCCGTGCCAGGGGCTTCCAGCTGCTGGTGGTACCTGGGGAAGGCCAGGGCAGCGCTGCCCATGCAGCTGCCATCAGAAGCGGGCAAGGAGGGCTGGGGAAGGATGCAGCAGAGCTGCGTGTGGCTGCGGAGCAGCGGGGCAGGAGCACTCAGCCTGGACCTCGCAAAGGAGTGCGAGGCGGCGCGGGAGCTGCCAGCCCCGCTCATGGTCACAGGCGTGGGGAGTGAGAGGCCATGGCGTGTGTGACGTGCAGGAGGAGAGCCCTGCAGAGCAGGAGCCGGGGGGTGCAGAGCTTGTGCTTGCGGGCAGCGCGGCTGCAGACGCTGCGGGGCCCCTGCGAGCGCTGCCCTGGCTGGCAGGCGAGAGAGCGGCCATGCTGGGGCTCACGCAGCTCCCTGTGTGCCCTTCCTTCCCTGTGCACAGCCAAGGAGCCCTGGGAGCCAGAGTGACCCGCCTGCCCTCCCTGCGGCTCCTCACGCACCTCGTTGGCTTCTCCGGGCCTGTAAGTGAGCGCACGGTTCGCGCTGCGCTGTGCCTTGAGAGCCTCCTGGCTGTGCCAAGGCCGGCGCGGGAGGCCATGGCTTGCTCACGGAGCCTCTTTGCCGTCTCGCACAGGGCACGACGCTGACTGCCGCCACCGTGGAGGCCTTGGTTTCGGCAGAGGTGAGCGGAGGCTGCCTCTGCCCGGCCCGCACTGGCTGTGGCAGGCAGCTCTCCCAGCACCGCGGCGCTGGCTCCGTGCGCCGTCCTGAGGGAGCCAAGCCCCACGCTGGGGCAGAGCACAGCAAGGTCCCCGGTGCTGCAGCCACTTGCTGGGGCCTTGCTGTGCACTGGCCACTCTGCAATGTCACCCTGTTTCTTGCAGCCCAGTGCCAAGGAGAGCCCCCGGAAGGAGTCTTCAGGGTCTCAAGTGGGACTCTGCCAGCCACCTGGTGAGTGTAGAAAGGAAAATCCAGGGAGGTGGAGGTGGAGAACATGCCTGGTGCTCTCTCAGCTCTGCACGTGTGCATACGCACATAAACACTGCAGAGCCTGCAGCACAGGGCTCTGCAAAGGGGCACAAGGCACCTTGCCTGTGTCTGCCCGCTCTCCCCACCTCACGCTTTCTTTCCTTTGGCAGCAGCTGGAACCAAGCCGAGGAAGGGGATCACGTCCTGGCTTCGTGCTTGGAGAGGACCTGCTCCCAGCAGGACCTCGCCACAGCAGCCAGACTCTGCTGGCCATGGAGCTCTCTTTGGCCAGCCCCTAGGCCTTCTCTGTGGGCAGGATGGCAGCCTGCCCCCAGCAGTGCAGGTAAGCGCTCTGTGGCACAGAGAGCTCTCCTGCCTGTGGCTCCTTGTGGTGCCAGGCAGGTGCCTAGAGCCCTCATGCTGGGGCCCTGAGCACAGAGGTTGTGCTGGGGCTGCTTCTCCACACAGCCTGCTCACAGGCACAGCCTCAAGGGCACCTCTCATCTCCGGGGAGAAAGGGATGCGGCCTTTGGTCCACCCATGGAACCCTCTCAGTGACCTGCTGGACAAATCTCCACGGAGCAGGAAGCAGCTAGGAAGCCAAGCAGAGCAGAGCACAGCGCCAAGGCCAAAAGTGTCTCTTCCTCACTGCAGGAGCTCCTGGATCTGCTCCATGAGGAGGGTCCTGCCACGGAGGGTATCTTCAGGATCGCTGCCAGCGAGAAGGCCCGCAGAGAGTTGAGGGAAGCCCTCAACTCTGGCAAGAAGGTGGATCTGGCAAGCCAGCCAGTGCACCTCTTAGCGGCAGTGCTAAAGGTGAATTGTGCTGACGTGGGGATGGGAGAGTGCATGGTGAATCTGCATGGTCCTCCCTGAGTGCTCAGACTGACTGTGGTGGCACTGCAAAAACCAAAAGCCAATGAGGAAACTGCCCTCATTGCTTCTGCCTTTGCACTTGGCTTTTCTCTTGGTTGAGGGATGTGAAGTTCCTCTGGTTCTGCCCCTGATTTCCTGCATGCCCCTGGAGAAGTTCCTGCCTCCGACCCCTCCTCAGGAGGCCTCTGTGGGAGGAATGCTGACCTGGAGGGCTAGAGCAGAGGCTGAGAGGAGCTGGCTCTCCCTCCTGCCCTGTGAGCAATGTAGCCCCCTGCTCTGCCAGGCCTCAGGAACGGCTTTGAGGGCAGGTGGCTCAAAGCCAGCTGCCTCTTAGTGAATCCATCTCACAAGAATGCAGCCTCTCTGCCCACTGCTATTGGTGAGAGCTTCACCCAAGGACCTTGGCCTTGCAGGACTTCCTGAGGAACCTCCCATCCAAGCTGCTTGTGGCAGACCTCTACGAGAAGTGGCTGCTTGCACTGGAGAGGCCAAGCCACGAGGAGAGAATTGCAGCACTGAAGGAGTAAGTTGTGTTCCCAGGGCCAATGCTGGGGCTCCAGAGAAGGAGGAGAGGCCCCTGCAGATTTCCTGGCTCTTGCCTTTGCCTTGTGTTCCCATAGGGTGGCTGCAGAGCTGCCCAGCGCCAACCTCCTCTTGCTCCGGCGCTTGCTCTCGCTGCTGCACCACATCAGCGAGAGCGCAGAGAGCAACAAGATGCATGCCAGGAACCTGGCAATCTGCGTGGGGCCAAGCATGCTGAGCCTTGACACGGACAGCGTGCTGCCCCTGGATGTGCAGCGGGCGAGGAATGACAAGGTGCGCTGAAGTGAGCACCTCACAGGGTGCCCTGCAGCTCAGGCTGTGGCTGCCTGGTTGGGATGGGGCACCTCAGGCTGCAGAGCTGCAGCTGGGGGCACTAAAATGTGCGTGCAGGGCACGAAAGGCTGCTCAGGACCTCTGCAGCGCCTGGTGCTCATCTCAAAGGCTCTGTTTGTGCAGGTCACGCTGCTCGTGGAGGTCCTCATTTGCCACCACGCAGACCTGTTTGGAGAGGAGCTCCCCTTGCCCTGCACTCCCTCAGCTGAGGAGGGCCCAGAGTGCGTGCACAGCTCCACAGGTAGGAGGCTGCAGGGAGGCTGGTGCTGGACCAGGGCTGCTGCCTTGTGTGCTTGACCTAGAGAGAGCAAGGCAAGTGGTGAAAGGCAGAGAGGGTTCAGTAGGGCCTAGAAGCGTTTGTCTCATGGAAAACACAAACACGAAACAATCTTACTTCCTGAGGGGAAGCATCTGCAAAGCTCTGCTCTTCCCCTGGTGCCTAACTCTGCCCTAGAAGGGCACTCTGACTGTGCATGGTGCTAGCTGGCAGATGTCTTTCCTGAAGTCCATAGCTCAAGGCCACAGCTGCTCTGTAGCTAGAGAGTGGCTGTGTGTTGCTACAGAGTAGCTCTGTAGCTCCCTAGGTAACTTTGTTGCAGCTGGATTGGGGACTGGACTGGATGATCTCCAAAGGCGCCCTGCAGCCTTTCTCATTCCGTGGATCTGCACTACTAAGACTGGAGCTTGCCACTTGACAGTGAAGGCTGCTCCCACAGAGAAAGTGATTGTCTGTGGATCTGCCCACAGCCACTCCAAGCTGCCCAAGGGCCTCTTTCTCCCCACAGAGCACCCAGGGGCTGCTTGGCCCAGCGCTTCTGCCAGACAGAGCCCTGAGGCAGCAGATGGAGGCAGCGGCGCAGCCCGTGACGTGGAGCAGCCCAACGGGGTGGACGCTCCTGCCACCAGCCCCCGGGCAGCCTGTGTCTCTGCCCCTCCACTCGCTCCCAGGAAGAACCATCTCCACAGGCTGCGGAGGAGCTTCTCGGAGCCCGACCTCTCCTCCCCGCACAGTGTGGAAGGCCAGAGGTGGCCTCAAGACCAAACAACAAGGGAGGGCTCTGTCTCCCCTGAAGAGCAACAGTTAATGTTACTGAAGGAGATATCAGAGACAAGATCTTCCAGTCCTGCCATGAAGATTGCCAGAGCAGATTCACATCCCCACATATCCTCCAGCTGCGCCCCAGAGAGCTCCTGTGATGCTCCAAGGCCTCAATCCTGTCCAGTTCTTCACTAGTTACCCCCCGATATTGGTGGACCCCATTAAATAAATAAATAAATAAATGTAGGCAATAACATATACTCTTGCTGGTCTTTTGTGAGCCTTGACTCTGCTGGGGCCAAGAAGCAGCCAGGCCTGATGCTTTGGTGGGGGTGAGGGACTCAGCTTGCCAAGTGCCGTTCTTGCAGCAGAAGAGGTTCCTGGGGTGCACAGGCCTTTGTAGGAGGCTGTCAAGAGAGAAGGGTAGATGCTGCATCTACTCTTTCCTTGGGAAACTGCTGTGGAGGTGCTGGACATGGCTTGACTGCTATCCTACAAAGGACCATAGCTGTGCTGTGGGGTCCCAAAGCTCTCCCATCTTCTTTTTGCTCTTTTTCTGCATTTCCCTGGTAGCACTGGTGACTCCAGACAGCCAGGACTAAGGCAAGTGGTTGCACTGCAGGTGGGCTGCTGGCACCCAGGGGCCAGGCAAGGAGGTGGAAAACAAGGAAATGGTGGAGATGTGTGGGGATAAAGAACACTAGGGAGAGATTTAGGGTGTAGCTCAAAGGAAGAACAATATATCCACTGGATGTACCTCTGCCCACCAAGATCCCCAAAGTCTGCGACACAGTGGAAGCCAGTTTCTGCTAGTGCTCTAAAAATCCCACTGGTTTGTTACCTTTCCCTTGTTCAGACCATGGAGCACCTCTGAAGAAAATCGAAGGGAAAAGCTGCTGTGCTTCCAAAGGACTACACTGCACTTTCCACCAGCATTTTGACCTCAAAGGATCAGGGGAACAGAAAGATGGGATGACCTGCTAGGACCTACAGCTACACAAGGGGGAATCCATGAAATGCTCCAAGTGGGGATCTGCAGGCAGTGTGGCAGGTAGTCAGTTAGCTAATGAAGCAACAAGGGAAGTCGGATAGAGAAGGGGCTTGTGTCAGAAGTTGCACACGTTCCTGTCAAGACAGAAGCAAAGGCTTCCGGAAGCCCTGGAGATGAGGATGTGGTTCAACACCCATCTCAGAGATTGCTCTGGCTGGCATGCTTCTTTCCCAAAGGGAGAGGAGTATGGCATGCTGTAGGCAGTGACAAAGGAGCGAGTGCAGTGTGCCGGAGGCTTTGATTCTGTCCTAAACCTGCCCATCTTCTCATCAGGATGGTGTGGTGCTACGTTATCCCTTTGGGAGTTGCACATCATGACCTGTGAACACTCTTATTGACATCACACATTGTATTTCCTAGTTAATTTCTTGTTTGCAGAAACAATTTTGCATGCTGGTCTAAAAACAAATTACAATCACACACACACAAAATTGGCAATAGTTTAAAAATGCTGTATAACCATGCTTCCCAGTCTGGATGCAGGTATCCTGGTGTAAAGAAGTCTTAACATCATATACCTCCCTCCCTGTGGAGAGACAAGTATCTGTTCCCCTAAAGCCACATTCACAGTGGTATAACAAAATGTGTCTTCTTGCAAAATTATATAGGAATGAGCATCTAAAAAAAAAAAAAAAATTGTTCATCCCAGTTTGTTGAGCCCTGCCATGGCTGTTAGTGGTTATGGATGAGAAGTGCAGGAGCAGAGCAAGAGCAATCAGGAATCCCCTGTGGGCTGTTCCATCTAACTAATTTCTGCTGCATGTGCTTTCTGAGCCTGCCACAGTTTGTGTATTGAGTAATTTAGGTCATAAACCATATCATAGTTTTATATAATAACTTTCAAACTTAAATCAGACACAGGTCTTCTCTCTTTCTCTGTAACTCCAGCTGCCTGCAGGTCTAATTCCAGGTTTCCCTGCTGATTTTCAGTACTTCCCATGAGTGCTTTCCATTCACCTTATCATACTCAGCCTATCTCTCTCCCAAGATTGCATTAGCTCCATCCATTTCCTGCAATTTCTGAGGGATTGCTCCTTTATTTGTTCTATTGTGGTGACCTTATTTTGCTTGCTCGTTGTAAATCTTCCTTCAGTTTAGCATTAGCGTGTCAGCAACAAGCAGGGTAAGGCTCTTAGAATATTCTATATGAATATATTATGATTTAAATATCTTTCTAGGGAAAATATAAAAGTTTGAAAAAACTTCTAATTTAACATACATTCTTTCCCAAATGTTATATATGTAGGAAGAATGTAGTTAATTGTGGCTAAGTGAGATACTGAACTCAAAAATATAGACAAGGCTCTATGGTAAAATATGGAGAAAAAAGTAAATGCTGGATAAAGATGGTGACATGTGGACATGGCCCGAGGAATGATGTCTATGCAAACACATATATATGAAAAACTGTTGTATTTTTATTACCATATGTGAGTTGTTATTAAAATATTTGGCTTCACTTAAAATTCCTTTGTACCACACTTTTTTATTAGCTTATTGCTTCCACATCACCAAGCAATCAGCTTGAGTCACCCTTCTCTACCTGGTCACCCAAAGATTTTAATAATTTTGAGGGAGTGAACTTTAAAATTTGAAAGAATTTGCAATCGTGTGAGGCTCTGACTTCAGGTCACTAGAGTCAAGTTGTTATAGTATTAGTCCAACAGGATATGCTTTATGCCCTGTGGACTGTTGACCAAAGAAGAGCTTAGGGCATGTGGGGTCTGCTGAAAAAAATAGTGTTGGGAAACATGACATTGTGTTATACGTATTCCCTGCAGGAAAACAGTCTGCCAGCTATCTTCAGAAATACATTCTGATTTTGTCAAGTGAACTCACTGATTTATCCCAAAAGAGAAAACAGGAATGAAAACAATATATATGACATTGAGAAGATTAGAGGAAGTAAATTATTTGTCAGTGTAGACAGAGCTGTGATTTTGGTGTGCTAAGGTTGAATTTCTGGAAACCACAGAGGTTTCCAAAGACAGCCCTTCCGCCTGGCAACTCGCTATGGCAGGGATAAATTAGAATCTGGAAGTAGTGAGTGGTATATGTTGAGGCACATATTTGGAAAAGTGGGAAAGGAAAGTAAAAAATACGAAGATAAAGGGAAAAGGACTGCAACATGGGCAGAGCAGGAGAGAAGTTGTCTACAGAAATACGCAGAAACCTACAGAGATATCTTTGGGATAATGCTGTATACAAAATAAAACAAAAGCCAGGCATAACATTAATGGGTCAAGAGTTTGTGGGTTCATATTTTTATAGATTAAAAAAATATATATATTGGAATCTATGTGTAGTGATGAGTAGTGCCTTACTTTCTCACTCAGCATTCCCTTTCTTCTAATGTTTCTTTGTATTTGTTCAAGGTACTCTGGAGGGAATACAAACATATAACATTTTCTCCAGTTTCAGAGCTACATACTTGAATGAGCAAAATAACAAATTCCTCTCAGGTAGTCACTCTAATAGGTGGTAGCTTTTTTTTTTTTTTCTTTTTTTTTTCTTTTCTAGTCACAAAAGCTGCAGTTTCTGCAACCGTGTACTGCCAACTCAGCTACTTTTTTTTTTTTTTTTTTTTTTTTTTTTTTTTTTTTAATAGTAATGGCACTATATTATGCCAGGCAGTTTTTCTTATACAACTTTTTCTACAACACGAAACAAGAGCTATATTCTCCTGAAGAATATATCTTTAAACTTAACATATAGTGTTTGGTTATCCTGCCTAGGTACTCAGCCCTGGATTTTCTTCATTCTTTGAACAACTATGTTTGTCACTAAAACAATATATCTCAGCCATATCTTGTGGATTCTAGTGAATTCTATCCTTTTCCAGGAAGCATCACTTCTTAATCACCAGTGCTGTTAAAACCTATGTTTTTTCATTATTTTGAGTTCTCAGCCTTGCATTCCCCTGCCAGTGACCCTCAGCAGGCAGTAGGGAAAGTGGTCGGAAGTGGGCAGCCACCTTATCTTGGGGAACAGACACGGGCTGTTCTTTTCTGAACATCTCCTTTTTATAGCTTACACTTTTGCTTAAGTCAGTCTGAAAGTGCAGTTATCCAAATTTAACAAATGCATTTCTGTGCCTAAGATCTTTCTAAGTGATAAAACCAAGAAACTCTCTTATCACAGTGAATAGCTGAATGTTCATTTTATAATCATTTTATCATTTATCTGTAGAGATATGAAGTAAAATGTAATCAAATACTTTTTAAGGGAGTTTTATTCTGAAAATAATATTTGAAGAAGCAGACTCCTCACATTTGGAATCCACTTGTACTAGTTTAAATTTAATAGCCTCACCATAAAAACATATTTTTGTGTAAGTTTTTAACTGGAAAAATAGAAATCATAAAGATTGATTTCTCTCATTATAGTATTTTTTAGAATTTAATGTTGGACTTACATAGCTGTACTTACTTCTTCCTTTAAGGACATTGAGGATGACTTTTGGGTATAATTAAAAGAAAAAAAATATTTTAAAACATTGTCTGTCTTGTTGCTAGTAGTAGGAAATTCTTTCTACCTCTTTCTTTAAAGCATTTATTTTAAAACTTTCTTTTGTCTGCTGAAAAGGAATTATAATCAGTAGTTATCTGTCATTCTGAAGTATAATTAGTTAGCTTCACATTCTTATTAAATTATGAAGAGTTGAAGGTCATGCCATACATCATTTCAAAAGTAAATGTCCCTTAAGTTCTTAATACAGTCCTGAAATTTACCAGTTTTACAGATATGACATTTGACATTAAAGATTTCAACATTGTTAGAACATAGGGTAAAACAAAACAGGTTTTAAGCAGTTCCATGATTTTCTTATTTTACAAGGAGAAATTTAATTTAGTGCACTCAGCTTCTGAGGAAACTTAGATGCATGATTCAGTGTTTGCATTTGTTTTATATCAATGTGTCTCAACTACTTTCATGGAATTAGTGATATATATTTTGGAATTACCACAGAACTTTTACCAGTTTACTAGTTGCTTTTACATGCTTGTGAAGGTGGTAATGACATGGTAGCAACAACATGCCAATAACAGAAGCACTTTCAAACTGTTTTAATATAATCCTTGGATTTTTGTCATAATCCACTTCTGTTTTGGTTACAACTAATGGAAATTAAGAAGACCTACAGTAGTTAGACCAGGCCATGTATTTAGGTGCAGAGATTGGATTTGCAACATGTCTATTGTATTTCTTATCTAAAAAATTCCTCGTTCTAAATCAGGATCTCATATGAGATGAAAAATACAGACTATAGTTACCAAGTGCCAAATTCAGATTGTTAATCCAACCTGGGTTCCTATCAAGTCTGAACAAAACTAATGTTACCACTGAATATGAAAACTAGAGGGAACATACTCGTATATTTTGGTGACAACATTGCAAAAATACTGTGACCAGGTTACTCAGATCTGGTTTCTATGTTAGTCATAAGAGGCTGCTTCTTCTCTTTGAAACTCCCTGCCATCTTCCCCCAGCTGTAGACAGACTGGTAGGTGAATGCAGCCTCACATCCACCCACATGAGAATAGGCATCTTCTGCATATCTGTTTTTCCTGTCTGTGCTCAGAGACCACTTGTGCATTTGTGGCACAGGCTGCTCAGGGAAGGCTTCACACCTGGAAGATACTGTTTCTTTGAAAATCAGCTGCAAATGTTTCCGTATCCATGGCTGGTTTTGCTTATTATTCCCATAAATGGATATTTGAATATTTGATATAACTAATCTAAATATTTGTGCAGCAGAATTGTTTCAGTTTTCAAAATAATTCAGAAATAAAACCCATCTGTGTTCTGATTTGTATTTCTATATTCTAATTTGTATTTATTCAATACCTTAGACATTACTTTGAGTCTGTACTGGTACAAATCAAACCAATGGATTTAAACAGATAAAAGAGGTTTGGCTTTCCTGTGGTTTCTTTCTTTTTGCATGGCCTGACTCTCCAATGGGTTTTTATTTTTAAGGCTTCACTGTGTGTTTTGTTGCCAAGTTAACAAAACAACTGGGATTCTTTCCAGATAAATCCACATGCACCTGCACCATGATTGCCTTTGTTAGCAGTGCGCTCAAACAGAGCTAATACCAGAGAAAGGAGGGACATGAGAAAGAAATGAGCAAACCAGGCTGCAAAGTGCAAAATCCAGCTGCATAGCTAATGGGGTGAAACCCAGGAAGCTGTTCATACGAACTTTGCAAATTCGCCTTTCCTATCTTAATAAACTGCCAAATGTCTTGGTTGGCTTGAACAGATCTCATTTCCGTAGCTACTCCAGAATTATGCTCTGTCTTGGATAATCTGTCTTTGCCAGTCAGATACTTCTTTGATAGCAACAGCTACCTATTGCTACTAAAGATGCTTATCTGATTCTAACTTTGCTACTTACGAAAGAAAAGAGGATAAACACCAAAGACTGTTGACGTTATTTTTTTTCTCAAACTGAGTCACAGGGAAGTTGAAAATAGAGGAAAAAGAAATCTTGAAATGGGAGCATGTGGTGAAAATCACAAACTTCTCCCGTACTCAAAAGAAACTCTAGTTCTCCTAATAGGCAACTACAGTCTCTCTCTCTCTCTCAAAACAAAAAAAACAAACAACAAAAAAAAAAACCACCCACCTCCAGAAACCTTTTGTTTAGGACTTATAATTAAAAACAAACAGGAGATACACTCATCTGGAGCACTCTCACTATGCTATTAACATTAGCAAACCTTTTTTTTTTTTTTTTTGTGGCAGTAAAAATGTAAAAAAATAAGTAAAACATTGCCAATCCCAGCTAAATCTCAGACAAATCTCAAATTCAATCTCAGCTTCTACATTGCCAACTTTGACATCTCAACTTTGGGCAAAAACAGGAACATTAGATAAAAATGTGAAAAGGCAAAAATGTTTGCCTTTGGCTGGCCACTAAAAGTTCTAGTTTTTGTCTTAGAAAACAGATGGGCAAGATAAACTACAAGAGCCACCCTAGAAGCTTGGAAATCCAAGCTGTCTATCTTTTTAAAAAGGTAGTAGTCCTCCGTCATGTCAGCTAAGATGCTGAGAAAGCAATGAATGTGCTGGGTCTTCTTTTAACCCCTTATGATAGGTTTGATCTAGATAGTTTTTGAAGCCTTTTAGGACAAGTCAGAGGCAAGGCCAAACCGACAGCCAGGTGTCCACCAGAGGCTTAGCCAAGCAGGATAACCAGGGGACAGCCGTTAATCATCAACAAGTTATAAAGCAGTCATCATGCCAAGTCAAAGGTAAAATCAATTATAGTCACAGTCAAAGTAGCCAGATATAAGACATGAAAGCCCTGCAGTCAATGGGTTTCCTAATACAAGATAGAAAAGGCTCTAGGCTTGAAAATATTCTAGTAACAAACTGGAATTTTGCTGGCAGGAATAAAGTTATTAGTTAAAAGCAATAGTGCTTATGATAAGCAAAACTCAAACTGACATATAGAAATTAACCTCACGAACTGACCTACTCTCTTGCAGAGAACACCTGTTAATCAAAGCTATGATATTATTTGAATATTAAAAAGCTTGCAACAGTTACTTTTGTATGTGATTATATTACTAGGAAGACAGAAACACAAGACATCAGCATCTTCCTTCTTTAAAATGACTGAATATAGGAAATGGAATGTGTGGATTTCATAGTGGTCAAAGTCAGAAGAAGCACAAAATGTGCCTTCTACTCCTATTCCTGAAATAAAAGAAAGTCTAACAGGATTTTTCCTACCTACAATCGCATATCAATAACTGTGTCCTTTCATTGGTACTGACCGTCATGCTAGTATAAATAAATATATAGCATCTATTTTGGAGATAAATTATCACCCATCAGGCTGCCACAGAACATGAAGGCAGAGAGAGGATCCCTCCCCAGCAGACCATTTACACAGGTCAAAATGGTGCTGGTAGGCATGGATTCCTGAATGCAGTTCCTCCATTGACAACAGAAGTTCCTCCTTGAGAGCGCTCTCTAAGGCCCATAGACTTTAGACAGGATCTGGATTTCAGGAGGAAAGAGAAAAGAATTTTCTTCATTTCATCTTCATCTTCTGCATTTACTATATTTACATTGCTTCTGAGAAACAGCCACAGAGCATTGGCTTTCTGGATCTCCTCTCCAAGTATCCTCATCAAGTGGCTCATGGCTAATATTAGTTGAAAAGCAATTCCCCTTCTGTGAATTTTTTGTGCACAAAATCCAGTCCAATTTCTACCAAAGTTACAGAGGAAGAAAACAAAACAAAACAAAACAAATAACTCTTTCTCTTGGGATTTAAGTGTGGGATACAATTTTACTGAGTGTTATACATTAGTTCTGTTTCTTAGCTCACTCTTAGGATCATTTGCCGCCAGCACCTCTAAAAAGTCTGTTATCAAAAATGCTAAGGATACAGGCTTGAAAATGCACTGTGGTTTGGCCCTGTTCTGAATTCCCAGCTGGACAAGATTGCTGCATACCAGGCAGTAGATGGCCAGCACATTCAAGCAGAAGGATTTAGTGAATAGATTCACCCTCCTTCCCTGTTAAAACTAAACCTTGTATTTACCTTTTCACTTTTAAAAAATAATTATGCACAGATTGAAAAGCAAGTATTCATATAAATATACCTTTTAAAAAGCAACTTCCGATAGTGGAACTTGAAACAACCTACCAAAGAAAATGCTAAAACCTCCTTCCGGGTTTTAGCAGAGCTCCTCTCTTTTCCCTTTCTATGCAGTAGTACCACTGTCTTGTTGGTGTCTGTATGCCTCCTAATTGGATATATTCTGCAGGCCAAGTAAAACTCTGCTATACTTGGGGGTTATACTTGTACTAAGTCCAGCACATAGGCCACCAACTCATAGGCCAACTCAGTGTTTTTCCTTTCCTGAACTCTTATCTTTAATGATATCTTTAATTTTCCCTGTCGATAAATCATGAAAATAAAATGACCACTTCAACGTAACAGTACAGCATGCCTTTGAAACATGAAAAAGAAATGACATAGAGACTCAACAAATTTGGATTCAGTCCCTTTACCACTATCTTACAGTGTATCCTTCAATTTTATGTACAGAAGTAGAGATTCTATATGTAAAACGGTAAAAAATAGTAATTAAGTGCTTTCTGCATCTAAATATACTCTATTTAAATATTCTGTATTATGTTAAAAAAACTTTATTTTATCATTGCATGATCTTTAGTGTAAGCCTGTCTCTCAAGTTTTCAGTTTTAAAACTAGATTGTATTAAAATAGGGAATGGTAAATTAGAGCAAGGTTACTCTTACAGAGGAAAATAGCAGTCTGCTGGTATTCTTGGTACAGGAAGCAATCAATCTGCTGAGTCTCTATCATTCAGAGAAGAAAACCCCTTCTAAGCCATAATGAAGCTGATATTTTTCATTATAATGAGGAGATATTCTGCTGCATAGTAGGTATCCATAGCAGTATGATTTATTTTTATTTGGGAATATGAACCTTGGCTAACCAAACTGCAAAAGTTCCCCTCTGCCCACTGGATTTCTGTAGGATAAGTTCTTTCCTCCTTTCTTGCTTTCCAGCGCAGCAAAATTTTCATATTTTCCCAAGTTCTAACAAATTTTACAGCAACCCCAGTGTATTCCCAAGAAAATCATCCATGAGGGCCTGTTCATGAAGGCAAGACCCCTGCTTGCTCAGGAGTGCTTCCTTCCTGCAGTATCTATATCACCTGCTGCACCAGGGACATCCTCCAGCATCTTCAGGGCTCACTTTGTCAAGGAGAGCATCTTCCCCAGGCAGAGGGTTCTGCATAAGCAGCAGGCAAGAGCCAGAAGAGCTGATTATTCTTTGTTATCAGAGCCCAAGTCTTTTTCAACTATAATATAGCAACTCACTAAGCTATGCACAGAGTAGATGGGAATGAGCATATAGGCATGTTCTGCCAGTCTTCTTACACATTTGTAAAGCTCTTTGCATTATAGGGGCACTTGGGTCAGGAGTGCCTCATCAGAGGCCTCTTATACGTGCTCCTGTCCACAAGCCCCCTTATCCAAAGCTTAATTTGCTTGTTTTGTGCTTGAACCTTCCTTATCTAAAAAATGAAAACTCTTTGAATCACTGATTCCTCAGTAGGACCGCATAAGTCCTAGGACAATCCTCCAAAGATCAGCTTCCCAAATAAAAATAAATTATACTGCTATAAATGCTATGGAAACCTACTATGCAGCAGAATATCTCCTCATTATAGTGAAAAATATCAGCTTCATTATGGCTTAGATGTGCTTTTCTTCTCTGAGTGATAAAGGCTCAGCAGGCTGATTGCTTCCTGTACAGCAAGAAGGTCATTTTATGAACCAAGAGTGGTGAGGTTTGGACAGGCAACATGGGATTTTGTTTTCTGGAAATATTAAACAGATACATTAAACAGATACAGAAACAGTTTTGTGACTTTTACGACAAATGCAAAGGAGCCAGATATCATGAGATTTTAGATATAATTTTAAGGAACTCTGTGGCAAAAGAGGAAAACAAAATTAAATTTACTTTCATTTATTATAGAAAAAATATCAGTCCAGGCCCTCCAGAGATTACAGGGCTCGTAATAAGCTGTTGATTCAACAGTGTTTGAATAACAAGATAGAAAAAAAGGGAGGATTGAGATAAACCATGATGGATTTTTGTGTGTGAGAGAAAGTACCTGCAAAATAAATGCTCCAAACTCAAAGACTCCAGCTTGACTAAAACCTACTTGTACAGATATCACTGAAATAAGACACTAGAGGAAGGTGCTGCAGAGTATGGTCATAAAATGAGAATATTGGTATAAGAAACATCACCAAAACAATAACACAACTGGTGGCTGGAAGCTGCCTAGGAAGTTTGCAGAAGATCATCAAAACTGTGTGTAAAAATGTTTAAAAGGTAAATATGGAAGAAGAGCAATTCAGCAAATAAAAAGATGATGAGAAAGTCCAGTTACATATTCATCCTGAAGAAAAAAATGTCCAGCCAACAGAATCTACATTGTATGTTGATATAGATATAGACATATGTTTTCTCCCTAGGTTGCAGGGTAATGTTGGAACAACTTGACATCATTTTAAATGAGCTATCCCAGGTATTGAAAGCAGTGTAAAAGCTAGTTTATGCCGCTGTATTTATTCTGCAAAGCCAATTAGAGCTCTCTTCTTCTATGCCTAGCTTGCTTTTAATGAATTTGCTTGCTACTTTTTTATCAAAGAAGCAGCTCACTGGAATTTATTTCAAATATGTCTGCATGTCTTTAAATGGTACCCAGGTGTCACAGTAACATAATACTGCAGCAGAAATTATTGGGATTACACTGCCAACCTCTTTTCTGGGTATTGAATGGATTCTATCGAGATAGCTCTAACAGGCAAAAAATATCTGAGAAAGAGAGGTAAACGTGATGTGAGCTGCCCATATAAATCTGGTTGCTTTGACTAAAGGCTGGAAATCAGTGGGGCAAATCACTGGCTCTGATGCTTTCTTCTAGAAATCTTTCTGGGGAAAAAATAGTCCTTTGCCTCCTTTTAGTTCTCCCTGTGAAATCCCACAGCTGTGGTGAGCTCCAAGTAACTTCAGAAGAGAATAGATTAGAAAGTCCATAAATGCAAAGCTGCACAGTTTTCTCTCACTTCACCCTCATATTAAAATATAGCAAGGGACCCTCTCACTGCTGCATAGTCCTTGGCCCATAGTAGCTCTGCTGGCTGAATTGCTTTTTTTAGGCACTAAAAACACTTCTTCCTATGCAACGCTAGCATCTACCATAATCTGGTTCACTTTTAGAATTTTAGACCCCATTAGGTATAGCATTTAGCAAGTTTAAGCTCTTTTTTCTTTTCTTTTCTTTTTTTTATTTTTTGATATCAAAAAAATCCCTCTTCATTTGAAGTAAAAAAAAAAAGAAAAGAAAAAAAGAAAGAAAGAAAATTAAATTGCCTTTAAGAGACTTGCAATGTTCTGTCTTAACTGGACCTTTAAACAAATCCCTCTAAATATATTATTTTCCTTACTAGTGGGAAATCTCTTCTATAGCAGAAATTGACTTATTTAGTTCAGTTCAATTTT
Source organism: Tinamus guttatus (assembly GCF_059628265.1). NCBI lineage: Eukaryota > Metazoa > Chordata > Aves > Tinamiformes > Tinamidae > Tinamus > Tinamus guttatus. The sequence continues at coordinate 2,207,772 of NW_028288936.1, forward strand.
GATTTTTAATGAAATTCTATACTACTGCTAAAATTGGCATCTTCTAAAACACCTGTTAAGACTTTGTCCAAGAAAAATGTTCTTGGAGCTGCCTGCACAACAAGGTCTATATTGGTGACAAGAACAAGTAAATAAAAAAAAAGATCAAGTTGAACTTCACCTATTGCCTTCAGTGTTTCCAGAAGAGACAGATCAGTTCATTGATTATTTCAGAAGCAACAGTTGCATTCCCCCACTTTAAGGCCCCTGTTTTGGGAATGCACCCAGGTAACCTTTCTAAGCAGAAAGGCTGCATATTCAATCAAGCTTGGTTTAATAATTGAATTTCTCCCCAGTAGTAAGCCATAAAATGTATGAATCTAGTCTTCTTCAGTGTAAAATAAAATGCTTTAATTTAAATAATCTCTGATGATGAACTCAGTCATATCAGCAGAGGAAAAGTCTTACTTGTGATGCTCAATACAGCAAAATTCAGTCCAAATAATAGCTAAAACTCAGGAAAGACAGAAGCAACTGAAAAGAATAACGCCTAATGGAAGTTGTTAGGTCTGATTAATAGGTATTGATTTCTGTCTCACAAACATATACACACAGACACACAATAATCACACTCTGTATTCTTTTATTCTTACAGCACATAGTACCACAAAATATTTACCTTTAAGCAGGAATGGACATTATATTATTTCATGTTGAACTACCTGAAGCACAAATGTGATGTAAAACCACAGATAAAGTTCAGCCCTACACACAATTTTTGATGCATTAAAAAGCAATTGGAAAATGAAAGAAAATAAAGGTATTTTAAATATAAACAGTAGATCTGATGTGCATTCCTAGAAGCAAAAAAAATGTTCTAAACACACCTTACAATGTGTTTCAAGTTTCAATCAATGAAAACATGAATTTATCCAAGAATCTTCCCAAACCTGTAGCAAAGGAAAGGGCTGCCAATTAAAATGTTAGTAGTCACCCATATCAATAAATTGCTTTGGATCAGATTGGTTGCATGTCCCACTTCAGCTATAGTTGCATTTAAATGTTTTTAATGAAATGCAAGCATTCAAACACATGCACAGTGCCCCATACAGCCTTTACAGCTGTTTCTAGCTGTCCAGCAGACTCTGCAGATAACTCTGAAGTGAAGGTAGGAAGGATAATGCTCTGTGGTCACAGCAAGTGCAAGAGCAGTTAAGGAAGCACTGTGTAAAAGGAAAAATATTCCTACTTACAGTTACCTTTACAAAAGTCATCAGTTGCGTATTCTGTGGGGCACAAAATATTCATATGTACTGAATTTAGAGTGCAGAAAATAACTGAGAGTATTGCTGGCTTAAATACTTCTTTCTATGGGAAAAAATGTAACAGGGAGTGCCATCGTGCCCAAATTCTCACCCATGTTGAAAGCATAAGTGGGATTCACCCAACCTTGTTTCCAGCTCTGGAAACAAGTTGTCTAGTAAACTAGTGAGCTACAGAACAGCTGCTCTAAAAAGAGCAAGATTAATCTCTGGACAGATGTGTGCTTTTGTACCCATTGATCACGGAAAGACTGTAGCATGACTAGCCAAAATATAGCAATTAGGTGAATTAGTCACAGTGAATCTCCCTCTGGACAAGACATGCCAATCTCAAATAATAATTCACCTTGCAGCATCTTTACTGACACTTCCACCACAGTCAGTCTCGCTACTAAATGTTACAGCCATTGCTATATGAGAGTTCTATAACTCCCTAGCCAGCCTCATCCACTTTCATCACTCTCTGCCTGCCACCTTTGCTAAAAAAAAAATCACTAGACCTTTAATAATCATAATCACAACAAAGGGAGAGATAAAGAGCGGGGGTGGGGGGGAGGACAGCAGAGGATAATGAGAGACAATAAGAAAACGGTAATGGAAAGTAAAACAAACCAAAAAAATTATAAAAACGAAAGAAAAAATGAAAGTAAGGACTGAAGAGAGGACAGATGATAGGTAAAGCAGAGAGAGGGGAAATAGGGAAGGAAATAGAAAACAGAAAAGAGAAAGGAGCAGGAAAGGGATGAGGAAAAATAAGCAATGACTTCAGTTAATTAATCCAATTGATTTTAAAGCTATAGAAAATTATGAGAAATCTCTGGTGTATTGTAATCATACCCACTCACAATTCAGTTAGGCTCTTGCAAATTCTTAAGGGCCAACCACAGTACGATTATTTGCAGAGAAGCAAACCAAAATAGCCTAAAGGTTGATAGCATTATTATCTCATTCCTGTAAAAGCTGAATAAATTCAGCTTGTCAATGAGAAAAAATGAAATCAAAGGCATTTGATTAATTATGTCTGTAACATCAGTTACATTTTGCAAAACCAAGTCACTAAAAACATCATGCCTTAACAATCAGTTGCAACATGGCTTGAAAATGTTATTATTGTATCAAAATGAATCAACAGGAAAAACAGATTCTCATTTGAGTTCCTATTATTTACACATTTCTATTAAATTGACTGCCTAGACAGTTGAAGTGAAATTCCTATCAGTATGGAGTTATTATTGCCTCCAATCCAAAAAGAATGAATTCTCATACTTTATTTTGAATGAAATGTGGCAATATCCATTTCATCCAAAGGCTTTCTTTTTATCATTTTCCATTGGTTAGTCTTAACCTATTAGAGATTCTCTCAAATTAGTTTTATGTAGCATGAAAAAAAAAAAGTTGTGAAAAGCAATCAGTTGGTAAACTGCTTGCTGAGGAATGACATAAAATGGGCTTACGGAGTTTACATTATTTCTGTTCTTTGTGTCTGGAATGATGCAAAAGATAATTTATAACTGAATAAGGCATCTTCTTCTTACCAATCATATGCCGCCATAATCCAATTTACTAGGGTAAAATCCATTTACAGGAGACAAAGACTACGTAGGCTGATACAGTAATAGCATGTAAAACCATCTAATACACCTAATACACCTTATACTTCAACAGGCTGCAAGTTCAAGTTTATTGCTCATTCACTAATATTCCACTCACATTTTTTTCTGTGAGACATTATGCAAATTCAAAATGAGTTTATTTCACAGTGTTTGTGAGAAGTAAGACCTAGAATACCCAAATAGGAGGCAAGACATGCACATCTAAAAATATGCTCAAATTCATAGTAAGGATTATAATTAGACACAGTATTGAAAGAATAGGGTTTTGTGATCCCTAAAGGATGGTTAAACTGTCCTGCTTGTGGGCAAGGACCTGCAAGACATTGTGTTGAATATCAGATACTGGTACTTAATATGCACCTTATGATAACCTTCTTTCTTGCAGCTTTCCAGAATACTATGTTTCACAAGACTTTATCAAGATAAGGGTCCATATCAGAAGAAACTTCTTCAGTATACTCTCATGAATACAGTTCTGGTAAGGAGGAAAAATACATATTTCAGTATGCTTCAGAGTACAAGGAAATTATCTGCAATAAATATTTGAGGATTGCCAATTCCTGCTTTTTATGTTTGTCTTGTCTACTTGTGCCACATAAGAATAAATCACATGGCCAATATCTGCATGTAAAACAATGTCCTTTGCTCCTGGAGAAATTTATACTCTTGAACTTTTTTAAATTGACATCACTAGATATTAAAGAAGATATTTGCATCACTGTAGTTATTTAATTTAATTGATCCTAGAAGATCAGTCTGCTTGATTTCCCACATTTATTCAGTAGACTTCATGTGACAATTTAATGAAGAAATCTAACCTAGGTGCTCTCTGTACAAACATCTGTGAGAGCCCTGGCAGCATATATGGCCAACTGTATCTGGGGCCAAAATACCAGGACATAGCCAAGGGATCTTAGGACACAGCCAAGAGATTCCCCTTGGTATTTGTTAGACCACACAGGGGTGGAAGGCTATGTCCAGTTTTGGGTCTCTCAGCACAAGACAGACAGTGATAAAATGGAGCAACAAAACCTCTGCAAGAAATTAAGAGCAATTCTGGCCTTAGCCATTGGTAGGTTACATGGTTAAAGGCCTGGTAAGGAGCAGAGCAGCAATGATGGACAGGGGAACCCCAGTGACCTGGGAAGCGCCACCAAGAGCACTTGTGGTCAGCTACACAAGGACTGCCAGAGGCAGAGGATGAACCTGCTGGTCCCACAGGAAACTCTCTGAGTTGTGTCAGGCAAAGAAATCCTCCTCTAGGAACAACAGGCAAACTAAAAGGGACCACTGCCACATGGGGTAGAGGATGCAGGAGGAAAAGGATTTGGGATTGAGCAGATGGAATTTTCTGATGGTGTGAAACTTACTATGAAATGTTTAGGGGAAAAGGCAAAAAGCTGGAAATGTGGTCAAGGTGAAGGGGATAAAAGGGGAAAGAAGAACGCAAGCTAGCTGCTGGTCAGTACACTTTTCTGTCCAAACCTTGCTCCTGACAAGTGCAATAAGTCCTACTTTCCCAATAAACTCTCTTGCCAACTCTTCTCCTAGGCAAGGGAGGGTGTGCTCTATTGGTGCTACTGGGTAGACGAAGCTGTTAAGGCCGGCAACTGGAGAGATGTTTGTATTGTGTGTGCATATATGTAGGCATAAGCGTATCCATATGCAGATATATATATATATGTACACACAGATACTTCACTATTCCTTCCAGAGGGAAGGAGCAGGATCAGGTAGTCCGTGCTGTTCATGTTTGTTTGAGAGCTCTCTGTTTTTGTGGGTGCTGGTAAAGTACTGGTTTTGCTTGTGCTGACCAGTGTGGCTGGCCATGCGTGTATTTTGTGTGCATGTGCACTATCTGACTGCCAAGAGGATCACCAAGTTGGTGCAAGCAGGATTTAAGCAGCTCCAGTGACTGCAGGAGGGATGTCTCACAGCTTGAAGAACAGCACAGAGCCATAGACATCTCACATGGACTGGTAAAGAGTGACAGCGTTGGATGTCTAACAACCTGGTCTGGATTCACATCTACATCAGACTCATGAGAGGCTCTGGACCAAAATAAACCTTTCATTTTGCCTTTAGAGTATTTTTCTTGTTTGCTTGTTTCTGAGGAAAGACCCATAGATTCACTTCAGTTTCTAGCCTCACCATTTTTTTATCAAGTAACCTTGACATAATTCATTGAACTACTCTTAAAATGGTCTGTCGGCACTTGAAAGATACTATGGGCTATAAAAATGCATTACTGTTTTAAGTGCTGTCCTGAGTGACACAGCATCTGGTTTCCATCATCTGGCTAGCGCCATGCATTAAACCACATTTCTGTCTACACAGATATTCCCCAGGTCTTTTCATTTTTATTATTTGTGAATAACTTATGTCTTATAACCCATATCTTGTAGGTATCCACTCCAAGTCTTGAAGAGGATCCAGTTTCTGTAACCACAGCTGTAGTGATTTATTGTTCTCTTTCCCTTTTCTATCCGAGAAATAAATTTCTTCTTCTCTCTCCCTTAAATTAAGTTCCTATTTCTGCTCCTGAGTGGCTGAAGAAGCTCTTTTCCTTTCCCAGCAAGGTGCTTCAGAAACACACATAAACTATTTTTTTCTTCTTTTGTCCTCAAAGCACCTTGTTTCTGCTTTCCCTCATGTCTTCCCTGTTCTCTTCACCTCCCAGGGTACTCAGCATTCATTTTTTTTAACTGTTTTATCTTCTGCCACAGCCTTTTTTAAATTATTATTTATTTTTTTAATGACTGCCTCCCTCACTCTACATCTTGGTCCCCTTAAGGGCTGCCATGCATTTCTTCCCAAGTTGCTACTGTTTCACTGCATCTATTGCCTCTCTACTCCAGTTTATGCCTCAGAGAAACTGGATGGAAAATTTCACAATTTTTTTTCACATAGAAATATGTCCTTCCACAGTATTTTCTTGTCTTCCCAGTTTTCTCTGTTCCTGTAGCCTTGTTGCCCGAAAAAGGAACATGAGTTAAATAAATTCATAATAGTTAAATAAAATCATTATAACCAAAATGCCTACATTTATTTAATGAACTGTTATAAAATAACCAACTGTGAAAGAAGAGATATTTGACCTTTTACATTTGCTGGAGAACCATGGGTATTAGCAAGCCCTTGCTCTTGTTGCAGACAACACTTTGGGCTGCTTACTGTCCTGCATTCATTATCCCTCTTTCCTTTTAGCTTGAAAGATTTCAAGGAAATTAATTTTCTTATGATGTGTCTTAGAGAGATAGACACATCCTTCCTGTCTACAATCTTTCTGTGATCAAGGTTTGGTAGGTGGCATCACATATCTGAGCAGTAGCTGAGAGTCCTTAAGAGGCTAACTTTATCATTCATGTTTTGTGAAGCAGAACTCAGAGTTGAAGATGTAGGTTTGCAGACATTTGTATCTGCATCTCAAGACTGACTCAAGCTCCTAAAGTAAGAAGCACTCCTTAGATCTCCTGGTAAAATTAAGTTACACTGTAACACATCTTGAAGGTGGAAAAAAATATTTATGGTTTCCTTTTGCCTGGAAAATGACAGTTTGCAGTAAGATATCATCTACCTGTAAGTATCACTGAATGCAACCTCTTTCCTTGTGGATTACTCAGGATCTAACTATGCTCCTGTCTATTTAGATCTCAATTTGAGAGTTCACTTCCACCGTCCATCTAATCGCAGAGCACTCACTGTCTTACATCACTAGCAATTGTGGAAAAACTTTCATTTCAAAAGGCTCCAAGACCAATTTTCTTTGATTACCAGGCTATCTTCTTTCAGATACTGACACTAGTTAAATCGGATGCTTGTATTAGCAGCTGAAACTTGGTCATTAGATATTTTTGCTCTACCTACTTCTCTCCATAGTTAACCATACCAAAAGTAGGGAATGGCTGGTGCTTTGTCATTCTTTCTACATCAAGTAGCAATACTCCTTTTTTTTTAATTAAAAAATGATTGTTGATTGTTCTTTTGGCTTGATTTTAATTTTATTTTTCAGTATCTAAGCAGAAAGATAATATTTCTCTGAGTACAAACAGCACAGAGTATAGGCAGTCTTATCTTAGATTATGATTGACATAAAGAACAACTGATTATGGTGACCATGAGGGGAAGCATTTCATACTCAGGAGGAAGCTTTTCTAACAGAATAATAATTGATTCTGCATTTTTTGCTTATCACTTCTTGTTCATAATCTCTTTTGCTACTTGATGACTGAGACCCAGTAAAACAATCTTATTTAATATATGCTACTTTTTGAGATATGTTTTGAAATTCTTTCTCTTTTTCCATTTCTTTGTTTCTCACATATATCTGAACATTGATCTCAATTTGAAAACCAGATCATTTTAACCTGCCTGTTATAATTCTGTATTTGACAGAAGGCTGCTCTTTTGTAACTCCACTACAAGTAAAAGCATTGTTTTCTTCTAAGAAAGTAAAGCTAATCTAATTTATTTTATTTGTAAAATGTTCCCACGTCAATGACAATTTATTTTTACTTCTCAGCTAGCATATAAAATCTACTTCAGGGAGGGCTGTGCAACTTCTTAGATTGTATAGTAAGCACATTTCTTTAAAAAGAAGAACCACTTCCAAAGCCTTTTTTTTATTTATAACTATCCCTAGCATCCTCACACTGGCCAGTGTTCATGAAGAAGTTTTTCATAGCTTTTCTAATACCCAGATCTTCCAGAGTTTTTTTTCTCATTGTCAGCTCTTTATCTTCCTCTCTTTAAATTGTGTCTTAGGGTGTCTGCCTTAGTTAGTCTTGCTTCATCCTTCTTCAACAGTAATTTTCTTATATGGCCCTGCCCAGTTTGAATGTCCATCTACAATGCACATCAATTCCAAAGTGCATTTATGTAGCTCCTTTTGAAGATCATCAGCAAGAAATGTGTTAAAGAGCACAAAGATTCCTAAATGAGCTGACTAACAGTGCTAACTCTCACCCTTACAGGGAAAACTATGAAATAGAACTTTAGTCAATATAAAATGGTAGCCTTGTCGGCTTAGAATGAATAACAACGTCTACAAACTAAAAGTATGGACATTATTGCTGAAGCACTTAAAAATTACAGACCCAATTCAAAGTGCATTGAACTTGGTAGCCAAGCTCCTGTTGGACTTCAATGAGTTTTGACACAGCCGTAATCAAATTAGGAGCTTCAACATATCCAGCACTGAGGAAAAAGGGCATTTTCCCTTGTCAGTCTCATCCAAAGTTATGCAGGATAAAGATTCTTAGCGAACACCTCTGATTTTTTGGCAGAGAGTCTGAATACTTCCAGTGATAATTATGAAATTGTTCTGGATGTATTCCATGATTACCTTTTTATAAATATGTTTGTCACCTCTGCTGAAGACTAGACTTTTTCCAATTATCTCAATACTGAATAGGATATGCAGGCTCTTTAATAAGCCTTCAGTCACTGCAACACTCTTATGCCTTGTTTATGTCTGGGCAAATTAATCAGCTACAGATAAATCAAGGCAAAGATTATCTCTGCAATTAGTCTTCCTTGCGATGTGCAAAAGATTATGTGCATTTCCCTGTATACTCAAACATGTCTTGTATTTTGCAAACTATGGATCAAAATGGCATTAACAAGTGAATTATTCTGTAGACTGTCTAAAGAAAAAAAAAAGTCAAATATTCATGTTATATCTTCCAATCAGCTATTATGTTTCAAGATATAAAATAAAGTTTCATTTTGAAGATATTTTTAGCACGCAATTTATATTGCTTCAGCTAAATTCATAGCAATATCATATTTAACCTCTAATGTTTCTTTAGTGTTACTTTACAAAAATTCCAATCACACTCTCTTTAATTTGTGGCATACCAGCCAACAAAGACTCTGTAGAATCTAAAAAATAGTGCCTAAAGTTCCTATCTGAAAGCCCAGTGACATCTTCTATACACTGCTCAATGGAAACTTTACAATTTTGAGAAGATATATGGGAAAATTATATCACCATAGAAACCACAAATAGGTAATTCCTAATATTTGTATTGTATTATATAGCCCAGAACTGAAAGGCTGTTCTGTGTGCTTTCAAAAGCACAATGTCCTGAAATCTGTCTGTACCTTTTGTCCCTTTTGGTAAACAGACAAACGCCCCAGGGCAAGGTATTTCAGCTCTCACTACACACAGGCTCAGGAAACAAATGCATCTAGTTCAGTTTTATTTACTGTATGCTCTTAACTTCTGCTATTACTCCAGGCAAAAGAAAAATGAAAATAACAAAAGCATGGGCAATGATTTCATAAAAATAGCACTACTTTCAGCAGGAAAAGTGCTTTAGGAAACTTTAGGAAATGTACTCTGTCCTAAGGTAAGCAGACAGGATGAATTTCCCTGAGTCTCCATTCTTCCTCAGACACACTCAGATATTTCTGCAAGAACATCTGCCCAGGGCTAGCAGGCAAAATTAGCAAAATGGTTGTATATCTTTAACTCATCCTTTTCTAGAGCTTACACCCAATAGATCATATCAGTCTGTGATGCAACTCCACAGAAACCAAAAATTTATACCCAGAGTGAAATGGAAACAAGTTTCTAGACTGGAATAAGCTGCAAATTATCAGTTTTCATTTACTGATCACATCTAAGGCATGCTGAAGCACTAAGCTGTTGAACTGAAAGTCAGGTATATTTACAGTGGTTCCAAATTCCTTCCCCAGATTCCTATACGAGGAATATATTTTACTAACGTGTTTTGTTCCCACATCCTGGCAATTTTTTATTATGTAGTGTGGGTTAGCTGTATTTCTCTCACAGTATCATTACATGTACAATATATAGAAGACCAGCTACAAATCCAAAGAATCTTGCAAAATTTCCTATTGTTTAGTTTCTGGCTGTTATGTAAGTCTGTATATTTTTGTGCATTGTTCTCATACCTCATTCAATATGATAGCCATAAGCAACAACAAAGAAGATGCTTAAGTCAGGATCCTACATTAAATTTCAAAAGGTTCTTTATAGATAACCATCTGCATCTTTCCTCAAAAAAGGCATTATCTTTTTGCATTTCGTTATAAACTAAAAATTAAATGGTATGACCTGATTGTATGTCTGTATTATCACTACCTAAAAGATGAACAAACACATTCAGAAAATCAAAATATGCAAGAGTGCATAAAAAAAAAAAGATTTATTTAATTTCCCATAAGACAGTATTTGCTATATTTTATTTTGAGGTTTGTGATCAAACCTGTTCCTGTTGCCTCATTAACATATGTCAAGTTTAACCTGAACTCAGGAGAAAAATGTAGACTGGATGTGCCATACCTTTGAGCTTTGTGAGCAGACTTGTCTTGATAACTGCAACCTGCTAATTTTCAAGTGATTTCAGATTTTCATATGAGTATTTCACAAAATGTTATTGCATACCAAATAGCAATTCCAAGCGCAGTTGCACAGGACACATGCCTCAAGAGGGACCGTGACTTATTTTGCTTCTCAGACATGAGGGAACACGACGTAATGTCAAGTACTCTCTGTGCCGATTCAGAGACGAGACTCCTGGAAGCAGCCTACAGCACAGAGTGCTTCAGCAGAGTTATGTAAACGGCACTGCTGGTTTAAGATCTCTTTAGGATGAATCTGACTTTCAGATTCTCTCAGGAATCTAAACATCACATAGCAGTAATACATAAGAAATTTTTGCTGTAGCAGACACTTATTTAAACCTTATGTAGAAATGTTATGAAACACATGACTTCCCATTGCACAATGTGCTTCAGAACTTGACTGTGTACCTTTTTCAAATACAGGTTATTTTTTGAGCAAAGGTCCTTTTTCCCCCTTATATTTTTCTACCTTATATTAATACCATATTTCCTTTTATATGATAACACAGTTCCTTTAACACTAGCACAAAACTTTTCTATAATCCCTTCACTTGAAAAGTTGCCTCTCAAATTTTGGTGGTAATTCACAAGTAGGTAAACAGTAGCTGAAATGCTATCTCTTAAAAATGGAATATAAAGTGTTTGGATCTTTGCTAGGATGATATTTTGCAGCAAATTAATTGTTAAATTATATGGAAAAGGCCAAATTCCTTATCACATGTTTAAAATTACACTGCATTTTTCATGATAAGATGCAGGGGTACATTTTGAGGGCTTAGGGGGATCTTTATATGGCAATTTATATAAAAATTAATGCTTTAGCCATCAGCAGATTATATTGAAGGAAGACTATTTCAGCTATCAAAAGAAAGTAACATTGTTGCTAAAGATGGTCATAGCACTATCTAGTTTGCCATGCCCTTCTAAGAAAATTTCAGCAAAGCCAAAATTACATAAACTATTAGCATCCCGTTGTGAAGAAACCTACACAAACTGTGGTAACTAATGAACACATGATAGCTGTTCTACAATACGATCCTTTGATAATAATTAGGGCTGTAGACCTATGTGGACAGAATTATTAAGCAAGAGTCAGCAGGACAGCTATAATTATAAAGTGCATTTTGTTTTGTAGTTTAGTATTATTTATGCAGAACATGTTTAAAAAGAGCCTTTCGCTTTTTACTTTTACAAAATTATCTGAACTTTCTGTGTTCTTTTTAAGAATATAATTGCATAAATAATTTTATACAAGTATTGTGCATCCTGTACGGAGCAACTGTGCCTTTCACAGTCCACCCTGCTACTCTAGTTTAGCTACAAATTTACCTGTTTTCTCTAATACAGCAAAATATTTATTTTACTATTTTTTTTTGTTTAGTACCCTAATTTGGGAAAAAAACTAGTTGCAGTATAACTGCTTAAAGTGATATGGGACAGAATGGAGTTTTCCATTGTGATTTTAGTTGTTCATTTTTTTCAAGACACATGATAAGGAATTTCAAAATAAAAATCTCAGAAGTGATTGACTATAAACTTGATACTGAATTCTAAAACCTGGACTTCATGTGTAAGACTTTGTAACATAAATGGGCTCTTTAAGATTCACTAAACAATTTGATTATTACCTAGGCTGCTGCTGTGTTGAAGAAAGGGTAAGATATGAACAGTATAAATAATCATTGCTCTCCATGCCAGGATAACACCTGCTCAAAGAGATTTTAATATTTTTATGTTTTATTGAGGGAGTGTACCCCACAGAAATAAACTGCACACCATATTCATAGAACAGTGATAGCAATCAGTCATCAGCTGAACATCTCCTCTGCAGCCATCAGCATTTGCAGCAACACACATTAATCTGTGGTAGCATTAGCTGAGTTAGAGACCCTTGGCCAGGAGGACAGCAGGTCAGAACATCAGGGATATGTTCTGAAGTGCTACAGGATCTATAACAATTTGCACAAATTTGGCATCTCTTTAGTGGCTCCCCAAAAGGTTGCACATTCAAGTTAACTGTAATTGCTCCTCAGTGTTACACTAATTATTTGAATGTTAAGCCAAGACTTCCAGTGAAACTTCGAGTTCTCATCATGTTTTTCAAAGACAGGGACCTTAGAAGCTGCAACACTATTAATCTGATGAGATGTTCAGGTAGCGAACTCAGTTGCTTATTGGGAAAACTTCTGGCAAGTATCTATGACACAGAGTCAGCAAAACATTGAAAATATTACTGAAAATAGAGAGGAATCCATCCCTGTCAGAATTACTGTACCACTGAGGCTGCATTTCCTTTAGCATTTCAGTTTAGAGCAATGGTAGAACTTTGTGAAGCACTGAGTTATCAGTCTCCACCATATTTAAGACACTGGTTGGCTTATTTCACAGAACAAGTTTGATATTAGCCTCGGCTCCCTTTGGAAGACTCTGTTCCAGGTGCACAACAAATGCTGTTCAGCCCTTCCTGGGCATGAGAACACAATGGTCCAAACCAGTGTTTGTCCCTCAGATAGCTTTAAACCACATCCACAATGAGAATATTGGATCCAGGTAGCTAAACTAAATCTAAACCAAAACATCCCTGAATGCTGCAGACGCAGTGCCCCAGCACCAATGCCTTCAATCAACGATGTGCTGCTCGTGTGCCAAATTACATAGGCTCAGTCTCCTAAAGACGTCTGGGGAACTCTGCAAAAACAGATCTGTTGTTTGTTACAATCAAAGATTTTTGACCATCAAAGAAGTAATATTCTTAGTTTCTAATAACAATGCAGATAGTGTTCCCAGGTTATTGTAGACCACCTGCAGAGAATGGATGAGCTCCTGGATTCCTATCTGATGATGTAAATATGTTTCCAGGATAATTTGCTTTACATTGAATAAAGACCTAATAGATGCCTTAGAAGAAATAGTAATAGACCGTACTTTAGGAAAAACCTATATAGGATTTCTATGCCTAATTCAATACAGAAATATTCTCTTAATGTAGACATCTTGGCATCTGAGTTGTCATTCTAATTATGAATAAAATTCTTAATTAGTTTAATAGAGAGAAAATGCTTTTTTCATAATAGTGTAAAACTGAACCACTAAAATCAGTGCAATAGGCAGGGAATCAAATTTCAAGGAAAAAAAAAAAAAAGCTATGCTTTTCAGAACTGCATATTTTAATTCTTCTTGACGTGCACATATGTAACACCAAAATGAAGTACCTTTCAATGTACTTATCAGGAAATTAATTAGGCTAAAAATGTATTAACCAAGATGCAGACTTCTAAATAAAAATGAGCCAACATTTTCAGTGCAAGAGGAAATTTTTCAGGCACAGAATGCACCGATTATTGCATTTTAAATCAGCATTGATATGTAAGATACAAAAGGAAATTTATCCCATCTCTTTCTGTCATATTCCTATCAGTTTCCTGAGTCTGAAGCCTTCGTTGTCTGCTGCTTCTCAGGCTATGACCTCCCAGCAGCCTGATCACCCATCTGTCTATCCCAGCACGTACCCTGCTCTCACTCTCCAGTTTCTTATCCTGATTTTGTACAGGTTATTGGATCACGTGTGTTATCTATCTGAAGTATGGACTATATTCATGAAAGTATGCTCATGCCTATCAGACCTAGCAATGTGAGAGGATGGATTTTCAAAGCTTTCAAACTTTGACCATCTGATTCCTCTACAACCCACTGGTAATGTATCTTTTCTGCACATTTATGTTTTGTGCATTTTTTTTCTAATTTTCATGTATTACAATGCTTACAACTTCTTTGTGTCAGGCTTGTAAAACGAAAAGTCTTAGCAATAAATTAAAGAGTGATTAATTGTTTTGTTAACATTTATAATGAAAGGCCAACCCTCAGCAGGTCAATTGTCTTTAGTGTAAGTTAGGTGATAATCCATCAAACAGATGTCAGAACCCACAGAGACGTGAGCATATGTGTAGTCTGACAAATTCATTATGTGAAAATCGTGCAGGTGATGGCTTGAGAATATATTGTTGTTTCCCTAGGTACCAGGTAATCCTGGAATGAAGCATGTTTACTGAACTCCAGTTTGCCACTTTTTACTACATTTGAGATGACAAATATCACATGCTCTTGCTGCATCCATGGAGAAAGTCCCTGACTTCATTCCCACAAGGAGAGAATCCACATTCGCAGGCTGGAAGGAAGTTGTGGCATGTCCTGACCACAACTGCGTAATGACTGAAAAAGCAAGATTTTTGAGTGTACCATGGCATCCACTCAACCCTTATATAATTCTAATTTCATCCCTGAGATGCTCAAAGAAGTCTTATTTATTACCATACAGAAAGAACCAACAGAACACTTACACTTAGACCAGCCTAGAGACCAGCCTAGAGACCAACCTAAACACAGAATGTAACACGGAATAATAAACACAGCAATTTCACTGTGTAGAGCCAGAAAATGAAAACTGAAACTTCTTGCAAAGGACTTCAGCAGTTCTTGGTTCCTGCTAGGAACAGATTGACCATTTGGGACAGCTCAGACACCTATGCAGACATGCTGACTTTGCTAGGTATAGTGCCTAATTTAGGTGTAAGGCTATTATGGCACTGACGTTTCAGAGACCAAAGAGCAATCACACTGTTCTGGCTCCCTGTGCAGTTGTTGGATAGAAACCATCACAGTACTTGTCAGACACTTACAGTAGCTGCCTTTCCTATTTTGGGCTGCCTAACTAACTTCTTCCTGAACTGTACAGGGAATAAGGGTCTGGCATCTCTAGTTAGCAAATGATCCAAATCTTAAGTTAGGCATCATCTTAGGTGGCTTGAATGCAAGCCATAACAGTTATATCACGACAAACCCTGGAGCATCAGTCACTACATCTTCCCATTAACCCTGCAAAGCCATGAGTGAATAGTACTAAAAGGAGACTCTGCCCACAGGGAATTTCCAAAATTGTGCTTTATGTAATACCCAGCATAACTTTTGTTTACAAAATTAATGAAAACTCATGAAAATTATAACTTGAAAATATTAAACATACAGAAGCATTTTAATTCTCTACTTTTTATAGCTCATTTCAGCAACTTCATCTAATTACAGTGAATGTTTTTCTGGAAAGTCAGGTAATGCTAGGGAGAAACACAGTAGAAGTATGTAGAACAACCTACACTGGGTAGGATTATAGATAATTGGCTCTCAGATGTAATTCAAAATTATATTGTAGCTAAAATGCGACATTTCCCAGAGAAGCAACAACTATTTTTAGCTTAATGTTTAGCTGTTGTAATGTCACCTGTGGATGTTTTCTTCTAACAAATTAGGTTTAAGTTTATGGGAGACATTAAATCCATTTTACATGAAACTGGTAACTAGTTTTTTTCAACTCACTTCTTTCTCAGATGCCTTTTGGGATCTTTTGTTTGTTCCATCAGAGTCACTTTGAATTAAAACCCATGTGGTGCTCCTTGAAATGCATGATAAAAAGCACCTGACAATTTCAAGGAGTAAGTGGTCATGATCTGTGCGCTGTCCGTATTGCAGCTGATGAGAAAATGCAGTTTGACACAGTGTCTAATCTGCTGTGACATTCAAGTTTTAAGTGATGTTCAAGGAGATGGAAGGGCTGGCTTTAAGCATATCCCAATGTGTGCTGGTCTTCTGTCTGTTAACTTGTTAATGAAGCATGATTGAGTAAAGTAATGAAGAGTTTACAGAGAGCCCCAGGAAACCAATTTCCAATTTTGCAACCAGCAGGCTTTAACTTCACTGCAGCCTTCACTAATTTTGTCTGGAAGGGGACTTGGATACTAAATGCAATTTCTGCTTTGTGAATCAGACAGACTTTTCTAATCCCTGAATACCGACTTGCTAATGAATGTCTCTTCTTCAGATCCATTTTGTTTCCATCTGTAGTTGTTAAAAATAGACTGAGTAACTAAAAAATGATTACAGAGAGAAATGAAATTATAATCACTTTGCAAATCAGAGGAACTGTTAGGCTTCTGAAGAGAAGGATATTTTAATCTTCTGTCTGACCTGAGATGAACTCTGGAGGTAAATGTAAAAGAAATGAACAAAGTTATTTTTGAGGAAGAAAAGATAAAATTGGTGTGAAGATCTTTTATACCTGATGTCTATATGTGATCATAAGGAAGCAGTGTCTCTACCCACCTTGCATGTACGCAGATCCACATCCAGTCTATAGAATCACATCTGGCTACAAAACTCTTTCTTTTCTGGAGTCCAAATCCTCAGGGTTTGTCATACAGGATAACTGAGGGCATTTGGAAAGAATCATTAAAAGAGTAAGACAGGAAAGAAATCAAATATCAAGAGAAAAGAGATTTCTAAAGACAAGTTGACTATAGACTGTCCTGCTGAACAGAAGTGTTTCTATACCCAGGCCTTCTGTAAATTATAAACATCACATTTGTTTTGCCATTTGCACATTTTTTGGCCATTTAGAAACTACAATTTCTAAAGAAAATAATGCCATTATAACATCTTAGCAGATATATCTGCTTATTGATAATGCAGAAGTCCTTCTTTACGAAATCTATAGAAACTCTCACAAAAGCAACAAATCTTTTAATTGAAATAATGCCCTTCACATAAAGTATAACCTAAAATGTTATTTATCTTGAAGAAGACATTTTTGCCTCCTGTTTTCTTCTGATACTGTAGCTGTAATTTAGAGTTTTCAACTTTATCAGTACACATAATCTTGGAAACCTTAAAACCTAGCTTTGAGATGACCCAAAATTGTAAAACACTAGAAATGATTTACTTGACATTGGCAGAGTGGCAGAGGAATAATTCGGAATATAATGATTAAAACAGGGATAAAAGTGAAATGATATATACTAGGGACAAGAGGATAAGGAGAGAGCTATAATCTAAAAGTCATAAAGAAGAGTGTGTCAGTAATCACAGCACTGTTGTGGTTGAATACAACTAGTAAAGCTATGATGGATTCTGGGTGCTGCTTTCTGCTCTGTGTTCTAAAGGCATTTACATGTGAGGTGTATTTCTACATTTCATAGCATCTCCAGATTAAACATTTGTGATAAAAACAAACTGTCTGCAACCCGTCATTGAGAGAGATATGCTTCATAATTATCAACAAGCAAAGAACCTCTTCTCTTTGTGGGAAAAGCAAGAAAGCATTATGGGGTGGACAATCAGTCTCAGTTTCAGCTGCCAACGCTATTATCTCAGTCAACCTTCTACTTATCTCAGGTGAGTAAAGAATTCTGAGTTATTTTAGATCATGCTGGTAGTGAACTGCACTGTTCCATTTATCAGATGAATGTACTTAAAATGTATTCCAGTTTCAGAACAAATCCTAATGGAAGACATACTGTTATTTAATTAACAAATCATATTTTTGCTTTCCCAGATTAAAATATGACCAATATTTTTGCTAATGAATAGAAACCCACTAGAGTCTCAAAAAATGCCATTTTTAGAACCTGCTAAGAGAAATGCTGTAAGAAATTTTAAAATTTTTCTTCAGAAACTTTAAAATCTTAAAAAGACAAGAAAAAACTCCATGAATCCTTCACAGTAACTTCTTCAAACAAAAAGCTGATAAGGTCAGCAGATACAGTCCTGGTCTAAGCTGCAGAAGTAAGATCCTGGACTATTCCACCAGTCCTACTCTACCAAAAGTTTTCTTACTTCCATTTAACTGTGAGTAAAGTAATTTATTGTCGTAAGACCACATACAAAATAACACAGCAGGTATCAAGACCCGGACATCAAGGACAATAAAATTCTACCCAAGAATTTATGAAAATGTTTAATCAATTAACAAGTGAAAGACCACTTCCATTATTATCCACTGTTTCTGAACTGCTCTCATGGAACAGTTTGCAGGACTCAGAACAGTAATTCAATTATCTTAAGATAAGCATCCAAAAGAAGCCCTGTTATATCTTCTGAGTAAATGCTGTAAAAAAAGTAAATGCTTTTTGGTATTCCAGGCCAGAAACACAAGGAGAGTAAGGCACTACGAAGTTCAGAATCACGAAAGAACCCTTAGCCCCTGGGTCTTGTAGCCATTTCTACCATTCTGATTTCAGCATTTGGAGTGAGTAAAGCTATAATGCATGGCGAGAGCAAAGACTGCATTTTAGATTCTATCTCTTTCTAGGACTACTTGGGAACTGAGCGCTTAAGCACCTTTGAAGATCTGTCACACATCAGTCCTCTGTAGGAGTCAACGTCTTTAGGATATCATTCTCCGGAGACACAGAGAAGTATTTGAAAAAAGTCAGCTGTCATTGAAATTCTCCTAGAAGTGGACCACCAAGAAGTCTATAGACCCTCTACACTGCACTTGATAGTTGACATTTGTTCTGTAATACAGTAAAGAAGATTAACGAGTTTGCCAAAGCTACCAAGAGGAAGAGACTCAGGTGCTCTTTGGAATGGTGGAATTCTGGCACTTGCACATTCGTGCATGAACAGCTACAGGTTTGTGTGGCAGTTGACATGGATTGAGCCTGGTTGACCACTCTGTAAGCATATGAACTTTAACTAACCCTATTAGGTGAGTAGCTGCTCTGTACTTATACAGTAAGAAGAGAGAGGTATTCTCTATTTCCTTAAGTACAAAGGATCTGTGAAAGCTGTGAACATGTTGAAAACCTTCCAGAGGACCAGATAATGAAACCCATTGAAAGTGGTAACCAGTTGTTGGCACTAAATGAATCCAAACGAGTAACCAAGAATCAGGAATTTGCTGCCCAACCCTGTAACTGATGGTGTCCATAGTCACTGAAGGAGTGATAGCGAAAGAGAACTGAGAGACCCCAGGGGTCTCCATGGCCCTTTCCAGGGTGATGTGCCAGACAGCCACAGAAAGGGAAAGATGTGAAATCCATATGTCTGTGATTAAAGTATTTGGGTATCCACGTCCATATAAACTCTGCACTGTTATTTGGTCTTGATCTCCAACAATTATTTGGGCACTGCTCAAACGTGCCCCTAAGTAGAGTGTCAGGAAAGCGCTTTGTATGAGCAGTTCCTATCTCAAACTTTGGTTTGATGTTTTTGCCAAAACCACATTAAAAAGTATACATGTTTTAAAGCTTCTCGGAACAGAATTAAGTTTTTCAAAATGACCAAAAGACACTAAACACACTAAAAATGACTATATGCGTTCTATATGCATAGACAATAAAGAGTAAAAGAAGAGAGATGGAAGCAAGAAGACTGAGAAACCCAAATCCCACCTGTTATATCTGTTATCCTTCAAATGATCAAAGTTAATCCATTTGTTTTAACAACCTGAAGAAGAAAAGCCCTTAGAGGAATAGATTTCTTCAGTAAACAAAGTCGCACAATCATTTTCTTTGACCAAATGAAATTGATTCAGGTTATTAATAACTGCATAATGAAAATCTAACTAATTCTTTTTGAAACTCACTACATTGTACAAAATTATTAAAAAAGTAGATGTTGAGTCTATATTGTATATAATTTCAAAGCCACTAATTGAAAATGTATTATGAAAAGAAATGCATGGCTGAGATATGTTATTCAGTTCCAGTAACAGATTCAATGACATTTGCAGCAATAACTGTCCATTATCTACATTGTATTACTTGGTAAATTTAGCAGAAAGAAGGGGATGGAAAAATATGAACACAAGAAATATGAAAATAATGAAACTTTAATGTAGCACAAAAAGTGTGACAGATGTAATACCACAAAGAGTCATTAAATACTTCCCAGTCCATCTCTTTTTATCTCTCTCATCCCGTCACTATCAATTATTTCTAATGTTTTTCCTTGTTCCTCCTAGACTTATGGAAGCAAAAATAATTCATGCTTCTTGCCTGTTATCTCTCCATCTAAACTGGCCACTGATATTTCAAGATGCTGAACCATGTGGTATAAAATCTATTTTAGTGCAAAAAATGACAACTGCTTTATGAGATAAGCCATGAGTCATTTTAGTATTTGTTTGTTTCTAGTTCGTACTTATTTTTAAAAAGTCTAAATAATAACAGTGGTTACAGTTCTTAGCTAACCTCTTTATCTTATATTTGCTTCTGGTTTTTAGATCTACAACATATTCCAGTAGAACTTATATTAGTCTTTTTAGCATGGATCAATGTAGATGAAAGAGTGCCCTGAGCAGAACTCATTTGTCCTTGTCAGCTGTGGATAACAAACTAATACACTTAAAATAAAATTACATTGGAATAGCCTCATCTTATTAGGTTTATTTAAAGTAATAAGTGCTATTAGGTCTTTAAGACCTAATTTAAAGTTGCAACAGCTTACAAAGATGTACTAAATTCACCTAAAGCAATATTTTATACGGTAAGCTGAAAAAAAAAAAAAAGTCCAGCATATAGAATAAAACTATTTTTTCCACACAGATATGCTAAGAATTAGCTGTTTCTTCTGCAGGCAAAATAATACCAGAAGTAAATTAATAATTTGTTAATTTTGCTAATAGTTCTCAGTTCAAAAATATTTCCTAATAAACAGAAACCATGAAAAAAATATAAAGTAACCAGTAAAATGTTAGCACAGTCATTTTCATGACAGAGGTTCAGCCTATTCTCATCCATTGTATTTGAATATTAAGAGAGATGTTATTATATGTTAGAGTAAAATAAATGCAACAATACAGTCTCATTTCTACTATGCAACAGAAAGGTAAATTTCTAAGTCTCAGCAGGCTCAGTTGTAGACATTAGGGCCTTGTCTCTTCTCCGTATTAAAACATACTCTTACAACAACCATTAAAATCAGATTCAAGACTCCATTACAAAACAATGGAGAAAAACATTATTATCAACTATTTTAAAAAGTATAAACAAATAAATAGTTTTTCATTTGCTTCACATCTTTTATGAAGATAACAAGCAGTTACGTTTTTTGCAATACAGGATTTAATGATACGATTATAATTGGCTGGATTCATTCTATATGAAGTAAATATTAAAAGGCCATCTCTATATATAAATAGGACTATCACCAGTTAAAAACACAGTTCTTCAAAATACAAAACTCTTTTTCATCTTCTATGAATGGCCCTATTCATAGCAAAAGGTTAGGTACACTCACAAATACATCCAGGATTCAGAAGTTTGGTCACATGATTATGAAGAATAAGTAAGAATACACCCATGAAATACTCCGTTTGCAGGCAAATTTGTAATATGGAGGAAATCAGTGATGACAGTTGTATATTTCAATTACCATCAGCTAGAACGTGGTCCCAAACCTTTTCATTGTGCACAAGGGAATTCAATGCAAATCAGGTTTCAGTGCAAATCAGATGAAGAGACACAGTGTGTTGATTCTCACCAGTAGTTGCGCAATATATTTTAAAATGATGTAGCCATACTTCTTGGCCAGAATGGTTCCCAAACAAAGGTTCTCTCTTGGCGTCCCAACGGATGTCCCTCTGATTTTGTTCTGCTGTCTCTTCTGCTGCAATGCTCCTCAGTTTTCCCACTCAGACTGCAATCCTGAGAACTACTATCGTGGCTAAGCAGCAACCCAGTCTCCTACCAGGAATAAGGTCATGAACCCCACACAAAGGACAAGGCCCCAGTTTTGTGGCCCAGCAGGCAAAGTGTACTTCCATCCTCAATTCTTGAATGTTCTTTGTCATGTAAGATGACCCAGGAGAAATGTCTCCTGTAGCCCAAGCTCCTTTAAAATATAAATTATAATAACAATAATAATGATTCTCCTTTAATTAGAACAAAAAAACCCTATTTTCTCCAAATGAAAGAGAAAACTTCCTAGGGCAAATCATCGGAGTTAAAATCCATATGGAAAATAAATCACTATAATCTTTCTTGAATATGTTTTCCTGGGAAATTTAAACATCACAAATAGCTCAGATCTCAGGGATTTTTTAGTTAACTAAATATACAGAATTTGCTAACTTTTTTTTTCTTTTTTTGAGACTGGTGACAGTGAGAATCTGAGAACTCTGCTAGCCTGCTGATCATATTGTCTCTGCATCTATGGAAAATATAATACACAAGGAATAAAGTAGAAAATACCTGAGTACCTGAGCCTTTGTTTCATAAAACCCAAATTACCTTTGCATGCTGAAAATAATAAAGTTTAAGAAGGAAGTGCTTAACTAAGCAACTTGTTTACCTAATAAATCTTGCTAAGTCCGCATGTTTTCCCTTGATTTCCTCTATTAACTGAAGAATGCTGCATATAACCTATAACCTATGTTTTTTTTGCAAAAAGAAGCAGATAAATTAGGTGTTTCTCATTTAGCTCTCAATCTTCAGTGAAGTTAATATGGCTGAGCTTTTAATCTCTTTATTCCTGCATGTACTCTTAAGACATCTAGTTCACATAAAGTAATTTATCTTGCCTAGATCTGTGAGCCAGCACAAGTACACATCCTGCAGAGTCTGAAAGGACAATATTAGAGGTCTCTGTGCTGCCTTGAGAAATGGTGGGAAGAAATAAAATATTATCTCAACAGCAGCTACAGCCAGTTCATTAACACATTTTCCTGTGAGCTGGCAAATGGGTATTTCTATCTTCTTTGGCAGAAAAAAGAACTGAATAAGGTATTTTACCTCTTAAGCCAATGATCTAAACACTTGGCTTTATTACAGCTCTGAGAGGCAAAGTAGGAGGAATACAGATTAAAAAGATCCTTGTGCTGTTTAACTATGAGAGAAATATTTATCTGACTAAACCCTAAAAAGCCAGAAGCACCTCCAAAACAGAGATGTGGTCAGCTGCAGAACTTCATAGTCAAAAACGAAAGTGTCTACAGACTTTGTACGCCTTCAGCTGTAATTGGGCAGGTAAACCAGTGACTATGGTCCAATCTATATGGATTTAAAAAAGGGAAATCATGCCTGACCAGCATGAGAGCCTTCAACAATGAAATGACTGGTTCAGTGGATGAGGGAAGATATCCTTTTTCTTGATTTAGCAAGGATTTCAGAATGCTTCCCACCACGTCCTCACTGACAAACTCACAAAGTGTGGACTAGATAAGTGGACAGAGGCATGGACTTAAAATTGGCTGAACCACTGGGCTCAAAGCATTGTGATCAATAGCATAAAGTCCAGCCAGAGGCCAGACAGTAGTGGTGCCCCCAAGTGGTTGATACTGTGGCCAAAACTGTTTAACATATTCATTAATGACCTGAAGGATGAGACCAAATGCACTCTCAGGAAATTTGCTGATGTTACAGAACTGAGAGATTATACTGGCTGATACACCACATACATATATACATATATATATTTATATATATACTGTCCCTACCACTCAGAGACCTCACCAGGCTGGAGAAATGGGCAGAGAAAGGAACCTCATGAACTTCAACAACAAAAAATGCAAAGTCCCGCCCATAAGGAAGAACAACCCCATGCGCCAGGACTGATAGGGGACAGACTGATGGAAAAGCAGCTCTTCAGAGAAGGACCCGCAGGTCCTGATGGACACCAAGTTGTGCATGACCCAGCAATGCGCCCTTGTGGCCAAAGAGGCCAGCAGCCTCCTGGACAGCATTAGACAGAGTGTTGCCGATCAGGAGGTCAGGAGAGGAAATACTTCTCCTCTATTGGGCATTGATGGGACCACACCTGGAATGCTGTTTCCAGTACAAGAGGGACATGAACGCACTGGAGAAAGTCCAGCAAAGAACCACGATGTTGATGAAGGGTTTGGAGCATTGGTTGGAAGGTTGGAAGAGTCAGCTTAGAGAAAATAAAGCTCAAGGCAGGATCATATCAAGGTGTATTCTCCCCATCTGATGAAGAAATAAAGAAGAAAGAGTAAGACTCATCTCAGCGTATATAGTGAAAGCACAAATCAAAATACATGAAATTCCACTTAAACATAAGAAATAAAGATTTTACCATGAATGTGGTGAAATCCCAGAACAGGCTGCCCAGAGAGCCTGTTGGAGATTTTCAAAACCTGACTGGATGGGTGGAGTTGGACCAGATGATCTTCAGAGCTCTTTTTCAACCTCAATAATATGTGATTCTGCAGTGATCTCAATCATCTCGATTATCTGAGCAGAGATGCTATATTATGTACTCCCTTTTAAAAAGATGTGGCATGAGTATGATGATTTTTACACAGATTCCTTTCCATATAATTTTTAAATTATGTGATTCTCCAGTTCTGTAGATAATATTAGCATTTCTCTAGATAAGTTATATAATGCCTAGCTTAGATTCTTAAACAACAGGAAAGATTCCACTTGAGATTTTAGCAAAGTTAGTATTTTGACAGGGATAAACTGTTCTTGAACCATACAGGAAGTAATTTAATATTTCTAAGAGGGAACATTCTTTTTTCAGATAGCAATGAGGAATGAAGCTTCATAGATTAAGTCAGTAACATGTACTATGAAATAAGTTTGGTGGATGTTTGGCTTTGTGTTCTCAAATATTGCTTAGAGCTTTGCTCTATCTTCTCTCAAAGAAAGAATGAGGGGCAACAATTTATGACAACATGCTTACAAGTCAATTCTTAATTAAGTATTCATAATTACTATTACGGCTTTCATTCCTGTCTAAAATGAGACATCTCTTGACGTATGGTGTGGAATTCAGCTTGAGGTTGACACCCGCATTTAGGTGTCTGCAGATGCCCAGTCATAAAGGACAAGATTAGTTGCATAAACAAAAGCTATATTTACCCTTACTAGTACTACGGCAGTAGGTGTTTAGAACCTAACACATGTACTCTATGTTGTTCAGGGATTTTGATTCAGACTAGCTCTAGGTTAGTCTCATGGGCTAAACTCCCACCAGCTGGATCACATTCAATCCTCTCTTGAAACACATCTTCTTCTTTAATTTTAGCTGAGAAGAAAAATGTTGGTGTAATCCAAGATTGCTCTGTGACATCAATCAGAGCTTGGAAAGCAGGAATGATTAGAGATATTCTCGAAGACCAGAACAGCTTTCAAATTTGAAAAAGCTAAGCTTTTTTAAAAACATTAACTGGTGTATTTAGCTATTAAGTAAAGAATACTTACAGGATATCAGATAAAATTGAATAACTTTTATACCACTCACTTTTTTTTATACCACTAGTATGCCTAGTCACAACACCTTTGCTCTGTGGATCTCTGCTTGCCGACTCGGTTTCAGTAGACTAATACAAGGGCTTTATGAGATGCAACAGTATCTGCACAGTGTCCTCTGACCCACAGGATTTTATTTTTCCTTCCAACACTCCTCAACCCTTTCTGTCCCTTTGCTTCTCTACTAGGAATCTGACAGTGTCTGCAAGCCCTCACCTCCTTGCTGTGTCTCTCTTCTTCCCCTTCCTTCTCATGTTATGTTATCTTTGGGACCTTTGTCTGCCCAAGTAGGCTAAATGGGCCCCAAGCAAAGAGTATCTTTGCCTCCCCAGGAGGCTTCTGCCCTATCTAGTTCTGCTTCATAGGAGCACTACATGAAAGCTGAGAAAAGTGTATGTCTTCCACCACAGATTTTGTCTAGTAATTTTTTCTTTCTTATTATTTTGATTCTTTCCTTCAGCAAAGACTTCTAACATCTTCTAACCTTTACAGCACTGTCACAGACAGTTCTCGCTGTTGAGTTTAGCAACTGCCTGACACAGAACTGTGCTTCATGCTACCAAACAATCAACATGCATCACAGGTTGGCTGGCAGTTCAAGTTTTTATTAGTTGATAGTGCATTAAGAAATGCTAAATGAAAATTTTAGCACCAATTCCAATCAAATAACTAATGAACAGCAATGACATACAAGTAACAGCTTTTTCAAAGTTACTGATGATCTCTAAATAAAATCAGAGAAGTGATATGCCATGCTAAATTAAAGATTGGTGTTGAATTTGCTGAGTGCTGTTTAGATGATATGCTAGCCAGTCAGTGGTTTTACTCCAGAAATCTGAATTTGTAGGCAGAAAAATATTTCCATTCCTCTGTGCGAAAGACATATCTAAATCTTAATTAGTAGTATAGCTCATTAAAAAAAAAGAGAGAGAGAAATGTCAAAATGCTTAAAATGTTATTATAATTGTGGAAAAGTATTAGATGCATTTATGAATATACCAAAAATACATGTCATTTATATTTATCTTTGAAGATGCTGAGATCTAATAAGTAGATTTAAAATTCAGGTTCCAAACATTAATAGACCTTTTGGGTTTTTTTTTTTTTTTTTGAAAGATCCTGAAATACTGTTAGAGGATTGCTTCCTGCATCAGCAAAATTTATGTTGCTTTGCAAGAAGAAGAGTTGCAGCCAGGATGCAGGCATGAGCTGGGGCTCCCAAGGCTAGGCCAGAGGTGTTGGGGCTGTCTGAAAGTTAAGTGCAAAGAGAAAACTCTGAGAAGTCTGATATGAGAGTGACTTTTCATTTCCCTGTGATGTTAAGGAACACAGAAACCCCTTTTGGTTGACCCCAGCATATTTCCCTAAATGAGTTAAAAATCCAAATTAAGCAAAGCATTTAAGCTTAATTTAGTCAGAGAAGTCAGTAGAGAGCAGTCAGTCTATCCCATCCTAAGACAGTAAAATTTGCCAGTTACAAGAAACTGCAAAATTGAGGCTTTACATAAACTCCTAAACATTAAAACTGTTAAAAGATACATAATACCAAAAGGCCATAAGACTACAAGGAAAAGAACTGCTAACAACAAAATTCCCTCTGCTTTGGAAAGTACTGATTCATAGTATTTCTATTTAGGGCTTAGTTTAGTACTTTATTTAGTTATTTAGTATTTTACTTATAGTACTTCATTTATTATAGTACTTACCTTTACAGATGTTTGTCCTGTGGATATTCTGTGCATACACTGGGTTGATAACATTACTATAAGACAAAACTAAATGAAATCATTGTACAGATTTCAGTGGGTTTGAACCCGTCAAGTTAGGTACTGTATGAATATCTACATATCATCATGAATGCTCAGTGAAAAATCATCTTCTCTGGCCTTTCTCACTTTTCTTCATTTTTTCACATCAAGTATTTAATCTAAAAGGTCCATTCATATGTGTGATACTCTTGTGTATCAGACTGAGTAATGTATGCTGCAATTTTTCTATCAATTTTCATATTTTTCCATTGCAAATGCCGTACAGGTACAGTGCTACAAAAATGTATGTCAAATAGTTCAATATACTAAGATTTTTTTATTTGTAACTAGAGCTCTATTTAAGAGTTATTGGATATGTATCTTAGTGAATATGTTTCTTTATAAAAAAACTTTGTGCAATAAATCTTAGTTTAAATGTTGTTGAAGATGACACCTGAATGATCTTGAAACAAAGAACTTTTAGAAGACAATTCTTTCCCTCATTCCCCAGAACTCTCGTGACCTCTCAAATCTAGGCTTTTACTGCTTTGAGTTTTAAAATAAATTTTAATCCTTATTCAATGCAATATATATATAAAGTCTGTATTTCTGAGGATGTATAACTGCAGCTCTGTGTAAACAACAGCAGACACACCAACTAAATATGTAAATGCTAGCTGTAAATATGACCCAGTAATTTCTGAGAGATGCATTTATATGGAAACTCTTCAAACTGTGGGGCAGTTTAGTCAGATCACTGTGGAGGTCACCTGCTCCCACCATCTGCCCACAGCAGGGTTGACTTAAAAGAAAGCTAGACCAAATTGCCTATCAGGTCCTACTCCATCCATTCAAGTCTTGAAAAATCTCCACAGCCTCCCTGAGCTGCTGGGGCCAGTGCTTGACACCTTTCGTTGTGGACTTTCTTTGCTCAAATCTAGTCAAAATTTACCTTGCTGCAGCTGGTGACAGCCATTGCACATCTGTGAGAAGAATTTGGGTACATTGCCTGCCAAGCTCTGCTCAACACACAGCAGAGGAAGGTCTCTGTAAAGTAAATTCCTAAATTTTCTGTACATTCAGTGAAGAGGATGAGGGTCTCAGTCTTTTGAGCAAGACACGACTGAGGATCTCCATTAGAATTTAGGCAATATTATTAAGATCACTGCATACCATTGCTAATTCCTGTTTAGCTGTCTCAGTCCTAGTCTGAGAGATGGCAAGGAATGGGATAAACTACAGAGATTTTCTCTGTTTGGAAGGCACCCAATGCAAGGACAAATACAATTAAAAAAAAAAGCCATATGGGACAATTTCAGTTGTTTTACCCTCCTTAGTCTTGGATGGGGGAGGAGGAGGTGCTGGAATGTTTGGCATGCATAGAAATTACTTGACAAGCGTAGAGAATAAGAAGGCCATCTAGAAATCCCTCTGCTAAATACAAGCTGACAGCGCCTCTCAGGTGGCAGGTTTGAATTAACCTTTAGCCCCTTATACAAATGCACCAGCTTCTTTATAATATTTTGAAACAAACAGCATACAATGTTTATGGATCTTACTCTATTCATCACCAGAGGAGGAGAGCAGAAAATAACCCAAATATCAGCTAAAATTCAAAACTACCCTTCTTGGCCCTTGGACCAGTTTGGTATTTTAGGCATAGGTTTTCACCGTAGCAAACAAACAGTTAACTAGCTGTCAAGAACACTTCCAAGGAGCTGAGGAGGGAGAATCTACTGAAGAGAAAGCTCATGTGTGTACCAATAAATTATTCCATTGTTAACAATTCTATTTACTCTTGAGTCCTCATTAATGTCAAAAAAAAAGTTATATTCTGATGCCTTAAAATTCTGCACTTTGTTTCTGCTGAAAAGTAAAAGACAATTTTTTGGCAGTTGCAACTATATACTGCAGGAATCTCTGGCAGATACTTTCAAATTTCTGTGTGTCTGTGCATGTCATTCACTAAATCCATAGAATATGCTTTAACTGAGGAACTGTCAGCTCCGCAAATCACCACCGAATCTAAGGTGAGGCTCAAAGAGTTTGGATTTCAGCCAAATTTCTGCAAGGCCGTAACTCTATGCAGTCCACCTTGCACATCAGCCCCTGTAGCATGGGCATTAGAAGAGTATGGTCTCCAAGTTGGACATAATGTATGGGGCAGAAATCAAGTCTATGTCTGGGGCAGATGCACCCACTGCAGTAGCTCAGGACCAGAGAACCCTCCAAATCTCAGTCCGATTAAAGACTAAACTGACCAGACTAAAACTGAGGTAGAGGAGGGATTTTGCCTGTAGACAGTTATTAACAAGAGATGCATCTCTTGTGGGCATGTATCAAGGCCAGGGAAGGGTAGGTATCCACTGCTGGGACTGGGCTTGTCTTCTGCCATCTTCTGCTTGAGTGGATAAATTTCTAGAGCTTGGACTTAAGTTAAAGAAAGGAAAAACCCTTGTGTGTTCTGTCTCTAAAATGTGATGTAGAATGTGATGGAGTTCCTTAGAATGTGAGAACTTTCCAAAGAAAGGGAAATTGGAATTCTGAGACAAGTTTTGAAAGATGAAGTTTTGAAAAGCTAAATTTTTCACAGGATGGAAACCCTCCATATTAGTCCCTTCTAATAATGCACCTAACTTCTAAAGCATCACCAAACACTAGGAAAAAAAAATAGCTCATTAATTTATATCTTCTGCTTTTCCTAACTGTCTAGGTACACCACAGCAATGTGGTGTGTTTAAAAAATTCACTATGTGTTTTCCTAACAAGTAGAGATCCTTCCTGTTAAATACCCGCAGAGGCACAGGCAAAGTGGCTCGAGAACTGAGGCAGGATCAGGTCATCAGCCTGTGGCAGTCAGTGACTCTGACTTCGCCAGAACCAGTTGTTTATCAGCCCTGAGATACAGAGTTTTATTCACTTTACATTTCTTGGTTTAATGAAAGTTTCCTGCAGGCACACTATCCAACTTGCATGAATAATTATTATCCTTTTTTATGCTGAAGAATTTTCTGTTTCATCAGGCGTTGGTAGCTTACCATGTCATTGCTTAAATCACCAACATTGTTCTTTTAAGCAGAAGTTAATCCATTTGTATCCAGTCAGATTTCAAAGAACACATCATCTTCTGAAATTGGGGGTGCTGAGGAGGGCTAGAAAGATGATCAGGGACCATGTTAGAGCTGTGGAGAGAGGCAAAGGGAGATCTGCTTCTTTACTCTCAAGAGGAAAAAGTTGAGGGTGATCTAATATGTGCCCACAATTATTTGGAACATAGTTACAAAGATTGCAGAGTTCCTGAGTAACTTCTTAGTAACACCAAGTGATATGGACATAAATTTGCAGCTTGGGACGTTTGGGTTGGACATCAGGAAAAATATTTTCAGCAGGAGGGTATTAGAGTACTGTAGCAGGTTAGGCAATGTTCATTCCTCGGCTAGACAAAGCCAAGGCTGACCCAATCTAGTAACTGTAATAGATCTGCCTGAAACAGGAGGTAGGATTGCTTGACATACAACGGTCGAACATTTCGATGATACTGTGATTCTCATATTTTGCCCCTTTGTTAATACAAATATTTATCTTGGATCATGCTGCAGTACCCGAGTCTTACTTTCAAAAACTGAGAAAAAAAATAAAAATTTTGCATAGTCCATTCTACATAAGTAGGATTCTACCTGCTAGCTACCAAGGTGCCTTAATCAGTTTTATTGTTTTATTTTTAAAAGAAATATTAGTTCAGGAAAGGCTAAAAGTATTTCAGCTGTATTCATAATGGGAGGATTCCCCTAAAATGGCAAAACATTAAATCTGTTTTCTGTAATCTGGATTATCCAACACTTAAGAAGTATTTCAGTAGATAGTTTTTTTTTAATATTACTATCCATTAAATGTATAATTCAATGCTCTTCAACATTTAATATTGATTTGTAAAGAACATTTACCTTAACTTACTCTTTTAAAAGAGTATAATCTCTTTTAGCAGATAGATAGATATACACAAGTATAATCTGCTAATTCAAAAAAAAAAATCTGTCTGCAAGAATGCTGCTGAAAATAACATTAAAATATATTATTTCTCTTTATTTTTTAGATGTTATATCTACTGTTGTATATTTTCACTGGCAACTCTCAGGTGTGCCATTTTGTACAGCGCTTCAGAAAACACTGCCTGGAATTTAAATGTGACAAATCTTGCATTCTGTCACATTTGAATAAATTTCAAGTACCTTTGAAGTTCTTGTAACTGCCTTTTGCAGAGTCTTTGAGATCTACAGATGAAAAGTGTTGTATGAAAGTAGATAGATATTGTCATCTATTCTTTTATACATTTGGGTACAAGTGCCATTAATTTTCACCTATTTGTCACATCAAACAATGTTTAAATAGAAGATTTGTTAAAAGTTCAAAATTGGTTGCATCTGCATCATTGAAAGTCACTCTTTGTCTTTTGGCAAAATACAGGGGGATTTCCAGTGTCATGTGCTAAAATGAGCAGTTCCCACATCTGATTCTGTTTTGTTATTGTTCATATATATACATATGTATAGAAATTTGGCAAACCGTGTTTAACAACTGTTTCTTCTCAGTTATGAGCCTGTAATAATCTTTGAGCAATACTAACTGAGAATTATGTCATTTAGTACAAAAAGACTTGATGGAGAAAGAGGAGCCTGGATAGAATAACGGGCATGTTCTGCTCAGGTGCCAAACAAAATGCCACTTTAATGTGTATTATCTTTGACTCAGTAGGGCACTAAGTTCTAATTAAAGTTATATCTCTTTTGACTGAAATCAGCTAGTATCCTGAGGCTTTGGCGTATAGGCAGAGCAAGCTTCTGACTGCACGCAGTAGCCCTTGTAGGTGTACATTACATGCAGTTATTACAAAATTTCACTGAAAGAGCAGAGAGCTGACTTCACAGCTGGCAGGGCAGAACGTCTGAGACAGGAGAATGGCTTTCATCTGCCATCTTTTAGCAATTAGTTAGCAAGGCCAACTAGTAACTGACTGCTTAGTAAATGACTAACCAGAATGTGCTTTGTCAGCACTTTTCTACTACGTGAGCTTTTAGTTGCTCGTTTTCAGGGTCATTCTCTATGAGGTTATTCTAAGCCCTTCGCCGGATGATGCAGAAGTTTTATAGCTAAAGGGAACTATTTTATCAAACTGGATATTTCTGAAATTGTTTGTAGAGTAACAGACAGCAACGAGAAAATATTCTGCCTTCATCTCGCATATAACACACTGTATTTCCAAGAGGAGGATTATGAGATCCTTTTATCAGGCCTATGAAAAACTAATCAAACCTTTAACAAACCCTAAATGTTAGATTATCTCTCTTATTTCTGAGAAAAGTTCAGATGGTTTGGTACTACTTTCAAGTTTCTTGGCAAATAGAAGCAAATGCTCTGAGCAGCTCTACTGTACACGGATTACTAGAGAAACAAAAATCTGTTGGAAAATTAAGATACCATTTTAAAGTGAAAATCAGATTAGGCAATTAGCAATTCAATTACCTACAGTCTAAAAATACTGCGATAGTTGTACACAACTACAGGAAACTACATTTTAACCATTACCAATGGCACTCTTTTTTTGTTTGCAGCCCAGGTATAATGTCTGTTTTTCAATACTTTGTGTTTTTGTTTGAAAAAACAGATGATGATATTAACCTTTTGCTAATACCTTAATCTCATTTTCCCTAAGGACTATGCAGCTTTCTGCACTGCCTACCTCAAGCCTTCGGTCACTTCCACACCTGCAAGCACAAAGGACATTGTTCAAGGGGGGAGAGGATTTAAGCTAAAGGGTAGTGTCTATGCAAATCAAGATCCGTGGTGAATGCTTGTGATGAATAAATATAAATTAGAAATTAAGTTAATAATTCTTTGTTTCTAGAGGACCCAGATGAAGGTACTGCTCAGGGTATTTAAGCAACAAAATATCCCTTCGGAAATTTATATCAGAACTACAGCAGGCAGTAAGTATCATGTGGGGAACGGAGAACTACATAAGCTAACAAACACTATAGACACAAAGAGCAAATAGCCATGTAAAATTCAGACTTCACAGCAGAAGAATGTTTTAATCACCAGAAAGGCAAAGCCTGGACCAGGATTCCTTTCAGAGCAACGGTGACACAAATCTATTTAGTTTTAAATTTCAGCTTCATAAATTTATGAAAGGAATTACATGTGTGCATGTCTGTGATTGCTCTGAGCTTTCTTTAGGGACCTAAGAGTCTCACCTGGTAGTATTCTTCTGTGTATACTTCTGTCTTCTAAAAGATTGGCAACTGATGATCCAAGCTTTTTAATAAATAAATAAATAATAAATAAATAAATGCATTCATTGGTAGACCATTTCAGCCCAAAGAATTAGCACTGTGACTTGGCACTGTAAAGCAAGGGTGTGCAGATGGCTTGGCTATGGGGCACAGTCTGCAGATAGGGAGCTGAGGCAGGGGAATCACCCGACACGCACAAGAATTTACAGACCTCAGCACAATTTACAGACCTCAGTCTGCACAGCAGCAAAAGGAAACACCTGAAGAAAGAGTACCCACATAGTACAGCAATGAGGTGCTGGTGTGGGTCCCCAGAGCTTTGCAGCCATGGTAGGGTCTCACCATCTGTGTCTCTAAGGGGCAGAGAAACTGACCAGAGGCACCTGCTAGCTCTTGGGGCAAATGGCATGCCATGGGTTGCATCCATACAGCTGGACTCTCTTACCCACCAAAACACTGTAGTCCATATCACCTATTGACCCTGCTCCCAAGCCCAGAGCAAGTCTGAGCTTTATGTGGAAGAGCGTGAGCTGACCCCAGGCAAAACCACAGCAAGGACTACAAATAGGATAGATGGGCACCTTGCTCAGCCTCATTTCCCAGCTCTTCTCAGCTTAGCATTGAAGATGCAGCCACTGGGATTAATTAAGATAGGCACTGTGCTGTGTTGATATGATTGTTGGGGTCCCCTCTGAAGTTCCTATAAATTAAGAAAATCTCATAACTCTCACAATTCTGCCAGAACTTCTGAACTTTTAAATTATATTTATCAGCCATATTTTCCAGAACATAAAGGTTTTTCTACTCCTTAATGTGAGGGCATTTTTCCACAGTAAAATAGGCCCGAGAGTCTGGATTTCTTTTATCATTATCTCAGCTTTCATTTTTGAGATAGCATGCAGAGAACATAAATATTCAAGTGAATGCAGAGAAATGTTCTTGATCAAGCACTCAGTTGTAATCTATTCCACAGAATCGTTGCCCAGTTCCATTCCTAGATGATGGATACCCCAGAAGAGTCTAGTGGCAGCAAGAAAGCCACCAGGAGACTGGGGGAATGCTCTGCTCAGGGACTGCCTGTGCTATTATGAAACAAACACTTGTGGTCGATAAAGGAAGGTTCTATCTGAACCTTATTTAAAGAAGTGTTGTGGACACCTTCCTGGCTTTTCCATCCAGGCATAGACTCTTGGAGTTAAGAAAAATGTTTTGCATGTTTCACATACAGTTTCCCAGATATCTAAAGTAAACTGAACTTGTGCAAATTGGGCTTGCACTTTTTTTAAACGTAGCGGCTGCAGATCGTAAGCATTATATTTGAAGAATGGCAAAATAGGGGCACAGTTGCTTTCTTCTGCTTTATTTCAATGAAGTCACTTAAAAATGGGACTTTCTAGCTAAGATTCATTAAATTCTTGTGCTTTCTGATTGCCTGCCTCAGCTACTTGTCCCATTAAGAGTCTCTAGTTTGTAAGAAAGATATTGTAACTTAATCTTGCTTTGTAAAAGTAAGAGCTCAACAGAACAGCCCTGACAGAGATCTACAGAATATAATTTAGAAAACTTTGCTTAATTTAGATAATGTTTTTATCTGAGTACCCACTTAAGTTTTTCATCTAATATCAGCAAAAACCAAATAATAATATATTTATTTCTGAAGCTTACTGAATAAGGTGTATTTTGATCAACAAAGCAGAGTAGAAGAATGTTATACAGTGAATAACCGTTATTTTGTGTTCAAATTAATTGCTCTGTCTCTAAATTTCATAATAGATAACCCTGTTTTAGAAAGGTGTGTGGTTAATCATTTATATTTTATCTCTCCAAGCTTACTACATAATTTTACTTTATCTCTACTGTTAACTATTCAGAATATACTCATAAAAATGCATAATATATTTTTATTTTGACAATAATTGAAAATGGCCAATTTTGACTAAAAAAGCAGGCTAGAAGACTATTGCCTTGTGATAAATTTCTGGTTTAATATTTTCAACAAAATATATTTATCTTTAAATTTCATTACATAAGCCATAAGACAGATCTTATTTATATTTTCCCTCTTCCAACTTATAAAAAGTATTTTTTACCTCTACTGATAAGATAAAGAGCAGATTTTATCACTACACAGTAGATAGACATCAGGAAATGTGCATGACTGACTGAATTATGATGACGTATGTCCTCCTCTGAGTCATTACATGGTATAACAAGAAATGTAACCTTTTTTTTGCTTCAGGGGATCATTGCTCACCCTTATAAATAAAGGGACTTGGTAAACCTGGTGTTTCTAAGACTGGAATGGAAAAAGTTAACTTATTCATGATAATGGTTTGCTTTAGTGAAAGCTGGATTTCATTATGAACAGATGGTTCATAGTTCATTTAAAAAAATAGAAAAATATTGTTTTTCTACTGTAATCTATTTGTATGTTCTACTTCTGAGTGTTGTGGCAGGAAAGACTTAAATTTGCTTATGAATTACGGTATTTTTTCCTATTTCATTTGGCACAACCAACTCTACAGATCCACTGCAATAAGCATTTTAGCCCACCTGTAGTATAGGATAGTGCCTTTCTCCATGAGATTCACACTGTCCATGTGTGGTTTCCCCATGACCAGAAAGATTCCCTGCTGCACAGCAAATTCAGGTGCTGTAGGGTTATCTTGACTGTGGATTCAGGTGCTAAAAAGGGGTTAGAAGCTTCTAACATGGTCTGGTAACCTGGAAACACTAATGAAAATAGCACCTGAAATAATAGTATCATGTGAAAAAGATCTAGCCTGTGACTTATGCAGAGAACTTGGTTTTAGGCAAGAAGATCCTGAAAATGAAGTGTCCCCTATGCTGCCCGTTACCTTTTCCTTAACACTCTTAGGAAAAGGATGCATCTACAAGTTGAAATACAGACATTAAAGGGTTTGCCTCAGAAAGGGCAAACCTTGGCTGTCTCCAGAACCTCAGTGTGCACCATATCATCACTGCTGAACTACCGAGGACCCCAGAAACAACCACTGCAACCTATGAGACCTACATCTCATTCAACCTATCTGAGAAACAGCTTGGAGAAAGGCCAGTGAGAAGATGCCAGACACACAAATCCAGCCTCTGTCCACAGTAACAGGAAACACACTCCACCAGAACTGTCTGACTCTCTATCCAGAAATTCTGGATTGCTGACAGAAAGATTAATCTTTTCAAGTCTCAAAAATGTCAATGAAAAGCTGTATTTTCCAGACTGCTTCCTAATTTTTTGTTGTTTCCTTGTTGGCACAAGATGAGTATCAGAACTTAGTGCTGAATTAAACCATCTCTATTAAAAGCTGCAAGACAAATCAGAGAACTCTAATGGAGATGTCTTTCTTACACAAAGACTTCTGCCTTTCCAATAAATGGGGAATTGAAGTCAGTTTTACACTGGGTTTTATCATCCAAACTTCAATTTATTGAGAGTAATATACTAATGCTGCAAGAAAGCAATTCAATTTAACTTGCTGGGAACAGCAGGCAATATTACTGTTATCGGCTGGAAAGAGCTCAAGGCACTCTCAACCTTTCAGTTTTCTTCTTATCTCCTGTGGATATTAAGCATATTCTTGCTTGTAAAACTCTTTAGTCCACCAGTGGACTAAATTTTTACTGACCTGCCCTTCTCGTAAATTAAATTATGTTTCTCTCTCTCTCTCTCTCTTT
The DNA here is from genome assembly GCF_059628265.1 of Tinamus guttatus. Classification (NCBI taxonomy): domain Eukaryota; kingdom Metazoa; phylum Chordata; class Aves; order Tinamiformes; family Tinamidae; genus Tinamus; species Tinamus guttatus. The sequence goes on from NW_028288936.1 coordinate 2,244,832, forward strand.
TTTTTTTTTTTTCCTATAATCTGCTGTATATAATTTCATTGCTTCTGGGGATTTCTAGACAAACTGGGAAAAAATATTTTTCCAATTAGCAGAGCAACAGCATGCAAAGGCTTGTTTATATTTTCCTCCTGGACTGAGCAAGAGTAAGGCAAAGGAAAGGTACTGCTTGTCAGTCTCCTGTCTTTCTTATGTCTGCCACAGTATTGATTTGATTTCTAGACTTTTGCTGCAGACTGTTCACATATTTCTGCTCTCTGCTTTGCCTAATATCTCATAATAACAGAGGAATTATTAACAGCATTTTGATTATTTTCTATTGGAGAAGCTTTGTAGAAACTGGTAATCCAGAGCCGTGATTATAATAAATATATAGCAGTACACAGAATAATAAATAGCAGTACACAGAACTATCTCTTAAACTAACAGCCATTTGCATATCATATATATATGGGTACATATATGTGTGTGTATGTGTTTGAATATATATACACAAACACACATATATACATATATATACATAAATACAATAGCTATAAGAGACTAGAATCTAAAATCACCCTTCTGGGAGGCTACAAGCTTCTAACAGCAGTACCTTTATTTAAAAATATGGCATATTGAGATTTTTGACTAATTGGTCTTAGACAGCCTGTTCCATTTTCAAAATGTTTTATTTAGGTTTTGGGTTGTTTCACTTGTATATCATAGTCAGATCAGGTAAATGGCAAATAATGTAACATCCTTGAAGGGACTGAAATTCTATGCCCAAAGAGGAAAAATAGATCAGTCAGCTAGGACAGTGGTCATGACTGTGTTAAGAAGAGTGTGATCAGAAACTGAGAGGACAAGAAAAAACAGAGTTATATAGACGGGAGAGATGTTACTTAAGTGTGGGAAAGCCAAGACTACTTTTCAGACAACAAGAATGACAGCTTTGTGGACTTGATTTACAATGTTACTTTTGAAGTTTCTATTGAATATATATGAATTTTATTTTCAGGAGTAACAAAATACAGCACTGCTTCATTTCCAAAAGGGGGGTTTATACCGACACTGAGAAAATCTGCTAGAGAGAAGCCAAAAGAGGGAGTCAAGCTGTAAAATGCTGCCAGGCAATGTGGTAGTGAGTCAAAATGAATGCACACCATTTGCCAAAAACCTTTCAGAACCATCACAGAGGAGGAAGCCAGCCATGCTGCCTTGGATAAGCAGCAGAATAAGGGAGGCTACTTGAAATGAGAAGATGCCTTTCAAAAAGCTGAAATTGTTGAAAGAAAAAAATAGATATAAAAAGAGTTTCATGAACAGTTTGTAGACACACTTGTACTAAATGCTTGTTCAAATGTATATTGGGAGAGGGAAATCCATCCAATAGTCAAGTTATAAAAACATTGCACAGAGATGACAAAGTATAACAGAAACATGAAATAATTCTTTCCATTAAAGTTTACCATAAAGTGAGTTAAAGCTTGGGGAGTGGCAGAAGGGACATCTATGTGGTAATTTTTTAAAAGTAATTAATTTGAGGAACAATCAAAAATTGGACGTTTTAAAGAAGTTTTAAAACTTTTTTGTATATTTGTGTTGTTTCCTTTTTTTATTTTTGTGGAGCCACTCATTTGTTTACCGTTAACTGAACTGAAGTTTTCAGGATGATAGGATAATCCAAAATTCTTTTTTAATTTGTAACATTTTCTTTAAAAAATTTACTATTACAAAGTAGTAATCCTGAACAGTGGCTACCATTGGCCACTTTTCGCAAAATGCTGCGGTGAACATTGTTTCTCTAGCTATTTGAGGAGAAAACAAGATCACCAAAGCTAAAACCCCCAAAATGTTTCTTATCATGTTAAACATCCTTAGAGTCCTGCTTATCAGAAATACCAATTATCTCTGAGTATTTTTTGAAGCAAAAGATTGTCCAAAAATAAGGTAAGAAAAGTTTGGTGACCTTTTTATTTTTGTTGTTTAGGCTACTTGTGTTGTGGCTCCTCTTAAATAAGATCTTAACTAATATCAGACACTACCCCGACACTAAGTGTAGCTGACCCTAGCCCTATTTCCCAAGGGAGAACCCACGCCCCCTGTTGTGAGCGACCCAAACATTAGCATCATGTTTTCAATTAAGACATTTGTGCGCAACTATGCAGTGCATTTTTCTTGCAATCAGATCGTCTTAATCTAAAAACAGATTTTTTTCAGTTCTGTAGATAGGGTCAAAACTTCACCCTAAGCTAAGGTTAGCAATGTAGAAGTCATTCAGCTTGACAGCTTGAACCAGTTTAAACATGAAAAGACAGAATCACACTGTAGGACATCTTGGTTGATATATTCATGTCAGAACCAACACTCATAAATTTGCTCTTCAAAATGCCAGAAAGATAAGTTAATCTGTTCTTAACAGATCAGGAAAGTCTAGTAAGAAGTATGGCAAAGGGGTTAAAAAGGAAGAAATATATAAATATGCCATGCGTTATATTGAAATTAATATCTTTGTACTTTAATTCAGGAGAAGTAACACGATCAGGAACCATGCAAAGACATGATTCAATTACCAGAGTACAGCTCTCTCAAACATCTGGAAACAATACTGCTCTTTTCACAGCTTTTAACCGATCAGTTCTGGCTTCACACAGAAGTCTCCAGTGGATGTTAATTCCTTAATGCCATGATTGTTTTTAACAGTGTAAAACTAAAATAAACTAGGATTAGACAAATGACTTTTATAATTAAATGACATTTGTAATTAAACTAATTCCAAAAACGTAGTGGCCAAGACCTTGTGGCTCCCTTTGGTTTGTCTTTTGCTGGAAGACATGGCAATTAAGAAGTAAATGTAGTTGTAAAAGGAAAAGAAATCCTCCTTTTGAGTTCATATGCATTTTGAGAAAACAGGCTTACAAAAAGCTCCATCTTACCAGGTTGCTTCCAGCCAGGTAGGGATTTACCCAGTTGCAAGGCAAATGAAGTCCTGCCAAGAATGGCTGGTATTTGGAAATGAGGTGCTTCTGAAGGGAAAAGCTATCAAATTTCAAATGCCTTATTCAAATGTCAGAAATGCCATATTTTTTGGAACTGCAAAACAAGGTGGTGCTGGCCAGTTTTTCCCACAGAATTTCTAGGACTTCATACCTTCACTTGTAGCACAAAATACATTGGACATTTGCATAAATGAGCAAACAAGCACAGTAACAGGTGGAAAAAACAGTAATGGGTATTTTCCCTCCCTGATGTGCATTTTATTAATATTTTATCAGAAGATTTGGAATGAAACAATCAATTCTTATTTTATCTAAACCACTATTAATGGGTTAATCTTTAAGAAAACTTTCTAAAGGCAATGGTAATTAAGCACTGCAATAACATTTCTACACCTATTGTTCTTGGTGGTAGATTTTTTTCTTTTATATTTTTTAAAATAAGTAAAACAAAAGCTGGTCAGGAATGGCTTAAATATAGTTGGTTCAGTTGTGGCACCTAGGAGGGAGAAATGTATCTTCCTTTCATTCCTATTTTTTGATTAAAAAAAATCCATAAATATGTATTTTTCCTTTTAGGCAGTTATTCTGGGAAAGTAACAGAAAAAAAAAAGTGATAATCTAGCACTCTATACTGATAAAAAATATATATTATTGATGATAGGAGATGAGGCTCATTTTCATAGAATCATAGAGTGCTTAAGGTTGGAAGGGACCTCTAGATGTCATCTAATCCAACCCCCCCTGCACACGCAGGGTCACCTAGAGCATGTGGCACAGGACTGCGTCCAAGCAGGTTTTGAAGATCTCCAGAGAAGGAGACTCCACAACCTCTCTGGGCAGCCTCTTCCAGTGCTCTGTCACCCTCACTGTTAAGAAATTTTCCCTTAAGTTCCTGTGGAACTTTTGATGTTTCAGTTTCCAGCTGTTTCCTCCAGTTCTGTCAGTGGCCACCACTGAAACAAGGCCAGCACCATCCTCCTCACTGCCTCCCTTGAGGTACTTATAGACACTGATTAGATCCCCTCTCAGCCTTCTCTTCTCCAGGCTGAACAGGCCCAGCTCCCTCAGCCTCTCCTCCTAGGGCAGATGTTCCAGGCCCCTGATTATCTTCATAGCCCTGCATCCCCAGCAGCTGCACATCCCTCTTGTACTGTGGGGCCCAGAACTGGACACAATACTCCAGATGTGGCCTCACCAGGGCTGAGTAGAGGGGCAGGATCCCCTCCCTCGACCTGCTGGAGACGCTCTTCTTAATGCACCCCAGGATCCCATTGGCCATCTTGGCCATGAGGGCACACTGCTATTTTATTCATTTAATTATTGATAGTTACTGATCTAGTTATTAGAATCTACCAAATATGTATGAAATGAGGGTATTGTGACAGCTTGTACTCAAGAATATTTTGCCTTCTTGCTGTTACTATATATCTGTTTTCAAGTTTGTTTACTTCTCTGTAAATAACACATACAACATAGCTATGAGGGCTATGATTTATAAGCCTTTAAAATACTAGTACTAAAAGTACTAAATATTTCCAGGCAATGTTCCAAATTTAGATTGTGGCATTACTAAAAGAGATTATATAATACTTCTATTGCTTTTAAAATTAAATTTCCCTGTATAAATAAAATCTTATAAATATGTTGTTCCACTAAGCAGGGGGAATGTAGCCCCTTTACTGCATAGATGCATTTTTTTTATAAACAGATTGTATACTAGTCCAAACACTATGTTGCTATTGCTTCTACAAACTTCACTGGACAAAGATATGGCTGCAGACAACAGGGAAAAGGAATAAGACAGACACTTTTATTTAAGAATGTAAAAGGGTAAAATAGATAGCTAAAGTAACATATATATATATAATATAACAAAAGGGGAGAAATAAACTCGGCAGAGCAGGTGGAGGACCACAGGGCACCAGTGGACAATAACCCTTGCTTGTCTGACTGGAAGGTAGCAAATCAACCTCAGCAAACTCAGGTGAATTTCACTGCACCATCTTAGGTGCATATCCTTAAAAAATTAAATACCATTGAACAAGCCCAATGAAGACCAAAATATACAAACTAACATCAATATATTTTTTTTAAGCTTTATTTAGCCCAGTGGCAACAAAAGTGCCTATCAAGACCAAGAAGAGAAAGGGAAAGGTAACCGGATTCTCAGAAAGGCATGGCAAGAACTAATATTAAATAGACGGGGAGCACATCTCCTATTGATTTTCTTATCTTCTACACCATTCTTAGGAAATATCCACAATTCTTTTTATTTTTTTTCCCTTTTTTTTTTGCTGCAGCATGGTTTAATTTTTCAATTTGAAAAGTATTGGTACAAAGCATGCCTCATTACTGTGTGGGAGGTAGCCAATCTTCATTAATTCAGTTCTCACTTCATTTGCTTTGCACACAGTCATAAGCAGCTTCAAAATAACTTAGATAACTTCAGTAGATTTATAGCTGTACTTTCATTCTGCATTTAGGGTTTTTTCTCTCTCTTATTGTTTCAATGTATTATATGAATTTTAGAAAGTCAAGTGCAGCAATGATTGCTTCAGGGAATTATTTCATGTTGCAATTTTTAGGGTAACATCCCTGCATCCCTCTGTCTTCTGCTAAAATGCTATGACATAAACCATCTCAGATCAAGTTTTCTTACAAACAGGCAGCAATTCCCTATCTCATATTGAGTGTTCTCTGGAGAAGCAATCCTTTCCCGTGTATATGTTACACATATACACCGTGGTGTTTGTAGCAGCAGACGAATGCACCCATACCATCAAGAGCTGGGAAAGGAATTGCATCAGTCAGTTATTGATTTATTTAGTCAAAAGAAGGTTTGCTTTCTTCACTGGAGACATACTCCTTATTTGAGATATATACACAGCACCACATTTAATGCAAGCAGTCTAAGGCAGGCTGGTAGGGCAGCACTCTTATTTTAGCTAACATGGAGAGAGCTCAGCTGAAGAGAGCAGAGCCAGCATCTCCCAACACATACCAAGGGTTGGGAGGAAGTGTATCGATATATTTAGCATGTCAGACCATCTCCTGGCCAAGCTGATGATTTCTTCTTTCTTAAGGCAAAAGCACAATACTTTATGCAACTACCTTGGATCATGATAAGCAAGAGTAAGGAAAATAAACCCTTCAGACACAGAATTTTTATTTAAACTATTGTTATCTTGGGACATGTACCATGACTAGAAAAAGGTAATATCACAGGAAAGATGCCAAAGCTTTTGGGAAAAAGCCACAGTAACTATTAGAGATATCACCTAGCAATTTCTGATGCCAAATGAGTTTTCTAAAAACATTTCTAGTAAAAATAACTTTTCCAGTCTGCCACAGCCACCATTTGAGAATTGACCAAATCACACTTGGGGGGCAAGGGCAAGAGTTATAACAGTGCTAAGAACAATTCTGCAAAGTCTATTATGTACTTCTGGCTTAAACAAAAATCACCAGTAAGCTCGAGCATTTTTTTGCATTCCCAATGCACTCAGCAAGCCTAGAATTGCTGCAACATCTGAAAAGTTCACCAAAATCTCCTTGTTCACCTGTATCCCAAAGAAAACCAGAAGCCTATTAGACAGTATTCTGTAGCTATTACACATTTTCCTTACTTGAAAAGCCAGCTGACACGGTCTAATAAGAATGAATGTCTGAGGAGGTTTTGCCAATAAGCTGCCACTGCTGCTAAGTTCCTGGTAGGAGAGAAGTGTTGTTGTAAGTGTTAATATCCTGCCAAAGTCCTATTAATTGCTCTGCATGGACTGCTAAATCATGGCTTCTTTGTAGCGGTTCATGTGCTGACTCAGATAGGATCTTGGAGAGTGGCTGTCCCCCGCGGTCAGGCAGCACGTGAGCGGGCAGCTGAGCCACGCAGGTGCTTATCCTGGCACACATCACCACATCTGTAAGAAACCTCCATGCTCACTCTCCTTGGACTGCCAGGGATGTGGTCAGTCCATACCACTTGGCAAACCCAAGCCTACTACTTATGAGTATCCTGATATCTGTCACAAAACCCATAGGCAATTTCACCCTGCAAGAACGATTAAGTGGCATCCCTTCAGCAGAGCAGACTGTTGACTGGCTTCCAAACCTGCAGCCAGCAGAGCTGACTTCATATGCACAGGCTAATTCTCCTGGCAAAGCCCTGGAGCAGAACATGTGCTTGGGCAGCCTGTTGTTCTCGTCAGCTCTCAGACAGTTCTTGGCACATGGAGAGAAAGAAGGGCAGCCTGTTTTTATGATCCTCAGGTCACCTGTCCCAGACAGTTGGCTCTGTGAGATCATGCTTTCCTATTTCGGTAAAATAATAGTGCAGCATGTTAAACCTGCTACATTGCAACATGAAAAGGAGTCAAGCTATTTCACTGAGGAGTTGAGTACAGGAGTGTGCGATCAGTTTGGATAAAGTAAACTCAAAAATGCTTAGATGCCTGGACAAATGCAGGAGACTATCTTTCTATCTACGCTTTTTCTTTTTTTTTTTTTTTTTTTTTTTTTTTTTTTTTGGGTCAGACAGATTATTTCAAAACTGGTTCTCAGATTTCCCTGTCTACATTATACTGTGGTATTTACTTTTGCAGGGTAAATTAAGGATGCATTCTAAGATACCAAAGCATAGCATATCAGGTCATGGTCCCATCTTGACTTGCATATCAGAAGAGCAGAGAGAAAGAGAGAAAGTACTGGTCAGTCTGTAACTTGTTTAAGGTTTAGGGATTTCAGGGTTATGGGTTTTGATTTTTGCTTTTTTTTTTTTTTTTTTTGGAGAAGCTGTTATTCAAGGTCTCTAAAGGGAAAATGTCAACATAGCTCTTCTCTGGAATAGTAAGAGAGATCATGATAGGGACGTTGCTGCTCTCAGAAATACCTGTATCTAGAGAACAGTTACTTGAGACTACTTTGACACTTTATATTCACACCCTACCTTAGTGATACCCGTATGTAAAAACAGCCTTGTCGTTGACACGTGATCAGAGGCTGCTGCTTACAGCAGAGCAAAAAGACCCTAAAGCAATTTGAGAAACTTTAATTCCTAGGCTTGAAGAAGCCAGCATTGCTCTTTATCAATTTCTAGGTAATGATCTTACTTTTGTTATGCCAACTGCCCATCAAGTAAATGAGTAGCTAACATTGCTGATATGTCAGTCTGATATGGAGTCTTTCTTTTATAAGTAGACCTATGACAGACTTGGGAGCATATAGGAGCTAATTGCTGAAATAATTCATGTTTTAAAACACCAGGAAAGTTTTGCAAAGATTTAACCAATATCTGAAAAATGCTATTTCTCTCAGCCTAATAATGTCTCTGTCTTACATGCTTGGCAGTTAGAAGATAGCAGTGAGATGTACAAAGCTATCAGCAAATATTTAAAACTGAATTTTCTCCACCTTTCCTTTCCTAATTGTTTGTCATTTAAGAATTCAATCAAAAGACTTTAAATGTATGTTATACTAAGACAAAGACCTCTGAAACAGAACAGAGATTCAGCAGTAAAAGACTGCTTGAGTTTTGAAAGGCATATCAGATTTCTTGAAAAAAAAATATAAGCAGTGCTGTGAAGGTTCCAACATCTGGAAAAGACTCAGGTTGTTCACTGCCATGAATAGTCTGTAATTATATGGAATATCTTTACACCGAGAGACGGGGTTTATCAGCACCAGACTCTGGCTGCAATCAGATGTGCAGATTGAATACTAGCTCCAAGAATTTAAAGATGCATTGAGAGGTTATAATGAAGTGTACAATTGGAAACATTTATCTATGATTCTATCCCAGTATGAACCAAGCAATTGTCTGAAATCACTGGAAGCTGGTCTGTTGGCTATTCAAAGTCTAGAGCGAAGGGCTGATTGAGCTTGCATATGATTTTTTTAACTACATATGCTTTCTTGACTTCAAACCAATGGGGATGCGTGCTTTATGATTGAGAGAAGTTTTGACTAAGTATATTCAAAATCTGCCATTATATCCTGACATAGTCCAAGATTTTGAGCACTACAGGCTTGATTACCTGTCAGGAGGATAGCAACAAGGCTAGAGGGGGCAGAAGGATTTGTCATAGGTCACTGTGGCCTCTCAAATCTTTTGTAGTCCGCAACTGTCAGTAGAGATGTTCACAACCTCAAAGGTATTTTCCAAAAGCATTGCCTAGAATCAGAAACCGTGACAGTGCTTGTTGGCTATTCAAAAATACAAATACCCTAAAGTCCATACCTACTTTATGTGTGACCCTTTTCCTTATTTAAAGGTCTGTTGTGCCTTGAAGAAGTGCAATATTATTGCAATTCAACTGTCAAGAAAGGCGTCAGTCTGATCATTGTTTTTTTTCTCACAAACCGTCTGACAAGAAAGAAACCTGTCTGTTGTCATTAATAAAGCTTTATACTTGGAATAACACCAAATTCATGTATATGTATCTCTTGACTGAGGAAAAAATGGGCATTTTTTTTATGCCAGCACCAATTGATTATAGTGAATGGAGGCTGCCCAACATTGTTCATCATTTCATGGAAAACATGCTACATTTTTTGTAACTAATGACCAAGCAGAAATATTTAAATGACATTCCATTTCTGGATTTTTGAATGGTAACAACTACCTGGCTCTTTACACAATGAATTGAGTAAGCAGAATGATTAACAAAATATCTTGCCCATCTGCACTGCTGAATAAAGCCTGCAGAGCAGAGTTGGATTTAAAGGAATATTGAGGACAGAGGGGTGTTTTAGCTTCTTCTCCTGGCTGACACAGACCAAATGCCACTCCTGTTCCAGGCACTGGGAAGAGTAAAGCCGCACAAGAGTACGCTGAGTCTCTAGGTTATACTGGGTCACACTAGGACTGGGGCTGCACTAGCTCTCACAGGGTGGAGGGTCATGTCCTGAAGGCGAGGCCTGAACATGGCCTACTGAGAGCTCTGACCTCAAACTCCTGAAGAAAAAAGAGAATTGGAAATTCTTCAAATTGGAAGATTCAGAAACGAGATGCAGGATGCTTGAGGGAATGAGGGTGCTGTGGGATGTACCCAACAGACAGCAGCAAATGGGTGTTAGAGAGCCGAATTTTGGGTTTTGTGCGCAAATGTGGGCACTGTGAAATGGTCTGGAAAAGTGTCAGAAAGCTTCTGACTAGCCAACCGAGAAGTCTCACGATATGCAATTTTCAAGGCGTGATGACTCTTTTGAACTGAATGAACTGGAGTAGAGGATAGTTTACAGAAAGCCTGAAAGAGTATCTGAGCAAGCTGCACATAACTTTTAGAATAACTTTATTTTCTAGTGCCAACTTCGGAGCCAGGTGAATCCATCTTTTGGCAAGGCAGAGATGGCAGAACCCCTGGCAGAAGGGTTGGTAGTAGGTGCCTGTATGTCTAGTACAAAAGCCTCGTCACTTTCTCCCAGTAGGTAGCTCCCCCTCCTAGAAAGGCAAGCAGAAGATACCTTTTTTAAAAAAGAAACACCACCAAAAGCCAAAAGATAACTCAATATTCTTTCAGTCTAAAATTAAAATCCATATCTAAAATTAAAATCCATGGTAGAAATACATGTTTCAATATGAACTCAAATTACTTTCAGGAAAAAGGCATCTGAAAGTATTTTGAAGGTTTCCCAAAAATAGCCACTGTCAACATCTGTAATCCCCGGAGTGGTACAGAGAACAACAGTGCCTCTCCCTTTGAATTTTGCCTATTGAAAGCCGCTACAGCCTGGAGTGGCTGGATGTGCAGAAAGCACTTATTTTTAAATAAGTGTTGGGAGCCGAATGAGTCAAAATATAAACATGAAAAAATACTTGGTATTTCAAAGAATATGAAAGTCTGCCAGTGCAATTGAATGAAGTCTGAATTATAAAGCTGAGGGTTTTCGCCCTGGCAGGATTCAGCTATGTGAGTGCTTTATCAGTCATCCTAACAATAAGACAAGACCCTGACCTGCTTTGTTTGCTTACTGAAGTATGTTGTTGGCATTATCTTGTAATGACACAAAGGATCCTATAGAAAAATTTTGCTGCAAAAGCAATTTCTCTCATTCTCACTTAAAAGAAAATAAAACCCTGCAGAGTAATTAACTTCACAGCAGTTCCATTTGGCAAACTAATACAGTACATAGAATAAAATATTCATTAATAATTGACTATGAAAACTATAGTTAAACTATGTTCAGCTAATTTCATAGCCAACAGCTATGAGAAGGCAAAAGGTATACCTGTGTATGAACAAAAACCTTTCAAGCCATTAGTGTCAGAGAGTCATTTTGTAAACTGCTGTAGCAAAACTGTAAAGGACCCACCACATAAAGAGAGAGTTTCTGGGGACTGGAAGAGAGGATCTTGTACAGAGTTTTGATCAGAATACTTCTGAGAATGCAATCACTGAAATATTTCTCCAAATGCAATTAATGTATTTCTTCCTAAAATTTACTAGGCATAGCCAATGGCTTCTTTTCAGTGAGGACTCACATTTCAAGGAAATGGACGTGCACTACAAACAATAAAAGCTGATAAAAAGATGTGATAACCTATGATGGACCATCCAGTGAAGTCCCTGATAGAGTCTATTGAATCAAACCTTCCATTTTGGGGTTAAAAGTCTGTTTTTACCCTTTTACATAGTCTTCCCAAGGTTCCCTTAAATAGAATTTGTTATTCCTGAGTGGGAAATAAAACATAGTTCTACTTATCCTATCTGATCGTAGAGTAGCTACTTTCACTAGATACATATACTTCACAGAGATACATATTCTGTATCTCTGTCTCTAGCTTCTTTCTTTTCATTTATTGAATCTCTTAAGTATTTTATTTATTTAATTATTTATTGCTGAAAGAGAACTTGAAGTTCAACTGAGTTCTTCAAGTATCATCTGTTAAATGTCTGCAAAACCTGCTAGGTTTATCTCGCCTGGACTGGGAGCAGAACCAATTTGTCAGCATCACAAGGTGTCCAAGATGCCCGGACACCCAAGACACTTGTTCAGGATGAACAGACACAGTGTAGGACTCTTCACCTCCTGGCAAGGCAGCTAGAGCCAGGAAGAAAACCTCACACACCTAAATAGTGCTAGGTAGGTAACTGAATCCCACACCAGATCTCCACCAGAAGGAGCATGGACAACTGGAATGCTTTCAGACATCTGAATGTAAAAGTGCCTTCATTTTGAATCAAAACTCACCATAGAATCCTACATGTACAACTCAATTCTCCCAGCTTTCAAAGGGGCTCATCCTATATATTTATCATCAGAAAACTGGATAAGCAGCAGCAGAACGACAATCCTGAGTAACCTTAGATCCCAAATTCCAAATTTGTTTCTAACCTTCACACTCAATAAGCATCTTCTCAGAGAGAGACATCTCTGTCCCTATTTTTGCATCCAAATTTCTCAACTAGAGATGAGTGAAAGTTTTTTTTATATATATAAATACAGAAAAAAAAGTTATTTTAATCTCCCGATGAAACTGAACAAATTCTTTCTTTTCCTTGATCTGCTACAGAATTTTCAGTTTCAAAAAGGGAAAAATAATAGCGATCATCATAAAGTAATATAGTTAAAGCGAAATGAAAAATCAGGAGCTTTTAGATCTCATTACCAAAAGACAGCTAAAACTACACTGGTGAAAGATTCCCCATGATATTGAGTTGATCTTCCTAACCTGACCTAAACCTAGCATATGGTATAAATCAAGAGCATAGCAGTGAAGAGTGCAGGCAAATGGAAAATTCTGGCTTTCTGAACCATTACTAATATCTGAATTTTATTCAGCTGAAGACTGAGCTGCACAGAAGTGAGCTTCGCTCCACTCCCAGGGCAGGTAGCCTTATTCTGGTCTAAAAAGAAGATATCACAGTAGGTTTTCTCCAGAGGGAGTCACTGTTAACAGTCTTGATAATATTCCTGTCTGCTGATAACAAGTATGTGAATTTCCCAGCTGGGAGGTACAAACTTAGGGGAAACATTGGGAACTCTACTAGAAAACAGCATCTTGGAAGGCTCTGTGCCACACTGAAGGAGTTTCCATGAGCTGAGATGAGATCATAGTTCCCATTTACATTTTACCTTGATGTTTTTTCTAATGAAATAATATTTCAAAATCCAGATTTAGAGTTATTTCCTTATCAAAATGTTTCCTGATTTTGTCTGGGTTCTCCTTATTCATACCCATATACAACTATCACTCTAATTGCATTAACAGAAAAAGATCTAATTCATTGTTAACGAAAAGAGAACTGGAAAAAATCCATTGCACAGTCAAGTCAGACAACTTGTTTAGCAACAGGAGGTGATTCTGCTAAATACAAAGATAACATTTATTCGCTGCTTTCATTTATTTTCCAGCTCTCAAAATGCAGTTATTTTCCATTCAAACAAGAGAGCTGACCAACAGACTCCCAAGATCATAATATGATGGACTAGCAGAGAGCTGACATCCAAAACTACCAATCATGCAAGGATTTTTGGTAGCATTTCAAAATTTCTGTGGTATTTTATAGACAGAGTTCTTGTAGATCTCCAGTCTCCAAACCCCCAGTCTTAAATGCAGAAAATTTTCTGCGAGCTTCACATAAAAGAAAATTGCCTTTATAACTTGAGTAAGGGTCTTGGGATTCTGTGTGCTTGGGTACATCCTCAGAAATGATCCTACCTACTCAGGTGGATATTTCTATATTTATAAACATATGCATTTACATTCAGCTTCATGTTCCTTTCTTTAAACTTTCCAGTAATGTTGATTGTAATCCTTTCTATTAAACAGCCCATATAAATAACCTATTTAATTCTCTGAATTCTATTAATAGTTAGTCCATAAATTCCTTATTTTGGGATTTCATCTCAGGATGAAATACATTTTCACTGTCATTTATACCTGTGCGTGCTCTCTTTCTGTGCATGTATGTGTGTGATTATTTCACCTAAGAAAATAACAGCTGGTTTTCAGGAGTTTGGCACTTTGGAAAATGTATTTCCATACTTCATAAGCACAGATGATTGTTTGCATATTGTCCTTTTCAATTTGATCTTACTGGGGCCAAGAGAACAGAATATTCAATACTAAAATCCTTTCCTGCTCTTTCCCACTCTTAAAAAGAAGAGTTTATTTGTTCCCATTGCTATACCTACTCAGCCCAGTACATAATTCCTTTCACTTGTGAATGCTTTAAACTCAAAGCAAAAATGATGCAGTTTTGGATTACCAAATTTAATTCAAAAATGGTTCAGTATACAAATCACCAGTTACTGTGTATTTACATTATTGGAAAGTCTATATGCTATATGTAACAAACTAAACAAGACTAAAGAAGCTAAAACTAACATTTTCACAGCTGGGTGACCAGTCATAATTCATTTTTTTGATACACAGGTCACCTATGAGACTCTGTATACCAAATGTGCCATGCAGAAGCTGAAGACTTGCACTATATGGATGGCACTGCACTGTACTGCATCAGACTTCTGGGCAAGCACTGGCTAGCCTAGGCATAAGCACTTGGCAGAAACATGTTTCAGAGTAATGTGAGTTTCTCTTTGGAAGTGAACAACGCAGGATCTTCTTGATCTGCTTTCCTCCCTCAGCTCAACTCAGTATGGGCTTGCCTACTCCTGCCACCCTGAAGTTTTAGGTGCCTCAGCCTATGCAGAGCAGTCAATAGTGAGAGATGAGAAACTATGAAACCAGAACATTGTTTTTTATATATACATTATTTTCTATATATACACATCTATATATGTATATATCATATACATATATATATCCTGTATATATGTCTATATATATACAGGATATATATATATATATATATATATCCTTAACGTTTCACACTGTTCCCATCTCTTTAGGTTTCTTCACGAACAAGCCTATTCACTTCTTCACACAGATGGTTCTTGGGAACAGAAGTAGCATCCTAAAGCCACAGCAGTAAAGGGAAATGACAGGACTCTGTGTTTCTATTTGCTGTGCCTACAGATACCAGCCCTGGGTGATTTATAGCAGTGCAGTGCAAATGCCTCTCTAAGTGCACTCGCCTTAACAGCTAAAACTCATATATGTATTACTTGCTAAAGTGAGAGTAAGTAGAGGTGAGAGATTGGCTAAAGCAAAAGAAGGTGATGTAAAGGTTAAGAAAATAGCTGCTTTTATTTTCCTCACAGCTTCTATGCAGTTTTCTGAGGTATGTGTTAGGAAAGAGATGGCAGTGCTTCTGGACACATTTGTCTGAAGACATATTGCAGTTAGCTACCACCCAGATACCCCTATATAGAGAGTTGGTAAGTAAGTTAATAGAGTCTCTGGTCACTAAGATATCCGATAATTCTGAAGCAGGATGCTTTGCATAGTGGTCAATTTTTTTTCAGGAAATTTAACTAGTGAAAGTAGAGTTTACTGTTACTGTAATCACTTGCTGAAAGACTGATATTACATAAAACTGTATCTAAGTAACAGTTTATACAGAAATATTTTGCTATCTGCAATGGCAATTTTTGGAGGTCAAACAAAGATGATTATATAACACAATAGATTATATGGAAAAATAGATCTAGATGCTTGTTTAGAATGTAATTTTATCTAATTCATTCATTAATGATCCCCAAAGTGCTGCACTCTTGTTCAATAGTCAATCTATGTCTTGATGGAATATTTTCCCTTTTTGCCAAGCAAAAATCTTTATTAGATTTGGTATTTTGCAATACTGTTAGCTTTTAAAGTAATCATGATAGCTGTTTTCAGTGATGACTATTTTGTTTATTCCATGATTCTGTGCTAATCTTCCTTAGCTAATGCAAAGAGCAGCCACAAGAGCTTCTGTGTCATACTGCCATAGAGAAAGAGAAGCCATGAACTCCTGCGCATTGCCAGTAGTAACTACCTTGCCACTGATTTTTCAGGAAGCCTAAATCTAATCTAATTCCAAACTAACTAAGGAAGCCTTTTTTTTTTTTTTTTTTTAACAGTGTTACTTAACAGTAATAACAGTTCATTGTTTTAACAGTAATACTTAACATAGTATTAATATCTGGTTTAATAACATGCTCCAGAGCTTCACTGAAATCCTTACAAGTTCATCGCTTGGCAAGGCTGTGCCCTCAAAGGGGATATTTTGGATCTCAATATCCACAAGCCACTGCAGTATTGTGCTCTGAGTTCCCTGTCACCCTGCCAATACAAGAGAAATGACACCTTCCCACAGAGGACTGGAAAACAGTATAAAATGCCATTACTGAAGATGTGATCATTTTTTAAATCCTCAAAAGCATGCTTCTGTGTTTTGTCCCAGATGGCACAAAGTCTGTTTTATGTAGTTCATAAGGATCTTGGCCTTCTGAGGAAAGAGAAGATCTGAATTTGCTACAAGTTATCCCACCAAAGATCTATAGAAGTTATGACCTGCCAGTAAATAGTAGCATTTCATCTATGTGCTTTGTATTATTATGCCTCTACTATCACATTTATCAATCACATTTCCTAATTACCATGACAAGGCACAGCACACATTTTTCTGCTTTTAATTTTAGTCTTGTGACTGCTTTTGTTTCAAAGTTTTTTTTAATATCGCATCTTTTTTTAATACCGCATGTTATTCTAATCTTTCATGTTTGTAAAGTATAAATATCGTGGATATTAAGTTTCATTCCTATCAGGTTTTCAAAACTTTCATACATTTTCTGTAAAATCTTCTGGTGTTCTTGTGATGATGAATGGAAAGTGACAAGGGAATCACTAGTTGCAAAATTCATCCCTGTGACACAATCAGATGGGGATAAAATTTGGAAAATGTGCCATCTGCCTATACTGATGAACCTCTATCTTTATATTGTCAGCCCGTCATTTAAGTTTCAGACAATGTTGCTTCCATTAAGATGCAAGCATAGTCTTCTCAGTTTCTTTTTTTATTACACACTAGAGTACGCAAACACGGATTTCTCAGTTCAGTTGCCTTCCTTCATGCTTCATCTCCACCCTAGTACAGTTTTCAGTTGCTTTGGAGAAGTTTTGTCTCTGGCACCCTGGCAAACTTCTTTATTCCAGCAGAACTTACAACTCTTTTAAAAACTCCTCAAAAAACTTATTCCTTTAAAAAACATGCCTCATCATGGTAATCATCTCATCCTCCTCTTACATTTTGCAAGACTTCCCTTCTCTATCTCACTTTCTCAATTTATTAATGATAAAATGATGTGTTTTTGAATAAGTCTCCTTCTCTGAGCTGTCCATCTTGGGTCAGATGATATAGAGCAGAATTCAATATACTTCCTCTCAGGATCCAATGCATCTGCATTCAATATTACCTCATACTTTTCTAGGTAATCATTGTTAGGATTTGTCATCTTTCTTCTGTTACATTCTGTCTGAAGAAGACAGGCAAGCACCCAATATATAGCACTTTTTAGATTTATCTGTTCTCGGAATTTAAGTAAATAATCTACCGATGAGGTGCTTGCAGACCCTGCCTGCATCTTCTGGGAAGGAAGTTGTGTGCACTAGCAGCTTTAAAGCAGTGATGGCAACAACATAATTAAAATTGGTTGGGGAAAAAACAAAGGAGCACAATTTCACAAAAAAAAAAAATCCTCTCTGGCGCTCCCAGTTTTTAGTCTCTAGTATTGACTCTAATATAATTTTATTTGCCCATCTGTCTACATATACTATATGTGAAGCTGGGGACAACTTAGGGCCACTAAGTCAGTGTTGCAGTGAACGGATGCATCTGTTGGTGAGAGAATGCTAACAATTTCACCTCCCCACGGCATTCTGAGAAGCAGGTTTCTTTCTTTAACCATGCTTGAAGAGTCGTTATTGAATACTTGGCAGGCTTCTAAAACCCCGGCACCAAAAAAGTATTTTATTCTACTTCAGAAGAAAGCAAACATGAAAAGGCTATTAAAAAGACGGAGAGATTTTTAAGGTGAGTGTTACTTTTCTGTTGTCAGCAATTTAACTTAAACATTTCTAAACTCCATACCTCAGTTAAAACAGCAGCTTATTATTATGGGGCTTTGACACAGCAAAGACAAAACATGACCCAACTGTAAATGCACCATATAGAGAGCTAAAATCATCACTATATTTGATATACCTGTCTGTTGCCTCAATAATGATTAACTTTCCTCGCTATAAATGGGACTTATTACTCCTCTGTTATGCACAAATGTTATAATTTGGAAGATAACATATTGCAAACCTCAGTATCTCTGTGTTCCCTTGGAGACATCCCAGGCATACTAATGATTTTCATTTCAGACTTTCATTTCACTCTGCACCTTTCATTGCTGTGAGGGTTTTGTGGTGATCACAAAATGCTAGCCCAAGCAAAATGCAACTTTATACTAAAATTCATCTAAGATGCCCAGAAGTGTACTGTAGTGTGCTTTGAAAAAGTATGTTATTTTATTCTATATTGTTGGCTTAATGGAATGTGAATGTGTAACCCATTTTGCCTTTTCCATTTTCATCTCAGCACAGATTATCAACGGTGATACAAAAATGACATATTTTCAGTTCCAGAAACAAAACATTCCTCTGTCTATAGAGAATCAAAGTCAGCTAAATATGCATTTTTTAAGTCAAAAACTGTATTATGATGTAAAGGAAAATTTGTCCTGTTTTTTTGTTACTTATATCTATCAGTTGTATTTTACCTCAAATGAGAATTATAACAATATATGATTTCTGATTTCTCCTTTATTTACCATATGCTAATTTCTGATTTCCTAATGCTTTGCTGTAAAAATGTGTTTTACATTTTAGTATTTTACCACCTCATTCTAATCCTTCCATAAATGTGTTTTCAAGAGTATCTCTAACAACTTCTTTGAAAATACTGTTATGCGCTAATTTCAATGGACAATAACACATATTTGCACATCCTGAAACAGATTCAGCAACTGCTTTATCAGATGCTTTCTGCTTCTATTTGAGGTTTTCTTATAACTTCAAGTTTCTATCAGGAAAAAATGAATAAATCATACCATGCTGAATAAATCTTTGATTTATAAATTAGTTCAGAAGATGATGACAAAGAAATAATCTAACCAAAAAATAACCTGTTGAAAACATAACGAACATTTCTCTGAACCCTTAAACAGACTTGTTAGCATAGCAGCTAATGACTGTGATTTTTTCAGGTATGTATTGTTGCCAGATTTGTTATTAATGACAATAATGACAATTCAAAGGCAAGTAGTACCTGAAATTATATTGTAGTTGTTAGACTGAATCGCTTGCAATCCTTACCAAAGGCAATTCAACACATGTTCAACACATAAATGGGTATTGGACACTAATATTCTCATAAAATCAAGATCCATGTCCAAATCAGTGGCTAATGAACTTGTTGATAAAACTGTTTTAATGAGTTTTGCATATGAAGCCCCAGTATAGAAAAGTCACATGAAACCATTAGATACAGCACAACAAATGCTTATGAAGATGACTGTGATAAGAGAAGCCGAAACTTAACTATCCAACCTCTCTATGCACATATTATAAAATAGAGGTAACAAAATGCCTTTTTTACCAATTTCAACATATTCGTGGCAGAGAGGAGAGACACTTAAGCAATATTAACCAAAGTGACGAGATGGAGGAAAGCCAGTATTCTGACCAAAATCAGCCATTAAAACCGCTACTGAAAATATTCTTTTATTGTATTTCATCCGATGTAAAATTTTACTCCTGAAACGTGCCGGCTTCCAGGCAGTACAATTTGTAAAGACCATGCAAAATAATTTGCTTGGCTGTTTCAATCTAGTGAGCCATTAAAGACTTATCTTTAGGCTTTGGTTCTCTGAACCTATCAATCAGAGCTAAAGCAATAAAAGCTTGCCAAGGGCAAAAGCTTGGGGCTCATTTTCAAAATATTTGAGCACCCTCAGCCTGCAAAGTCGTAGCTACAAGTATTCAGCACAGATATAAAATGTCTGCTATCTTGTCAGTTGTTTTTTTTTTCTCTTACTCTGCCTCTGAGTAGAGAAACAAAATGCTTTTGTGTTTTTCATTGTAAGAAGTCAGCTGTCTCACTTTCACAAGTAATCTGCCTATTTGTTAACTCATTTAGCAGTAGTAGCACATTTTATTTGATCACAGTAATGTTTCTAAAAGCTAAGTTAGTCAAAGGAAGAGATAGGATTATACAATGGGGTAATGTCATCATTAACAAGAGGGTCCAGGAGAAGTCAGACCGTCTTCCTGGCTTGACACCAAACTAACATTTTATTGAGTTAAGAACTTCCAGGAAAAAAACTTGCCAGTGGTTCATGGAGAATCTGTCTTCATTGGCACTGGAATTATATTTTTTCCTACTGGCTCTGGATTTGCATTAGGGAGAGTTTTGGTATATTTGGAATTATATCTCAAATCAGTCTTTCTCTTCCCCATAGACTTAGGATCTTTTATCTAGAATTGTGATTTAAACTGCTTTAGAGAGATGAATTATCCCTGAAATACAGATCCAGAACTAAGACCTGCATGTTAGAGATCAAAAATGTCTGGATTTAGTATTTTGATCCAGGCTCTTTCTGAGTATATGCATGGTTATAGACCATTTCAGCCAGGAACTTACCTACCCAAATGAATTTCTCTAGATGCCACGCTGAGGTTGTAGTTTTGGAAAGCTAGTAAGCTTTGCTAGATACGTATTTGTGATACGATTCCCATAAATTATGAGATACACACAAGATTAAAGCATTACCAATCCCCCTAATATTATGACTTTTCTCAAGATATTTTTCTTCAAGTTCCAGCTCCTAAAAAGAGAATCTGAGTTTCTATTATATAAAAAACCAGATTTCTAATTCTTTTTATTTCAAGGAAATGTTCAAAAATGGGACTTTATAATGTCTTAGTACTTTAGACTGCAAAATAAGTAGAAAGAATGTTAAGCTTATTTGTACTTATTTTCTGTATTTTTTTAAGTTGCAAAAAATTCATTTTGGGAGTCAGAATTACTGAATCAGAATGCCAATTCACGAGATGGAAAATGAGAAATAAAATTTTGCATAGAGGGTCCTTCATGCAGGTGAATGGGAGCACAGAGAGAGAGAGATACAGAAGATATTTACAGAAAATATTTTGGCCAATATAAATTGCAACAACTGCTGTGACTTGCCTTCACTATGCTTTATTTTCCTTCCTTTCAGAGAAAAAAAGAAAGCATTCATGAGAGGCCTGTAGGAACAGCACGATTTGCATCGTATATATGCGATCAGGATACTCCTAGCTGGAGGCTCTCTGGTAGAGTCAAGGAGAGAACTAACACACAGAGAGGTCTGCAAAGGGACAGAAAGCCAGAGTCAATTTGCTTCTAACCAACAGAAATATAAAGACAAAAAAACTCAGAAAGAAGAAATATTTCAGTATCTTAGATACTGATTGTGAGGGCAACAAGACAGACAAAGTAGAAATTCCCGTGGATAAGAGGAAATGTGATTTAATTGGCATCACTGCATCCAAGAATAATTCCTGTGACTGAAATGTGAAAATCTAAAGGGTAGGGTTGTAAAAAAGAGGTGAATGGGTGGCATGGTGAGCTACCTAAAAGAGAAAACATTTATTGTGGAATAAATGAGAGCTCTGAGCAGCAAGTCCTACACATATTGGTATGTGTATCAGCACGCTATTAAAGGCCAAAAGAGTCTAATAACAGGGGGCTGCTACAGACCACTAAATCAACATGGTGAGGAAGATAATTTAATCCCCTGTAATGAGATAAAATAAAAACTGTTTATACAGGAACTTTCGTTAGGGTAAATGGGCAGGAGGCCTCAACTAGCTGGTGAGAAACAATATTAGAAGTTCAAACAAATATAGATGATAATTGTTCAACACAAATCCTATGACTTGTTAAAGAAGTTGATTTTAATTTGAGTGAAGTTATGAGGTAAAGGGATGAAAAAATCACAGGTCTGAGATATGGACGTGGATATTAATTTTTCTTACGGCCCATCTGTCTCTCGCAAGATTCTGCTCTAAAGGAGCACTGAAGTCATTACAAAAAAAAAAAAAAAAAGGACTTCTGTGTATTTTAGCAGTAATTAAGAGGTAGATTTTTTTAAATCAAATTTTGGCAGTTTTTTTGTTTGTTTGTTTGTTTTCTTTTTATCTTCACAAACTGACAGAAAATGAGCGGCATGGCACCTGAAGTGTGACTCTTTGAAACGATCTGGTCTCCCCTATTTAAAATATCAGTCAGACTTTATTCTATCTATGTCACATGCCCACTTACTAAAGCATTCTTGGTACATGAGCTAATACTCATGACATGAATGCAGATAGGCTTACCACTAACTGCATATGAAAGTTCAGAAGAAAAGCGTTCTACTTCTGTCTGAAGTGTTTCAGAACCTACTTGGAAAGACTTGTCTAGGTAAATCTGTTACAGACATGGGACTTGCCTGGCAGACAGAATATTGCTGAGTTGGACCACTAAAACTGCATACTTGCGTTTCTTAAATTGTAAATAAATGGAAAAAAAATCATTATCAGAAAGATATGCAGGTCTTTTTGAATTTTAAAATATGTCAATTATTTCTCAGCATTTTTGTAGTTTTAATTCCTATATATCCCAGAAGATGTAATGTCCAAGGGAGAATAAGCATATTTTATGTTAGTTATTCTTATCCTATTTTCAGAGTATTACTAAAAAGTGAAAGACAATCTGCTACACAGTTTTTACCTGACAAACAAATCTACAGCTATTAGAGCAGGAATCGTGCATGCTCCAGCAACTGTTGTGTTTTTTTTTTTTTTTTCCCAGAGTTCAAGAAAACCTCTCATGTTGAGATATTTAAAAATATTTCAATGATTATTTTAGGAACATAGTCTTTAAAGAGCAACCACCTCACAAAGTCTGTACTATGTGTCCCTGTGTGAGCTGTGCCTCCGTTAGGTCTTTCCAGGATCACGTGGAACATGTAGGCAGCAGGCATGCCTCCGCACAAAACAATGGAATGCTGAAGTACAAAAATCCCTATCCAAAAATATAATTGCTTATAATGAAGTCAGAAAAAGCAAAGGCATGGTGAGACTTCTTAACACAAGATAATACCCAGGAAGATTATTTCTTCTTGGGAGAAACATCTTGGTACTGGCAATGCTGACAAACTTATGACACATCCCCAGATCTGCTTATGCTGTTCATGCCTTTTCCTTTAATATGCCCAAGCTGGAACTGCCCCTATGAAGCAGAAGCATGAAAACGATCAGTAAGAGACCCAGGGAGGGGTGAAAAATCATCTGCCCATCGCAAGGTTCAGGAGGATGTTGAAGCGAGTCATAGTCATTTAACTCTTCCCTATGCCAGGAGTGCATTTGAGGAAACCAAGAAGCATGTCAAGGTCACTTTTACTCAGTTCTAATGAAGCAGGGCATAAATCACAAATTATTAACCATCCGCTGGGAGTAAAAGTATAATTTTTTTTAACAGCTAAGTAATTAAAAAGGCAAATGTGTTTCATGTTGAAAGAATGTTACTATATTAGATAAGGGAATGGTCCATGACCATGTGACACTATTAATATGACCAAAAATGATGTGGTCTTCTAAATTACACTACTTCCCATAGCAGAATATTAATTTCAGATGAGTAATATGAGTTTCCTTAATAGCTAACTGCTTAAAAATGCCATTTTATGTCATTTTAGGAGTAGTTCCTCTTTCATTCCCTGACTGCCTTCCCACAGATTTGTGTTTATTTCATGCTGGGAGTTATTTATGTCAGATTGTGTAGTGACTCTCCAGAATATTTTTTTTTAAAATAAGCTGTATTCAAAAAAAAAAATCTGCACAATGAATCAGTATAAATGATGAAGAAAATGTGAAATCCAATCTTACACAAATAGAAACCCTCTCTTAATGCAAGATAATCTCATAATTTCATAAACACTGTGGGGTTTTGCTTGATTCTGTCACCCTGTCTCATGCTAATTAGCAGTGTCTTTTGTAAGCAGTGACACTGAAATCAGTACAGGAGATGCATATTCCATCTTATTTAAGTTATCTAAGTAAGAGGAGGAAAAACAGGATGGCTGCTTTCTCCAGTATAGAAATATAGTACAAGGTAGTAATAATATGGCTCTTCCTATTCAATTAGTTTTGTCACAAAACAGAAAGTAGATTTACCTCTTTCCCATTAAAGACACTACTTGCATTATAATTTTATTTTTGCTTAGTATATCACGGTGTGTTTCTTTGGCAACCAAAAACTTCACCCCAAACTTCAGTGGATGACTAGCAAAGCAACCAATTACTTTGTAGTGATTTTTACTGAACATGCAGCACTTACTACAAGGAGCCACAAAATGGTATCTAAGATATTATTTCATTTCTTAATCAAGTGAAGTGTTGATCCCATAAAATTGGCGTGTATGGAGAGAGAGAGAGAAAGACAGAAAACTAATAACTGCTTGTAATTAGTGTTGAAAAGGAAAAATTTTCCTAGCGCGAATCTAAAACGAACTACGTCTTGAATCGTGAAAATGTGTCTCAGTGCCTCCTCTTTTTACAGATTTTTTTAAAAACAGTATTAATAAGATAGTATTGATAATATAAAATAATATTAATAAAATAAAAATAATAGTATTAATAGTATTAATAAAAAATATAGAAATGTCTTTACTGGAATATAATAGGCAGATAATAAAAAATACCTACTGACTTTAAAAGTTAACAGATATGGGTAAAACCAATCTCCTTTGAGAATGGTAAAATATCTCAAAAAATGTGCTACTTAGTTACAGCCTTGAGAGGTAATGATACCAGCAAGATTTAGTTAACTGGCAAAGCGTGAAAAAAAATCCTGTAATCAGTTTCATCTAATTAAATATTTGTATGAGAAGCTAATTCTTGTCTTTGAATTGGATACACTGTAGATCTCCCAGCACACAGGATTCTTCGCCGATAAATGAATTACTAAATATGTCAATAAAATATGCTCCTTTGGTAAGTTCAGGCCATGTTAATGCATTTTAACACTCTGCTTCTGTATGAAGGAACGTTAATAGGAGTAACTTGCAGCTATATCATGTGCACATTTCACCACACTGAATATACTAAAACAGAGTATGCAGAACTAGAGAACAAACTTCACAACGCATCTTATTTTTGCAACTTTATCACAGAATAAAAATAAGAAAAAAAAAAGACTTTGTAATCACATATCTGAGGAAGTCACAATACCTCCAGTGCTAGCTTACTTGCTTTTTCTTACTTCAGTAGAATAGCGAGTGTCTGCTATTACAGAAAAGAAATGATTGTGAGGAAAAAAATTATTCCTAAATGCTGTTAAAAATCTGTACTAACTTTTAGGTATTACATGATGCTCAGCGATTAGATCTGAAGGATCCAGGAAGTATTTCCAGCTCTGCAAAGTCAGACCCTTGCATCTCAAAGGGAGTATCTTTGGTATTTCATCCTCATTGACAAAACTGCGCATAGCTCCTGAGTGAGTGAGTGCTTTTAAAGGGGCTGAGAAAGTGGTACATCTTCGTAAAAGCTACCAAGCCCAGGCGGCTATTAGAGGCTGGTGGGTATTACACGTAGCAGTCATTAGTCTCCTTGTAACGCAGCAACGTGTTTTTCACAGCGTCTGGCTTCTTTTGGTGAATTCTTCTGAAGGAAACTATTATTTATGTGCAGAATTCTGCAGTGTGCTGGAATATCTGGAATCATCTTTTCCTTATGAGAGGCACAACGAATTCTGGTAACATATGCTTTAGTCTGCAAAGTGCCTGCTGGCAAGTCCAAGTGCCCCATAAAACTGAAATGATCTCCCTGACAAACTCACAGTGGTTTGCAAATCTGCTTCCTCTAAACATGGGCAGGAATAATATTAACGGAGTAGCAAATTTAAATCTGATCCAAATCAACTCTACCTTCTGACTCTTTCAGCAATTTCCTTAATTTCTCTGCAATCATTTACGCACAGGGCTGCAGTGAGAACTGCTTGTCACCATTTCCATAATGAACACAGGCTCGCTTTGGCTAGAGCAGTATTCTTCTCTTTGTGATATGGGGAGATTAGACAAAGTCAAACATCAGCAAAATAAAATAAAATAAAATAAAATAAAATAAAATAAAATAAAATAAAATAAAATAAAATAAAATAAAATAAAATAAAATAAAATAAAATAAAATAAAATAAAATAAATAATAAAATTGTTTTAACCACATTCCTTTTTCACTTTGTCTTTAATTACTTCATGCCTGCCAGCTGGAAGATGCTAAACATATTCTAACCAATTCACAAGTACTCTGCAAAAGTGATGCTTTCATGTCAGATCACCAGGTTTTATTATTAGCATCAATCTTGTTTTAATTACCAAATGTACAAACACTGCATGCTGCAGACCTGCTGGGAGAGTGTGCAGCGCCTGAAGGTGATACTACAGGAGAGACACCACTCACTTGTACAGTGTGCTTACGTGATCTTTTATCTCTTCTCCGGTAATGAAAAGTTCGTAGTAAATCAATTAAAAGTGTTAAAGCTATTGGCAGGCTAACAAGCAAATACTGACAGCGCAGCAAATGGAGAGCCTCGCTTTGGTATCAAGGCAGGAGGGATGGTTTAATGGAGGGGTAGCAGAGGGCTGAGCGCAACGGTGAAGACAGCCAAGGACAAAGCCACTGCGTGCGAGCAGCCCGCAGGGATGTTAATCGGCTGCGTGAGAATGCAGAGGAGGGAACCAGACCGAGTATGTGCTGCATTTCTTCAGATGAGGAACGAACAGTGCAAATGCAGGCTTCTGATATGTGAAGTAATTTTTAAAAAGTGTTTCTTGTTATGTGTTTTGTTACAAAGAGAATAAAACATCTATCTTATAGATTCATAGATTTCTTTTTTTGATGAATTAGCTTGCAGCATTTTAAAAAAGCCAGGATAAATTTTCATTCAAGCTGTTGTTTTTTTCACAAAAAATTCATACTCATTTCATGGCTTCTGAAAATTATTGAAAAAGGACAAAACACATCCAGAGATAGACTATTATTCCTTCTCTATGACTGACACAAAAGACTTCCAGTACAAAGAAAATTGTGCTGTGACTCATACCATGAAATGACTGTTTGTAAAATACAAAGGGTTTCACACATCTCAGGGAAAGAAAGAGTGGCAATATTTAAAACCAACACATCTTGTGGCATTATCAGTTAATCGGGAAGTGATTCAGCACCAGAAACTTTCTGTTTTTGTTTCCGAATAATCATCTCCCTTGGCCAAATCTTGGTCAGGTTTATCTTTTTTTTTTTTTTTTTTTTTTCCATTGCAGTTCATTCAGATACCTCTAATACAACACAGAGCTCTTTCCCTTAGGCCAAACTGAGCTTTGTTATCAGAGCTGTGTTCAGACACACTACTTCAGCCTATAACTGAAGAAAAATCTATTCACACCTTTTATATTTTTGTATTCACTTCTCCAGTAGAGTAAGATGTTGTCACAGAATCACATGGTACTTGGAAGAATCATTGATTTTTCAGAAGTTGTTAGAGCAGTTACCTCTGTGAGTCATAAAACCCCATCAACAGTTAGTTCTGATATTTTTGTTCCTGGAAGTCAGTGATAGGTTCCTGCAAACTGACAAGTACAAATGTATTCAGTATGAATATTTTTCTGGAAGAATTTTTGAAATGGTATCTCTGGCAAACAGATTGGTTTTAGATAAACCACAACCAGCTCAGTACAGAGAGCATTTTGAATTGAAAGGGGGTCATCACATTAGGAACGGCTGGTATTCAGACCTGAAGATGTGCAATGCTGGATGTTCATCTGAATCTCTGAAGTCTTCAAAGTTGGGCTTTGAAAATGTATTTTAAGAGAACATAGATTTTTTCTTCTCTTGTGACACTTCCAGCTCATAGTAATACAAAATATCCCAGGGCACATTCTTCAGATCAGCACTTCTTCATCTTGCTTGTTTGAGGATATATAAAAACAGTAAAATGGGAAACATTATTTAAAAGTCAAAGAACAACAAAGCTGAGGGAAATAAGTTCATGTATTTCTAAATAACAAAATTGTTAAATTAGTCATGGTGCTTTTATCACAAAGTGACTCAGAGTCTTTCTTTAGTAGATGTTCCATTACATACAACTATCCAAAGAATCATTGGTTCTCTCCTGCAAAACCATATATTAGAACTTGCTTGGAGTCAGGCATATTGGACTATGGAAAATGCCTCTTTTTATACTCAGTGTGTTATTAAGCTATACACATGAATATTTACTATTTCTACCCCCAAAATAATGAAGTTTTTATTTAGACGTTGCCCATGGGTTCACAGTGCCCTACCTGGTATCAAGAAATCATCTTGCCATATTTGTACCACTATAGTGCACAAAGAGCAAGGAAGATCTCCACAGATAGCTCCTCCTGAAATTTCTTATACCTATCTACCTCCCACCACTAACTGTATTTCCCAGCCTCTGTGGGAACACTGGAAGAGCCCATAGCTATAGCTGCAGGATTTTATATCTGGCATGAGTTAATGGTCAGATGCTCTTTTCTTGTTTGGTTTTTCTTGTCTTTGTTCTTTTCTTGTGATGACAATCACACGATCCAAATGGCAAGAGAGTCTCCTCTCAGTACATACACCATACACCCTTGCAGGCATTTCATATAATTGAAGCTTTGCATGGCTTGAGCTGCTTTTGGGACATCATAGAATAGAGCAGATTATGAGGTAACTCAGGTTGAAAAGGGACCTATGGACGTCATTCAGATCAACTCCTTGCTCAAAGCAAGGTCATCAACAGGGTCATACCAGGGCAAGTTTTATCCACACAGGTCTTGAAGACCTAAGAGGACAGAGGTTGCACTACCTCTCTGGGCAACCTGTTCCATGGCTTAACTGTCCCCATGGTGACATGGAGACAGTATGCCACTGTCTCACATCCTCCTACCAAGCACTTCTCTGAAAAGCCTGACTCCAACTTCTCCTTGACTTTTTGGACTCCTGGAATTTCTGCCATTTGCCAATAAAAATCTGCTCAGGGTCCATTCATCTCTCACTGCATCTCTCTAAAGGCCATTTGCCTCTTACTGTTGATTTAAGGACATTTTTCCTCTCCCTTGCTGCACATACCAATAAGTTACCTAAGTAAATCTACTTGTCAAATTTAGGAAACTACTTTCTTCCCATTTGGGAAGGTAAATTTGTGAACACTTCTTTCCCAATATCAAGCCAAAAACATTAGCTTCAAGTACTGAGAAACTTCAGAGAAATGCTGAAAGCTCTGAAGCTCCATAAAGTTCTTTCATTTAGGAACTTTACCTGATAATAACAGTTAGACCACTTAATCCCTGATCCGCTATCACCTCAAGAATATACTTTTTAGCTATCATTCAGATGGGCTGGGAGTTCAGGCAGACCTTTATGATAGCTCATCTGAGAAGTGGTAAGTTGCTATGCCTTGGTGCTTGTCTGTGTCCAATGATGCTTCCTACCCTCAGTTTTGTGCTGCACTTTCATGTCTCAGAATCAAAAGATTTCAAATCTTGAAAGCAAACAATGACAATTTAATCCTTAAATAATCTGTATAACAAATGGATCTAGGCTAATCTATAAAATGGCACTCCAGGGATAGCATGTCCGGGTTATACATGCTGTTTTCAAAATCTCTCTTTCAGGCCATATGAATGTCTTCAAAACCAGCATAAATCACTTGCTCAGCAAGTACATTCCTGTGAACCAGTATTAATGTCAAATTTATACTCATATAAGCACGCAGACTGAAAGAATAAGTGACAAGCATTGATTTAATTTCTTGTCATGCATATATTTGCATGCTATTTACAGATTAATAAGTGAGACATAAATGTATAAATCAATAGGTACCCTCCCTATACAATAGGTACCCTCCCTATATAGTGTGAACTTTATTATTGAAAGAAACATTAAATTTACAAGTAAAACTATTACAGATTTCTTTGAAGGACATAGAAATATCATAGTCCTGTAAAGGTAAAACAGGGGGGTAGATAATTTGTGAATTGCATTCCCTGTTCTTTTCTCCATTTCTTCAGATTCTCTTCTCTGTATCCCGTTCTGTCAAACAGAGATGAAAAGGTCTTAAAGAGTCACTGTGAGGTGTTAGTAGCAAATGCTTGTAAATATCTGTGAAAAGAATAATTGCTTTATATCCCTTCTAATTTACAGTGCAATCAAGTCATTTCCTAATGCTGTAGGTCCATATGAAGTGGTTACTTACATTTCAAGGAAAAGAGGCTACTCAAAAACTAAGGCCTTTATTGCTCTGCCACATCTCCCCATAAAATTTTGTCACCATACATTGATATCACATTGTCCATTTGTAGTTTATCATTGCAGATTAAGGCAACATAGCTTATAGTCTTATTCTGCTACCTCTTTTCCAGCTTCTCTGTGGAAGACACTTCCTGTATGGGAAAACATCTAGAAGCCCCATAAGATCATCTCTGCTAAAGGACAGTGAAGTGAGGGGACATAGAGTAGTGCGATTCACTTAGGAAAACATAGCAATTGCTTTGCTCCTAGGGGAACACTGGCAGCAAACAGGGAGCTTGGTGAGCCTGGAGGTGCACAAGGGCTGCCAGATGTGGAGGATGAACCCATCGTTCCCCTGGGCAACTTAATGAAATATTTTTAAAGGAATTGTGAGAATATTTGAAATTTCCTATGGGATGCACAGGAGAAGGACCAAAGGCAGGAGAAGGGAAGGGACTGAAGTGAAACAATAAGAAGCAAGCAAGGTGGAAAGGAGATCAGAAGGGATAAAAGAATTGGCCATGTGAGAACCATCTCCTATTCAGTTCACTTGTCTGACTGAGCCTGTGTTTGATCACTGCAGTTAGTCTTATGTTCTTATGAAAACCTTTTTGTTTTCTACCTTCTGGGCGGATGGCCTTGTCTGCCCAGAGCATGCGTGGGTGAACACCAGCAAACTTCAAGCCAGACCAGCCACTGAGAATGCAAAGTGGGGTGAATGGCAGCCACTGAAGCAGAACTGTGAGCCACAGGGCCTCAAGGGACTAGGCCACAGCAATTGGAGGAGACAGGATCTCGGAACATCCTCTGCGTTTCAGTGGCTGACACCAGTTTTTGGAGAGACCCATAGTGTTTGTGCATCCATGTGTGTGTTCAGTGCAAGCCAATCTCAATCAGACAAAGAGGATGAAAAGGTCTATCTGCAGAAGGTTTATCTGCTTACCACTAAAGCCATTGCTCTCAGGCTCAGATGAATTTTGTGGCTGGCCAGGTGAGTAATATGCATACATGCACTACTGGAAGAACACACACAGGCATTCTACTCTCTGTAAACACAAATAGCAGCAACTATTGGCTCTGCTGGGCTTGTCCAGGAGGAATACCCTCAGACTTCAAGGTTACAACATATCGCTCCAGCAGACCAGTAGAGAGA
The DNA here is from genome assembly GCF_059628265.1 of Tinamus guttatus. Lineage (NCBI taxonomy): Eukaryota > Metazoa > Chordata > Aves > Tinamiformes > Tinamidae > Tinamus > Tinamus guttatus. The sequence continues at coordinate 2,276,207 of NW_028288936.1, forward strand.
AATCCTACTGGAGTAGGATCATGGGGTCAGCCAGATCTGGTAACCTCCAGTACCTTCTCCATATAAAAATGGGGAATGTCCTTCTCCCCCTACCATAAATTGTGTCTACATGATCCCAGATTCTTGCTGAAAATATGAAGTTATTCCATGCTTTCCTTTCCACACAGGAAAGGGCATAGAGTTCCTTCTCATCCTTTCTTTCTTTCCTCCTCCATAACTATTACTTTTAGTCAGGAAGAGAGGCTGCTCCGTATGTTACCTTTATAGGAAAGATGGGCAGAGCTGAGACTGGGAACATTTTCTTGCCATGCCACGTAATATGCAGACACAATCTACAGACACTTCATTGAAGCTGCTGTGCCCACAACTCCAAATTCCATGTATATCATGTGTAAGTCCTTAAGTCATTCTGGTTTTCAAAACTTCACTACATGCAGAAGAAGACATCCCACTGCATCTAGCCTCTGCAGTATTCCACTGATCAAAGGTGCTACTGTATTACTTCCAAGCAGAGAAATGCTATCACATTGAATCTGGAATTTGCTTCGCTTTTCAATAATGAAACAAAATCAAAGGTGACAAGTCCTACAGTTGGGAACAAATTCTGGTGAAGAAAAGACAACCAAGAGAGATCATGGATTGTTTCAGGAATTTGTATTTCACCTAAAAATGTTGGATAGGAAACAGGAGGATGCTAAGAGAACAGGATATTGCCCTCCACTGAACACAATTCAGTGGAAGCCTTGAGCCCCTATTGCTCGAGGAAGGCACAAGAAACCAGCACTATGAATTTATGAAGATAAAATGTGGCCACAAACACCCCCTCAGTGCTCTACCTGATCCCATAAACCCTGGCACATTGCACCATGCAATCCAATCTTCTGTGGTTTGACAGCACTATTGGTACTTCATAATATAAAAGAAAATAAATCCTCAAGGAAAAAAAAAACACTCACATAAAGGCATGGTTTAACTTTTGTTTTACTTCTCAGAAACCTTTTGCTCACCCTGACTGATCTTAGCATGATCAAATGGAAAACAAATCTCCACAGAAATAATAGATCTGTCTTGCCAGGCTCTCAGATCCTTTGGAGGGGTGGAGAGGGCACACAGAACTTAAAAGTATTGTTTTTGGTTATCTCTTCCCTCCTTCTCAATATCCCCAAAAATAGAGAGTAGAAATGGGGGTGAAGCACTTCAAGTCAGGAAGGGCCAACACTCCAAGTTTCTTAACAAAATGACAAAGGTTTTTTTTAAAAAAAAAAAAAAAAAGTTAGAGATACTTGTGGTCACAGCAACAGGAATACTTATGCATTGAGCTTTCTAATAGGGCTTAAATAAAATCTTGCAAGCAGCTCCCTTTTTAATTTTCCCCTCAGAGGAGACTGTGATGCCATGGGACAGGGAAGTTGCACAATGAGAGAGTTCAGAGGTTCAGAGCTCTTCATCACTTTTACCCAGGAGAGAAGGCAGGATGAAAAATGAATGGATCAGGAGAAGCCTGGCAGCACCTGCAACTGCACGAACACAAGTGGCTGAGCCTGCACAGGTGGAGGAACAGGACGACAAGGCTTTGCCCACTTGATCTTACCACATTTGTCACACAGCCTGAATGAAAACTACAAAAGCAAATAAAAAACCTCCCTTCTGGGGAAAACTGAGTATTGGCAGAGAGCCAACATGGAAGCTAGAAAACAGCTGTAGGAAACAAGGGGCTAAGAGGAGAGCTCGCTTGGTGACTGAGCAAAATTCAAGTTAGAACCTAGGAACCTGAAGGAATAAAAGGTATTAACCCACTGCAGGCCTGTGCACAAGTGCGGTGACCCTTGCTGGACCCCACTGGTGCTCAGCTAAACCAGAATTGTAACTGAAAGGGGAACAGTCAGGTACACAGACTGACTGATCATATTCCAGTTTAGATGTCACAGGGCTCTGAGAAAAACAAAATCTTTTTATCCCATGCTTTTAAGGGATATTTTTTTATTGTTCTTTAGAAACATCAACAAAAAACAGTGGGGGAAAAAAACTGTGCTGACAGCAAACTAAAACATGTCTACGGCATGAGACAGCTTTTTAAACTTCCATCTCACTAGTGTCTGTCTATATGAATAATGTCACCGTGTCACTGCCTTTCCTGCATTCTATTACAGTGTATCCTTCCCCCACTTTTACTATGCTATTCTATTTCAACTTGATGAATTATCTATATTATATTTTTGAGTAATATTCCCTCTAGGGAAGGAAATACTAGTTTAGAAAGTTTCCTGCAGAAAGAGAAAAAGGCAAAGAGAGAAAGAAACTTTCACATCTTCACTGTTTTTAGCTTTGGGAGTAGGACATAATTATCCATATTCTGCCATTGCCAGCCTAGTCTTAGCAGCAGCACCGTATTTAGGGCAATGTAAATCAGTGGTAGAAAGCAGTGGTACATTACGAAGAAGTGATGCGCAGCCCAGCCCAGAGAGAAGGAAAACGGATTGTGACCCTTTTGCAGAGAGCCAGAATGAGAAGCTGAAAGGTGGGCCCAGCTGACCAAAGATAAAAGGTTCAGAGATGTCTACTGTGAAAGTGGTGTAAAATATCTTGCCCCACAGCAAAAAACAGCAGGAGAAAATGTATGCCCTAGGTCCTAGAGTTAGGTCTGTTCATCTTTGAGTCACAGTTGTTAATAGACTTTGGAACATTTCTGCATTCCAGCAGATCTTAGCCAGCTTTGCTAGTAAGACCTCTCCTATCTGAAGCAATGCTGAGGATTGAAGACCCCATTGGACAGGCATGGTTTAGCTTGTTTGTCATCACTACAGCAGTCTGTCCACTTGTGTGAGCATGGAAACCCATTCCCATGGTCTTGATAGAAATTCTATGCTGATCATGTAACTTTCTGTTCCTTTGGGTTACACAAGATATGCTTTTATGCTTAGAGACTCTTCTGTCATTGTAGTTTTGAACAAGGAGACCACAAGGACATTTTTGATAGGAAAAAAAATCTCATTTTGGGAAAATAAGTTCCACCAGCGGAGCTGAGTCTCAGATAAATCTGCAGCTAATAATATGTGTGTTCTGCTACTGTGAAAATCTTTATAGGACTAATCAGTCCTCAAGGAACCATTAGTCAACTTTGTTATGTACGCTTTTAACAGTACAAAACCTTCTCCTTACCCTCTCTTTACACTTGTTTGTTTTAATTCAATTTACTGTTAATTGGTTTTTAATACTTGTTAATACCTAATATCCTAAAATAGCTATTTGTTTAGAGTAAGGAAATATCCTCCTGTGCATATGAATGTTCATTAAAGTATAAAACATTCTGCAAACAGTCTTCAAAATTCAGCATATTAGACAAAAATATTACTTGTTTAAGGCCACATATTCTTTCCTTTCCAAACATGTGACTCACTGCTGTATATTTCCGAATCTAAAAGTTGAATGATCTCATAGAGAGCATTGTAGCTCCCCATTACTAAGTCAGTCTGCAAGACTTGAAGTGGAATACTGCAACAAGAATCTTACTGGAGAACCACCATGCTAAGTTCTAAACTTGTAGTCTACCTATGATTTTGTCCCATAATTTGGTTTAGACACATGGCTATTTTGTTGGAGTTGTACTTATTTTTACTTATTTCCATGTTTGATATCTACAAACTGATTTTTTAAATATATCAGGACAGAATCTATCGTGATGTATATTAACAAAGCAATTACCCAAATCCAAAAATCATGTTATCACATGTGCATGTATCTGTTTTCTGAACATGTAATAATCATTAGTTTCTTTGTGAGGAATCAAGGAGGTTATACAGTTTGGAAAAGGTTCATATATCTCATTAGAATTCATTATCACATTTCCCTGATTTTCTACTCACTTTCTCTTAAAATGATGAATTATTAAAACAGCTAATGTGCTTACTCATTGGTGCATTAAAAGGATTTTTGTCTTCTTAGCTGAGAGTTTCATTATGTGTAATCTTGACTCTTTTGATCTAAATAATTCCCTTATGTTATGCATAACATGGCATGCAGGGGAAAAAAAAAAGTTTGGAGGTGTCTTTTTTTTGTTTTCAGAATGGTTGTCTGATTATGGATTAGCACTCAAATTATGCTTTAAACCTGACTGTAATGGACGTATTTTCAGATGCAGGGGTATTCACTTGAGTATATTGACAATCCTCAGGTGTCTCCTCTCTGAGACACTTTCTTGTAGTTACAGGGAAAGAATCCTAGAGCATTGCTAAACACTGAGCCATTCCTCTAATTATATTTAGCCAAAAGCAAAAACAGTGGTGATGGAATAGCCTAGAGGTAGGACTTTGCAGTGCTCCGGGTTAAATTAGGTGCTCAAATTAACTACTGACTGTACGATTACTCTCAGAGACTCTTCATTCTCTGAGGTATCTTTGCTCACATAGAGTTACTGTGGGGTCAGACTTGGAGCTTTAGTGCCTAAAACAAAAGCAGGGGAGAAACACAGGAGCTTTGTGCTTTGGAAATCATATTTTCCCCTTATCTTGAAACAGCCCAGCTCTGATGACTGATGGATTACATTGCACAGCCCTGTTTTCTCCAGAACTTGGAACATAATAAGACAGAGGAAACTAAAATGCATAAGAAAGCACTTTCAGGTGTGAAGTCTTGCACTAGGATAGGTTTTATATTATGTCAGAAGTTCCGGGTGCATACGCAGAGAACACCTTTTTAGCATTCTACAAATCCAAATAAATACATGAATTCAGGTAGCATAACCAACTGCAGCTTTCAAAGTATATATCTGTTGTGAAATTACATTTGCTTTTCAAGTAATGTTCCTTCTGCTGAAATGATCTTTATAATACAATGCTGCATTCAAATACAAGAAAATGAAAAATCCAGAAGTCATATTTTTAGGCTCCTACAAGGTATGTTTTAAAAAACCACATCATCTTAGCAAGAAATGTCATCCACAATAACCAAGAAGAGGGGAAAACAAATAGCCTAATATACAGTGCACTGTATATTAGACTGTAGTCTGAAATTGCAACAGTTCCTTGGTCGAAAGAAATTAGTGGCAGTAAACTTTATGAATTTCTTGAGAGCCTTTAACATGTAGTTCCAATTATTAAAGGTGTTAGGCCAAAATAATATAGATTATCTCCACCTTCTAAAGGTCCCTGAATAGCATTCAAGTAGACCCTGTAGTCCTGAAGATACCAAGGTATATTTGTCTTCTGTAACTACATCTGTCCCCTTTTGACCCTGTATTCGGTAGCTACATCTGTTCTCTTTTGACCCATGAAAAGCTAATAAATTCCCAGATTTCAGTGTGGCCTGCACTGGCTGAAGCGATCATAGTTTGGTAGTAAAGTAATTTTTTTAGTGAAGCAGCACTACAGACTTAAAACACACAGAGCATATAAACCAAAGTTAATTGGGCACATAATGGTTCTTCAGTCATAAGGTTAAGTATCAAAAACACAGAGATAAACAAAACCCATACACTAGACTCCTGTGCATGCCACGTTGTAATTGATGTAATACGCTGTTCCTTGGGAAGGAAAGAAGTGCTAGGAAGGGAAGTGAAGCAAATAATGCAAATGTTAACTGAAACAATAGTCGGTGTATTAATTTGATAAAGTGCCGCTGCAGAGCAGCCCCTCTAATCTTGCAAGGATTTATCACAGAACAATCTCATAGTTAGAAACCACTGGATTTAGCACCTAACAAAAAGAAACCTTAAGCCTTGTGGGAAAAAAAAATGACGAAGCACTGAAAAGAGATACCATGTTTTGCCATTGTGATACTGCACTGCCAAATTTGATTTTAAGAGATTAGCAATAACAGAGCTTATTTCTTAATCTAACAGTATTTCCAGAAGCAACTATTCCGAATGCAGGATCATAATCCACATCTAGTAGCACAGGGTCTCACAGTTTTACTCCTGGTTCTCATCATTGGTTTCCTTGCAACTTCACAGTATAGTATTTATATACTCCCCAAATAGTCAAACAAACCCCATCTGTTTTACTAGTTTCACTTATTTTTCCAAGGGAGTTTCAGTTTCTCTCTCTTCTGCTGTAGCTATGATTTTTCCTTTCAAAATCAAAAGCTATTCTTTCAAAACAGAAAAAATCTTTGTGTGTGTGTGTGTGTGTGTGTTTTTCTTAGTAATACATAGTTAGACATCACATCCATTTGATTTAGGAGATGTTATAGGCATATATTTTCCAAAAGATCTAAAACTGGCTTTCAGATATTAAGGCAACTGGTTCAAAGATATCTCATTTCAGCCACCTTTCTATTTTGAAACAGAAAATAGCTCCTTATGCTTTTAATGGATTCCCTTGTCAATTAAAAGAATAAAGTAACTGTTATAACCTTGACCAAAATAATAGTGAACACTCAATCAGCACAATCAATAGCAATAATTTTACAACAATATGACAAAAATAATAGCTCAAATCATTTTGTGGTTAAAATAATGATTCTATTTCACATACAAGTGATGCTTCTGAAGCACCCACTAATCCTGAAAGATAAGAAAAGCTGGAAATGCTTTCTAGACATTTAAGGCTATGGCTTGAGCGAGCTATACTTTGGTACAAAAAGTTAGCTGTCACCTTCCCTTCTTTGTGGATTATATTTGTGCAGTTTGATGCAGGCTGGCAAAAGTACTGTATTCTAGAATTGTAGATAGAAGTTTTCTCTTACATAAATGTGAGAAAAGGGAAAATACAAAAAAAAACCCTTAGCAAGCAGATCTGAGCAGGCATTCCACATAAAATAGAATGAAGAGATGCTGTCTTAGCAAAATAGGCAAAAAGAGGGAAGAGGGATGTGGAGCTGCTGGAGAGAGTCCAGTGCCAGGGCTACTGGGATCATCAGAGGCCTGGAACATCTGCCCTACGAGGAGAAGCTGAGGGAGCTGGGCCTGTTCAGCCTGGAGAAGAGGAGGCTGAGAGGGGATCAAATCAGTGTCTATAAGTACCTCAAGGGAGGCAGTGAGGGAGATGGTGCCAGCCTCATTTCAATGGTGGCCACCAATAGGACAAGAGGAAATGTCCAGAAATTGAAGCATCAAAAGTTCCACAGGAACTAAAGGAAAAATTTCTTAGCATTGAGGGTGACAGAGCACTGGAACAGGCTGCCCAGAGAGGTTGTGGAGTCTCCTTCTCTGGAGATCTTCAAAACTCGCTTGGACGCAGTCCTGTGCCACGTGCTCTAGGTGTCCCTGCATATGCAGGGGGGTTGGACTAGATGACCTCTAAAGGTCCCTTCCAACCTTAAGCATTCTATGATTCTATGAAAAAATAGTTAATGGTGTCATTCAAAGTAGCACTTGGATGCCTGAAAGGCCACAAAATCCAGAAGTTTCCTGACAAAAATCTTACCCACACACCTACACCACTTCTACTGCTGAGAAATGCTGCCATTGTGGCTGAATGAGCTATTTGACTGAACTAAAGTCTGTGTCCTTTGGGGAGAAGACAGGAGAAGTTTTTACAAAGCAAGTACTCTTGATCCCCAGTCTCAAAGCAACCTGCCTACTAAGTGTCCAGTAATTTTATTCTACATCGTGCTGCACAACATCTATTGCAAATGGACAAAGAACAAAAGAAAAGGAGCATTGCCATTTTCTGTAGATTTACGATTGAGACACATCCCAAAAGCAGAGAAAAAAGAGATACGCCATGGACAGCAACCATCCTGAAAAGGCTGATGATCATATGGACTTCCCTTATGCACTTGTCTACACAAAAAAAAAACCCTTCTCTACACAGAATTATAACTGCTAAAGGCATTTTTCATTCCTTACTTCCAGCCAAATGCAAGAACTCTGGAACAACTTGGAGAGTAGGAATGAGGAAGTCTGATTCTTGAAGGAAAACAGGGGGAGTGATTCTGATTTCAAGTCCCTGTACAATCCTGTAATTTCCTGTATATTTTTAGTATAATCAAGATCTAATCATCAACATATTTTCTTACTCCATTCACACTTTTCACCCATCCATATTTTCATTATCTCAGCATTTTTTTTAATATTCTTGTTCACTTTTACTAGGAAGAAATCAGAGAGCTATTAATAATTTTGCTTTCCTTCATAGAATAAAGGTCACCCTTGACAACATAAAAGTAGTACAAAATGTATTTGGACTAAGAAAAAAAAAATGAATTTCACCAAAAATAGAAGCATATACAAATTGGGATTCAAACCTATTCTACTTACTTACTATATATCATTTAGCTGACATAAAAGAGACTTGATGAGTTAATTTGTATCAATCACAGGACTATTTGTTATAATGCAGAAGATGTTATCATCTAGCTTATCAAGGAACATACATTAGATGCGTTAAATTGACCTTTTGGGAAGTGTTCTTTTAAGGCGAAAAGAACACAGATGTTCTAATGGCGACACTTTCTCCAAAGAACCAAGTCCCTCATAGGTGACTTCTTTTGAAAAAATACATTTTGATTATTCTTATGACAGTTACTTTGAAATTAAAAAGAATAGAAAGCAACTAGAAGGTTCTAACCAAGAAGGGGAATATTGGTTGCGAATACCAAGGTGTTAGGACACGTGGAAAAAAGTAATGGCGAAATGATACTGCTTGCCTTCCTCGGGTTAAGGTTAATTAAAAAAAAAAAGAGAGAGAGAACAGCTGAATCAAAACAATATTTAGAAAGACAGACTTAACAAATAGAGAGAAAAAAGACATAAAAGGAGACAAAACTTGGAAAGAACATCAAGAATAGTGACATCAGAGTTTAGGTATGCTTATGCTTTGGAAGTTTTTCCTACTGACTGATCTAGATGTCCCTTGCTGCAACGTTATACCAATTTTTTCTTGCCCTGCTACCACAAACATGAAGAGTAAGTTTCTACATCAGCCTTTTAAGTATCTGAGAACTTTTAGCATGTTCCCCTAGACTTTCTCTTCTAAGCCTTAATTACATCATCACTTCTCATTCTCACCATGGAATCACAACTTCATTCAGAACAAGAGTTGTTATTCAGTATTTTGTTTTAACCTTCTCATTCAGTTTGTGATCCATGTTCTTTCATTTTTTCTTTTTCTTTCTTTTCCCTTTTTTTATTAAGCATATATACAAAAGCTCTTCATGGATCACAAAATTATTTTTTTCCTCCTGGGCTTCTGGGAGTTTGTTTGTTTGTTTGTTTGTTTTTGTGATGATACAATAAACAATGGGAGTGTTTTAGAAGCATTAATTAATTTCTCTTCACAATACAACTGTGAGATACGCACTATTATTTTTTTTCACTGAAGAGTTGGGAGCCCGAGACACTGAATCAAGTCAAAATTGTTGAAAGCATTCATTAATCCCAAGTTTAGCTAAATGGGAGTTAATCAAGCTGGAAAGTTGTTCACAAGACTTAAATATTCATATTTTACATGTGGTCAAAGCACAGTTCAAGCTGACATGGCTGGGGATGTTAAGTATTATCCACCTAAGAAAATTTGTCCACGGATGTCACATACTGGAAACACATTTATGGTCTAGTCCAAGCTTTCTGGTTTGAGTTGCTTAGTGTCATGTAACAACTCTGTAGCAGTGCAGGAATATAAACATGTTCTTCTCAAGAAGCTTCTATTGCTAAAATATTAACCTGTGTTTACGTAATTAAAGACTGTAATACTGTGTGTGGAGGGGGACCAAAGCTAGCACGGATAACTGAATCCTCTATACAGGCAAATTTTCAGCAATTTTAGGATACCATGGAAACACAATTTACCATTTCTCCATTCAACTTCAAGACTTCTCCATAAAAGCAAAGAAAATTATAGTCTTTCTGGACAATACTGTCTATGCAGCAGGCAGGCCTGGAGCAGGATTTCACAGGCAGGTCAGGATTCGCAACCTGAATAAAGTGAGTCCTGAAGGAAAAATAGGAGCAAGGATTAGGGAGCCAGGGTGAAAGCGTGGCTTGCAGCACAGCTCGAGGCAGCTCACCAGGTCCAAAGGAGTCTTCGACACCAGCTTCCTCATGCCAGCTGTGCAGCGACTGAACGAGCATCTGAGGCCAGTTCTCAGCTCTTTAAAATTTGAAAATATATCATAAATACTAGAAGAATAGGCATTTTACTAGTAAAGGGGATTGTAGTTCCTTTGGCTTTAAAGAAACATTAATTCTCTAATTCTTTTATGTCACAAGGGACACAGTAAAATTGCTATTTTGAATCTTGAGTGAGAAAAATATTGGAAAAAGAATGAAAAGGAATGAACTTTGAAAATCACCATATCTGACCCAGAATACCACAAGAGAGTCAGGAAAGTAACTATGGTGGTAGAAAGATATTTTATGTGAACTTTTTTTTTTATTAGCTCTGAGATCTAAAACTTGCCATATAGAAGGAAATGATAGAAGTAAATTATTTCATTCTTTCCATAGAAGGAAATAATTTGTGCATGTCAGGGAAGTCCATGTGGATGATCGAAAAATATCTCCAAGTATATTCCCAGCTAAATTCCAGCTAGAGCTGACATTTTTTTTTAAAACATGAGTGAGGCACAAACAAGCAGTCTAGGACCAGAAAGAGTACAGCACTTTAGCCAAACTCTGCTAAACTCAGCATTATAGTCAGGATATTTGGCTCATACCCCGATCTGGCATTTTTTTTTGTGATTAAGGCTGATGGTTGAGTATTCCTCTGTAAAATAGATACCTCAAAGGAGAGATGTGTAACCCTTCACACTACACTACATTTATGCTAGTAAACTAAATGGTCCCAGAGAACATTCCCAACATCCATCTCTCCAGTGAGTTGTTGACATTGGCACAACCTTGGCTGCAGCTGGCTAGCAGTTTCTAGACATTATCTAGAATTTCTGAAATGACAATTTCTGGGTATAATCAGAATTAGCGAAGCTAATCCATGCACAAGCCAAACCCCATGCTCACTAGGCATGTTGGGTATTGGAGAAGAGATTTTAAGAGTGTGTAAGAAGGTCATTTCAGTACAGCTGGTACCGATACCAGACGGCAGTGCTGAATGCATTTAGTTTCCTAGTCTTTAGACTTGCAAATTGTTTTGATGTACCAGGAAATACCAGGAAACCAGTATCGCTAGTGCTGTTTTGGCAGGCAACCCTTTTTGATCCCAGCATGAGTAGCTTTATACATCTCCCATGCAGTTGTGGATGGATGTGTAAATCATGACAGCACTTGTAGGCCTTCTCCTGACAAAGTCATCCAGATTCCTTACAGTTGCCTTCACCTCCGGGTTAAACTAAACCTATTGGTTAGAAATGCTTGAACTGACATGGCACATGGACAACACATTCATTGTGAGAGAAAATAAGCTCCGGAGGACAGGTTAAAAAGGGCCACAGGGAGGCAGAAGCTTCTAACTCTCCTAATCATGTGAAATGACACGTGATCATGATTTATGATGCATCTGTCCAAAGGCCAGCACAAACCAGCAATATTCCTATTCCTATTATTGTCCTGTTTTTAGTACAAGGTTCTTATTTAAATGACAGATGTGTACAAACCACTTACAGCAAGCCAAATTCACGCATTTGCAGATGATGAGCAACACATGTCAGTCTGACTAAGAACAGCAAATGTTAATTCTCAAAACATATCCTCATGTTGTGCCACTGATGAAGGAGGTGCTAAAGGTAGACATGAAAAGCAGTGTAATGTCTGAAATCCTGTCATTCTCCAACACTTAGACCTTTCGTGCAAAACTTTATCTGCTATGTGCAGAAGAGATCATTCAGGCTAATATTCCAGTTCAGGAATGAGTACAGTAGAATTGTAGAGTTTACTCACCAGTTCTGGGAAGGAAACATTAGCATTGCTCTTAGGCCTTGCATTGTTTCAACTTTTTGAATCAGAAACTGGCTGACATTTCCATAGGGCGTCAATGTTTTAGACCATGCACATTCTTATAACCAGGTTTTATGTTAAAAGAGACTTCCCTCTCAGTCATCTCTGCTCCAAAGGAATCATTCTTTCAGTGTTCTTTAATTCCCCTTGATGTTTTTTACTGGGACCAGAAAAAGTACTATACCTCTTGCTGCTCACGAAGCTTGTCCTTTCTGCTTTTCTGCTCCTATCCAAGCTGGTGGTATCTATCTCATACAACCACAGAAAAGGGGTTCTGAAGAGCCTCTTGGTCTCCTCCTTTCTCAAAGCCATGCCTAAATCATTCCTGACACATATTCTCCCGTCAATTCTCTATGCAGTGAAATATTGCCCACTACATGTGTGGAATATTCTTCCCATTCCTTTCAGAAAGCAGCTTCTCTGCACAGTCTCCCCTACCATGTACCCAGCCAAGCTGTATCATTCCCTCTGCAGACAGCCATAACAGACCCTATGTGTTCTTCCTACACCTCTCATTTTTCAGTTTGCTTTCTGCCTCTTATAGCTTTGATTGCAGCATATTGCCATCATCTTCCACATCCAGATATGTTCCTTTTACCTCCTATAGGATCTGTGCAAACTTGTTATGAATTCTTCCAGACCTCTCTATAAATACTAAGCAATACTAATAAAATAAAATAAAATAAAATAAAATAAAATAAAATAAAATAAAATAAAATAAAATAAAATAAAATAAAATAAAAGGCATACTGCACACTTACCACAATATTTCATTTGCAGGAAGAGAAGAAATAAGCACATTGTTTTAAATATAGAGCATCATTTTCTTCTTATCTGCGGGATACATCAGTCCTGTAGAACAGCAGGCAGCACTGTAGGAAATAATGTCCCAACACTGTCACATTGATGTAGGAAAGGCCAATGCAGGACCTAATAGGAGATAGAAAATATTTTATTTTTAAACAAAACCAATTTCAAACATTTCCATGATTACATACTCACAACACTTAAGTAAGTAAGTGCCTAGCTGGTCTGTGCCACAATCAGGCACCAGGCTATATATATGCAGGTAGCAGGGATACCAGCTGTCCAGTCCTCCTCACATCTTCTGGGTTTTCTCATGATGATGACCATGTGCTCATTTCTTGGCCCTTCTTCTGCCATCCCCTCTAGTGTTTCCACGCTCCATAATTCCCAGTCTGAGCCAGTCTTAACATTTCTATAACAGTTTTCTGCAACACCATCAACAAGAGAAAGCTTCTATTATATATGTAAAGCAAGAAAGTCATCACTTGTCAGTGAAGATGCCTACAGTGGTTGTTGGACATGAAAGGTGAATTAAATATCAATCTGCAGTATGATAGACTACAGTACTGGGCACTCTTCTCTAAAAATCAGATACACCTATTGCACCACTCAGAACAGCTCTACTATGAGCAGCTGGAATTTGCAGAATTGTAAATTGAGCTTTCCCTTGCTGCTTTCAAGGTTCATTTATACTTGTAAAATCTCATCAACCATAATGCATTACTGTTCAATAAATAAATGGTTAGGAAGCTTTCATCAGTAATCCATAATTACTTTAATACCAAATAAGACAAAAATGTTCCTATAGAAACACTTCCAAGCAACTATTTGCACAAGAAGATCGTACACATTGACAAGTAAAAGGTATTGACTGGAAATAGTCATGCTTACAGGTCTCAATGTGTGCTTACAACAATCTAGCTAATAGGTAGAAATGGCAAGCAGAAAAGGAAATGGTCTTCTGCCTTAACCATACAAAATCTAGACATAAATGCTAAAGGACAACACATGACTCACTTTATATATTTCTTCCTTGATTCAAATCCCTTATATTTCTCCTCTCTGGAAGGCATCCTTCAATTCCCACTCTCAAGACTCAGTTTCTCTGAGTACCCAACTACCTGACTCCTTTACACTTACCAGGGACGCCTTCCACTCTGCATTGCCTGTTTCCTAACTTTCTCTGCCACTCTTAGCAATACTCCTGCCATAAAACTGAAGCTTCTGCTACTTAGCATTACTCCTCACATAATATCCATCTCAAGGCCATGACTTGCTAAAAGAAAAGGCCACAGCCATCACCCTTCAGCAAGCCAACAGACTCATATCATGCCTCCAACATTCCAAAAAGAAGGAAAAAAATCTCTACTGCAGGGTAGCTACAGCTCAAGCTTATTACCACTTGGGGGGAGGGACAAAACTCCACATCTGGGGTACAGCAGCAACACAGCAACAGTATAAAAATAAATAAATATCTGTCAATATACATACCATATATCTATATGTCATTTTGGGTGGGTATGGATTAAAACATTATGTGGGAGATATTCAGCCTTTATGAAGAGGAAAAGCCTGGAAACCGTATAATGGAATTCCTAGGAATCTGTAGTCTATTCAGCTTCCTGCCAAAGAATATCACTATCCAAAGAAGGCTTTGTCCTAAAATAATATTTCTTGTATAAATTGAAATGACCCATGACAAAGTAGCACGATTTGGTAAAAATATCTCTTGTGCAACAGAGACAAAGCTATACAATGGGAAAAAAAAATCTAAAAAACATTATATTGAAGTCATCAGGACTTTTTTAATGTAAAGTGTTAAGGAATGCATGATTTTTAAAATGGCAGCAGCGCAATAGTTAGACCACTTCCAAACATTGCATTTTATAACTGCATATTCGTGTTTGTATGTAAATATATGTGTGTATCTGTGTCTGTGCATGCATATAGTTGCAGATCTGTATGTGCTACAGGTTGATTCAATAGAAGAAGGCATTTTTCTCAAGAAGATTTGTGTCAGTTGAAGTCTCATACCTAGTGGGGAGCAGATCTTATGCTGGAGAAGTCATGCTTTCCAGATTACAAGCTGAGAACCACTCCCATGAAAGTGGCTGTGATAAATTATTTAAACTGTGCCAGAACAGCAGTAGTCAACAGCAAACTGCAATCCAGCTATGCAATATCAGAAGTCCGAACATATCAAGTGAGACTAGAAGAAGAAACATCCCTGCAATTCCCTTCTGAATAAATAATTTACATTAGAGCTCAGTTAATCATGTGCAACCTTGGAAAAGGAAATCAACCACAAGTTTTCACATTTTAAGCACTGTGCTACACAAAGTTTTTATCTGCTTGCTTTGTTCATGCCGATTTTCTTCAGAAATTTCATCATGATGTGGTAATGGAAGTGGAGACTTTTTATTTCTGCATAAAACATGATTGCAGAACAAGATTACCTCTGCTAAAAATGATGTGTCTTTGCCTCCACGCAATCCATTGGCTGCTTCACAAAACAGAAGCCCTCCCGACAGAGTCATGAGTCTGTACAGACACGATAGAGCGCTGCTTCTCCTATAGGACTCTGGTTTATCTGACAGCTATTAAAAAAGCCACATGCAGCCAGACAACTTCCAGGTCACCACTCATCACCGTTCACAGTGACATAGATGAAATTTCTGAGAGTAGCAGTGCCACTCCTGCTGTTGCTGTTGGGGTTAACCCACCCTCCCTTCTCACCTCTTACCAGCTGAAAGGCAGGTGAGAAATCTGAAGGGTAGCTGATTACACTCTTTCAGGGAAGAGGTGAAATTTTCATCTTTACAGCCTAGGTAACTTCTATTAAAGGTATTGGGCAGTCTGAGGAGTTATACTTTTTTATGTATGAATAATGATTAATATATGTATGGACCTGAAGACCAGCACTTCTTTTTCTAATCAGTGTATTCAGATTGTGCAGAGGACTCTATTTAAAATCATTGAATATTTTGATAATATTGTATTTAGAGAGCAAAGCATTATTTTATTGACATTAGAACTTGGGCTGGCCTGACACAGGATTTTAGAGCTGGAAAGTTCTCTCTCACATCATTTACTGAGGCAATGCAAATGACACTAGCAGAAGTCACTGTACCCTTCTGGCCTCTGCCAGACCACAAAATGAGAAAGACATAAATAACCATTTAGCATTGCAAAGATCAGATGGAAAAAAAAAAAAAAGTACAGATTAGGCCTTTTACAGTGAAATGGCCACAACCATAAGTAGGAAGTTCCAGGAACACTTCACACCTTTTGAGCTAGACCTGGAAATGACTGCAGGATTTTTCTTCATTTCCTGAAGTCAGAGGGCTTCTGTTAGGAGGCCAAAGGCTCTTAAAATAATTGACAGCAAGATTATATTTGATCTTAAAATGCTCAAGGCCGCCTAAGGCCCTCCAAATCAGTAGAGCAGATACCTTCCTGTATCTCGCTGATGCTAGTGGATACTGGTGTGTGCTGGTGGAGCAAGCATCAGCATGGCAGGAGTGAGATCCTGGACTGTAACTAATCCAACACAAGACCTGAATAATTTTGTGGCCTTCAGTAAATCCCTTCACTCTTTTGCTTCTGTTTGCCCATTTATAAAGTGAAAACAGCCACATGGTCTTAATGGAGATGCTGTGAGAAGTACCTGTGGGTTGCAGTGAGGCCGGTGGCTCACAGCCACTTTTGCCGAGGGAATTTTATCCCGCCAGTTTTGAAAGCAAGCCAGCTCATTCCCGTGGTGCCGGCTCAGTGAAGCAAAAACTAAAACTGTGTAGAGGAAATTACCAAATTAGAAAGTAGAAAGCAGTGCCTAGAAAACAGAGCCTGCAAAGACATTGCTTTCACAGAGGCACCACTTCCTTTGGGATTCACTGAACCTTCTCTGGAGAATCACAATTTCTGCTTTGTCTACCCTTGTCTCAAAGTTTTGGCAAAGTCAATGAGGTGAATAATTTACCCGAGGCTGCATTTGGCATGAATATGATTCTGACTCTGTGCACACAGGGAAAAAAAAAATCAAAAGGGAACTTTTTATACAGACTTTTGAGCCAATATTATCAAATCCATAAAAAAAAATCAATTTTCTGTGTATGCCCTGTTTCCCTTCTTACTATCACCAAGCAGGCTTCGTTTTTATAAAGTAGTGCAAAATGCAAAAGGTATTATCAAGAAGAAGAAAAAAAAAACAACAATTGAGGCTCTCTGTCAAAGCTTGTCATATTTTAACTGAGTCTCAACCACTGCAAACAACAAAATGTGCCTACTCCAGCAACAGAGGAAAGATGCATTTACAAGATAAAGCTGAGCCGTCTCCATGCTAAAGCACCCTCTTGCACAGATGAAGGGTGTACATGGTTATTGCTTGGAGCATGTGGCTGGCGAGAAGGTATTACTACAGCCGCAATATTGGGCAGTAATTGAAAATGTCTGTCTCGTTCGCAGTTCCTATGCGACAGGCCAGCTGTGATATGTCTTCTGACTCTGCCAAGTCAATCCTCTCATTAGCTTCCTTAAACACCACCTGTCTACACTGAGGAATTACTCTGAAACAGCAACAAAAAGTATTACAGTGTGCCCTTATTAGGAAGGGAGCTGCAAGCATCATGGAGTATGAAAAATCTAAGAGCAAGGTGCGCAGTCGGAGCATTGCCTCATATCTTGACCATGCCTCTGCATTTAATGGCCTGATCTCATAAAGCCGATCAGCCACATATTTTTCTGCTGGTTATTGGAGGGAATGTTGGAATGCACTCCTGTGAAATGTTATTCCCATGAATTATTTCGAACAACTCCATAGTTTATATAGTTACAGGATTTAATCAGGGGAAGAAAGAAGATTTTCAGATAACTGTCTTACACAACTATCCACTTAAGTGGGTATATTTGAAGTTATCTATGATACATTTTCTCCTTATTGGACACTACAGGCTCCTTGGATCTCAGTCAACAATTTAGGAATGACCTGCACTTACCTGACACAAATGGTCATTATTCAATTGATATCCACAGAATTATGATAATTATATCCATGAGTCTGCCAATGCCTATACAGCTCATGTTCCTGCCATCAGTGTAGTGCATCCATGTATCTACAGAATCATCTTTTCCTCTCACTTCCACACAGCTAAGCTACCAGTCCTAACACAGTGGTACTTCAGGTTTCTTTGCATCAGTTTTTTCATATCGAAGTCTATTCTGTGTCTGATGTATGACCTTTAATATAAAGTCAGTTCTGACTTTAAGTCGGAGTAAGAGAGGGAGTGTGAAAGAATAGACAGTTGTTTCCGTTCCATTATGTTTTATTTGATGCATTAAGTGTATTTTTTTCCAATTTTGGGTCAATAATTTTTAATAATTTTACGTGGTGCTTTTGAGATCCATTTGCAGTTCAGACAGTCCCAGAGCACTTTCTTTACAGAGCACAGCACAACCCCCTCACACTGCTCAGCCCTGACTTTCCAGTCCCTACACAGAGGGCCAAGAAAGAACCCAAAGGTCATCAGAACATTGGCCACATGGAGGGCCTAGTGGAATTTATGGGGAATCAAAGCAGAGGATAAGAATGAGTTGCCTGAGACCTTCATTCCCAACCATTGCAAACCCAGCAGGATCAAACAGCAGGAAAAGCCTCTTCATCTCTAGCTGGGGTTTGAGGCCAATCACTGAAGCACATGAGGCTATTCTAAAAGGTTAAGCAATCTATTCTTCATGCCCATGAAAGAACATGGGCCTCAGGAATAATTTCCATCTTCCTCTCCACTTCTGTTCAGCCCTGATACACATTAAAGTACCTAATACATGGCTAATGCCATTGCTAGGCTGGCTCATTCCTCTTGGCCTGCTTTTCCATTTTAAAAGCTTTAACTTCCTCCCAAAATGTGCAGAAGGAGTTTTTGATATGGATTCAGAAAAAAAGGAGCTGGAGGAATAAAAGGGATGGGTATACAGGGACTATTCATTGCAGCTCCTCTTAAAAAAAAAAAAAAAAAAAAGCATGAAAATAAAACCATAGACCACAAACAAAATTAGTTGTTGAGCAGTAACTTCAAAACAAAGGTGTAAAAGAAGGTGAGAAAGTTGAGGCTTTCCTTAAGCCTCTGCAGGCACTGTTAGCACTTTAATCGTTGTCTCTAGTGCACCAGCTACGAATGGCTACATTCTGTCAGAGGGGCGCAGTCAATAGCAAGGTGCTGTCGTATCAGCGCAAATACTGTCGGACTGGCAGAGTGGTCCAGGATATGTTTTTCCTTCCTAACTGCTAGGGCAGTGATTTACTGCTAGAGTGTATTTGTGATAAATTATCACATGCACAGTGGCCAGAAAGTTGTGCAAAAAGCAGCGATTTTACCTATTCCTCCTCTCCCCTTGCCCATTTGCTTCCAAAAGACAGGGATAAGCAAAATGTTTTCCCATTTATCCTAGCTCATGCAAATCCGGTTTCCTAAATAACCTTGTACGAAGCCAGCTTCATACCAGAACCCTTCATTGCCTTAGATGTCTAATGCTTGCATCTCAGGTATGATGCAGATGAAGTATTAGCAACATTTCTCCTCAAAGTGAATCAATTTATCAGAATGTTGTTGACTGTTATTCCAGAAATTCCAGATATGAAGTGAAAAATAGAATAGTACTGCATGTTTTGCAGCAATAAATTAATGTAATTACTGATTTAATGCTACCTATAAAATGCTCTTCCTGAGGAGAAAACACGTATTTTGCTACTGTTGTGATATTCTTGGCAGTTGATAGAAATGCAAAGTTAAACAACAGAACCTCCTTTAATTTCACAGTCTGTGATTCTTTCATAAAACTTTTAAAGATCAATTATGTCCCATCAATGCAGAAGCCAGGCTGAACTAAGTGATTTATGCATAAATAACTTTATACAGCGAACTACGGAACAATGAGCTACTCACCTGCTAAAAAAAATGTAGATTCAAAGAATCGTTATTTTTGGCACTGTGTTAAATTTCACCATGACGTCAATCCTTCTGCTTCTTTATGTTTTCTGTGAGGGCTGAAGGGAATTGCATCATCTGCCTTGTTCCCAGCTCTGCAGTCTGCAGAAATCGGTAACTTTGCTCCGGGGTAGCTGCCAGCACAGCTGACACCACCATGAAGCCCTGTCCTCCCATAAGAGCTACTGGCTGGTAGATAGGCCAGCAAACTCTCAAAGAAAGGTGTAGGCGATGAAGAAGGGTTTACAAAGCCAGTATCTAAACCCACTTCCGCAGAAGGCATTTTGGAACTACTTTTGAAGCAATTTATAGTAGACATCTGCATACTAGTAAAAGGGCAGGCTCATAAAGAGTTTCAATTCACATTTTTATTAGGAGAGCTGTGGCTAAAGAGCCATAAGTGGCTCTTTAATTAGGCAGAAAAGCTAAGTATTTTGTTTTTGTTGTTGAAGAGTTTTGCAAATCTGAACTCAAAGCAGCACATAATCCAAATTAAAAAGGAACAAGAAGAGTTTCCATTACAGAGAAGAAAAAATAGGCCATCGACATGGTACAGAGCACATCATCTACATCTTAAATCAGTGCCATATTCCTACGTCTGCTGGCATCTGGTGAAGTAAATGAGTTGAAGAGAATCTTCAAAATCTCCCTGTAAAATATACTACCAGAGCACATTGCAGCAATATTAAGCTTATTGTGCAGTTAACCCTATTACCTGCAATGAAAAGCAGTTGTAACATCATCATACCTTGTGAAATCTGCCTAAAAATATAAGAAGAGTAGATTTTTATGTTGGTGTTGGGATGACTACGGGAGGGAACATAAGAGAACCTAGAAAAGATATTTGCCTTTTAGCTTGATTTGTTTTTATTTGTGTAATGGCAGTGAAGCAGGGGTCACTAAGCGCTACAGGAGTATATAAAAAGCCCCTCAAGGCTGCCCTGCGTTGTGCAGATCACTCTGTGATCCATCCGTCCTTTCATCCTTGTTTTTCATAACAGTGCCAGGAACAGGAAGACCAGCTCTTAGATCATGACCATTTCAGTGCACTGGAAGAAGTTATGATCAAAAGCCAAAATAACAACTGTAAGGGCTCAGACTCCTGTATCCAGCAGTCACCAGATCTTAATAAGAGAGTAAAGAATTCAAGACTTGTTTCTTATAAGATTGATATTTTCTGTAAAACATGATTATTTTATCAGAGACACTTCCTCCACTGTGTCCTTACATGCTCTGTGCACACAATATTTTGTAGATCCCATGCTCAAGATTAGCTAATGGATGGTACCGGTTATTCAACCCATAGTAGAGAAGAATTTTTAAATAATGTTTAAATGTAGATGTGATCACAAGACCATGCAGTTTGCAGATTTTATGCAACTGCTTGCAGTTCAAACACAGAAAAGACTTTGAAAACCAAACCAGAATGGTTCTGGCTGCCGCTCTGCATCAAGCAATCTTTTACATCTGTACAAAATAAGTGCAAAATGCTGCCAAAAGGAAAGAAGCGTTTCTCATCTACTTTCCATGGATGTTAGTAAGGGACTTACTAACACTTAGAAACACACATAACTTTCCACATGCAAGCATTGTAATGCTGCTTACCCACCGAAGCAGGTAGCAGGCACTACTGCACTTTGCTAGATTGGGGCCTAAATAACCATTTACTGTGTAAGATAAGAGACAGACAATGTTTTGTATTCAACAGTCATTTTAACCTCTTCTTTGAGTAAACAGGGCCCAAAACATAGGTCCAGTCTAGCTGCAAAGCTCATTTAAGTAGTGATGGGAATTCAACCTGTAAGAATTACTCTAGAGGGGAGAAGTGAAGGGCTGAAAAAGGCCAAATTAAGTTAAAACGTATCTTTCTGAATAGGTGCTTTAAGCATATTGCTTGAGAGGGTTCCCGGTAATCAAATAAATAAGAGGAGAAAACAAAAGTAATAGAGTTTACTCCTCTTAAAGAATCATACTGGAGCTGGGAGGAAGCTTCTGCAGTGTTGCCTTGGTGTGACCTCTTCCCACATCCCCCTTATGAAGATGCGATGCTGCCTCTGAGCCTTCTTTTTCTGTGGCCTGCCAGGATTACGCTGCATTGCTAGCTCTCCTCGGACAAGACATAAATAAAGGCACATGTGAGGGCAAAGATGCCAGGCAGAGATGCATCTCTTCCTAGAAGGGCTGACCAGTAATTGCCCTGGTAAAGACAGGGTGAGACTCCGGGAGACTCCAGAATCAGAGCTATAACAGGCAGGTTCCTTGTTCCCGTCCCTGTGCTGCAGATCCATCCTGAGCTTGCTTGCTCTTCCCAGAACTGGGAGCTGCTGCAGCTCCGCTTGCCTTTGTAGCGCAGAAGATCATGAGCATCTGCCGTGGATTAGAGAACTGCAAAAACCCTGATTTGAAAGGACTTCTGGGCCTGCTGCCTGTCTGCTTCAGGCAGCAAAAGATTCAAGATCTATTGAATTAGGGTCTCCTGCAGCTGCAGGAAGCAGCAAGGGAAGGTCAGGCTCACTGGATGATAGCGTAGCTGCTGGAACGGCCTTCGGCTGGTTTCAAACACCCGCTCCCTCTCCTGCAGCAGTAGTGTTGCATAAAGAGCACGCGCCACGGCTTAGCTCTCAATAGTAACAAAGTGCTGAAAACAACTTATTGTAATGCCACTACTCCTAAATGTACCCGGGGTTAAGATGAAATGCAAGGGTATATATACTTAGGCATTATATGATTATATTACTCACATGTACAAAAATATGACTATTCCTTACCTAACATACCTACAGATGATAAACATACGGATATACAGTATACATTAAATATCATAATACATATACCTCTAAAACCCTGCATTACCATTACACATTAACATTTTACATTATTGAAAAGAAATAGTTTCTGTAGCATTAAAATATGCAACAGTTATTGCATGTCATTTCATAATCATCCCGCTTTATAAATGTTGTGGGCATGTGCACAAATGTGAGTGTATGTGCATATATCTATGTGCATATATCTATGTGCATATACATATATATACTCTCTAAAACACAGATCCATAAGAAGAATGTAAGAAGAGAAGAAATAACAGTTTGTTTCCAGGGAAATTACAGTTAAGATATAAGCACATGTCTGCCCACATGGAGAAGGTTTAAGATAGTGGGAAATAAGCAGAGGACAGCATGATCTCACCCTTGTGGGAGACAGACAGCAGTGTGCGGGGATGAAAAAAGGCAGGGCTGTTGTTCTGTCTATCTCAGGCTCTCGGTGACAGCAGAGCTTCGACATAGTGAGCCAGGAGATCTTCCAACTTTTAGGAAGAGGGCACCCCTCATCAGCTGATGACTTGCATCTCAGCAAAATTTTTCCCCAAATTGAAGAACTGGCAGCATTTGGGGGATAACATACTTTAAAGCAACAGTAAAGGAATGGCATCAGATCTGCCTTCTATTCTCCTTCTTGGACCTCCACACACAGACATATACCCCCGCAGATCATATCCCCTTGCATTTATAAAACTGTCTCTCTAATGCATGTGCACATGGACGTGCAACACAGACTGGATCTATGGAGGTTTAGGGCAACTGGTTAAAAGCATATGAAAACTATACATTTCTACATGTATCTAGATTATCTAGGACTCTGACCACTATTAAAAGCTGAACAAACACAAGGTAATAGAGAAAAATGCTTGTGCAAAGCTGCTTCTTGTATCTATTTTATTTATTTGTAACATTTACAGAGAATTTTGCAAAGCTAATTCTCAACTGTTACTTGACATTTTGCAAGCATGTTCAGCATCTGCTGTGTCAGGTAAATGTGCAGCTATTTGCTCTGCTGTAGAGACTGTGCTGACTACCTAACGGAGCAGGTGTATTTCTTGTGTAATGCAGCTGAAGTATTTTGTCCCTAAGGAAACCAGCCATGATATAGGAAATGTACTGAGGATATAGGATGCAGCGCTTCCTCACGAAGTCTTTACCGATCTCCCCCAAGGTGCAAAACCTTTGTGCTTCCAAAGCATCACCACTAGTTAATTGTACCAGCTGCAGGGAAATTAATTGCACTGAGTTCTGTGCACTCTGTTCTTTGATGGGAAGGGCAAACAGCAATTTTCCTCCTCAGGAAGAAACAGTAACAAAGTGCTCTCTCTCACGGACACACATTTTGCATACCATAGCCCTTTACCCACCGCTGTCTCTTTCTGGTAAAGACATCTCTCAGCTCAACCACATGAGTGTAACTGACCTAAAGCACAGCTCCCTTGGCATAGTGGTTATGAACCACATTAAAGGCTGTTCCCTTCTGACTTCGTGTCAATATTCTCATTTTGCACCGATATTTTCACTTTCTTCAGATGCCCCTGTCCTTTATCCCAGATTACACGCCGCACTGATCTCTCCATCTATCTGGATGTTGTTGCTCTGAGCAAAGTTCTCCTCTCCCCATGAGTTTTCCATTCCCCTGATCATACCACTGTCGTCTTCTGTATCTTTGTTTTAGGTTATCCCCTGAGCTTGTCTTTTCTTACAGGCAGCCAAAGTCATATCGCACATACTCCACTTGTATTTGGACAAAGTTGCCTCAAAGTATTTATCACATAATTTAGTAGCTCAGTTCTTAATGGGCTCCACTCTGACTGCAGGCAGATACAGCCCATGTATGTTAATTAACAGGCAGTCAGACATAGGAAATATTGGCCTGGTAATTATCCACTGAAAATTTTCATTGTATTGAATTTTTTTTGAGCCTGTCTAACTTCCTTCACAGTAGCCCAGCAGGGTTGACTCCTAGGCAGTGACTTGCACAGTACCAGGAGTATACGAATACCACTAATGAAAAAGGCCTCCCCCTGAGCAGCATGCAAATGGGATTTGCTTAGTGCTTAATAGTTGGCAGCATTAGAGCAAAGGCATCACGCTGGATGCACACTACCCCCTTCAACCCTGTTGTTTCACCCCTCAGTGTAATTCACACTCAGGAAGAAGTGACAGGTAAATACAGTTCATCGCATTACACAACGCATAGGAGATTTCTTTAAAGCTGGGGGGAATGGCTTTCAGGACTCCAACTTTTGAAAATGCAGTGGCCTACCACAGTATTTCTCTTTTTTGTGGTGGTGCTTTCCTAGAGTTTTCCTCCATATCTCCATCACACCCATACAAGTACATTCAGAGAGGAGGATTCAGAAAAAAAAATAAATATATGAGCACAGACCTTGCAGGAGGTGAGTTTGTCATTATTCTCTTTAATGGCATTGATTTCATTTTCACTGCTGAAGAGAAGGGAAAAACTGTAAATAAGAGAATAATGCTACTGTCACCCTGACATACTGTAATGAACAGCACAATACACCATGAATGAAAACCACAGGAAAGTAGTTCTACAAAACTACCATTTCCAGGGTCATAGGTGATGTATTTATAGAGCTTGATTTTTCCCTGGTTCACTGTGCGATGGAGTAATTGAAACACAGAATGAGAAGGTTCTCAGGAGGTCACCCAGGCCAACCATCCAGTGAGACCCCACCAGTCACCTTCTCCAAGGACCATGAGGGAGCTGGACAGACCACAACATCTCCCTCACTGTCTAATGGCCAAATGTGCAGTTTGTCTGGAAGCACTGGGTGCACCTCAGCTGTCCTGTGTGTGTACATGTCCAGTACATGCCTCCTGCCTGCACAACAGCACTGGAGCTACATAGCAAGGGTGAGCTAAGGAAGACTTGGTCCCAGGGCAGAGCCCTGCCACACCAGAACAAGTCATACTGTCACCCTCCTGAACCGTCTTTTGGGCAAGCCAAATACAGGCACCAAGCTGAGTACCTCTCACCTGTTCTACCCCTCCCTGTATATGTTCATATACATATGCATATGTATATCCACCCTTCACATAGAAACCTAAATCAAGCCATTTTACAACTCCGTACGTTGTTTTAAAGCCTGAGGAGAAAGATTATCCTACTATCTAAAATAATCTTCTTTTCATGCAAATGGAAATAATTTATTCTGGTCTCTCTCCAGAAAGTAAACCATTGCATAAATTACTGCTTCCAGAGAAATCCTGTTCTTTGCTTCTGTCATACTCCAAGCTAAAGCTTGACACTAAGCATTTTGAGCCTTGCAGTTTTCCAAGGGGACCATCATGAATGTAATCCGGCTAGAAGGCAAGAATAGAAAACTTTTTCATAATGAGACGGGCTTGGAAATGAGACTTGGAAACACTTCTTTATAGGATGATGCTGACAGACTCCAAGTAATTTGTAAAGCTGCAATACTAAATGAGAGTGTCTGAGACTATAGCTTGAGAAGATGACCTGGGAAACCTGATCTGTAACAAGAGAAAGTCAGTCCCTCTGAACAGAAAAAATTTCTGACATAACTATTTGGAGTTCTGTGAGTCAGACCTAAAAGAGATGAAGTTATTTGTACCTAATCAACAAAATCTCATTGAAAAAATCCTTTGGGAAAAAGCTATAATGTTACTGGAGAAAGGGTGGGAATAAGGTGTTAACCACCAAGTAAAATTAATTAATAGTGGAATAGGAACAAAACCAAATAAAACAAAAATGGTCATTGCAACAGAAGTCCATTCATTTGGACTATGAATATTGTTATCAGATATTGTGAATCCATTCAAGATTTCAGAAAACTACCAGTCTTACTGATTCTGCCCCTCTCACATCTGGGAATTCCATCCTCATACTTTCCTTGATCCTGGTCGCAATTCTATAAAATCTGCTATAGAGCAGACTTTACTAAAATAGATTATTGTACAGCAAGATCTCTACAAATAGCAGTATTTGTCTGACCAGAGACTTGTGCAGAAAACCAATCAGAGCAGCAACTTCTTTCCATCCATGCAGAAACATGAAAGGTTATGAGTTTTATTGCTCGATTGCTTCATAGCCCAGTATTTTATATGAGGCCATTTGAAAGAGAACTAAACCTCAGACAACACCATAAACTTCTGTGAAGAATATGTATTCTTCAGCAAGTTAAACTTAGTTGGCAAGACTGAATTTACAATCAACTTTAGTATATACAGCCTACAAAAGCAAAGTGTTAAATATCAGCTGATGCCATGCTGAGAAAAAGATGAATAGAAAAAAATATATATATGTGAAATGTAAGACTACTTGGAAGCAGTGAATCTGAGCATTAGAGTCCAGAGAGAGAACTTACACGATACTCAGACCTAGGTGTCCTTACAGGGTCAAATCTTTTATACTAGTAACATAGCAGCAAGGTTTTAATATTTGTTCTCACAACAGTCTTATGCTGCTGGCTTCCTGAATATTTCTTTGCCTATCGAGCATTCACAGGCAGAGTAGGAATAAAGATCAATGTATTTTTAACTTGCTTACATGGTACATTTGTTACAGATTATGCCATTCTGAAGACAGAGCACAAGCCTCAGAGCACCACTGTGTGAAGAGCACCACTTCAGGCATGAGTTCTGGCTACAGGAAAAGATGCACATGAAAATGCACTTAGATGAAGAATTGTTGCATGCCATGCACTAAACAATAGAAGGAAGCAACAATGGGAAACAGCAATGGCTTAACTGCACACCAAGAAATGCAAGCCAGATCTGCTGAAAGATCTTCTAAGCAGAAGCCCAAATGCCAGGGCATAATATACCAGGCAGTCCCTGGCTGTTTAGCATCACCAGCTGGCACCTATTGGTGAGACCTTAGCTCACTGGCCGAGTTTATGAAGAATAAATTCTATGAGTAAGCAGTTTATATTTGTTTTAAATCAGTTCCTAAAGAAAGAAAAGGTCAGAAAGGAGAAAAGCAGCAGCCAGACAGCAAAAAATGTGTTAAAGCCAGAAGGCCAATGAAGATGATCCTGGAAGGTGCAGGGGTGGCTACCTGGTTCTTGGGCTGTGATGAATGTGCAAAACATTAACAAAAAGAGCTGAAATTGGGAAATCACAAAATCCTCTTGTTTCAGGGAAACATCCAAAGAGAAAGCAGGAACACGAGGGCAGCTTGCAGCCGTGCTGTGACATTCTGGGAAAGCAGCCACAGTGTGCAGCCTTGACAGATCTGTGCAAATATGCTGCCTTATAGCAGTGACAGAAGAACCAGCGATTGCTGAGTTTTCATAGAGTTTCCCTTTGTCATTTTTAAAGCCTACACTGTTCAGCTGCAGTAAATGAGAGCACAGCAGCCTCAGCCCCAGTGTGAACCCACACGATGGTGAGCCTTATAGCAGTAAAGGTCTCAGCAGCACCAAGGGGCTTGCCATATCCTAGGGAGTCCTCCAGAACAAAGATAGCCATCATTCCAAACACCTGATCAGCAATCTGAGACGAGGCAGATATTACTTGAAGCCATAGCAACAACATAAGGGGCTGAAAAAGAATATCTATGCCTGGAGCAGCACCATGCTGCTTCTCTACAAAAAGCCCGAGAAGAGCCGAAGAGCTCTCCTTGGTGGTCATGGAGAAAGCAGGCTTTACCCTGAAATCAACTTTTCCAGGGTGAATCTGCAATGGGGATGTGATTCAACTATTAAAAAGGAACAAAGATCATGCTGGAACAAAAATTATGCTGGACCTGATTATATCTCCTCGAAACATTATGTTATACTCTGTCTGTCCACTTCACCACGTGAAATGGGCTCTGCAGAACTTCCAGGTCCTGTGGGAGCAACCCAGAGCAGTGAGATACAAAGGAAACACCGGGCAACCTTTCCCAGCCCGAGCCATTCAGACAGATGTACATCACTGAACCCCTCTCCCAAACCATTTGCATTTATGACATGAGTGTTTAGTATTTGTATCTCCTATCTTTGCTGCATGACCTTTACTCTATGATTATTAAGGTTTTTTCTAGGAGAATTTCTGGATATCAACACTGCCACCCTGCAGATGAGGAAAATGAGACCTTGAAGGGTTATGCAACAAATTTTGGAAGCAGAACACAGACTAAAGCCCCACACTCTCACTCATGCTGAATTTCATTGCAGCACAATATTTGCAGGTAGTTTCACCAACATAAAACGTAACCAACATAAAAATGAAACCGAATGCTCCAAGCTTGTGCATGCCACCCGAAATCCAACTGCCCCTTTCGTCCCACATGATCAAGATTTCACAGCAAGAGTTTCACGGCTTCTAAGCAAGAAGAGTACATTAGCACCACCTCCTGGCAGCTGCCTAACTATAGAGTTATGGAATGCAATGCAGTGGGAAATAGAAATCATGGAAAAAACAGCAAAATCATGCAGTCTGTACACTAAGTGGTAACATCTCCAAGTCCTGTAATATCCTATCAGGCCCGGGGTACAGGGATATGTCCCTTCTCTTTGGGAGGGATGGTGTGAAGGATGGGTGGTGCCTTAAATGAATGCAGGGTGCTATAGTAAGCAGAAGGATGAGACTTAAATGCACCAAGACACACGAGCAAGTAAGCCTAAAAGCTCTCCCCACCTCACATGTTGTCATGAGAAAAATCAGGACCCTCTACCTATGAAGCAATGGCTTAGAGAGGTTTTGAAATGTGTCTAAACAGACTTTTCATTAGGAACATACAGATATCTTTATGCTACTACTTAAACAGCCCCAAAAGCAATGTCAACATTTGTCTTGAGCAAAGAGAAAACATAATTCAAAGATGAGAGCTGGCAGTTTCCTTCCGACCTTTCAGAAATACAAAGACCTGTGCCTTGCAACAGGCAGAGAGACCCTTATCAGCACTGCTAAAAGAGCAGGGCAGCTCCCCAGCTGCTTCTTTGCGCAGTTGGCAATACGAAATGATGAGGTAGAAGGCAAATAGCAGAGCAAAACATGCTCCTGACACTTGGAATTTGTGTGAAGAAATTCTTGCAATACCAAATGGAAATATTTTGTACTTATACTGTCTTTCCAAAGTTTCTGTGAAACTACTCAAAGAGAACTGCAGATAACCAGCAAGACAGCCCGCTGGAAAATTGAAATCTGTTTATGTTTATGAGAAGAACAGAAAGATAGAATTCGGCTTTTCCTTTTTAAATAAAATTAAGAAAAAAAAAAGAATTTTGAAGAAATTCTGATTGCCACATTTCAGAAGGAAGTTGAAAACTTCAACACTTCATGGAAGCTGGATAACTAATTCTCAAGATCTGCATATACAGTTTCTATTTTGAAGGCCAGAAAGCTCATTTTACCAGCCCCAAACTTCAGTGAAAAGATTCTGGCATAAAAACCTCCCTTTGCTTTATTGTGGCCAAATACGACTTCTAATATAGGAGAGCTATTTGCAAGTATGAGCAAGGGTTAGCACTTCTCTTTCCCTGACAAAAATGCAAGACATTTCTTTTGCACTGATTTAATTTATTAGTCATTTTTAAAAGTTATTTAAGGATAACTTCTAAATTGCTCATTCACTAAAAAAATTGTCCCGACTGAATTTGGCTTTTGTGGGGAATACAGAATGATAATCCAAGGACAAATTCAGTCACTCTTCGGTCATTTGAAGAGCAAATTTCTCTTCAGTGCCTTATCTAATTAGAAAGGACTCTGAGTCTATTAAAACTGGGGAGAGAAAAGTTCCTCTCTGTTGCAAAACTGAATCTCGTCAGATTCTATTCCAAAAATTAATCTGATCAGGAGACAAAAAGGAGTCTGTGCAAGGTGAGCCTGAAATGTCTAAATCTGCTTGGAATCCAGAGGGAACATTAGTAGTGAGATGTGCTCTAAGGTAATTTCTTGCTTACACTTTTCCAAGCTTATTGAATATGTGGTATATTATCTATCCCCCAAAAATAAATGGGAAGAATATGTTTTACTGTTCAGAAAGAAGCATGGAGTGAATCTACACAGCACACACATTTAAAAAAAAAAAAAAAAAAGCCAGGTAAGTATATGTTAACCCCTGATTAAGCACAACATTCCTCCTTCCATAAAAACTTACTATCTCAAAGCAATATCATGAGATTTTCTGTCTGGATTTCCCATGCCAATTTGTAACCTCAGGCTCTCCCAAGATGTTAATACTGAACTTTAAGATTAATCGGAGTTGTTTGCAATTCCAAGAGGTATCTGCTGTGTCAGTAACGATTAAGCTTGTGAAGTAACTATTTTCAGTACCATTTTCTCTGCCATTCATGCTCAACCTCTCATCCTGTTCTCCACTGCGTTCAGATGCCATGAGTTCTAGTTTTGCTTCCATCTGCGCAGCAAGTTCTTTGTGCAAGAGCAAGGGCTTACAGGACATAGTTGAGACAACTCGCTTCACTAAAACGCCCAGAGAAAGCAACCTTTTAAGCCACTACTACCACATCATACCTGATGTATTCCTCTATACCTGATGTGCGTATTTATAATGTGCGTTATCAAGGATTTGAACAGTAGGCCAGTAAGGATTCGTATTCTTAAACTAGGGGAAAGTTATTCAAGCCTGTTAGAGCAGGAAGCAAGATAATGTTGTTTATCTACCCTCTAAAGAAGAATAATTATCGTTATTAAAAAGCTTAGGTAGCTGGAAGTGAATTCAGGAGAGACATTGATGAACAAAAGCTTAGCCCCCAGCAGCCACATGAACAAACTCTGCACTTATACTGCTTCATTAAAATATAAACAAACAACTCCTCAGGGACAAAGGACAGACTTACGCACAACAGTCACTTTCTTCTTAAAAAAAAAAAAAAAAGTTCAAAGATACATTGAGAAAAAGTTTAGTTTACTAAAACATGCTCACATTTTGCAATGAAATGGAATAATTCAAGTTAGAAACTTTTAATTAAAAGTGCCTTATAAATTGCATTCATTATGTATGTTTACAGTGATGTATTTCTTTGCTCTCTGCAGCAATCTGTTTTTCTTGCTTTCTTGTCCTTCCACTCAATAAATTATCCTCATTAACACAAAATGTTAATGCAAAACTCTTTATTAATAGGATAAATATGGACTTCAGTAACAATAAATTATGTGGTGTCACTATTAAATGATCTGCCCCTTCCCAACTGAAGTTCACTGTTCAACAGCAAGCCTGCCAGTGGTTTGGCAACTGCTTTTTGCAGCATAGCACTAGAGGAATATAAAAGCAAAGCTTTCAGGAGTCAAAGCACATTAACTATTAAGAAGATGGGGGCACTTGCCTGCGACTAGAGAAACACCAAACTCTCCCCATAAGTCTATGCAAACCACCATATTTCCAAAAAATACTTTTTTTTTTTTCCTAAGAGTGATATACTGAAAACAAGAAATTACATTTCCCAGTTATTAGCAGATGAGCTCAGCCTTGTGTTTCAGCATGCCACACATCCTTTGACCATTTTAATGTTCACTGTTGTGGCACAGCCCAGAAGCCCTACTCAAAACGGCAGTTCCTTAAGACCAGTTCAGACCTCCACATTTCCTCAGCTCACTGAGAGGACTCATCTCAAGCCAATTGGCAGCAATTTCCACACATTTCTCCCTCCCCCTCATCAGCCCTTATGCACCACTTGGAAAATATAAGAAGTATTAGAGATAACAGTACTAGTGCTGCCTGTCAGGTGCTTAAGAACAAGTGACTTCTACGTAAGACATAATCCAGTCGTTTTATTGATAAACTGTCACCTGTTTTGAAGCAGACATTGAAATTGCCAGAAGAGTTTTCCTAAACATTGGGCTTATTCCCATTATGGGGGCACAATGGGGGGAACTTGCAAATAATCACAACTTACACGTGTCGGGCGGACACTATTTGGAGTTTGGAAACAGTTTTCTGAGGTAGCCCACTTCATGGAAAGTGGCACAAATTTTCTCACAGTGATTGCAAATAGCTGACTTTCAGATGTCCCATTTTTACAGTAAGTGAGCAGGATCCTTTCCAAACTTGCAGGTTCCCTTGCCACTCACCTCTAAGCTGCCAACTGTGTGTCACTAAACAAAAATAAAAATTAAATATGCCAGCTCGAAGGTTCCCCATTCTGGTACCCAGGCAGCAGGAAGACTGTAGCCAGAGTCGAAAATCAGGGAGGAAGAGGAAAGAAGGGGAAAGGTAAAGTAGGACAGGAAATGGCTATAAAGATGGAAGGAGAAGGGGAGGAGAGATCTTGCTTTGAATCAGAAGCCAGTTGGAAAGGAAACTGGTGAAGAGCCTGAAGTAGAAAGGATGGGAATGTTTGACTGCCTGTGCAAGAAATATGAGAAAAGAGAAGACAGATGAGGATCGGAAGATAAAGAAATTGTGACTGGACGAAGAATTCAGAAGAGCAGTTGATAAAGGAGGCTGATTTCAGAGGACTGAGGATAAAATCACAATAGACATAGCCAAGAAAATCCCAAGGAAATTCCCTTTCAAGATACAGAGTTGGCTCCAAATTCCTAAATTTCTCCGTTCCCCTGATATTCACCGTGACCTATAAAGTACCTTGAAAGGGACATTTCTCATTCTCCTTTATGGCTGATAAGGAGACAATGACAATCTGATACTGCAATCAGTTATTTTGCTGCTGAAGTGACAAAGATCTGTAAGATAGGAGGCTCCGATTCTGCTGATGGACTATGTCTCGTGAGAAAACCGTTTTTTTTTTTTTCCTTCAGTTTGACTTCTAAAACCCCCATAACACACAGAACATCTATTCTGAAGATTAAGCCAAATTGCAAAGTCAAGGATTCAGAAGTTGAAAAATGTCAGAACTAAGGTTTTAGAGACAGCATCTCTTTGTACAAATTCAATCACAGTCAATACTTGCAGAATCATATGACATCATGTTTTTGATAGTTTCTCCCACCTTTTTTAGTGAAAAAAATAAACAGTTTTCAACTAAATGAACTCACTTTGTTTCCTTTTTTTCAGTGTGAGGCCCCCAGATCTCATATGCTGCAATATGATTTAGGCCACTCCCCAAACACAAAACCATTCACTTCCTTGTGAGGCTGTTCTGAATATTGCCCAGCTTTTTTGCAAAACCTATTTGAGATAGTTGGGCATTATCCATATTTTCTAAAGGAGGATCTGATGTGCAGAAAGGTCAATAAAGACTATGCACCAACTTTGAGTGCTCAACATGAAACTCCAAGGGGGCTTACCTTCGACAGCAGCTTACTTTCAGCATAGGCATCTACTGCTGAGCTGGCCAGCTATGTTCTCTATAAAGCAATGAGGACAAAACAAGTAGTTTTAAGAAGGAACTCCTGAGACCAGTTGAAATATCTACTTCAAGATGAAACAAATCAGGTCCTACAAGTGCCTAACTCTCATCAAAAGAAGTCAGGGAATGGACACCAATACTTGCTTAGATAAATAAATACCTCATTTACAGACTGATTTTTTTCCAAAGTTCTCCTGCATTTTTAATGACATACTCTAAGCCCAACTTTTATTTCCTTCATTGATCAATTTTGATTGCTCAGCAATCCTGAAAATTGAAGTTTTATATATTCACTCATGCAATAAAAAATGAGATCTTTACAGTCACTAGAAATCTGAACAAAGGTTTGGGGACAAGCAACAGCCAGGATTTCTGTGGCAGAGGTAGCACTACTTCCTCCACAGCAGCATTACTTGACATTGGATATTATCCTTTCTCTTATTTACAATTCTCTCAGCTTCAATTTTGTCATTTTATATATTTAGGTTATTTTGCAAATTAATGGTCTATACCATTAGTGCATGTCTATAAATGCATGAGAATGGGAATCTGTGGCTGCTTCAATATTACTAGATGCAAAGGCACTCCTAATTGCTTTAGGACTGCTCTGATTTTTGGAGGGTCATCAAAGCTTATCTTCAATGCATAGATGGCAGAGGCTTTATAGTCTCTGCCAAAGAGACTTGGTGCTTGTTGTTGTCTTCATAAAGATGAGGGAGCAGGATGAGGAGCTGATCAGATTGTAGCCTGAGAAGATATGAAGACAGACGAAATTGTCAAGAGAGTGTACAAGATGTGCAGAAATCTGCATGCTGGGATTTCCTTAGAGGATAAGACTCCTTTCCAGTCCACCTCCTGGCAGAATTCTCTTTTTCCATTGCTGGTCTAATCCTACACGAAAAAAACAAATCTCTTTATAGACATTTATTTTAACATAAAATATATTTCATCCCAATAGCATCCTGAAATTCCCTCCTGAAATACCCTGACCTTCACTGTTCTGCAGGCAGAAGCTCTTGCAAAAGGTCATTTGCAATGTCCTCAGTGCTGGACATGGGAGAGCCAGGCAAACCAGGCTGGATATAATTTCTGGGAGAAATTTCCTGTCCTTGAAACGTCTGAAAAGAAATCATGAAGGAACACAGGAAGCATTCAGAAATGACAGCTCACAGAATTAGAGAATCACAGAATGGTTGAGGTTGGAAGGGACCTCTAGAGATCATCTAGTCCACCTGCTCCAGCAGGGACACCTAGAGCACGTGACACAGGGTGGCATCCAGGCGGGTTTGGAAGATCTCCAGAGAAGGAGACTCCACAGCTTTTCTGGGAAGCCTGCCCCAGGGCTCTGTCACCTTCACAGTAAAGAAGTTCTTCCTCATATGAAGATGGAACTTCCTGTGTTTCAATTTGTACTCATTACTCTTTGTCTTGTCACTGGTCACAACCAAAAAGGGTTTGTCCCCATCCTCTTTACCTTCTCCCCTCAGGTATTTGTACATATTGATCAGATTCCATCTCAATCTTCTCTTCTCTAGGCTAACAGGCCCAGCTCGCTTAGTCTTTCCTCATAAGGTGGATGCTCCAGTCCCTTAATCTATTGCTCTTCTCTGGACCCTCTTTAGTTGCCTGGCTTGAGAAAACCTTTTAGGATAACTGCAGCCTCTTCAAACTGAATATGAGCTTTTCCACATACTTTAGCAGAGCTGGTTACATGTGCCTGAAGAGGCAAGCAAACGTTGGTGTATACAGTTAAGAAAACTGAACTGCGTTAAGTGGAAAACTCACTCCAACCACAAAGCTAACAGTTACCGTCACGATATATTTGTTCACATTTGCTGATGACATCTTTGACATGGAGCTGAGCCTAGAATGGAAGATATATAAATATATATAATTCATTTAGCACCCTGGTCTAGATAAACAGTATGTCACTTCTGCGGATACAGGATTTACAAATGCACCTGGAGAGTAGAAATTCCTGACAGTCCTCAACACAGTAATTGATCTCACTTGCTGGCCCTTTTCATTCGTATCACTTCAGTCTCCCCTATGCTAAATAATTGAAGCATCCTATTTTCTGATTGCACAGGCTTAGGCTTGACTCATAGGTTTTTCAACTGCATGAATCTACAGAGTAAAGAAGTGGTAACAGCAGGGTCCTGTGTGGTAGATCACTTTTGTGACAGCATTTTGCTATTGCTGTGAGAGTACGCTACACTACACTAGTGCCTATTTATATTTTATTCAATAAGTCAGAGTGTGAATTCCAAAAATAAAAGCACAAATGTTTCTTTTATGAGGAAAACTAGCAGTAGTCAAATACATATACTTATTTTTGAGAACATGAGCAAGTTAACAGCAAGTCTAACCTTTGCTAAGGCAGGGGACCTGCATTATTTACATACCTTTTTCCTTTCTGTTTCTCTAATGAATTAGGGGACTGAAAGGTAAATATCGCTTCTTAGGCAAGAGCCTAATACAACACACAAAGAATTTAACCATTAAACATAAACTCACAGACTACTTTCCCCACAGAGTGTGTACTTGCAATATGCACCGTCATGCTTTATATCTGGTTTGTTTTAGTGCCCATGAAACAAAATATTTCTCACAAACATATGGAAGGGTTGTTTCAAACCGCCCCCCACAGGTAGGTTATCTTGAAAGTATTAGTCAGAGGAACACCAATTACCATCTGTCAGCACTGAGTACATCTTCGAGATTTCTCCAATTAACCTTTCAAATCCAGATGAGTTGCTCTAGAGCAACTCTACAGAAAATATACCTGGAAGACATCCTGAGAGATCCCTCACCTGGAGTGAAATCAAAAGTCCTCGGTACATGGCCCTACAGGGGAGGATTATAAGGTATTATTACCACAGGGGAAATTTGCAATTAAAGTATCTTTCATGCATGGGAAGACATGATGGTGCTACTTGGCCGGCTGCCTGTAGGTGCTGGCTCTGAAGAGCCACCTTTTCTCCAGAGCCTTCTTTTCTTGCTGCACCACAAGAGCATTTCATCTACTGGGTCAATCGTGTTCAACTTATTCATCAGTGGCCTGGGTGAAGGGACCTCAGCAAGCCTGCTGATAATATAAAACCAAGAGGAGTGGCTGATACAGCAGAGGACTGTGCTGCCTTTCAGAAGGGTCTCAGTAGGCTGGAGAAATGGGCAGAGTGGAATCTCATGAAATTCCATAGAAGGAAGAGTCTTGCCCCTGGGGAGGAATAATCCCATGCACCAGGACAGGCTGGGGGCTGACCTGCTGGAGAGCAGCTCTGCAGAGAAGGACTTGGGAGTCCTGGTACACAATTGGACCATGAGCCAACAATGTGCCCTCGCGGCCAAGAAGGCCAAGGGTAACTTGGGTTGCATGAGAAAGAGAATTGCCAGCAGGCTGAAGGATGTGATTCTCCCTTTCTACTTAGCTCTGGTGAGGCCACATCTGGAGTGCTGTGCCCAGTTCTGGGCTCCCCAGTACAAGAGAAGCATGGAGCTACTGGACAGTCTAGCAAAGGGCTTCTAAAATGATGAAGGGATTAGAGCATCTCTCAGATGAGGAAAGGCTCAGGGAGCCGGGACTCTACAGTCTGAAGAAGAAAAGCCTGCAAGAGGATTTAACCAGTACATGCAAATATCTTCTGGGAGGGTGTAGAGAGGATGGGGTCAGACTCTTTTCTATGTCCAGTGACTGGACAAAAGGCAATGGGTACTAACTATCTTGCCAAAGTAGTTTGAAATTTTTAAAGCATGGCTATTCTTATAGTATACAAAAATACATGAGAAGGCATTATTTTGAGCATATTTAAAAGGATATTTTTGCTAACATATGTATGCTTGTGATACAATATATATTATAGCATTCAAAGGGCATGTTCAGCTTGTGATTTGGCAAAAATACTGCTCAGAGACACACCCAAGGTTTTCTGCCTTTGACAGGTTTATGCTCTTGTTATCAATGTGTTCATCTTCTCTCAGAGTTTTAGCATTCAGAATGCTCCTGCTACAGTGTTTTTCAAATCAAAATAATGAGACATAAGCAGGCACTATCTCACATACGTCATTGCCTGTAATTGACAGGGACTGTTGCGCACCCACCCTCATGGCTGTAACCCTGGCAAAGAGCTTCAACTCCATATTGAACTATAACTCTGAATTTAGAACCATTATTAATAACAGTAGTACTCAGCACTTTCATAGAGCAATGCATTTTGTAATATAATCTTGAAAGTGCACTGCAAATATTAAATAAACCACAAAACACCCACAGGTAGTTCAGAATGTTCATTATCTCTTCACTTTACAAGGCAGTTTCCAAGTTTCAAAAAGCTTCTTTTTTTTTTTAATCACACCAATTACTGCTTCATCTAAATATTTGAAAGAAAAATTAGATCTGCCTAGCCTAAGTTGTCAATAAGTTTCATGGACCTCCTTGCTCTTAGTCATAAATTTTAAGGCTATGAGGAATGATTATAATCAACAAATTGGATCTCATGGCTAACACAGCTCACACTTTCTCATTTAAATAAGAACATTTTCCACTTCTACAGAGCACTATTATACCATAGTTTTGGTATATACATTACATGCTGTAATCACATGCCATACACATGGACTTAGTAATCAGACCTGCCAGAAACAATCCAACATTTTTGTGACACACACTAATAGAGGTGCAATCTTTTACAAATTCATCCCACAGTCGACCTTCTCTAGCTGAATATGTATTGTTGTCAGCACTTACACTGCAGCCAGCTGGTTTATTGAGTGAACTCTACTCACACCACCATGACCAACCACTACAGTCAGAAGCTTTTTGCAGCTTGACTCACATGAAGTTTGATATCTTATTGCTCAGACTGAATTACATACCTACTGTTAGAGGAATATTTAGTGTTCAACAACAAATGATGACAGGTGTCTGCAAGGAATATTTTGTAACAATTACCCTGTGCCACGTGCTCTCCATCAGTACAGCAACGAATGACTCTCTCTTGAGATAATGTGAAGGAAAGTCTACTAAAGAAATTTTCTTCTTCTATTATATCTAACTCATCTCAGACCTACAAAATGTGAGAACAAAACAGAGAGGGCAAAGCAAAGCAATTACGACAATGCATAAGTACATCCACAAATTCACCAGAGTAAGACAAGAAAGAAATTCATAGACAAACAGCAGAGGTACATATACAGATAGAAGAAGAATACATACACACACACGCACACACACACATATATATAGTAACAAAATGAAATTGTTCTTTTTATTGGTTCACTTAAAGCTATAGCAGAATAATTCTATTCATAGTTTTCTTCAGACAAAGTATATCATATAGAAATCACCAGCTCTCCTTTTTTAATATGGAGAAGTATTTTCTATTAGATATTTATCCTGGCTTTTTTTTTCCTGTAAAAATCTTTTCCTGAGAGTTTTTCTTCACTTGTTTTTGAGCTACTGAATGATAAAACAGTGGAAGGGTCCACTCTGGCCACCTTACTGGGCCACTAAATTCACCTCCTTTTCATTGCAAAGTGGGTGAGGGGTTCTTTTTTATTGTTGTTGTCATTGTTTGATTGATTGATTGATTTTTTTAAAACCGGCAGCATAAGAACAATATTCTCTTAAGAGAATCAATCCTCAAACTGCTTACGAAATAAAAATCAGGAAACAGACACAAAGAGATGAGAAGGAAAAGTATTTCCTACCCAACCATCTTGCTGACAAATAGAACTGCTTTATGTTATTGTACTCAGTGGAGGAAATATTACTGGAGTATGCCCTACTAAGGTGCTAAGTTTGGGAGGTTTTTGTTTTGTTTTGTCTTTTTTTTAATGTAGAAATGGGAGCAGCATCTCTGTTTTCTATGTCATAGCTTACATACAGAGAACAAAACCAAAATGCATTCAGTACTGATCTGCCTTCTAATAAACCATGCAGCAAGAAGAGAAACATACTTAAGATGTTTGCTAAATCAATACATTAGATGCCCAGTAGAAAGGAGTTATTAACTTTCGTTGTCAAACCACCCGTAATTATGACAGCAAAAAAGGGAGACTGGAAAAAGATGGTACTAAATGAAAAAGACATAGCAGCCAGAAACTTAAAAAAAAAATCTCTGTACAAAATAAAAAGTATGAAACTCTGTTAGGCTCGTGATACCTATATTGCAGCCGTAGTCTGAGTAATTGACCATGCACAAAGGTTTGCTCTCACATACATATAATTGTTCCCATGGCAAAATCATACCAGGGTTAGAGAATTCTTCTTGCCTAGTGTTTCTAGTATTTTTTTAAAGTTCAATTTACCGGCATATAGTAGCATCCTTTCTAGGTCAATGCCACTAGTGACAGGAGAACTTCTTTGCCCCTTGGCAAGACTTGCAGAGAGGACATTAGAAGACCTTGGGCATTTGTGGGATCTCTGAATATAGTTAATGCTCGGCAGGGTTTTAATCACACCATCTGTCCCATGAGAAATCATGGGTTAAATACATGTTCTTGAGACTTGTGCACAGAAAGGGTCAAACAACAACACCTATAGTATCAAAGGCTACAAACTGCAAATTACTACATAAGGTGAAATCAAAGGCTCAAGAGTTACTTGTGAGACCTGCCGAGTGCCTTTTCTGGCAGGTCTCTTTAGCAGAGACTGTCTCTTGAGAGTAATGGAGGTTGCATGAACTTTTGAAGGAGGCAGAAGTGAGAGTACAGGAATACAAGAGGCTTTTGCACAGAAAATACTGCAATAAAATTGGCATAAGTCAGCATAGGAGAAGAGAAAATCAATTGTACAGGCTATCATGGACTTTGATGCTTCTGTCTCTGTGCTTTTCTGTGTGATTTATCTCTCTCGATGTATTTTCAGTTAAAAAGTCGCTGCCTTTTTTCAGGTGAGATAACGTTGCTTTTCATCCTCCTTGGAATGTGTCTGTCCAAAGAGCAAATGATCCATAGTACAAGACACATGTCTTATTACCTCTGATACACATGCACACATACAGTTCCTGCTCTTATACATAGAAGACCTTGTCATCAATTTGTTACTGAGAGCTCCCATGAGGTCAATGAAAGTCTGGAAAATGTGACCATGTGTTTCAATCTTATCCTTGGTTGGGTAGCTACTGACACCTTCTTTATCTGAAACTAAAGCTTCTTTATCACATTTTATGTTTCGGAGATGTAAGTTATTTTAAAGTAATTGAGTGAGATAGGGTTCTCTGGAATTAAGATAGGTGTGATTTGCATGCACATCTGCATTGCTATAAATCGCTAGCAAGGAAAGGCAATATCTAAATTTCAGCTGATTTTATCATGTCTTGTGTTATATTTAATACACTTCTCAGGAAGAAATATGTGAATAATAAAGTAATTTAACCATAAGTTTTTAAATATTAAAGAAAGAGGGGAGGGGAAGGGTAACAGAAGGAAGAAAGGAAGAAAAAAAAATGACCAGAAGAAAGAAAAAGCAATAAAGAATATAAAAAGGAACAAAAGAAAGCACACTGTGTATCTACTCAGTCCCTGAATAAAAATCAGAATGACACTACAAAAACTTGAACAGGTGATTTTCTTCTGTCTTGGAAGATTTGAACTAATCTACTAATAAGGCAGCAAATCAACTGCAGTAGTATTTCCAGACATCTAGGGGTATTTGTAAGACTTAGTTTTTACTTATTTATTTCTACATCATTATCGCTGATGTAAAATTTAAAACAAAGGAGAAAAACAAATCATAACACATCTATGATTTCACACACAGACACTTTTATTTTACCCTAGATATATTGCCTGAACTGTGCGGCATGAATCTTTCAAGTGTTGCTTCCATAAGGCTCAATCTGAATCAAATTCTACATTTCTGAAGAGTTTTAGCTCAGTCCTATTTCTAGTGATGGAATTCACATTGGAACACACTCTGGTCATTCTTTGGATATTCCTATTGTAAATGAAGCTAAAACTATTAGCATTTTTTGTGTAGTCAGATCCAACTTAGTGATTCATCATATCAAGGGAAATAACTCCCTAAATTTCTATCCAAAATCTAGCAATAATAGAACATTCCTCCTACAGCGCCGACTCAAGAAAACAAACCTGATGGTACCCTTTTGCAGTAATATTATAGACAGCTTTATCTATGCATATTCAAAACCAAGACCATTCTAGTTCTATTCTTAATTTAACAGCAGACTACCAGCACACTGCAGTAGTACCTAGGTGCCAGCACACTAAAACCCCATTTTAGCAGTTTCTGAAAAAAAAAATCATCTCTCTGCCATGAGAATTATAAACCGAAAGAGCCAGAAAAGAAAGCACACTAGAAACAAACAGAGAGGAGATGCATTAAAAGAGAAAAAAATGATTATTGCTTGTCACAATTACTTGAAACGTAAGGTATTTTGGTTTTACAAAGCAAAAATAACAAGGATATGATTATCATAGGAAAATAGTAAAAGTAGCGGGGGGCGGAAATGCACAAAATTAAAAGTAATTGAAGAAGGAGAAGGTCTGAGGCATAAGAAAATCTGAGATATACTGTTAAAAGCAGCCATAGCATAGGATTAACTAGAAGTTGACAGAGCAGGAGACTTTCTATGAGCATCACTGTTCAATTAATTA
Organism: Tinamus guttatus; assembly: GCF_059628265.1. Classification (NCBI taxonomy): domain Eukaryota; kingdom Metazoa; phylum Chordata; class Aves; order Tinamiformes; family Tinamidae; genus Tinamus; species Tinamus guttatus. Next base: position 2,318,508 of record NW_028288936.1, read on the forward strand.
CACACAGTCATTCCTGTTATACTGCTCACTATCTATCTACTTGTTAAGTCCTTCCATTGGCTTAAAACATAGATTTCGGTAGAAAGACCATATTTTACAAAAGAACAGTGATTTTTGATTTGTGTCTTCTACAACACAAGGACCATTATATATATTAATTGTAGAAATTGCACAGTATTCATTTACTTTGCACTTAGTGTGGTGTTTACTAGTAGGAAAGTCAAAAAAGGAGAAAAAAAAAGAGTAAGAAAGACATTCTGTGATAAATGGACTAATAAATAGACTATGCAGACTATGCATCCCTAACTTGGAAGTGGAAAATGAAAACTACTGGTCCTACCGGTCCTCTATCATTTTTCAGTAATCAGCTGAGGGCAGCAATCTGCTTCAATGATTAAGCAATCTATTTCAATGACTGCGCACTCTTTTAACACTAGAAAGGTTTGGGGTTATTTTGAGTCATTCGAATTTGCCTTGCTGTACTTAAGTTCCATTTCTTCTTTTCCTATCCAGAGAGAACAAAATAATAACTATTTGGAAGGATTGGCTTTCCCTTATGCAGAAAAAGAAAAAAAAAAAGCCCTCTCTGTGCAAGAAGACAAAGATAGGTACCAAGTCTTGATTCCTTTAGAATTTCACTTACCCTACACAGATCCTCAAAGATGACTCTTGATTGATTTAGCCAGCTCTTCAAATACCCTTGAACAGACTTCATGGTCTAGACAATCTCTTTAATCACATTATGTGTTCTCTCATCTACCTTTCTAGTGGTCTAACATGAACTTTCATAGGCTTTTATTGTCTATCTAAATAATAGGTAGCCAAATGATATTCTTCTACTTAAAAAAGGAAGTTTTAAATAATTTTGTATTTTAAGCCACATCTGCCTATAACTTTCCCTCCTCACTGAGTGGATTTTTTTTTTCTCCTGGTGTTGTACTTATACTATGATATATTTTTATCCAGCTTGTTCCTTGTTGTCTATCTTTGTGTCTTCTCTTCTGATTTTTTTTTCTCTTTCCTATTATGTTCTTTAAAATTCATCCTCAGCAACTTGATCAAATTTTAACATTTTTTTCTTATAGTACTTCATATTCTTCCTCCCCACTGAAATAATTAATTCTCACACATTTATCATAGCTTCCCAGGAGTCTTCAAACTATTTCTAATTCCCTTTTTTCCCTCTCAGACTTGCCTCCTATGATTAGCAATACTAGTGTGACTGTAAATCAGAAACCCCATGCAGAGACCTAACACAACCTTTGCACACTGCAGAGAATGAATTTCAGAAGCGAGAAATGACTTGTAGAGCAAACATGAACTCCTGGATCTGTGAAAGGGGGAAAGTCTCCTTGCATATGGTGCATGATTTTGTCAGGTTTTGACATGTGCAATGACGGGTTAATCCTAGCGCATTGAATAACAGCAGTCAATGATGAAAAAAAACATACTTTCATAAAATATATTGCTATAATTCAATAAGCTTCAAGGAGAATTAGAGCCAATTTAAAAGCGTAAGACCTTTCTGAATGGCAAGAGAGATCTTAAGAAAAAATTTTGTTGCTACGACATAGTATTCACAAAATGTCAGGATGACATGCTTTTACTTTAAATAATAAATGTTGCTTATGAACACACTTAGCAGATAACAAGCAAGGTTATTTCCAGTGTCTCTTCTTCATATGAAAGTTTGGATGTGGCCCTGGGGACAGGAATGAGACTCACTATTGTCAATGCAAAGCTTCAGAGCTACCTCCATGGGCTTTAGACCAGCATTAATGTGCACGATAAGATAATGCGAAGTGAAAATCCTGAAGATAAATCTAATCAAAGCATGACTGAAGAGCTCTACTGTCAAACAGACTTGTTAACTGAATAAAGGTACATGCTAATGCTGCTCAGATGTAGAGGAATAAATTCTAGTTCATAAGTCAAGTAAGTCTGAGGAAAGAATAAATAGGTAGTGATATAGAAAGATTTATACAATTGTTTACTCTGCTGGTGTTGAGCCAAGTTATCACTATTGGAGAACGTATCATTCAAGCGACTTTTATACTGCTGTAGAATGGACTGATTAAGTAGGCTTATAGAACATTAAAGAAGAGAAAAAAACTACCACAGCGAAAAGGAAAAGGAAAAGGAAAAGGGAAAAAGTTCCGGTACTACAACAAAACTTCACAAAGGGAAAAAAACAAATCTGAAAAGACGGAACTGTGCAAAAATCCAAAAAGTCTTCCTTCTCAAATCATTGCAACTCTTATTGCAAGATACTCACAGTAATTATTCACTGGTTGCTTTAAAAAAAAAAAACTAAAAAGGTAAGCTGAAATTTGTCAAGAATCTTCAGAAAAGGTGGAATTTGTAGGCTATGCTATAGGACGTGAATATGCAGTTTCTAAAAAGAAATGATAATGCCTTTTCTAACTGCACTGTGAAAAAGTGATGCTTAAAGGACCTCTTATCTTCTAAGGACCACCAGAGCTCCAGACAGCAATGAATTTAGGATTTCATAGTGTTGTTAGATAACATCAGTTAGTCAGCTACCCATCACGGCTGAACAGAAGGCTTAGTGCCTTTAGCACTTAATTTACAGCAACCTCCAAAATTAGCAAAGCAAGACTGCTCTGAAAGAACAAAAAATCTAGAGCTTCATCTGAGAACAACTCAGCATCAGCCCACTGAAGCAACTGTAAATTAATTCTTTCTCTCTTGAAAGACGACATATTGAAAAATGTCAAACTCGCCAAGAGAATGGAGTCATGGACAGATTTCCCTTACAAAGAACCAGTTTCACATCACTTCTTCTTACTCAAGTAAATGCTTGAGTAAGAAAAATATGCTTAAGAAAAATATGATCCTAGAAAAGATGGGTGGAATTACAAATATGTATTTTTTTGTCATTCTTGTCTTATTGGCTGGATGGCAAAGCTCAGAGGGTGGTGCTGAGTCTAGTCGGAGGCCTGTAGCTAGTGGTGTCCCCTAGGGGTGAGTCCTTGGTCCAGTCCTATTCAATTTATTCATCAATGACCTGGATGAAGGCACGGAGTGCTCCCTCAGCAAGTTTGCTGAGGATACGAAACTGGGAGGAGTAGCCAATACCCCAGAGGGCTGCGCTGCCATCCAGAGGGACCTGGACAGACTGGACAACTGGGCGGTGAAAAACCTCATGAAATTCAACAAGGCCAAGTGCAAGGTCCTGCACCTGGGGAGGAATAACCCCAGACACCAGTACAGGCTGGGGACTGATCTTCTGGAGAGCAGCTCTGCAGAGAAGGACCTAGGCATCATGGTGGACGACAAAATGACCATGAGGCAGCAGTGTGCCCTCGTGGCCAAGAAGGCCAATGGGATCCTGGGGTGCATTAAGAAGAGCATCTCCAGCAGGTCGAGGGAGGGGATCCTGCCCTTCTACTCAGCCCTGGTGAGGCCGCATCTGGAGTATTGTGTCCAGTTCTGGGCTCCCCAGTACAAGAGGGATGTGGAGCTGCTGGAGAGAGTCCAGCGCAGGACTACAAGGATGATCAAGGGCCTGGAACATCTGCCCTATGAGGAGAGGCTGAGGGAGCTGGGCCTGACCTGATCAGTGTCTATAAGTACCTCAAGGGAGGCAATGAGAAGGATGGTGCTGGCCTCTTTTCAGTGGTGGCTACCGACAGAACTATGGGTAATGGCCACAAACTGAAACACCAAAAGTTCCACAGGAACTTAAGGAAAAATTTCTTAGCAGTGAGGGTGACGGAGCGCTGGAACAGGCTGCCCAGAGAGGTTGTGGAGTCTCCTTCTCTGGAGATCTTCAAAACCTGCTTGGATGCAGTCCTGTGCCACGTGCTCTAGGTGACCCTGCGTGTGCAGGGGGGTTGGACTAGATGACCTCTAGAGGTCCCTTCCAACCTTAAGCATTCTATGATTCTATGATTCTATGATTCTTGTGTTTCACAAAACTATTCAGAAGTAACTGAGTCAATATTAAAGATACTGAGAGAGGACGGGGCTTTTGCATGCAAGTTCAGCATGGCCCTGGATGAGGAGAGAAACTTCTCTATATAAGACATATGCATAACTGCAAGCCAACCCATTCAAAGAATAATAACAGATTAAAGTTTTCACCTTTTAAATTATTTTAATGAAGTTTTAAGCTTCATGAAGAAAAATCATTTTTGTCTTCTCTGCACCGCCAGAAGTTTTGAGTATTTCTGTGTGATGTTTGAGCCTAGCATCTTCAGATTCTCCCACCCAGTGGCAGGATGAAGGCCAAACATCCTTTGATAGCAGAACTACTTAGAACTTAAATATAGTGATGAGCAGCTTATAAACATGCAGAAAACATACATTTCTGGGCATTGCTTTAGGCCTGTCCATAAATGCTTTTAAAACAATCTTTAGGGTAATTGCTGCACTTAGAAAGGGAGTCTTTTGTGTTTGATTAGGACTTGGGCAAGAAAAATATGTATGCAGACATACACATGCATACATATGCAGGAAAGTATGCACTTTCACTATTTAACATATTCTGTTATCTTTAACATCACAAAAAAAAGTAATGATCCACCTTTTATTCTTCTTTCAGATCTGTTATTTTTAAAAGAACACATTTGAATTTATCTGTGCACTGATATTCAGCCAGAAATGCCAGTAACGATAGCACCAAAGGCTTCACCCCAGAACCTGGTCATACATTGTTATAAATATTTACACTACAAAGATATATGTTATGGCATTTGGAGAAATATGATATTCTTTTAGTACACTGTTAACTGAACAACCAGATGTCTATGATGAAATTAGGTAACGGTTATATACCTTCTGCAAATGATTCAAGAGGGGCCCACAACCATCCTAGAGCTTAAAAAAACTCAAAGCTGACACTCATCACTGAGCATGTTCGTCCCCCATCATTTGCATTGCAAAGTGAACAGTGAATAAATCACTCAAACTTTAAGGCATTAACCTGATCACATCACGAAGAGTTGTTTGTAAGTTGATTACTTACCTATGACTAAGGAGAGTCACATGAGGCTTGCTTCACATTGCTTTTTCTATTTACATTGTTTGTTTCATTTCTGTTTTCATCTTTGCTTTGCTTTTGTGTTCTCCTTTGCTAATTGCTTCAGGAAATGACCAGGGTTTACAGGATGCCTGGTAACCAGATCTGATTTAAAGAGATGGGCTGATCTGATCAATGAATGCATTGATCTGAGTGATGCCAAATCTATTCTTTCCCAATGGGGCACAGCAAGAGACCTTATCTGATTGCAGAAATGTCTGCTCTTCCATTAATAGGTTATAGCTCCTGATTCTAGTTTTCATCCATATTAAATGCATTATAAATCTTTAACTTGTGAAGCAGCCAGCCAGTATGCAGGTCTCCATAACGTGGAGACCATAGCTCTTGAGTTGTTTGATCAGCGCCCTGCACTTTGAGGAAATGTGATTAACTCTGGAAGGTGGGTTTCCTTCTGTGTGGGCAAAGGACCTCTGCCAGGATATTTTTTTAGAAAAAAAGAAAGTAAATACAGGCAGATTTCCTACCTTAAAAATAAATGCACAAAATGAAAGTCCGTCACAAATATATGAGCATATGCACCCACCAGTATCCTTTATTGAGCACAGATTATCTCCTGCATGTAGTACAACTATAGGATACATATTGCTCCTTTTTTAGCATTTGTAGAATGACCCTATTTCATGATCAGCTGCCTCTGAAATACATATAACATTTTAACTGAAAAATTGCATTACTTTTGCTCTTCGTTCCTTCAGTGCCTTCAGCTGGGTACCTCCTGCCCTGAAGCTATGGAGAGTTGGAAATGGTGCTACCCCTCAAATGGTCTGAATGGGCTCCCTTTCTTGGGTTGCCTGCATGTGCTGTTTCTCACTGATAGAGTCTGTCCCTAACACAGTTACAAAACTTCTCAAATTGACTCTAACTCCACAAGGAAATATTCTTGCATGCTCTGAAGGAAACGTTCATACACAAGTTGCTGTGATCCTCTATAAATAAATAAAAAAACTGACGTGTACAAAATAGCATCCTCCACATCCCTGGAAGCCTAATTCCTCTTTAAATGCATGTCTCGAGGGTACGTCTCTAGCAAAATACTGTTTCAATGACAATTCAACTTCGAAAAACAATTCTGCACAAACAAGGCCAAAGGGTAGGTCAAGTTCTCATGACTCCATTATGAAGTTATTCATTTCACGAATAAGATGATGCTTATTTTTGTGTCCAGCTAACGATAAGTTAGTTCTTTCTGTGCCTTTCCTGACTCTCATATGACCTCTATTACTAAAGTGCAGGCCAATTCTTTTTCTATGCCTTTAGTGTCCTCCCATAGATGCAACGAAGGACTGAACCTGGCACCACAATGGGAATTCATTTAATATTTTCTTTTGCTGTGTAAGTCAGAAGAAAATCCATTTCAGGCCCCCTCAAGATGCAGTAGCTTTGCAAGGCTAAGAGCAAGAGGGAAAAACAGTAGAAAAATAAAATAGAAAATTGGCAAAGGACAAAAGTAAATCCAAATCTGAATATATGCAGGAAACAAAATTGCTTCATAAGAAATACTAGTTTTACATATGACCTCTCCAGAGATAAAATGTCCTTCTTTAAGAGAAGGATTTTGGAAACCGTGGGTAAGCAATGAGAGAATAATATTCCAATTACTCACTCTGGGCACTAAGAGAAAAAACATCAGAGAATAGAACACCACATGTACTGTACTTAGTAGACTTACCAAGCTGCAGGAGACAGGTAAAGGGGAACCCCTTCAAGGTCATGTCATCACAATAGGGATGTTTTATATTTCTGGTTTTCTTTAACCTGAGGCTATTTCACTTTCAGTCACCACAGAAAGTAGCATGTTATTACTTACAAAAGAAGAATAAACCAATATAATTTTATTACCAGCCCATACTAAAGCAGGAAACAAATGAATATCTCAAGAAAAAGATCTCTTATCTACTTGATCTAGACAAGTGAGTATATGACTGAGTGACCAAGAGGGGACTCTGGTAGAAAGGAGCCACCTTTGAACTTCTACCCAACAATTACAAGAGACTTTCATGGGGACTGCAGTATGTTGGAAAACAAAGAAAGCTGAGAGAAAAGCATAGAAGAAAAAAATATTTTCCTGCTGGATGGAAAATACTTAATGGAGGATTTTGTGGATTTTATGCCTGTATATAGCTCTGTTCAATATTCCCGAAGATCCTGGGAATTCTACTCTGGCTCCTTCAACCTGACCCCAAACCACGCAGGACCATAAAGTGGTCCTATGAAGGACAAGTTGAAGAAGCATATGAAGAGCTGTCACCTATTGCTCCTGCTGGAGCAATCCCAAACTGAAAAACAAACAGCTTTATGTGCGAATTAGAAACATTTCTGGGAACACATTTCATTTTGCAGCATTAAAAGCTCAGTTGATTTGATGACTTGGGGAACAAGCAACACGTCTTGCATTTTTAAATAAGAAGGTATGCCTTATCTCCCAGTTAGTAGCACTTGCTGAATAATTATGATATTATATTCTTTTAATACTCCTTTTCTGAAGAAATAAAGAGCAAGTGTGGCACAGTGTTTGAAGACAAGCAACCACATCTACTCTGGTGCATTCTATAAAGGGGCATAATTTACAGCCATCGTTTATTATTTGCCAGGTTAGTTATTGGACAGGAACAGCTGAGCTACTCAATTTTCTTCCTCAGAAGAACAGAAGCAATGAGTGGCAAGTGCTACAGCAGCATTGCTGAGCAACTCTGTGCTGCATGAGAAGCTCCAGCCCTTTCTGCAGCGCTCACAAACTGGGACCGGTGAACATCTTTTGAACCATTTTTACATTTTACCATGGTGGTCGTGCAGTGGTTGTGAGCAATAGCGAGCAAGAAGGAAAAGAGGTTTCTAACTGGAGTGCTCTAGATACCAATTACAATAAAATAAGAGCAAAGGATTTCTGATGAGCCACAGTCAGAGGCAGGAGCAGGGCAAATGCAGCACCACTGAATCATCCCAATGATGTTGTGTAATTTTAGAGCCAAATCTTGCAGTCTTGTTTTGCACCCAATGGAGGTGGCACTGCTGGTACAGCAGCATTGCAGATAAACCTCTATGAAGCTCTGCAAGGCCCAGCCCTCTGCACTGTGTGCTGGAGTATCTGCTTCCAGTTTCAGCTGCAGTGGACCACTTTCAGTCAACTTCTTTTAGAAATACCAAAGAAATGGACACAAATTGGCAGGTGTGGTCGGACCATCAAGGGCAGATGCACCACAGGTACCAAGTATGCTCTCTAGCATCAGACTAGTCTCCACTAGTCCACTTATCAGTCAAGTCTCCACTGATCCATTTTCCTCTTTTCTTTTACTTGCAGTAAATCAGTAGTAGTGAAATAAAATACAAGACAAACACAAATGCTATATCGCAAACCTCAAGGAGTCCTCAGCATAGAACAGCTTTGATCATGAAGGTTGATACCCATTGCCCAGGAGAGTGTCTTCTGCTGTAACAGCAGCATCATGGTCACATTTGAGAGATCGGCATCAAATGTGTTGCCATTCGGCCCGCACTGCTCTGGGCAGGATGTGTGAACATCCAGTCTACAATGATTTGGGCTTCTCTGTGGCTCCTGCACTGGGACAGAGAAGACAGCAGACATGGGGCCACTGTGCCTGACCCAGCTACATGCGGATGCTTCTCACACTGTAAGAAAACATTTACAACCTCCATTTGTATCTTTCCTTCACTCATAACTAATAGACACATAATTGCCAGGACACTCCCAGCGTTGCTGAAAATTGTTGTCTTTCCATAGCTAAAGACATGAATTACATGATAAAATAGGTCATTAAATAAAGCAGCTGTTTTTATTGTAGCACATTGACTTCTGTGTTATTCTAGAAAAATGCCTATGGCTGGGCTGAGCCTGTGCTCCTTTCCTCTGGGGGGCAGCCATTGAGGTAAAACCACTCACCAAGTGCTAAGTGAGCCAGGTCCACACTATCAGAGGTCACAGGCTGCCTCGTATGCTCACTCGCTATCAAATGAATGATTTTAAGCATTCAAGGCATTTCTTCACAGCAACCTACCCGGGATACCTGGCTCCATTTATAGTAACGTCATCTAACATCTATGGCATCTGTCAAAATCTATGGCTGCAGTCAGAGTAATCTGGGACAAAGGAGGAGACCCTCGAGGAGCAGACGCTCTGTTGAAGGAGCAGTTCTTGAATTTGCGGGGTTTGGGTTTTATTTTTAATGTCAATATAGCGCACTTAATCTGTCAGCCCAGACAATCTATCTGCCTAACACACATAGCCACAACCTGTGGGAGTTGTTTAGCAGGTGGTGCACATGCGTGTCTGAAAATGAGACCTTGGCTTTTACTTTTCAGGAGGAGACACAGAAGACATCTTAATGAAGGACAACGGAAAAACTATAACAGGAGGTAAATGACAGATAAAAACACTGTGAAGATCCACCCCACAGGATGCTCAGTGGTAAAATCAGATCTTTTTAGCATCTAATTCAGTCAGATGCTTTGAGCTTACCTTTTTTTTTTTTTTCTCTCTCTGCTTGAAGAAATTCTGTGTTGATGCTCAGACAATGCTTCAGTTTATGTAAATACAACTTTAACATTTAAACTGCTTGTATTGAAAGTTTTTTTGATGTCATATCAGACCTGCTTGGTGTTGTTTCACTGGACAGGGTTTTTTGTTGCTTTTGTTTTGTTTTTGAAATTGCAAAAAAAGATTTCCTTCTGAAGGAAATCAACAATGCACCAAAGCACAGGCTTCATTGCACCTAATCCTCTTTGCAGGAGCCCCTGTAGTAGATGTGGCATGGTATAAACAGGAAACTTCTAAAGATAAAGGTGCAACATGTTCATGCACATTTTCAGCACATGACTCACAACTTCGGATGCTCCCACCAGCAGGTTCGAGGCCTCCTAGACCCCACCTTACATAGAGACTAGAGACCAAGCCTCAAAAAGCCTCTGCTGTCTTTAAGCTTATCTCCCAATATGCCCCTCTTTGCATCAGCAAGGAGGGGTCTGGGTGCTGCAAGGAAACTCCACCCATGAAGAGGAAATCTCGTTTCCCATCAATATCAAAAATTTTGGTGACTGAGCAGTTAACCAGAAACTGAAGCTTCCTCCAACAAGGAGATTTACTAGCTGCTATTTTGGGCAATTGGAAATGTAAATTAAAATCTCTGCAACGTAGCAATTTAATTTTGAGCTGCGCCGAGGTGTGGAGGAAGGCCAGAAAACAATCTTCCTCCCCCTGTATGAAAGCCAGATTAAAATAAAGCAGTTTGCAGGCTTTTGTGCTGCCATTCACCCCACGCCACCTGTGTCAAACAAATGGCCGGGAACCAGGCGATCATCAATACGTCTCAGAAACGTCAATGGACTTCGTATGCAGACTTCAACCTTCGAACCGCAAACCAAAGGCACTTGTCAGGATGAATCATACGAGAGGGAGTTGAAACAAATAGATGCTTTATACATGTGAAACACCAGCCATTGTAATAGCCAGGCATTGGAGGGAAATGGGTAAAGCATTCTGCAAAAAAAAGATTATATGGGTGTAAAGAAAATGAATTTTACCTAAAGCTGCTGAAATTTCCAGATCCCCAATGTGGGAACGGCATAGCGGGAACTCTGACGCCGCAGTAGATGTTCCTCTGCTGAAGGCTGTCGTGTGGAATGAGGAAAACAACATGGAACTACGCCTGCTTTATTTACCATTCTAAATCAGAAAACAGTCTTCTTTTTTCCCCACAGTGTGTCAAAATGTCACAATGGTGCTGAAGTGACCCCCTTGTGGAGCAAATGCTTCTTTGAGCACATTCGTGTTAAATTTAGAATAGGTTGGAAGACCAGACGTTAGCCCCCTTCTCTGCCTAGGCCACTCTTTTGCCAGCAGGCAGGAGTGTCTTTGTAGAGACATAGCAAGCACATGGGGAAAAAAATACGATCCCATCATGGTACAAACAAGCCTACGTGCCAGGTCACTTTCTGTGCAAAAGAAAGTAATGAGCACTGTGGACCTTGGTTTCTTAGCCTGCTTTTGAGGACTGCACTATCACTAGTGTAACAGAGAGACCAAAGCTACGCTGTGACCCTCAGGGCAAGCCAGATCTGGCAGCCACAACAGCCTGAAGACTACACCGAGTGAATGCTGTGTGTGATACACTGTGCAAATTCCCTCAAGACTGGATTAGAGAATCAAAACAGCCATTGCCAAAGGGATAATATGTACCCATATATTCTGACCACTAAAGAAACTACTGTGATTTTTTTTTCTTTTTTAACAATACTGACTGCAACAAAGCAATAACTCTTCTTCAAAAATTGGAACAGGAGAGAGAAAATTGCTCAGAACCTCTGTCATTTTATTCCACGAACCTGCCCCATCCCTCTGCAAACACGGACCAGCCCAGTTCGCCAAATTTGCTCACTAGAAATATCTCTTCTCATTTGTTTTTTTATTTCCAAAGCCCAGCACCAGGGGACAAAATCCCATAATCAGCAGAGCAACATATCAATTTACACAGCAGAGCAGCCATACCTGTGCAATGTGAGATTCATTCTGTAACTGCAACAACAAAGCAATGGACCTTTCACACAGGTTGGGGTGCTGCCAGAAGGTTCCTGCTTCTCCTTGGCCGATCAGTTTCTTCCATGAGATCTGTGATAAAGTCAGGAATATTTTAAAGCAAGATTAGTGGAAGTACATTCTGCCACCACTACTCTTAATAGCAAAAATAAGTCTGAAGTCAGTGATTTGTGTGATTACAGGCTTAACAGAAACACAGGATATGTACAGGGAGGAACAAATGCTTTGATTCATTTTAAGAGACACCAGCCCCCATTTAGGAACACCTGAATTTGAGCTGTACGGTGGCTCAACAAGAGCCTCGCCAAGTCATGCACTCCTCAACAGCTACATTGAGTCATCGCACAAGCTGCCATCACTCAAGGTGACAGTCTCAGTACCACGAGTCCCTGTTAAGCGCACTTGAATTTCTGTCAGCAAGAAACAGATGAACCTAATGGATATTGCCTGGATGGACCCAGCTTCTGCTCTTCACCACAAGCCGTACCGCTCAGCATAGTGAATCCACCACACGATGAACTGCACCAATAATACTCTCTGCAAAATAAGACTGTTATTTTTTCCTACTTTTTTTCAGATAAGACTAAGTTGTTTTGTTGTTAGGACTTGTGGGTGGGTTTTTTCGGTGATTTTTTGTGGATTTTTGGTTTATTTTTGAGGGTCAAGAAGCAAAAATACTTCATAATTAATGTCTGCGAGTCACAGCAGGATCATATTTATGTTTTAAGAGCAAGAAAAAGGGGCAGAATAAATACGCCCCAAGAGACAACTGCCAACAAAATAAATCTTGTTTTTGATTTTTCCCTTCAGAGTTTATCTGCCCGGTACACCAGGACACAAGGATACCCAGAGGCTGACCTATTGCAGCCCAACTTGGGGGAAAAAATGCAGCTTCACTTAAATCTCCTGAGGTCTAGACAAGTCTTGGAGGCTGTTCTAATCCAGAAATCCAGCTCCTTTAGCCAACGCCTTCATCATTTAAGAGGCCCCTTCATTTTTCCCCAGGATGTAAGGAAGATGGGGAGGAGGAGGAAAAGGAGGGGGACTAACAGGGAGGAAAGCGCATGCCTCTTACTGATCCTCATGTCCTCTCGGTGCGGTCTTCTTCATTGACCAAGAAAGGATCAACCACCAACACAAGTGAGAGTGCGTTCACCCACATGGCACTTGGGCAAGGACAGGCTAATAGAGGGGAGAAACGCGATGGCTCTGCTCTGTTTCTGAAGCTACACAGGAAACACGGTTTCTGCTGCTACCTGTAGCCTGAGCAATGCAGGGGGTGCAGGAGAGAAATATTGAAAAGGTCATTATATGGCAACAACAACAACAACAAGACAAAGGACCAAGGAGAGAGAGAAAATTTATGTTACATTAATCCTCTTAGAGCACTATGTGGGTAATTGATCTCTCCAAGGATATAGGTGTGATAAGTGTGGGCGTACTGCATACATGTCAATATGGAGCTGTGCTATTCTGTAGACTTACCCGTTTTATCAATCATCTTGAAAGACAACTTTTCTAAGGCTGTTAGCTGAAAAAGGTCAGGATTTCCTCAATGATTCTTCCTCTTGATTAGGAGACGCTTCTTCACAGCAAGCAGACACCCCAATTTCTGCACAGATCCCAGATTCTGTCAAAACTTACAGCTGAGCTGCATGGTGCAAAGGAAAGATTCCCTAGCCCCCAGCAGAGCATAAATAAAAAGCACACTAATTACTTTCCTGCTTCTATAGTTGCTTCATTGTGCACTTCTTTGAATTACATACAGATTTTTTTTTCCTCTAAAAATGTGATGAAAATCAATGTCTGAGTCAAAGTCTACTAATCTTCTAACTTTTTAACTGCATTTTTAGGCTTTATATCACTGCATATTAGAAAAGAAAACAAAAATAAAAAAAAACATATAAGCAGCTAATGGGACTGATTTCTGGAGCTGTTATTCAATCTCTGGAGTTTTTTCAGTACTTAATGAAACCAGCCAGTAGCGAATAGTAACATTTTGTGTTCATTCATCTGATTAAGGAGAAGGAATCACTTCCTAGTGCCCTGTGTTGAGCAGGGGATGAGCCCGATTGCCAAGGCATTAGGAGCATCCCAAGCAGGTCTCTGTGCAGGTGCTCACCAGCAGTAAGGCCAGGGACCACTGACCAAGCTATCCTGAATGTGGACACTGGCAAAGCGTCTACAGTGGCAGACGTATGTGCACCTGGAGTCATTTATTTGGACTTTCATTAAAAGAAAAAAACAAGCAGTTGAGGAGGGAATAAATTGTCAGCAAGTGGGGAGCAGGGATAACAGTTCAGAAGGTGACACTGAAGTCTGTTCTTCAGGAGGCAAGCTAATATTCTTATCTAGCAATATGTCCCTTTAGTGATAATACACTGGAAACAATTCAAATCATATTAATATAAATGAGCGGAAACTGTTACAGAAGCTCGGTTTAAATGACAAAGTCCTCTATTAATGGGAATTCATTATTATCCTCCTCCCTGGATGTACATCTAATTTGCACCTAAATGATGCGGGGAGTTTTTCATTGTGCATGACCCCGATCCGATGCTGCAGGGCTGTGACCACCAAGGAACCAGTGGCGAGAGGATAGAGGAAGTCGCTGCTCTGCACTGCCATCAAAGCCGGTGTTACAGCAATTTCACAGCTTGATCGTGTAAAACTCCTTCAAAACACAGTGGTCATTTGTGGACGGAGTGAAGAGGGAGAAATCAGAGCTCTGCTGTGCAGCGCGGCTACCAGAAATCACGCAGTGCCTGCGGCTGCGGGATGCCGCCCACCCAGACTGCAGCTGGTTTGGTGGGGTCTCCTCCATTCATCATATTTGTGTGATGCAATGCAGATGATGATAAATACGGTGTGGGAGTATTACACCGTGTCTTCTCCCTGAGCCAGGGATAAAGCTGCCTGAGGGAGCTACCTCCCCAGGCGTGGATGCCAAGGAGAAATCCAGGGGAAGGAGGGGAGCTTATTAATTGAGCAATGGCTGCATTTCTCAGCAGACACAAGCTTGCAGAATGAAGCATGCAGTCCCAATCTGGCACTGTTTACAAACACGGGGCAACTGGCATCTTTTCAATATCATCCCAACAGGTGAGCATATGTATAGGCTGGGCAAGAAACAGCATTTTTATGGACCGACAGATTGCAGCATTACATTACGCTGGCCATGCCATTAACAGTGGGATGAGTCCTGCCTAAACCATGGCATGGTGCAAATGTTGGGTCATTTTATGAAGGCCTAGCCTGCCCTGTAAAACCTTGTTGGAATGGCTATGCTGGTTATGAATGCTTAGCTTACGGGGAAAAAAAAAAAAAAAAAGGAAAAAAATCCTATCTTAAAGCCTGCTTAGCTCTGCCAGTGGAGTCCCTAGAGCAGATATAGATATGCTTTT
Source organism: Tinamus guttatus (assembly GCF_059628265.1). Classification (NCBI taxonomy): domain Eukaryota; kingdom Metazoa; phylum Chordata; class Aves; order Tinamiformes; family Tinamidae; genus Tinamus; species Tinamus guttatus. The sequence continues at coordinate 2,333,524 of NW_028288936.1, forward strand.
ATCAGCTTAGTCGGGCCCTTTGAGAAAGCAGCGCAACAAAAGCAGCAGCTACGACTGCACCTTTTCTGCAGGGCTCAGCAGATACACAATGCCGGCACACAGAGTGATGCCAGGGAAAATCAGCCCTGGCACAAGGTAGATGTGTATTTATGCATATAACTTTGTGCATATGTATCTGTACACATGTGGGCATGCATATATGTACATACACATGTATATATATCCCCGCTCTAACCATGGCCACGGCCTCGGAGCGCTCCGGGCACACACATGGCCCTCAGGAGTTCCTCATGCTGGACACTCCACTTCCCACTGTCACCTCCCTTTCATCTTCACTTTCAGCCTGCCCAAAATCTGGTCAGAAAAGCAACCAAAAGTTACTGGGCACCTAAACCTTGAATGATTCAGCACAGGAGACTTTGCAGGGATGAGGATTGCATCTGTGCTAAATATATATCTAGTTATCTTTACTCTGAATTTTTTGACTGCATTTTTTTTGCTTCAGATTTCTCCACTGAGAAATCAATTTCTACAGGAACCAGCGCTCATTTACTAATTAAATATTATTATTATTCATCAAACTCTACAGTGAGTTACTATTTTGTGTGACCAAAACCAAATACTCCATTGAAGATGTATCATCAAAAGACCTTCAGAGGATATTGTGTGTTCAGTTAAGTAAATCCAGACTGGATGATTTCCCTATCTTGTAAAAATTTTCAAAGATTTTTTTTTTCCTCTCACGCTCCTGGGAAAAGGGGTTAAAAAAAGAAGAAAAAGGCATATTAATGACAGTAAATTTTTGCAAAACAACCTCAGTCCCAGTTGCAGTATGTATCCCACAGGAGAGAGACTGGAATTAATTCCCCCTTCTACTCCTTTGAGACCAAGTTCCCTTCAACAACTCAGTTCCTCCGAGAAACCTATCCCTATAAGTAAACCAAAAGAAAAAAGAAAATCTGTAAGCTCTTCAATTTGTCTTTGACATACAAAATTGTTAGTAGATATGGTGAACACACCAGCTCACATTTAGGTTAAAAACATAGTTTGATAATAACCTACATTAAAAGAAAAGGCAGCTCTGAGTACAGTCTCAATCTGTAGAAAAGTTAACTCATGAAATTTACTGTTACCTTCAGCCAGTATCGTTACAGACTTTTTAAGGTAATATTAAAATTCATTGAAATTATAATATTCAGACCAGCATTTAAAGGCTACACTAGGTTCCAAGTTCTTATGGGGACACAAAATAATTCATGAACCACAAGCAGATAAGGCAAGAAAGAGACAAAAATCCCTGAAACTGAGATGTCTCTCTGAGAACTTCTGTAGGATTTGGTCCAAAGTTTGCTTTGTACTCTAACCATCCTAAAGACTCAACAAAGTATGAGTTCCCTCTCATTGGAAATCCAGGTGCTTATTCTCTGCTCCAGTAACACTTCGCACACTTATGACTGATTAATTGACAGGCATTTGGGGGATGCGTAGGGATGAATATCAACAGCAAAGTGAAATGTCAGCAAGCAAGTGAACTATATTTCAAGGCTTAGGTGGATTAGGAGAAGTTGTCTTATGAAAAAAAAAAAGCATGAAGTCAAAGTATACGTGGAGAATCAGAATATCCACCAGGACAGTGATAATTAAATCCAGAGAGATAATTTTACTAATATGTAGCTTGAACTGCTTTGCTCAGGTTCTCACCTTTTTTCTTGTATAACCAGTAAGTTTATTCAGAGATCAAGTTAGTAATCAACTTCAGTGAAAGCTGTAATGTGGAAAGAAATAGGGCTGTGCAGTAAAAGTGCTAGAATGAAGAAAAGCAAAATTACAATTTCCCTGCTGCCTGCTAATGACTTAATGACCTCAAATGTGATCCACAGGGTGCTTGCAAAGGATGCTGCCTTTTAAAATTTGAGCAGGAGCTTCATATCTCCATGTTAATTTCTAGACACTAATGTAACCAATTTATATAAAAGCAACAATTCCCTCTGTCATTTCGGACTTATATTGCAATCTTTTTCACTAAAAAAATCAAGCAAATAATAATGTCACTTAGGCTAGAAGTGTGATATTATTGTGACCCAGAATGCAAACCATGTTAACAGACCAAGTGCAATCCCACTAAAATAAACACATCTGCTTATGAGCATAACTGCTACTCATACGTAATTCCATCTTACATTTACAATTAGACTGACTGGCCAAAAAAACCCCACAAACAAAACAAACAAAAAAAAAAACATGAAAAATTCTGCTTAACAAGACAACATTCATACATCACCACTGAATTTTGCTTGCAGCAAGGATGGTTTAAATCAACTGTGCATGGGTTGGAAATGACAGGAGAAAAATGCACGGGTTGGATAATTACTTTGCTTGTGATACTTGATTCCCCAGTCATGCCCCAGCCACTATATTTTGCAGGCAATATCCCACCCGGCACGTGGAAATGAGTGTCTAGCTTTTAATTTTCAGCCTATAAACCCCTAAGAAGTCCAAAAAGTGACTATAAGTTATCCAAGAACAGAGATTACAAAAGCAAACTCTACACATGATTTTTCTCTTCTTTTTTTTTTTCTTTTTAATGTCCACATGTTGCTAGGAATAATATTTGGATGTGTTAAACAAGCTAATGAAGAGTGGGATTGGTAATTGTCAAAGTTCTGAGGTCTCATAAAACCTATGGCAAGTGCTATTGCCAGCAAGGGCTCTCTCTTGACAATCTTTTTGTCCTGCACACATAGCCCAGGACCTGAGGTGTCTTCTTAACAGATATTTGGTGAAATGCTTTCACACAGCTTTTTATTTCAACAAATAAGGATTTCCCAACATCAAACACTTTCCAATCTTCTGTAACAAGCACATGCATGCACAGTTTATACAAAGCACCTCTTAATCGCGCTTTTCAATCCTCATTTTTCTTAAGCTTAGAACCAATAATCCAACTGGAAAATTGGAAAGAAAAAAAAAAAGTGTGGTGAGAGACTGCAGCTGAACAGAATTAACACGTGAAAATAAATGTGTAACATTGTAAATTTTAACATTGTGAAGTCTGATTTCACATTCAAGCAATTGTTTCATTATAACAGCACTTAAAGCCTATAATTGCATGCCTATTCCTATTGCTCAGACCATTTTATATGCATAAGTAAGGCAAACTCTCAGAGAGAAATCCCAAGCCGCAACCAGTTTTAATAGTTCAATTATTTTCTCATCATAACCACTGGGGTACAATCCATGTTAACTTTCTCCAGGAATGCTGAATAGTGTAAGTAAAAATCAATCTGATCTGCTTTCAGGTAAGGGCTTCCTAGCTCTGCTCACATAAACATGAATTTGGATTAGCTGTGGGGAGAATTGCTGAAATTATGTTAGACTTGCAATGCAGCCAAGTGTCTGCAAATTCAACCAAATATTTATATTTTGAGTCTTTTTGATGCCACTGCTACTGGAAAGCCCAACAAACCTTCTCTTTAAAGTAAGCAGTGTCTGATATCGTACACCTCCATTTTAATAAAGCTGCATCATTTTGTGGCCCATTTAAGAGGTCTGGATACTTTTATAATTATTTCCTGATATTGGGGGAGAAAAGTTTAAGCTTCAAAAGTCCCCTTTATAAAAAGAAGTAGCACAATTTAGTAGGAGCAGATGTTTTAGTATGCAAGCTATATGAAGTGATGTGGATATTTGAGATTTTTAAGCCATGATTGGCCACCTATACTCACTGTAGGACTTCTTTGAAGACTTCTCCATTGGGATTAGACAGAACCGTCTCTCTCCAGACTCCATATTGAAGACTCTGCCGCAGGAAGCACTGCCACTCTCCATTTCATTAAATAGCAAAGCAATTAGCCTCATATTAGTAAATCCTGACAGAGGTCAGGAAGCCTGTCCATTGAATTCAGGGCAATGAATTTCCCTCTGTGATATGACAAATGCTGGTCCAAATACCTCAGAATTGATGCAATTCCCAGGGCCACGTTTCCTGCAAGGACCTTCCCTCACACATTTGCTAAATAACCTGTGACATTTACTGGGAGAGAGCAGGTAACGATCCCAGCTCTCCTTGGCAAATTACATTCTGCCTCCATGAGTTCACCTTTAAAATTTCAAATAGATTGTACATTATTCATTTCCTGTTCAAAATGTCCATTATTAGCAAAAATGACATTTCAGTAGTAGGAGAAATGATGTCAATGTAATCTGCAAATCAATTTGTAAGAATTTCAGCAAAGCAATTAGGGCAATATCTGGACTAAAAACACTACATAATGTGAGATTTCATCTTGACAGATAGACCTGGCAGGATCTCCATCGAAAAATACTGCCACCCATTCTTTCCTCCACACTCTCCCCTACTGGTTATATATGAAAGTTTTGTTCTTTCGTGTACATATTACCAGCACCACGGCAATTTACCTGGTTTAACTCTGCTGTTGTCACACAGAGTTGAACAGACACCAGGCAGGACTGGACAAAAAGGACAAATCAATGCCATGTCTGCAGGGCTGAGGAGTTACAAGAGAGACATGCCAACACAACAAAGAAATTTACCTCTGAAACCTCCCAGGTGCTGTGTGGGCAGGGGAAAGCAAGAGCTTGGCCAAAGCTGAGCATGGCTACACCATGTAGTTTGCAAGACGACAACCAGTCTCAGCATTTCCAATAAATAAATAAAAATAAAAATAAATAAATAAAAACAGCAAGATACAAGAGCATGTGGGCACAAGGTCTGCCAAAAGCGTCCATGTCATCTTTTTCAGAAGCTGTCTATGGCATTTTTTTTCTCTTTTTCTCTTTTTCTAAGATTTCACTTAGCTGTGTCCCAGTTTCTTTTTAAACACACACCAGAGAAAACACATGCAAGAGTCTTGCTATTATCTCATTAAGACTCAAATTTACCAGCCACTAAAAAAATGATTTCTTCCACATCTTTAGTTTGTTCCACTGTTAGGTTGTTCAACTTCGTGCAAATAAAATCAACCCCGCTATTTCACCCTCAGCCTTCTCCCGCAGCTCTTGGTTACACAGGTCACTACCACAGAGCTGTATTTCTTTGGGTCCATATTTCAAAATTTTTCCTCAGTTCCCTTGCTCCTTTATCAGTCAAACCTGTTACGATCCATCTTTCTTCTTTTCCTCCTTGGAGGTTCCCAGGTCCCATTACAAGTATTGTATTTTTTCTATCTGTGGTCTTTCTTTACTCTTGCTTCACTCCAGTCCAATACCAAATCCAGTTAGAACTAGTTTTCAGGCTGTCTTAGTTAGTGATTCCCAAACCTGCTCTTAAAACCAGGAATCTGCAGCAATCTCCCTTCTGTGTCCATCCTCCCTGCCCCAAGTCCTGGCACAGAGCTGTTTGCCCACCTCCTTCTCATCTACCACCTACTCACCTATAGAAGGTTCAACTCATGCAACTCAGCGCTGACCTTCTTGGTGGCCTGGGGATCATCTGCCCAGTGCGTCTCTCACAGCCTATCTCTAGCAAGTCTTCTCCAATGTCCTCTCATTTCTCAACCCTGAAAAACTACATGCAATGCCAACTTTGGAAAACAATCTTTTCTCTTCCATTTCTCACCCTTCCTTTTGCCCCCTTGCAAGGGTAAAAGTGTCCAGATCCAGTATGGGAAATACAGGATGCCACCATGCTCTGCCCTCCAGTCTGGTCATCTTCAGACCAGGGGCACAGCTTTGAGTTCAGGCACTGAGCATCTCTTTCACACTTGTATTGCACAAAGCTATCTGGCAGTGCTCCAGTTCAGGGGTCCAAGGCTCTTTTGGGGGCTCTACAAAGAAATCAGCTATTATCAATCTGTCACACTTTCTGTTCTTGGTCATCTACCCTTCTCTGGACAACCTAGAGCTGTATTCTTCAGCACATCCCCTGTATCTGCTTTCCTATTTTTTATTTGATTGGTTTGAGCAGAAGACACCTGAAATAGAAAAAAAAAATGAATTGTCCCATTTGTCTTCTGCTGTTTAAGTTTCTAACTCTTCTATTTCCCACGATCTTTTACAAAGAGCTATTTCTTCCCTTTAAATTTTGGACACATGGAGAAAGAGTCCATCCACACAAAGTCTACAAAGTGGTGGGGGGGTTTGGGGGGGTTTTTTTGATGATGTCTTTGCCTGTCCCTGTAGCATCTTGCTGGTTTGGGAAACAGGTACCTAAAGTATTTAACCAAATTCCAGACCTTTTTTTTTTTTTTTTTTTGTTAGAAACAGAAATAAATAGAACAGCTGAGCTGGTCAAACACATCCAGCTGAGATGCTCTTTCCCTACCTAAGCTTCAGACACAGTCTCACCTGCTGCAGTGGGAGGGAAAACAAGGGTTGATAAACAGAGCATTCAAAATAAACAGATACCTAGAACACGGCAAAAAACTTTAAATGGGGGTTCACATCCTGAAAGCTTGGGACAGAGTTCTTCAAAACAGATTTCTCCTGGCTGAATCTGAACTACCTATTAAAGCAAATGACAACACATACAGCAGTGAATCCAAGACAAGAGCAGCCTGCATCATCAGTGGGGTGTGATGAAAGTCTTCATCTTCAGCTTTATTTATAACATGCTGCAACAGTCACACAAAGACAGTAGTTCATGACCCTTTGAAGCAAAGCAGAGGACCTCCTGTGGTAACTGAGAGGGGTTGGAAATTGTTCCGGATGGAACCACTGGAAGCATGGGGTAATAACAAATATCATAGAGTAATATCAAATAGTATAAAGATAATATCAAATTGCAGGTAGAAATCTAGCATGCCAGGAGCAATGTAAAAACCAAAATATTAAAGAATTAACAATGTTGATTATCCCAAACTTCCAAAATTGTAAGCATCAAGATGTTAGAAAAGGCCACTTAGAATATTTGTTTCTTGTTTTACTTTAGCATTAATTTTGAATCATACAAGAACTTTGCACATCAAAGCCCTGGAAATAGAACCTTTTTCTTTGCTCATTGGCATCGTAAAAAAGCTTGGAGACTCCAGCTGAGCTGAATCCCATTAACGTGCTATACAAAAATAGGAGCTACAACAAGTACGGTGCAAATTAATGCAGATGTGCTAGAGCTGTGGTAAAAGAGGGATTGTTTTCTCCACTTTTTAGGAGAGGAACTAGGCATTTTACCACAGATCACACGAGAAGTCCATGATTGCATGCAGAATAAAACACAACTCTCTCTTGCTCTACAGCATGGTCTCTGAGTCACAAGAAAGGTGACATCAAAGGAGTCAGTGCTAACAATGGTATCGAGGTCGTGTCTAAGACAAGGTGAATCCAGTACATGTTTCAAGAAGGGGAAAATGAATTCACTGTCTACCCTCCTGTCTCAGCAATTCCAGCCCAACTTCTCTGCACACCACTGGTGCATGGACACTTGCAGAGCACTCTGCAAGTCACTCCCCGTTGTCACTCCCCCTTTCCTCATCTGCCGAGAATGAACTTTGCTCCCTCTGCTGGAAACAATGGAAACAATGGAAACAATGAAGAGATTAATGGAGCAGGAAAAGTCGGTGTCAGCAGCAAAATCTGTTACTGCATCCGCACCGTTTCTCAGTTTTAGCCAACAGATAACATACTTGTGCCCTTCCCCACAAATTCCTGTGGAGAACTCATCATTTCAGTGGTAAGACCAGAGAGTTCTAGACAGAGGCGCAGTCCCACCAAGCACAACTGCCTTTGGATAGAGGAGCTTGCAGTTAGGGCCACATTCTGAGAACATGAGGCTCTTGGCTCACATTTAGCCTTTAAGCAAATCTAATCAGTTCCCTGTGCCTGAGCAAGACAACATTTCCTCATCATACTCTTCTGGTCCTACTAAATCACCTTTTCTCTCCCACCTGCTCCAGAAGAACAGGGGCCCTCCTTACTTGGTAGGACTACAAGATTAACTTCCATACCTTGTTTTGCACCTGCTTTTTCAACCTAAAAATACGGTTCTGCAGGTTTTCATTATTCTCTTTGCAAAGCCTTCCATGCCCTTCTTAGCTGAGGTAGATTAAATGGTTTTCCTACTCTAACGCCCACTTTTAAAGCACTGGCTAAAAGAAATAAAAGATCACATTTAAATACTTGCTTTGCATATTCTTTTGCAAAGGAGATGTCATTTTGTGCTTCATTAATGATAAATATGTATTTCAGAATAAGGAAAAGCAGTAAGTTTGGGGTAGAGTTAGCTGTGACAAGCAGTTACCTGCTGGATTAGCCACCATCCACGCTCACCATGCAACCTGAAAACTGCCACGGGTGGTGTGACCTCCTCAGCAGTCCCACTCAGTAAAGCTTGTGTTTATCCCTTAAGAAGAAGAATTGACTGTGGAATAATTTCCAAATGTGCATTTCTCCATACAGCTGAAATTCAAAGCATGAGACAAAAGACAGAATACAAACGGAGAACTATTTATTTTGCATGTCAATCTGCTGTGGAGAGCTTATAGAATGTTTCCTGGAAAATAGCAGATTGACTTCTGCCAACTAGGAGAGATTTTAAGAACATGTGCCTACCCTAGAGAGGAAGAGGAAACGTTTCATAGCAGACTGGCCTAAAACAAGTGGATGTAACTGCCTGGCCCAGAAACCGTTCAGGAGCTGAGAGGACCCTGTGCCTCCTGGGCAGCTGGGGTTTGCACTGGTGGGAACTCCTCCCCTCACGTGCAGAATTCAAGCATTGAAAGAATAGGGATATAATTAAGTAAATAAGACAAAAAAATATTTTGTATTTCTGACTTCCTTGTTTGGTGTGTTTTTAGGTTCTTTGGTGCTGTGCCATTGGAACTGAACACTCAAAAAGCAACTACAGGAAACTGAACCTTTTTTTCCCTCTCCAGCTTTGGCAAGAACAGAAACATTGGCTCACTGAAATACCTTGGAGCAACACAAAGCCACCACATCGAAACAGGGTAAAAGCCAAACAACTGGGAGCCTGCTTGAAGGATCATAAATTTCCTTGTGCAACTCCATTTCTCTAACAAGCTTCTGTCCCAGAAAGTCCTGTTTTGTTTTCTTTTTAAAAAACATAGCTCTACTTCAGGGCAATCAAGGAATGGTAGCAAAAAATATATCACAAAGAGACCAGAGTGTTGCTTTGAAAGTATACTTTCCAGTTTTCATGAAATACATTGAACATACTGAACTGTTAGCGCTAGAAAATAAAAACTTCTATTAATAGGAAGAGCTGAAGGGAGACAGCACAAACTCCTTTCTCAGGTCTATGTGTGTCTCTTTAATCCTAATATATTAGATAAAACATATCTAGAGAAGGGAAGATAATGAATAGTTCAGTCATCAGGCTGATGACTGAGGCTGAGAGGGGATCTAACCAGTGTCTATAAGTACCTCAAGGGAGGCAGTGAGGAGGATGGTGCTGGCCTCTTTTCACTGGAGGCCACCGACAGAACTAGAGGTAATGGCCACAAACTGAAGCACCAAAAGTTCCACAGGAACTTAAGGAAAAGTTTTTTAACAGTGAGGGTGACAGAGCACTGGAACAGGCTGCCCAGAGAGGTTGTGGAGTCTCCTTCTCTGGAGATCTTCAAAACCCGCTTGGATGCAGCCCTGTGCCACGTGCTCTAGGTGACCCTGCGTGTGCAGGGGGGTTGGACTAGATGACCTCTAGAGGTCCCTTCCAACCTTAAGCATTCTATGATTCTATGATCTCCTAACCTTTAAGATCTGCCATAAATGAATATGATGACAAAATGTAGGCTTTGCTTTAACTCTTGTAAAATTGAAATCATTCAAATATTTGTATGAGGTAAAAAGCAAAAATCAATTTTAAAAACAAAAAGTAACAATTTACAAAACATTAGATGCTCTGTATTATTCCATTCTTAAGAGCTAGAAATGAAGACAGAATTTGTATTTATACACCATTCTTGTTGATAACAGATTTCTTACTACAGCTGAAACGTATGTTTGAGGCCGAAGTGTTAGAAACTCTCAGTCCATGAAGTGGCCTAGATAATACTTTACATAAATTAAGTTATATTAATCTCTGCTTTCATTACGAAGCATGACAAAGCTCAAAATACCTTAGATGTGTTATGGAAAACACTATTAAGAAAAATCCTTCTTATTATATGTTTAATTTGCTGCCTCCTCCTACGTATATTTTTAGTAATGTTTTGTTTCCTTTATTATTAAAAATTGACGTCGGAGATTAAATCAGAAAAAAATGTGCTGCTGTAAGCTTTTAGTTACAGAATTTCTGGCTTCTGCTGCATTACCTAGATAACTGTCTGATCTGTGCACCCTAATAAATGTTCCAGCAGGTCAGTCTCAAATATTAGGTCCTCATCACACAAACGTTAATTGAGGCACTTTAGCTTCTGGAGAAGGAATATCAAAGATATGGAATAACATCCACTTGCAAAAACACAAAGTAAAGCAAAGCTCTTTGGTTTGGAAAAGCAATTAACTGATGAAGCTGTAACGTGTATCTGTGAAAGTGAAAAGAGCAGCTAATTGCTGCTACACATCATACAACATATTGATAAAATCAGGTACGAAGCATAAAAATAAAGAAAAAACTTTTTTTTTTCCACATACTGCATAATTGTGGAATGGGAATTATTGTAACAGAACACTGAAAACCAGAATCTTCAGTTTTAAAAATTCATGGAAGATGCGTCCAACGATAGCCATTAAGCAGCATGATCTAGCTCAGGAAGAACATAACATGCTGAACACCAGAAAACAGTGCAAATGAAAGATTCTGCCTATCGCAATAAGCAATATCCTGAATATAGACTGCTTCCTACAAGTGAGGTCAACCTTCCTACTGCCATTCTGAACTACAAGAGATAGAGCTAGGACTAGGAGACTGCATGTCCTCCTGTAATTCTCACCTGAAATACAGAGCCTCTTTCAAAGCAGAAGGAACGGTGACTAGTTTGTGAGCATAATATTTACCTATTTTCATCGGGATTGAAACAACAACAGGGATACAGGCTCCGTACCCTTGCTATCACTCATAAATGCAATCCTAAAGCATCAATAACTAATATATTAAATTAATCATTATAAATCATTATGAACTGACACCTGAGAGCTAGTGTGCCTGACATGACAAATTAGCAATGTCATCTCATGGTGTGCATTAGCCCAGTGTCACTCAACACCAGTGTACTTTTCTTCATATCAAATTAGAAGTGCCAGCTACTGCAGGTTTTGAACCAAGCAAGGCACAGCTGAGAGCTCTGCAAGGAGAACTCCGACACTAAAGTGTTTATTGTGGAGCATTCCAGAGACTCTTTGCAGGTGTGATTAATGTTGTATAAAGGAGCTTGTACTGCCAAAATTTGTTGCGTATCAAAACACTCACCTGACAGAAATGTGTCCTTAGAAAACACAATATAAAGGCTAATGAAAATTTATTTTATAACTTCACAAAAAGTTACAGAACTAAGTCAAGAAGAGAAGGCTTAGCCAATAATGAAATGAACCTTCTCCATAAAGTCCATGCAAGTGGCCAAGCACAGCAACATCATGAAGGGACATGCCATCAGACACCAAAGCATGCTTTCCTTGTAAGCACGTATGAAACAAAAGTGCAGCACTCCAGTTAGTATGCTTGGAAATGACACCTAGAAAACAAATTTCCTCAGCTCCTCCTACCTTTTGCTCCACCACCAATAAGTATATTTTGCTGCTTGAGCCTTTTTCTCCATTAACCATCTTAAAATACTTTCTCCTTTCTTCAGACAGGTATCACTGAAATTATTTTCTCAGATTCCTAGGTTTTCATAACGCTTCCCACAGCAGTGACTTCTGAACTGCTGTCCCTTGTAGGTTTCTGCACTCAAAGTCCATAACTGGATCAGCAAGAGACAAGAGTTATTCTCCTCCAGGCATTGCTTAAACATTGCGCATTGAAATCAAGTCTACGAAGCAGTGCTGTGTATGACAGACCCAACACTGTTGGGTTTATTTTTACTCACACGGGAGAGTAAGATGTTCAAATTAACATGCTTAAAGTACGTATTACTTTCTGGAAAAGGCACAGTCTGCAATACAGCTATATGTACCTGCTTAAGATTTGGAAATGTCCAACAGGTTTCAAGGAACAGTCAGGTTCCTGTGCCCCCATTTCTCTTGTTATCACTACAATTTCACATCAACAGTACAAAAAAAAAAGAGCCAGAAATGGAGGCCTATCCTCCATGAAGGGCTTCTGCATTCGCAAAGATCCTGGAAAGTTTGCGAAGAGGAACAGAACTCAGACTGCAAGGGAGGCACAGAGTTCACTTCAGGGTTATTTAGCATCTAATTTGATTGCCTAGATTTTCCTGCTTTGTATTCATTGATTTCAAATCCCTCCTCAATATCCATTTCTGCCACCATATCAATGGTAAATTGCCAGCTCATATTGGATAGGCAAGTGGCCAGCTGGGACTATGAGTATAATTAACGGGTCTATTTTATACAGCATACCTCAGACTTTCAATTTATACAACAAGGCATCTATGTAACAACATCTTCTGATCAAAGTTCCTTTTCATTTTTCTCTTCTGCTCCTGCTTGTTATATTTGCTCATCACTGCATCTCGAGTTAAACTGTTAGCACTTGGGGTCAGAAATTCTGCCTTACTATGCTCTTGTGCAATGAAACCTTGTCAGAATAACTCCTCTAGCAATTAATATTCATAATAATATTATGACATCCTTCAAACATTTCCTTCTCATTTCCAAGTATGCGTTTTCCTTAACTAAGCAGAGGAAGGGAAGATGCTAATTTGCATACTAACATAAATAAAATGCCAAGTGCTCAGTCTCTGAAATAATCGTACAACTTTGTTCATAGGGAGAGGTGTTTTTATTTAATTTCTTAAGCTAGAGAGCCAGACTTGATGACACAATTCTGTGGGTCCATACAAATGAAAATCTACTTCAGAAAAAAATTTTGGAGATACCTCTCTTCTTGTATCTATGAATTATAAACAAAGTCCCTAGGAAGTTAGTCACAAGGATTCCCATTTCTCTCAGATTCTGATGGTTCCTGTTGCGCACAGCTGACATTCAGTGGACCTCTTGACTTACTGCTCAACAACTAGTCCATCTGCAGAGAAAATTAATGTAATTATGCTCTTATCTCTTCCTTCCCTATGCCAAAGGCAGCCTGCTACTCCAGAGACCAGCCAGAACTCCTTTCAGCGCTAACAATTCCTCATCATGCGCAACCGCAAGAGCGGGCAAACACAAACCTCCTATTCCTTTCTTCAGCCCTAGGAAGTGAAGATTTTGCCAGATACTTTCAAGTGGCCCACAGAGGCTATGTCAGAAGCACACATTTATTTGACTTAAGCCTTCCCATCTGGCAGAACAGGCAGAGGCAAAGTAACCCATGGCTGACATGACTTTTTTCCTCCACAAACACACTTTTGCCATATAGCTAATTTGGCTGCAGATTCCACTCAGTGAAGCACTCCATATACACCTCAGCACAGAGCCATTTCTAGACAGCAGATTCAGGTTAAGTATCGTTCAGGTACTTGCATGCAAAATTACCACCGCAGTGAACCATGAAGCTATTAACACTACGATACACTGAAAAGATGCACTGAGTGCATTTATTTATTTAGAGCATAAAGAGCCAACTTTTCATTTCTCCAACATTTCACTGACAGCTGAAAGCTAAAACCACAGTCTAGACTCTCCAAAAGAATCTAGGAAGAGCATGTGGTGGTGATGATTGTTTTTAATGAAAATATTTAGGCATCTAGAACTGAAAGGAATGCAAACACCCTTTAACTTCTTAGTAGAGAAAAGAAACAGGATAGTTCTAGTATATCACCTAGTTATAGCTCACACAAACAAAAGCATAAATAAATCACAGTCAACTGGATCACATTTATGGCTTTCAGCAACTATACATTGAGCATCCAACTGGATACTAGATCTGAATTTTCTAAACAGTGGTCAAAGTGCACTGTAAACTCTAACTGCCTGACAGACCTCAAATTCATACTATTGAACTGAAAAAAAAATCAGGAATATACACTTTAACCTACTACTAAGAATCACAGCTTCTTTTAAGATACCACTAACACCAACTGAGGGATAAATCTTGCTTGGTAAAGTAGGAAGTCAAAATATTGCATCTAGATCTGATCTAAGCATATTGTCACAAGACCTTCTGGTTCCAAGGGGACACCTTCTACAGAAAGTTAGTCAATTGTGTTTAGAGAAAAAAAACATACTTAAATCTTTTATCAATATGATTTGATGAATTCATTTTGGGAAAATGTTAGAAGGGCAACAAGAGAAGCTAATTTCACATGCCCTAGAAATGGTCTTGAAGGTTGTTTGCAATTTTTATTTTGCAAGGATTTCTTTTTCTAACTGCTGCTTGAAAAGAAAGTTAAATTAAATGGCATTCTTCACTCCAAGCTCACAAACTCCAAAGATTTCAAGAGTTAGGGCCTTAAACATCACATAAAAGTTAGCTTAAGCCAAAACACAGATGCAAAAAATAGAGAGTCCATAAAAATCAGTGATTTGTTTAATTTAACCACATTTTTCTACAGCACAATACATTTAAAATGTTTATAATAGAAAAATTTTAATTGTCTTTAAAATAGTGATGAAAAGGTGAGGAATGATTTTCAAGGATCATTTCTCAACATACTGAGTTGAAATAGGCAGAAAGTAGAGTATTGCAATCCTGTTACATTGATGCTTGCACTTATCAAATTACTGTATCTGCATTACCAACACACTCAACGACTATTACACGGTCTACAAATAAAAAGATCTGAAATATATACTTTAATAATACAATTTACTTTTCACATTTACATGTTGACTCATATTTGCACTTGCCATTTATCATATGCTATCAAAGCAGGTAAATTCAGAGAAGCAAGAATTATAGGTGAATATATAACTCTGAACTGTTAAAAATATTTCCATTACAATTAGATCCTGAAAAGTGATTTTTTTTTTCAGTCACCATCTGGGACTAACAGCATTATAAATAAAGAGAACGATTTAATTAGTTGTAGGTAAAACTCTTACATTCAACAGTTCCTCTTGATTTAACAAAGAGATGATCTAAGAAAACCCTATACTCCTTTCCACCTCAGTAGCATAGATTCTTTCTTCTGCATTCAAAAAAGAAAAATCCCATAGCAGTAGCAATTACAGCTATTCTTTTCCTAGAGAACATGTCTTAATACCTAGGGATGACGGCTGAATCATTCAGCTGGTTTTATGGTATTTGTCTCTAGGCAGCCACTTCTCTGAACATGGTAGCTGGGTGAACCTCTGATGCTCCAAAGTCTGTGACTTTGAGCAGGTAAATCGCACGTTTCTCACTCTTAGGTCTTTCTGTTTCGTTTGCCTCTATGTTCTGACTCAGAGCTCTAGACCAACTGTCTAAACTAAGGAGGCTCTTCAGTTTGGAGGATACGATTCTTATTAAACATAAAAATAAATCTTAGTGCTATGGACTTTTAAAGGCTGAGGAGGCCAGCTGGATTCACCTGTTCTGAAAAGGCCACCACAGACCATTACGTACATCATTTTGATTAGTTTGGGTTGAGCAAAAACATTTCTTCTGAACTCACCCAACTTGATTTTTGTTGACGTTAGCTTTTTAAGTTCTGTGACTCTGCATAGACTTTTTTTTTTTTTGATAATACCTCCCATGAAACATTTCTGATCCTGAATAAATGGCAATGTTCTTTAAAAAATATACAATCATCAGGGTTATGGCATAGCAAGCCCTGCTATACTCATGTCATTTTTAATGTCCCACATTCATGAATTATTTTGATTAAGGTTTGTAACTAGATACATGATATCTTGCTGTGTTTTTATTGTGAATAACATTTTTGTCTTAAGAGAGAGTCCATACATTTTTTCCGCTCATTTTAACCTAATAACCAAGTCCTATTTATCAAAACCAAGGCTGCCCGGATAAACAGGTTTCAGACAGCAAAAGAACTGTGAAGGCTGGTAACTCCTTCATGTGAAGGTACAACCTGAAAGGCAGTGACCAGCAAGCACATTGTCAAGCACAGGTTACTGAGCTAACACAGATTAGTGATATCTCATAATAGTTCTAAAAACTGTCAACCTTAGCATGTATTATGTGAAAGATAAGGAGAAATACACACGCCAACAAAATAAAGGGACCACTTAGAGCAGAGTTCAATTAAATGATGTTGGTTACAGAGCAGAGATACAGGATTGTAAAATGGGGGAGGGAGACCTGGAAGTGCTCCATGATTTTTTCCCACGGATTTTTTTAAGATACTTGAAAAGTATAGATTTTAGAATACGCTCTCTATATATACGCTTATATATATATAAAAAGAATTCACAAATATCATGGTATGGAAACTACTTGAAAGCATTACTGAAATAAGAGACACCTTGGTCGCATCTGCCCAGTTGCAACTTGTTAGAGGGTCCTGGTGAGAGAGGAAAAGCAGGGAAAGCCCAGAATATCATTAAGGGAGGGACTTGCCCAAAAGCTCCAGACCACCTCTGCCCTCTCCCACAGTGCAGGTGGGCACAGGGCAGGAGCAAAGAAGCACAGATTAACTGTTAATGGACTTACCTTCTTGCAACACAGCTGAATCTTTCCTAAGCGTGGAAAATTCTACATGGATCCGTTACCACATGATGCATGAAGAAAAATCAGGCAATGATGAATAGGTTTGCACAGTTGTATTTCTAAAAAAGCATACATAAAATAACATGAAATGGTTACTAATCTTTCTAAAACACTATTTCAAGAGGTATGCACATAAAGACTATTAAAGATATGTGGCCACCATACTTCACTCAAAGCCTATAGCAGCACTTAAAGCAGTAGGACACAAAACTGCAAGTCTCAGCTGGACTCTCTTAGTCCTTTTAAGATATTGACCTTCAGCACCCTGTAGGAAGCAGGGAGGCAAATGGCATGGAATACAGCAGCGGTCTCGTCTCCCTTGAGAACCAGCGAGCATTTCCATGCCGTTATGCACAGCGCCCAAACAAACGTTCCTGTTGGGTGACCAAACCTCACTGCCTGCTTGAAACCAAAGACTTTTTGCTGCCAGAGCTATCCTGAGAGAGCTGTATCCCAAGAAAGCTTACACCAGGGAACACGAAGCAGCATTTTACACCTGCTATTGGAACGCTGTTCAGAAACACTGCAATAACCTGGTATCAAAAGAGTTGTAATCCTTAGGGTAGAAGTTTTGCTAAATAAAGTGCAGTGAATTTTTATGCATCACACAAGCCGGTTGGGGTCACTGAAACGAAACCAACTGGCCTCTCTGTAAAAGCAAAAAAGATTTGAAGAGCTCTCAAGTGACACCTTTTTTCATCACATAAGAGTAGGACCCCGTGACCCTCTAAGGCATAAAGTCTATCCTCAGTGAGACTAGGGAAAAGTTTTATGGAGGAGCATCACCTAGTTTAAATGAAATTCTGCAATAACTGGGATGAGATTTCAGGATGACTATCTTTGAAAAATGTTCTGAGTAGTTCTGCCATCAGTGTCTGCATTTTCGAAATTCTCCAGTCTTGCTCCACTGCCACCATAAAGGTTATTTTTTGTTAAGCATTAAGGATGTTCTGGTTTCGTGCAAGTTCAAATGGATGACCTCTAAAACCCTGTGGAAATGAGAAAACTACAGTAACATTTTTCTGTGCTTAATATACATAACAAATGTCCTTGACTGGCCTACATGCCTAAGTAGAAACATAACTGTGAGGTTTGAAGTGCTTCTTCCTTGGGTAGAGGATAAAATTTTCCAGGGAAATAACCCTGGCTCTCAAACCCTTCGGCTGTAATTTGCATAATATCAAAGTTTTAGAAAGTCTTTAAAATAGAAAACCTACAATGTTTTAAACTTCCATAAACCTTTTCTGATAGTAGAAACTGCTCAAAAAGCACATGGATATAATGGTACCACAGAGCAAGTTTCTGTATCACATCTCAGCCTCTAACTATATTCCCACTAGAACTCTATAAAACAAATAATTTTTCAGTGTCAGACTGCTCAATAGGAGAATTTTGATTCTGTCTTTTTATACAAAGTCAAATACATAAATTCTCCTTTCAATGAAAAATTTAAATTGTCAAAATTTTAAGATTATATATCGTCATCTATTGCATTCAACAGCAACAAAAGCCTTAATTTAATCCTCTGCTAGTTACTTCTAACTGTGAGCACTTACCTGTGTGTTTTTCCTACTATATATTTTATGATTGTCCACCTGACAAGCAATAAAAGGGAACAAAGGATAGTTCAAAGCAATCTGTAGCACCATCAATCAACAGAAGCAAATTCACATAAATAATCCAAACCAGTGAAGGGGAAAGATACAGGTTTTGTCAAATATTTTTATGTTTGTTACTTTTAGCATTTTTCATACAACAGAAATGTATGATAGTCCTCTGCTGTAATAAAGTAGAGCCTGGTTTTAAAATTCTATGCTTGACTTCCTAAAATAATTTTATTCTGCTAATGTAACAATTCAGCATAGCATAGGTGAACAAGCCAATCATTCCCAACAGCAAAGATTTCAAAGTAAATGGAAAACCCAACAAGGAAATGCTAGTAATTTTATTCATACAGAAGCTGACAAAGTCTGCATTAGCAGGATTATGGCGTAACAGAAAAATCTC
Organism: Tinamus guttatus; assembly: GCF_059628265.1. Classification (NCBI taxonomy): domain Eukaryota; kingdom Metazoa; phylum Chordata; class Aves; order Tinamiformes; family Tinamidae; genus Tinamus; species Tinamus guttatus. The sequence continues at coordinate 2,352,152 of NW_028288936.1, forward strand.
TACTCCACCATAAATTACAGTTTGCATGGCTTAGCTGGGAAATACAGCACCCAGATTCAGCACCCCAACCAATTCATCCTGCTCTCCTAGTTGGAAACATAAACCTCAGTGTAGAAGTCTTCAGACCTGCATACAAAATAAGATATAAGGTGATCGTACCTCCAATTTGATACTGGGCATCTGCAACTTAGGTGTTCGGGAACTCAAAATTAGAGGAGAGCTACCACTTGCAAGAACTTAAAGTCAAGTTCCTAAGCATTAATTCAGTCCATGGAGCCAAACACATCCACAGAACCATCCTTGAAGCTCACACTAGAAAGGTCTGGCCAAGAGTTTAATCAACAGGAGATATCCTGCCAGGAAATACAGACAATTCCTTGATTCTTGGATCTGGAACAACTACCCTTCAAGATAGAGTGTATTTTTTTTCTTCTTCCTTCCCTTTGGATTTATATAATTCCTTTGAATATATGAATAGGAGTTCTCCATAGTTTACACAATGCATTCACCAAAACTAAGGAATGATTCAAGGAACAAAAAGGGAACAGTGAATCCCAACAGATCCTCTTTCAACAACAAAAGGCATGGGTTTTTTTTACAGCCTCATGCTGCGCTGAGCCCCGCACAAGGTGCATGTATGTAACAAAACACAATTTAAATGAGAACCCAAGGATTTACTGTCATTGCTCACCACTGAAAATAGACAAGTATGCAAGACAAACCCTAACACCACAGGCCAGGCACTCATAGCCAGCCTCATAGTACTGAGATCCTGCAGAGCTGATACAAAACCTGTGGCCTTATCCTATAATAGTGCCAATATTGTATTTATTGGATTAAAGGCTATACCAGTAGCCAGGTCACTCTCTGACAAAGGTAACATGCTGACTAGAAACTCCTTCATCTGAAATAAAGCACAGATGCTGCAAATCCCTGGAACGGCACTCCAACAACATAGCATAAAATAGTACCAGCTTTACTGGAACTTCCACCTGACCCACAGTGGCAGCTTCCAGACTTAATGTCATTTGAGTGCTGGCTTTCGGGCAGTGGATGGAATTTAAGGGACCCCAAGCTTCACTGGGGCTGCTGTTTAGCTTAGCAGGACACAGAAGGCTCCAATCACATTCAAACATTGAGGGAACTTGAAAATTGGAAAGGAATATCCCTAATGAATTTTTAGCTCCTCCAAGATTAGCCACTTGGTGGAGTATCAGCTTTTTGGGTTAATTTCTTACATGTGGGTGTTTAAATTTTACTTATGTTGTTTCAGACATTAAAACAGGTTTCCTACATTTAATGCCACAGAACCTAAATTTGAAGAATGACTTCCCTCAGCTCCCTGCACAACAAACAGAGAGAGGCAGATCCACCAGAAGCAAGTAATTTTGATCATCAGAACTTAATGACTGGAATTACCATACAAATACAGTTAACGAGAAAATACCACCAACTTCCATTTTGCACTTTATTTATTAAGAAACAGATAAAAGTAATCTTAAAATGGCATAAAGAAATTATACAATTTGAACATCATCAAAAGAGCAAATTAGACAAAAAACACCCAATCTGTTGGAAGTAATTTTAATTCTTATCCTTCAACATGCCCTATATAGTATTATTCTAAAGCAGAAAAAGAGAGATGCATTTACAACTTCAATATCTTTATTTATTTTTTAAAAATCTGTCTATGCAAAGCATTAAATGCTTTTGTCTTCTAGGTATCCAAATGCATATTCCTTATTATAAGGAAGAATTTGGACAGAGAAGGGGAAAAAAAAAAAAAAAAGGCTGCAAAGCTGCTTAGTCTTCAGCAAAATATTCCTCCAGTCCCTCCAGTTCTGCATCAGTTGCTGTGTTGGAAGAGGTAGGAGTTGAATTTGAATTTGTGCTTTCTTGACCACTAGTTTTCTGCTGAGAGTTTCCCACATGACTTGGCTCTTTCTTTACTTCTCTACCACCGCTTAGTAACTTTTGACTTTCTGCAAAATACTGATTAGGATGATTCAAGGAAAATCCGATGTCTTCAACCTGCACATAAAACGCAAGAAACACTATATTATTCTATTTATCTCAAAAGGTCACTTTTAATATTCAAGAATATATCAACTGGTGATGTAACAAGCAAGGCAGTAGTTTGTCAATACAAGTAACCTGACAAATATTATCACGTCACAGATGTATTTTCATCACAAAATTTCTGATCTTGTCACATACATGCAAATCACATACAAGATTTTAGTAAAGATTTTTAGTAAAGTTAAAAATATATATATAAAAAACAATATAGGTAAATTCAGGACAGAAATTCAGGACTACTACAACCTTAAAGCAGCATTTCCCTACCAAAAGGAGGGACTGAGAGAAGCCTAGAGAATAAATGGTAGAGAATATAACTTATTACTATTAATAACGATCCATACAATATAAACCTAGGTTCTAAATATAAATGTTGCTGTGAATGGAAAACTTGATCTCTCTTCCTAATATTCCCCAGAAGCTGCAAATACAATTAATATTTTACAAGGCAGTAGGCTCTGATAGAAGGCCAGTAAGATTAAGGTCATCTCTGTTCCATCAGGACCAAGATCAGCACTCTGAAACTTCACAGGATGCACAGCCAAGACCAAATATACATATATATGTATGCATATTTTTTTCCAGTGGAGAAGAATATCGAAAACTAGCAAGATGTACATATATCTATTGCTCCTTTCTACTGGAGAAAGATTCGAGCCAAATACTGCTTTTATACAACACTGGAAAAATCCCCAAACCTGGGATGCAATAAACCAAGGAGGACTAAGAGCCCTGTATTGGTAGTTTTCTACTCAAGTTATTCTCCCTTTTTGCTGAAAGGTGGGGCTGATTCAAGCACAGTGCCTGTGCAAACACACAGAACATCACTTGAGGACACAGACTGCATCTCATTCAGCACCAAAACCACACCAAGTTTTCAGGCATTGTGAACCAGAAACAATGTTCTTTCTAAAGGGAATCCTGATTAAATACATAACCACAGCATATCTCATCTCTATCAAAAACATGGCTACATAATTTAAATTTTACATAATTTAATTCAGCCATGAAAAATATTAACAATTACCCCCACTGAAAAATATCTTAAAAAATGAGTGACAGGCTTAGAACGCTAATTTGGGAGTGCTCCCACAAAAAAGCACATAAAAAACGCACTGAATTTCATTTCAATCTTATCTGAACGAGTTCCATAGATAGCTTTCATCCATACTCTTAATTTCCAACACATGAGAACTAAATTACTTCTTCCCACCAAAAGGGTTTAAAAATATGCAGTACAATGAAAAACTAGCTTTCTTAGAAGAAACTCTTAATTAGCTCTATTTTTTTATCTTAAAAAAGAAAGAACAAAAACACTCAAACACTCAGTTTTCCTTAGGCCATTTTAGGATTCATTTTGTAAGTCTTATAAATTTGTGCTAAACTACTTCCTCCCCAGCAAACTAGAACAAGTTGTAGAGGTGGCTCATTGCAGGAATGGAGCCTCCAGCAGTGCTTTCGGAGATGACCGAAGGGATTTGGCAGACTTTTTTTTTGGTTAAAAAGATGTATGTAATGTGATTCTATGCACCACTTCCTTTAATTTGAAGACCACTAAAAACTCTGCTGGATTAAGTATACACAGAACTGTTTTAATTAAGAGAATTCTGTCCATTTGTTCTACCATCTTTGAGACCCTGAAGAAAGACCAAGTTTTGTTCATAACCATCATTTATGATACTGTGATGAATCAGTTATTTTTGTCCTGCGTGCTTTTGAACAAGGGTCAGTGAATACTCCCCTGACTAGAAAGAACCTGCTCTGGCTGTAATAATGAAAACGAGCTTGAGCACAAAAAATGGAGATGGAGCATATACAAATTTCCTTGCTGTTTTAAGTTAGACAGCTCGTGCTACTTTTAAACAGTTTTACAATGCTGTGTAAATAATGCTGATTAAGTTACACCTATTTTAAAAGCTGCTTTATTAATTTTGGTGTAAGCATATGAAATCTAGACTACCAGAAGCAGAGAAGCTAGATTTCTAAGTTTTATACATTCACACATGTAAATCCATCTGGAATCCACCACGTCCAAAGAAAAATGCATTTTCTGTGCAATCAGAAATTTAAGCTTGTAACATTTATTGATTCAAGTAGAACAGCTTGTCACTTCAGACAGAACCATCTATTGCAACTAATAAATGATACTATTGCAAGACTTTTCTTAGATTCAATACATTTTGCACATATTGACCTTCACAAACTCTAGTTTTATACTTCTGTGACAGCAAATGCCGCTTTGAAATGAAGCAATTATTTTGTAGTTGTAATATTTTGGGGGTTTAACCAAGAACTTTAAGTGACAGCTGATAACAGTACAGCTGATATTACAGAAAAGCTATGAGGAACAATCACACTACTACAGTGAAGAGTATGTGTTAGCCCTATCTAACTGGTGAGGAAGCAATCTCTGGCCTTGCTTCCTAAGTCCTCTCCCCTAACTGGAAGGGGTTAAGAGGACAACTACTACTCTCTTTTAAATAAAACAGACACTAGCATGAGCAGCTCAGAAGCAGATACTTGAAGTTAAATGATGTTGGACTTGTCTATATCATCTCACATTCTTCTCTGACCGAAACTCCAGGAAAGAGGTTCGTTCTGATTTTATCAGTGTTGAAGCCATGGTACTGCTTTCTGCTGAATACGATTCAGTAAAATAAGCTGACTTCATTGAAGTTACGTAATGGACTACAGAGGAAAAAAAACAATAAACCAGATAAAATTCAAAGCACTATTGTCAGAGGCCATTCACACAACTTTGGAAACCAGCAAGAGGGGGTGAGAATCCTGAACATACAGCATTCTTCCCTGGAAGGCATGTTTACTGCTGTCGACAGTGCTCCTACATGCTCCACTGGTAACCATCCATCCGCATGTGAGAGGGTCTTCGCAAGAGGATTTAGAAAATATTAAAGTCAGAGAATCACAGAACAGTTAAAGTTGGAAGGGACCTCTAGCGATCATCCAGGCCAACCCCCCTGGTGGGTTTGGAAGATCTCTAGAGAAGGAGACTCCACAACCTCTCTGGGCAGCCTGTTCCAAGCTTCTGTCACCCTCACAGGAAAGAAGTTCTTCCTCACATGGAGGTGGAACGTCTCTGTGTTTCAACTTGTACTCATTACCCCTTGTCCTGTCGCTGGCCACCACTGAAAAGAGTTTGGCCTCATCCTCTTTACGCTCTCCTCTTGGGTACTTGAACATATTGATCAGATTTCCTCTCAGTTTTCTCCACTAAACAGGCCCAGCTCGCTTAGTCTTTCCTCATACAATAGATGCTCCAGTCCCTTAATCACCTCCGTGGCCCTACGCTGGACCCCCTCTAGAAGCTCCATGTCCCTCTTGTACTGGGGAGCCCAGAAGTGCACCCAGTATTCCAGGTGCAGCCTCATCCCAAGTGTACAAAATATACTTTTCTAGCAATGAAAAAGCAGCCAGCTTGACCTATTTTTACTACCTGGGGTTAGTAAACTATGAGGTTAGTTACCTATGAAGACCTAAAATCTTTGAGACAGCAGTACCTTTACAAAGCTCTTCATCTAGAAAAGTTTATGTTTATTCTTCCAAAACAAATAAACAAAAACACCACCATGGTGCTCATTAAGGAAGGAAGGCCTGCTATTATGCTATTAAAAGAATTGGGCTTGTGGCATGGAAAGCTGTGATATAAATATTACATCAAATTTACATATAATTTATGCAGGTTTTATCAGAATAGTTGAAAGTTGAACGATAGAGGACCCAATCATAATGCTTCCTCTTGCCTTTGGAATATTTTGGTGACCTTCAACATAAAAGCTCTGTTTGATGACGGTTTCATTTCCAAATGAAATGAATAAAACCGGAACAAGAATACGAAAAAATAAAGCAAAATTTCTCACTGAAGTAGGAGACTCATCAGCTGCAAAGCAGACATTTTATACAAATAAAGCAGCACGGAGATATTCCTTCTACCACAAGACTTAAAATGCACATTCTCTTGGAATTTTTCATAAAATATAGACAATTTTCTTAAAACGCAATGGACTCCTAAGGACTGATTTATTTTTAGGTTAGTGTTCATCTTCAGCTCCACAGTCTTTTTGGGTAAATATTTCTACTGACTTAGCCTTGCCTGGGGCATATACTAGCTGTATTTCGAATTATATTAAAAAAAAAAAATTTAAAAACAGGATATTGAAAGCTTAAATGCTTGGAGAAAAAAAAAAAAAAAAAAGAATACTATTCATGTTTCCAGGATGCAAGCATAGCCTTTCACATCTTGTAAGACACAGGATATTAATAAATAATATATAAACCTTTAGGTCATTACAAAAGCATTTGACATATATTTGAAATAACTGAAGTGAAAATTAAATGGACAGGTAATGCCAATAATAGATGTTAAAAGTGCCAAGAAACTCTGCATTTCATTCATGATTTCCAAGGTTTTCCTAAAGACAAAGACACGGATTATAGTACAACAAAAATTAACAGGTACTTACATCATGTGTCAACTCAAAGTACTTTTGACAGGCCAGCTGGTAATGCATGCCCTTCACTAACTCCAGGATCTGTACAAAGAGTAAAAAAGCATAAAGGATTCAGAAGTAGCACACATTTTAAACCACAGAATTCTAGATCTTAACTGATATTTTACAATTTACTGTGACATGGTATTTTGCAAAACAAAAACATGCATGCAGTACCTCTGAAAACTTCATGATGCATGACATTTGTGTATCCTACTAATAACTGATAACATTTAGAGGTACTGTAGGTCTTTAAATGCACCTTGTCTATATTATAAACAAAAAATAAACACAGGAAGATATACCTCTGCTGCCTTTCGGCTTCAATTGCCTCGTCGTTACCTCGTGCGAGCACGGGCGCCACCACCCGGGAGCCCGGGTCAAATGAGCACAGACACCAATATGGTGGATGCAGCAAATGGCGTTTATTGCAGGTACATCCGAACTTATATAGGGTGCCTGTGTGCGGAAGCGCGCTCCGTAGCCAATAGCGTTAACATTGCCTTATACGGGCACGTGCCCATCTCCCCTGCACGTGCCCATCTCCCCTGCACGTGCCCATCTCCCCTATTCTTTCCGCATAGCACGAGATCTTCCGACCGCCGTACCCTACATCTCCCCCTCCCCTAGACATCCTATGTCAACGTAAACGTTCCATGTTAACTCAAACATCCTATGTTAACGAATTAGGCACGACAAAACGGGCATGCCGCAAAAGATGCCTACTAACCTGGCCTCACCCATCTTGCCGGCACCCATTTGATTATTCCCTGCTGTCGCACAGCTGCATAACCCCTTCCCTGGGTTACCAGGTCCCAGCCGGGTTCCCAAACCCCCTGTTCCGGGAATCTGACCAGAACTGGAGGTCCGTCCTCCATAGCCGCGACCGCCCAATGTTTATCTATTGACGTCTTGTTCTCGTCACCCCGGACGAAGTGGTTTAGCGAGTATAACGCTCGCATTAAAATTTCTGGTTGCTTCACCACGGGGATTCCTTGGGGATGTCCTTCCCCCTCCCCTAGAACCCTAATCTTCTCTTTGAGTGTTTGGTTCGCTCTCTCAACAATAGCCTGCCCCTGACTGTTGTATGGGATTCCATGTACCAGACGGATCCCCCACTTCTCGGCCCAGTCCTGTGTGGACTGAGCCGTGAAGCAAGAGCCGTTGTCTGTCTTGATGGTGTGTGGAACACCTAGCCAGGCAATGACAGTAGTCCAGTGTTGCTGTGCGGCACGTGCAGTCACCTTGCGGTGCTGCGTAGCCATGATTATCCCACTGTGCGTATCCACCGTGACGGCCAGCCATAGTTGCGGCTTCAAGAGAGGGCAGAGGGTAAAGTCAGACTGCCATATTTGATTCGCCTGCAGCCCTCGTGGGTTGACTCCTGCTCCCCAAAGGCTTGACCGCTGGCAGTACGGGCAAGCTGCCACCACGTCTCTAGCCGCCGCTAGTAGGATCCTGCAATGCTTTGCTAACGCTTTTGCTCCTATATGTAGGTACTCGTGCACCTCTCGGGCACGTGCAGCAGTCCAAACCCCTTTTGCAGCCTCATCAGCTTTCTGATTGCCTTCTTGGTAGTATCCCGCTAGGGAGTCATGGCTTCTTACATGCACAATGGAGGCCGTGGCCGTTCTATACTGTAACGCTTCCTCCAGCATGATTGCTATTGGAGTTCCTGCCCATCCGGGGGCAGCCATGTTAAGCAGTAGCTTATAAACAAACATTGAGTCAGTAACTATGTTCACATGCTGTCCCGGCCAGATTCTCAAAGCATGAGCGACTGCGGTAGCTTCCAGATATTGTACAGTACTGCCCGGTACGGTAATCCTGACCCTTTTCCAGGTAATATCACGCCATACTACAACAGCTGAGTCAGTCGTGGAGGAGGCATCGGTGAAGACCGTAAGGCCCTCCCTCGGCTCGCTCAACACTCGTGGGGTGCACCGTAGTGCAACGAGTGGCAGGTGCCGGTATAGTTCCAAGGCGGGGCCGTATTTCACCTCCCCAGGGTACCCTTCTATGGCCACGAGCAGACTGCTCTGCTTTTGCATCGCTTCATCCCATAATTCCTTTTTAATTGGCACCCACACCGCAGTCGGTTCAACGCCAAAATGTCTAATGCATGCGGCCCTGCCTTTAATGATTAGCTTAGCCATCGCCGTTAAATAGGACATGTAGGCTGTTGTCAGTTGTTTGGACAAGATCCACCATAGGGCATGTGGTCTCTCGGGGTTCCCTTGTCCTAACAGCCCCACGGCTCCCCTTTTTGTTACATTTAGGTATAGCTCAACAGGGCGCGCCGGGTCCCACCTGCAAAGGTGGCTTTCAGAGGCTAGGCTTTCGATCTTTTTTAGGGCCTCGATAGCTGCGGGCATCAGTTCCCGCTTCTCCCATGGGTGCTGGCCCTTCAGCAGTTCGAACAACGGTGTCATGAGGTCGGTAGGTATGCCAACCAAGGCACGCAACCACTGAATCGCCCCTACCAACTTCTGAACATCATGCAAGGTTCTCACCTCCAGGTCAAGTTTGATCGGCTGTGGACGGACGGTTTCAGGAAGGATTTGTGTCCCTAAGTAAGACACCGAACCACCTCTCTGCGTCTTTGCCTCCTGAATATACAGCCCTTCCTGCTGTAGATGATCAACCACCTCCTTTTCCAGTTTGTCAGTAGCCTGCTGCGTGGCTGTAGCCAGCAGCAAATCGTCCATGTAATGGATGATCACCGCCCCGGGGTGGCGGTCACGAATGGGTTGCAATGCTTGGGCCACTAACCTCTGGCAAATAGTTGGGGAGTTTTTCATTCCCTGAGGGAGCACCTTCCACTGATATCTCTGCGCTGGCTCTGTCAGGTTCGCAGCTGGGACTGTAAAGGCAAATTTCTCACAGTCCTGAGGGGCCAGTGGGATTGAGAAGAAACAGTCTTTGATGTCCATTACCACGACCGGCCATCCTCGAGGGATCGCCGCGGGTAGTGGAAGCCCCGGCTGAAGAGCCCCCATGTCCTTCATTCTCTTATTTACCTCTCTTAAGTCGTGTGGGCTCAGGCTCGGCTCTAAATGTCCTTGATCCAATTCGCGTTGTATAATGGCCCGTGCGGCCACCAGCTTCTCTTGAGTTAAGGGCCACTGCTCTACCCACACCGGCTCCTCTGTTTTCCATTTCAAGGGAATGGCCTTGTTAGGGCTCAACAGGTAAGCAGTGGCCCCTACGCTAAATTTGTCAGGCGAATGCCGAGTTGAGCCAATACGTCACGCCCGATTAGGGATTAATGGGCGGACAATCGCTTGCATGGGGGGCCTTCCCGGGTCCTCTAATTCACATGCCAGAGGCACAGCACTGCATCGCGCGTCCGTTGTTCCCCCCACCCCATCTAGCAAGCCCGCTGGGGATGCCGGCCAGGTGGCCGGCCAGTTGCTTTCTGGTATGCACGTTACATCTGCCCCTGTATCAATTAACATTGTGAGCTCTAATATCCTTGGGGTCACCAGCGGGGGGCCGTGAAGGCGCACCTTAACACGGGGTCTCTGCTGGCAGCCTAGGACCAGGGCCACCTGGCTTCGTTCTCCTCTTGTTGTCCTTGTCCTCCCTCCCCAGGGTGCCCTGTCGGATACGCCCTGGGGCTCTGCTTCCACCCTCCTTGGGGGGGGGCACGCACTCGCGGAGAAGGGCGGCCCCCCCTCGCCCCTCCCCGCCCGGAGTTTCCCTGCGACCTCCGGCAGTCTCGGGCCCGATGCCCTTTGGCCGTCAGCTCCCCCACGGAGTCCCCCCCCCGGGAGGAGGAGTCGTCTGACCCCTCCCCCGCCTCCTCTCTCAACATCGACAAAGGCGCTGGCCGTCTCCCGGCGGCGCCATGAACCCTCTGGGGGGCCCTCCGAAGCGGTTCATCCTCTTCTGGAGGGTATTGAGGTCGCAGGAGCATCCCTGGAACCCAATCTCTGGGGTCGTCCACTACTATCGGCATCGGTGGGGCTGTCGGGACTAGACGTTCCCCTTGATTTACGTGGCCGCCACCTCCCGGATCGTGCTCAGTAGGGGACTGGTCTAACCGCCGCCCCGCGGCCTGCAGTTCCTCCCAAGGGTACGCAGGGGGCCTCCCCTCGCCATCCCTGGCTGCCGGATAGACTTGTGGCGCTTCTTCCGCCCCCCCCATTCTCGGCTCTCCGGCCCCGGACTCCTTTCCACCGGCCTCTTCCCCTTCCCTGACCACGTGTCTCGGAGCCCCCGCAGTATCGGTCACGCCCTCTGCCTCCCACGCGGTTTCCCAGGACTCGCTCTCTTCCCGAGTTCTTTGTAAAAGTTGCCTGATAGTTCCCCAAGTCTTCAATTCTTTTGCCGATTTACTACTCATACTGTACTCCGCTAGTGCAGTAGTACAGTCTGCCCAATGCTGGGAAAACACAACATTCCCGGCATTGTGAATCGCCCCATCCTTTCAGGAGCCGCTCGATGCAGTTTCACAGAAACATCTCATTCCCGAGCACACACTAACACGACCTTCACCGTCGTCGCCCCATCCTTTCAGGAGCCGCTCGATTAACTGCACTAAGTTTCACAGAAACATCTAATTCCCGAGCACACGCTAACACGACCTTCACTGTCGCGCCTCCATGGAGTTCTCGCCGCTTCCCGGCCGCCCCGTCTTTCAGGAGCCGCCCGCCGAATCACGTCGGGGTCACCACTTGCTGCCTTTCGGCTTCAATTGCCTCGTCGTTACCTCGTGCGAGCACGGGCACCACCACCCGGGAGCCCGGGCCAAATGAGCACAGACACCAATATGGTGGATGCAGCAAATGGCGTTTATTGCACGTACATCCGAACTTATATAGGGTGCCTGTGTGCGGAAGCGCGCTCCGTAGCCAATAGCGTTAACATTGCCTTATACGGGCACGTGCCCATCTCCCCTGCACGTGCCCATCTCCCCTGCACGTGCCCATCTCCCCTATTCTTTCCGCATAGCACGAGATCTTCCGACCGCCGTACCCTACATACCTCTTCCCTTACCTGTAATTTCTTCACCCTTAACTTCAAAAGGAACTTTAATATATATTTTCATAATAATTCTGACAGTTATTGTCAAACTATCATATTGCAACATCTCTTCTATAATTGCAGATATAAATCTAGTAACTCAAGTGGCTGAAGCATGAAGCAATCAAGTGCACTATTTCATATTTTTGTTTTCCACATTATCAGTTCATATAAATGCAAAATAAATACTACTGAGCTCCCATCTAGGAAATTTAATGCAGACCCTTTAGACAAATATCTGTAGAAGGGGAATGCTTTTACATTCAATCAGATTTGTCCTTTATGAAATGAAGTTATTTCTAGTCAAGCTCAGCAGAATATGCAAGTGAATAGCCTGTTCAGAACACCTATTAGGAAAATCATTCTATCTTTTGTAAATACAATTTCCTTCCCAATTCTACTTCATGTAATCTCCTCTCTGCTGCATAAAGTCCCATTCTTATCAGTAGAATGCAATGCCAGTTGAAATTTTTGAAGTTTCATCACCTCCTCCCTGTTTTGTATAATCCAAATGTATACTCTCTCTGCTTATCAAAAAGAAAATTGCTGGAATTAAGTGATAACTTCAATGGACTTGAAATTGCCATGTCTTGAAAATTATTTTTCAAGAGCTTTTCCCAAAGTTGACCTTTGTGACAAACATAGCAATACACCCCAGCTTACATCCCTGTTGGCCGCATTATTGGAGGCCACCTTGTATTTATTGACAGATGTACAAATAAATTCCATTTGCTGAATGGATAAAACAGCACTACACTGCCAAAAAAGTACTTAACTGCTTTGTTTCTGTTATAGCCCAGCTGATTACATTTCTATGTGCCACTTCCTGTTAAATCCTCTGTAAAATATCAAGGCAAAAGCCAAGTAGGCAATAAAATCTGAAATCTGGCATTGTAAACATACTTATTTTAAAATCTGCCCCAGTTCCCTTTGAAAGGGACTTAAAAATCAGTGTCATACTAAATAATCAATGAGTGAAGAAAACTCCTCTATTCTAGAACTTACTACATCTCTCTAGAACTTTCATTACATTTTATGTTATTTTCCTGTCTGTTCCTTACAATAAAAATGTACATACCATTCAAAAGAGCAAGGTTAGCCAAATATTAACCAAACTGCACGTTTGCATATACTTAAAAAAAAAAAAAACCCACACACAAAATTAGCATCCTGTGTTTATTCTTGTAAGTATCTGAACAGAAAAAAAACTAAAATTTCAGATTGCTGCCATCAATTTTCACTATACCAAAAAGCCAGTTTGCCTGAATATATTGTTCATATTTTGAGAAGTAATGACCAGAAAGCCTACATATCAGCTGAAACACTTGTAGTATTTTGTTTTATAGCAGTCAGGCTTTTCTAAATTGAATTTTTCAAGATAAAGTCAAACTAATTCAAATCCATTCATAAATTTCTTAGGCTTTCGTGATGTTATTCTTCATTGAAAATTTTAACACAAATTATTGAATAAATAAGCATCTTCAGGTGTATATGCATTTAGAGCCTGAGGGTCTTAACCAAATAAACCAAAAAAAACCCAAATAAACCAGAAAAACCCAACCCCCCCAAAAAAAACAAATAAACCCCCCAAAACCAAATAACCCCCCCCAAAAGACAAATAAACCCCCCCACACAAAAAACAAATAAACCTCCCCCCAAAAACAAATAAAAAGTTTCATAAGCAAGAACTTCTGACTCTAAGGCCCAAAAGCTAAAGTTCTCTTGTAAAAAAAAAAAAAAAAATCAATTAAAGGCTAGTCAAAAAAAATTAAAAAAGAGGTTAATTTTTCAATTCCAGACCATAAACCATAAGTGCTTGTTGTGCTTATGATGTCTATGGCGTCAATATGCAACTATCCTAAACAGGGATAAAGTCAAGAACTGATCAAAGGCAGCTTTTGATTTACTACCCCACAGTAATTCACAAATGAAACTATTGCTGTGTCCTCCTCCACTTCAGTGGGAAAATGGGAACTTCAAGTGACATTTCAGAAAAGGCACCACTCACACAGCACAGGTGATGACAGAATAAAAGGGGCACTTATAAATAAACTCTAGCATTGCAAGAGCCCTTCTTCTGCATAAATTATTATGAAAACTAGGCCTATTTAAGCCTTTGATCAACCTTACATTATTCTTAATCTATCTTTCGATAAAGCTTGCCCCATCTTGAAGGGGAAGAGTACTTCACTGAATTGATACTGCTGGATGATACGATCATCCAGCCTTGAAGAACTTCCAAATAACACATTTGTTCTCTTAAGAATTTACAGTGCCTCAATCTTTATTGTTCAGTTCTGCTGCAGTTTCACCAAGAAACTGCTAATCACTCTGCCAAGATTCCTTCTCAGACCTCTCAGAGACTGGTGTTATGGCACCACACAGGTTTTACAGCTGTATTACGAATAAAGCATCAACTGTGAAGCATAATTTCTAAGAGAGAAACTCTACTGGCACTCTCTCCAGTGAATTGGTTCTTCAAAGTGTTTCTTGACTCGATGCTGACAGCACGATATAGGCATGGAGATGTGGCACAGATATGACACAGGGCAGATTTCAGGACAGAACAGACCAGAACTCAGCTTTGGCTAGTTAGGCAATTCCAATCAAATTTAACTGATGGAGAGGTCTTTCTCCACCTTCATTAAGGGTTATGGTAGGTTGAAAAAGACGAACCAACATTTGTGACTCTTGCAGGGAAAAAGTGGTGCAGTTCCTTACAGGCAGCAGCAAAGCCAGCAACCAATACGCAGGGTAACCAGCAAATATGCAGTTCCAACCAGCCACACCACATGAGACCCAACTCTCTCTCTCCCCAGGCTATAATGGAATTGAACAGGTTTAGTAGATTAACTGATTTTATTAAATTAGCTGTTTGGGGACCAAATTAGGAAAAGAAACACAAAAAGAATTGTCACAGAATTGAGTCCAGCTAGAAAGGGATTCTCTGCATAAGAGAATCAGAAACTGTCCTATATTTAAATAGGAGGGAATTATCATTCATAATAAACATCACTTAGCATTCCTACTACCTTCGTGCTTATAATGAAAGCACACGCTTGTAGCTGTTTTTCCATGAGTGTTATGCAGAAACAAATTTCCACTCAAAACTACCTTAATTCATGGCAGCAGTTTCCTCTCTACATACTCAGACATTTGCACTAAATTGCTTTATGATGCAAGAGGACAAATCTGCTGGAGAGGTACCCTTTCTGTTAATTCTTATGTGCTTTTTTCTTTCACTGCCATCTGCAACTTGCTTTTCCGATTTTGCTTTACTGACTACTAATGAGGTTAAGATGGTGTTTGGCAGCTGTGCACAGCCACCTGCTTTCTAGATCTTCAACTTATATAGCTAAGATGTTGCCTAGCTGGATAGTTTGAGCTCTGTAATTACCTATCGTTATTTTCACTTATTCAAGGTTAGTTTATTTTATGGAAAACTGCTGGATTACCTTCTATTTTCACAGAGTCTTCCTACTACAGATTTACTTAACTGTGACTCTAACCTTCATTTTATTTCAAAGGTGACTGAAGGAAGTGACTGAGGTGCAACTTCTGGAACACATCCGAGGCTCCCCCAACCCTGTTAGAAAGTTACATTTATTTTTCAGTGACTTTTTTTTAACTGACTAATCCTGAATAAGCTTACAACCACTTATTTCAAAAGAGAGTCATACCCATTATTACACCCTGCCCTAAAAAGGAACCGCCAAGACAAAACCAGGACTGCTGTCAAGTAGGTAAGGAAACATATAAAATATATCAAAACCAAAAGCTAAGTTACAAAATATGACTGAAGTATTTATGTCTTAAATTATAGCACAGCAGTTTTAGGAACAATGAGATGAAACATTCATACTTCATATGTTCTAATTCTTTCTTCTTTTCCCTGGTTACTCACCCTTGAAGTGAATGCTTATCCCTGTGACTACTCCTGTATGTATTTTCTTATCATTTCCCTGCCAAACAGAAAACTCAGAAGCAGTTTAACCCACCATAAATGGATGCAACTGATATATAGAGACTGGTCCTCCCCCTTCTTAGGGGCCCTTATTCCTGCCATCTCTGCTCTGATTACAGTCTGAAAATGAATCTCCATCGTCCTTGCACTTTCCCAGGCTGGGATCCTACAGCTGGATCCGTTCTTTGATCCATTTTACCATACAACCATGGGGCCAGCAGCGGGCAACAAATGCAAACTCAACAGGCAGAGAAGAAGGCAGGGAAGACACAACAACTTTCTTGCTGCAACATCCAGTCACACTCATCAACTGCTCAAGGAAATGCCCAAAACTGAATATTCCAAAACTAATATAATTCACCTCTACCTCTCCTTTTCGTCTCATCTTATTCTAAAAGGCATATTATTGAATAAGCAATAGCACTCAACCATACATTTCTATTACATCCTTATTGTGATTCAAATATTAAATGCAAACTTTAAGTTCTTTTCCAGTTTAACCTTTAACAGTTTTCAATTGACTGCCTACTTATTATGTTTTCCACTGTTCTATATAATATAAAATGCATGTGCATATTCTGAAAGATGTGTTTTCTTTCAACCTCTTAAAAAACAACTCTGCTTTTCAATATTTCTGTGTACTTCTTGCATTCTCAAGGCTTCTCTCTCATGTTGTTCACTTGTTTCAGTGCCACAAGCCAGTTGATCAGCCTGAAAGTTCGAAACTTTTTCCTGCCAGTGCTTAAATCAGAATTTCAAACAGTCCACTCATTAAATCAGCCAGCCTTCTGATCATTACAATCTCATTTGACCATAGCCCAATATACATTCTTATTTCCTATCTATTTGTTTCAGCTTATAGCAGCAAGTTGAAGATTGGGAAAATTAAGTATTCTGAAATACTGTTGCTGAAACTTTTCAAATAATTAATTTTAGCCCATTTCATATCAGCAGTTACTTTAGAATATTCTTCCCATAGATGGTATCAGTAATACCAACACAGCACCAGGAAACACACACTAAAAAGGTCACATTGAGTTTGATCAAGAGACATTATATCAAACATTGACCAGAATATACAGAGTTTTTATTAAGGCAAAGAAAGGCTTAGTATTGACCAACTAAACTCAGTCATCTGCTTAGTTTACATACAAGGGCAGCCCTAATGAAATCAATAAGAATGGTTACGCTTTAAAAACAAACCAAGCAGATAACAAGGTACACATTTTAGCCAAAAAATACTAAGCAAAGTGCCGTGTCAAAAAATATAGGGTTTATATAGTAAATCAGACAACGTGTAATCTCAGATAAAATGGGAGAGAAATACTTCTAAAACATAACTTCTGTTCTCAAAATACTGAAAAAAATGAATAGTGTCTTCTATCAATAAGTATTTCGCACCTATGGAAAATGCTTGGCATTTTTTAACATTTATATTTAGACATACAACAGAAAATCGTTAGATACTTTTTTCTAAAAAGTGCTCTTGAAATAACGGTATTTTTAAACTTTCACACCATATACCTTGAAGGATTGTATCATTTTAAAGCGTTTACAGGTTTCAATATAGAACAGATAATAAGTGCTTGAAAGATTTTGGACCGTGAACAAGGGTTCTTAACCTACCACTTGAAAATATTCAACAGATTTACAATTTCTAAATTAAAGGTCTAACACCTGAGGTTTATATCATGATTAACTTACTGGGATTTAATTTACTGGAGGAAGAAGAGAGGTTAATTGACTTAGAAATGAAAGGTCTGGTGCATTTCCTAACAAAATGACTTCCAGAATTTGCACTCAGCAGGGAACTGCAAGTCTTGAGATTCCAAGTTCTTGAAGCAAGCTCCTTAGTTGCAGAGAAAAACATGTATCACTACAAACCTGGAAAGCAGAAGTCTAACAATCAGATGGTTTGACAGCTGTCACAACTGCAGGGAGTCTCCTAACTCCCTTGGTATCACCATCAAGGATAACAAAGTTGGGAAACAGGTGGTGAAACAAACAGTTTGAGTTGCTTTTGCGCACACTTCATACAGCAGCTTACTTGGATGTCACATGAAAGAACGATCCCCTGATTTATAAGCATGATGAGACAAACTTGAGGCAAGCAGTTGGGCATGGACTGAACTGTCGTAAGTTCCATCAGGTTCTATCAGGACACTGACATCCCCTGTAGAGAGCAAGCTGTGGCAGGTCAGGGCCAGAAAACTTACTCAATTGCCCAGAAATGTTGAGAAAAGTCTCTGGGCACTCAAAATGCATTCTAGTCAAGATGTAAATGTTTAGCTTTGCATACCCTTAAGTTTAGGTGAGATGAATCCCATCCCAAAAGCCACCTCCAGAAAGCCAGAAACTTTATCTCAATACATCTAAGAGAGATTCATTTTGCAAATCATTTCTGACCATTTTCTCACCTGGTGAAGTAAAGTATTCTCTATATTTGTGACAACTTATCCCAAAAAGCAAATAGCTTCCAGTATAGTCAGAAGTCATACCTAAACAACAGAGAAATTGGAGTCCACATCACCCAAGGTGGTATTTAAACATGATTACATTCAGCAAATTCAATTTCTTTGGGCGTCTTTCGACATGGTTCTACTTTGGTGAGATTTCTTAAAAGATATTCAGGCTGAAAAACTGCCAAAGACAGACTTAGCTGGTTCTTCTCAATGACAGGATTCATTTCCAGAGAAGAGAGAGCAACACAGGAGAGATAGGTCTGCAAATAGGATGTCATCTTTTCTGCACCGGGAAAAAGCTGAGAGTAGATCATACTGCCATTTGTGATAATCTGATTAAATTCAGTACACATACAAACACTTTGATGGAGAATGTTTCCTGCACCTCCACAGGGATCTGATGAGGTGTTGCTATCCACTTAAAATTGTAGAAGTGTTCCTTATTAATAATTGAACCTACAAAACCTCTAAATATAAAAAGAGAACTTTTTTCCAGATTGAATATATGAAGTTTAGGCACATGTTTGGGGAAAAAAAAAAAAAAAAAAGAAAAAAAAATGAGAAAAGGCTCAATACAGAAATTGCTTAGCTACGTGAGGAAAATTAGGAAGAGCAGAATCTTGGAAATAGGGACTAAAGATATGATCTTCACATTATCCACTTCAATCAAGCTATGAAGAATTGAATCAAATGAGCTGAACTCTCATTGTCATGCTGATGGGCTGCCAAGCAAATCTGTGAACATTTATTGACCCTATTGATCTGGGTGGGAAAAAAGAAGTCTGTCAAGGGATAATCTTGCTCCCCAAAATGCTCTGGGAGGACACTAGATTGGATCCCATTCACAGAGATAAGCAATTTATTCAGCTGTTTGCTAAATAACTGGAGAATCCTAAAAATGAATTGTTGATGGGTGGGTCCAGAACTCCAGTATCTTTGTCTGAAAGACTAATTCTCTGCTAGAAGGAACAGAGTCATGCACCTCCCATCTGTAGCAGACAAAAAGTCGTTTCAAGTGTGAAGGCTGTCAGGCTGCAGATAGATGTGGGTATGTGCACAGGCGGTTGCACCTCTGCAACTGAACTTTTGCACTCTAAAGCACACGCCTGCTGTCAGCGTGGGCTAGCTTTAAATGTTGATAATTTTTCGACGAGAAGTAAGACATCATGACATTCCAGCTAATAAGGAAACATAAGACAGAATCGTCAACTAAGAAGCTGATCACATGGTGTGCTTCTGCAGACAGACCATGCAGAAGGGGTTAAAAAGGAAGCTCAAAGGCCCAGAAAGAAAGCAGTAAAGATCCTGGATGGAAGAAAGATCCAGGATGAGGAAGAAGATCCTGTAGATCAGAAAGATGAATGTTTGGGAATGCTGAGGGACTTTGGCCAGTAGTATTTGAGACTGGTAACTGGAACCAGCTGCATCACAAGGACTAACAAAACTCTATGCACAACATCAACAAGGCCATGTGCAAGGTCCTGCACCTGGGGAGGAATAACCCCAGACACCAGTACAGGCTGGGGACCGACCTTCTGGAGGTCAGCTCTGCAGAGAAGGACCTGGGTGTCATGGTGGATGACAAGTTGACCATGAGGCAGCAGTGTGCCCTCGTGGCCAAGAAGGCCAATGGGATCCTGGGGTGCATTAAGAGCAGTGTCTCCAGCAGGTCGAGGGAGGTGATCCTGCCCCTCTACTCAGCCCTGGTGAGGCCACATCTGGAGTATTGTGTCCAGTTCTGGGCTCCACAGCACAACTGGGATGTGGAGCTGCTGGAGAGAGTCCAGCGCAGGGCCACAAGGATGATCAGGGGCCTGGAACATCTGCCCTATGAGGAGAGGCTGAGGGAGCTGGGCCTGTTCAGCCTGGAGAAGAGGAGGCTGAGAGGGAACCTGATCAGTGTCTATAAGTACCTCAAGGGAGGCAGTGAGGAGGATGGTGCTGGCCTCTTTTCACTGGTGGCCACCGGCAGAACTAGAGGAAACAGCCAGAAACTGAAGCACCAAAAGTTCCACAGGAACTTAAGGAAAAATTTCTTGACAGTGAGGGTGACAGAGCACTGGAACAGGCTGCCCAGAGAGGTTGTGGAGTCTCCTTCTCTGGAGATCTTCAAAACCCGCTTGGACGCAGTCCTGTGCCACGTGCTCTAGGTGACCCTGCGTGTGCAGGGGGGTTGGACTAGATGACCTCTAGAGGCCCCTCCCAACCTTAATAATTCTATAATTCCCAGATCATCAGTGATTTTCCTACCAAGAAAGGAAGTTGAGACCTGAGTTAATGTATCACTGTCAGGGAAACAAATGTGTGGGAGATAATCAAGTAGGATGGTTGTTCAAATCCCTATGATTCTTAAATAAATCCCGATATCCAGACAACTGAAGTTTGTCATTTATTCTT
This sequence comes from Tinamus guttatus, assembly GCF_059628265.1. Classification (NCBI taxonomy): domain Eukaryota; kingdom Metazoa; phylum Chordata; class Aves; order Tinamiformes; family Tinamidae; genus Tinamus; species Tinamus guttatus. The sequence continues at coordinate 2,372,590 of NW_028288936.1, forward strand.
TCTCCTATGACACCACCACAGAACACACACACTTGTTGATAACCCAGCTACTTTGTATGCTGTCATCCATTGACAGGATGTGAGATTTTCACGTTTCAGGTAGCTCAGAGTTCTGAAAAGCTCATGTGAAATCCCTGCTCCTCCAGAGCACACATGGCTGCTGGAGCACCCCTTCAGTCCAGAGCAATGCCCGTATTGCTACCATCAGCCAGGCAGAGTATATTGCAAAAAAACCACATGAGCACATATACTGATTGTTTTTGACAATGCAGAAGGAATTTTTTCCACTATGACAACTTCCTTGCCTAGAGTGTATAAAGCAAGAGAGTGCATGGACTGAAGCCACAGTTGAAGGCAGCAGAAAACTTCTTGGAACAAAGCGAGGAACAAGTCTAAGAGGCCACTAGTCCCAGGAGAGATGGGATGTTTATTATAATAAATCCCTGAAAGGTCAAGCTCTGAAACACTCGTTCAAGGTAGCAATCTCCTTCAGGTCCTAAGGACCTGGAGCTGACAGAAAATTCAACAGATTCAAAGGATACATTGAATCAAGAGATTCAACACAACCTTGAGGCCCAGATGCTGGAAAAGCGACTATTTCAGAAGCACTAGAAGACCTAATCTCTCTCAGACCTCCCCCAAAACACTCCACTGGAAGGTCAGCAACTTCTGAGGTGCTCCTCAGAAGACTAAGAAGACTCAAGGATTCTGAAGTGCTACTGGTCACGCATAATCAAGCAAATGTAGCAATGATGAGTGCTGGCCACAAGATCTGCATGAGATCTTGGAAATAGATGAGGACCAGTCCTCCTCCTCCTGCCCAGCTGGAAGACTCTGCCAGCTCCACTGAGTATCCCACTACTACTTCTGCAAAACACCAGGTTTTGCAATCCAGCAAAATGACTTTATACTATGAACAGCCACTGTGGAGCCCAGTATCTGTATGCACACCAAAAAACCCACCCCACAACATAAAGATAAAACACTACACAAATGTAGAAGATGCTGCTCCGAACAGTCCAAAGTGCAAACATTCCAGAGAAAACATCAGTTGAATCCTACCTACACAGAAGCTAAAACAGCTAATCTTCACTGATTTTTCCAATGATTAACAAGATAAAAATCTCAGAGCAGCATCATTTTTGACATTTCAATAAAAGGAAAAAAAAAACAAACAAACAAAAAAAAACACCAAAGGAAAGTATCTTCAGTACCTCTCAGATATACAGATACTCCAGGGGAAAAAAAAAAAAATCAACAAAAATAGGAAAAACAATTGTCTTTTAGTCCTTTCAGTCAGTCAATTTTAAGTAGAAATTTCACATTATTTTCTATCCAGCTCAGCAGCCTGTTGGTACCTGAATCACAACAGTGTTATTCCATGTGAACAGAGGAAGAAATGCTTTCCTACAGATTTAAAATAGCTCTCAAGCAGTTAGTGTACTTGATTAGCTTGAGACTGTTCAAAAAAAGTAAGTTAACTTGTTCATGCTTCTCCAGTGAGGAAAAAAATCTCTTTTCATACACTTGTCCTTTTGCTGTAACAATTAAGAGTAGTCACTGTCCTTCGGTATACATGGCAAAATGTTCCTATTTTCTATGTGCCTATGTTACCACATAAACTAAGTTTTCAATTTTATGTTACCTTTTTAAAATCTACTGAAACCTCTGAATTACACTACAGACTTTATGTCCTTTTACTGCCTATGGAAAGTAAGCACAAAGGGTAATTAAGATTTTTTTTAAAAGAAATGTAATACAGAAAACAATAGCTTATATGTATTGAAGACACAGCAGTGCCTTCTACAGTTCCACAGAAAATTAAACTCCTCAAAATACTGCCATATTCAATTAAACTTTACTAGTACAGTAGAATGAGTAAAATGAAATCCTACATTGTACACACTAAGTAACAAACCAACCTGTAATATTACATAAGCCTGATGACAAGCATCAACATGAACTTGGAAAGGCTACAAGAAGGTAGCTATGATTCTGGTTTAAACCTTTTATAAGAAAGATTTCACATGCAAATGGAGAAATTACATTAGCATTTCTATACAAATATGGAGTAAAAATGCAAGTTAAAAAAATAGCAGAAAAAATTACAGAAAGCTCCAAACAAAGTATACCTTACCTGATTTGTTCCACTTTGAGGCACCTTGTATAACTGCAGCTTCTGCTTTAACAGCTCAGGATCACAGTGGCGGAATGGGCACCCTGGCAGGAAAGGCAGGCAAGCTCACCGAGAGGGCTATTTACCCAGGAGTTAACACAGAAAGGCATTCAAGAGACCAAGCTGCTCCTAACTGTCTAACAGCTTAGTAATAAAAAGATAACTGTTCATATGTACAAGAGTTTCTTTCTTTTTTTTTTTTAATTATTATTCCATTGCATAGTTATCAGAGCATAATAGACTGAGGAGTTACCTCAAATATCCCAGCATAAGCAGGGCACAATTCTCGTTCATTGGCTGGAAAAGTGTTTTTTTTAGTTCCTAGCTAACAGCAGCACCAGTACCTTTAATAGCTATGGCATATTAAGCCACGATTCAGTAAGAGCAGAATACAATAAGCAGCAAAAAAGAAGTCATGGGAGCCAGCTAGTCTTTAAAGCATCTAAAACAAGATTTTTGGAGGGCCTCAAAATTAATTTTTAGGTGCAACTGAATGAACATGGTGAAGTCAGTGCATACTTTCCATGCTTTTTTTTTTTTAATGCGGAAGATTTTAGAGTATCCTGGCAGACTTCTGAGTATCAGTTTCATTGAATTTACTCCTCAAACTCCCTCACCTCTAATTGATTACTTTAAAGAATCTAAACTTTTAAAGTCTCCCTGTACTAGGTGACACAATATATGTGAAGTCAAAAGCTATCAAACACTATCTAAAACAACAGTACAAGACCACTGCTGTCTTGAAATTAAGTATTCAGATTAAGAGACTACAGAAGTAGCAACAACGACAGTTGATACCCAAAAGTCCTCCAGAGAATTTCTGAAGGGAGCACCATCACATTTACGAAAAATATGAGCTTGCTGGGAGGTAAAAATTTCATATTGGTTATATTTCCAACTATAACTCTTGTAGAATTTCACTCTGCATTCAAACAGAACTTTTAAAAAACAATTTCAGTAGAAAAGCTAAAACTTAAATACATAGGCATGATTGTGACTGCTATTTTGGAAAGGGATAAGCAGTACACTTTCTTCATTACCCCTGTCACAGCAAAGCAAATTTCTTAAGCTTTACTTCTTCAGAATGATGGAACAGCAGGGAAAATTTAGTCTGCATTGAGCCTCCCTTTGCAGTACCTAAGTTGTCTCAGGTATGGCTATAGAAGTCATGATTTTCAAAGAGGTAACTTCCATGCAGACAGCAGCTAAGAATCTGATGTGTCAACACTGGGTAACATACAAATTTGCAAAGCCAAAATATTATTGTACCACCAGAAGTTAAGAATCTAAAAGAGCAACAGGGATCTAACCTTCTGAACACAACAGGATTAATACTAATAGATTAAATTTGACTGGCTGAAAGTGAAGTTTACAATGCAAAAAAACGTTTTGTCTTGCCTGATATTGTTCATCAAATAAATGAACACAAGGAAGGAAAAAAAAAAAAAAAAAAAAGAGCAACTGCCTCATTCTTCAACTAATAACCTAAGAAAATTTTTTCTTCTCCAGCCCAGTAGCTCCCACTATTTTTCAAACTGCTTGTTTAGGAACTTACCATGATAATCCCCTTGACTTGGTGGATTGGACATGATGATCTTCATGCAGCTGTACGGGGTATAATCCGTTCTCCTTCCTTCTTTCCCATAGCTGTGGCGGATGCTGTAAGCATATCCTTTGTCAAACTCAAAAAAAAGAATAAAAATATGAATAAAAATAAATACATATTCTTACGTGCTCTGCGAGCATTTCTGTCTACTCTGTAGACAGAATACTGGGTAATGAAAATAAGTCTTCCAAGCCCATTAAAACAGAGGGAAGTGAAAATGAAGTCACACGGTGTTAGCATCAATTTTTACATTATATCAACTTGCACATAAGTGTCTTACTACAGTAACATCAAAAATATCTTTTAAACTGAAGCAATAATTGTTTTAATATATGCCAAAGTTCTGAAGTAAATGTGCAAGAGAGGATCACTTAAAAAGCTTAATTTTTCATATATTCACGGCATTAGTCTAAAATAATACTCCAAACACTTACATTTATACATGCCATACTCTGGGAGGCATATATAAATGTATGGGGAATAGGGAGAAGCCTCCCATACTCCCCATACAAAGGGATATTTTTCCTTCACAGCCAATGAGTTCTACAGTTCAAGTGATGTTGCAATACTGAAAACTTGATGTTGGCCTTTACATATATTCACATATACACACGTGTCAATATGTCTGTAGTACACCGGCAGGTAACGCAACTGGGAGTTAAGAAATGGTGTATTTACTCTTAAAAATACTTAGAAATTAAGCATGAAAATAAAGAAAAATTAGGCTATACGTATAAGATCTGAAAAAGAGAACGCTAAATACCAAGACCTACATACTTAAAATTCCAACCTCTGGGTGAATCTGTTAAGATAAAGGCAAAGCCTGTGATGATCTTTTTACCTATTCTGTTCCCCCACCACTTTGGACCCTTTCCTCCTTTTGTGCAAAACACAGAGGCAGCTCTGTTGCATTTGCTTAATAAAGGGCATTTGAGTAAGCAGTAAAATTAAGGGAAAAGCAAATCTTGATTGTTTTGGGATGTATTGCTTATTTTGCCAGAAAATTAACACCCTCTTAACAGTTGTGCTCACTGAAATCCCAAGCTGTACTTTTCACATCACTTGCCTTAATGCCCATAGAAGTTGCTTTTATTACCTAACTCATTATTTTATACTGAGAAGCAACTCTTGCAGTAAGCAGAAACAAGCTATATAGCAGCATATGCAAAAACAACATTTTCTGAAAACAGGTTGCAAAACATGATCTTCTCATTCGTTTCCTGCAATCCTACCTGATCTTTTGAGGCCATTTTCTATCTGTTTCATTTCATCTGCATGTTCTTTGGGGCATGGATTATTTTCTTATTTTGAGTAGTAGAACAGTAACTTAATTTTACAGGACTATCAATACTTACAGAAATATCAATAGCTAAGGCACATGAACCTAAAAATTTAAGATATCAGAAGACCTATTTGCATAATCAAATGATAATCCTCTCATAAAATGCTTAAAAATATAATATTTATGAACCTCAGCTTAACTTTTATCAATGCATTTGTATTACTAATCACTATTAATGAGAACTGTAGTTCTAAGAAGGAGCAGTGAAAGAAAGTGCAGAAGCTTGTTTGTTTTTAAAAAAACAGCTCTTCTGAAATTAATACAAAATAGCAAGGGGCACATCTGCTAAAGCCCCTAACCCAATAAATGTTTCAAAATTAGTTTTAAATTTCAGAAAACAACTACAATCTATTTTTGTGTTTATTAGGTAGCTGTCCAATGCTAGCACCAACATTGTACCTCCTAATCTACATTTCCTACATAATGCTTCTTGGAATTAATCATAAACATTAACATTCCCTAATAGCCTCTTTCAAATTCATATTCGAAACGGTAGAGTGTCTCAAAGAAACCAGTAGCTTGTTTGTAAGGGACTGGTTTAAAATGTATAGTTGGCAAAATTGCTTTTCCATCTGCAAAAGAAGACAATTCATAACAACAGGCACCTGCTCACTTACTGCCTGCTCATAAAGCTCACATTATAACCACCCTCCGAATCCCAACACGTGTTTGCAGTGGCGGATGTCATACAAACATAACACAGCTACATGGGACAAGTTTTCATACTCCAAATCATGTACTTTCCTCAAATGTTTCAGCTTTCCTTACACAACTGTTTTTTAGCAGTGCCAGTACCCAGACCACAGAGTATTTCTCAGTGAGAAGAGACCAAAGATTCATGAATTGCAGCTTTTAATCTCCGAAAACGCATCCTAAGGAATAACCCCATATACACTGGGGGATGGACACAATGATCAGACTGTTTTTTTTCTTTTTCTCCTAGTAGTATTACTCTAGCAAGAGCATAAAACGGAGAAAGAAAAATCCCCCTCTAGAGCAATGCCTTTTGCATGTGAAAGCATCAAGGACCAGACATGTTTGCAATTGCAAAGAAGAGGTGAAGAGCCGCCACTTGCAACTTATTTTACTCCTCCAAATTGATACAGTGGGCTTCCTTGAACAGAATAAAACAGACTATGTGCAGAACAATCATCACGCACATCAGTTTTTGCAGCATCATTCTAATTCCTTATAAATTACTTGTTTGTCGACTATTTCAGGAAATCAACTTCAAAACTACAATCCTTCTCCTATATCATTATTATAGTAGAAAACTTTTAAAAGATGAAAACTCAAGACGCAATTCAATATTCAATGCTCAGGGAAAGAAAGAAAGAAAGAAAGAAAGAAAAAAAAAAAAAAAAAGGAACTATCTGCCCAGTAAGAACTTAGAAGTTTTGTTTTTAAGCTAATGTGTTGCTCTTGACAACAAGGCTGACATCTTCTTTCTTCCTGTCTTCGGGAATCTCCCCTCACTGCCGAGGTTACAAGGATGGCCCTGAACATCCAGGATGCCTGGCAGGGGTATCAGCCAGCTCCCTCTGCGCTCACCATGGGCATCTCACCAGGTTCCACGGACCTGATGAATTTATAGTATTCCTGAATACTTTCCCAAGGGAACAGTTTCCTGCTGTGGCTCTTAATTAATTCCAATGAAAACCCATTAATAGCTATCTCCTGTATCAGATATTCTGCCTGCAAGGCCCCTAGAGTATGCGAGGCAACAGCCTAAAACTAGAACAGTACCAAAGACATGGGGACAGACAGATTTGCTGGCTTTTACATCTTGTTCTAATTTAGTCAAGAGTTTATTCTTGGAAAAAAGATAAGCCACAGATAACTCGTATTCTCAGACAGACCACATGGCACTTCATTAAACATAGCATGTACTAATCCTTATATGTACCTCAATCATCAAGTAGATAAAATTGAACACAAATTCAGTGACAGAGAAAAGTTGTGAATGCCATTTCTGAGGCGTCCCTGCAGAACGGATGCACCAGGTCACCACAGAGTTACTGTGCCTGGTACTTGGCCTATATCACTTGTCAGATTTGCAGATTAGCATCTGGGCATGGAATCAGGCCCTCTGTGGATTTCATTTTCGGAGAATTTCGCTAGGTTATCAAATTTGATATTCAGCATGCGTATCAGGATGGCAAATAATTTGCTGACAAGGTCTTTCAAGCACTGCAAACTCAGGTTCACATTTTTGCAAAACTTTTATGTTTCAGTTTAAATAACTTTATATGGTCATGTAAGTTTTTATCTGTCTATTCCTTACAGTACAGGAAAATTTAAATCTAACAACTACGCAAAATGGCTATAGTAATTTTGTCTAGCTTCTTGGCTGACTACCAGCTTAGCTCCAACTCTGCAAAACTCAAAGACGTAGTGGTTTAACACCTTTTATAATAGTCATCAGGCAATTTCTTGACCAAGATTGTATGAGCATGTACAGATAACAACTTCAAACTCAAATTTATTGCATAAACTTGTGCAGTTTCTGAAATAATTTAAAATAATTGATTCACATCATTACTGTTGACACAGCTTAGCTGGCACATCTTTGTCCAAAAATTTTTTTTTTTTTTTTTTTAAAGCTCACCTGTCTAAAAATAACCGAAGCTTGAGGTTACCTTTTCCTAAGCATGACTGTCATTTAGAAGCATAAATAAATATTTCATTATCTGTCAACTATAAACAGGTTTCCATTTATCCTAAATTCTTAACCTGAAATACAATTTTTATGCTTTAAATGCAGACCAGAGACACAGCTAAGAGTGAGATGAAAAAAAAGTCTAACATGCTTTGTGGGAGTTATTACGGAATGTTTCAGACCGAGTACAAATGGCCTCCTCTTCTTCTCCCACCTCAGCTATTCCCAGGCTGGAGGAAAGGATTGCTCTGCCCTGCAGGTGGTTTCATCTGCCATAAGAAATCAGAAAACTTTTGATAAAACAATTTACTCACTCGCCATCTACATGAACGTACTGCATGGATAGCTTCTCAGCTACTCCAGACCACTCGCACAAAAACATGGTAATATAGACTTTTATTACAGTAACCTAAGCTTATATCAATACAATTTAGCTAAACATGTCATTTCTATATGCTATCTATCTATACAGTTATATGTACCAAAACTTTGAATTGGTAGAGTATTTATTAATTATAAAAGTAAAATATCTTCATAGCACCTAGCAAGCCATAGCAGGCAGCCTTCTTCCTTAAGGCACTGCATCAAATTATCAGCAAAACACATCTTAAAAACACCTCTAACAGGATTTTTCTAAGGATGGGGAAACTTTGGGTACTCTCCCCAGTCGCAAGATAGGGAAGGGGAAAATCTTGTGGATGGCGGGCAGCCAAACTCCCTGAAGATCCCGTACACACAGCACTTGATCAGGGACTGAAACTCATCTCGTTGACAGTGCAAAGAGCAGATACTCACGCCAGGTAATGGTGGGTGCTGCTATCACAAAGATCTTGCACTGGTGAATAAAATCAACTGAAGTTCACTGGTTGCTGCCCCTCTGGATTATTTTACTGTCTCCTTTAATGAGCTAGCATGACAGCCACCACCACGAAACTGATGCAGGGAAGGTAGGTGCTTTACACAGGGTCAGAAAAGCAGTTTACATGGGTACAACAGTTTGTGCAAGTTGCAAAGGTTGAGTATTACTTCCATGTTCCTTTAAATGGCCATCAAGAACATCTTAAGTTGTGACGCCTCTTACAGGGGAGCATTAAAAATGAAGAAAAAAATATTGCCCAAGTATTTATTATTATATTTGATTTATTTCTACTTCTGGTCAACTGAAATGTCTTTGCAATTACAGAATTATACAACAGTCTTTGTTTCAGGATTATTTCTACAGACTATGAAGCAATTTCCTTGGCATAATATCCAATCTCCTTAGCATAATATCATCTATTTATAGCATTTTTCCCCAACGACAAGACAGTTATACCTAAAACAAATGAAGCACTTCCATATTACACTGCACCAACCTCCCAATTTCTCATGGAATTACACTAAATCATTTCATGTAGTTCTCCAACAGTTCAATGCTGTCGATTCCTTGTCATTTGAAATAAAACACATATAGAAAAAATCGCGCTCATGAGTTACCATTAAAGTTAAGAAAATAAGCATTTCAGACTATAGAAAATAGAAGAAATAATAATCCAACAATCAAGTTCTCTAGGCAAGATCTGTATTTCTCCCTCAGAGAAAAAATCAACACAAATTTGTATGTTTACACCTATAGATTTCTAATCAGGCGTTTATGTGGTTCCAGCACCTGATGACCATGTCCCAAGATGCTCCAAACACTTCAGTCCACAGATCAGCTACTTCCAAGATTACTCTGAGATTTTGGTTCTTCCCTATTGTGAAAGCAACAAAGGTGATTACTATCCTCCTGGGAAGGAGGATAGAATTCCCCTATAATGCCTACACCTGCTAGATACAAAACAAAGATCTTTCCTAGATACTGCAAGGGGCTGCAGGAAGATGACTATTCCCTAGCCCAAGGTTAAGTCCTCTGAAAGGACAGCAGAAACACATGAGAAAATTGCTGGTTACAGCCAAAAATGCAAGAAGCTAGCAAATCTCACAGCACTACAAGGAACAGCTGAATTTCACCAAGCAAGAGGTTGTTTAAGGAGAAGTTGCACGAGAAATGGCCTCCCTGGTATCTTAAGGGGACTGCTGGAGTCTCCGGGGGGAAACAGACTCTCCCAGGGTCAGCAGTAGCCACATAACTGCACCAGGGATACCAGATTCTGGCACAGATTTAGCACAACCGACCAAAGCAACCAGGCACGGGTTGATTGTTTAGGAAGAGAGGAAACTGGTCACGGGGTAGGGGATAAAACCGGTTGCAGAGTGGAGGAGGTGATGAAACTAGAAGAAGCAAAGCAGGAAAAAGGAATATAAAGACTGCAAATCATGGCATCTGTCTTCTTCGGGGCTATATGTCAAACAGCCCTTGACTGATCATCAGCTTGTAGCAGGACAGTAGGTTTCCACTGTAGTCGCATCTGATGCATCTGACTTGCTTCTGGTCAGATCAAGAGTGGTCAAGGGGATCCTGGCATGCTGGAAAGAAAGATCTCAAGGCTAAGACATCACTGGGCAAACACCTGGAGGGTTGCACCCAGCAACACAGTTCTTCCCCAACCTTCTTTGACCTACTGTGAGACCAGCTGAGGTTGGAAGGAACCTCTAGAGGTCATGCAGTCCAACCTCCCTGCCATTAAGTAACAAAGAAATCCCTTGGAGCTGCAGTTGGGCTGCTACTACTGAAAGTCACTGTTTTTGTGTTAGCCTTCTAGACAGAAATCAAAGATGTAAAGTAATTCCATACAGTCAGGAAGACATGCTTCCAGTACTTCAAGATTTAGAAACACACCATGCCATTCACTGATTTTTCAGCTTTTTTTTTTTTTTTTTTTTGCATTACATTGTTCACATAAGTTAACTGATACAATTCAAAGGTGCATTTCAGTAAAAAGTTATAAATTAAGTAAAATATTAATTTTATAAAAAGTGGCAGTTAGAAAAAAAAAAAAATCTCTCCAAAACCATTAGTGTCAGAGGAAAACACATGAAGCTTCATCACTGAAAGAGCTTTAGGAGTTTTAACAGATTGCAAATTAGACAGAAGTTCGGCATGTAATACAGTCAAAGAACTAAGAGTTAAACAAAAGCAGAAGAGTCACTGACCGCCTGTAAGAATAGGATTCAGTTGCAGACGTTTAAATCTAGACATCCCCAATGATCATCAATGGAGGCCAACGCAATCAGTGGAGCCTGGGGAGCAATTCAATTTACCCTAAAGTAGCCCCTGAGTAGCTCATTAAACAAATCGTTCTCTAGACACTATTGACTGTATTGACTACATTTCTATTGATCATAACGGGAACTTACGATCCTAGAGTAAAGACGACGTACACCAATCAGAAAAGAAATGCAGTAAGCCTCCAACTGCCACATCTGTGAGAACATGAACTCAGAAGTACTGCAGAGAATGAAAGGCCTGGCCGCTAACTGAAACCTTCATAGGCATCTGCCTCCGCCTCTTCAGCGAGTTTCAGCCTCCTCTTCCTTTCTGATCTGCCTCAAAGCTCTAAACTTTCTCTACCCCCTTACCCTAATTTCATTAAGACAACGCAAGTGACAGGAAAGAAGCACAAAATCCTACTTGCAAACTCTTAAGAGCCTTGTACAAAGAATGTAATCACATCTCACCATGGGGCAGTTATTTTGGGGGTGTTGGGTTTGGGAAAAGTCATCCTGTGTGTAGCAGTACACCAGTAGAAAAAACAAGGGATAGGAGAAGACGACTAAAAACCGGCCACGGTTCCCTGTAAAATTTAAAACCTAAATTTCTACTGTTTATCCAAGCTTTTGTCCTGATCTCTAAACGATCTGCTATCGTATCAATTTCAACCACTCACATTAATAGTCTCATGTTCAGGACGTATTAAACTGTAACATATACCCAAATTAGTATTTACTGGAGAGGAGGGAACAAAGTCAACATCATACTCTTCCTCTCCTGTGACACCAAGATCTACAAGACCTATATTAGAAAAATAATTTTGTATCCCAGACAAAAAACAGTTGGAAATCGGTTCTAATCAGAAGCTTAAGTATAAATCAGAGACATAAATGAACACAGGCTATAATTAGAAAGATGATGTAGCAAAGACATCAAATCACATTTTAGGATTATGATCAAAGGAAACTGAAGTTCTGAAAATTACCAATATTAGCCCTTGCTGTCATAATAAGCATGACTGCTTACATATAAAAGCCTTTTTATTACATCTACTACTAGATTGTACTGCAATCAAGGAATAATACTTGAACTCTATAGACCTCAGTATGACAAGCATCTTTCACCATTCAGTGACAGAGATTGCTCCAACACACACAAGACTGATCATTTATTAAAAGATGACTCAGAGAGAAAACTCAAATAAAAAAACAAAAAAGCTTTAAAACACTGCTCTGAACTGTTTCAGGAGAATGAACAATGAACAAGCGATTTTAGTTTCAACTTCATGGTTGTTAAAACGGGGCGGGGAGGGAAAACACACACATATAGTATCAGGGAAATAACTCTGGTTAGAAAATACAGAAAAGACTGTACATAACTACTTTAATTCATTTTCAAAAGTATTTCTTTTTCAAACAAAAGCAATTCCTCAGAGCTTCACTGTTATTACTGCAGTTCTCATGCCCCAAATCCCAACACCATTAAGAAAATGTAGCATGATCTCAGTAATAATCCACTCCTGGAAGGAGGGAGAAAAAAGTTTGGAATTTAAATAATCAAACTTGCCTTGCAAGTCACCTGAAGTGATTTTCTGACTTCTGAGGAAGATAAAATCCCAGAGAGAAGGGTCAGGATGTTCAAATAATCTGATTTGCAGTTTCGCAGCTAACTAAGGTTAGAGAGTCTAATATAAAAATCAGTACCTAACTTAAAAAAAAAAAAAAAAAAAAAAAAAAAACACCCGATGTGGAGGCCTGCTTTGGAGACGGAAGTGCTGAATGCCTTGGTAGTGGATGATTGACCACAAGGACGAATGTCTTATCAGCAAGGAGCAAAGCAGGAAAAGGAGGAGGACAACAACAGCATGTGGAATGTCTTGTCAGCAGATGAGGAACAAAGCAAGGAAAAGAAGATAACCACAACTGCACGGCTGGCAAGATGCTGATTGATTGTAATCTTTGCAACACTTGTGTTAAAAGAGTATAAAAGGAGTTGGTTTGAGAATAAAGTTGTCTCACTCTGCATCCCAGACTGAGTCCGTTCTTTCGCAAGGTGCAACAAATGGCGCCCAACGTGGGGCACGAAGACTAGCTCTCTCTTGGCTGCACCGCCCAGCTGAACTCCCGGGATTCACGCTGAAAGGAAGCGTAAGGATCACGCTGAAAGGAAGCGTCCTTTGTGTGCACACCAACACCTCTTGAAAGGAAAGAGGTAAGCAGCTGGGGACTATGGGGCTACACTTAACGAAGGAACAAAAAGATGTTTTAGAAGCCTTTTCTAAGATCTTAAAACAACAGGGCAAGAAATTAGATGAGGAAGATCTACAAAAGGTTCTTGCATGGGCTTCTAAAAATGATCCCTCCGTGAACAGTAAGAACGTATTTGATACGGAGAAGTGGGACCAAATTGGGGTCCGATTATGGGACTGTGCCACTCGCGGTGATAAGGCTGCTGCTGGCCTGTTGCCACAATGGCGAGTTGTATTCGAAACGCTGAAATCTCACAGTGGGCCGCAGTTGAACACAAATGACGGAGTCGAGGCTCCTGCCTTCCCCTCCGCGCCTCCATTACCTCAGTCATGTCCTGATGAGAATCAGGAAACAAAATGCGCTACAAAAGCCTTCACGGTACAGTCGCCTGATGACCAGGACGATAATCCTTTTGACCCGGGTCCTATTAACCCTGAGAAGGAACCAGACCTATACTCCCTGGATCTGCATGATAAATGGGCTTCAGTAAAACGAGGAGCAAAACAGGCGGGGGATGTGGGCATGCTGAAAGCCTTCCCCGTTATCTATGCGCCAGACCAGAATCCACGCTGGGAAGGATTGTCATACAATCTTATTAAGGACGTGCGGCGCACGGTGACAGATCACGGCCTTGGCGCACCATATACCACCCACCTTATACAAACTCTTTGTGATTCTTCGGTTTTTACTCCTCACGATTTTAAAACTTTGTTTCGCCTGATTATGACTGATATGCAGTATACGATGTGGGAATTGAAAATGAGAGAGCTTGCTCGAGCACAGGGGGAGGAAAACCAGCGCCAGTCAAAAAGAGGTCCTTTACGGACTGTTACTGTGGACATGCTAATGGGGGAGGGTGGCCACAGTGCCACAACAGCACAAGCAGGAATTCCCCCTGAGGGCCTGCAGCAAGTTAAGGCACTTGCTCTCCGCGCCCTTAAGGCCGTCCCGGAGGCTGGTAAACAACGACAGCCTTTTGTTACCATAAGACAAGATGCGAATGAGCCTTACATGAAGTTTTTAGATAGGCTTAATGAGGCTCTGGAGAAGCAAATTGATAATGAACAAGCACGAAGCTACATTTTTAAACAACTAGCAATTGAGAATGCTAACCCTGATTGCCAGAGAGTTTTGCGAACACTAAAAGATCCTACTATTGATGACATGCTGAAGGCGTGCATTAACGTCGGCTCTAAACTGTATGAATGTTCTCTGATGGCCGAGACATTTGCAACAATGTCTATGAAAAATCCATGCTTTGCTTGTGGCCAATTTGGTCATATCCGTAAATACTGTCCAAAAAGGCAAGCAAACAGAGGAGCGCCTGGAATATGTCCGCGCTGTCACAAAGGACGACACTATGTTAATCAGTGTCGATCAAAATTTGATAAGGAAGGTCAACCATTAGCCCCTTCGGGAAACTTCAAGCGCAGCGCGGCGAGGGGTTGCGCTGTGACAGCAAATCACCCCTCAGAGCGGCCTCACCGGGAAGCAGCCGCCGCTTGTGCGCCAGCACAGGGGGCAGCGCCAGTATGGACCTGGCCACCACAATAGAAGTGCTAATTACTGATACATCAGTTGTGCTAATTCCAACTGGTGTCCATGGCCCCCTGGGGCGAGGAATGGCAGCACTATTGATTGGGCGATCTTCAACAACAAGACAAGGGCTGTTTGTGTTACCTGCAGTTATCAATGCAGATTTCAAAGGAGAAATAAAGATAATGGTATGGACTCCGATACCACCCTGTACTGTGCCAGCGGGGAGCCGAATAGCACAACTAGTATACTTTTTACCACAGACACCAAATGCTGCAAAAACTAAATGCGGCATAGGCTCTTTTGGGTCCACGGAACAACCAGAGATTTTCTGGACTCAACAGATAACTATGAACCGCCCACAGATATCCTGTACACTACAATCAGGAGTGATAAAGTTTAATGCACAAGGAATTTTAGATAGTGGAGCGGACGTTACAGTCATTGCTGCCTCGCAATGGCCAAACAGTTTACCCCTAGTGAATGCGCATACATTGCTTTCGGGAATTGGTGGGCAGAGTACCCCAATGCAAAGCGAAAGCTTGATAAATATTATTGGTCCGGAAGGGAGAACCGCAACCATTAGACCATTTATATTGCCTGGATCCGTTACCCTGTGGGGGAGAGACTGTTTGAGTCAATGGGGCATGCAGTTAAGTACGGATTTTTCTTAGGGGCTACTATCCAGCAGCAGGTCCAACCCTTGATCTGGAAAACAGACAAGCCGGTATGGGTGGATCAGTGGCCCCTTCCACGAAATAAACTGCTGCAGTTACACAAGTTAGTAGAGGAACAATTGCAAGCTGGACATATAGTTCCTACTACAAGCCCCTGGAATACACCAGTTTTTGTAATTCAAAAGAAAAATAATTCCTGGAGATTTTTACATGACCTTAGAAAAATCAATGAGGTCATTGAAGATATGGGAGCCTTACAGCCTGGACTCCCTTCTCCAGCGATGTTACCTCAAACATGGACTTTGATCATAATAGATTTGAAAGACTGTTTCTTTACCATTCCACTTGCACCACAGGATGCACCTCGGTTTGCATTTTCTGTACCTTCCATCAATGCTATGGAACCCCATAACAGATATCATTGGAAAGTTTTGCCACAAGGCATGAAAAATAGTCCTACATTATGTCAACAATTTGTGGCAGCAGTCTTAAGTCCAGTACGGAAGTATTTCAACAATGTCCTCATCTATCACTATATGGATGACATATTGATTGCTGCAGAGCAAAAGGAAACAGCACAAGAGGCTCTGCGTCAGATTACACGAGCAGCATCGGCTGCAGGATTAAAAATTGCAGAAGATAAAGTACAGGAAACTCCGCCTTGGCGATATTTAGGATGGAGAATTTCTGATCATCAAATTCGACCACAATTATTGACTCTAAAAACAGACATAAAAACTTTAAATGGTCTTCAAAAACTTTTGGGAACTATTAACTGGATCCGTCCCTCCCTAGGGATTTCCACGGAGGAATTACATCCTCTATTTAAGCTTTTAGAAGGAGACACAAGTTTGACATCCCCAAGGAAGCTTACCCCTCCTGCGCAAGCTGCACTTGACAAAGTTGTGAACAAATTAACCACTCAGACTGTTCACAGACGAAAGCAGAACTATCCTATCAGTCTTTTTGTTTTTTATTCTAGCTTCCAACCTTATGGCCTGTTAGCACAATGGATACCACAGGATGCATGTCCGTTAATAATCTTAGAATGGGTGTTTCTACCTCATAATTTTGGCAAAACTGTCACCACTGCTATTGATATGATTGCGATGGTTATTCAAAAAGGAAGAGAGCGTTTGATGTTTCTAGATGACACAGAGCCTGATATTATTTATTTACCACTCAGTACAAAACAATTAACCTTTTTGACTCACCAGTCTTTTGTTTTTCAGTGTGCCTTGGCAGATTATCCAGGACAAATAAGTATCCACTTTCCAGGACATAAAATCATACAGTCTTTTAACTCTCTTTCTCTATTACCGGTTTCCCATTTGAGCCTTACGCCAATACCTGATGCTCTTACAGTATTTACTGACGGCTCAGGTAGGACAGGTCGTGCAGTTGTAGTCTGGAAAAATGATGAAGGGCATTGGGAGAGCGACGTACATGTTGTCACAGGCTCACCACAAATAGTGGAATTATCAGCGGTCGTCCGTGTCTTTACGCGATGGCCCTCTGCAGTTAACATTATAACAGACTCTGCCTATGTCGCAGGGTTAGTCTCTAGATTAGAACACTCCTTTTTAAAAGAGGTTTCAAACGAGACCCTCTTTGCGCTTCTCTGGAAGCTCAGATGGCTATTAAACAGAAGGATTTATCCGTACTTTATCCAACATGTACGCTCGCACACCTCACTGCCTGGACCTATTAGCGAAGGTAATGCTCAAGCAGACAGCCTTGCAGGAGCTGTAGTTCTACCAGATCGCTTTGCACAAGCACGCTTGTCGCATGATTTTTATCACCAAAATGCAAAAGCGTTACGGAGGTCGTTCCAATTGACTCAGGAACAAGCTAGACAAATCATACAGTCATGCCCAGACTGCCAACGCATTTTACCAGTACCATCCATTGGAGTAAACCCTCGTGGTCTTTCTGCGCTTGAAATTTGGCAATCAGATGTAACTCATATCCCTGAATTTGGTAGATTTAAATATGTGCATGTTTCTGTTGATACCTTCTCATCCTGTATCTATGCTTCTGTACATACAGGTGAGAAGGCCAAAGATGTATGTCGACACTTTATGATGGCCTTTGCAATGTTAGGAGTGCCAAAAACTATAAAAACTGACAATGGTCCAGCTTATATAGCACAAAAAACGCAAATATTCTTTCAACAATGGGGAATCCAACACATCACAGGTATCCCCCATTCACCCACAGGCCAAGCGATTATTGAGCGTACACATGGCACCCTTAAGAATATGCTACAAAAACAAAAAAAGGGGAGCGTAGGGTTATCCCCACAGGAAAGCATAGCAAAAGCTTGCTATGTGTTGAATTTTTTAAATTACTGGACAGAAGAGGGACCCCCTATATACCGACATTTTGATTCACACAGACAACACAAAGTTCAGGAAAAAGCCCAGGTTGTAGCCAAAAACCCACAGACGAATCAGTGGGAAGGGCCTTTTCCTTTAATAACCTGGGGTAGAGGATATGCTTGTGTTTCTACAGGCACAGGGCCAAGATGGGTACCTGCTCGATGGATCAAGCCTTTCTTATCACAGTCATCATCATCATCTGCACCGTGACATCACCCACACCGCAGTGGATGCCACCCCAGCCTAAAACTAACATATGGGTAACTCTGGCCAATCAAACGGGACAGGACACGTTATGTTTGTCATTATCTAGTCCAGGAAATCCTTTTGTAACCTGTCTGGTAGGACAACCTGTTGATGATTGGCAGGTTCCCCTCGAAAGGCGTCCATATATAAGTGATAAACCAACTGACATAGTTGATAAGTGGAATAATTGGGTCCCATGGTTTCCAAAAATGAATATAGAGCCACAAGAGCTAGATTTGTTAGGATCAGTAAAAATGGATTATTGTGTGTATCTTAACTATACAGATGGATGGGCTAACTGGAAAGAAGTATCCCCTCCTCTCCCAGGATACAAAAGACGAGATCCAAAGGATCCGGAGCCACATAAAATACAATGGCTGAATGCTACCCTACCGGAGTATAGAAATGCCACTGCATGGTGCAACTATACTGCCGCAAAATTAACCTTATCTGGTAGATACCCACTCAAATTACCAAAGGACCTATTTCTAATTTGCGGAGATCGTGCCTGGCCTGGTATCCCCTCTCGCGCATGCGGAGGACCATGCAGCATTGGAAGGCTGACTCTATTAACACCCAACATTTCAATGATTAATAACCATAGAAAACGCCCCAAGCGCGCCATACACGCTTTTCAATCTGAGTGTGATGACCAAGTAACATTTTGGAACACTGCAGAAATCGTATCAGCATCTATATTTACACCCGGGGTAGCATCAGCGAAAGCGCTAGTAACCTTAAATAGGCTTGGTTGCTGGCTGGCAAAACAGACTAATGCTACTTCCCTGGCACTGAGTGGGCTATTGCTAGATGTTAATTCTATTAGGCATGCTTCACTTCAAAATAGAGCTGCTATAGACTTTTTGTTATTAGCACAAGGCCATGGGTGTCAGGATTTTGATGGCCTCTGTTGCATGAATTTATCTGACCATTCGGAATCCATCCATAAAAGCATTGAAAATTTACAAAAAGGAGTGCAGAAGTTACGTCAAGATGATGGTTTCAATATTTTTGGGAATCTTTTGGGGAATTTAGGATTAGCTACGTGGATTAAGGGATCATTGCAAATAGGTTTGATGTGCTTGATAATCTTTCTTTGCCTTTTAATTTGTATCCCATGTTTGTTAAAAACAATTCAGTGCTTAATAGACCGTGCCTTGAAACAGGCATTCTTCATAAATAAAGAAGGGGGAGATCGGGGGATCTCAAGGACAGACTCGAGAGTGTTGGTGGAGAGACCTTGGGAAAAGGACACTATTATGCTTGTTGGAATCAAACCATGGGAGTAAATGCAACAAACTAAACAATCTTTTGCTTAGCCATATTCACGCAAAGTTTCTAATTATTGTATTAACTGTATTTTGTTCATTTGTACTACCTGTATGTTGTACTAACTGTATTTTGTTTATTGTTAGTGTATCTGCCTTGTTTCTTATTATGTGTTCAGTGCTTGATTGATTGATCCTTTAACCAAGTTATGGCTGTTCAGCTAAAAACAGCTATGGCAATACCACAAACAAATAAAGAAGGGGGAGATGTGGAGGCCTGCTTTGGAGACGGAAGTGCTGAATGCCTTGGTAGTGGATGATTGACCACAAGGACGAATGTCTTATCAGCAAGGAGCAAAGCAGGAAAAGGAGGAGGACAACAACAGCATGTGGAATGTCTTGTCAGCAGATGAGGAACAAAGCAAGGAAAAGAAGATAACCACAACTGCACGGCTGGCAAGATGCTGATTGATTGTAATCTTTGCAACACTTGTGTTAAAAGAGTATAAAAGGAGTTGGTTTGAGAATAAAGTTGTCTCACTCTGCATCCCAGACTGAGTCCGTTCTTTCGCAAGGTGCAACAACCCACAACTTCTCTAATGTTCAAATACTTCAAATATATCACAGTAATTTAGCTTTCCCAGATCAATATATTAACTTTCTGAAACATAAATTGTGCATATCATGAATAACTTACAAAAGAGCTGTCTCTTCTATATTCATGAGATTCAATACATTTCAAAGACATGCAGCAGAATGGTAAATCAATTCAGAAAGTAAAAATACTTTCTTATTTACACCATTGCCTACGTGGTATATCAGCAGATTGCACATTCGATACAATACACTGCTTTTCTGGATGACTGAGTATTAAACAGAACTACGATTTGCTGTCTGAATATAGGCATGTGGAATATGACAGTTATGTGATGTTAAACAATTAAGTAGACTTTTCAAAACAGAAGACAAAGTACAAAAGATTTTAGAAGTTTTTTTTAAGTCAGTTTATATGACTACAGCAATTCTGAATATTTAATACAATTCTAAAAGCACATTTCACTAACTTCAATTTAATATTCTTTCAAACAATTGTACCAAGATTAGTACATCATCATCTTCCAAATTCAGTATTTTTCTATTCAAAATGAGTAGGAGCACAGCTGAAGGACCATGTAGGTCATTCAGTCATCCTGCAAGGTAAAGGTACCCAAGATACATGGATTTGTAGAACTTTACCCTGACAACAGCTAATGTCTGTTTTAGAACTTGGGGTTGGCATCCTAAGCACTTGTACATATTGTTGGGGGAGGAAGTACAGAAGGCATTTTCAGCAAATGACAGTAATGACAGGGTTGTGTTGGCAGGAGGGTATTCAGGAGAGCACTCTGAAGCCCATAGTTCGGGATACTCGGCTGGTTCACAATGCTTGAACTTAGAAATTGGGCATCCTCACACACAAGCTTTTCTATTACTTTTCTTAAAATGTCACTGACTTAATAGCTTGCCACTACTGTGATGGCTAATAAAATAGAAATCTCGTCTTATAAGTACACAGTCTTTCTATGGTGATAATAAAGTGCAAGGCTGACAAGCGGTTCAAGAGTACAAAAAGGAATCTTAGAAAACTAAAGGTCTAGCTTTAACAGCCACTTTTATACATGCGGTTTATAAAACAAAAAATACTACAGTATGAAAAGAGCTGCTTGAAAAAATGTGCATTTGCTGGAAATAAAGCATGCTGTAAAAGACCAAATTCAGAGCTAAATTAATTTTATTACTGAAGACATCTATTGCTTTCATTCTTGTCACTGCATGAATCTTACCACTAAAAAACAGATTTTGGTACCTATATATAACTGTGAAAACAGATCTGCTTAACTTTTTTCTGTAGCCGGTACAATTAAAACACTGAAGTCCCGTGCCACGTACTCTAGGTGACCATGTGTGTGCAGGGGGGGTTGGACCAGATGATCTCTAAAAGTCTCTTCCAAACTTAACAAATCTGTGATTCTAAGTCTGACCCAAGCTATAATTAATGCCCTGGGATAGAAGAGATTGTGAGTCAGAGTTTTTTCTGCCCCCAAGAAATGCCATAGGCTCAGTCTCAAGTTTTCATTTACAATGAAGGTTGCACAATGAAAGCTGATTATAAAAAGTACAAAGAGAGATTTTTAAACACTCCCTCTCGCCCTCCCCCTCAAAAAAAAAAAAAAAAAAAAAAAAAAAGAAAGAAAAAAAGTACTTCATAGACTTCAAGGTGAATAACCATAGAAAAATGTTGCCATAGCTTTGGCCTGACAACAATGCTCAGGGAATTTCAGCTTTAAAGGAACATAATACAGTAATTGGGAAGTGTGGTAGCAGCTCATCAGGGGAAAGCACTTCCAATGAAAGAGCCCACATTCTTATCATAGGGCTAACTAGTGGGATTCCCAAGATTTGGGTGCATGATACCCAACTATGTGAGAGTCTAAAGAAGTTTTATGCTTTTCTGGTTTATTATTTTCAGTGATAGCCTTGACTAACACCCATGACACAAAAATACACATTAATGTGTGTGTAACTATAATATTATTTCAGATTCATTTCATTCAAGAAATTCTGCTTAAGACTTATGCTCTTTACATAGAAGTTACTTTAAATGTAAGAGTTTTTTAAAAACAAAGCTTTTACCACAAAAAGCCTTATGACAAAATATATAAAATGACAAATAGTCAAAAAGACTTTTGTCTATATTCAATAAATTTTGATAACCTTAGGCTGTACCGATATGCTGATTACTAATTTACAGCTAAAGAACGAAAGTTTCAGAGGAAGATGCACAGAGGCATGATTTTAATACACATCTGCATTAGCTACAAGGCATAATTAAAGCTAGATCACTCTTAAGTCTACATAATTATGTCCTAAAGACACACACTGTCTAGTATCTTTAACTTTGCCAAAAATAGCAATGGCCTCAAATTTACAAGGTCAGTCAATATCATTTTAATGTAAATATATTCCTACAAGATAAATGGGTTCCAAACCAAAAATGCAAGGTTTCTTATTAGTTTTATTCCTTTCAGAGTTCCGAATGCCAAGCATGTGACAGGAAGAACCAAATATTAACACACACAGAAAAAAAATCTGCAGTTTACAGTGTTACAATATTTCTCTCCTATCTCACTCCAAATAAAGGGAACTGATGAAACATTTACCATCAGAAATGAAGACGAATGTGGCCATTCAACACGCAGTAAATGGTATAACTAGGGTGTCATTTTTGTCAAAACAGAATAAAAATGATTCGCCCAAATTTCCAAAATTTACATGCTCTATCTCACTACAACTAGAGTATGAAGTAGCAATTTCCAAATAATATGAAATTATGATTTCCAAATAATGAGAAAAGGATACAGATAAAATGAGAGAAGAGTACAGCTAATAAATGCTTCTACGTAAACTAACTTTTACAATCGCTGGTGGAAGGGGAAAAAATCTCTTCCATTTTATTATAAATTTCACACAAGGTAATTCAATCAAAACCTTGACTATCTAATCCCCCATTAACCCACATAAGCAAGAACAGTTTTAACTAATATCAATACCTTATTATCATAAAGTACTGCTCCAATTTCAACACATTTTATGGGGACAACATTTTACAGGTTACATAAGAAGCATTTTTAATAAGTTTTTCAAACACTAAAGGAGAGCAAACATTTTCCTAGAGTCTTCTCCTAGAGTCTCTTTCAGGAGAATTCAAACTTGAATGAAAAGGATAAGATTTTCAATTACATTTATATTTTGGTCTTTTATATGCCAAATATTGCAGCTTGCTGTTCAACATGTCATTCTAGGCTTTGGCAGATTTGTATAGTTTAAATAATTCAAGAGTAATAGCAGTCAATTACAGAATTATAATCAACTGTGATGAAATAAAAGAAATCTTTCCAATTAATGAAAACATTCTCAAAATAGTGGACACAATTATCCAAATAAAAGGGTTAAGTATCAATGTCAAATCTCAAACATATGAGGAGGTAAAATACCAAAATGAAATGCAATCCTGACTGATAACGAAAACATTCCTGGGGATTTAAGCTAACGGTGCTTTAAGAACTTCACTTCTTTCTGTTCAGTATGAATCGCAGGAAGAAGATCCATGCATCCTTAAAGCGCTGCTAAGCAGATTATCTAGTATGTTTTGATTTTCATTTAAAAATGATTGCTTTTGTATTATAGAGGTACAGATCTACAGAACATTACAGCATAAGCACCTCTTATTTATGCTTACATACTCTATTAGTTTATTCCTTAGGATCTTGTCTCCCTCTAGTGACTGGCCCTCGCCCCCCGCCCCTCCAAAAAACATATTTTACTCGCATGCAGGAGCAGATAGAATCACAAGAACACCCAAGCTGGAAGGGATCTCAAGAGCTCATCCAGTCCAGCCTTCTGCTCCAAGCAGGGCCAGCCAAGGGATTGCACCAGATTGCTCAGGTTTTTTTCCCCACTTGGGTCTTGAAAGTCTCCAACCGCCCCCTCACTTCCTCAGTAGCTTTCTGCTGAGCTTGCTCCAACTTATTTAGAGCTTGCGTTTGGGATGGGGTATCCCTCCAAATGGAGGCAGCACTCTACACAAGGATGTGCTCCAAACAAGCACAGAGCCGTTGGAAGTCATCTCTTCCCTCCATGAACAGACACCCTGGTGCTTCCCTGCAGCACTACTGCCCTGGCTGGGCTGTTGCAAGAGGCTTTTCCTCCCCCACAGGCAGGACTTGGTGCTTGGCCTGTGGAGTTTCATTGGGTTCCATCAACCCACTCTCCCAGCCTGTCTTGGTCCCCCAGAAGAGCACCTTATTTGCAGATTATACTGATTTTACCATACCTAGAATAATCCAAGGATAGATTTAACCACTTGAGACACTTGAATCTACACTTCACTGCTGTTCAGAATACTCCAACAATTTTAAAAACTGATCTGAATCTCAAAACAAAATGTATACATTGTGTATAAACACCATGCAATTACGCTATATAAAATGATCCAAGATTAATATGAATAGTTACTCAACTCACAGCTCCTGCAGGGTTTCATCTTCTGCCCAAACACTGTTTTGCAGCCAACAAACTTGGGAATAGCTGAGTAGTTTTGAAAAAAATCTATTCATAGTTATGAGGGATTAAAAGTTTTACAAATAGGTTTCTCTGAAGGCATAATCTGTATCAATTTGTAATTGCAACAAGTATATATAAAAAAAAAACCTATCTGCCTCTGGAGTTATATTAAGTTTCTGGTATGGAAAATATTCTTGTTACTCAAAAGTGAGTGTATCCAATATAAATGCTAAAAAGGAAAAATAAATAAAACCAATAAAACTCAATGTTTTATTATGACACCAACAAAAAAAGAACATAACCTTCACATTTCTTAAGCAGAATATTTGTTAGCTTGTAAGGGGATCGTAAACTTTCAAACATTGCTTCTTCTTACAAAGAGCAAATATTTCATTTATGTCCATCTAGCTCCACAGTTTGATACTCTATGGAAGACTGCTCAGTTGTATTAAATTAATCCGTAACAATTCTGAATATTGTTGAGTGGTAGAAAGCATGACAAACTTATTTAAAGGTTAAAGGAAAAAGCCCACATCACATCCAGATTTGCAAAAACTTGATTGCAACTCAACAAGCACAGGATTTGGAAAGAGTACTGAGACACTAAGATCATGTTTGGGAAGGGACACCAGCCCCAAACTTGGCAGAAAAAAAGGGCTTAAGGAAGGAAGACATGTATATCTGAGTAAGAGAGTGTATGGGAGCAAGTCTTAAAGGCATGATTATCTTCTGCCCTCAAACACCAACTTCACAAAAAGAAACATGAACCCAGAGCCCAAAAAAACAACTCAGGTGCAGATTCAGGTTTCATCTGGAAACCATTTCATGCACCAGAAGTTACAAGTGAAAAGAACTTGTTCAAACACAGTGACTGTGGCAGAACAAAAACAGAGAAGTCAAATCAGTGGGAAGCCAGTGAATCAGAAGGTCAGCAACACAGACTTACCAAGAACTTCAGTAAAGCCCCACACTCTTCAATGGCAAAAGATCTCCCAAATCAGATGGGATTCAAGCATCAGAAAGACAAGCTGAACATGCACCCAAAGAATCAAGTCCACTTCACAGGTCTGCCTAATGAATACCAACATGATGCTGATAAGAACCATCCAATCACCGAAAGGACCCAAATTCTGACAACCAGAAACTCTATTCACTTTAAAAACAGGAGAAGCAGAGAACTCCCCTTCCCCTCTACTCAGCCCTAGTGAGGCCACTCCGGGAGGACTATGCATCAATGGGCTGCCCCAGACAGCAAAGATAAAGCACAGCGAGTGCAGCAAAGGGCTCCTAAGATGGTGAAGGGACTAGAGCAGCACTCACATGAGGAGATGCTGCGAGAGCTGGGAATCTTCAGGCCAGACAAGACTGAAGGGGAGGAACCTATCACTGCATATAAATATCTGAAAGGAGGGTAAATAGGACAGGCAAGACTCCGCTCAGCAGTGCCCGGTGAGAGGATGAGGCAACAGGCACAAAATGAAACATGGGAAGTTCTATTCAAACATGCTCCCTTACCACGAGGGTGACTGAGCACTGCAACAGGTTTCCCAGAGAGACTGTAGAGTCTCCTTCCTTGGAGACACAGGGTCCTGAGCAGCCTGCCCTTTGTAATTCTGTTTGAACTGCAGGGTTGGACAAGATGGTCTCTAAAGGCCCCTTCCAACCTCAAACATTCTGCTAAATGTATAAGCCAGGCTTTTTACAAAGGTAGGAGAAGTAAATTCAAAGCGGATCACTGACCAAAATCCACCTTCAGGAACCATCTTGTAGCACTCCTGGCTGGTCCTGGCAGAAACATTTATCACAAGTTGCTTCCAATCAAGGTAAAGTTTCAGTCTTGGATCCAAAGTCAAAGACCTCCTAGGATCATTTCCAGAAAAAAATGAAAGAGCCAGGAAACTGAATCACCAAAACTCATTTGGGATATCTGGGATATATCTTCTTTTCCAAACTTCATCACTTCTTAAAGGAAGTCAAGAAGACATGTGAGATAACCATATACAGCATCAAAGGGGAAATGTGTGTGGGCTGTCTGCCATCAGTCTCATACACAATTATGTGTGGATGGAAATACGTAGACTATATTAGTAATCACTTGAAGTTCATTAGTAAAGAATCAAAACCTTCATAATGACCCTTAGCAAGGCTTAAGTCTGAGTCTTGCCCTTTCTTCTCCCAGGCATGGAAAAAATAGCTGACAACAACTGGGGAAAAAAAAAAAAAAAAAAAAGAAAGAAATCCAGCTTATTGCTGGTTGTGACTGACTGCCACAGAAAACCATATGAAACTGGAGAAAGCCAATATAGAAGATTAAATCTGGAAGAGAGAGCGACATGCCAAGTAACAATGTCACCATCATATCCTACAGGGGACAGAGTTCCAGCAGACAGGATTTGAAGACAGTCTTGCTGTCTGTGTGACATGACTGAGAGCAAAGCTGCTCTGAGCAGGACACGATGATGCGCTCAGGTACCAACTCTGCAAACTGAGCAGGAACAGTGACAGACGAGATCACAGAATCACAGAATGCTTAGGATTGCAACGGACCTCTAGAGATCATCTAGTCCAAGAGCCCTGCTCCAGCAGGGACATCTAGAGCACGTGGCACAGGGTGGCAG
Organism: Tinamus guttatus; assembly: GCF_059628265.1. Taxonomy (NCBI): domain Eukaryota; kingdom Metazoa; phylum Chordata; class Aves; order Tinamiformes; family Tinamidae; genus Tinamus; species Tinamus guttatus. Next base: position 2,399,584 of record NW_028288936.1, read on the forward strand.
CCAGGTGGGTCTGGAAGATCTCCAGAGAAGGAGACTCCACAACCTCTCTGGGCAGCCTGTTCCAGGGCTCTGTCACCCTCACAGGAAAGAATTTCTTCCTCATATGGAGGTGGAACTTCCTGTGTTTCAACTTACACCTCTTACCCCTCGTCCTGTGGTCTGGCCACCACAGAGAAGAGCCTGGCCCCATCCTCCCTACATTCACCTCTCAGATACTTGAGCATGTTGATCAAATCTCCTCTCAGCCTTCTTTTCTCCAGACTAAACAGGCCCAGCTCGCTTAGTCTTTCCTCGTATGACAAATGCTCCAGTACCTTAATCATCTTCATGGCTCTCCAGTGGACCCTCTCTAGAAGCTCCATGTCCTTCTTGTACTGGGGAGTCCAGAACTGCACACAATACTCCAGATGCGGCCTCACCAGAGCTGAGGAGAGGGGCAGAATCATCCTCCTCACCCTGCTGGCGACGCTCCTCCTGATGCAGGCCAGGATCCCATTGGCCTTCTTGGCCACAAGGGCACATTGCTGCCTCATGGTTAACCTGTGGTCAACCAGGACTCCCAAATCCCTCTCCACAGAGCTGCTTTCCAGCAGGTCAACCCCTAACCTGTACTGGTGTCTGGGGTTATTCCTCTCCAGGTGCAGGACCCTGCACTTGTCCTTGTTGAACCTCAGGAGGTTCCTTGCTGCCCAACTCTCCATCCTGTCTAGTCTCTCGGAAAGGTAGCACACCTCTCTGGAGTGTCAGCCACTCCTCCCAGTTTGGTATCATCTGAGAGCTTGCCCAGGGTGCACTCTGTGCCCTTGTCCAAGTCATTGATGAACAAGTTGAAGAGCACTGGGTACTAGTACCGACCCCCGTGGGACACCACCGGCCACAGGCCTCCAACCAGACTCGGCCTCATTTATCATTTGCAAAGAGACAATCTACAACTATCATCAGGATGAAAGTGGTAATAGAGCAAAATTAATGCCTTAAAATATACTGAGAGATTTATTAAGCTTTTGCACAGTATTTATACATATTTCAGTATCATATTTGACAAAATAATAAATTCATTGTTGTATAAGCAGTTATCAAAGGAATGGTTTTTCGAAGTGCACAACTAGCACTACTATTTCTTCTGTAAATAGTAGAAAATAATTAAAGAACTGGAAGAGAACATTTCAACACAACACAAGGATATATACACCAAAGTAGGAAGCAATAAGCTGCCCTCCTTAAAAATCATCCATCCTTATAAGAACTTAGACTATTAGCCAGAGAAAGTGATTTCATTTTCCTTTGTCTGAATACCTTGCCTTCAAGCCTCATTTCATATTCTCAAATTAATCACCTAAATAGATCTGAAAAAGTTACCCACAGACAAATAACAAAAAGTGGATTTCATTTTTAGTTCTCAGATCATTTTAGAAATATGTTGTAATTATTTCATTTTAACTTGCTACTGATTCTATGATTCACCTTATTCTTTAGATTTTTTTGTATGTTTTAAGTTTTTCAAATATTAAAAGCCATGGCAGGTTTTTCCCTGCTCTTTTAAAGTTAGGAATAAAGATCTTTAAAAATATGAAGAAACAGGAGATCAAAGAGTAAAGTAATTAATATTTTTGCTTCGGAGTAGGATTACATTTTACAGAAACAAAAACAAACAATACCTTAGAATTACATTGAGGTTATGAAGCCAATTGGCATAAACATTCAGAACGCATTTACCACCACTTGACAGTTGATCCTATCATCTTAACAACAACAATTTACCATTTACATATTTCTAGCCCAGTAATTTGCAGAGTAATTTTAATTATGGTGCTTCAAGCAAAAACACTTTACACTCTGCATATATCTGTTGTGAGCACATACTTCATGATCACTTACTCCAAATAGATCACTACCAATTTTGGTGCATTGTGAGCCCTGCTCGTTTTTAATCACCGAATATATTTCGCACTTTATTACACACTTGCAAATTCCTCTCAGAGGGCAAAACCCTTTTTACAATCTTTTCTACAGTGTTTTTATCGTGGAATCATGGGGAACGCCTGCACTTCCTCTCTTGGGGTCAAGTTTTCCTTGTGTTTATGCTTGTGATAGGCACTGCAGCACACTGCTGCTGCTGGATGTGAGATTGAAGTTGTGTGTCAAGAAGTCTTAAGACTGACAGCCAATATAAATATTACTGCCACTAAATACAGAATATGAATGTTGAAACCATAACCATTTGTAGCAAATCAAATCCTTCCTCTTTGCACCACCAGACATTATTGAACAGTTAACCTTAGTCTTCACCAAGTATCATGCACATACCTTCACAACGTTCCAGTAAAACAAGATAGTATAATTATCCCCATTCTTATACTATTGGGGATAGGATAATTATCCCCATAGAAAAGGAACAATGGCATGATATTCAGAAAATAAAAATATCAAAAGAAGAAGATATGAACACAGTAAGAATTGTGTTCATCTTAACTCTTCAGAACAGTATAACTTTGTTGTAAATAACAGACTGCTAACTTCAGTAACAAGTCTTTCAAGCCAGCTTTCTATGCTCCCCTCAAGAGGCTAAAGACAGCTAGAAATTCAAAGGAATTATGAAGATTATATAGAAATAGTGACCTCTGTGTGAAAAATACTGTAACTACCGTCTTTTGCATCATTCACAAACTTCATCAACTACAACACTGTAATATTAGAGGCCTGTCTATGCCTATGCAGTGTATGAAACAGAGATGCTACAGGGAAGTGTCTTGATCCACCTGCATACACCTAGGTCCTTGTATCAAGGTATAAGACAACTGTGAGTGTTGACACGCACACATTTACATTTTTTGTTACTTTGAGGGCTTGTTCTTTTAGTATCCTTTAAATATAGGAAACTGCAACTGAAAAAATCTACAATTTCCTGAATTCAGCTAGAAATTAACCAGTATCCAGCAGCAGTTACAGTTATTACCTTTACAAAGACTTTAAGAAAGAACTTAAAGGACTGCATTTTTCTAGTTCTCATCTCTAAAAAGCCTCTGGTTTTATGCCTTGATTTGAGTTCCCATACTTCAGAAGAGTGAGAAAATGAATAATATTTTTTCTCACTTGGTTATGAAGGCAACATTAACATGCCTTTTGCACAATTTTAAGAAGCACCTCTTCAAATAGGCAGCATAAAGCACACATTAAATACATCCTCACATTCATATGCATTGATATCACTCATTTGAATTACCTTGTCTGCATCTACTTTTCCTCTAGTAAATTCTTTCTTCCAAAATTCCAGTGCCTGTTCCAGAGTTAAACCGATGCTTTTCAAGAACAGCCCATACTGCATCCGGCCTCCGTGACGGAGATGATGGTTCTCACGCAGGGCTTTGTGCAGCTGGCGCATGCAAAGAGGGAATGATTTCACAGAGAGCTGTCAAGAGGAAAACATGTGTTTAAGACATACTGTCCATTTTGCTTGGAGGATGTATACTTAGTGATTATCTCCGAAAACACCAACAGCTAGACAGAAATGCATGTGTAGAGATCATTTGAACTGAAGATAAAAAGTGCGTTCTTAAACCTTCAAATTCAATAACCATCCAGTAACAATGTGAAAGAGTAGCACAGATGTTAGTCTTCAGCTACAAAGTATTAAAATTTTAACTGCTGTCAGAAATATAGCCACAGTTCAATTACAAAGCTGCTGCTACTTTATTTTAGCTTCTGCAACAGAAAGGTGGATTTGAACAGGTATTTAACACCTCTGAGGAACTATGAGCAGGAGAAAAGCCCACTGCGATTGCTTTGCAGATTTTTTTTTTTTTTGCCATAATATAGAATCTCAGAAAGAGAGCATCATTCAAACTTACCTGTATATGGGTTTTATTTTTTTGACAGTTAAGTTCAAAAGGAACACTGCCACAGTTAAAACACACTAACAAAATATATCACTTCTAAACTTCAGATAAAGCAAGATGTTTTTATTTGTCTGTGCATAGTTCATGCGCATTTACAGTCTTTAAGTGGAAAGTCCAAAAAACCTCCCAAATAAACATTACAAAACAGAAACTATTAACTAAATATTAAAAATTGCAAAATTAAATTAAAAAACATTCTTTTTATATAGTTATGTTAGCTATTTGCGAAAGCACACAAAATCAATATTTTTATGGTTGTTAGTTAAATCTTTAAAAAAAATGAAATCAAGACTTTTTATGCTATCTATGTACAGAAAGAGAGGTTTTAATTTTAAGAAGGTAGATATCACCATATAATATCACAGAAATAGAGAACTTACAGCATCAATTTGTTCTAGAGAAATTTTTCCAGTGTTTTTTTGCACACTGTAGTCTGGACCAACGTAAGAATGGCTGAAAAACAAAGCAAACGGTACAACATGAAATATATCACTTCATTCAAAATAATTACAACAGTTTAAAAATGTGAGAAGAAATTATTTTTACACATCAAGGGTTATATATTTTCCATAATGGTAAAAAAAAAAAAAAAAAAAAAAAAAAACCAGTATTTGACAGGTATGTAAAGCATTTAGATTTATAAAACCAACATTAGAGACGACATGAAAAGGGATTCCTTCCTTTCTTTACTCTGAAGTGGGAGATAAGGAGTCATTCCGAATTAGGACCACAGAAGCCCGTAAAACAGCTGGGGCTGGAGGTTACCTCTGCTCATCAGCTGGTCCAAGCTCCTGCCCAGAGCTGGCTCTTTTGCACCAGATGGCTCAGGGCCTCCTGAAGTCGGTCAGGATTTGAACAAGAGCAGGGTCACTCTGCCTGCCCTTTGAACAACATGCCCCAGGACTCGAGCACCCTCAGAGTAAGAGTTTTCATCTTATGGTTAGGCGAAATTGCTACGCTGCAATTTGTGCCTGTTGCTCCTCTTTGTCCTTTCCCTGGGCTCCACTAAGAGAAGCCTGGCTCAGTCTCCTCAGTCACTTCCCATGGGATGTTTGCACCTCCTACGACCTGCTCACAGCACTCTAAGACCTCCCAGGAGGCTCTCAGCCTCCTCATCCCCCCTGGGTATATTCCTGGTTCTTGGCCAGCTTGGGGCCACCTATGACTTCCACACTCTTCTCCAAAAATCTGCTCTCCAGCAAGCGAGTTCCCAGCCTGTCTGGGTGCACACAGTTACTTCCCTCCCCAGGGGAAGGGTTTCCCTTTGCCCAAGGTCAGCAGGTTCCTCTGCCCATTTCTCCAGCCTCTCAATGTCCCTTGGGACAGTAGCACAGCCTTCTAGCTTAGCAAGCTCTCCCCATGATCCAAGTGCACTGCAAACTTCCTGGTTTGATCCTCATTACCAAGACTGGCCCCCACTACCAAGGCCTGGGGTACTCCACTGCTGAGAGGCCTCCAGGTGGAGGGACTGCCACGCGCCACAACCCTTCGAGGCCAGCAGTTCTGCTACTTTTCTAGACCGTACTTCATCGCTTTACCACTGAGGGCATTACAGGGGACAGTGTCAAAAGCCCTGACGAAGCCCTGACGAAGCCAAGAGCAGCAAGAGCAACCACTCTCTAAAGGGCGAGTAAAGGGCTAATGCTCAAAGTGCCGGCTTGCAGGAACTCCACCGACACGGCAGAAACGCTGGGTGATGTCCAGGGCAGCAAGGTAGGGAACTGGGAAGTCCTATGGAGACAGGGCGGGCTCGCTTCACTAAAAACTGCAACAGTACCAAACTCGCTAAAAAATATGAGACCTCTGGAAAACCTGCCTCGCTGAATAGATAAAAGAATAGTAAGAATGGTAAAAGTACAAGTTGAACATTTCTGTTACTATCAATTCTACTAAATTAGTACCCAAATGCAAAATGGATCAGCATCACTTTACGCACTCACACTATGAACAAAATTTTTTAAAAAATAACAGTCCCAAAGACTAAATGCAACAGCACAGAAAGCAGCCTAACTCTAGACCATTCAAGACAGTTATCACACTCCAAGATGAGTGTGGGTAGCAAACTAATACAGTCCCTTCAGATGATTTGCTTCATGGCCTTAGCTATTTAGCTTAGCCTTTTTTCAGCATTGGTATGACTGCAATAAGGCAATCGGTCTCTTCCTACTATCTGTAGAAAGCATTGGCCAGGCAAGGGGAGACACACAGAGGTGGCCCTTTACTACACAGGAACACAATAAAACTTCAGGCATTGCTGCTGAAAAGAGGGCATGTTCTCCGAATCCTGCCGACAGGCCATGGTAAAACCACCTACTGCAGGGATAGGAAACAAAATGCCAAGGAAAAAAAAAGGGAGGAAAGTTTTTAGACTCTGAACAACTCAAATGTTCACAGTATGACAAGCAAATAGGAAGGAAGTATGCATGAGGAATTCCCACTACATTAAAAAGTAGCACATGACCTTTATAAGGTGAACATTGCTTGATATCTTACACTTTTCACCAGGGAACTCAGCTCCACAAACCTGCATTCAAAGGCAGCACTCAGCATGCGCTATCCATCCAGCATACATGGTAAATATTGGAGCTGGGCATAAAGCGGACTGCTCAGCAGCCTTGGCTAGCTAAATAAACTCCTTTTCCAAAAAGTACAGCAGACTGGAGTCCTGGGATTCAGCGTTACGTATCAGGTCTTTTGATCTTCTCCAGTACAGATTTTCCAGGTCCCTCAATTACCTCACAGTTTGCTTTCTCCATAGATTTTTAGTAGGAATAAAAGCGAAAATAATGGCAATCTTGAGAACTTTGCAAAAGAGCAAGAAGAATCCCTTTATTCTACAGATAATTTTCCTCCCTTTTCATGTCAGTGAGCATTACCAAATAGCCTGCTACTGTTTGAAAACACACTAGGACAACACAGTTCAAACAAGCTTGTGACTGTCCTCTTCCCCCTCTTCATGATTTCCAAAATTTAGCTTTTATTTTTGATTCATCCCTTTCTTTTATTCCACAGAGCTTCTATGGTTACTTCCTGATCAAGGTTCTTACTTACCTAGATGCACAAGAACTATTTATCAAAAGTGCTCCAGTTGCTGGATGTATGAACTTCTCCAGGGATTGTTCACACATACACTCACATTGTTAGTATATGAAGAAATCATCATATCCACATTTCCAATACTAGAATCTCAGTCTTTCAAATAAACAGCTCTAGGATCATTCTGACAAGCAGTGCAACATCATGGATGCATTCACTATAGCATTGCATCTACTAGAGTTAGATCTTTGCAGATGTTGAAAATAGGAAGTGACACAGTAGGGTATTAAATATTCTTTACATATTTCTGAGCATTAATGAGAATAAGGATGAACATGTTTGCACACACACAAAAATATGAACTTACAAAATAGTTGTTTTCTTTATCATTTTCACGGACTAACATTTGCAGACACTCTCAGTGTAATCATACAAACACTGTCTGCAAAGTACGCCAGAAGACAGTTTGGTCCTGTTCCCTCTCAGGAAGGACACCACTCAGGGCTATTTCTAGTTGAGTCCTCAAGCTGCCAAGAACAGGGATTCCATATTTTGGCAGCCTGCTGCACTGCTCTCCTAGCAGAGAAGTTTTTCCTGGTGTCTGACCTGAACCTCTCAAGTTGCTATATGGGACGACTACCACTTGTTATATCTTTTGGCAACCTCAGAAACCCCAGTACTGTGATGCTTGCCTTTCAAATAGTTGTAGGCAGCTTATTCGATCATCCCTAAGCCTTCTCTTCACCAGACTGTACAAAGCCAATTCCCTCAGCCTTTCCACATAGTCAAAGTGTCTCTCTCTAGTAGCCCTGTGCTGGTGCTCTGCCATTCTCTCCACAATCCTCTGGATGGGTAATACGGAAAAAGAGTGAATTACTCATTAGGCTATCTCCGGCTTCCGTTAGCGGACATTTTACCCTAGAAGTTCCTTATGTAAAGTTCCTTGTAAAATCCCTCTTATTATCCTTAATCGTTCTTGCTTGTCTTAGCCCCATATGCCTCACTACCCCAGCAATTCTGACACACTTTTTTGCTGCCTGTCCCTGCTTCCCCTCTCACACATGTTTTTTTTTGAGCACAAGTTGAGCTGATATGTAATTTTACAAACTCAATGCATTCAAAACACTAAGGCATAAGCAGGCATCCTAAAAAAAAGAAAATTAAAAAACAGGAACACAGAGTAAAAACGTGCTGCAAGATAAACAAGGCTCAGTGCACGGGCACAGTTCTCTAGTCCTTTGATAAGAATACATATGACAACTTTCATCCATCTTTGAAATAATTCCTGCTTAAGATTTTAAGCAGTGTCACGATACTGTAATTTCACTATAAAATCAGGAAAATACCTTTGAATAACGAAGCAAGAGTATTTCTCACGCATTTGGACACATTTTCCTTTTCTGCAAAGTTATGTTAGAATATTAACACAGTACAGATGCTTCTAGAGCTTCCTTAATGAGCTATAATTGGTTACTAAAATAATAATTGCAAAAGATTTAGCGCATTAAGCCTTCTTGTAGCCTACTGGGAGCATGTGAAATCCCTAAGCACCATTCTATATCAAATATTTTTAAAACCAAAGGTTATTTATTTCATTCAGTCTGTTACAATTAGTATTAAAAATCGTTAGTGAAACAAAATAGGACAAAAAGAGCATCCAAGTCACACATAAAATAACTTTGGCCTAGAAGAGTCCAATTACAAAATACATGCTCATTAAAAAATAGGCAGGTTTAAAATATCTATGCAGACATAATTCTTGGCAAAATGACCTTTTTCGAGGACTTGCTAATTTTGAAGTCGCAGGCAGGTATGAACAGCTGCCAATGAATGTGCAGTGCATTAACAGCCACCAGTGCTGCATAACCTTCAACTGCCTGCTCTTTTCACACTTTTCTAACTAAGCTTTCACTCTCCTCATACTGCTCTGTTGACATATGCCAAAAATAAAATACTGCTGAAAGAAATATCACACAAAGAAGAGGAAACCCTAAAACCAATACTTGCCTTTTCTTTATGAGTAGGACAAAGTAAAAACGAATCATCGCTTCATAGAAATAACAGAAAATATCTACTTGGTCATCTGTCTGACCCATGACATCTTGCAAGATAAAAGGTTAAATGTATTTCGCCTTTTTCCACGTTCGTTTAAAATAGACAACATGTAATTATTGACATAGCTTTCCCCCCCCCCAGTTACTCACAATGCACTGGAAATTGCCCCTCCATTTTGGCAAAAGCAAAACGCATGCAAATCACAAAATGATTAACGTAGAAGTGCAATTTAGTATCAGAAAATGCAAAAAATTAGTAGGATATAATAAATTCAAGATAAAGCACCTCTCAGCTTTTTTGAAACTTTTCCAGTCCTCATACAATAAATGAGACATAAAAGACTGCTTACTGTGATACTGGAGGCTGTTCTGCTTATATAGATGCATAGCATATATCAGAAGAAAAATCACATTTCTCAGTAATTACTCAGAGAGCATCACTTATAAAAAGCTAACCTAATTGCTCTAGCTTCAAATGGTGAAAGGAATGCTGCTGAAGAGTATTTTTGAAAATGCCAATACGATGAATGGTAATAAAAACATGGAAGGCAATCTGCATTCAGAAGTATTCGCCAGCTAGTTATGTAACAGTTAACTTTGATGATTTCTCATTCACTGTTCTTATGTTTAACCATAAACAGACAAACAGATACACTAAAAGCTATTTCCTATTTTCATGTACATTACAAGCAGTAAGACTTGAAACTGTTCCTATGCCTTAAAAAATTACTGGCAAAGAGATTATTTGGGTGTTTTTGAACCAAAACAGGAACAGAGCACTTGAGGCACAGTTGCATCACGCAGAAGAGCCCCCCAGGAGACAAACACATTAACGAGCTCTGGATTCAGCTGCCCTGCTGTCCTGATGGGGCTTCACTGCTTCCACTTCCAACTCATTCCATACCACTGCAGTGATTTCTGGGCATAGGTGTGTACATTACAAAGAAGTGCTTTCCTTCCTGACATGTAGCAAGTAAATTTCTAACCTATAAAATACTGAAAATTCAGCTGGGTCAGTAGGTAAGCAACACTGTCTATCCAGACCTGCTTTGAGCCACGGTTAGACACAACCATCTCCAGAGCAGTCTTCCAAGCTATGTTATTCTGTGATTCTCAACCAGTGTCTCTTTAGCTGCTTGGTCTTCTTCCTCTGCACTACCTTATGAGGTAAACTCTCACAATCAATATAGAAAGCAGTAGAAAATAATCACCTTTATTAGGAAGATCAAATCTATGTCTAAACTAAAATATACTAAAAAAGGGTTTTTTCTTACTCTTCATTCCCAAACCCATTCAAAAAAAAAAAAAAAAAAAAAAAAACCAAACTTTAAAGACCTTATATTCTATACACTCCTGAGAGAGGTAGGCTTTTTCAACTGCATTGTCGAGCACTATTGGCTCGTATTTTCAGCTCTCTCCATAACCCCATTTAATAAGTAAATGGGCTCCATTCAGCAGGGATGGAGTGGCAGTTTTCTAGAAAGAACATAAAACATAAAAATATAAAATAAGGCAAGCACATATTCTGAATACTGTGATTTGGAATATGATGAGTTTCGTTCATAAAGCAACTTACCAACTTTGCACTTAATATGAAAAAGGTTTTCAAAAAAGCTATAGGTATTTTTCTATTACCTCTCAGAAGCAGCAATGCCAGCCATATTATTTTTTCATACAATTTAAGTTAAGATTTCTATTAAACTGAAAGTTAATCTGTTTTATCTGTATGAAAGAACACATTTATGCTTTCTGTTTATGCTACCTGAGGTGATTGAGCAGAGGTTGTAGTCTCTCATCAGACTGTATGGAAGGTAGTGATCGTGCTGTCAGCTAGAAGAAAGCAGAAATTCAATTAATAAAATATTATCTTCAAAAATTATTAGCATACAGCAGGAATGATATAAGAAATTACTCAATGTTATTACTTTTTGCAGCATTGGGTAAGACTTTCTTCTATTAAAATACGTACAGCCCTTTAGAACCTGAAATTTATATATACATATTGAAAATGTTAACAGTTATAAGAATTTTATTAAATTAAAAAAATGATATTAATTAAATAGCAAAGCATCTTATAAAGCTGTTTACTTTATTCAAAACATACTTGGACGTGTTCTACCAAAGCCTACTTGCAATGGCATAATGTAAATGTAGTTCATTGAGCCTTATAATATTTACATAGGATAAATTTACGTAATATTTGACACTATCTAACTCTTGATATTGACAAGCCTCCTTGTAGCAGGGTGCTGCCCTTGTTCTTATAGCTATGTCATGTCTATTTAAAATATTACTGTTTTGAAAAAAATCTTTACTGTTCTTTAAAGCAACAAGTACACGTCACGCTACTATGGAACAGTAGCTAAACAGTTATAAGCAAGTTTTACAACCCACGAAGAATTATGTACCAGAAAAAAACCTGTGCCTAGTGGTTTGTCATGAGGCTTTTATTTATAACCGTGAGAAATTCTGTGCCAAACTCTATTGTATAAATCTACTGTATAGATAAGGCCTTCATTTCATCTGTACAAGGTACAGAACAAAAGAACCATCTTACCAGAGAAAAAGCAATAAGATGCTCTCCAATAAGTTACATGTGCAAAAGCCATCAAAATACTGTCAAGAACAGAGCACAGCTCCAGCTCTCTAATCATGCTGAAGCAGTTTAATTTGCAGGCAATACTAAACACCGCAGAGCTGAGAAATTTCCAGTTCTGAGGCCCAGAGGACACAAAGGCTGGGCAGAGCAAGCAGCAAACAAGACCATGCAGACATCCTCGAGCTAATAAAAAGCTGTGAGGTGTGAAGCAGCTTGCTAAACAAAACTAGGCACCATGTATCAGTATCACACAGCATTTCAACTGGGGAGAGCAGGGAGAATATTAAGCAAGAGGAGGAAGCAAAGCAGTGAATTAACTGTAGGCCTAGACAGGTTTTTGTAAAAACTGTTTTGTGTAAAAACAGAAACTACAGCAGTTTTAAGTGTTTGACTTCATGCTAGTTAGTCCCAGGCCTACCAGGTGCCTCTTGGTAATTTGGAAGAAGAGGGAAGTCACCTCTCTGCAATCACATAGAAGTGTAAAAGCAAGACGAGAAGTTTTTCTCTTTACGAGCTGTATGCAGCACTTGTGTTTCTAGTGGGCACTGTGCGGCATTACTGGCTCTTAGGAAACCAACAGAACAACATGCTCATATGGCACTGGGATGGCAGCAACCTGAGATCATACGAAGGAGGCAGAGACTGGACGACCATATGAATATCAAAATAATTGAAGATTTAGCAGGGGTATTTCAAACAATAAGCAAGGTAAAAAAATGAGAAGTCACCGGTGGACGTCTAAGATTTGTTCTGCTCCTCCCCAATACAGAAGTGAGGCCAGCCCATTAAACAGCCCATTACTGAAGATTTAGTATCTTCTCTAAAAAGAGAAGAGCAAGACTGCCACCAAGCCTGATGTTAAGCAGCAGCTCCACATTATCAGGAAAGGAATGACATTTTTATGTACAGCAATTACGAACAAGATTATTGTGGCTCAATTAACTTGTCTCAGTTCTTTACGAGTGTGTAAATTTTTTGATTTTCAGGTTACGATGTAGGAGCTATTTTTTCCTCCAAGTGTTTTTTCCAGGGGGGAAATAAAGTGAATTTTTATTTTTACAAAGGGCTTACTTTCTAGATGAGATGTCCTAATTAGCTGTGTTCTGCAAGATTTTAATATGTCGTCAAACCATGTGAGATTTTTTGTTAATAATTCATATTGAATATTTAGCAAGAACACCATGCAAAGCTTACGAGGGCGCAGAAAGAAAGGCTTTAAAAGAGGTTACTTTGAGCTGAGGCAGGCTAGTGAGGTATTCCAGGTTCTTTCCACTTTTAATCAGAGGGAAAAAAAAAAATCTTTAGGTGGGTGAATTAGAGAACCTAAAATGTATGCTGTTATGAAGACTATTTCCATATTAACTGGTAAGCACTCCAAGAACAACTGGGAGTTCCTTTAGTCACACTGACCACACACACATCCTCAACCTGTGATTTCCCTGCACACAATTACAAAAGCCCAAGAGTTTGTTTGCTGTTTGTTTTAGGCTCCAGAACCCCCGGGGAGACTGTTCTTCCCATTTCTTTCCTAATTCAAACTGTAAGTAGGCTTAGTGTGATTTTACCTCTTCAGTTCTTTTTGAACCCAAGCCAAGACAACATCATATAGGACTCCTATTTAAAAAGGAAAGGTGAATGATGTACTATGGGTATGACCATAAAAACCTGAAAGATTTTTTAAAAATCCAAAACTAAGCAAAATAAATAAGAAAAAATAAATAAAAATAAGAAGCAAAAATACTTAAACGTTAATCAACTTAAACCCCCTACGAATTACATAAAAAGATGTGATCAATGCATCGAAGTATTTTGACAAGCAAGAAAACTCCAAATACAGATGTGTTAAGAACCCCAGGATGAACATAAACATTTTATGTGCACTAGGCATACAAAAGGATTAACAGACTGTTCTCTGAACTACTGATAGGAGAAAAGATGATTTTTTTTTCTAAAACTTCTTTTTTCTCCCCCATCATTATTTTCACTATTTTACACATATAAATTCTGTCCCAACCTAACCATCCAAAATTGATATATTTTCAGTGCTTTTTTTTAAAGTCACATACAGCCCAAATTATAAAACTTCCCTGTAACAGAGTTTTGCTTATAAGGTATCCAAATATGGATACAAATTCTACTGCAGTCACCATTGTTGGTTACGTGTTTTAATAGGCATTAAAATGATTATGTTAGAAATTTAATCTCTATAAATCCATGCTTATCTCAGAGGTTATTAATGTAAAGTCACTTTATTACACAGTCGATTTTTATTTTATAGTTGCAAATTTCAAGGCCCAGCATCCAGAAAGCTTTAGATTTCCTTTGAAAATGAGCTATCAGATTCACCACTCCATTTCTTCATAATCTTAACTAGCTCTCCCTGATGTAACAAACTCACACATTCCTGGCCTCTTCTTCGTACAAAGATACCCTGGCTTAAAATGCAATTTAGATGTAAGCATCTATGGATTGACAAGTTTAGTTATATGCTATCTTCTTCAAACAGATAGAAATTTAAGGGGATTTGGGGGAAAAAAAAAAAACAGTCATACATATTTTTTCCTGAAAACATATTTCAGCTTGATCATTTCATTATGCCACTCAAGCCACATATATGCTCTGTGTCAGCTGGCATGTGGTAGGTGGGAGATCCTGAAGGATGATAGGGACAAACAGCACAAAAAGTTTAACTGGGGAGAGGACGAGGGGGGAAAGAACCGATTGCTTAATCATTCTGAGTGCATCCGAATGCTTTACATAAAGCTGGCTCTTCTACGTGATTCAATTAAAAAAAGTTTTTCTCACTTCCCCACTAAGCACATGTCTAAACTCACTTCACACAAGATATTCATAAAATTTCAACTTATGCACAGATTTCATAGTATTTTTCTATGTTAACTCATCTTTATCTCATGTAAAACCAAAAATGGCTGCGACTGGACTGTATAAAATTTATTAAAGCTGCTGGCTCTGTCCCACATTACAACACCTCCTCTTGCAGAGCTGAAAGTCTTCACTATCAGCAGAGCCAAGTTTAAAGAAAATGACAAAATTATAATCCAAGGAGAAAAAAATAAAATAAGATCAAGAAAACACAAACTATATGTGTTTGACAAGAAGCTAAGATACATAGGGTCAAAATTACTATTAATGAAGACTTTTAAATACCTTTTTAAAATAAACCTTAATCCCACCTAGACAGAATTATGTTCAGTCCCAAGACTCTCCAGCAATGTAGACAAGAAGCTGCCTCCAAAAGCAGCAAGAATAATCACCACCTTCATTTGAAATTGTATTAATAAGTTTTACAATCTTAGGTATTAAATTTAAAACACTAGTCCAGAGCACATTTTAGGTCCCATCCCCAGAGTGTTAAAATGAAATGCAAGAATACTTTATACTACAATATATACTATTATGCCTCAGTTAAAATTTTCCTAAAATTGCACCTTTTTTTTTTCTATAGATTTTTTTATGCAGCTATTCTTCACTCCACTGCCCCATTACTGGGTTTTAATTTGAAGAGATCACATGCCGATTAATTCATTCTCCGGTTTAGTTTTAACAGCTCTAATTAAGCAAAGTAGTACCAAAAGAACATAACTTAAGGCTTAAAACATAACAACATAACAAAAACATAACAAAGGCTTAAGACCTATTCTTCACCCGCAGAAAAACCTGAAGTAGATGGAAAGTTATTGCATTAGAGTCTAACTACAAGAGAACAGAACACTCCGAAAGCTAAACTCACAGAGAAAAATGAAAAAGAAAAGTGGAAGAGTGACCAAAGCACAAGAGAAATCACAGAAACAAATCTGTAGTTAAGACCGACCAACTTTTGTTACAAAATTTAAGATCAACAGACTACAAAGCCTTGAGAGACCATGAGTTGTAGCTGCACAGTTCTAACAGCACCTTAAATCTCCAAATGAAAGCAAATGAATTTAAAGTAGAACTATTTTCACAAATTTTCAGTCTCTAGGTTAAAACTGCATAGGATCTTAATAACAATAAACCTATGAGGTTTAAAGAGCTCTCTCCTTGTAGTAAATGTGAATTTTCGGCCTCTCTGAAGTCTTCCAGATACCTACTATAGACTCATAGTTGTGTTTGAAACTGGAAGGGAGCTTTAAAAATCATCTGGTCTAGCTTCCCTCCTTTGGTAGGGTCACCTAAAATACTTGGCCAATGCCCTTGTTGAGACAGCTTTTGAATATCCCCAAGGAATATTGTTCTCATATTGCTCATATTGTTTGCTTTCGCCTTTTTTAGTTAACATGTTAGAATGATAACCTTACATGGTGGCCTTATCCACTCTGCTAAAATTATATTCTTTAGTGCTTAACTGCTAAGCAGTCATGAAACCTACTTTGTCAAAAAAAGAAGTTTATATTTCGAAGAAAAGACATTAAAAGTCTGCAAGATCCAACTCAACTGCAGTGTCTCACAGCAAGAAAAAGTGATCGATTCCAAAACATCAACCACCTTACTAATGCTGCAACAAAATGTCACAATGCAAATGCTATGCAGTTAAGGAAGCTGAAATAGGGGAACAATATTTACATGCTGCTATACGGCTCTACCTAGGCAGTTGACATTTTAGTGCTGATCAATTGTCTTTTAAAAAAAAAAAAAAAAAAGTTTGGTTTTTAACCTTTTGCAACATGTTACAAATCTTAAGCAGTATACACTTTTAGTACACAACTTCTATCAAGGCTTTTTCCGGCATTAAAAGTTATTTCAGCAGCAATTGCATGGAATATGCTTGATAAAAACCTAAGCAAACAATATTACATTTATTCTCTGTGAAGTGTTAGCACACACAGCACACATTCTCCATAGGAAAGGAGCTAAGATGTTTTAAAACTATTTAGGTAAAATGTTTGATATTCCAAAGTACTTTTTTTTTTTTTTTTTTTAAAAACACAATACAATTTGTGTAATTTAATGCATTAAAAAAACACTTTGATCTCCATTTCCTTTTTGACTCTTAGTTAGCAGCAGGGAGGTACTGCTTACCACCAACGTTGCTTAAAGCACTATATTTAAAAATTTAAAATCCACAGATAAATATCATTGGTCATTTAGTTTAATCTGTCAAGGGACAGAATTTCCACAGCAGAAGAAACAGATTACAACTGTTAGGAAATTCACTGCTACCATGTTCTAGACACTTACCTAATACTTTAAGAACTTTGAAGAAACTGAACTCTAAGTTCTGTTCAGGGTTTGTCAAAGGCATTCACAATATTTTCCTGCAGCACTTGCCTCTAAAATTAATTGACTTTGGAGTTTTTAACTTTCATATTCCCATTAACATATGAATAGCATTTCTATTGAAGATTAATATTTAGTCTTTAAAGTGAAAATTTTCAATAATTAAACCATGTCTAAATTGGCAAATGAACTGTTTTTCCGGCATCATTATTACATGTGGATATACTCGTTTCACTTGCATATTAGGGTGAATGTATGTAAATTAACTCATCTCTTGTACTTTTTGCATTCTAATATTAAAATGGATTTGACAGCTACCAGGATTCTCATTAGATGTTTTCCCTCACAACAGATTATTAATTCCATCTTTCTTGCAATACTGTATAATGTCTTTTAGAGTTTAATTATATGTAGATTGAAGTAGCCACTTAGAAAGCTACCTTGTCAGCAAAATCTGAGTCTTCTGTTAAATAATACTGTTTTTCCACTGCAGGTTCTTCACTGAAGTCAGTCAGTCTCATCAAAAAGTCTTTAACTATTACAGTACTGAGTTGCCCTTCATCAATAATTTTCTCAACTTGAACGTTTTGCTTTGTTTTGTTCTCAGTCATTTCAGTCATTTTGGCAACTAATACCAGGTATTTGGTATTTTCAAAGCTAAATCAGTAGAGTAGTAGAAAACTGGAAAGTAGAATCATTTACTTTTTGTTTACTACCAGCTTCTAACACTGGCAAATATTTCTACATCTCTTTAATATTGCTTACTCATCATGTGTTGCATGCCAATTTTGTTTTTCTTTTCCCTTGAGTATTTTTGAGAAGATGTTTCTGCTCTTTTTCTGTTGTTGGTGGGTGCTTTTTTGTGTTTTTTTTTTTTGTCTTTCACCTATTTTCACAAGTATTTATTCATTTATTCTGGTCTTCCAATAGCATGAAATCGATTCTTCAGTTTTGGTCAGAGTTGTCATTTTAATTAACCTGCTCCAATTTTGCATCATTTAGGCAGAGGAAGAGACAGTGTGGAACACTGAAAAGGCAGTGACTTCTTCCAAATTTTGAGCGAGTTACACACGCTACTTCCTGCACACACACCATTCCTATCATTCACGGAAAGGAAATTACAGAGACCAACATCCCTGCATAATTTATTAAAAGATACTAGCCAATTCCAGAGAAAGCAATTACTAAAAAGCGTGAAGGATTAAATATCGCACCATTAAGTACCTTCAAGAAGTCACTCTCAAACCACGGCAGATTTTCCACCACAAACATCTCACACAGCGTAACACTAATGCTATATTCTACTGCACCAAAACTGCCTTAAAAAACAACACTTCTCCAGCACCAGACACTATATGCAGTTAAAAAAAGAAGAAACTGGCATTTACATGTCCTTCTATCAGTTAGTTCAATTAAATCTCATTTCACCTCAGTGACCATTCTTACTACATAGCTTCAACTATTGTCCTTCAAAGTAGACCATCATAAAAATCTTAAATAAAAAGGGAAGGTATTATGCAGGTATCATTAATTTTGATAAGCCTTATTAACCAGGCAGCACGTTATTCAAAAGGATTTGCAGAAACAACTAGGCCTGCCATGTCGACGGCCTGCAGTAGAACCAGGATTTTGTTGCTGTTAAAAAGAGAAAAGATGTTTCATATACTTAATAGGATTTTACTTTTGGGAATCAAAGTTACTTGGTCTCATAGCAGCTTACTACTGTATTCAAATTTTCCATAACTGTCAACATCTGATTATGTTGAGAATCCCATGCAAAAGCTGTCCCAGATTTCTCAGTAATTTAGCTTATACTAGTTTAAGAACTTGTTATTGCTACAATTTGTAAATTAAAAACAATCTGACTTGTATGTTACTATGATGAAATACTTCTGTTTAGTTGCACATATTTTACAAAATTGGTTTTTTTTTTTTAAGAGGCAAAATCAGATATTTCAGAGCCCCTCTTGCTAGCCTGCAGGAGAGTTCTAAGCCCTCGCTTCCCATAAACTCAAGTACCAGTGATTATATTCTTATCTGTAGTGAATAACTGAACACGAGAGGTCCTTACATTTCTTGCTTCTGAGTCTACTTATCAGCATTTTTCAAATATTTTACTTAATCTCAACTCTCAGCTGTAAGCAATGGCAATGACATTTCCACAAACTACAGGTACACGCTAGTGTTTATGCATTTTCTTTCCCAAAGAAAGAACACTTTTCTACCAGAAAGAAAAGGACACACACATTAAGGAAAAAAAAATCACCAGGAATGATACCAATATGCAATTTTTAAATTTGACTGAGTTTGCCAGTATTACATATATTACTCCTGAATAAAAACAGTCTAACATAAGAAACCTTCCCTCCAGGCCTCAAGTTCATGAAGCTGAAAACCAAGTCAAAAAGATCACATTACTTATGTGAGCACTAATAATGATCACATTAAGAGAAATTAAGAGAAAAATGAATGTTTATAGATGAGGTAAAGGAACACAAACAGGAAGAAACCCTTGGGCAAGCTGGGTCTACGCTGGTATGAAACTTCCATGGCAGCTCCTGGAGCAGGAGGACACACACAGAGATTGTTTCACCACTCAGTTGAGCAGAGATCCAAGGATCTTTGAGCATGGGAACAGCAAGACATGAACATCAGAAAACCAGTTGTGGACAACAACATCTTCCTGATCCCTGAGTTAAAGGGCATTTCTCTTGAATTAATGGCCTGGCTTGCTGAAATTCCCCCTGCATGCACCACTACTGCAGTGGCATGTAAAGAATGGGGTATCCTAATGAATAAGTACTTGCATCCTACCAAGGAGCCGTCTTTTTGGAAAATACGTGGCATAGAAGAGAGATGGAATAAACTCTACAAACGGACAATTCTCACTCGTTTCATGAGTACCACATATGTGCATACTATTAGATAAATATATTTTTAGCATCTTTTTATCTTATGTTAGTTTTCTCTTCTCCCCTCTCTATCATTAAGGAAAATTTGTATCCATTTTTGTGGCATCTTAGCTTATACTGAGGACACAAGAACACAATTATGTCTTCTTAAGAAGAAATAAGACTACCAATTAATTTTGTAATAGGCCTGTAAATAATCAGCAGATGTTTAAGTCTCTTTTGACCATCCATTCTGCCAGATTTAAACCAGCAAAATCCTAACTAACATTACAATTCAGCTGAGGAAAGTAGTTTAAAAGTATGAATTTATAAAAGCCAAGATGTAGAGCTAAAACAAATAGAGGACTTGTTAATGTTTCATTTCTGTCACATTTCTACATCTGCCTGTAAACCCAGTTTGATTTTTGCATAGCAGGGGAGAAGACCAGATTTCATGGTCTTTAAAAAAAGTTTATGCACAGCATAGCAATATTGAAATACTACTCCTGCTTTACAGATGTAAAGCATTAGAGGCATCCCTCTTCCTATTGCTTTTCTATCTAACGTCCAGTTTTGTCTAACTAGGGATTAAGTGAAGAACAGGGATGAACATGCACTATTTCATGTGTCCTCATGAAACCCTCCTTGCTCACACACACTCAAATATACATTTAACCCTGAACCCAAAAGCCAAAGACCCTTCAGGAAAGGGAAGCTAGAGGGGCACAGAGAACTAACCCAAAACAGTCTTCCTCAAGAAAGTTTTATATAGAAGCTGGCAATCCATTTCTTCTCAAATGGAAAATGCAAGCAATGCAACCCTTTCCTAAGGCTAGTACTATGAAAATCAGAAAACATTTAATACCATCACAACATCGGATCTTCAGCTTCCTTTCTCCATCAGGACCGTAACTAATACAGCCTCTCAGAGGAAGTCAATTCTCTATTAAGTTAAGAAGGCCCAAAGCAAGTAAGTAGCATGAAAGCTGTTGGTACAATTTTCCTAGAGAAAATGAGGCTAGAGCGAGGCTCTTTATGGTCATTTTCATAACATTATTATTAACTTTTGACCTACTGTTCCAGATTCTTATCTCTTTCAAATATGAGTTTGACCAAGTCCTGATGTGTTTCATGGCAATCTAGAACACCAGAGACTCAAGGTGTTATGATAGCTCAAACACAAGAAAAGCTTCAGAGCTGAGCTTATTAAACTTTAGATTATCAAACAGAAAAAAAAAATCACAGGAAACTACCTTCCTGCTTGGATGACAATATAATTAAAAAGTCAAGCAGACAAATATAGAATAATTAACTATCACAGGAGTTGTGGGTATTACTTTTCAAGGACAAATTTTAAAAACAGAACACTAGCAAGCTGGAACACACCATAAACTGCAAGATCATGATGCTCACTAGCCTGTGTATTTTAAGACTATCAGCTGTCCAAAAGAAAGCCTGAAAGTCGCTCTTATTATCCAGTATCTCTGACTTACTGTGAGAGAACTAATGAAAAAGTTAGCCCTTGAAGGGAAACATGCAGGTAACCGCAACATGATGGCTCTAAAAAGAGAGTCCAGTCCAGAAAGCAAGAGCGTAGAGGGCACGAGGCTGGAAGCCAGCTGAGTGCACCAGGGAGCTCCTACTGCTCCATGGAGCCTGCTTCAGCAGGGCAGCACAGGAGCTGCCAAGGCCTGAAGGCCCTCAGCTGCTCACAACTCGGGTGCTGGGGCAGCCGGAGGATCACAAGGGAGACAGATCAAATAGAAAAGGGGAGAGGGGCTTTTCAGAAAAGTCAGAAACATCAACAATGAAGAAAATGTTTTCTCCAGTGGTTAAAAGTCACATGTGAAAAACTCCACTCAAATTTGCTTATGAAATTTAGCTCTTTCCACACACATTTGTGATCTCACAGAAAGTTACCTGGGGACAAGGACAAGAAGGTTACTGAGGTTGAGAAGACAAAGCTTCTTTCGAACATGTGCAGGAGGCAACTAAAAAGATTAAGGGAAAACGGAAAACAAGTCTGATAAAATGCCAAAGCAAATTACGGTCACCCCCCATGGCACACACAGTGTTGGTTTAGGAAGCAAGGCTTAATGGGAAATTATTTGTCTAAAAGTTTATCTATGCTCTTTAAGGTCAACTCAATAAATCAGAATGGAAGGACACCTATAAGAACAATAACTTCTTTTTATTTCAAACTTTCTGCACCTAACACATTTAACCACTGACAAATGAAAAGAGCTGTATATTGTCAAGGCTTGAGACTTGTCTGGAAGTATCACTCAGAACAAGACCTTGACTATACATGCCCAGCTGTTACTCATTGCAAGATTCAAATATGCACTGGGAAAACAAGGAAAGCATAGAAAATTATTAGGGGGAAGGCTTGTCCCAAAACCTCTGGAAAACATCTGGCCTGTTCAAGCACACACAGAACAAAAGCAAGCAAATACAGAGGAGCTGTTAAGACTTTTCAATCCTTAGAAAACACTTGCATCAAAGCCAAAAGACGATAGCAACCCAAAAATAACAACTTCAAGTGGGCTTTAGATGAGAAGTCAAAGAGATTAGCACAACCAAACAGGCCAGCTTATGCCAAGCATTTAAATTAGAAACAATAACAGCAAAAAGTAACAGCCTGGGGTGGAAGGAGGGGACACCTCCACAACACCCAACACTACAAAAAGTTGACTTCAAAGAAGAGGGGAAGGGGAAGAAAATAAATAAATAAATAAATTTCACTATGCAAGGAAAGACCCACGAGCTGGAGGGGCCTGTTCCAAGGCCATGGCGCCAGTTACAGCTAGACCAGAGGGCCAGAAGGTTTGTTTGGTGCAAGTCTGGTTTTCACTGAACACGAAAGAGCAGAGTTATCACTTCACCTACACACTGGAACTACTTCCTTGTTATCTGTCACTTTCTCCCTTTTTCTTTTATCTTCTGCTTCCTTTAAAAGCCCTCTTTTTTGGCCCCAGCAAATAAAAATTCTGGGTAAATACACCTTCAAATCTTCTTAAATCACCCCTACAGTTATAGGAAACTGTTTCACCCATGCAGCAATAAAAATTATTAAAGAATTCTTCTACTCACAGGCATCATTTAGGAAAATCCTTATTTCACATTCATGCTTGTATATTTGGAAACAATCATGAACAAGGAGAACCATGGACAGAGTAAGGCAGAGCTGCTCATTTTATCTTCCAAGGCAAGTGCTAAGGAATGTGAAGTGGTACTAAGAGATTGCTTATTCAGAATACAAAATGTATTCTTCGGTCTACACACTTGGGCAAAACTCCGATGCTGTGTTCCAAAAAAGTAGCAAGTGATTAAGCAAAGCATCTCAGGGTGTAATTAAAGTTATTTAAAAGAGCCTGTTTAAATTTTGTAGTTTAGCAAATGCTTAGAAATAAGAATCAGATTTTCATATCTGCTTTCAATAAAAAACCCAACTTTTTAAAATATCCAGTCCTAACAGACAATCACAATACTTCTTAAACACATTGAAGAAAAAAGGAATTTTAGTCACTATACTTAAAGAAATTTAAGTTTATGTCAGAAAAAAACAGGAACTTGAGGTTTAGCTTGAGATAGTCTTTGTGTCTTGTCTTCCCTAGATTACTCAAACGACGTATACTGAGCTCCACGATTCGAACACAAAATTAGTCTCCTCCACAATGACAGCTTGACTGCTGCAGTGATACTCCAACTCAGTGATTATACTGGGAGGTCTGTTACTTTATCCTAAATCAGCATTTGCTCTCAATTCAAGTTTTAGAGAATAAACTACAATGCCTCTATGTACAGATTTACAACATATTTTATACTATACTTTGGTTAGCGACTTAAAGCATTTAAATTCACTGTAAAATACAGAAAAAAACCAACAATTTTTAAGTAACTCAAGAAAACATTTCTATAGGAAAACCTCACAGGAAATATTTTACTATTAGCTTTTGAAACTTAGAACACCTTTTCACTAACTTGCACACTGCAGTTCTACGATTGGTTTAGATGGGCTTCATGTACCAAAGACATTCCATTTCGCTGGGCAGCTAGAAAGTAATAATTTTAATAAACAGTTAGGTAAGTATACCTGGCACTGCCCTTCTGGATAAAGGGCTTTGGTTTCAGATCAGCAGTGGAATGAGAAATCAAATTCTCTCAAGCACTCAAAGTACCTTCAGATACCATGTTACTTGAATCCACATGGTATAGGTTTCTTTGCTCATTGCAGAATTAGGTTTGTTGCCAGGCCTGGGCAGAAAGGCCTGACAGTAAGCAGAACTCAAGTAGGACAGAGGTCTCCAGGAAATAAGATTCCAATATTAACATTTAATTTGTAAGCTGCCTTAGTAAGGTGATTCCAAACCTTGCTATTTCTCCTCCTCGAACCACCAGAATATCCTGGTTTTCTAGCAGCTCAAGAGAAGTTGTTAATGCACATGGAAATATAGATGGCTTTAGAGAGGCAGTACATCAAACACTGACTGCAGCAATTATCTGCAAAATTCTTGTGTGTGTCCAGGCAGCAAAGCCACCAATGACGACCATATTTGTACGCAAACAGCTCAGTACAACACAGTTACAACTGCAGAGCTTTTGCAAACTCTACTCTTAAGACCCCTTTCTCCAACCACCCCCCTCACTGCAAGTCCAGATAGAGGACCATGGAGTTCAGGTCAGGGAGAAAAAAAAATAAAAATAAAAAGAAGGCTCAGAACTGGAAGTATGAATGTTAAACAGTCTCCCTGGAAATTTTAGACATAACCTTGTGATAATAGCTAAAGCCCGAAGCAGCTTTACATCTCTACAGGAAGCCTGACATGCAATTTCATAGCTGTGCTGACAAAGGAAAAATCCGAGATTGGTAACAGTATCACCATGATTCCAGAGCATCAAAAGTCTGAGCTCTTCCTACAAAACAAATACAATATCCACCTGAATAAACTCTACCTTCAGAGACCCAGTAAACTATGTTTGTAGGAAAGCCAAGTACATAAAAGGAAATCATCAACCATTTGAAGAAAACGAGTTAGAATCCTAACTAGTTTTAGGTTAGGTGTGAGGAATACAGCAGTGTCAAGGTCAATAGAAAACTGAAAAAGAACGTGTCATCACTCACTGCTAATGATACATCAGTAGTGATGACTGTGGATCACCGGGTATCTCAGCTTATAGAAGAAATATAAACGCCTTGGAAGATGCCCCCAAGGTCTAAGAATCTAAGAAATAAAAATAAATAATAAAAAAGGCAACATTTCCAAGATAGATAGGTAGCTAGTTAATAACCATTTCCATTTTATGCATTGAAAAGAGAATGCCATTTGGATAGTAGATAGATCAGTATCAGCTAAAAAACTGACCTAAGAGAAAGGCTTGCTGATCTTAAAGATAAGTCTTATAATGCAGAGGACTAGGAAGGAAGAAAAAATGCCCACTAGTGAAAAGGAATGACACTGTGAAAATATTAACCCTAAGCCACTAAGGAGAACAAATGAGAACAGGTATTGACAGTAAAACATTAATTGGGAAAAATCAGACAAAAATAAGACAAAGAAAAAGAGAGAAAGAAAACAGCACTAGTCATTTATCATATTTGATTTGAGGCTAAACCTTATAGAAGGAGGCTCATTACTAGAATATTAATGTAAGTATTCATAACACCAACTAGACAAGAAAGTGTTACCTGCACTTCAGACACCGAAAACCTGAATTGTACAAAGGAATATGTGCTAGACAAGACTGGAAAACAGAATGATAACACAAATAGATAAAAACAGATAAACAGCTGTGAACAGAACAGGCAAGAGCAAAGACAGCTGCTAAAAAAATCTGCAGAATTTGTGAATGTTGAGCATTTCTTATTCCTATACTGTCAGAGACAGAAAAAAATACTCAAGCAACTAAAAGCTAATGGCATTTAATTCCAGTGTTTATGTGCATTTGGCATCTACTAGAGAAATAAACTCAAAGCCTTAACAAACTGACCCCAAAATGCCTCGGTCATGCTATACTGTATCCAAACCATCACATTCCTCAGAATTAAGAGCTCAATCCCGTCACCTTCTCCTCCCTACATGAGCACCACTGCTACAGATGTGCACATCACCTCAAAGCTCTCCTGCAGTACCCTCTCACGGCCACAGCCACAAGGTGCAAGCTATAACCTCGGCTATAAGCTCAGCCCGACTCGGGGATATACATATCATATTTTAAGCAATACGTGCAATCTGGGCACAAGCAAGGCTAGATGCAGTAACAAGCCAGAAGCTTCTCCCACACCTCCCTCCCTTAACTCTGTGCTAAGCAGAGTTAGCACCATCAGCGCAGCCTCCAATCCACTTGGAAAATAGGAAGCCCGTGAAGCTGCTCCAAACTCCACACTCATCAGGCAAAAAAACTGCCCAATTAGGCTGCTGGAGATGGGCTGTGGAGCTACTGCAGGCACCTAGAGAGAAGTTCAATACATGACGTTGAGTTTTTAGTGTCTGTTTGTTCTTCTAAAATTCAAAGTCTCTATGAATTCAAACCCAACAGAGGTTAAGCTTTCAAAGAACTCTACAATGCTAGATAAAAACTTGAGACATACCATTAAAAAGGTTAACTTTTTTTTCCATATTTTTCCCCACAGTTTTTATAATTTTTATGTTTTACATTTCCTCATGCAGGCAGCAGAAAAATATAATTGCTACCTCATTTGCAAAAAATCCAAAAACTGCCTAATTTGTTTGCTAAGTGCATTTCCTTTTCAAATTTGCAAAATTACATAGAGATAAATCAGGTCTCAGGCATTTTAATTATCACCGTTATAGATTTAGATATTTAATACAAATGCAAGCTAGAGGTAATTCAATCTTACCTATTTTCTGCCTCAGTCCTTACTGAAGACATTTTCCAGGATTTTATGCTGTAGAGATTATTCAAAGATAAATAAATCAGGAATCTATCAAGAAAGCTCCTCCCATGCAAGTCAATGGAATTTGATGGGAAGTGCCTGAGACTGCCATGAGAGCAGATCTAGAACGGGCCCCTTGCTTGGCACTCACTACCCACTCCGAGAACACTATGTCCAGTTTTGGTGCCCTGGTTCAAGGAAGATCTTCTCAAGCAGAGCAAGGTCAGGGGAGTACGGTGGTCATCTCATCACAGACAAGTCTTTGGGATTTAAATGATGCTCTTCCAGTAAGGTGCAGGGGGCAGCATCAGCCGCTCCAGGCACCACACACAGTTTGCAGAGCTGGAAAGGTGGCTGGCCAGGCAGAGCAGCCCAGTGTGCCCAGTTCTGCTAGAGCCAAGTTCCACCAGCCTTACGTCCTAGTTGCAGTGTAATTAAATCCTGTTTCTAATACTTCTCAAAGACAGCACTGCAGAGATTTCAGTGACAGCATGTACAGACTGCCACTAAGACACAAGTGGGAGCTTTTCTGTAGCACAAACTGGTTTTTGAAAAAAAATGTTCCTTGGGCAGAGACTCTGGCTTACTTTCTTTATCTAGAGCTTTATACATATTTCAAAACAAAGAAGAAAGCTTTGCCTCTTTATTGCAAAATTCTGCTCAAGGATACTGCCCCTAGGAGATGTACCCTAGTTTTCCATTACCAGCACAAGTGATTTCGACATACATTTGGGTATACAGTGAGACCGGCCAGAGTTAGAGCAACACTGACAGCAACAAGCAATTCTAAAAATATTCACTTCATCTATATTTAATGGAAAAATGGAAAAAATAGTTAGAAAGGCATATTGTTACAGTTTAAATAGTTCAAAATACTTTACTTGTGGAATCAGTACAATTAGCGTTTCTTTTCAAGTAGTCTTATAGCAGAATCTGCTTTAAACAAGTCTTAGCATAGGCATTGCCAAGATGAGACCTGTGTAGACTCCAATTCTTAAATATGTGCTACAAATTTTGGAAAGTTCTATACTTCAATCAACCAGATGTCACCTGACATGACTATCAGTTGTTCAATTTATTTTATGTCTGACTTTGATCTAACTGGCAATCCTTTCCCATTCTTCTTTCAGATGGAAAAGAGTCCTTTTCCCAAAGGTGAGATGATCTTTACCATTAGGAATGACAAAAACCTGCTAACATCACAAAAGCAACTTACATTCCTCGGCCTACAATTTCATAAACTTTTCTCTGGAAAACAGTCACTCTCCGTATTTCCATTGTCTCATTTTGCAAAACAAGCCACCGCACAAAAAGCAGTGCAAGACTAAGAGCATTACCCAAGTTCTACAGGACTGGCAAAGTTAGCGTAAGTATTTCAAAAGTAAAACTTTAAGTAAAACTCTTTGAAAATTGAGAGATAAGTATGACACATGTTTCAGGAACATTACAAGAAATTAAAACAGAACTTGACTATGTTTGCTCAGATGATTTAGCTGGGCAACGATTTTCAACAACCCCATTTATCAATCCCAGTGAATGACTGTTCTGCCCTAAAAGCAGCCTATTGACTACACCAGCCGAAAGTCTTGTCTTAGATGGAGCATGTCTAAGATTTATTACCCAGAATTATCTGCAAAAATTAATTCTGCCAAGTTGTAGGTGAAGATTCAGTATACTTGTTTCCAGGAAAGTTCGAGTTACTGCACATCACAGTGGTAGCTAAACTGTAGCTCTTGGGAGGGAAGAATGCTCTAGGCAAAAGTAGAAGGCATTTGAAATTCAGATGCAGTAATGAGCCCGTAATAAGGAGACTGGTAGAAATTCAAACCCGTTGCTATAGAAAGGATTCAGCTGGCACTACACTACAGCTAAATCAAGTCTCCCCAGGAAAGAGCTGCACTCCCAGCTTGGTCTTGGTGGCTTGAGCCACTGGAAAGCAGAGGATGGGACTAGATCTGTCCCTGCAAACAGCCCAGGGGGCCACTCCAGGGTCCTCCTTCATGTAGTACAAGCAGGCTAGATCGCTCGCCAGCTCCTTCCTGTTAAGGGAACTGATTACTTTTCTCCAGGAAAAGTCAAGATGTGGTTGGCAAGATAATCTGTTGCTAGCTCTGGTGTAAACCAACTCCACAGTGACAGGACAGTTCTCACTTAGCAACTGCATTGTGGGTCACAGGAGGCCAAAATTAAAAAAAAAAAAAAAAAAACAGAAGACTCAAATCTATAATGCAGAGTCACCCTGAACACACAGGGTTTTCGTGATAGCCTCCTAGGCCATACGTCCTCTCTATAGGACTACAAAACATCGTGTTCAGGGTTATTCTGACCAGCATGCTAATAAATTGCTGCTGTGTGAAATTAAACAGGCATTTGGGGCATTCCCAAGTCATCAGTCACAACAGAATGATAAAAATAAATTATGATTCCTGCTAACATTTATTTCTATATACTTTTCAGAATGTTAGGCAAAGTTTCAAAAGCTAAGCAAACCTCCACAATATAAATCTTGTGTATCTACCTTTCTTCATCTTACAATCATGAAACATCTTAACTTAAAGGCAGCAGTACTTCCGTATGAAACATATTAGGACCATGCAGAAAGTGAAGCAATGATTTAGACTGCAGACGCACATTTAGTACTTATCAAAATCCTACAATTAATAGCAGATTCAAGCAGCAGATAAAAGAAATGGAAAGACAAAAATACTACTCTATGAGCTCTAATTTCATCCAGTCTCCTAATATTAATCAAAATTACCCTATGCTAGCAATCTAGGCAGTTGCAAAAAGAAACATGTAGTTTGATTAGTAGAAGAAAAAAAAAAAAAAAAAAAAAAGATACTGTGTGATGGATTTCAGAAAATATTCAATATCGGGACAGTTAAGCAGCCATCACAAAAAGTTAGTCTATGAAGAGTAAGTCCAGCACAACTCAAGTTGTCTTGCACACAAAGACGAGAATCAATTCCCTTGGTTTTGTTTCTCCCTCTCAAAATAACACAATGTTATTGCATTATATACAACATATTGTATTATATACAACAATATTTAGTAACAGAAACCAGCTGCTGCTCTCCAAAACTCACAGCAAACTTTCACGTGAGAGTTTCAGAGGACAAAGTCATGGTAATCAGGTTTTACACTGCAGTGCCAAAGTTACTGCTTTACTAACCTTGTATGTGCATATTATAAAAATCATTCATTTAGGTTACAGTGAATTGCTTTAAGGTAACGCTGGGATCACAAGACCTGAAGTGAATTTCAAGTGACAAGGCCCTCATTAATCTTGCCTTCTTACCATTAATGCCACCGCATAAAGTCTTTCACTTCACTGACTGAAATGTAGGGGTTTGAAGTGAAATGCAGGGAGTTGAGGATAAAAGCATTTGTAGATAGTGCTATGTACACTGACACTTTTCTTAATGGCTTCTTGGAACATATAACATAAAAATCAACTAAAACAGCATATTTTATTGATATGTATTTTGAATAAACAGATTACAAACCTTAGTAAAATTAAAATCTTATCTGATAAATATTTCTAAAGTTTTTGAACATTACACCCCAAATATGGGAAGGAATAAACCAAAAGGATATGAAATTAGAAAACAGGAGTGAAATCTTCTTTCTGTGCTAGGATCTCAAGATCCAAAAATTTTTGTATATTTGTTCAGATTACTAAATTTATACTGCAAGATTAAGTGTATTATCACCAAATCAAGAATCAAAAGTGCAACCAAGATGATACGAACTAAAAATTTCTTACAATACCAGACACTTTCTCTGTTATTTTCAGATAATTTAAATTAATTCCTTTACAGAAGGTATGATACTATACAATGTTAAGTTCTGACAAAAAGTATTCACAAAACAGCATTCAGTGAGGTTACAAAAAAAAAAAAAAAAAAAAAAAACACCCACACAGCTAAGTTGCTACCTTTATTGATCGCTTCAACATTTAGAGTTTAAAAACAAGTAGAAAAACTACCGGACTCTGAATTTATAGTTAGGTTATGCTACCCAAAACAATTAAGTCTGAGAAGCAAACTCCTCAATCCTACAATAAAAACACCG
Source organism: Tinamus guttatus (assembly GCF_059628265.1). Lineage (NCBI taxonomy): Eukaryota > Metazoa > Chordata > Aves > Tinamiformes > Tinamidae > Tinamus > Tinamus guttatus. Next base: position 2,430,249 of record NW_028288936.1, read on the forward strand.
ATGTTGCACAGCAACACACCCATCCTCAAGCATAGCTTATAGCCTAAAAATGTAATGTTTAATGAGCACTGCAGTTTTATGACAAAACTTCACTAAGTTATAACACTCATTAGGGTAAGAATAAAAATTAATGATCCCATGTTGTTTACACAAATGCCCTACATGAACGAGGGCATCCCAGTCAATCATGCCCATCTCTGGAAGTGATCAAAAATCGTTTCAAAGGATAAGGGTATAATAAAAGCAAGCTAATACCACCGTGTCTGCTAGAAGCCATCATGCTCTCTCCTTTCCTCTAGTTTTCAATTCTAGAATACCTACAATCACAGAAATCTACTATAAAACAGGTTAAAGACTACGGTGTTTTAATAATAATAAAAAAACACTTAAATTACACATAGAATACCTATACTATGCGCTAAGCAATACTATGAGCAAAAGTCATTCAAAAAAACCATCCACTTATGTTCAGAGATAATGGTACCTCTGGGAATGTCACGTTACATAGAAGCTCACATTTAGAAACTAAAACACTTCCTGCAGGTGGGAGACATCATCTCTAGAACGCCAAATTTTATGTCAATTTCTCAATTTTAAAATACCACTAGTAAAGGTAAGTCCCAACTAAATGATCCTACAGCCTCCTCTGCCCTTTCTCTTTTCGTCCTGTTTCACATTTTTCTTGAGACAATCCTTTGTGCAATATTCAGTTTAACAGCTGATACCCAACTGCAGATTAGTATCTGCAATATTAATTCAAATAATCTGTGCAGAATCCTCTGACTTCTGAGGACAGTTGCTTTCACTTTTTTCTTGAAGAGAGATCCAATGCTGGTAAGAATATTTGCGACCTAAATTCTGTGCTACTATTACTGAAATATCTAAACTCCTACAGAGCAATCTTGTAGAGATGTTTGCATATTAATATTAACTCAGCAAACTGCCACAAGTAATATATAAAGTAATTTGAAAGAGTAAGTTTGTTCTAAGTTATAAAACAAATCTAAAAAGCTAATATTAGAATCTACATGAAGTGCAGAAAGGGTGTTTCTTTGTTTGTTTTCACAGTTTAGTCATCATTAATGGCACAAAGAAAATTTATTACCAAATGCTTAGAGAATACGGGGGGAAAAAACAGTCCTTGCAGTATTGATTCAGCACATAAAACTTCTTACACTGAAAATTTGAGGAATGTTTTAAAAGTCTCATATTGCTAAGTTGCTTTGATAGCAAGGTTGACCACAAATGCTTAGTAAATAAACAGTTATAAGGTTAAAAGAATGCTTTTTTAAACAATCAGCATACCAGCAGTTTATTAATTTCAAATATAACTGGAGTTTACAGTATGGCTTCATGTACTATTACAGGAATGTTTCCAGTGAGATTCTGTATGAACTAGAGACATCGTTTTTTCAGTCAACGCATAGTGATCTTAAGAGTTTGAAGTAACTTACTGCAAGGGTTATGTTCAGTTGATAACACGTGTGTGTTTGTTCATGCTTTAGAGACAATAAAATGTATTTTATAGAAGTGTGTAATACAAAGGAGTTTTATTTTACATATACAGACACACACATATATATATTTCCCCTCCTCTATGGGCTCACATTTTGCACTTTAGTTATGATCAGAGCCTTTTAAACTGTAGAACCACTGCTTTTATAATATTACAATTTTCCTAGAGCAATTGCTGTGAATTACTAACGGAAGAATATATGCAGACAGTATTTACCATAGCTGCCTAACCAGATTTGGTACCTCAAACACTCATACAAGGAAGAGTAATTTTGCTTGACAGGCTGATCAAGTACTACACTTCCTTACACTTTAGCTCTCAATAATACTAACTCCTCAGATTATTACACTTCCTGTTTCAGCCAACCACTGCACTAAAAAAAAAAAAAAAGTAGGAAAACAAACCGGTAAAGAGAAAACAATTCTGTGTATTAGGCTAATATTTTCTGTAGCATTGAGTTGTACTTTTATAGAAAATAATTTTTAAATGGATTGAATTCATCATACAATGTATTTTAAAATCTCTAGCTGAAAATTCTTTCAAGTGACTCTGCTTATTTTTATATTGAATGTTTTTCCCTGATAGTTTCCATCTTTTCTCTTCGCAAACAGAAGCCCATAGACTTAAATCTCCAAGAAGCTACTACACGAGCTTGTCATTAAGTTATGCACAATATTGTTATTAAACTATGCAACAAAAGTTGTAAAAAGAGACTCCAGACTTACTGCCAGTGCTTTAGACAGCTTTGTTCTATAGTTATTCAAAACAATTGCATCAATATCCTTAAGAGGCACATAGGCAAAGCCATCCTTGATAAACACTCTTCTCGCTCTAAACAGCTCCACAGCATCTGCAAGTCCAACCTGAAACAGGAGAGAGACCCAAAATAAAAATAAAACTTTAAAAAGCACCATCAGGGATTAGCAAAAAAAATGAATTAAGTGTTTATAATCCTAAAATTGAAACAGAGACTTTTAAAAGGATCTTGTGTTTTAACAAAGCTCTATGCAAAATGCAAAACTTCTGAAAGCAAATGATGAAAGAGTCAATCATCATTTTGGTGGGAAAAATATTAGTGCTTACAGAAAGTCAAACATTGGCAAATAAAGGTACTGAATAATTTGTGTCTATGGCTGTTAGCCTGATTACATAATATTGCATTAATGATTTGGTATTTGAAAACAGACTTTTGCTGGCCTTCAGTGTTAGGTATCTTGAAATATTTAATTCATATAAAATACATAAAACAGTTCATTCTTACAGTGCATTCTTACAGAAAGAACCAAATAGTAATTCAGTCAGCAAGTTTAGCTTCAGCAACTGATGTTTGACTCCATCCTAAACAGCCTGTCAGCCGGGTCATCTGTCTGGAAAGTGTTAAGAATTAGGACTTTTTTTGTAGCAAGCAATGGAGTGGTAAAAGAAGGCAGAGAATTTAATGATAGTTTAAAGCCCCTTTCATCCTTACGAGTCCCTCCTTTTGCCCTCATACTACCATGCAAAACAGGAACTCACTAGTCTCAGTTAATTCACATTTTCTGATCATCTGCTAATAATGAAGCTAAATAACTTAAAAGCAGTAACTTGCAATTTTAAGAAGAGAGCATGATCACAAGTCTGAAATTTCCCACTTCCACTTACCTTATAGAACATTTGTTCTTTGACTTTAATCATAGTGAGGCCAGGGGTTGACGCACACAGATCATTTGCCCACTCGTTTTTCAGATCTTCACTGATCTGGAATTGAAAAAGGTTGTGTTTTAAAGCTGCAAGACTATTTCTGAGGAAAGAGGTGGGAGCGGGGAACGAGGGGAATTCATGAGCTATAAGCAGAGGCAACACTATTTCTGCAAAAAAATAAAACTCAATAAAACCACTTTAATCAGTATTACAGTTCCTTTAAAGATTCTTATCCTTGAAAATTAACGTTAAAAATATCCACAGTTTGATTCTGAGCTTCACAAGTTGTCCAGATCCTTCCTGTTAGTAATTTGACCAGCTCAAAATTTTTGCAGCTGCAAAGTCACAGTTATTTTGATTTTCTTACAACTCACTAGAAAGAAGTTTTAACAGTTGGGTAAAAGTTATCAGGGTGAAGCCTCCGGAGAAAGTAGTTAGTGGGCTATGACCAAGACCATGGTTAACTTTGTAGACAAGGTTACTGAAAATCCAATAAGGTCAAAGTAAGTAACAAAGCTGTTAAGTAACTTATTTCCTACAGCCTCAGGTATCTTACAAGTTCAGCAAACAAGCCTTCTCACTATGCTCCAATACCCTTCCATAGTCCTCCAAACACTCTGCTCACTGCCTTCTCACTAAATTTTGTGTTTTCAGCTAGTCAATGGAGAAGGAAAGAAAGCAAGTACTGCCTTAGCTACTGCTGATAAAGATTCCAGAATATACAGAATAAAGTTTGTTTTCCCAAAGACTGGAACATTAAAAAAAAAAAAGCATAAGCAATAAAGTCCTCTCCATTTTCACATAAAAAGATGTAAAAGTTCAGGTTTCAAGTTTCCAGTTGCAGAATAGCATGCACCTCGATAGGTGGGGGACCTTGAAACATGTGCCCCTTTTTTTTCTAGCCCATTCAACCAGGAAAAGCTTACTTCTTTTTACAACACTACAAGTTGCACATTTAATAATTTCATTTCTAAAGTGGCACCCTCATGAATACATTCCTGTAATCATTAATTAGACAGAATTAAGTACAGCTTTGAAATCTTGATTAGAATCCTAAAGGATAAACAGGCTGCTTAACTTTTGACAGAACTTGAAAATGTCTGTCAGATAAAAATATGCTCCTGCTCAAAAGATAAAAGAGAAAAGCAGAGTATCATGGAAGATGGCATGAAATCAAGGAAGTAGCAAGTGTTTTGGGAGCATTTCTAAATTCTCTGCTGCCCAAAGCAGCCCTATAGCAAAGCATGAGCTACCCCGTTCCCGCTCCTCACAGCTGCATGGTCCTGACTCCCTTTGCTGCTCATCTGACTTGCCCTGAACCAATTCAAATCATTCACTCCAGAAGGGCAACTCACAAGCTTTTTTTTTTTTTGGTTACTTATTGCCAGCTTAAAGTGAACCTGCTTATCCTCACCAAATCAGACCACAAGAAAAGTGTAGACCACAAAAGCTTGGAAAAGGATCTTTCTCTTCCAGTGACATAGGGCCACATGTTAAAGCTTGAAACGACCTAACACTTCACCTGAAGCCTTCCTGAAACATGAGGAAAAACAAACAAGACAGGAGTGGGGGGAAAAAAATGAGAGGATAAAGGGAGGTAGGATTAAGAATGTTTTATATGGGGCAAGTTGCATAATGCCTACATTTCTTGCTTTCTATATGCAATTTATTCATTGATTTTGATCTGAGAATCATCCTGGAGCCATAAAGAAACAAATGTAGATTGAAATATGAATAATTAAAGGGTTGATTAAACAAACACTGGCAATGAGGTAGTCCAAAGACTGCAAAATTTAATATCCCTACTTTGTTTTAATGAAGCCATCAAGATGTATTTGTACATTATACCATATATGCATATGTACTTAATTTCGCTGTTCCTAAATCTCACAATAATAAACAAGAACTCCAAGTGCAACACATTACTCCTTTTCCAATGTTCTGCCTCTCAGGTTAGCAACATGTCACTGGTGTTCCTACAAAATTAAATTTATTACAATTAACTTTGTCACCAGGCAGATGGTATTTAAACTGCATAATACATTTCTCAAAAACATATGGTCCCTCAATACTGCACTATATACAATTTAAGTATCAAACAATCAAAATGATTGTTTCCTAACTAACCTGCACACTGCAAGGCAGCACAATCCAAGGCAAGGTAGAATATCAACGGCATTCACCTAAAGCCACTGTCTTGATACAAGTTATACAAAAAGAACGACTGAATTACCTATAAAAAAAAAGAAGATATTTGTCTAAACCATGTTTCCTGCAAAATCCAAACCTGACAACAATTTAGGCCTGAAGAAATACACAAATCAAATCTATTCTATATCTATTGCTATTCCTTCGTCATTGTCATGCCATGAGATAACCAGCAATGAAACATTACCTGTTGTGTGCTACAGCACACAAATTGTGTGGATACGCTTCCTGCCTCTTACGATAGGCTGAAGAAAATGTAATGGGAGAAGATCCCTATTCTCCACTAGGTCACTGCACTGTTATGGTTGTCCAAAGTCTGAAACTGTAGTAGCAGCAGAGCATCTGCCTTGAGATTCAAAACGTATTCTGAACCTTGTCTAGCTGTTTTCAACTAGATTAGGTAGAAGAATGTTTTTGACATCTCGTTTTTATTGTATCCTTTTTTTCCAAAAAAAAAAATTACCTTACTTTAAAGCAGGTAATTTCTTCAAAGCAGGAAGACTTTGTACAGTACACCAGTACAGAAGAATTCAGCCTCAAACAAGACCTTTAGAACCCCCTAACACTCAAATGAGAAACCTCACAAAGCTATTTAATAAAAACCACGCTACTCTCTTGCACTGAGACACAAGTAACTTACTGTATAGTTTGTGTTTTAGTTCTCCTTAGTTGTGTTCGCAAGTTGATTTTAAGCAGTAAAAGTGGTCTTTAAAGGGTCCACTTAAGATTTCTGCAGATAATCAGCATCTGTTTCTAATCAAATTGAGATGATTACCAAATTAAAACTTTTAATTAGCATTTTGCATAACCTACCAATTGTTGTTCGTTATGTTTATGAAGATGAAGAAAGACAGTCCTAGTAGCTACATATTTTCAATCACATTTATTACTTAACTCCATTTGTATAAAGTATCACCACCACAGTATGTACAAACACATGTAACTACAATTTCTCCAGGAAAATGCTAGTTTTCTCCATGACCGATAACAAAGTTGTGCTCGTATTTCACTGCTAATTGCTAAGATGGGAGAGGTCTCCTTTGAATCTTTGCTCTCCTCCTAGTACAGCACTAGCAAGAGGTCCCTGCAAGAGGTAGCTATAAGGCTAGAAATCCTCACACTTTTCCTCTCCTACGGGACAACAACCAATTAAAAAAAAAAAAAAATGCTTTGACAGACTAGCTATTTGCTTTTACTTAAATCTATCTTCTGAAACTCAAAGGATTAAAAATTGTGGCTTCCATTGCAAGGACTATGTTAGGTTTTTTAAAGTCCCAATAGGACATAGTCATTTCACTGCCATATTTAACAAAGTCTAGACTTTAAAATAATTCTCCTACTCATATTTTTATATAGTTTTGTTTCTGTTATGATTAAGTACAGAGGTAAGTAGCAGAATAAACACTTTTAGCTGACACTGGCATCAAGTTCTGCCATGCATCAGTTCTGACCTTTGCTGTCATCGCGAAGACAAGCACAGTTGATTTTCAAGCCAAGGACCAAATTGGAATCTCAGCTAGCAACAAAATAAGCTAAAATAAATAATTTCCTTCCCAAACAAAAACTGCAGCCTATTTGGACATACGTCAAACAGTTTCTAAGTTTTCATAAAAAAAAATAAATGAAAGCTTCAGACATTTTCTAGTTTTAAGAGTTCTTCCCATTCTGTGTAGGAAAGGAAGAAATCTTACTTTATGTCTCCAAACTGCTTTCAGAAAAATATTTTGATTCATACACCTGCCACCAAAATGGATAATTGTAGTCATGACCTTTTGGTAGACAGATACAATATTGAATTTTTTCTTTCACATTTATCCCTACTTACCAAGGACACAAACTAGTCAACCGCTCATTAATCCAAATCTAGTTCTAGGATCTTCTGTACCTTCTAAAAAGGCAGCTATAAAACATGAAAATTTTCAAGAAGCTAAACCACAAATATTTATATCAATGTCCCACTGAAATAAAAGCTTTTGAAAAAAGCATAATGGTAATATCAGAAAGTCTCTCATAGGAGTGCTCTGATCATGAAAATGGAAATTAAAGAAGTTTAATTTCTACTGCTTAAATCTCAAAAAATGTACTTTAACTGCAACTTCAAAGCAGAGGTACAGTGGCAGAAATGAAGTCCACTAATGTATTTTGCTCATTCTTCTTATTTTGCAGTTCTCATTCTTTCTTCTCTGGCAGATGCAGTATGGAGCATTAGCTCCACCAACTGACAATACTGACCTGCTATTCCTTCCCCAATGCTATGATACAAAAATTTAAAATAACGCGCTGTATAACGCCCTTAAAAATTAATTCTGCAACAATTACCTTGCCTTTGACTAGCAGGCATCTAATCCATAAATTACAGAAAAAAAGTCATTTTTTAAATCTCAGGAGGCCTTTCAAAGGTCAACACCTAAGGTAATTCAAACAGAATCTTTCATACTCTGATGAGACATAGCACCAACACAGGAAAAAGTGCACTCAGGAAGAAATATTGTACACTTCCAAATTTATTTCTTCTGGCTATTGTATAAAGTTAACGCAGCACAAAGATTTGTGGAACGTAAATTCTATTACACATGGTGCTTACACAACAGACAGGAATGTAAAAATCACTTTTCCTGTCTTTTTGAAGGAAATAGCAGTCTGAAGATAAGATGAAAGAAGGGTTACAGGACAGGAGAACAACTGAGTTGATGACTGCTGTCACTGAAACTTAAATTTAGGATAACACTTTATATTCTATGCCATATTCTAGTGGATCAAGTTTCTACAAAGACACAGTAAAAAAATTAAAGTAATACCACTCAAAAGAAACAGTATTATGGGTTTGTTCATTCCTAAGACCACCAGCGGTCAGATATTTTGTGTTTTTCCTTAGCTAAGATACATTAAAAGCTTTCCAATAATTGGCTGTCTTAGACGCTATAATAATTGTAATTATGTCAAAAAGGCTACGATAACTTCTAATCAATACAACATGAGTAAGCTCACACTGCGAGGGTCCAAAAGCACTACTGGAACAACAAAACATATATATATATATATATATATATATATATATATATATATATTGGCCAACTTGCTCGAGGGCTTCAAATAGGCTACCCAGCATGACCTGTCTGAAAGACAATAATAATAACCTGGCATTCCTAAATTAAGCAGAAAAGAACAGAAGCCCAGCTCTCTGCAAAACAATGAGTGCCATGGCTCTTTCATATACTATCTTTGAGATTAAAATATTTCCATCAATTACTGTAATATTTAAAATGAATATACACTGCACTTCCCTTTATATATCTTTAAAAACCCACACTAGGGGCTTTTATTGCTAGCAACTGTGAGGCATCATAACTGTAATTACTCATTTCTCATAAGAATTAATGCTTTAATCTCCTAAATTAATGTAAGTCTCAACTGCACACCTGTGTTTGCATGTTCTCTTTGATGGGCCCTGTCACCTTAAATGTCAGCATTTACTTCACTTGAGTGCTGCTTAAGGGCTTCCTGTGCTCCCCATTTGCCTGACAAAGATTTTTTTTTTATGTGCCTTGAGAGATGAAGATTAAAAGCCATGAGTAAAACACTTCAGTATTTTTTCTAGATTATGACAGCACTATCACTTAAAAGAGAAATACAGCAAGCATAGACTATGTAGACTAAAACCCAATTACCTGCTTCCCTGATTCTCCTATTATTGTGATAAGAATTCAACATACCAGTGAAAGGCACTTTAAAAGTATAAATTAGAACTAAACAAGCTCTGGAAGTAGAGAACAGATCAGTAAGTATTTCTTGTTCTCTGAAGATGGAGGGACAATTACACTGCATAATTCTTTTCCAAGATGTTGAATGCTCCACAGTGAAGTGTGCAGAAAGGCAATGCAGTGCTCTCTTCCTTTCAGCAAGTCCCGTGCTCTAAGCTTAACAGTGAGGCTCTTCACACAAGATGGCAGAATTTTAACAAAAACCTCTATGTAATACCCATCCTCAGTAATACCCATTATTGCCATCAGATAACACTGCTCTAAATAAATCACATTTTAAACCAAGTAATTGGCTGGGGTATGAAGCATTATGGCTTTGAAAAGGCTTTTTTTTTTTTTTTTAAGTAGGATTATTAAAATTAACTTAAAATTGACTTTGTGAGAATTCTAGCAAGCAGACATACACTGCGTAGCAGAACACAAGATGTCAACATACTTACAGCTTCAAATTTTAAGTTAACATGATCCAGGAATTTCTGCCTTAGATTGTCTGTCAGTTCATTGAACCGGTATCGAAATAGGTCCATTTCTTGTTGGAGAAACCAGCGCCTAAGTTCCTCACTACATAGAAACAAAGATATATGTTATGAATTCTTCCTACCATAGACTGGATAGCAACCCTAGTGAACACAGCATTAAATATATTTTTGACTGTAGCACAGGACTGATAACCATGGAAGAGAAGGCAGAAAACTCTAAGGAAGGGAAACAAGTAAATAACGACTGAGTCAGAAGTTTTTGAAAAGGTAACACAGAAGGAAGCATGACTGGATAATCTGGAAGATCAGATGTATTGCATCTCAATATCAGAAATGCTATGTAGATTTCAACACTTGTTATTCTCTCAAGCATTTTTTACTTGTTTTAGTTAAGAATAACCAACTGCAGACACTCTCCATCACTATTTAGAGCACATTTTCAGTATGACATTATTTTTTCTCAGTGCAATCAACTTCATAATGTAATTTGTCAGATTAATTGTGAACACTAGTGCATTTAACTGTCACACTTTCAGGGAGTATCCACAGGTGTGAAGGAACATGCACACACAGTCAGACACTATGACAAGAGTGCTCTCTGCTAGGCAAGAATTAACCTGCAAGGAGACTAGGAGAAAGTTTATGGGGATGAACAGAGCCGAGCAAGACAAGCAAAACACAGCAATGACCCAGCAGACCAGGTTTGGCAACTGCAGGTGAGTGGAAGTACAGACACAGAGGAACAGAAAAGGAATCAGGAAGCAGCACAAAACAAGAACAGAGAAGTCAGCTTCCAAGTACCCACTCTCTTACTCTTGGCACAATGGAATGCTGAATTCCTAATCACCAGTACATTACTCAAAGCTAGCAAAAATAGGTAGCAAAATGCAAATCACCAACCTAACACCACATAAACAAGCACAGAACATGGAGGACACCGTAACTTGCTATAACAGAGCATTCTTTTGAGCAGTCCTCCACAGGCTCTGACAACAGGTACAGCTACGGCAGCTCGCAGAGCAGAAGTTGTGTGGTACTATTTACTATATAATATTGAGCTCTCCTTCCTGGAAGGAAATTCATTGCAATAGGCCTTTGAGCACTGTGGGTTACCAGAGAGCAAAAGTTCTCTTAAAATACGTTTTGGAAATGAATGGAATTAATACCCAAATCCCAGTTCCAGATGGAAAGGCTCTTTCTAGATCTTTCCTAAAGTAAAATTGACAGACAGTTTCAGTGATCAGGATCTCAAACAATCTGTAAAACTTAAAGTGAACGCATTGATGACTTGTCTTCTCTAGCTCCTCTGTGATCATTTTGCACAAAAACAAAATCCTGGAATCAAAGCACAAATAAAAGCAGTAACTTGGGACAATTTTACTCTTGTCCTAACACAATAGCTTTACACTGTATTTGTTTCCCTAAGAAAAGGTCAAGAATAGCTACTGTGAGACTAGTCTTTCTGCCTTCCAGAAGAAGAAAATAAGGGCTACAATGCCCACCACCAATTGAAGTTTAATACCTGGCATGTTTTGACAATTTATCTCCAATGCTCTGTAACCACAACTGCCTATGGAATCTTCACACAGTTCCAATGAGCTGGCGTACATGAGCAATGCAGCTGTACTTGTCCAGCATATATCTCAATATTAATTCACACACTGTCATTAGGATATGAATCATATTCACGGCACAAGAAATTTTTTAATCTTAGCTAAATCTGATTCATTTCTCATACTCCTTAACAAAAAAGTACATTCTCATTCCACATACATAAGAATATTAGATTAAAACCAAGAGCTTAAGTGATGCCACTGTCACTGCACAGCTAACTAAGCTGCTGAAGACAGAACAGCTGCAGGTAGCTGAGACATGGAAGTTAAGAAGGGCAACAGAGCAAATAGATGAGAAACGCTTCCTAGCTTCTCCCTCCCTCCCCCCAGTTAAAATTACATATGCAGAACCCTCAGGAATTTAAACTTGATCCGTAGCTTTCCAATCAGAAAATTGAACAGACTCTCTCACGCTAGGGAATGGCACTCAAAAAATAAACAAACAACCTACTCATAAACCCTCCCAAGAGGGACTAGGAAAACTGAAAGTATTTGTCATTAAGCACCAGAAGAGAGGTGCTTTGGAAAAACAAAAATGTGCCTAAATCTAGGGTCTCAGACCACTCCAAAATTAAATACAACAATTCGGTTACCAGCTTGTAGAAGCCTGGGCATAGAACAGAAATCTATCTGGAATTCTGCCAAGGAACCAACACCAGAGGAGTCCTTAAGAGTTCAGGATTAGAATACAAAAAAGGTAGCAAGGGAAACATGGCTAAAGAGCACACGAAAGTAAATTCTAAATCCATGGGACAAACCATAAATGAGGACTGATGCACACAGTCAAAGCCGATGCAAACTTGTACCCCTCGGTGGCGCTGCTGGCCCACTAGAAATTTAAGTAAGAGGGATGAATGTCTGAAAACAGCCCCAACATAACCTGCTGGTAGGCCACAAGGAACTTAATTCAAGCTCGTTTGCAGTTAGGCCTACTTAAGCACACATTTCACAGACTCCTACCTCTGTGGCTTTCATCAGTTCAGTTAATGATTTATGAAAGGTTAATTCTTCTGACCTAATAAGATTAAGGCTTAATTTTGATCCCAGGTGTTCTTTTTTTTAACCACAGATTAATCTAAATTTCAAGAATAGAAAGGCCTTTACTTGTGACTGCCTCTCTATCAGCCACATGGCTCCATAATGTTTGTCATACCTGCAATAACATCTGTATATGCTTAAAATTACCAAGAGAACCAAGTGTACTCAGAAAGTACTTACGACTGACAGTAAGCAAGACGTAGTATGAAATGAGAAATATGGTCTTTCCTTCTTGCATCATAATCATCTTCAACCAAAGCCTACAGAAGATCACAGAATCACAGAAGGGTTGAGGTTAGAAGGGGCCTCTAGAGATCATCTAGTCCAATCCCCTTGCTCAAGATATTACTGATTTCAGCAAAAGACAAGACATTCTCACAGATTAAAAAAAACACCGATAAAGTTTATTTATTGGTGCGTTTAGTAAAATATTACTGAATATATAATACCTATAGTAATAATACCCATTTCTAAGATCATAAAACACAAGACCATTAGAAGGTGAGCTAGAAAGTAATAATTTACATTCTCAAAGGCACATCAGATATCTGATTAACATCAGAAATTAAGTTCTAGTTGTATTTCATTAACAGCAGAGAGAAGATAAAGTTAAAAGAGTTTTACTTCTTAATAAAGTTTTTTACTTACTTTGTAGGGAAACTTGAGCTTTCGGAGCTCCTGCTGCAGCTTGGTTTTGTACGTATCACCGCTTCTCACATAGCTCACCCCAAGATTCTCAACTACCTTAAGCACTGGGAGGGAAAAAGCCCACATAAGAGACAGCATACTGAAAACTTTTTTTTTTTTTTTGGGGGGGGGGGGGCGGGGAATGGGACGCGCGAAGAGGAAGGGGCCGCTACTCACGCCTTAGACGATCGACGGCCAAGCTCTCGAACTCGGCGAGCGAGATGTTCTCCGTGGGGGGCTCCTGGTAGAACTGCAGGCTGTGCGGGTAGAGCTCCCGCCGCTCCCCCGCCTGCCGCAGCCGCGCCCGCCGGCTGAACTCCATCCCCACCTCCCCCCCAGTCCCGCAGGGAGGCGACGGTTGCGCCCGTCAACGACCGCGCACAAAACACCCTCAACCGGCGCCGCCGTTACCGCCGCGCGCCGCGACTTCCCGCGCACGGCCGGCCCCGCCCCCCGGCGCCCCGCCCCGGGCGCCCCCTCCCGCGCGGTGATTGGACAAGGCGCGCACAAAGTAGCGGCGCGCCCCATGCCCGTAGTTAACATGGCGGCTCCGCCATACGGATGCTGGCGGCCGCTCTAGCTCCCAAGGGAACTCTATGGTGCCCGTGGCGGGGCGCGGCGCGGCGTTACCGAGGGTCCCGTCAGGGCGGGGGCGTCGTTAAATCCCCAGCGGATCTCCTTGTTCTGGAGATGGGACAGGCCACAGAACGATAAATTCGGTGTGCCTGAGGTACCTCCATATGGCCGACAGCTGAAGACTCTGCCCTCCATGGCCTCTGCGTCATTCCTTTTGGAGAACATGCTAGAAAGGGGCTGTGACCCTGAGCCCTCCCGTCCTACCACAAAACTGGACTTGACACACTTGATAATTTTTTCAGCAATTCCTAATGCACAACTGTAGTACTTGCCTGCTGGTTTTACAGTGGAATTTATTTCCTCTGTAATATATAATTACTCTGTTTTCCCTAAGGCTTCCTTACTGGATTTTTGGCATTCACCAAAATCATCTTTCTTCAGGATTGGCACAGCTGCTGGTTTTCTGCGAACATCTGCAACCATTGATCCTCCTCTGCATTAGAAACTGCAATATTATTTGTACTGGAGTCTTAAGTAACTTCAGTACCCCCAAAAAACGAGCATCATGATATCACAAAGTGTTATGACGCCATTAAACTGATTTGAACGTGAAATATTTAGCATAATGTTCATACACTGAGGAACATCCCTTTAATCCCACAAATTCGGCACAATTCCATAGTTGCCTGATCTTGTCCCATTTCCAGGATGCCACAGGGTTTGCTGCGGGTTGAGCCCATACCCAGGCTGGACAGAAGGGGGAGAAGTTTGACTAGGCCGAGGAGCGCTCGTGCAAAGGCAGCATATGCAAAGCTGGCTTACACAAAGTCAACAAGGCTTTTAATTTTAGTTTAATTAATGCTTTATGTTACTGGCACATAAGTGGTACCACAGTTTTGGAAATCAGAGACTACAGTTTGCTGTCCATCACCTTTTCCTTTTGTTTGCACCATGTCATGCTGATCCTTTAACAGGTCAGCAGTTACGCTTCTACCTGACATTTTCTTTTCTCCTTGTTTCAATACTCTGTTTTTTCCTCTAATGCTGAGTGCTAATGCTCAGATTGACTGAAATTAGGCAAAGCCCAATCCTATTCTTTTTATTCATTTCAGTTACCCATTGACACTAACCTTATTGCATCTTATTACTTCAGCATAAAGAAGAAAAATTAACATTTATTACCAGGCTCACATTTTCCATGCAAAGCCTCAGCAGGGGGTTGTCAACCTTTCACACATAACTCCTTTTATTAGGGAAATAGATGAAGAAGTGAAAGAGGACCATATTTGAGGAAACTTGCCAATTCAAAATTTTATAACCCAAACTTTCTTAGTGACCTATTTATTGAAACTTCTAGGTGGCAATACTGTGGCAATATTTCTCACAGTAGCATTTTCATTACTTTGTTCCAATTAGTAAGCATCAATTCACTTGTAATGGCTTAGAATGACTTCCACATTGTCACTACCAGTAGAGTCTGATTTTAGAAGTATTTTTAAACAAAATCATTGTTTCAGCAGTGCACATCCCAAATGTTTTAGGACAACATCCATATGGCCAGTTGTCAATTTTTGCTCGTCAGCTCATCCAAACACACAGTCAAATCCAATACAGCGCAAACTCCTTCTATTCTGCTGCCTAATTAACAAAAAACAGATTCCTTCTTTTGTGGCAACTCTATATCATTACACATATTCTACTCTCACCTTTGTTATACTAACTAGCAAATTGCTCAGCAATAATCCTTTGGAGCCCAGTCCTTTTCTGCTTTCATAGCTTCAGCTGAAAATAGTGAGTATAGATCTATATTGTTTATTGGCGTCACGCAAAAATCTACTCTATCTTTGATGCTGCCCCGTTCATCTCACGCATCTCGAACACTTGGATCTCTCTGAATGGGCAGGGATTAGCACTTGGGGAAAATGCCCCTTCCTTGATTTTGTCTCGTTTTCAGTTCTTACTCTTAATTTACCCACAATCTTACTTCTTGTATCATCAGCTTAACTGAATTTTCATATGATTTATGCCTTACATATATTGTTGTTATAACTTGCTTTCTGGATGCTTTCACTTTTTGAAAGTGAAGTAATTTATTCCTGAAGGTAGTTTCAAACTTTTGTTTATTCAATTTCTAGATTTTTCCATCACTTAATGTATGTACTGATTTGGCTTTCCCAGAAGCCTGTTTACACATTTTTTTGCTGTATATTTTTGCTGCTTCTAGCTCACTTCCTCTTTATATTTTTGTTTGCAGCAACGCTTCCTCTGCTCTGCTCTTGGTATTCCTTCATTAAATATTTTTCATCGAGTTTATATAGAGATTTTTTTTCTGACTGTGATGAACAAGTATCTCTGTATTTACCTTAAATAGCAAGGTAAATGTTTTGAGTTGGCCTTTAAATTGCTTCAGGCTCCAAAGTGAGTAAAGGATGAATCATGCACTGCAGGGCAGTCGAGGCAGCTATTTTTGTCGGATGCCTTCTCGGTCTCGCAGCCTTGATTTATTTCAGCAGGGAGTAACGATGGTTACCTTACTTAGAGCTTTCGAAATCCCTGGCTCCATTTGTGTGGCATTTTCAAACCCTGTGTTTACTCACAAAGTTCGCTGTCCGAAACTCTAGAACAGGGAAAGGAAATCCAGATACATTTTCCAAAACTTCTTTAATTTATCCTGACAGATCCATCATCTGCCTGATTACCTGGGTCTCTCATTGCATGCATTCTTTTCAGTATATTTAGGTTGCTGCAATGAACATCTTCACTAACCCCTTGTGCTCATATATTTTCAATCCCTTAGCATCGTTTTTCAGGCTATGTATTGGGAGGGATCTGCCCTGTCGCTATTCTTGGCTTCTCCAAAAGGAGGAGGCCACTCCTGAGTTTTGTGACAAGAAAAATAAAAGCCTGGATAAATAAATAAATGAAATAAAAGAGATTCAAATTTCTACCATGGAAAGAAAGGCAAGAGTCAGCCTCTTTTCGGTGTGGAGCAGCAGCAACCACGCAGTTAACATAAACATCCTGGCCATCTGATCAGCAGAAATATGAGCTCCAGGATCCAGCTCCAGGCCGTCCTCTCCCTGAGAGCATCCGAGCAAACAAACAGGGGAACATTTGGGCTACTGAGCATCAGGACTAAGAAAGAATCAATTTATAGGCTTCGTTTAGTCATCTGCATGTGGATTTCCTTCTCCCTTTTCCCAGGCTAAACTGTGAGTTTCTGAAACAGTTTGCCATCTACATCTGTACTGGAAGTAAGTCTCTTGATGATGCATAGCATGAATATATGATAACGATGGTCAGAGAGCCTAGAAAATTTTGAATGTCAATGTTACTACGGTGCTAGGAAACTTTGGACCAACAGATACGTAAAGAAGATGTTTTAAGATACTGATATTTTCTGTTTTTGGAAAAGTTTCTCTTTAAATCAGTTTACAGGAAGAAAATACAGTTGCATATAACAGTATTTTCTGCAGTCCTTTCACTCTCTTGATATTAATTAAATTTTTACTTGAATGTGAGTAAAGAATAGGATCCTTTCTGATCAAGTAATCTGTAGGCAACCAGAAGACTTCTTTAACCCAAGAACTATCTTTATCCAAAATAAAATATATATCCATTACAGGCTAATCATATCCATGTGTCTAGGATTTTTATCTTTTTTTTTTTTAATAATACAGAGTCAATTGTCAGGGTATAGACGAATGCACAGGATGGAAGAAGGATCTGGTTTTATAGGGGGAATCTTTCTTTTCTTTTTTTCTTTTTCTTTTTTCCCCAAAAATTCCCAAACACAGTTGCACCTCCATTAAAAGCACCGACTGCAGTTTAAGGATTTTCTTCCTGTTTATCTAAGGATATTGAATAATACAGATTTGGCCAGGTGGATTTCCCATTTTAAGCCCATGACTTGATCATGAAAAAACCCCTGTTCGGTGCTGACACACACTGAGCTCTCTGACCACATCTCTGTGTAAAACAGTTCATAAAACTCCAGCCTCAAATTGGCCAGGCACTTTCCTGCCCTTAGGTAACCTCTGCATATTAGATTTACTCAAAGCAATTCCACAGTTGCCAGTTAAGCCCCCCAAAACACTAAGGTGGGGGCCATTCTTTATAAACTAGTCCCCTAAGCTGCCCTTACCTTTTAAGCTCTTCTCTTGAATGGAATATTTTCCTGTGCAGTTATTGGGAAGGGGTAGGAATCCTGCTGGCCTCCTAAAGGACATTTAGCCTGTCTAAATCCATGTGCCTAAGCAGGTGAATTTAATGCTGCTTGATGGCTGTAAGCACTTTTTTTTTTTTTTTTTTCCATTTGTTCATCTCAGATTTGGTTTAGGCTTTGACTTTTTTTAACATTCACATGATGCATGGAAGTGAAAATTGGAGCATTTTTGAATGTTAAAAGAAGAGAGTTTTAGTTCTGTTCCTTGTTAAGGGTACCAACATAAGGGGTTAGGGGTAACTTCCACCTTCTTTATGTGGGCAAAATTCCAAATTAATTGCAAGTTGCCTGAGCAAGACATACAAGATCAAGTTCTTGAACTACCTCTTCAGAAGTCTAGAATGTTAAAAAACTAATTAATTCCTTTAGCTACCTTTCTACTAGAAACTAAATATTTGTGTTACTTCGTCTTGCCCGTGTTCCTGGTATTTTCTTTGGCTGAGGCTTTATGGAAATCGCACAAGCAAAGCAGCTCTGACTAACTCATGACAACGCGACAGTGAAACCTGCAAGCAGAGATCCCACTCCCCAGTAGCTCTGTTCTAAAGCTGCTCTGACTTCGCTAGAAGTAGCATCTTGCCCCAGAGTTTAGTTCTGACCCTGTCTCCTGGCACAGTTCACATCAATTCCTGCTGTAACTCTTGAAATTCAGGGCTTGCTGAGGAAGCTGGTGATTTATTTTCAAGCTATAGAACAACTATTGGCAACCATATCTTGGCAATCTTCTTCAGCCCACCACCTACATGCATATGTAAAAACCCAGCACACACATTGCTGGTTGGGAAACTACACGGTCCATTTGCGTATCAAATTGCAGAAGCTGAGACGCATCCTAGTTACATTTAAATGACCATTAAAATGACAATATAGCCACAGCTAGTGAAAGAGATTATTACTATGTTTATCTTTTCAAGTAAGAAACCAAGCATTGCAGAGGTGTGCAAAACAGTATTCCTGAAACCACAAAGCTATTGGAAGATATTGAAGACCAAATATTTTTATAGCAAATTTGATAAGAGTTACTGCCGAGGTGGATCACACAGAATCTAAATGTTTCCAGCTGCTACACACTATTGTTATATTTTAGGTGGTAGGATGCATTATAAAAAAAGGCACCAGGATTTTTTCAAGCATCTGCTGCCCCAACTGCTTTCACAAGTGACCATGTTCTCTTTATACAGACTTAGTTTCCATGGAGCCACGGCTCACGGGTAGAACTCGCTTCCATGCGCGTCATTTCGCCTTCTCCATGAACTGCGTGCAGTTCAACACGGCTACAAGTGATGACAGGCAGGTAACTACATGTGTGCCAGCAGGGGCTGGGTAGCTCACAGGTTTTGGTGAATGTGATGATCTCTGTGACAACCTGGTGCTCCATGTTAGTGGCAGGAAGTTCTCCCAGAGTCGTGTGACTGTCTCTCAACTCCTTCCTCCTTCTGCGCACAAGAACGTGCAGGGGCTGCTCCTGCTGCCTTCTCCGCACGAGGAGAGCTGCAAACACCACGTATGTTTTGCAGCTGCTGCAGTTTACAGTCACCCAGCATCACAGAGGCTTTTCAACAATTCTGGAGACTGCAGGACACAGGGAAGTGATTTTTTTTTCTGCAAATTCCACTCATAAGGAGTCATACAGTACAAAAAGCTCTCAAAGTAGTTTGTTTTGTGCTTCAGTTAGAGCTGTTTGTTGTATTTCAGCAAATATTTTTTGTATCTTGCTAGTTTAAAAAACTCTGTCTTTTCTTTGTTTTCTTTATTAGCTACTCTTTTTCTCACTCTTAAAGACATAAAAACCTTCCATAGCTAACCCAGATTAAGGTCAATAATTCTGTTCCTTGGGAACACAGCATCCTTTTACAAAGAAGATAAGGGGTTTTGTTTTTTTGGAGAGGGGCACTTTTCCATGCTTTCACTTAAAATGCAGGATATTTCTTTGCCTTTCTCTAACATAAATACAATTTCCCTAAATAAATGCAAACATTTCAAAATAAAAAAGAAACATGCAACTGCCGTTTTCCTGGGTAGGGGATGAGAGAAAAAGTCAAGCACATGGAACAGACTCCCAGCGCTGCGTGTATCTCCGGCAGGCGTTTGCCCAGGAGTGGGATGAGGCTAGGACCAGAAACTGCATAGAACGCAGCTGTAGCTACATGGCATACAAACAGGCATTACACGACAGTATTTGTTAGATTATGAACAGTTTTCTTAATTTGCAGGTGGAGAAACCAAATACAGCAGAAAACTAAACACTTTAAAAGTGTATTTGTTGTTTATTTAAAAAAAAAATCGAGTTAGCTGAAGATTTAATGGGATGAGAAGGGTTATGTTCTTCTGTCGTGGTAACTCACCTTTCGGGATTGAATGGCCCTGTACCCTCATTCAGGGAACCCTTGCACAGAGGTGACCAGAGACTTTTCTACAACATTTAGGAAAGTGCAGATTTGTGGCAGAGAGAGCGTAGCCAAAGGCCCTGTGGTGGCAAGCGGAGAGCAGGCAGCAGTCCCTGTGCTGTATCCCCTTATCCGGCCCCGACCGACCTCACTGCCTCGCAGGAGGGAGCAGATGAGACATGCAGGGAACAGAGCCAAGAGGGTGGTGTTACTTACAGGCCAGGGAGCTTCTTGTTTCAGCTTTGTGTGCCACAACAGCCTGCAGTTCTAGCCCGGCATCCAGACAGCAAGAGCAGCAGCCAGGGACACAGCAGGCACCCTCAGAGCGAGGAACAGCCCGGCAGCTCCCTGGCACAGCTGGTTTTGTTGCCTTCCCTGCCTCCCGAGCTGCTCGTCTGCCTTCCCCCCTCACCCACAGCCTCCTAGTCCACTCGGAGAATTTCTGGGTGCTGGTGCTGCTCGTTTTCCCCTTCCCCCAGTATTTGTCTCTCCCGTTCCTCCTGTGTAGGCTGTAGTTTTGTTGCTGTCTGCACAGGTTCCTCATTTGCCTCCCCAGCTCCGCTTCCCTCGCACTGAAGTCGCGGCAGTAAGGCCCGTCTTCCTCTCGCACCCTGATAGCTGTGTCCTATTCCTTCTCCATCTTCTCTTCACCATCATACTCACTAACCTGCTGTTCGGCATCTCCAGACATCCCCATTCAAAACCACAGTCCAAGTTTACAGGGCCTAGATGCTGTTCTGCATTTGGGCTCCATCTCGGCCTTGCCATCCGAAGGGTTCAAAATGCCCCAGGAAGGGGAGCAGAGCTCCCACCTTCCACTGCTAACGCAGACATAGGCAGAGAGGCAAGTGTGCCCCAGCTGCGCCTTCCCCAGGCCATCTCCCCAAATTCAAGGAAATACATATTGATTTTGATCCTCCAAAAGTCTGGTGACATGTTTAAAGAGGGGGGGCCAGGATGGTATTTTAAATAATTGCAAACACATTCACCTTATGAAGTACTGGCTTCAGAGGCAAAAGACTGGTATCACTTTCCATTTCACTTACTCTTCCTCATAATGCTTTAGTTCAATGATTTTTATTGAACATTGTCCCTATAGCCTGGTATATACCTGGTATTAACTTTTTTTTTTTTTTTTTCAGGCTGACAGACTCTTCAATGTTCCAGTGTAATGACCTGAATACAGATAAGTTTTCAGTAGCAGCCAAAGAAAATGCTGGAAACTCATTCTCCCTGATATTTTTGAACTTCAGCGAGACCGTAGAGTAGCCTGGCTGAGATTTTCTGAAACTGACCTATTTTTTTTTCTTTTGTATCAGTTTGTTTTTGCTGCTAGAATTCTGTGCTAGCTGTTTTGTCAAACACAGTTTTACTTCAGGGTATTATCTTTCTCATGCTCAGTAGGACTAATAAATCTAGTGGATACAGAAGCTTTGGCTTTCTGTAACAACTCATTAGAAAATGAGATAGCTCTGAAAGTTCAATTTCCATATTGTTTTTGTGGTTAACAAATAATTTTTCATCAGTGGGAATTCTCTATTTCAAACTGGTCTCTTGACTTCAGGACACGTGCTGGTAATAGTCAGAAAGAGATGGCCACACAATTAGAAATACTAAAATATTCTCTATTATATTCTCTTCTGCCTTTTATTTTTTAATAGAGTTTAGAGACAGAAGGAAATGTATTTAAACTACCTATGTAAAACACGCCATAGAATTTCATCCACTGAATAGATGCATGCAACTAATGCTGGGCTAAAGAGGCTGTTTTTGAAAAGAGTGGATTCTGCAACCTCTCAGTTAAACACCAGTGCAGATTTGCTTAAGTGAAATGGCAGTAAAATGGAGATCTGGCAGTGCTAGACTTAGTAAAACCCTTGTGCTCTGGTCACAAGAACTTGGAACACGTGTCTGAAGTTCACGGCAAGTCTTGGTAAACAGTCCTTCAGCTTAACTCTTATTTATTGACACGGCTGCAAGACTGAGGCTGGTATAGACTATTCTCTTTCCTTAGATTTGCCATATAGCAAAATTTGTGATTTTCCCTGTAACTAGGGGTAACTTTCTGAACTGTAAATTCCTTCTCTCTCCTGCCTGTAAGGGAAATACTGACGTATTTGAGAGGGCTGCCTGGTAAACACAGATGCAGAATACTTGGTTTCCTCTGTGCTCCATACAAAGAAGTTCTAAAATCGTCTGTATGTTTTCCAGCTGTTTTATTAATGCTAGTTGGCTCCCAATATATTGCCTTATATTTCCTCTTTTGGGCGTAGACATAGATTTAGTTTTTATGTCCACATTGTCATGACCTCAGCCTGACAGTACATTATGGGAAGCTGGAAGATTTATTGGCAGAAGGGAGCCCGTTGGAAATAAAGCAGGAGAGTGGTAACTGGAGCATGAGTCAGTGTCTGGAGTCCAGCTGTGCTTTCTACACGAGGCTGATGATAGCCAGCTTTCTCAAAACTGTTCAATTCTCTGTAGCTGACTTTTTTAAAAAGCAATGGGCCCTATATATGCTAAACAAGTTTTTGGCTAAGAGCATTGGTTTTGTAAAAGGCAGCAAATTATCTTTTTTCCTTCTCATTGTTATTCATATTGCAGTGGAGTATAGAATCCATGCACATGGAGAAGCAGTTCATTATACACACATATGGACATATCTAAAAGATGCCCAGGCATTAGCATTATCCATACAACACAGCAGTAATAGTTTGTTATGTAGTAATTTCCAAGACTAATATGTAGAAACACCTACATCCGGGGAGGGAAAGCATTGTTATTTCTTATTCCACTGATTTTCAGTCATAGGAGCTTAAGAAGCACAGGATTAGTCCCCAAAAGATATTATTTTAAATAGCAAGTTGAATTATGATGCTTACCTCTTCAAAATCCTGATAACCTAGGAATAATATTTGAAGAAAAAATTGCATTTACATGTCTTTAGAGAATATTGTCAAATCAGGTGTCAGATCTGAAGCAAATTTTCCAAAACTAAGCTCCTAAAAATCCATCTTTGTGAGGAGTGTTTCACTTAAAAGTAAATGTTTCCTTTATAATGTCAAAAAAACAGTGTAGTGAGAACCTTGAAGTAATACAGTGAATATATCTTCGTGTAATTTTATTTTGAAGAGTGAAAGAAAAAAAAATCTATGACTTTTTTTTCTTTCTATTATAGTAATTTTTGAAAATTTTAAAATTATAGCTATGGAATTTTCTTTTTTATATAGGATTCAGGAGAACAAACATTTAAAACAACAGAAACAGTGCAGAAAAGCCAAGACAATTTTGCACTACATGCATTGAGACTCGGATCACAAGAGCAGTACAACATGAGCCACAAAAATATCAGGATGGAAATTCATGAAAAAATAGCCCAAACACTGGGGATCTCATTAAGTACAGGAAAAACCTTTGACAGTGAGCTGGAGAACATTTTGAGACAAGGCACCCAGATATTCAAGTTTTGCCAGTGACACTGCATCCAAAGCATTTTCAGCTCATTAAGGGAGGACACAATTGCTCACTTTCTCCTCTCAATTTTTGGCTTAGTCATGGAAACTCTAACTGTAAATGTATAGAGCTAAAGTTGAGAAAATTTTACAAGATCATGTGGGTTATATTTGTCTCGAGCATTAATTATTAACACTATTTCTAAAATTTTAGACCCATTTGAGAATGTTAATAAACTAGAAGCAGAAGATTGAAGGGAAAAGAAAGCAAACTATATTAGGCATTCTTCTCCAGACACAGCACACCACACAGATGTTGCAACATGATTAATTGTGTCTCTGTGGAGGTATAAAGCCAGCAACGCCTGCTGTGGAATAGACAACTGGATTTCTGAGTAACTGTTTCG
Organism: Tinamus guttatus; assembly: GCF_059628265.1. Classification (NCBI taxonomy): domain Eukaryota; kingdom Metazoa; phylum Chordata; class Aves; order Tinamiformes; family Tinamidae; genus Tinamus; species Tinamus guttatus. Next base: position 2,454,278 of record NW_028288936.1, read on the forward strand.
GCTGGGAATGGAGAATGATCTACATGGCCTTTTGGAGCTGGTCGTTGAATAAAGGAGATCTCGTAGAAGCATTCAGGGTTTGGAGTAGGTCCTCAACTCTTGGTGGTATTAAAATAAGTTCCTGCTGCTAGGATTAGCAGAGCACATCCAGCTTGGCTTCTTACAGACCACTGTTGCTTCCTTCCCCTGGGATGTCACAGCCCGAATGGAGCCCAGTGCTCCATTTCACACACAATAACCTCACCCTCATTCCCCTTCATGTTTGTCACCTTTCTTCCTCCTCTTCCCCAAAATGCCCATGTGCTGCGTAGAGCCTGAACGCTGATGAGCCAAGTAGTGGCTGTCAAACTTGACGGGATATCTGCGGCCGTGCCTCTGGCAAGCACACTCGTTTCTCTAAGTCTCCTCTTCTACTTAGTTGCCAGTTTTCAGACATGTCAAATGTTAACCATCTTGGAGGTGTTTATCTGTATTATTTGGTTAAAATTTGTCAATGGGTTCCAGAGGTACTGGGGAGAAGAAGTGGGGACAGAGGAAGACTAAGCGGTTTGAAGAGGAATAGAAGCCAAAGCAGCAGAATCAGGAATGCGGTGGCAACACAGGGTCAAGAATATGCAAAGAAAGTAGTAAGAGCAGCACAGTGCAACTGTCAGGAGAGTCCCAATACACTGCAAGGACACCAAGGAGGGCTTAGAGGACAGGCCTCTTGAGAAACAGAAAGGTCCCTGGTAAGACCCAGGGTGAGTGAACTTAGCCAGTCCAAGGGCATGAACATAATTTTTTCATCACGATAGGTACTATAGTTTGAAGGTAGCAGTTTAATTATAATAATTTCACATGCAAAGGGAAACATTTAAAGATTAAAGTCCTTCTTCTTAGTGACAAAAGCATGTCCTCCTGATATTCTTCTGTATCATGTATCTGTATCATGTACCTTGTGCTACATGATGTTTCTGGGGAGAAATCTGTTCTGTGATTTGTTCAAATGTAACAGAGACAAGCCCTAAAGGGCAAGTCAACCTAATGAACAGGCAAGATAAAAATTAACTCCTACCAGCCCCAAGATGACTGATAATCAGTCATTAGGCAAAGAAAGAGCCTTGGAATTCAAAGTAAGACAGAGTTCCTAAAGCAAAAACTATAAATCTAACAGAACAAGGTCACTAGGCACTAGCCCTGTAAGTGGAACATTGGACTAAAATGCCAATATTTTTCATAGCAACTATCACCAAGGACAAAAGTTATATAAAAATGTACTCCAAAAATATGAACAGATATATAGCCTTCTAAAACTGAAGTAAAATTGGCTTGTTTTCTATCCATAACACTGACAAATGAAATGTGAAAAACACTACTTGGTGAAAAACATCAGTAACCTTTGAAACACGTTTTACAGTCAGCAAAATATTCTGCACCAAATTTACCACCCTGTATACTGACACTATTGCTTTGCCTGCCAAATTATCCTCAAGTAAAAGTAATCATTTTTTTGGCACCAATTTCCAGGGAATATAAAACATAGATTATTTGTAGGTAGATGTATGTGTACACGTATGTATACACCTATAAACATCTCTAAAAAATGCAGGAGTTGCAAATACAGGAGAAGCCCAAGCACTTGCTTAATGCACTTAGTGTATAACAATGGTACCAGATGTTGCAAAAGAAATTTCATGGGCTCCATAGGTAAGAGCCATAGGTAGATCTGATCCATAAAGCCAGTGATGTCCTCCCTGAGAAATGGCAACTTACACAGATGCCTTCATGGAATCATAGAATCATGGAATGCTTAAGGTTGGAAGGGACCCCTAGAGATCATCTAGTCCAACCCCCCTGCACACGCAGGGTCACCTAGAGCACGTGGCACAGAACTGCGTCCAAGCGGGTTTTGAAGATCTCCAGAGAAGGAGACTCCACAACCTCTCTGGGCAGCCTGTTCCAGGGCTCTGTCACCCTCACTGTTAAGAAATTTTTCTTTAAGTTCCTGTGGAACTTTTGATGCTTCAGTTTCTGGCCGTTTCCTCTAGTTCTGTCGGTGGCCACCACTGAAACGAGGCCAGCACCAGGCCAGCACTTCTATTCCATCTTCTGTGAGCAATGTTCATGCTCTCTCTGAAGGCCTGCTGTAGGCTTCCACATCACCAGGGCTTTAGCAGGGATCCAAGGCCCAGCCCTGGTGCCAACCTGCCTATGCTTTGCCCAGACTGCTGAGAAAGAGCTGTGAGAGACATGGGAGATAAGAAAAATAAACACTGCAGACAGTGGTAGAATTGTTCAGACAAGTTCGCTGAATATTTGTAGAGTTCAACAGAGAAAACACCTGCATGAAATAGGAAAATGGTGCAACCACAAGTCAAAAAAGAGATAGAAACTAGTCAGCTCAGTTGCAGACTAGGCAGGAATTCCTAGGCCAAGTCATGTTGTATCTGGAGTGGTGAGTGTGTGGATCCTTAGCCTGAGAGCTCATTAAACCGTCGCTGTCTTTGGTGTGCATTAGTCAATGAATATGAACTTAGTATTTTGTGAACTGTGCACACCCGTTTGCAGAATCTCATAATGCATGGCTACAGATGCCCAGGGAAGCCAACTTAAATTAGGGATCATAATAATCGATGTGTACTTATTTCTGAAATCTACTGGCCTCCTAACCTCCAAAATTTACTGAACATTCAATTCCATAGGTTGTATGTTGTAGAAAACGCCGGTGATTGTGTAAACTGAGAGAAATTGCACATTTTTGAGTCTCCACTATAGCTCTCTGAATGAAGCAAAACTTTTTCAACATCATGTTTTATAATATCAGTTTTTAATCTCTGCAAAAGCAGCAAATCCCTGCCACTAGATTTGCTCATGCTGCAGTGATTCAGCTCTTGGCAATTTTAGGAGATTCACCACAGGTTGCAACAGATATGTACATTTTGCTGACCAGAAGGCTCACAGCTGTGCCTATTTTGGTTTTACAAGCATTCTTGTTCGATTACACTGGACAAAGCAGTCAGATGATGGATAATACTCCGTGAGGTCTTTTGCAACACTAAACATGCAAATTTCTGAAGCAGAATGCTGTTGCTAATTACTTTTACTCACTTAACTTTAGCCAGCAAAAGGTTAAGTGTCTAATTTAAGCTAATTGATTTGGCTGCCTCACTGGTTACTTGAGAGAGAGACATTTGAGAGAGCAAAAATCTGCTATGTATTTTTCATATTTACTTTACCACAAGACGAATGGCCTCACAGGAGTCTGCCTTCCTTCTGCTGCGTACAGAGGTAATCAAATAACAAGCTTAAGCTGCATGGCCACCCTTGATTTTATACAGTGTACACATGAAATTCTGGGCCAGTGTCCTGTGAAAACACAGCTTGAAATCACAGTTAGCTGATACATATTATTTTAGAGTAACAGAAGCATAAGCCTAAGATTCCACCCAAAACTAGGCAAAACCCAAGGTCTCTGACTTTTGTATTGTTACGATGAAAGCTGAATGAAATCTTACTGAATTTCATGAGTACTGTAAGTGTTTTTGTTGCTAGTATTCAGACCGAAGTAGTTCAGAAGGTGTTTCTGCTTTCTTGGTGGCGGGAGATTTCTGTAGGGGGCTTACCAAAAACCCAGACCACGAGCCTGCAAGTGAGGCCAGGCAGAAGCTGAGCTTTATAGAGAACGAGGTATCACGGGGAGCTAACCAGCTAAGGTGGCCACGTGCAGGGGCGTCACACACCGGAAACAGAAAGTCAAGCAGAAGAAACCAGGAGAACATGGCTGGAGGAGATGCCAAGGACAGACCTCTAGCTGAAGGCTGGCACATTGGGCAAACAGAGTTTCCTGCTGTTCTTACCATCTTCTAGAAAATGGGATGTGCTCCTGTAAATAAGTAGAATTTAATCGTGCATCAGTTTCTCTCTAAAATAAAGGCTGTGGAAGAAAACTTACATAAAATGAACAAATACATTTTTTAAAATAGGTGTTGTTGACCAGAAGCATGTTTGGAAGAACACTGTCTTGAGGAACAATTTTAATGGCATCTAAAGACAGCTGGTGAAAAAATGTGAAGGCGGGCAACCCTTTACCTCTTCCTCATTTTATCCAACATGAAAAATGCAGCACTTGGCCCTGAATTATAATAAAATGTAACATGCAGCCTTATGTGAAACCATTACAGTTTTCTTCTAATCTCATACTCCCTCAATAAACTATCACCTTAGCACTTTTCCATCTCCTTTAGGCACTCATATGTTCTACTCCCTGAGCCCCTTCAGGTGCTCCAGCCCAGCCTTCACTAGCCTAGACCATCTCGCAGGGAACGCGCAGAAGAGAAACTTCTTCTTTCTGCCACTGATTTATTTCTAAATATCTTGCTACCAGATGCTACCAAGTGCAAAAAAATCCTTCACAGATCCTCTGTCTCCTACGTGATGTGGGAAACTTTACCAGTTCGATTAGCTAAAAAGAAATAATATTTCATTTTTTTCCATTTCTTTCATTTCATGTAGTCTCTCAAGTAATGGAAGTTCTGTAGAAACAACATGAAGTTTTGCTCCTTTCATGGGGCAAAATCAAAATCACTCTCCCAGACACACAATATCCCTATCTGTGCCACCTCTACTTGCTGTGTGTCTACGTGCTTCCGGTTCTACTTTTTTTCTTTTTTCTTTTTCCCTTTTTTTTTTTTTTAAATAGTCAGATAATCTTAAGCAGCTCCAGAATCTCTGGCTTCTGCTGTTGCTAGAACCTCCTAAACAGGCTCCCCTGGCTGCCTTATAGCCCTGTGTAGCTCAGTGCTCACAAAAGCTACATCCCAAGAATAGTCCCTTTCTCTGTGTAACATTCAGTATCTTCAACATTTCTCTTCTGTGTCTGCACAGAGAGAAGCTTTATAAAAATGTTAGCATTTTAACCCCATTATTCAAACTCAGAGTTTAAACAACAGATGGAGTGAAAGAGAAACCAGTTAAACTGCAAAATCTTGACAGGCTGACGCATGATTACGGTGATCCAAAATATCTAATGTGTTTAAAGAAAAGGGATCGGGCCAGCCCACAAAGCAGGAGGTCTGTAGATGAAATGTTTTAACTGCCAGGTCACGCACTGCAGCAGCTTAGTAGTCAACCAGGCTTTTGTCCCCACACTGAGGGAAGAGCAGAATAACCCAGGTAAGCGTTGCCTGTGAGACATTTCCTCCTTCACTTTTCCCACATAAGAGGTGCCCATGGGAGGGTTCAATCCTTATAAGAGGCAGAACAAATGATCTCAACCCAGAAATTGCAGTGATTTAGCACCAAATAAGAATCATTTCAAGTCATTTTCATGAATGAGTCATTCGTTAAAAATACCAGTTTAATCCAGTAAAAATGTATAAAAACTGGTAGCTTATAAAATTATTTGTTACTGTCCTTCCATCCATATACTATCATATGCTACTTTTGTCTGTAATATGTTCATCTCTAAATAATTTTCAGTTCATTTATAAATAATGACCATGTACTTCTGTTCTAGGAGTAATCAAAATCAGTTTAAGAATGAGTTAAACTGATAATTTAATTTGGGGTAATATCAACTGCAAAAAAAAATACAATTTTTATTTTAACATTTTGGTAAATTGAAATAATTGGCACCTGTACTATAAATACAGCTTTGCTAAGCTTTATCATCTAACCTCACGGAAGTATGAAGTTTGCCCAGAGCAGCAAAGGCTGTAATGGTACTGTTAAAACAGATGACATCCAGACATAAAAGTTACATTTTAGGGTGTGCTAGTATGCTAACATTTTGGGGAACACTAAAAACTAGGGAGCCACAAGAAAAATATCTAGCCAGTGGATTTGCTATATAGAATAACCCTAGTAGATTTTGTTCTTTTTTTTTCTTTCTGAATAATTTTATAAATAATTTTCATACAATTCTAATCTCTCATCTAAGGACAAAATTCTCTCTAAATATTTAGACCTTAAAATAATCAATTGTTAATTGACAATGGAAAACAGCAGACCCAAAGTACTACAGTTTATAACAGTTCAGTAAGAAATGAAAATATATGCTTATATTTTCCTTAGGATTTATTCCTTCTGTTGAGAGTGCTGAATTATATTGTTATCATTAAGGTAAAGCAATTTTCCTTTAACTGTCTGAAAGGTAGATATGCAGTTTAGCCTAGTTTTTTAGGCTTCCTTAAGGTTATTCTTGGGAAAAGGGAGGCAATTCATTTCCTTTGACTTAATCCCACATGTTTTACACACTTCTGTGCAGATGGGATGAATCATCCTCATGAAGAGCCTGCCTCTCTCCGCTGACCATAGACAGGAAGCTTAGACTTAGGTGTGTAAATGGAAGATTGCCAAACGTAAATAAGGTGAATCCCACCCCTGGTTGCTTTTAAGAAGTAATTTCAGCCAGTGTGTCCATTTAACTGATCAATATCTCAGCAAACAACAAACAAGGGTTACCTTCTGTGTACACTCAAGTAACATTTTTGATCTATTTTTGATAGGGTCACAACTTGAAGATAGTTTTGCAGCTGGTCATCATATTTCAAGAAGACAAACTGGACAGTCCAACAAGAATAAATAGCAACTTAAAATCACAAAGTCATAATAAATTGGGTTGTTCAGCCTAATAAAGAGAAGACCATTATGGGAGAGTGGGAAACATGATCATTTTCAAAAACAGTCACAGAGGAAAATTAATAATGATCTTAAATCACAGCAAGGCACAGTTATCCAGGCAGGCAGGAGGAAAAGTCTTCTCATAATTAGGAAGTGCCTGGAGAGACTTGCCACGTTTTTATGACTGGAGCTCTTTAAAAATAAAAAAGACAAATTTCTGTCAAGAATTACTTAGGCGTGGGTGGCCTGCCTTGGGAAAGGCACATTAAATAGATCTATCCTTCCTCTATAATCAGCAAGGAGAGGCAAGCAGTCCCACAGAACAATTTTAAGTGTTACTTGAAGAGCTTTTTGTGTGTCTGTCTCTGACCGCTGCAGAGATTTTCCAGGCCCCGTGTCCGCATTCACGGGCCGCAGGGACAGGTCTGGCTCCAGGACTGAGGCGTGGGCATAGCCGGGGTTCTGCTCGGTTCCACTCACTTCTTCAGGCCTTAGTGTTTTCACCCCTGAACGAAGGCTGCTTTTTCTCCTGAGGGGATTGAGGCTGCTACCTAGCATGGCCTGTTGGGTTGTCCAAATGGTGGTCTTCATTTCTCAAGAGTATGCGCTGAAAGAAAATCCCAGAGCAAACAACTGAAGATGTTGTTACATTCTGTGTAATATTTGGATATATGAGCTGAAAACTCTTTGGTAAATATAAAGCATATGAGAGACAGTGGGATATGCTATAACTGGTATCTCACTTAACGTAATTCAGTTTCCCTCAGGCAAACAGGAGTGCTGTGGTTTGAGAAATGCCCCAAATTTTATATGAAAGCCTTAAAAAATTTGTCTTCTCAGTCACACAGCTGTAATCACTCTGACTTCCAGGTGCATCCTATAGCGTCCCTGGGGTAAGTGACACTGATGAACATAACACAAAGGGGCTGTCCAATTAAATATCTTCATTAGCTTGTGAGTCACATCATTTTCCATTGCTGTAATGTTTCAGTATGGTTTTCTTTCCAGTTGCCAGTTACACTTGATGATCTGAATTCACTTTACCTAAATACATTAACTCCCATCCCATGTATTCCCTTCTATCTCACCACCATGAAAAATAACCCTTCCTGAGTGACTGGAACCATTCCACCCAAAGGAAGTTTACCTACATTTTCTCCCGAATTTCACCTCTTGCATAATAATGCCTTCATTTTAATCTGTCATATAAATGCAACTTGATTTATTTACTTACAGACATGCCACAGCCTGCCCCAACTTCCTGAAGCTGCTTCTACTCTGTTTTGCTTTCTTCAAAGAGATGTAAGTATTGTTTTTGTTGTCCAAGATTCTTCTTTACTTACAAGCATTGTGAAGAGACGGTCAATATTGTTGCCAAGGATATTTACTGGGTAGTGTCTACTTGACGAACAAGAATAGGGCCCCATTGTGGCTAGCACTCTCAGCACACAAGAAAGTTAGCAAGAGTATTTGATATTTATCTGAAGTTATCAATATCAGTAATATAGGCATGAAAATAAGCAGCACAAAGATTAGTTTGCAGCATAAAATATCACATTACCATGATATTTATCTTAAAAAGTAAGAATGGAAGCAGCCTTCCAAATTTTTCACATAGTTCTGCATGACACAGGCCTTCTATATACCTTTATCCGAGAAACTGGATATGTCACTTTCCTATATAAATACCACAGTACTAAAGAGTCCAGCAAAAATAAAATGAAATTTAGATTACCAATACTCTTTATATCACAGCTTCTTTCATCTACTGCATGTAGATGCAGTGTTTCCTTTATTCTCTTTCATTCTCTTTTAAGAGTTGCCATTGTTATTGGCTATAAAAGAAAGCCAGATTAAATGCTTCATTATACCTCTCAATACAGCTGATGAGAACATTAAACAGATCCATTTTTTTTCTCATTTTCTCCTGCCACTCTACAATAAAAATACCCTCCTTAATTTTCAAGTCATATTAAAAAAAAAAAAAGACTTATAATGAGAAAGAGATATATCGGGCTCTTTATCCTTGCCATTTGGCTAGTACATTTCCTATTTATTCTTCCTTCAGTGTGGCCAGAAACTTTGAGCATAGTATTTTTTTGGGTTGCCCGTTTAAAAGTATTTTCCTCAAGAACATTCTGCTGTTTCTTTTCAAGGGTTTTACACACTGACACTTACGAATCATAGAATCATAGAATGCTTAAGGTTGGAAGGGACCTCTAGAGGTCATCTAGTCCAACCCCCCTGCACACGCAGGGTCACCTAGAGCACGTGGCACAGGACTGCATCCAAGCGGGTTTTGAAGATCTCCAGAGAAGCAGAATCCACGACCTCTCTGGGCAGCCTGTTCCAGGGCTCTGTCACCCTCACTGTTAAGAATTTTTTCCTTAAGTTCCTGTGGAACTTTTGGTGTTTCAGTTTCTGGCCGTTTCCTCTAGTTCTGTTGGTGGCCACCACTGAAAAGAGGCCAGCACCATCCTCCTCACTGCCTCCCTTGAGGTACTTATAGACACTGATTAGATCCCCTCTCAGTCCTCCCTTCTCCAGGCTGAACAGGCCCAGCTCCCTCAGCCTCTCCTCATAGGGCAGGTGTTCCAGGCCCCTGATCATCCTTGTAGCCCTGCGCTGGACTCTCTCCAGCAGCTCCACATCCCTCTTATACTGTGGAGCCCAGAACTGGACACAATACTCCAGATGTGGCCTCACCAGGGCTGAGTAGAAGGGCAGGATCACCTCCCTTGACCTGCTGGAGACACTTCTTAACACACCCCAGCATCCCATTGGCCTTCTTGGCCACGAGGGCACACTGCTGCCTCATGGTCATTTTGTCATCCACCATGACACCCAGGTCTTTCTCTGCAGAGCTGCTCTCCAGAAGGTCAGTCCCCAGCCTGTACTGCTGTCTGCGGTTATTCCTCCCCAGGTGCAGGACCTTGCACTTGGCCTTGTTGAATTTCATGAGGTTTTTCACCGCCCAGTTGTCTGTCCAGGTTCCTCTGGATGGCAGTGCAGCCCTCTGGGGTATCAGCTGCTCCTCCCAGTTTCCTATCGTCAGCAAACTTGCTGAGGGAGCACTCTGTGCCTTCATCCAGGTCATTGGTGAATAAATTGAACAGGACTGGACCGAGGACTCAACCCTAGGGGACACCACTAGCTACAGGCCTCCAACTAGACTCTGCACCGCTGATACCACCCTCTGAGCTCTGCGATCCAGCCAATTCCTAATCCACCTAATCCACTCATCTATCTCACACTTCCGGAGTTTGCCCAGGAGGATGTTGTGAGGGACTGCGTCAAAGCCTTGGTGAAGTCAAGATAGATGACATCCACCGCTCTCCCCTCATCTATCCAGCTGGTCATTCCATCATAGAAGGCTATCAGATTAGTCAAGCATGATTTCCTCTTGGTGAATCCATGCTGACTACTCTTGAGCACCTTCTTGTCCTCCATGTGCCCGGAGACAATGGCCAGTATGAGCCGTTCCATCACTTTTCCGGGCACGGAGGTGAGGCTCACTGGCCTATAGTTGCCTGGATCCTCCTTCTTGCCCTTTTTGAAGACTGGAGTGACATTGGCCTTCTTCCAGTCTTCTGGCACCTCCCCCGTTCTCCAGGACCTTTCAAAGGTGATGGAGAGTGGCTTAGCTATGACCTCTGCCAGCTCACGCAGCACTCTGGGGTGCGTCCCATCAGGGCCCATGGATTTGTGGGTATCGAGTTTCCTTAGGTGCTCTCTGACCCAATCTTGCTCTACCCAGGGCAAGTCTTCCTCTCTCCAGGCTTCTTCTCTTGTCCGTAGGGCCTGGGACTCTAAAGGGCTGCCCTTGGTAAACACCGAAGCAAAGAAAGCATTCAGCAACTCTGCTTTTTCTGTGTTATTTGTAACCAGGGTGCCCACCCCGTTCACCAGCGGACCCACGTTTTCCCTGATCTTCCTTTTGCTGGTCATAGATTTGAAGAAGATTTCCTTGTTATTTTTAACATCCTTTGCCAGATTGCGTTCCAACTGCGCCTTAGCTCCTTTGTCGCATCTCTGCATTCCCTGACTACGTTCCTGCATTTCTCCCAGACGGCCTGTACTTTTTTCCGCATTCTGTATACTGCCTTCTTCTGCTTGAGCATTGCCACAAGCTCCTTGCTCATCCATGCAGGTCTCCTGCCCTCTCTGCCTGACTTCTTACACACAGGGATGCACTGTTGCTGGGTGTGGAGGAAGAGCTGCTTGAAAACTAACCAGCTCTCTTGGGCCCCCCTTCCTTCTAGAGCTCTGGCCCATGGGATTCTTCCAAGGAGGTCTGTGAGGAGGCTAAAGTTGGCCCTCCTGAAGTCCATGGTTGCAAGGCTACTTACAGCTCTGCCACCTCCTCGTTGGATCCTGAACTCCACCAACTCATGGTCACTGCAGCCAAGGCTACCCCCCACCTTCACATCTCCTACAAGTCCCTCTCTATTTGATAGCACGAGGTCCAGTAGCCCACCTCTTCTCGTTGGCTCCTCCACAACCTGCGTCAAAAAGTTATCGTCGACGCTCTGCAGGAACCTCCAGGACTGTTTGTGCCTGGCAGTGTTGTCCTTCCAGTTGATGTTGGGGTAGTTGAAGTCCCCCATGAGAACCAGGGCCTGTGACTGGAAGGCAATATCCAGCTGACTATAGAAGGCCTCATCAGCCTCCTCGTCCTGGTCAGGTGGCCTGTAGCAGACACCCACCACAGTGTCTCCCACATTAGCCTGCCCTTTAACCCTTACCCGCAAGCTCTCAACTCGCTCATCCTCCACTCCCAAGTTGAGCTCCATGCATTCCAGTTGCTCTCTCACATAAAGAGCAACTCCACCACTTCGCCTTCCCAGCCTGTCCTTCCTAAAGAGCACATAGCCTTCCATGGCAGCGCTCCAGTCATGTGAGCTATCCCACCACGTCTCTGTGATTCCAATGAGATCATGACGCTGGGACCGCACACAAATCTCCAGTTTGTCCTGCTTATTCCCCATGCTTTACGTATTGGTGTACAGGCATTTCAGGGAAGTAACCGAGCCTGCAAGTTCTGCAGGAAGGATGAAAGAGGACCCTCTGTGATCATATCCTATCCTCACTTCCCCACTACCATACTCCCACTGGAAGCCATCTGACTTTGGCTGTGTGGTACTGATTGCCCTGTCTATGTGACACTCCCCTTCCCCCTTCTCGTCTAGTTTAAAGCCCTCCTAACCAGGTTGGCCAGTCTTTTGGCAGAGACGTGTGCCCCTCTTGTTGAGATGGTTCCCATCATTCCCCACTGATTAGTCATCAGAGTCCCATGGTCATAGAAGCCAAAAACCCTGTTGCCAAGTCCAGCAGCGCAGCCAGTTAATCTGCCATATCCGCCTTCTCCTCCTTGAATCCATTTCCCTCATTGATAGGTGTTGCAGCTTGGAGCGGGTCAGGAATGCCAGACATCAACTTCATAGAAGCTGGAACTGACTTCGTTTATTAGCTTTTCATGCAGTACATTTATATGATTCTTAACAATTAGTGATGTAATTACACAGGCTCCTAATTGGTAGACAATGATCTAACTCAGACCCTTACAGCCCCCCTTACTTGTTTAGCTCATCCTTTTAGTTCAACAGCTCTTTTATTCCCTCTGACCTTGGTCTACTTCCTTATCTCCTAGTTAGCACTCCCTTTGTTCTTTCACTGAAACCTGAAGGCTGGAATTGAGCAGGCCTGCTGGGCAGCCATGTACGCGGCTCTCTAGCCATCCCTCTACAATTCCCCCTTTTTCTTTTGTACCAGCAAGGCCTGCTTAGTAGTACAGGACACTTCTTCCTCTCATGATGTTCTGCAGGCTCACACTTCCCACCGCTAGGGTACCAGCTGTTTGCCTGCTACATCTGATGTATGTGAGGTTGCTTCCAGCTAAGGCCTCTCCCATTTTCTCTGTCACCCATCCGATTTCAGAAACCAAGCATAGATAATTACTCTTGAGGTAACACTCGTCGGCAGGATACTGAGACTGAGTATTCTCTTGAGTTAGCAGATTAGAGGGTTGCTGACAGACTCCCAACTCGGCAGGCGTCCCCGCAGAGACAACGTGGGTCTCAGTGTTAGGAGTCTCACCGCCCCCCCCCCTTTACGCTCTGCTTTATCTGTTTAAGCCCGGTGCATCCTGTCACGTAGGGCCAGTACGTGCCAGCAGGCAGACTGGGGCGGGTGGACAAACTCCACCTTCAGTCACTTAACCTTCCCTCCTGGTCACACAGGTGCGCATACCAGTAAGTGGTCGCAACCGTCAGTCTGAGGGTCTTGCCTTTCTCATCTCCTCCCTCTCGGGTGTTTGACCTTCAAACTAATTTAGAGGATGTCTGCAGTTAAGTTGGCTACAAGCCCGGTTGAGCAGCCGCCTTCAGCTGCTTTTGGAGGAGGTCGGCTCTGAGCCTGGCTGGGCAGGCAAACATCTTCTTTCTCAAGGTCTTAGGTTCTGTTTTGTACAACAGTTTTATGATTCTACGGATCGTACAAGTTTCCAGCCTTCAACCCTACCTCATGTCAGCATCAATATGCATAGGATGAAACACATGATAAAGAGGAACATAGCAAATAGAAATACTAGCCCTACTAGCGGTTGCTATCCTCGTCTAAAGCATTACAATTCTTCAACCCCCACTTTAAAAGAGAAATCAAATCCCCCCTTTTCTTTAGATTAGATGACCCCGGGAAGCAAGCCAGCCTTGTGGTGTCAGATTCGGATTGCGTGAAAAAGCAGTTAACAAACGTGACATTAAAGCGCGCAAACAATACAAGCAATCATTAAGCCAATTACAAGCAACAGTCCCCATAATAACAACATTAACAGCGATTTCATCAACGATTTTATCCATCCTCCAATTCCTAACCAGTCTGTTAGTCCGTCTAGACCGAAAAATCCCGCATCCTTTGTTACTTTCTCCGTATGCTTGGTCAAGTCGTGGAGCTGTTGATGTATCGCCGCTGAATGATCCTTCAAGTCCATACAGCACATGCCGTCAAAGTCCTGACACCCATGTCCGTGAGCAAGAAGCAGGAAATCAACAGCGGCACGGTTTTGTAATACAGCGTGTTGTACCTGGGTTAAATCATCTGACAATTCGCTAAGCACCATACTGGTTGCGTTTGCCTGCTTGACTGCCCAGCATGCAAGATGTTCAATATTCCTGTGGGCTCGGGAGGCTGACACCCCAGGACCGAAGAAAGACGCCACTATCACCTCCCAATCATTCCATAAATCAACATCATCAATGCAATCACTGCTTATAGCAACCTTTGTACTTCTTCATCGCCTAACTGCTATTTTCCGGCTCCCAGGAGGCCCGTGGGGCCATATCATACTAAGGCGACCGATTGTGCAAGGTCCTCCCATGGGCTGGGTTGGAATGCCAGCCCAGGCTCGATTTCCACATATAAGGAAATATCCGGGAGGAAGTTTACGAGGCAGAGCGTTACCTTTAACCTCAGGGACTGACCTGGCGCACCAGTTTTCCCAACTTAACCTGTTTCCAATCGGATTTACAGGGGTGGTGTTATTGGATAAGCGGAGTGGATAAGGCAGTGGTACTGCCGTGGCGCTAGTATTTAAAAAAAAAAAAATGCAAGCAGTAGCATTAAGAGAATCTAGTAGCTCAAACTCCTGTGGGGGGTTATCCATATCCAGCTGACCGTTAACCCACTGGTCGAACTGCGACATCACGACAGACATGTTCTTATAGTCACACCAGCTGCTACTTGCGTTCTTACAACTATCATCATAGTGAGCCGCAAAAACCACCGCTTCGCTATCGTTAAGTGGGACCCCTACCAAACAGGTCACAAAGGGTGTGCTGGGTGTCGCTAAGCTAGCAGAAAATTGTGTAGTATTTAGCTCTCTGGCCAATGTTACCCAGATATTTTGCCGAGGGTCGAACAGCCGTGGGTGGAGTACCGAAGCCTCCCACTCACAGACATTAAGGCCCACGAGAATCAGCACCAGAAATGTCTTCATCTTGCGTGGGTGGCGTTGGCCCCTCTGCTACCTTCGTCCACCTGCTGGGCACCCACAGGGGACCTGAAATGGTAGAAACACACATGTAACCCCTGCCGAGGAACAGCACTTCAGCAGGACCTTCCCAGATTCCAGTTTTCGGGTTTCGGAACTGTACCCACATTCTGGTCTCCACGGGAGGAACACACTGCGTGTGCTTGACAATAGGTGGCACTTCCTCTGCACCAAAAATGCACAGATGATTTAGCACAAAGAGAACAACTGAAAGGCGCTCTTTTGGGTCAGAAATGTCCTCAAACTTTCCCAGATACTCTTTCAAGGTTCGATGGGCTCGTTCTACTACTGCTTGTCCCGTAGGGGAGTGTGGGATACCCGTACTGTGCTCCACCCCCCAGGTATCACAGAAATGATGGAGTGTCTGACTAACATACGCGGGGCCATTGTCAGTCTTAATCTTTTCAGGTACCCCCAAGACTGCAAAGCATGCTAACAAGTGTTTTTTTACATGTATGGCCTTTTCCCCAGGCTGTGCCGTTGCCCGTATGACTTTAGAAAAGGTATCGACACAAACATGGACGTATTTCAGTCTTCCAAAGCTCGACACATGCGTGACATCCATTTGCCACAGCTCTAAGGCCCTCAATCCTCTCGGATTAACCCCGATACCCAATCCTGGACCATGGTGACTACACTGTGGGCACGCCTGCACAATTCCCCGTGCATCTTCCAAGGATATCCCGAACTGTCTTGCCAAACCCTTAGCATTAGCATGCAACATTCCATGACCCACTCTTGCTGCCTCGAACCGACTGAATGGTCCCATCCGAGGGGCTACACTCACCAACTTATCTGCTCGGGCGTTCCCTTCCCCTAGGCCTAATTCCCATGTATGGCTACGGATATGTATCACGCAGTAGGACTCGGACCTCATCATAATCGCCTTCCTTAGTTGAAAAAACAACTTTCCCAATCGCTGATCTTCCATGGCCTTAATCAAGGCATCTTCTATTCGGTCTACCACTCCTGCTACGTATAAGGAGTCAGTGACCACATTCAAGGGTACTGACACCCACTTGGTGAAGGCCCAAACTACTGCTTTCAATTCCAAGGTTTGAAGGGAATCCTTCTTCTCCGCGGATAAAGTCTGAGACTCCCACCGATCTCCATTCCGCCAGGTAATTGCGGCCAAGCGCGACTTTTTACCTGCATCTGTGAAAGCTGTCACCGCATTTGCCAATGGTCGCTTGGATCGCCTAGGGCGTTCGACCCAATCATAATTGTTTAACAAATGACCGATTTTCCCTGACACTGGGCGCGATATTATGTCCCCTGAAAAATCCAACAACGCCAGCTGCAGAGCTGTCGAGTGCCTAATTGCCCACTCTAAATCTTCCTTTTGTATCAGTAGACCTATCATGTTTGGCTCTTCACCTGCGATCGCTACAACCCGATCCCTACCTTTCCGAATTAGAGATCCCAGAATCTCAAAGGGCGTCGCAAGGGCTGTTTTTGGGCGCACTGCAGGGAATACCCATTCTAGCACCGATACCTGCGTCTCTCTCCCTTTTTCTTTTGTGAGCTGACTAATTACAGCAGCGTAACTAGTCGGCCCCTTTAACAGTAGTAAGGTTATACCGAGGTCCAACCTCCGGCGGCGGGCTAACCGCTGAGACAAGACCTGGGAGAGATTCTGAAGGCACTGTTGTTGCTGCTCTGTCAGGTTGATTGGCGTCGCTGGGTCGGTACCTTTTAGTAAGGGCACTAACGGTGCAATCTCATCATTGGTGATACCTAGGACAGACTGTACCCATTGCAAATCCCCCATAAGGGTTTGCACATCAGACAACGTGCGCAGGCTCACCTTCAATTCTGCCTTCTGTGGCCTAATGGTAGCCTCTGATATAAGCCAGCCCAAGTACTTCCAAGGCTGAGTACGTTGTACCTTTTCAGGTGCGATTTGCAACCCTCGCTCCCGAAGGGCCTTCGAAATTACTTCCTCCTCCTTTACCGTAATAGGTTCTGCTCGCGCAAAAAGGATATCATCCATATAATGATAGATCAATGTGTGTGGCCACTGTGTACGCAATGGCTGAAGGGCCGCAGCCACAAACAGTTGGCACATTATCGGACTGTTCTTCATTCCCTGGGGTAACACTACCCACTGATAGCGCCTAGCAGGTGCTGCCCTATTTATGGAGGGTAGCGTAAATGCAAAACGGACGGAGTCCTGGGCTTGCAGCGGGATGGTATAGAAACAATCTTTTAAGTCAATTATCAACAAGTACCAATTTTCCGGGATCATAGAAGGAGAAGGCAGGCCGGGCTGTAGAGCCCCCATTGCCTGCATCTGTTGATTAACTGCACGAAGATCATGAAGTAACCTCCACTTCCCTGACTTCTTAGGGATAACAAAGATCGGTGTATTCCATGGGCTAGTGGAGGGCACCAAATGACCCGCCTTTAACTGTTCCTCTACTAACTCTTCCGCTATTTGCAGCCTCTCCTTCGTTAGCGGCCACTGCTCCACCCAGATAGGGTCTTCTGTTATCCAGGTAATAGCAATGGGCTGCTCGACAGTGGCCGCTAAGGAAAACCCTGTCCTGACGCAGTTGAGAGAACCACTCCTAGCTGGGCCATGCACTCCCTGCCAATCAACATCTGAATAGGAGCAGGCAACGGCAGGATAGACACGTGAGTGCTGACCACTTGATGGTCTATTGTAAGCTGTACAGGGTAAACACTTTCCTCTGTTTGTTGAACCCCGCCTACACCTCCAATGCATGCTGCTGCTATCCTTTTTGGCCAATGCCGTGGCCAACACTCGCTTGAGATGATGGTGCAATCTGCACCAGTGTCCATTAACCCTTGACAGCACACGTTTTGGCCCCGGAAACTCACTTGCACCTTTACTAACGGCCGATGTTTCATGTTTAGAGTTAAGAGGGCTTGTCCTCCTGTAGATCCAAAGCCTTTTTGCTTCCGTGACGGCAATGAAGCCGCCCGGGGATTAATAGCCCCTAACAAATTCTGCAAAGGAACTAATTGAGCCAATTTACTACCTTTAGCAATAGTTACTGGTGGGGTCAATGTGTATACCACCAGGTTGATTACTCCTTCCGAATCCGAATCAATAATCCCAGGTATTACAAAAATACCAGACATTCCTGCCGAAGATCGTCCCAATATCAACCCCCCGCTTCTTTTCCCTGACCAAGGTAAGCCCTTAAACTGGGATGGGATTCGCACGGGGGAGGCATCTTGTAGACAGATGCTTACTGCGGCTGCCAGGTCAATGCCCAGGCTTCCCCTTGTGGCAGGCAGCCAGAGCTCCCCCCCTGCACCATTGTTCTCCTCGCGGGCAGGGTTCGCGCTCACATTCCCGTTTCCCGAACAAACAGTACCAGGGGCTGATTGGCACGCCTTTTGGGAATGAGTGTCTCTCTGACATCGGGGGCACCAAACACGCCCTTCATCACAATTCTTCCGAATATGTCCCCGACGACCACACCGAAAGCACTTAGGGCCATCATCACTCGGCCGTTTCTTCTGTCCCTTTCCCACAAGGGGTTGCAGTGCCGCCGCTAACACTCGAGTCGCCTGCGCCTGCTGAGCGGCTGAGTCAAGCAGTGCCTGCTCTACCCGAGCCCCTAAGAATGCTCCTGGGTTTCCCACACCCCGATGAACAATCTCTTCAAGCATTTCCTCAAGGGACACTCCCTGAGGCAATGTCACCAGCACATCCCTAGTTCGCTTATTAGCATTCTCGACTGCTAAGGACTGTGCCATAAGCCTCCTAGTTCTTTCATCTAACGCGTCCATTTCCTCTAAGGCCTTAAGCAGACGATCCACAAACTCACCAAAAGGCTCGTTTACACCCTGTTTAACATTTACAAAAGACGGCCCCTTCTTTTCCTCTGGTAAGGACATAAACGCTGATAAGGCGGTCTGTGTCACGAGCCTCAAAAGAATAGGAGGATACTGCATCTGCACCCCCACATCCGCGAAGTTTCCCTGTCCGATGACCGTTTCGGGCCGTAAATTAAACAACGGATCATCCTGCCCCCGCGGCACAGCGCATTCCCGTGCCGCGTGAGCTGCCCACTGTCTTTCCCATAACAGTAACTGACCTGGTGTCAAGATTAATTTTGCGATTTGTTGACAGTCACTAGGAAGAAGCATATCGCTGTTAAAAATGTAGGATAGCATTTGTCTGGAGGGCTCGCCTTTGATCCCCCAACGCACGACCGTATCCCTCAATTGACTCAGAATTTTCCAGTCAAACGGATCCCATTTACCCGCTGCCCCCCCTTGACCATCCGGCTCAAAGGTTACCGGGCACGCTACCCTCATAGCCAGCTCCCATTGACCCTCCAGAATTGCATCCCTGATAACCCCAGACCAACGCGAAGAGGAAACCCGCGGACCCGAAAGCCCCCCGGAAGCCCCCGACCACCCCCCATCTGTGGCTCGCCCATCTGCCTGGGCTTGAACCAGCACTCTAGAGGCTTCTCGGAACAGCTTATCAGAGGGTCGGTCCCGGCTTCGCTCTGGTGGTTGCTCCTGTGGTCTATTTCCAGCTGCCCCTGCCGGGAGTGATGGCGCCGACGGCTGCTGTGGCGATTCGGGAGTCGCGGTCGATTCGGCTGGCGCAGGTTCCGGTGGTGGAGGTAATGACTCCAAGGGACGCTGAAGTTGCGACGACCCACCTCCGAGAACGCTATCGATCAACTCCTTGGCGGTGCTCTTTGGGACTGCAGTGGCGCCTCGTCCAAGGGGGCCCTTCTGCACTGCCGATCCCTCAGGAGTTGATTCCTCCCCTTGCAGCATCTGTGTCGCGGCTGCTACCATTTTCTTTTCAGCCTGCATACACTTGAGCTGATTCGCCACCTCGCGCCAAGTTTGACCCAGTTCTTTGGCAGCTTTGTTGCCCTCCAGAGTGGCTTCCCATAATGAGTTCCCTATCTCACGCCACTCTGTTATACTAAAAACAAATTGTGGCTCCTTTAAATGTCCTTTCTCCCTTGCCCACTTAATCAACTCATACAGCTTCTTCGTGCTCACTGCTGCTTCCCTTTTTGCTAATAAGTCCAGCAGCAGTTGTTCAGCAGCTTCTCGCTCCATGTACCCCTGCACTGGGAATTCTGCTTCTAGCCGTTACCCCACGCCGTCTTCCCGTGTGCGCAATCACGGCCGGCTTACCCGCTCCGGTCCACCTTCTTGGTCGGATCACTCGGCTGCACCTGTACGTCGTCCTCCGGAATCCCGCACCGTTGTGCCAGGTCCCTGTACCAGTCCCTATTCGGAATCTGTCCCTGTTCGGAATCGAGTCCCTGTTCGGAATCTGGTCCCTGTTCGGGCGCCACTTGTTGCAGCTTGGAGCGGGTCAGGAATGCCAGACATCAACTTCATAGAAGCTGGAACTGACTTCGTTTATTAGCTTTTCATGCAGTACATTTATATGATTCTTAACAATTAGTGATGTAATTACACAGGCTCCTAATTGGTAGACAATGATCTAACTCAGACCCTTACAGCCCCCCTTACTTGTTTAGCTCATCCTTTTAGTTCAACAGCTCTTTTATTCCCTCTGACCTTGGTCTACTTCCTTATCTCCTAGTTAGCACTCCCTTTGTTCTTTCACTGAAACCTGAAGGCTGGAATTGAGCAGGCCTGCTGGACAGCCATGTACGCGGCTCTCTAGCCATCCCTCTACAGATAGGATAGAGGAGAACCTTTGATGGCCATCCCTAGGGCTTGATATCCTTCAGTTCCTCCATGGCATCATTTGTGTCCACGTGAAACAGTACGAGCGGGTAAGAGTCAGACTCCCGGACAAGCCTTGGGAGCCTTTCTGTGATATCCTTTATTCGGGCCCCTGGCAAGCAGCAGACCTCTCTGGATGAGGGGTCCGACCTACATATCGGTGCCTCCGTGCCCTGCAGCAGGGAGTCACCCACGACGATCACCCGCCGCTTCTTCCAGGTGCTCCTTTTCTCCTTAGGGGGAGCAGCCTCAGGGCGTGGACCTGACTGCCTCTCTGTAGACAGCTCCCTAGATGGGCCTTGGTTCATGACCTCCTCTATCTGATCCCCAAGTTCCAGGGCCTCGTACCTGTTGGATGTGGTCACAGGTGGAGGTGAGGTGGGCCGTGGAAGGGTTCTCCTGCCACCTCGAATAGGGACCTGTTTCCATTGTTGATTGTCCCTCGATACTGTTAATGCTGCTCCCTCTGCCCTATGGCAAGAGGGTACTGGATTTACAGACCGAATTGGGGGGGTTCTCTGGGTGGCTTTCCTGGGAAGACTGCAGAACGCAGCTCTACCATGAAGCCTCAGTAGCTTTACCAAACAAAGTACAATACAAAAATAATCCAGTAAAAACAGCAAAAAGAAAAGGAGGCCACTCCAGGAGCATGAGGATGTGGAACAGCGGGGAAAAAAATACAAGGCAGGACATCACTGGTCCCTGTGGGACAGGTGCCTCATAAAGGATGCTCTGTGAGAAAGAAGGAGTTTAGTCTAACCCTCAAAAAATACTGAGCCCTCCATAGTACGGCCTCCAAGAACATGTTCTTTCAATTTTGTGACAACAATTCACAAAGTGAATTTCTCACTACTAGAGATAAACAATATAATCTGGGTGCTTGTCACTTGTGTTCCTAGGAGAAGTTAAAAAGTGTAATATATCCCCAAAGAAAAATTAATACTAAGGTAGACTCAGAATTTGGATCTGGTGTTACTAAAATGTACCAGAACTTAGATTTTCAGTAAAATCTCATTTAGATGCTAGGAAAATAATCATACAGTCATGCTTGGCTAAATACAGTCTTGCTCTAACTCAACTGATACCAGAAGAAGAAATTTTGGAGGGCCCCAATTACTTCAATATGTCAGCAACTTGTGGATTTTCACAAATGAGTTTTTTACAGCTTCCTCTGAAGATGTGGTCTGCTCATTTCACAGCAGTTGAATGCCTCACTGGGCCATTATGAATTTAAGCATGAGCTGTATTCACTTCAGTGAAGCCGCATGCGGAGAAAATCAATCCTGCTGTTGACAGGTGCTACAGGCAACCTACTTCTCCAGACAAGCTACAGCACCCTACTAGGTTACCACAGCTCTCAACTAAAACTTATGCAATAACTTCCTCCTCTTTTCAGTGATATTTGAGTTGACATGAATTTTATCAATGTGTATTTTCCACTGCAAGGTAAGCTGTAGAACCAATTCCAACAGGCACTGGGGGAAAAAAACTCATGAGCTTTTCTTATGGAAGCGAATACTGAGGTAAGACCTGTAACAGTGTCAGCTGTAACTGGCTATACACTGTAAACAAGCAATGGATGAAACAATATAAATAAGCAATATATGAATGTGAAATAGAAAACAGGAAAAGTACATTTTTCAGTTGTTTTTCAGGAGTAACTTAGTTTCATGGGTCTGAAACTTACTTTTTCCAAGCTGTTTTTCCTTCCACTGTGTTCCTTAAATACATATTTCCCAAAGCACTAACATATCTACTTACAGACCACAGATCTTCTATTTCTACATTATGAAGCCCAGTATTTAATTATTTTCCTGAAATCAGCTAGATCCTCCATCTTAGTCCAATCTAAAATCTAATTTAGATGCATGATGACAGTCCAGAAGAAAAGGACAACTGGCTCCGGCTGCAATCGTGTCCTGGCCACAGGGGATATGAATCCCCTGCGATAGGCAAGGCCCTGGTCCTCATGCTCATGGCGTATATGCCAAGGATGGGAGAAAGAAAGGGCACTTGAAACACCACTTGTGCAGAGGTGAACAGGGCGAGGACCTAAGCTCTTACACCGTGGTCAAGCGGACAGGGAAACGGGAACAGAAGGCCCTGTTTGCACCAGGAACTGCCATGGGGAGAGCCCCCAGCCTCACCTGGAGAATGAGGCAGCGCTGCTGCGACCACTGCGGCTTCTTGGCCCTTCCTCCCCTAGAGACTCAGTCTAAATATTTTGGTGAAAGGGGGAAGGAGGGGAAAATTTTTAGAAAATGACTTTTTTTTCCCTCAACTAATGTATTCCCAAATGATTTCTTTACAAAAAATGCATTTTTTCATGAAAAATATACACCAGCCTTAATACATATCAATTCCTCTCAAAGCTCATCACATTTTCATCTTTACCAAAAGCATCCTATTTAATACTGGAAACATTCTCATCTAAAAAATGTGCGATAATAGGACATCTCAATTTCAGAGCATTAGGAAGCTGAGGCCATCACAGTAGGTGGAAAACATTATCACACATAGTCTCCATGGATTCAGCCAATGGTTGGTCCAGCATCAAGAGCAGGTTACTGTTCTCTTTTAACTGTAAATATCAAAAGGGTAATATCTTCATTTTATACTTCCATTTTCTGTTAAAAGATAGCTGTATAACCTATAATATTTCTAATGTATGTTAATAATATAAATTACCTGCAAACCCACTCTAATTTCCTCAGAACACACAGATCATCAAGCAGTTACTTTTCCTTAGCTTCTGAATACAAGACAGATGGCATTTCACATCAGAGACCAGATGCGATATCATGTAAACAAATCTGTAGCATATGCTAAATACAAGGAGACTTTTACTGCAGTAAATCATGGCAACATTTTCCCTAAGTACCTGTGTTGTTTTGCACATTAGTAGCGCAACATTTCAAAGGATTATTCAGATGGTAATAATCAGTGTCTTGAATTCAAAAAGGTGAATCACCACAGAAAATTGTTTGCTGCTGATTTCATACTTTCTTTTTGACAGTACTTTTTGCCCGAAATGCGCTAGATTTCACAGGCTGTGTTGGAGTAACAGACGCAATGTGGCAGTCCACATAGCAACAGTTGTTTCCAAAGCCATGGAATACAGTTGTTTCCAAGCCAGTTAGCATGCAAAATTTGTACCGTGGAGAACTAAAGCTTCCAAAAAATAAGGACACTGTACTCAGTACAGTAAATTAATGGCTCCTATAACAGAGGATTACATCAGCAGCACATAAGATATTAACCTACTTCAGAAACAGTTTACATACACAGGATTCATTGTACATGAAGACAAACTTTTCTGCTTCTACTAATGTAACAATTATGAATAGTTCCTCTCCCTGGAAAGTATCTCCATAATAGAACTCTAAAAAGCAGACAAATACATTACAAGGCTCATTACAGGGCTTCACACGTACATATTTTCTCGAATTCCTGCCGTTTCAGATTTCAAGTGCTATTGGACTGCTGAGCACATGTACTAACTGCCAAGATCAGCCCACAAACTTGGGAAAAGGTCACAAAGAGTATTTCCAGTGGTGTATTTTCTATAAAGCCTTTGGAGATTCAAAAGAATATTAAAAATGTGGAGAAAATTAAATGTTGATGAATGACAAATTCTTTATGAGGAAAAGCAGAAAACTACTATCTTTGCAAGAGTCTTGTTTGTGTATGAGAGCTACCTCACTCATCGATCACTTATTACATCCTGGAGGTTGCAATTCCTGAAAGGCATTAGCTTGTTGTTAGGGAGCTTCTGCTCTTGATAGGAACATTTTTCTATAATTTCTCGTGGGGATTCAAATACAGCTCTACAGAAGTCTGCAAAGCACTTACAGATGACAGTAGGTAGCAAAAATAACTCTTTAGAGCTTAGGTCTCTGGATAGGTCTTTTATTTTGATCGATTGTACTTATTTTCAACAGTCTCTCAAGACTACAGGAAATGGAAGTGTCTGACTTTTCTCTCTCCTGCTTAGACCTTTTCACTTTTTCCTGATGAGTATCAGACTAATTTTCCCACAACAATGCTGACTACTGGCAGTATTTCATACGATTCCCTATTAGACATTTCACACTAAAAAAAAATATACAGTTAATTTGAATCTTTTTTAATTTCATAGGATCCGAAACCTTCTTTGCATCTCATTTCTATTTTATCTGCTTAATTCTTTCTAGAAATTCTGTCAACATTTTACCCATAGCACATACAGCAAATGTATTTTCCCAATGCACTTTGGTCAACATTTGCATATGAAGGAGAAATGACCATAAGGTAGGTATATACGTATGCATACATGTATATACAGGTAATAGAGCTTTGCAGTTTGCTCAGAATCTTCAGCTCCTCTGATTTCCAGGCAAGCTGCAAGTCCTCAGTAGATCCAACAGTCACAGCCTGTGTTATTTTAGATAATCTTAAGTGCCTAAATTTAACACTGTGAACTTGTATGTTATTTCTGCTGCTCCATATTTTGGAAAATCAAACAAAATGCTTCCATCAGCTACATTCCCCCAAAACAAGCTATAAATAAAGCTGACATTTTGCTTGACTATAGTGAGCATTGTATTTTCTGAAATACTTTACAAGGCTCTATGTATCCTGACAGGTTTAAATGAAGCAATTAATCATAAAAAGGAACTACTCAAGCTTTCTGACCATTATCAAAACAATTTTCTTCAGTTATCTTCAGCAGTACATTTTAAACAGAAGCGTATTTTTTATTATTATTACTCCTAAATAATTTCAGTTTCTAGTGTTCCCCATTTTCCACTGGTCATTAAAATTTTGATTTGGAGACTCATCATATGAATGATTGCTTTTCCATAGGATATGGTGCTAAGGAAAATATTAGTTTCAAGGCCTTTATTACTAATTTTGACTCAGCTCCTTCATCTTTTATCAGTCTTTTATCTTTGTTGTTTGTCAAGACTTAAAGAAACCACGTGTTACCAGGAAGTGTTTTCAAACTCTTACCCAATGGAGGTTAACACCTGCATTTTCTCCTTCTGTGGTGCCGTTCCCTCTTTCTCAAGCAACCACTCCATTTCATTCACTGGATGCATCTTGAAATGAGCATGAACATGAAAAGAGCAGCAACTGCATTACCACAAACATCTCTGCTAATACAAATTTATTAGTAACTCTGAATACACAGATTTAAACATTTTCAGTGTTTTCTTTACAGAAATGCATTTCTACAGAAAGCTATAGCAAATACTAAAACTGCATAGGATTCTTCAATACACAAAACTGAACTAGCTGATATACTATGTTTCAGTACTGATATTTTCTTCATGTATTTCCAGTTCTTTCTTTAAATTTTTATCCCTCAAAAAACATATAACACACCTAACACATATATTTTGTTTTTTACCAGCTTTTTAGTTAGTAGAAAAAATATATTTAGAAATTCTACTTGACACCTTGCCTGTACCTGATACTTCAGTAGCACCTCTGAAAGCACCCCTTTCAGCGACTTATCCTGTTATATTTATCTTACTCATAAACTAAGCATCTAAGCAAAGAAACCACTGCCTTCAGCATGAGAAGCATCGTTTTTATATATCTGTGAAATATATGAAAATTAGAAATGAATATATAAATGAAAAAGAATGATAATGAAGAACCAGCAATGAAGAGCGTTATGACTTCTAAGAATGTCTGCCTGTTTTGTGAGTATCCAGCTGACACCTCCACAAAGCCCAGGCGTCAGTAGCTCTGATTCCCAAGTTGCCAGACTGGGGAGAACAGTGTCTCTCAGCCCTACATCTTTGCCAAGCAGCAGCATAGCAAAAAGGAAGCCTGAGGCTTAGGAAGCCACGAGCGCAGCCCATTGCGACGCGCAGTGTTGCAGCCCTGAGCTCCGTCACTCCTGTGAGCCCGGGGCCACCCCGCTCCTGAAGCCATCACGGCCTTCCCTCACTAGGGCACCTTAAGGGAACCGTCCATCTGCTTCTTTGGTGATCAACCAAACCGTACGAACGTTCACAGAACAGATCTTGGGTGAGATGAATCCAGCCACGCACCCGAGCCCCGCCTCAAACCAGGGGGAGATGGGCAAGCAGAGCCATGGGGCACTGCGGCACAGCTCAGCGCAGCGTGGGGACGGCTTTGTCCTAACGTGCGTGTTCGCTGCGTCGAGGCCTCTTGCACACCTAAAGGCCATGGTGGAAACAGAGCCTCGGGAACCATCCAACCTCAGCGGTGCACAGCAGTTTGCAACAAGCTTGGTCAAAAAATTAAGTAACGCGTGGGCCACAACAGGCACATATGCTGCCTTAACAGCATGTGTGAAAAAGAACAGCTAAACAAATGCCCGAGGGAAGCCTATGCTGTTCACGCTCAGTTTTGCATTCCTTGGACCCCACACCAAAGAGGAGGGACAGCCAAGTGCGTTACTAGGTGGGAATACAAGTCTTTTGTGCCAGAAGGAACTGCCGTGGCAACAGCTTCCCCCGGAATGGAGGGAAACCGGCCACACGTGGCCGCCTTGTCCTCTGCCCCCTCCCGGGCTCGGGCGGCCACTGGGCTGGGGGGAGATGGCAGTGGCCGTTGCACCCCAAGGCGGCCGTTGGGCCGGGAGGACATGGCGACGGCCGGGGGGACATGGCGGCGGCCGGGTTGGACTGCGGCCCCGGTCAGGTCCCCCGGAACGGCCTCCCGCGGCGGCGCGGCGCGGAACGGGGAGCGGAACGGGGCGCGTCGGGAGGCCCCTCCGCGGCAGCGGGCGGCGCCGAGAGCGCTGACGGCGCTTCCGGGCGGCGTGTGCGTCCGGGTTGGGGCGGCCGCGGGAGCATCTCCCTCCGCCTCCGGCTCCGGCCCCGTCCTTCCCTCCTTCCCCACGAGGCGGAGCCGCCGCCGCCGCCGCCGCGCGCGGGGTCAGAGCGCGGCCCGCGCCGCTGCCGCGGGACCGAGGTGAGCGGGATGCGCGGGCGGGCCGGGCCTCGCGGGGCCGCGGCGGGCAGGCGGCGATCGCAGCGGCACCGGGGAGCGCGTGCGGGCGGCTGCGCGGCGCGGGCAGCCCCGCTCCGCCTCAGCGCGGCTTCCCGCGGCGGGGAACGGGGGAAAAGGGAGGGAAACGGGAACGAAACGTGTCCCGGGGGCCGGCGCCGGGCGGCCGCGAGACGGCCCGCTGCAAAGCCCCGAGCCTGTCTCGGCATCTTGGGAGAGGTGGATTATTCGGCATCATCTTTCCATTTATTTATTTATTTATTATCAGCATTAACATTATCTAATAGTATTTAGGAAGTTTAGCGTTTTGATTCACGCACCAAAAATTAATTGAGTGGTAACTACATAGCACTTACCGGTGCACAGGGGTGCATATTTGGTCGGGATGGTTACCCATTCCTGAGAGAGACAAACTTAGAGGAATCCCTAAGAAGCAAGGGATGTAACCACAGAATTGAACAGATTTGTGATTTGAATGCCTGGAGGTGCCAAAGGAATCTTTTGTTACTGAATTTTTGACCCCAAACGCATTAAAAGTGTTCTGGTATTTTAAAGCATTTTATATCTTATAATTCAGATGTGCATTTAACTTCGTAGGGATGACATGCAATGTGATGTTTGTGACATAAACATTTTAAACAGCTCTAGTTTGCACGATGTCTCGGCACAAATCGTTTTGGTGATTGTAACTGTGATTTTTTTTTTAGCTTATCCATTAATATTATTCGTTTATTAATATCGATACTTATCACGTAGTGAAGTAATAACTTTATTTCTCAATTGGTATGGTAAGTTATTCCAGTAGCAACATAATGCCTTTCAGTAAAATAATATGGGCTCAGAACCACTTACTGCTTTTTGTTGGTACTACAACATACTATTTGTAGTATGTTATTATCTGTATGTCAAAACAGACATAATATTACAGGGTGGACTCATAGGCAGTGCTTTTAGAAAAATAAAGAACCACCATCCCTCTCTTAACTGTCCTTTTGAAAATTTAGATTATTAACTGTTATTTCCATTTATAGTTAGTAAATAGTAAGTAAAAGTAGAGATTCAGTAAATCACTTGTCCACGGTCATTCACACAGGGCCTGTGGCAGAACTGGAAGTAAACTGTAAGGTTTTTATGTATCCTAGTGCATAATCATTTTTCCTCTTGCTTTCTATTTTTAGTATGTTTATACCTACTAAACATACTATACATACTAAACATAGCTATTTATTTACAGAACTGAGGTATCCCTGAGGTAGTCAGAAGATTGCCTAAGCTGCAAAGATGTTGGAAGAAGATATGGAGGTGGCCATCAAAGTGGTGGTAGTAGGAAATGGAGCTGTTGGCAAATCCAGTATGATTCAGAGATACTGCAAGGGCATTTTTACAAAAGACTACAAGAAAACTATTGGGGTAGATTTCCTGGAAAGACAAATTCAGTATGTATTGAACAGATGGCTTGTAATTTATTTGTGCCTTCCCTCTATTTCCTTTTTCTTATCTAACCTTAGGGTTTATGAAGACTTGAAAAACGATGTCTGTTGTCTCTAAAGCTAAGTAAAGGGAGTTGTTTCCTCTTTTGCAGAGTGGGCTAAAATAGCATTTCATTTTCTACCTAAGATTTAGAATTATAATTCAAACACAAATTAAGAGTGGAAGCTCTGTCATATTCAGCTTTTTAATCAGGTTTCATGCATCTTATACCACTTGTTTTTTGTGTGTTTTTTTTTTTTGTTTTAATTTCTTATCTAAAGTGGAAGAGCTTGTGATAAAATGATTGTACACATTTATTAACCAAAATAGGTAAAGTAAGTGTGGGGAAAAATAAGTTCAGTATAGATCTAAACTTCTTAAATACATAATACAAGCAGATAGAAGCCAATTATATTTGATAACAAAACAAAATATTGTAATGAGAAGCATATTCTCTAAATCATGTGAGCTGATTAAAAAGACAAAAAGATCATTATTCAGACACATAAGCTTATATTTTGATATCTTCATTTTTTTGGTAGGAAGGGAAGAGGTAGAGAAAAAGAGAAAAATGTAATGTGAATTGTCAAGAAATAGCACATGATGAAATTAAGGGCCTGTTGCCATGGCATGGAAACATCATATTAAGTTAATTACATTAAATGAAATTAAACTTGAATTAAATTACTCTTATCCAAATATATTGTGAAGGTGAAAGTATTTTTATGTCAGTTGTTTTGAATTGCTTTTGTATCAATGACAAAATTATGTCATTTATTTCAGAGTTAATGATGAGGATGTCAGGCTAATGTTATGGGACACTGCTGGTCAAGAAGAATTTGATGCAATAACTAAGGCCTACTACCGAGGTGAAAATACTGTTTGTTATTTGTTCTTTCTTTTCAGTCTTTTAAGATACTTTCCTCTCCCTTTAATAAGAATTCCAGTTGTTTGATGTATGTGGAAAGAATGTATTATTCACTTTTTTTTTTTTTAATTCAATTCTGAATGTTTTCTTTTTCATGCAAGATACCTGACTTAAATGCCACAATGCAGGATACTTAGTACTTCTCTTCAAAAAACATTGAACAAAATAAGACTAAAAGCTTAATGGAAACTGTATGTAGGCATTCCAACAACTTAATACACAATTTAACTTTATTGTTTTTGTCTTGTATTTTTGATCCAGTAGCCTCTTTAATGAATTTTAAGATAGGTGTTTTTTTTTTTTTTTAGTTGCAAGTGCAACTTCTGGTCCTGATGTGGAGTATTTATTGTCAGCAATAGGAGTGAGGAAATGGAATGAGAAATGAGATCAGAACTCAGGAATTTCTGTGTTCTAATTTTGATTTGCAGTTTCTGACTTTTCTGTCCTTATACTTTTCCTCTAAAGGCGCTTGCTTAAAGGCACTTGCTTACTCCTGTAAGAAACATACTAGTAAATGTTCCAAAAACTATGATTCTAGCACTTAAAAATTAATCCAAGGGGAAAAAAAAAATCCACCGGTCAGTCACCCTGAAAAAATACTTTACTAAGCTCCGTGCTTCAACTGCTGGTGCAGACTCTCTTCAGCATGTTAATGCAGCTGGGTAGTATTTGCTTCATATATATTTACTTCAGTATATTTCCCTATTTCAGTAAATATACTTCATATATTATGAAATGTATTTACTTATGAAGTATATTTACTTCATAAATAGAAACTACATTAGTCAGTTGTATAAAGGCAGCTTATCTTCTCTTCAATCTGTTACGGATTCCTTGCTTAGACTTCTTTGCATATAATTTAACAATGGTGTGAGTTTTGTTTGATTTTATATTTAACGTGACATGTGAATGACTAAGATAGCAAAAACTCCATGTTCCTCTCATAAACTAATTACCTGATAGCAGGAAAAACATATTTTGTGAGGTATAATATCTTAGAGAAATTTTCTTATTTGGAGACAAAAGTAATAGTTATGCCTTACTGTTTCACAGTTGTATAGTCTTCTGACATTTTAATATGATAGAGTTTTAACAATGATTTTTTTTTGCTAATGTTTCTGGCTGTCACTTGTAATTAATGATCATCATTTTTCAACAAAAGATACTTCCGCTTTTCCCATTTCTTTTTATCCTTATATGTGAAACAGGACATTCTCTTAGTGTACAGCTTACAAGTTGAACTTGTGAATTTAAAATGATTAGAAATTAGTACCTGAATATCTTTGAGTTTCCTTTTCACTCTCGTAACCTTCCGCTCAGGTGTGTGCTTTATTTGAAGGGTTTCTGAAGTGCTGAATTAAGATTGTCTTCAGTTGTTTCAGGCCAACATCCTTTTCTTCTTTCTTGCTTACTGGCCTCGCTTCCCAAATCAAAACTGGTGGTTGAAAAACATCTGTTTGGGAATCCTGAAATTCTGCTCATGGCTCAAACCCCGTGTGGTGCAGTTTGAACCCTGCCTTTAAAGTTCTTTATACTGATGAGATTGCAGTGAAGTGGAACATAAAAGTGCTTGCAGATGCACATTGGAGACAATGTTATGGATATTCAGCAGTTCGGGCTCTTTGGCGTGGTGACTGTTTTACAGTGAGCTTTGTCTCTGGAAGGATGAGGGACATGCTAAGAGCCTGGAACACAGTTTTAGTTTAGCAGCAGGTCTGCAAACAGAGTGGTACAGAAGTGCTTTGGGAAAACAAGGGTGTGCCTGGGATGCATTCCCGATTCGGGCAGGGTGCCGGTGGGTAGATGCGGGTTGTTGCCTCGGCCGTTGCCGTCCTCCTGTGCTGCAGCCTCCCTGCGGCGGCGCTGGGCCCGTCCCCTCGCGCGCGGCACTGCTGCTCCCAGGGACCCTGGCCCACGCAGGGACCTTGGCCCACGCAGGGACCTTGGCCCGTGCGCGGCATCGCAGCGTGGGGGCCGGTGCTTCACACGCTGCCCTGAGCCTCGTCTTGTCCCGGCACCGCGTGTGTTCGGCCTCACCCAGAAGCAGAACTGCAGCTGACAGGGCATTGGTTGTGTGGGTTTTCTTCAGGCAGGGGAACGTGGGAAGTAGCCCGTGTAGCTGCATAAGCAGTGTCAAGCACAGGAAGTCAAACTGTGCAGCAGCGCCAAGTTACAGTTTTGGGAAAAGCTTTGTATGTACTTTTTGTTGTGTCACACCTCCTCTTACTGTTTATCCACTTCTATCTATGTCAGTCATGCATTTCCTAGCTGGACAGGTACTTTATTCACATGCTAGCTATGCTCAGCCATGTGTTCTGGCCACGTTGCTGTCTTTCGAGGCAATATCGGACACACACTTCTCAGTCCGAAAAAAAAGAAAAGATAGAGGAAATTATGGAAGACTTTACATTGCTGCAGTTTTATTGGTAGAATTTAAGGTAAAATTCTGGGGGTGGTTCTTACCATTCTGTATAAAAAACATATCCAGCAAAACTAGGAAGGCTGGTGGAAGAATGTTAAAGAGCACAGGAAAACTTTTGTAAAACAAAACCAAGCTTGGCCCTAAACTGATAAATAAAATGAAACCTAATAAAAATCAAGCAATTTGTGTCAAAAAGATGCAAAAGCAAACAACACAGGAGCTGGGGATACTCAGTGAAACTTGTAGGTAAAATAAAAATTATATTGGTAAAATGAAATATTTTTTCAGACTTGAGCATTTGCCACAAGATAACACTGCTGAATCCCAAATATCATTTGTCAGTTTTTTTTGCAAAAATATAGAAATATTTTATTAAATACATTAAAGGAGTATAAATAATAGTTTTTCTCCATGTGTTTGACATGAAAAGAAAGTTATTTCTTGAGAATAGCAAAGAACAGTCAAAAGACCTTTATCATCTTTAGTACTGTGATAGAATGAGCATGAATTAACAATATACTTACTTTCTCCAAAGAGCTATTAAATGACATAATTCAACTACAACTTTCCCTGATATTTTTTGGTTATTTTTTAAAATCCAAAATGTAGCATTAAAAATAATCTGTAGTGAGTTTTACAAGTACTGTGAAAAAAATATTTGCTATTTAGCTTCCATTTAGCAATTTGAAACAGTAAAAATAAAACAGCGCCCTTTTCTGGTCCTTTCCAGTAATCTTTCTACTCCTTTTCCTTACATACCTTTCCTTACCTTGGAATAGCTTAAGGTAAGAGGCCCATAACCATAGTGAAGAATGAGAACAGTGATCAAAATAACATAGCAATTTATTACTTTACATTTTGAGAACTTTCTTACCTTTAGTCTGATACAAGCTGCTAATAAAAGTTAACTTTTACGTGAGAAACTGGAAAAACACTTGCATTTCAAATACACTTTATTTTGTGTGATTCTCTTTTGTTTGATTATTGGTTGATTTTTATATATTTCTCTTCATAATTGCGCTGTATATTTTCAGGTGCCCAGGCTTGTGTTCTTGTGTTTTCTACGACTGACAGAGAGTCCTTCAAAGCAATCCCTACCTGGAAGGAGAAGGTGGTGACTGAAGTTGGAGACATTCCCACAGTGCTTGTACAGAATAAGATTGATCTCCTTGATGACTCTTGTATAAAGAAGTAGGAATTTTATGATGCTGTTTTTTAAAGTACACCTTACATTCCCATATATATGTATATATATATATATACACATACACACACACTTTAAAAAAAAATATGAGATTTCCATGTGAAAGCTGATAATACCCAGGTTATCAAGCCTAGAACCTGTGTGGAAAGGTGCCATGGAAACAGTGGTGGTGTTGATCCTGTGTGAGTGTAGTTCCTTGGGCAGATGGGCTTGCCGAGCTAGGAACTTTGCTTCATGTTGTTGTCTTAAGAATCAGAGGAATGACACAAAGAGTTTGACAGTACCATGATAGGATTCTCTCCTCTCTTAAATAGGAAGCTCTAAAATTGTGAGTTTCCTGATAAAAATTCTAGTTGCTGTTAAACTCTGCTGTGCACCAGTGAATTTACAAAATCTAGTTTGGATAGTTGGCACTTGCTAAATTGATAAAAATAATTTTTGTTTTGCTTTAAAGTATCATAATAGTCTTCACCTTTCTTGAATTTCTTCTTTTGCCCATTTTTATCAAAACATAAATCTGCTATAGAAATCTGTCTGTTGATATTCTCAAACTGCACTGTGCTGATCCTTCTTCGTTTTATTTTTCTTCATAGATTTTACTGTCAGTCCGTTCTGCCTTACTTCTTGTATTTGTGCCTCATTCATTTCTGCTACAAAACCAGCTTAACAGCATACTCTGTGGAAAATACTTCATGATAAGGCTGACCATTCTCTACCTCTTTATTTCTGCCATCTTCCTGAGAGATTTAAATTATTTCTTCCTTTTGCTGTTTCTTCCACTGGCTCTCCCTGTTCTCTGTTTGCCATCACTGATGGTGTAAATCAGCTTCTACTCCCTCTGCACAGAATACTGAGGATTTTCCAAAGGAAAAGCAAAATTGCATTTGAGCTCCTCCTTTGTTTATGGTATGTCACTTAGGTTTTGTCCTCAAAATACCTCGTCTCCCTCAGCAACTTGATCTTTCTGGTGACATTGTTTCCCTTCATGAAATTCTTGTCACTTCCCTCAGCCTTTCCTTAAAATTTAGCACAAGTTGATTTTTTTTTCCTTCACAAAAAAGTAATTCTTGATTTCATTTCTATATTCATTTGATTGCATCATCTACTTTACTGCTTTACTAAAATATATCTAAGAACTGGGTGTTTTGCTTGGTTTTACTTTGCTGTAGTGGCCCCTGTTCTGAGTCTGTTGTTCAATATCGTACAGTTACAACCTCCTTTTGGTTTCACTGACACTTGTCTTGCACTTTTGGGGAATTCTAGTTGTTAAAATTAATATATGTTGAAATGCAAACACTTTTGGCCATAAGGAAATTGGCTGCAGAATATCTTCTTATTGTAGTGGAAATATTATAAAGCAATTAAGTATCAGGTACATCAGTACGTTCACAGCTTCTTAACCCGCCTTGCCATTTTTTGACTAACCACAAAGCATTTTGTCTGTAAATATTGATAAATGCTGACAGACGAAATCAGTATTTATAATGTCTTTTCCTTTTGTGCAGTGAAGAGGCAGAAGCACTGGCAAAAAAGCTAAAATTAAGATTCTACCGAGCATCTGTGAAAGAAGATCTGAACGTGACAGAAGGTGAGAGAGACGGCGAGCGGGTGTCGCTCGTGTCCCCTCCGCCCGCCGGGGCAGCTCGGAGCTCGCCTGTGCTCTCAGGGGTTTGGCCCTCCAGACACAGCCGTGCTGGGTTACCCCGGAGCGGTGCCTGCCGCCCCCGGAGCGGCTCCGCAGCCGGAGCTGCAGTGCCCGCAGGCGCTGCTGCCTGTCAGCAGGCACCGAGCTGCAGAAGTGCACCACAGGGAAACCTCAGTTGCTACAAGAGGCAATTGCTAAACAGCTTAGGTCATGATAGCTAATAAATAATTAAGGTAACTATTTAATAGTTTCATTAATAGTTAAACTGTATTTTAAAATGGGATCTGTTGCAGCCTTCTTTTCTACTGGTGATACCAACTCCTGAGTATCATTTGTTAATATATATATTTAATTTCATAACATTTATGCTTCAGCCCCTATCATTTGTGGAGTAGTTTTGAATAAGCATGAAATTCTGTCTCTGACTGATTTTTTTTTTGTTCCTTTATTTCTTTAATCAATCAGAGAAACTTAGAAATAAACTTCTTGTTTCTCCACCATTAATATCTTTCAAATCGGAAAGCAAAATTTCTACAGATTTTCTACATACACAAAAACATTTTTTTCTTATCTATTCTAAATGAGTTGGTATTTACAACTGTAAGTAACTGACTTATAAAGGTTCTGAAAATTCTCATATAAGTTGCAGACTATTAAGAATCTTAGGTCATTTATACACTTAGACATATAAGGGTCTGTCACCAAGCATATTTTGGGCATAAGGATATTTTTATTGATATGAAGACTTTTTTTAAAGCATACTATCACATACTTTTTTTTTTTTAACTTTTCAGTTTTTAAATATTTGGCTGATAAGTATCTTCAAAGGCTCAAGCAACAAACAGCTGAAGATCCAGAAGTAGTGCATACCAGCAGTAACAAGATTGGTAAGTACACTGGGGTAAGAAACGAGATGACAGTGTCATCTGCTATCACAGCACATGGTCTCTTCTGCATCCCTTTGGATTTAACAGAAATTAATTAATACTTCCCTGTCTTCGTATACTGTCTCTTTTCCTTTTGCAAAATAACTTTGGCGCTGATTAGAAAGCTCAATATATTGATTTGGCAATTTTTAAGTTCTTTTAACCAAGCATTGTGTAAGCACTTGAGATAGGATGCTCGTTTTTTTTTTTTTTTAAAAAAAAAAAGATTAGTATTAGTGTTACTGATCTTGGTGCAGGTTTACTCTGGGAAAACGTCTGGCACGCAGTCAGGGCTCTGTAAGCTCTGCCTCTTGCGAGGGAACGCTGGCCTGTTGTAGCTCTTCCCTACAGCACGCTGAAGGCAGTTGGTTTGTTTTCCTTGGGTCATTGCTGCCTGTGCAGCCTTCTCCCTTGAGCTCTCCTCAGCAAGGTTCTGACCTTGGAGCTGTCCTGCTCTGTTGCAGTGTGGTTTGGGGAGGGTGCCGTGGCTGCCCCAGGTGGAGGGTGTGTGGGTGCTGCCCCTCGGCTGCCAGGGGCTGCAGGCGACGCTTCCAGCTGCCTCCCTTCACGCTGAGGCGAGTGAGCAACCACAAGGAGAGAGAAAACCTCCAGGAGCTGGAGTTTGCCTTTGCCCTGCTGGGCCGTGGCTGTAGCGTGCTGTGCTGCAGGGCGTGAGGAAACGGAAGCGTTTTCCTTTAAACCCTGCAGGCGTGTTTAACGCGGCCCTCGGAAGTCCCTGCAGCCAGAATTGTAGCACCGTCAACGGCGGCGATGTCGTCAACCTCAAGCCGAACAAGCAGAGGACCAAGAAGAGCCGAAGTCCCTTCAGCAACTGCAGCCTCCTGTAGGTCGCTGCCGGGGCGAGCAGCGTGGCAGGGAGCAGGACAGCGAGTTGTGCCGCTCGCTCGGCGCAGGACCCCGCGGCTGCGGGGCTTTTACCGGAGCTTCGCGAGTCCCTTGTGCCTCGGGGTCTGCCCTCTGAGGTGGATTTCATTGGAATTGCTGACGCGATGCGTTTTGGTGAGTGGAGTGGGACACCTGGTGGCAGGAATATGGACCATGGCTGCCCCACGCACTTCCTGAGGATGGAGCCAGTGAGATTCTCCGGGGTGCGGGAATCGCTCACAGAGCCGGGAACTCGGCTTTGCAGAGCTACGAGGCACATTTGACATCAGGATAATGCTTACAATAGAGGTGCAGAGCAAACTGTTGTGGCCCGAGGTGAAGTAACCACTTCCAACTAAATTAAAAATAATAAAAAAGGGGGGAAAAAATAAAAACCATGACAGAATTGCTTAGCCGGGACACTAAAATGTTACATGAAGAGCACGATGAAGACGTCACACTTTACGCCGGACTGTATGTGTTCATACAGATGCTGGCAGTTCTGTTAGTGCAATATACTTGTATTATATGAATGTTAAGGTCTATGTGTAAACATTTGGTATGGATATTTAGGCTAAATTCAAGCATATACTTTATTTGACTTACTGTGCGGCCCAGCTAATGGCTTTTAAAATAGCTTTTCTGTTAGAAGCTTTCCATTTCAGATGAGAATTTCCCAGTTGGTACTGTGTAACTTGCTACACCTTGGGCCTAACAGCTTAGATTTAAAAATGTACGGTGCCAAAAATGTTACTACTTTATACCTAATGCTGCGCTAGATGTGCTTGTAGGTTTGTTTTTCTTGGTCTTAACAGGTTGAACAAATAACCCGATCTCTGACGCTAACAGTTATTCAGATCGAGCCTATAAAACTGGTCATATTCCTGTCCAAAACTTGGTGGCCAGATGCTGTTTTGTGTATGAAGAAAAGAACGTGCAAAGTGGTGTCACAGAACGTCTAAGTTCCTTGGAGAAATTTCTCTTAGATATCATAAACTGGACTGTGGGGGATCCAAGAAATTGGAGCTGGTGACTGAAATACATTAAAGAGACTTTCTTTAGTGCTTTCATGAATTCAGAGCTAGCTGTGGGCTAAGGAAAAGCTAATCAGCATCTGCAAGATGAGAGACATGGCAAAATCTTTCAAAGTGCTTAAGTAACTTGCAGAAGTGATTCAGACTTTTAGGAGCCCAAATCTAAATTTAATTTGTTTGGGCTGAGGCTCCTAAATCACTAAGGTGCTTTAAAAATGTAGATCAAGATATCTCTTATTTACCAAGAATAGACACTTTTTAATCTGCCTCCAAACATGCATCAATTTTAAAATAACGGTTTTGTTTACATGTTTCTTGAACAATTTTAACTTTCTGGGATTTGTATAACTAACTTGACAGTAACAAATGCAAAACACTCCAAGAAAAAAAAAAAAAGGATTTTTAATATTTTTTTTTAATTGTGTATGAGATTGCAGACCATTTGACTGGTCCTGTGTGTGTCGGGAGGAGAGGCTTTTCGCTGTGCGAACCCCGTGGGCAGCTCGACTTCTTGATGCCCGGGTCAGCGGGCAGAGCTGAGCGGTGCTCGTGCCCTGCAGCAGGGAGCCGCGGCAGGTTGTGCCCGACGCCGGGCGTCCCTCAGCTCCGTATTTTGCGACTTCCTGCCGAGCAGCCTCCGTGCGGACGGGCGGC
This sequence comes from Tinamus guttatus, assembly GCF_059628265.1. NCBI lineage: Eukaryota > Metazoa > Chordata > Aves > Tinamiformes > Tinamidae > Tinamus > Tinamus guttatus. The sequence goes on from NW_028288936.1 coordinate 2,492,771, forward strand.
CGCAGCGTCTCCCTGCGCCGCAGCACAGCCGGGGGTGCCGCAGCGCGTCGTGGGCATCGCCTGTGGAAAAGGGCCCTGACGTTGTCATACCAGTGCGTTTAGTCGCTGTGTGTGTGTGTGTAAATAGGGTTGAGTCCCTCCTGCTCTAGCAATTTGAGAAGCAAAGTATTGAGGATTTGGTGACCAAGAGACTTAAAACTGTACATAATGGGATCATCTTACTGCCTACGTTACTGCTACAGATGTTTGCAACATGGAAGCTCTTCCCTTTCACTGTCTGCTTGCCAGTTTTCTGTTCGTTTGTTTTTAAGCAAACAGAACCACCAAGTGTTTGAAACATCTTTTTTTGTTGTTTATTTAATTTTGTACAGAGTCCTGACAAGTAAGTCGCCTGAGCTTACGATGAACAGTTGTACTGTTACATATTATGCTTTAGACATTGTACTATTACATATAGTAGCCATTCATATTTGGGGTCTGTCATTATAAACCACTGTTTTAAGAACTGAAAACTGTATAGAAATGTTCATAGATGGAGACCTGAGAGACTACTTAAGGTTTAGGAGATGTAATTTAGTACTTACTGGCTTTAACCTAAGGATGTATTTGCAGCACCGGGTACCAGTCACTTAATTCTCACTGTCTTAATTCTGGAGTGGCTTTTGCTTTGTCCTGCCCAGAGCTCAGTCAGCACTGTGTGACAGAGCTGCAAGCTCCCGAGGTAGCATTTGTCAGGAGGCCTCTTGCATGCACATTGCTTAAAGTGTGTGTTGTTTCCTCCTGGCTGCAGCGTGTGGGTGTGAAGCGAGTGAAGTTCTCTGCGTGTTGTGGGCTTCTTGGGTATTCACATCCCTGCCTAGTGGGAGGTTGTCTTGACTTTCGGATGAGAAAGGCCTAAACTTTAGCCCTTGGGTAGTCCAAGTCCCTCACGAGTGATTTTTATCGTGAACATTGCCCCATTTCCCACTCAGTGCTCGTTAGCGTGTCCTCAGTTTACGTAACCGGAGCTGCTCGTCAAGGTGCCCTCCTTGAGGAGGTGTCTGGCTGGCGCTCTTGGCTTTTGGCCGGTCCTGCAGGTGGAAAAGGTCAGTGGTGGTTAAAGCCTTGGTGAGGGAAAGGTCCCTCATGGCAGGGGCGCTCGTGGGGCCGGAGGCTCCCCTGTCCAGCAGCGAGTTACCCACCTCGGGGCTGCGGGGTGGCTCGCACCGGACCTCTGCGTGTGGAACAGGTTCAGAGCTTTCTTAAGGCAAAGCTGACCTTTTTGGTCAAAATGCCCAAATTACCACACTGTCAGTCTGATTTCCTGTTTATTTCTTTTTATCCTTAAGTATGTTGTGCTTTTCTGCCACTGGGCTACCGCATACCTGACATGCAGTGTCCCTTCACGTTCCTCCTGCATCGAACGGAGAGCAAGCACGGGCCAATAAGCTGCATTTCAGCAAAACTACTCACCTTATTTCCATCAAAAGTATCGCTTGTGTCCATCTCCTTATGTGCTCAACTAGCATCTGAGGCTTACAAATGAAAATACTTCCTTCTTAAATATGGCACCTAATACATAATCAAAACTGGAAATAAAAAAGTAGGAATTATTCATTTAGGCCTAAACAGTGTTAGGGAAAAAGAAGAGAGTTTTCAAATAGTTTTAAGTAATAAATTGTGTTCTGTATGAGAGCTGAGACAGTCACCTCAACACCAGTCAAGTCCTGTTTATGCAGCACTAAATTAGCCTCATTCTCAGGGTACTAATACTATTAGGGTAATGCGTGGTTAGGGGAGTGAGTATTGTGACATTCCCCTTGTCTCTTACGGAGATAAATGTTCAGCAGAACCAACTCAACTTGGTCAAAATGTTTAAAGAAAAGAATTATCTGGACCAGGAGAAATGTTGTTCTCTTTGCTAAAATAAAGGTTATAAATTGTTCACTCTATTTTCAAGTCCATGTGAATTAGAATGGTTGAAACAGATCATGTATATAAGTGTTTTTATCATCTTCATGCACTCAAGTTAATGTAACATATTTTTAGAAAAACACATCAGTGTAACTCACAGTTAATCCTCAAGTGGAAAAATAAATGCTTAAAATATTCTGTGTATGCTGTTTGTCTGAAAACCCCCAGGAGTTAATTCTGCTTTTCTCTGTAAGTGACAGCGGTTGTTTCACAGCAGTGTATGGACATTTCTATTTGCTTCCTGCCCGCTCTGACACAGCTCCCTCCTTTCGCAGTCACGCTCCTTTGCGGGCAGTGGTTCTACCCCTGTGGCTGCTCGGAAGGGTGCGTGCCCCGTTCCGCTCCCTCTGTCCCTGGGTGCTGGAGCCGCTCCGGGGCGCCAGCGGGGGCACCTCGCTCTGTCCAGCCGAAAGGCCCTTCCGAGCTCCTGCCTCTGGGTTCCTCCTGCCCCGGGTGCCAGGGCAAACGCGGGTGCTCTGTTCCGCTCCTGGGGGCTGCCCTCTGCTTTTTCCGTGCTTTAGTGCAGCTCACAGAGTGCCCCGGCTGAGATGAGCAACCCTAGGAATGGCTGTAGGCATTGAAAAGGGCATTAGAATATTGCTGATACATCGAAGATACCTGATTGATTTTTCTGAAAATTAACAGGTGCCTAGTCCAGGGGCTTGAGGAGAGCAGAACTCACAGTGTTTGAGTCTGTGTCCTGTTGCCTCTCCTGTGTCCGGGTTTGCGTGCAAGCAGCATTGCTGGCCCAGGAGGGATTAACTTAGCCCAGTGTTACCTGTCGCTGTTCTCCACGCCACCCCCGCAGCACCTGCCATGTGGTCACCTCTGAGAGACCGTCCCATGCTTGCGGATCACTGGATTATACTGGAAAATAGAAAATAATCCCGCTGCTTTCCTCAGAAGCTACCAGAACCAACCCTTTGGCGTGTAAATGTAGTTCTTCTTTTTCTATACTCGACTTTCTCAGTTGTGCCTTACACCCGCTGAGTCTGATTGACTGCATGTTGATTTTTTTTTTTTCACGACATATCTTTTATATATATATTTTAAAACCTTCCATGTGTTTTTTTTTGATCCCTGTTACTTGCATGATGTCAAGCCTGTTTAGCCCCTTTATGTTACAGCAGTAGTAACAGATGTTGAAGACAACGGCTCTGAAAGGGCAGGGGAAGCCCTGGGAGCTGCCTACGGGAGGCCTGTTTGAGTAGAACTTTTTGTTTAAAAAGAAGAGTTGCACATACTGTAAAATTACTGACTGCTCAAACCAGTGTGAGAGTTAATGGATGTGGAAAGGCAGTCTCGTATCTTAGAAAAGCTTAGGAGAAGGTATTAAGAACTTGCAAGTCAGATGATAGATACAGATTTTACAAAGTTTAAGACAAACAGAAAGAACTTAAAAAAGCAAACACTAGTAATTTAGGCCAAAAGCAGGCTAATCTAGGCTCATCTCTTGTGATTGTGACTCTTCCCTTTTTTGTCCTTGAGAACAAAAATCCCACTTGAGTTATACTAGTAAATGGTGGAAAAAGTAGCAGCCATGAAGGGAACAGTCTGAGCAGGGCTGCTCTGCTCCCCTGAGCTCTGCGCGACTGCCAGGGCCGTGGACTCCGGCGCTCTGTTAAACGGCTGGCAGCTTCGTCTCCACCTAAAGTACAGGCACGAGAAGTTTTGTTTTTAGATATTTCTACAACTGTAATTAAAAAATCCATCTTGCTCAATTCTTAGGAACTCTTGGCAAACTCCGAGCTGAAGACCAGGGAGGTTTCAGAAGTAAAATGTAGCATCTTGCTTGAGTAGCTGCCCCAGGAACGAGCCCCCCCCTTTAACTGAAAGGTAACTCCTTCTAGAAAATACTGGACTCTACGAATTGTGCCAACCTCTTAAAGTTATAGTCAGCAAGAAGTAGGACAGTGTCTCATTTAGGAAAATACAATGCACAGTTTATTAACTGGTTTATTGCAGTGATTTGTCCTTTTGCCCCAAACAAGTTTCACACACTATGTATACAGCGCAGGAAAAGTTGTGGTAGTTGAAGTCTTAATATAGGACAAAGCTTCATTAAATAAAACAAAAAGAAAGGCTGACAGTTTCCGACAGCTCAGCAGAAGCACATTCCAAGCTGCAGCAGCAGTATCACCTCTACAGGAAACATCCTGATAGCCAGATCCTCATTGCCAAAATAAAATGCCACTAGTGCCCAAGCGCAGCAGCTGCGGGCGCCTCGCGAGGCTGTGGCGCGCGTGCGGCCGCACGGAGCACCTCCTCCGCGCCCTGGCGCTGCGCGAGTGCAGCCTTCGGCACCGGGTGCTTTCACGAAGGTAACCGAGAGGACTTCTAATCCTGTTTGCTGTTGCAAGATTGTCGAGTAGCTGATTTCTGGTGTTCTAGCAACGTGATGGACTTCTCGGAATTTTCCAAGTTTCTCAGCAGAGTCTCTAGCCTCCTCTTGATTTTCTTCTGATCCTCAATAGCGCATCCAATGACAACTGACTGGAACTTCTGATCGATGGGTCCCGCGGGCACGTCGGACGTGCATGCGCCGTACAGTGACAGCAGCCGGATCTTGGCATCTTCCAGGTCATCGAGGAGCTTGTTGACGATTTCATCGATCATCTTTGTGGCGTGCAGTAGGGATTCCTGCTGCTGGGCATTGCGGATCGTTTCCACAGAAACCTCCACTGTGAGGGTTCGGCCCATCAGACGATTAGCCGTCAGATTTAGCTCTTCCCTTTCACCTAATTTGAAAAAAAATCTAGGTTACCAACTACCACGCTGCAGTGCTGTTGACATCAAGATAACTGAAATACTACAAAAGTTAAAAAAAGGGTACAAGAGGTTGGTGCATTTTTAAGTAACTGACAATGACTAAAATTTCCAGAGGCCAGAAATGGGGTCCTTTACATCTATGTCCTACTTTCTATGGCTCATCCAATGGCTGTGCAAAGCAGGCAGTGCTGCCTGCAAACATCATTCATTAACAACACAAGCATGTTGAGGAGCCTCTGTGGTGCACAGGAGATTTATGGCACCCCCAACAGGCTGTAAGGAAAGAAGTGATTTCTGAGTATCAGTCTCAATAAGGGGATACAAAAAAAAAGTGTTTCTATTTTGTGAAAACACATGTGTTTTTTCTCCAAAATGCCAACTTGTTATATTTTATATGCTCTGAAAGAACCAATAAACTGGCAATTTAAGGCACGTCCTATAAAAGATTTGGGTTTGGCGAATATATTTAAACCAGTGTCACATAATCATGGGAACTGAATTAATGAACTAGCTCCCGCAGACTATGCACACTCTGTAACGTCCAGGTATTAAGCCATTGAAATTATTATTACTATTAGCTGAAAAACTTCTCTTGGTAGAGAGGCACTAGCATAATAAATATAAACCAAACAGTGAACTAGGCCTGGGCTTCACAAACTGGGTGATGAGGGGGTGCCAGGGCAGGAACCGCCGAGCGGCTGAGCTGCTCCCACAAGGCGAGTAGGGCAGCAGCTCCCACCTTCGCTGATGTGCCGCATGTCCTGGCTGTTCTGGATGTTGTGGATCATCTCCAGCAGGATTTCCTTCTCTTGCTCCATAGCAGACGCTGCATCACGGAAAGCCTCTACCCTGAACATGGAGGAAACAAACAAAATCTTTAAATAAAGCAATTTTTCATCTATACAGCTACCAAGAGGTTTTTTTTTAAGCTTGAGGTATAAAGTCATTTAGTTATCCATGAACAAAACAATCATGAGCCAGACTTCCGGACTTCACGCCCTCCTTCCATGCCTTGGTTTTCTTTGCTTTTCCTGACAGTTCTGCTCAGTGCTGCCCCCCAGACTCACCGTGTGGGCACGCAGACCATGCCCGTGCTGCAGGCCGGCAGCAGAACTGCTGCACCTGCGCAGCCATCACTACCCGAAGAGCCAGCAGGGCTCCAAGCAGGAGCCCAGACCCCAAGGCGGCAGTGGCACCCCCGGCGCGAGGGGCAGCGCGGCAGGGCGACGCGGGACAGGGGCCTCCTCCGCTCTGCAGGAGCTCCCGCGTGGCAGGCGCCCCCGGGCAAGCAGCACAGCCGGGCTGGCCCTCGTGCATCTCATAGGTGGCACAGCTCCTCCCTCCGGGGAGGCTCCTCGGAGCTGCTCCTGGGCTCCGAGTGAAACGTGAAACCCCGTCAGAACCCCGACACGGCCTTGTCTCATTCACCAGGCTGATACAAACCCAGGCCATGATGAGGGGAGGTGAGAGCCCATCAGAAGCTGCAGCCTCCTGTTAACTAGAGTCAAGTTCCAGTGCTCTCCTCTCCACCTGCTGCACCATGGAGAAACCAACGTGGCCAGCAGCAGAAACGCGAGCCAGACGCCTCTGGAGGTGCTCTTTCCGGCCTAGTTCCGGGCAGGTACCTTGGTAGCTGGAAAAGCGCCCAAGGGAACTGTCGAGGCTGGAGCCTGTCCCCCTGCCTGGGCCCCGCACCTGGAGACCTGGCAGGACTGCGGCCCCAAGGACTCGCCGAGCTTGGGTCCAGCGTGGAGCAACGGAGATGATCAAGGGACTCAAACATCTATTGTATGAGGAAAGACTAAGTGAGGCCTGTTTAGCCTGGAGAAGAGAAGATTGAGAGGAGATCTGATCAATATGTATAAGTACCTGAGGGGCGAATGTAAGGAGGATGGGGCCAAACTCTTCTCAGCGGCAGCTAGTGACAGGACAAGGGGTAATGGGTACAAGTTGAAACACAGAAAGTTCCATCTCCATATGAGGAAGAACTTCTTTCCTGTGAGGATGACAGAGCCCTGGAACAGGCTGCCCAGAGAGGTTGTGGAGTCTCCTTCTCTGGAGATCTTCCAAACCCACCTGGATGCCACCCTGTGCCATGTGCTCTAGGTGTCCCTGCTGGAGCAGGGGGGTTGGACTAGATGATCTCTAGAGGTCCCTTCCCACCTCAGCCCTTCTGTGATTTTGTAACTACAACATAAGTTGTGTCCAATCCGAGCGCTCTGCATTCTCCGGGCCCATGGCAGCCACGCAAGGGTGCCCCGTGCCCCTGGTGCCAGGTCTAGATGCCTTCGGAGGCTGTGTGAACAGGAGGGGAATCCATCTACCTGAAATCTTTATTAAACCTGGCCAGAAAAGGAAAACCACCCACAGTATTATTCATTCTCTTATACTCACTCCTTGAGTACAAGTCTTGGGGAGAAGAGTAACAAGAGAAAAGAGGATTGGAAAAGGCAAAAGAACAGACTAAAAAGCAGTCTCAGGGGACAGGGACCACACTGCTGAAACAGCTCGATGCTATGACAGCGTTAGTGAGAGCACAAGCTTCAGGCCTTTCCTTTAATATTAATTCTGAGGAGGAGTGGGAAAAGTTAACTCGATGCAAATTCTTGCCATGAGCAAATACACTTAATTATTATTTTGGACTAGTTTATAAGAGTAACTAGGCAGGTAGAGTCATTTCAGACTTCTGATGTGCGCACTATATAATTTAAGAAGTCTAACAATATTTCCATAATGCTTCGCCATGCCTTTTTTTAAACCTAATATTTTCACAATTAAAAAAAAAATCTATTTTGGTCACTAGAAAAGTTAACATTAAAATTCGGAAGCATCAAATTCTGATTTAATGATACTTTTATACCAACTTAGGTACATCACTGTACTATTTAAAAACTAAGGCTCTGTCTTCAGTGAGTGGATCAGCTGTTGACTTCCGAAGGGATTTTTCGAGCCCTGTAAAGAACGTGGGAAACGCTAACAGAGATGCATCTCCGACTGCTGCCACTCAAAAGCAGGCGCCTAAAATATCCCTGCTTCCAAAAGGGAGCTACTATCATGAGGGGTGGGACCTGAGAGCCAAATTAGCAAAATTAATGATCATCTACCGCATAAAAACATTAACTCAACAGTCACAGCTTTGATTGATAAAATACAAAATCCTATAGCGAATTCTTGGGAACTGTATTAGCCATTTTTGTCTGCGGCCCTACAGGCTCGTTCTACAGGGGACAGGGACGAGAGGGCAGCACGCCAGGGCTCCCCAGCCCTGCTGCCCTTCTGTGCTGGTTATTCCTGAGCGCTGCGCCAGGATGCAGTGGCTGAGGACGCAGCGTCTCGCCGTGGTGAGCGCCCCGGGGCAGGGCAGAGGCGCCGCGAGGCAGCCAGCGCTCTGGGGCTGTTGCACTCCTGGCATAAACTGTGTGTGACTTCTGTGTCCACGACAGGTAAGGGGGCCTCTGGGGACCTCTCGAATGTTGTCCTCACCGTCGAGGCCCTCTAAACTTCCACCATTTTTGGTTTCCAGGACTATTTCTGATGACATTATCATCCAGCAATACCAAAGGGGCAGGCCACCAAAACCTGCGAAAATTCATTCCATAACACGGCAGCTGTAGTTGTGAGGGGCCTAGATATCCAAACAAAACATAAAACAATAGGATGATTTCAGAACAGCAGTCCAGAAATCAAAAACAAAGCAAGCAGACCCACACCAGCCAAGACAGTCAGGAAAATACACCAGTGTTTCGTACAGAGAAGATGTTGGGCAGGATGCAACGAGGTGAGACCCTGAATTCCTACTTCTGGTTACTTTGGTGAACATTTTCCTTCCCCAAAATAAATAAAGTATTTCGATATAACCTAAACTGATTGTACTTCAACCACATTAAGAGGAGCCTGGAAAGGTTCACAGGAAGATAATCACAAACTATTCCTGCAACCCCTCTCTTTACCCTTCCCCTTCGATTTTACACCCTTCTCTCTGCTTACAGCAAGGCCACGAAGTCCACACCTCTCTGTCAGCTCTCAATTTCTTTCTCAAGTGCCTTAATTCACAGATTTGTGTAAAACTTCGCTTTCTCTGCAGGGCAAAAAAGGTCTGAAGCAAATTTCTAGCTGAAGTGACTTCAGGGGAAAAAGTGAAAACAGAATCCAAGTTTCGATAAAAATCAAACAAGAAATAGAAGGCAAACTAAAACATAAGATATTTAGATTCAGCTTGATGGAGTGGTATGGTGGTTTTCTGATAGCTGAAAATATCAGGTCATATTTTAACTCTTTGCTGTTTTGAATATCAACTAATAATTCACTGGTTTTCCTTGGCCTGGAAGGCCAGGGAGAGCACTGCACATGCCATCTACATGAGTGCAACATTCCCCTGGGGAACAGGTGGACTAGGCTCTGCTTTTGTTTCCACATGAGAAACTCGATATCCACTTTTTTTTTATATATATATAACAGCTGCAATAACTCTTTACTTTAAATTGTTGGCTTATTTAAATAATTCATTATGGAAGGCTGCATGATGAAGTTGGGGATGAATTTTCAAAGGAAAAGAAGGAAATACTTGTAGAGTGCGCCGCTGTTCAACAGAAAGAGTTAAGCCCATGATACCAAGACCAGCAGGGTTTCTCACTGTGGTGTGCAGAGCAGCTCAAAGGAGTTTCTGTTCTCTGGGGAGCTGCTCAGTGGGCATATAAAGAAATGGTGGGGGGAAGGGAGGCTACTCCAAAATTAAGACAGAATAAGTACAAGAAATAAAGGGAAGGGAGGAAAAAAAAAAAAAAACAAGCGAAAGCAGAAGCCTGACTTTGCACCTTACGAACTCTTACACTCAGAGCAACACGCTCATTTAATGCAACCACCACAACACTGTGACTCATGAACAGGGACTCAGGTCCTGCTTCCCACTGCTGCTGGGACCAGCTCTGTCCTGCACCATCTCCTGGATGATCTGGGAGCTCATCCGCACTGCCGGTCGACGGGTAGAGCGCCCGGCGACGGGGAAGGACGCGAGCAACCCTCAATGCCTTGCCCAAACACATTTCTCTGCTCACAAATACAAGTCATATTTGGCTCCTCGTGATCGAAGACCAGTTAACAAAGCTTTGCTGTGCAGGTGTGAAACAAGCTGCCCAGCGGCACAGCCACATTCACACTACTCCGGCACTGCCTCCTGCTCCTCAGGAGAGGGCATCCCGCTTCAACTCATCCCCCTTTCCTGGGGGATTTCAATAAGAAAATACTCAGCAAATGTCTTGAGGGAAGTACTATGCACCCCTATGGTGACATACCAGCAGATACAAGACAGAAATACCTTGTTACTGCTTGGGGCGGGGGGGGGAAACTCTCTTGGAAGATGGGGAGAGGGCCACAGGAAAGCTGTTCAAGAGCAGAAAATCGAGGCAACAAGGGCTGTTGAAGCATTCGTCCAAGCTTAAGTAACCTGACAAGTGAGGGTTGTAAAGGGAGTTAATTAAAGATCACAGTTTGTTTTGACAAATTTTCACTTATTATATTTACAAATAGCATCTCAGGCTAAAATAAACTGGAAAAGGAAGAAGCATGGAAGCTCTTCCTCCTGTCATTCAAATAATTTTCAAATTAGGCATGTTGATCACTCGCATATAAATCAAACACAAAAATGAACTTAGTTGACTTGAAACAAAATAGTTTCACTTCTTTCTCAAGAGCTTTGCAGTTACTAATATGCCTGTTCAAAAGACCCAAAAGAAACTGAAAACTTCCATTTGGGGTTTAACTTAGCACTGGAACAGGCTGCCCAGAGAGGTTGTAGAGTCTCCTTCTCTGGAGATCTTCAAAACCCGTTTGGACGCAGTCCTGTGCTGCGTGCTCTAGGTGTCCCTGCGTATGCAGGGGGGTTGGACTAGATGATCTCTAGAGGTCCCTTCCAACCCTAAGCATTCTATGATTCTATGATTCTATGAACTTTGGGTTAAAGTTTCTGCTTTGTTTCATTAAGTTGCTCAGTAGATGCAAAAGTAAAATTGCGCAGTTTTGCTGCTTATTTAGCACAATGTTTTGTAGCTATACATTCACACACTGGATCTATATGTCAGGAAGGAGACTGCAACCCTGCAGACAGTGACTTTCGTTAGTCAAATTCGGAGAAGTCTGCAAAGAACTTCAAAGAGATTTAATCAACCTAAGTGAAAGAATAATATAACAACGCATAAAGCTCACCCTTGATTAATGCAAAGTAATGCACGCAGAAAGGGAAAGACGCAAGTGCTGTATCTCACAGAGCTCCTGTAATTACAGCATCTTAGGGACCGGGAAAGTTCAAGGGTGGTTCTGCAAAAGCCTCTGATCAATACGTGGCTGTAATGAAGAAGGGGTGTGTCGAAATTTTTAATGGTTTTAGGTGAATCAGTGGTACTCTCATATAACCCTGCGCATCTCTCCACCTCGAAAGGGACACTGTAATTAGGGAGAGCTGAGAGGACAGGGAGCCTGATTAAAGGCAGGGAATCATCTCTTTATACAACCAAACTGGGAGAAAAAAAAAGCAATAAATGGGTTATTTGGGGAATGTCAAATAACAAGAAGAGGTGAGACGTGTCCTGACACAACAATGAAATACTCGGAATTAATGAGGAAAAAAACAGAATATGCAACTAAGCTGTGGGATGTCTGATCCCATCAGAGCCGGTGCCGGCTGCATTTCACGGGCTGCCAGGCGCCCACCCGGCTAACGAGCGCCGGGACCAGCAGCCCGCGAGCTGCGGCGGGGCCCGAGGCCGCAGCGAGGGCCGAGGCGCCGCAGAGCTCCGGGCCCGCCGCGCACCGCGATAACGGGGCTGCGGCCGCCGCCTTCCCGGCCACCACCAAGCGGGGCCCTTTCCGCGTCGCCCCCAGCTCCCAACAGCTCCCCGGGCTGCTCCCTCATGGCCCGCTCCCCACGCCGGGACCAGCGGCTCGCGAGGGGCCAATGGCTCCCGGGACACGGGGCGCTCAACGGCTCCCAAGGGGCCAACGGCTCCCGGCGCGGGGGTTGGTCAGCGGCTCCCGAGGGGCCGAGGGTTCCCGGGGCGCCGCTCCCCACCTGAGCTCCAGCTGGTCCAGGTTCTCGAGCAGGCGGCTCGAGCGATCCGCCATGGAGGTGGAGCGGTAGAAGCGGCCGCGGAGCTGCCCGCCCGCCGCCTGCTGCTGCTGCTGCTGCTGCGCGCCCTCGCTGGCCTTGGCGCTGATCTTGGCCTGGGCCATGGCACTGCCCGGCGGCTCCGCGCTGCGGCTCCTGGCGCCGCCGCTCCCTCCCCGCGCCCCGCAGGCGGCGGCCGAATGCGGGCCCGGCGCTCATGGCCAAAGAAGGAGGGCGGCCGCGCGGCGGCCCCGCGGCCACCCCGCCCCGCACAGGCGCCGCCCCGGGCGGCCCCGCGCTCCCGCGCGCCCGGGGCGGCAGCCGCGCGCGCTCAGCACAAACGCGGCGCGCGCTCCGACTTGCGGGTGAGTCAGGGAGCTCGGGCTGAGTCACGGCTCGAGCCCGCGCCGCGGCGGGGGGCAGAGCTTCTCCTCCCGGCCCGCAGCGCTGCCCCCAGCCCCCGCGCTTGTCTGTGTGTGTGGAGCACCCCTATACACAGCCCTATACACACACCTCCCTATGCAGAGGGCTGGAAAGACAAAGATAAAACTCCTCCAACACATGAAGGAGAAAAGAGGAAAACTTGAAGTGCCTTAAAAATCCAGAACCCCGTTTGAGGTGAGAAAAAAAAATAGAGCTAAGTAAACCAGAGACAGCACTTGCTACAAGCAGCACGAGAATAGTAGTTGTAAAACACTTACATGCTGCTACCAGTACAGCACATCCTTCTCATACTAAGGGCAGGAGTCACCGGGTTAGACACAGAAAACAGTTCTGCCAAACATCTTTTCCACAACAGGTTTACTGGAAAGAAAATTGTTTTAACGCTTCCTTGCTATGCCAAACAAACAAATCCACTATTTTATGATAGCAAAGACAGTGACTCTATACCTAGTAATGACTTTTTTCCCAAATCATGTTTAACTTCTCTCTATAAACCAGGTAACTCCTATCTCCCAAGAGCAGATCAAACTAACTTAGGAAACTTAAAACAGTGAAATCTTTTTTTACTCAGGTTTCTTTTGGTACCAGCAATTCAAAGCATATATAAAATTTACTTGCCATTGCTGTGACTATTTAAGAAGGAATTTGCTTAGCCCTAATTTCAGGTTTGGACAAATACTGCAGGTCTCTGACAGACCAGTCCTTGGCATCCAGTTAGCAGGGCTTTTATTGCACAGGGACGACGTTTCGATGCTTGCTCTGCATTTAGCTCTTTTCTCAGGCTTGTCTATTCAGAATGATATCATGTTCCCAACCTTCTTGCTAAATTAATTGCCTGATTTTTTTTTATTTTTATATGGCTGGGTAAGGAAGGGCTGTGGTCTGCTCAGAGAAATAATTTTGTTGTTCAACAATTGTCCTATCCATCTCACTGCAGCCTACACAGAAAGTGATTTAAAAAACACTTCTACCCCCAAACATATACAAACAGAAACCTGAGCAATAATGTTATACAATTTGCAAACAATTCCCCCAAGATCCTTCTATTCCTTCCATGCTAATTTATTAAGTATTACTAAGGTTGTGTTTAAAAAGCAACAGTGAGAATTGCTACTAGCCAAATGAGGATCTTCTGCCCTGCACAAGAGCTGAAATCTCTGCAGCTGGGATGTACGGTGACACGTGGACCCAGCACTGCGAGCTGTGTGCGACTGCATCACATGGGTCCTTTTTGATGGACAAACAGTATTTCACCCACCAACTGAAAACAGCAGAAGCAGTGCAAGCAAAATGCATTTCAAAAGCAGAAAAGTTTTTGGAAACAAACCTTATGGTTGCTGCCTGTGCAGCCTAGAATATTTTGCCATTTAGCAATTTGGAGGGGCTGCAGAAGCTGATTCTCCTACCCAACGGGGGTAGATTGCCCCCATTTTCCATTGGGTGTTTTATTGCTTGCTGAGATACATAAAGGAGCAGTTGTCACCACTTTCCCAAAATAACAGGTGCCTGGGCTAGCAAGGGGGCAGTCAGCTCTCTGGAGAAGGGCCGCGACCCACAGTTGCACTGGGGCAAGGAACAGGGAGCACAGAGGCAGGAATTAGGTGCTCCAGGGCTGCAAGGAGCTGGGGGAAGGAAGGGCAGCCCCATCTGAAACAGGACATGGATCTCATCCTCATCCTCATAGCAAAGAAAGGGGATGTTGTGAGACAGCTGCTGCCGCATCCCTCTCTTCTGGTTTTTAATAACAGCATCACAGCGAATGCACCCGGCAGCGCAGGGATTCCCATGCGCATGCAAGAGATCTACCCCCACAGGGGAGCAAAGAGCCTTCCCGGCCTTAGACAAACACAGTGAGATGACAGGCACCAAAAGCTGTACTAATGGTCACGCTGCTAAATGCCCCCTTAGTTCCAGTCTCACCTTTTTCCAGACTCCGATATACACCTTGTCACTGCCAATTGCATAGGAGCTGCCATGGGACTGGATCAAAGGCAAGTTCCTGCCCAAGAAATGCCAGGCCAGACCCTTCCTTCCTTCCTTTCTTCCTTCTTTCCTCCCTTCCTTCCTCCCCTCCATGTCCTGTTAGGAAACGCAGCCTGTCCCATGCATACCCCAAGGACGCAGCGGCAGCGCGGGCCAGTTGAGCAGGGCTGGCACTCGGCAGAAGAGGGGCCAGCGTGAGGTTCGGTTTCTATTGCACAGAGAATCAGAAAGCCAGCCTGTTTAAGGGCATGGAGCAGTTTATCCTCACTGAGAGGAAAACTGCTTAGCAAACAAGGCAGTAAATTCTTTACAGCTGTAGGTGCTGGGCAGGTTTCAGATAGAGCTCGCTGCAAAAACCACTGGAGGACTCCCAGAAAGTGGGATACTGGAGTCAGCGAAAAGAAACATCCACAGGGTTACAAACAAGGGGCACCTTACATTTACACCTACACACACAGTGCTTCAAGCACAAGCTTTGCACATACCTGCCATTTACCACACATTTTCTGATTTGTTTACGTGCATTCACATTATGTTGGACCAGATTATTGGGCCCAAAATGTTACAACTGAGCTGTAACTCTTGAAATAAAAATTCTTCAGAAGATTTTGGGGCAGTTTAGAACTGTCAGAGAACTACACAAATACAGCGTTTAACAGCCTGCATTTACATCTTGCTTCTCAACTAGAAAGAATTGCCAGAAAGGATCTCGGTGTTAAAGTCAGCCAAGTTTGCTAAATGAATTTTAAAACAATTTGTCACCCACCCTTCTCACCTCCTCCCAACTTACAGCAGTCACTATAAACATTGCTAGGACAACACAAGCAGACGACAGAACACTTTCCTTTTACGAAAAAAATGGCGTCACTTCATACCTCTATAAACTTGACCATATTTGGTAAAGATTGAGTAAAGTTTCGTGTGTTACGTAATATTTACCAGACTTGGTATTTACCTGCTGCTGAGTGTCTTAAAACTCCAATGATGTGACCACGATAGGTAGATGAGCAGCCGTTCCTGTACATTTTGAGAGCGAAGAAAATTAAACCATCATCAAATACATATCACTATTAAACAAAGCAAGTTGTTTACAATAAACTAACCTAATCCCCCCAAAATACCACATAAAAACAAAACTAAAACTCTTTTTAAGCACTTCAAAAGCAACCAGGCTGGGATGAAGTTTTAGTGCCAAGTGACTTCTCTGTTACGCTGATTTATTTGTCTTCTCATCTCCTCCTTGAACATGATCATGATTAAGCAACAAGGACAGGAACCCTGAAACAATTTTGACTTCATCTCTGAAGTTTTACAGAACTTCTGCGTGCACTGTACAGAAAACTAGAACATTAAAATGAAAGAAAAAGTGGTGGTAGTCACATAGAAATAGAGAACATTATTCTTTAAAGATGAGTGTGAAAAAGTACCAAGTAATGAATCTGGAGTAACTAAGGGTGAATTCAATCACGACCTTAGAAGCAAGTAATCTTAAAAAAAGGACAAGACAAATGACTTAGGTTCAACTGATGCTGGACAAGGCTCCTTTAACAAGTGAGTTGTTTATAAACGCAGACACATTTCAGAAGGCACATGGCAAACCTCAAAAATTTGAGCCAGTTAAGCAAGACTCCCCCAGCTGGAAACATTAAATTCAGAAACAGCATTTACAAGGCACCTTTTACAGGTGAAGAATCAGATGCCATGCCATGACATGATAGTGTCAAACATGTCACATGCCTCTACATACAATATTAAGAACTTTTGTTCTTCTGGAAATAGAGGCACCATTGGGAACTTTGGAAAGAAACACTCCAGATTGCAAGAACCTCAGAGAAAGCAAGAAAGTCAGAAGAAGTTTCAAGACATTGATCATTCTAGAGAATACTTTGAACATAAAAGTGATGCAGAGACTAGAACTCTCTTTAGCTGCTCTACAAAAGCCATAGAGGCAGAGTTCAGGATTTGCCACTCCCTTGGGGAAGCTGATGAAGAGGACAACACATGATACATTTCCATACTTTTTGGTTTCCTAATGCAACCGATTAAGCAATGACTCATCAAGCACAAAGCTTTTATATGAAAGGAATATGAACCTTTTGTGCTTGGGAGGAAGAAGAAACAAACCAGAACAAAAAACTGCCCCAAAAGCCACAACTTAAGAGTCTTTGTGGGGATGAAAATTCTCCTCTGTCCTATCTCATCCTTCATTAGGGGACACATTTAGTCAGTGAGAGGAATTCTGCAACTGATTCAGCTGAAGTATCATCAGCTAAAGGCAACTCAGACTTCTAACACGGTGCTTCCTCAGCAGCCAGGCATGCAGCACTGCCCAGGCACAGCCGGACATCACTCAGGGGAGATTCATCCTGGGAAAGCAGGCAGCAGAGACAATGGAAAGCGGAGCGTGAAGTCCGCTTTATTCTGTAATACTTCGCTTCAGAACTGCCTTTTTTTTTTTTTTTTAAATACACAGGAAATGTTCAAACTATTTTCTATTGGCAGTTTCTTCTTGCAAGTTGTGTGACTACCAAGGAGCTCTAAGCTAACACACTAGATTCTTCATCAATTTTGTTGGGCAAATGCAGGTCAATCATAATCTGAAACAAATCAGTGTCAATTTTCCAATATTTAACCATAGTGAAACACACCTGTGGTTATTTTGACTCTTTTGTACTGAGAGTCATTAAAATTTAGCTTTCTTTTTGTCTTATTCCCCTAGAATTAACTTTTTTTTTTTTTGCATAATGTAATTTATATTTACAGCAAACACAAGCAAAATCACATGCTAATGATTACAAAAATCAAATAACATTTTATTACATGGAGATTTCTTAGTGATTAACAACTGTCAACAAAAGTTAAATAAGCTGGTAAAGCTGGACAGCTTGCATAGTTATTTTTAAAGAAGGAACTAAGAAAGGTGACACAGGTGACAAGTTGAAACACACATACACACACAAAAAATCATTTACCTGAAAATAAGGAGAGTACAAAAATGTTTAACATGACTACAGTCAGGTATTCAAGGCCACCCCGCTATGAACAGAGGCAATAAAAAGCCAAGAGAGGAATGATGCAGCTCGAATTCTTTCACATCTGTTTCAAAGAGGAAATTGGAAGTTTATTTGTCTTCTGTTCACTGATAAAGTTGTTCCAGCCCTAGATTAGGGAGAGAGACTGAACCTGCCAAACTTTAAGATATCTACTACAACAGTATCACACTCTTATTAAAAAATATACACATTTATAAAAAGAAAGCTAGCAGAAACCAACCATATAGTCTGAAGTCCTGATTCTGCCATCTGTAACAAACAGGCCATAGACAAACCTGGGGTATATGAGGTGAGATCCCATCAGGGACAAGATTCAGACCACGTATTAAATTTGCAAAACTGGGACCTAACCTCTTTATAACAAGATTAGATAGGCAAGTCAGTCTAAGATCATCCATGTTCACTGGTTTTCTCCATCAGAAAGGCCACCCAAAAAGGTTTAAGAAAAAGAGAATAACCTTTTATGACAGAAGAATTAAATACAAGAACCAATAAAAAAATACATTGTAAGACCAGCCTACTTTTCAGGCAACAACTTATACAGCTAGACTGGAGAGACTTAGTCGTTGCTCGTTAGAAACAGAATTTGCAAAGACTTAAAAATTTATTTTTATCATATACAGTATATTGCAACATATATCCATAAGCCCCAGCTCCTCATCAGCATGACAGAGATCTTCAGATTATAACAAATCAAGACAAACATTTTTCAAAGCAGCATTTCTGAACTTTTGTAAATTGGTGAGCAAGCTTCTGTTTTTGCAGGCAGCTCTGATGACATGCAGTTAGTGCACACAGGTATCCTCGCCTACATTTCCTCCAGGCTCCTCTGGATAGCTTCCTCCATCTCTGCATCTTCGGTATCTGCAGGAGCAGAAGCAAATGCTTTAAAAGGAGTCTCTAAGAGGAAAACTTCAGCTGGTCCTGGCTCCTTGCCCTCTTGGGCTTTCTCCTCTTCGAGCAGCTGCCAGGGCCCTTCCTCCCTGGGGTTATTTTGCCTTCTCGCTGCCTCTCACTCCTGCCAGGGTCCCAGCGCAGGCCTCAAGTTGCCACCTCTCACACAGGCCAAACACCGCTGCTGTCACTAACACCCTGCACGAACACAGGGCAGCTTGCACAGTAACATGCAGTAATGGATCGTAGGGCTAACCGAATAAACTCTGGGAACATAACATTTAGTTATCTTAGCTTTATCACTGGCACAAAGTGTCTAATGATGCTTTAGTTCTTTTTATTTCCATCACATGGGAGGGGACAGCCAAGCCTTTAAACAGTACATTGTTTTTAAAAGGCCATCAGTCTGTCTCTAGAAATAAATGACTACACGGGCTGAACAGCACCACTAGAAGCACAACAGCAAAAGGATGACCGCAATTTCAAATAAGGTAAACTATGATGTGAGCACGTGAACAGCAAGCTGTGCTGCTGCTTCGAACTTGAGCACCAATCTCCAGCTTCCCCTTGGCAGACCAGAGTCCCCTGGTGAGATATAATACATACATCTCAACTATTATGCAGGAGTTCAATCACAGAAGTTCTGCAGGAGCCAGAGCCAGATTAAGCTGTTACAAAGTGAGCTCAGTCGAAGCCTTAATCTCACAATATTATGTGGTGCAGCAATAAAAATAGACTTTGAGTCTGCTGGCATACTTCTCAGGCTAGCTATTTTTTTTTTCAACTCATCACATGTTCTCAACTGCCTAGTGAAATACTTGGAATATTCCAGAGTACGCCCAAGATTTCATGGTCTTTTACCATGAGAATTATCTACACTTAATCTCTTTACCTTCTGTATTACTAGAACTTGAAAACAGAAGTGAAAACTAACACCCACCTTGCTGTTTCTTTGTTTCTTCTAAGCTCTTCTTGACTGTAAGTTTGATATCTTCATCCTCTTCACTGTCTGAACCTTAAACACACAAATCAAACATACATGAGGAAACCATTAACAGCCACCTCTTAACAATCCTCTTCCTACACTAAAGTTGTAGAAGAGTTTTGAAGCACTGTCCTTGTGACCTGAAATTCAAGATAAGATACATAATAGGTCAAGGCGGTAATCCAAGAAAGCTTTTTCAACCTCTTTCCTTTCTCCCTCCCAAATCCAGAAGGAGAATTTTATATTTATTTATAATTTTGTATTATTTTAAAGCAGTAGAAACTAATAATAGGTGCAGAAGCTACTGTTACAGTATTTGTTGCTTTAAAATATTTAGTTACTGGGAAGAAAGATAAACAGAGATTATTAACTTTCTACAAATTGTCACAGATTTCATTACAGGGTGAACTGCCTACATGTAGCATTAGCTAAGTTTTGCTGCATAAACACCATCCATTTTGAACAACAGAGTACTACACCTCTATTTGCTACACTGAACACTGCAATTCAGCAAACTGCTCAGTTCTTACAAAAACAAGAGACTGGATGCGCGTGGTTCAGCCTGCAAATTTCTCATTTGCTTTAAATGGAGTTTCAGGAAACTACAGGTCACACAAGTCACCAAGCCCATTAGTCACATCTTATACTTACTCTCCTGCTAGAGGTTAACTGGTATTTTGGCAGATAGTCTCCCTAATATTGGCTTACTATATTTACAACCAACTACTCTCCTAGGGTCACGGCAACATGAGAAGCATTTCTCTTAAAGTCATTACATTTACTCATATACCAATATAGTTGTGCTGCTGTTTAGGAGCAGAATACCTGGATACAAACATCTAAATTACAGACTTAAGGTTTTTAAATGACCCAAGTTAGGTTTTCAGGATGACAGGCACACTTCCTAAATTTTGTCTTCAAGCTTCTAATACACATACCTTATTTGAACAGGAATATTACTGACTCCCTCCTAATCCCAGGAATACAAACTCCCAACAGCTGGTATCGAGGGGGAGCAGGAGGTCACAGAGATGCCAGCAATGGTTGGATAGATATTGCAGATAAAATGGGTCTTTTTCCAGCCATTCAGCAGACCCAGTATGAATCATTTTTGGAGCTGCCCAGTACCTGTGGGTAGAACTACCTTCCTGTATATCTTATTTCAAAGCAAATAAAGCAACAAAAAAGGTAAACCTACAAACAAGCCTCATGACAGCAATTTCTGAAAGAGATAAAAAGTAGAAAGGAAAGACTTGGCACAAGTGGCTTCTCCATCACACTTCCTTAAACCTCCAGTCTGGAAGGCATCTCACACTATTCACATTTTTCATACCTGTCAGTGATGGAACAGCCAATGTAATGACTCTCTAGTTTCATTTTTTGGAATAAACATAATGGAAAGATTGAGACCTGGAAGGAAATAGGTGATAAGGCATTGGAGAAGAGTGTCTCTAGATTGCTACAGCTTTAAATGTAAGCCTTTTAAGAGTGCTTTACCAGCAGGAGGAAAGGGCTTCTGAGGCACCCCGATAAAAGAATGCTGGCAAACGGGAAAGGCCAGCAGATTGGCAACCTGCACAGATGGCTAAACAGCAGAGTCAGAAACGCAGCAGTTCCTTTCAGATACTATCTAAGGAAATCAATGAACGTTACCTGGTAGTCACATCAAGAACAGGTTTGCTTGCAGAAGGTTTAAGCAAGCCTATTTTATTAGTTCATACAGTTTGCAAGCTGCTGCCAATGAAAGCTCAGCTCAAACTCAGCTGGTGGTAGCTGTCCAGTCATATCACAGGGACAAAAACATTCCACAAATTGCATCTCAGTTTTATCAAAGTTTACATCGGTTAAGATGAATTCAACTAGAAGAGCTCAAAGAAACCAACAAACTTGAAAGCTACTAGTATATAAGATGATCTACTCAGTTTGAGAGGGAAGGTTCAGCTCGGAGTCACATGTAGTTGTGAAGCGTGTTCCAAATCTCGAGTTGCATCTTGCCTCCAGTGATCTAAAGCTTGGTTGTTATTTGCAAGACTTTTCTCCTCTCTAACTGCGCTAATGTGTATTTTCAGCTTCCCAAGAAGGCAGATGCTGAATTCTTCGAAATCTCTGCATTGGCGAAAGTTAATCTCTTACGAGACTAGCAAATGTCCAAACCTTAATTGGGACTTTTTCAAGCAGAAGCTTGTATCTAAGATAGCACTGACTTTCCTCTTCCAGTGCCCACTGTCTGCTAAGGCTGGTCACGGTGCCACCCCTCTACATACACCAAGAGCCAAGACCAAGGGAGTCTGGTGAGGCAGGCACGTCAGGGGCAAACACCACCACCAAAGAGTTTTAAAATGTTCCCGTAGTTTTATGGCAAGCAGGAATAAGATTGAAACAATCAGGAATTAGCCTGGCCATAAACAACCTATGGAGAAATATTTCAACAAATAAGGTTAAAAAGTGCATTTTCTTTAGGGGTTGGAAACAGCAAGAACTATGGTGCAGAACTTGGGCATCAGACAGAGAAGGAAGATCAAACAGATGGATTTTAAACCACAGGGGACCTGCTCTTTGGACAGGTGCTTCACCTATAGTGCTGGTGCTGTGCCTATATCCTGCGAGTGAATTTGCTCTCAAAGAGATCCTGCAACCTAATACTCTTCACCCCATGCAAATATACCCCTAGCACTGCTGGCATCTTCTGAAGATGAAGAGTAAATGAGATGTAACTTGCAGAAATCGGGTATGTCTGGTTCCTCTTGTTTTAAATGTTGAGCAAACTCTGCAGCTCCCAACTCCTCTGGGGTTAGACAGCAAAGGAGAAAAAGGAGAGTTTTTTTTTTTTTTGTCCAAGAAACCACAAGTTATGGCCTTTTCTCCAGCACACTTTATGAAGTACACAATAGCTGAGAAGCTCTGACTGAACCTCTTCTCTCAGAGATGTTACGGTCTCATTGTAGTCCTCATACACTGCCAAATTCTTCTGGAGAAGAAAAAAAAAAAAAAAAAAAAATCAAAACAAACAAAATCAGAAAAAAAATGTAAAAGAGCGAGGCAAATTATGCCAAGTATAGAGTTCAAAGATCAGGAAGGTTTAACTTACAGATGGGTGTGAATATGCTATTTTTCCTGGAGAGATGCATCCAGTGCCATTTCGAGAGTCCCTATTTCAGGGAAGGGACCAGTGAACTTGCGCAGACTGCAGGTGCCACCCCCTGTCCTGGACACCAAAGAGCCCCAGCTTTCGTTTAGATTCGCAGCCCACGTTACCTCAGGCTACAGCTGTGCCCCTGCTCCTGCAGCCTCCTTAGGTGCCATCATCCCCTTCACAGTTTCTGCTGTTTGGTTTCCTTCCTCCTGCCTTCGTCGTCGTCCTCCTCTGCTAAAAGCTTCTGCCACCTCCTGACAGTTCTTCACATCCTGCAGCCGCATCCCCTGTGCTCGTCGTGCTCTCTCCTGCACCACTCTGCACTTGCTCTCAGCCTCCCCGGCTTGTTTCCCGGCCCAGTGCAGGACAGCAGTACTGTGCTTCGCTCCCCGTCTCCCTCGTTGCTGCCCCACTGTTGATGTCTCAAGTTTTACAGAGCTTTTCTACTCCAAAAATACGGTGACAGTTGTTTCATTCAGAATGCTAGTGACCCCTTTGCCTAGAGCTCAGGATCAGTACTCTGTCCTTATTTTCCTTGATTTCTCAATCACATTCAGCACATGCCATCATGCTACTTTTAAAATATGCCTCTCTGGCTTGCTTAATCCATTTTTTAAAAAAATCTTTTTTTCAATATGTGCTTAGAGAATCCTCCTTTTTTTTTGTTGTTGCACTACTTACTGCTGTGATATCAGTTTCCTCATTACGTGACTTCACCTGCAATAGCAAGGACAGCCACCCACTGCTGAGAGCTCACAACCACACAAGACCTCTCTTCTTCCACCGTTCCTCCAGCTTCACCCTGGGCATCTCGCCAAGGATGTCCATTCAAGTGTAGTATGACTAAAACGAGGCTTTCCGTCTTCCCTCCTACTCCCATGGCATCTTGTGAGAGCTGTTGTCAGTACCATGATGGTCACTCAGGCTTCCACAGAGCCTTTATCTCTCTCAGAACTTCCATCCAGGTTAGCTTAAACCCTTTAGGTGTGTTTCTCTGATCTGGTGGTGAGGACTTCCCAGTTCATCCGCTTGGCTAAAGTCCTCCGCAGACTCCCAGTCTCACACATCAAAACCCTGTCTTCCCCCTAGAGGCACATGTACAAGTATGAAATGTCCCCACAGCAGATGGCACTCACACCACAGCTAATGACAACTTTCTGCGGCAGCAAAACATGAGGTTGCGACTCGACAGTGACCTTCTCATGGCTCCCTATAGCGACCTGCTGCAGCCACTGCAATAGCCGCGTAATGCAAGGAGTAGCAGGATCACATTCCCCCAGCGAGCAGCCAGGACACAGCGCGTTACCAACGCTTGCACCCTTCCAGCTCTGCCTGTTTGGACAGCAGGAGCTGCAAGCTCTTTAGTCCACTGGAGTCCGATGCCTGTCAGCAACCAAAGATCTGGGAGCGCAGGGATTGGGGTCATCCATGCCATACCACTACGCCTGCAAATGAAAATATAGGCAATTCTGCTCATCTTTTTATGTAAAACAGCTCTTGGTTCTTCTCAGATTCCTCTGTTCTCCGTATGAAAGGCTCTCTGTATGTGTAGGCTCTTGAGGATAGTGGGAGCTTAGAAACTTGGCTGCACTTGTTAGAGGGAAGCAGAATACTGATCTTCCAAGTATCATTTGTTGGAAGATAAATTCAGTGGTGCCTCACACCGTAGACAGGAGTAGTAGATGGTGCAGAGTTCTCAGCCTGCCTCTTCCCACACAGACAAAATGAACCTTATGGGTGAGTGCAAGAGGAGCACGGGCCATCAAAGAGCCCATGCGAGGCACCAACTTGCAAGTGACTGATTTTTACAGTCTCCTGAAGCAGCCTCACCCCTGAAAGAGGAGGGGATATTCTAAAACATGTGATCCTTTTTAATATATATTAAAAAAATCTGTTTATATCTAAGAGCTTGGCTAACTAGAAATCTCATGTGATGACTCTGTGTATAATATAAGTTAAAGCCTCAACTCAAAAAACTCACTTCTGTGAAGCCAGCAGGTCTGGCACTCATATTGGTGTCAGGGGGGTATGACGACCCCCGAGCCCAGCATGAGACTTGTCCTCAGCACCATCACATCAAACAGGAATCGTTAGAAGTGTGAGCTGCAGTGGGAGGAGGATAGCTAGACATCAAGTGTCAAGATATACATAACAAGTATGCTCTGAATCTCCTGTATTTGCAAAGGAAACAAAGGGAGACGTGGAAAACTCTTCTGTTCCATCCTCTCAGACCATTTTATTAATATACTTGAATCTCCCACCATGAGCCCTCCCTACAGCATTAAAGAAAATAGGTACGAAATTTTGGGGGGTTTAAGACCTCAGATTCAGCAGCAGAAGAACACAAGTAGGAATAAATGCCTTCCCTACTGCTTTCCTCATGAAAATTCATGCATCTAGAACACGCATTTCCTCAGGAAATTCACACATCTAGAACAACCAGTGGTCTCCTGAGACAGAGCTGATACCCCCCTGCAAGATTTGTTTTGTTTAAATGACTGCATGGTGCCCAGGTCCAGGAGCAGTTCTACTGAATTGGCCAGAGGGTTCACATGGTGCCACAGGCAGAGACTGCTGCAGTTCAAACATAGCCCGGCTACTTCAGAGCTACTGATAAGTAATCTGTGGAGATGATTTAGGGAAATAGCTTCTTCATTTTGAAGTTCTTCCAACACCAACAACCATCCTATGTTTTCAACACAACTATCTGTGATAACTGATTTCTCACTTCCTCTCCCATCAGAACCAACAGCCTGCAGGCTTAAAAGAGACAAAAACAAGATTTGTTTGCTCTGGAACTTGCGTGTCCTTAGATTCAGCTGCATCTCCGTAACAGGACAACAGGTTATGCCAGCCTAGAGCTTCCTGACTTGCCATCTCATTGCTACACTAGGACTCGCAAACGCTTACAGGTGCTAGTGATCCACAGTTAGGTGTGTATTTTGGGGCAATTACACCTTTTCAAAAAGACCTTCATAGACCCTTTGCAATGGTGTCATCCCACAGCACAAAGAACACAGGCCTGGTACCAAAAATTATTATTTTAAGTCTTGTGCTAATACAAGAAGACAATTTTACTACCTGGTTCCATGCTGCTGACTTGGACAGGAGAAGGAACTGAGGAAGGTTCAACATTACTATTTTGAACTTGCCTGGAAACCATGAGTGGCAAAGGATACGTGCATGATCCTGGTACTTTTGTGCTCAAAATATATTTGTTTTGATCACAACCTTGCGTGAAATTTAAGTGGAAGCACAATGATCATTGAGACATCAAGTTAAAAGGCTAAAGCCTGGGGTGTTTCCTAGTTGTGCCCATTACCATAACAGCAAAAAAAGTATTAGCATACTAAAGCATGCTGAAAGAAAGGGTTAGATTAGGAACTGATGAACGCAAGACCAATATAAATACACAAGTACAATATATACACAGAAAAACGGTTACATCAAATTCATTTCCTGTTAGCCAGGATACCCAAGTGAATAAAGCAAAACTAATCAACAGGGAACTACAGCACTCGAGTAGAACAGTCACTTCCCTCTTCCTATGCTCGCAGCTTAAGTCACACCCCCTTAACAACACCCTATAGAAGACAGTCTTGTTCGTGAATGTAAACTAACCAAGCTCTGCTGTCTAGAAGTCTGCCAGTCCTACCAATTTTCCGTAAAACCATGCAAAGCTCCCAAAACAAAAGCAACTTTCCACTTCAACAGTTCTAGCTCTAATTCTGTTCTAATTACATTAAAAAAATGCTTTCAAATCAGGAATTTTGGTATGCTTCTGGCGAGGAATTACATCCCCATAATTCAGCTAACCAATTGAGACCAGGAAATGTCTGAAGCAGCAGAAAACACCAAGGACTTCATCCCAGCTCACCGCACATCACTTTTTCAGGGAAGGCAATTCTTTATCCTGTGTTTCTGTTAACCAATTTATGTCAATTCACCACTCGGTGCTAGCACTCCGTTATAATCTTCCTGACAGAATAGCAGCAGCACACTGTCATTCTCACAAGCCTGCATCAACACTCAGAGCCTCCCTTCCCTGGAAGCAGCTTAGGGCTAATTCAGGAATGACTTCTGTAACAGGCTCAATTTGCAAGCCCTCAAAGTCAATACAGAAGCAAGGACCAGCAGCAGCCTGTAGAGAAATGGCAGGTTTTCCAGAAAAACTGTATTTAAAGGTATTTTGAAACACTCAAAGTATTTAAGCTCAACTCTGTTTCCAATATCCTTTGCTCCTTGGAAATGAACTGGATTAAATTTCTTTTGATTATTCTGCATCAAATCTCTATTTTGTATTTTGAAAGTGCAGTCACTTTAGAATATGGATTCTAGAGAGCCTGAAGGCTTTCATTGATATTCTTTCTCCATATGGACATGCGAGTCATGAAACAGTGAAAAACAAATATCAGATGACTGGTAGTCACCCAGAGGACAATCAGAATTAAAAATAGACAGAGAGATTTTTTTGAAACAGCACTGGCTCTAGCAGACTCTCTCTCAAGAACCTCATTCTCACATTTGTTTCAGACCCAGACCAAATAAAGCAAAGATTTGGGGGTGAATTAACCAAGACGTGCACTAGAGTGCTCTAAAGAGCTTTTCTTTAACCAGAAAGGAATTTACAGACTGAAATAAAATAATTTGTCTTCTCTATAAGAAAGGATATCAGGAAGACAGAGTTTGCCATAAGCATGCCAGAAATGCATAATTAAGTCCTGCTTCAAAATGGGCCATGAGAAAATTGATTCTCTGATCAATACACAATTGAAAATTGAGCATCTTAAAGAAGCACCAGAGATAACCATTAGACTCTTGTCAGCATGAGTATTCTGTTCTTTTATTGGAAAGACTACTGGTTTATTGGAAAGACTGTGCTTAATGTTTAGTTAATGTTTTGCGTAGATACTACCTTTTGTGGTATCTGAAATGCTGTTTAGCAAGGCACACATCATGTCTCCTTCAATGTGATGAGGATTTAGGATGCGAGCTGAACGCTGTGTCATTTTAAACTGAGCTTCCAGTTCTAGAAAGCTTTTGTCTCCAGAAAGTACAGTGAAAGGAATTTGTTTGGGCAGGTGCTCATCCAGACGACCAGCCTGTGTGGAGAAAAAGGACACATGTTTAGGAAAAGGAAGGATGATACCTACATTTAATATACTTAGCAATTTAATCTATGATACAACGTCTTTGAGCAATCCAAAGCTCAATCATAAGAACAAAGAGAAAAGTATGATCAGAGAATCACAGTACAGTTGAGGTTGAAAAGAACCTCTGGATATTCAAGGCACAAGGAGCAGGTTTCAAACCCACTCTTAGTAGCAGAAATACTTCTTGAGTGGCAGCTTTGTCATTCTTTTCAGTGGAAGTCATGTGTAGAAAGCCTAAGAATCTCACTTGCAACTAGTGATCATTAGCAGACCTTAGTTTTTCTAGGTGCAGAACCACAGCAGTGAAGAAAGCCTGTGCTAACGTACGTGAACGCAGAGGGCAAAGTCTACTGCTTCTCTTCGGGTGCCACAGCGTGGGTGAAGGAAGAAACATCCAATCTTCTTAAGATAATTATAGATTTTGCACTGCACTGGAGGCTTCCAGTTGCTATATCCTCCTGCACAGTCAAAGAAAAAAGAAATACATAGCAGTGTCACCGGGAATTAAGAGTTCAAGAAATCAAAAGCAAAAGTAAGTCGGGCCTATTAAGACAAATTTATTTTAATAATTGTAAAAATGAAAACAAACACTTACACAAAACCTCAAATCTCTTATTTTCAGATTAAAAAAAGAAAAACTAACTACATGGGTTAAATTTTACCTGATCATACAGAAAGCCTTTCATTCAAACTAGTAAGGACTTTTCTTCTAATCCTGAAAGAGTCATTTCCTAGAAATCCCATGTGTTTTTACATAAGCATGTATCCTTTCCATTTGAAAGGCAACTCATCTGAGCACAAAGACGAGAAAAGGTTAATGGTTGACGTGCAGAAACAGAGGAACCCTGAGAAAGGGCCTCACAGGGAATCCCATGCTAGTGCCAGTGAATTTCCAGCAAAACCTTTACAATTTGCAACAAAATCTTTATATGTCTGACATGTCAAGCCGGAACACTTTTAAAGAGAAAATCCAAGAACTTAGGCGGCAACTGAAAACAAATGCTAGAGCCCCAGTAAAGTCCTGGATGCAATGAACAATAAGCAAGACAAGGCTCTAAGGCTCTCTTTCTTGACTGCAGTGTCCTGAAACCCATGAAGAGATGAACCCATAAAAACATGTAGCTACTGGCAGAGGGATACTGACGGTATTATCCAGAGGCACTGGATAATGGAGAAGAGCTGAGTAAAGTTTGGTAGAGGATTAAAAGAAAAAACAGGTTGAAACAGGTAACAAAAGAAAGGAAAAGGGCAGCAAATCTCAAGTAGAGAGGGGAAAAACAGAGGAAGCAGCAGGGTTACTAGAACAGTATGAAAGAAAGCAACAAATGGAAGAAACTGCAGGACAGCTTGAAAGGAACAAACAGGAACTTCACAACATTCCCAGTCATGAGGAAGTAGCAAGTCTGGGGTGGGACAAGGGGTCAGGGAAGAATGGGGATGTGCCTGCCAGGAGAGGAAAAGGCAAGAAGAGAACGTGATTACACTTCATATGAGGACGTGCCATGCTAAGACTGTCACGCAAACACGCTATGGACGACTGTAGGCATTTTCCTCCTTGAGCTGACAAAGAAGTGGCAGCCCAAGGAATCTGCAACAGAATTCTCTCTCTTTTTTTTTTTTTTTTTTTTTTTGTTTCTGTTCTAATGACTAGAAGGTATCAAAAATGATTAGAAAGTTCAAAGTTTTAGTAATATGACGTGCAGAAAAGATTTAGGGGTATCTGCCCATGAGAAAAATGGCCTTTTATCCTCTCCATTGTGACTGAGGCTGTCACTAGTATTTGAGAGTGATTGCCAAGCCTGGGTTTTGGTTACATATGTTTTGTTTCATGTATAACATACACTTGACCATGACAGCTGAAAATGAGGGAGCTGTATTTACTATGGTGGAGCTGGACCATAAGCAGGTAGAGGACACTGGAATGACTGAAACCAGAAGCACTTTGGAGCCCCAGCATCTCTAATAGGGGTTCCTTACATAACACTGCATTTATGAGCAGTAGACAAGCATTTTGATAATGCAATTCAGACACTCCTGGGTTCAACCCATATTTCCTAACCAAATCAAAACAGAGCATATTAAGTTTGTTTCCTCCAACAAGCTCTTCTGCTATTGCAATCTTGAGTCAAATAATGACAAACTGGTTTTGGCTAAATTAAACAGAAGGACAAACAAAGGATGATCGAAAACAAATGTCTGAATTCAAGTGGACAAAGTTTGACATAACTATGAAAAAATAATTTACTAAAGAATACTCTATAAAACTCAGATTAGCCTTTAGATTGTTCCTCGACCAGCTGGCTTGCATAACAGTAATCAACTAGCCTTCAGCAAATGGGTAATTAAAGTAGCCAACAAAAACAAACCAAAATCACAATATTGTTATAAATCAAGGAGTGCAGAGACAGAGGGGGGAGCTTTAACTGAAAAGACCAGAAAATCCCACCCCAGGATTTTCAGGAAGTTCAGGAATTGTTCAAAATTTCTGAACAACCAGACATTAAACCACAGGGCCTGCTGTATGCCTGGCTGGCTGTTTGTAAAGCTCATGTTAATAAATGCACATACAAATCCTGCCCTGTCCTCATCAGCTAAATGAAATGCCTAGCTCCAAGAAGAGAAAAAAGTGATTCAGGCATCAACAGGCCTTTCTGTCTGACCTCAGCAGCTTATAAACTTTCAGTACATGCTTGGAAAAAAGAGGCAATAAAGAACATTAAGTAAAAAAGAGGGTGTAAGTGAATGAGGTTT
Source organism: Tinamus guttatus (assembly GCF_059628265.1). Classification (NCBI taxonomy): domain Eukaryota; kingdom Metazoa; phylum Chordata; class Aves; order Tinamiformes; family Tinamidae; genus Tinamus; species Tinamus guttatus. Next base: position 2,522,988 of record NW_028288936.1, read on the forward strand.
TCTAAAGATAAAGCATGCCAGACAATTTTATAAGTTGGCTTGGTGTGATGACGCAGGTTCCAGGCAATAGATCTCTGGAAGCTGTTTTTTATTGGGACGTTACTGACATATTCGATGTACTACAAGGGAAATCAAGGCAGACGGTAGCAAAAGTGGCACAGTAGTGACTGACATCAGAATAGCCACGTAATGCAAAGTATCAAGTTAATGGGATGCTACTAGGGAGCTTCTTGAGAAATTTTCTTAGAAAACCTTAAAAAGGTGAATTCCATCCGTCATATGTTCCAGATGTGAGCCAAACTAATTCATAGTAAAGCATGACCAAGGGCATTCTCAAAGGCAAGTCAGAAATGGCACAAGTACAAAGAGGTAGAATCAAGTCTTTGTGACTAAGAACATTAGGATGGCAACCTGGCATTTGGAAACTAGCTATAAAGAAAATAATCTCCAAATATTACAGGTTTCCTAGCAACTACAAAAAACTAACATGGTAGAGCCTAAGTAAGTTTAGTAGCAGAAAACACCCCCTAAACTGCTTAAACAATTTTGGAACAATATTCTAGGAAACATAATAAGGACAGAAGAGCTTAAGACTGAATTTGAGAAGTTCAAAGCCACTTCTGTTGCATAGCACCTGTGACTTCGTGACTTAAGGGGCCCTACGGGCTGATTGCTCCTTTTCAATATTCTCTCAGATCCACAGAATCTCTGCTCAAGTATTTGGGTGGACTTGTTAGCGTTTTCAAACTCCTATCTCCTTCAACTGTTGCTTACCTTGAAAGCCCCAGATAAAGGTTCCCTGGTTAAGGTTAGCTGGCAGCTGCGTGAATAGGCTTCCCCAGTTGTCTAGATCCACCAACACAATATGAGTCATGGTACTCAGGTAGTCAAAATCAGGAAGTTCACGGTCTTCAGTGGGGGAAGAAAAAGGAGGCATTTTAAGTTTGTCTTACTTTCTGGGTCAACCTATGAACATCAACTCAGATATACTTTTAAAATTCCACATATTTAGCTGCTGTACGTGCTAAATGTGATCCAATTTAGTGACAGCACTGTTCCAGTACTGATTTTAAGTCAACTGACACAGCATTTAGTAGGGCACAAACCAGGCAGAAGACACAGCACGATCTGCTGATTTAGTGGAGATGGATGGTGTTTCATGGTAGGCACAGACAGCTCTTGCCCTGCACCAGGACCTTTACCAGCCCATTCACCTTTCCACTGTGCACTTTCTATCATGGCCAGTGCCTACAGCATTTAACATCTTACACACATAAAGGCAGGTAAAATGTTTAGAAACATTTTGCTGTAGAATGAACAAAAGTGTCAACAGCTTTTACCCAAAAAGCTGCCTTTAGACACCACAAATAATTAAAAAGCCCTCCACTTTTGAACATTTAGGGTACTTCCTCTTAGAGGAGGAAGCTAAACACATAAAAAGGAAGTTTCCCTTGAACATGTGTGTGTTATAGAGCGCTTGGGCATTTGTAGGAGTTCAACCTCTTTGAGATCCTTGATTGCTCTCCTTTAATCCTAAATCCATAATCACACTTTAATCCCAAATTATGCTGTCTTGTCTTTTGGGATTTACATGTTTCAGTCCCAAGGCTCTGAACTCTCCTTTTTGTTTTTGGAAGACTTAATGTGTAAGACATGTAAAGATAAAGTGCTGAATTCAAGTTCTGGAAAACTAAATACTGAGAATTCAAACGGCAACTCTGAGAAACAATGTACATCGAACAGACCAGGTTCAGGGAAATGGTATGTTACCTACTTGCACTCACATTCGAACAGAGCGTATTAAGACAGTAAGATTTTTCTAACGTAAAAAGATCTACAAACCTTCACCAGATTCTTCCATGTGTGCCAAGTTTTCTTTTTTTTCTTTCTTTCCATGTTTTGGTCCCCACAGAAGAGGAGACTGCAATCCTTCTTGAGCCCTGGCTGGATGTGCTGCAAACTTGGCTTTATCAGGTTTCTTGTCCACACATGCCCCACTAGCAGTGAACTTGAACAACGTATTTTCTGGTTCTGCCGCAAGGTTGGACAAATCCGGCTTCTGCAGGAAGCAGTGCTTCATGTGATAGTGCTGATGGGCGCTTGCGAGATCATGGAAGTTTTTGTTGCACGCAGCGCATCTGACAACGTACATCTCACCAGTGCGTTTCACAGAAGGGTGGCTACTGAGATGGCTGTTCAAATCATCAAAATTCTGCGCAGTTGCAGAACAGAAGCAGCAGCGAAACCATAAACTTCCATTTTGCAACATGACCTTCTGACAATTCACATAATCATTCCTTCTGTTTAGTCGGGAGACATAATTTGCCCGGCAACCACAGGTTAAGTAGTCTCCTTTCTCAACTGGGAGGAAGTCATCTTCCTTTTTTATTGATACTTCCACTTGCTCAGGTACAAATGCATAGTCCGTGCTATGAAGCTCTGTATAATGAGCTAGAAATTCTTCCTCCATGTCAAAAAAGAGATCGCCACAGAGGCCACAGAAGTATTTAATGTCTGTCTCATGGTTATGATGCTCTTGGCAGTGCCGCTGCAGTGTTTCCATTTTCCGAAAGTGGTTTTTGCACAGGCCACAGCAGTACCTGTGAAACGCATGGCTTTCTAAAGACAGGCAGTGCTGTTTAACGCTGTCCTCGGAGTCAAACATCTCCTCACACATGTGGCACTGCCATTTTCCCAGCAAAGGGCTTCTTTCAGGGGACAGTTCCACAGGACTAGCAACATAATATTGCATTTCCATCGAGGAGCTGCATGCTGTGCCAGAAGCAGAGGGCACAGGCTCCTCTTCTAGAGCCTCCTGCTCATAATAGTAACTGTGTCCACCGTGAAATTCAGTCACGTGCCCCATAATATCCTCTTCTCTGAGGAGATCTACAGCACATGCTCTGCACCAGAAAAGGAAGTTAGTCAGGTGTGCTCCCCCATGGAACCGGCTCATGTGCAGGCGGATAATGCTCGAGGTTTCCGCAAGCTTTCCGCAAACGGCACACTTGTGACAGATCCTGTTCGCTGCTAAAATGTGTTTTTCGACTGAGTCTTCTGTAAGAAACTTCTGAAGGCATTCACAAAACCAGGCTTTCACTTTGCTACCTTGACTTTGGTTTACTACATGACCTTCATTTTTCCCTTTTAAATCACTTTTCCTTTTCGAAGGAGTAGATCCATTTTCACTGCTGGAGTCCTTCAAATTCAAAGGTCTCTTAAGCAGTGGTCTGGAGCGATCCACGATATGACACAAATGAGACGGATTTTTATTTTTTTCACTGATATGACAGAATGTCAAGATGGACTCTTCCATTGTAGAAATAACTTTAATTTTATGTTGAGTGCTTTGCTTATGCTGAATGATCTGATCCTCATCAGCAAAGAGTCTATCACATTTCTCACAGTGACCTTTTGTTTTAAATATTTCTGCAACTTGGGAGATGCTCTTCTTTGACAGGGCCATGGGGCCAGAATTACGACACTGTGTTCTAGATAGGATTGGAGGAAAAAAAAAAGTTTATATCATAACTTGGAACTCTTGAAGATTTTCAGAGGTACTTTGAAATATTCCCTAGTAGCTACTGCAATTGGGGTGTGGAAATAGTGCCCCCTGGATACTTTACCTGGCCTATTAACTTTTCAACAAAAATATACAATGCCTAACTACTGCCTAAGTCTCTGCACTCCATAAAGAATAAGGTGCCAATTTCCAAAACTAGTAGTAGGGGTAGTTCCAAAATTACCCCGAGATGGATGTTTACATTGATCACTAAGTATGCTTTAGAAACTAAACACTGACAACTGAAACATACTGGTATAGAGACCAATAAAGTTCTGTTGTTCTGTTAAAAAAAAAGTAACAAAAATAATATGGACATTGATCAGCATTCTCCAGTAGATCATGTGGAAAAGCGAACACATGGAGAAGGGGTTGTTTGGGTATAGCTTCCCCTGGGAGTCCCCCCATGGGCACATATCTATCACTATCTACCTATGGGTGTTCCTAGCTTGAAGACATTGCCTCTCACAAACCTGAAATGAGCTGTTAATTCCATGTGTGAGCGCAGTACCTGGTAGCAGGATATACACTTCACCTGGAAGGGGACCTCTTTGCACAACGATACCAAGAGCTTCTTTGCATAGGATGGGAAAGGGAGAGGAAAGCCGCTTTTCGCTTCATCTGTAAGAGGGAAGGGCAGAAAGAGCCGAGCTGGGATTAATGAGCCCTTTCACAGTGTGTTTAAACTCTCACTTGTGCTTCAGAGGCAAGGCTCAGACATCATGTTTACCATGTGTAATCTGAACCACACCTGCTGGGCAGTAAAACTGCATTAAATTTAACAATCTGGCATTCATTTGTTAATCAATAAACTGCATTAATGTGTTAAACAATCCCATGCCTGAATGTTAGCACCTCGTTTCTCCCTAATCAATGATTTACTCCCCTTCTCCTACAAGTTCTGGTCACAAGACTCTCTCACAAATATTAATGACTTAAATTCTCTCAATCTATGATGATCTTAATCTATGATGACATTAAATCATGAAGATCTAAAAATGTAAACGGAAGAAAAAGAGTGCTTCTGCATTTTGTTCTTTATGTGACTAAATGCTATTCATCACCAGCTCTGCAGAGAAAGACCTGGGCGTCATGGTGGACGACAAGTTGACCATGAGGCAGCAGTGTGCCCTCGTGGCCAAGAAGGCCAATGGGATCCTGGGGTGCACATTAAGAAGAGCGTCTCCAGCAGGTCGAGGGAGGTGATCCTGCCTCTCTACTCAGCCCTGGTGAGGCCGCATCTGGAGTATTGTGTCCAGTTCTGGGCTCCACAGTACAAGAGGGATGTGGAGCTGCTGGAGAGAGTCCAGCGCAGGGCTACAAGGATGATCAGGGGCCTGGAACATCTGCCCTATGAGGAGAGGCTGAGGGAGCTGGGCCTGTTCAGCCTGGAGAAGAGAAGGCTGAGAGGGGATCTCATCAGTGTCTATAAGTACCTCAAGGAAGGCAGTGAGGAGGATGGTGCTGGCCTCTTTTCAGTGGTGGCCACCGACAGAACTAGAGGAAATGGCCACAAACTGAAGCACCAAAGGAAACCTCAGGAACTTAAGGAATTTTTTTTTTTTTTTTAAAACAGTGAGGGTGACAGAGCACTGGAACAGGCTGCCCAGAGAGGTTGTGGAGTCTCCTTCTCTGGAGATCTTCCAAACAAACTAGATGACCTCTAGAGGTCCCTTCCAACCTTAAGCATTCTATGATTCTATGATCATCAAAGAAGAAACTGCCCTCTTTGTTTTAATCTTTTCACAGCAGTGGCAACCTTTCTATTTTTTTCCCTAAATGCAATCTTTTCAAAAACCTACAGCCTGACTTCCATGGAATTTGTAATAAACATATAAGAATTAGTAATCTATTTGAAATCAAAGCCCATTAGAGTTAAAACAAATGAGAGAACTCAGAAGGGGGCAGCTGATTGTCACTTCTGTGAACAGGGCAGCCCAGACTCAAATTGCAGGAAGATTCCTTCAAAATCTTTTTCCATCCTACGCTCTGAGGAAAGGAAGTGGCAGCACATATTGGTATGAATATCAGCTGTACAAATCCTTTTGGCCACACAGGTCTAACCTGCAAGCTACAGTATGTGGCAACTGTTTAAGAAAGAAGTCAACTCCATTCATGTCTCACCTCTTTAAAACATTTACCTGACATTAAACTAAATGCTTTAATACCCACTGCTTACGTCAAAGCTAAAAAGTCAGTACAGCTGGTAACACAGCCTGACAGGGCACTGACAGTTTTCCAAGATAATGCTCACACATCAGCTGGGTCATTTCTTACAGAGCATTCAGGAGGCTACAAGCTCACAGCAGAGCCAACAGCTCAGCCTTCACCAGTTTGTGCAAGACTCTTCCATGGAGAAGAAACTTCCACAGGTCTTTTCCATTACATGTGATAAAAACACAAGCCAGGAAAATAACCTGCCACAGATTCCAGGCAGAACAGCAGGGGGCAGAAACATCCCAGGTAGATTCACAAGAAATATTTACGTGGTTCCATCTGTGCTCCTTTCAATATGTTAAATACAAACCTATTCAGGACAGTGATCACATAGGGTCAAATGCAGGATGAGAAGCTTATGTGTGAAAGCTGCCAGCACGGGGATAAGAAGTCTGCTTGTCAGTAGAGCAATTGTAATAGAGAATCAATGATACATAAAAGCATGACTTTAAAAACATCTACGGAACATAGTAACATATAAGATCAAGAAAAAAGTACATCAAGAACACATTAAGAGCTTTTCTTAAGCTCTTAATTCACACTTCATTCTTAACCTCACATTTCACTCTGTCAGGATCCATTACCAGAAAGAAGGAAAAGCAGTTCACTTAGGTTGCAACATACCACTCAGTTTAAAACAATGGAGGAAGTGGTTCTCTGCAGACATATGCTGCGAACATTCATCTCTTCGGGTGAAGAGGAGGAAGCAGCTTGGGCACGCATAACACTGGATAAGCTGAGGAGGGAGATCTTTTCTATGTCCATCATTTTCATTCAGCTGGAACATAAAATGGTCTACGTTAGGAAAAACATGAAGGCAACAGATCAGTCCCATCTCTCCGCATCTTTCTCTTCCTCTTTCTCTCCACAGAAAGATTCTTCCCTAGTAGGTGTCCAGCTACCACATCTATGTTTATCTACAGCCTACAGCTACAGTTCTGTTTGAGAGAGGGAACTGGACAACCTGTCTCCCTTAACTCAGTTCCTTAACCTTGTTGCTTGAGCCAGTTTTCTGTTCCTTTCTTCCGCACCGCTGCAACTACACTTTCCTCGGAATGACTGTATTTAGCCACCAGTTCTTACCTAGTTCCTCTGAGCAGGCTCTCTGTAAAAGCTCTCTTTCCATCACTACAACAGAAAGGCTTTCCTGATACACTGTGTTGTTTCTTCATTAGCATTTCTCACCTCCATCTTCTCAAAATGCCACTCCTCAGAGCAGCTCGACAGACTGTGAGCCTTACCAAAGTCCTGTACATCTCAGATCCCTTCTTCCTTACTCCCCCCACCCTTCTTCGCCTTCCACATCAAATGCAAGTCTCTGCCTTCACTGTAGAAATGCTCTGGCTTTGCTTTGGACACTCTGATTCTGCTTTTTCCTTTCACTTCTCCCACAGTATCTTCCTGACAAGCTTTCTTCCACAACACAGCTTTGCATCATGTCCTCATCTTTTATACCAATGTTATCCTATCCTTATGCCTGCTGCAAGAGCCTTTCCTTTCACCAAACATGTCTAACAACTCCCGTTGATGTCCTTGCAGCTGAAAGAAATGGATAAAGAGCAGAGACAAACTATGGCGTAACTGTCAAGCTTGTGAGGTATGAACATGAATCATCTGAAAGCAGCCTGATTTTGAGAGCATCTAAAACTTCCCTTGATTTAATAGGCTAAGTGGGTCCATGTGTGGGTTGGTGATTAAAATACTCAACTTTGAAACTGCCACCCATTACCCATTTAACCAGTAGGCTGCTAAATAAAGCACCCTGAAGATAATATCTAAGCATCTTTCACTGAACTGAAATTTTACACCTTAAGAACCTAAGGAAGAAACAGATAAAGAGTATAATTAACAGAAAGAAGAAATGCAGAAAAGGGAATACTTTCTGGCAACAACCAATACCTTTTGTCCCACCAATAAAAAGTTCAAGACAGAACTACAGTCCTCAGAATAAACTGCAGAGTACAATCTAATGATCACATTTTATAGGAGTATTGTTCAAACACCCCAAGTGTCTGAAACATAGTAGAATAAGATGACTGAATGAAGGAAGGAAGGGAAAGAAGAGAAAAGTCTATGCATGACTTGGTGATCTTGCCTTAGAAAAAAGATGATCACTGTACTGCTGAGAAGTTGAAAATTTTTTGCAGCATATCACACAGGCAACAGAATTATTTGGAGGTCCATGTAGTGTAATCGTTGGATCACAAGGAGAATGATCAAACCTGTAGAAGAAGAAATAATTAACAAATTAGTCCCCTCTACACAGTCAAAATGTTCTTAAAGGCAAAAAAAAAAAAAAAAAAAAAAAAAGTCCTTCAAAGCTCTTGGGAAGCAGTCTATCAATTACAACTGTTAGGTGAAGTTAGGTGAGTTTTACATTAGCTATATTAGCCGAAGCATCCTGTACAGAGAGGATTCTTTTTGCAGCTTATCTATTGAATTTGCAGAGGATTAAGTGTTTCTAAAAAACAAAAGGACTAATGAAGCCACAGTTTCCTCATGATTTGCTTACCAGTGAAAAGACAGGAGCTGCTGGAACTGACTCAGAAACAGTAACTACTGACCAGCAACAATCAGCTCTGGACAAATGACTTGCCAATAGCTTCTCTCTGCTCATCTTTCCCTTCTTTAGGGACTTACCCCCCCCTCCCCCCATTGTCAGATTTTATACAGCTTTTAGGCATTTAATTTTACATTAACTTTTTGCTATTTTTAAAATCCAGATGAAAAGTTGACATAGCAAGAGCAGAAAAATCTTGTTCCTTATAAAAAGCAGATTATTAAAACTGCTTAACCAGAGGAAGAAATCAAGTTCTGAACGCAAAAATAATCAGAAGATTACCATATCATCTATATAAAATTCCCAGAAGACTTATTTTCTTTCCAAATGGAATTGTGTTACTATAGGCAGTTTAAAGATAGACTCAATGAGGATGTCTGAATAATAAAAGAATATTCTTGAACTTATTTCTTGCATTGAGATCTAAGGTCTATGGCCTTACCTTTTCAGGTGACCTAGGAGAAGGTGCCCATTATCGAACTTCCTGTTACAGTTCATGACAGGACAAGAAATTGGACTGCTCTTGCTTGGCGTCTGACCTGCCCTCTGATAACTGCCCCTTCTTCCACTGTTGATGGTGCCTGGTTTGAGACCTGTATTATAAAGCAGAGCGCTTAACCAGAATCTCAATTACAGAGGCTTTTAAAAAGTCACATCCCGAAGCATTTAAAATGCAGGTTACGCTGATTTTTAAAAGCCCACTAGCAATGACATGCATCACAATCCTACAATCAACTTTTACTTAAAGCATCTATTTTCTTAGTCACTAGCAGGATCAGATTTCTGACACTTGGACACCCTTTCCCAGATTCATGCATGATAATGATGCTTCCTACTAAAGGTACTGTATTCAGTGGCACTATTTTAAATTGATTCAACATCTGGAAATTATACTTCTTTACAACAGTGTATTCTAATATTTTTCCTCCTAGCAATTTTGCTTGTTAAAAGTAGTTGACATTACTTTTATACTTAGCATCAGTTAAATTTACTAAACAGCACATTCCATTCTGCAGTGCAGCACTTGGTAATGATTATTTCCAAGTGAATTAACAGTCACTTAGAAAATGTATCATGTAAATCTAGTTTCAAAGTATGTGAACGAATGCTCATTACTCCTCTTAAGTATTTATTATTAATCTGTGGTCTCTTATTATAGATTTGAAACCCCATCATTCTTATTATTACCTGGCATTTTTAACCACTGGTCCACACATAATCTTGCAGCTTCTGTGTCACTGTGCCCCCGAATAAATTCTAGTTCTTGCAGTCCATGAGCATACTGGGAATCAATTTTCTCCTGGAGCAGAAAACATATTAGGCAAAAGTCAAGATTAAGTATGCACATGAAGTTACCTTTTTAAAACTTATGTAAGAATCTCTATAGAGAAAATAAAACCTTAAGGTTTTAGACCTTAAATAGAACCTTAAGGAATAAACCTTAGAACTTTTTAACTGACTTTCATATAAAACAATAAAGATGGAATAAAGTTGTAGGAAAAAGTATTTTCAACACTGAAAATGGTTGAGAAGGCTCCTCTGCTCCAGGTCCCCAATGCTAACACAGCAATTTCAATATTCCATGGGCTTCGTTCACTGGCTCCAGACAAGGTGCTGAATACCTGGCTTATGAGAAGGTAAAAAAAAAAAAAAAACTCACCTTGACATAAAGCCCCCTGCAGTTCAATTCAAAAAGCCATTCCTGGTTACAGATATTATTCTAAAGGCTCAAATGGCTACAGTTTGCATTGTGGTACTGCAAGCCCCCAGCTCTTATGGCACCTTTTCAAGGTACATGCTCCTCCCAAAGCAAAATTACTCTTTATTATTTAAAAAAACCTGCTGTCCTTGCTGTTAGATTCTTGCAAGAAACTGTAGAAGAAAAGATCATCCAATGCGACCTAAGGCAGCCTGCATCAAAGCAGGCTGTTTTATTTTTGGTTTGGACCGGTGTTTTCTGGCAGTAAACTTAAGACTATTTCTCTAGGAAGCCAAGTAACAAAGCATGGCAGGAGAATCATTTCTACTTAAAACATGTTGCTTCATTTGAAGGAATAAATATGGCCTCAGGAATGCAAAAGGACTCCCTCCTTCCCTTAAACCATGTGCTGTGCATGGAAAGGATGCCAGACCTCCTTGCAAGCCTGCAATGGTGAATCTATGAGGCACACACAGCTGCCTTTTTGAACAAGACAGATCCAGGCTGGACACAGACTTCCCCTTGCTAGAGAAACTTTGCTCCCCAATTAGATGTGGGGCACAAGCTGAAAAACGACTCTCTTTGTAACAAAGCCTAACACTGTGCACTAACCCTCCTGAAAAGTGAGGGAAAAGGGTATCAGGTGAATATTTTTCCCTCTGGTAAAAAGCTGACTAGTTTTAACCCCTTGTTTCTGTTGTGGCAGATAAAAATATCTGCAAAATTATAAATTACTTGATTATGACAACTCTAGAACATTCTCAAGACTTCTTCCCTATGTGTATCTTCAAAGATGTATAAGGCTTAGTAAGATGTTCTGCTTTTGAATTGCCAGATTAAGGAAGGGGCACACCTCAAGAGACAAAAAAGCATAATATCTTCACTTGCTCAGTAATACAAAAGATTTATTTTTCAAAGTGGGAAAACACAACCTTGTTTTTGAGAACTGAAGTCAACGTGAGTCTGACAAAATCCTCCAAAATGGGTTAAAATACATTATTTCTGTGGAAAACCCCATGATCTCAACTAACCCTCCCTACCAGGCTACAAGGCACCAGTACCCCTAATAAAGTCCCAGGGCAATGGGGAAGTGCCCAGAAAGCGGCTCAGACTCAAGGCTCAGCTCAGCCTGAGGCATCTGCAGAGCTACTCTTAGCACCTCCTCTAGCTGTGACCATGATGCAGAAGGCAATGCAAGATTTTATGCAGTAGAGGCAGCAGATTTATATAGACTTAGCATCAGGAAAATTCGCCCTGTCGTGAGAGGAGCTAGAAAGTCTGAAGAAAAAGAATACCAAAAGCCATAATGTAAAATATGGTTACTGAAATCAAACCTCCTTCTACTGCCAAGACAAAAAGTCTGGAAGTTTCATTCTAACTCTGCAATTTGTATTATCTTGTGTTGATAAGTGAGGAGCTGCATAGATGAAAAATATTCACTATCTACAGAAAGGCTATTAATACTTTACTCAGGTTATTTGAAAAGCTACATAGCTAGCTCTTCCACTTCACAGCTGGAAAGCTGTACGTGGACATATTAACAAATCTGCCAGATTCTGAGTGGCAGAGACAGGAGAGGAACATAGGCGTCTTCGAGGCTTCATTGCATTGTATCTTTTTTTTTTCCCCTCTCTTCTCTGTTATTTTACAGTTGCAACAGCCTTAACCACTATAATTACGTAGCCTATTGTAATGGCTATTAACAAGGTTCAGCAATTTAGGTTAGAAAGTCAACACATTTTCTGGGAAGCAATTTCTGGAAAATGAGTTCAACCTCCTGCTCAAGGGAGGCTCATCTATGAGACCAGACTATGCTGCTCTGAATTGTATGCACTCGGGCCTACAAATCCATACCTTTTGAATGACTGCAGACCCATTATAAAAATACTGTCTGATTCAGAGATTGCATAACAAAAGCATTCCAATAATCTAGTCCTGTGTGTAGTCCCAAACAAAAGCAGGTAGACAATTTCAAATTTGCTGTAGGGTTGTGATCATTATCATTTTTCTGTTTGATTATTTAAGTACCAGAATCACTCATGCTAAGGTCCCTCTGCTATGTACCCAAACAAAGAAATAAAGAATAATTACTAACCTCATGCAAATCAACAACAAAAGTTTAAGAAATGTAATGAAACTAGTGAATTCATTAGCTAAGGGGCACTAAACATGCAGTCTTTATTACATTTTACTCTAGAAGTGCTCCAGAAGTAAAAATTTCTGATTGCTAGTTCCCGATCTGTCTCACTTATGTGAATTAAAAATACAAAAAAAACACTCCACACTTAATTTACTTTATAGTAAAAACAAACATCCATCTGACTAAAAAGGCTGGTACTATGCACTTCTACTGAAACGAAACAGCTCCAGTACCTTAAAAGCTTTGTTGTTCTCTTCTTTTTGCTGCTTCTCTACTTCAACATGGCGTGCCAGACGATCTAAGGTTGATGCAACCCTTTCCTTCTGATAGTCAAGGTGATCTTTACATTTAATGTTTCTCTACAATTGAAAAGTTAAAGTCTTATTTGGTAACCGTTAGGCAACTAACAGGTATTAAGAGAGTCAAAAGTTACATCGAAGTGTCAGGACAATTCATCCCACATGCTCCAGTCTTGTGTTCCATGAGCTACCTTGCCAACTTTCAATTCAGTAACAGCAGCTTATGTTAAAAAAATAAAGAAAAATGAATGTGTGAGGGGTTTGTTGATTTAAGGTATACAAGATGAACAATGTTACCGTGCCAAAACATTAGAAGAGACAGCAGTGACTGTGTTGCATTTGCAAGAAGACTCAAACATTAAAATACACACCCCCACACACCCCTTAAGATTTTTTTTTGTCTTTTTATGTTACAAATTCCAAAAGACTTCAAAGCCAACCCACATCTGCATGGAAAATTGAGAACTGATAATTCCCATTCCAACTCAGTTCCTCAGAGATCCTCTAAGGAATGCTGTCCAGTCATTAGCTTATTCTAGAAGGGGGTACAGTACAAACACTGCAGTTTGCTCCTGCAACACAACCAGCTCCAGTGAGTGTCCAGTAGCCTGTGCATGCATACACAGATCTGTCCTTCTATTAAAACCAGGCACATCATCTACCGCACTACTGTCACACAGAAGTCACTGCAGGGCCACTGCTTCCAGCCTCAAACAGCCTATGCCCCATCACAACCCTCATGAAGGCCCTTGGTGAGGGTCCAAGCAGCCTGAGAAATGCAGGAGCTGTTCTGGTGATGACCAATCTGCTTCTGACTTACAAATTCTTAAATACAATTTTTAGCTGTTGGCTTATTTATTACTTCCTCAAAACACTTCCAACATTTTTTTTTCTTCAGGAAGAGTAGCTGATGGTAAATACACAGGAGGTGGTAATTATGTTTTTTCAAATGAAAAGTTCCAAGACACATTACAACATACTCACAGGAGCATAAGAACTGCTGTTAGGTTCTTCATCCTCACTACTCACAAGATCAATGCATTCAAGTACAGGTCTTATAGGCCCTTCCTGAGAAAGGATCAACAACAAACAAAAAGCATTAAATTATTTTTCTTGAGGATAAAATGATACAAACATTACAACATGTAGTAGCATTACAACATCCAAAAGAGAATTTCAACACCATTTCAAGAGGGTTTATTTATAGGAATCCTACAGTGCAACTCTTCCACTTATAAGGCTAATGCCTAACTAAAACACACAAATAAATATCCACAAACAAATAAAATAACATCTTAGCAAATATAAACTAGCAAAAATAAAGTGAACAGGCTTGGCCTGATCAATAGCTGTATATTCTTCACACACTCACCATTTTTCCAAAGGTACTAGGGTGTCAGATTGCCACCAAGGCAAAATGGTCTTGGATTTCACTAACCAAAGCTAAGTGTGTTTAGCTTGTGAAGATACAATTTAAATTGAATGTCAGCTCCAAAAGCAATCGGGCTCCTTAAACCCTTCAGACATTAAGGCGGCAGAAAACAGCCTCATACACATATACGCTCTAAAGTCCATTCATTTCTAAGCAGAGAGTCCACAAGGAGGTCATAAAATTCTATTTTTATTAAAATCATAAGAGAAAGGGAAAATGATTTTACTTTAAAAGAAATCACTTTTCACTCATTCATGCTAATAATGACATAGGCGTAAACACTATGACCTGTGCCCAAATAGGCTGCTTAGCATTCAGACACTGAGACAAGCATCCAGCCAGCCTGATGAGGGCTCCCTCAGCCACACCGAGGACAAAGGACCCCAGCTGCCAGGTACATCCTCTGTACTCTCCCTACTTTGGCAGCCACTCTTGGATACTTAAGATTTTTCCATTGAGTCCCTCCCTCCTCTGGGAGATTTATTCATTGTCTTTTGTTCCCTTCTCAAGTGCCCCAGTCTGATGTCATGCAAAAACCTTATTATCACATGTCAACTAAACAAGCCAAACGAACACGAAATAGGGTAAGCAGCTCCACACAGACCAAGTGAGAATATTTCCAGTTACTCTAATTCACATCCATGATCATTGCTTAGGAGGGTACCTACCTTTCCTGGCAACCTTATCAACAACCTTGGTAACCTTTCTTGTTTGCCTCATTTTCGTAGCAACTACACAGTAAGATCAACCAAAGTTGACTTAAGTTTAGTTGATAAGTCAACCGAAATCACTACATGCTACAAGAAGTTTCCCACCTCTGCTAGACTATGAAAGTTATTGTCCAATATCAAAGCAAATACATCAAGAACAAATACGATTTGAATTTTTTCTTTCTGCTTCAGTTTGTATAACATTACATAGATTGCATTGCATGTAAAGTATTTCACTAAACTGCAGAATTAGCCTTTTGTCTAGCAATGGTGCTGAAAGATGCAGTAGAACTGCTATATACTCAAAAAATATGCTTTTTAACAAGTTAAATTCTCCACACAAAAGAAGGGCTTAAGAGACTCAGCAACTTACTGAATTCTTGAAGACTTACAGTTTTTCAGTCTCTGGACCATATACTTGGTAGCGTCATAAAATGTCCCAAAGCTAACCTGACTAGGGTGGGCTAAA
This sequence comes from Tinamus guttatus, assembly GCF_059628265.1. Classification (NCBI taxonomy): domain Eukaryota; kingdom Metazoa; phylum Chordata; class Aves; order Tinamiformes; family Tinamidae; genus Tinamus; species Tinamus guttatus. The sequence continues at coordinate 2,538,076 of NW_028288936.1, forward strand.
ACGATTTATTGCCCCATAGGCAACTGCAGTAGCACCCAGTGGTCTCTGCTGGGCTTGCTATATCTTATTCTTTCCATTCTTCCAGCTTTCAAGGCTCTAAAGCTGTTCAGCTGGCCATGCCTAACCAGCCTTCACATCTTACTGGGGAGAAAGAGGAATCAGAGAGATATATAACAAAAGCTAGGAATGGAGGTGCAGGCCACCAACTGGCCCAAAGGAGGGCCTAACTTGTTATTTACTTAAATGGAGAAAAAAAAAAAAAAAGAATTTATTTTCTAAATGAAATCTAAAAATTCCAAGGCAGATTTGGTTCTGTAGGAACCGACAACTTACAAGAAATTAAATCCACATTAGAAACAACAGGTGTTATGTGACAACTTAAAGACAAACTCAGCCCATCTGACTGTCCAAACTGTTAAATAAGCAGCTGCAAAATGTTCAGGTCTGATATAATAGCTACAGTTTCTTCAAATATACATAAGTTTTCCTCACTTCTGTTTGACTAACTCGGTTCAGCTCAATAAATAACTAATTAAAAGCTAGGAAACTGCGAACTGAAAAGCAGGGAAATACCCAAGTCAGGGTAGCTTTAGTGACCAAAGTAGTAAATTCAATTAAATTGAAGTAATATCATTTCCATACATGAAACACATGCTAAACTTTTCCTTCTGTATCCTATAACATTAGCTGAAAACTTTTTACTGCCTTTTTTTGTTTGGACTGCAGTCTAGGTTAAACACAAATGCAATATGGCAACTTTTTAAAATGACTTCTCAAGAAGAAATATAAGATATCTGACTACAGATGTGAAATATGAAAAATAAATGACCTTTTTATATACACCTCTGAATAAGGCAAGTCCCAAGTAAGGCTTTTGGGCTAGCTTCTTTTTTTAATGGTTGTTAGCTTAACTTTTAGAAAAAGGAATGCAATCTTTAAAAATATATTGAAATTAAAGATGTAAGAACTACTGTCCTGAGTCAGATCAAAAATCCATCTGGGCTACAAAAGATGCTTTGAGAAAGTTTAAAAATCAGGGTATACACAGTGCAATCCTATAGTCAGTAAATCTATTCAGCAACTGCATTAAGTTGATGCATGAGTAACTTCAGACAGACCTTCTAGATTTTTGAGCTCACTTGGAGAACCGGTGCCAGGTGAAACATTTTTTCAGAGGCACAGCAGGAATTACTAGTTATCATTGCCAGTTAATATTCTGTTACAACATGAGGGGAAACAATAATGTTCATTACAACATATTACAACAATTTCTTCTTTTGAAGACATTCAATTTTTGTTCTCCTAGCTCACCTCAGGACACAACTATCCCCATACTTAAAATTAAAAATGCCAAGCCTGAGAATTCCTCTTCAGTGCCATGTGAAAACAAGAGCTTCATCCAGCTCTTCGTATTTCCTCAGGAGACCAATTCCACCAATTAATAAGCCCATGATGGGTGTGCTCCTTCCCCTGCCCAACCCAACTTTTCACATGTAGCCCTGTTCAGCTGTTAACCACCAGTTACATTATCTGATCCTGCTGGTTGCCTTCCTGATCTCTTCCCCCACTCAGACATTAACCATCAATAACAATCCTGATGGCTGCATTCTGATGGGGAGATAAGGGCTAATTGTGCATACCAGCAAAAATTCCACTGAAATGAAAGAATGATTGAAGTCAGTCATCTTACCCCATTGCACTGCCATTCTGAGAGACCTAGACAGAATGGAGAGTTGCCAGAGAGGAACCTCATGAGGTTCAACAAGGACAAGTGCAGGGTCCTGCCCCTGGGGAGGAATAACCCCAGGCACCAGTACAGATCAGGGGTTGACCTGCAGGAAAGCAGCTCTGTGGGGGGGGATTTGGAAGTCCTGGGGGACGACCATGAGACAGAAATGTGCCCTCATGGCCAAGAAGGCCAAAGGGATCCTGGCCTGCATCAGGAGGAGCATTGCCAGCAGGTCAAGGGAGGGGATCCTGCCCCTCTCCTCAGCTCTGGTGAGGCCACACCTGGAGTATTGTGTGCAGTTCTGGGCTCCCCAGTACAATAGGGACGTGGAGCTTAGAGAGAGGGTCTAGAGTAGACCATGAAAATGATTAAGAGGCTGAATTAGCAAAACTATAACGTCACGATGTTATGCAAAACACCAACTGTAGCTGCAAAAAAAAAAAAAAAAAAAAAAAAAAATCAAGCTTTAGTCAGCAGCTGGTAAAGATGAAGCCTCAGATTCATCTCCAAAGAAAATTTACTTTCAATGAGTTTTGCAAAATCCTATCTGTTACTTTAACATATTTTTTCAAAAGTCACAAGCTCTGGTCTCATTTCCTTCCCCCTTTTTCACCTGTGTGTGGTTATCAGACCTAGCCAACAGCTACCTAACCCACCGATATTTCTTGTGAGCTTTTGTTTGTCTTTTTTTTTTTTTTAGCTTTATGTGCATTCAGATCATGAACCCAGTTTGCATAAAAAACACATGCAAACTTCTGCATAACTGTATACACACTTGCATATAGAAAGCATGAAACATACATTAATTCTATAGTACAGTGCATTGGAAGTATCTTTGTCAAAATAGTTATGTAAGCATAGATGCATATACGTATATAATCATACTTCCTATTGTCCAGCATGTAGGGACATAAAATCTGACCCAGGCTGAATTATTTACGCGCTAAATTTTTGTCCCAGCAGACTTCCTACGTCAGGCCAGTTTATTAACTGATTGAAGTTGTAAACCAGCATGCACTTAGAAAGGTTCCCTTTCTCTAATATGGTAAATATAAAAACATAAGTGCTTGGCTGACTTGATTTGGGGAACAAATGTAAGGATTCTTCAGATTCTTCCAAATACCTGCAAAATTTTCTTCAGTACCTACTACGATGTAACTGAAAGCCAGAGAGATACGACCATGTAAAAATGCAAGTACTCAACAATTCATATAGTAAGGAAACAAAACGAAATCTTCAAGTAACTACTAAGTTTCAGCAAATCACTTGACTTTGGTACATCTTAGGGCCAAGTGTTTTTCAAGTTTTAGGAGACCCTGCAATTGAAAGAAAAAATATAAAGTACTCTTGTTCCTTATGACCTATGCAGATTTTTTTTTTAATAAATCAGTTTTCTTTGTTTTAATATCATCAGCTCTTAGTGATTCCTGCTCTGTTTTCTCCACATCTTTCAAGACTTGTATTTCTGATCTTTCAGCTCCATCAAACACTAAACAAGTTTTTGCATCTTTCTTGTCTGTATACCATTCCAATCGACTAATAACATAGAAAAAAGTTTGAGCAGTAACTAGAGATAATTAGGTCACCTCTGAGTTTCTGAGCAAGGTAGTTTCATGCTGTCATATCATATTCCTTCTTTCAATCTCTGCAGAAAAATTCATATTGGCTCTCTTAAAATTCTGAATCCCTACAGTCCTGAAAACCACTACGGTCTTGATATCAGGATGATAAAACACAATATGTAACAGCACTTGTTTTTCTTCATTCGCAGCCCTTCGAGGCGCATTTCTTTTTGTACAAAGCACCATGTGATTTTTCTGTCATATCCAATATTAGACCCCTTTGCTATTGTACTCCTCTGCTAATTACAAACATTTAGTGACTATTTACTAGCAAAATAAACATTCTGCAGGGGCTATATGGAGTCACTATTTTTCAGGATAACTAGTAGAGATTCCTATTTCCTCTCTAAGGAGTAAGAACAATTTCAGCAAACAACTTTTGAAAATAAAAATGGTTAACACTGTTAACCATTATAACACAATCTATGGGAGTAGTCAGGGCAAGGATTAGCAACATTGTTTGATAGAATTGTGCAGTATTTTGGAGCCCCACACACAGCAACAAAGATAGGAGGAATCCTGGCTAGAAAAGCCTCTAACTTCCTCGTGGATAAATTATGTTTCTTAAAGGAGCATCGGAAATGAGTAGTGGTTATGTAAGAATAAATGTCTTAACATGTTTACAGGAAGAAAGTTTGATTTTAATAGATTATAAAAATACTTGCTTCAAAGTAAACATCATGAATCTAGCTTAACTTGAATATTCAATATTAAGCTGTTCAAACTTGTCTTTCAGACAACAGCCTTTATTTACACTGTCTTGTGTTTGGTTGATAAAAAACAAACAAAAAACTAATAATTTGCCATTGAACAGATTTGCCTGAATTGAAGGTAAGATTCAAAAATATACACAAGTAATTTGGCCATTTACTTTCATCGACTTGCATTCAAACTGGGTACCAGTTTTTGAGGATGTCTTTCAGAAGGTCTCATCAATAAAGCAAAAAAAAAAAAAAGTTAGCAGAGATCAACACTATTTAAAAAAAATGAGGAGTCTGATACTTTCTATACAGAGTGGTAACTAGAAAAATCTGTCTACATACAGCTATAAACCATATTAAATCTGTGAAACTCTTTATTCTTGCCTCATACTTCCTCAGGAAAAAGAATGAAATTCAGAACATCCTATCACAAAGTATTAAGCCATTAACAATCATGGAACACACTGTAGATTCAACCACCTTTTTCTGCTAGTCTGCAAAGTTTGAACATAATGATTGTGAGCGGATGAGACAAGTTGTAATGTAGAATTAAAGGGTAGAAAATTATGATAGAACAATTGGAAGCTTCTTAAAAGCGGATGAGCCTGACTTTAGAAACTGGAAAACTCTAGCAGCAGCCGAGACTGTTTTTAAAGAAACAGTTCAGAAGCACCAGAAACAAAACAGAAAATAAAGAACTGAGGAAAGAGGAAAACACAGAAGGCATATGGCCTACAACTATTTGCTCTCAATGCAAATGATTGTAGGCTGAGATTTCCACATGGCCTTTTCTAACTCAATCAGTATTGAGTTACCAGTATTAGTAGTGGTCTGGGCATGTTGGGTTCTTGGTATGTGCATAAAACTGTACTTTAATGCTTGGGTAGCATTCATGTACAATATTTATAAACCTTGTACATTTCTAGTCATGCACACATTGTACTGGAATGCTGATTTAAAGCAAAGGAATAGTTTAGAAAATCTTTTGCAAAACACAAGTTCACTTTAGGGATGTATGATAGCAGGAATAAATGACATATCAAAGAGAGGAAGCACTGCTGACATGAGGTAATGGCCAATTCTGGACACCTTTTCCCTCCATGTATTCAATGACCGAAGTACTATCCTTGCCCCTTGCCTTGCAGAAATGAGCTTAAGAAACTTGCTTTCCACATACAGTTGCCTCTCAGCATTAATCATTACTGGCACCAAAACAGATCCCGATTATACATATGCATAGCAGGAAAACCAGTAGCAGACTGATGGTTTTAATAAATCTCCTTTCTTTTAACTGGTGCTGTGGGTTCCTCCCCCAGTCTTTCAACTGCCGGGCATCCAAAAGTGTATTAGCTATCTCAGTCTTGGCCTTGTCTATTAAGAAAGTGAAGTTTATACAGTCATGCTACATGTGAAAACACAGGAATCCTTGTCTGCATATACAATTAATTTTGAACTCATTAGTCAGTGTCCATCAAATTCGTTTACAAGACTGAGAAGTCTCAGATATCATCAACCACTTATAGTATTAGCAAAAACATGCACATGCCTCTCATACTTGAGCTCTTAAAAACCTCTGGAGAAGGAAAGTCTGCACCTTGAATTTAGGCTTTATCAGACAGCACACAAGAAAAAAAGATACATGAGAGCAGGTGCAAAAAAATTCCACTAATGTCCATCACTATTCACCACTGAGAACAATACAAATCCACAGGAAGCCAGGCATTATCAGTCCTGGTATCATATAAGTACCTGGTCTTATTTGCATGCCTTGTTCCTAGGGGAAATCATCTTTCTGTTTTTGCATGTGTCCTTCCCATGCAGCCGGACACCACTTCACTGGTGATGCAATAATCTGACAATAAGCCAGAACACAGGCTGCAAAAAAACATTTGACTTCTCTTGCCTTATTTTATGTGCTATAATCGTGTCAGCATTAAACTTATCCGCTGTACTACAGCTATTACACTGTACTCGAGCATACTCTTTAAGGCCTTTATCCCATTATTTCCTTCCTCATTCTCCTGCTATAAACATATAGTGTTTTTGACCTTTTGTTTGACAAGCGAGCAGCACTTGTCCATTAATTTTAACAGGACTATTCCCGACGCAAAATGCCATGCCATATGATTACAAAACAGAATAAATAACTAAACCCAAACAGCTACAACCATTAACAAGCTTTAAAATGAACTTGCTGTCTGACACAAAGATTTTCCATCTAAATCACCTGCAAAACCTCAAACCAGTATTTTCCATTGAAACATAATTAAACTCGTAAACAAATAAATAGGAAAAAAAAAATCTATTTCATACAACTACTGAAGTATTCACGACTATGGGCACTATGTTCCCATATCCAAAATATACTTACTCCAACGAACTCAACCTCATCTTCACTTTCATGCTGATTACTACTTATTTGTGCCAATGGCGTTTCACTCTCACCAATGTTGCCAGAGCTGGAAGACTCCATTATCTAAAGAGAAACGAAACAAAACGCACTTCACCATATGTAAAAAAGTTTCTTTGTTACAGTTTCAGTTTCTTTTACAGCTACTTTAGCTTTACAAACATTTTGTATTCAGCAAATCTCTTCATATCATTGACACAACTATCGATAGCAACAGAATAAGCGATAACAAGGAAATAATTTTGCTTTGAATCACGTTGCTACATTTTCCAAGTACTACACGAAACATAGCCTGACCTCCAAGACCTATAAGCCTGTAGCAGTCACCCCGGTGAAAGATTTCCTGAAGAGAAACCTAGCTGAGTTTATCCCCTAATTGATTAACACGTTTAATATGAAGAGAGAGAGCCCCTAACGTGCTCCCGTGAGCTCCTGATTTACCTGTGCCTTGCAGCTGTGCCCCCCATTAGAATACACAGGTTTGCTTAGCAAAACACACGTCTTAAAAGCGACGACTTTAGCGCATACTTAGCAGGAATGGGGACTTTTGATGCTTTGGGCCACTTGCGGCTGGCAGGAGGGTCAGAAGACGGCGGCTCTCGCTTCACAGCAGCGTCGCCCCGCCAAGCAAAGCGCGCGGTGAGCAGCAGGCCCGGGCCCGCCGCAGCGGCGGCCGCAGCAGCAGTAGGAGAGCGCCCGGACGGCTCTGCTGACTCACTTGCACGGCCCCGTCCCGCACACGAGCCCACGGAGCGCCGCGGCAGCCCAGGGAAAGCGACGCGGCCGAGCGGCGGCAGCCACCACCATGCCGGCCTTGCGGGAGGCGGTGGCAGCGCGGCCCGCGGCGCCTGCTCCGCTCCCGCCACGCGCAGCGGCCTGGCCCGCCCCGCGGCCGTTGCCAAGCGATGGCGGCGCCGCCGCCTCACAAAGCCCCGCGCTGCGACGCCCTCCCCATGGCGCGGCCTGGCGGGACTTGTAGTTCCCGCCCTCCCCCACCGCAGGTGCCGGCGCCATCAAGGACGTCATGTCGCGCCTGCCCCTGCGACGGTGGTTTCTTTCCTTTTTTCTTTTTTCTTTTTTTTTTTCCCTCCGTTTTTACTTTTGATACTTCAACACCTCTCTTGCCCCATCCCTCCCGCCTCCGCCATCGCCCGCTCTTCAATAAAGCTTCCGAGGCGGCGGAGGGACATCGCGGCGGGGGAGGCAAGGCGACAAAAACCCTGCCTGCCTCTGAGGAGGCCGCGCGGACCGTTAGCGGCGGCCGTTAGCGACCGTTAGGGCGGCGGCGAGGCGGCCGCTGCGTCTCGCGGCCGGCGTGCGGCGCTGCCCCGCGGCGGGCTCTGCTTCGCAGCGGCATCCCAGTACTGCTTGTTAATTTGATTTGATTATTTATCTTTTATTTATTTATTTATTTACTTATAGTGTTTCCCTGTGAGGGTGGTGAGATAATGCCACTTCGCCTGGGAAATATTTTTTTTCTTACAAATGGCTCTGCAAGTGCCAGTCAAGTCAGTGGCTGCATGATAAATAAAATGATTAAATGCTCCCCCGCGCTCCTCCCCCCCCCCCACAAAAGAGACACAGCTAATACTAATATTTCGTTTAGCTGCTCAAGCCCTTCTCTGCGTCCAGGGTGGGTGAATCTGAGTCCCCAGGCCTCTCCTGGGCTGCCTCATCCTGCGTTTGCACCTCTGAGGCGACACCCAAGCTAACACAGACCAAGAGAACTGCCTTTACCCCAGCATCAAGGCTGAGGAAAGGGCAGAATATAACATAACTTTTCAGTTGCAAGTCTATAGAAAACTACTGCTTGCACACAAAATACTTCCCCTGTACAACCTAGTCACTATTTTTGGACTGTAGTAAACACCACTTCCTAGAACAGTTTTATTTTATTATCAAAATGATAGAAATGTCAGAAATTTGGAAAGTTAGTCATTGCTGCTGCCTAAACTGCGCTCAGATTTTGCATCTCTAAGTTAAATTTGCTAATAGATAATGCAAGCAGCCCTTCTATTGGTACCTTGCCTGTGGCATCTAATCCATTTCGATACCTGAGGACAGGTGCCATGAAGTGCAATACCAGTGAGTTCCTAGAATAACTTTCTTGAATAGTAAGGTGTCTTTTTTTTTTCAAACTCTGATATTCTCTGAGAAACTCTGAGAAAATGATGCTCATCTGAGTATGAACCTTTCAGCAGTAACTGAGATAAATGAGGTTTGTTTCTTTTCATGACTCATCCAAAGATCTTTCCCATAAGTGAACAGTACAGTTAATGAACAACGACAACAACAACAAAAAAAACAGTAAAGTGGTATCCACAATTTTGTTAAAACAGTACCTTAACAAAGATGGGGGAGGGAAATACTCATGGTCTGCTGTTCCTGAACTAAATCTCAAAAAATCCAAACCTCCTGAAGGAAATCTGGGTAACTGAAGGATATAGAAACCATTTCTGAGGAGACCTGACTTCTCAGCGAACTCAGCAATACTCTGCTGCCGATTCCATGTAATATGTACCCTAAAAACACTTTTTTGTTTCATTTTCTTTTACATAATTTAAACACATTTCAATTTCCTTCTTTCTGTCAGTGCTTCTTACTGTACTTTTTTTTTTCTTATTTGCTTTTTAACCATTGATTTGCATCTCATGGTCATCACAAACAAGAGCAAGCAAACTGCATTACTCTTAATCTAGGATATGTAGATACAACAGTTTTTTTTTTTTTTTTTAGTTTTACTCATAGTCAGTCAGTATACTAGATTTGAATAAGAAGGGACAGTAACCAGACACATGCGAAACTGATTTATTCAGTAGTACTATGTTTTTCAGTTTTTTTTTTTTTATCCCAGTCTTCACATATTCCAATGTTCTTTATTCTTTAGAGGACAAATATCATAGAATCATAGAATCATAGAATGCTTAAGGTTGGAAGGGACCTCTAGAGATCATCTAGTCCAAACCCCCTGCACACGCAGGGTCACCTAGAGCACGTGGCACAGGACTGCATCCAAGCGGATTTTGAAGATCTCCAGAGCAGGAGACTCCACAACCTCTCTGGGCTCTGTCACCCTCACTGTTAAAAAAAAAATTCCTTAAGTTCCTGTGGAACTTTTGGTGCCTCAGTTTGTGGCAATTACCTCTAGTTCTGTCGGTGGCCTCCAGTGAAAAGAGGCCAGCACCATCCTCCTCACTCCCTTCCTTGAGGTACTTATAGACACTGATCAGGTTCCCTCTCAGCCTTCTCTTCTCCAGGCTGAACAGGCCCAGCTCCCTCAGCCTCTCCTCATAGGGCAGATGTTTCAGGCCCCTGATCATCCTTGTAGCCCTGTGCTGGACTCTCTCAAGCAGCTCCACATCCCTGTTGTGCTGTGGAGCCCAGAACTGGACACAATACTCCAGATACGGCAGTATTCTCGCTATATTCTATATATAAATATTCTCACTAACCTATTCATAATAAGAAATGGCCACATTCCTTTTTTTTGCAAGACAATTTTCAAATTTAATCTAAAATACAGTACTAGAAATGGGTTGTTCAAATGATTGTTTTCAATGCTAATTACTTGCTTTTCAGTACTGAACTGGTTATTAAATACTGTAGAGTTATTTAACTCTTAGGTTCACCTCCAGAGAGCTGTCAGCCTACGCTGATTCTGAGTAATGCCAGTAACACATCCTCTATCAATCGAGAACAGATGGATTTTACACTTGGTGACACAACATATTTACATGTCACCAATTCTGATTCTTGGGCAAATCTTGGGAGAACCAGTGTTAAACTTTTCTGTTCTTCCCTCCCTTCCCTTGTTACTTCTGTAGTGTCTTGTCTGTAATTATTTAGTCTTGAGTTTTGCATTCACAGAGAGTTATCAGGATCTTTTGGAAAACCGCTTTTTATCTTCTTCGTATTCTAGAAGGACCATGGCTTTTCTGTTAACAGAAAAGCACCTAGTGCACCAGGATCTTCGGTGCTGGCCCAGAGGCGGAGGGAGCAGCACTCAGCTCCGTGTCCCAGCTCCCGCCCAGGGGCTCTGAGCTCCAGGGCTGAATTGCTCCGTGACACCAGGGTCACGGACACCGCAGCTCTGCTCTGTCAGCTGGCAGGACCTCAGCTCCCCAGTTAAAAGTTGAGAGTTTTATAGGAGCTCTTTTCAGAAGCAGAAAAAAAGAGCAAATGAGAAAGAAAAGCAACCTTACACGCCAGGGTGTAAAACAGTGACTGATTAAAGAAACGGCCCAAGAGAGAAGAACTAAGACATTATATGTTTCATTTTATTTGATAAAAAGTTGCTTCAAAAATACAGATTATATACATTTATGTACGCTATACATAGAGGTACATTACAAAATATACATAATGGCATACATCTTTCTGTTACATTTGATGGATGATAGCGAACAACGTAAGATAGAATTTGTCGTGTTTTCATATCTGCTTTCATCTTAATCCTATCTACAAGACATGAGAGACAAAAAAGGCCAATAGATCCATATCCCTGCCCATGCAAAAGTCTTCCCTACAGTGCATTTTATTATTGTTCCAGTAAAACGAAGGCTTGTAGCATCTCTGTCACCAGCCATCCAGCTGCTAACCTTGTCCTTCACCCCAATACTACTTCTAATTTATTCCTAATTCAGATATATCTCTCCTCAAATCAAGCTAAATTTCTTCATTTTCTTTCTTTTTTTTTTTTTCCATCTTCATTCATTATTTCCTTGTATGCCAAGTACAAAATATATTTAACTGTTGTTAGTATTCTTTTCTGGAGGAAATATACCCCACTTGAAAGTTATGGTCTCTACGTCCCATCCTGCTGGCACAGTGTAAACCTAGAACCAGTCAAAAATAAACTTAGAAGCCATAGTGGGGAAAATGGACCCGTCCCCGCTTTCCAAGCAGTCTCAGGGTTGCCCATTGCCCTGCTGAGGCCAGTGCTGTGAGGTCTCCGGAGGAGCTGCCACGTTCCTGTGGGATTTCTTGTACAGCCTCCCCCAGGCCACCCTACCTACCAGACCCAAAAAGCAGCATGCCAAACCCTAGGCACAGGCAGTAGGAGCTGCCATCTCGATCCTTTCTGGCCACTCTGCCCTTTCGAGTGGCTGAGGACTGACTCGCCGGCGGGCTCGAGCTCCCTCAGGCTCTGGAGCTGACGTGCAGGAAGGAAGAGGCAGTGGGAGCTGCCAAACTGCAGCAAAAAGAGAGGTGCCCTGGCCGCCCCAGCCGAACAGGCCATCCTGGAGCACCTTTCCCAAAACTAAGAGGCACCGCGGCTTCCTTCCTGGCCTTTTCCAGTTTTAGAGCTTAAAACTGAGCTGTTTCTTCCTCACGCACATCTTGGGGAGCTACATCTTCCTTCACTGCTCGTGTTTCCCTGCTTTCCAACTGTAACTTTCTTTGTAGTAATATGCAATAGCTTTCTTGGATCTCGCTTTTCCATCAGCTAACGTGGTGAATGCATGGGCACTAAAGTTCCTTTTATACTTTATTTTGATATTATTGCAAATACTGTGCTGTTTATCTAACTAAGGGGAACTCTTCTCACGTTCTTCAGGACAAGTTCATATTTTTTGAATTATAGCATAACGTGCAAATATTAATAATACCTTAAAGCCAAAGAATTTCATATACCTTCCTTTTTTATTATTATTTTAATACCATGGGATTTGAGAAAATGGTCCCTGACTTCTGTTCTGCTTGCAGTAACTTTAACCACTGATGCCAGGCCCATTACATATCATTTCTGCCTGTTTATACTGTTTCTTAATCTCCACAGGCAGCTTGAAGTGCTGTCAAATACCTTCTGTTACTCCTTGTGTGAATTCCTGAGATCCTGTCCGCAGTCCAGGGCGGGAGAGGATGCTGAGCTTCTCAAGGGATGAGTCTCCAGGTGGGAAGCAGCAGATGAGAAACATTCCTGCGGCCCTCGTGTTGCAGGAGATGGGGGAGTCGAGCAGCTGTGGCCTTGCTGCATTTGGGCATCAGCAGCTGGTGAATCATCATCCTGCTGGTCCTGCGTGCTGGGAGGGAGAGCCGAAGGCAGGATGCCCTGAGGAGCGGCTGTTGAACCACTGTTGAGGCAATTCATAAGTAAGTTTGAGGTATTAGCAGTAGGCACATGATTCCTCCTCTTCTAAGTTTCTCAGCACTGGAGTTTATTGAGCTATTTAGCTAGTTTCTTTCATTGATAAGTTCTCTTTTTCCTTGTCTCACCTCAGTCTGACGGATCAGACATAATGATTTTTTCTGTCCCATTGGACTTGACTCCAATTTGGTCTTTTCAATTGTACTAACTTATGCAATTATTGGAGGGGAGTTTGGGTGGGAAGGAGGAATAGAAAGGGAGGAGTTTGAAACCACGCTATCTTCAGCTTGAATTTGTTAGTATACATAACATAATTTGTTATATACATAACAGATTTTTCTCTTGACTTCTCTCCTCTTGCACTTCATCTATGGTGAACTGAAGGAACTCTAATATTTTCCTGATTTTCTTGCAAAAAAAAGTGTCATCTGAGGTAAAGAAAACAGTAACATTTTAGTAACATCTACAGGATGATTACTTACATGATATTTAAAATTTTTTACCTTGAGGAAATTCTGAATAGTTGTAAAATGATCAATTATTAATATATTCTAATAAACATCCAACCAAGAGAGTCAATTTAGACGATATCTGCACTGGTTTCCATGGATATTGAATTGGCTTTTACATATGGACACCTCAGTAGCAGACATAAAGACACTTTAAAATACCAAGTTTAAATTGGAAGGTCTTCAGGCACAATTAAAAAGCAACTCAGAATTGTGCTTGTTGTATATATTGTGTATTTGTACTGTTGAGCTAGTGCTCAAGATGCTTCTGTTAAGACTTCAGGAGTATTGTGTCGGTGCAACAGGATAACAGTGAAGAATTAGCAAAGTTTATGGATTCATTTGCAGAAGATTATAAAAATAATATGTACCATTATACTTAAGCTATAACACTCCAAAGGAGTACAAGTCTGTCTTTCTGTGCTGTTATTTTTACCTGTGTCAACTAATGCCAGTGTATTTTCAAATGTTTATCTTTCATAATGCTGTTTTTATAGGACAAGGAAAAATACAGTGAATCGCCCCGCCCCACTGATTTTACACTAATCTTGTCCCTCTTTGCATTCCTATAGAAGAGCTTTCTGAAGACAAAATAAAAATGCTGTGGAGTTGCCTTCTACACATGTAGAGGCTTCTTTATATATAAAATACATATACACGTACCTATCTCAGATATTTTTCCCTACATAGTTTTTTTTAAAGACTTGCCCTGTCATATTTTATATGAATAAGTTTTAAAGTATATACATATATATATGTTTGGTATATATGTATATGTATATATGCAAATAGGTGACTTCACTGTCAATAGGGCTGAGTTCAGCAATTTTAGGCTAGTCTTATTCACAAGATAAGTATGCCCATAATAGGAAAGTAAATAATGTCAAATCTGAAATAGATATACTGATCAAAGTAACTGCATGTACTCACTTCTGTCTTCTCTTCCTGTTCTTTACTTACCTTGTGCTGCTTTGTCCAGAATGAGCAATATTTTTGAGCTGTAATGTTAAGCTGAGCTGCTTTCGTCTAATGTAATCATTGCACAAGGACATGATTCACCTCCTGGGTAATGCAAACCTGAACACACACCTTAAAGATAACTTTAAGATTGCTTTTTGTTTTATTTGCCATGGGGAACATAGGCAATGACACACTGTATAGTTCATTTTTTTGAGACTTACCAGAAGCCATGATTCTGAAAAGCACCTGAGTTAAGATCTTTGCTTAAAATTGGTTTCTTGGTGCAATTGTTTAGTTTTTGTCCCATCATTCTTCTAATTAAAGCATCATCTGTGTTTGGAAACAACTGTTTTGTGATTCCTAAAAAGCAGAGAGATGACATATATGAGGCTTCCAAACCACGGAAACCACACATGCATGATCTAAAATGCATTTATGGCATCTTTGACATTTTCAGCTACCTCAGCTGCAGCTGTAGCTGCTTTTCAGCCTTCACTGACTGCTTGACAGATCTCTCCCACCTCTCTCCCATGCCTCCCATGTTTCTGTGCCTGCTCTTGGCCTCCTCAAAGGGAGCTCCAGGGCCAAACATCACTTACAAGTGATCTTGCTCCCTTCCTATGTTCTGTTCCTTAGAAGACATTCCCATTTCTGTCCTCCACAGTTCTCACCCCTCTGAATCCTGCAGTTTCTGTTCATTACTCTTCATTTGCAATTCACGTCTCCTTCTCCAAAATTTCTCTTCTGTTTTTCCACTAGCTGTCTAACATTTTTTGAAGGCAATATTAACAGAACTGGGCATCAGGAATGCAATTCCTGCTCCCCTCTTCTCCACTATCTTCGCTTTCCTTGGTCTGTTTTATTTTCCTTTCATTCTGAAGTCTCACAGCTTCCCTCATCTTTAAATAATCTGATCTAACTCATTTTCTGCAGTCCTAGAATTCTCACACTTCCTTCTTAATTTTCTTCATCTGCTGTATAATGTTATTTTAACTCCTTTCTATTGAATTCTGGAAGGCTTTTGTTTTGCTTAATAATATTGCTTTGACTTTGCTGTAGGTTCCCTTTGTCACTGAACTCTTCTGCAGCAGTCTGTGTGCTGTGTTCTGATTATTCTCTACTCTCCTTTTCAGTTTTACTTAGACCCTTTCACTGAATCCACCTCTAAGAAAGCTGCCAGTAGTTTGTCAACCAAGAAACCTCTTCTTAACACTCAAGCTGTTTGGTATCTGGTATCTTAAATCCCTGGCTCTTTATTTCTTACAACTTGGTTTCTTACACCTTTCTTGAACTTGATGAATTTTCCTTCTTTATTTTTCTCATCTACCTGAGCTTTGGCTATATCCACCTCTCCTGATAATACCCCGGCAGAGGGAGTATACTCCTCTTCCTATCTGGCACTCAAGACACAGGCAAAGTTACCAAAAACGTTATTATCCTCATTACATATTTTTGAGTATATTCAGTTGCCCTTCACTTATAGGATGCCTTTTCCTTCAGCTTTATGTTACTTTATTGTCAAACTGTCCTAAATACATTTTCAGCACCTCACTGTCTCTTTCTTCTTGATTTTGGCACTTTTTTCTCTATCCAGGCTCCTAAGAAAAAGAGATATATGCAACTATACCCCAAATACCCTATTGGTAACTCTTGAAACTGATGGCCAGCTTCAATAAAACTTGTCAAAGGGGTGCAAGAACTGGAGGCAGGTTGGGCAGGGAACTTACAGTACTGGGGAAGGCTGGCAGTGGGGAAAGGATTACGGTTCAGAAAATGGGGCTACATTAGCAAAATATTAAGGACCGGGTATTAATCCAAAAAAAAAAAATGGTGCTAACAAAATACAACTTTCTTTAAAGCTGCTACTTGCATCTGTAATGATTTTCTCTTTCTGTCCCTCTGAAACAATTTTCTCTTTCCTATGCACCAAATGTTTTCTGCCTTAAATCTCAGCAGGAAACCCATGTTCCTTGCTTCTCTGATCTGATAATGATTTTTTATACTTTTCCCCTTGTGTTGCCTTGTAGAGGGATGGCTAGAGAGCCGCGTACATGGCTGCCCAGCAGGCCTGCTCAATTCCAGCCTTCAGGTTTCAGTGAAAGAACAAAGGGAGTGCTAACTAGGAGATAAGAAAGTAGACCAAGGTCAGAGGGAATAAAAGAGCTGTTGAACTAAAAGGATGAGCTAAACAAGTAAGGGGGGCTGTAAGGGTCTTAGTTAGATCATTGTCTACCAATTAGGAGCCTGTGTAATTACATCACTAACTGTTAGAATCATATAAATGTACTGCATGTAAGCTAATAGACGAAGTCAGTTCCAGCTTCTATGAAGTTGATGTCTGGCATTCCTGACCCGCTCCAAGCTGCAACATTGCCTGAAACACTATTTAAAATGCCCAAATTTCTAATCTTCACCAACTACAGAATAGAGCGGGCATTATGTCAAATCTGATCGTCTGTTCTCTTTGCCTCCCTTTTATTTGTTACCTTTGTGTTCCAGGCATTACTATTGTATATAATTCTTGCAAAGGCTAAAAAAAATTACAGTGCTCCTATGCTTTAGCAGTCACTATGAAATGAAAATACAGAATTTGCCCAGTTAGCACCACTTAGTGGTGCTATAAGTGTTTATCACAGATGGGTAAAAAATGTGAAGACAAAGAAAAAAAGTGCAACAGCCCATGACCTGGGTTACCAGATGTAATATTTTACTGCTGCCACCAAGAAAGCCCTCTGTCAGTTCAGTGCCATATTGAGTAATGTTAACAAATCATCACCTATGATTTCCTGAACTTCATTCTGATTCATAGCTGGTTTTGCTGCTTTATCCCTCGAAGAGGAGGACTTTGCACCTGTCAGGCTGTGTGTAGCCATATATTCGTGTGTATAAAGTGCTTGCATCAAGTCATTTATAAACTTTTGAGGTTTGCTCTTGTTACAAAGTGCGATCTGCCACTTCTCGATCTTGAACTGGAAAACAAAATTGGTCATAGGCAAAACTATTTATCTGGAAATATTACACATTATTTTAATTAAATATTTTACAAATATATCTTTTTTTTTAACTGCAATTTCAAATGCAAGCTCTGCAGGCTGTGTGTTGGAAGCCAGTGTCAAGTTTGCACGGCGCTCAACATTTGGAGCAGTGTGTGCAGGTCAGCAGGTTTCTCAGAAGCCTGTACAGCCTACAAGCAGGCGCCGTGCCCAAACTGACAGCGCTGCCTCTGAACACTCTGGTGACCGACTGCGACGTCTGCCCCAGGAAGCTTCCACGCTGCAGCTGTACGCGAGCTCTCCTCTCCCCACATGCGGGTCTGAACTATTTCTATTTAGCAGTAAGGTTCGGTTACTCAGATAACTTGTTCTTTTTCGTTCTTTGGAGCCAGTCAGATCTTGTGCACTGGGATATTTAGTGGAAGAATCACACCTTGACAATTCGTCACAGATTTCTTTTGGGGGTGGGACCCCAAAAGAACACATGACTTCTACAGACTGGCATGACTCAGTGCACAAAAATGCTTACGTGAATTATGAATGCAGAAGCTGGAATTATTCTTTTCATTATTATTATTTTTTCTGTACAGCCTCTGTGCCTGAGGCTTCTCAATTCTGTTTTGTTATTATGGAGAATACAGAAACATCTCCGTTCAGTGCAAAATATGTACTTCTACTGACAGCTGGCTGGCGTTTGGAACAAGATCAGAAAACACACCATCCTGCATTTTACTTATTAACAGACGACGCTGGTGTTTTCCTTAGATAACCTCCGAAATGCTGTCATTCCCCTCTGGTACCTGAAACACCAGAGGGGAACTTATTCTTGGATCTCAGTGCTTCCTTCATGCACTCACATTCTGTTCACGATGTGTGTGCCTGTGCAAATCCACAGAAATCAAAATAAGTTCCAGGATGCATCAGCACACTTAAGTATGTCTAGTGTGCCCCATGCAAAGGTCCCTCTGCAGAAAAGAAGCTCTTTAGTCACTTCATCAAGTGAATGAAGATAGAATGATTTCACAGAATCACAGAATGGCTGAGGTAGGAAGGGACCTCTAGAGATCATCTAGTCCAACCCCCCTGCTCCAGCAGGGACACCTAGAGGATGTGGCACAGGGCGGCAGCCAGGTGGGTTTGGAAGATCTCCAGAGAAGGAGACTCCACAACCTCTCTGGGCAGCCTGTTCCAGGGCTCTGTCACCCTCACAGGAAAGAAGTTCTTCCTCACATGAAGATGGAACTTCCTGTGTTTCAACTTGTAACCATTACCCGCTGTCCTGTCACTGGTCACCAGGGAGAAGAGTTTGGCTCCACCCTCCCTACATTCTCCCCTCAGGTACTTACACATATTGATCAGATCCCCTCTCAGACTTCTCTTTTCCAGACTAAACAGGCCCAGCTCACTTAGTCTTTCCTCATAGGATAGATGCTCCAGTCCCTTAATCATCTTTGTTGCTCTACGCCGGACCCTCTCTAGAAGTTCCACATCCCTCTTGTACTGGGGAGACCAGAACGATTTTTACTAATCCTTTTTATATTCATTATACAATTACAATAAGCAGGTATTACATCAAGTTTTTTTTTTTTGTGCTTGAAATTGCCTCTTAACTGACCTGTTTTTCCATCTGTTGCTCCTCATCTTCCATGTTCAAAGTTGTGGGTGAGCTGGAGTTACTGTTCATAGTTGCATAGGGATCTGCATAAGAATTGCCAGACGCTCTCCAAACAGCATGCGAGGGAAGGCTGGACCCAGCTGTGGTCACTCCCCCTTTGAGCAGGGCTTCCGCCATGCCCACCAGCTCCTCAAAGTGGCTGACTGCCTGTGGCAACACTGAAATTAAATGGACAGTAACGGCTAAGGTCAGGGAATCTTCCAGACTCCAACTATGTCAGCACGCATATTTTTGTCATTAAAGTCCTATCACACGAGCAACGAGCGAAAGTAGTCAGCAAAGATGCTTTAACAAGTTTTTTTTTTTTTTTCCCAGTTTCTCAAAAATTTCCTGTCATTCTCCTGCTCTCACCTTCTGTGAAGTTGTGGCCTCTGCTTTCACAATATGCTAGATCAGTTCTCTCAAACTAAAAGCAGATTACGTCCCACACAGCACTAAGCTAGATATTTTTCTTTTCTTCTTTTTGCTATCTCCAAATCTGAACAAGCCTTCAGAGATAGGGCCTGAATATGGGCCAAATAGTGATTTTTCAGCTGTTTCAAAGGATTTACACCTTCCTATGCATAAAGTATATTTTCCTTTTTTAATCTATAGAGAATGTCTTTTAAATGGCCACTTCTCTGACTAATATTTAGTTTCAAAAATAAGTTTTCATTGAGTCCATTAAAAAACAAATCAATACAGTGAGTTGAAAGGATGTGAGACACAAAGAATCAGCAAGGTGCAAAATCATTAACTTACTGGAAAATTCTGCAAAAATGCTCAAGATGAAAGGACTTAAATGTCTAAGTTGTGTGACTATCAAAGCTTGGCAAATGCTATTCAGAGAACTGGAGAAGAATAATTCAAAATAAAGTGAAGGAAATATGGGATGGAATCAGGTGGAGAAAGAAAATAATAAGCATTTACGAAATCATAAGACAACAAAAAAACAAGAGATATAGTAGGTTGCACAGGAGTGCTGTCCTCTTTGAAAATTTGTTCACGGTGGTTTGAAATACTGGATTCAGTCTTTGGTGTGTCAGAAAAAGGCTCAGGGTCAAGTAAGAGGGACTTCAGAGATGGTCAGTAGGTGATTAAGGATTCATTTATAAAAGAAGAAAATAGAAAACATCTGGAAAGGATTAATGTGTTAATAATAATTAATAATTAAAAAATAAAAGCACTCCAAAATAAAGACAATTTCAGTAGATCAAGAATGGTTGCTTAATAAATAAGGTCTACTTGGACTGGTCAATTAAATATTCAAGTTTAGTCTGTGGTTACATATAGGAAAGAGAAATATTCTCTCAGGACTAACTGGCAGGATTTAGATATAGATTTTTCTATTTTAACCCTGTGATCACATGGTCTCCATTTAAGATGATTTTTTTTTCTAAGTGTTGCTGGAATTAAATGTTGCTATGTAACTAAGACTTCTGTACTATCAGTAGGCCTTGACCTTGCCAGGTGCTTGAGCATCCATAATTCCCATTCAAAGGATCTTTTATAAATCGAGCTTTTCACAGCCTTCAGGCTCTCTGCTTCACCATAGCATTTCCCCTGCCTTTACCTTGGAGCATGACCAGGGACTGCCTCAGGCGGCAGTTTTCTCTCACGGTGTCTGCCAGTTTCCTCTTCAGACTTTTTATTTTGGCACACAGTTCCACCTTCGATAGTTGAAATAAAGGCTCTTCATCCTCACTGCTTTCACTGTACAAAAAGTTGTTTCCTGAATATGGTTCTCTCTGAAAATAAATAAATAAGTAAATAAATAAGGTCTATCTCAATCAACAAAATAGAAAATTAAAGCATTAAAATTATCATTGAAAATATCTGGCTAAATCAGAATATTCTCTTTGTATACACAAAATATACAAATAGACTTGCTGTATTTTATTGATAACTGCTACAGAACATGGATATTACTGTTTAGATTTGAATTCAAAATGAAACTTCAGAATAACAGCTGTTAGATTTTTTCTTTATGTTCTCCATTCACTGATTTTCTAAGGTGGTATCTTTAAGAACCAAAACTTCACTAAACCAAAAGTCTTATATCTCCCTCAAACAAATAAATATCAGTTTCCTTTTGCTTAATAGATTAAAATTATTCCAGATAAGATGTTTACCTGTTTGTTAATTAAAGATGTTTCAAGTTGACTCAGGATGTTAGCAGAAGCAGATGCCTGTAATGATTTCTTCCTTTTTATAGGCTTCATCATTTTCCCCTGCAAGCAAGAGCATCAAAGTACCTCTCCGTTTCTATAGAACCCTCCATCAGAGTATCTTGTGGTATACTATAAACTCCTCTTCAGTTTTTCTGTGACGTTCTCCGTTGGTATTTTTGAATAACATATCTGCAACCTTTTGTTAATCTCGAGCTGTATGTCTTCTTTCTCTCAGTTGTGCCATTGCAGTTCTTAGAACCAAGCAGAGCTCAGAAATCCTGGGCCCTGCCCTTGTCTTATGGCAGAAGATACAATGGAGCTACAGGGCACCCAAAATCTTGAATAATACTTTTTCTTTAAACAAGCCTAAGTTGGCCTAAATGCTTTCTCTGACAGGTTATTGTGCTGAGGCATCATGTGAAGTTTGCCTCTATTCCTACCTTCAGTACACGTATTTTGTGTTTTTTTTTTTTTCTGTGAACCACAAAACCATCGTTTTGTGGTTTTTACTGTGAAGCAATAGTTACAGTCTATTTGGTTATATTAATAGCTTACCACATAAAGACAGAAACTCACCTGTTCTCGATCCAGGTCACTGTCTTCACTTTCGGAGAATATCATTTCTATCTTCTTCCTCTTGCTTTTTCCAAGGACTTGTATTTTTGTGATTTCATCTGCTTGCAGTATCTTTTGCATCATTTCCACCAGCTCTTGGGGGTCATCTGAAGTGAAGGGAAAGAAAGGCCCAAGCAAAGAATAAGCAGCAAAATTAAGCACTGATACTTTGTAAACAGAGCAAAATCTGTCAGCCACAAGCTCTGCTACTGTACTCACCACTCATGTACACAACCTTCACCAGGTGCTTTTCTGTCTTTCTCTCTCCCACAGGCCAGTTTACTAGCACATGCTCATTTGGTTTCAGGAGTCTTTCCAGTTCCTTATCATCACTGGGAAGGTCCTCTATCCAGGAAGTCTCTCCAATTTGCAGTGAATTATCATTTATAAAATCAAAGAGAGTGAATTTTTTCATTGTTAAATGATTTTCTTCTCACACAGACACAACCTGCAGAATAAAATAATAGCTGTATCATGTCACAGGAATGCTATGAGAATAATTTAAAAGCTCTGACTCACCCTGTTATTCCTAATTTTGAAAATTATCATGTATGAAAATATTCCAGATAAGGAAGTGACAATGAGCCAAGTGGCATGTTAAATCTCCCTTGAAAGCTGGGAGGCAGTCTGCTCAACACGTGTGCATTGGAAAGACAGTTCCCTCCAAAACTGTAGAAGCTGCTGCTTTCACTTAGAGAGTCCTTGCTTCTGTACTGCTACCATGTCTCATCTATCTCCTATCCCACATCTCTACTGTCACCATATCTGCCTCAACAGAAGTTTTCAATATGTCCAGAGACTGAAATGTATGGGTATGATAAGAACTTTCCCTACAGTGAGGGAAAGTACCAAATCTCTATATATGCTATTAAAAGGGCTGCATGACTCCCAGGACTATATTAATCATCTTGGGGGAAGCAAGATGTACAATGGCAGCCTCAGGAAAACAACCCAGAAAATCCAGGACAACTGACTGGATGAAGTATGATGCATTCTGGCACTGGAAAATTTGATCTATATAAGAAATGACAGGCTGAGGCCTGGAAGAGAGTGGGGCTGCCTTATGAAGAATAAAGAGCAACACAGAGAAGCCAGACCAAATATACAAATAAATCCTTTCCTTATAACAATATACTTAAATAAAGGGCCATTTTAGCATTTTTAATGCACTGAAGTTGAACACTAGAAAAAAGGAACAAGTCATACTTTGTATTTCGTTTTTCTAATTAAGCTGATATGCCATAAATTAGAATATGAAATGTGAAATATGTTATTGAACATTACTGCAAGTGTTACCAGTTCAAATACATGTTTCTATTATACTCTGAAAATGAATTTTCTACTTTAAAATTATGAAAATATATAAGAGACAAAAAACAAGTTATGTTAAATCTTGATCTTATTTCCAACACACATAGAGTTTGGCCTGTCAGTTCATAGAGGTGAATTAATTTTACAGAGCTGCAGACTCATGAATTCCCAGCTGTAACAGGGTGATTTCTGACTTACTTGGCCTCAATCAGTCAGGAGCAAATCCAGTGCCTCATGCAGAGGCTGTCAGAAAGGTAACTCAGAGCTAGGAAAGAAGAATTACTTGGGGCTATTATGTCAAAGCGAGAAAGTCTGGCTCTAAAGAGCAGTGTCAACTCTCTCGTAGGAGCCCACATCACTGCTATTCCCCATGTCTATGCTGTGCTTCAGAAGAGCTGGCTTTCCACGCACAGGTGAACTCGTCCATTTGCAAGACATCTGTGCTCTTGTCAAAGGGTTTATTTGATACGATGAGGTAAGCAGCATAAGAAACTACCATTAAAAAGAAGAATACTAAGTAATACTTTTTGCAGAATGCATCCAGTGCAGTAGCATTATTAAGCAGTGGACTGACATGCTAAAGAACTGGGATTTATTTCCAAAAAATTGCATAAGTTTCTCTAAAAAATGAAGAGAATTAGAACAACCTGAAAAAAAATCCATGCCCTGTAAACTCTAGAGAGGATGCAGCTTTAATATTTATGTTAGCATGAGTCGCTGGAGGTCTAATTCTACCCTGTGCATCTTCGCCCCACAGGAAAGAATCATCCAAATGAATAAACGTATAGACAGAACAGAATGAAAAGGAACAAAAGTTTGATCAATTCAATAGAGAATTTAATAGGTAAGACCCAGGATGAAATCGGGTATTTGTTCAAATCACAATACACCTGATTTGGAACAGCTTGCATATGCAACCACATTAAACATTAGTATCTTTTCTTCATTTTTAGACTTTTTGTATACTTATACTTGCCTTATTTTCATTGTCGCCATTCACCTTATAATTTCTCACTGTGCATAAAGCTGTTAACTTCCACTTCCACATGATAACAGAGCACAATAATCCCCATCACCCAGTCCTTCAATTTTCAAACAAACTTGTGTTCGCCCCCCCAAGAACTGGGAGGGCCTCCGAGATACTTCATTATACTCCAGAAAGCTCATATGACAGCACAGGGTCTCAACACAGCCAGGGCTGCCAATGTGCTAAGGCTATCTAAGATGCTACTGACTATATCCTGTAGTCCCCTAGCAGTCTGTAACTTTGTTGTCTAATTTCGTACTGACAAACGTCCCCATGGAGCGTATTTGTGTTTTGTGGTCGTACAGAACTACCAAGTCAGAAAATACACGAATTGTTCCATGCATGGAAGCAATGGTTCCCTAAGGCATTGGGACTATTCGCATACACATTGTGACCACAAGTATGTATGTAGTAAGTCTAACAGTTTTCTGAAAGCATCAGATGTGTGTGTGTTTTACAGCTTCATAAGCTCAATGGATACTGGGAGTCCTGGATGTTTGGAGCTCATGGCAGGAGCTGGATGTCACTCATAGACACTGTGAAGCACATGGCCAGTAGAATCTACTCTTTCATAATGAAATAAATCCTTCTTGCAGTCTTCGTTACACTATTATCCAAATTATCCAAGAGTGGGGGAAAAAAAAAAAAAAAAGAAAGTATGCATGGGCCTCTCGCACCTAGATCCATGTGAAGAGCTCCAGGCCGTGATACCAAGGCAAACAGCAAGTGCCAACCTACCCATTCTGCCAGTCAGTGAGAGTTACAGCTTTTACCATGGGTATTGCAGGACTCTTGGGGTCCAGCAACTCATCTATGTTAGCTACAGAGTTATCTGACGGCTGAGCTGGCAAGACGCTTGCCTGCAGTGGGAGGATGTGCTAGTAAACAGCTAGACTGATTTCACTGAGAGCCTTAACAGCTGCCAAACTGTAATATAAGCTACATAGGATGCAGAAATAAATCAGGCAAGGGTTTCACAAATAGTCAATGGGAAAAAGGATGGGCCTCTCCATCCCTTTAGCTCCTGGAGGGAGGGAGAAAGCTTCCTTTTGGGGCCAAACTCTTCTCAGTGGTGGCCAGTGACAGGACAAGGTGTAATGGATACAAGTTGAAACACAGGAAGTTCCATCTTCATGTGAGGAAGAACTTCTTTCCTGTGAGGGTGACAGAGCCCTGGAACAGGCTGCCCAGAGAGGTTGTGGAGTCTCCTGCTCTGGAGATCTTCAAAACCCGCCTGGATGCCACCCTGTGCCACGTGCTCTAGGTGCCCCTGCTGGAGCAGGGGGGGTTGGACTAGATGATCTCTAGAGGCCCCTTCCTACCTCAGCCCTTCTGTGATCCTGTGATTCCTAGCTGCATTCTGAGCCTCTGCATAGTTAGTCCTGCTGATCGTGCTGCTTTCGGGGAGGCAATGGCAGGAAAGGGGAAGCAAGAGAGGCTGGCCAGGCCCCTCTGCTCTGCCGCAGCTCCGCTGGGCACCAGCTCAATTTCTTACATTACATAAAGTGAGTGGAAATCGTTACACTGCCAAATAAAAGAAACACTGCAATCATTAGTATTTTTTCAGTTATGGAGCTATGGCTTCAGCTCCCTCAACATACTTTAATGAAACTATGTCTTTCTACAGAATTCACTGTGACATTCCAAGGGCCCTGGGGATAATACCCAGCTGTCTGCTGGCATCATCTGTAGCTAGCGACTGAAGGGATTAGAAAGGTAGAACAAAATGTCTCTAATGAAGGAAGGGAACAGTCAAATACTTCGCTTACCAGAAGGTGAGTCCTGCAGTGTTTTCTCACAACGTTCCCTCACTGGAGTTAATGTGAACCTTACATGAGCAAGGACTGCCACAACAGAAGGTAAAATGTACTGTATATATATATATCCAATAGAAAAAAAAATATATATATATATAAAATAAAAGAACACGTGGGGAGGGATTAATCTCACCAAACTACAAAACTACAATTATCTTAAAAGTATGCTGCTGGCTAGACATGTTTGGCTCATTTCAGTCAAAGCAGAAAGTGAGGTGATTCATCCCATCCTAAGGCAGACAGATGACTTGCTGTCTGGGTGAGCCTATTCGCCTTTGGTGACTATACAGTGAGGTGGGTAGCTATATATGCTTAGGCAATCTGCCTTGGTCCAACCCTCCCAAGTTAGCTGTTTCTGCTTTTGAAATTGTAGAGTAGCTTCCAGTAGATCTTCTGCTACAGAGAGTTGAGAGGATGGAGTATAACATCTCTGAATGTGCATCTGGTTTTCTCTTTAAAATCTTTCTCATATGGTTCTGAGAGTCATCAAGCTAGGTTCCTGACATTGGGAGATAAGTAATCGCTGACAGATATTATCCAGCATGCACCTAACCACATGGACAGAATCATATGGCCTTCAAAAGCCACTTCGGTGCTTTGCAAGTTACTTTATTCTACTACATTCTCCATGTAGAAAGACCAGCTACTTTTTCTTAGAAGTACTGAAACTCAAACTTATGATTTCTCTCTGTTCTGAGATGCAAATCTGTCTCTTTTTATAAAAGCAGGTGATCTGCAGAACTAAAAATAAAAATAAAAAAGAGGACATAATTTAGAAGTACCATAGAGGAAAACATTAACTGGACTCCTAATTTTTATGAACACATTAACATCTCACATTCTGCACAGATGCTACAAGTTTACATGCAGAATATTGTTACTAAGCAACCAAAAAACCATAACAAGAAAAATAAACACAAAGTAATTTTAAAAAATATTTTGCCCTTTGACTGACATAGTCTGTTCCATTCTGTTTGAGAAGTGGCAGATGGCATGGTGAGATCATTATTTCCCCTTCCTTTCAGTAAATGCAGTGTAAAGTACTTCAAATTTACAACATGAGATTGTAGTGCTACTCAATGGCTCTGATTTTCCTGTGGCTTAAAACAGAGGGAGCTTTGCCATGAGTTTCAACAAAACAAGATCACACTTCAACTATAGCATAACCACAAAACACAGAACCATATTAAAGTATTAAAGCACTAACATTTTATACTGTCTGTTCTCTAGTACTGTCTGTCCTTTCATTATACTAGTTTTCCTTGGAAATCCCTCTGTTGGGATAGAATTTCATCCATCTCACTCAAAAACATTTATTTCCATTTCAGCAAAATGAACAGTAGTGATAGATTTGGTTGGTGTTTATTTGATGATAGCATTTTAATTGAACTTGGTAGGACATTACACAAGGCTTGTATAAAGCCCTTGGGCTAAACTAAAGTCTTAGAATTTCTAATTTTCTGTGTTTAATTTATGATGGAAAATATGACCTTTTATTGTAGGTTCTGATCTTATTCCCCTGAAACCAGTAAGAGATCTACTAACGATTTCAGTGAAATTAGATGCTGTCTGTGGAACAAAGTGTTGTTATGGTTCAAAATATTTACAGTGCGATCTGAGTCATTTTATGGGAAAGGATGACTTAACAGAAGGAATCTGCAGCTTTGGGTTGAGAATGGCACAGTGCAAATTTTCCAGAATCATCTAAATTCAGCTGAGGATCTAGAGGAACATCAGAACATTACTGCAGACTTCCAAGAACATACATGCATTCCACCTGCTTTCCAAGAACAGCAGTAGGATCGAGGTTCGTGATTCTCACTAATACCATCTGTCAGTTCACCTCCTGCCTATAAATTGTTATCCCCGTTGTAGAATAACCTGAGATACCTCTCTAGAAGTTATACTATTCACAGAAAGGCAGTATTTTCTGGCCTTATTTACACAGGTGGCCTGACTTACTTCAGAATCTCAGAGCCTCTAAATGCACAGGACAATGTGCAGAATTTGGTCTATACCTTATCCCACATGATAAAATCCATCTGATGGGCCCATTGACTCCCTGAAGCAATTATTTTTCCCAGCACTGGCCTGTGATTTAGCAACGTGGAAGTTCTGTAACATAACATCAATACCTAAAAAAGACAAAGTCCTTCATAGGAACATCAGCTTAAATTATAAAGTCGAAGAATTTTACTGGAAATGTTCTTATTTCTGAATGAAACCATTTATTTGTATTTTTAATATTAATTGTCAGTAAAGGAAGTAATGTAACAAGCAGGTATATTGAATATATTCAAGGCTATCCAATTTTTTAATTTGTAATTTGTCTAGGTAAGATGTTTACATTAAGGTGTCACTGGGTGCACAAGGTATTTAAATTTCCACTGTAATCATTGGAGATATAGAGATATATTTGGCTGCCTAAACACAGGTTTCTGGTGCCATCAGGGCTGTCCTACTTGGCCTTCAGCTGCCACTCCAGAGTGGCCAAGTCTCCCACAGCTCCGTTTTCACAACAGCCACTCCCTTGTAGAAATCTTAGCTTATAGCATCTCCAGTGATCAGATGAGTCAAGAGCGTAATTAATACAATTAAAGCTACTTGGAAAGCAACTCAGCTTATTTCAAAGATATTTTGGCTTAATTACCCCAAAATAAGTGTCTGGTGCAGTCTTAGATGCCATAAATTACTGTGCCTGGCCTCCAACTGCCACTTCTTGTGGGAACATCTAGGGCCTGCATCACCTTCCAGGCTCAGGTGGATATACTAACTCCAGGCACCCATACAGCACTAAATGTCATTTTGTCCCCTGGCCTTCAGGGACTGAGTTGAGTTTAAATGATAACTTAGGTACCTTGTATACTTGTAAACCACATACACTTATTTATAGAAGTGAATCCCACACTCAATGAAACATTCACAAAAACATAGCAAGATTTCAAAGAGAGAGAGGCAGGAAGTTAACCCAATTCTGCAAAACAGATTAGTATCTTAATTAAATAGCTATTTCACAGCTGACAATACTAATATCCAATTGCTTGTTTGCAAATGTTATGCCTGCTGCAACCTACTGCTACATATATCAACAAAGATTGGAATATTTGTTGAATGGGCTGGGATACCTCAGCTGCTGCAAGTGGATAGTCAGACTACAGCTTTCTCCATGGAGGTTAGTACAACTAAATTTCTGGGAGCAGTAATTAGCCTGTGAGGAAAATCAAGTCAGCATGGCTATACAGAGGCCAACATTTGGACATTTGGCCTTCCACATTCAGATCTATCCTGCATAATTTAACAGAGTGTATCCCCACAACTCTAAAATTGTGATGGCTAGAGATGAGCGAGGCATTTCTCTCTCTTTTTTTTTTTTTGTCTGAAGATGCTAATTGGAAGACAACATCATTAGAAAGAGTCTGACCATGTGCAAATCCATCCTGAATTACATAAACTGGGCACTTACTCTGTTTAATTGCCAAGCAATCAAATATCATTTTTTCTATAAAGTATGGCTTAAGATGTATCCTAAAAACCTGGGTAAAAGGCTGAAAAATAACAGAAAAACTTTCCATATGCAACAACTGTACCTACAAATTTGAGTGGTTCCTGGTACTACTTACCTACTGTGAGAATTTATAAGCAGTGGCATCTTGCTCTTTTTGTATGGTGGCATATACTATTCTACCTTTTGATAAATTGTGCTGTCCCAAAGCATTATTAACAGTGAAATTCTCCTTTCAATTATAAGAGCATAGAAGAAAAAGAGCAACTAGCAAATTCCAGGCTTGAACTATGGCTAATATTAAGTAATCTAGTGGAATTTTAACTCTTTACTCCTATGTCTTTATTGGCCTTCAAAAGCAATTAGAAGTGATAGGATAGAAGTGACTAGAATAGATTAGGAGTGATGCTTGGTGGTACTTTAAGTGCCTGCTCTTTTACTCCAAACTTCTTCAGTTGCTCTG
This sequence comes from Tinamus guttatus, assembly GCF_059628265.1. Taxonomy (NCBI): domain Eukaryota; kingdom Metazoa; phylum Chordata; class Aves; order Tinamiformes; family Tinamidae; genus Tinamus; species Tinamus guttatus. Next base: position 2,567,648 of record NW_028288936.1, read on the forward strand.
GTTTTGCTCACTGTTGGTAGGAGGGAATGAGCTTGATGATCTTGAAATGAAAAAAATATTCTCTATTAGTAATAAAGGTCATGAGTTAGAAGATGACACATACATGTCTCAAGTGGCTCTTACTCCAGGAGATGTTACTGCAACTAAGAACATTTCTGCATGCACAGAATTTACAGAAGGGCATCTTCCTCCTCTGTGAAGGTAACAGTCTCTAGCCTTATTAGAGCTATTTTTTTCCCTCATGTAAAATTAAATGACTTTATGTACACAGTTCAACCTGACTTTATAAATTAATATAAGAGCTGAAAGGCCAACATTCCATATTTACTATGATTTGCCAATCCAAAACAATCCTTAAGCAACTTCCAATTACATACATATGATATTAATGAAGTGTAATTCCCTCTGGGACGTAGGGTCATATTCAGACTGACAACTACTGACAAAAATGTACAGAGAGCAAATTTCAATCAAGGACGAAGGGGCATATCACTGTTGTCATGAAAAATGCCATAGGAGTTGCAGCAGTGTATTTCTGTCTAGGCTCAAGATCAGCCTCTCTGTCTGCAAAGCCAATTTATGCCCCCAGAAGTCAGGCCAGCATTTCTCCAGCAACACAACAAAGTGCAAGGGGACAGCTCCATGGCTGATACTCTATTTGATTTACATCCACCGTGTAATAAGCAGAGGGAAGAGAAATGTGCAAGTTAATGAAATCTGCCAAACAAGGACAATTACAGAGAGTGAGTAGGCAGGAACCTGATTTTCCATTGCCACCTAAAACACCTGCAGACTGCAGAACGCTCCAGTGATGGAAGGGTCTAGTCTATAGCACTGTGATCATGTGGTTTAGTTTAGGGTAAGTAACTTCTACAGTTTAGCTTCTCTGTCCAAATGATTTTACATAATAATACTTATGTACCTTGTTTCAAGGCTATTTTAAGAATTAACTAATGCCAAGATGCCCTTCAAATATGCAAAGTGCTGTATGGAACAAACAAATTAACTAGTTTGGCAGAACAAAGACTTGCAATGACCTTCCTGAATTTGGAACATATTGTTTCATATAACAGGCTTTTGAAACTTGATGCTTTTATCAAGCCGAAAAAAATGTTATTTTTTCAGCCAAAGAATCTTATGTATCTTACAAGGTTGAATCAGCTACTCCCACAACATATCATGCTTAAGCTGCTAGAAAGCACATTGAGGACTAACAGGTGAAGCAGACTACCGAGGAGAAAAGTCAATTATTTCTTTGTACGAAGGTGCTAGTATCCAGACACTGTGGTTTTTTGTGCATTTACTTGGGTTGCTTATGGACTCCTGTTTGCTTAAAGAAAACCTTTCTTTACACGACTCGAGAATCCTTCTAAACGGTTAAGCAACCATGAGTGCAATATTTTAATTACAATTTAATAGGTAGAAACACTAAAATCATATCTACATAGCAGTGAGAGAAAACATTCTTACTCTTTCAAATACCCAGCAACTCAGTAACTCTTCTGAAATTATATAATGCATAATCTCTTAATCATATATTCACTGGATCTACCATGCGAGCTTCTCATTTGGCTCATTAACAGAGGGCCTCCTACGGCGGCACAAGGAAGCCCCACAGCTGAGTGTGCAGGAGCAGAGGTGCCTTCTCAGAGTCATTGTGTGTCCTTGTCTGCTCAGACTTAGTGAGCTCAGCACATCTTTGAGGATGTGGTTTCTCCACTAAAATCACGTATTTTCTTCCTGCAGTTATTTTTTTGCCTTTCAGCCTAAACCACTGCACTCAGATAAGGTTTTTAGTTCTACTAAAATGTTTCTGAACCTCATTTAAATTATCCAAGACTACACAGCAGCCCTCCGAGTGAACTGCGCCTCTGCTTGCGGCAGCCGCGAGGGAAGGAGGGATCTTGGCCAGCAGCACTGCTGAGCGGGCGGCTGGCGGGAGATGTTAGGTCAGTGCTGACTGGCTTCCCTGCAGGAGGCAGCTGCTCTTGTACCTGCTCGAGACCCCCTATCAAGCTGCAGAAATGTGACATAATTTCCTGCCGCTGCCCCCACCCTTCAGCAAGTTGTAAATAGGTTAACAACTACTAGAAGGAGGAATAGGGAGCAGAAAAACACCCCCTGCACTGTCCTGTCCCTTTCCACAGCAAAAATCTGCTCTTCGCCTCTCTCCTGGGGAGTCTCTGAAGCAGAGATCGTCATTTTCCTTCCTCTGCCCAGGCACTTTTCACCATCTCCTCCTTCAGTGCCACTCACGTCAAATGCTGCTTCCAAGACGCCTGCTAGAAACGTCAACGCTGCCTGTGACTTCGTTGAGGCTCCACTTCTCTGTGACCCTGGTCAAAACAGGCCCCTGTAGGATGGTTTTCCCCATCACCTCACAACTCTTCAAAAGCCCGGCAACATCACGCACCCTCTGGAGCTGCCGCTACCCTTTATTTATTTCAGGGCTAACATCCCCTCCAACAACTTCCCTTCTTTAACCTCCTTGCCCTTCCCCATATTCTTGCCACATTTGGTCTTAAAACTTAGTTACCTTCTTTCACTTCCTCTTCTCTGAAACAGCTTCCTGTGTCTCTCCACCTCCCGGAATCTCCTTCTGAGGTCAAATCGCAGCTGAGCGCCAACAGTTTTGCTTTAACCTTGTCTCTTCATTCCTTTTCTCTGTTCATTGTTATTTAGACTTGTAAGTTCCCCGAAAAACATTCTGTAAAGGAGCTTCTATTACATATAGAATACACATATTCTAAATGCTATATATATAAAACTTCTTCTTCATTTCTCATTACCATTATTTGGAAAAATCCACCCACATGTTTTTGATCATAGAAAGTTGATCATCCACACACCATGCGGCACGATCATTTTTAATGTGAAACGTACTTCACCACGGAAGTAGCTGACCAACCACAGTACCAAAAAGCACTGAGTGGTGATGGATACTGTGAAATGCATAGAGGAGCCAGATGAAAAAGAGACGGCTGACCGGGGCTCCAGAGCAGTGACTCTGACCGATGGTACACATCAACACTCCTTGCACTAAACTCCATTCTCGTGTATTTGGAAAAAAAACCAATCAGTTACCATGAAATTTATCATAACCCCTTGACAAAATATGATCCTCACTGTAAGTCTTAAAGTTTATGGATCTTCCCTTCTAGCAAATGGACACCAGAGATCTCCTGTCAGTCGGCTGTTTTCTGTGCACTTGTCCAAGAGCAGTGTGAGAAGAACCGTGTGCCCTGGGAGTCCCCAGCAGCCAGCTGTGCCCTCACTGCTAACACCCCTTTCCTGGAATCTCCCACAATGAAAAAATAAACTGGGGCCCCAGGAAATGTCCTGGAGTTTCTCGTTCTTATGCTGCAGCAAAGCTCTGCAGCAGGGCACTCTGCTGCTGGGAGCACTGCTCTGGTTTGCCTCAAGTCACAGCGAGCTATCAGGGACCATGTGAATAATGCCCAGGTAATCTGCATTAATACCATCTTACTGCAGTGTACTGCGGTATTAGGCATCATTTCAATATTGCATCACTCAGTGCAACACAGCCCAAGAGCATTTGACACTTTTTAGGTAGTAATGAAAAGCATTTTATCATATGCTGCAGTGTATCAACTTTCCATTTACAGCATTCACAATGCAACATGACAGGCTTCTGTTTCAATATGCTGATATATGAAAGATATAATATACATTTATACAACATTCCTGGGATAAAATATCACAGTCCTAAAAGCCATTTTCCCTCATTCTTATTCAAGGCACCACAAACAGAGGCTTCCCTCTATCTTTGTCCTGCCAGCACATACATTTTGTAGTTTTACTTAAATTCACATGTATGTTTTTATATATCCTTTTTGGCAGACATGCAAAGCAGTAGCATTCCCATGTCATTCCAACATTTACATAGAAATCTTCAGTATTCCTATAAAGTTTCTGAAATGTTCCTCTCATTCATGTGTTTGCATTGATGGATTGTGGAAAGAGGATGAGTTTTTGTCACAAATTAGTCTCTCTCTTTTTCAGTTATACAGGCAGACTGCTGTTGCAAAACATATGCAGGATATATTTCCATTGTGAGAATCGATTGTAATAACGTAAAGACAGCAATTTCAAATACCCCTGAGATAACTTTTGAGAGCAAAGCGCTGGCCAAGTACCAGCTCAAAGGGGAGCTGCCTAGATGCATACCGTGCAACGTGCACATGCTGGTGGCTTTATGCCCCACGCGATGCACGTGCTCCTGGACAGCGGCAGGATGCATGGAAGGCAGCGAAGCTACTCCCTCGCTGCAGCGCGTTGCAGGTTCCTGCAGCAGGCCAGCACGTTGGCTCCAGCTGCGTAACTGCAGCGGCTGCAGCGCTGCGCCGGGCTGCGCGCGGGGGCTGCGGCGCAGGAGGCGCCTCAGGAGCGCGCAGGGCGTGCGCAAGCAGCGCGCACCGGCTGCGGGCAGCGCGCGGGGGCTGCTGCCCGGGCTCTGCTGGGCGCCCCCGGCAACGGGCTGCAGGGGAGCCCAGCACCGCTGTGAGCGAGCACGGGCACACGGGGTGCACAGACACCCACAAAGGCAGACACCCACGCCAGGTACACAGCAGGTACACAGACACACAAAGACAGACACGCACACCAGAACATGCACACGGACACACCAGATGCACACGGACACGCTAGGTGCACACGGACACGCTAGGTGCACACGGACACACACACTAGATGCACACGGACACACACCAGGTGCACACGGACACACACCAGGTGCACACGGCACACACACACACCAGATGCACACGGACACACTAGGTGCACACGGAAACACTAGGTGCACACGGACACACTGGGCGCCGCGCCCCAGCCCCGTACCTCGCCGCAGCCATTTTCTGCCAGGCTCCGCCGCCGCGCAGCGCGGCCGCCAGCGGCTCCGGCGCCCCTTCTTCCTTCTCCCCCTTCTCCCCCTCCTCCTTCTCCTCCTCCTCCTTCCCCCCCGCGGGGCACGCGGCCATCCCGCCGCCCTGCGCGGCGCCGCGCGGAGGGGGCGCCCCGCGGGCGCGCACGGGGAAGCCCCGCGGCCGCCGCTGCTGAGTCACGGCGCGAGCCCGGCCCCCTCCTCCCCCTCCCTTCACCCTCTGCCTCCTCCTCCTCCTCGTCGCCGCCGCCCCCGCGCCCGCCCCGCGCGCGGGCCAGCGGCGATGCCCGCCCCGCAGCGCGGCGCGCCCGGCTCGCGGCAGAAGCGCGCCCGCGCGCGGCCGCCCGCCCGCCCGAGCCATGATCGCCGCAGCCTTCCTGGTGTTGCTGAGACCCTACAGCGTGCAGTGCGCGCTCTTCCTGCTCCTGCTGCTGCTCGGCACCATCGCCACCATCCTCTTCTTCTGCTGCTGGCACCGCCGCCTCCAGAAGGGCCGGCACCCCATCAAGTCCGTGTTCTCGGGGCGCTCCCGGAGCCGAGGTACGGGATACTCCGCGGCCGCAGCAGGGAGAAGGGAGGGATGCAGGAAGGGATGATGGGGGCGACAGCACCTCCTCCGCCCGCCATGGGGCCATGGGCGCACGGGGCGCCCTCCCCCGGGGCTGGAAACTGAAGCGAGCGCAGGACTGCGGCAGCCTGGTCCCCACCCACCACCCACCATCCACCATCCATCCCTGCATCCCCGCATCCCTCTATCCCTGCATCCCGGGCAGCGGGGGCCAGAGCCCCGACCCAGCGTCGCACAACTTCACGCTCAACTTCTGCGCCCCGCGTGAAATGTCCCCGTGGAGCCGCGGCCGGGGCGCACGGCGCCGCCGCGCCGGGAGCGGGAGCGAGAGCGAGATGCAGCCGCTGTCTCTCTGTTTCCCTTGCAGATGCTGTAATGAGAACTCACCACTTTCGCTCTGAGGTAATTTATTTAGCACGCAATTTCAAGGTCAGAAGTTGTTCTATTTACCTGCTTACAATTCGTTAAAGTCTTTTTTAATGAAACCACATACAAACTTTTTATTTTGCATGAAAGATACAATGTCCTTGTATTTATTTTTACCGTTTTTTGTTTGTTTGTTTTTTAATGAAATGTGCCGCACAAAATGTTAGCTCTCCATTCGCATTCTCCTGCCCGGCCTACAGTATTACATCTAGAGCAATTGGTTACTTTAAGCAGAGCTGGGCTTATTTCACATGCCCGCCTTCCCTGTGCCCAAAAGCCGCCCCCAAAGCCAATTTTTGCGGCTCTGCCAGCACATGTGGTGCCGGGGCGTTTGGCGACTGCAGAGCTTGCGTTTCTTTGCCCCACTGGGGTGCTCACCTGTGTGTCACTCATGTGCTGGGAAAGTTGGCTGCTTCACTCAGGTGCTGTGGCGCTGGTCCCGGGAGGATCCCGGCTTTGAGCCTGTTAGATGCCTCATTTCATCACCAAGTCTTATTGGGTCAGGGGAACTGAAGCTCTTACATGCAGCATTAAAAATACAGCATGAAAAAGAGTCACTTCACGGTGACTCTGGAGGAGGAGCTTAATGGCTGGAATAGGGGTGATCATATTTATTTTAGCAGCTTATTTTTAGTTTCTATGCTGCTCTGGAGAGCTCCTGTGTAGCTAAATCTGCCAGGTTTCTGGCTGCTGATTTAAGGCATAACTCAATGCCTAGGCCTGTTCTGGAAGCCTGTAGAGAGTTTTGCACAAAAATGCTCTCCTTCTAATCTTTCACTTATTTATTTTATATTACCTTGTGTGGGGATCATGGGCAGTGCTTTCATGTGATGCGTTTTCTGTGACGTGTTTCATTTTGGAAATTAAATTTAAAACTCCTAAATATTTTGAAATTTGCTCCATTGGGGAGAGGCCTTGTACCTCTAGACCTTAAAAAAATCTCTTTTTTGTTTCTTTTGTGATTAAACAGTTGATGTTTGTTGTGAAGCAGACAAACTTATCCCAGCATAAGCCAAAAAAATGTGGATGATTTAGTTCCATCAATATAACATATTTCGTTTCCATGGAGCTTGGATAGAAATTAAATTTAATGTGTTATATCCTCTGGAAAACTGTATGGTTCTATACGATGAGTTGCGATTAGTCATTTTGAAAACTTGCCTTTTGTTTCTTTATTATTCTAGTATGTGTTTATGTATCACCCAACTAAAAGTAGACATATTTGAAATACTTCCTAGCAGTTTTCATTTACTGAGGTATATTACAATAAACCAAGATAAGCTATTATCTATAAACCAAGCTAAACAGAATATTTTCTTAATTTTGTTAAGATAGCAGTACCATGGCTAACGCACTCAATCCCCCATTTAAGAAACTGATGGAGCTGTTTTCCTGTTCGTTATCAGGTGATGCTGACTTTTGATTTGTAAGAGAAAATGATGACTCATTTGACATCATAAAAGTTTCATTTTCTAAAGTGTGTTCAATAAGAGCAACTTATTTTAATGAATCTAACTGAATTTACTAATAAGAAATTATGGCTATAGGCTCACGAAAATGCTAGCAGCAGCACTTGAAGCAGAACTTGGCATTCTTTTTCTGTATCAGCACAAATCGTTATGCACTTCCAACTCCAATAAGGTGTTAATGAAAGCAAAGCCTGATGTGAAAATATGGGCTTTATATAGTCCTTTCTTTTCTTTTTTTTTTTTTTCTGCAAAACTGAACATCACATCTCAACTCCAAGTTTTGTAGCACAAGGTCTAGCTTCTGCTATGCTTAGTTGTTTGTCAGGCACAGTTTTAAATGGTAGTTCATAATGATAATAAAAGATAATGAAAAATCGCTCCATCAGAAATAGCAGGGGGGTGGTAATTCATCTCCTGAGAGCTGGCTTCAAATATGACTGGCATCACACGTGAACATGCAGGTGGTCTAGTGGCAGTACACAGAGAATTATAATTGCCGTTATCTACAGAGCTGTGGGCAATTTCTGCGTGATTGGCTGCCTGCCAAGAAAGCCTTATATTCGGAAAAATAGATGTGTAGCAAATTTATGTTGAAAATCTTTGCCAGAGCCACAGCTCTCATGGTGCATGCAGACATTGTCCTCTTCTCCAGTGTCATTAATCCCTTCCCTTCCTCAGTACTGAAAAATTAACCCCCCATTAAAAAAAAAAGACCTCATGCTCTAAAGTAGTTCTGATCACGCATCTGATGAATTGCAAAAGGGGAAATGCTAAGCATGAAATGAATCCCTGTAAGGATGCTCTGTTTTGAGTATTATATACCACAGGGAGGTTTAGTCCGTAGATACTTTGTCCATTTCTGGGCATCTTCATTTTGAGGGCCTCTACAAAGCATCTATATGGTTACTGTATTACAAGGATCTGTATAGATATTACTTACTGTCTGAATAAACTTGAACAATTGACCCCCTGCCTCAATAGGCATGAATTCATGCAAAATTTGCATGAATCATTAGGAATATAAAGTAGGTTAGAGGCTGTCTTTGTTAGAGGAGCTTTATAATAGAAAAAATAGCCAGCAAGAAAATGGGAGATTTTAGGAGATAAAACAACGATGTTTCTACTGCCCCACTAACTTTATTATCATCTTAGGTTTCTCAAAGCTATTTTTTAAATATATTTTTCGCCTCCGTAATTATTATATTCCTTTAAGTCCTTAAGGACTGTAATTACTCTTAAATTTCACTCCATTTTACAGATATTAAAGATACTCCGTGAGCTACCTTTAGGAATCACCAGAATAGTTAACGTTTCTAAATTAAGGCAGGCCTAAATATGCCATCGTTGTAAAAAGAGAACAAGTAAATTTCTAACAGAAATATTCCTTACGTGACAAATCAGGCTTTGATGTAGCTGTTTTAACTGTTCTCTCTTTTCTTTGTTTGGAGAGTCAGTTGTAGACCGAAATGTCTGTGAAAACATACCAAAGTAGCAGTACAGCTCAGTAAGAGTTTCACCAAAATAAGAGATTATGATTTGATTTTTTATAAATATTCTTATTATGTATATATTCAAAAATGAAAATGATATCAGTCATTCACTTCATTTTTATCTTGGTCTATGTAGAGGTTTGGGTTTTCCTAAAGTGCAGGAATTTTATCTGGGTGCCTTGAGTGCTGGGGCTTGATAGAGCAGCTTACGCTTTACAAAGAGCTTTGAATGTCATCCATGCCTTACAGTTTAAAAGTATTTGCTTGATATGTTTGTGTTATTGTTACTTGATGTTAAATTTCTTAATTTTCTTCATTGGCTAAGCCCATGGGACTATGTGAGATTTTTGCCTTTCGGTTAAGAAAGGAGTAAGCTCCTAGACCTTAGGCTCAAACGTCTGGAATATATGAAGGCTTCTCAAAGGCTTTTAGAGAACTAGCCCACTGTAACTAAGTGGCTAATAGAATTAATCCAAACACAAATTAATAAACTCTCGTGGTTTGTGGGTTAGAATTCTTGATTAGGAAGGTTCGGAATGCTTCTGTTCTTTTTTTTTTTCTTTAATACTTGCTTTTTGGTGGGATAATCTGAAGGGATAATTGTGCTAATCGCTGAACCAGTAGTTGATGATTTTCATATTTGTAGGAGAAAAAATTGCTACACATAGATCTTTTTGTCTGAACATCTCTCTCAGCTTTACAGTTTCCCTTTATCTTCTAAATTAGAAATATTCTGAGCTCAAAGAACCATATCATAAGGATATATGTATGTTCAGTTTCTATAGACAGGAACAACATAGAATATTCTCATTTTTATGTTATTTTAACTAATATATTTTGGGCAAGTTTCCTGGGAAGGAGTTCACGGGAACCTGTCAGTGTGCTCCTGCTCCTAAGAAAATCCATGCAAGTTTTACAATCCCCTGTAAATTCTGACTTCACTCAAAGCCTGTGCCTGCCTAATGGGACTTGTCACGAGAGCAAGGCAGGCCTGGGTGGACCCTGTATTGAAAGGCTCTGTGGAGGATGGCAGCAGCGTGGATTAACCATGACTGTAGCAGAGGAATAACTCTTTTTTGTAATTTGGATTTTGCAGACCTCATTTTCTCCCTAGAGTACTGAATAGTCACTACAAGATTATATAGTTTCAGTCGTGTTTTGGTAAGACAGTTGTCTGATGCTAAAATAGGTCAGCCAAGTCTGATGACATTTTTTAAAGAGGAAATAAATTTGCTAAATCAACCATTACAGCAGAGTGGGTACAAAGCTGCAGTAAAATAATCCCTAGTACATGTATATATTATATTTACCCGCAATCGAGGCTGTTGCTCTTACATTTATCCCTGAGCTTGTGTTTGTCACAGTCATCCTGCTTCTCAGTCGGATCCTGAGATAAATGCAGAGAAACACAATTCTGGATATTTTTCAAAACAATAGTGAATAGTCTCTGAAGACCTGCGCTGTAATTTATCCTGAGAGCTGTAGACTTATTTATAAACTGCTGTAGATACGTACAGCTGGAGTGTCCGTATCAGGTCCAGCAAAACCCCTCAAGCTGAGTTGTGCTGGGCTGTTTGATGGGAGGGAGCTCATTCAGAGAGCAGCAAAAATGGTCAAGCATAGCCACAAATATACATTCGTTCCCTTATTCAGAGGATGTCTCCCTGTCTTTGCAAAGTTGAGTCAAACTGAAAATATTCTACTTTTATGTTTGATGTGTTTTTCCCCTGGGATATTTAAGCTGTTGGGTTTTGGGTGTGTTTTTTTTGTTGTTGTTGGTTTTTTTTTTTTTTTTTTTTTTTTTGCTTGTTTGTTTGTTTGTTTTCCGTTAGCTGTCTAAGAGTTAAGGAACAGGGTCAAGGGAAAATAAATTAGGGACAAAAATAGTTTTCTTTTATATATGAAAGCATTTATGTGTAGAAATGGATACGGAAATATAAATACAGGTTATATTGTATGAGGTCAAATCCATTTTTCATGACACATTCAGTAGTATGGCCCAAACAGATGGGCTGTAGAGATGCCTGTGTCTGTGCTCAGCCGCTGGTGTCTGTAGCCTGGCTCCTGGCAGCACATGGAGCACGGACATGCTGAGGGCATCCCTTCCCTGGAGCAAGGCATGTTGCATGGATCCATTTGCCACCACGGAATTGTACCTTTGTATGGAATGGGAATTTCTAGCTGGCGTTTATTGTCCAGAACTAACCTTAAATTGAAACAGCTGAGGTCATACGTGTGGTGATGCTGTGTGTTGCCACAGAATTGCCACTCCAACTACAGAAACTACCTTCTTGGGCAAACAGAAATGATTTTTGGAAGGTCTGTAGATCATGTATGTCAGAGAAACACAACCAGTGCTCCGTTGTCAGTGCCGGTGGGTAGATTATGAGGGTGTCAGCCCAGGCTATGGATGTGCATTCAGAAATAGCTCATCCCTTGCGAGGCTCTTGGGTGGAGAGCACCACCAGTGGTGGCACTGCCCACAGAGCAGTTTTAGCGGCAAGGAATATCCCTTCCCTGGTGCCCCGCTCCTTGCCTCAAGGAGACTATGTGCTTTACTCTTCCTGACTCATCAATGGGAAAGAAACATGAGTTAAGGTTGAAGCCCGAACTTGCCACGTCAGCTGGGGAGGCTGCCTCAGGCAAAGACACATTTCTTGCAAGTTGTGCCAATATCCTTATCACTGCTGTCCACTTGGCTGTGTGAACACAGCACTCAGCTTCAGGATGGCAGGGTAAGTGGTAGGGCAATCTGAAGTGAAGCATGGGTTTTGCAAAATTTATCAGCACCTAAATTGATAATGCTAACTACCCTGAAATGCATTTTCATGTCAGATTAAGGTATTATATTAATCCTGATTCTCGGTTTTAGAAAGGACAAAATGATACAACTGGGTCAGGGCTTCGTTCCCTCCTGAGCTGTTGTCCTTCCTTCCACCTGCCTTAATTTGCAGCAGAGTGGAAAAGTGACTCTGCAGAAAGAGGCTCCTCTTGCTCAGCAGGATGAGGTCACCAAAAGCATGTACAGCTTCTAGTCTGCGGAGCTTTTCAGCTGGCCTAGTGTAGCCGTCAGGATGGGCTGCATAGCTCCTCAGGCCTTGCTGTCTCTGTTGCCTGAATTTTCCATCCATGATAATGGGAGCTTAGATGCAGCTCCCCAAGCAGAGACCCATTCAGCATTGCTGGTATTTGAATGAAGGTATCTAAATAAATATTTGAATCCCACTCTAGCTACTTTATATATATACATATCTGCTAAATTGCTTATGTATCTACTTTGTGTTTGACAAAGTGGATGCCCCTCGTCATATGCTGGGGTAGCGTAAATTCTCTCACCGGTTTATATGTCTGCTGAATATGTATGGTGCTGGGCAGCAGCTGGGTGGGTTAGCAATCTGCATGTTCTTGCTTACTCCCCTTACCAGTGTATTTTTAATTCTCAAAAGGCCATTTTGGACAGCCTGGACAGTTAATACCCCATTGCAGGTTCACTATCTGTCTGTAGTGTTTTCCTCCAAAGCTGAGAACAAATGATGGGCTGGAAAGGGAGAAAAAGGGAGAAAAGAAGAAGCAGAGATAGCAAAAGGACATGCTTGGGAAATGTGCTAAGATATTTTCAGTTCAACTGTCCCTTGCAGACTGCTGATCAAGGTTTATTTTTGTTCTTAAATAATTGTCCAGTTCCTAATATAGGCTTGGAGTGCCCTGAAGGAATAGGGCAGGAACTGGAACAAGCTCTCTCGAAAAGAAGGGGCGGTGGAGGGTGGTCAACCTCCTCCTCAGGCCAGGACAGGACTGCCCAGAGAGCAGGCCAACTCCTTGGGTTTTTGGCATACCTGAGGAGTATCTGAAGGCGTGACTGGGAACCTTGTTTTGTTATCTGCCCACACATCTTCACATCGTCCTAGTGTTACTACTTACCTGCTTTGATAGGAATCCAAACCTGGTGATCAAAACCACATTGTGTAAAGCAGCAGTGCAGTGCAATAAATAGTCTTTTATACAATATGTTACCATGTTTGTGTATGAGTTATTGAAATAATATTATGCGTTCACATTTAAACCCTAGGATCACAGAAGGGCCCTATTTCTACACTTGAGAGCTCACTGAAGAATTGGAAAGCAGGCTATTGATACTGTATTTCATCACCCTAGCTGCAAAAGTGATCTTATTCAGGTTATGATGTGAGAGACTATTCCTTGTAATTCCTTCCAATGTTTGGACTTATTTGGAAAGCTGAATATGACACGTGCCCAATCATAGTCTTCAAAATTTGAGAAATGGTTCTATCATTACTTTGTATTTATGCTTTAGGAGTTGAGAGTAAAATCCTCTAAGCATAAGACATGCAAAGAAACGTCAGAAAAAGCTTGCTAATGGGGGAGTGGAATGAGAAATTGAATGCAATGTCTAACATTTCATGTTTTAACTCTTCATTCAGATCTTTATAGGAGTAACCCTTATCCAAAATGAAGAAAACGATCAATAGAACCACCAAAAAAGATCATTTATTTCTTCAGAGCAAATAGAACTCGGAAAGAATTTTGCTTCTTCCTTCTGCATTTGGGAAGTAATAAGTCAGTCTTCCTGCTGTAGAAAACTAAGACATAGCTTTAATTAGTGATCTTGATTATCAGCGAGGAAGTATAAGTAGTTTGGAGGACTGAGCTTGAATCCCAGATTATGAATTGGACTGCCAGAACTGGCAGTTAAATAAACTTTGGGTTTTTTTCTGTTTGTTTGTTTGTTTGTTTTTGTGAACTATGGACGTCTGGTATGCAAATTGCTATGGGAGAAGAAAAAATGAAACAACAAAAGGGAATAAAAATAACAACTTTGCCTTTTTAAAATTAGAACTATTCTTACAATATAGATCAATATATACTTGTGTATATGCATATATGTGTAGCATAAGGCCTCTCAAAGCTCTGTTTCAGTAGGCAGGGGAATTTGATACAAAGAAGTTATTTAATATTTAATTAAACCTTAAAAAAAATCAAGTAGGTTATTTCAACTGCAGGGTTTACTTCTATTTCAGCCTGTCTGCTGAATAGCAGAGATCTGTGGCATCTCGAGAATGGCAGTGAAACTATGCATGCTAATATCTCCAGGCTTTAGGAATTTGTAGGTTACATACACAGGAAAATTCTGGAGCTTTAAAGAGGTGGTAACTGACAGTTCAAAGACTCATCTTGAAGCCATTAATTGGCAGTGGCAATAGATGAAAATTCTTATGTGTACAGAAGTACTGTCGGAAAGCTTTAAAGCAAGCACGTGAAGTTGGATATCCTCGTAGCGCTTCCTTTGACGTCGATATTCATTAGCACACTTCCAAAAGTGCATTTAATGCAAGGGACTCGCTGCAATATCTGTAAAAGCATTTGCAAACAGAGCTGAGCTCTGTTGTCATTCTTAGCAGTGCCCTGGATGCCTGTTCCTGCTTGCTACTGACTAGCAGGTTCTTTTCTGCTGAAGTTCTGCCAGAGGTAACCTGGGCTGCAGTCCAGTTGCCACTGAAGTTGATTAAAAGACTTCAACTGGACATCAGATATTGCCCCCTGGCTTCTCTTAATGTTGTTGTTTAGTGACTCTGAAAACGCATATCAGCTGGGAAGATTAGATTGCAAGATTAGGATTCTGTTATGCAAATGAATTCTACATAAAGTACTTTTATACTGGAAAAAAATAGAAAAAAAGTTTGGATTCAAGAATAAAATCATATATACCATATGATGAAGGCAGTAGGGATAGCTAAAAAGGTAGAACCAGAAGACAAAGGGCCTGATAAAATAAAAGGGCCTGTAAATAGATAGATAGATAAATAAATAAATAAATAAAGTTTCTTTATGAAGTTTCAAAATCTACTTTTTTATTTAAGATTGGGAATGGGAGTAGTCAGTGATATTAGAATACTTTCAGAATGTGACACACTTGGTTATCCAATTACTGGAGGGTACCAAAGAAGCCCTGAGGGATGGAGCACGAGATCGCACGTGAAGTTCAGTGTTCAGAAATGCAAAGCTGGGTATATTGCAGAGGGGAATCATGTATCCATTTTATTAGTTTCTTAGGGTATGCTTTCAAGAAAGGACTAGAGAATTCATGAAGGCCAGTGTCCAATGTACAGCTTGATCATAAGAACAAAGCAGAGTGGAAAATAAAATGGAAATCCGAACAATGCCCTTATCTGTATCAGTAATACAACCTTATATGATGCACTGAATATATGAATTATTGGGTTCTAGGAAGAGTGATATCTATGAATAATGATATACTATATAATAAGGGATTGAAAAGACTGAAATTATTTAATGTAGAGAGAAGAAAACAGGAGGAAATCCAATAATAACATATGTGGAATGATGATTACTGTATCAAAGGTGGACCAGAACCTTCTGGCCATCATGGGTGGGATGATCTTTAATTTTGGACACTTGCACTATAGATGTGTACAAGTGAGCTAGTCAGCCTGGAGTCCCATTATGGCTGATGCAGAGAAACAGATAATGTTAGGGAGCAGCTCATCTGAGTTTTCTCCGGGACATCGCTGACTTCAGTGGTCAGCGTAAGGTAAGCCCCTAACCTTGGGGCTTAAGTTCAAAGAAATTCCAGCCTATATGTTTCCATATAGTGAGACTCTGGCACATGCGGCCCGAGTTTGCAATATTCAGAGCTGGTTGAGTTGTATCTTTAAGGAAGAATACCTGACAGTGTATATCTTCATGCAATTATATTAATGTTTAGAAGAAAAGATATGTTTTAAAAATATGTGTTTGAAGTCTTGCTTGTTTGTTTTGCCTCCTTTCATAAGTTTATCGATATAACAATGCACCAGGCACTAGGGGCTAGGAATGAGCAACTCTCTCAATGCAAAGAACAGGGAAAGTTTGTCACTGTCTGGTGCACAGTGTTCACATGACAGTGGGAATTGCAAATTGATAAACAGCAGGAGAGCAGCCCTGTATTGCATCGATGATTTTAACATCTCCAGTGTTTTCTCTGGTGCTTTAGTCCCAGACAGTGTGCTGTGAAGTCTCTGAATATTTTCTTATATAATATATTTTTCTGCTCTCCTGTGAGCTCTGGCTTAGCATCTAAAATAGTGTTCTGTTTACCAAATGGGTACTTGTGTTATTGTCACAGTTTTAGTTTGATTGCCTTGCTAGTGTTCAATTTGGAGTTCTCTTGAAGGATAAATAACGTAGGTAATGTCACAAAAGGTGTCTCTTCATTTCATCATTGCAAAAAAACCACTGGCTGTTCCAGTTTTGCATTAAGCACAGCGCAAATGTGAGCACAGCTCGCATACATTACATCATTACTTTTTGACAATGTATTCCTCTTTACTGTTTTCTTCATTTTTTTATTACCAAATTGTAAGGTCTTTCTGATTTGAGTTTTTGTTTTGGCGAACTCTCCCTGCGGGAATGAGTAAGCATTTCAGGTATTGGCTTAGGGATTCTGCCCTTGTAACATGATCTTTGCGATAAGGAATTAATTTCCCACCTGAAATCATGATCTTCTGTCTTTATCACATTATAATCTTCTCTAGGGCAACAACCATTCATGATACAGCAGACAGATTATGACTTCAAGTGACAATTAATCTTCAGTGACAGAAGCAGATGAACTTTTAAAGAGATAAAGATCCCATTTTCTTCCTATCAATAAACAGCAAAAGAGAAAAAACAACCTCATAAAATACAAATGAGGAACATGGTCTATAAGCAGACTTTTCAGAAAGTCGGGGGTGAGTTTTTAATATTGAAACCCAATATTCAATTAGTAAACCATGAAGTATTCTGAGGTGAAATCATTCAGTGAGAGAGATCCGCATTCTTCAATCCCTATTTGGCATGTGGCTCTAAGCACTTTTAGAGCTGCTTAGCTTCAACCAAAGTCTTCTGTTACATAAACATACTTCCCCAAAGAGTTTTATCTAGCTAATGGGGATGGGTATGTGATAAGGCAGTAACTGAAGTGCAGGCTTCATCTAAAAGCTTTTATCTGGAAAAAAAATATATATGTATGGTTTTGCCAGATATTTTAGTCTGTTAGAGAGTATTTTCTACTATGAAATAATCCCTGATGCACACTAATGCTTTGTTTTTGCAAAAGGAAAATTTCCACAACAAGTAAGCTATATAATAGCAGGCTCTTTTATTGTAATATTTCCTGTGATCCTGAATGGCTCTAGTGTCATTAGAAATGGTTTGACATCCTATTCGTTGTTTATTTCACAGTTTACATTAAAAGCAAATTGTGACATAATTGTAATGGGATGACAGAGTAGTCTCAGATATGCATCTTTGCAGGGTCCTGTTTTCATTAAACATGTAAAGAATCAAAATCTGCTCCTACCCTGAACAATTCTTCCTTAGCTTAGGTAAAATAGGAGGGATCACAATGAAAGTTTCAGGAAATTATGGACATATCAGTTTAATAACTGAAGTCTCTTTTAAGGGCCCAGAATAGAAAGTAGCTCCCTTCCCTTACAGTATCATGAACATTGGAGCAATAAATCCAGTTTGCACAGTTTGGGCCAGGAGCCCAAAGTCTGGCATTTCTGCTTTCTAATTTCTTGAATCTATGAACTTTATATTTTCACATAACTTTTGTATGCTGATTACCTAAACAAAAAAACCCAAAAACTCTAAAGCAGAGAAAAAAAATCCCAGTGGGTTCATATGAAAATATATATATTGCCCCCACATCCTTTCCAAATGATAGGGCCTCAGGATATTTATATTCGTTGCCTCAGTTTTAACTAAAAATCTCAGCTTCATGTAAGGCTTTTATTTTTCTATGGCCCAGCCATTCTGGGGTGCCGAGTCTGTTGCCTAAGGCTTTAGTACAGATATTTCTTCTATCTACAAATAGAAGAAAGAAGAAAACTAGGAACTGTTGCATTTGTTTTTGGTTCTAAAGGGTTTTTTAGTGCTTACACTACAGACAGCATCATGGAAGATATAGATTTGACTCATTTTCTTTGTAAGCTAAGTTTGACTAAGTGAATGAAACTCTTATTTACAGCCTGGCCAGGTGTAGTAACATTCAAATTATATTCAGCACAAGTGACACATGGCAGGTTCAAACATGCTCGTGATGACTAGCAAGTGAAAAGAGAGGATCTGTAGGCAGCAATAAGGGGCTGGCATTATGCATTATGCTTGTCATTAAAGGAGGCATTCTGGATGATGTCCAGAGCTTTTCACAGCAAACTTTAAAAAGCATCTGTGAAGGGCAGTTTTTCCTGCATTTACTAATTTGGCCAGATATGCATGTATTTCCTGGATGACAGCAAAAGACAACTCTCTGTCTTGTTATTTTATTCCAAATGGTAGGGTCTTCCCCCACAAACTGGCAGTGTCAGAACTCTTAAAATGAACAATTGGTCTCAATTGATACTTGCAATCTACCAATTTTCGTTTACATTTAATCATAGAAAAAAAATCTGTCTTTTTGCGCACACTCCCTAGAACAATTCCTCCTGAAGCCAGGAATAAATCTGGAAATGTTTAATTATAAAATTTAAATTGCAGCTATTTAGTTATAAATAACTATAAATATGGGCTCACAAAGAAAAGCAACATGAGGTATTGCTGCTGGCTGTGTCAACAATGTAGTGAATTGAGATATATAGAGCGAGTGTTGTATGTATGGCACTCAGCAATGTCCCTTTATTGCTGCTTACAGTGTGTCTGAATGTTATTTAAAATGGGAGTGCTCGTATCTCAAGTTTTTGTCATCTTTGCGATCCTGTGTGATGTTTCTGTTGTTGCATGGCTGCATTCTGGAAGATGTCAAATGCTGTACTTGCTTTGCTGTGTCACAGGGCTTCAGATCGAGCCCTCGTCATGCCAGAAGACGGGTAGCAGCTCGCCTTGAAGAAAGCCAGCCTCTAGTGGAAGCTCACCATCTGAGTGAGCAGGAGACTTCCGTGAGGAAAAGAAAAATCAAGAAAAGCAGCCGAGTTCAACCCGAATTTTATCATTCTGTTCAAGTGACGCCAACAAGAAAACCTGTAAGTATCTTGCTTCTAGGCATAAATGCTACTCAAAATACATTATAGAGGTATGCGCTATAATTCTGACTTTTGCACCAACCATATTCTATTCCTCAATTTAAAAAACTTTTCAGTCCATGTTTGGTGAATGTAGCTCTAAATTTGCCAGACTGTATTCAGATGTATGATTCCTAAAATCCAAATATGAAGAGGGTTTTATTTTTCTAGTTTAATATTCAGTGTAAATTTAATATTTAAAGCAGGTATTTAATTCGATAGCTTTACACCAGTATTATTTAATGTATTTTTAATTGTGATTTATATAATTTCCTCTCCCAGGTAGATTTACCAGTGATTCTATGTCCTGAACCAAATCAATCCTAGGTAAATTTTTGAGGCCTCTTCTGCAGTACCCAATATTGTCAATCTTTTTGCTCAAAATATACAATTTGGAATGTGGATTTACATACTTTTTGCAGACAGCATTTCTTTTCTGAGTAAGAATTGGTTCCTTTGATACATTTACTAGCATATCTGTGCCAATGGCAAGTGGCCTGAGTGACTTCTGCCAAGCCACTGCTTCTAAAAAGTGAGACACGCTCTAATAAACATGATCTCCAGGCTTCTCCAGCCAAACTTAGTCTTCCTGAGTGCCTCTTAATCCAGCACCAGAATGATCAGTAAGCTCTGAAGTCAGTTTGAAAAATGACACCCCTTGCCATAGTCATTGCTTGAGAGAATAAGAAACTTTAGAAAAGAGAGAGAACTGGCAATGCCAGCCATAATTTCTATCTTTTAGCTGATACTCTTTATTTTTTTTCCCTTTACTTCACTGCTCCACAGTTTTCATCTCTCATGCTTCTATTCCTCTTTTTCATTTAAGTTGGTCCTATTTCAATCATCTGCTTTGATTTCAGTGATTTGTCTTCTCTACCTATTCTGTATTACGTTTCTTTTACTCCCATCCTTGTCTTGCTCTCTAGTCTACTCTGTATAACTGATATTCCTATTAGGTCTCCAGCTCTAGAGACTTGTATGTGTCTGTTCATTACTTCCTTCGGGTCCTTTCCCTCTTTGTTGTCCTTCCTTCATCTCTTCTATCATCTCCTCTATTTAATTTTGCATTCCTCTCCCTTGTTTGCTTTCTTTTTTTTTTTTCAATTCCTTTTCTGTTTGTTCTTAATTTTCTTCTATGTCTATGCTGAGACTATTTTCAACTGCCACCGATGACCCGCATGGGGAAAAGAGCATCAGTGGTGCTGAATTAAAGAACTACCAATGTGGAAATGGTATACGAAGCAAAACAGGATTGGAAAATGGTTTAGTGCAGTTCTCAAGTTTTCCACAAGGTTTTTGGCACCTATCAAGGACCTTGGGACCAGCAAAGGTAAAAAGAGTAACAGAACAGAGAAGAAGAAGTTTTATTGTATAACTCTTCTTCAATCTTATTTCATGGATCTGTGTTGTGTTTGATAAGACTACTACTGAAACAGTATTAAACCCCAAATTCAAAGAAAAATTCCTTCTGTGCTGTCACCATTATGTCACTCTTTCAGGATTGCAGTATACCTTTTACACAACCTTATATGGCTCTTTTAACAGCCTTTGGTTCTAAAGCTTTGACAAACACACTTTGACATTATACAAAAAAAGATTAAATCACTGTCGTTATTAGACTAGAGTCCAGAAAACCTAAATCACCAATTTCCTCTCTTCATGGTCATTCGCAGTTATTTTGAAAGGGCTATGACATCATGATGACATATGAACAAGGTTCGTGCCCTGACCAACCTCTGTGGCGCTGCAAAGAATCATAGGATTCATCCACCCTCTTGTTTTGACCCATATAGTCTCGAAGTTCAAAGATGACATTTGGGGCCCCTGTCTTTGTACAGTGTAATATCAGACTGATTCACTGTCAGAAATGTTCTTGTTGCTCTGCATACATTTTTTTTCCATTATTTTTTCCTGTAACTCCTAGTGATAGCCACTTGAACCACTTTAAATAAACCATTGTTGCCTTAATATTTGCACTATAGAAATATTTGTAGGCAGCTATGGCCATATCTTGCTTAGTCATTGCTTAAAAACCAATGTATGAATCTCTGCTTGTTAGCAGATCTAATTTATCCTCATAAAGCATTTATTCTTCTGATCATTTTCCTTTTTCTTTTTTTAAAATCTTCTACTTTTTCTTTTTTGCTCCTATTTTCTGTCGGGAGAGAACTATAGAACAGCCATATGGAAGATGGTTTTATTTGCTCCAGGTCATTTTGAGTGTTCAAGCCTCAAATATGTTAGCTTGCTTTGCTGCCATATTAAGGTCTATACTTAAACATTTTGCAAATATTTCTTCTAAAGTTTTGTTGTATGTTTAGTCACTAGTTTTTTTGTTCCTACTATTTTAGATTTCTTTTTCTCTACATGTAGTTGATTATTTTTCTCTACATGTACTTACTTGATTTTGTTCCATATAAGTCTTGGTTTTGCAGTTTCCTACACATGATTATAATTATTTCAGTTTGCTCAGATTATTTCTCACTTCCTATGCAGTAATCCCAAAGCTTTCCGTCTGCTCCCTGATCTTGTCAGGACTAAATTACGCATAAAGATGTGTATGGGAGTAATCCCACTGAAGACAATAATTACAGTCTATGAAAGTCTGTACGAACGGATGTTTTCAGAAATGTAACGTTAGTTTCCTGTGAAAATTTTATGATTTTTACACCTTCCAAGTCATGAACAAAGTCATTAAATACATTTTGTCCTAATACCAATCCTTATCAGACAGAGTTCTTTGCCATTTTTACTACATATTATTCATTTTACTGCAATGCAACTGTAAAATATGGCAGTGTAGCTTGTCTCTTTTGTGAAACAGCGTTAAATCCTGTGTCCTGAGGGTCATCTCCCCAGTGGCAGCTGTATTTCCTGAGCTGACTTTCTGTATAGGTGACAGTTTTATCTTATGTCAGCTTCACACTAAGAAGGGCATTCAAATTTGTCAGCAAATTTTACTTTGAATTTTTTATCATAATGAAGAACTCTTGGAAAAGAAGCAGGACTGTGTTTTCTAGATTAGCATAGTCTCATACAAGTTAAAGGAGAGATTCTTAACACTCCTTTTGAGAAGATAGCAGTTATCTTTTTCTAAAGGTATTGAACGATATGCAAAAAGTCTCCTGCTGTGGCTTTACTGATGTCTAGAGTTGCTTCTCAGAGCTAATTTTAGACTGTTACTTATTTATGTGTTTATTTTGGTAAAGATATTTGCCTTATGGGCTGTGGAATCAGAAACACAAATATCCCAAACTGTAATTTCACTTCTATTCCTAAATACTTAGTTGCAAACAGATGGTGTCAAAGCCAGGTGTTTTGACGTCTCCATTTTTAAACAGCTTGAAGGGCTTCTCAATTACCTGACTCACACAATCCAGGATTGTTTAAGATTGTGAGACGTAGTACCAAAATTTGTGCTTGAGTTTGTCATAACAGGATCATTATAAGGAAGGAAACGGGTGAGAATCTAGAGTTGGGAGCACAAATACCCCGGTCCTTTCATTTTCAGATGCACTGGGCACTACTCCCATGACTGAAGTGAAGCTCGCAGTGCAAGGACTCCAATGATGCAAATTTGAAAGCAAATCAGTTTGTAATGACTTTAGAACTATGAGCTGTCCCATCCATAGCCTTACTGAGCTATCCTGGGTTTTGCTTTTATGTTTTTTAAATCTAGATTTAAAAATATATGAGAAAAGCATTACAATTCTGTAAGCAAAACACTTTTGGGAGTTTTGAAACTTCTGATTATAGCAGAGATGTGATTTGAAAATTATTTAATGATACACATTCTACAGGGTTTTTTTTTTGAATTTTTTTCATGTCTCAATAAATAATTTTCATTTAATTTTGTTTTTTCCCCTTTATTCTTAATTTGGTGCTATTAGTTTCCCAAGGCATGATGGTGGGTTACGCACACACACGCGCACATACACACACACACACACACAGGGTGATCTGACTGCCACCACAATGAAGAAATGCAGGGAACTCATGAATATAAAAAGGGAAAAAGGAAAATAAGGATTATATTTTTGCTTTGAGACTTAAAGGGAATCTATGTGGATTTTGAGAAGATCCAAAGACAACGGTATAGGTGAATGATTCTTAAAGGTTTTAATGAGTTAGGCATCTGGACATCTTAAGCAATTTTGTAGATGCTTCTAGATACTGATTTTAGGTGCCTAAGATCTTTGCAAATATGACTATAAATACTAAATCCTGTCACCTTTGAAATAAGTGAAAAGCCTTCAGTGAGCATTGGGTTGACTTCAACGATACATCTTCCATTTCCAAACAGATGTTTATATCTGTTTCTTGGATTGTTGTTTTTTATTGCCTTTTTTTTTTTTTTTTACAGCAAATGACTCTTCATTTTTAAACTCTTTTCTTGAAAGAGTCTTGCATAAAGGCCTTATTTTCCTGTGGTTCTGCTAAGGTCTGTGACCTCCTGCCTTGTTTTATGCCCCTGATTTCCTCTTGGCTGGTTTTTGCTCCCCGCCCTGCAGCTCATCTATTGCAATTGTAGCAATTATGTCTTTTTTCCATTCCCTTTGCCCAGCTCCTGGGTAGCTGAGATTTTTTTAAGGGATTCATTAAAGTTGCATTGCCATGGGTTTCAGTAGGCCAGGGAGGTGATGTCTGTACATTTTTAAAAATACACTTTTCACTAAAACACCATGATAAAAGATGTTCTGGAATCAGATTTGAGATTTAAAATAATTGTTGAGTTGCCTTTCCAGTGATTTTTTCCCTATTGATGAGTTATAACATTTATTTAATATAGTGCAAAGAAACAGTAAATTGCACCAGTATTAATGATTGTTCACATATGTAAGTAAAAAGAAATGTAGCAGTATTAACACTCCATAATCCACATTGGAGGATTTTAATAGACTTGTCACTGCTACCTCTTATTCAGAGAGTTAGGATCATTTGAATTAATTGTCTCCTGTGGTGGGATGAACATGCCTGGCTTGAGAGCATTTGCTTAGACTTACGCTTGTGTGGTTGAAAGCAGGAGCAAGCCTACATTATATTTCTATATGCAACTTCAAATGCTCTTGCACCTATCACTAATGGCAAAATCCGCTAATATAGCAGGTTTTGTCTTGATAACTATTTCTGTTTAATTTCCATTCTGCCTGTATCTGTGTTCATTCCTAGGACAAATTCTTATTTACTGAGAATGGGATTAGAGCTGAAACCAGACTGTTTCTATCTGAAATGTTGAAAGAGGATCAAAGTACACCATTAGCATGAAGCCAAGACTGCAAAACTTGTAGGATATGATTTGGACTTCCATTTTACCTTGTCATCTCAGAAAAAAAATCATCATAGAAACAGCATAGTTAGGCTTGAGGGGAAAAATAAAAAAAAAAGAAGAAGAAATAAAATAATCCAAAGAAAAGAAAAAAAAAGGCAGCATAGCCAATTACATTATTTTGATTTAAAATGACACCTTTGACATAACTTGCCAGTATGGCAGTTTGCCATATCTAAACTGCAGGTTACTTTATTGTTCATATTGCAGTTGCTTCATGATGAACCCGACTTTGCATCACACTGCTCTCAGCGTTGGTCCTGAGCTAGTTTTCAACTAAATTAGAAGACAAGGAGATATTATTGAGTTAATATATTAAATAAGTAGGGTTGTAAAATTCTGTCCTGCAGTATGTTTAATAATATATTTTTGCCACTGTTATTTTGCTATGATTTCTATCAGATGGGCTTTTATGCTCACTAATCCTATTCTGCTGTATGTATACAGTATAGCCTAAATGAAAAATCGAACATTTAATTGTTCAGATTTCTTGGCTTTTAAATCCCAGTGTCCTTGAGAGCTCATAAAATAAAACAAAGCTGCTAAAATGTGCTTGCAGTCCTAGTTTAAAAAAATATATGTATATAAATAGACAGTAAATTCTCCAGAGGGTAGGTTAAAAAATTCTTATGTTAGCCGTAATTTTGTTTTGGTGATGTTTGCACAATTAAAATGGTCAGTAATTGTCTCGCTGATGCACAGTAATTACAAGTCTAAATGCAGATGTTTCCTTTTCCTTCACTGCCAGAAGAGTCACTCTTCAGAGTTGTATTGTGTAACATCCTACTGTGGCATATAAACAGTATGTCTTTATATAGCAGGGGGCTCCCTTCTCTATTAGCAATTATAAATAACATTGCACATGGCTATTATGCTAAAAGAATAGTTTGACAAAGGCAAGTATTCAAAGATAGGGAATGCTGCAATTTAGGTTACACGTGCAGCTTTAATTCAGTCCTGTTATGCAATGTCATATAGAAATGTAATTGTTTGCTAGCATGCTGTTTTTCTACAGGATGTATGCTGCATTTGCCCTAGGATGGAAGTGCCCTTAGGATAGCTGCTCCATGCAGGAGTGCTGGTGCAGAAGTTGTGAAATGTGTAAATGAGTAACAAAGGAGATTGCAGTGTGGGAGGCAGACCTTTTGTTTCTTTAAAAAGCAGTGAGTGCTGCCTTGGAGAATTAAGGGTAGACACAAGGTCACTGGGTGATGTTGAACGAGTGCTTTAAAACACTTTTTTTCCTCCATTTTCTGAGTGCCTGCCTTAAAGTACATATTTTATAAAAGTCCTGGATCTGCCATTCACCACTGAACTCCATATGTGATGTAACCCAGGCATTAACAATATGTAATTTTAATAACTCTGAAAAAAAAAGTTCCTAGGATCTCAGTTTGACCTAGGTATCAAAAATGACATTTTAATCCCAGTATTTCTCCTGTGTAATGGGAAAAAAAATTATTATGAACCAGTCAGATACTACTGTAGTGATGAGCACAATAAAAAGCTTTTGAAAAAATAATAAAAAAAATAAATCTTTTTTTAGATCAGTATTTCAATACTGTGAAATAATTTAAGTCCTGGGGCTGAATATAGGAGGACCAAGCAAACCCTTGAAGGGGTGTTGATTGACTGAGCATCACCCTTCATTTGCACAAAATGCAGGCAAGACGTGGAGGAGGTAACAGGATACGGCCACATCCTTATGGCTGGACCAGGAAGGAGGCTGAACTAAGGCTGCAGGATGAAAGGTGAATCTGGGATTTGGCAGCATTCTAGCGCTTGACTTGGCAAGCTTAAGGAAAGTGTTTTAACAGGAGCTTTCTGCCTTTAATTTCCTAGCATGGTAAAGCGAGAAACTTAGAAACAACATTTTGCCACGTGGCTCATCAGGAGGTTTGGCCACAGGGTCTTTGACTGTTGGGAGTGAGGAGATGGAGAGTATTTGGATTCCCCTGTGGTCATCACTAGCATAGGATAGGAGGCATTTTTCCTAGAGGCATTTTCGGATGTTTGCTAATGGCAGAGCCGAGGTGAAATGTTGGTTTCATGCCAAGCTGCTGAGGGAAATGTGCATTTTTGGTGTTGCCAGGCCATGTTCAAGGAGACGCTTTGTAGAGAGAGCTGGTAACCGCACTGCCCTGTGGAGCCGATTCCCGCCGGGGCAGCTCCTCGGCTGTTGCGTCCAGCCTCAGCCACGCTCGGGGTTTGTCCCTTGGTGTGTCAATCCCAGTGCCATTCCCCAGCCCTTTCCTGCAGCGTGCCTGTTCCTGTGTTTGTCCTCTCTCCAGCCGCATCCCACAGCTTCCTGCCCTGCCCGCCAAGGGACTGCGGGCCACCAGCTCCGCAGCCGCCTTGGCTTCCTTTCCCTGCGCTGCCATCAGCCACGATGCAGCAGGTGACCCTCCCATAGCGGGATTAGCCCCGCTCCAGCCTGCATGGGCTGGCAGGAGGGAGCCCCGCGTGCCCTTGGCTCCTGCTCTGCGCTCCCAGGTAAGAGCCACAGGGAGGCGGCTGCGTCTCCATCTGCGTTGGCTGAGCACAGGGATCCTCCCGGTGCCCCAGCCATACTGAGGGTTTAGTGGGTGGTGAGGACCAAGAGGTGAGGAGCGATAAAAAGGAATAAAGGAGAGCAAAGTGAGCTGGGAGGAGGTAGAATGCCCGTGAGGAATGCACCAAGGAAGCGAGAAAAGCTTGGATAGCATTCTCTTGGATAGCAAATGGACAGCGTTGCCGCAAAAGCAAAAAGCCAGGGATAAACTTCAGGTGGCAGCCAGAGGGACGTTACATCAAATCAGGAGAACATCAGGACCTGGAGCAGCTTTCTAGCTGAGTAATGAGGTTAAACCTAAAAATTATGAGCGTTACTGTATCCTCCCTGACGCCAGGGATATCAGATGATATTTAATGTTTTAAGGGCTCATCACTTGACAAATTTAAACAGGTTTTTGACAGGGATGGCAATAGGGCTCTGTGTAGCATGAATGATATTCAGATCTCAAGCATCTATTCCCAAGCAGAGAGCCCTCCAAAAAAAAAAAAAAGGTCATAGGGATTATTTTTAGCACTAGCAAAAAAAAAAAAAAAAGTGTATACTCTCATTAGTCTTGATCTCAGGTTTCAGTGTCAGCCTGTGACTGAAAATTTTCAGGAAAATTCAATACTGGGCAGGGCATATTTTCAACCAAATGTAAGATTTGGCAGCTGAAAAAAAATATTTTTTAAAGAAATTAAAGGGATTTTTTTTAAGAAAAAATATCTGGCAAGTTAATGATTGACAACTGTATAATGATAAAAATGTATATTTCCAAATGGTTAATGTTGATTAATTGCTGGATCAAGTCTTGGGTTATAAAACATTGGTTTGAAACAGCTTCCAAAGAATCAATGGATGTTTAATTCTAAAAGGAGAGGAACATTTCAGTCAGGAATGTTAGCAGTTGTCCTAAAAGCAAAATATTGGTACAACTGTTTTAGATTTCCATTATGTCATTTCATTTTATTTTCTAAGTCCTTTTATCTTTTTTCTTGAAAACAACCTGTGCACACTGGAGATTAAAAAGCTATGCAAATATTCAATTTGCTCTTCTCTGACCAGAGTACTTTGATGCTTGGTCATACCTTTTATAGCGTAAGTAATTTGGTTTGCTATTAAAAATATATATAATCTACAATGAGCCATGTAGATGGCTGAGAAAAGCACTTGAAGCTAAATGGTTTCCTGCTTGGGGCTCTTTCTCAGTTACATTGATGGGGCCTATGGGTTTGGTGAGCAGATGCAACTCCTTGCCCTCCTCACACCTTTGTTGTTCAGTCTTGTTATTTTCTCTGGGTCTTGCTTACAAGGGGGATCTGAAAGGATGGAATATAGGTGCAATTAAAACATTAATACAAAATTTGTTACCAAGTAATGGGAAGGTTTTGCACCAGCTAGACAGCAGGTAACTATACAAAAATAACACAGTTTTGAGACCATGAAATCCTGACAGTTACTTCCAATATTAATATCTATGCAGCATTAGAAAAGCAAGTAACAAGTAATGATAAAACTTAAGTAACATTTCTATTTTACCTGTGATTTTAGCATAAACCACAACTGAAATACCTGTCCCTTCTGCTGTAGCTTCCCAGATGCTCAGAGCTCAAAATATTTTTTTTCTGTCTGCAAGGTCAGGACTTTTCTGTCTATTTCTATAATGTAGGCATGCTATTTCAATGTTAAATGCTGCAATTCATTTTAAAAATCTGAACAGAGAAAGTGTAAAATGTATAAAATATGGAAATAACACCAGGAATGTCATGCTGATTCATTCTCAGGTTACCTTTAGTAAGAATCTTCATTTTTGTTAGCACAATTTTACAAAGCAGCTCTTCAGGAGAAGCGATGGTTTTGACCCAACATGACTAGCTTTAATGGTATTGGCTCGGTCTCATTTATAAACAGGCCGCAGTTACCCAACACGAAGCATGCATTGCTTTTGGCCTGCACAGCAACATTCCACAAGTGCACTCTGGGGAGCATTTTTCTGCCTTATTTTTTCTCTTGTGGTGGTGATCTTGGTTGCTGGGGGTTGCTGAGATCTGTGGGGGTTATCTTGGCAGTACTTGATTCCATCTGCTCATCTCACAGTTAACAGGCAAATGTAGAGTCTCTCTACTTCTTGCTGAAGTCAATGAGACCAAAACTGTTTATTGTGGATGTGTCACTAATGTCTTTTCATTGGGAACAGCTGAAAGAAGGCGATGTCGCTTCAGACCAATAAATACTTCATATTTGATGCTATCTGTGCAGTAGAGAGAGATGGTACCCAAGCCACATAATTTGATGCACTGTGCATTGCTCTTTCTTCTGCTTCCATTGCAGATGACTCATCCAGGGACTATTGCAGTATCTTACCCAATTGCTACTTAAGGATTTATAATAGTCATTGGAGTAGGGATCAGCATCCAGCTCTTTCTTCTCTCCAGAGGGAGCCTGCTTGCCCTGGTGCAGAGTCCTCTGCTCTCTCCTCTTCCTCATCACGTCCTACCAAGACATCTTGAATCCCTTGCTAACCTGTGTCACTTTAGCCAGAGGTTCTCACAGAACAGTCTCCAGGCTGATTGCCATGAGGTGAAGGTCTAGGTTTTGCACTTCTTAACACACTAAGGAGAAGGCAAACAGATTCTTCTCTTTCTTCATGGTTCGAAAGAAGACGGTAGTCTTTGCTCTGCTATGAGGTGGACTGAAGACCCATTCCAGGAGAAGGTTCGGGGGTGTGTTATGTCCAGAAGAATGAGATACTGCATCATCCTGAGTCACCACACTTTCCTGACAAATCAATTCCTGCCAAAAATGCAATTTTGCATCCCCTTAGAAATATAACTGAGTAGTTACTAATAGCACAGTTCAGTGTTACAAACTGCAGTGCACTGTCCAAAGTACATTCGCAGACCTAGCCCTTTGTCCATTTTGAGTGTTTTCTCAGAAAGTTGCCTTCTTAAGATGATTTTCAAAGTGGGAAAATGGTAGCATCTGTTTGCAGATGCCGTTACCTGGAAAAGAATCTTTAAAAAGCCCATGAAAATACCCAAATTTGCTTAGTAATGTTTTTATAGCTATAATCAGAGTCAAAATGCATGTTATGCCCATGGTGCAATCAACACTGAGGGCTTATTTCCATCTTTTCTTGCCTTGAGAAAGAAAGACAATGTACATTGTCTATACAAAGCAGTAAATTGCCTCCATGATTGAAAAGCTGAAGTGTTTACAAAGGTAGTTTAACATAGAATTAGACCAGTGATGCTCATGAGTTTAAGATGCAGTGTGTTTGCCTTCCAGCTCTTTCCTTCTTGCTTTATGAAATGAAATGCAAAAGAAGAAAGCCTGTCATTCTGCTTGTATATGCTGGAAATGCAGCCACTCTCAGTTATGGAGATTCTCGTAAATGCCTGGCACAAAACCAGGGAAGAATTTCCGTGTAATATGGCTCAGTCCCTAATACTGAAAGGCTTTATTTATTTACTTTTTTTTCAGCCTAGTAGTTGGCTGTACATTGCTCTTCTTTGTAGCTCTCATTCATGTGTCTGTTTAAAATGGTAGTTAAAAATGTGTAATTTAAACTGCCGAAAACATGCAGTCCCAGGGGGCTCATGCTGCTGATTACATACGTTAGTTGTTTTGTATCCTGCACTGCATTATCACGTAATCATGTTAAAGTGGTAACACTTTACTAATGGGAAGGTTCAGTCACTCTTGGTTTTGACTTGTATTTACTAAATGATTTTGTTTTCAAAGATGATCCACACAATATTGTTCAATCTGGAATGATAAAGGACAAAAATAGCATATGCTATTCAACCACTATACTTAAGAAAAAAAGTTGAAATACATTCAGTTTAGTAAAATTAGGTAAAATTCAAACACTGACGCTTATTTCATACATCTCAATCATTTTTATTTTTTCTTTATTTCTGTTCATGTTTATGCATTGCCTCCCATAAATTTGAGAGAAAAGGAAATGTGTTCAGGGAATTTGAGCTAGCACTGTGGAAGTGAAATCAATGATTTAATCTCAGGAACATGAGGTAATGTTGAGCTGCACTGCCCAAAAGTGTCTAAAAGCCTAAGCCAGCAGGCAGGGTCTTACAGCAGTGAAAAGTTTCCTTGGCAATAGGATGTGAAAGGACAAGATCCCTGTTAACTTATTAGTTTGGTCGGCACCGCCTCAGCCATGGGCCATAAGCAAAAGCTGGGGAGTTTTTGCCTTGTGACAATTCCGTGTTAGGCTCTGGATGCCTTTTGCTGCCTGGCTTGACCCAGCAGAGTTGCAAACCTGCTCCCTGCTGGTGTTTCTGTGTGGGGAGCGAGGCACAGAGCCAGGTGCCTTTCAGGAGAAGTGCCCTAATACTGCTTTGAAGTCATCCCCTGTGCTGGAAAACAGCTTGGCTCTCTCTCAGCATGGCCCTGACTGCACAGAAGCCCCGAGGTCCTGCTGGGAAGGACTGGGGCTCTCCCAGATGCCTGCCCTGCCAATGACCTGCCCTCCAAGAAGCTGCCATGGGGCTCATGCTTGCAGTTTGCACCCCCCTGTGGCAGTGATTGAGAAATGGCCATTAATTTCACAGAATCATAGAATGGCTGAGGTGGGAAGGGACCTCTAGAGATCATCTAGTCCAACCCCCCCTGCTCCAGCAGGGACACCTAGAGCACGTGGCACACGGTGGCATCCGGGTAGGTTTTGAGGATCTCCAGAGAAGGAGACTCCACAGCCTCTCTGGGCAGCCTGTTCCAGGGCTCTGGCAGCCTCACAGGAAAGAAGTTCTTCCTCACATGGAGATGGAACTTCCTGTGTTTCAACTTGTACCCGCTACCCCTTGTCCTGTCACTGGCTACAACCAAAAAGAGTTTGGCCCCATCCTCCCTACATTCTCCCCTCAGATAGTTGTACATATTGATCAGATCTTCTCTTCTCCAGGCTAATTTAATCTACTGCTTCAAATGCAGACAAACTCTTCTTAGATTTGCTTATCTGTGGCCAACAGATGATGTTATATGCATAAAAATTGCACAAATTCAGCCGTTTACCACTGGCCAGCAATACAGGCTACGTAAAAATCTTTAGTTTAATGAGCAGGGGGATTGCTTAAAGGTATAGAATAAGCACCTATACATCTGAGCTGCGACCTTATGGACCTGCAAGGTAAGCAGGGTCAAGCCCTGACCCTCATTAAGTGTCAGAAGAAGCTAGGTAAGGATATGACTGATCAATATTTTAGCGGATATGTAAGACAGCTTACTCACCTGACCAAAAAAGATTGTGTTATTAAAAACGAATGTTTTTCATTTTCATACAGCAATGTGCTTATAGAATGATAACAGAAGTGACTTACATAGCTTAGTTTTAACAGAATATAGCACATTTTTTTCACCTACTAACTAGTCAAGAACCTTTTTCAGGATGTTATAAATGTTCTGTGTCTTTTTTACCAGTTAGTGTGTTGCTATAATCATCGAAGGTTTATTCAAGACTTACTGTTATGGCATGGAAAATGTATTTGCTAGGAACAAACAATCCAGTGGGAGGAGTGTTAAGCAGGTTGCGAACTGTGGCTGGGCAAAAGAGTAATTACAGACTTATCAAAGCTATTCATTTACTCAAAGCAAAGCCGTTGTTCAGCCGCAAGTGTCCCTGGAAGAGCAAAGTCCAGATTCTTAAAAATACTTAGGCATTTAATATGGTCTGTTAGAAAGTTTCTCCATGCTCAGAAAAATGTAGATTGTAATTAAGTTGGCATTACTATGATTCATTAGATGCAAGTTTGCTAGATTTTGCTATTAGGAAAAATTGCTTTCCAAGCATCCTACTTTTTTTTTTTTCTGAAAATGACAGGATTTCTGAAGAATTCTTAAGATGAAGTGATTTTTGTTCATTTGTTTTGTTAATGCACACATGAAATAGATAGAGGGGACAACTTAAAAGAAGACAGCTAATGAGAACACATGCAGATACCAAAGAGTGCTCTAGCTCTGCCTGTTCAGTTTAGTTTCTCTGACATGTTCTCATGTGGCTTCTCTTCCATACTGCAGCCCAGCTGACCAGAAGGACAATGTCCTTTTCCCTAAAATCGGCATTTCAATAGAGGGTGTGGACTGTTCAGTGGAGTGAATGGGAAAAACATTTTACAGGGGGATTTTTTTTTGATTCTTGGGGTAGGAGCAACTATGAAAGTAGATGCTCTTATATGAAGCCACCAGGCTTTGAAGGAGATAAAAAGGTAACATTTTTATGTCCTCAAAAAAAGACTGAAAAAAGGGAATCTTGTTGAGTTGTTGAGCAGGCAGTGGGTGATGTGGGTCTCGGGCAGGACGCACAGAGCTGGGATTAAAGGACATACTTTCTCTTTTAAGCGGCATCTGAAGCTAAGGAGAGGCCACAGGAGAAACTTAATCCTTGACTAAGCCCATCAGGGCCCCATGCGCCCCCCCCCCCCCCCCCCCCCCCGTCCTCTGGGTGCTTCCTGCTGCCATGAAGAGGAAACCTGCAGGTGGCCGTCCAGCATTATGCAGTGGTACAGAGATTTATCTTATTTTGAAAAATGGCAACAAAATGTACCTTGTGCTAGAAGGCAGCCAGAGCTGGACTCAGCCCTCTGATGACCTCGTTTCTCTATGCTTATCTCATGCTGTTTCTGTATCAAAATGCTGTGAAGAACAACAAAAAAAATCAGTTACTTATTTTTATCCGTTCATTCCCTCTCTCCCCTCCTCAAACTATCAAAGTGCTGTAGAAAGAAAGGAGGATTGGAATAGGAGTGAAGGAGGTGAGGAGGAGCAGCCATGATTCCCTCTTATTTAGCAGATTGCTTAAGTGATCTCATTGGCGGTTCTATGCACAACATATAGCTCACCACAGTGCTTCTTTGCATTATGCAGCTCCTCATTTTAAAACAGGCAAAATGCTATAAAAGTACAAAAATAACCCCTAGCATAATAGTAATCAAAGTTCATTTGTCCGTCAACTGAAAACCTGCAGTAAAATTGCTTAGAGAGAGTAGCAGTAAGTTTCTCAGATATCAGACATGGTGCAAATGTCTTCCATAAGCAAAGCCCTCCTGAAGAGAAGGAAAAGAGAAGGAAGAGAAGGAAGAGAGAAGGAAAAGAGAAGGAAAGAAAAAAGAAAAGCAAAGAAAAAAAGGGGGGAGAGTACAGAGTTTTTAGCACATGTATATATATACATATGTACTATAAAGGAGTCGGGATGCCTGGCAGAAGACCACCTGCACAAAACAGCGCGCAGGAGGCCCGAGCCTTATGGCTCCTTGAGAATGGCGCCACTAAAACATTAATGCCACTCGCGCAGCGGCTCCAGCGTTGCGTTGCCCTGCTGTGACATCGGCACCGCAGCCCCATCTGCAGCACCACATAAACCTGTGGCTGAGCACTCGCGTACTTGGGGGAAACAACAAGTGTCTTCGGTCAGAAGGGAGCAGCCCCAGTTATGTCCTGATCGCCTGTGCCTGATGCTCTGTTCTAAAAAATTGTTCATCAGTTCATCAATTATGTTGAAATATTATCAAGCATCTGGATTTACCACTTCCAAAGGAGGGCAGAGATGGCAGCAGCCTCATCCCCGCAGTGCATCGTCTGTGTTTACATGCCTGGAAGCGTTTCTGTTATGGTGGCTGCTGGCTGCTGGCTGGGAAAATGAGCACAGAGTCTGATGCCCGAGTTCAAACATTCGTTGACTGAAGTTGCCTTGGCAAAGCGCGGCTCGAAGCCGTGTTTGGTGCCCTGCTTTCCAAAGAGGCTATGCTGAGAAACCTCCCTTCTTTCTTCCCCTCTTCCTTCCTCCCTGCTTCCTTCCCCTTCCAGGCAGTTGCTTCCATGGGGAATTGGCTGTTCTGGGGAACATCTGGACTGGGAAAGGGCTCCTGGCTGGGGAATGGGGACTTGGTCTGGCCTGATGCAGGGCCTGGGGGTGCCCGTGGTGCTAACAGAGATCCAGCATCATCCATCCTCCGTCCATCATTCTGCATCCATCATCCTGCATCCTATCATCTTGCCATCCAGCATCCTTCATCCGCTGTGGCCGGTTGCGGGCCTTTGCTAGTGACAATTTACGTTAAGGATCTTACGAGCAGCTCGGTGGCGGCAGCTCTTGTCCTCGCGGGGGAGCCAAATACTATCGATCTGCAGCACGGAAGGGTTTTTTGTTGTTGCTGCTGCTGCTGTCGTCGCCGCTGCTGGTTTATTGTCGGGAAGCCGGGGGATCGTTCGGGAGCGGGCTGCGGAGCCGCGGCCTCCCGCATCCCTCCCTGCGGATGCACCTGCCCTGAGGGTGCCTCTGAATTTTGGAGGATCGTGCCTGGGGCGGGGGGGGGGGGCTCCGCACCCCGCAGCGATGGTGAGAGCGGCGCCCCCCCTGCATCCTCGCTGCCGGGGACGTCCTCGCGGCCGAGGCGCCCGTGGGCTCTCCTCCCACGCGCCCCGTGTGTGTCTGTGTGTCTGTCCGTGCAGAGCTCCGGAAACACCTCCTACCGCTGCTCCATGTCTTCCTCGGCGGATTTCTCGGACGAGGACGAGGCGAGCCAGAAGTCGGGCACGGTGTCGCCGGCGCCGGGGGACACACTGCCTTGGAACCTGCCCAGGCACGAGCGCTGCAAGCGCAAGATCCAGGGCGGCTCCGTGCTGGATCCCGCGGAGCGGGCCGTGCTCCGCATCGCCGGTAAGCGCCGCACGGCCGCGGGGATGGGGACGGGAATGGGGATGGGATGAGGACGGGAAGGGGATGGTGCTGGAGACAGGGTTTGTACCGGGGACCCCGGCGCGGCGGCGGCGGCCTCAGCTCTGGGCGAGCGCCGCAGCCCCTGGGAGCGGTGACTAAGCTGTTTGGCTTTTATTTATTTATTTACGGCTTTACTTATTTATGTACCGATTTTCCCGGCTGGATACAAGTGCTCTCATTCAACTCCCACGGGAAGCGCGGCCGCCGCGGGGGGCTTCGCGCCTTGGCCGCGGCACTGCGCGGGCGCCAGCCTCCCGCGCAGGCCGGGGCATCCGCGGGGGTCGCGGCTGCCGCTGGGCGCGGGCGCTCGCACTTTCCCCGCTGCCCTCGCGGGCCTCCAGCGGCGGGGCCGCGTGCGCAGCGAGCCCCCCCTCCCGGCAACGGCCCCGCGGCCGGCCCGGCTCCCGGTGCCCTGTGGCCGCCGCGTTGCGGCGCCGCGGGGCAGCGGCGGGCGCGGCCCTGGCTCTGGGGCCGCCCCACGGGCCGGGCCGGGCCGCCCTCGGCGCGGTGGCAGCGCGGGGCGGTGCCGCAGCTCCCGCCTCCCTCCCTGCCTGCTCCCTCCTTCCCTGCGCGTGTCCCTCCCTGCGGCGTCCCGGCCGCCTGCCCGCGCCCCCCGCCTGCCCGCCCGTCTCCTTCGCTGCGCGGCCGCGTCTCTCGCGGCTCTGGCCGCCTCGCGCAGCCATGGCGGGGCCCGGCGCGTACCTGGCGGCGCAGGAGCAGGAATACCTGCAGGCCTACGAGGACGTGCTCGAGCGCTACAAAGGTACCGCCGCGGGACGCCCTCGTCCCCGGGCCGCGGGGCTCCCTGCGCCCACATGCGCGCAGGAAAAAGCGCGGGGGTGGGACGGGATGGGGGACGGG
Source organism: Tinamus guttatus (assembly GCF_059628265.1). Taxonomy (NCBI): domain Eukaryota; kingdom Metazoa; phylum Chordata; class Aves; order Tinamiformes; family Tinamidae; genus Tinamus; species Tinamus guttatus. The sequence continues at coordinate 2,604,019 of NW_028288936.1, forward strand.
GACGAAAGCGGTTTTTACGCAGCGCGGGGGCGACTGGATTTCTCATGACAGCCGCGGATTGCACTGCCCTCTGTAACTGGGACAGGAGGCGTTTGGGGGGACGCGGTTCATGATGCGTCCATGTGAAATCCCTGCTTGTCGGTCACATTTATTCAGGGTCTGATTTTAATTAAAGCGGCAAAGCGGTGGCGTTCACTGCTGGGATTGAGCCTCCGTTGCCAGAATAGTTCTGGCAGCGTATTTAGCATTAGCCGCGCTGAGCCCTCCTGAGATATTTGGGGTAAAGGTGGGCTGGGCTTTAGAGAGGACCTTTTCCTTAGCGCAGGTGCAATTTTTCAGCGCTGGGTTTCCAGGCACCCGTGGACGTTTTTGCTAAATGCTTCCCATCGATGGGAATGGGAGTGGCAGAGTCGAAGACAGCAGGATCGGAGGGCATCGATAGCTGATTTCATTTGATCCACATACGTGTGTTATTCCCAGTATTTTTTTGGGGAAAAATACCTCCACCAAACTTGTGGTTACTTTGACGTGAGAATGTGTCGAGGCTGAGACGACCCTCTACCTGTCTCACGTGTGATTCCGGTGCCATGTGTCATTAGCAGGATGGACTAATGACTCCTTTGTGTCTGCTGTCCATTGTTTTGGTGCGGCGGGGAGCGTGTGCACTCGTGCCGTACCGAAATGTGCTCGGGCGTTTTAGATGAGGTGTAATTGTGGCTCGTAAGAGATCATCTTGAAAGGGACATTTTTATGTCTTTTAAGGTAATTACGTGTAGGTGAGCTAATTTTTGCACAATTTTAAAGCAAGGAGACTTTCTTAAAATAAAAGCAGTGAGCAAATTTTATTTTTCTGTCCTGGTTCTAATCCAAAATACTGCTCTTCTGCTTTAGATTATCTGTGATTTAAAAATAAACTTGTGAGTAGGCTGTCATGTTTAATAAAGATCGTTTTCATATCAGTTTATGTACTTACTTAAAGCCTACGTAGGTAGGCAGGTATTAGGCCTAATTTCCCCTATTTCAGTGAGAGTTTTACCAGGATAAGGAGCAAAATATTTGGCATTTTAAACTGTTGGCATGCCAATGTATTTTAATTAAACTGAAATATTTTTCAGAACTTGTTTTATTTCTAAAGAAGATGTAACTGAGTTTTAGAAATTTATCACATTACTTATGGGGGAAAGCATCAGGTGCATTAACGTGCTGTTCTCAATGACAGCAAAATCCCAAAATTGTTCAAAGGCACCCACTTGCTGCTGCTCTCATTTTTAGTGTTGTATTCACTGCTTTGGTATGCTCTGCTCTGCAGCTTCAGATTTACTTTATTCAATCACTGGGAGAAGGTAAAAATTTGGACTTGTTTTAATTATGATCTATTGGAAACCTGGAAAACGCATTATTTTCCAAAATGTGTTTCCAAGCCGCTCATGATTTCCTATCAGAGCCCCAGCAGGATGACTTCACTGCAGCGATTGTTGCTCTGCTGACTTGCTATGGGAGCTGATCTAACCAGAAAAGAATTGCTACAATATATGCTTTGAAGAGGGAGTGCTATTGCTCTGCATTTCTCAGTTTTGATTACATTGCCTTCGTTAATTTTCTCTATCGAATGCGTAACATCCTCACTTGTGTTTGTAAGATGAGCTCCAATAGATAGTTTTAATGCTATATACCTATACATATATTTCTTTTTTTCCTTTTACAGTCTGCAGAATGCTCTTGTGGTCACTGAGGGCATTACGAGGGTGCCAAATTATCTATGTCCCAGCTGTTGAATACTGTAACTAGCAGGGTCAGCTGTACAAAATTCATTGCCCGTCTTGGAAGGCTTGGAATCATCTGATGCTGCATCATTAAGACATTTGTGCCATTTGATTTAGGCAAACAGCCCTATGTAAATGTAGAAAAACAAAGTTTCCGTCTTCTCTCCTCTGTATATATAACCAAAACAGGCCACAGATCTTCAGGATCATGTGAAAACAAGAACTTGGTTGCCGATGAAACAGAAGCATTTGTGTATCTACAAATTCGGTCTGCTCACCATGCCTTTAGCTGTGACAGTAAATAATTAGGCAACTGTTTGCTCAATCTGAGAGCGTTTGCTGGGAGAGAGAAAAGAGTGTTGTTTTCTGATTCACAGGCAGCTCAGTCCCTGTCCATCGTGTTTTTTCCCTTGATGTACATAGTAATGTACAGGCAGTATTTCTGAAGCATCCTGATGGAAGAAAAAAAACAGCAAGTCATATTATCTTGAATGGTTCAGAAATCATATTGAACCAGTGCACTTATTAAGTGGAAAAATGCTTCTTTGTTATTAGCACCTCTGGAAATGGTCAGAGGCACCGCCTTTGTGTGGCAAGGCAATACAATGTCCAGGATATTTTATCTGAACTGTGTGAGTTATTTCACATGTCTTGTCAACCAGGAAGATGAGAAGTGATCCGAATACATGTTAGCTTGTTAGCCTAACTACCAGTGGTTCAACTTCATTTTGAAAACCGTATTTGACTTGTTTTGGAGTTTCGAAGATGACTTGAAAAATAATCATGTTGGTTTTTAAATGATTGCATCTTTGCCTGATGATAAAAATTACTGAAATTATTGTTATTGGCAGCTTTCCTAATGAGTGTGTCCTGGTGGTTCCCTCTGACATCTTAATAAGAAAATATCCAACAGTATTTCATATGCATTTAGCTTTTATTGTATTGGATGGCATCTCTACCAAATAGAGCAGATATGTTGCTCCATCCCCATGTTATTTGAGTGTTAAAGACTTAAAAATTGTTGTTGTAAAGATCACTGTCTTTAAACGTAGTGCTCTTATTTGATATACCCAGTCTCCTCCAAAGATGTATTTTTTTCATTTTGAGTAGGAAGTGTATTTAAATAACAGTTGCAACAAACCTCTTCCCTAAATTTTGAACAATTATATAATATAACAAAGTTGCCTCCCTTTGACATCATTCTTGAAGTGGAAATACTCAAAATCCTTCTGTGATTGTTTTCCTCTAGAAAAGTGATAATTCTTAGAATTAAGTATTAAATAAATCACAGTTATTTGGAAATGTTCTCACAACCGTGCATACCGTAAAAGTTTAAAATATAGAGAGCTTTCCAGTCCATGAAGACCTTTTAGTGCTTTGGATTTTGGCTCTGTAGGACTCTGATCTATCTGACAGAAATTTCAGCTTGATGTGACTGCCCATAAAAAACCCAGCCTTGCAGCTTTGGGACTTGACTAAGTTGTTGTTGCTGATAGGGGAGGTATCACATGAATGTTTTCTTTGGATTGAATGCCCCATTACTGCTTCCTTCGGATGCTTCTGGCTTGCTGCATAGGGAGAGAGGTAAAACTAAGCTTGAAGTGTTCAAACTCCATTACATTGCTCATATGCTTTTTTTTTTTCTCTCTCCTCTTTTAAAAAAATACCTTTAATACTGCAGGTTCTGCCCAAGGCATGGGAAATGAGTTTTGTTTTTTGTTTTTATGCTCCAAGAAGCAAAGTAGCCGAGACAGGAAGGAGCTAGGAGGTCTTCTGCTGCATTTTCTTGCCTGTGCAGGGTTCGGGACGGTGTGATTTGGATATTCTCAGTGCTTGTAGCTGCACTAAGCGTATGCAGGAGCTGAGGAAACTGTTCGGACATTGCCAGGACACTATTTCTGAGTTAGTATCAGCAGTGCAGGGGACAGCCACCTAGCTCCTTTGGGTTCCCTTTTGAAGAGAATATGATGGTTTAAATAAACTGAGCTTCTCTGCCCATGACTTTAGAAGATTTCTTATTTGGATGAGGAAGGAGGGCAGAAATCAGCCATTGACGGAGTTATCTTTGGTATGTAAATTGGCAGAGATCTGATAAATGTTCAGTTCATGGCTCTTCTGGTACTTCTCAAATCCCATTGAGTTGGCCTTTGAAATGAAGACCACGCAACGATGCAGTTGTGGCCAAAATCATGAGGTGGGAAAGCACGGAGGGGAGGAATGAAGAAAAAGGGGGGTGGTGCAGGGAAAATAAAATTTAGGCATTGTTTTAACTCTTGTTTTAGCTCTTTATTTTTAAGTGGTATGGTTCTGGTTGCTCTCTAGGATCTAATGCACTAATGTCTAGTGATCCTTTGCGTTGCAAACCAGAGCATGGATACCTTTCTTTCCTCTACACTGCTTAAAATATGATTCACCTGAGAAAAATCTTGTGTCATTTTGCTGCAGTTAAATATGTATTTAGTATTAAGTAAGTGCTTTGTAAAACAGAAATGGGATAGTTCTCCTGCTGAAGGCTAGGCACAAGTATTCCATGAAGTTCAGGCTTAAAAGAATCAAGTTTTGTAAATGTCAGTTGTGAATGCAGATTATTGCTGCATGCCTGAAATGCTTCTTGCAAAACATCACTGGAGCTGCTCGGCTTAACAAAGCCTGACTTTTTCTCGCAGCAAGGGCAAATCCCAGGGTGCTGACACGCTCAGCGAGGGCAGCACGCAACCAGGTGAACCCGCTCACAGAGCTGCTGCAGTCCGCGGCCACTTCCCACACATGAGGCTGTGTGGGCAGATTCCCGGCACATTCCCTGCCTTCGGGCAGGACCCTGGCTTCAGGCATCCTCCCACGCAGCCTCTCCGCAGGCCAGGCCCAAGCCTTTAGTGAGGCACTTCTGGCTGAAGTGGGTCGTCCTTAAGCACGCTGTGATACAGCCAAGGCTACATCCCAAGCAAGTAGATGTGTTTCCTCATTTAATTTTCTTATATTTTGTTGTGAAAAGTAGTCTCAACTTTTTATTATTATTATTAAACTTTCTAAGTGAGTACAGTTAAACTGACAGTACCTGCAAATAAATCACTAAAATGAAAAGACTGTTAAGAAACTATGTGGAGGTCTACTTTCTGCACATCGCAATTGCACAATTAGTGTAACTATTTATGTGAGACAAGGAGGATTAGGCCTCTGATGGGCTTTTCAGGAGCATAGGCCAAAATCTGCTCTTGATTATAGCCACATGGCCCTTTTGAACTTCCTTTGCTTTTAAATATACTTTAAGAATTGGGTGACAGCGTTAGTTAATAGGTGAAATTATAGCATTTAATAATGCATTCTACGATGCATATTAAAACAAATCTGCACTTAATTGCCACTTGATGGTCGAATTGTGTTGGGAAACTTTGGATTGAGATTCAGGTATCCAGTTATCTGACAGCTCTGACACTTTACACCACTTGGATCTAAAATTAGTAGAGCTCTTCTGTACAGGGATTAGGCAGAAGGGTCTGTGCTCTGCTTCACAGAATGGGAGAGCAAAACAGATTTGGCTCTCTACGTGTGTTTCAGACTGTGATTTTGGGCAATTTACAGATAAAAAATGTAGGTGAACGGAGAAGCTGGTGTCCGTCTTTTGCTGGGTGCTGACGTGGGAATCCTGTCACCGCAGTCCCATTACAGCCTCCCTGTTGCTTTTGTGACCATGTCGCCTTGGCACAGCACAAGCAGTGTTTCAACCTGTGTGTGCTAGTCTGGGCAGAGATTTTATTATAATATTGAGCTTTTTTGAGGAGAATGTCACTTGTGAGACTGTGGTTTTTAGGCAGACAAGACTTCTGTTAATTTTCGTAGCAGGAGCTTAGCTGTAGACATTTATAGATATTTAATGCTTTAAATTACCTCAGTTCTACATAAATTTTTAAAAGAGAAATAAAGGATTTATATTATGTCCTAGAAATTAGAAAGTGACTCATGCATTTGTCTTGAGGAGCCACTGCTGTGTAGTCATTTATAACTTATGAGGGGAAGGTATTTTTGCTAAGATAGTTCTGCTTCTGGAGCAGAGTATTTTCAAAAGCACATGCAGTAATTAGATTGCTGGCCCCAGTGGCTTTCAATAGGAATTAGCCTGTGCTTTTCCCTCCCAGTAACCAAACATTGGTCAGGTGGCAACCTGATGCTTGAAGCCATGTGATAACACCAGCTCTTACAAATCAATTATGCATTTAAGTCCAGATTTTGGGAAGCTTTTTAATATGAAGTTTTCTCTAGAGGAAAATTCATAATTTTCAAAAGGAAGGTTGATTACAGAGGAAGAAACGCACCTTCAAGCATATGAAGTTTTCTTGGTATTGCAGGCTGATTATATTTTCCCCAGACATGGCTTTATGGCTTCTACTCTCGGTATTGATTTATTAACAAAACAATTAATTTCCAGGAAATGTTCCGTTTGGGGGTTTTGTTTTTCTTTTGCCAGATGTAGTTTTGTTGACTTTCCATTTGCAGTAGAACAGAATTTGACTTAGTATCTCTGCAAAGGAGAGAATTCTTCTTCTGCAGGAAGAAAGCCAAAGTTGATTAAGTCCCTTGATGAAATTATCTTACAGTTCTCACACTCACCAGGGTGCTTTTGCATTGTTCCATTTCCCTTTGTTAACATAGACCCCCTGTTAATAAAATCTATGCACTTTCCAAGGCCAAATCTAGCCGACCTCTGAGAATATCAGCCCAAGTTTAACTTTCTGCTGTCGATGCAAATTGTGTTAAACGAGATCGAGTTCCGTCATGTAAACCTTATGTGTTTCTACTTAAATTGTATATTACTTTTTGCTTTCACATGAATGTACATTTGCTTCAGGTCCCGTGGTTCACGGAACCAGGCCAGCAATCCAATGCACTTGTGTTTCAAGTAGGTTTGCAGGAGCACCAAACAGTTATCTGTAGTTTGCAGCATCAAGTATTCATGATCTAAGGTATAATCTAGATTATAAATATTAAATCAGTGTCCTAGGAACAATATATTGCTTATGCCCTGATGTTTTGACTGTCATATTGAAGCTTTTTTTTGATGTCGGTAACTGTGTAACACTCGGGAGAATTTGAGGAATTAGGTTTACTATAGGAGAGCATGCATGTCTTCACATTGATTTGCAGTTTTATAGCCATATATAGATTCAATAACATTAGAAAATGGGCGATCATCTTTATTGTAACTATTAGATGTATTTTAATTTTGGTGCAAGCAGAGTTCTAGATTATGCTAGTATCAGTGAGCAATGTAGTGAATGGCCCACTGGAGATTTGAGATGTATGACAAACTTTTTGTATAGTTTGTGTTGAATGCCAGAGTTTTTGCTTTTCTTTCCTCACTGGGTGAGTTTTCTTGAGTGTATCCACCCATGATCTTCATCATTCACCACTTTCTTCAAATCATAGTTCTTCCTTGAAAGATCCATATCCTATTTTATTTTCCTAGTAAGAAATACCTTGGGTGGGGAAAAAAAATCTTGCCCTCATGTCCATATTGAGTGAATTTAAGGTGAGTGAATTTAATCCTTGACAGTGGAAGTGCTGAGGGAGACAGAAGAAAGGAGAGGGGACAGTGGCACGAATTGGGAGCATGATTAATGTTGTGACTTCTTCTTAAATGCTTACATTTCTTTTGCTCTTAGTTTTGGGACTCAACTCACACATGCCTGTGTAAGCACGATCTCTTTCCTTGCTAGTACCTCATGCTGCTAATGGAAACAAACTGGTGCTATAGGGAATCTAGCCAATTAAGCTGTGCACTAAAGAAAACATCTTCTCTATCTTCATTGTATTGTAAGCTCCCGAGACTTGTTTTCCACAAATTATCGTAATGGCTCGACTGATAAGCAAATAAATCAACTTGAAATGATTTATTTTTCTTTCTCAGTAAATAAAATAGTCTGTTACAGCATTTGTCTCAATGACCTACCTACTAATGCTTAGTATTAACAAGAGGCTTAGATACTATGTGAGATAGTGGATTTTGTTTGCAAATTGTTTTTTGTCAGGCTAGCAAGAAAGATAAAGGGACTGTAACTTAACAATTTTGATCCTTTCATATTTTCTGTATATCAGCAAAATGCCGTTAGGCCAGTATTTCCTGTTAAAAAATCTCAGCTTTTGCAACCTCTCTACAGTTGTAAGTTCTCCATACCATAGTATTAAGCATTTGGTGACTGTGTGCCCTTTAATACTCCTTCTACTGATGCGCTTTGTGAGATGAGACAGCGTGATTGTATTCAATTTGATTTATTTTTGGTTAGCTGCAGTATTGCGGGTCTGTATTGATCTTTGTGCAATTAGTAGGCAATTTTCTGCTGATGGCTTTGGTAGTTGTGAGATACTGAGCTTCTGTTTATTGGTCTCAAGCATTTTTTATTTTTTGTTTGAATTTCATTTAATTTCCAGTCACTCCATGTAGTAACTTTACGGTTTTGATGGATTGAGTGTTAAAATTCTGGAGTTCTCCCATTCTGAAGCAATTTGTGCCATCAAAAAATATCTGATTGCTTTGTTTGCTTCCATCTTCAGGTCTTTAATAAATGCAGAGTGTATTGATGAGTTCTGGAAAGCCGCACCCTTCTCTTCACATTGGAAGGCAGCCAATTTTCAAGACTTTGTTATCCTTTAAGTCATTTGTCAGGCTACAAAAGGATTACACCCTATACCTTTGTTGTCTTTTTAGTTCTTAACAAAAAAAAAAAAAAAGAAAAAGAAGATTATAGAAATATATATCAATTTTATATTTTCCTTTTTGCTTTTAACTTAGAAAAATCTTTAAAAAATACAGGGAAATTTGATTTATCATTGCAAAAATGATGGGAACTTGGCAATATATATATACTGTCAATATCTGCCCTAGTATTTTGTTTGTGTCTTAAGTTACACTTTCCTGTCACTTCCCCCAGAACTAATGTGAGCTACATTGGTAATTTTTCAAACTCTTTCATATGCTTTCTGAAAATAACCAGGAGAATGTTGATGTATTTTAGGGTATGTATGTAAGGAGTTCTTCTCATGGCTATTTCAACTCATTCTTCTAATTTATAAGGAGCTGCCTGTGGTTGGTTGTGTATAGGTTTTCTGTGTTGCTTTCCATAATTTCTGGAAAATGGTAATTTTTGTGTAAAACATGTGGTGGGGAAAGGGATAGCCGATCATCCTCTTAGAGAGTAGGTCTTTACCTCAGTAAAGCCTTTATTTAGGTTCTTCAGAGCCACGTTACTCACTGAAGCAGCTTCCTCAGTCTTTGCTGGTCCCAATGAACGCATACGTTGTGGTCCTCTTTGCAACAAAACTCTGGTAGGTTTTGTAGCTCTCCATTTATGTCTGTAGCTCTCTGTTAACCTGATTTTTCTGAACATTGTTGGCAGGGCTTCTCTCTTGTTGAGGAAACGTTTCTGCCGTGGAGAACTTCTCCAGCGCCTGCCTATTGGCTCGGTGGGAGCTGGCGTTTGGGCTAGTAGGCTGCTGCCTCGATGGTAATCATGGTAATGCCCATGTGGAAAGGGCACTCTTTCTTTGTGGCTTTGACTCTCTCCAATCTAACGATACACTTACTTACTGCTTGTACAGGTGAGAAAGTTTTAGAAAAATAGATGCTGTTTTGTTACGAAGCCCAAGTCGTGCTTACGTGATTTCTTGCACTCTGCTGTTCACATATGTATTGGAGTAACGTTCTTGTAGATCTAGTTTCCACTGCTTTCTTATGACTTACCTGGTACGCTTTTACTCTGCTTTGTATTGATATAGCTCTTGGTTATTCCTAATATAAGCAATTTATAGACCTGAATATTTGTCTTCCTGACATCCAGTATCACAGTTTTGTCTTTTGAAATCTTACTGTGTTACTTACTAGTAACACTACTAGTGTTACTTACTAGTAACACAGTAAGTAACTTACTCGAAACACAGTAAGTAACAACTAGTTACTTATTGGTTGGCCATACCTTTGCCTTCTGAAAATCTGTTAAAACTTCAACAAGATCAATTCAGGAGTATCTTTTTTACTGTTAAAATAATTAATCCACAAACTTGTCCAAGAACTAGACAGCAATTGCTGTAATCATGCAGTTAATACTGCAGTAATGCAGTATATATTAAAATGTATCGTGAGACAGTTCATCAAAATAAGAACGGAGTGAACCTTTTAAAACTGTTTTACGTATACCTTTACATTATATCTGTGTGTTATTTCTGGTATGGAAGCTTTCACTACGAGGCAGTACTTGTGTTCGTGCGATGCTGGGTAGGCCAGCATGGCCCTCATTGTGCTTCCTGCACGCAGCATTTCCTGAGGGAGCTGCTGGGTGCCACAGGGAGAGGGACATCTGTCCCGGGCCTGCTCATCCTTCCTGTGAGGGCTGTCCAGAGGAATTTCTGTGGATCACTTACTCCTGATATTTTTAGTATGACCACACTTCTATCTGCAAGCAAAGCTGCTTTTTATGTCACTCAGTTGACCATTTTTCACTTCTGGCATCACAGAAAGACTGTTCTTACGGTTTGTTTTAATTGGTGTGATGGTTTCACATCATTTCTCCCTGCGGGACCTGCTGTCCCTCCTACCCTGGCCCCATCCCGGCCCATCTGGGGGCTGTGGGTCACTCAGTGCCACCCCCAACCCCACCACAGCCTTGACTCTTCTCATGCTTTGGGTGCAGTTTGCACCTGCTTGAGTCTCTGCCGGTTCCTGGTGTCTCCAGCAGCACTGCTTGTATCTAGTCATGCCATAGCTTGGTGTGTTGAACATTACACATTGTGGAAATGATCTGAGAGCTGAAAACCTTGCTTGGCTGAAAAACTGCTCTCTGAAAATAGTCCAGTTACTTCTTTAATAATGTGCTGAGAAACCGTTGTTGAAGCAGTTTCCTTGCATGTAAAACTAATTCGCTATGCAGCTTTGATAAAGCTTGTTTCAAAATTTATCATAAATTTCTGCATGGCACTTTCTGGATTACGGATGTTTGCTTACTTGGAGGAAAAAAAAAAGTTTTTTTTTCACCTCCCACTTGCTCTTTGAAGCTCCTAATCAGAAAGGGGTACTAAGAACTTGGGCTCTTGGGTCGGTCAGTGATTTTGGTATTTGCAAGGCACAGCCAGGGCCAGCGCGAAGCTGCCATAGGTCTCTGCTGCTGGGCAGTGTCCAGGCAAGCTCAGCGGCTGCAAGCAGCTCCTCTCCTTCCTGAGGACTGGAGATGAGTTTCGAAGTGTCTGAAGTAATTCTTGATTTATTCTTAAAGCTTCACAGCAAAGTGCTTCAGTCAGAAAGCTCAGATCTTGGAAAAACAGTTAAGAAAATATGAAGCAGTAAAAGCATTCGAGCATGAAAAGATAAGGATATTGTCTTTATATCAGGCTTGATATGAAGGTCAGTTGAACATCTCTTTGTAGGGTTTTTTTTTTAAATTGGGGTTTGATTAGTTTAGCCTTTGGCCTTAGCAAGCCAGTGATAGAGATGCAGCAGCTAGAATAAATTTATTGCACTGCTTGGAAGTTGATAGTAAGCAACTTGAAGGAACATTAAGGAGCTAGGAACTTCTCTGCTCTGCTACAAGCTTCATGCACCTGTATCTGTAGATAGTGAAAAAATCAGTTAATATTGAGAAAACACTAGGATCCTTGGAAGAAATGCTCTGCAGTGTCTGCAGACTGTGCAGTATGTGGCAAAATGTTTTGCTCCATGTAACCCGGAGATGAAGCCTGAGAGATGCCTTAGAGCAAACTGCCTGAAGCCTAGCAGTAAGGGTTGATTTAACATGATCTGGTAGATGACCAAGACCAAAATCCAGTCTTAAATCATGCCTGCACTGGGATGTTTTCTGTGGCTGTACAGCTTGGCTCCATACTGCTCTGTGCTGTACTACTTGGCTGCCAGGCTCTCCATGTATCTACATTTATTGTGTATGGTAACACTTCCACAAAGAAACAGAGCCAAGAAAATGTCACTGATGTATTAACACTGACAACCCCTATTAAATATAGAGAACTGTTGTTGAATTCAAAATCCAGGACTTTCACTTAACCTAGGCCTAACGAGGGAGCCAACAGGCAGGCAGCATGATTGTGCACATGCTCCCTCGGAAGCTCCCAGGGATTCTATTTCTGCAGAAATGCACTGTATGTGTCTTGCTCTCAGCTTACGTTTCCTTGGGTTTGATTTTTAGTAGCAGCAGCAGCTAGCAGAGCAGCCTGTGCATCTTATTTCTCATCTTGCCCTTTGCAAGGCCATAAAAGATGAAGTGGCAAAGTGCATATTCAGTTTCTTCCTACCACAGGTGGAAGCAAGATGCACACCAGTGACTGTGGTATTTCTCCCAGATTTCAGCTCATTTCCTGGAAATGTGTTCCCCCAGCTACTCCTTTCTCCTCATCTCCAGTTCTTAGTGTAGCTTAAGCGTTTCTGGTGTCAAACAGGAAGATGCTGTGGTAAGGATGGGCGAGCACCGTGTGCCAGCCGCTGTGGCAAGCCGTGTTTTTATTTGTGACTGCTCCTCTGCCCTGGTTTTGAGCACAGCCAGCGGGCTCCCCACAGGGCCAAGTACAGGATGCGTGGCTGAAACAAGAGCCTACGTTTGCTGACTGCTACTGAAACGGTGTTTTTGAGGCTACTGCCAAAGCTTCAGCCCAAGAAAAGCTTGAGTCACTGTCAGAGTCTTTGCCTTTAAGAAGGCAAAGCCACGTCTCGACAGATAATATTGAAGGGGACAACCTAGCTAACCCAGCAGGGTACCTGCTGCCTGGGAGGTTCTCCCAGAGCTCTGCCTAGGGCTCAGGCCTTTGCCCCCGCCTCCAGCCACTGCAGGGCAGAGGGCTGAGGCGGCAGCACTGTGGCCTGTAGCCCCATGCGAGCTTCCTGGCCTGCCCCTGGCTCGGGCTGCCTTCGGGAGGTTGCAAGGAGGTACAGGCAGCCCTGCTCCTGGCTTCTCAGGTGCTCCTGCAGTGTGCAAGCTGAGGGGAATGCGGCGGCATTCCTGTCCCTGGGAGGACCCAGGTTTATGTGCTGTCTGCCTCTGAAGGAGCTGCAGCTACTGTATGATGCTGAGAAGCAGATGTGTTACTACTGTAAAGTAAGATAAAATGAGAGCTTATGGCACATTAGCTAATCTGTATTAACTAACTGCTTTCAGTGTTTGGTCCTGCTTCATGGGAGATGGGATGTGCTTTGCCTCCCTTTCAGTGAGGGTCCTGCCTTGTATATTACAAATATTAAATTGAGAAAACACTTTTTTTTTTTCTGTAAATCTTCTGAGCAGCTGGTACTGTTTTGGTACTTTGTATCATATTCACCTAACCTAGGTGTAGGAAATGCAGGCTTTTCATTACGCTGATGTTGCTCTGCGTACCAAGTTTTGGTTTCTGACCCAGGCATTTGGCTACATATAACTTGCTCAGGTGCTTTTATACATAATCCCAAGGCAGTATTTTTACTGCATATTCAAGTTGCTCAGATTACTTCCTTGCACTAGCCCGACTCAAGTGAGAGCAGCCACTTTTTTCCCCTCACCTCAGCCTTCCGAAATGTGAAATAGCATTAAATGTTCATGAGAACCGAGTGGCAGAGGTCATGTCCTGGCTGAAATGTTGAGCTCACATGAATACCTCATTCCTCTCTTCCCCAGAGGCACAGAACAGAAATGATGTGGGGTAACTAATTTTCTAGCAGATAAGCATCGAAGGCAATGCTTACTTTACAAAAGTCACAATAGTTTCCTTTATAGCCCCTCCAGATTTTATGCGTTAGGTAAACCTTTGAAATATGGAGAATATCTTCATTGATCATTTAATCTCCTCTTAAAGCAGGATCCTCTGAAAGTGTTGGTGGGAGTTTATGTAAGCATGGAATTAAAAAAAACAAAAAAACTCATGTAACCAAGGGGTAATTACTGGCTTACTAGTGGTGATAAAGTGACTTACCAACACTTCCAGTATAGCCATTTCCTTTATAGCAGCTGCAAGAAATCTGTTAAAATAAAGTGTGTTCCTTTCTCTGGGCCTTTTCTCCCATTTTGGTGTTCTAATTAAGTTGTGTAATTGAAAAATCCTTATGGTTTGTTCCCTAAATTAATGGAAGAGTTCATAGAATGGAAAAAATAGTTAAACTTATCTTTTTTATTTGTGAAAATTTGACTTTTAAGAAAAAATTCAACAGTGCTTTCCTGTGAGGAATAAATTTATGAAAAGGAACATAGTGGTTTCTCAAATTGGAAGCATTTAGGGGACAAGAACACAAAGCTCATTGTAGAAATGGTGGCTGGCATCCTGTCCACCTAACTGAGAGCCCGGAGTTGCCCTGGGTGCTTGTGTATCCTGTGCGATCAGTGTGAGGGATGAGAATCTGTGGAAGGTTAGTAGAATTAGGCATTTTGCTTTGCTTTGCTTCCTTTGAGGAAAGGGAGATATTTTGCCTCTACTTCTTCCCTCTTGGGTTTGGAGAACGAGCGTTTCTGGAGAAGTGATCTGGTGCAGGCAGGTGAACCTCTGTAGAAGGAGCTTCAGATATGCAGCTTGGGACTGCTCTTCCTGAGTGGAAAAGAGGTGAGGTACAGGGGCTCTGGTCTCTCCTAAATAGGTGGAAACTATGTATATATAGATAGATGCCGATAGACAGATCTCACTAGATGTTTTAAAAGGACTTCTACGATCATATAAACAGACGAGGAATTTCGAGAACACTTCAGGACTGCACGACCCTATGCTTCATGCTGCTTGTGCAGACATTGAACGTTGTCAGATTCCCGATCAATGCTGCATGAGGAGTTGATCTAGATAAGGACTTGGTTGGAAGTTATTGTGTATTGGTAGGTAGCTGATATTTGAGTTTAGATAAGAATTGTTTGCCTTTGATATTTCTTTGCAATGAGTTACTGCAATGCAAAGCTTAAGATTCAGGTGCTCCAAAGTGCTGTTGCTCTATCTGATGGCAAATATATTGTGTCATCTGCTGTCTGTCAGTGGTAAGAATATTCCAAGATATATGCACTTTTTATTTGGGAAAGAATGCAACTTGAATTCTTGAACAAATGATTATTCAAGCTGGTATGTTAAGTAGCCCTGCTGAGAGATGTGCTTGAAGGGCTCTTATTCATAATTAGGAAAAAAAAATCCATAAGCCTGTTTCAGACTTGGATTTTTAAAAATATCTTTGTGATACTTGTTATAGAGGAATTTATAGTAAATCATCCCCTTGCAGAGTTGTTTTCCCATAAGTCATTTAATTCATATTTTAATCTATTTGAAAGTTGCTTGGATATTTATGTTCACAGTAGTTCTAACAAAAAGTTGCTGGCAGAATGCTGAGGGATTCTGCTTTAAATAATACAAGGGGCTGGAAGGAAAGGCCTTGTCATGTCTGGTGTTGTTGTCTATAATCAAGACTATTATAACATTGTCGAAAAATATTCCATTGTGTTCATGCCTTAGTTTTTATTTTTCCTTAGTAAATGAGTAAGAAGTTTGGGCTTTACTTTTGGGCTTGATCTTGTACCCTTCCCTCCTCCCCAGAATCACAAAGATTATGAAGAGATGTGCAGAAGGCTAAGATATAAATGTGCAGTTCAAGAGTCATTTCCAGATCCTGCCTCACAGCCTATGTCTAGGTTTATTATTGGGGTAAGCCCTGTCCATGCACTATATATCTGCTGCTTCGGCTGCTGCTGCTCCCTTCCCCGGGAATCCTGCTTTCCAGAGGAAGAAAACCATGGTTTGCTCAGATCAGGTCCTCAGGCTGACAAGAGGGCAGGTTAGAAGGGAGTAAAACGAGACACATCCATCCTTTTCCCATAGCTACACACTTCACTGTCTGAATTTCTGCTTTTTTACATCCTTTTTAGCAAATGTGGGTTCAATTCTGAAATACCTGCTAAATAACACTTGGCATCGCTTTGCTGTTAACAGTGCAGTCTCTTATTTAGAGGAACTGATCTCGCGGATTATTTTTGATGCATCATGAGTTGCGTGTGTATTTTTGATGTGTCATGTTGTTCTTCAGGCAGGACGGTCAAGACCAAATGTCTGCTAAGCCTCATCCCATTAGGATGAGGAATATAGAAAGGGGCACTGTAGAAGTAGGCGGTGTTGGTGAATTTTAAGCGCAGGAAGCAGCTGATGTCCAAAGAACACCAGGATGTTTATGACAGAAATATAATATGAAGAAGCAAGTCTCCAGCACTGATGACACCAGCCCTGAAAATCTGATGATATTTCTTTGCTACCCTAGGACTTCCTTCCTGAGAAATAAATCTTCATATGATTAGCAATGCTTCTCTACTCTACCTCTCTCAACTACCTTTCATTTAGTTCAGCATCAGTCACTGCTAGGGGTGTCAAGTACAGAAAATGTAGGATAGAGCTGGGGAAATCAAGATATTTTAAAATCATGATTTTGTCGTTGCTGTTAGCTCACATGAGTTTTGTAAGTATTCTTTTGTGCAGTCCTTCTATAACCTTTTAACTCTCTTCAAAAAGCTAGCCTTTGTGGTGTTTTTGACTTACCTGAATTCTTTAAGATGGACTGTAAAAACAAATAAAGAAAATAGTGAAAGATAGATAGGAATGTGTTCTCTGAAATGTGTTTGTAAGACAGTGATGAAAAGCACTCGAGGCTGATTAGAGCTGCACACAGAAATTGTAAGTTTGGACCATATCAGAAGAAGAGAAGGGCTTTCTGAAGAAAGCTTGTGAATCAGTTAATTTCAAAAAATGCCAGGTGATTCCATCTTGAAGCAAGAAAAAGTTATTTTACAAACAGAAATTTTCTCCTGCTTTGAGGAAAATCGGTTCCCAAGGGAAGGAATTGTACATGTGGGCTTTTCCACTGGGCACATCTAACATATCACAGAGAGCTTCCATATTTTTCTTGGTTTATGGAGCTCTATGAAGCAGATGCAGAATTAAGCCTCATGAAAACTTGGAGCAAAACTTGAGTCTTTAGAATAGAAAACTTTGCTGAAACAAAGTGGACTTTCCATTGTCCCTGGAGAGGTAGCTCTCATATAAACATCTAAATGGTGGATATCTAATTTTGGATGAGATTAATGCTACCCTATGAGCCTACTAAGATGATTTCAGGACAAATGTTTCTTACATTACGAGATTTGTGAGTTGTCTCTATAATCTCAAAAATGTTGTGTTCTACAAAAAGACTGCTTGGGTTAGAAATAATATTGGGTGAAAGTGTACTACGGCATGTGAACTAGAGGAACTCCAGGAAGGTGGAGAGAAATTCAGTCATATGGTGGAGAGAAATCCAGCCATAGAAGAGAGAACCGTGAAGACCCAGGTGGGTCACTGAGGACCTGGCAATGTTCCCTCTTCCCACCTCTGCTTTAAACACAGGGACAAAAAGCAGCATCAGGGAGCTCCTCGTGGCCACCGATACAATGCTGAGCAGCTCTGCCAATTTTCTAAAATACCAGAGGATGCTTCTGGATAATTACGATCTAAAATTGTGCTCCGTATTTTATATATCTGTTAAAACAGTGTTTCCAATTTTGTACTGAAGCATTTATTTTTTTATTTATTTTACTTGTTTTATACGTTTTCACAGTATGTGTCATTATTTTCTGTTCGTATTTATTTGGGATGTCAAGTTAACTTGGGCAAATCTAGTGGACACTACTTCAGTGAGCGGGGCTGGTAGAAGTGAAGTGCTGCAGCGAATTGGCTGCTTGCAGTATCTGTCGCCCTGGGGGTAAAAAAAAAAAGCCTTAAAAGCTGTTACAGGAAAAAAAAAACATTAAAAAGACCTTTAATATTCTCAGCTAACAAAATCTTCTACTAATGGGTCAAGCGGCTCAGTGTGTTACAAGTATAAATCAGTGGCTAAAATGCTTTCCCATCTCTACTACCGGCAGCCCTTCATGATTAAGCATTCAGCAGACTCTGGACAATGTGTGCTCATTAATGTCTGTTTTTTAAAAATGTTTTCACTTCTGTTTGAAGAGGAGGTGGTGCTTAGTCATGCCATTCCAGCAGTATATCTACCTTTTCTAAAATAATTTTTCTTTAAAAAAATCACTATTTACAAGCAGGAAAAAAAAAAAAGAAAATGATAGAAAAAAGAGAAACCTTGGAAATACATTGGAAATACAGCTATTAAAAAGAAATGTTATTTTCTCACAGTTTTCTGAGGTTCTGCTAAGTGATGTTCCTCCTGCGTGTCTTTATGCTAGTTCAATTACAGTGCAATTGGATTGTGCAGGGCATATACGTCGGGTGGGCTGTAATCCCCACCAAAAGGCTGTATTATGTTTTTCCTTGCTGGAAGTTAAGTTTTGACCTTCTAAAAATCTGTGTTTCATTATAACAGGTGTGTTGTTCATCAGGCAGTATTGGTAGACGTGTTTCTGGTGGGTTGACAGAGCGCTGGATTGTTGGCAGCAAAGAAGAAAATGTGTTTATGTGTTTTTTATTCTTTTGCAGTGAAAAGAAGTAATAAGAAAACTTTGAAAGAATATTCCTGTTGGCTATTTTTGAAGCATAACTTCATAGTGAAAAGTAAAGAATATAGTAAGGCAGAGAGAGGGAGGGAGAACACACGGACCTATTTAGTTTGTATTTCGTACGATTGTGGTAATCCTGAATGATACTCTCTAATTCTACTAAGGCTATTTACAAGAAGCCGTGGTCTTTTTTTCTTCTTTTTTTTTCACTTCAAAAATTATTTAAAAGTCATCAGGATTTTGGAAAATAGTCTTTTCTTATTTTTTTGAGAACAATAACTATAAAATGATCAAATTCTCAAAACTGGGAAAGACAGTTAAATGTTCTTGAGGTGAAAGAATAGTTGCCTGGATTGTAGGTACGGTTGTAGGGCTCTCTCAGTGTTTTTTTTTTTTTTTTTTTTTTTTTTCCTCCAGGAATAAACCGCTTTACCTATTGTAACCATGACAGCCCCCTTGGCCAATCTGAGTTTTACTAAAATCATATAGTGGCCGTGGGTAATTGTTTGTTTCCAGTGAGTTTGACAATGAGATCACCACTCATCTCTCCCTGTAGTTGTTTTGACAGAGTAAAGCAGCTTTTGCCATGTGAAACATCTCATCCTAGGCTGAGGGCCCACCTTTGGAAACTGAACTGAGAGATATTGGGTGCCCCCTTATTGTGCCGGGGGAGAATGGCAAAGAGCAGTGGTGCCTGAGGTGACTCACTCAATGGGCTCAGTAGTTGGGGGTGAAGAGAAGGATGCTGATATTCTATATAACCCTTCTGCTCTTTGGGCTAATGAATTTTCAATGTGCGAATGAAAAGTTTAGGAAAATTGGAAGGCAGAAGCTGGCCGATAAATATGACAAATTTGTTTTGGCTTTTACTGTTGGCCAGAATTGGGCTTGAAGAGGCAGAGACTGCCAGACTTAGCTTCCTGGCGGGGAGAATTGACCTCTTGTACCTTTGGAAAATGCACTTTATATGAAAGCAGTGATGCAGGATTGCTCCACGCTGGGTCTGGGGAGTCATTTGGAGTCTGTTGCCATTGCCTGGGCTAAAACGTTCCCTCCCCTGCAGCTGATTTACGTCTTGGGCCAAGGCTCCATAAAACAGATTGACGTAGGAAGGCATCAATGATAGCCACCCATTTGTGTTGCAAGATTGATGATTACATAGGCTTAAAGTGGATTTTATTATCTTAAAAATGTTCTTTTTTAGTAAAAATTATTGTTCTCTATTTCCTTCCTATCTACATGTTCCAGATGAACCTTGACTCCTCACATTGCATTAGGCTCTGGATGAACACACCGTAAGAGGTCGTCTTAGGCTATGTGGCAACAACGCAGACTCAAAGGTGGATTAATATCTTCAAAAAGCTCAAAACAAATATTATGAGTGGCTTCTGTTTTTTTCATTTAGGCTTATAAATAATGCACTCCTATTACATCTCAGGATACTACATCATTAAATCTTTCTGCTGTGTCTCCTGTCTTTGCTTTAGTGGAAGAAGGGTGTGATCTTTTGACCAGTGAAATAACCGTTGTTTTTTCAGTCAGAATTTTTCCCCATTTTTCTGAAAGGGCACAAGATCAGGGAGGTCAAGTTGGCTGGGGGAAGAAAGTTTATTCTGTACGTCATTCTGTAATGTTGAACAGGAAATTAAGGCAGTGGAAAAAAGGCATTAAAATGGTTATTTTTATGTTGAGCAGAGTAGTAATGCACCGTGAGGCAGTTCTGAAGTACGAACTAGGGGGAAAAAACGTGTCTTGGCATTTTTACGTAGGTGTAACTAGACATAGGTAATAAGTACTTTTTTCATGAACTTTTTTGCACAGTTCTGAATAAATGGCACCAACAATCAACCTAAATGGCTATAATCAGCATAAATCAGCATAAATGGAAGATAAATGTCACTAGTGTAGTACAGAGCACAATTGTTAGTTGTCATCAGTGTTTTCTTCATATTGACTGTGATTTTTACCTATTCAGTATAATTTTTTGTTTCACTGTTTGAATGTAACGGATTAATATGGAAAAGACAAATGAATTCCTCGGGGGGAGGGGGGGAAAAAAAAAAGATAACCTCATAATTATACTAGATGTTAAACTTCAGTGTCTGTAGTTTTCCAAAGATGTTTATGGCACAGTGTAGGTCTTGATCAGCGGTCATCCCAAATGCCTGCATTTCCTCCGCTTCTGTCTCCCATTTGGGTTTTTATTTTGACATTAAAAATATCAGGGATCCCAAGGCAAATCCTCTTCATCAGAAGACTATATTGAAGCTATAGCAGGTGCTTTTAATGAAGCATTATTAGCCAGAAGGAGTAGAAGAATTAAGTGTCTAGCAATGACATCATTTCTTAAAGCAATCTTTTAGTCAAATTAGAAAATACTAATAAAAGCAAGAAGAATTTTAAGCTTTCAGGTAAGACAGTTAACAAGCTTTTGTTTTGAGTCCGCAGAGATGCCCAGGGTAGGCAGTTTCTGATGAAATTCCTATATAAAATAAGCAATAGCGCATTGCTCTATCCTCACCCGTGTTTTTGTTCCTCTTGCAGGAAAAGGAGCCAAGAAAAGGTCCCACTTTGGCCTGCCCTGCTCTATGGGTGCCTCTGGGGCTGCTGGGGTCCTGGTGAAGGAGTTGGGAAGCATGGGAAGGATGACTGGTTTGGGAAGAGATGCCCGTGTCGCTCCTGTGTGGAGGCATCAACAAGGGTTCCTGTGGAAAGTGGGTGTCCCAGAGCCCTGCGGTGATGCTGGAAGCTCTGCAGCCAGTTGCCACTTAAAAACAATTAGGCAACGAGGCAAAACCTCCTGACATTTTCCAGTTGCTCATCCTGGAGAGGTTGAAGTTGGCCATTTCAGCTTCTTTCTGGGTTATTTTTACGCTGAATCCCTTGTCTTGGTGGGAGCACGGAGTGATTCTGGCAGTGCTACTGCACATACAGCTCAGGAGGCCCAGATCAGGTTCCCGAACATGGAATTAATCTCATTCCCTGGCTATTTCTGCATCCCTTCCATCATCCTGTACTGTGTCAGATCAATGTCAGGTTTCCACTGGATGAAAATCTGCAGGAGTTTGATAATACTAACTCTGTTTCATAGATTTCTACATTAAAATTGTTGAACAGTGTTTTTGCATTTCATTTCTAGAAAATCAGAGGCACTAAATGGACCAGTGTGTTACTAGATGGTAGCAAACTCAGTGATTTCGTGTAGATTTTCATACAGTTACTTATATTCCTCATCAAGTCATTCCCTGCTGAAGTAACACCAGGTGTAATGGCAATTGCCCCTGTAAGAAGACTTTTAGAAGTTATCAATGGTTAATAGTTTTGGTATATTTGAGAGGTTAACATTGTTAAGATTAGTAAAAAAGGAGAGGAATTTATTGATTAGGAATGAGTCATATAAACTTTTTAGAGATTCTTTTCTCAGATTTAGGCATTGCATTTATATTTGAATATATATTAAAGTGGAACTATCTAACCCCCTCTCAAACTACAAAATTGAATTTTGCTTATTCTGACACCCAAATTTTAGGTATGCAATCAAAAGGCTCAATATTAAAGATTAAATTGTCCAAGGTTTCATTTGAATCCGATGTTTCTTCTTGGCTGCTGTGTTGGATTACAGTGTGAGCTCTCAACATTTATTAATTCTTCGTGTACAAATCCCTGTATGTATAAATAGAAATAATTTACAAAAAATACAATAGAAAGAAACAGAGAAATAGGTGATAAATCTTTGTGGTGAAAAGCTTTCCCCTCCATGTCTACTAATTCTGAAGATACTGAGGGTCCGGTTCACTGGAGATGTATCCCCATGTAAGGGAAACTCTTTGTCAGGAGGCATTTTGGCCGCCTCCTTCCAGTTTGCTGTCAGATGCCATTTGTGGAGGTACACAGGCAGAAATGCTGCCTGAAGGGCTTGAGACTCTTAGAGTTATAACTTCACTCCCTACATTTCCTGACCAGAGCACAAGTTTCTCATTTGCATCAGGAGTATCCTCCTTCTGCAACAACATGATTTAAATATAGTACTGACATCCCTGGTGAGTTTACACTTGTCACCACTTTTTCTTGTCATGGTCATCACTCTAAGCTGCTTGAAAGTGGCACAGCTAAAACCTGATGCTATTTTTCATTTCATACATAGTTTAGTACAAAACATTGCTGCCTGTCACAGTCTGCCTTTTCAATAATTAAATCACAACTGGGAGGATGCTTTTCTTTCTGGGATTTTGTGTGTTCCCTGGCATCTGAAGCCAGGTGGTGAGGATTTGGACTCTTGCTTTCCCTTGGTTGCTTCATCGGTGGCTTTGGTTGGGGGGAGGTCCCTCTGGGCGCCCGTGCCTGGCAATTTGCTGCTCCTTCTGCAAATGCCTCAGCTTTTTCAAATGCTCCTCATGCCTCGGCTGCGGGAATGGGATTTTTGCCTCCGGGCAGCTCTGTCTTGGTGGTTACGCAGCTGTTGTCACAAGGGCCCTGGTGCTTTCTTCCCTTGACACACGGCTCCCATGCAGTAGAGTTTTTGTAAGTGACATAATGAAGTCTTGTTCTACTGAGGTTAGTAGAAGATTCTGTTTAGACCCTTAATTTTAAAGGAAATAGTCTCATAGAGATTTCATCATTTTCATTATGTGTTAGTATCCCCTGCAATAACTTAAATCCCTCTGTGCAGCTTGTGGTCATGGCATTAAATGGTTATTCTCCATGATGGTGCAACACATTTACAGAACTGTGATGTTGTTGAAGCTTAAGGGATTCTTCCCAAGTAAAATTTATGAGCTATAGTGGAAAACTTAGTCTCAACTATCTTATTTTATATTACATTTGTCAAAGAGGAATGATGCTTCCTTGTTTGATCCTTTGAAGACAGAAAAACAAAAAAAAGCCATCACCCATCATCTTATTTTGCATCTGGCAAAATGACAGTCTTCCAAAAGCTTAATTTTCAGGATTCGTGAGATTTCATGAGAATCCCTGTTAATGTTTTAAAAAACCTAAGCTTTTGGTTTGGGTGGTAACAGATAAAATTTCAGCACTATGAATCCTATAGATTCAAAACTAGAGACAATGGAAACTACTATTTTAAAAAGACACCTTGTAAAGTGTAAGTCAGCATCATGATTCTGAGTGAATGAAAACTCTTCATTATCTTTTAGTGCTGGGAATGGATAAAGCTTAAGAATCTGGAAAGGTTTTGAAATTCAAAAGCCATATTCCCTGCAGACCATGGGAAGTTGGAATGGCCTGAAAGGAGTTACTGGAAAAAAATCCCACAAAAGCAGCAGCTGTGGGTGAGGTTTGTATGAAATAAAGAGGAGTTGCCTGTGGGTCTGTGGGGTTTTGTATAACAGGACAATCTGAGGTTGGGACAGGAGAGCAGGGAGGATGCTGCAGATTGTGTGCATATCAGTGTGGCAGGTAAGGTGTGTATTGCTTCAGGAACTTTGGAGCCAAAATGACTGTATTTCCCCTTCCTAACAACCAACTAAGCCTGGCAGTGTGGGAAAAGATTACAGAAACAATATGAAAGTTAATTTAATCCTTTCTATGTTATTAATATCTAAACTGAGAAGTACTCTTTACAATTTAATGTACAAATAATCTGAATAGCAGGGGAAGTCTAAGTTTTTATAGACAGCACAATGTAGGACAGATTCGGTGTATTTATTGTTTAGCCTTTGCTTAAACATATGGAAAGTGTCTTGATTGGAAGGAGATTAATAGATGAAATTCACGCTGATCTCTAACTTGGTCTCATGATGTAGGTCCTGTGTTTCTAAACTATAGTACAATATCTTAAAGATGTTGCAGCAAAAGGAATGCAAATAGTTTGCCATAGTATGTGTGTGGTTGGGTTTTTTTCCCCCCCCCTTTTTTTTTTCATCTGGAATCAAAACAATTTCTTCTAGTTTATGCATAGAATAGCACAGCGTGCTGCCAAAATCTTGACTAATATCTTCCTGACTGACTCAATAGACTGGAACTAGAACCTGTGCTAAACCTGCCCAAACATAATGCTCAGCGTTAGACCTCAGCTGACTGAGTTGACAGCTGCCACCCAGACAAAATTGTTGCTGTGCTTTTTCATCTGCTGGGTTTTGCAAGGTTGGCTCTGGTCAGGGCTCCCACCTTTCTGGGCAGGAGATGACGGGGCCTGACGACCCGCAAAGCTCCCTCTGCGTGCTGGGCACCTCTCTGCATGCTGGGAATGTTCAGGAGGAGCAGATCAAAAACGGCAGCCGTGGCAGGGCTCGTCTTGCATATAATATGTGTTACATGCAGTATGTGGGAGTGTAACTGGGCACCCCACCTGCCTGTATTCAGTGTATGTGTTACGCACTGCTGCGTGCAGTACCTGGAGAGAAGGTACCTGCTCGGGTGCCCTAACTCGCCTTACCAAGGAGCTGAAGAAGTGCTCCAGAAAGCAGGAAATAGCTTAAAAAGTGCATTAACCTTCCTAGTTTTTGTATCTGAAAGTGTGGGGAGAAACACTGAGCTATAGTGGCTGGAACTGGACAATCCATTTCTTGTCATTTTTTGGCCTGGTTTGTTACTGTTTAACATTTGCTTAATAGCAATGAAACTTCCTCAAATTCAGTGGAGACTTAACTTTGTAGAATGAGAGAGTGTGGATGCAGGATGAATTCATCATTGTTATTATTTAAATATTTATGCTACAGTCCAAAAGTGATGGAAGATGAGGAGGTGTCTATGTCATATATGAAGAAAAAAAAAGTGCATAGGGATGTGTTGAGTGTTGGGGTTCAAGGGCGATTAAAAATGAGAACCAGAGAGGACAAGGAAGATTTGGCAGGCAGGCTGCCCATGGAAATTAGACACGTTCAGCTTTTGAATTAAAACATCTTTCTTGAATGGAAGCAAGCAGATATGTTGTGAAAGAAGTCTCTGTGTGGACCTTTTCAACATGAAAATGTGTGTTTTCTGTTAAATTCTACCGAGGTCAAGATAGCTGTTGTTTATCACATCATAGAATCATAGAACCATAGAATGCTTAAGGTTGGAAGGGACCTCCAGAGGTCATCTAGTCCAACCCCCCTGCACACGCAGGGTCACCTAGAGCACATGGCACAGGACTGCGTCCAAACGGGTTTTGAAGATCTCCAGAGGAGACTCCACAGCCTCTCTGGGCAGCCTGTTCCAGTGCTCTGTCACCCTCACTGTCAAGAATTTTTTCCTTAAGTTCCTGTGGAACTTTTGATGCTTCAGTTTGTGGCCGTTTCCTCTAGTTCTGCCAGTGGCCACCACTGAAAAGAGGCCAGCACCATCCTCCTCACTGCCTCCCTTGAGGTACTTATAAACACTGATTAGATCCCCTCTCAGCCTTCTCTTCTCCAGGCTGAACAGGCCCAGCTCCCTCAGCCTCTCCTCATAGGGCAGATGTTCCAGACCCCTGATCATCCTTGTAGCCCTGCGCTGGACTCTCTCCAGCAGCTCCACATCCCTCTCATACTGTGGAGCCCAGAACTGGACACAATACTCCAGATGTGGCCTCACCAGGCCTGAGTAGAGGGGCAGGATCACCTCCCTCGACCTGCTGGAGATGCTCTTCTTAATGCACCCCAGGATCCCATTGGCCTTCTTGGCCATGAGGGCACACTGCTGCCTCATGGTCAACTTGTCATCCACCATGACGCCCAGGTTTTTCTCTGCATGGAACTAATCAGTACAGAAAATAAATAGGTTGCATTCATACACAAATTCATACGTATGCTATGTGGAATGTTATGTGTTTCACTTGCAATTTGAAAATGTCCCTTTCAAGATTTTATACCACCAATAAACTAGATCTAGCTCATCAAGCAAAATCTCCCTCTGGCATCCAAATATAGGAGTGCAAATATGCATGGTAAATTGCAGGTAATTTTTTTCCTTTTCATGTATGCATACACCAGCTATTCTGTTTCTCAGACCTGAGTAATCGTTTGCCTTGTATTTAATAACCATGAAGCTCTGAAGCCACAGGTCTTCATAGAACTCCATGATTTGTAGCATAGGGAATATACATGAGTATAAATTTAAAAGAATGAATTAAATTTGATTTTCTGCTTAGCTTTGTACTTCAAGTGATATATGCTTAGACTTCTAAAGTCTAGGCAAAAATGGTATTTTTTGTTTTTAAGAGAACTTTTTAAAAGTGAAATTATTTTACATGAACTTTTCAGTATAAATCAAGACTTACATTTTTTCATTTTCATTCTCATTCAGAGCATTTAACCGGGGCCCCACGTCCCCCCTCTCCTGCTCCTCGCTGTGGTGGGCTGCAGCTTTTGGCCTTCCTGCCCGTGGCAGTCTCAGGGACTCCGGGCTTCTTCATAAAGACCCTTTTCTGCTCACCTTCTACAGCACATGCATAGCTTGACTCCCTTTCATTTCCGCTTACTTTGCCAGAATCTCTCTTCAGTTTTCTGCATCTTCTTAATGTGCATAGAGGGTCTGAAAGTCCATTGTACGCGTTGTTAAGTAGCTGTGTTTCCCTCAGTGCTCTATGGTTGCATATGTGGGAAAACATGACTTTCAATTGACTATAAGTTGACTTTCAATTAGGCTATAAGCATCAACAGGAAAGAGAAGCGGTATGTTTGAACATGCCTAGCTTAATGAAGCATGTAACTAGTGTTTTCTAGAGTAGTAACAATTTGTTATAGTTTATTGGTTACTACATTCTGATTCATTTCACATGCGTCTCTTCCATTTATTTGTGTTTCATTGTAGTGATTGCTTATAAATATTTTGCTGTGAATAGTCAATGTTCCCTACTTAACTAATATACTTGTGCTTTTTTTCTCTCTCTGACTGGACAAAGATTTGATTAAGAAGAATAAGAAAATAATAACACATCTGGATGTATTTAGAATGAAATGTAGTCTCTGCTGTAATTCTTGATGATCTTCACATTCAGGAATATATGCTGTTCTGCAGAGTACCATTATTACGTAAATCATAGCAAAACAACTTTAACTTTCTGAGTATGCCTGTGAGGACACTGGTCGTATTTTTTCCCTTCTTATTCCTGGATTATCTTAGGTAAGAAATGATCAATTTCTATAATTAACTCTTAATTTAATCTCTGCATAAAATATTAAGTTTTACTTAAGTAAAGGTACTGGATGACTTTAACATTAGAAAAGAAGGGTCCATATGTAACTATATCTGTTGACTGCTTTGCGGCAGACTTTGCTCTGCCTCCCTCCCAGAAATTCCATGCTGATTTCTGCCTCTTCTCTGTGATGTTACTCATTTTTGCTTGCAACTGCTTGAATTTTTATCTTACATTATTTCTATCTTATTATATCCTGTTCTAGTACATTCTTATTATATCCTATTCTCTCTAGTAATCATGCTATTTCCTGAGTTGCCTCAGTCTAAATGCTGAACTGGGGCATCCGAGGATGGTTGAGTTAGATGAGAGGCCTGCAGGATCCATCGCTGTGGGATGCAGTCAGTCTTACTGAAGGCAGTGGGATACAGCTGAATCTTACTGAGGAATATCCCGTGGGGCCTGAGCCATGGGTGCTGCCCTGACGTCCCTTGGCATCTTGCTCCCCTGGGATGGGGGACCAGCCCTGCAGGCAGCCCTGACTACACCAGCCGTGTGGTGCCCTGACATCAGAAAAGTGATTTTTCCTTTGAGTTAGGGTTTTTCCTCTCTTATTTTCCTTTCTGGCATCAAGGTGAAGACATCTCTGCTGCTGGGGCTACTCCAGCCAAGCCCTGTCTCAGTTTTCCTTTCTTCGAAGTTCTCCCGCCAGACACATCTGGCAGTTGTGGTGAGACAAAGTCGCCTGAACCTTTCCCCCTTTGTGTGGCTTGGTCACCCCCTCAGTCCTGCATCCCCAGTAGGGGGGATCCCTTTGAAGCCTGTTCCCAGACACCCGCCTTGGTACTCACCTGTGGTGACCACAGGCAGGTTCTCCTCAACCCGTTCTACCACACAGCAACCCCATCTGAAGCTTTAGGTTAGGTCTTCGCATGTAATCCTGAGCTTTAGTCTCTCTTTGAAAGCCATCTAGGCAAAATATTGATCTGATCCGGTTTGATTTGCTTGTTCTTCTTTTTATTTAGATGAACATTGATAACTCTTCTGCCTTGCAGCTGCCATGCTAAATGGCAGTTGGGCTGTGGGACGAGTGCTGTCGTGACACAGTATCAGGGCATTCATTTCATCCCCTGAGGTGGCACCTGTAGGGAGCAATGGCAGAAGCTGATCCCTAATAAAGACTCTTTTCATGGCTAGAGAAGTCAGAACTGTAAAGGAGAGAGAGGAGGAAAAAAAAAAAAAAACAGAACAGGGAGAACGGTAACTTGAATTTAAAAATGCACTTCCAAAATCAAAACTATTGAGAAAGGCAAAGAAAGTATTGTCTAGCTCTACAAATACAAATGTTAAAAATCTCTATCATTTCCAAATCAAGCACTTTCCACTGGAACAGGGATGGGAGTATGAAAGTTGCAAGTGCAAGGTAAAGATTTGGGCAAATCTTTGCAGTTAGACCTGGCCAAAAGCCTGCAGGCTTGATATAGGCTAACCAGGTTATTACTGGTGCTCACTAAAACTTCACTGCAGGATGAGAAGGGTTTGTCTCTGTCTGATTCCAGATCCCTTGGGTGCAGGAGCTCTTTCCAGAAAGAGTGTTCTGTTTTTGCTGCTCTTACTCCAGTTAATCCAGTGGATCTATCCATATGGTTTAAACAACGGTAAAATAAAGTGGTGGTTTGTGCTTTTATTTGGGAAGGAAAATATCATTTGCTGGATTAGTCCACTTTTATTAGAAGATCTGGAATTAGGCCTCTTGTTTAAAAGTAATTCATGTTTAAACTTCTGTTTTTTGACTCATTCAGGTATATACCTATTCTCCCTATTTTCAATTTATTTTACAGTTGTGAAAATCAGACATAGCTCTTAAAAATATAATTATGTATATTATATACCTATATTATGTACATTAGATAATATATAGCATACATGTTAATTAATGTAATTACTTTTAATCTGAAAGTGCAACTTGAAAAAAATACAGCAAAGCTTTCAATAACATGGAAATTGTCAACACTTGTATTAAGAGCTAATTCAGAAAAAAAAGTACGTGACTCTTGCACAGCAGAAACATCTCAGGTACCTTCTGAAGGAGATGTGTATGGCAGAGTGGGAGCTTTCAGTGCTGTGGCTCTCCTGGTTCAGTGCATTCCCAAACCAGGCTTTTATTATTATTATTATTTATTCCTTCCTTCCCCTCTCTTTGTTTACAGGTCTTACACGACAGTTATTTGATTTATGCAACAAAATCAGTATTGGAAAGTGAGTTTCTTTCTGAAAACTTTGCAGGAGGAGAGGCGCAGCTGCTTCCTTTTGCATTTATTTCTCTCCCGCGGTTCTGTTTTATAGGGGAATGAGCTTAAATACACAGATCAGCTCTGAGGAAGTTTTGTTGCTTCCTCCTGCTTTGCTTTCCATATTCGGCAGCAGTGGATGGGGTGGCAGAAGGTGAAGTACAAATTGGAGCTGGGAGGTTTATTGCCATTTATTCGTTTGACCTTTCTTCTGGGGGGTCTTTGGTTTGAAGCGCTTCTTTCACAAGTGTTGCCCTACTTAGTTTTAACTATCTACATTTTTTTAAGCCTTGTTTGATACAAGATAGATATTTTCCAAAGTTTCAAAAAATGCTACTGTTAAAGCACTTAATATAGCTATGAGCTAGTACTGTTGTATTGGTGGTTTTTCTGAACACTTACACTGAAGACCGGTGGGGATGTTACAGCTTTTCTCTGATATAGCTGATTATCAGTAAGATCAGTAACATCTCTTTATTTCTGATTCAAGTTTCAGGTTTATTTATATTTATTAGGGGCTTAAGTTTAGCAGGAGAACATTCTGAGTGCATGTATGTGTTTGTATATTTATATTTTTTATTTCTGAACAGTCCAAGTCAGCCGCTTTGATCAGGGCATGATCTCCCATTTGCAGTTGGTAACCAAGACTTGTCTGTATTATTTAGCATTGCAAATATGACTTTTTTTTTCAAGTGAGTGTGATTTTCTTTCGTTTATCTGTTTGTTTTTGCTTCAGCTGATTTTTCTTCGGATTGTTAACTGTAAGCCTAGAAGCCTGGGCTGTATTTCTGTACACTAGCAAGCTGCTTAGGACTGAATATTTTATTGATTACTATTGTTTTGTTGTAACTGGAGCTGTTAATATAGGGTGACTTTCTTGCCCTGTATTAGCAAGTGGGCTTTGTGCAGCTGTTCTGGGTGGGATTCGGGCAAACAAAATCCATCACTCTTACAATGCCTTCATGTGCCTGTAAACCAAACACACCCCTGCTGTAGGGGGTGCACTAAAGACATCATATTCTGGAAACCTGGGGGTAAAATTCTGCTTTTCAGCACATCCACAATCTTGTAGGTTGCTTCAGAGCTTCCCTAGGCTGGAGCTTCCTTCCAGGCTCTCCAAAGCAATCCAATCCTCAGCAACATAGAAGTCATCCCAGAAAACACTGGTGTGCCTGGGAGCATGGTCTCTGGCCTGCCTTTGAATTTGGCAGTGTTCACCAGAACCTGGTATTTCTGCTTTCCTGGAGTGGGGTCCTGCCACGATGAGACACCAGCTGAGAAGATGATGGTGCCAGGCGCGTGTGCCTGCTGTGTGGCACGTGGCTGGACGATGTCTCTGCATGCTCTAGGGAGCATCCTTGCCAAAAATGAGGTTTGTTCCTAGCTTCTTCGTTTTTGCTTGTTGAAAATCTGGCCGATTTCCTGCTGGGTTGTTTATTCAGTGCTCCTGGAGTTGCACCTTGCATGAAAGGATCCAAGTTGCTTCAGGGTGAATTTGTGGCACTGGGTGCAAAATACATTGGGTATGTGGAGCAAATCAATTGTTGAGAAAGCCCTGCTGACTTGAAAGGAAATGGTTGTTTTCTTCCCAAAGTTGTGGTGGCAGAGTTTCCAGTATCTCCCGTGTGACTCTCGCTGGAGGCAGAAGTAGTGTCAAACCAAGCAGTTAGTGTCTTGTCAGCATCTTGTGACTGCGCAGACTGTATCTGATTTCGTTACAGTAATTTCAGACAATAATTCACTTGATGCTTTTATCTCAGCCAGCAACTATTTGAGGCTTACAAGCCCAAATTTGGGCTTTTGGCCAAAGAAGGAGGAAAAAATTAGCTCCTCCCTTTAGAAGGAGGAAAAAATTAGTTCCTCCCTTTAAAGGACAGGGAGACTTCTAGGGAAGTTCCCAGGGGACACCTGAACTGGCTTTTAATAGGCTATAGCAGCTCAGATAGGAACCGGGCTCTCTGTCGTTGCTATCTATGGCCACGTTGGTGTCCCGAGTCTACCTATTTCGCACCCTTTCCTCACCCTTTGGGCAAAACAGGCCAGACCATCTCTGCAAGCTGCAGAACGGCCATTTAGGCCTAATGAGAACTGTGTTTGTATGTGCTTCTTGCATATGGTATGGCATATATGTAGCCAGGCTTTGATTTGTGCCTAAATACTGCGATGAGAGACCAAAGCTAAGACAGATCTATTCAACTCAGTCATCCTGCGCATAACCTCAGTGCAAGTTTTGGTCGTGGTTACAGGCGGCAGCTATGGTCCTACCATACTGTGTAGTATTGTGAGTTTTCAAGTACTTTTTTCAAGTACTTCTTTCCTTTTTCATGCTCCTTTCTGTTGTCTCTTCATTTAATCATTTCTGTCACATAACCTCTCCTTCTGCCAGAGGTACCCAACTGGCACGAGGTCTCCTGCTTTATGAGGTTCCTCCTGTCTCTGTGTTACAGACCTTACCTTCCTTACCTGAGCATTTGTCTTAATTTACTGTGGTGTGCAGGTTCAGCAGGCCATGGACTAACAGATGGGCAGTGATAATTCTTCCAAGGTTTACGAATTTTTGTGTTATCTTTCAGTTAGCATAAAATCTCCATTTTCAAGGTTTTCTCTAAGTCTTTATAAGGCGATATGTTGCTAATTCTATGCTGCAATGATAATAAAAAGCTGTTAGCACAAAATCCATTTATAGATCAGCAATATTTGCAAAGACTAAAAATACATCCTAACTTGGACAGAGATTGAAGTCTGGGTCTGGCAACCCTACTGGGAGTAATCAATCCCTCTGCCCGAAATAACCAGATGGCCCCTACACGAGTCCATCTGAACCAAGGGCTTTCGACCCTTCTCTGTGGCTTAGACCTTTTCAGGCTGTATTTCATGGTCCCTTATAGGCAAAGACCTTAATGGTTACACATCTGTAAAGACTTAGAGACAGGTGGGAATGAAATAATGTCATCATAGTGACTAACTTTTCTAATTAAATTACGGATCCATTTCTATTCTGGTGAATTGTTCTTCATTCTAAAAATTTTCAGAAATACTTGTATTTTAGTATTTTAGGGTTTTTTTTCCCCATCATTTTTCTCTACCTACAAGGTCATTCTATTTGTAGTCTTGTATATTTTTTATGTTTCAGACCTTAGAGTGAAAATAGCAGTTCTGTGTTCTACCATCCTGCATTTTGTTTCATCCTCCTCCTCATGAGATTAAAAGAAATGCAATAAAAAATTGAAATATAGCAGTGAATAAAATCCGCTACTACTGAAGTCACCATGTGTGTATCCTTTCATTTTGTGTAAACAGACATTGGTCTTCAAGATTTCAGTGAATAATTTATGTTTAATTTGGGAATGCAAGATATGGTTTTTAAAACATAGGCGTGAGCGTGCGTAACAAGGAGAATTTGGCTGCAGAAATTTTTTCAAGCCTTTGGAGTATGCAAGTCCCCCAGAGCTGAATGATTTCAGAGCAAGATGGTGCTCGTAAATGACTGCAGTGACGGAGAGACAGTGTGCGTTAGACACATGCGCTCGTTTGGTGCAAGGTGGGGTGAGAACCGTGGGGCTTCCAGCTTCTGGCGAGGCAGCCAAGGCACAGATTGCAAAATCAAACATTTGTCAAGAGTTAAAAGATTTTTTTTTTCAGGCTCACTTGATCTATTTGGCTGGTGGTAGTGTTTCCTTCTGGTATCTTTGTTAAATGTAAATTGACATTTTATAAATATATATACTATACATATATATATATGGTATCTTACAGCTGTGTGGTGGACTGTGCTGATGATAGAGAGATGGCTTCTGGTGGCCAATTGGAGCGTCCTTGAGGTTTGTGGCTGGGTTCGCGAGAAATGGCAATACTTTAATATGAACTAGCTGTGTACATTGCTTTTGCGGCTGAGGGAGAAAACGCTCTTAGAATTTCTCTTATCCAAAAGCAGCAAGAGCAAGAAAAGTCAGGTCCAGAAAGACCCCGTTTTTCTCCACATTTATAAAGAAATCCTGTTGTGGCTCCTTCTGTTGGATGTATCCAGCTGCACACATGTCTGTGCTAAGGAAAAGTCTTTGGAAGGAAAAAATCTTATTTTTTTTTTACCAAGCCTATTGGGGTCAATTATGCTAATAAAATTTTGAAGATTTTCAGCTATGTTACTTCAGTTTTTGCTGTCAGGTACAGTCCCTCTGAAGATATTCAGAATTCCCCTATTAAATTTCAGAGTGCAGAATAGCACTTGCTTTTTGACTCCTTTGGTCACACAGCAGGGCAAGGATTAAGTTGGCAGGAAGTTTATGGTCATGTGTAAAATGATATGTCTGTGCAAACATAACTTCTGCTGATAATTTTGCACTAGATTCTTGGTATCAATCTCTGGATCTTCCAGAAAAAAACTATGAAGACTGGCAGTTCCTCAAACATCAACGTTATTTTAAAATGTATTATTTCATCCCCTTTTCTAGGGATAGGTCTGTCGGGTAGGATTCCCCAGCTTGCCAATATACCATGTTTCTTTTAGTTATATCAGAAGTATTGATACTATTTTAGTAACTTACTCTTTGCAAGGAATTACATAAATAAAGAAGAAAGTTGTGGTCTCTCTTTGTCACTAAATATCAAGGCTCAGATTTGTGTGTATGCTTTTTTATTTCTTCTTTTTTCCCTCCAGCAAACTTTGTGAAAAGCTACATTTTTGTTCATTTGCTGGAAGATATCCCAAGTTACATTTCTAGACTTGGGAAAAAGATCTGGTTCATGATATATCTCAAAATCAGTTTATGCTCTAGACAGTAGAAGAGCTGAAGGGAGGAACTTGTCAAAATGATGTAGACAGAAGGCTTGGTAAAATAGAAGCACAGACAAAATAGTTCCTGGGACCTGATCCAGATATTTAGAGCTCTTCTCTAAGCAAGAGATCCTGTGGTAGCTGGATTCCTCTCCTCGTGGGGAGGAGCTTTATCAAGTATCCAGGAAACCTTCATGAATACTTTTCACAAGAAAAGCCCTTGCTAAGTGATTTGCAGTCTTTATGAGTAGTGGCACTTGTGTAGGTATCGGAGAGTGTCCGTAGCCCTAACGCATGCGCAGCGCGTCCTGAGAAGGGAGGGTTATAAATAAAATAGGGAGCGTTTCAATGACACAGTCGTATATTCTGAGCCCCTCTTCAGTCATGACCCCTCTCTCCTTGGTTTATGGAGTCCTGCACTGTTACTGTACGCATGACTGGCAGTGCAGTAAATAGCATTTTGCTTGCAGTTCCTGCATGTCATTTACTTTGTTTTCTGTGCGGAGTCATCGCTACAATATGGTTGTGCAGAATTAAAGTGGTACCTTTCTTCATGTTTGCTCTACCTCAAGTTTTCTTGTTTTGGATGTGTATTTCTGTTCCTCTGTGTAACTTTGGAATTGATTTCGATAGCTTACCAAAAATATTAAGTCCTTACAAGCTTTTTGGAAGTAGGGGAAAGGAAAGAGATGTGGGTACCCACATATGGAGCGTGCAGCGTAACAACTCCACATATTAGACACCGGAGAACTCACAAGCAGGGATGTGGAACGGGGAGGAGGGAGGGAGGAGGGAAGAGACACTTGGCTGGTGGGAGAGATTTCAAGCAAATCTTGCAGTTTCTCAGAGCAAAGTCAGTAGACTTGTAGCAAATTAGTGCTCCCTGATGATGGCAATCTGTGCTCATTGGCTTTGTGTAATATCTAAAAGTGATATTATATTTTCCTGGTTGTGCTTTGACCCGCGGTGTTACTGAGCAGGGTTTATTTCAGGAGGTAAGCCGAGACGTGCCCATACTGGAATGTGAGCGAGCGCGACGCTGGTGACATTTAGCAGGATCCCGGCCTCACAGCGGTGTCCCCACTGCGCTGCGGATGCTGTGTGTCCCAGGGAACGCCTGGCTGTCTGGAAGCTGTGGGTGTCCTGGCCCTGTCGCTGGCACCAGGGATCGCTGCAGCGCAGGAGGCTCCAGGGAACCAGGAGGTCACCCCAGGAGCCCCTTGCGGCTCTGACTGCCCTGCCCGGGAATGTGCCACCTACTGCAGCTCTAGGTTTTAGGCCTTGCAATTGTTTCAGTCTTTAAATGGAAGAAAACAAGAAAAAAGTGCAAAATGTGCCCCTACACAGTCTCTTTGGGTTTAAAGTATTAAATATTGTGAATACATTTAAATGCTACATGCAGAAAATCCAGTGTTGAGCAGTGATTTTGCATGTGACTGTTCAGTTTGGTACCAGGGCATGCTTTGGCATGCTCAGGGCTTTGTATTCTCTTTCCCTCCATAAATCCCTCCTCACCTTGTCTGACCTTGTGGCTACATGGACTCAATTAGCTCAAGGCCCCTCTCCCCCGCTGCTTTTTTTTCTTCTCTTTGGAAACTGTGGAGAGCTGCTGGCTCCCTGGCTGCAGCCCCAGGGCCAGAGTCACAGGGACAAATTCCCGGCAGGTCTATGGAGGCAGCACAGCTGGAGCCAGGATGAGAGGGAGTTGGAGGGGGTAATTACCTGGTTAATGAGGAAATGGTAGCTGCCCTCACAGCATCGTCCCCAGCATCACCAGGCCTGTGGTCAGTAAGCCTTAGGCCTCGCACAGAACTTGAAAATGTTGGAAAAACTATTTTTGTATCTCTCTGTCAGTAGACAGAAATGCTATTGGATTTCATTAATCATGAGCATGGGAAGGAAACAGACTGCTGAATAAAATGTCATTTTAATTGATCATTTTAAGTGTGGAAATTAAGAAAGAGGCTTATCATTATTTCAGGATAACTATTCATGTGACAAAGTTAGTGCTGTTGCTCCTTTCTCTGAGCTCGCAGCCCTTAGGCTTAGCTTCTTACAGCATTTGCACAGCCACCTAAGCAAACTGTACTGCCCACTTCCCCCTTCCTTCAGTAGCATCTGTAGAGGGTTTTATTTCACTAAGACAATTAATTTTGTGGTCATCCAAAGGCTCCTGTGTCAGCTCTCTGGGAAAGGTAAAGACAAAGACAAATTTTTATTTGATGGTTCAGCTGGTTACACATTTTAGGATCTCTGAAATCTAAAATAAGAATTTGAGATGAGAAAGATAATTTAATAATTGAGGCTGCTTGTCTCCTTGGGTGAATATTTTTCCCCCTTTCCATGATGTTAAACACACATGCAGTTTTCACTTGCTTTCCACTACTTTTCCAGGCACTAGTACGGCTATATATTGTGTAGAGCAACACTGTATTTGAAAATACAGTGCTACTATATATAAAATATACATCTCATGCTTTGAGTTAATAATTTGCCTATTCTTGTAGCCGCTGTCTTTTTGCATCTTTTGTCAACACAGTTCAGTTAACTGGTCTCTTCTCAAAGAAATGCTTTGCTGATGGCTTTTGGGAAGGAGGCCTAAGAGCTATTGTAGGTGTCTCCTGTGAGATACCACGTGTATCGGAAGCATTTGGAGTCAATGCAGGTGTTTGCTTTGGTCTTGGGTGGTAATCGAGACAAGCGAGTGGTCCATGGAATTTCCCAAGCATCGCAGGCAGGGTTTAAATGCCAAGCGCGCTCCTCCACTTGCCCCATGGCTAGAATGTTTTGGGGTGAGCTGGCATTAAATCTAGGGCAGTTTGATCATAGTTTCAGGGTGTGCATGGTCTTGGTTTTCCTCTGGCCCTGACAACGGTCCCGTATTTGTTTTTACAAGTTTTTTGGCTGTTGAGCAGAGGCTTTGATTGCTCGTGATTCTGATGGGAGAGCGAAGAGGGGATGTGGCACTGGGTAGCTGGCCGGGAATCACATGCTGTGCGTCTGTGGTGGAAACATCAATTGGGGGATTGATTTTATTCTAATTTTCTTGACGCTGAGCTCAGACCAAAATAATCTTCTTTGCGTGTTAGAGGGGTATTGGAAGGTCAGAGGGAGAACAAGGCCCAAATTGATTTGAGTGTTTTTGTCCAAAGCCAAGATCACAGATTTTTAGCCTTTCTCTTTTCAAGCTTCCTCGTGTTTTTGACTCTGCAGGTGTTTTGTGGCTATACTTTGCGCATTGCATGAAAGCTTCATAGCGTTAGCTTGTGGCAAGGAAATAGCAAACTAAAGCTGTGTCATTTTGGGGCTATTTTGTGTTATGTGGAAACATAGCTCTTCCTTCTCCAATTTTCATGTTCTGTGGCTGTTTGGAGTTAGTATATCCAGTGTAAGCATAGGACTTCCAAGGATAGCAATTCCTTTTGTGAGGAAAACACTACTATTCTGGATCGTCTTTCCTTCTCTCAGGACTTCGCCCTGAATTTCTTGAAATTTATCCCTCTACTTTTTCTCTAAGGGAGAGAGTAAAAAACTGAGCAGGACTTGCTATATGATAGAGTGGAGGGATGAAAAAAATACAGTGTGAATCTCCCCTAAATCTGGGAACTCTCCTTCTGGGAGCTTGGGGGAAAAAAAAGTTGCAATGAGATTTTCTTAGTGCTTCTAGTGCTTAGTGCTTCTAGTTGTTGTGTCCTGCAGTGTTGTGCACTGCACTTATAACTACAGACACTATTAAACCCTTTTCTGTTTGGTTTAGTCACATCATTTGGGTAGGGATTGCAATCAAAAAGGTTCACTTTAGCATTGTAAAATGTCAGCTGGTGTTTTACAAAGCCATTTTTAATCTGCATGAAAACTCCCAAATTTCTCTCTGAAGAATAAAATCAATCAATTTCTCGCTGTCTGTTTTTATTTAAATTCTGGGTTAGGTTGTGCTCTGAGAAGGTCATACAAGTCAGGAGGTGCCATAATACAGGGTAGTGCAACGTAAGCTGGGATGTTCTTTTAAACTACATAGGGGGGTTGCACGTCTTGAGGGGAAGATGTGACATTTTCCCCTGGGTTTTCCCTTTCCAGGAGGCAGAAATCAAACAACACTGGAAGCTGAATCACATTAAAAAACAATCATGTATTTTGTGTCAGTTTTCTGGTGGTGTTGACTGCCCTCTCAGAAGTTTTGCTTTGTTTTTCCCTTGCAATAGTCAAAAATCTGTTCCCCTATGTGGCTCCAAGGAGAGGGTAGTGCAGGAGGAGGGTCCCTGAGCGCTGGGAATGGGTGTGCAGGTTGCTGCGCCAGGGCAGCGCTTACACCATGCTGATCTGCCAGGCTTGAGAGACCCGGACGTAAATATCTCTAACACTCCATTGGGTGAGATTGTTCTGTGTGATTTTAATTAAGCCCAGTTGGTTAATTCCTTAACAATATGCTCTTGGAGATTATTGCACAGTTCAAATCTGAAAGTTTTTGCAACAAGTAAATACACTGATGTGTAGCTTTCAAAAGGGTTTTGGATATCTGGGTCAACCAATGTCTTAATTATTTTCTCCATATTTATCTCTGAAAATGTTTTTAAGTTGGAAATGAAATAAAAACAGAATATTATTTGGAACAGTAGAGGAAAGTAAGAAATACTCTGAATTCATTAGTAACCCAGATCTTGACAGCATGGACCATGGCTGGTAATAAGTAATATATGATGCATATACGAAGTTATGTATATGCTTCATTTACTGCACAGAAAGCAAGGTGAATAGTAAGAATATGATTTGATTTGCGCTTCTGAGCTGTTTAGCACATGGAGTGTCTTACTTCATTTGCCGGGCCTGGAGGATACTAGAATGGTGCTTTTTGAGCTTATTTCATGTGTGATTGCTGGTTAGAAGCGAGTTACCAGTTACAAAGTGCTGCCCACTGCTCTGAAGGATCCCACGAATCTGAAGTGCTTCCATGGGCTTCCCCAGGTTTGTCTGAATACACTCACACGCCCCTGGCAGCAATTCCTCATACTGCTGTGCGTGTTGAGAGCTTACGCACCTGGTGTCCTCATCAAAAGGGTAAATTTTAGTTCCCTAGTTAAAAATTTGCATGGAATTGCAATCCTGCATGGATTTTCTGCAGATGACTGGTCCCCATGTCTGTCCAGAGCAGACCAGCGAGTTCCTTATTCTGCTTGGAAAGTAGTGACAGAACAAGGTCCAGGTGAGTTTGGTGCATGCAGTTTCGGTCTGGGCCAGCTGGGTGTGCAATTAGCAAATTTTTGTCTATTTTCAGGACACAGAGCACTTGTCATCTACTGTGGTTTTGTGTTCTGCATTTGTAAGGCTGAAGTATCACAAGCTTGATGGTGAGCTGGTTGCTTCTGTGCTTCAGATGTTGTACATCTTTGTCTAGGCATACATATCGTAGCTCTGTAAAAGTCAATGGGAGTTTTTATGATTGAAGTTTTTAAAGGTTTGGAGTTTAATTCTAATTTCAGAGGGAGGAGCAAAGAGTCTACTTTTGTCTCTAGCACACTGTAGTGGTTGCAGAGACCAAAAGTCTGTTTTATGCCTTATGTCTTTGTTGCAGTGAACATCTCTTCATGTTAATTCACATTAATGTTGAAGTTCAGGCTGTTGTGCATGATGTGGGAAGTGGCTAATTTGGATATTTGGAAAATGGCTATTTGGATATAATTTGGAAAAGTCAAGCCACAGCCGCCCAGGTCTCCATGCGCTGAAGACCCTGCCTGGAGCCCCGAGTGCTGATGCGTGTGGTTGTGTCGCTGCTGTTACTCAAAGGGGGTAATTTAAGGGTGTCCACACTGTCAGCAGGAGCTGCTGCATCATTTAGCAGATGGTGGCATTACATTTACAAGGGCGTGGCCATATATCTTTGAAACCAAAGGCTCTCTTTTGTGTGGCTGTTTATAAGCGCAGGTCACATAGCAGGTGGAACAGTTTGCAGGTGACTAATGACACACTTGCACAAACCCTTTTGTTTCATTGCAAGTGTATAATGCTAAAGTATCCAAGCACCTCATTTAAAATTTAGTGTCCTAATCTATCCAAAAATGTAGATGCCCTAATAAAATAGTTCATAGTGATATTAAGTCAGGGAAGATTGCAGCTTTCCAAAGGTAAGTATTGTTGTTGTTCCAAATGAAACCATCTAAACTCCTGCAGTGTTAGCTCTTACTGCCCAAGGTAATCTGCAGCCACGTGTCACTGCTTTGCTCGCAAGGCTGGGGAGCTGCTCGGGTCCCTCCCTGAAGTGCAGTGGCTGAACATGCAGTAAGGGAAATGCGGATAAATAAATGGCAGGGCGGTATCGCTGGGTTCAGTTTGCATTAAGGGAAACATGGAGGGAACGGTGGTATCATTGGATTCAGTTTGCAGCTGCTGCAGTCAAGACAACTTCATTGGCAGCCCTGCTTGAGGTACAGCTGAACGTACTGCATACTGAAAGCAGTCAAGCTCTCCAGTTTATTTTCAATCTTTGTATCTTCCAGCATGGTATTTCCTTTAGGTTTTCTAATATTTGAGCATTTTAAGTTCTCATATGTTTATGTCCGTCATCAAAGTTAGTTCATGTTCTACCTTAAAAAAATGACATCACTCCTTTTCTTTAAAGATTTTTTTTCAGAGAACACTTTTATTTTTTAGTGAAACATGTATCCATAAAAATGATTTGGTGAGCAAAAGTTACAGTAATATTTTGTCTTGTGAAAAATAAAAATATCCTATTTGAAAACTTATCTTTTTTATTTTTATCCGTTATTTATTATCAGTTAATTATTTTTATGTCATAAAGGCTGGACCCTAATCACAGAAAAGTAAGTGGAGGCTTTACTGTTCAGTGAAGTCTGAGTTCAATCTTATTTGATAGTGTCTGTCTGACCTGATTTGATGTTATTTGTAGCTCCTGGCGCAAGGCATCATTTCTTGTTCATGCTCAGCAGCTGATCCACATAGTCCACAGTTTAATACAAGTAGTGGGAGGGAGTATCAGAATTTAGAATGAACAGGCCCCACTCTGATGATGATTCATCTTTCTGAACAAGACCGAGGGTGTAGGTGGCCTTTTACTGTAGTACGTAGGGGATCTGGCTGCTTTTCAGAGGAGAGGAAACTACATGGAGGGATATTTAAATACTTTGCATCAAAATTGTAGCAACCAGAAATCTTGAGAGAAGGCCTGAACGAATATTCATGTTTCATCACTATTCCAGTTCACAGTGCAAACTCGGGACAGGAGTGAAGGATTTTTGAAAGATGCTTTAGATCTCTGTTGTTAGGAAGTGAGTCTCTGTAAGGTTATGCGTTTTAAGAGTTTGTGCCTTAACAACATTCATTTTTCACAGAATCATAGAATGCTTAAGGTTGGAAGGGACCTCTAGAGGTCATCTAGTCCAACGCCCCTGCACACGCAGCGTTACCTAGAGCACGTGGCACAGGACTGCATCCAGGCGGGTTTTGAAGATCCCCAGAGAAGGAGACTCCACAACCTCTCTGGGCTCTGTCACCCTCACTGTTAAAAAAAATTTTCCTTAAGTTCCTGTGGAACTTTTGGTGCCTCAGTTTGTGGCAATTACCTCTAGTTCTGTTGGTGGCCACCTGTGAAAAGAGGCCAGCACCATCCTCCTCACTGCTTCCCTTGAGGTGCTTATAGACACTGATTAGATCCCCTCTCAGCCTTCTCTTCTCCAGGCTGAACAGGCCCAGCTCCCTCAGCCTCTCCTCATAGGGCAGATGTTCCAGGCCCTTGATCATCCTTGTAGCCCTGCGCTGGACTCTCTCCAGCAGCTCCACATCCCTCTTGTACTGTGGAGCCCAGAACTGGACACAATACTCCAGATGCGGCCTCACCAGGGCTGAGTAGAGAGACAGGATCACCTCCCTCGACCTGCTGGAGACGCTCTTCTTAACGCATCCCAGGATCCCATTGGCCTTCTTGGCCACGAGGGCACATTGCTGCCTCATGGTCAACTTGTCATCCACCATGACACCCAGGACTTTCTCTGCAGAGCTGCTCTCCAGAAGGTCGGTCCCCAGCCTGTACTGGTGTCTGGGGTTATTTCTCCCCAGGTGCAGGACCTTGCACTTGGCCTTGTTGAATTTCATGAGATTTTTCACCGCCCAGTTGTCCAGTGTGTCCAGGTCCCTCCGGATGACAGTGCAGTCCTCTGGGGTTCAGCTACTCCTCCCAGGTTGGTATCATCAGCAAACTTGCTGAGGGAGCACTCTGTGGCTTCATCCAGGTCACTGATGAATAAATTGAACAGGACTGGACCAAGGACTGACCCCTGGGGGACCCTGCTAGCTACAGGCCTCCAACTAGACTCTGCACTGCTGATCACCACCCTCTGAGCTCTGCCATCCAGCCA
This sequence comes from Tinamus guttatus, assembly GCF_059628265.1. Lineage (NCBI taxonomy): Eukaryota > Metazoa > Chordata > Aves > Tinamiformes > Tinamidae > Tinamus > Tinamus guttatus. The sequence goes on from NW_028288936.1 coordinate 2,646,725, forward strand.
GTTCCTAATCCATCTCACTGTACGCTCATCTATCCCATACTTCCGGAGCCTGCCCAGGAGGATGTTGCTTGCTTTTTTTTGCTTGCTTTATTTATTTATTTGGTAAGACATAGGCATAGCTCTTCCAAAAGAGTGGGCAGCATTGTTTTGCCTGTTGTCGCAAGTCCTGTTACCCAAATTTCCTTATCTCGACTCATAAACAATATATATATTTTCTGATCCTCCTGCTTACACGCGGACCATCTCTCTCCCTTGCTTTGTGTCCTTGTGTGCTGTCTCCCCCTCGATCTGCCTGGACTCCATACCTTTCCAGTTTGTCTCCAGACACCCTCTTACTTTGTGTTTGGCTGACAAGGCCTCCATTGAGGATATCTAAAAGCAGTAGTAGGGCGATGCTGTCTGCGGTGCGAGCCCTGCCTTGAGCTGAGGCTGCCTCAAGGTGGCCTGCAACATGGCCGCCGCTGGGGCCGCCAAATGGCAGCTCATGGAGATCTCACCCCGTTGCTCTGAGGGGAGGTGATCCAGGAGGGAATCGCAAGGCGAGTAAAACACAAAGGAAAAAGTTTAACAGGCGTCTCTCACTCTTCAAAAACAACTGATTTAAGGGTGGTAATGCCATATATGAAAACATGAAGTAGTCTTCTGAAATATAAAGTGGGAAGTGCTATCTGTAGCAAATAGACTCTGTTTGAAGAGGAAATACCTAAGAAAATGGCCAATTGTTAAGTGAGCAAATCCTCTCCTCAAAACCCTGTGGTATTTGCCCAGGATTGGCGGTGGGACGGGGAGGTAATAAGAACACATAGCTGAAATACTTTAGTTGAGAATTTTATCTTTCTTGACAAACACTATTTTTTTATTGCCCTTCTAGTTTCAAGTGACTAAATTGTTAAATATTCAAAGTTTTTTTCTTCTCCCCTTTGCCTTTCTCTTTCCCTTTCCCTTTCCCTTTCCCTTTCCCTTTCTCCCTTCCCTTTCCCCTTTTCCCTTTTCCCTTTCCCTTTCCTCCAAGTTAGAAAACACTTGAGAGTAAGTTGGGAGTTCCCTGTTTTCTCATAGTTTTTTTCTAATAGTCAGCGTTAACCCTATAAATAAGTCCTGAAACTATAAGACTCAATATTTTTCTCAACTTAGATAGAGAGGTTGAAAGTGCAAAGATCCCCACATCAGGCCTCCACAATTTTTTTTCGATATCTTTTTTTCCTACAGGACCTTGCCATGACTGTCAGTTTGTTAGGTACAAAAGTGCAAATGTAGCTTTAATATTTTAGTAGTAGGAAGGACGTGTTTTTTGATTATTTGCCAAAATATGTAGGATTTTATGTAGTGTTTGTGTTGTAATGAAAATTTGATGTAACACACAATTCCTAGCACAGATCTGTTCTCACTGATTGTTTGAATTTTAATTTATATATTTCTGAGTTGATCTCATTTAAGAGATTATACTGGAGCAAAGGTAATTCCAGCTCTTTCCTACAGGGGTATCTTTCACTGAAGCATTAGTTTAGACAGTCCTAGTTGATATAAAAGGCTTACGAATAGACATACCTTAAAAACAGCTGTAAGTAAGAATACTTAATAATGTGTTACGTGAAAGCTGCTACATTACCTGTCATTAGGGTTATCTCTACTCCCTTATCAAAAATTCTATGTTTTTATCTTTTTGAATTACACTCGTGTAAACTGAAATTCTGGCTTCCTAGAGACTATTTCAGACTCTTGACAGATTTGTTAGGTGTCCCATTCATGAGAGAGAGTGAATAAATTGGTGCAGACTTTGAAAGACATGTGGACAGTTTAATATTTGCAGAAGCAGAGAGGAAAGTCTCCAAAGGGAAGCATTTGAGCAGGGGATGGAGGATTGGATTTTTCCTCCAATACTTCCCCAGTGCTGTTATGTCATTCTGGGTGAGTGTTAGAACACAGATGTTTTCCCAAGGGGTCATGCATCAATTGTGCTCTGTTTTCTGAGCATCTCTGCCAAGGTCTTGTTTGCAGAAGTGTTGAGCGCTCAGGCCTACAACAGAACCTGATGAAAACAACTGTCCTCTGAATGTCAGCCTTCTCTGAAAAGCTGGATTCTTAGTGTTTCAACACCTAGTTGTTTATATATCTTTTTTTTCTCTCTCTCTTCTTTCCATATAGAATGTGAATAACAACACCCTCTTCTTGGAGGAGTTTTTAACAATAAATTATTCTGTAGTACATGTTCACTCACTATAGATAGGAATGCCAGAGGAAAAACTATAATGAAATGATTTTTTTCTTCAAAGCAGAGTTTGTAAAATGAGCAATAGATAGTCTTGGTGCTCTATATTCAAGAGCAACATCAAACACCTTGTTGAATAAGTACTCATCAAATGAGTAGCGTCCCTTCGATGCACCTTACGATGGAGAGTCTTAGGAAAAAAATATTAAATGATCATTTAATTAAATATCATAGCGCATATTTCCAAGAGCGTTGTATTAAGGTTTCAAAGCAAGTTTTGATTCGTCTTTTAACTCCACTTCTGAATGCTTCATTTTGCAACTTAATAATATTCTTTTCATGTAACTTTTTGAGATTAATGCAAATCAGTGTTGTAAGTAGAAGCCACACATGAAGAAGAATTAGTGAGATGCTCCAAGGTGACTTAAAGTGTAGCTGGTGTCATGGAGCCCTTCCCAGCTGCTCCTCGCAGGACAGCACCCCAAGCAGAGGGACTGGTGTCATCCCGTCAGGAAAAGTGTCTTCCTGAGACAGCCTTCCCTTTTGCCCGTACTGCAATCCTGACAAGCAGTAAAGACTCATGAACAGGGGCCATAAGAGTTAGAAGGACCTGACCTCTGAATTTGTAATTTGGATTTTGTGAGTGGCTGGAACACACAGTGGAATAACTCAGTTTAGACCACTGGTTTCTACATACAAATTTCCTAGTTTTCAGTCTCTTTAGGTACATGGTACTTTGCCCTCATGTTGCAATGTAGACTGATAAAGTGGGTATCAAATCTGTTAAAATGATAGATATGAAAGATAGATATTTTCTCGAGGCACCACTTTTTGGGTGTATAAAAAATACCCAATATTTTTATTGTTCAGTTCAGCCATGCACCTGCCATAGCAGGTGAATATGCAGAGGCTCAAGCTGATTATTTAACCCTGTGGTTTATTGCTATGATCTGTAGTTCAGGTGATCTAAGGGGATACATTTTCTTACCACGGCCTCTAGTCTTGCCCTGCCAGTTCCCCTTCTTGTTTTGTGATGACGCTCTTGCCTTCCTAGGCACTGTTCGTGTAAGCAAGAATACAGACTTCCTTGTTTGAAAAGCTCAATATTTGTACTCAAAAATGTACCAATGCACTTAAAGTTAAAAAAGACAAATATGCTTAATTTAGTGCTTATAGTGAGCTAAATCCAGCGGGTTTGTGTTTTGCTTGTCTAACAGCAGCCAGGCTGTCTGCTCAAGATTTTTTTTAAAGGGGGAGTTGCTACTTTCTGTCAGTGGGGGGAAGCCTCAGCCGCTGCTCTGCTTTCCTTGCCCGAAGAGAAAAGAAACCGGGAGGTTTCGGAGCGAAGCATGGGAGGGTTTGTTAGAGAGGAGCCGGGCTGGAGGCGCAGGCTGGTGGAGCAGATTTGCTGCCTGGGTTAGTAGCGGGGCTCCCCCGGTGCGGGACGGAGCCCACAGAGCGCTCGTGTCGCAGCTCACCCCGCATTCCGTGCCTCGCTTCAGCACTGCGCTCGGGAGGCTGTCGCGCTCTGCCCTTGCTTTGTGCCGTGTTTTCTGTGCGTTGCTTTCAAGGGGAGCATGCCGAGTACTGCTGTGCCGGACTTTGATTCTAATGTGCATTTACCTTGCTTGGAGGAGCTTGGTTTTGATTAAAAACACAGTTTGTGGTTGCTTTTCTTTTCTTTTCTTTTCTTTTCTTTTCTTTTCTTTTCTTTTCTTTTCTTTTCTTTTC